>NC_054594.1:46996010-49856174 GCF_004785595.1 Juglans microcarpa x Juglans regia
ACTTTTAAAATATGGCTCATCTTTGTTTATCAGTGTTTATTATTGCATTCATGCAGGTTATCAGACGCTATGAAAAGGCATTTGGGATCCGAAGCTACCAATTTACTGTTGGAAAAGTGAATTTCATTGCCATTGATGCCCAAATTCAGGAGTGAAGACAGTATATAAGATCACTTGTTCAACAAATTGATTAAAAAAAAAAAAAAACCAAAAACTTCCACCATAGGAAAATTGCCAGATAATTAAATTTGGTGCCTCTGAGCAAGAAGCTTGCATTGCAAAGTCATTGAAACAACTAATGACACATTGTTGAATCTCAAGCCTAATGCTTCTAAGGTATTCACTGTTGATAGCAGCAGCCCAGGCTTCCCTGCACAGCAAATCTCAATCCTTGTATCCACATTCCCCCTCTCCACATCAAACTGCCAAGGCAACGCGTGGAATTACCACATTCAGACTTTTGGTAAGTAATTCATGTTTGACTTCAATTTTGAGGATCTTGCTGAGTAAAACGAGCAGAGTTCTTACCTTCGGTGAATTTCTAACCATGCAAGACTTCATTTGGTTTTACATTCTTGAAAATGCCCGTAATGTTTGAACTCCCTTGATCAATTTCTAGCTGCAAACTATTGATTTTCTCTAGGAGTTCTTTCATGTACTCTATAGTATCTCCAAGTATAGACGTCCTGTCCATCTTTCAATTCAAAATCCAAACAAAGCACATCAGATTCCATATAAGTATGAACCACATATTCTAAGAATGTTGTAATCCAAGTAATTAGAAACAGACTCCATGATTTCTTTCTTTTTTTGTAAACAATCGGCCAAGGCCCGAGAAGTTTTGTCAGAATTTGTTTTAAGTAGTACTCAAAATGGTTTTGTTTGCTGCAATTTGAGCAAATTACCATAGGGAATCTGAATTCAGCAAATGCCATATAGTAGCATCGATCCGGCCAATTTAATTACCAGACTATCGTTTTCTTGCAGACTTGAGTAAAGGAGAATTGACAGTACGTAATTGTCTGAACATGCAATATGAAAAGACCAAAAACGATAAGGAAGAAATTAGAAGAAGACGAAGAAAATAAATGGATAAAACAGATAGAATCGTCCAGTAGTATGCATGCAACTCTATCCTCCGAATAAATATTTAAATGGAAAGAAAGAAAACAGGTGAAGCTGAAATAATATTGGAGGGTCTGGTGTAGACTTGTGTTAAAAAAGCATTGACCACTCTACGAATACAGTATATCTATCCCAGCTCTTCTTCCATCATGGAAAATGGATAGTCTTCTTCCATTGTGATAAATGCACTCATCAAATGGACAAAAAAATATCACTCACTGTAAAGCGACAAATATGTAGTTAAAAAAAATAAGCAACAAAAATCCCCAGAGATCGAACTAAACTGATATTTCTTTACACAAATAGAGCAAGGGCTCCCGGAGAGCCATATCTCAAAGCGCACTGTAATAATCTTCAGCACTCATACGAATGTAACGCATGATCGATAATACAAATATGAATGTAACACTTGAAAGTAACCGATAGTTTTTCGTCATTTGCACTCTCGATGATCTCCTTGGAAATTATAGTTTTCAGCCTTACGAAGCCAGACCAAAATATATATATATATATAATAATCGATGAAACATACATACATACATACATACACACATATATATATATATATATATGAGAAACCATACAAGCTGCAATGATACCCTAAACTATCAATTTTCAGAATCACCTCCCAAGCAACCAAAAATCCTTGGAAATTATAGTTTTCCCCCCTACGAAGCCAGACCAAAATATATATATTTATATTTAAATTGTTTCCCGTTAGCCTCAAACAAAGCACGAGCTAGTGAGCCTCTGTTTTAGGAGGCCAAAAACAGAGTCAACCGTTGCACCTCCGCTGCCAACGACTGAAGCTTCCCAGCCACTTGCCGTCGTGCTCCATAGCCCAGCCGTGAGACACGGCCCAGGTCGATCACCATTACATTATCGTAAGCTTTTGTATCTTCCTTCCGTGTTCTCTCTTTCTCTCACTCTGTTTTTGTAAACTTGTAAAAAAATTTGTCTTTCAACTGGGATATTGTTAGAATCGACCTCGAATAATACACAGAAAAAAAAACTTGCCTCAGTTCGTCTGTGTACCAAAAATTTATGATGATAAAAGAAAGAAACGGCAGGCATAACAAACCTTAACTTGAGACAACACGTAGACTCCTTATAAACAACAAAAAAAACTTGCCTCAGTCCATCTGTATACCAAAAATTTATGATGATGAAAGAAATAAATGATAGGCATAGTAAACCTGGTGATTCTTGGCCACTTCGCACCGTTGGTGGAGGAGACGTTTGGTCTTCCAACATGTTGCAGATCATCGATAAAGTCGAAGGGTCAATATATCTGTGGTATATTCAACGGGCATTCCAATAACTCTTCACATTGCTTTTAATTTTACTATATACAAACGGAATTACGGGGAGTTAACAGAATACAGAAAAAGTTAACAGAAAAACAAGAAAATCTGTTAAAACAAGAATTTCCGTTAGACAGCCACTTTATATATATAGAAGATATATTGTCTCAACTCCTCACATGCCTCTCCCTTACTGCTGCTTCCTATTCAATCTCTCTTTAATTAGAGAATATGCAATACATATATTGTCACTATTTAATTTTCTTTTTATGAGCGATAATCATAGGTGTTAGATTCTAGTACTTATAAGTTAAAACCCAAGTGCCTTGTGATTTTATTTGGTTTAGTGGAGTTGCTAATTCATCTCTGTCTCGGCCGATTTTTGAATAAAAGCATAGTTTTAAAAAGAAAAAGAAAAAAAAAAAAAAAAAAACTCAGGACACATAAGCTCCACATTTTGGTCAAATGTCAATTTTTGAGCTACCTGGCCTGTCACTATAATTTTTTGATTTGTGACTAAACCATTTATCATAACCTTCTATCATGTGTAAATAGGTGATGGTATGGATTTAGAATAATAAGTTGCCATAATTCTTCGCATAGAGCATATGGCATATATTTTACGATCTGAACAATTTATTTACATTTCAAACTAATACAACAAAGCTATAGTCCAAACCAAACCAAAAACTATTATAAGAGATGTGATACAATATAGCATCTTCCCTCTTCCGAACTTCATTATCTATTGTCAGAATTTTCTCCTATACTGATTGAAATATATATGCCCATATGAAGAATTGACATCATCCTTCACCCTGCATACAATTCAAGACTTTCAAGTTTCAAATATAACAACTTTGTACATGCATTCAAAACCAATAAAAAAAGATGACAATTAATTACCAAGTTAACTTCGGACAGGCATAAAATTTCCTTCTAGAAATTTTTTTCCCTGCAAAATATCTTTAATGGTGCTTTCAAACAACACCAACAACTTGGTGATTCATTTCAGGCGCATTAACTATATTTGATAATAATTTACTCGATGTCATAAGCGATCTAAATTTAAATAGATTTTGTGATTGTATATACTTTTAAATGGACTACTTGCAGATGATTGACTCAATGCCAGTTTCCTTCCCAAGCAAATAACCAATTAATAACACAAGACAGACACAAGCGCATATAGCATACATGTGAATGAATAAAATAAATGTTGGAGAATATTACAATAGGTCCAGTACCATTTGCCATATTAGCTAGTCAGAGTAAGAGTGCATTATTAATCATGTTGTCAAGGCCGTATGATCTCATGCGTTTATTGGAAAATGTCGTAACAATTGAAAAATTTCCATTCAACAAGAAAACTAATAGTTGTTGTAATAACGAAACAGAATAGAAAAAGAGCAGCACTGCACTTTCCGAACAGCACATTTCAGTTTTTTTATTTTTTTTTTCATATATTTTTTTAATCATAATAAATATTTTTAAAAAAATAAAAAAAAAATTCACAACATCATTAAAAAAAAATAAAAAAAACTCATTCGGGACACTTTTTGAATCCCGAATTTGGGACGTTTAGCATTTCTTATAGAAAAATAACCGAAGGGTCCAAACCCCAATAAGGATTGGTAATAACATAATTTTATTTTGAGAACTGCTACATTGACCGAAAAAACATCCCGAATAGGTTATTTTTCTTTTCTTTTTTTCATGTATTTTTTTAGTCATCATAAACATTTTTTAAAAAAATAAAAAATTCACAACATTATTAAAAAAACACTTCATTAATCACTAAGTTAAAAAAAAAAAAAAAAAAAAAAAGTCATTCGAAACACATTTTCGGAACAAAAAGCATTTCTCTTTTATTTTGGGATAATGCTTTTTTTTTTTTTAAGTTATTTTGGGATAGTGCTTAATAAGAGTAAAAAGAATTTATAAAGCGCATAAATTTGGGCAACCAGAATTAAGATCCAAAAAAAGAAAAAGGAGATAATGGTCAAAGTAAGTTGAAGGAGCATTAAAGGCTTGTTTGGATTTAGAAAGTGTTTCATCTCATCTCATTTCATCATTACAATTTTTTAAAATTCTTATACAAAAATATAATAAATAATTCAACTTTTCAAATTCTAATTTAACTTTTTCAAATCTCAAAATAATAATAATATTAAAAAATAATATTTTAATAATATTTTTTTTAATTTTTATCTTTTATCTAAAATCATCTCATCTCATCTCATCTCATCTCATCTATACATAAGTGGCCCAAATCAAGATGAAGGGTCAAGCTAGTGAAGGAGAAGGGTCCATTTACTAACACGAGGGGAGAAAAAAAAAAAAAAAGAAAGGAAAAAAGAATGAGGTCTAATAAAGCTAGGGCTATATTATGAAATGATGTTAGCTTTGGAGTTTTGGAAGTCATGTGCCTTAAGGTACACCCCATAGATTAATTAGTTCAAAAGTAACATTCCCACTAAGTGATGTTTGTTTAATAGGCAATAATAGTGAGTTTGTTTTGTACATAATTACTAACTCAGGGGAATGATTCTTTCTCCACCCTATAGCTTTCTCATACATTATTTCTCCTTTTCACTTCATCCCCACATAAAAAGAAAAAATACTAGTATTTTTGTTTGCCAAGAAAGGACGATCTTTGGTTTAGGTGGTGCTTAGGTTGGAGTTAGAATTTTCACAGTTTCTTAGAACCAAAGATTCAATGGGAGTTTCAACAGATCCTTCGAATATGATAATTTGTGATGGGCAACTTAACAATTGTTGCAACTCTTCATCTTTCTAATCTTCATGCTGCCCACCTTCAAGATCGCAAAAAATCGACAATTCTAGGTTTACATCAATTTGATTGGTTAGAGTTTGATGCAGATGCAGTGTAGTCGGCAATGGTACTGATACTCTGCAATATTGAACCCTTTATTTATAAATTCATGATCCGCAATAATAATTCATAGAAATTCACAAATCAACAAATTCAATCACAAAATCTACATAAGTAGTCTATTTCAACAACATAACCAGTTGTGTTAACGCCGTGTTTCGTACACTTTTAGACCAAGTTCCAGCAATTCAGATATTCAAAACTATGCCTGCGAAAATGAAGAAGAAAGAAGATGAGAGAGGGCGGCCTTGGGGCTGGAGAGTTTCCGATGCCAAAGTTAATAGAATATTTTGAAAGTATGTAAATAATGAGAGAATCTAGAGACCAGCATTTTTTCGTACTTGAAAATTACTATTATACTGAGAGTCTGGGGGAGACAGATTATGCTTGCCCTTGTGGAGCCCATGTCATTTTTACTATTCCTTTTGTCAGAATCCTTTACATGTGGCGTGACACTGTGACGGTGCCATTATTGTGGCATGTTATTCTGGTAGTGGTGTCATTAATGCGGTGTGGTTCCCTGATTTGCTTTACTTTGCTGGTGTCTTCAGTGGTCCGTTGATGTTCCCATGTCAGAAGATCAAAGGTTTTTCGTCTTTCCCGTTTTGCCATGTACGAGTCCTTATGAGCGGGGTGCGGCCGAGTGGCGTCAAGCCTATCCATCCCATCAGCCATTATTGTTTACTTTTCTTTGCAAGCGAGTTATTTCGTGGACAAGTTTAGACCCTAGAGGCAGGGTATTTGGGTGAAACTCATTACTCTCGGCCGAGCGTCCAGTTGGCTTAAGAGTGAGGAGGAAATCCCTTTACAAGTTGTATACTAGAAATTCACAAAATAAAAATAAAAAAATCAACCAATAGCAATAAATCAGTGTCCGTGCAAAAAAATTACACGAAATCTACCAAAAATCAACCTTTTGGAAAAATGCCTAATGTATGTTACCGTGCAATTTGGGATGTGTCCGTGCGGGAGATCTGGGTTTACCCATAACGTTTGGAGGCAAATCTAGGTTTATGGGAGAGATATGTGGCTGGGGTGAGGGGCGTCGTCGTGCGGGGTGCTAGCTGAGTTGAGGGGGAGAGATCTGTTGCTAGGGTGAGGGGCATCGCTGGCTGGGGTGAGGGAAAGGCTCTTTTTGGGGGTATGGAGAACGGGAGAAGAATAGGGAGAAGTGGGAGAAGCCTAAAGAATTCAGAAGAAATCAACGAACCGTGACATGGGCCAAGGAACTAGATTCATCACATCAAGTGTGTGTTGTGCGACCCAAGAACCAGAGGATGAGTTGAGTTTTTGTATTAGCATAGTTCAATACTTAAGCAGAGAGTCCAAAATAATAGTCAACAAGGTACAGTTTCTATCAAGATGCTTCCGCCATTCTAAGACCAACCTGACAAAGTCTAGATATTAACAGACTCCCAACTGTATTGAACCAAATGACCAAAAATAACGCATTCACAACATACTCTACACCATCCAATTTGAACAAATAAACGGTTATCTTTGCCTTTGATTGCATATTGATACAACAAACAGAACATCAAAGTATGGGCTATATTTAGAACATCGCCAAAAAAAAAAAAAAAAAAAAAAAAAGCAACTCTATTATTATAAAATCTCTCTCCAGCACTTTTGAATTATTTATTCGTCAAAAAAATTTGATTAGAACATTCATCGAAACAAGCTAAAGATGGCAACTTTGATCAAGAAACTATCGGTTGGGTTCCTTGTTATGTTGCTGGTGACCTTAATTGCACAATCTAGCTTCGCAGATTCAGACGAGGATTTAGATGTTGGAAGTATTTTTGAGGTTGAGCTTCGAGGGACAGAATTTGAAGATTTTAAGGTTGGAATGCCACTTTACAGGGTTAAAGGCAAGCCTGGTATATTAATACCCGCCTCTAAGCTTGAGTTATCCGCGCATAACATTGCAGAGTCACCATGAAATTGTGCATACATAGTATGAGTGGTGCACTTCTATCTAACCATGTAAGCGGTGTTTTTAATATTTGAAATGAGTTTGAGACTAATACATACACAAAAAGATTATAAAAAAGTAAACTCACAGACCGATACGGTTTCATAGGATCCGTTAGATCTATTTTATAAAAGAAAAAACTTTACAATCTGACGTACTACATCAAACCACATCAGTTTATGAATTTATTTTTATGTCTAGAGTATTTCCCTTTTAAGAATTAAAATGGTAATTAATAATTGGTATTGATTTTGCTTATGATTGATGCCTTTTGTTGTATAAAGGTTGTGAAAAACACGAATCATATTCCCTTTGAGGCTGGACCCAATAATCACGTCAAAGGTTCAGCCAGTGGTGATTTCTAATTCTCAAATCACTTTTGCAAGTATTTCTATCAGTATCAATCCCTGTATCGCAATGAAAATACATCACGCACAGACAATATTCTGCATTTTTTCCTTGATAGTTCATATTCAAGCTCGATTTAACAGAAAATCACTGTGTGCGAAACTCATTACCTGGATAAAAACAAGGGATGCAGTTCCTAGAAGTTACCATTACTATTGATCTCATAAGATCCAATTCGTTTCATTAGTTCCATTGACAGCATTGAAATTGAAGGAGTTTTTTTAGCATATTCCAATGCTATATCCTTTGGCAAAAGCTGTTAATCTGAAGTGTTTGGAAAGCAAAATGTCGGCTTTCGAATAGCAGGGAAAGGTTAGATCGAATTGCAGCAAAATTGTGATTGATGTTCCATGAAAATATAGAGTGGTCGGCAAGTAAATTGAGAACTGCGATGCTCCTAAGAAAACTCCAAAAAACACGCGAGGAAGTTCACTCAGGACCCTCAGCTCAAATCTTGCGCATGAAAGTTCTGTTCTTACGATTATTCTCTTGGTCTCAGAACATGCACCAAAGGACACAAAATTCCTCAAAAGTCTTATGTTCAAGTCGATGGTTGTACATAAAGCGATCTTGCGCAAGATAACATGAGTCTTATGTTCAAAAGTCTATGTTCAAGATAACATAAAGCGATCTTGGTTGTACGTAAAGTAGATGTTCAAGAGAAATACTCTCTGTGACCTCCAACTAATCTATGAAATTGACATGTTTTATCACTTACTTAATCACTACGCAAAAAGAAAAAAGAAAAAAAGGTCTCGGTAAAAATACTCGGACCCAAAATGGGGACCCAATCATTTCTCTTTTATATTAATATGCATGCCTGCTCCAGTTCTGACACAATTGCTTCTACATGAATAGCAGTAAAACGTACCTGAGCTTGTCCACTTTTCCTTGCTCTGTTAATAATGCAAGCATCCTCTATCTTTTATCTAGTCATAGAAACCCTTTTAAGATAAAACAATAGGGCGAGAGTATCTTGTGTAAAGGTGATTAGACGTTTGTTGCAGCATTAACCAACTGGGTTCTTTTCTTGTGCGACTGGGAATGGGTTGTCAATGTACTGGCGTCGCGATAAGAGTCCTCTAGAACTAGAAACAGGGGAAGAAGACCCTTAATTAGCAGAATCGCATCTCAAATTAGATGGGAAAATCAACATCTACGGGTCCATATAATGAATGCTAACCATTTCTGGGGCTTGGAGGGTAACACTTTTTAAGTGCTGTTAGTATTGTAAGCCCAAAATTTACTTCATTCATTCATATACCATAAAAGATAGTTTTTTCAATAAATTAGGCGGGTCCGCATGCTCTGCATTTTCTCCATTAATGAGGAAAACGGAATCGCAGTGAGAGTCAGGGGGCGGTCGGTCCAATTTGTTTCTATTTGAAGTTGGAATTTTCTTCGATCTCCCACGTCAAAAATAGATGGCTAAGATCCTCAAGCTCGGTGCCTAGTGGGGTTCTTTCATCACCTTGTTTACAGCTCATGCAAGCCTTTTTTTCCCCTACTCCATTACGATCGGGGATATTAAGTAGACTGTGCTAAATCGTTATCCCATATTTGTCAAGGGACTAAATAGCTTTCACATTCTTTTCAGTGGGTCTGCAGATGTAGTGGTTGGGCTTAGTTTATGCACGAATCCGGTAATTCCAACGAAAGGGATGTCTTTTTTACTCTCTTGTGGCTATTGTCTTAAACACGAAAGCAGCAGACCTTGTCTTTTAGATACATCTTTATGAACATTCCTCTTTTATGTGCTTTGTAGGTTACTGATTGAGGGAATCCCCTGCTTTTGATGGAAGGGGTGACGCTCAGGCCTTGACTCAAACAATTGTTTACCAAAATGAAAATGACCCTTTTGTTGCATGGTCAGTGCCCTATAAGGGGGTGCTTTCTTTCGTAAACAGAAATTGCCTTTTTGAGTTTTGGGTGGGGTAGTAATTGGAACCCCCTTTAATTATACGATGTTTCCTGAATAGAATACATTAATGTGTAAGGCATATACATGCTGAATGTAGATTTTTTTTTTTTCATTTTTAAAATGGGCAATAATACAAATAAGGAACCGGAATGCAAATTCAAGGGATCAAAAAAGTGAAGCCCAAAGTAAAGATATTGACCGGGATGGACATAATGGAAATATGTCTAATAGTGTCGTTGGATGCAACCCATTCTGGAACAGTTGTGCTCAAAAAAAAGGGCACAGATTTAATGGTGCTGTTGCTGAAAGAAAAAAATGGATTTGTTGGTGATTTTTTACACTATACATGTTGGCATCAATGACGTCCTTGTTTTTGTTTTGTTTTTATTTTAATCAAAACTATTGGCATCCATAAGAATTCCAAATGTCAGAAGTAATAAAAAAACAATACAAAACCTGGAAAATGAATGAAAGAACAGCTGTATGATGATGGATTAGTCACTTTAATCCATATTAGATTTTCTTTTGTAACTTTAGTTGAAATTCAAACTTCAGTTGTCCTTGTGTATTCACACTGTGAGCCCCTCATCAGCTCGTTGTCACTGTCTGGAAACTTTTGCCTCGCGAACTCCCACAGGCCCTCGCATTATGCATATAAAATACTCCACCACAGACTCTTTAGTCCTCCCCCACCAATTTCTTTCCAACTGATCTTGAAAATTTCCTTTCCTTTCTCTCCTTTTTTTCAGAATCAAAGTCTGCACTCCTCTGTTTCTTACTCTGCTTCAGTTACCTCCTACACAAATCAAGCCAATGGAAACTGGAGAGAAGAATACCCCAGAGAAATCACAAGTAAGAATCCCTCCAAAGAGAGGTCAGGTTAAGGTTCGGATAGGCAAAACCTTGGTGAAGGGAGTCAAGACGGCGGCATCAATGGCTGCAAAGAAAGTAGGCTGCGATGAAAGCTCGGCATCTATTGCCCCACTGCAGAGCTCCCACACTTCAAAACAGCATTCAGATACCTGACCCAGATGACAGCTTCATCTATTGGCATGTCCTTTGCATAATTTCCTTTCTCATGTTTCGATACGTTCACCCTCTTCCTCTCCCCTGGTATTAGTCTAGAGTACAGTGAGTGTTTAGAATTAGAATGGTTTGTTTGCTTTCATAGGAATGTGTTTAGCAGTTGAAGAAGTTTAACGTATGATGGTATTTGTTAGATGAGGTATGACAGGGCCTTCGAGGGAAGAGGGGGTACTACTTTTATTACGTACGTGTCATGTCATGTGATTTTTGTAAATTACAGGTTGTATTGCTCTTTGCACATGTAAACTAAAAACATCTTGCAACCACTTTTCTTCATTTCCAGAGGTTCTAAAACATGGACAGGCGTTTGCAGTAGTTGGGGTTAGACAGCTATTGGCAGTTGCAGAGCCCCTGCTTTTCCTTGGAATGTCCGAAGTAGTTGCAAATGATTATAATAATAAAATAACCATCTGTTGTTATCTTCGAGTTCAAAAGTACTCTTTCCCTAGTTTTGTCTTTTTATTCTGGTTTTGGGTGTTGATGCTGTGCGTGTGAGAGAGAGAGAGAGAGAGAGATTCAAATGCAGATCCTGGTAAGATTCTGTTTCCTCGTCACTAGATATGCTTACTGGGAGTTAAAACACTCTTAATATATGTTTTTGCTTGCCAACATTGGAGAGTCCTCGTCGGTGAATGGATTCCTTTTGTGAAGATGACCAGAGAATATAGAATCAACAAAGATACAATCTCCTTAACAGTAGCTTAGACCCAATTGATACTCAATTGACACGTTGTCGTTAAAAACAACATTAGTGACCTTAAGTTCAAAGAAAAGACGCGTATAGTTTGAAGTTAGAGGGAAGAAGCAGATTCTGAACAAATCCGCCTTAAGATTATAATCATGCAGCTGTACTGATGTATTTATGAGCAGACAGATAATCTGTGAAGGCTCCCTAATGCTACGAATAATGGATATTTTTTAAATCTATTTTTAGGTGTACAGAAGGGTATGCCTTTCAGCATCAACAAGTCTGGTTTCGTTAAGAATTTTACAAGTCAACTTCACAGATGGCATGCAATCCTTATTGCACGTATTCTAATCACTCTTCACATTTTCCCATCCATTCCTTTGTCGCGAGAAAGCCTAAAAAACGAGAAAGCCTAAAAAATGAGAGAGGGAGGAGGGCTTTGGTTTTAGAAAAAGGAAAAGTTTTAATTAAAAAAAAAAAGAAAAAAAAAAGAAAATTTTAAGTATAATATTTTTTACAATATTTTACATAATTATATTTTAAATAAAGGATAATTTTGTAAAACATCATATAAAAGTAATATTATTTTATAAAAATATATTTATTTTATAATATTATTGTGAAATATATTATAAAAATATATTGTGTATATATTTTTATTGAAAGTGACATCTCGAATTTGGGCGACCTTTTTTATTAAGGCCTTGTTTGTTTTCAGGAAACATCTCATTTCATCTCATCTCATCTCACTTCATCATTACAATTTTTTCAAATTCCCACACAAAATAAAATAAACAATTCAACTTTTTCAAATTTCAAAACAAAAATAATATTAAAAAATATATTTTAATAATATTTTATTAAACTTTTTAACTTTAATCTCATCTCATCTCATCTCATCTCTAAAAACAAACGAGCCCTAAATTAAATAGGAAATGGCCCACCACACATGATATCCATTCCTATTTGCTACATTCAGATTATATACAAGCTTTGCGTTCACACACTATATAACTTCGTGAAAAATGTGGCTCACTCGTGTCGTATGGTTCAGTCTCGCCAAAAAATATCGCCAGAGGCTCAAAGCCGACTGTTCTTTTTTCTAATTTCCTCTTCTCTGTCACTAATATTTGGAGCCACTCCTTTTCCTTTCTCTTCGTAGAATTAAGGGCACTCGCTCTTCCCCACAAATCATGGAAAAGAAAAAATAATAAGCTTATGAAAAGAGAAAAGGTCACCCTTCACCAAAGTGAGGCCAACTTTCTTATTTCTTCTTCTTATCTCTCTCTCTCTCTCTCTCTGGGAGGAACGGGGAAAGAAGAGTGAATTGAAAACTTATCTTGAAAGACAAACTTGGAAATGCAGAGAATAATTTTTCAAACCCCAATTATCTTGAAAATGTTTTAAATATATAAACGGTTAAAAAATAAAGTAGACCGTGACAGAATAACAATATCGAAGAGGATATAATTGTAAGGGCAGGCACACCCAGATCCTCCATTTTTTGACCTTGACACTCGTATCAGGTTTGTTTTTATAAGTTATACTAATTATTATAATTTTTTTAAACTCTCAAATCAAATATAAAAAATAAATCAATTTTTTTAAATTTTAAAATAAAAATTATATTCTAATAATATTTTATTCAATTTTTAATTTTTATTTCATCTCATTTGTATAACTAAACAAGACCTAAATTATCCGAGACCTGCGAACTTGCATGTATTGAATTCGCTATTGGGAATTTGGGAGGCATCTCTCTAAAATCCTACTAGAATCACTTCCATCATTATTATGCAGAATAATTTTATTCATCATTTTAATTTTTATCATTCATTCATCATTATATGATGTGATATTAAATAATTAAAGATTATTTATTATATTTTATTTGTAAACTTATTATCTAATATCACATTATAAAATGATAAAAAAATAAATAATAAATAGATTTTTTCAATTACGTAACATACGATAATTCGTTGATGGGTCTAAGAAACGAAGAATTTGAATCTTTCAAATTCATATAAACTTAACTCGCAAGAAAACTCTACTTTCTTAGTGGACGACGGGAGACAAATGACGTATTGCCGATCCCAACACAAAAGTTATTCTTTTTCTTTTTATTTCGTTCGCTGGTTTTTCCCTTTCCATGGTTTTTCCTTTATAATTGTTTGACAAAGAGAACACTTCTAAGAATTCAATATCAGAATAGTAATCATTAAAATATAAAGAAAAATCGAACGTCTGATGTGCACAAGTTAATTAATGGGATTTTTAATGAAATATTTAATTCCAATCAACCAGAGGTCCAGAGCTGTGTTTTCAATTCTCCATAGAAAGAAAAGAGAGACTATTTACCAATTTCAGTGATCTCTTGTATATCTGCCTGCTTGCGGACAGGACAAAGACTAGTCTCACCCATGCCAGTGGTGATGAAGTATTCCAATTATAATAAATATAATGGATTTGTGGTGCCAGTCCTACCATTAGTCATCTTATTGAATGTGAAGTGTGAATACGCATCTATCATTTTCATTTTTTAAGATTATGTAATAATTATATTCGTATGAATAATTCTATATGTAATTGTAAAATATGTAAACGCCGCGTAATCATTTTAAAAAAGAGTATAATCCACTATTAAAAAATTAATTTTTCATATAAATTTCACACTTTATTCATTTTTTTCAAAACGATTATGTAGTGGTTGTAATATTTAAAATTATAAATATATTTTCTCTTTAACATTAGATGAGATGAAATGTTAATTCTATTTAAGCCCTTTTTTTTGTTTACCTAAGCCTATTTATCCTATTCTATGTTCTTCTTTCCCGCGCGCGCGCGCGCTCTCTCTCTCTCTCTCTCTGGTTTTTATGCTGAAAACATTCATCATCTTTTAAAAGCTATAAAAGTACCGAGTATATTAATAGATTTCTTAAGATTGTGTCATCACACCACAAAAGTAACCTTTATTTGGTCCCGGTGTGCAATCCAAACGGGAAAATGTCGCTGCTTTTCTCTGGAAGTGGTCAAATTCAACATTCTAATATATGGGATTGGGAAATAATGAGGCGTTCACACTATGAATAAAAACGCCATGCAGGCATAGATTGTGAGAGAAATAGTAAAGTAATACCCATACAAAAATATATGGTTTATAGACGTCTGTTTGACTTTGACTATTGAACATTGACAGGTAAGCGTCGATAAAGGGCTTCTGATCTGTGAAGATGTTACACAAAAAGACAAGCTTGCATTATTTTCCTGTTTGATCCTTTCTAGAATCCAGACTCTAGGCTCTAGAAAGCAAAGCAAGCCACGTTTTAGCTGTGCTTCTCAGTCCAAGCCAAGGTTTCTTCAGGAGAGATTATTATTATTTGTCAAAGTTCTTATTCTGCATCATTGATGATCCATGACTATTCTAATAAACCTGAGATCATTAATATTAACTGATCATCTTTATCTTAATCACAATGGTATATATCGGTCCAAGGTAGCTTTACGTCGAGCTTTGAATGCATTTTTTGGAAGTCTAGAATTTTCAGTGGTGGGAGTCTCGAGTCAAAAATATTAGTTGGATCAGATATGTATTAGACCATGTCCTTGGCAAATGGCCCACGTGATAGCAAGAAAGTCGTAAGCAAGAAAGAGCACCTTCTCTGCTGTCAATTGGTGTCTCGTCGACCACAGACCCTGCCATTGAGGATTCGTTCTGGCTCCAGTCAGGCCGTGGGCATGATCGTCAGCACAGGGTCACAATGTTAGCATCATAGACCATATCCTCAACTTAGACGCATTGCAATCTTATGGACTTTGATGAAAAAGAAAATGTTCCAACTAAATGGTTAATCAATGTTATTACACCTACCTAATGATTGTTTGGGTAATTGAAGAACAGTAGTTTATATTATGATTACCGTCAAATGCAGGGCACAAGGTATATACAAGCATGATGTGTCGACGTGCTGGATCAAAAGTGAAGGGTGGTTGTACGACCGTGCTAGGTTGGTGGTTGATTTATCTCGACCGAAAATATTATTTTTTATTCTAAATTTTGTTAAAAATGGTAAAATACGGACGAGGGATAGTATTTATCAAATATTTCAGGTATAGTGATTCTATAGTAGTAAATAAAAATCCAAAAACAGATAATAAGCCCATAAATGGGGATAATCATACCGGGTGAGGAAAGAAATAAGCTCTGTAGGCTGCACTAGATGTAGGCTCTTTGACTTCATACTGTATAACCATCGTAACCGGCATCAGCCACTACTGTTGATATTAAACACTAGGTAGTCCTAGCTAGCTTTGGGGCAACAATTTTCATAGCAATACCTGCTTCAAAAAAGCTTGGCAAGACTGCAGGAATGCAGAACCAACTTCTTGACATTTTGATAACATATATCATGCATAAACATCAGCTTCTTTCCCCGTGCGTGTTTGAGCTCCAGTGGGCATGTGCTTGTGTTTTTTCGAAGGGCAAGGGAAAGAAATCTAAAATGTTGCGGACACCCGATCTTGATTCTTGATCAAGAGGCATAAAACTGAACCAAAATTTGAATTCGACCCATACCAGTGATACCACTGCCCATTCCAAGCAATACGAGTAGGACATAATGTGCATTATCCCTGGTTATAAATATAAATTATTTCCCCAAACAAGTAAATTCAGATACTCCATACAAAATCTCTCATTAAAGCTATGGCTGGTCGCCAACATCTCTCTCTCTCTCTCTCTTGCTCTCAAGATGATGCCTCAACACCTGGCTCACGAATTTGAATAGACGTTCTTGACAAACTTGCTTCAAGCTCATTCAACTCATCCATATCCAGTTCATCATCATCATCATCAATAGCGTCCTCTTCAGGATCAGCAACGGCATTAGCTGAGGTGCTTGGTTGCCCTGCTGCTGAGTTATCTTTGACCTGAAATTGAACAACTGATTCATGCAAATGTTCTATGTGCAACACACCAGAACAAGCTCATTTTCCATATTTAGTGCTCTTCCATACCAAATCTAACGAAAATGTCTCGGTCAGACTCTTGCAAATAGACTTTTCAAAAGGTCTTATACTCTAGAAACAACAAATGTCCATAATTGACTTTTTTGAGAAGTTACAGAAGCTCAAGAACACATTGCAAAGAAGGGTAGTTATCATGATATGGATGGTTCTGACTTAATTCTAGCAAACATTAGGTAATAATATATTTTTTTAATCGGTAAACAAATTTTTATTGATAAAAAAAAAAAAATTATTACCTAATCAAACAAGTTAACTAATGCAGCTTTTCTGCATCCCCCTACTGCAAGTCTTTCTTGTGCACAGAATGCAAAACTATTCCATGCTGTGACTGTCAGTATTTGAAGTTTTGAACCAGACAACTCACTTTTAGGGCACTTGTTCCCCATTTCTAACCACACAAGACTGAAACAAAGACCCGTCTCAATCCCCATCCTCTTCATGTTAATTGTTCTAAGATGGCAACTTAAAGTATCTGCTTGGGGAGGCATAAGTCTGATATAAGAGCAGCCATATGAATGTCCCGAAAGTTAGATTGTTCCTTTTAGTCTTACATTGAAACTTGAAAGTGTAAACAACTTATGAATGTAGCCAATACTAAAATGATAGCTTTTGATCCAACCCATAGAATAAATTAAAAATGGACGCACTCAATGAGATCATAATAAATATATCAGTTTTCATTTCTAAGGCTGCAACTCTGGCAACTGATATATTTTGACAAAGACTAATGAACCCATTTCTTCTCTTGGGACAACCAGACAGGACATTTTGAACTTGAAAAATAACCTCCTTTCTTTTTATTCCTGGTTTCTGTGGTGACAACTTCCTGCTCTCTGGTGTTGTGAAACGTGACTATTAAAGTTTTTTGATAAGTAAACGTGACTATTAAAGTTTTAACATTGACTAGTCATTTTGGAGTATAACATTGACTAGTTATACAGTTATAACTAATAGTAATTTTATTGAATTCTCTACATTTCTACCCAAGACAAATGCATCCAAACATCATAATGGGCATTCTTCCAAAGAAGGCAAGAGACTTTGTTTACTAGTCTAAAATGGTAAGGCACTTATCAGCATCTTGTAGCATATACTCGAGGACTCCAATTAATATGCAAAAGATACATTTCATGCAAATCAGCTGTTACATAGTGTTTAAGTCATGCACGATAAAGATGTTGGGAAAAATACAGGGGAAGGGGATATAAAATATGGGGAGATGGAGTTCATCAACCCTGGAACTTTAGTGTCACATGTTTCAGACCACTACTTATCTTATAAACGAAACAGAAGAAACAGGATTACCTTTTGTTCAGCAGCCTCGAGTTCTTCTTCTCTTTGGTATTTTTCATATGCCTCAGCATCATCCACAAACAAGCTAGCATCCGAAAGAAATAACTCCCGACCACTGAAACATGCAGAAACTTAAGTTAATAGCACAAACAAACTGAGACCATTTAACTTAATGCAGCATACAGATCAATCAAAATACCTCATGCGGTCATTCTTAGCCCTCTCTGCTTGTTGTGCAGCCAAGCCAGCATCTCTTTCTTCCATCTTTTTCTTCTTCCATTCAAAGAACAGCTCAGTGGTCATTGGAGTCGAGCCTGTTACTTTAGCACGCTGAAGAAAAGACCAGACTAATATTTATTTATAAGAACCGAGAACAGAAAGTGGAGCAAACGAAAGAACAAATAATATGGGTTGAAATATATGAAGCTAAATTAGAACAAAAAATATTCCCACTGCAACAAGAAGCTTGGGAAGAAAACAAATCTATGGTAAATTAATACAAATATCCTTATAACCTGATTTTCAATCTCTTCTTCAATTGTAATTTTCTCAGTCTCTTCCTCTAGGAGTGCCTTCATTTGAGATTTTAAAACATATCCTGGAGGTAGAGCATGTCTGTAGTGACAGTCTTTGCCACCGTTTGGGCAAACCCAGAACCAACCGTACTGTTTCTTTTCCACTGCTTCCAAAAAGTATTTGCAAACCTGTATATAAATTTATTAAAAACATAAAAGAAAAGGCTAGTTCTTGTACAGAAAGATCCTGTGCACTAACAACTTTGAAAAATAAGTAAGCTCCTTGATGAGGAACAACATTAGATCAAACAATTTTGTTTCATATGTAATAAGATTTTTTTATAATGACAAAATAAGATCAAATATTAATATAACGTGTAGAACTCTGACAAGACTGGGTCAACAAAGAATGATGAATGGAAGGAATCTCATGCTGACCTGCATTACCTAAACTGCAGCCATCGACTCTACCTAAAGGGGGTCATTTTCACTCACTTCAAAGCTTCATCTTTTCAACTCTTGAGGAGCATATAGAGATAATCCTCCTCTAAACAAGAGCCAATGTATTGCCTTCAAATTGTAGTGCACCAACAACCCACATAAATACAAGAAAGATAATTCTCTATCTATTTGTCACATTTGAATCCTCACCTATTATTAAAAATGCTTCAAGTATTCACAAGACTCCCAACATTATCAATCAACTAACAAACTTTGGAATTTATTGCCACTTCAAAAATATTTCCCTTCCTGGAGCACAGACAATTTTCCAGAATTAATTTCATAGCCTTGTATGCAGTTGACTAGTAGCATACTGTAGTGACTTAGGTGATGTATGTCAACGGGATGTTTACAAAAATTTTCTCACCTTCAATCCAAACATCTTTACACTAAAAAAATGTGACAAAAAGTCATCAAAACATGTAACTCGATTTCTGTAGCAAAAAATAACATCCAATAAAAAAGCATGTTACCTCTTACAAAATTTTCTCGTCAAACATATTTTCAATGAGCCCCACCAACTAGTTAACCTCCAATAAAAACCTCTAAAAAATTTTCTCAATCTAAACATGTTTTTAATGAGTCCCACCACTTTCACAAAGCTCTGCAAAAAGCCATCTTTAAAAGTTCTCAAAAGTTTCAGAAATCTTCATGAAAATCTTACGTCCAAACATCCCCTTAATATCCACCCTAAATTAGGGATCTTGCCACAGCTACAGCCTACATCTATGAATGTAACCACCAGATTATTCTAGCTTCAATATATTCTCAGAAAAACTTGCACACATGCTTGTATCAGAAGGAAACAGCATTTAATTGAGATTTGGGGAGCAATCAAGAGAGCACAGCACTTTCCAATAGCATTTTTAAAAAAAGAAGAAGCAACCGCTAATATCATATGGAAGAAAGAATCCTAGAGTTAATATGAACCTACAATATCAGTTGGTTTGTTCTGGTTATACTCCATCTTCTTCGATTCCACCACCTTCTCCAGTGTCTCTTGATCCCATTCCTCCATTGTTTCTGAAGAATACATGCACAAACAAACACCAACCAAGTCAAAATCATATTTAGGCTTCACCAAGGGGGGAAAAGGCAGAGAGACAATAAGAAATGCATAACTTCACGACTCAAAACAAAGGTTTACTCAATCACCTTGATCACGCTTATCACTGTAAATATCAATCTTCTCACCCTTCCTTTGGATATTGAGATCATGCGAGAACTTGCATTTGAAACCCTTGGTACACTGCCCCACCTTGTAAAATTCGCATAATATAGACTTTGGATCAACACCTATCCAAATTACCCATTTCTATCACAAACATACCATTCCATTCAAAAACAAAACCATGAACAACGACCATGGCAACAGACAACAATTCATTAAGAAAAACAGTAAAACGCACATACCAACTGGAACTTTGGGCTGACTGACTGCAATCTTGAACAGATCATTTAGCTCTTTCTCTTTTGCTTTCTCTTCCTCCTTCTTTTGCTGCTCGGCAAAAAAAATCACTCAGTCTCCACTCATTTCGCCATATTGTCCTACCGGAAAAGGGCTTTATGGGGAAAGCATGTATTTCCGCAACATTATTGAACCAATTAAAAATGGTGAATTCTTGAGAAAAAAGATTAATCGAAGGGTTTTTCCCAGCCAAACAATAAGAAATCAAACCTAAATCTTACTTAATAAATCTTCCCTGGTCTCGTTAAGTCTAAAGTAATCTCCACAGTTTGCTCCAGTGATAGATTTCTCTATAATAACAAAATACAATTTTCGCTAAACAGAATTATAATAAGAGATTGTAACGGTGATTACAATAACAAAGTGGGAGGTGAAAGAAACGCGAACCTTGGCAGCCACTTTCGGGTCGGCTTTGGGCTGGACCGATTGCTTGAGGTTTTGGACATACTTCTGGACATTCTTGCTCTTGTTCTTGTTCTTGAGCCCGAAGGTCTTGTCCTCCACGATCTTCTGCTTCTTCGCCAAGTCCGTCTTCGATTGCTGCTTCGGCGGCATGCTTGAACTTTACCCAAATTCTTATATAAAAAGAAAGCCCGTTACCTTTTCTTCGGAAATAAGAAGCCCAAAGAAGATAACAAAAATAGATTTAAAACCAGAAAAGCTAGGAGGGAGATTCGTCTGAATCGGAGAGCGTGATTAGGGTTTTGAGCGGATTTCTCAGAGATGCTGCTATCTGAGGATGACGGGACTGTGGGTGTGAGAAGAAGGGCAGCGTTTGGGTAAAATGGCCTATCAGTCCCCTCTGGGATTTGTTACTCTCTACCGGTGAAAGAAGAGTCCAGAGTTTGCGATCGGTGAAATGGGAAATTAAGTGAGTTCCTAGGGCTAATAGAGTAAATTAATGTCTTCGGTTCCTAGCTACATCGGTCACTGGCGGACAAGTTACTCGATAGCTGTTGTTCGTGAGTTAAAAAGACACGATTTTTAAACCGTACAAATCTCTATAAAATTCGTCCCAACTCCCACGTGATTAATGTTGGTTAATAAATTTTGAACCTTATTAGGTAGAAGCGATTTAGCACCAAATCACATATTCATATTGACATAATTTTTTTTATTAAAATAATAAATAAAATAAAATAAAAAATTTAAGAGAATAAAAGGTCATTCATCTCATAAAAATAATTTTCGTCTTCAATGTATACCGTTTAATTAAATAGATGCCTTACATGTCAGCATTAGTGCGTGATTTAGTATGCGAACTCGCTTGCAAGAAGACTTTTTCATAAATTTTTATACATTCAGTTAGGTCGGTTTGGATACAAAAATGTTTCATCTCATTTTATATTATAATTACAATTTTTTTAAAATTTACATATAAAATATAATAAACAATTCAGTTTTTTCAAATTACAAAACAATAATAATATTAAAAAATAATATTTTAATAATATTTTATTCAATTTTTATTTCATCTGAATTGATCTCAATTCATTATCCAAACAACACTTTAAACTCTTTAGCTAGCTTGCTCGTATATTAACATGCTAGTAAGGGGCTACATGCAAGAGCATCCGGTTGGAGAAAAAAATAAACTTATCAGAAAGTAAAAAAATTTCACATAAGTAGATTACAGTAGCAATTCATCTAAAAAATTGTAAAAATTAAGTAAAGATAAATGATATTTGTAGTCATAGAGTACGCAAGCGTTGCTCAATCACTTTAAAAAAAGTGAATAAATACGAAACCCACAGAACAAAATTAATTTTTTAATAGTAAATCTCATTTTTTTTCAAAATAATTATGCTTCGTTTGCGTATTTCACAATTGTATGTGGCATTACTCTTAAATAAAATCTTCTAAATAAGAAAACATCATTATCCCATAACAATATATATATATATATATATATATATATATATATGTCATAAAAGCTCTTCAAATATAGATCCTGAACAACAATATATACAAGGCAACAAAATTTTTAAGTTAATAATATTTTTTTGTAGTTTGGGAGAAATATATATATGTATATATATATGCACTAGTAAAGGGCAAACACGTGCATTGCACGTGTGCCCAGTTGTGAGAATATAAAAAATATTTTAAAAAATAATATTTATGAAATCTAAAAATATGTAATAATAAAAAATAAGTTAATACATATAATTATAAAATGTAATAGTTTTGTTTATATTTTATAATTCTCATTGATTATAAAAATAATCATATATATAATTTGCAGAATATTCATGATTATAACATAAGAATTTGCACGAACATATTTATAATTACACAATGTTCTATTGTAGAAAAAAAAAAAGTGATTATTGAAACTAAAGCATTATCATCATAATTACAAATAAAAAGCAAAAGTTATCTCATAATTACATATGAAATTCTTATAGCTATATATTATAATAACTGGAAGTCTAGAAGAAACTTTTTGAAATAGTTATTCTGCTGTCTCAGGTATGTCATTGATAGATAATATGTTAAGTTTGTTTTGGCGCAGTTTCCCAAATTCATTCATAGATGCACCCAAAACAATCATCCACTGTTTATCTTGAATCTTATTTGTAATGTTCTCTATGTACGAATGATCCTCCTGTAATGACAAAAACATATAAAAAAATAATTTGTTAAATTTATTAAATGTGCCTAAAAATATAAATCTTACCTGCTCTGCATGCTGTACAATATCTGTTGTTGTACAACCAAGAATTTGTTCCACTGTAGGTTCAAAGGCTACTACTGCGATCGAGCTACTGTCATCGAATGCCTCTAAATAGACACGAGATCTAGGAATAATAAATAAGTTATTATCTCTTGGTATTAGCAAATAGTATATTATAATTATAATGTAAAAATTGTTAACTTGAAAATATCACGATGAGTATTTACCTTGGTTGTGCAGTTGTTAGTTCTTTGCAATTATAACATAAAAACTCTTCATCTTTCTCGTATCCAGTGATTTTACTACAGTTTGCACATGATAAGTAAAAAAATGGTTGATGCAGATCAGATATTGTAAATTTCCCTCTAGACAGAAATGTTGATCGCTGCATTAAAATTGGCAATTAAATATATCAATAAAAATGTAATATTATCACATTAATTGAAACTAATAAATAATCAATATTCTAAGTTCAAACATATGAACTGTTTCAAATTTACAACACAAAAATTACAAATGTAAATCACACATCGTAAACTTGACTTCAATCATGTATCAATAAAAGTTTAGTATTACTATATTAATTGAATCATAAGAAACAATTAATATTTTAAATTTAACCACATGCATTTTTTCAAATTCACAACATATATTTAACAAGTTTTTATCCCTTATCTCCATTTCATTCTGAATAATTTCTAATTTTTATATTTCAAATCCACAATAGTTAATTTAGAAACATGCACTGTTTGAAATTCACAACACACAATTCAGAAGTTCCTATCCTCCATCTCTATTTCATCCCGTCCAACCTCCAATCTCCATATTTTTTTCAAATCCACAATACCTAATATAGAAACATGCACTGTTTCAAATCCACAAGACATAATTGAAAAATTCCCATTCTCCATCTCCATTTCATCCCGACTAACCTCCAATCTTCATATTTTTTCAAATCCACAATACACAATTTAGAAACATGCACTATTTGAAATTCACAACATACAAATCAAAAGTTCGCATCGTGCATCTCCATTTCATCCCGACCAACATCCAATCTCCAAATTTCAAAAAAACATAAGAAATCCAAAGAAGTGAAAAAGATAATTGTTTATAACAAATAAAATATGATTTTAAACAATAAAATTATACCGTCATTGCTGGTATAGACTTTAAGGTTTCGGCAATTTCTGATATTTTTATTAATGGATTGGTAGAACTGCCTGAAATTGATGCGCCTGGCCTATTCAAATTTTTGGCAATTATTTCTTCAAGTAACGAATTGTTTTCTGTTGCCCTGAACATTTGAATTGATAGATAAAGTAAAACATTTAAATAAGAAGAAATATATATTAAATATATAGGATAACATATCGACAGAGATTAATATATTGATAAAAGTTAATATAAAATTTATATTGCATTTAAATAACAAATATAATAAATCAATTTAAACATATAATTTACCATGTACGTAATGAAACGGCAGATGCAAGAAATGATTGAATGGTGAAAACACTTGCAGGTCGCGATGATAACGATAAGCCTACATTATAAACATGTATGAATAAATATATAAATGCAAGATAAATAATTAATAATAATGCCAATATTAAGAAAAAATACCGTTATACGAAGAGACTCTGATTTTTGTCCCAAGAATAATTGGCTTTTGCATAATAGCATTACAAATTTCAGGGCATTCATCATGAACAAATTTGTTCCACATTGCCAAACGTAGAACCTTTAAACTACAAAAAATAAAAATAATGTTAGATTCACAATAATAAGAGTATTATAAGATATTAAAGTAAAAATTTTATCAATATAAAAATATATTTATTCATACCTTGAATCGACCACATATATGTCTTGCACCAATGATTTTTCATGGTTTGTGTTAACCTCTCTTGGTGCATTTGTGTTAATTACTATTGCCAGAATATCTAATTTATAAACTTATTATTATTATTATTTTGTAATAAGAGAAACATATAAAGATATTGACATATTTATATAATACGTACCTACTTCTGCATCTGTATCCTTGTACATATCAAGTTGATTTAAAGGAACAATATTATAATCTGGTGGTTTAAGCGATGATTTGTCGTATTCAATATTTTCGACAATGGTTCGAGAATTAATTATCCACTGAAGCTCGTATACCTCCCTTCTATGTCTTGTATCTAATGGTTTGACGAAGGCATTAGCAATGTAGTAGGATTGGTATACATTGAGCGTGTCATCACGTTAGTCAATGTTTTTCCAAAAATGACTGCTTGCACACGATTTCCCTATAAAAATATAAAAATGAAATTTATTTGTTTAATTCTAAATCACAAATAAAACAATGATAAGTAATGAAACAGACTTTTTTCGTATCTCAACATCTATGAGTACCAAATTTTGATATCTTGTAGGTGAATTTTGAGCTGCACGTTTTGGTGACTTCTCAGCAACAATCATTTTTATTTTTCAATTTCTGGTGTTTTGAGTGATATCTTTAATAGATTTATAGATGGTCCGCATGTTTACTGCAAATAAAACTGAGAAAATTAAGAAATGTTAATACATAACATAAAATTTATAATATTAATAAAACAAATGAGCAAGTTTATAAATAATAATGACGTTAAAATGATCTAAACACTTACATTATATCACAATGAATTTGTTAATTTCAAGAAATTTCTATATACAATATTTTTTGTATAATTTATTTCACAAACAGTACTTGATGTTGGTCTTATAAGTAATTTTACCGAATCAGAAGTTCTAGCTCTCGATAGTGCAACGTACAATTGGCCATGTGAGAAAACAGATTCTGGTAAATATATTCCAACATAATTTAATGTTTGTCCTTGTGATTTATTTATTATCATTTCAAAACTCAATCTAATAGGAAATTGTGTTCTTTTAAATGGGAAGCCATTAGTTTCATTTGTCTCTGAAAAAAATGGAATTGTAGGTATAAAAACTCTTTTACCACTGTAGTGGCCAGACGAAATCTGTGCGTTAATCATATTACGACTAAAATTACAACATGTCAACCGTGTTCCATTGCATAAACCTTCTGAAAGATTAATATTTCTAACTAACATAATAGGACAATTTTTCTTAAGTAACAATTCGTGCGGTGACAATATGTTCGGTGTTAATGTATTTAAAAAATCTTCCATAATTTCCTGTTTAGATACAGCAATTGTCTCGTCAAAACTATAATATCGTACTATATCGCCAAGGAATTTGTCAATGAGAATAGCATTTATTTCGTCGACTGATCAATTTTTTGGAGTTAGCACAGCCCGATTTGCCATCTCTGTTAAATTGTTTGAATAGTTTGACATATTTCCATAAACAGCGTCTAATAAAGAATTTAGAGATTCAACTTTGTTGTTATAACGAACAATCATTTGTTCTGAAATCTTGATATTTTCATCGATTGTTATTGGAGCATTGCCATTGCCAACTTCGATTAGATATCATGAGAAATCAAGATCTAATCTGGCTCTCATATTTTCTGTTAATTTGATTTTTTTCAAGATAGACCATACATAAGAAAAAGCCAAACTTGCATCAATTTGTTGTTCTTTTGTACTCTTACGAATTACAGGTAATACCTGCCGAAAGTCTCTACCAAAAACAATAACTTTGCCACCAAAAGGGAGATCTATATCATTTATATCTCGTAACATTTTATCCAATGCTTCTATGGAATATTTTGTAGACATAGGTGTTTCATCCCATATAATCAATTTTGCAAGACGTAACAATTTAGCAAGACTTCCTTGTTTGATGACATTACAAGTGCTATCTTTATCTGCATTTAATGGAATCTTAAATCTTGAGTGTGTTGTTCATCCCCAGGTAAGATTGATGCAGCAACGCCCGATGATGCAGTTGCAAGTGCTATCATATTTTTTGATCTGATTGTAGCTAGAAGTGTTTTGTACAAAAAAGTTTTACCAGTACCAGCAGGACCGTCAATGAAAAATGCACCAGATTCATTTGATAGTAAGGTTTGTAGTATCAAGTCATAAGCGTTCTTTTGTTCGGAATTTAAGGAATTTGATGCAAGAAGTCTTCTTCCGGAATTGTGATAGTTCGCTCGTCATCAATTTCTCTATTGATAAATTCTTCGACATCGTAAAATGTATCAATAGGAGCAAAATGATACATATTTATATTTTTTCCCATAGATTCAAGTGTGGAAGCAGTATTTTGCAAAACCATTATTCTAACATTTCCTAATGGTATGTTTGTTGTAAGAAAATCTGTAGAAATTTCTTTTTTCAAATCGTTCCCAGAGTTCTTTTGGATTTGTAGGATTGCAATATGCTAAAATTGTTAAGAAAAGACGTCTTAAACTACTTGGTATTTGATATAGACAGGCTTCTTCTAAACAATCTTCTAAACTGCTATCTTTATCTAACAAATCATGTGAAGTAGCTGCTTCGCGATATGTTGGTAGGACGACGTCATTAACTGTTCTTAATTTTTCGAACGATGTTGGTCCTCTTATATGATTTAATAGTATTTACAAATAATATATTTCGCCTTCAAATGGATTAGCTGTAATAATTCAACCTATAACAGTTTTCTTCTTTCTTGGAGTCCAAATTTTATATTCTGGATTCCAAACAAATTTTTCTGAAAATTCTCTATATAACAAATTTCGTGCATTTTCGTCGATTTGATTCCTATAAAAAAATTGTGTTAACATTGATCTATTCGACAGATTTGAGTTTAAAACAGTGTTTAGATTTTGATGTGCACGAAAAGATACTAAATATTGATTCTCAAGGTGTAAATGCAAACTATAAACTGATGGATACATTTCATTAAGTGTGAAACTATATATCCTCCACATTGCCTCTGGTGGAGTAATCTATCTGCCTGTTTGAAATTGTTTAATTTTATCAATTTGTTCGTTATTTTCTTCGTTCATAACATTGAAAGCAATGCGATCGTGTCCTTTATAAATATATTTATATAAATATTTAACAGCTTTAATTGTAGAACAAATTTCAAGTCATTGATTCCATATATCTTTTACGCATATCTCTTGGACCTCCAATAAAAGATGAAGGTAAGATAATGTGTTTTCTAATTTTGGAAGCATTAGTTTCTCCAATCGAAATACTATCTACAATGCCTTGATATACATCTGATTTAATTTCATGTTGTTTTGAACGGAAATAATCTAATCTCGATGTTTCTATCTTAATGTACATGTCAACAACAAATTGTTGTAACAAACGACCAGATAATAATAAAATTGATCTATATTTGTCTCTCATTTATAGTCTAAAACAGTAGTATTCTCGACAAGAAACTGTAGGCAATTTCTTTTTTTTTTCCATGACTATTTGTTCATTCCGAAGAAATTCTTCTTCGTTATTCGAATGTTCAATATGATGAGATTCTAATGTTTGGGTGTTTAATGATATTGTTCCTCTTTCGATTTTCTTGATTCCTTGATGCCAACCCGAGTCACCGAAAGGAAACAGTAGTGGATATTGTAACGGATCATTACAACCAAAATAATACTGAACAATATGACTACCACCTGTTTGGTTGAAGACAATAATATCTCTGCCTTTTTGTTCAGTAAATGTGTCAATTTCTATCTATATTGCTGCAACTTGTGATACTGAGGGAGCATTATAAACACGCTGATCTAAATCAACGTTTGATCTTATACGAATTGTATGATTTTCAAGATTTGGAATGTTGTTGAGCATTCGGAAGAAACGACAGTATGGATTAACATTAAGTATAGTCATCAACTTAGCAATGATAGAAGCATCCAATCTTTCTGCATTGTCTATATGGTTGTTTAGCTCATGTTTAGTGTCATAGAAATACAATTGTAAATACGAAGGATGTCCATCTTCAGGGATTAGATTGTTAATGTAGTGATATATTTGTCCTCGAACTCTAAATGTGTAAATTTCTCTATTTCTTCTACATAAGTCTGTATCAAATTTAACTCCAAAAGACGTGAAAGAAAATTTATTATTGTATGTACGTGCATATGTACGGAAATTATCAGACTCAGTCAAATCAAAAGTAAACAATTGATAAAGCTCGTCTGAAATTCGATTACTTGTCAACGTTATTGTCCCGTCAGCACAACAGAAGCCATTTGGCTCATGATAAAATCTTCTTGCTCCACAATATTGATATGAAATAACTGATGGTAGATGATTTGGCTCCAAAAATATAGTTTTCAATACTTGCCTAAAACAAGTATTCCCTGTTGGAACACTGACAATACTATTAGAAACAGAAGTCCTTAGTCTTTTTAGAGTAGATCCATTTCTATTTATAATATCGTCAAAACCGTGAGTTTTTGAAAAAGATCCAATTTCTTATAGAAACAATTCCATCATCTCTTGAAGTATAAGATAAATTATGATGTGATCTTGTTTCTATTTGATTTCTCTTATTTTGATTTTCTTTCAGCTCAGCATACCTTTTTCTCTTCTTTTGACGTATTTCTTCTTTCTTCTCCTCCGATTGAGCACCGTACCAATATTTTTTTGGAGCATTTTCTCCATATTCTTCATAATTTAATTTTAAAGAAAGTTAGATACAAATTAATTAAAAAAGTCTTAATAAAAATTGAATTTTTTTTTTAAATAAGATCGGCCTACCAGTTGGCATTTTTATGACAAGATAGAAATATCGCAACAATCTTACGAACTAATAAGAAATTAATAACAATTTGTCAAACATGTAAACATAAAAAGCACATGAAGAAAATTCGAAGAAATAAATAGTACAATATTCTTTGTAGAAATAAATGCATTAAATATTATAAAATATAAAAATAACATTTATTTGTATAAACAATATTAATATATACCGAGAGATAGGGGCAAATAAAAGATCAGTGAAAATAGAGCCAAACAACAAACAGGAAGACAAGCATAAAGTGACAAAATCAAAGTGTCTGTTATAAAGAAATATATTATATAAGATCGCATAATTATTTTAATAATACATTGTACTTTGTTAAATAAAGCTGCACTAACATATTAGAATATAATCTATTAATATTTTTTTTTATTTAAATTCAATTATAATAAGTGGTTATCTAACTGTCACAAACATAAATAACTATATAATAAGAAAAATTTGTGAGATTGGAAATAAAACTTGCTTAATATCCTAATCTTTTTCTTTTGTTTTCATATATATATTTTCTACTTTTTGTGACGCCCCGACTCCCACGTACAAAAAACAAGGGAATCGTGACGTCAGGATGGTGACAACACGGTCACACATCCCAACGAAGTGCCAGTGTGTGTACATGCAACAGTGTACAAATAAAATAACGCAGCGGATAATATAAATAAGTCAACTAAGTACCAGAAATTTAAATACAAATAATCAACACAATTTATCTTTAAAAATTATACAGTCATCCCAAATATATTACAAAAGGTAAATACAGTAATTGATAAAAACATAACTCACTAAACAGGAGCAATCCCAGATCACTCCTCCAACGGAGCCAAGCTAAGGCTCGTCATCATCATCTGCATCAAAATCTGCGATACCATAAAATGGTACCACAGGTAAGTATAAACCAAACAACTCTCGGGATAAAAATACATTAATGCAACCAACAATATAGCAAAATACATTTAGCCATAAAATACCATTTTTTCCCAGAAAAATGATTATTTCCAACACACGCCAAAAATCCCATTTTGGCCCAAAATATCCGTAAAACATTTTCCCATAAAATGATTCACACAAACAACCCATTTATCGGACACTGTAGGCGGGAATCGCAGGCGGGACTCTACCACCGTCCCTGCTTACCACCATCCCTACCGCGTGCACCGTAGGCGGGAATCACAGGCGGGACACAACCACCATCCCTGCTTACCACCATCCCTATCGCGTGCACCGTAGGCGGGAATCGCAGGCGGGACTCTACCACCATCCCTGCTTACTACCATCCCTACAGTTCCTTTACACACAATGAATACTTAACAGAGCATTGTAGGCGGGAATCACAGGCGGGACACAACCACCATCCCTGCTTACCACCATCCCTACAGTCTCTTTTACTTTTACTCACATGAGAATCCAATTCCAATGAACACGTGAACATGTATGCAATCATGCGAAAACCCAGTTTTCTTTACAAACATGATCATGCATGCAATATGCGATGTACATGAACAAGCCATAACCAACAACCAACAACCACAATTCACAATGCAAACAAACACACAACTCCGTCCACAATCCATCCGACCCCCGAAACTCTTCGGACTCAGTCCGGCAAAACAAACCAATTCACAGATAATATGTGTTAGTGCAAAAATATATTTAAATCACGAAAGTTCTTTAAGGAAAATACTTACAGTGCAATATAACAATTTCTGAAGGATCATGAAGTTGCAAGTGGTGATGTCTGAGCAACACCACAGTGTAAAATACATTGTGGCCGTGGGTCACAGATACCCACTTTTCAACGAGGACAAACGAAGACCCAAAAATGGTAGGGTAGGGCCTAGAGAGGTCGGTGAAGCCAATGGTGGTGGTGGTTTGCCGTGGGTGGCGGCGCAAGGGGTGGTTTTAGGCCAAAAATGCACAAATCGGAAATAGGATTGGTGGGGCTTCACCGGTGACGGATCGGAGCTGGGGTTGGGTCCAATAGGTTGCCAAGAGGTCGGGGATGAAGTGGTAGGAAGATGGTGGCCAATGGCGGTGCGACGGCGGCGCTGGAACGAAAGGTGGCCGCGGCTTTGAAGGGCTACTGGTGGTCAACGGCGGCACGGATGGAGGTGAGGTTGGTGGGGTGAGGTCGCCGGCGGCAGGGGAACACAATGGGGTGGGCGGTGAAGGCCACCGCTGGCTCACGGCGGCGCTGGCGTGAAAGTGGCCCGCGGCTTCGTGGGCTGCGTGCGGGCTACTGGCGGCGAGGTAGGGGCTGAGATTTGGGAGGTGAGGTCGCCGGAGGGAGGGGGAGCTGGTCGGCTGGGCGGTGTCGCGCACGGCGGCGCGACGGCGGTGGGCTGGGGGAAAGGAAGAACGGACGGAGAGAGAGGGAGGGAGAGGGAGTTGCGCGCGGGGAGGGAAAAAATAAAGAAGAAAAAAAGAAAAGAAAGAAAAGAAAAGGAAGGAAAGAAAAATGGAGGGAAAAGAAATGAGGTCCAATCCTCATAACTTGGGTCACAAAAATGATCCAACGGAGATGATTTTATAACCACAAGTTAAACAAAATAATTTATACGTAATGGTAAAGTCAAATTGAAATAATTAAATCCCACAGTAATTAATTTAAATATTAAAAGCAATTTAAATGCATAACAATAAATAAATATTTGGAAAGCACATAAAAATAATTTTTACCAAATTAAAATCATAGAAATAAACTTACTAAAAATCCAACCAATTTTAAAATAAGAGGATAAATTTTTGAACAATAAAAAATAATCCTTCAGTAAAAATACACTGAAATACGGGGTGTTACATCCTCCCCCCTTAAAATAAAATTTCGTCCTCGAAATTTGTAGGGCCAAACATCACTCTAAAGCAGGATACCCAATACAACCAGAACACTCTTAAGAAAATCACACAACCTCCAACACCCAACGGGCATGGGTATAGCTTGCATAACTTTCCAAAACCCAAGAATAAACCACACATGGCATCCATTACGAAAGGTAAGATTAGACCCATACCTGCCGTAACTCCAGCGTTCTGAGTCCCTGGAATCTCGTCGCCAGCACTACCAGGAGTCACCGCATACACCCGAGCCTGAACTAGTTGCCTCTGATTAGTCCTACCACCGCGATGACCACCCTGATTTCCTTGGGTCCAATTAGGGCACTCACGAGCAAAGTGCCCTGTCTGACCACACTCAAAGCACTGGTTCCAACCCTGACGACACTCGCCCTCGTGGGCTCTATTACATCTACCACAAACTGGAGCTCGGCCCCCAATACGTATACCGGAAGCTGCCTGCGCTCTGGCCCCGATCCTTTGCACAAACTTCTGTGGCGACCCGGAGCTGCTCCCTTCACCATCAACGTTCAGTCGCTTCTTACCCGGAGGGGAACCTACCACAGCACCTCGCTCTCGCTCAGCAATTGAGGCCATATTGACCAACCTCTGAAAGTTCTGGATTTCTAGGCATGCGACCTGCCTGCGGATTTGAGGGCGCAACCCTTCTTGGAAACGTTCAGCCCGCATCTCTTCAGTAGCAATGAGGTGAGGAGCGAACCGTCCAAGCTCCATAAATTTCCTTGCATACTGCTCGACAGTCATGTCTCCTTGAACCAAATTATTGAAATCCCGAGCCATTTGCCGTCTCACCGAAACAGGAAAGAATCGATCATCAAATTCTTTCTTAAAACGCTGCCAAGACACTGCAGCCAAGGATCCCAACTCCATCTCTAAAAGTGACCGCTTGGTCTCCCACCAATTTGCCGCTTCACCTTGCAGCATATAGCTCCCATATAATACCCTCTGGGCCTCAGTGCATCCACAGACTTCAAACGTTCTTTCCAGATCTTGAATCCACCTTCTAGCCCGTAATGGGTCCTCTTCACCAGAAAAAGCAGGGGTCCTATGCGCTAAGAAGCGCTCATAGGTGCACCCGGCCTGCATCGCCCTGTACTGCTCTCCTTGCTGTAGACGAAAATTCTGCTGAAGAAACTCCGTCATCCTATTCAACGCCCTCGCCATGGCATAATTTCCATCACCCCTCGGTAATTCATCCTCGGGCTCATTAGCTTGCCTTCTTGGTCGTACCATTTTCCTGCCATAGCGTAACCCTTAACCCCACTATCAGCTTAAAACAAACTAAAAATATAATTATAGTAAAATAAATTAAAATACAACAATACCACATAAAATAAAATAAAATAAAACCAACAAAATAAAATATCATAAGACAAAAGGGATAAAACAAATGAAATAGTACACAAGAAAATAATTGAAACAAGTAAAATTGCCTGAAATATAATAAAATAACTAAATAAACTAAAATAACAAAAATAAGATAATTAAACAAACAATTAACGTACAATAAAATAAATAAATTAAAATAATATACTCCCAACAAAATAATTTCAAATCAAAATTTAAAATTTTCTGGTACTACACCTATGGGACATGTGGTTTTACCCAGAGCCGAACTGCTCTGATACCACCTGTGACGCCCCGACTCCCACGTACAAAAAACAAGGGAATCGTGACGTCAAGATGGTGACAACACGGTCACACATCCCAACGAAGTGCCAGTGTGTGTGTACATGCAACAGTGTACAAATAAAATAACGCAGCGGATAATATAAATAAGTCAACTAAGTACCAGAAATTTAAATACAAATAATCAACACAATTTATCTTTAAAAATTATACAGTCATCCCAAATATAATACAAAAGGTAAATACAGTAATTGATAAAAACATAACTCACTAAACAGGAGCAATCCCAGATCACTCCTCCAACGGAGCCAAGCTAAGGTTCGCCATCATCATCTGCATCAAAATCTGCGATACCATAAAATGGTACCACAGGTAAGTATAAACCAAACAACTCTCGGGATAAAAATACATTAATGCAACCAACAATATAGCAAAATACATTTAGCCATAAAATACCATTTTTTCCCAGAAAAATGATTATTTCCAACACACGCCAAAAATCTCATTTTGGCCCAAAATATCCGTAAAACATTTTCCCATAAAATGATTCACACAAACAACCCATTTATCGGACACTGTAGGCGGGAATCGCAGGCGGGACTCTACCAACGTCCCTGCTTACCACCATCCTACAGCATGCACCGTAGGCGGGAATCACAGGCGGGACACAACCACCATCCCTGCTTACCACCATCCCTATCGCGTGCACCGTAGGCGGGAATCGCAGGCGGGACTCTACCACCATCCCTGCTTACTACCATCCCTACAGTTCCTTTATACACAATGAATACTTAACAGAGCACTGTAGGCGGGAATCACAGGCGGGACACAACCACCATCCCTGCTTACCACCATCCCTACAGTCTCTTTTACTTTTACTCACATGAGAATCCAATTCCAATGAACACGTGAACATGTATGCAATCATGCGAAAACCCAGTTTTCTTTACAAACATGATCATGCATGCAATATGCGATGTACATGAACAAGCCATAACCAACAACCAACAACCACAATTCACAATGCAAACAAACACACAACTCCGTCCACAATCCATCCGACCCCCGAAACTCCTCGGACTCAGTCCGGCAAAACAAACCAATTCACAGATAATATGTGTTAGTGTAAAAATATATTTAAATCACGAAAGTTCTTTAAGGAAAATATTTACAGTGCAATATAACAATTTCCGAAGGATCACGAAGTTTGCAAGTGGTGATGTCTGAGCAACACCACAGTGTAAAATACACTGTGGCCGTGGGTCACAGATACCCACTTTTCAACGAGGACAAACGAAGACCCAAAAATGGTAGGGTAGGGCCTAGAGAGGTCGGTGAAGCCAATGGTGGTGGTGGTTTGCCGTGGGTGGCGGCGCAAGGGGTGGTTTTAGGCCAAAAATGCACAAATCGGAAATAGGATTGGTGGGGCTTCACCAGTGACGGATCGGAGCTGGGGTTGGGTCCAATGGGTTGCCAAGAGGTCGGGGATGAAGTGGTAGGAAGATGGTGGCCAATGGCGGTGCGACGGCGGCGCTGGAACAAAAGGTGGCCGCGGCTTTGAAGGGCTACTGGTGGTCAACGGCGGCACAGATGGAGGTGAGGTTGGTGGGGTGAGGTCGCCGGCGGCAGGGGAACATAATGGGGTGGGCGGTGAAGGCCACCGCTGGCTCACGGCGGCGCTGGCGTGAAAGTGGCCCGCGGCTTCGTGGGCTGCGTGCGGGCTACCGGCGACGAGGTAGGGGCTGAGATTTGGGAGGTGAGGTCGCCGAAGGGAGGGGGAGCTGGTCGGCTGGGCGGTGTCGCGCACGGCGGCGCGACGGCGGCGGGCTGGGGGAGAGGAAGAACGGACGGAGAGAGAGGAAGGGAGAGGGAGTTGCGCGCGGGGAGGGAAAAAATAAAGAAGAAAAAAAGAAAAGAAAGAAAAGAAAAGGAAGGAAATAAAAATGGAGGGAAAAGAAATGAGGTCCAATCCTCATAACTTGGGTCACAAAAGTGATCCAACGGAGATGATTTTAAAACCACAAGTTAAACAAAATAATTTAAACGTAATGGTAAAGTCAAATTGAAATAATTAAATCCCACAGTAATTAATTTAAATATTAAAAGCAATTTAAATGCATAACAATAAATAAATATTTGGAAAGCACATAAAAATAATTTTCACCAAATTAAAATCATAGAAATAAACTTACTAAAAATCCAACCAATTTTAAAATAAGAGGATAAATTTTTGAACAATCAAAAATAATCCTTCAATAAAAATACACTGAAATACGGGGTGTTACACTTTTTAGTCGTATAACTATAATTGTTAAATAGGTGTTAAATAATTTAATCATATAATTATAATTTAATAATATAAGAATTTATTATTATCATAGAAATTTAACCATATAATAATTTAACTAAGTGTTAAATATCCTACCCTTTTCTTGGGCTTTTCAAATGGTTTGTAGTATATTAATTTCTGTGGGCTAGCTGGTGAGTTCGGGGTTTGAGTGTATTTTTATTTATTACTATTATCAATCGCTGTGATATTATTTTTTATCATTATTATGGTTGATATAAATTCTATTTTATTTTATTTTACCATATATTTCTTTTATTTTTCGTAGGATCTTTGTTTTGTAGTGATTTATATATAATGTTCTGAGTGAGATTTGTTTGTTTAGGTTATTAGTATGTGTGTGAAATAGGCCCAGCCCATTTAATCCTTAAGCCCAGCCCTCTAGATCCACCCAAACAGGAGTGTAAATTATGGCCCAGCCCGTTTAATCCCTTAAGCCCGGGCCCCCTAGACTCACTCCCAAAACGAAGTCGTTTTGGGGGCTTTAAGAACAAAATGGAACCTAAGGTTCCATCTTATTCTTCTCTCCTCCTGCATTGCACCGTCCACCCCACTTCTCCCTTCTATCTTCTTTCCCTTTTTTCTTTGCTTCATGCATTCAATGGAAACCCTAAATCTTCATCTCCTTCTTTCTTTCTCTGAATATGCCGCAAGACATCTTCCTCTCGTTCCTTCAATTTTCATTTTTTTTCTCAATTTTCATTTAATTTCTCACGTTTCCTCTCTATTATTGTTGTTCTTCACAGATTGTTCTCTCAACACACAAACAAAAATCAACACCTTTATTTTATTTGTATTTTTTTTATATTTAACAAGTTTTATTTCCTGAGATCTTACGAATCTGGAGCTTTATCTTCTAAATATAAATTATTGTTTTCCCTTTCGGCTAATGAATGTTGGTGTGTTGCATTGATCTCATTTTTCCTTTTATCTGTGGTCGCTTATTTATCTCCCTCAATTTTTTTTTTAACACATATCTCAGAATATTTTTTTAAAATTTCAGGTTTTTTCTATAATTTTTTTTTTTTGTGCCATGAAATCTTGTAGCGATTATTTTGTGTAGAGGTTTTTTTTTTTTTTTTTTTTTTTTTTTTTTTACGAATGCCTATACAGATATCTAAATCCGTAAAAATTGCCACCCCTGTCTTTTTCTTTTATTTTCTAATTTTTCTCAAGTTTCTTTTTCGAAACTCTACGAATTTGAAGCTCTATGTTTCAGACCTGGGTTTTTTTTTTATTAATAATTTTGTTCTCTTGCCTGATGTGTGCTGGTTTATTCTTCTCGATCTGTTTTGTCTCTTTTTCTGTGGTCGTTACTTTATTTCGCATAAAAAAATTTTTCTCAACATACACAGATCTCACATTCTATCTTCTGATCTTTATTTTCCTTGCAGGTTTATTTTTTTTCAAACACACGTAGATCTCTAGATCTGTTCTTCGGATCTCTCTCTAGGATGGTATTTTTGTTTGGCAGGTAATTTTTTCTCAAGAGATAATAATTTATTTCTTTGATTTCATTTTTTTTCTATTTTGTTTTATTTTTGCATTTTGGGTTGCAGTGGTGATTTCTTTCTGTATTTTTTTTTCTCTTCCATGTTAATTTTTTTTTCAATCTGGTTTTTTCACTTCTTTTACTCGTTTTTTTGTTTCTTCCATGGTTCATCTGTATGTAAAAAAATAAACTTTGTTCATTTATTACAAATCAGAGTTGATGTACAAATTTAGGGAATTTGTTTGGTTATAAATTTGTTTTCTGAGCTACTTTCTAAAAATTAAAGTTATTACAGAGCATTGCAAAGAACTAAATTTGTTTTCTGAGTCTTTCTTTTTGCTACAGGTCTGAGTGGATGTATATATATATATATATATATATATATATATATATATATATTAAGTTGGTTTAGTTGTGAATTTTTTTTTTCATGCATAGATTTGAAAACGTATTAGATATTTTTTATTTATGTTATATCTAACACCTTTTCGTGATGAATATATGTTACATCATCACGAAAATGTGTATGTTATATGAACAAACCTGTATTATGTTATAACATATATATTTTATGATGAATATATGGCATATCTGAACATAGGTCATTATATCTTTGTTATATCTTCTGAGATTTACTCTTCGTGATCTATTTTCTCACTATCTGTGCTGATATCTAGATTATTCTTCGCAACACTACAGATGTAACATTATATTGATGAGATTTTGATTTGTTTATTTGTTTTGTCATTTTATTTTATGTGTTGGGTTGTTGTGATGAATATATTGGCTAAAAGTTTTTTTTAATGTTTACAAATCTTTACCTCTTTGTTTCTCATTGTCTGATTTATTATATATGATTTTATGTTGTTTTATCATACTTTACTGTACATGTACATATGTACATCATCTTTTGAAGTTTTTATTTGTTATCTTCTGATTTATTCACATATATGTTTTTGTGTTGTTTTTGCATATTTTACTATGCAACTACATATTTTGTAGATGTACAGATGTAACTACATGTTTTGAAGTTTATAACTTTATTTCTCTCAGTTTATTTCTTGTGCTTTTTTCCACAGATATTGTATAGATAAACTGATAATGAAACGTGAAAGTAGCAGAAAGTAATTTTTCAAATACTGTGTATACCAATAGAGAATGGAACTTAAAGAGAGCATGAAGAAATCGAGATTCAGAAAATAACAATAGCAACAACAGCAGCACAATAAGTCATCTTTTTGAAGTAAATTCAAATAGTGATGTAAATTATTTATTTTCCAACCATTTCATACATGTAAATAACGCAAGTAAACACTCATAGTCAGCAAACGGAGATAAAAAAAAATGACCTGTAAGATTCCAAAAGTGGAAGACAAATGTATAATTCAGACTTGAAAGAAACAGATTTCAGGAAATTAAAAGAAGAGATAGGAAACAGTAGAAATTAAAGCAGAGGGAAGCTATTCTTATACGAGGTAGTCATCTGCTTAAGCGGTAGAAATGTAAAAACAAAGTTAATTCTTATAAAAATAACCTAGCGGTGGATGCGGTGCAGAAATGTAAAAAAAAAAAATATATATAGAATGTGATAAGTGCGACGGTGGATGGTAGGAAACTAATCCAAAACAATCCAGAAACTGAGGAAAAACAAGAAATCAGAATTTATTAACCCTGATAAAAATGAGAGCACGTAAATCTGAGAACAATAAATGGAAAGACAAGGACAAAATTTTAAATGAAAATATTAGAATTTAATAAAACAAACGGTCGAGGCGGTGGTAAACGTATTGAAGGAAATCTAGAATTTGATAAGATGAGAAAAAGTTAAATCTAGAAGTCAGTGGAAAACCGAGTAATAGATTAAAACAAAAGATAAAAATAAAAATAGAACACTGAAAATGGACAAACAACAGATACCACAACACATCAGACGCGGGCAAAACAAACTAAAGTTAGGGGCAAAATGGGAAAATGGAAAAACAACAGATACCCAACACATCAGACACGGCAAAACAAACTAAAGGCAGGGGCAAAATGGTAAAATAGACAAACAACAGATACCCAACACATCAGACGCGGCAAAACAAACTAAAGTCAGGGGCAAAATGGGAAAAAAAGTAGATGACAGCTGCTTATAGACGCTTATTACATATAAGATATATGGAACTCATGTTGTTGATTAAGTCATTGGAAGGATGGACAAAACGTTAAATCTCTTATGCTGTTGTTGTTGGAATTCATCTAGTTCTGCACCAAGGTGTATGATCCATTCATTCTCTAAAGCATGTGTCGCAATGGTTTGCATATATTGTAAATGTTCCTACATAAAATAAATTTAGAATTTTAAGAAATCTTGAGAAAAAATAATGTTATCTCAAATATTTATTTGAAGTCTAGTGGATATTTTTAAATTGAGCGATGTGTTTGAAAATTTTCCAACTATTTTAAAAGTAAAAAATTATTTTAAATGATATATTTTTAGTGTTAATGAACCGAACCTATTTTTCAAGTAAACCTTTTTAAATTTTAGAATCCGAAAATAATATAATTTTAAAATTTTATTTTATTTAAATTATTTTATTTTTTAGAAATATTATTTAATATTCATTGCTTTATTTTATGTTTCAAAATTTACTTATTTAGATGATTTTATTTTCTCCTACGAAATATTTATTGAAATTCATCATTTTATTTTATGATGAAGAATAATAATTTTGGATCAAGAATAAAAAGTTTGTTTTTAAAATTTAGCGTATTTCCCTTTATTCTATATTTTCTCTATTTCTTCCTCTCTTATTTCTCCATGTATTATTTTCACCTATTAAAGTTTAATTTTTCAAGATTTAAAAATTTTTCATAAATATTTATGTAGAGTTAGTATGAATTTGCAAGGAAAAAAATAAAAGACTATTAGGCCATTTGTGAGAAATTCTTTACACGGGCTGATTTCTAAAATTGTCTCGTTTTCACATGGAAAGTCCAAAAATTAAAAACAAAAGCCCAGTCCCCCATTTCGCACGACACCGTTTAACCTAATCTATCAAGAGGATGCTACTCATCATCTCATTCTACACATTTTATATATTTTAATTTTAATTTTAATTTTTTATTATTTTATCTTATTATTATTAAACTAATTGAGTTGTTCTATTTATTATCCATATACCATATATTTGTTATAGAAAAATTGGAAAAAAAATTATAATAGGTGTTGTGTGTATTGTGTGGTGTGTGGAGATGATAAGTAGAAATTATTCATCTACCAAACCCTAATAACTTTTTCTTTCTTCTCTATCTCCTCCCTTCCCTCCTGCACCTACAAATTCATCATTTTCTCAAAAACATGTCTCCCCATGTCCCCATCCGATAGACTCACCATCTCTCTCTGTTACTGGGTCGCACCGTCTCTTCTATCCTCCCCGTTTCGCTGATGTTTTCTCTGTTGCTACTTTTTCTGCATTGTTTGATCTCATATGTTGCTGCATGCTTCTATGCTTTTTTGGGCAGGGGTTGAATCTGGTGTACTGTTCTGTTTCGATACGTTAGAGGTCCAAAAGGTATAAACTTTTTTGTGCTTCTGTTAATTGTGTTAAACCCTTTTCTTAATTTGGGGGTTTATGGTTTGAATCTCAGATTCGTTTGTGTGGTTTTCTTTTTGTAGAACTTGTTTCGGAGTGAAGTGTTTTTGGGCAAGAGAGAGAGAGAGAGAGAGAGAGAGAGAGTACAAAAAGAACTTGCACACAAATACTCTGGCGGTGAAAATGTTTTTCAACTTCCCAAAAAGTCACTATTAGGGCTGAAAATCGAAACCGTACTGATAATTTTTTAAGGAGGTGGTGCCGACCAAAACCGGCCGGTTAAGGAAGAGAAAACCAACGACATTGGTCTCGGTGTGATTCCAATCAGTTTGCCAGTTTTCAATTGGTTATGCAAATACAAATACAAAGTTAGAAACCCAAAAAATACCAAGGTCTAAAACTCAATCATGATCCCCGATTGGTAACAGAAGCAACAAATATGGAGAATTTTAAAAATATACTACATATTTATAGATTCATATCGTAAAAATTTATAATAAACAAACTCAAAAAATCAAAATCATACCAATATAGACATACGGACTTAGGAGTCATGGACATAGAGATTTGTCGAGAGAGAGAGGATGCAAGCTAAAAAAATGACATCGAGGCGAGGTGGATCTCACCGGCGGCATGAAAGAGGATTGATGATGTGCGACTGCCGGCTTGTGAGATAGGAGCGAGAGTCTGAAAGAGAAACTGAGAAAGAGAGAATCGGGAGGAGGAAGGGGAAAGGGGTAATAAACCCTAAATCCGAACGACGTTGTTTGGTGTATTAAACCAAACAACGCTGTTTCATATATTTTTTTTCCTAGACCTTAGGTGTAAAACGATGCCATTTAACTCGCTTAAGTTAAACGGTGTCGTTTTAAGTAAAATATATATTTGCTATTGGCCAGTTCGGCAGTTTGACATTGGCTCAAACTGGGATCAATATGGCCGATGTCGGCTTTACCAAATTCCTACCACCAGCCGACTGGTTTTTGACAGGTTCCTAGGGGTGGGCAACGGGGCCCCGCTGCCCCGCCCCACACTTATATATTTTATTATATAAACATATATTTATACTATACATATTTATAAATACTTATTATTTGTGCTATATATAACTATAGTAATATGTATTAAGTATAACTTTTACTTAATATTTTGTATAAGTTGTAGTGTAGTAAGGTGATCATTTTATAGATTGCTAAGGCAATACAAGAATCTCACATTGTTTAAGTGTGAGACTTGTATTATGAAAGCAATCTATAAAAGAGTCACCTTATTACACTACGGTTGCGTTTGGTTCCTAAATTCAGATGAGTTCAGTCTAACTTTAAGCTGAGTCTAACATCCAAACATTCAACTCTCAAATTACTAAACTCATTCCAACTCAAAATTTTTTTACATATGAGACTTACAACATTTTTTAACTTAAAACATCTTTATACGTGAGACCCATAATCTTTTCAAATTTTCATAAAAAGTATTAAAATCATCTTAACATCCAAATACACTTTAAACTCAATTTAGATGACCTCACATAACTCTCTTTTACTACTTAACTTAGCTGAGCTCAACTCAACATCCAAACACAACCTGCAACTTAAACAAATATGCACTAGCGAATTTAAAAACTATATAATTTTTAAATTATGGTCATATTTACAAATTTAAATTTTACAATTTGGGTCTAAAAATGTATTTTTGATCACTTTTAGACCTAAGAATATTTTGGGCCTACTGGACTATAATCCATTATTCAAGTGGGCGGGGGGTGAGACAAATTGGGAGTCTGCCCTGCCCCCCGGGATGTGGGGGCAAGGGTGAAACCACCCCCTACCCATGCAGGGTAGGGGCGGGGAGGGGGCTACCCTTCACCATATGGTGCAGTAGCACCCCCTACCAGTTCTTGACTCCAGCAGCCGATTCCTGTACACCCCTAGTCACTATGGCGGTGAAAAAAAGTTGTATAGAGGGATGAAATCATAAAATGAGAAACACAAAGGGATAAATTTGGAAAGTAAAATATTAGACAAAAAACACTATTGCCTTTCAGAAAGCCACTTTTATATATAGAAGATATAAAAATATGTTTATATATATATATATATAAATAATTTACTATTTATCAGCTTAATCGTATAAATGTTATAAAAACTTTAATACCTTATATAAGTATAATTAATTAGAATGTGATGAGAGCCAAGTAGCCATATTGTTTAAAATAATTATGATTTTAAGATAAAAAATTATATATAATTATGTCTTGTGAGTAAGAATATCTTATTATATATATTTTTTTAATTTAAAAGGTCGTGATAAAATGATAAATGAGTTGAGATCGATTTAGCGTTTGACTTGATTTTTTTTAATCAAATTTAAATGTGAGAATGCCTTACTTAAGTCGAATTTGAACATCTAAAGAAGTTCGATTCCAACTCGAGTCAAACTCGAGCTCAATTTGTTAATAATCAAGTTAAGTTTGATTGGGTATCAATCTCTCATACTCGCTTGATTACAATCCTATATGTAACACTCGGACCCAATCAAACTCAATTTTATTTATTTATTTATTTTGTTTTAGTTTATTTTATTTTTCCACACGTTAACTTCCCCGCATGTTTTATTTTTTTCCTGTCTTTTCACCCTTAAGTCTTCCTCTCGTCCACGACATGCATGGTCTTGCACGTCTCTAGTGTATATTTTTTTTCCACTCCATGCACACACACAGACTCTATTTTTAGCTCTCTCCATACGCACCTCTCCCTCATATTCTAGGGTTTTCACCTCACACAAATATAGATATACATATGTTATCCCATGCTATTAGAAACTACCCAAACACTTGCTGTCACACCACCTTAGAATCGCAAGCCCCAGCCTCCATCCCCTCGGTTTCATTCACTTCCATACCGAGAGTCACCTCACAAAAGCCCAGCCCTCCGTCGTCCGTACTGCTACCACCAATGCACCCCTTGTAAGCCTCTGATCAACCAACCCATCTCCACCGTGCACCACCCAGAACTCTCATTGCTCCCATACAAAAATCGACGCAATCGTGCATGCATTGTATCTCCACGGATCGCAACTCCACCTCACCGTGCGTCACCTCCACTTGACAATCACTGGAAGTCCAGCTCCTCCACCGTACACCACTACACCACCACCAAAGCACCGAGAACAACCATCTGCGGAGTGAACCAAAACCCCTCTGTTTTGAGTTTGAAAAACAGAGCATTTGGTTGCTCTTCCAAGCACGGCAGTTTCGCACTACCAACCCTTTCGGGCGTCTCCTCCTCGACGCAAAGGGAACCCATAGTCCAGCATCTCAGCCACGCCTAGTCGTGCCACCGTCGATAGCCACCCAGGCCGTCGCCGCGCGTAAGTCTCTCGGTAAGGAGCCCTCCGTTTCTATCTCCTTCTCGGTGCTCTCCTCATACCTCTCTCTCTCACTCGTCATTTTTTTGTCTCAGTACTCCGCTGCCGGGACAGCCACCTTTATCTCTGCACCGCACGCAACTCCTCCATTCACGGTGAGCTACCTTTACCTACCTCACGCCGAACTCCATTCCTCCCACTAATCTCTCTTTCCGCCCCACGAGCTCAGCCACCCTTTTCTGTCGTAACCACTGCCCTCACCACTGTAGACGACCGCCCGTTGAGCTCTCAATCTCTCGGTGAGCCTCTACCTCACAAACCATTGTTTTGCTTTTACGTAGCATGAGTTTTTTTTGTTCAGGTAGTTTGTTAATAAGAGTTTACGTAACTTGGTAATGTGTCATTTAATTAAATAAAATTACATTAATACCCTTTGCTACATATTATTTAGATATGAAATTACAGTTTTGCCCTTATTATTAGATGGTTTCAATTTGAAATTTTGTGTATATTACTATATGTTTTTACATGGTTTATGCGGGATGTATAAGAAATTTTACAGAAAATAAATGGGATTTTCAAACTGTACCATTGGTAGCAAATTATTTTAGTAACTGTGTAATTTTATTTTTAAACATTTAAATTCTGATTAAAGCTATTTGTTTATTATTATTTAACAAAATTTTTACTAGTACTAACATTAAATGTTGAGTATTATCAAAGAAATTTAGAGAATGAGGATATTTAAGGTTATGAAATTTTAGGTTTTGAGGAATTAAGTAGGTTATTTTAAAAGCTTATGATTAAATATCGAAATATGAGATTAATTAAAAATTTACAAGAATTATGTGATTATTTTACAGGTGACGATTAATTATTGTTCGACATTTTTGAAGAAAATTCTGAAAAAACTAAGAAGTCTAGATAAGCGGGGTTCCTATGCTAGACTTTGCATTAAAATAAAATGAGCTGAGGTTGACTTTTTGGAGAATATAAATATTTGGTTATGAAAAGAAATTTGAACTACCTCATTTATTTGTTCTGCATTATTCATGAGATTCTGTTTAAGAAAAAAGTATTTTCTGTCATGATTGGTGTAGACATGAGCTTATTTTTGACATTCTGTTTCTGAACTTTGAAAAAGAGAGCGAATATGAAATTTTGTGCATAAATTATGTTGTGATATAATTTTGTTCTGTTTTGAAGATTTTCTGTACTCTGATATGATCTGATGTGATTTCTGAAAACCTCTGGCATAACATTCTGTTTCTGTTTCTGTGGTATTTCCTATGTGGTTTTCTGCGTGGTCTTTCCTATGTGCACACTCGAGGCTCCGAAAATGAATAAGGGGAAGATTCACATTCTGTTTCTGCTTGGTTAGCTACTGGGGTTTGCACAACCCTACCACGGGAGTTAAACATGGTATTTGTTTTGATATGATAAAATAAGATGTGATGTTTCAGTTTATGCTATGCTAAAAGAATTTTGATTATGAATATTTTCGAACTTTCGCTCAGATATTTTTGATAACATGTTCTGACGCTGCATTTTGAAAATATTATTATGATTCTGCATTCTGAAAGAAAATATTTTTGTTCTGCATTCTGAACTCTGTAAATGCTCATGTTTACACACTAGTATATGTCCTCTGCTTACTGAGTTGTTGATAACTCACCCCTTATCTCCATATATTTTTCAGATAATTTTGATGGTTCAGCTGGAGAACAAGAGTAGGAAGTTTTAGCAAGGTGTGATAATTGAAGTGGAATAAGTGTCCCAGGGTACAAATGCTTATTTGAGAGTCGTAGTTAGTAAACTGATTTTATTTTTCGGGTATTTTGATTTGATGAGTTAAAGATAATTCGAGTTTTTGGAGGATTTCTAATTTATGTTATTGAGAATTTCTTTATTGTCCTCATGGAGGAACTTAGATATTTGGATTGATTAAATGGATTAATATTTTTTGAAATTTTATGGATTTTATAATTATGTTATTTAAGTTGATTTTAGGTATTAAGAACTAACTTTTCGAACCTTTGGGATCGGGGCGTTATACTATGCGTTGATATCTTATACAAATTGAACTGAGAACTTAATTGATTTTTCAATCGAGTTGAGTTTGAACACGAGAATGTCTCGTTTGAGTTGAGTTTAGACCACTAAGGCCCTTTTTGGATATTGAGTTTAGTTAAAATGATTGGAGTTCTTTATGAATAGTAATAAGTTGAGATGATTAAGTGAGTTTCGTAGAACTCATCTAATATGAGTTTAGATGTGTTTGGATGTTCAGAAGAGTTTAGATATATTTATGAGAAGTTGAAAAAAACTTGAGTCTTGCATGTAAAGAGGTGTTAAGTTGAAAAATATTGTGGATTCTAAGTGTAAATAAGTTTTTAGTCGAGATAAATTTATTAATTTGAAAGTTGGGTGTTTGAATGTTAGATTCAATTTAAAATTAGATTGATCTAAGTTGATATCAATTAAGTCTAAATTCCAAATGGGCCCTAAAAGGCTCGATTCTAGGTCAAATAATGCATGAGCATCCCTTTTAATAATCCACTTGACTTTGACCAAATAGTGGCCGGTTTGGAGAGTTAGATGATATGAGAATTTTGTAAATAATACAAGTAGTAAGATAATTTGTGAATAGTAGTGAGATAGTTTAAGTTGAGTATTTTTTTGATTTTGGAAAAGGAGAGAGAAAAACTTGAATAAAAAATATTATAAAGTTAAAATATTGTTATAATATAGTTTTATAATATTATCTTTTTGTTGGTATTTAAAAAAGTTGATTTTTTTTTTCCGTTAGAAAGTTTAAAAAAGTTGTAATGATTAGTTTGAAAAAGTTGTAATATCAAGTTGATCATTTTTAAGAAAATGCTAGTATGCCACCTGACTTTACCCCTTTATTTTGACTGCTTATATATTTAAATTTTTTTTACTTGACGATCAAGAAGTGATTTTTAATGTATTAGTATATTTTTTTATTTTTTAAAAATATTAAAAAATATTAAAATTAAAAAATGAAAAAAATAAAAAGGGAAGTAATGCTAGCGGGATCGCCCAGCTGTCAAAGCTGGCCGGCACGCTAGCACTGCCCATCATTTTCATTCATTGATGCCGCGCCGTTTAGGGGCGCCACTGAAAGTAACCGTTGTATTATAGCCACGAGCTCAAACAAAATAGAACCAGAAGAGAGAGAGAGAGAGAGAGAGAGAGGAGAGGGGCGAGAGAGAAAAATGAGATGTCGAGCGGTTTTTAGGGTTTCTCAGAGCAGGAACAGAGCGCCACTGCTGCTCCAGCCTCAAGCTTCGCGTTTGTATTCTCAGCTTCAATCCAAGCACGAACGGTTCGTCAATTATCATTTCTAGTTTCATTACCATAATCCTGAAATAACTTTGTTGCTACGCTTGGCTGCGAAGAAATTGTAGGAAAAAGAAAGAAATCGTAATCATGGACCAAATTTTGATTCTGTTCACAATAAAAGCATCGGAATGACGCAAGAAGTTGACTGCTACGAGTCTCGACTACTGTTAGTATTATTGTTTTCTATGTTTCATTGGTAGTGGATATTGTCTTAGGTCTTCTTTTGGAATTGCCTTTGACATTGATGGCGTCGTTCTTCGCGGGCGCGTTCCCATTGGAGGCTCTCCGCAAGCTTTGAGAAGACTGTATGGAGAATCTGGTACTCTACAGTCTACAACCTATGCATCTCTCTCTCTCTGAGTGGCTTGTGAATTTTCTCTACAAATACCTTTATCTGGTTGCTGAGAAATTGGAGGAAGAGTAAAGGGAATAAGAATTAATGAGTCCGTGTTTATCGTTGTCTCTAACTCATATTAGAAATTCATTTCAGTATGTCAAAGTTGTTGTAAATTGAGTACCGTTTTTTATATACGACCGGGCGGGTCAGTGTGTTTAAATTACTGAAAGTTGGAAGGTGCTGATAAAAGTAATATTTACTTTTCTACTCTGTTATTTTTTTTATAACCAATAGTTTTATTAATAGCAATATAGGCAAAGCCCAAGTACATAAGAACTTTTCTACTCTGTCATTGAATGTGACTTGACTAATTTTTGCTGCAGGTGCTCTGAAGGTGCCTTTTATTTTCTTGACGAATGGTGAGTCATCAAGTGATTCCATCTGCGCTTCACGAGAAGAAACATGAAGAGCTAATAAGGAGAGTGGCCTCAAATATATTTGTTAACATCCATATATTAATTAGGCTTAGTGAAGTAGGTGTGCACAAACATGTGATGGCATGCATCGATCATAGAATGTTTGGGTTGCATTTGTTTTGGATGTTTTTTTTTTTTTTAAGTTGTTTTGGATACTTACTCTTCGGGTAATACAAATTATTTTGAGAAACACACACAGATATAGGGGAAGATATTTCTCAAATTCCATTATTTTAGCATGATTTCAGTGCATGAATACGCTGTATTTTTTGTAATTGCTTATACTTATCTTGAGTGATATGTACACGACAGCAATAAAATGAAGAACACAGTTGTTTGATTTGAATAGGAGGTGGCATCCCTGAATCCAAACGTGCCATTGAGCTAAGTGATCTTTTGGGAGTATACATTTTACCTTCTCAGGTAGTGTTTCATTCTTCTGGTAGTTTATATTTTCTTTTAGTATAAATAGGAGATTGAAATATATTTGTTGGTGATGTCATGACTGGCATTTGATTGATGGAATATTGGGCAATTGCTATTCTTTTTGTGTTATCCTAATGCAGGTTGTACAGGGTCACTCATCTTTTAAAACTTTGTTGAAGAGGTATATATATATATATCACTTTGATGCAAACCTTCTCTACATTAAAGCATTGCATTGTTTTGCATCATTGTTGTCGTCAAGCCAGGTCTTTTTTCTTTCCATGACAGACTGGTGAAAGCTAAGCTTGGATGGTTCCGACTGCAGTTTGTCTATAAACTTCTCGCTATAGGAAACAGTCTCTGTTTTAAATAAGCTTCTTTCAAGTCTAGACTATCAGTACCAAAGTTTTGAATGCATTTGTATTTTCTTGTCATTGAAATATCCTCCAATAGTTATTAGGTTTATTATATTGAATTGTTCCATCGTTCCATGATTATTGCCAATGTATTTTCAATGTTTTATGAGTTATTATGTCTTTCGCATCATAATAACATATTATATTATCATCATCTTATGTAAATTTTATTGATCTCCTCTTTAGATACGAGAATGAACTCATCATTGCCACCGGGAAAGGGGAACCTGCTCTTGTAATGTCTGAATATGGTTTCAAGTATATTTGCCTATACCTCAGTCATAATATTTCCTGATCTGAAGCCCATAGCTTTCTATATTTTGTCGGAATTATGTGTGACTTTGTTTTTGGTGACAGAAAGGTCCTTTCATTAGATGAGTATGCTTCCTACTTTGAGAATATTGATCCTGTTTCTCAATATAAGATGTGGACAACTAAGTGGGAGTCGAGTAAGGGTAGTTGCCCCAAGAACTTGGTTCCAAATTTCAACATCACCTCTGACAGAGTTAAGGCAGCTTTTGTCGTCAGCGATCCAGTAGATTGGGGCAGGGACATTCAGGTGTTCGTTTTCCTATTTCATCATTTTTGAAATTACAACGAGCCAGGTGATGCATTGTACTTAATTGGTAAAATTACTTAAATACCTATAAAAAGAAATGTTACTTAAATTGTATCGTATGTAAATAAATCTAGGAATTCGGGATAAGGAGAACATCTCTAAAAAGTTTCCAATATTGGTGCAATGGAAGGTGAAAAATACGAATGTAATCAATTTTTGTGTATATTTTGCTTTTGTTGTCTGTAGCAGCCTCAGTTTTCCTACGAGTTCTCAGGAATATTATGTACCTTTGATGTTCTATGGTGGTTGATCTTCTTTGTTGTGATGCACTAACTTGTGCATGCTGCATTTTATCATCTTATCCCAGATAGTATTTATTGTAGCCTTGCAAAAGTGCTGAACTTATTGATGGATTGCATTAGGTTCTCTGTGACATTTTAAGCTCTGGAGGCGTTCCTGGAAATGAGAATGGACAGCAACCACCTTTGTATTTTGCTGCTGATGATCTTGAATATCAGGTTGGTCATTAAGCTAATTCAGAAATGTAGCCTTGGACGTAGTCTATAAATGATTTTTATATGTACTTTAAATAGGATCCCCAAAATTGCTTTTAGAAAATGATCAATCCAAATTTGTTGATTTAACTGAGAGTCATTCAGAAATGGTGTAACCTTTCTACACAAACTTGTGAATACTTGCATCGATTACCTAGTTCATGGATTCAAAGAGGAAATTTCTTACCTGTGTGAAGTGCAGCAGAAAAATCATAGACGCTGGTCAGCTCGAATGGTTTGAAGTGATTATAAGAACTAAGAACCAACATTCAACAGGCATGACTTATGCAGCCTTGGTGTCATGCCCATAAGTCAACACTCAAAGTGGACTTCACTCATATTAAACCATCAACTTGTTCCATCATGGCATAAATATTCCCATAAGACTCCAGTAATTTGTTTGTTTGTTTACTTGCTCATTTTAACTCAGTTGCTGAAGTAACTTGAGAATATTACTTACAGTTGACCTACTTAATACAGGCAGCATTTCCATCTGAACGCCTTGGAATGGGTGCTTTCAGAATTGCACTAGAAAGTGTCTTCAACAGGTAAGGTTAGTGTCTCATGCCTAAAAGTGTTTTAAATCCTCACTTCCATCAAATGAGAGAGTGGGTGGGGGGGAGAGGGTTCATCAGATCAAATTTTTAGCCAATGAGCAACCTCTTGGTTTACATACCTACTCTTAAGAATCCAAGAGAGGATTTTCCTCTTCCTTAATTGTTCGCATTTAGAACCCATTTGGAGGAAGCAACACCTTGATTCTATGGTAAAATTATCATATGTTCTAAACAACTATTTCACTCACCTTTATATGAAATTTATGGGTATTGGATCACCCCTCCCTCACATGCTAGCCCTTCTCGTAATGTTGGTGGTTGTATCCTTGTGTTCAAGCACAAAGTTGAGTAGATAGGAGAAGAGACAGAGCCACCCTTCAAGAGCAGCATACTGAAAAACATAAGTAGTAATTGTCATCAGCTCCCAATAGTAGAATAATTCTTATATTTGGTTTTGGTTTCCAGAATTCACTGTAATGCTCTGGACTGCGTTATATTTGGGAAACCAAATCCGTTTGTATTCAAGAACGCAGACGCCATACTGAGACAGCTTCGCTCATCATGTGATGATAATTACATAAATAATGGAAACAATGGATCACACCCTTTCAAGACGCTTTATATGATTGGCGACAACCCGTTAGTTGATATCAAGGGTGCACAACAGGTTTGTCTGTCTACTCCTTAAGCTCTTGAAATTTCAACAGAATATAAAAGAGGTTTTATTTACTGTCTAGATACCTCAAAGAACTCAGGTGGACATTCATCCAAGGACAATCTCTCAAATACACATTAAGACGTTGACCCCCCCCCCCCCCCCCCCCCCCCCCCCCCCCCCTTCCCCTTTTTTTCTTTGCTGATTTCATAGTCCTTTGGCCTGAATGTTACATGAAGAACTCCTTCTCAAAATCAAATGTAGTAGACCGAATGCTACATGGATAACTCATAATCAAATGTATCAAGTGTTATATTACTGACGGGACACCTTTCAATACTCAGGCAGGACATCCTTGGTTTTCAATTTTGACGAGGACAGGTGTTTTCAGGGGAAAAGATAATCATGCAGAATTTCCGGCTGATCTGGTGAGTTCATTGTTGATGTCATTTCTTTTATTATTCCTATGGTAAACATATAGAAAAGATGGGAGAGTTTGGGAATGTGAAAAATATGTACTAATAGTTGCTGTTATGTTTTGCTATGTTTCTTTCTTTGGTACTTGTGAAGGTCGTTGATACTGTTGAAGAGGCGGTTGACAATATTTTGAAAAAGAAGAGTACGTCTTAGGACGTACGCCATTTTTAAAATGGAATCCATTTTTCGTGCTCTCTTGACCAAGACCATTATATGGCAGGTAAAAAGATGATTAAAGCCAGAAAACGAAGGCTTCTCTCTTTAGCAAGTTAATTTTTTAAATCCCTCGGACGTTTTTGTTAGATAGAGGATGGAAAGTGCAATTGTGTTTCTCGTAATTTCAGTTTTTTACCATTTTCAAAAGGCTTTCGCCCAATTTCATTTGCTTGATGGACCATCGCATGGCCATTACTCGGCGTGAAGCAACTCAGACTACTAGTCAAATGGAAATGAAATCTAAAATATAGCTAAATTTTGTATAGATAACTTGCATTGTACTAGTTAAAAACCATTAGCTTAGACTTTGAGCTACATTAAGTCTAAAAGAATTTTCAAAGTTAGAGAGTCGTTATTCACCCATTAAACCTATATTTTATTCACAAATAATCAACAACGGTCTTTTTCCTTATTCACAAATTTTATTCACAAATTGGAATTATTGACAATGAAATTACTGACAATGGCCAAATTTTAATTAATATATGGAGTGTATTTGTAAAATATATAAAAAAATTATTATTAAAATATATTATATTATATTATTATTTTAACTTTTGGATAGATAATCTAATGTGTATTAATTTCTTCAGCGGCTTTGGTTTTTGCCAAAACTTTAACTTTTAGCTAAATTTTAGACTTGACAATGGTTAGATCGTTGCTAATGCTCTCTACTACTTTACAAATAGTAAAAATAAATTAAAAAATTACATTTATTTTATCAAATTTCTATTTTTGAAAATTTGATCGTTAAACTATCAAATTTATCTTTTATTTTTCAATTTGAAATATAAATTACAATTTACTTTCCTTGTTAAGATCCGGAGGGTAGATGGGAAATAGATTACATGACACATCGGTTAAATGGGATAAATTATATGTAAAGTATCAATTTGTTGGAGTAAAATACTTTATTTATTTTTATTATTATACGTGGAAAAATGGTTATAGTACGAAAGGGAGAGTTTAATTTTTTCTAAAATAAAAATAAGAATAATATTACGGTTGCATTTGGATGTTGAATTGAATTGAGTGGAGATGATAAAATATTGTTAGAATATTATTTTTTAATATTATTATTATTTTAGGATTTGAAAAAGTTAAATTGTTAATTATATTTTGTGTTGGAATTTGAAAAAGTTATAATGATGAGTTGAGAGGAGTTGATCCAAACATACTGTACAACCTCGTCCTATAGTAAAATTATGAATTTATCTTTTTTTTGGAAAAATTTTAATCAAAATTGTATATAATATAAAAAATCATAGAAAAAATATTTTATATGCTAAATTATTAATTAATATAACTTGAAATTTTAAAATATTATTATTCACGTCTATTTATCTTATAAATTAAAATTAATATAACATTTGATATAACATAAAATTAATATTATAAATACTAATATAATATTTGATTATGATATAATTCAAATTAATTTTTTAATATAATATTTGAATTTTGATATAACATATAAATTTAAATTTTATAACATAAAATTAATATAATATAAAATGAGAGATATGGATCAATAACTTGTTAAAATTTTGTGAGAGTATGATTTTGTTTATTCATAAAATGGGAAAAATTGGATAGAAATCGAAAAAATTAAAAGTTTCGATTTTGGTGGTGAATCAGTCCGATATCAATTTTTAAAACTAATATATATATTGATTAGGTTATAAAAAATGTTTAAAGCTAAACCAAACTGAACGGATTATAACCCTATATAATCCGTTTTTTAAACCTCACCCTTATGTCTTGAGTCACATTCGCCAATACCATCATCCATCATGAAAGCGATTCTCCTAGCTTTCTCTCATCTAGAATCTTCTCCTCATTCTCCCCATCTTTTCGAGAGATTAGATTGTGTTTGAAAGTTGAGGTTATTTCAGATGATCTGAATTGATTTATGAATAATATTTTGTGGGTCTCATTAAAATGTGTTTAAATATAAATCGGTTGAGATATGTATTCGGATGTATGAAATAGATTGAAATGGGTTTAACTTTTTTATGGGAAGGTGAAAAAGTGGTGGGTTCCATAAATTATTAGTTTGGGATGAAACTCACTCCAATGACCAAACACAACGAGCATTGTCATTGGTTTCATCAAATTTATTTATAAAATTTGATGAAAATTACATATTTTATATAAATCCAAAATCTCCATAATCATAATCCTATACTGGATTAGTCAAAATAATAATATAATATTATTTTTTTAATAATAATATTTTTAATTTATTTTTTTATATTTTACAATTACATTAACTATATATTAATTAATAATTTAATTTGATACTTAAATTATTATTTTTCAACTTAAATATATTGTGGCTCAAAATTGGGAAATAATAATTTAAGTAAATAAAATAATGGTTATAAAATGAACAATTAGTATTCAAATTTGGAGATGAACTTAAATGTACTGTAGCTCAAAGTTAAAGATTTTAGTATATGATGAGTCCAATATAGTGATTTTAAACACAAATTTATCAAATTTTGAAGATACACTCATTTGATGAGTCCAATCCCAATGCCAAGACCCACCCCAAACTCATGATGTCCTGTCAAAACCACCATTACTCCTCTAACATGACTTTTGGGATATGGAGCGGCTTGTCGAACTACGTCCGATTTATCTCCAGGTGCGGTTTTGATAGTGAGTTAAAATAAGATGAAAGTTAAAAGTTGAATAAAATATTGTAAAAATATTATTTTTAATATTATTATTGTTTGAAATTTTTAAAAATTGAATTGTTTATTATATTTTGTGTGAGAATTTGAAAAAATTATAATAATGAGATGAGATAAAAGACTTCTTATATCCAAACAAGACCTAAGGGATTGTATTGAATTATGGTTTATCTTCGTTACGAGGTACTCAATAGACAATAGTCAATCCGAACATTTTACTTTTGCAGTTGAATTGCTCGTTTATTATAAAACAGTGAAAAAGAATAAACTTATGAAATGCAATTAACTTTTGAAGTAAAACAGAAAACATTCATGAAAAACAATTTTCACTCCTCTAACAAGCCATGAAAACTTAAAAGGAAATGTAAAGGGTTCGTCTTCCACAAGTCAAAACCCAACGACACTAGATTGCCTCCTTCGATCATTTCAGTTAACTAAGATAAAATCATTCCAAGATGCATGATATATTCAACACAATCCGTACATATAGTATGATCCTACAAACTTTAGAGGATAAAAAAAGTAATTTATGGAATAAGCCTAAGAAATTCTGTTCAAAGAAGATTATTGTTATATACTACTCTAGAGGTGCTTGGCAAAGATTGATGCAACAACCCCTTTAGCTATGGGGTGATAAAAGTCACAAGCCTCTGCAAACACCCTCTCAGCCAAAATCTTCTCCTCTTCCTTTCCAGTGCCTTGTACAAGAGCAGTGTAAAGTGGGCGAAGGTACTTCATCCTTCCAACTTCCTTCAACGTTTTTTCCACCTCACCATATTTATCTCTGCACTTAGATGAAATGGCCATTTGGAGAAAGGCAACCTTCACCTCATAATCCTTTGATTCCGATAGCCTGTAGCGTTCATCCAAGGCCAAGACCTGCACACCCAACCAAACATTATGATCAGACAAGTGTAACAAAACATTTTTGGGTCCATGAGATTAAAAAGTATAAAAGAAAGTATATCAAGGAGACTTGAACTGAAGAATTATGCAACAGTTAGCTTTTATCTTGTCTTTTGGTGGTGTCTTGGAGGAAAACAAACAGACCATGGATGGGCTTAGAACTTTCTTTTTCAATCCTTTATTCCAATGGTCAATTGTAAATCGAATTCAATGGATTGCGTATCAAAAGCTTTCTCGTATCAATTGTCAATCATATTTAGGTGTTTCTCTTGTATATGACCCGCGTACATGGGTGATGCCTATTGCTATCAATAAAAGTTCTTGCTTACCTATAAAATAAAAAAGATCTTTGGTTCTTGAGGAAACGGAGAATGCATTAAGAGGTTCAATACCAGATCTAGAATGTGCGTTCAGCGGAACTTAGCCTATGCAAAGGAATGTATAAAAAAGTTCATACAAGAGAAAGCATGCATTGTGACCCAGCGCATCTACCTATCTTTATGTTGGTAGTTTCAATGCATCAAGCCTTTGAATAACCCACTAAGAATTCTAGTTGTGGGGCGGGTGCCTAGACTGTAGGCTAAGTCCTATAAGAAACTAATAAAAAAGAAAAAACATTTCATCTTCAAAGTTTTTTCTGGTCAAATAAACTTTTTTTTTTTCCTTAGGAAAAAATATAAGAGTATTTTTTTTATTGGCACCGGGTGTCTAGGAACAGCGTCCCGACTAATCTGGGGGTGCACAGGACCTTGACAATGAGTTTTCTGCAAGTGCACTTTGAGTAATTCAATGGAAGAATCTCTCAGGGGTTGGCCCCTAGAGATTGTTTGCACCCAAGGGGATTTGAACCTTAGACCCGAGGGAGCAAACCCTCAAGCCCAAGGCCTTAACCGCTTAAACCCACTTATTCAAGTAAAAAACATCCTTACACCAGTGCAGAGGTTGTAGACCACTACGTATTGATATATTTAAAGGGGAGAGGGTTAAATACACAGCAATCATGAAAATAACAAAAGAATAAATAAATCGAAACAAAAACGATTGGGAAACTCTAACATGATAAGAAACCACTACCTGTGATGTTTCAACGGATTTGGGCAGGTTCTCCAAGTAGAGTTCCCATTCCTGCCCTTGCCAGTCAGCAACTTCATCCTCTCTTGGCATCCTCCCTAGCTTGAACTCATTGGCAAGTGATACAATCTTGGTATATATATTAGAAACTGGTTCGTATGCATCTGGAGGGATACCAGTACCCTCAGTCCATAATTCTAAGTCAATGTCTTTCTCTATTCCGGGGATGTTTGCTTTCAGGAAGTCCAGAAATGTCTGGGTATCAATTGATTGGAACTTAAAGGTGGCAATGTATTTCTTGAGGAATTCATCAAACAAAGGCCTTCCAATCTATGCATTCGGGAGGAAAAACACAACTGGTCAGAATATTCGTCAAACAATAATGTCCAGTTACAACAATATTATATGCATAACATAGGATCAGATGCTCCTATAACTACTGCAAGGGGCAGAAGACACCGTCTCTTTCATAAGCACATTTATCAGACTTAAAATGACACATTTTACATGTTTTCGGGAGGCAATAAGGAAACATACAGAATAAATCCATGCTAAGAAACAATAGGCATACCTGACGTTCAATACGCCATAGAAACTGAAAACCTTTCTCATATGGGACTTGAGAATAGACATCATCTGGGTCTACACCTTCCTGATTGGTTTTGAGTTTTGTGAACTCCATCTTGTCCTTGAATCGCTCCATCTCCTCATTTAAACCCTTCCAACCAATTCCAATATTCAATGTAGCTCTGTCCTCCCCTTGTACAGCTTCGACAATCCTTCTCTCCGCATAAGTAGTAAACCCCTAGTACAAGAAACAAGAAAATTAAACCCAGTTCCAGAGAACAAAACTCGCTCTTGCCACCACAAAACATGCGATTAATGTATGTCAACTCCTTCAACAAACCAGTACTTCATTATTCTTCTACGATTCTGACGCAATTCAAAGTTTATATATATTACCAAAAAATCTTGATATCTTATATTTAACCTTAGATCTTCGTGAATCGTCACATCAAGAACTCGAAACCAACCGTAAATCGCAGTTTGGCTATCAACAAATACGAGGCTAAGGAAAGAAGAAACACTCAAGTAGCTTGTTTTCTAAGCATTTTGAACATCTGCAAGAGTTTCCTTTTACGGCCTCATATTCTCCAGCAGAAAATAATTAGTTAAAAAATGCAAATAATGAGACACATCATCCTCGGAAAATATGCTTGCACAGATGGATGAATTAAGAAGACCACAACAATATTAGGAAAAAAAAACAGCAAAAAAAAAAAAAAAAAAAAAAAAAAAAAAAAAAAAAAAAAAAAAAAAAAAAAACGAAACAGCAAGAACAAACCAAACAAATCTAATGTACACAAGCTATACCTCATTCAACCAAAAATGGTCATTGGTCTTGTTAGTGATCAAATTCCCGGTCCAACTATGCGCAAGCTCGTGGGCCACCACCTGGGCCCCGCTGGCATCACCCTTAATAACAGTGGGCGTCAAGAACACCATCCTTGGGTTCTCCATGCCCCCGTACGGGAAGCTCGGTGGCAACACCAACAAATCGAACCTCTCCCACTCGTACGGCCCGAACAACCGCTCCCCTTGCCTTATCATATCCTCCGTTCCCGCGAACTCCCTCGCGGCGTCGTCCAACAAGCCCGGCACCGCCTCGGCATAAACCCTAGTCCTTGGCCCCACCTCCCGGAACCCTAGCTCCCCCACCGCGAAGGCGAAAAGGTACGGCGGAATCGGCTGCTCCATCTCGAACTCCTCGACGACCCTCTCCTCCGAACACCACAGCGAGGAGTCGCAGACCAACGCCGCGGCCTCCTGGCTCAACGGGGGGCGCCGCTCAACGTGGCGCGCGGACATCACCGCTGAGAGCTGGCGCGGGATGTTGATCCGGCAGCTGTAACGCACGCGCGCGGCGGGAGTGTCCTGGCAGGGGAAGACCGATCGAGCGTGGATGGCCTGGCATTGGGTGTAGACGAAGGGGTACTTCTTGTTGAATGTTTGCCAGGGTAATAACCATTGAAGGGCCGAGGAGGACGGGGAGGTGGAGTAGAGGACGAGGAAGGAGGAGTGGTTGGAGAGAGAGACGGTAACATGACAGCCCTTGATTGGATCAGGAGGGGAGAGGGAATAAGGGATGGTGGCAAGGGAAATGGGGTCGCGAATGGAGTGGATGGTGAGAGAGCGAGTGTCGAGAGAGAGAGCGCCGGAGTGAGGGTTCGGGAGGGAGATGAGGGCCGAGCCATGGATGGTGGAGGTCGAGAAGTCTACGTAGAGGGTGAGAGAGATGTGGGTTGCGAGTGGGTGGGTGGAGTCTGTGAACGAGTGGGGGTCGATGGGTGCCATTTCTTTAGGGTTTTGTAACGTTGAAGGAGGGGGAACTGGGAACCGAAGAAGAGAAGACAAGGATCAGCGGGAGAGACGGAGTGGGAAGGTTGCATAATATTATATAATATAATAAAATAATATTAATATATTAGGTATGTGATCTGAATATGTTTAGTTTTGGTGGAGAAATTGGGAAATATAAAATATTAATGAATTCCATGTTGGGTGAGAGAATGGAATGGAGGGGGGAGGGGGCTTTTTAGTGAGTATTTTTCGTGGTACCGTTTTAAATTTGGAGGGAGAATTAATAATAATAATAATAAGAAAACAAAACAAAAATATAATACTATTACTGCTGCTACGATAACGAATCCAATCCCCTAACCCAACTCATTAAAGCAGGAATCTATTCTGCGTGCTTTGTTCTCTTCCTTTCTCTGTGTTTTTTATTATTTATTAGTTTAGCTTTCTGTAACTTCATAGGGATTAGTGCTCGCAAGAGCTGCAATCTGCGCCTGCGGAACTTTTAAACGAGTCGTGGCCGAACTGTAACAACGCAGGTGACGACAATACCTTCATTATAGAGAAAATCTATCTAGAATTTAAAAAAATTAATTTGACTCATAATTTTACTTCATAAAAAAAAAATGTTTAACAATCTTGCGTATTATCTCGTATCACATCAATTTATAATTTTTTTTTTATTATAAACTGAATATTTATATTCATTATGTGTGGTGTACAACAAGCTCAGCCTGTTAAATAATGTTACATATAATTATGAAATATATAAACATCATACAATTATTTTAAAAAATAATAAAAATTATTATTAAAAAATTAATATTTTAAATAAATATTATATTTATTTATTTTTTTAAAAATAATTATACAGCATTTATACCTTCAAAAACACCACTATCATTTCTCGTAATATAACTTTCATTTCTCGTAATATAACTTGTTATATCCATAATTTTAAAGAAAAACTCAAAGCAGTGTCTAAACCAGACACAAGCCCCGATCCAGTCTCTCTCCCCCCTCTTTTCTCTTCAGCCTAAACCCCCTCTTCTCTTCAGCGACGAGACCTTCCTCTCCCATTCAAAATCTGCAGCCCTCGGTTTCATCTCTTTAGCAGTGGCCTGGGTTTCATCTCCCCATTCGAAATCTATCGTTCCCTGAGTCCACCCTCCCTCTTCTACAGCGACGACCCCGCGTGACGAGACCACCTTCCCGCAACGTGCCTCATCCCTCTCGACCACCTCGCGGAAGATCGACGGAAGATCCACCACCTCTTGATCACCCCTCCAGAGATCTGCGGCCAGGCCACACAGGAGTTTTCCCCACTTGGCTAAACTTAAAAAGAAAGAACATATGCTCGATTAGTTTGGGTTTGTGAAATAACATTTTGTTAGTACAGCCAATGCTGAAGAAGTGGTTTCATGGAAAGCATAGAAAAGTAGGACGGATTTTTTTTTTTGGGGTTTAGGATTGGGTGCTTGTAGTCTCTCATTGTCCATTTGATCTCGACTGGAATATGCTTATTACATGTTCTAGTAGCAATGTTTTAGTAGATGAATTGAAGATGGGTATGGAATATGCTTATAGAGTGATAATTATAAGAGAACTGCGTGCTCAGGGAAATAAACAAAGCAAAATAAATATAGTTATTGCATGCATACACATATGACAAATAGATAATTAATCTCCAAGTAGCCCCAATTGGCATCACACCATCAGCCGAAGGCTGCATTGAGAATAATGTTTTACGTGTTTAAGTTGATACGACAATCATAGATGATTGTTTTATTTTATTTTTTGCACTATAATGCGATACGATCTATTGGTGTTATGTACGCAAAAAGAAAAGAAGAAAATAAAAATTTAAATGGGTTGGATTTTGTGTTAAGAGGTAGCTTAATGAGGTAAAAAAATAACTTGGAATGAAGTTGCTATGCCAACAAACCAACCACAATCAATCAAACTTGGTAGTCTAAAATTACCGCCAGTACTTAAAAATAAAAAAAGAATTTTTGGCGTGAAGATGATCTTAATTTGGTTGATTCTTTCTACTTGGATGTCATCTGTCAAAGAATCCAAAGTTCAAGCGATAGCTTTCTTCAATACAAGGGCGTGGTAGAGGATGAGATGGATTGCAAAAGAAAGAAGCCGACTTTGTTTGATTTCACTCTCATAAATTATGCTTGTTCAGCCAACCATATCTTAGTCTACCCATGGATTTACTCTATAAGATGAAATAGTGGTGATGATTCTAAGCTTTGTTAATGTAAACTTTTCTAATAAGGTATCCGTTTAGTCATAGAAGTCAAAGTTACAAGTTCAACTGTTATGTTCTCCTCGCAAAGTCCATACATGGGAGCAGCCTTTTATCACCCAATATCCCTCTTCATTAGATTTAAATTTAACAGTATTTCTATTTCTAATAGTACTGTATTTACGAAAGCAGCAACTAGTAACATATATATGTTACTTTGATAAGTAGCGACGCAACATATAAAAGTAAAACAATCAACTTGAAAAAAGAAATTATATAACCAATGACACTTAGAAATTCCATTGTTCATTTCTCATCAATTCTATGAGCAGGACAAACATGCAACATGTTAACAAGTACTTTTCAATTTATTCCATCACTTGAATCCTAACTTGAAGCTTTGCTTTTCTGTAAAGCACGGATGTAAGCAATTAAATATCTAAATTTACACTCTGTCAATTCATCTTCATTACAAAGCCAGAAAAAAAATGTGCAAAACAGATAAATCAAAGAAAGCTGTTTCTGTAAAAAAGAGCACCATGAACCTACCTCAGCTATCAACTTCTATCACAATAGCCACCTATCACCACATTACATTTGAACATCACGACTGTAGTACTTTATTTTGTTCGAAACAAGTTGGGACTTTGAACTCTTGGCATTTCCACATTGGTGTAGCCCCAGTTGGCATCATGCCATCAGCCGAAGGCTGCATTGAGAATAATGTTTTACTGCCAGCAGTGAGGCTGCCCACGTTATTCTCAGTCATTGGGGTGCTTCTCCCATTTGTCTCCTCCTTGGGGTTTGACCGATCCCTAAAAGTACAAATGCTTAGCAGCAACCTTTTTAGCTTCACTCTTCCCCTTTTTTTACCAGTTGTACACACATCTTCCCCAGTTTTATCCTTCTGAGCTTCCCAGCTTTGCTTTTTCAATCTAGAGCATTATCAGCTTCCGAGCTTTGCTTTTTCAATCCAGCAACTAGGTGCTTTCAAGGAGGCAAAAGGATATCCCCATCCAAGTGATTGACATCACAGATATTAGCCTCCATTATTCCTATTATTTATTAATTTTTTTCACAACCAAATGTTGAACAATTCTCCACATGTATAAATTGGTGTCTCCATTTACATTCAAGCTAAAACCAACATACGAAAAACTACACGTTCAGTACAAGTCCAATATGCAATCTGTACTCTTGACTTCACGTTTAGCATACATTTCTCTCTTCTTTTATTCTTTTAAAACATGTATGGAGATTAGAACTCTAGACTTCATCCTCTCCTTTACTACTTGCTATAAAATAAAACAATAACAATATTAAACATCTTTAGCTAGTAAAAAGGATCAAGTACCAAGACAAATAAGCCTTAATTTCTGTGTGAGATATATGCAAGATCGGAGGCCACTACCTCTTGTGCATTGAATGGTTCAAGAAATCAGAAAAAAAAAAAGAAAGGTTCTTGCCTCTGTTGTCGCTGTTGCTTGGCTATCCATGAAGAGAAACTCAAAACTGAAATTGGTCCAAGTCTTGGATATAGAGTTCGTCCTAGCAAATAGGTAAACCCTTATAGGGAATCAACACCAAAAAATTGTGTTAAACTTTAACAACAATTATGACTATAATGTTACACATTCAAAATGGACGGAGTAGGTTGAAAGTTTGAAAACCAAAAGCTCCTAAATTCTAGTCATGGTCAAAACCCCCGGAACATCCATTCTTTAATCACATAGAATTGGTGTGCACAATTGTAAGTCTAATTCGTAATTGTAAGCTCCTATCCCATGATCCTACCACAAAGTAGAAGATTGCTAAGCCACAAAAAACTAGATGCACTAATCTGAACTGAAAATAGGCACAATAACTGCAATGAAAAAAAGGGATTGAGACAAGCCTATGTAATATTAACCTGGCATAAAGCACGAAATCTAAGCTTAGAAACCACATAAATGTCCACCAACCCATGTAAATGGATGAAAAACTCATTTACTAAAACAGAAATTCATTTATCTAAATAATACTACGGAAGCCCATTTCAACCATGAATTTCACACAAAATTTCAATTTCAAATCATCTCAAACAACAAAACAGAACCCCTTTCTCTAAATAAGAGTACAGAAACGCATTTCAAACAGAAAATCCATTTCCAAGCATGCCACAAGCTATAAATAAATTATCACTTTTCTAGAGCAATAAGGGGAGGAAGGGCATAATTGAATAGCAGTAAGAAAAATTATCACTTTCCTAGAGGAAAAAAAATCAGGAATTGAAAAAAATGCTTATACTGTTTACAAATCAACTAAGGGTGCGATTCAGAATTGAGATTTGCCCCAATTGTTTTAAGGAGTAAACCCATTGCCCCTGGCCCGTGCGTCTCCATTCTATTCTGCTAAGTGCGATATTGCCACTGCAAATTCCACACCTTATTCATCTTCTGCCGCACTCTCCCTCTTTCGGAATATCGTTGTCACCCTACAATTAGGCAAATTAATGAAAGCAGTTTACAGCAACTAAAGATATGGGATACGAAAACGAAAACATAAGAAAAATACTATATACGGGATGCTAGGAAATGGAAACAAAATGGAGAGAGAGAAGAAACCACTCACCTGGCTGCCGAGATATAGATTCGGATCGTTGATGTCGATTCTGAAGCAGGGAAGATGAGAGAGTTAGCAACCGTACGACATGTATTTCCCAAAATCAATCTCACATGCTCAAAACAGAAATGAAACAAAGAAAATTAGGGAGAGAGAAATGCACACACGCACCTGGGGCGATGAGGGCGAGGGGGAGGGAGGAGAGCTGGGCGACACGAGGAGTGACAGCGCTGTGCAGACGGGCTCGGTGTCGCTTGAAAGAGAGACGGCGTCGCCGATGGCGATGGGGAGAGGAGGTTCGACGCAGGCGGGGGGAGGAGAGGAGAGCGGGCGGGGAGGAGATTTGACGCAGGCTCGAGGCCCCGAGGGCTAAATTCGAATTGGAAATATGAAGACATAATACCGTACAAAGCGGCGGTGCATTTTGCATAAAAACAGAAAAAAAAAAAAAAAAAAAAAAAAAAAAAGATTGCTACGTAGAGTGCGCAAAGAGTGCGTCTGAAAATCTCCGCACACTGCACAGGATTTATTTATTTTTTTTATTTTTATTTTTTATTTTTTCACTCAGCATATAGAGGTGTGTTGCGGTTACGATCACACGTGTGCAAAATACCGCTAGAGTGGCTATCCCTATTCTAATAATAAGAGTCAAATCATACGTGCATTGTCTGTTTGGGCTTGGGCTTGGGCTTGGGCCGGATGGTCAAAAAGTTCGAAAGTCCCCGAAGAACTTTCAAGTTTAGGCCTCCATGAATCAGTCAGTCGCCCAGTGGGACCCATCTTCAGATGGACTGACATTCTGAACGGGACGGCCTGTAACCAACTCATGTAGAGCCCACATTTACCAAAGTAAACCCATCATTATACCCACCACCACTACTCTTCATTTACCTCTCTCTCCTGTTTGCCGAAGCAAAGCACTGCGCGCCTGCAAGACGAGTGAGCACAGAAAGACGAAAACTCGGTTCCAACGGGAATGGACGACTACACGAGGCAGATGATGGACCTCAAGACCCTCGTCACCCGCACCCTTGAGAAGAAGGGCGTACTCGCCAAGATCCGGGTAAAATCCCCGCATTACCCTTCCCACATTTTTCACTTTCACTTTTTGTTTGTTTGTTTTCTCTTATTCTATTGAGTCCTTTCGCATTTTAGATGGTCTAATGTTTATCTCCGTTTTTCTAATTTCTAAATTTCACGTCCCCCGAGCTAATTGAGTGATAATGCCAACACTTTGTTGGTTAGCTTTAGGTTGGCAAGCCCATCCGTTATCTGCGTTCACAGAAACCTGATTGTTTTCATGTAAACTAATGAAGGTTTTCGTGCTGTGAGTCTGGAGCCCCATTTTACCGAACCACAAGCTAGATTGGAATTAGGTTTTGACAATGAATTTTAGCAGTTTGGTGTAGACGGTCAGTGTGAATTAGTTGTGGAAGATGATCGATTCAGAGCAGCATGTTCTTCTATGCTAAGAACATGTATTAGTCTGCTGCCATTTTGAACTTTTCGGTTTTTTGGAGTAATTTCTTTTTTTGATTTTCAAACTCGGAGTCTGTGTGCAATTAACTTTTTTTTTTTTTTTTTAATAAGAGATTAAATATACAAGAGAAAACATCCATATAGGGAGGAGAAGATAAGAAATTCAGAAATTCTAGACATTAGAAAAGCGGGAACTGTTCTAAGCAGACATGCAAACATAACGATTTTTTTTCATGGTAGCTGTATATAATATAAATTGTTAGATTCACTTCTTAAGGTGTGAATGGAACAGGGAGGTGAAGATTATGGCCTTAGATGGTGGTTAGATTTAGTGACAAATGATAAATGTAGCTGATTCCAATAGCTGATAGTAAGGCTTAGTTGGGTTGAATTGAATGATATTGCCAAAAGAAACTAAATGCTTCTGTCAATGTTTTATACCTTTGCTAGTTGATTAACCTTGTTGGGCTTTTGCTAGGCTGAACTCAGAGCAAGTGTGTTTGAGGCAATTGAAGAGGAGGATCGGGTAATTGAACAAGAAGAAGGTTTGCCTCCTGCATTACTTGGTAGCTGCAATGATCGTGCAAAACATCTTCATTCGTCGCCATCAGGTTCCAGCCCTAATCCATTCTATCTCCTATATATTTGATTTGTTTTGTCGCCTATATATATTTACTTTTTTATTTTACTCAGTCTAGCTTCTTTTTTTTTTTTTTTTTTTTTTTTTTTGTGAATTATTCAATCAAGCTATTCAGTCTAGCTTGGTGGGTCAGGTGTAATACTACTAATAATAAATATAATATCTGAATTTTAAAGATAACATTAGAATCATAATAGATACAATAAAAGACAGTGTGTGATTTGACAATATCCTTTGCTTTATTACAATTGAGATGCAAAATTGTGTAGAATGCTTGTCTTTTAGGCTAACACCACTCACGCAAGTTAACTGCAAACATTTAATTTCCATTTTTTAGCAAATTAAAGGTAAGATAGTAAAAAAGTTGGACAAATTGTCAAATTTGGTTTTCTTTCTGGTCTGCCAGCATTTTATTCCAAGAATACGAGTTCCTTTCAGGCTTTTTCTCAAACACTCCTTGTGCAGCCCTTGTACTGACCCTTTTACATTACATATGTCCCAATTCAAAGAGTCCACTTGCAGCTCCCCCAACTTTCATATCCTGAATGTCTTGCAGCAATTTGTGAGGTCTCCATTGCTTGCTGTTTCACCAATGGCTCGAAGGGTTTGAAAATACCACCTTCATGCTGCTTGTTGTTATGCTTTACTTTTTTTTAAAAAAAAAAAAAAAAAAAAACCCCACAATAGCTCAAATTTCATGGCAAGAGAGAGTAAAGATGTAGGGTTTAAAATGTTAACACTACACAACTTGGCTTCTGTTCCACCTTACAATGTTGGATGTGGACAAGATGAGGATTTCAATCATTTATTGTGTTTTGCTGGTTTTGCTGATCTTGCGACTTCTTTTTCTCACTATACATGCAATAAATATGGATGTCATTTGAATTGCATTACAAAATGGATATGGAATACACACGGATGGTCAAGTTTTGTGGCAGAACATAATGCATCTGCAAGTTGTTCCATAGAGCCTTATATATGACTACCTTTTTAAATTTATTTCTCTTTCATTGTGCTCCTTTAAATGCAGGAAGGCTACTTACTGCTCTTATATGTGAATACTTGGACTGGGCGCAACTAAATCACACACTAAAGGTTTATTTGCCGGAGTGTAATTTGGTAATCATGTAATTATTTTCTCCTTCTGGTTCATAGGATTGCTATTTTTTTTCCGACTTGTTAAATTATCTTCTAACTTATACGTGGATTATTGTGCAGCAAAAGGATTCTTGGAAAACTGATTTGCAAGAATTTAGTAGCAAGAATGGATATGATCTCAACAGAAATGGTGATGGTGGTCCGTTGCTTTTGGATGTGCTTGAAGGATTCTTGAAGTTTGAGGTATGATATTAGATCTCATTAGACATCAATTTGCAAACTCTGTTTTGACGTGATTGCAATAACTTTCAGTGTCAAGATTGATTAGAACATCTGAGTACTTTGTATGTTTGATGCGTCTATGTATCCATGCATGTACATCCGTTTATTCCAATGATACTTAAATTTGAAGGACTAAGAATTATATATCTATGATCTGAAACAACCTAAATGTATGCATTTTAAAATGTGCTTCGCCCATATCACCCTGTGTGACTTCGACAATTGTATTTCTTAATGTCTATGATGGTAGTCTACAGTAAACCTTTAATTATTTTATGGAATAACTAGTGATTGGTATTATATGAACATGTTCAAACTTTAAGATATAATGTTCAAGAGGCATTTGGAGGGAGAGGAATGATAGAAGCTTTGAAGATCATGAGTGGTCAATGGATGAGCTTAGAAGTTTCTTTTTGTAGTACTTGATTACATTGGACTTGTGTAATAGATTTTAGTGGTGTGAACTTACATGAATTTATTGTACCACAAAATCAGCAAGCATAGGTGATGCTCCTGTATCTGTCCCATGTACTCGAGTTGTTGCCTATCCTTATCATCAATAAAATTTTGTTTACCGATAAAAAAAAAAGTTATACTCTTCAAGAGGAACCACTTCTCATTCTACTCTTTTTAATTGAGTCATTTATTTTTTGAATCATGCTTTGATAGAATCTATCTCAAGCAAGAGGTACTGGAAGAAGAATAACTACTCCAGAAGCTGAGTCCTTATCCAATTTAGAGTCCAGGAACAATCGGAGGCCTTCTTCATCTTCTGTTGCTGGGGGCCTACCTCCACTGGGAAGGTTCTGCACTGACCTTACTGTTTCATTAACTTGTACAATTTATCTCTTTTCCCTTGTCCTTTTCTTCACTCCAATTGACACATTAGCTTGTTGGCGTGTTATTGTAGGCCTATTCCTACTTCCCAGGCATCTGGTGAGTAATAAAGCATTTTATTCTGTCCTTCCACAATCTGTTTCTTGTTATTTCTCTATCTGATATTGTCAAGCCTTCAGATCGTAGAGGAGGTTCCTCGATGTCTGGTTACAGGAAGGATGACTATAATTGGAGATATGACAGTGACGAGCTCCCAGAGGATGTAATTCGAGCTTCAGCTGCCTTGGAGAACCTTCAGTTGGATAGAAAGGCTCGAAATCTTACTACATCTTGGCGGTTTGTTCTGATATCTTAATAAATCTGCAAAGTTTTCTCCCGTTTTTCATTTGTTACTATTGAATAACTCAAGGTAGGTTCTAGAAACATCCAACATGGTGACGTAGTGTTCCCTTTGGACTGCTAGAAATTGACTCCCCGTGGCAGATGAAGGATTCTTATTACTATCATCACTGTCATTATTTGGTAGAGGGTCCTTTTTTTTATAACTGAAATCTAGTACAAGTTCACTGGTGCCCATTCTTGCATACCTCATCTTACTGCCAGTGTATCAATGATGCAGCAGTAACAAGTTTTTGACTGTTGTCTCTTGAAGAAAATTTAAATTTGGAAAGAGAATTAGTACTTCTTTTCTCTGATAGGGTGTTGGATTTTATTAGGATTTGTTGATGTCGATTGGTTTGGCTAGTTGACCTATTTTATCAAATAGCTGGAGCTTATTAGTGCAACCATTGAAAGAATAATGCATGATCAGCAGATAAAAAAGGTATTAGGGGAAATGCTCACATTGTTGCTGTGTGGAAAATGATTCCCCTCTGCATTATGTGGTGTTTGTGGATGGAGAGATATAAGAGGTGTTTTGAAGACCGGGAGCGTTCCTTGGATGAGCTGAAGAGATTTTTTTATAGTACTTTGTTTTCTTGGTCTTCGGTCATTAGTTGTAAAGAGGACAGGTTTCATGATCTGTTTGTATCCCTCACTAGTGTTTAATGGTACTTAGGCATTTTTTGTGTATACTTCCTGTATACTTGGGCTATGCCTATTACCATCAATAAAGTTTTACTTTTACTTATAAAAATAAAAAAAAGGCTCCAGCTCAAATAGCGCATCCTTTCTTGTAAGATCGGGTTGAGAGTGATGTTGTGGGTCCTAGATCCAGTGAGTGACTACCATATAGTTGCTGATTGAAAGAGATTCAAGTTTACCAACAAATTCAAAAAATAAAAAAAGAAGGAAAGAAACTAAGTTCAGAATTGAACTAACAAGGATGGAATCCTTAGGACATTGTTCTAGCAAAGATGCATACAACTATCATTAGGCAATTTTTATTCGTTCTTGGTTGATATTTAATTTGTAACCTAGTTGTACTTGAGTATAGGACTGAATAACGATGCTGCATATACGAATAGAAATGCAAAATGTGTCTGGCCATGTTGATCAACACTATTTTGTCATTTTCTATTAGTGTAGAAATCTTTTTTTTTTTTTTTTTTTTTTATAAGTAAGATGTAAATTTTTATTTTTTTATTTTTATAAGAGTAAGATGTAAATTTTATTGATTCGAATGAAGTAGGCGAAGCTCCTGTACACATGAAGTATACAAAAGAACACCTAAATACATTCTGGGATCCAGAAATTAAGAACAGAAAATCATGAACACTGTTTCCATTAAGCACAATGGTTGAGAACCAAAGCAATAAAGTGTGTACAAAAAAGTTCTGAAGTTCCTCTATTGTATGCTCCCTATCTTCAAAGCACTGAGCATTCATTTTCATTCAAATACACCACATAATGCACAAAAGAATCATCCTCCATGCCACTTGGGGACAGCTTTGAATCTCCTTTCAACAAGCTATTAAATCCACCACTCTCAAGGCATTACCCAAGCCACACCAACTCTTCTAAAGATCTCTTCCCACAACACTCTTGTCACCTCACAATAAAGCCCTATTGGGGGGAAACGGTTATAAAGATACCACTTGGAGGGGGATTCACTTTGGAAGGAGGTTGTTGATCTTAGACATGGGCACGACGTTTGGTGCACAAAAGAATCAGATTTTGGCACAACGTTTGGTGTGGAGATCGCGCTCCCGAGAGAGCCCTCACCAGCCACAAAACGGATATGGGTCTCAAAACTCTTCCAACCCCTCCTAATAAATTTCCATAAGCCCACGCCATACACCCCCCCCCCCCCCCCCCCCCCCCCCCCCCCCCCCCCCCCAAGCACTCCCATGTCTAAGATCAACAACCTCCTTCCAAAGTGAATCCCCCTCCAAGTGGTATCTTCATAACCGTTTCCCCCCAATAGGGCTTTATTGTGAGGTGACAAGAGTATTGTGGGATGAGATCTTTAGAAGAGTTGGTGTGGCTTGCGTAATGCCTTGAGAGTGGTGGATTTAATAGCTTGTTGAAAGGAGATTCAAAGCTGTCCCCAAGTGGCATGGAGGATGATTCTTTTGTGCATTATGTGGTGTATTTGGATGAAAAGGAATGCTCAGTGCTTTGAAGATAGGGAGCATACAATGGAGGAACTTCAGAACTTTTTTGTACACACTTTATTGCTTTGGTTCTCAACCATTGTGCTTAATGGAAACAGTGTTCATGATTTTCTGTTCTTAACTAGTGGGATGTTCTATTTAATAGGGATATTCATGATTGGAAATTCCCATGGTTCTCCCTTTCTTTACGAGAAACAACAATCATACTCACACTAGGCATCAAATTAACCAATCCAATGGAAATTCCCTAAAGTGAATCATATAGAAATCTTATGCTCAGGTAGAATATGTAAAGTCAATATTTGGCAGCCTGGTCTCTCTCTCTCTCTCTCTCTCTCTCTCTCTCTATATATATATATATATATATTATATATGTATATATAAATATATATATGATTTTTTGCTTTGTTTGGTTTTAGTATGTACAGACAATATTTGGCAGCCTGGGCTTGCTCTCTCTCTCTCTCTCTCTCCCCCCCCCCCCCCCCCCCCCCGCTTTCTCTCTCTATAATATATATAGTTTTTTGTTTTGTTTGGTTTTCTTTTGCTGGTGCCAGCTGCAGCTTCTACTTTGTGATCTTTAACAAACCTCATAAGCTCGGAGTTTTTTTTTCCATAGCTTATTTGATGGATTTGGTTTCAGGCATGCTGGCGATGGAATCAGTGAGGGTGATGGCCGGGCAGACCAATATGTAGCGGAGTGACACGCTTCATATGACTGCACCTGTATCTTACTGTGTTTTTATTTTTCAACCTTCAATGAAGACCATCAAATAGTGATGTCATGCAAGATTATTTGTTATGTGATGTGATTTAGTGCTTTGATCGAGCTTTTTGTATTTGAAACTCATGTTAGTAACTTTGCCTTGTGTAGAATTTTAGATTTTGAAGGATCTTAGGTGGTGTCATGTGCAAATGCAAAGATAGGCTACGTTTGAGTAGTGAGAATACCCGATAAGTGTTGAGAATGTTTGTGAATAATAGTGAAAAATTAATAAAAAAGTAATAATAGAATAATAAATAGTAGGTAAAAAGTAATGAATAGTAAAAGAAATAGATGAAAAGTAATAATAAAGTAAAGAATAATAATGAGAGTACTTGAAGTACTCTTGGTACCCAAACGTAGCCTAGTGGGATTCTCCAAACTTTTTTTTTACCATTGGGATTCTCCAAACTAGAATATCTAGTGACTTGTAGTCAGCTGAGACAACTGACCTGAAGACCTTTTTACTTTTTGGTTAGAACATGCATCTCAAGTTCGGCCTCGTTTCATTATACGTGCATCTTGTTTCGGCCTTATCAGCACGGTGGCAGCGAAGTAATTAGATTGGCTTGGGATGAAAGTTGCTGTACTTTTTTCATGAGGAATGTTTGTCACACTTGCCGTCCAAGCTTCTTTTCCTGCGCTTCCTTGGAATATTTCATCATTTTCCTTCTTTTCTTCGAAAGCACGGCAGACCCTTGTGTGGAAACAAGAATAATGCTTTCCTTCGATGGATTCGACCGATGTTTTTTATTATTATTATTTATTTGACGATTAAAGAAGTATTTTTTTAATAATGTTGTGATTTTTTTAAAATATTGAAGTGAATAAAAAAATGTAAAAAAAAAAACAAAAAAGAAAAAAAAGTCATTTGGCTTTGTCGGTGATAATTATCATTACTATAGGTAGATATGTAAAGGGTGGGGATTAAACTGTTCAATCAATGTGTTTGCTGAACTCGTACAATCTCCCCTGAAATTATCCAATCCTACGAATCTGCCCCAAGTATATTCTAATCTAACGGTTCGGTGGAAGCACGTGTGAGGAAGAAAGGGACTCCCACCCCCACGTCCCCACGTATCCTCCGATGAGTAGAATTATTCTTAAAATTTATTATTTCAAACGTTTAAAACCTACCTTGCTTCCACGCTTTCCGGCTGAACCTCTCTCTCTCTCTCTCTCTCTCTCTCTCTTCCCATGGCGGTATTTTACCGGTTGCCAAGGGCGAGAGGCTCAACGCAGATCTTCTCCATGACCTCCACAGTCCGGGCGTTCTCTTCGTCCTCTATGTCGAATTCCGGAAATGACCTCAAATCGCCGTCCCTACTCGCCCAGAAGCCCCTCCCTCTGCGTCACGAACCCAGGGACAGAAACGTCCAGTGGGTTTTCCTCGGCTGCCCTGGCGTCGGAAAAGGCACCTACGCGTCTCGACTCTCCAATCTGGTTGGTGTCCCTCACATCGCCACCGGTGATCTCGTCCGTGAAGAGCTCTCTTCCTCTGGTCCCCTCGCTTCCCGGGTACGCTTGGGTTTCATTCTCAATCTCAATTTCAATCGCATTTTTTTCTAATGTTTTTCCCTTTGTTTTTACTCTGGATTTTCTTTCTAGATTTTAAGTTATAGAACTGCGTTTCTGATTATTCGTATGGTGGGCTTTGAATTCTCGTCTCCAACTGCGATTTAAGTGGGAGGATATGGCGGTGGGTTGCTGTGCTAGTTTCTGGGGGGGTTAGGTTCCATGGTGAGTCCTAAGGGCTCTACCGTGGATGGTTCCCGTCATCAAAAAAATAAAAATTCTCGTCGGCTTATTAATCGTTCAATCTGTTTAGAAAATTTTCTGTCAGGAGAAAAGTGGTGAAGTCTAAGCGTAAAGAAAAGGGGCGAAGTCTGAATACGCTCACGCTTTTGCAGAAACAATTAAATACAGCTTAAGTCAGCTAAATGAGCATATGGTATTCAGCCTCAAATAGAAACTAAAGGAAACTTCTTTGAAAGTTATTGTGGGTATAATATGTCAGTAACCATCAGTCCTACACTTCTATTTCCCTGACTGGAGAACTTTATAATAGATAAAACCATATTGGGGTTTCTAGTTTGCCGAGAGCTCACTAAAGGGACAGTTTATTGTACAGCCTCTGAAAGGTGTTCATGAGCCAAATGCTTTGTGCCTTGTGAACAGACATCTGGCCACATATTTGTCCTAAGAAGAAAAAACTGTAATTACCCATATGATATGAATAAGGGTAGGTGGTGTATGGGATCCTACATTGCTTGGGAAGGAGAAGTTCTTACCCTTTATAAGGTTCCAATGGAGTTCCAATTGTATAATTGACTAGTCCTTTTGGAGTATAGGCCATGTGATTTGGGCCTTCCATTGGAGCGTTACAAATGGTATCAGAGACTATCTCAACTAGAAATGTGGGACTTGAGCAATGCCACCTACAATGGACAGGCCCGACGAGAACGTCGGGAATCTAAGGGGGTAGGTTGTGATACCCCATATGATATGGATAAGGGTAGGTGGTGTATGAGATCTCACATTGTTTGGGAATGAAAAGTTCTTACTCTTTATAAGGTTTCAATGGGGCTCCAATTGTATCATTGACTAGTCCTTTTGGAGTATAGGCCATGTGGTTTGGGCTTCCATTGGGGTGTTACAAAAACTGACTATGTGCGAGGTTTCGGGCTGGCTTAATTTGTCTCCTGGCTACAGTTTGGATTTTGCAGTTGCAAACGTGCCTTCTAGGCATAAACTCAAAATTTTCTGAGTTTGTGCTGCTTAAAATGTGTCTTAACTTTTTGGGTGAGCAATAACTTTTGATCGACCTATCTTAGGCCCGGTCTAGAAGAACCAAAAAATTAAACTTGATGTTTAAATTTATATATGTTTATTTTGATTATATTCATTTTATTTATTTTGCAGCTTGCAGAGATTGTTAACCAAGGAAAACTGGTTTCAGATGAAATTGTAATAAATCTGTTGTCCAAGCATCTTGAAGCTGGTGAAGCTAAGGGCAAAACTGGCTTCATTCTTGATGGTTTCCCTCGAACCATAACACAGGCGGTGAGCTTTTGAAACAACAATCTAGCAACATATGATATCTTGTTTGATAATGTATGAAAGTAACATTAATAACGATGTAAAATAAGGTGAAAAGGAGATCTGGTCTGCAATGACACTACTACTGACACTGGTGAAAATAAGTGGCCTTTTGCTGGTTGGGTTTTATATTTTATATATGTTCCTTGACTAAAATTAATTACTTATTTAAAAAAAAAACAGGATTTGTGTATATTTTATATATGTTCTTTAAGTACCTTTTGCACTTATTGCTTCTTGTTTAAGAATTTTGATGTAACCTTAACTGCTTGTAAAAAAAAAAAAGACTTTGATGTAACCTTAACTAATTGTGTGTGTGTGTGTGTTATAAAAACGTGTACCTTTTCATGGTACTATGCTGGTTCCTAAGATGAAATTTTAACAATGATAAGGAGATTTTAAAGATTAAAATGGATACTGAATCACTGATAAAAAAAAAAAAAAAAGCAGAAGATTAAATTGGAATTCTCTGTGTCCTTTCTTTCCCAGCTTATTCATATCATTTTTAAGGCCTGTTTGGGGTTGCGGTAGGAGTCTTAAAAAGTGCTTAAATATCCTTAAAAGCTCTTTAATAGAATAATTAGTTTGTTTGGGTGTTACATTTTGATGTTTTTCCTCAAACGTGTTTTTCCGGATAATGCGGAACGTAATTCGAATTTTAAAAAGACTGTCGATGGACTAAAATGCCTATACAATTTTAAGATAATTACAACTTTCAAACTTTCAAGGATATGGTCATACTCTTTAAAAATTCAAATAATCGTTATTTATAACTTAGAAAGCACTTTTTTAATATGTTTCCAAAAAATGTAATGTGTTTGAAAGTGTTTTAAACATATGATCAGTAAATAACTTTTTAATAGTAGAACTTATTACTTAAGTCCTTATGCTATAAGCCCTTAAGCTATAAGCTATATTTCCCAACGCAATCCCAAACATGCACTTAATGTTCTCTGTGTCCAGTGCTCTGACTTTTACCCTTCAGTTTACATTATGTTTTGGCTGTTGTCCAGGAAATTCTAGAGGGGGTAACAAATATTGACTTGGTGATCAACCTGAAGCTTCGGGAAGATGCATTGCTTGCAAAGTGCCTTGGAAGAAGAATATGTAGTGAGTGCGGAGGAAACTACAATATTGCATGTATCGATATTAAGGGTGAGAATGGAAGCCCCGGATTGTATATGGCTCCACTTCTCCCCCCTCCACATTGTGCGGCAAAACTTTTCACTCGATCTGATGACACTGAAGAAGTTGTTAAGGAACGGCTTCGTATATATAAGGAAATGGTATTGCTCCATAGTCTTTTTTTTTTTTTTCAGAATTTTAATTACACTTTGACAAAATTCTTATTTATAATATTTTTATTTCAAGATTCTGTAAGAAGAAAGTCAGTACACATATCGTGTGCATAACACTTTTCCCTGTTGAGGATTAATGTTTTGTATGCCTAGCTGCAATAGAACAGGCTTGATACCATTTCTCCACTTCTCCCTTAAACCTCAAAATTGTCTGGTTTCATTATAATTTGTTTGGGCATTGTTTTGGCACTGTCCATTTTCATCTTTCCCACTCTTGTCTACCAACATAATTTATGGAGCCTCTTATGCGAATGCAAAATGATAAACTACTAAAGATAATAATGTGATTTCTTATCAATATGTATAAATTTGTGTGCATATTCTTACAGACTCAACCTGTGGAAGAGTTCTACCGCAGCAATGGGAAGTTGTTGGAGTTTGATCTACCAGGAGGAATCCCAGAATCCTGGCCAAAGCTGCTTCATGCTCTGAATCTTGAACATGATGACAAACAGTCTGCAGCAGCGTGAGTTATATTGATATTGTGTATACCCACCAGAAGGTAAGTTGGATCATTATTTGCATGTTGAAGATATGTACGTGGATATCAATTTCAAAATGGGGATGTCCAGCAAGAACTGGAAACATGCTTATACATCTTCAAGGAAACTTCCTATTCAGGTTTTGGAGATACGTGCAATTGTAAAATGTTGTGTGATGGGCAAGGAGGAATTGCGTTGTTTTTGGCAGTGTTATTTGGTTGAGATATATGTTTAGCCAACGGTGATAATCTTCTAGGCAATAAGTGTTAATGGAAATACAAAGTTGCTAATTTGCTAAATGTTTATGCTTCTAAAATTTCAGTTTAGAGGTCACTAAACTCGGGAATCGGGATTTAAGGGAAAAAAAGTTATTCGGTCTATTAGATTCGTCGGACCTGGAGCATTGCTATGGGAGTGAGAGTGTGAGATCTTGCACCTGCCATCAGATTTGGCCGTAGGGATCAGTTGGGTTGGAGGATCTTGGTTTCTGACACCTTGTCTTCGACAGCCATATCGATCCCTATCGGAAGGGGGTTTTTGTTACCAACCACTGCCTGATCAAATAAAAAATATAGATTGGTAGTTTTGGGTTGGAGCCTATTGGAGATTTTGGGTTGAATCTGCGGGTTAAGGATATTTCTCACCCCTACGGGCATAGATTGATGGAGTAATGAAGCGGCATTATATTGTTTCTTTTGTGTAAATGCAGATCGGATTCAGAGGGAGAACAGGCTTCTTCTCATGATATTATTTCTTTGTATAGATACAACGCAAATGTGTAACTAGAAAAGGGTGTAGCTCATTTCTTTTATTCTCTATCTGCATCAACAGTCTTGTACAAGTGATCAGAATAGTATGTGATCTTTTGTTTTTTAATGTGAAATATGAAATATGCAGTATGAGGGTAAAAAAGTAAAATCGCATATTTTTAAGTAGTGGGCAGAGCATGAGACTTATGGCTAGAATTTTCTTTGTAAAATAGCTATTGTATACGGCATTAAATCCTACTTTTTACCCTACTAAGCTGATTTAACATTGTACATAAATCCTCGAATCTGTTTTAGGAAATAAGAGTTGTTACAAGGATTATGGATGGCGTTACATCGAAACATGATAGAAGTGGAATATGGTACTTTTCTTTATAAAATATATAATATCTTAATTACATTAAAGTTTTGGGATATCGAATAATGTAATGTGCTAGTTTAATTCTCATATCCAAATTATTCTATCCGGAAGTTATCTTGGATTCTTGGGATACTTGTACCCCCGTTAGAATGAAAAGGATAGTGATAGAGTTACTATCCTATTACTGCCTATTTACAACTCATAGTTTCATTTCAAGTTTTTTATTTTTTTTATCATTTTCTTTTAAGTATTTTTTTTAACATCCTTAACTATTAAGAAAAAATTAAAAAAAATATATAATTTTATTAATAGACACTTTCTTAACCATTAAGTAAAATAAAAAATTAATAAAAAAATAAATATAGAATGAGTAGTAAATGAATAGTAAGAGAGTAGTAATCCTATTATTTTCTGAAGAGTAATACTACGGGTCAGCCCACTGTAGGGGTGCACACTTTGCACACCCTACGTGGCTGCACTGTTTGGTTTTTTTTTTTTTTTAAAGAATACCTAAAAATCAATTTTCATATACTGTTTTCTTCTACCCCAATTCATTCGAATTTCCCCCGCGCGAAAAAGTTCATCCCTCGCTAGCATTGCATCGTTCCTCTGCCCACCGCCACCGGCGAAGCTGCCTCTCTGTCCAGTGACACCGAGCGACGTTCCTCCATCTGCACAGCGCCGCTACTCCCCAGGAGATTATTGAACGGAGCAAACTAGAGAGAATCCCACGAAGACCCCCCTCCTCCCTCGCCAAGCAACTCGCATCGCGTTTCTTCATCTCTCTTTACAGACTACAGGTGCTTCATTTCAGATCTTTGTTTGGGAGCCCCTCTACCCAGAGAAGTAGGTAACTTTGCAGTTCCCGATTTCTCTTGAAATCGATTTATTTGTCTATTGCTTGTGTACTCTCGTTTGTGCGAGTCCGGTTGTTGTTATGGTGCAACCACTGGAGCTCCAGACAAGCAATCCCTTTTGCTCCAAACCATATGTATAGAGACCTCAAATACCAACCCCACTAGCTCTCTTTCAACTGCGCCAAAGATTTCAATTTCTTCTGAATCCAAGGCTCACTTGTCTCCTGGAAGATCTCCATGAAAAGGACAGGGTCTTGATTCCCAAAGATAGAGAGGGGTTTTAAGAGGAGGTTGTTGATTTTATTTGAGTGAGATTTGTCTTACAAGTATAATATAGAACTTGGCTTGTTTGTTGTAGAGGGGGAAAGATGAATTGGGCTGTGTAGGTTCTTGTTTTTGTGTCCCTAAGTTGAGGAGGATAATGAAAATTTTTAGAGATGAGTTTTATGGGCTTGAATTCGGGGGAGAGAATGTTGTACGGGGTTGAGTGAAGTTATACAAGGGTCATAACAATGGTTTTTAACTCTGCTATTTCTATTATATTGCATAAAGGCTTTAAGATATATATAAGACCAGCTTCATAGCAGAGAGAAATCCCATAGAATTCAGGACTTAGGACACCTTACATTACACCTCAACATTTCTGTTATAAGGAATCTATCTAATTTTGTTATAAATAATCTATCTAGAGTTTTCTATGTGTAGTATTCTTGTATTTCTGATTTGCATTTGAGCTTGTCCTTCTAGAAGCGTCTCCTCGGTTCTACATATGCAATGAAAAAGAAAGGACGAAGAAAAACGACAAGATGGTAAATGGATACATAGTAAAGCAACATGTATATAAAGATAATTAAATATTTGGTGACGTGGATTTAAGCTTTATGACACCTAGCATGTGTACTACTTGTCTCTCTATATATATTTTTCCCGAGATTTGTATATAGCTTAACGTGTCATAACTGTATTAGAAGGATGTGCAAAGAAAAAAGTGTGAGGGTAAGAATTAGGTAAGAACTAAAGTGAATAATCATTGCTTCATGGATGAAACTGAAATCTGATACATAACTTAAGGAGTAAGCTTGTATTCTGATATAGTATTTACAATCTGAATGACTTGCTGTTTGGATTTACCTTTCCCTTCATTGAGTTTTTTCCTTCACAAGAAAACTTACTTTAACATCAGTCTTTACTCTTATTAAACTTCTTTCCTCTATATCATCTTCTGAATGATATTGCTACTGCAAAACAAGACATAATATGTTAACTATGACACATTGTTTAACATAGATTCATGACCCATGCCATATTAATAACTACTATTGTAGGATTCCCATATAAGAGAAATCAAAACCTCCAGTCTTTCTGTTGAGAATATGTCCTTTATAAAATTTTTAACTTTTTCTGTTCAGGTTCTTTTGTATTGGTGTTAAACCTTGGCATCAATTCCAATACTTCAATTAGATATTAAAGACCAAACTTTGTTTTCCATAGGTACAACGTGGTTTTCTGATGAATTGGGTGTACACATTTGTACTTAAAGGCTCTAATGTAGAATAAAAAAGCGAGCATTGGTGTGTAATTGGATCAAACTTCACAAAAAATAGTGGGTTTATTATTTCAAACATGTAAATTTGACATTTTCAACATGTATGTAAAATTGAATGAAGAGACAGTTTTACAAACATGAGAACAACTTAAGCCTACTAATCATAACATTTAATTTTTATGCAGTGGAATACTTCTTTTATCAATCATTTACTGGAAGACATATTAGTTTCGCAAGATTATATATATATATATATATAAATGAACCTTCATAAGAAAAACGTCCAAATAGATGTTTTGGTATTCATGAGTTCAATTTTTGCAAGTTTTTTGAGGTGTCGTTTTCCTTCATGTCTTTAGGTATATATATTTATTTTCATTTCGTGGGTTGAGAAGTTCTGGACTTAAAAAAAACTCTAGATAGATTCTTTATAACAGAATAAGATAGATTCCTTATAACAGAAATGTTGAGGTGTAGTATTCATGCATTTCTGATTTGCATTTGAGCTGGCCCTTCTAGAAGCATCTCCTTGGTTCTGATCTAAGGCAAAGGAAATCACTGCCTTAACAATCTAGTTTCATTCATTTTTGGTGCTAATAATTTATTCATCTGGTATTTTCCATTTAAATTTAATGCTACTGCCAGTTTTGGCTGATACAATGCATTGTAGGGACTACACCACTAGAGATATTATTGCTACAAGGGTCATAACAGAGGAAACACTTCTTAATTATCATTATTTCCACTGTAGCATTTCACTTACTATCTGCATCTAAATGTCTTGTTTCTCAATTGCAGAGATCCCCTCTGGTGGGCATGTTTGGCGCGACATTTGGTGTGGGGATTATCCTCTTAAGATTGTCTTTCTAAATCTTTTCAGTATTGCTAAAGATTACAGAATTATTAGAGGACCGGCTTTGATTTCTTTATTTACAAAATCTTTACAAAATTAAAGCTAGAGAGGGCCAGACGAGGACAAATAATGTTTTCTTATATCATCAAATTTTATACATTAGATGATTCAATGAACGAAATGTATGCTTCATGAACCATTAGTTGTGATAATTCTCCAATGTTATGGGAAAATAAATTATGAATGCCCACTTTTGGGAAGTTTTTATCTTTTAGAGGTTAGAGCATTACCTGGATGATGACCAGGTTGATAGAATAAAGTGCAATATTTTATTTTCAATTTTGATTCTGGATGGTCAAGGTTACTGGTGGCACATCAATAATTCTCTCTTAGTCCCTTTCATAATTCAAGTAAAACATTCAAGGCTGGTTAAGGGGTAAAATTTTGCTTCCCTTGAACCCATATTCTCGTTCTCCACCAGCTACTTTTTCATGGAAAGTGTCTCCATGACACCATGCTCAATTCTTATATGACATCATTGCAAAGTTCAAGGGAAGCAAAACTCTTATACATTCTTGATTCTACATGACAACATAGCAAAGTTCAAGAAGCAAATGTTCTAGTTGCATTTCCTTTTTATGCTTGTCATAATGAGGCACTGCTTTGAGATGAGAAGTTGAAAAACAATAAACATCTTCATATGCGTTCAAGAATTAAGAATAAAGCAAAGAACAAAAGAAGTAAGATTTGTTCAAAGGAAAAATCTGCAACTCCCAAATTGATTTGTTCAATTGATTTACAAATGAAAACTCCCAAATTGCAGTCAATGAACTCTCCTTGCACTCTTAAGATAGTCTGCCCTTATTGCCCACAATTGTTCTCCCACTAATTTCACATCTGGGCAATCGGCCCAAATCGGTGCCGCACAGTGGAAGAAAACATTTTCATAAGTACCTCTGAATCAATGACTTCCTCCATCAAAGGATCCACCAATTCCACTAAACTTCCTTCATTGTACTTGTTAAAGGCCTGCACATTATGAAATCCATTGAGAACTTAAACAATTGAATGTTAGCTGTAACTTTAAAATGCATGGACAGCATAACTTAGCAACAAAGTAACAATAAAAGCGACATAAGTACCCTACTTTGGGCTAATTAAAATGACATGTGTTAGATTCTATATTTGTAAGACAGAAGTAATGGGAAGCAAGTAGCACCATAACCTACATCCTATATTTGCAACTATGTTCTTCCACCTCCGTGGAAACCCACATATTTTGGAAGATTTTTTTTTTTATAAGCCACCCCAAAACAAATGAAATAAACACTTATACTAAGAATTGTCTTCTAGAAATTACAATAAATATAATAGCAGAGTCATCTCAAGGTAATGCAGGAGACTCATTTGATTCCAGTCAAAAGATCAAATTTTTTTTTAGATATTTCAACTTCCAAGATTTATTAATCAGTGTACCATTATAGAAATGCACACAAAAAAAATCATCTATATCCATTTCATGAAAATTATAGGATGCATATTTAAAGATCTCAAACTGACAGCTGCATCAAAGCCAACATGTACAGCAAAAAATAATACATTGACTTTTTTCAGTAATACATACAGTCACAGAAATCAAATGAAGAATCAAAGAAAGGGCACGTGACGTGTGTACCAAGCGAAATTTATAAAATGATTGTGATTTTTTGGAATAAAAATACAGACCCAAAAATTCGTCAACATACCTCCTCAATGTAAGATTTCACCCAGATTTGAAGAACATTAAACCCTAGAACCCCAGAGCCAAACACATGTACAGTGCAAACATAGAATCACACGGAAAAAGGAGGTAAAATTTGAAGAACATTAATGGATTTGTCGATACATTACATGTTTCTAGCTGCAGATTTGGTGGGCTCTTTACTTCATCATGGTGTGGAATCCTCTCGTCGCAGATCTGGAACAAAGGATCAGAGGATGAGCCGATGGGGAAATCACGGGGATGAGCGATGAGGATGAAGGGAGGGGGGAGATGAAGCACGGGTTTGAGAGAGCTTTAGATTTTGAGGGGGAAATCACAATACACGTGATGGGACTGAGAGAGTTACAGAGAAGAAGAAAAAGAAGAAGAAGGTCTTCTCGAAAATGTATTCCGTGATTGATAAGCAGAAGACTTAGAGAATTTGGAGTTTTCGAAATCGTCAAGAGATTTTTTGTGATTCACAGAGAAGAAGAAGAAGGTTCAAGGTTTTGTGTGGAAAGTTGAGAGATTTATAGTGAAGAAGTTGGATTAGAAGCGTGAGGGGATTGAGGGTTGAAACCCAGAAGCAGTTTGGGGTTTTCGTCGAAGCACATTTTCGAATTCGAGACTGACTGAGGGCTTCGGGGACTGGGGCTGGGGCAAGAAACTGGTTCATTGAACCCAGTCCGGTTTGACACGTCATGTGTATTGCGGCTGCAGCCAACAGTAGACTGATGTAAAGATTTTTCCTTTTCTAAATGAAAACCCACCATTCTTTTCGACTCTGAAAGCATTTGATTCTGTGAATAGCCATATCATAAAATTTGGTTAAGTTTGGATAGTGAGTTAAGATGAGATGAGTTGATATAAAAGTTGAATAAAATATTGTTAGAATATTATTTTTAATATTATTATTTTAATATTTGAAAAAAATTAATTATTTATTATATTTTATGTAAAAATTTGTGAAAATTATTACGATAAAATGAGAAAAGTTGAGTGTTTCTAATCCAAATTCTTTAGACTTACAGCCATGGCTCTTCTACTCAAACTTTTTCCTACCTCAAAGGAGGAAAATCCACAATGAGCCACAAAATAGGAAAGAAAAAATAAAAAAAGTGGACGAAGCTTGGTTGATTCCATGTACCAAAGAAAAAGAGCAAAGGAATCGCACTTTTTGCCACCGGATGTGTACCAAAGAAAAAGAGCAGAGGAATCGCACTTTTTGCCACCGGATGTGTACCAAAGAAAAAGAGCAAAGGAATCTCACTTTTTACCACCGGATGTGTATCTGAAAAGATAAAAGAGTAGATGAAAGAAAACTTCGAAGCAAGGCCACAGAGAAGGCATGAGGTGCAAAGGTTAATGGGAAAAAGTTGACCGCAAAACACTGGTGTGTTGCAGCCTCGCAGGTGGCATTCTATTCCCGGGACTACATCCTTTTTGTGGGAATCGGCTAAGGTGAACCTGGAGAAACTGGGCCCTCAAATTATCTGCAAACTTGTGGCTTTAAATTAACCGAGATGCAATGGATATGGACAATACGGTTTATACTTCAAAATAAGATTATTTTCTTTATATTGCCACTTATAAAATATCATGCCATCTAATTATCAAAGAATTATAATATCAACCACTCTATAATATCTAATTATCGAGATTGAATTGCATTACTTATTATTATTATTATTATTATTATTTATCTATATTAGTACTTGAAATGAAATAATATACTATTTATTTAAAAAAAGAATTTAAAGATACCGTTTAGATACATAAATACTCTCAATCCATCTTATCTAATCATTATAATTTTTTCAAATTCTTATACAAAATATAATGAACAATTCAACTTTTTTAAATTCTAAAACATTAATAATATTAAAAAATAATATTCTAATAATATTTTATTCAATTTGTCTAAATCTATTTTATCTCATCTTACTATCCAAACGAGCTCGTAAAAGGAGGTTCCTTGATTTCACAAGTCATACTCTACACAGAAACACTAGGCTCAGTTTGGATTGAGAAACACTCTCAACCCATCTTATATCATCTCATCATTATAATTTTCATAAATTTTCACATAAAATACAATAAACAATTTAACGCGTTTAAATCTAAAAAAAAAATATTAAAAAAAAATATTCTAATAATATTTTATTCAACTTTTAATTTTATCTCAATCAATCTCATCTCATTCCAACTCACTATCCAAACATAACGTGCAACCATTCATAGTACTGGAACGATCAAAATATAACTTAATATTTTTCATTTTGTTTAAGTTTTTTTTTAATATTAGTTACTAAATATGATATTGGACTAGAGGATCTAATTTCTTACTTTACCCCAGTTTTATTCAAGTATTTAATATGTTATCTATTTTCAATCAGTATATTATAAAAGTTTTAAAACAGGGTTAAAAAATCATATTATAATATCATAAGAATTTGTTTTCATACCTTCTCTATTTATAGTTGCCAATATTATATTTAGTTGTAATATGGAATATCTATTAATTATATAGGTCAAGATCCGCATCATTACGATCACTGTCAGAATTAAATAATATTAATTGAAAATATCTGATGTATAAAAAAATATATTTATAAGTCTATTAATCATTATTAAGATCATAGGTAAAATATAAAATAATTATGCTACAGGTATCCGCCGTTTCTGAATTGTCTAACGTGGCTAATGCCACGCACCTTTATATTATTGTTTAAAAAAAGAAGAAAAGAAGAAAAATTCATTTTTTCAAAAACCCATAGCACCAAACTCATCCATGATATTTTGCATCTCAGAACTTATCTTCATCGTCTTCATTCCTTGGCCAAATGCTCAAATAGCTCATGCATTTTAGTTCAATTGCTGCAATAAAACAATGTTTATGAGAATCCAGAATTGTTCCCATTACCTAAGGCATAGGTAACTATTGTGCCGTTGAACCTCCATCTACGCCGGTAGTTGATTTCTGAAAGGGAGTGCCATTGTGTGTATGATCATTATTTGTTCTGTTTTATGCATTTTTTTCCTTCTATTTTTTTATATCTTTAGCCCATTGGAATGAATTTAAGTTTTTTTATTTTTACTCTTAGTCTTTAAAGGTCCAGAATATGATTTAAAGTTCTTGATCTTGCGATTGCTGCCACTTTGATTCATTAGTTTATGCACACAGGTCCAACCACTCTGCACCCAGGTCCAACCACTTCCAGATGTGAAACATTCTACAACACAAAAACATCCTCCAAGTCCAACCACTTCCAGTTGTTCCGTGCGAGGTGAAGATTGAGATTCGTAGCAGTCTTCCGTGCAGAGTGTTCTGTGAGGTTCAATTGGTGTTTTATCTGCTAGGCGAAGTGCCGAGGTGAAGATTGATTTATCTTCGTGGGGATGGAGTTAAATTTCAGAAGTAAATTAAAAGGTGAGAACGCACCGTTTAACTAAAAGGATGTGAACGTACTGTTTAACTAATACAGACGTGGAATCCCGAGTATGCGGGGGTACCTGTCCCTGGTGAAAGTAAAGTTTTTGAACATGAAATTATTATTTCAATCATTTAATTTCAAATTAAAAAATATAAAATAATTATAATTAAAAAGTTATAACTAATATTTTTTTTTTCTAGCATATTTGACAGAAAGAAATCCAGTAAGCATCCATAGGAACATTTTCGTCACTGAAGATAACCAGCGTTACTTTGGGCCACTGCGCCGTTAATTTCCAAAGAGCAAGATTGGGGTGTACCTGGCGTCAAACGTAAACGATACCGTCAACAGCGCAATCTAAAGGAAGCATCTTTAACTCTGCGCATAATGCGCCAGGTGTTCCTACACGATCTGGTGGATCGCCTCAGATCCTTCACAGTTCACAAACCCATTTCTGAGCTCAGCTTAGTCCACCTCATCACTCTCCCATCCGACGTGGCATCATACGTGTCAGGCGGCTCGGGACCCACCCTCTCTCGCATTATCTATATTTTCCCCCAAAACTTTGAGCTTCGCGTATATCTCCCTAGCGAGTCAAGCTGTTTATTTGACAATTGTTTTTCTTTACTTCTATAAACCCTAAGCTGCTTTAGGTAGATTTTGGTATTTGAATTTGCTCTGATTGAAGTTTCGAATTCTTGATCGTTGGCCTTTGAACCCGCCTCCAATTTGAATTAGAAGGTATTTTTGTCGTTTGAATCGTCGACGTTCCTAGATTTGAGTTTTTTGGGTTCTGAGCTTAAATTTTCGATCGTTGGTGATTAGATCCCGGTCCAACCGATATTATGATGCGTATCACTGTTTTATCGTCGTTAATATTTCCTTGAATTTTCCTGGAAATGCATAATACTTTCTGTAAAATCTGTTTTTATTTATTAAGCTGACATAGTTTTATATAATTTCTCTGATTCTTTCTGGAAGTAATATAACCCTTTATAAGATTTGAGAATTTGGATTCTGGCAAAAGTATGTTTGGTTGCTGACAAACAGGTTACAAACCTAACTTATGTTTGGTCTTGAATTGTTCTCTGTTCCTTGTATTTGAAGATCGAGTTCCCCATTAGCATCTGTTTGGTTAATGCTTCTGACCAATCAAAGCACATGTTATTTTTGATTTATTTCACTTGTCCAGCAATCTCTTAAGCGATTAAGGAAGCATTTGTTTCACATATCCACAGAGCACTCAGACAGCGCCAAACAGGATGACCAACAGCAGCATGAAGATTTGTAGTTTTTATTTGCAGCGTGACCATGATTTAGTCGAAGTCCCTATGTTCTTTATCTCCACTTCGTCCTGTTTTGTTCCTTTGAATTTTGTATACGATAGTTCTCTGTACTCATGTATGGCTCAAACTTATCTGTCGCCAGTTGTAACATACATTTGTAATACGTGCCTATATACATAAATCAGATTACACTGCTCTGGTATTGAGACAGAAACAGTTTTCCCTCGTGCCTTCTGGTACTCCAGGAGCAGCTAATAATTTTCTCTAAAACAGTTTTTCATCAGTTTAGCTAGTTGTTTGCTTTTTTTTTTTTTTTTTTTTTTTATTTTATTTTATTTTACTTTTTTTTCGCTGTTACATAGATCAGTTTGGGTTTGAGGGTTTCATGTTATTTTCAGATAAATGTTAAAAGCAGTGTAATGATTTGCGTTAAAATGGTTGTTCTTTTTTTTTTTTTTTTTTTCCTTTTTTTTGTAGAGGCTTGTATCTTTAAGACAACAGGATGTGCACTCTATCTTCGGTTTTAAAGGAGGTTTTTGTGCCGACTCAATCCATCACCTTTCTCATTATTGGCCTTTTTGAATCTGGTTGATCGGAGTAATGCAGATGAATAATAATGGCCCGGTAACCAAAGAATTGGCAGAACTAAATCACCAAATGCAAGATGAGCGCAAGGAAATGAGGGTTGGGGTTACCGGTGAGGGCCAAGGGCTCTCGGAAGAAGATGAGTATCAGATTAATAAGGATGCAGAAGACGTTGACGTTGGGCAATCAGAAGCAGTCCAAGACAAAGCGCATGCCCCAGATGTCTTTCAGAGCTCGCAGCAACAGCCTCAAGGGCCTGTGGTTCGCTGGGAGAGGTTTCTACCTCGTAGGTCTCTCCAGGTTCTACTGGTGGAAAATGATGATTCAACTCGGCAGGTTGTCAGTGCATTACTTCGAAATTGTGGCTACGAAGGTAAATTCTCTCAATTCCTGGAAAACTTTTGATGTTGAATTTGAAACTTCCATATAATATCAAACTTGTTGCTGAAAACTTCCATATATCTTGAAGTTGGCATTCGAAAGACAATTTCTTCTTCTTTACTGTCGTTTTGGAGACTGAAATCGTTTGTGTAACATTCTATCTATTTTAAATGCCATATGCTTGGTGAGTGATTGGTATCTGAATGTTGTCATTAATCATATTTTAATTTCATATTCAATGGGAGCACGACAGTTTGTCATTTTTGGCATCTCTTCTCAAGCAAACCTAACTGTTAATCACTCTTGGCAGTTACAGCAGTAGAAAATGGTCTACAAGCTTGGAAAATCTTAGAAGATCTTACTACTCATATTGATCTTGTTTTGACTGAGGTAGTTTTGCCTTGTTTATCGGGCATTGGCCTTCTATGCAAGATAATGAGCCACAAAACTTGCAAGAATATTCCTGTGATTAGTGAGTATATTGCTATCACCATTTCTCCCATGTAAAAGTAATATGATATTATCCTCTTATATTTAACCAATTGATACTTTTAACTGCTACACCTGGTGAGTTTTATGTGCAGTGATGTCATCTTATGATTCTATGAACATAGTCTTTAAGTGTTTGTCAAAGGGTGCAGTCGACTTTTTAGCAAAGCCTATTCGAAAGAATGAGCTTAAGAATCTTTGGCAGCATGTTTGGAGAAAATGCCACAGCGTGAGTTGCTATAGTTATCCCATATTCTCCAAGAAACTATATTTTGGACCGATTATTCACTTTAAACTTCATGCCGGTTCTTATTTACGCATTTATTGACCCTGAACGCCAATTAGAACTATACCAACTATAAAGAATCCGCTTATTTTGCTGGAGTCGTGCAATTTGACGAAATTTGACCTAGGAGATATTTTTCTATTCTTTCATCAGTCTAGTGATAGTGGAAGTGAAAGTGGTATACACACACAAAAATCAACAAAGTTGAAAAGTGGTGAAGAGTCAGACAACAACACTGGAAGCAATGATGAAGATGATATTGGAAGCATTGATTTGAATGTTAGGGGTGGAAGTGATACTGGAAGTGGCACTCAGGTATTAAACTCTTTTTTTCAGTTAGTAGGTTATGAAATCTTTGTGAATGATCTTCAAACTGTGTCTTTTAAGTTTCAACCTCCGCCTTTACTATACTTCAATATTTCCTTGAACTAATTTTCTTGCGTTAATGATCACAATTGTTTTCTCTTTATGGCTCCTATCGCCTTATCCCACGATGAAGTTCTAGCCTTGTGACCATTTCTTTTGTTTTTACGTAATGTTGGATGTAGCAACAATTGCTTACCTTTTCAATCTTGGCATCAACAATTGAAAATACCAGACATTTACATAAAAAACTTATACCAGCCTTCCATAAAAGCTTCTATGAAGTATATGCCTCATGTTGAGGAGTAAAAAGAGGAGGCACCCATACAAACGGTGTTGTGGAAGCATACCTTGACTAAAGGAGAGAGATGTAACTTGTGATAAAGACAAGGTAGAGGCATAACAATAGTTTGTGCAAAGCCTCCACCTTCTATCTTGGTCCATTTCAAAGGATCAGGACAGAAGGCATCCCCCTACATAAGGATGCATGTACGCAGTACACAAGCTTGGACTGATAATTATGAATCATAGACTTCATTATAAGCACCAATAATGCAAAACTTAATACCAACCATCCATAAAAGTGTATGAAATGTTATGCACGTATTTTTTCAATTAAGAGGAGGAAGGAAATTTATGCGAGTATCAATAATTATTCTTTGAAAGGACACCTGTACAAACGGTGTCATGGCAGCATACTTTGAATTCGTGAGAGAGATGTGATTTGTGAGAAAGACAAGGTAGAGGCATAACAATGGTTTGTGTGAAGCCTCCACCTTCTATCTTGGTCCTTTTCAAGGGATCAGGATAGGTGTCCCCCTGCATAATGAGGATGCATGTCCAGCTTGGTGAGCCCTTTCTACAGCTACTAAGGCAAGACCCTTAATCCATCTCAGAGAAGCCCCATAAGCACATAGTAAGTTCAGTACTAACTGTTTGGTAGCTTGGGGCCATTGCCTCTCTTGGTGCCATGGACAATGGGCAAGTTGTCCTGCAACCAAAAACCCAGAAATGTTGTCTTTCATTGCTTAAGGATCGGCCTGTTTGGAACACAACTGTTCTCAGATATTTTCAAACTATTTCATTACTATTCACTACTATTCACAAACTATTTTACTACTATTTATAGATATTATGAGATATTTTTAATATCCAAACGGGTTTAGGCCACGCTGGAGAATGTGCAGTGCCTTTACTGTTTCCAGCATAATTATCAAAATTTTAAAGCATTCATGATGTTGACAGACAAACACAAATCATCCCAAACTTCCAACATGGTTGTAGCGAGTGTTTCCTCTATGTGCTTAATTTCCCATTTGGTCTAAATTAAGGATTACTCATAGTGTCTTAGAGCATTAGCATTGGATTCATCATTTTCATATTCAAAATTTGATGAAAAATACATGTTTTTCATAAATCAAAAAATCTCTATCCATAAGCCTACATTGGATTAGCTATTAGATTCATCAAAATAATAATATAATATTATTTTGTTAATAATAATATTTTTAATTTATTTTTTTCATATTTTACAATTACACTAACTATATTTTAATTAATAATTTAATTTGATATTTAAATTATTATTTCCTAACTTAAATATATTGTGGCTCAAAATTAGGAAACAATAATTTAAATAAATAAAATAATGGTTATAGAGTGTGAATAGCGAGTCTTCAAATTTGAAGATGAAGATGAATGTACTGTAGCTAAAAGCTTGACATTTGAGCATATGGTGAATCCAATGCCAGAATTTTAAAGCCAAAATCATCAAATTTTGAAGATTGGACTCATTTGATGAGTCCAATGCTAGTGCTCTTAATCAATTTACATTTGGTTCATATTAATGTTATATGCTTTGTGAACTCCATATATAGTCAGATAAAATGTTCCTCAGTCTCTATGGCTCGAGTGTTTTTGGAATCGATGGTTCTCTAAAATGTTTTTTTTTAAGGAAGATTGTTAATTTCAAGGTTTGAAAAAAAAAAATCTTAGCAAACCCCATTGTGTTAATTTCAAATACTTCACATTCAGGCTGTCTTTTTTATTTAATATTTTTGGTTTAATATGTTGGGATTAATATGTTTTTGTGCATGATATACTTTCCCTACTTTCTAATTGTTTAAATTGTTATGACTGATAGTTATCTTAACAGTTTACTGTGAAAAAAATCTCATTTTTGGTCTACTTTACTATCTAAGTCTAATTATTATTATAGTTTTGCTGACTATAATGTGACAAATAACGGGATAATATCTTATTTATGTGCAGATGCAAATTGAGAAATATAAGAGAAGCAAATCATACTTTCCCTAGTGCAGCGCAGATTTTTTTTTGGACACCCCTATATGAGATATAATGCATTGGACAATGTAAAAAGATTATAATGTTTAGAGTTGAATGACCATAAATAGGTGTCCCTTTTTATGATCGACGCATGTGTATGTATTTAAACAGAGATGGATAATTGAATGTGTCAATTAAAGAGATTGCACAGGTTGGATGTAATACAGGAAAGATGGATAATGCCAATGTGTGCAGTAGTAAGGAGTAATATGCTTCAAATTAAGGGCACTGCCAGGACGGTGAGATGTCAGACTGGAACATGGACTGAGACTGTATAATAGAACATAAAATAAGTTATGATTTGAATTTTGAGGTGAGGAAAACCCTAGACTCAGCAGAATTACTAAAAGGGATTCATTTAGCCAGGCATGATTGGATGAGATACTATTGAGTATCAACAAAAAATATATGTATTTGTGGTGGCTAAATATTATGTTCTTAATCTTTCTGATTTTAGGCCCCATAATCCAAACTAAAGCCTACTTGAAATTTTGTATGCATATATGCAGACATCTTGGACAAAAAGGGCAGCAGAGGTTGACACTCCCCAACCTATGTCACCATGGGAAGAGTTAGATGATCCTCCTGATAGCACTTGTGCCCAGGTTATCCCTTCAAGGACTGAAGCCTTTGGCAACAACTGGGTGCCGGTGACGGCAACAAGGGAGCATGAAGGGCAGGATCATGAGCTTGGTATGATCCATTTGACACCTCACTCTGATATATCTTTACTCTTATCTACTATCTGCTGCTTTTCTTTTCTGTTTTGAATATTTAGGCAATGTTTCCATGGGCAAAGACTTGGAGATAGGAATATCTAGAATTCCAAATTTGCAGCTTGAAAACCCAAGTGCAAAGGGATTGACCAACTTAGCTGGCACTAGTGAAGAAAAGATCTCTGAAATGAACTCAAAGAAAGATAATGAGAAGCTGCAGAAAGGACGAGTGGAGCTCAACAGTGAGAAACCAAATGGCGAAACAAGGAACCAAGCTGATGATCTAGTGGGTCTGATATCTAACGATACCGATCCTCAGATAGAACCTGTTGTCTTTGACATCCCAAATGGTATCTCCAAGGTATCCAACTTGAAAGATAAGACTATCTTTGACAATAAGGAAATACCTTCCCTTGAACTCAGTTTAAAGAGGCTGAGAGATTTTGGAGACACAGGGACAAGTGCCCATGACCGAAATGTTTTGAGACATTCAGACCTTTCAGCCTTCTCAAGGTATAATGATATTTTAAATTCAGATTACATCTATATCCTGAGCTAGCTGTCCACAAATTTGATGGTCACATCTATTTTATTACTAGCAGGTATAATTTTGCATCAAATGCTATTCAGGCTCCAACAGGGAATGTTGGTAGCTCTTCTCCTCATAACAGCTCAGAGGCAGAAAAAACTGAATCACCGCAAAAATTTCGATCTAACTCTAATAGCACACATCCCAATCAGTGTTCCAATGGTAGTAGTAGTAATAATAATGACATGGGCTCAACTACTAATAATGTTTATACTAAACAAGTGGCATTCAGTGACAAGCCAACACCCAATTCTGCATTCAAATATCTTCGTCCGTCCTCTGCCTTCCAACCAGTGCAAAATGGCCATACTTCTCCCACTCAGCCCATAATACAAGGTAAGACAGATGCAGCAATAGCTAGCACGGTTTCGGCACAAACAAGGGACATCAAACAGCCGGTCCAAGTCCAGCACCATCATCATCATTATCACCACCACCACCACCATGTGCATAACATGCCCCAGCAGAAGCTAGCCAGCCAAGATGATTTATCTTCTAAAAACATTGCAGTGGAAGCTCCACAGTGTGGGTCTTCAAACATATTGAGTGCACCTCTTGAGGGCAAGGCTGGCTATCAAAGTATGCATGGAAATGGCTCGGGAAGTAACCACGGGAGCAATGGGCAGAATGGAAGCATCACAGATTTAAATGCTAGAGGAACAAACATGGAAAGTGATAACGGGGTAGCTGGAAAAGGGGGAGTGAGTGATGTAACAGGATTTGCAACCAGAAGTGGAATTGATACAAACCATTCTGCACAAAGAGAGGCTGCTTTAAATAAATTCCGTCAGAAGAGAAAAGAGAGATGCTTTGAGAAGAAGGTAAGTATAATTTTAACAACGTGGCACCAACAATTCATTGAATCATCCCTTGACATGCAATTAGTGGCATATTTTCCCATCCAAAAATACATGGCATAATTTGATTCGGAAGATAAATTTTAAAATTTAAATCTTATAAATCAAATCATACTATGGGGATGGTATATGGTGTAAAGGCCTTCAAATAGCACTACTCGTTGTTCTTGCATTTTCAGTATAATCTTCATTTCTATGATTTTGGAGGAGATACGAGAGAAATATCTCTTTACATAATCTTCTCCAGGTCCGATACCAGAGCAGGAAGAAACTGGCAGATCAGAGACCACGAATTCGAGGACAATTTGTTCGACAGGCAGTGCACAAGAAGGAAAGCAAGGACACACATTGCTAACCTTACTTGTCCCATATTCTGGAATTTTCTACATGATATTGACACCAGCTGTGTACACGAGGGGATGGAGCATTTCCATTTCATATTGGGGACAGTGGGCATGTGAAGGCAATTAAAGCTACGTAACCACTGTGATCGAGGACCGAATAGATTATGCAAGGACTCGGCAGAAACACCTTGGACTATGTATAAGCTACTACTATTATTAGTGCTGCTGCTGCTACTGCTCAAAAAGGGGTACCCTTGAAAAGGGCAGTCTACTCTAATAAAAACTCTTCAGATCGGTGTGCCGTTGTATTTCTAGACTTCTTTAATGAGTGGATGCTTGAAGAGTTCTTATTTTTCTTTAACCTACAATCCTGTTCTGGTTTTTTCTCTGATTAAGTGGCATTACATAAGATGTACAACCAACCAAATGTGAGAATTATCGTAACAGATTTGGGAAGAGGTGACGTCGCGGGAAGGCAGCTTTGGTCATTCCTCGGGACCCAAACAGGTTAGCGTTAAGCTCGCAGAAACATTGACCAACAGTTCCATACAAATAGCCATTAATATCCTGGAATCATACCTGAAAGTGTAAGTTCCCAGACGGGCAGCATGCCAACAATAAGGTACGTGATCCATATATATATATATAACCATGGAAGGAGATCATGTAGGGAACAGTTTCACCCCTGAGATACAAGCCATGAGTGACCTAGATTTTATATTCTGTATCATTAAAAAAGATAAACAGAAGTATTCCATACGTGCAGGGCACCATTGCCCAGTAATATTCATACATTAACGAGAGAGAGAGAGAGAGAGAGAGAGAGAGACCCACCGCTGTGAAGCTCCGGCTTCGGTGCGTATAGATTGGGTTCTGATCGGATCATAGTTTTCAAATGCTATAAATAGGATATTGTGACGTTAATATTGTTTATCATTTTATGGATCGAGTAGCGAGGATACATTACCCATTAGAGCGGTTGATGCAAATGACGTGATCAAGAGTTAAATCTCCAAACTGTTAGGTCCTTTTGCAAGTTATAAGTAGCTGCACGTACAAATTTAGACAAATAAATAACGATCATGTGATAATAACGACATCGGCATGGCAGTGCAAGATGAGTACCCTCTCAAGATTAGGTCTCGATCCTTATCCAAACACTCCGAAGACAAAAACGTTCCCTGTTGCTAGGTGGTCAGAGTTTCACGTGTCACCATCCACTTCAATAGTGCCAGTGCGGGTCGTCCTCGTCTTCTTCGATCGTCAAATGAACCCAAAAAGAGAGAGAGAGAGAGAGAGAGCCGTTCCATCCCCTAATTTTCTGTCCGAATAATTTTTTACATTCTAAAGAGACGACAGGTCCCGTTTGGATATAAACTCTTATTTCATCATTATAATTTTTTTAAATTTTTATATAAAATATAATAAATAATTTAACTTTTTTAAATATTAAAATAATAAAATAATATTATAATAATATTTTATTCAACTTATCTCCAAAAAATTCCTAAATTTTACATTATCTTATGTTATTTAGAACTTTATCATCAAATATTGCAGAACCCACGTATTAACGTGATCTATCTGGTAAAACTAGCCAGAAGACGTGTCTCAATTCGCTCCAAATGACATATTTATTCGGACAGAATCGTATGTTCCTGGTCAAAGATAATGCATTCAGAACCCATTGCGAGTAGAAACCATTTCCTAGCTTCTCAAACTTTGTAGCCAATTATTTGCAAGCAATTGTTATCATCCTGATTAGCTCAAAGGCTTATCCAAATTATTATGATCCTAGAACTTTTGGATTAATGGCTGAGGCTTTAACAATAATAGAGTGTGGAAGGCAAACCGACTGGTCGAAATCTGTCAACTGCAACGAAGAAATACAATGACCAAGGCAAATATCCATCACACAATCTAGCAAACAAGGAACATGTTCTATCTACTTCTGTATGACTTGCTGTTTCAAAAAGTCCACAAGGCCGTAAGAACATAAAGACTCAAGAAGTACCTCCACAGATATTAATTAATTAGAGTGCACTCTTCCTGAATGTTATTCAGTTGAAGACAGCAGAGCTGCTGCTGCTACGGATATCGTCTGAAGGTTGATCAACCACTATTCACAAGCAGGCTGATGTGTTTTTTAGGAGATAATCTAAGCATGCAAAAGAAGAGGCAAAACAGCGATAACATCGTATGATTCATTAATTTATTGAAAACAACCAGAATCTGAAAAGGAATCCATGACTATAGAAAAAATTATGCAAACAAGAATAAGGCAAATGCCGATGATCATCGAGAAGACATTGACACGAGATTTTTTGTTTTCTATGCAAACGCTGTATCCGGGTCAATGGGAAATCAATGTAACAAGTATGCGTCTATGACCATGGCCGTCGAGAAACACCAGAAAATACCGGCTTTATTTCATATCACTGTTAAACTCTTGCTTATACAGTACTGATGATGATAGGTAAAACAATATTTTTTCCCGAACGTCGTTTTCTCTTTCCAGAAGAGGTTTTTTTTTTTCTCTTTCTCTCTCTACCAAAGATCCAGCCATCCTACCTAGCTTCTCTGCCCAGTGGGGGTGTGGATCTTCGGCTCCACCCTCCCTCCCCCTGTTCGGCCAACGTAAAAAATGTACATTGGTTTTTTTTTATGGTTTTTTCTTAGTTTTCCGTCTATAGTATCAAGATGTGCTGATCTGCTACTTACCGGCCTCCTATGCCGGCCACATGCCCCATGTTGGGAATAAGTGTAGCTGGGACTAACACGAAGTATAGTAGCGGAACTAAAAACGAAAGAAATAGATGACAATCTCACAGAAAGAACACCAAGAATTAAGTGGTTCGACTCAAAACGAGCCTACGTCCACTGGTGGGGTCGGTATCGAAGATTTCACTATCAACAGAGATGGAGTACAAATCAATACAACAAAACTTCACAAGGAAGTTATCTCTCAAAACTCTCTCTAGACTTCTCTCTCAAGAAAACACTAAAACAACTAACAAATGAATTCTGAAGTCTTAACAATGAGAGAGGCGCCGTTTGATATTTATAGCAAAAAGTGAGAATTCACTTTTGTGAACATTGGCTCGAGCGAACGTCGAGCGAGTGTCGAGCGAACGTAGATATTCTGTACTTCGCTCAAACAAACAGTTGTGCGAGAGTCGAGCGAAGCTCTCTGCCTGAACTCGCTCGAGCTGTGTGTCGAGCGAGGGTCGAGCGAAGCTCTCTGACTTGGATATTGCTCGAGCTGAATGTCGAGCAATACTTGAGCGAAGCTCTCTGTCTGAATTCGCTCGAGCTGAACGTCGAGCGAATGTCGAGCGAAGCTCTCTGTCTGAATTCGCTCGAGCTGAACGTCGAGCGAATGTTGAGCGAAGCTCTCTGTTTGACTTCGCTCGAGCTGAGTGAACCTCCGCTCGAGCGAACGTACGACACTTGCACTGTTCAATCAGAATTCAAGCCACCTCATAACAAATCTCCACCTTGGCTTGAACTCTGCCAAAACACCAAAAAACCTCCGACCACAAAACCAATCCCACCACCACCAAATCCCTTACGGGAATAACAAAATGCGAACACCAATCAAGTCCAAACAAAATTTGAACTTGTATACTGCAACTGGCTTAGTCATCATATCTGCTGGATTCTCTGTAGTAGCAATCTTCAGAATCTGTATAGCACCCTCTATAACAATCTCTCTGAGAAAATGGTACCTGACATCAATGTGCTTCGTTCTTTCATGATACATTTGATTTTTGGTCAAATGTATTGCACTCTGACTGTCACAGAATACTGAGATCCTATCTTGTTGTAAACCCAAGTCATTGACCAAGCCTTTCAACCAAATGGCCTCCTTAACAGCCTCTGCTGCTGCCATGTACTCTGCTTCGGTAGTTGATAAAGCAACAGTGGATTGCAGTGTTGCTTTCCAACTAATAGCTGACCCACACAGAGTGAAAACATAACCTGTCAATGATCTTCTTTTATCTAAGTCTCCAGCATAATCTGAATCAACAAAACCAGTAACTTTGGGACTGAGATCGACATCTCTATCAAATATTAACCCAAAGTTCAGGGTTCCCCTCAAATACCTGAGTATCCATTTCACAGCCTGCCAATGAGTCTTACCTGGGTTAGCCATATACCTGCTAACTACGCTCACTGCCTGTGAAATGTCTGGGCGGGTGCAAACCATTGCATACATGATGCTGCCAACTGCATTTGAATAAGGAACACTAGCCATGAACTGTTCCTCTTCATCTGTCTGAGGAGATAGGCAAGCTGAAAGCTTAAAGTGCGTAGCAAGTGGTGTACTTACTGGTTTGGAATCAAACATCCCAAATCTCTGAAGCACTTTCTCAATATACTTTCCCTGGGACAAGTACAACTTTCCAGCTTTCTTATCTCTGAAGATTTCCATTCCCAAAATCTTCTTTGCAGCACCTAAGTCTTTCGTTTCAAACTCATTTCTGAGTTGGGTCTTTAACAAACCTATGTCAAATATGCTTCTAGCAGCAATAAGCATATCATCAACATATAATAGCAAATAAATGAAAGACTTATCAGATAATTCCTTATGATAAACACAACTATCATAGTTACTTCTCAAATAACCATGATCAATCATAAAGGAATCAAACCGCTTATACCATTGCCTTGGCGACTGCTTCAAACCATATAAAGACTTCTTCAATCTGCACACATGATCTTCCTTGTTTTCTTTTGAAAACCCATTTGCAGCCAACAGTCTTTACCTTCTTTGGCAACAGAACCAAATCCCATGTTTGGTTTTTGTGAAGAGACTCAATCTCTTCAGTCATAGCTGCGCACTACTGTGCAGATTCTACGCTCTTGACAGCTTCTGAATAACTGGAAGGTTCCTGACCAACAAAATTCTCTGCCGTAGTAAGAGCATACATAACCATATCTGCATGAGCATATCTCTGAGGTGGTCTAATCTGCCTCCTCTGTCTACCAGTCGCTATACTGTAGTCTTGCTCACCTTGTGCGCCGCTACTTGAATCAGAATCATGCTCATCTTCAATCGCATGATCTTGGGCACCGTTGGGCAGCCCTTGTGATGCTTCCACCTGAAACTCCACCTGCTTTCTAACATCCTGTTCTTGTCCTGTAGACTCAGAATTCTCCTTCCTCGGTCTAAGCATGGATTTTTCATCAAAAGTGACATCCCTACTGATTACAAACTTGGGTGATCTAGGATCAGTACACCACAACCTGAATCCCTTCACCCCACTGGCATACCCAATGAATATGCCCTTCTTTGCCCTTGGCTCAAGTTTTCCATCATTAACATGAAAATATGCAGGACAACCAAAAATTTTCAAATTTGAATAATCAGCAGGAGTATCAGACCATACCTCATTCGGAGTCTTCAAACCAATCGCTGTGGCTGGAGAGCGATTGACCAAGTAACAGGCCGTGTTGATTGCTTCAGCCCAGAAATCCTTAGCCAAGCCTGCATTAGAAAGCATGCTGCGAGCTCTCTCCAAGAGGGTCCTGTTCATCCGTTCAGCTACCCCATTTTGCTGTGGAGTATGTCTAACTGTACGATGTCTGGCAATACCCTCATTTTTGCAAAATTCATCAAACTCACCTCCGCAGAACTCCATACCGTTGTCAGTGCGAAGTCGCTTGATTTTCTTGCCCGTCTGATTTTCAATCAAAGCTTTCCACTGTTTGAAGTTGACAAACACATCACTTTTCTGCTTCAAAAAGTAGACCCAAACCTTCCGAGAGAAATCATCAATGAACGTAAGCAAATATTGAGCTCCACCTTTTGACGGGACGGAAGATGGGCCCCAAAGATCAGAATGAATGTAGTCCACAGAACTTTTGGTTCTGTGAACCCCTGTAGAGAACTGAACTTTGCACTGTTTGCCAAACACGCAGTGCTCACAGAAATCCAGTTTCCCTATCTTCTGATCACATAACAAACCCTGCTTACTCAGAATTGACATTCCCTTTTCACTCATATGACCCAACCGCATATGCCACAAACGAGTGACATCTGAATCTGGATCATCAGAAACTGACACTGCAGCTGCACCTGTCACGGTAGAGCCCTGAAGGAAATAAAGACCATTTGTCTTATCTCCTTTCATCACAACCATAGAGCCCTTACTGACTCTGATAGCTCCACCTTCACCAATGTACTTATAGTCCAGAGAATCAAGAGTACCCAAAGAAATAAGATTCTTTTTCAAATCTGGAATATGTCGAACATTAGACAAAGTCCGGACAATTCCATCAAACATCTTGATTCTGACTGAACCAATTCCAGCAATTTTACAACCCATATCATTCCCTAACAAAACAGAACCTCCGTTGACCGATTCATAGTTAGTGAACCAGTCCCTCTTGGGACACATATGGAAAGTGCAAGCTGAGTCCAAGACCCACTTGTCACTAAAGCGACTATTGGAGTCGCTTATTGCTAGAACAAGATCTAGGTCGTTAGACCTATTATCAGCAACACTAACGGCATTAGATGAACTAGTGCCGTCCTCTTTGTTTTTCAATTTTGGACACTCGTTCTTGTAGTGACCAAACTTATGGCAGTAATGACATTTGACGTTTTTCTTACTAAACGTTGTTTGTGAACTGCCCCTGGATTTCCCCTTATTCTTCTCTGAACCCCTGTCATTCGATCTACCCCTGCTTGAGGACCCCTTAACAAACAAACCACTAGCTTGTTCATTAGTGTTCTTCACACTCAATTTATTCCTCAACTCCTTAGAATTCAAAGCAGACTTTACATCTACCAAGGAAATTGTATTTCTACCATACAACATGGAATTCACAAAGTTCTCAAAGGATGTGGGTAATGAACATAAAATAATTAACGCTTGATCTTCTTCTTCAAGCTTAATATCTATGTTCCTCAGATCCATAATGAGTTTATTAAACTCATCTAGGTGTTCAGAAATAAGAGTACCTTCCTTCATTTTGAGAGTGTATAACCGTTGTTTCAAATACAACCGGTTAGTGAGAGATCTCTTCATGTACAGATTCTCAAGTGCAGACCAGAGACCAATTGCTGTTTCCTCATCAGCAACCTCTCTTAAAACTCCATCAGATAGTGACAAAAGAATAGTACTGTGTACCTTTTCTTCTTCTTCTTTCGAAGGAGCCGGAGAATCTTCAGATACTGACGCTTCTAATACTTTTGACAAGCCCTGTTGTCGCAGTAAAGCCTTCATCTTGATGCGCCATAGACTGAAACTGTTCTGACCGTCAAATTTCTCCACTTCGAACTTAGCCATAGCCATCCCTCCAGATCCTGAGCAAAGCTCTGATACCAGTTTGTTGGGAATAAGTGTAGCTGGGACTAACACGAAGTATAGTAGCGGAACTAAAAACGAAAGAAATAGATGACAATCTCACAGAAAGAACACCAAGAATTAAGTGGTTCGACTCAAAACGAGCCTACGTCCACTGGTGGGGTCGGTATCGAAGATTTCACTATCAACAGAGATGGAGTACAAATCAATACAACAAAACTTCACAAGGAAGTTATCTCTCAAAACTCTCTCTAGACTTCTCTCTCAAGAAAACACTAAAACAACTAACAAATGAATTCTGAAGTCTTAACAATGAGAGAGGCGCCGTTTGATATTTATAGCAAAAAGTGAGAATTCACTTTTGTGAACATTGGCTCGAGCGAACGTCGAGCGAGTGTCGAGCGAACGTAGATATTCTGTACTTCGCTCAAACAAACAGTTGTGCGAGAGTCGAGCGAAGCTCTCTGCCTGAACTCGCTCGAGCTGTGTGTCGAGCGAGGGTCGAGCGAAGCTCTCTGACTTGGATATTGCTCGAGCTGAATGTCGAGCAATACTTGAGCGAAGCTCTCTGTCTGAATTCGCTCGAGCTGAACGTCGAGCGAATGTCGAGCGAAGCTCTCTGTCTGAATTCGCTCGAGCTGAACGTCGAGCGAATGTTGAGCGAAGCTCTCTGTTTGACTTCGCTCGAGCTGAGTGAACCTCCGCTCGAGCGAACGTACGACACTTGCACTGTTCAATCAGAATTCAAGCCACCTCATAACACCCCACTATCAGATTCTCCAACTGCCAATTTGTCGGATAGTAGAAGAAAATTGACTAAACCAGTGGCGTGTGCATCTCACGCGTGACTTACAATGTGCATGAGCCTTACACGCTGTCACACCACGGGGAGTTTGCTCATGGCACCATTGGGGTCAGTGGTTTCGGATGTCTTAGATCCAACTTTTACCTTCTTTCCAAGAGTGGCGCGTGTGCTACATGCGCCTCCATCGCCAGTGACCAGACTTATGTCTGCGTATCAACCCATTTTTTGGTTGCTACTTCTCTATGTTTCCACTTTCCCTAACCAATGATCAAGATATGATCGTGAAAGTCTCATTCAGCCAATCCAAAACAGTAAAATAAAATGCAACACATAACAATCCACTGTGATTTTTAGTCGTAATTTTATAGTCTGTTTATCAGATTATGCAAAAATCGTTTCAAGCAGCTTCCCCTTAATAGAAAATGGGTGGGAGTCAAATTTTTTGTTCCAGATCCCTCTTTTTTATTTCTCTTGTATTCCATTTGTTTGTTTTAGGATAATTGTTAGGAATTTCCACCCATTGAATATAGTATCTTATGACCACTTAAATTTATCTATGAAATGCTTGCTTAAAAGAAAATACAATACTGAATGAAGCTGCACTATATATTTATTCAGCAGTTTTACTTTCCAAAGGGTTTTTTTTTTTTTTTTTAAAGAGATTAAGGGGCTCATACTTCATAATTTATAGAAAGATGGAGGGATAGAATCATTGAAATACTATCTTTCAAGCTCATGTATAATCAGTGCGTAATACTTTTATTATGTTCCCATTATAATAGTTATATATAATATTCACTTCTAATGATTCCTCTTCGATACCATCCAAAAACTAGAATCACATATCATGTTGGCACCAAAAGTAGAAGCAGAGGACAGAACGTGGGTTTTCTTTTGGAACAAAAAATAAAAAAGATGGGGAAAAATAAATAAATTACACAAAATCTGATACAAGTTGAAGTCCAGCTCAAAGCTTGTGCCGTGGGGGTCGTATCCAAATTGCTTCTAATTTCCTCCTTGAATTGGAGACAAGATTATAGGAATCTAGATCTCTTGGGATTATGGTGTTAACATTATACAATTTTATTGTAACGATTCGGCCCAATTATTCTAAGATTATAATATTGATAATTTTTATTGAGCCTAAATTATATTTAATGGGCCATATTGAATAAGTCCACGGATGATAAATTATTAAGGTTGATTAGAAATTCTAATTAGACTCAATAACTATATTAAATCTTATTTATTATTTATTGAATAAATGATAATTCTTTTAGAATTTAAAGATTGACCATTAAAAATTTATTTCAATTTAAAATATCGCTGAATGAAGTTTCCTGCACAGTTTCAGTCACTTCCAATTCTATATTAAATGAACTATTAAGGTATGTCTTTAATTTCAAACACACTAAGATTACAATTCTGAAATTATTCACCTTAAAATTTATAAACTTAACCCATACCATCCTATAAATAAAATTCCATGTACTTTACTTGCACATGCCTTTTTAAGCCTAAGCTTTTTATTTTTAGCTCTATTTTTACTTCAGCATGCCGTTGCCTTATCTCCCCCACCATTGTCTCTTCCTCCCACCTAATCACAACCATTGTCATCCCTCTCTCGTACTATGATCGATTTTGTGTCAAAAATTTTAAGAAGCAACACTATAAGTTAGCTTGATCATAAATTAGGATTAACATATGTTAGCTAATTATATATATTAGCATTAAAATTAGTTCTTTCGAAACCACTGTTTATGTATTATGCATGTCATGATATTAACAAGCACATCATTCATCATGTTTCATTCTGCATATTATTGTTATGTATGTATTGTGCATCTCATGCATCTCACGTTGCATAAAGCACATAAGTTTTCTTAAGATCAAGTGTAAAATAAATTCAGAACAGTTAATCAGATGACCATTCAGATGCATGGTACCAAGGCAGTTTCAGGATAGATTTACAAGTCACAGACTCAAGCATGTTCCACCATAGTATGACTCTGCAATGCAGTTGTGGTCATCCCAAAGGATTAAGTGCTTGTGGATTGAGTAATTGTTTTGTAACGCGTAATGCATAAATGTTAAACACGTTCTATCCTTAATTTCAAAGGAATAATATGTTTACTGAATGTGCTGGATTGCATAATGACATTGACATGGGCTCTACAAAAATGTCCTTATACAGTATGTTCTGGTTACAGCTTTGCTGGTAATTTGTAAATAATAATAAATAGTAATCAAATTACTTTACTTACCAGTCTATTCTATGTCATTGGTGCATGTTTGTTTTTTTTTAGAACATTGGCGAATGTTTTAGGAACACAAAAGGACAACATAAGAGAGAGAAGACCATCAATATTATTTGTTACAGCCTTGTTTAAAAGGGCAATGCAAACTTGCCCAAAACTAAAAGATTCTAGTACTTTTGGAAGGGGGAGATGGGACCCAAAACCCAGCTATAAAATTACTTGCACAAAGTAGTTGGAGGCCATAAACCTGCACTAAAATCTACAAAAATAGAGCTGCATCCACTCGGCACCAGCTGGCACTTTTAAGCATCCATTTGTCTTCTCAAGAGGGCAAGATGGACGCACATAAATAACCCAAAAGAAACAGATGTCACAAAAATTATGCCTCGCCCATTCAAACAAAACAAAACATACCACCATATATTTATTAAACACCTCGCATCTTGCAGTTAATTCGAAACCGCACCTGCACAAAATTTATTTGGAATCTCTTCAAATGAATAATCATGTGATTTGATGATGAAATTTGAGTATCCTTGCCATTAAAATAGAATTACTCCAATGGGCCAAAATTTTGGGAAAACATTAAGGTTGCATAAACATCTATCTATCTATCTATCTATCTATCTATCTATGGGATGATCCCATTCATAATGAGCATCAATAGTAGACCTAACAAAGTTTGGCTAAAATTTGGTTAGAAAATTCATTTTTTTAAATTTAGCTAACCACTTTTCAACAATACCAAATAAGAGACTCTCCAAATCTATCACTATTCAATGAAAATATTGATTTTGACATTTTAGTTTATTTTAGTTCTAATTGTAATTTGAATATTTATTTGTTATTAAAAAAGTACACATTAATTTTTTAACGTTGATATTAGATTTTAAAAGAAAAAATTGACATTAACTAATCATAATATTGCAGAACTATAATTTGAAACACTCCAGCAAGATGATGCCACGTCATTGAAATGATGATTGATGAAGACTGGCCACCTTTTGTGGTTGAGTTTGAGATTTGGATGTTTCGTGCTTTTGAGACAAAAATGAATTTTCTGGAGTTGTGAGCTCGCGTGAAACGAATAGCACGCGAGAAAGAAAATTTTTTATGACAAAATAATATTTGGCCAACAACTTGGACTCAACAGATTTGACCAGTGAAAATGATCAAAGTTAAAAATATTGTAGCTTTGTTGAGTCCACTACAATGAATTTTTATGTAATCTAATTAAACTTTAGCTAAAATATAACTTTTATTGAGGAGAAATTCTTATAACCGGTTGGGCTTATATTAGCCAAATAATAGCCCACCAATAATATAGTGAGACCTAGACTTCCTATCACCGCAATCTTGTGGTTGCACTATAGATTAGAAGACATTTCCCCTTTTGCACCCCCTCTGTTTTCTCATTCCTCTCGCGATTTGCCCTTTCCCTTTCGCACCCCCTCTCGCAGCCTTTGCACCCCCCTCTATGTAGATCTCTTCAGACGGCCTTGTCGACGACGGCAACGAACAAAAGTATGAGAAGAAACAGAAATCAGAAGGGGCCCAATACAATTTATGATGTTCTTTCTTGGCTTTTTTTGTTGATTTTTTTTTTAGTCTTTGTGACAGTTTGTGTGCATGATCATCTCTCAAAACCAATCTTTTACGCAATCCAATTACCAATCATACATGCACCCTAGGTTTTCATCAACGTTCTGTGACGATACATTGCCGATGTTGGTTATGGCTTTTTTTCCTGCTCATTTGAGTATAAATTTTCTAAAGTGTTTTGATTTTTGATTTACATGGAGATTTCTTTAAAGTGTTTTACTTTCTAAGTTGAATTTGTTTACAGATTTGAATTTAAAAATTTGTAAGTTAAATTTTTTTTTTTTTAAGATTTTGTTCTTGTTCTTGTTCTTGTTCTTTTTTTTTTTTTTTTTTTTTTTTTTTTTTTTTTTTTTTTACGTTTTGCTGGTGGTACTTTCGCCTTAGAATTTGTGGACAATTTTCATGTGGGCGTAGTGGGCGACGGACTGGTGGAGGTGGAACTCTGCTCGGTAGTGAAACTGGAAGCACAACAAAGTTGAGGTTCCTATTGTGAAGAGGAGATTGATTTTCTATCTATTTGCCTTTTCTTTCTCATGTGAACGAGTGTAACTTGAATTTGGTGTAATATCTGAGTTGACAACATGTAATAGGAAGACTTTTATTTGAGAAAAATTAACCTGACCGCTTAGAAGCGGTTTTGTTTATTGAGTCCACTACTAATATCCTGTAAACTATTATTTGGTGTCAAAAGTACCCAAGATTCGCTCCCTAAAGCCGCGCAGCCCGAAAGAGTATTAAGCGATATATTGTAGTGGCTTTTACATTCTTACAAACACTTGCAATAAATTACAAATATATATTGAATATGAATTTTATTTATTTATTTATGGCTTGACAAATAGACAAAAAGAAAAAAATCGTTTTCTTTAAGTTAAAACCCGTAAAACGCGGTTTGACAAAGGGGAATTTGCTCTTTCTGTTCAAAGCTTCGAATATTGTTGTACCGCCAAAGCCAAAGGCAACGGGCTAAAAGGGAGATTTTTTAAAATAATTTATCAGTAATTTAAGTAACCTTTTTCGAAAGAAAAGAAATTCCTGATTTATAAATAATAAAATTACGTTGATGTTGCTGATGTGCTTCTCGTTTCTTACTAGAATTGTTAAAATATATTATTTATATTTTTTATATAGCTGAACTTGATTTTTTAATTCTTTTTAAGAACAATATTTTCATTTGTAACCCTCCTCATTGTCTTTTTAAAATGCGACGCCTGAAGAAATCAGCATGACACTTTTTTTTTTATCCATTAACATGCTATAGAATGAAAAGATTCAGAAACTTATCATCAATTTTATTACCAGTGTTGATAATTATTCATCATTTTATATTTTATCAATGTTATTTTATTATTATTATTTTTTATGTCATAAACCTCTCCACCAAGGCAGGGTCTTTCGGATCCACTCTTGCAAAGTAAATTCTAATCCGTCCATAGCACCCTCAAAAGTTTTTCTTATACGAAACTGGTTAAATCGGTGATTTTTCATCAGGAGTATGGCTCCAAATGATTGTTTACACCCATGAGTGATACTTCAAGACCAAAACATTCACCACTTGGGCCAACCTATTGGTAAATTATATTTGTATATATTTTAAGTGATTGGCATATAAGTAAGTTATAATGTATCATATAAATAAATATAATTGAACTTACAATTTTTAAAATAAAAGTAGTATTGATTATCTGCTTGAAGGAACACTCAACAGCACCAAATCATTCAACGCAACTGCTAAATTATTAGAATTCGTCATAAACCATATCAAATTTTAAAGTTTTTAGAAGGTTTTCTAGAATCATTATGCTCTTATGATTCATGGGGTTTGACATCCATGAATTCACGCAGTGTTCATCATAATAGGAGAATATTACTTATGGTGGTGAGATTGGTTCCCTCTGCCAAAGGATGCCATGTGACATTTAACAAAATTTGGCGTAAAAATATTTCAAATTCATCAGTTGATTTTGACGAAGATAGTCTGGTTCAATTTGAAAATATTATCGGGTCAGCGTGATTAAATTGAAACTTGGGACTTTTGAGGGCTGGCATACAATTTAGAAAGATACAAGGACATATATGTAATAAGGTCGCTGAACGAAAAGATATATACTGGACACTCTCTCTCTCTCTCTCTCTCTGATACTCTTACCCAAGAGAGAGAATAAACCATGGGTTGGTTCCTCTGTCCTAGAAAATGGAGCAAAAAATCGAAGAAGCAGAACCAGAAGCACAACGATCCGATCTCATCAGCCTCAGGTACTTCCGTGAGAACAAAGAAAAAGAACTGACTAATTTCCTCTACTCTACTTAAAGCTCAATTTTTACTCAATCCAGGGACATACCGTCTCTTAATGTGCATTTGCACCCATAGATAATTGCCTAAGATTGATGGCACGCGCCCTTTGACTTATCGTCTGGATCATTATTGTGGGTCTTTCATGTTTACGTGATTTGCTTTAGTTCCAGTGGGGATTGTTTTTTGAGAAAATGTTTCAGCCGATGAATATGCATGTTCTTAATGTGCATTTGCACTCATGGATTCGTGTGAAACTTAATTTTCTTCCAATGAGATTACGGTTTCGTGTTCGTGGGCACTCTTAAGTTCTTATCGTGGGGATTTAGGGCTGGTTTAGACACTGAGTATTTCATAACTATGTGAATAATAGTGAAATTATTTGAGTTACAATGTTTTATTGGGTTTTGAGAAATGATAGAGAAAAAGTTGAATAAAAATATTATAAAATTAAAAAATTGTTTGTATATAATTTTTTAATATTATATTTGTTTTGAAATTTGAAAAAGTTGTATTGTTTTTTGTTTTGGTTTTAAGTTTGTAAAATTTGTAATAGTTAGGTAATCATTAGATGAAAAAGTTGAAGATTTGAAATTAAAAAGTATTTGGTGTTTGAGCGTTGTTTGGGAAGGAAATTGTGAGAAATTTTGTGAATTTTTCATCTCATCTCATTACCCAAACAAGGCCTTAGTTTGGGTTACTAGGATTCTTTTTCTCTTTTGATTGTCAGAATTGGATTATCTCCAATAATTGCTTATAAGACCTAAATCATTTTTCATTGGCAGCGTGAGTTATTTTATTTGTTCTGGGTTTTTATCTTTGAGAAAATTTTCCAAACAAGCTGAATTATGATTTTTTAATGTTAGATTAGGTGAAAAATCGTTGGTCAATCATTGCAATGGAGTTGACTGAATTTTAGTTCTTATAAGGGCTGGGTGGAGGGCTTGTTATTTTTTGAGGTTGCCTTGAAGTATAGCAGAAATTCATAATTTTTACACACTATACAAAATTATTTTTATTTCTGTACGAATTTTGTGATGTAATCATTCCAATACATTAACCATGCAGATATTTCCCCTATTTGCTTTTTGAGTTTGAAAAATCCAAGATTGGATCCTTCTTCAGATGTTTTTTTGTAATCTTTTTGGATCCTTGTGTTCTTTCTAAACTCTTAATGATATGGTTATATTTTTCCAGCACCCAAAATTTAAACCCACCAATGACTTTTGCTGGCATTGTACTAGTCGTTTGTAATGGTGTATGTTGTGAGAGCCACGACATTAGCCAATATTCACTTAAGGAGAAATTGAGAGGAAGGTTGGACTAAACGATTTTAAGCGAGCAAAATGTAGGCGGGCAAAGCATGAGGTGAGCAACACTTTGGGCAAGCAAGTAACAGGCGAGAAAAGCGGGCAAAGCATGAGGTGAGCAACACTTTGGGTGAGCAAGTAACAGGCGAGAAAGGCGGGCAAAGCACAAGGCTGGCAAGAATCGGGCAAGTAAAGTACTGGTGAGCATAATATGAGGTGAGCAAGTACTCAACAAGTAAAACGTTATTGGGCAAGCAAAGAGAGCGAGGCGAGCAAGGTGATATAACTTTGACATAGTGCTTGGAAATGTGTTCCCCGAGACTTATGACCTAGTGCTCAGAGAGACTAGTGCTTTAGTGTAATTCCATCCTATTGCTCGAAATAGGTTTCCCCGTGCTTTATGTTAGCCTAGTCCAACACTCAGAATGTTTTCCCTGTGCTTTACGTTAGTCGGGTCCAATGCTTGGAATGTTTTTCCTGTGCTTTATGTGAGTTCGGTCTAAGTGCTCGGAGATTTATTGCTTGGAAATACCTTTAATGTAAGCCCGAAAGAGTGCTTGGAAATATTCTTTTAGTTCAGAATGATTGGAAATGTCCTTAAGTGATCGGAAACTCTTAAGACAACACATGGCTGCCACATTACACGTTACAATACACGACACCTCAAGACTTCATTGACAACACATAGCACACCCTGTCACCATTGCTGGAGCTTATAAATAGGAAGGCCAGCATCACTTGCTTCCCTTTTAGTTGGTCGACACCCTCAGTCTCAGTTCAACTTTATGTCCGAGTTTCCTTAAGCTTTGCCGTTTCCTTCATCTTCTCCACAGAGCCGAGCAAACTAACTGTTGTTTTCCTTCAAGATAGACCTTCCTGCACCCGAGAACTCCAGAGAGTTGAGCAACTACTGTTTTTCCGATTATGGTTTTATGCTGCTCGGTATTGGAATGTTGCTGTGGATGAGTACGATGCGATAAAAATCTGCGATTTCTTGAAGAGTAAAACCTGGAATGATGTTTCTATACATACGGCCGTTGCATTTAAGATAAAAACTGAAGTCTGTAACTTGAGGTTTGCGAGCAGTAAGGGAATGTCGAAGTCAGGTTGTGTTACTTAGTGGTAACCCTCCATGGTGAGTTGGTTGTGTATGTTTTGATTATAACTTGAGTTTGTTGATTCTTGAGTGCGAGTGGATGTATACCCGAGGAAAGAAACTCTATTTAGAAGTCCGTAACCCTTGCAATGTGTTGGTTCAATACAATGCAAGGTGAAACCCCATCTGGGGTGAACCTCAGAAATTTTATGACTTGTATAAAAATTGAAAGTTGATGTCCTGCAGTTCACGGTTCAAGGCGATATGAAAGTTAGCATACTCAGGAATCAATAACGTCAAATTGTTGTAGAGTTGAGATAGGTGTAAAGTGCTCGGCATGATTAGAAAGGGTCCTGTTTTTGGTCATAAGCCCAAGATTCAAGTAGAGTCAAAGTTGGGTTATTATGATAAAAACAAAGAGTTTAAGGGCTGAAATGAAAGGGGTGAGCTTCAGAGCCTTTAATCAAAATTTAAAGCTTTAAATCTAGGATTATTCCCAAGACAACTCTAACTCACGATCTTATTACGCAAACAACAAACACTAATATGAATCAGCACTAAAAAAAAATAGTGAGTTACCTTTGAACTGAACTCCTTGATGTTATGATTTTTGATTGTTCATTAACTACAAAAGCATGAACATGAATTATTTTTGCTGAAACGCATCTGTCTTTGGCTGATTTTGTATGCTTCTCATGAACATGATATTATTGCATAAAGCATGAAGTTGTTGAGAAAGTGCTACGACTCCAAGCTAGAATGGGGAATTATTTTAGTGGAACTCTTCTGTCTACTTATAGTTGAACTTGTAATTATTGAATGTCTTGGCGACGTGGTTATGACAATGTTCCGGTAAATGTGACTTTTGTAAATGGATGACAATGTTCCAGTTTTATGATTATGTTTGTAATTAAATAGTTTATGGTGACCATGTAAAGTTTAAACTTGGGATATAATCTTATCTGGTACAAGCTTTTGTATTATTTTTCCGCTGCGATTATTTCATATTGCTAGTTTCATGCTAGGTTCATGTATCTTAACTGTCATGAATGTAAGAGGTGTAATCAATGCTGCATATCCCTACGTCTTAGTTCCCGTTAAATCCTAAGCGGGGGATTGAGGGCGTCATAGGGTGGTGTCAGAGTATTACGACTTTGCAAGACTTGCCTTAAATTACCTTGGGATCTTTGTACCCGATGTTAGGCTTGAAGTGCTAGTACATTTAGGCTTGAACTGTTTAGAATGGTGTTAGAATTATTGAGTGATACGATTAGACTTGTGTTTCAGAAGGAACACATGGTGCATATTAGGATATCTAGAGATCAACAACAAGAAGAAATGACTGAAAATGATCCGCCACGAGATGTGAGCCAGTTGATTGTAGAGGCCATTGATAGAATGATGGAAATGATGAGACAACAACTGGAGCTGTTTCGGCAACAATTACACCAACAACAGGTGCATCTGGAGCAACAACAACAACAAAGCGCGGAACCAAGGGGTTGCCCTTATGAGAAATTTTTGGTATATCGTTACCCAAGTTTCATGGGGACTGAAGGGCCCATGAGTGCTAACAAGTGGTTATTAGACTTGGAAAGGATGTTTGATATCTCTGGCTGTACAGAGGATCAAAAAGTGCAATATGCAGGGTATCTGTTGCAAGGGGAGGCTGGTTTTTGGTGGGAGACCAAAAGACAATTATTAGCAATGGAGTTGGGCAATCTAGCAACTCTCACTTGGGAAAGGTTTAAGCAAGAATTTGATAACCGATTCTTTCCCAAATCGGTGAAAAAACAGAAGGCACGGGAGTTTGAAGATCTTGTTCAAGGAGGGATGACTGTAGAACAGTATGCAGCAAAGTTTATGGAGCTAGGAAGGTTCGCTCTACACTTGATTTCTACTGAGGAAATGAGGGCTCAGAAGTTTCAAGAAGGACTCCAACCGAAAATCCGAAGCCAAGTGGCATGCCTCTTGATTTCAAATTTTCAAGAGTTGGTAGATGTTGCCTCTATTGCGGAGGCAGAGCAGAGGAATCTAGTGGCTCATGCCATCAATCAGAAAAAGAGAGCCTGTCCTTTTGGCTCTGCGGGAGAAGGTCCGGCTAGGAAAGTGGTTACGACTACTAGTGATAGAGGAAATAATATGGTCATCAGTAGACCAGCTGTTAGACAACTTCAACTTTGTTGCCGTTGTGGAAGGAATCATACCGGAGAGTGTAGGTTCAACTCTCCAGTTTGTTTCAGATGTAGCCAACCAGGTCACCTAGCCAGACAGTGTCCGAAGCTGGGACAAGGAACTGCCACACCGCAAAATCCTAACCGTAGACCTGGACAACAACCGCAAGCACCGGCCAGGGTGTATGTAATGATGCCTGGTGATATAGACAATGAAGCTCCAGAAGTGGAAGAAGCTGGAGTAATAACTGGTAATGTATTAACTTCACTAATTTTTAAGGGAACATAGAATTTTATCTTAATTATAGATGGTATGCTGATTTACAAGCCATATTAGATTATACAATCATCATGCATGCACACTATTTGATTCGGGGTGCATCACACGTTTTTGTCTGCTACGTTTGCCCGATTGTGTAATTTACAACCTAAGTTATTACAACAGAAGGTGGTTGTATTACCTTGGGATATAATCTTATATGGTACAAGCTTTTGTATTACCTTTCGGCTGTGAGTATTTCATATTGCTAGTTTCATGGATCTTAACTGTCATGAACATAAGAGGTGTGTAACCAATGTTGCAATTCCTGATGTCTCAGTTCCCGTTAAATCGCAAGCGGGGATTGAGGGTGTCACATATGTTTTTTGTTTAATATCATTATTATTATTATTATTATTATTATTATTATTATTATTATTTATATTTTTTATTTTTTATTTAGAAAAACTGAAGTTGAATTCATTGCTGGATGTAAATGAGAACTCTAATGGAGGATCTGGCCGCATTGCTGCACAAACATTTACATTTCGTGAATTGGCCGCCGCAACAAAGAATTTCAGGGCTGATTGTCTTTTGGGTGAAGGAGGTTTTGGCCGTGTATATAAAGGGCGATTGGAGAGTAGCAATCAGGTTTGTTGAGTTTGTCAGATTTAACTGTTACAACATACCGAGATGTATTAATAAATATTCTTGTTTTGTCATGCTTATCTTTGTTATAACTCGTATGTCTTGCTGGTTTGGTTGCCTCACAATAGGATCCTTTTCCATTGGCAATCAAACCAGAAATTCTGGCTTGGGATGAGCTGTAAACTCAGACATCTTTTTTTTTTTTTTTTTTTTTTAATGTAAACTCAAATATCCTGGGTTCGAGTATGCTCTAGAAGTCTCCATTAATTATCTTATACATGATTCTGGCCAGTGGGATCTTGTATCTGGGGTTTGTGAGTCAGCCTTTTTTTTTTTTTTTTTGTTGACTCAAACATAAATTAGTACAACCAAATACTAGTTGTACTACTTTAAATTTCTCTGATTAGAATGGTCATGCAGAAGACCCAAGCATAAATGGACCAATTAAAAAGGTACTGACCTTCCAGTTCAAACATTTGTAATCAAACAGGCAACAAAAATAGTCATCCTCTCCCGAGGCTTTGTATTATTTCTTTCTTTCCTTTTCTATCTTATAGATAATTTCATAAGCTAAGTTTAATAATCTACAAATATTTAATGCTATTAATTCCAATGCCCAGGATGAGCTATGTACTCCTTGTTTTAAAAAATATTGAAAAGAAAACTCATGCTTATAAGATGCATTTTTTTGTATATATTTAGATGTATTTTTAGGTGATCCCATTGGCTGAATGGAAGGGATGTAAGCCACGGCTCACCTCTCAACATCTTTTTATTTTGGATTGCTAAATTACATATGCATCTGACCAATCTTGAACCTTGTAACCTCATCATACCCCTAATTCTTCTTTTTTGTTTTGTTTTTTTTTTGGTTATTTTTGTTTGGTGTAGGTTGTAGCTATCAAGCAACTTGATCGTAATGGGCTGCAAGGGAACAGGGAATTCCTTGTTGAAGTTCTGATGCTAAGCCTACTTCACCATCCAAATCTTGTTAACTTAATTGGCTATTGTGCTGATGGAGATCAGAGACTTTTGGTTTATGAATACATGCCATTAGGATCTTTGGAAGACCATCTGCATGGTATGTACAGCACTAATACTGTTTCTTTTCTTCATTGAATATTTAGATAATTTTCTCTAGTACTAGCAACTAGGCATCTGTTATGCCTTTTTTCCCCATGAGAATTTGGTTTTTCAGGTAAGGAGACATAAGAAGTAAAGGGTCCCTGTAAAGAGATTTTCAAGATTAAAGGAATCACAAAGTTTAAGTGGTTTTGGGTGAAAAAAGTTTTTGAAGAAAGCTTATCTAGAACCATGTGATCATGATCTTTTGTGTCTCATGAATTATCCCAAGCAGTAAAACAGCGTATGTTTTTTATTTGTGGATCAAGTGCTTGACTCAGTTAGCTTATTTTGATCTTTATGGTGGGGTCATCAACCTTATGTGTGCATCTTTCAACACTGTTGAATTATCCAAAAAATAAATACAAATGACTAGATAAAGACTAATAAGTTATTGATTGTTCACCTTACTTGCTTATCCGTGCTAGACCTGCCACCTGACAAGAAAAGACTTGACTGGAATACAAGAATGAAGATAGCTGCGGGTGCTGCAAAGGGTTTGGAGTATTTGCATGACAAAGCTAACCCCCCCGTGATTTATCGTGATTTGAAGTGCTCAAACATTTTGCTTGGTGAAGACTATCATCCCAAGTTATCTGATTTTGGCTTGGCCAAATTAGGTCCTGTTGGAGATAAGACCCACGTCTCCACCAGAGTGATGGGAACCTATGGATATTGTGCACCTGAATATGCAATGACTGGTCAGCTTACATTGAAATCAGATGTTTATAGCTTTGGGGTGGTTTTTCTGGAAATTATCACTGGCAGAAAAGCAATTGACAACTCAAGAGCTGCTGGGGAACACAATCTGGTTGCATGGGTAAGGGACCCTTGTCTTCTCTGCTATGATAATCTTTGTTTGAAAAATATAAACCTTCTGGTATTGGGCTTACAATATAGACCTCGTAAACATGTTTTATTCTGATGTAGGTGATTATATTATCATATAAACTAGTCTAAATTTCCTTGTTTCTTATGCGAGGCAGACAATAGATCTTAACTTGCTATCCATGCTCTGATAATTCCACTCCTAGAAGGGCCATTATGATTAATTTTGAACTAAACCTTTGGCACATTGGCAAAAGTATTGCATATTTTTCAATAGTAATATTTTTACTGTTAAATGTATGATTAAAGATGAGTCGGATAGAAAAAGAAAGAAAATATTTATTTCTGATCATTTGGAGTTTCATGTGATCCAGCAGAGGAATTTTCTCCAGTTCCTCTATGTTCTGTTTTCCCTGATATTGAGTGGAATTCAAAATCTTCAGATTGGGTGTTGAGAAAGGTGGATGAGATTAAGGAGTGTGTGGGTGTGTCTTGTGATGGTTTTGAGGAACAGTTTAGAGCTTTATTGATTGCAATTGAGGCTGGTCAACCTTCGTTGACCAGATCTGTCTTAAAGAAGGAGAGGGAATTGAAAAGGTTGTTGTGCTCGGTAAACTATGATGGGAAGGGAGGAAGCATAGTTAGGAATAAGGGAAAAGAAAGGGCTGTGATAGATTTCAGATGAAGCCAAAAATTATTTCTTGGAATGTAAGGGGTCTTAATGATCTTCGAAAGCGTCTTCGGGTGAAAAATTGGTTTAGAAAATGGAGGGTGGATGTGATTTTCTTCAAGAAACTAAACTGAAATTTGTGAATCAAGCTATTGTTCAGAGTTTGTGGAATTGTAGAAGTGTGGGTTGGGTAGAGTTGGTGTCTAATGGGGCTTCGGGTGGAATTTTAATAATGTGGAATAGGAGGGTGGTGGAGTTGAGGGATCATTTTGTGGGGGAATTCTTGGTGGCATGTCATTTTAAGAATATTGAGGAAGGATTTGAATGGGTGTTTGCTGGAGTGTATGGCCCTAATGTGGATAGTAGTAGGAGTTTATTATGGGATGAAATGTCGGGTGTATGTGGCTGGTGGAATTTACCTTGGTGTCTTGGTGGGGATTTTAATCTCACTTGTTTCCCTAGTGAGAGATCGGGGAATTATATTTTTCACATGCAATGTCTACTTTTTCAGATTTAATTTGAATTAAATTAAATCTGATTGATTTATCTTGGTGGGAGGAGATTATACTTGGTCTAATGGTAGGTCATTTTCAAGGCTGGAGGCTCATTTTTCTGGTTTGAGTCAGAAATTATTGCCGAGATTGTGTTCTGATCATTATCCTATCATGTTGGATTGTGGTGGAATTGAGGGTGGGAGAAGGTATTTTAAATTTGAAAACGTGTGGCTGAAGGATGAGGGATTTGTGGACAGGGTGAGAAGTTGGTGGAATTCCTATAATTTTTCTGGCACTCCTAGTTTTGTCTTGGATGGAAAATTGACATCTCTTAAGAAAGATATAAAGAGATGGAATAAAGAGGAGTTTGGGAATTTGGATAGCAAGAGGAAGCTTCTTTTAGAAGAGTTGAGAGGTTTGGATGAGAAGGAGGTGCAAGGGGTGATATCGGGGGAGGACAAAATAAGAAAAATAGGGGTGGTTTCTGAACTGGAAAAGATAGCATTAAAGGAGGAAATTTCATGGAGGCAAAAATCTAGGGTGCTGTGGTTGAAGGAAGGAGATAGGTGCACTAATGTCTATCATCAAATGGCGAACTCTTATAGAAGAAATAATGTGATTGAGGTTCTTCAAGATTGGGACAGGCTTGTCATGGATCAAGAAGACATTAAGGCTTACATGGTGAATTTTTATGAGCAGCTGTTTTTAGAAGATTTTTCTTGGAGACCAAAACTGGACAGACTTGGTTTTGACTCTATAGATCAGGTCGAAGCTGATTGATTGGAGAGAGAATTTGAAGAAGAAGTACTTAATGCGGTTAAAGGTATGGATAGGGATAAGGCTCCGAGTCCGGATGGGTTCTCTTTGGCCTTTTTTCAAGCATGCTGGGACATAGTTAGAGAAGATATTCTGAAGGTGTTTGCTGAGTTTCATTCGTATATGAGGTCTGAGAAGAGTTTTAATGCGACTTTCATTGCACTTATTCCAAAACAGGTAGGGGCTGTGGAGATGAGAGATTTTCGGCCTATTAGTTTGGTGAATGGATTTTCGGCCTATTAGGGGCTGTGGTGGCCAACTGTTTGAGCAGGGTGATGGAGAGGATAATTTTAAAATCACAAAACGCCTTTGAGGGGAAGACAGATTTTAGACTCTGTTTTAATTGCAAATGAATGCTTGGACATTTGAATTAAAATGGAGAAAGCTGGTATTTTAATCAAATTGCACATGGAAAAGGTTTATGACCATGTGTGCTGGGATTTCCTTGATTATTTTCTGAGGAGATATGGTTTTGGTGATAAATGGTTTTCGAGGACGAAGCATTGTGTGTCGACTTCGAAATTTTCTATTTTGGTGAATGGAGAACCGGTTGGTTTCTTTAGTAGCTCACGTGGTTTGAGGCAAGGTGATCCCATCTCCCCCTTTCTTTTTGTTATGATTATGGATGCCTCGAGTAGAATGATTGAGAAGGTTGTGGATGGTAATTTTCTGTCCAGCTTTGTGGTGGGTAATAAGGTACGGAGTATTTTAAAGGTCTCACACTTATTATTTGTTGATGATATTTGATTTTTAGTGAGCCTGATTCTGACAATCTACATGCTTTAAGAGCACTTTTGCTGTGTTTTGAAACTGTTTCGGGGTTAAGAGTTAATTTAGCGAAATCTGAAGTTGTTCCTGTGGGTTCTGTTCAGAATATTTCAGACTTGGCAAATATTCTGGGGTGCTGAATTTCTTCACTCCCTATGAGGTACCTTGGGCTTCCTTTGGGGGGCTTCATTTAAATCTGTTAATATTTGGGATGGGGTGATTGAGAAAATGGAAAGGAGGTTAGCTGGTTGGAAATTGATCTACTTGTCTAAGGGGGGAAGATTAACTCTAATAAAAAATACTTTGTCTAACCTTCTCACTTATTCCTTATCTCTTTTTCCGTTGCCAGCAAGGGTTGAAAGAAGAATTGTGAGTTTATTTCGGAATTTTTTATGGGGTGGTAAAGGAGTTGAAAAAAAGTTCCATTTGGTTAGTTGGAAGAAGTTTTGTCAACCGATGATTGTGGTGGGTTGGGGATAAAAAATTTAAGATTGTTTAATAGAGCATTACTTGGGAAATGGCTTTGGAGATACCACTTGGAAAGTAATGCCTCTTGGAAAAATGTTATTGATGTAAAATATGGTAGTTTGCGGGGAGGGTGGTGTTCTAAAGATACTAGTGGTGCGTATGGGGTGAGTTTGTGGAAGTTCATTAGAAAAGGATGGGGTTTTTTTTTTCAAATCATATTAGATTGAAGGTGGGAGAAGGGAAGAGGATACTTTTCTGGCATGACTTGTGGTGTGGGGATTCTTCACTTAAGCTGGACTTTCCCTCTCTTTTCAGAATTGCAATGGATCAAAATGCAGCTGTAGGAAAGTCTTTCTGTTGCATTGACAATAATATTCAGTGGAATGTTATCTTTATCAGGGATGTTAATGACTGGGAAGTGGATGATGTTAAGGCTTTTCTGGAAAGACTTTACAGTTCAAAGTTGATGCTAGGTAGGGAGGACAGCATGCTGTGGATTCCTGCAGGAAATTCTAAGTTCTCAGTCTCCACTTTTTACAGAATATTAACCAGTCATAGGAGTTGTGAATTTCCCTGGAAAAACATATAGAAAGTGAAAGTTCCTTCCAAGGTTGCTTTTTTCTGTTGGGTGGTATCCTTGGGCAAAGTGTTGACAACTGAAAATCTTAGAAGGAGAGGTATGTACATTGCTGATTGGTGTGTCATGTGCAAGAAGGATGGGGAATTTGTTAATCACCTCTTTCTTCATTGTGAAGTGGCCAGGTTCTTGTGGAATGAGGTTTTGAATCGGACTGGTTTACTTTGGGTAATGCCCAAGGAAGTGGTGGATTTATTGGTAGGGTGGAAGGGTAGCAAGAATGCTGTTCATGTTTGGAAGATGATTCCTTCTTGTCTCATGTGGTGCCTATGGCTTGAAAGGAACGGGAGATGCATCGAAGACAAAGAACGTTCATTGGGAGAACCTAGGGATTTTTTCTTTAGTACTTTGAGTTTGTGGGCTAAAGCTTTTGTAATGGAAGATAATTTTCAGAATCTGTTTTAGTTTTCCTTTCGTTTTTGAAAAGTAGTAGGTATTTCCTTTGTATACGTATTGTGTACTTGGGCTTATGCCTATTTCTTTGGAATAAAATCTTTTATTATTTATCAAAAAAAAAAAAAAAAAGGAAAACTTAGATAAGAAAGATTTACTTAATTCACAAATATGGTTTTTTGTTTCCTTGATATTACACAAATGTGGTTACTTTTTTGAACCCAATGTAAATGTAAACTCGATGCTGCAGGCCCGACCCTTGTTTAAAGAACGAAAAAAGTTTGCACAGATGGCTGATCCAATGCTCCAAGGCCAATATCCGGTGAGGGGTTTGTATCAAGCTCTTGCTGTTGCAGCAATGTGTGTTCAGGAACAACCAAATATGCGACCCCTCATTGCTGATGTAGTCACAGCACTTACTTATCTTGCTTCTCAAAAGTATGATCCTGAATCCCAGCCAGTCCAGGGCTCCCGCCTCGGCTCGTCCACTCCTAGAACCAGAAGGGAGCAGTGAAGCAATGAGAGATTGATCAGGGCAGAAGACTTATCCAAGTTCCATCGTCAGAAGCACACCCCCCCCCCCCCCCCTCGCGGGGGTGGTGTTGCTGCCCCCTGGTAGCTGTGGTGCTGCATGGGGATGTTTTTGAAATAGGTTTGCAGTTGTGATACAGTGGTCGGTGGATCGAAGTTTAGTAGTTTGGTATTGGTGGCACAGATGCTGAGTGCCCGTTTCTCAAATTTTGCATCAATCCAGATAGCAGGTGCGATTGCTAGTCCCACTGTCTTGTAACAGCGGATGCATATATATTCTTTTTTTCCCTTTCCTCGCTCCCTTCCAGTCTACGAGATTCGTTTATGTACGATTGAGCTTGGGGTTCTTGTATCTGTATAGAAACTGCTCCCATTGTAGAGTATCTTCACCTATCCGTTCTGAGTTTTCAAGAGTTGCGTATATAGTTCTGAGTTTTCAAGAGTTGAGTTTTCAAGAGCTTTTGTATCTGTCACATCCCTTGCAAACTTCCGACAAACTCGTTAACCTGGCAGAATAAATGCTCCCGTCGTTACCATATCGGTTCCTTTTGTGTGTTTTTGCATGCACTTGCTCAAGAAGGGAAAAAGATGAGTTACCAAAGTAGTAAACCATCAAGATGTTTATAATTAAGATGAAAAGATCGACACGTCCTAATGCTATTTATAGAGACAATTTCACTAGCTATTCCCAGACCCACGCCCATCGTTGATTTGAAAGGCATGCACAGATTTCACAGTTTAAAACTTTAATGTGATAGGAGAGTGGCGATCGAGAGTTTTGTGAAAACAGCAAGCAGTGTTTTTGTGGGCAGACCATTTATTTTATTTCACTTTGTTTCATTTTTATGCACATCAGGAGGCCTTGACTAAGAGATGAAAACATCAAATTAATAGAAACTATGGCAATGTACATACGAGTAAAGGAAGCAAAGGAAAGGCAAATCAAAAAGCTTTTAATTGCTGGTGATTCATTGGTGACACTACAAGCAGTGAATGAACCAAATAGTACTTCAAACTGGACTGTACAGCCTATAATTCAAGATATCAGGAACTCATTGCAGTCCTTTCAAAATTGGCAAACCAGAAAAATTCATTGAGACCTCAATTCATACGCGCATCCTATTGTGCAATGGACAGCTTCCAATAGTTTCTAGAAGCATACCCCTATCTCAATTCCCCCTTAGCTTTTAGATTTCCATAGTGGTAAAGATCCACCCTCTTGTTTGTAATATTTAAGCAGTTTTTAGATTTCCATAGTGGTAAAGATCCACCCTCTTGTTTGTAGTATTTAAGCAGTACTGGCACTGGTGCTTGTAAGACCGTGTGAATGAAGTTTAAAAAAAAAACAAAGAAAGAAAACATCAAATTAATATTTCCTTGTACCCCCGCTTCCCGGGGATTTGAACCATTCCAGTTTCTCACTGCACATAGTTTCTTTTGTTTTTTGTTTTTTAACCTTGCAGATAAATAGGACTGAGTAAGGAAAATAACGCACTGACAACATATATATATATGTATGTATGTATGTATGTATGTATGTATGTATGTATGTAACATATCATTGGACCAACTGGGCAAGGGTGCATTGGAGAGAGATGAGCAGCAGCTGTTACGAATTCTTCTGATAATTAAAATTTAGGAAAAAGACGAAACAACAAAAGACACCGAATATAAATATTACAGTTGCGTCAAATATGCAGCAAGTGCAAAAAAAAATAAAAAAATAAAATAAAATCTTCCTGAAAACTACGAGTTTAGACACAGCAATACAAGGCACTATAATGCAAAAGATTATACAGTTGCGTAACCATCGATCTCATGTTTCTTCTTACATTCTACTCTCCACTATACTATTATTACTACCGATTCAATGAAGAAAGAAATAATGAATGAATAAGCACTCTATTGCTTGTCTCTAATTAAAATTCGATTTGCTTCCCGAGCTGACATTGATGCATAAGATATCCAGTATCCACCAAGCCAAAAAGCATATTGGAATTGAAGCAGTGACTGGGAGTATATCTGTTTGATTATCATTGTAATTAACCTTTTTATTCTCTACTCTTGTTCTCGAACACCATTGGTAGCTTTCTGTTGCTGGGTAGGACTCTCTCCCTCATCTGTAGATTTGATGCCATCAACTGGCTCCTCGGTGTCAATTTGTTTCCCCTGTTGCATGCAGCAAAAAATTGATTTGTAAATCTTAAATATATTAAGCACAGGAAAAGTGATACAGTAACTCTGCATGCTATTATACTAAATACATATACAGGGATTTTGAAGTGTGCGCTCATATACAATCAGCCTTCACTTTCTGAGGAGAATGCAAGTAAAAGCAAACCTTGTTCCGGTCTCGCCAGGCAAGTCCAAATGGACGAGCTAGCAAACTAATCTTTCTTGCGGGTAGATCTTGAACAGACTCTTGATTGCTTTGTGCTGTTGGAGAATCTGGATGTGGAGATCTACAAAGCAAAATTGCACTTAAATTAGACATGAATCTCATTCATGGGGGGCATGATAGGCAAGAAATGCCGATAGGGTTGAAAATAAGCAGCTGATGCAGAAAATAGAGATAAAGAGACAAAAGAGAAATCATTAGAAAATAAAGAAACAACCAAAAACAAAAAAATATTAGAAGCAAAGAGTCAAAAACCCGTACAAAGAAGTAATGACAAACTTTTATCAAAAAGTGAATTAAGACTGCACCAAAAAAATTACTACAATTTGAATACACACCGTGGAGAGGGTTGTGCTTTAAGTTGGCCAGATTGGTACTGTAAGGTAGCCTCCAACATTGATTCTGCCATAACCACTCTCTTCTCCATTTCAGCAATTGAAGCAGTGGCCTCTTCATACTTTTCCTGCATACATATAGTAGTTGTGGTAGAAGGCTTTATATGAATATTCAACATTGAAAAGACAAAGCCCAGAAAGCCTAGAAGATAAACCGCTCAGTGTAGCAAACCATCTTGTCTAGGTATCTCAGACTGATACAGACTTTAACCCCCAAATATACAAATGCATGGAGCCAATGGATGCAAAAAGACATAGCTTAAGGAATTGCAAATTGATGGTTTTGTGGCTAGAGTACAGCGATCAACTACAGATTGATGTCCACGGCTTTGATGTGCTAAAAAAGCTGTAAAGAATCAAGTGATATGGACAGCCAAGCTTCAAATGCATAGGATACAGCTCTAAATAGTAATATAATGGTTAAAGAGGACCATTTTGCTGACTCCAGATAGTTTGCAAAGATCAATACTTAGCAAATGTTCACCATATACTTCCATAAGAATGGTGCATGATTGAATAAATCAAACCAAATTCCAAAAACAACAAAAATCATAAGTTAAACCTGAAGCACTTGAGCAGCATATCTTTGTGCTGCTGCATCTTGCTCAGCAAACCTGCGAGCATCTTCTGTTACCCTTTGCTCTTGCTCTACCCGCATTAAGACCTATAAGATTATTAAATAGCAAGTTATGAATTATATGGTACAGTTAAAGTAGGCAGTTAAAGAACATTGGGGAGAGATAACCTGAAGCATAGCACTTTCTTGTTCCTGCTTATCAGCAAGGGCCCTGCGAAGTTCAGAAACCTCTTGCTCTAACTGCTCAACCTGCAAATTGAATGTGGAATTAACTAAAGTTTTCAAAGAATGAATAGAAATTCAGCTGCACAAAACCACAACTTCAGAACATGTGGGCTATTACTGCCTCTAATTTAGGCTGAGCAACCAATGTTCGGAAAGCTTTACCCAAACTCTAAACAAAATACATGTTGATTTCAGTGCGACAGGGCTTGGTGTGGTGTAAATATATTTTACCAGGAAAGGCATGAACATCAATGTTGCCAATAATAGAAAAATTCAAGCCTTGCAGAAGAATAAATTAAAGAAGATTATAGGCTCTTCTTTATTTTTTTCTAGTAAATACAACTCACACATCTATATGGGATTGAATCTGGGACCTCATCATGCCACTCCTCGTGGGGAAAGGAGATGCCACTTGGTCCAAAGACCAGTCCAAGTCATGACCCTTGACTTAAACCAAAACCAGCCTTACACATCAGGTATACTAGCACAAATGATACTAAAATATGCCTATAATGTCCATAAAAGTACCGTCACTATGATATCCATGAACACCTCAATAGTGAAAGTACTGCAAATTTTGACTCCCCCCCAGATCTAGTCCTGTGCCATCTTTCTAGAGAAACCAAACACTTCCAATAAACCCAACAGAGAGGTCACACACCGAACCAGCTTTCACTACCAAATGATAAATCTAATAGACATGAAACCAACTCACCATGAATCCTCCAACAACATTATGCTTATCATATTTCCCATGGTTAAGAAAGTTTTGCAACTATACTCAGATTTCCATGGAAATAGAGTAACTTGAAAACAAAAAGGACTATACCGCCAGTTGCCAATCACCATAGAACACAATACTGCATGATTTCTTTTTTATTTCTTTTTTATTTTTTTTTAAATTCTGTGATTTGGCTCAGAAATATTCAATAATTACATCTATCCCAACCCCACATAGATCCCTAGAGCCAAGGCCTTCATGGGAACATTGTCCCTCTGTTAAACAGTTGCCCTTTGAAAGGATGTACTTCGTATGAAAAGGACTATACCGCCAGTTGCCAATCACCATAGAACACAATACTGCATGTTTTCTTTTTTATTTCTTTTCTTTTTTTTTTTAAATTCTGTGATTTGGCTCAGAAATATTCAATAATTACATCTATCCCAACCCCACATAGATCCCTAGAGCCAAGGCCTTCATGGGAACATTGTCCCTCTGTTAAACAGTTGCCCTTTGAAAGGATGTACTTCGTATGATATGGCAATTATATGCACAATAGGATTGAATGTGGACTGAATTGAGTTTTTCACAAACATGCATGCAGCAAGCTCAGCATGATAACTGATTAAAGGACACACACACACAAACTGATAGGTGGTAAATAGAACTGCTATGTGTAAAGGCATCCCAGATATACCCTGGCACTCAATTGCCGCCGATTATCCAGCTTGACCATTTCCATCAACGCTGTCTCCAATTCGTCAGCTCTGAAAAAAGTCAGATAAAGCCAGATTATCAATTATGCACTAATGAAAGAAGTACATATGACTCACTTAAAAACAACAGTATTGCATGACTGAATTTGTGGTAGCTACTAAATCATACTTTGCAGAGTAGATTATATCAAGGAACTTCGAAAGTTTTTATAACTGCTACTGGGTGGAACCCAGAGAATAAAGGGGAAAATAAAATTAAAAGAAAAATATCAAGAAAGTGACACCAGCAAAGGTTGTGGCCTTGAAACAGTAAATTAAGTTTCAGATACACAGGAATCCTCCACTCAAGCTCTACTGAGCACTAGGAGTAACATGGTGCTTAAGAGGCTGTCAATGGAGACAGAATAAGAACTCGGAGGAAGAGACCATTACGGAAGACTGCTATTTTTTTTTTTTTGGGGAGGGTGGGGGGTGGGGGTGTTGTGGAAGGGGGGTGGGTACATAAAAAAGAACAAGTATAGCAAAGGGAGATATCTCCTATCAAGAGGGTGCCAAAAAAATATATCATAATGGGAGACAATCAAATAAACAAGCAAAGCCAAGAAGTAGCTTACATAAACAATAGAGGAAAAGCATTCTTAGTAAAATGCCCAAACCTAGAAGCTCCCTTTTTTAGCTAAAGAAAATTTTCCTAATTCTATCATCTAAGAGAGGGAGCAAAGATTACATAATAAAGAGTCCTGAGCATAGGAAAAATAATGCTAAGGAGCAGTTTACAGCAGAAACTCTGATCAGTAACATCTCGAAGTTTCCCTTGACAACAAAGCAGTGTACATCGACCAATTTCCAGCTGCTCTTAGTAGGGCAAAGAAGAAAGTAACTATAGTTCTGCGTACACACCCAATCCCAGATTGGACACAATTCACTATCATCATAAAGCAATTACACTTGAGAATGCAGACATGACGTTGGCAACCAAGAAATTTAAAAAAAAAAAAAACCCTATTTCAAGTTACAAACTATAGTGCAGAGGAAAATAGACCTGAGTACTGCTGATCTTTTCTCCTCCAGCAAATTGCACAATTCAACCTTCAACCACACCACCTGCATGAATTTCATATACTGAACTCAATTATATTGTGAGAAAAATGCTCGAATGTATCATCTACTAATAATTCAAAAAGGTTGATCAATGACTATTTGTACAATGAAATAAAAGGGGTTAATTTGTATTTCACTAAGAAACATAACAATTATGTCATCCATACATGGGTCTATTCTATTGGCTGAACATGAGAAATCACCACTTGTTCCAGAAGCTTAAAGTATTGGAAAGAGATAAATTTAATTATTTGTATTATATTCTTAATACTCCCCCTCACGTGTAGGCCAGGTTCCCCCTCAATGAGTGAGCCTAATACGTGGAATATTTAATTAAATGGGATAGAGTATAGAGTCAAGGTTCGAACTCAAAACCCGTGGTTTGATACCATGTGAAATCACCACTTGTCCCATTAAGCTGATGGGAAGAGGTAGATTTAATTATTTGTATTATATTCTTAACAGAACAACCATACAAGCATTTACAGGTACAAAATTATTATTTAACTCAAATGTTTCTAAGGTTAACAGAATGATTATGCAAAAAGAAGACATAAATGACCTGCTCTTGAAGATCTTTGACAGAATCAATCTCCACAGCTCCAGTCAGGCTAATGACAATTTCATCTGCATTAGTGGACCCAGAATCTGACCGAGATAAATTACCATTTGTTGGTGTATCATCCAATTGTTCCGTTTTATTGGCTTCTATTATCATTGATTTAGGATCGTGTTTAAAACCATACAGTTTAGATGCCAAAGCCTTAGAATCCCTCCAAACTTGAAGCCCCTTGGATCTTTCCTCAAGTGTAGATATTACTGCTGGTCGGTGTTTACTTCTCAAGTCTTGTAATCGGGTTTCATTTACATTTTGGTAACCCATGCAAGCAGTCAGTACAAGTTGACTGCTATCAAATGTTGAGCCAGCCAGCGATTGGAGTAAAGTAACTGCATCTCCAGCATCCTTGGTTGTAACTAAAGCAGGGCCTACATGAAACTGAGCCAATTAAGTTCATAAAATAAAACTGCGTACTTGGTACTATTTGTTTCATCTACCGCAATAACACAATACAGAATTCAAAAAACCAAACTTCTTTGTTACCCAGTACCATATAACTCCATCAAAGCAAGTGCTGTCCTAAATAGCATGACGCGATTTCCTTCGAAAAGAAGCACATCCCAGACTCGAAGAACTGGAGTAAGGAGAAATCCATCAGATTATAAGCAAGCTTTAACAAGAAGCTGTCCAATGCCAATTACGAGGATGAGAATGCATTGGTAAGATACCAGAGTATTAGACAATATGTAGCTAGATTTAAGATGCACACAAATAAGCTTTAAAATTTTAAAAAATACAAAATAAAACATTACCACTTTCCCATGGAAGCATGTTCATAAAAATGGAAAGGAACCACGGTCCAGAAACCCAAGCCACCTGCACTCCCAGGTAATCCAGATGATTGACTGCAACAGACGTGAAGGTGACTTCAAAAAAAAAAAAACTAGCCAACAAGCTGTGTACAAAATGGAAAACTGCAAAACTAATAACATATACAAACCCAATTTTGGAAATCTCTCCCGCACCAACTCCTCAAAAACAAGTTGGTCAACCTGAAAAGGCACAACAGCCTATCAGAACAAAAGCACTACCCATATACAACAGTTATGAAGCCTCCCCAACTTCATTACTACAGCTCATTCAAGAACAGCAAAAACACAAACCAATCAAACGAGTATGTAGGAAATACCTGAGATTCTATCATTTCCTCTGAGTAATAGCCATCAAAATAGTCATCAATGATGCCCATCAAGGCCCTAATTGTTTTAAACCTCTATTAATCAGGGCATAAAAGCCAACAAAATAAACAAAATAATGCTAAGATGCTGCACAAATATTAAACATCTAATTTATGTATGCTTTCAGGAACGATTGCCACTTGAACTAATCGAAAAAAGAATACCACTTGAATACAGATACTTTTTTCTATGCACAATTGTATCAAAAATTTCAGACCTACCAAAAAGCATTTTCTTCAGGCATCAAGAGTAGTAATAAGCCTGCAAAGAAATTCATGGCCTGCATGCAGATTGAATCAAATAAGCTACAAGTCCGACAGAAAGCTATCTTCAGTTCCATGCTAAAAAGAATGAACTTAAAAGTAGAACCAAAACAGAATTCCTGCAAGGAGCGGCAAGCAAAAGCCTCTTTTCACATTGCAGTCCACCAAAAATCTTTGCAATTTTTGGGAGAAATTCAGCTCAATATGTCCACCTCCATTTGCTATGCAATCTAGCATGCAGGGAACTAGAATTTCTCAAGATTTAATATACGAATCAACTCTCTCACTAATGTTCTTCCTTATTTGAAATTTTCCAAGAACTGATCAGAAATTGAGGCTTCAGAGGTCTTGGGAGCTTCCATCTTCCGTGTTTCAAAAGTAGATTTCTCTTGTGCTCTTCTTTTTGTGTTTCTTTGTATTTACTCTAGGAGTAGCACTAGTTATGTTACACCAGCTCAAGTGAGTTTCTCTCTCTGTTCTTGGAATCTTTTTTTTTTTATATAAGTAAGAAACTTTATTGATCGAATGAAACTAGACAAAGCCCATGTACACAGGAAATATACAAAAGAGACACCTAATTACATTCTAGAAAGCTGAAAAGAAAGCAGAAACTCATGAACATTCCCTCCCTTCAAAACTATAGCAGAAAACCATTGAACCAAAGAAAATACAAAAAAGTTCCATAATTCCCCCACAGCTCTCTCCTTGTTGTTGCAGCACCTCTCATTTCTTTCCATCCATATACACCACAATAAGCACAAAGGTACCATCCTCCACGTCGCTACTAGTTGAGAGTTATGATGATGCCTATTCCAACATGCTAGGAGCTCCACCAAACTCTTGGGCATGACCCAATTCAACCGGCTCTACTAAATATACCAGCCCATAACTCTCTCGCCACCTCACAATGCAGAAAAAGATGGTCAATCGATTCACCGTTGTTCTTACACATATAACACCACTCCATTACGATCATCCCCCGTTTCCTTATATTGTCAACCGTCGAAGTCTTTCCTAAAGCTGCTGTCCAAGTAAAAAAATGCAACTTTTGATGGCACAAGAGCTCTCCAAATACCATTCCATGGAAACGCAATGAGCTGATCATCTGTCAGCACCTTATAGAACGATTTAATAGAAAAATTTTTACTCCCCAAATGTTTCCACAACATTCTATCTCTCCCATTTCCTCCTATCCTCTTGGAATAAAAGCAAGCTGAAAAAACCTGCTATCTTCTCAACTTCCCAATCCTGCGCATTTCTAGAAAAGATCATATTCCAATGCACTGTACCATTGGCTCGACACTGCACATCTGAGATAGCAGTCTGCTGATTTCCAGCTAATCTGAAAACACCTAGAAAAACAGAAAATAGAGCTCTCTCACCACACCATTCATCAAACGAGAACCTAATTCTTGTGCCCTCTCCAACCTTAAAATTGATGTGTGTTGCAAACACCTTCCACCCCTTTCTAATAAATTTCCAAAGGCTCACACCATAAGACCCCCTACCCTCCTTGGAACACCAACCCCCCCAATCACAACTATACTTCCGACCCACAACCATTCTCCACAACGTAGTCCCTTCCAATTGGAATCTCCACAACTACTTTCCTAGTAGAGCTTTATTAGAAGTGATCAAGTTACGCACCCCCCAAACCTCCCAACTTCTTCGGACTGCACACTTTTTGCCAACTCACAAGATGAAATTATTCTCCTCACCCATGCCACCCCACAAAAAGACTCTAAATAGTTTTTCAATCAGATTAGCCATCCCCACTGGTAAAGGAAATAAGGAAAGAAAGTACGTAGGAAGATTGGAAAATGTACTTTTGATAAGAGTTAATCTCCCTCCTTTTAATAGGTAGAGCCGCTTCCAACCCGACAACATTTTCTCTACCTTCTCTACAACACCATCCCAAATATTTTTTGCTTTGAAAGAGGCTCCCAAAGGGAGTCCGATATATTTCATAGGAAGAGCAGCCGCTTTGCATCCCAACAACTCAGCTAGAAGGTTGATATTCTCCACCTCCCCTACCGGGACCAGTTCCGACCTGCCCAAGTTCACCTTGAGTCCCGAAACAGCTTCAAAACACAAAAGAACAGCTCTTAAAGCCTGAATCTGTCTGCTTTCAGCATTATAGAAAATGAAAGTGTCATCCGCAAACAATAAATGGGAGATGGATAAAGCCTCATTATTAATGTTGCCCACTGAAAAACCAGCAAGAAAACCCCCTAACAGCAGACTCCACCATGCGACTCAGGTCCTCCATTACTACAACAAAGAGAAAAGGAGATAACGGATCCCCTTGTCTCAAACCCCTCAAACTTTGACAAAATCCACAAGGTTTGCATTAACTAAAACAGAAAACCGAGCGGTCAAAATACAATGTTTAATCCAACCACACCACCTATCTATGAAGCACATCTTCTCAACATATATAGCAGGAACTCCCAACACACGTGGTCATAGGCCTTTTCCATGTCCAACTTGCAAAGGACTCCCCGAATACCATCCCTTAACCGGCTATCCAAACACTCATTCGCTATCAAAACTGAATCCAAAATTTGCCGACCCCTTACAAAGGCGTTTTGAGATTTGGGGATTATTTTATCCATCAACAAACTCATATGATTTGCTAATACATTTGAAATGATTTTATAAATCCCACCTACCAAACTAATAGGATGGAAATCTTTCAACTCAATGGCCCCCGCTATCTTCGGGATATGGGCAATGAAAGTAGCATTAAGAGACTTCTCAAACTTGTGACAAAGATGAAACTCATGAAAAACCCACATCACATCATCCTTCACTGTGTCCCAACACTCTTGAAAGAAAGCTAAAGAAAATCCATCCGGGCCCGGGAGTTTATCTTTGCACATACCACTCACCACCTGCTGCACTTCGGCTTCCTCAAATGGTCTCTCCAACCAACTTGCTGCACTAACATCCAACTGGTCAATAAACAACCCATCCAGTTTGTTGAAAGAAGTGGTCTCTCCGACGCAACACCGCAGTCTCTTTGAGAAGGTCTACATAATAGTTCACGATATGGTCTTGAATAACCTTCGGGGATTGGTGCACCGTGTTACTGATTGGATCGCCTCAATCACATTATTACGCCTGGAATTCGCCATTTTGTGAAAGAACTTAGTAGATTTGTCGCCCTCCTTCAACCATGTCATCCTTGTTTTTTGTCTCCAAGAAATTTCTTCCATCAACAAAACCTTTTCTAACTCAGACACCACCTCAATCTTTCTCAACGAGGCCTCCTCAGCGACCTCCCCAACTTCTAAAGAATGCAACTCATTCCAAAGAAGACTTTTTTGCTCATCTGTGTGTCTAAAAACCTCAATGTTCCACTTCTTTAAATCCAGCTTAAGGGCTTTAAGTTTACCAGCCATAATAAAACTAGAGGTACCGTGAAAGGAATAGGAAACCCACCAATCTCTCACCCTCTCCACAAAACCAATCGTTTGTAGCCACATATTCTCAAATTTAAAGTAACGCCTACCCCCATGAATGCCCCCACAATCTAACAAAATGGGAAAATGATCAGAGCATACCCATGGCAATCTCTTTTGGCTTAGGTCAGGATAATGTGTCTCCCAAGAAGTAGAAACTAGAAATATGTCCAACCTTGACCCCCCTCTACTATTCGACCACATGAAAAACCCCTCGATCAGAGGAAGATCAATCAAGTTAAGATAAAAAATCAGCTCCGAAAAGTCTTCCATCGACCTTGTCAAATAAGTAGCCCCCTCCCTCTCACATGGGAAGTGTACAACATTAAAGTCCTCGCACACAACCCATGGTAATTCCCATAAATAATACAAACCCGTCAGTTCCTCCCACAAAGAGCTCCTTTCTCGATGCATTAGGCCCATACACACTCGCAAGAGCCCACCTCCACCCATCTTCAATATTCTTGAAAGACCTAGCCACTGAATAGTTCCCAATGCAATCCTCTACTAACTCCACCACTCTTATATCCCACATCAACAACACCCCTCCTGAAGAGACCAAAGAAGCTAAATAACTCCACCCCACACAAGAACAACACCATAAACTTCGAATAATATTTATGTCAACATGGCTCAGCTTAGTCTCTTGAAGACAAACAATATCAACTTTCCAACTACGGAGAAGAGATCGAATGCCAAGTCGCTTGTTAACATCATTGATCCCCCTAATATTCCACGATACGATTCTAGGCTTCATAAGATAAACAACTCCCCCGCCCCTTCAACCTTTCCCTCCCAACACTACTCTCCTTGTTATCATAATTAATAGAACAAATCAATCTTTTCAGCTCTCTATCTTTTTCGGTTGCTAACTTCAACGCCGTTGGTCTACCTGCTTCTATAGCAACTAAAAGGACCTTAAATTGCTCTTCAAAGCCTTCACAAGAAATCCCCACACACCCCTGTAACTCTGCCATCTTTTTCAGCACCCAATCCAAAGATTTAGAAACTAGTGGAATAGCACATAGTGGGATAGAACTACCCAACTCATACGCCGCTCAAGTGAAGATCGTAGTTTTTGCTAGATTAGAGTTTCTAGCACCGTTTACTATAAATATGTTATATTTGACTTGCTTTGTACGACTTTCAAAATATTTTGAGAGAGAACAATTGTTAAATGAGTGCATATTGAGTGAGAGAGCAAAAAGCCCTAAAGAGTGTGAATGGAGATTGAGTGATTGTAATCTTCTCTGGTTAATAAGATTTCTGCAGCTTTATGGACGTAGGCAATTTGCCCAATCACGTATATTGTGTGTCATGTGTTTCATCGTGCTTGCTTTTACTTTAGTTTGTCATCGTTGGTGTGTGTGTTTTGCACAAAAACTAGTATCAAGAGCCAAGGTCGGATCTGAAGAAGAATGATGGCTAGAGATAAAGTGAAAGCACCTGGGATCGAAAAGTTCGAGAAGATGTAGATCGAGGATTATCTCTATGGGAAGAAGCTCCATCTTCCACTGTTGGGAAAGAAGCCGGAGAGTATGGATGATGCTGAGTGGACCCTGTTAGATTGACAGGTTCTGGGGATTGTTCGGCTAACATTGTCCTGAACAGTGGCACATAATATCAGTAAGGAGAGAACCATAGCGAATCTCATGACAACTTTGTCATGTATGTATGAAAAGCCGTCGGCGAATAACAAAGTGCACTTGATGAAGAAATTGTTCAATCTGAAGATGTTCGAAGGTATGTCTGTGGCCCAACACTTAATGAATTTAATACGATCACAAATCAACTGTCTTCTGTAAAGATTGAATTTGATGATGAGATCAGAGCATTGATTCTGTTGGTATCACTGCCAAATAGTTGGGAGGCGATGAGGATAGCTGTGAATAGTTCAGCCGGTAAGATGAAACTAAACTTAGAAGACGTATGTGACATGATCCTTGCTGAAGAGGTACGTAGAAGAGACTCGGGTGAGTTCTCGAGTTCAGGATCGGCCCTGAATGTTGACAATTGGGATAGAGGACATGACAGATCAAGCTCCAAGAATAGGGGAAGAGCAAGACGAGATCTGGGCAACAGATCACGTGCTGGAGTTGTGGCAAGCCGGGCCACATTAAGAAAAACTGCAGGAATCAAAAAAGTGCTGAGGATGGTGAGGTGAATGTAGTGGTAGAAGAAATTCATGATACCTTACTTCTTGCAATGCACAGTCCGATTGATGATTGGATGTTGGATTCAGGAGCTTTATTTCATAGCACCTCACATTGAGACATCATGCACAATTATGTTGCTGGTGATTTTGGAAAGATGTATGTGACTGATGGAGAGGCACTGAATATAGTGGGAGTGGGTGATGTGCACATCACACTTCCAAATAGGGGCGTGTGGACTTTATAGCAAGTCAAACACGTTTCAAATCTGAAGAAAAACCTGATCTCTATGGGACAGCTTGATGACAGCGGTTATGCAGTAGCGTTCTCTGGAGAAGCTTGGAAGATCACTAAGGGTGCGCTAGTTTTGGCGCATGGTAAGAGATCTAACTCTTTGTATTTAACATTAAGGTCCAGTGATGTGCAAAGAAATACAAGAGTGCAAAAAGACAGGCTTGATTGCGCGAAACATGTGAGGAAGCCAAAGGGAGTAAGTTTTGCCACTCCTCATGAAAGCCTGGGAAAGTTGGCTGAGGTCGCCAAGATTAGTTTGAGACTGGATACTCCTAGTGCAGTGGGAGTTGTGAGTCGCCTAGTGGATGTGCTTCTAAGGGCGATGTATGTGGAAGACTGAAGTCGGGCTCAACTTCAATCTGTCTTCTGACTTGAAGACGAGAGCTGTGAGCTGCAGGGATGATAGGGTTTGACTGGAAACAGTGACTGGCATATGGAGACTCAGTCTCCAAGTAGGAGATTGTTGGGTTGCATGTGGAGACCGGTTTGTGAGCAGAAAATCAAGGAATAGTGAGTTCGCTCGACATGCGCTTCACAGTGGGCTCGAGAGAAGCTCAACCCGTGAATTCGATCGAGGTGCGCTCGACAGTGGGCTTGAGCGAGACACAAACCCTAGTGTTCGCTCGAGCCACGCTCCACACTCCGCTCGAGCCAATGTTCATTGGTTGTTTGCTCGAGGCGCGCTAGAGCGAAAAACGTAGTTTTTGCCAGATTAAGGTTTCCAGCGCCGTTTATTATTAATATGTTATATTTGACTTGTTTTGTACGACTTTCAGCATATTTTGAGAGAAAACAATTGTCAAGTGAGTGCATATTGAGTGAGAGAGCAAAAAGCCCTAGAGAGTGTGAGTTGAGATTAAGTGATTGTAATCTCCTTTGGTTAATAAGATTTCTGCAGCTCTGTGGACGTAGGTAATTTGCCGAACCACGTATATTGTGTGTCGTGTGCTTCATCTTGCTTGCTTTTACTTTAGTTGGTCATCATTGGGGTGTGTGTGTGTGTGTGTGTGTTTTGCACAACACTTCCCCTGAAGAGCGAGCCGTTTGCAACTCCCCAAGCAGCACCTCTATTGTGCTCCTGAAGCCACCAACGACCATTCCACCTGAAAAGAATTGGTCACCCATCCATGGGACAAGCTCCCTCGTAGGTACCTCCACCACCGGAAGGCCAGACTGTGTTGAGAGTTCCCTGATCTCCCATCAAAAGCAACACCACCGTCGAGCTCTTCTAACAACTCCCCATCCTCGATTTCCTCCCGCCGATGTGATTGTACTGACCCACCAAGATGGTCGTCGACGACCAGCGAAAGTTTCTATGTCGAGGCTAGGTCCGACAGGACTAGGGGTGAAAGCCGGTTGGTTCAGACCGGAGAAACCGACCAGACTGATTGTTTCGGTCCGAACCGGACTGAAGCTTGGACCGGTCGGTCTCAGTCCAAGGATTTCTCAACTTTCGGTCTTCGGTCCAATCCCGGACCGGACCGGACTAACCGAATTGGAAAAATATATATTTAATTTTTAAATATATTTTATATATATTATTTTACATAATAATTATATAATTAATAATGTAATTTTCATCTAATTTATTATCATTGAACATATAAAATATTTTTTAATGAGTTAGTTATATAGTCCACATTAATAATTCACTTAATTTTAATTTAGTAATTTAAATAAAAAATTTTAATTAATTTATTTAAAAAAAAAAAAGAAAAAAATTGGACATGACCGACCGGACCAATAACTACCGGTCCAATCAGGTCTCTATGGATGCTCAGTCCGGTCCGGGAAAAATGATGAACCGAAAATTTTAGTCCATCACCCGAACTGACCAATTTACACCCCTAAGCAGGACACATATCGGCGCCATGAAGGAGCGGCTAAGGCCCTGGGCTGATATATCGGCCGAAACCCGAGTCTTTTCCAACTAGACCCATTTTGGGCCTGATCCCTGGCCCAGCCCAGTTCCCTTTGACGGCCCAGCATAGTCTGTAAGCCTGATACCCCCGTCCCTAAACCTTGGCCCAGGCCCAAGCCCAAGCCCATCTGCAAAGCCCCCTTCCCCTTAATGCACCGTTTTAGCCAGTGTATATTATCCATCAGATATCCCACTTCTTGTTCCATTTCAGCCAACGCCTACAGCACCCTTACCTCATTCAGACCCACCACGTCCCTGCCACCCCCCTCGCAGCTATGCGCCTTAGCCGAAATAGAAGAGCCGCCTGTACCTGGTAGACCTGCCTTCTCTACAAGCTTCGCGGCTCAAGGCATCTCCATCTTCCCTTGGAGTACCTCTCTGTAAGATCAAGAAGTCAACTGATGCACCGTCGACGATGCACGGTCTCGGTCCAAGGATTTCTCAACTTTCTGGTCCCCCCCCCCCCCCCCCTAGAGCACTAGCATTGGTTTCTCTATATGCATCTTCAAAATCGTATCTTTTAAAGATTGATTTTGCATATCAAGAAAAACTCTCACATTGGATTATGCATTTTTGAACCAAATAATAATAAAATATTTTTTTTTTCTTTTTTTCTTAAAATTATTATTTTTTATATATTTTACAATTAGCACCATGTGCTCAAAAATACCAATTCCATATATCTAAATATTACCAATTTCATATATCAAAATGACCAATTTTATCAATAAATATTAATATGTACTAAAAAACACTTTGATCATCAACTTAATACAAATTTCATATATCAAAATTATCTTAATACAAATTCCACAAAGTTGATTTTAATGGGTAGGAGAGATAAAAAATAGTAAAATAATGTTTGGAGAGTGAATAGTATTTCTTCAAATTTGAAGAAACACAATTCATAGCTATGCAAAATTTTGAAGATGCATAATCCAATTTGGAGAGAGATTATGCAAATATGAAGATGCATAAGCCATTGCCAATGCTCTAATAGATTCTCATTTGCCCAAAAAATAAGTTTCCCAGGGCAGTGCTCATGCAAGCTTTTTATCGATTAAATCACAACTTAAGTAACCACATTTAACTTGAGAAGCAGTCACGTGAAGAATCAAGGTCTAAAGGCCACAGCCAGTTTAGTGGTCGGTTTCAGCCTTTCATACAGAACTGCAAAAAATCATTGCGCTGGATTGAGTGCTTCAAGTACAAACCATGTCGTAGATGGGCAAAAATAAAGCTTTGTAACATCAATTGTGAGTGTCATTCTGAGATTTCTGTGATTGTCGTAATATTCTTAAAGCAGTGCAACCTCAATAAAAATAAGAATATAATTTTTTTCTCCTGGAAGCAAATACCTGACAGTACCCAACAGAGGGATTATGTCTAGCATATGCTGTAAGCAAACGCCTCAAAGCATTTCTACCATCCACATCCAGAGCAGGATGGCCTGGAAATGTTCGAGGCAAATCCTACACATAAAACCAATATCAGCAAGCCAAGAAACTTGTATTAATTATGCACAAAAAGAATTAGCACCACAAAATGAATCTATTGGACGCCAAAGTTGAGTTACCAAGGGATGTACTGACCTTCTCAATCTGCCCTTTCCATTTCTCTGAAACACATACAGAATCTGTAGTTAATCCCTCACTGTTGCTGTCTATCTGCTTGCTATAGTTTTCCGTGTAATTGCCAGAATTACTTTCTGGAGCTAGAAGATCCTGGTAATACTGCTTGACACGACGTGACTTCACACCCACAAAAGCTTGCCAAAGCTGAAATTTTCAGTATATCAAATTACTGAGCTCGTTCCCCAAGAAATAAACTTAATTATCAAAATACGACTCGATAGAGTTGTTGTACCTCTCCCCTGAGAGCCATAGGCACTCCACCCCGAACAAGGACTTCTAATTCTTCTTTGCAAGGAAACAAAGATTCTGGAGGGACCACATTAGTAGCAGCGCCAGTAGCAGGAGCACAGTCAGTATCACTTGGAGGCACATCTTGACTGGGATCAGACCTCTCTGCATCATAAAACTCATCCTCGGAATCTTCCTCACATGCTCCTCTAGAGGATCTAGTCTCTTCAATAGTAGAAGAAAGCAGCTTTCCAGTTCCACCGCCTCGCTCATCTTTTGATACATTGGTTTTCCCCTTTATACGAGTGCTCATCATATCTTCAATGGCATGAAGTGATAGTCTAATCTCAGTCCAAATATGGACCTTATGAGTTTTTGTCTCCTTAGCTGAAGGTACATCCTCCTTTCGGGCACCATTTTCGGCCGAATAATCGGAGCCAAGCTTCTGGCCATCTAATTTACCTCCTTCAACAATGTTCTCTGAGCTAGCATCTGCTTCTGGCTCTAAAGTTCCAGCACGAGTGGTCTTCTTATCTTCTTCTTCTATGAATCCATTTACAGCTAGTTTAGCTGACTCTGCTTGCCTTTCCAGGAAAGACTTCCACCTATCTGATCTTTCCTCCTCCTCTTCCTGAAACAATTAATTATATTAATTTTTATAAGTATATTAATCATATCAAATAAAATCACCACATTTTTAAGCATTGTCTCTCTTCAAACTTTGTTTGGTTGCTGAAGGATGTGAGAGGGAGAATGAAAAATTATATCTCAACTTTTTCATTACCTTAGACCAGAAAAAGTTCAAACTTGACTAAGAGCCCCAAGCCTTTTAGAAAGGAAAAAACCCTAAATTTTGGAATCCTTCTCACCTTTTCTTTCTTTTTTTCATTCACCTTTTCTCAGCAACCAAACAAAGAGTGTTGATATTTAAGACAAGAGGCAGAACCAAAAGTAGAATTAAACCTTGTAGATATTAGCATATTCACGGTATCTTTGTACATGCTGAGGTCTCACAGCGAACCCATACGCATCCCTGTTCACACCAATCCTATTAATTTCAGAAATTCAATAATTTTTCAATGGTTACTCTCCACAATCAAACATCAAGCAAGTTCTAGATCACAAACGAATCAAAACAGCCTGAAACCAAGTCCATTGCAGCATAGTAAGTCCCCAACAATGAACAACGAAATTCCAAGCATGACCAAAATTCAAATTACCTGCAATCAACCTCAAAAGATTTCCGGCTCACACTAGAGATCAACATATTCAACTTGAAAACTCGATTCTACTTCCCATAGCGCTTGGCATTGCCTCAGCGCAAACGAAACTAACTTAAAAGCAACGCATTTCACAGTCCATCTAACACTCATTGCGGAACGCACACTGCGTAAGCACTAAACTAAATTTGTGCAAATTTAAGTACAGTGGAAAGCAATATCACTGTTAGACCCACTGATCTATAAAGAACTCGCCATATTTAAGTACACACATACATACAAACAAATCGGAGTACACAAAAAGAAAATGTAACTGTCAATTGTCAGAATCCAAGACGATCGGATGTATTTTCAGCGAAATTCAAACTAATAGATGAAGTTTCCAAATATAAAGCGGAACTATCTGGATCAGTGAGGGAGATAGAGATAAGAGCGGGGAAACTTAAAGTGAGAGTTAATACGAGCAGGGGCGCGTAGAGAGAGGAGAGATGAGGAGGAATAAAGAATGCGTACCTCTTGTGGTCGAAGGTGATGACAGAGGGATTGAGGGCTTGGGTGGCCTTCATTGATTAGCAGTGGATCGGTTTTGACTGGTGAAGCGGAGATTCAGTTCTTACTTTGATTTCGGGGGAGATCTCGGCCCTTCTCCTTGATTTTCTACAACTGAAATCTCAGTGAGAGAGAGAGAGAGCACCAAGCAGGCGACTACCGAGTGTCTCTCTCTGTATGGTAGAGTTGTAAACTTGCAAGCTGGGAGCGAAGAGAGAGAGAGAGAACATCACATGCAAAAGGCCAAATGGGCGATATTACCGCTCACGTTATTATTACATGTGCTGATTTCTTAACGCATAATGCGAACACTCTCTTTCTTAGGAAGGGAGCCCCCGTTTTGTATGAAATTATTTATTGGAGAATGTGACCGATTGGGATTTGGGGTTTTCTTTTTTGGTTCCCGTTGGAGATTATTTTGCAATTTTCATACATTTTTCCCCAATTATGAAAATTTTGTTGATGTTTATTTTCCTTTTAATTTAATTTTAAAGATTTACGGTCCACGCATTAAAAGACATGTTTCATGTGAATTCGACAGCATTAACACCGACTACTTTTTCATCTTATATGTTACAAGACTTAAAAAGAATTAAAAAAAAAACAACTTTTCAATCATTGGTATCGTTACACATGTACATACACTCTAACCTTACAAGACATATCCATGGGAGCAACGACTAAATTGAAATAAATGATCATTACCTACTGTTTCAATGTCTAATTCTTACTAACTACCTTAGCACTTTATCAATTAGGGACGTAGACGAATTAATTTTAAATGAATAGTGAAAACTCAATTTTTATTCATTTAGTTTTTTTATTCAAGTTTTATAAGTATATTTCATTTTATATTCATCGTCAACTCATTTATTTTTTGTTCGCAAATTATGATGTATTTGAAAATCTATATACAGAAATGCTTTCTATGATGTGAATGTATAATTTAGGCATAATTAAGTTTCATATCTATATCACCAATTTTGTTTTGGGAAAATATTTATTGCAGCCTACTATATACTGCAGCCACAACACATTCTGTACTGCATTTAAAAAAAAATTATATGTAGAGTGTGCAGAAAATACGACTGATATATAACCGCACTCTTTTATTTTAGTTCCGTGGAAAAGTTTTTCACCATACTTTTATGCACACTTGGTCATGAAAACGAGTAGGCCCCAAGAATAGTATGGTGGCCCGCCCTTATTGTTAGTAGTGCATCTTTTTATCAGCAACAATTCGACCAAGGCCGAGTAAATATTAATGGGATCCATTTGCAATTCCATTCGTTCTTTTGCATGATGCAGCTACCAAACATCGACACCAATCAACTTTGGCATTCTTTTTTTCGCTCCTCCTACCCATTGTGTCTCTTTTTTTTTATTTAACATTTTTAGATTAGTTTGCCTCTCGAGCAACTGAGCAACCCTCACGTGCTCTTCGTTTATTTTGTCGGTGGAAGGATCACCCCAAATTACACCGACGAAATAAGAATAGAAAGCCAATCAATCTTAGGACAATGCTACAGCTCCCGCCGGAGCTCTAGCGTGTCTTTTCTACGTGTATTTTTTTAAAATTTTTTTTATATAGATTTTTTTAATATTTTTAAAAAATAAAATAAATTTAGAACATCATTAAAATTATTTTTTTAATTAAAAAGTAAAAAAAATTATTAAAAAATACTTTCTTAGTTACGAAGTAAAATATTTTTTAATAATATTATGAATTTTTTTATTTTTTCAAAATATCTAAAATTATTAAAAAAATCTATATAAAAAAAAACTAAAAAAAAATACATAAGAACACATGTTGGAGCTCCAGCAGCAGCCCAGCGAAAACTCTAGCATTATTCAACAATCTTATTCCCTAAAGGTCGTAGAGTTAACAGAAAATCACATCAACGATGCTATCACGGCGACCCTTTTCTAATTAACACGTCGAAATCTCGCCCCCAGGGCCTACGGAATGAAAGCTCGAAAGAATAAGCTCTAGACTCGAGTCGTAGAGGTAGAGATTACCCAATGGATCAGAGATAATCCCTTAACTAAAATCGTACCCACAAAATACAATTGAACAACCTCGTGAATTAATTTTTAAAGCCCCACACACATGTCATGCCTGAAACTGCCCATGGCGGCAGCTTCTATTTACACCCACAAGCCCTTCGGCTGCCACCACAATTTCAACAAATGGGCCCGCAGCACCACCGCCATGGCCACCAGCTCTCTAGCCAAGCTAAAACCTAAACCCAGACACTTCGAAGCCCTGTATGTTAACTGCAACTGGGAGCGAATACCCGTTGTTACTGTCTATAAACATGGGTGGAGTATAGCCCCGTGCGCACCCCTCACACCCTCCGCGCACGATAAGCGTGCTCCTAAAACGCTACGGTTTCGTGGCGTCCACCACAAGAACTGCCCCCCTGCTTTATCTTCACGCAGTTTTAGCTCCGAAGAGAAAGGAGGATTTTCTGCCTCTAAGTCTGGCTCCGGTATCGTGGCAGATATGGGTGCGGAAAGCAAGGACCCCAAAGATTTGTTCCAATCGCCCTCGTCAATGCAAAACCAGCGGCCACAGCAACAACAGTCTTCGAAACTGCTCACATTACCCACAATCTTAACGCTCGGTCGCGTCGCCGCTGTGCCGCTTCTCATAAGCAGTATGTGAATATATTTTTTTCCGTTTTCAAATATGAGCTATTTCAAGTAATGGGATGGCTTTGGTTTTGATGATCCGATCGGAATTGGATGGAAAAGTTTGGAACTTTGTATATGGATGCCCAGGTTTGAGGTTTTCTATAGGAATGAATGTGATAGGTATGGGAAATTTGGTTGCAGAGTAGCATCAATTGTGGATTAAACTTTTGATTTTTGTAATGCTTGGTGTCCACCTCAATGTTTTATTCGTATTATCGTTCTTTATCAATAAATTTTTTGTTTACCTATCAAAAAATAAACATACGAGTTATGATGGACATTTAAGTTTGGCAGTGAGATCAATTAGATATTGTTTACTGTTAAGCTCTAGTTAATAAGTTTTTTTTTTTTTTTTTTTTTTTTTTTTTGTGAATTTGATCTCTATTAGGCTCTTTATGATGTTGGGATTTCAGGTTTTTTGCTTTTCATATTTCTGCGTTTGAGCTTATCTCAACTTTGTTAGGTTGCAGATTGAACTTTCTTTAATCCAGGAAACCTTTGAATTTCAGATTTTTGTTTGCCTTATTCATGCATGCAAAATATGAAGGAGGTTTTCTCGATTGAAATATGTTTATTGTTTATACGGTAGCATGATTTCCTGATTTTATAATATGGACTCCATGGTACTCTGAGCTGCTTTGTGGGGCTACAAAGATTTCCCTTGTCATTTATTGAATGTGGAATTGCAGATGGTTATCGAATTGAGTATACATTTTAGTGGTCATTGCATGAAAGACTTGCATTTCATTAGACTAATATTATCATATCTCACATCAGCCTTCTACGTTGATAGTTGGTGGGGACCAACTGCTACTACAAGTATTTTCATATCTGCTGCTGTTACAGATTGGCTTGATGGCTATCTTGCTCGGAAGGTATGCTAGCACTTAGTATTTCATGCTGTATAAGATAAGAGCAGATCTTGTGGCAAAGTAATTGATCTGAAAATTTTAGTATGTTTGTGACATCTTATAAGGGCTAATTCTTAAAAAAATCAGATGATGCTAGGGTCTGCATTTGGTGCATTTCTAGATCCAGTAGCTGACAAGGTATGGTAAGATGATTAGAATTTCATATTCTTTTGCTTCAAGCTAGTTATACTGTACAGGTGCTTCAATTTAACTGTTGAGAATAATTTTTGAGTTCTTTTTTTCTTGTCTTTATCATCCCTGCTGAATGCAGCTTATGGTTGCTGCCACATTGGTCTTGTTGTGTACCAGACCGGTTGAAGTACCAATGTTTGGGCAAGTGCCATGGATATTGGCTGTACCTTCAATTGCCATAATTGGTAGAGAGGTAATATTTTTTTATTAATGGTTGTTTTAATCTTGTCAGCCACGTGGATGCTCTGGATTCGATACACTAGAAGTTGCAAATAGCTCCCAATAGGATTTTTTTTTTTTTTTTAAATTTTTTATAGGTAATCAAGAAGTTTTATTCATAGAAGTAGCCAATAGGATTTGATTTTAATGTTGGCAACAAGGTCAGGACAGGATTTGCCTTCCTTCAGGTGAAATATATTCTACATTAACAGCTGTACCACCTTCAGGCCTTTATGGTCCAGCATTATGGCCCACTTTGCTACCTTACTGGTGTTTTTTTAGAGGGGGGGGGGGGGGGGGGGGGGGGGGGGGGAATATGTTAGTGGCATTCATGTATTTGACCACAGGTGGAGCCCAATCGTGGTGAACCAAGTAATCCTTGTGTTTCGCATTTCTTTGTCTTGGTCTTTATCTTCCTCGATATTTTCCTTCTCCCCATTGGTCATTACTGCCAAAACTGCTTCCTTGGAGCAATGCTCGAGGATAATTCAACTGAATACTTGTTACTTGAGTTGACACGATCTTTTGCAGGTGCATGTGTGCACACTTTTCCTTCATTATTTTCTTTTGCTCTTTCCCTCAAGTGATCACACATACATAAAAAAAAGAGTTATGCATATATCTTGTTTGATGATATCAGTTCATGTTCTAGTTGATATTCTCTTACAAAATATGCTGAAACTTTTATGTAGATAACCATGTCTGCAGTGAGAGAATGGGCTGCTTCTCAAAATAGTAAGCTTTTAGAGGTTTGTTTTCTCTTCTGTACGCTTTGACTGACACCACTTTTGTTTTCTAAATTGCTGGTGTTTTAGCCGGAAATATGTTATGATAATGGAGTTTTTTAGGCTGTTGCTGTAAATAACTTGGGAAAGTGGAAAACAGCCACACAGATGACTGCACTAACCATCCTATTGGTTACCAGAGATAGCAGGTTCATTCTCATTTATCTAGCTTATTGTGTCATTCCTGTTCTGGCTTAATCAGGATGAAATAGATATTTCCTTGAAAAATGTCTGATTGTGCCCTTTATATTTTTGTATTATCCCCTCATTGTGCAGTCTTGGAGGACCGGGGATTCTCGTACCTTTTGGAGTTGTTTTGCTTTACATCTCAGCCGGTCTTGCTGTATGGTCACTATTTGTGTACATGAGAAAGATTTGGAGAGTATTGCTGAAGTAATGTGCTAGCTTTGTTGCATGGTTGCATGGTTGCACTTCATTCGCACATGAATCCTTTTGATGATGAACTTCATGCATTGGAGCTGTGTTCTTTAGATGGATGGAAAGCAAAGATGTTCTTAAAACGTTCCAAACTTTTTGAGTTTAATTTCAGTTGAATTATCTTAGGGGGGGTGGGGGGTTAGCATCACTTCGACTATGACAGTCTCCAAGGTATTTGAAATCTTGAAATCGTCCCATGCCCTTATCTACTTGGGAAATCATAGTCTCCAAGGTATTTGAAATCTTAAAATCGTCCCGTGCCCTTATCTACTTGGGAAATAGTTGGATGTAAATGTTTGGACATTCAGGAAGTATACAAAAGAACACTTAAATACATTATAGGAGCCACAAATTAAAAATAAAAAGTCATGAACACTAGTTACATTAAGTCATTAAGCACAATGACTGAAAACCAGAGCAATAAGGTGTGCACAAAAAAGTTTCGAAGTTCCTTTATTGTGCATTCTTTATTTTGAAGACTCGATTATTCCTTTCTATCAAAATATACTATATAATGCACAAAGGAATCATCTTTCAAACTACAGCAATCACTGGGGGGGACAACCTTGATTATCTTTCTAGAAAGCTATTAAATCCACCATTCTCAAAGGTATAACCCAAGCCACCCTAATTTTTTAATCTTTTTATGTTTGCTTGGAGGAAATTTTTGTTTGTTTGTGTTTTTGAACGAGGCTATGTTTGTTTTGAAACACCAACTTGGAAGGAGACGGATCTTGAGGCTATGCATGGAGGACTTATGAGTAATTTTTTATTGGGGTCTTGGAGTTCAATATAGTTTATTCGTTTCTATTCTTTTAGTTATATCAGAAAATCGTTTGCCAGAACAAAAATACAGACCAACATATTCTTGACAATTTTTCTACAATTATGTATTAAAATAATATATTTTTTAAAATTGTAGTTTGACTTTTATTTAGATTTGACGTTTTTAAAAGTGAAAAGCGAATGCGAAATTAATCCAAATTGGATCTTAACCATTCGTCGCCAAATTGCAAGTTTTATCGCCCATGCCGGCTTGTTTGGATTGCGGTCTCAACTCATCTGATTTTATTTTATTTTATTATTATAATTATTTTAAATTTTTATATAAAATATAATAAATAATTTAATTTTTTCAAATCTTATAATAAAAATAATATTCTAATAATATTTTATTTAATTTTTATCTTATTTCCACTCATTATCCAAACATCCCCGCCTTAAAATCTTGGAAAGTAATTTCAGTTTTCTTCAAATTAATTGAATCTCAAAATGATCTCACCACTATCTAATGACACGTAGTTTTTTAAAATTAAAAATGCAAAAATATATTCAAATAAAAAAGGAGTCTAAAAATATAAAAAGAAAAAAATTGAAACTCTAATTTTCCTTTATTTGATGTCTGTGTTTTAATTTTTTTTAATAAATCATGTATGGTGTCACGTCGAAAAAATCATTTGAGTGATAAGTTTCAGATGATCAAATAGCATTATTCGTTACACAAACGTGCTCTTGCAGTCTGTTCCCTCTTGTTTTTTCAGCTATTTATATTTAATTGTTTTTATTCACAACATCATGAAAAAACATATAAAATTAAGTTTGACTAAAACGTAAGGTCAAGCGTAAGTTTGGCCCTAAGATTGAGTTTTTTTTTTTTTTTTTCCGCCGGCCATATAGGTAATGAAACTGTGGTTTAATGTAAAAGGAGCATACTACGTCGACCTTTGCCTTTTAGCATGTCGAAATGGTCGCCACAAAACAAGTTCTGGTAATGCCAGCCGCGTTTTCGTTACCATAATTATTTCAAGTGCAGAAACATAGATAATCATAATGGACAATCCACGTAGGTTTTCGAAGTCAATTTTCATGGCTTCAAGACTCGAAACTTAAACATGTCCTCTAAAGCCATCACAACAGGTACAAAACGGAAGATAGAGTTTTTATTCTGACGGACTGATTTTTCAGAGTTACTCCTGCAGAAGAAATGGTTCAGGAGAAGCAATAAGAAGACTGTCATCAAGTCAATATCACAGGCAACAAACCACTTGTACAGAACAAAAAGAGGGAATTACCAAGAACATTTTCCTTAAAATTCCAATATACTCCTTTGGGTCACGTCGAGTTTGTTTGTAAGGCTCCATTTTGTATACCTCCTACACATTATTAACAAAAAGTGAGTAGAAGTTTCATTCCATGTCCATTACACTATTCAACATGAAAGAATCAGCGTGAGTACCCGCTCAAGTTGACTGCTTTTGCTGTTTGGATTTTTTTTTTAAATATTTTCAAAAAAAAAAAAAAATACTCCAATACACTTAAAATCATTTTCTTAAGTAAAAATAATAATAATAATAATAAATAAATAAATAAAATTGTCAAATAGTCAAATGGAGCGGTACAATTGGGAGGCAAAGTAGTTTTTTCCAAAAAATTAATCATGTTAAAATCTTAAGGAAAAAAAAATCTTTATTCTATGGATATGAGAATTTTAAATCTCAACTTGGGTTTATCTTCCGTCACAATGGAAGTGAGTACACTAACTTGTGGAGTTCATTTGATGCTCTAAATTATAAGTTACCGTTTACTCAACCCCAATATCAACTTTGGTTTTAGCTCAAATGAGATTGAAGGAGAAATATTGACTTATCGGAGTTTATGACAACAAAGAGACATGAAGATGAAAATTAGAGAACATATAAGACATCCAACGGAATAAGAAATAGAATCAAATAGACATCGACCGTTTAATTTTATTGTACCTCAATAAAAGCTGCCAGTTTAGGCCTTCCTGCTGTGAGGTCATAATTCTTGACATCCAATAAGAAGTGTTGAAATCTTTCAAGAAATGGAGCATAGGTTATATCCACCTGAAGATTACGAAAAAAGATTTTAACTGAGTTCCCTTACCATAATATGCAATAGGACGTTTTCTACATTGAGAAACTCTGATAGCTTTAACTGTAGAAAGACCTACAACTTGCCAGTATTAGAGAAACAGAAACACTGCAGATCATCTACCATTCATCTCTTCACAAAAGCAAGACTGAAAACTAATAAACAGCAGAAAGTGGATATAATTGCGATCACACCAATATTTTCACGTACCAGACTGAACTGATGACCAAGGAAAAAGGGGCCATCTTCAAACTTGGAAAGAGCCGTTTCGACAAAATCAAATGCAGCATCTGATGCAGTTTACCATTATAGTGTTATATAAGTGTTATTTATAGATGGCATAAGCTGCAGATATTCAACTCACATGCTTTATTCTCGTCTCCTTTAAATGATGAAAACACGGCTGAGTTGAACGAGTCAGACGAGGACATCAGCTCTTCTGCAAACTCTTTCTTGGCAGGATCCTACAGTTCAAAATATAGTGTCTTTACAAGAAGCGGTGCTGATAAACAAGCACTAGAGAATTTTCATGTCTTACGTGAGGGAAAAGTGAAGGCCCTTCAAAGTGACTGTCTATATATTTGATCAGATTAAGACTCTCTCCTTGGACTTCATTATTGTGTTCTAATGATGGTACCTGCACAGAAGATATTTCGGGTAAACAACTTATGGGAAAACAAAAAAAAAAAAAAAAAAAAGAAAAGAAACATAACTAAATTGTGCACAGCACCCACAGCCACAAGTTTCTTCTTTAGCTGTACGGTTTGTCTTACTACGGAACTTGTACACTGTTTAGTTCTTTATTTTTTATCGGCACTGTTTAGTTCTTTATTAGTTTTAGAATTAACAATGCATCATATATACTGGCCCAGTATCATCTGGAGGAGGTATATTGGCATTTCCATGAAATGGAATCATTCTATTGTTTTACAGGGCAATAAAAAATTGTCTACATCTATTTCATGGCACAAGACTACTTTGTATTATGGTTTGATTATCTATAGAAAAATTACTAATTACTAACCATTCTTCTTTCATTTCCCACTCCATTGTGGTTTTTGAATGTGTTGTAATTTATAGGGGAAGACAGGATGGAAATTTATACCTTCATATAAAAACCAAATATCTTAAGAGAATATTACATTTATAAAGATTACCTTATTAGGTGGGTACAGTTTCTCCTTATACCAATCAGGCCTGTTTTGCAGATCAATGGGAACCAATTGTATCTTGTCCTGCAATCCCTGCTCCCGCGCATTATTTGGACACAACAATGAAACAGGAGTAAGTTTTGCTATAAGATTGAAAAAGCAAATGCCAAAAATGGCAGATTGATTAGCATGGATAAGACATTTTGCAGCATAATTCCCCCTAAGATAAGAAAAGGAACCGAAAAAGGGTTCCAAGTATGATTTCCCTCATGATCTATTTTGGGTACCTGAGGAAACAAAAGCAATCACCCAAATATACCACTGTCGGCTTCATTGAGGTTAGGTTTCCAAGTTCAAAAAGCAAAACTAAATCCTGAAATCAGATCTACTTCACTGCCACGTTTGGATACTACGAATACATCAGAATATTTGAGTGAGTTAAGATGTTTTATTGGGTTTCGAGAAGAAAGAGAGAAAACGTTAAATAAAAATATTATAAAGTTAAAAAATTGTTTAAATAAAATTGTTTAATATTATTTTTATTTTAAAATTTGAAAAAATAATATTGTTTTTTGTATTTTGTTTGGAAGTTTGAAAAAGTTGTAATGATTATATGAAAAAGTTGAATATTTAAAATTAATAAGTGTTTTGTATTTAAGTGATGTTTGGAAATGAAATATTTGAAAATATTTTAGAATATTTTAGGTGTTCCGACCCTAAACCCCCTACGTACCCCCATGACCCATATCTCCAACAAAATAAACAAATTGTTGTATGGAGTTTGGTTTTGACCCCTTTTTTCTCCTTACCATTCAGAAATCTTATTTTAGCAACAAAATCGTACCGTGCATTCTTGTCCCCCGCGCTCGCACACAACATACATACATAAAGAGATCATAAATAAGAAATGAGATCATGAAAGGATTTTGAAGACAACCTTAATATTCCGGGTGGCCCACACACGCTGGGCATACGGGCATGTGTATGATATATACAACCTTCAATGTAAGAAAATGCAGCACTTATCAAAGAGTAATCTCTTAGAAAAGAAAAGCTCTCGATTAGGTTTATATGATAATAAGGGCATCGAAATAAATCTATTTTAACTGAACGAAGGTGTAAAATATAATTACTATGGTTAAACAAGTGCCACAAAGTGAAGCAGATTAGAATCCAACCTTGTAGTTCCATCAAAAAGCGGAGGTGGTTCTGCAGTAGAACCAAGCACTGGTGGAAGGACCTCTTTCACAAGTCTGCGTAGAGAATGAAAGCTCCGAACGTAAAAACCGAGTTTCTTTTTAATCTTTGGTTTTTTCTTACAAAAAATAAAAAAGACAAGGAAAAGCTGCAATCATCTGCATGTCGATTCTCGAAGGCCTGGGCGGGACACATAGTAGCTATTCTCACTGTTATCCTTATATTTTATTTATTATTATTTTACTATTTAGCTTTTTTTTTTTTTTCTTCGACGAATCTAGATTAAAAATAACATACTTTCTTTCATAATTTAAAATAAATAAATTCAATCAATCAACGAATTGATATAATTTAATTAAAAATAATTTTAATTTTATAAAAATATCTTATATTTTAAGATAAAATTATAAAAAAAATATAAGTTTGATATTCTCCATATAATTTACAATATATATATCATACTTAAGTGTTAGGAAAAAAGACATATTTCTTTCTGATAGTGTTTTTTTAAATTCAAATAGTAAAAGAATATCAATTTTATAAAATTAAATTTACTTATAATTAAATTATATGTTAGTTGATTGAATTTATTTTCTTTTAAATTATGTAAGAAGGTTATGTTTTAAGATTTTTTAATACAGATTCAAAGGAAAAAAAAAAGTAATTGAATTGTAAGGTATTAGTACATGAAGTGTATAGATATCATTACCCTTCTTTAATATTTTCGAATATACTTTCAAATATTACTTAAATATAAAATATTTTTTAATTCTAAAATTTTTAATATTTTATCTAATCATTATTTAATCATTACAAATTTCTTAAATTCCTGAGCAAAATACAAAATCCTATACAAGTTTTTCAAACTTATAAACAAAAATTATATTCAAATAATTTTTAATTTATAATATTTTTTATTAACTTTTTATCTATTATTTTTTAAAACTCAATAAATATCTTGAGTAAAATTTGATAATTACCATTTACAACCTATTCCACAATTATTAATAAATATTCTAAAATATTCTTGATATAACCTCTAAATTTCGCGCTATAGGGATCCTTGAAAACCAGGAAAACCAACTTACTTATCACAATCATACGTGTGTGTAAGTCTGTGTATCGAACTAAAAAAAAAGTATGCCTAAGCGTGCAAGTTCTTGGAGTTGACGTTGTAGGAACTGTGTCGATCTGTTCTGGTTTCTTTAACTCAATATTATCAGTAATCGAGCATACTATCACTTACATTAGGACTTACCCGGATGCCATTGTAGCGGATAGTATTGTAGCTCTGGTTTTTCCGGGTGCTTGAAAGCTGTAGAGGAATTACGTTGGTGTTTGGTTATATAATCTGCGTCAGTGTCACCTTTTTCGAAAATAGTAAGACGGAGAAAGGGACGAGCGTGGCGAAGGGTAGCTCAGTATCGAACTGGTCATTTCTTTTTTGGGCTTTGTTTGACGGTTAGTTAGGGTCCTCAAGATGCTTGTTTCTCTATCAACGTGCGGAAAGAGTCGAGAGTGGCGAAGGGTAGCTCAGTTTCAAACTGGGTTTCATTCTTTTTTGGGCTTTGTTTGACGGTTGGTTAGGCTCCTCGAGATTCTTGTTTCTTTCAGATCAAAATCTCCGGTCATTAGATTGCTATTTTTTTTTTTTAAAGATATTAAGATGTTTGTTTCTCTAAGAATAACGTGCGGATCAATAAAAAAGATTTCATGCAACTTCTGTGGCTGATTAGATTGAGTAATGATACCGATACGACGACATATTTGACATTTGTCTCAATAAAAGAAAGAAATGTCGTTGCGTAATATTTTGGAGATGCTGCACAGAGTGACAAAACTTGCTGATTGATCAATAATTTGCCTGACAAACCCATTGAAAACACACTACCTGTATCAGGTAACACCACCACCCATTCCAACCTAGTAGCCGAACGTCAGTTGACCAGTGGTTGTACATATCCATTACCTTTTTAAAAGAAGGGTAGTGATCACGTACTACCCAACTTCATTTCAAATTTTTTTATTTTTTTTAATATTTTTTTAACATCTTTAATCATTAAAAAAAATAAAAAAATATAACTTTATTAATACTCACTTTATTAATTAAGTACAATAAAAAAATTTAAAAAAATAAAATATAAAAAAAATAATAAATAAGTAGTAATAAAGTTGTAATCCCATCGTTATTATTAAAAGAATAATGGTAAGCTGACAATGTGTATACAACTTAATAATAAAAAAGTTATTTTTTAATCGTTTTCTTTAATTTTTTATTTAATTTTGATATATTTAATTTTTTTACAATAGAATTAGACTTCACTTTTTAAAAAAAAAAAATTATACGTCACTTGCACAATATATGATTATATCATAAAAAATCATGACTAAAATTTTAATTATAGTCAAATTTAGAATATTTTTAAATTTTTTAATATTTCTTGTATATTAATGTGAACTCAATATATTTTGTTATTGAAATAGCTTCGATATAGCCCAATAAAAAATTAAATAGAAAAAAAAACTCATTCATCCTATTTTTTGTGAATTTTTTATCCTTTTATTATGTTCAGCAAAATTGTTAACACGAAAATATTAGTTTTATTAAAATAAATTTTCTCTAAAGCACTCTGAATGAATTAGTCAAAGTTAAAGGATATTTTTATGAATGTAAAATAAATTTAATTTTTGGTGATTCCATTTTATATAAACCTCCACATTGGAATAACTATTTTTTCATTATGTAATAATAAAATAATATAAGATGAATTTGATTTTGATTATTCACATTAAATCTCCACAATAGATTATCTATTTATTCATTATATAGTAATAAATAATTAATAATTTCAAAAATATTTAATTTTTTTAAGTATTAATTTATTTTATTTTATCATATTTTATTTTTCTACCTATTATATATTAATTAATAATCATATTCTTATTAAATTTATATATCACTAACTCAAATTAATATATCAATTGTGATAAAATATGTGATAGAAGGAAATAGAGAGAAGTAATTAATAAAATATGTATTTAATGTATATACAATAATCTTTAAATTTGAAAAAAATTTTAAAAATTACTGTAACTAAATTTTAAATATTTGGAATTTAACTAATACATTGTGAGTATATTTTGCTCTTTAATAATTAAATATTCAATAAATTTAACTTTTAATTAATCTATTGAGAATACTCTAATAAAATTGTAACATTTTCATTATTTATAAATAAAAGTGTAAATGGAGGACATATAAAGAAAGACTAAAAGAAGAAATAAATAATAAAAAAGCATTTACATAAATAAATAAATAGTACATATTATATGCAGAGAAGGGTTTTAGCTCGTATATATTTTACATTTGTTTTACATAATTCGATAAAAAAATATATATATTTTTTGACATATTATTAGTCATTTTACGTAAAAAAGCATTGAGAGTGCTTACAACGTCGAGTTGCGGGACAAAATCACTCGTTTGAATGTTTTTTTATATGATGTGAATGTTTTTTCACAGGTAATGACCGATAAAAAAAAAAAAAAAAAAAAATCTTACAGATAAAGCCACAAAAGCTTTTAGGTACAAGTTTTGACAGGCATAAAAGACATCTAAAGGAGACGCTCTGTGGTACCCTCGGGTACTGAACAGTGAATGCCATCATTAAGCAACCTGGATTTTTCACACTAAGAGCTCGCTATTTTATTTTATTTTTTTAATAATTAAAAAAGTGATTATTAATAATTTATTTTTTTAAAGATGTTTAAAAAAATTTTTTAAAAAAAAATACAAACGACACGCCTAATGGTACATACTGAGCGTCCATACTATTAACTCTTACTGTTTCATAAAGGTATAAAAGGAAAGAGAATTGCTACGTTGATCGAAAAAACATCTTAAATAGGCTATTTTATTTATTTATTTATTTTTTTCATGTATTTTTAGTCATCGTAAACATTTAAAAAAAAAATAAAAAATTCATAACATCATTAAAAAACACTTATTTAATCACTAAGTAAAAAAAAAAAAAAAAAAAAAAAAAAAAAAAGAAAAAAGAGAGGGTCATTCCGGACACATTTTCGGGATAAAAAACATTTCTCAAAAGAAAAACATTACTTTGCCTCCTACTTTGATAGCTCAAAGTGACCGTTTGATTTTTTTTATTTTTTTTACTTAGTAATTAAAAAAGTAATTTTAAGTGTATTGGTATATTTTTTTATTTTTTAAAAATATTTAAATGTATTAAAAAAATATAAAAAAAAAATAGTTAAATAATACGCCAACGGTAAAGGTGGGACGGCAGAGTAGCCCCAGCCGGTTTAAAATGCATGATCGAGCAGTGAAATTGTGAATACCGAGCTACAGCTAAAACCAGAACAGAGAATGTGTGATTTGTAAACAGTCAAAGGGAGGAAAGAAACTGACACTTCAAAGAAGATGATGTGCGTGCAAATGAAGCCTAGGTTCCACTAAATTACTAATTGGCACACCTAGGAAAACCATGAAGCGGGGCTGGGTACACTTACATGGCAAAGACTCATGAAGGCGGCATGAATTCCTTAACTACCAAAGTAATTATATAATTGACATTTGCAAAGTGGTAGTTTGGAATTTGGAGTTCTTACATAACACAAAGCTACAAAGCTATTGCCAGCTGGCATGTGAAGTAATGCAAGTTGCAAACCACGAACACATCTTGATTACTTGATCTGAAACGTGTAGACTACCTCAAAAATTGCTATTGTTCGTTCTTGTTGAGTTGCCTTCAATTTCAATATTCCTAATAACCTGCTAACAGCTCCCAAATAAACTCAACTAGACAAAGTGAAACTGAACATTACCAACGTGCTAGAGTCTCGCATTCCCGTTATAATGGAAAACTGTAGCTATTGTTAAGTGGTAGCCTTCTTACATGAGTCAATCACCAGATAATTCCTACAGAACGTTATGGGAAAAATGTTTCCAAGAAGGATCACTACACATTGGCGAAAAAAATAAAAAATAAAAAAGACATTTCTTCAACTTCTCTCTTTAAAGGATAAAGAAAAAATAATGTTTCTCAATACAATTGTAGAAAATAGGGTTCAAGGATAGATATTCAGAACCTCTTAAACTAGGCGTTGGCAAAGTTATCGCCACCTCCTCTGATTGAAAGTAGGGGTCCATGCCAGGAGCTGCGACTGATCAGATGGGAATCAAGAAACAAAACTATAACTGTGATATCATCATGAAAATGTCTCCGCACCCCTCGATCAATCTTTTTCAAGTCCGAGTATCTCATTTCTCTTTTTTTGGCTGCATCACAAAGTGCAGTTTTAACAAGTTTTCTTGCTATGCCCTGCAAAAACATAGGAGATTTTTAAATTCGTCCTGAAGAAAATTCAACAATTAATGACTAACAAGAAACTAATTACACCATAAAATAAAATAAAAAAATAGTAAAAAAAGACCTATCCATTTTGCTCCTATTAAATTAATATAGTGTCTTAAGAAAATGAATAAAAGAAATTTCACGATTTTTCAGTCTTAGAAAAAGTCAGCAGTACCTACTTCACAGAACAACTAATCTTATTACACATTGGCACATTGCTAGAAGATCTCTAGTTATCCATAATTTTCCCGCAGGGCTAAGATCTATACAACTGTCTTCAGATTATTGTCAAATCTTTTTTAAAAGGAAAGAAAGAAGGAAAGAGGCCACAATCTCTTATAAGCCAATGAAAAAAATTAAGGTACCAGTACCACATAGTCAGTTAGAAAAAACCCATGGCAACAATTTCCACCATAAATACAAAGGAAATTCAAATATAGTAACAGGAATCCTACATTACGTGGACAGCTCTGGACAATGTCAACTGCCTCCTGATTGCTTAGGTGCTCCCATAAGCCATCTGATGCAAATATAAGAAATTGATCTTCAGAACAGAGTTTCTGCACAGATATTGTTGGCTCGGCTTTAAGGATTGGCTCGTGGAAGGGTTCCGGCAGTCTAAACTTCGACAATAAAGGTTCTCTATTGAACTCTGCCTTTTTCAAATAAGCATCGCCTATTGATCTTGAAACCTGCAAGAGCAACAAAGATTTGTCAAAAGAGCTATCTTTGCAGTCATGTTATCGTTGTGTACAAACCACACAGATTTCCTGAGGAGAAATCTTTCAGGAATTATGGATCATACTCAACTCTCTGATTTTGGATTCATAGACTGCTCACATTGCATGCCACTTAAGAACCCAAAAACTGTGAAGTATGCCAAACTAATACAACAAATATCTTCTACGTTTCAAATTCAATACTTACACTTATTCAGAGTATGATGGAAACAAACTTAAATTATTATAAAAAAACCTGAGCAAACGTAGGGGAAGCATCTACTAGTTCAGCAGCAATTAATATTAGTTGAAAAGATGGGGGGCAATTGATGGAGTTGAGAATATGGATGGGCCAGGTTCAAGGTTGCCCTGACCCCAGTACTGAACCTGGCATAGATTTCAGTAAATCCTCTTGAACCCATCACAAACCAAGATAGATCTATATGAAACAAATCCCATAGGGCAGGACATAGCAGGTCATTAGGTAATCTGTAAAGATCAGAATATGTTCACAGCATGTGCATTCAAAACTTAAAGTAGAATAGCATAAACTAATATTTCGAATATAAGATGGAACTCACCCAAACCCCAACATTGCTCCGATCTTAAACCCAAACCTGCTTATCCCTGATTATCTAATTCCCAAAAAGATCTCATCAAAGGGCTTTTTAGCCTCTAATACAGTGACTTAAAAAGGATATAAAATAAAAGGGTTACTTGGTAATAGACAAGGAAGAAAACTGGAAGAAACAATCTATAGAAAAAAAATTCACTTGAGAAATCACCTGTATCAGACCCTTCACACGCCACACTTTGTGTCTTAAAACAACAATCTGTGGATCATCGGGATGCAGGGATCGCAATTCCTCCCTCACAGATTCCACACTTGCATTGTGCTCATATGATAACTGAACAGCTTTAATCACTTTAAGAGCCTTCTCCTGTCTTCCTAACACCACCCGAGAATCTCCTGCGTTTGCAATGTAAAGCAGTCCGCTACATATTATGCCTACCAAACAACATGAACCAACAGAAGCAATTTGTGGCTTACTCAGCCACTGCCTCTTTACTAGAGTGAGGAACTCCTCTTCAGTTGCCAAGAATGCTTTGTTGATAACATCAGCAGACATTCCCCGATTCTCTGAAGTGAACTCTGCAGCACGAATAGCTGTCAAGTCAGTAACATATGCATTAGCATTAATTAAAAATTGGCGTCAAAGCAAAAACATGTTATCATAGTGAGAGCAAGAGGGAGAAAGAGAGAGTAGGGAATGTAAACTAAACCACTGCTTTTATCTTAACATACGGAAAATTATCATTTTCTGGTTGATATCATCCATGAAAACCTACTCACAAGAGTCACTTGCATTACCACCCAATAACAAGAAAACTTTGCCTCATTCTGAATTCTTACAATTGCAAGCTATAATCATAGAACTAGATTCCAAAGTAGAGGCAAATTCTCGTATAAAAAAATTGATACATCCATTGCCATATCTCTTGTTTCTTGGAAGCTATAATCAACTTTCAATTAAGCTAATATCACCCAATTTCATAACATAACTTGCGCCTGTTTTGGTGGGTTGTCCCATGGAATTCTCCGAGTGCACAAAGATCAAAATATAATAGAACTAATAATTAGCCACATTTGCAACAGGGGAACTGCCCACAAATGAAATAGCCATCACCCCAACATATTAACAAGTCTCACAAACTCAGATGAATTGAAAACTGAATTAATAAAGTGATTGGTGGAAGAAAAACTTACTCTTGATATTGTCAAACAGGCGATCATATATAAAACGGGCAGCTTCAGGGCCTCCATGCCCGTCATAAATTCCAACGAATGTTCCGAGAGGACCGGATTCAAGCGAACTCATTGACCCTGATTCAAGTTGGCTATGGTCTTCCAACAGATTGTTTGCTTGAATTACTGCCATTGAAAATTCTCCATTCACATGCTGTCCTGAATCCTTGTACCACAACAAACCATCAACCCGACCACTCACATCACTGCGCTCACTGGAATTTTCACCCTCAACAGAAGGTTTCCAACAGGGTGACACAATCCTCATCAATGCAGTTGATACCATACCTTACATATTCTCACCCAAATGACCCGAAAATCAAATTATTAGTCAAATGGTTATCAAGAACAAAATAGAACCCTAGTTTCTGCTCTAATTTCTCCTCAAGGACAAAAGGTAAGTCGCATGCTCCAGAAATCAAATATTCATTGATGAATACAGACACCATTAATCTGTAAAGGTGTAAAAGATAAAATAAGTTAAAGGTTATGTGCAGGGATAGCAAACGAACTTGAAACAAAAAACAGACAGTAGAAAAAAATCATACCATGCGGGTATTCGAGATGACAAAAGTTCTATGACTGCACAATACGATATTGAGACAAAGATCAAATTGCGGATATCACCAGCCTGCAAAGTTATGAAAGGTCATAATTAAAAATAATAATAATAATAATGAGCAAGGATAGAAAATGCATAACAAAAATTTGCAAGAAAAACAACCAAATGTAACTAACATAAGCATGGCCAAACGAAGAAACGGGTATTCAGAGAAATTGTTTGATCTTAACACAATAATCAAACGTAAACACCATTAATCTGTCAGCAATTCAAGATCAAAAAAAATTTACGGGTATGTGCTATAATTAAATACCAGGAATTAAAAGACAAAAATGGAACAATCATGGCACAGAATTAAAACTACAGGAACTTCTAAACATACCTTGAATCTATGTTCTGAGAAATATACCACCACTTTGTTTATGGTTTCTTGATTATAAACAGAAACTTATAAACATACCTTGAATCTATGTTCTGACAAATATTCTACTCCTTTGTGTATGGTTTCTGGATTATAACCTTAGCTGGAAAGAACCCATTTATCTGATGGATTAAACATATCATCGACAAGGGAGATTTGGAACGCTCTGACCAAAAAGAGAAGATTTTTCAAAACTTTTGAAAGGGTAGATCTAGCAACATATTGAGGGAGGAAGAAATCATGGAGTTGTTATTGGTTCTTGTTTCTCTTTTCCCTTTTCCCTTTTCCCTTCTTCCTTCCTTCTAAAGAAAGAGGTTATACATCATATTCCCTTGGTTTGAAATCCATCAATGGTGCCTTTTCCTATGGGCTTTTGGGTTGGATTTTCAGTTTTGGTTTTCTAATTTTCTGCTTGGGGTTTTGACTTTTGACTTTGACCCGCAACAAACCACCATTTTAGGCAACCTTTGCTCGTCTTTCCTTCTCCTTTAAATAGTAAAAAAGTATTCTTTCAAGGAAATTTTACTCTTCTCCCTTGTTCTTTCTTTTTTCTTTAAAAAAAAAAAAGGAATCCAGAATTCATTTATAGCAGATTTGTTAGGTCTCTTCAACGGTAAACCGATCAAGTAAAGTATGAAAAATAATATTTGTAAACTTTTAATCAACATTTCAGCTCGAAGAATTTTTATCTGTTCCTATTGCTTTCAATAATTGAAAAATGATATCCTTCAAATTCTCACTTGTCTTCCAAGTACTTTATGTCACGTTCAAAAAAAAAATTTTTTTAAAAAATGACGAATAAGAAATTATAAATAGTATTCAGAAGCATAATCATGCGGCGGATGTGGCAACATGCCGTTACCTTTTTTTAGCTTATAATGCTATTATGTGGCATTCAGAAGAACAAACGAGTCTTTTTTTTCCACACCCTATTGGAACAGTTTGGCATGCAATCTGGTCAACATTTACATTAGAAAGTATTTGGAATTTCACAACATTCGAAAACTCGAACAGCATTTCCACCTTCTAAGTTGGAGAGCTAATGTTAGTCAGAAACTCGATTAACACATGCTGTAGAGGATGTCGGATCAGACAATCCAAACATTTGTAATTGTAAAGCATGAAAAAAAAAAAAAATCTCATCATTTTCTTCTTTAGTCATTTTATCTCGGATTTTGTGATAAAAAACACAAACAAAAAATCAAAATAATTTTCACCAGTGGAGAGAAAAGATGAAAATATTTTTAAAAAATCAACATAAAATACATCTATTTTTATTTATCTAAATTACTATTCATTGCATCTAGGAACTCGTTTGTTTTCAGAGATGAGATGAGATGAGATTAAAGTTAAAAAGTTGAATAAAATATTGTTAGAATATATTTTTTAATATTATTTTTGTTTTAGGATTTGAAAAAGTTGAATTATTTATTTTATTTTGTGTAGAGATTTGAAAAAATTGTAATGATGAAGTGAGATGAAATGAAATGAGATGAGATGAGACGTTTCTTGAAAACAAATGAAGCCTATTAAATTAATCTTAACGATAGATTACCTTAAAGATTTTGCAAAATCCAGATGTCTAAACTCTAAAGAACTTACAAAAAAAAAAAAAAGAACCACGCTTGGGATCAAGGAAAGTGGAGAGAGGGTGGTAATGAATATATAGAAAAAATAAAGGATCGCATAGCAAAAATACCGAAGAAGGCCGGCCGTTGCTCGAAATCCATGTAGGCATTTAATAGGGCCCTTTTTTCTCTACCTCTGTAAAAAAAAAAACTGCGATGCCATTCTGTCTTCGCCTCACTTCTCGTAGTTTCACTCTAGCTGGTCCGATCACCGTGAGCCGCCAACCCATCGCTCCCCCGCACTTCCGCTTTACACGTGTGGTCGCCGCCGGTTCAGACATGGCCGCTAGCACAGTCCGAGTTGCCGCCGCCCAGATGACCTCCGTTAACGATCTCGCCGCCAATTTCGCTACATGCTCTCTCCTTGTCAAAGTAACTACTACTTTCGCTCCGAATATTCTTTTCCATATTTTTTTTTCTTCTTTTAATCGCGACTCTAAATTTCTTGTTTGAATCTCAGATTTGATTTTTCCTCTCTCTCTTTCTCTCTCTGAGTTGTTCGCTGTATTATTCTCTTAAGCTGATAAGCTTGAATTCTAACCTGGTTTTACGAAGTTTGACATGCTGATTCTGTATTGAAAATAATTGAATTTCAAGCCTCTCTTCTTCTTCTTCTTCTTCTTCTTCTTCTTTTCCTTTTTTGTTTAAATGTCAATTGCTAATTGTAAATTTGGGGATTATAAAATTTATAACTGTCCGTTGGGCCTGAGCGTTGTGAATCTGTGTATTACTTTGGCTATGAAATATCATAAAATTCAGAAATTAATGCGGAAAAATTTCGTGAATATTTTGTATGGGGAAGAGAGAGGGAGAGGGCGGAGGAGAAAACAAAGGAAGTGGGGAAAGATGCTGATGGAATTGGCGTTCCGTTACTGTTGACTGGAAATATAACGGTAGCACTTTTATCCGTACAACGGGATGTTTGTAACACTTCGAAATTCAGTGGCTCCGTGATTTACGGGCAGACCACACAGGTTTTTCATTTCCCTAGGCGTTATTGTAGACTTGTAGTGGCACGTGCACCTGGCTTTGTGTAAGTAACAATTTTTCTTCAAGTACATTTGTTCTTTTTTGTTGTATCATGTCCTGTTATTTTGTGTGCATTATTGTTTCTGATGTATAAAAGCCAACATTTTGCATTCAAGTAGATATCAACACTCTGGTTTTCAAGTATAACATCAACTGCTACTTTGTTGCTAAATGCGTGTGATTTATGAAGATTTTATACAGGATTTTAAGATCTGAAGTTAAATGTCTATAGCTTTTCTCAGTTTAATTTAAGAGTTTCTATCTATCTGCAAAGGAAGCAGCGTTGGCTGGGGCAAAATTGCTTTGCTTTCCCGAAAGCTTCTCTTATGTGGGTGCCAAGGATGGGGACAGTGTCAAGATCGCAGAACCCTTAGATGGACCAATTATGCAAAAGTATTGCTCTCTAGCAAGGTGGTAAACCAACCTCCTACTGTCTACCCCAGTCCTCCTTTCTCAGTTTACTAAAAATCTTGCATACTTTCCCAGCTAGAATCATTTTGATTTCCTGTCTTTCATTTACATTAATATGCAATTCATTTTTCTAGAGGTCTGCTTCACTGCTTAACTCTTCATTCTTGTTTAGCCTTTGCATTCTTGAAACAGTCTCATAGTTGCCATTGTGTTACTCAGTTTTTCTTTTTTTTCTTTTTTTTTTTCCTTCATGTTTCTCTAGGAGGAAGCAGTTGGCACCTTAGAAATTTGTGTTCCTGCAATTGACATATCTTCTGTCATGCACCACAGAGAGTCCAGCATTTGGCTGTCACTTGGAGGCTTCCAAGAAAAAGGACCTGATGATGAACACCTATGTAACACGCATGTTGTGATTGATGATGCTGGGAACATCAGAAGCACTTATCGGAAAATACACTTGTAAGATGATTCGTTCTGTGTTTCAGTGGGATTTTATTATAGTCTATAGAGCTTTCGTTATTTGTATTTGTGTTGTTTAAGAGAGCTATAAAGTTATGTTTACTCAAATACTCTGATATCTTTCTTCAACTTGGAGAAATGTCAGATTTTCCTGTATCAATGCTACAGACTTTATAATGCACACATGTTTGGTTTGACAAAGTTTTCCAGACAGTGGTTTGAGTTTTTGCTTTTGTAGGATTACATAGTGCTGTTAAGTCTCTCTCTCTCTCTCTCTCTCTCTCTCTGGGGTAATTGCTGAGATTTTTTTTTTTTTATGAATAACTAATTGCTGCGAGTAGGAACCACTTTATTGAGTCAATAGAATTAATCCCTGTTCTTTAATGGGAACTTTAAGAATTGTTCTTTTTTCTAGTGGCAGTGTTGAGACTCTGCCTGTCAATAAAGGCAATATTGAGATGAAACCCCTTCTTTGTCCAAGATGCAGCAGGATATATACTTCAGTGTGCATGTGCGTGTGTGTGTGTGTGTGTGTTGTGTTTGTTTGGATGTTGAACATGCGTGTGTGCACACATGTGAATGCATAGAGAGGTGGCAGGATCATTACATCATGTTGGAACAATATAATCTGTGTTCATACAACTTTCCTCAAGTTGAAATGCCAAATATTGTCCTGTAGCTGTGCTACTTGAGTTTATGATGGAAATGGTTTTATCAACATGATACATCTATTGAAAAAAAATTTCTTGAATGTGCTAAGGTTTGATGTGAATGTTCCTGGCGGAAGAGAATACAAGGAAAGTAGCTTTACAGAAGCAGGTATCTTTTTTCAATCCATGTATATCTTATCCAAATTAAATAAGCGATTTCCTTGTGTTATCCCTTCTTTGTTTTACTTCATTCGTTTGTTTTCTATAAAATGGATGTTGGTAAGTAAGCATGTGTTTATTTTCCTGTCCTTTTTATTTTGTATAGTTGGTTAACTCCATATGTGATGGTATCCTTTAGCCATAACTAACCCTGTGGGCTGTGATTACTGGAAGTCTAGTGGTTATTACCATTATTTTTAATGTGGTTTGCGGGGGAAAGTTAATTGTTTCTTATTCGCATTTTGTCCGTATTAGTACGTGTGAGCTTGATATATTTTGTTAGGCATATTTCATAACAGCCTAAGCTTTAAGGCACTTGCCCATTCTATTCTACTTTAGTTTTTAGTGAGGTCTTTGTTCAAGTTTTGGTGTCTCCTCATTCTGGGAACTATTTCGTTAGCATGTTTCCCTTTATCTTTTGGGATCCTTGTGCAGTTTGCTACATGTATTTTTGGGCTGGGGGTGTTGTTGTGTTTGCTCAATATACATTGTTGGACTAATTGTGAAACAGCTTAAGTTTTTGTCCAATTGGACACTAGATGATCTTTACACTTCCATAACAATTATTTTTTTCACATCTAAGCAACTAAAGCTACAATGTTTGTAGGAAGGGATATTGTTGCTGTAGACAGCCCCATTGGACGTTTGGGCCTAACAGTTTGCTATGATTTGAGATTCCCAGAGCTTTACCAGCAGCTTAGATTCCAACATGATGTGCAGGCATGACTGAATTTCTTAGCTTTGTATTTGAATGGGTTGTGTTGTATCTAACACTTATAAGTCTGCAGGTCCTATTGGTTCCCGCAGCTTTCACTAAAGTGACTGGTCAGGCACACTGGGAGATTCTTCTTCGTGCTCGTGCAATTGAGACTCAATGTTATGTATGTTCCATTTTGACCTCAAGTTGAAAGATTTTGTATGAAAATTCGTAGTAAAATCGAGTTCATTGACAAGTTTTTCTCGAGTGCCATATCATCCCTTACTGCATCATATGGAGAATTATTTGCTGAATGCATTATCAGGTTGTAGCTGCTACACAAGCTGGAATGAACAATGATAAAAGAGAAAGCTATGGTGACTCAATAATAATTGATCCATGGGGAACTGTAGTTGGTCGACTGCCTGGTAAGAACCATTCCCCTTTGTTCATTCTGAAGCTTCACCTGTGATTGATCCTCTACTTAAATAAGTAAAATTGGAGGTATAATTACTAAATGAATGTGTGATTAGCTAGTTAGTCAACTCGCCCTGTGGTTCTGGAAAGACGATGAGTTTGGCTCACAATCTAAACCAGACATATAGATTAACTAGAATCGTGTTCAAATTTTTATGTTTGATTTGCTCATGGGTGTGTTCATCACCTTATTCATCCTCAAAAATAAAAGATGATGTCTTAAGTTCTTAATGCTTATTTCTTGGAGCAACTGTCTCTTTCCCCAAGGCTCAGACTTTTATAGGGGAACTTAATTTTATAGAAATGCTGCCTTTTGTTACTTTCAGTACCTGTAGTACGCATGCTAGCATCTGCGGCTGGCTTAATTTTCACATCCAGTTCTGTTTCTCTGTTTTCAGATCGATTGTCAACAGGAATTGCTGTAGCTGAAATTGATTTCTCACTAATTGATTCAGTAAGAGCGAAGATGCCAATTGCCATGGTAAACTCTAAAAACCTCTCCCAGGAAAAAAAATATTTTTAATTAAACAGAGCCTCAAATAATTTTCAACTGACTAGATGATAAGCGAGTTTGACTTTTCTTTACCTTTTAAAACATCCTCATGCTCTGCATGTACCTTCATTTTGAGAAGGCAACTGGTTAGATTTGTGCACCACATGCATAGTTTTACTTTCTATTAAATAAAAATTTAGTTTATTAGATGCCTTTTTTTCTTTTGTTTCTAATTGAATGTCCTTATTCAGCAACGGAAGCCAATTGACTTCTGGAAATCAGCATCTCAATAAATTGTGGACCTGGCATATAAATCATGCATCTGCTGCCATCCAGGTGATATGCCAGAGCCATTTCAAGCTTTCGTGAACTTTTATGTAAGAAGAAAGAGCAACTTGCTTGGTTTATGGGAGATAATGTTACTTGGCGATCTGAATTGGCATAATTACCTTTGTCAGAGACTCGGCGAGCTATTAAATATGTATTGTCCCTACAAATGCATTTGTCTATACATAAATTTCTGGATTATTACGTTACACGTCGGGACTTGATTTCCTTCATCGTCCGGCAGTCAATAGGTGCGCTTCTTTTGCATGTTTATCCATTAGGTTTGTTAAATTCTTGTGTTTTCAAATTGGGAGGTGCAGCAGCAATAACACCACTTTTGTTTTTGTTGTCTTTACTTTGCCTTCTTTCAAAGTATGTGGGTGCTTAGTTCAAGTAACTGGTCTTTGTACTTTTCAACAGCCATGCAAACCATTTAGATCTATTTCAGTTGCCATGAAATGAGGGAAAATCTCCATCTAATTCCAATCCCTGCTTTCTTTGCACAACCTCTAAAAATGAAGACCGCTTCCGGCACCAACACTTGTTCCAAGCTAATCTCTGAGAAAATTGGCTCTGGTTCTGACGGCCTTTGTAATAGCCGAAACAGGAGCCTCCCAATAATCCATTTCAATCCGTTTCAATGAAGATGAAGAGCCTGCTGGTGTCCAATTTTTGTTTAAATTGTTTTTTACTTCGTAAGTTTGACGTAGTAAGTGCTTTCTGATGTCATCAGAGTTAGCTTTAATCTCTCTAGTCCCTATATTTATGTCTTCGTTTTCATCTTAAAGCATCTCCTTGAACAAAAGCTCAAACACACATAGATAGCCTTTGCTTTCATGTCTATTGCTATATGTTGGTTTAATTCTGTTTGCGAAAACTTCTCAGGTCTCTTTATCTGTTAACATTCCAATCGATTCTCTTGATTTTCTAATGCTCGTATGAAGTACAAAACAATCATCAGCATAAGCCATAACAATATAAAACTTTATTTTTATTCTTACCTACAGAGAAATATTAAGTTTTTTTATTTTCTTAACCAAAAATTATATTCTCAAACTGGTGTATACAACACACTTATAATTTGATTTGAAATATAAATTTCGAATTTTGAGTTTTACAAATAAAATCTTACTATTTAAAATTATATACTCTACATATCAACTTGAAAATAAAATAATTATTTCCGAATACTTAAAAAAGAGGGTCTACAGTATGATTTTAGGGGATTAACTACAATGTCCTCGACAATGGACAATCCTTTTTCTTTTTTAATTGTATAATGTATTATCAAAATTTTATAGGAATAAAAAAAAAGGGGGTTGGTATCTGAATAAATAAAAGCAATAGGACCATTTGGTAAGAAACCCTGAAAGATGGGCCTGTCCATGGACATCGATTGGTGACTTTGAAGAAAATAAGAGAAGTAGAAAACCTCATGTAAATATTATGGACTCTAAAGAGTCTAAACAGTGTTGTGTGGTACAGGAATGCCAACTCCATTTGGACGGTGAAATGAGAAGAGATGGTTTTAAATGAAAGTTGAATAAAATATTTTTAAAATATTACTATTGTTTTAGAATTTGATAAAATTGAATTGTTTATTATATTTTATGTGAGAATTTGATAAAGTTGTAATGATGATATGAGATGAAATGAAACTGTTTCTGTATCCAAATGGGGGCCTAAGCAAACGATGTCATGTCCGCTAAACTACATGTTTTTATGGTGGCTAAGTGCATCTTTGTTTCCTTTTTTCCCCTGCACAAACAAAGAATTTAACCAACACAAGGGGGAAAAGCATTCTTCCAAGAGAGATTCCATTGGATTCAAAAGCTACATCAGAAAGAGTTGCAAAGACATTCCTCTGGTATTGCTAAGTTCCAAAACAAACTAAATACAATTATGTGAACTGGCCAATCACAAAAGAATCACAGTATGTTTCTTTTACTCATTATCATAACCTTCACTAAAGTAAAAGGAAAAGAAAAGAAAAGGTACAAAAGAGCAGCCTCAAAGCACAAAGTATAGGACTATGAACAGTGTGGTTATTCACCTTAAAGAAAAATCCAGCATAGCTTTCTCGCAATCATTCCAGCAGAAAATCTTGCAAAGAGTCAGGGCTGGCAAGAAGGTCAAAAGGTTTTTTCCCTATGGTGTCTTTCAGGATTGTGATCTGACCTTCCTTCAGAAGTACGTCTTCATCAAGTGCCTCTATCTTCTTCTTCAATGCCCTAACCTCAGAGTTCAATAGCATGTTCTTCTCGCTGTATTGCTTCACTTCCTCCCAAATCAAATCTCTCTCTTCTGAAACTTTCGGCAATATCCCTCTCATGATCGTTAATTCCTTCAGAGATTCTTGGAGGTTATTTTCAAGCTGGTTTATGTTTTCATCCTTCTTCAGCATCTGTTATAAAGAAAGAAACTTTACTTTTTTTTTTTCAAGTCTGACAACGCAAATACTTGTAACAAAAAGTATCATCCCCATGAACTTCGCTGTTATGATCATGCTCATTCTTGGGATGCCTTTCTTAACTGCCCAGCAGTTGGCACCATAAAGCATGTCACCTGACTCATCACCATCCCCAATATCGTCACTATGATCAATCGTTATCCAGGAACTTGTTAAGAAATACTACATATACTTGTTCCTCTCGGTTTAAAGTACTTACAATTCAGCACTTCATAAGTTCGCTAATTCAAATCCTACAACTACTTGATTACATTTGATATCCAGAAGAATCCAGCTTATTCCAAAGCTTCTTTATTCTGCGGCATCTGTTAGCTTTTCTAACTAACATTATATAATATTCTAGGCCTATTCTGGAACTCAATCTAACCAAACAAAATCATAATAGTCTATGAAGGAAGAAGAAGAAGAAGAGAAAAAAAAAAAAAAAAAGTATACAAGTCCACGAGTTCAGCTTTCCTCTCCGTACAAGTGCGAGAATGGTGGATAGTTAGTTCTTTCTTTATATTAACGTTGAGATGGGTATTACAAGGGAGATTGGGATTGAATCTAAGCTCTTCTCTGTAGTGAGGGAAGGGGGCCTGGTCCGTATCATTGAAAGAGGTAGAAGATTCAAGCAGGAGCTACTGATGGGGCTGGGCACTGCACAATGGCTTGAGAGAGCTCTGAAGGATAGTGCAATAGGTGAAAGGAAGGATTTTTACTCGTCAACAAGAGAGGGTTATCGGTGTTTCATTGCTCAACGATGTTTGAATAAAAGAGGCAGATTTTTGGAGGTGGCAGTATACGGTGATGGGAGTCGACGCAGTTTCATCCTTATTCCAAAAGAAGAGGGGGGAGGGGGATGGAAAAGAATGAGGGAGGTGTTGAGGGAGGTTAACGGGGTGGACAGAAATAGAGATGGAGGTGGTGGGGATGTTCAGAGGAGGAAGTGGGACGATAAGGTGCACTAGAAATCTTACAGAGATGCTCTCTCTCCGGCAGGGGCCTTTGGGGGGTTGAAATCTGGTGCTGAAGGGGAAGAGTCTGATGGAGACGTGCACCGAGCCACTCGTCGTCCTTTTTGGGAAAGAGAAATTGTTAGCGATGTGCGGGAGTTGCTCTGCATGGTAAGGGAGGTGCAGGAGCAACTGGGATTTTTGCAAGGGGAGGTTGAAAAGGTGATGAAGTGTGTCGGGGCTGTTATGGAAAGGGATAATACAGGGAGTTTTGGGGGGGAGGGGGGTAGTTTTAAGTCTAAAACGGGGCATTTTCTGCCTGTATGGGATGCAAAGGGCAAGTTAGGCCCTAATGGGCCGTATAAGGCTCAGGCTCGTTTCATTAAAGGGCAAAGCTGTAAATATCAGGGGCGGGCTGTTAGGCCCGAGCCCAAGCCCAAGGCCCGACAGCAATGGAGGGCTCGTTCAAGCTACGGGGAAGCAGGTGGAAGGTTCCTTCGAGGCCCGTCGTTGCGCAGCCACCAAAGGGTGGTCGATCGGCCGTAGTCTTCATCGCAAAGTCATCAAAAGTCGCCGATGAAGGTGGTGGTGCAGCCGCTGGACGATTATTGTCAGCGGGAGATTTAGAAATTGCCGACAGTTTCGGAGGTGGCTCTTCCATCACCACCGTGCGTCGTCCCACCTCCGGGGAGTGCACAGATACCGCCGATAGAGCAAGGGGAGGTGTTGAGGCCCTTGCAAGCAATTTCGAGGGGCCTAGTGATGTCGAAGGGGATTCGGTCAGTGATGAGATTTTTCTGTTTGACAAAGAGAACCCCCAGAGGCTTATCCAAGTGTCGAATGATTTTGTTGGGGAGTTTGGATTGGTGAGTGAGGAGGAAAATGTGGAGGAACAACAGGATTCTCAATTGCAGCATCCTATCCCGTTGAAGTGTATGTTTCCAGACCAGTCTTGCATTTCAGACTGGGTGTTTAATACAATGAAGGATATTCAGGAAATGGTGGGTTTGAAGTGTGAAGGTTATGAGGAACAGTTCCTGACATTACTCACAGCCATCGAATCTGGTCATCAGCAACATAAGAAGGTTGGTACCAAGAAACAACGTGAACTCAAGAGGCTGACGTGGTCCATGAATTCTTAAGGCAGTTCCAGTAGGGATAGGACTAAGGGAAGGGGCTGTTTTATCCCAAATGAGACCAAAAATAATATCGTGGAATGTCCGCGGACTAAATGAGGCTAGTAAGTGTCTTCAAGTAAGAAACTTGCTGCGAGGGTGGAAGGCGGATATTGTTTGTTTACAGGAGACAAAGCTTAAAGTTATTAATACAAAAATTGTGAGAAGTATACGGAGTTGTAACATGTGGATTGGATATATTTGGCAGCAAACGAGGCTTCAGGAGGTGTGTTGGTGATGTGGGACCAACGAGTGGTGGAGAAAAGGGAGGAGTTTATTGGTTTATTTTCGGCAGCATATTCCTTTAAGAGTGTATCAGATGGTTATTTGTGGGCTTTTGCAGGTGTTTATGGACTTAATTCAGACAGTGATCGGAGTGTATTGTGGGATGAGCTAGCTAGAGTGCACAGTTGGTGGGATCTTCCATGGTGTATTGGTGGTGATTTTAATGTAACAAGATTTCCCAGCAAGTATTTTGGCAATAGAAGAATGCGTCCAGCAATGTCAGATTTTTCAGAATGCATTTTTTATTTGAATTTGGTGGATTTACCAATGGCGGGGGGCATATGTACGTGGGCCAATGATTAGACGTGGTCTTGGTTAGACAGATTCTTAATTTCCCCGGAGTGGGAAAGACAGTTTCCGGAAGTTTGGCAAAAAAGATTGCCTCGGTTGTGTTCAGATCATTGGCTTATCTTACTGGATTGTGGTGGGATTCAAAGAAGACGCCGGTACTTTAAGTTCGAAAACATGTGGCTGAAAACGGAAGGTTTTATGGATAAGGTCAGACAGTGATGGGCGTCCTATCAGATAGAGGGAACTCCTAGTTTCATGTTTGCAGGTAAATTAAAAGCACTAAAACAAGGGAGATCCAAGAAATGTAAGACAAGGGAAATCCAGGAGTTGGAAAGAGTACAAGAATCTAGGACCTTAACACAGGAAGAGGTAGCTCAAAAGCTAGTGCTGGCTGCAAATCTTGAGAGGATCGTTTTATTAGAAGAGATTTCGTGGCGGCAAAAGTCGAGAGAGTTATGGTTGAAGGAAGGCGATCGTTGTACTAAGTTTTTCTACAGGGTAGCCAATTCTCACAGGAGATCTAATAATATTGAGTCGTTGAAGATTGATGGAGTAGATTGTAAAGATGAGCAGAGAATTAATGATCACGTAGTTGGTTTTTTCGAACAACTACTCACTGAGCAGGAGGGTTGGCAGCCTAAGCCCGATGGGCTATTTTTTGACTCTATTAGGTCTATGGATGGTATCCGATTGGAGAGACCTTTTGAGGAGGACGAGGTTTTTGAAGTTGTGAGGAAAATGGCTAAAGATAAGGCTCCGGGTCTTGATGGTTTTTCAATAGGTTTCTTTCAAGCCTACTGGGATGTTTTAAAGGTTGATCTTATGAAGGTGTTCCAGGAGTTTCATTCGGCTGGTCATTTTGAGAAAAGCTTAAATGCCACTTTTATAGCATTGATACCCAAATCGGTTAGGGCCTCGGAGATTAGGGAGTTTCGACCCATTAGTCTTGTAAATGGGGTATACAAGATCCTTTCCAAGGTACTTGCGAATTGCCTCAGTGAGGTAGTGGGTAAAATAATCTCAAAGCCTCAAAATGTTTTTGTAAAAGATAGAAAGATTTTAGATGCGGTCCTTATTGCAAATGAGTGTCTGGATAGTAGATTGAAAGCTGGAACTACAGGGATTATATGCAAACTAGACATGGAGAAGGCATATGACCATGTTAATTGGGATTTTCTTCTCGACCTTCTTCGGAGGTGTGGTTTTGGGCAAAGATGGAGATCATGGATCAGGTGGTGTATATCTACGATGAAATTTTCAGTTCTGATAAATGGAAGCCCAACTGGTTTTTTTCACAGTTCTCGCAGGCTAAGACAAGGCGATCCGTTATCCCCATTACTTTTTGTTATTGTAATGGAAGCTTTAAGCAGGATGACCTCAGCCTTGGTCGCCAATGGGCGTGTGACTGGCTTCTCGGTTGGATCCCCAGGTGGGGGAATTACTAATATTTCGCATTTATTGTTTGAAGATGACACTCTTATCTTCTGTGAGGCAGACCATAATCAGGTTAGAGTATTGAAGGCCCTTCTACTTTGTTTTGAAGCAGTTTCTGGATTGAAAGTGAATCTGAAAAAATCAGAAATGGTGCCTATTGGAGGAGTTCAGCGTATAAGACAGTTGGCCAATATTTTGGGGTGTAAGATTGCTTCACTCCCGATGACATATCTTGGTCTTCCGTTGGGGGCCGCCTCGAGAGCGGTTTCTCTATGGGAAACAGTGATTGAGAAAGTTGAACGTCGACTAGCAGGCTAGAAGAGAATGTACCTGTCAAAAGGGGGTAGGATTACCCTGATAAAGAGTACGCTCTCAAACTTACCGACATATTTTCTATCTTTGTTCCCTATTCCAACTAGCGTGGCACTTCGTATCAAGAAACTTCAACGGGATTTCCTGTGGGGTGGAATAGGGGAGGAGTTTAAATTTCACCTAGTCAGGTGAGAGAATGTATGTTATCCTCTTTCTAATGGTGGTTTGGGTATCAGAAGTTTGAGAATTTTTAATAAGGCGTTACTTGGAAAATGCCTTTGGAGATACCATACAGAACCAGAAGCCCTATGGAAGTTGATAATTGAGAGTAAATATGGTGGCTTATGGGGTGGCTGGTGCACCAATGAAGTGAGAGGACCACATGGAGTGGGTTTGTGAAAACATATTAGAAGAGGATGGGGGGTCTTCTCTCGCCACACAAGATATTGTCTAGGAGATGGGACTAGGATCAAATTTTGGTTTGATACTTGGTGTGGTAATTGTGCTCTAAAGGTTCAATTTCCTGCGCTCTTCAGGATTGCAAGCGACAAGGATGTTTCAGTGGAGGAAGTCATGATGATAGTGGGGGAACAGATCCAATGGAACATAATTTTAGCCAGGCAGCTCATGATTGGGAAATGGACAGCTTTGCAGCTTTTTTCAGCCTCTTGTATTCATTCAAACCAAGTAACCAGCATGCTGACTCTTTATGGTGGAATGCTACATGTAAAGGTACATTCTCGGTTTGTTCATTTTATAAGTCCCTATCACAAGTGCCACCAACTCAATTCCCCTGGAAAAGGATTTGGAGACATAAGGTGCCTCTCAAAGTAGCATTTTTTTGTCTGGACCACTTCCTTGGGCAAGATCCTCACAACAGATAATTTGAGGAGACGGAGGGTGATCATCGCTGATTAGTGTTGTATGTGTAAGAAAGATGGAGAATCAGTGGATCACCTTCTACTACATTGTGAGATAGCTCGAGAGTTATGGAATGACGTATTTAGGAGGCTAGACTTGGCTTGCATTATGCCTGAGTCAGTGGTGGCACTGTTGGCTAGTTGGACAGACCTGAGAGGTAATCAACAGATCCAGGCCGTTTGGAAGATGTTCCCTATTTGTATCATGTGGTGTGTGTGGCAGGAGCGCAATGAACGGACGTTCAAGGATAAAGAGAGATCAATGGAGAAGCTTTTCTCTTTAGAACTCTTTGTACTTGGGCCATTGCCATTAATTCCAATGGCCAAGATTTCCATAATTTCCTTGTCTCTATGGCTCCTACGAAGTTAGGACACACCTTGTACTGAACATGACTTTTTGCCTATTCTTTTATTAATACACTTTTACTTATCAATTTACATCAAATAAGCTTTATCTTACACACACGTGGATGCAAAATCACATCGTAAAATAATAAGTTACATGTACAACCAATCACATATATATTACTGGGATTGAACATAAACTTTCCAAGACCGAGACGAAAGTAAGAATTACCTGAAGTTCAAGATCCTTCAACTTGTGACTGACAAAGGAAAGGTTATCTATTGCATTTTGAATTTCAAACCTGAGCATATCATTGCCTCTTACTGCTGTTGCTAGTTCTGCTTGCAACTGCTCAATTTCCAGCTCTTTAGAATAAAGCTTCTCTCTTAACAGACTGGTCAGCAAAGCTTCTGCTTTAAGCTCAGACCTTATAGCATCCTACATAAGAAAAAATAGCAACAATATTATCAATGGGAAAAAGGGATTTACCACTCCCAGATCAATTCAAGTGAACATATAAACAAGAGTATTAATATGCATTAATAGGTAACAAACAATAAATAACTTTGTATTAGGTGTGCTTGCTCAGAAATTTAACAACTTGCAGCACCAACTTACCTCTGAAGTTTGATCATTTGGTGTCACCGATCCATCAGCATCGACACACTGTGGCTGTAATTTAGAAGCAGGTGAAATGGACTTCTCATGCAACAAAGTAGACATCATCTGCAAACTCCTTGCTAGGTTCTCAGTTCCCCGCTTAAATCCCTGAACTTTCACCTCAGTTTCAATAACGAATTGTGAATCCAAACCATTCTTGATAACTTCCACACACTGCTTACCATCTGGTAGACGTCGGACTGCTTTCCCTTTAATGAATTCCAACATCTTTGAACATAACTGGGTGCTCTCATTTAGCATTGATAGCCCTTGACTCTGTAAGCAACAGATGCAGGTCCACAACTCCTTATCTAGCCTGAAAGTTATAGCAATACTTTCTTTCCCATTACCTTTTAAGCGGTTTAATAAGTTCATATTCTCATGTCGAAGAGAATCAACTTCAAGCCTACAAGATTCTAATTCCCTTCTCAAAGCAAGTTCTACCCCTGTCAACCTCATTTGTTCTGTCTGTAATTTAGCCACATGCTTATCAGACTTCTCCACTGTTTGATTCCCCCCAAGTTTTTCGCTAAAGCCTTCTCGCAAGCCATCAATTGTCTTCTCTTGTTCACAGCAAGTCCTTAGTAATCTTGTAACAGATCTATGCAACCCTTTGCATTCTTTCTCCTTCTCTTCAAAATTGTTTTGGATGAAGACCCGATCTTCTTCTGCTGCTCTATACTTCTCTTGAAATTCAGAGAGCTTCTGTTGTAAAACTTGGTTTTCCTCTTTTATTTCCTTCACCTCTGTACTCAGGTCCTTAAGTTGCTGCTCGGAATTTGTCACTGCGATCCTGCTCTCTCTTTCTCTCTCATTAAAAGAAGAAACTTCCCTTTGAAGTGAGACATTATGCTCTGCAAGCTCTCTAACTCGCTCACGAAGCCTCTGCTCTTCTGACTGAAATTTCTCAAGCTTGAATGACCAGTCACTCGACCTTCTATCTAACTCCTTTTCCAGTCCTGACTGCAACTCATTCTTCTCCTTCTCGAGTCTTCGGGTTTGAGACTCCAATTCTGCATTTGCACATCTGAGTTCTTCCCTTGCGGAAGCCCTCTCAGCCATTTGTGACTGTAAAAGGCTTGAAACCTCAAGTGCTAAGTTTATCCTCTGCTCTGTTAGGTTTCTAATTGTTTGAATCAACATTGATGCATCAAACTCACCATCTTGAATAAAGCTTTCTTGCTCAAGTTCTCCAGAAAGAAGGATGACCCTCTCCTCTGCTTCTCTGGATCTTCTTTGTAGTTCTGCATCAATGTCATCTTCAATTTCATCAGAATTCACATCTTCACTTGTTCCACCATGAAAATGGTTCCATCTTTGGAATCCTGAGTTATCCTCTACGTGATACGTGTTAACTGTTTCGTGCAGTTCATCCAACAGAGAACTTTTTTGGGCAGCCACATCCGAGCTTGAACTGAAGCAGCCATCCAAGGATCTACCATAAATATCCTCAATCGTAATTGGAGCATCAAACTCCTTTGAAACTGTTTTGGGGAAACCATTAGACTGGGAGAGTCTCTCAATAACATTCTTCGCAAGTCTCCTTGGAGATTCATGCCCAAATCCATTTTCTGCCCAATCTTTATGTGAGAACCGAAGACGGGAACTTTTAAATTCCCTAAATGAACAAGCCCTTGGTTTTTCTTTGATGCTATCTGCTGGTGAAGTAGGTGCTGCATAATGAACCCGTGGGGAAAGCCTCCCATTATGTCCAGCATAATTTTTCTGAGAACTGTTATTGGTCGTGCTTCTTTCCTGCTGCTGCTCTCCATCAATGTAGCGGTCCACAATCTTACCTGAAATATTACTAGAGCTAATAGATGACGAGTCATTATAGGTTCTAGAAGAACCAGGCCTCTCAGATCTGTGTACATTTTGAAAAGCTGGCTCTTCGAATCGTTTTGTCTTGTGTTGCCTCTCAGGAGTAAAAGTCCGACCACTATCACATAAAGGAACCCCGGTAAAGTTAGTTTCATGAAGCAAATTCTAAACAGGTTTTTCATGTGACATAATTTTTTAATAATGTCTTCAAAGAAAATAAGCTTCAGGCAACAAGTTCGGGTTCATATAATTTAACTGACCTAGCAGACTCACCGAGATAAATGATCACATTGCTGATGTAGAGCACTGCTGGTATTACTAGAAGGAGATCTATTTCGATCATTCAAGCAAGAAAAATCAGTTTGTCCTGGCCCATCACCAAAGGCAGCTGATGACAATGAGCGGCTCCTTCTAAGACCTGAACCGGTATTGGAGCTCTGGCAATCAGATGCTTGCTTTTGAGATTTGGGAAACAATGGCCTAGGACTCCTAAAACTATTCTCCGCTTTGTCATTATTTTGACTTCTCACGCCACTTTCCAATGGTTTCTCCCAATAAACTTGCTTATCTGTTGATGCTGGAGGAAACCCATTGTTGTTTCCATTGCAAGACGCAGATGATTTGAAAAAGAAAAACTTCTTCATGAGTAAATCTTCAGCAGGAATCGAAAACTAGATCTCATGAAAGTTTCCAGTATTTAGACGTGATCCTTTAGGCCAAGCTCTAAAAATGATGAGATCTAACTAAACCTGGAATAAACAAAAGAAAAATACAGATCCACACAACCATCACTGAGACCGCTAGAAATAAGGTAAAAAAAAGTGAACCAGAAGAGAAATTATAATAAATCTCTTTTTTGGATTTTTAACTTGTCAAAAAAGAAAACACATCTCATGCAAGCTCAAAAATTTGGATTTCTTTTCCAAAAGAAATATTCTAAATAAGAAAATTAAAGCATGTAGTAAGAGAATAATCATTATAAGAGGAACCCAAAGGACTGGTAACGAAATCAACAACAGAGTCTGGAATAATAACGTCCATATACTTGTCAAAATAGTAAAAAAAATTTGGGAACCAGAGTGCGCATCCTATCAAATTTTACAACATATCCCCTCAAATAGAATATCTTGAATGCCCAAACAGCAATCTTACTCTGCATCTTTTATTTTATCATCCTCAGCCACACCAAATGATGTAACACATTTTAAGTGACTTCAAAGATCAAAAATTAAATGAAAAGCTACTTAAAATATGATACATTAGCAGTGTGATTGGGAATAAAAAGAATCCAGGATGAAAAACAACATTTTCCATGCCCGAATAATATAAAAAAATATGAACATCCTACATATTCCAAGTCGCTAAACAGTAAGCATATTTACAGAAAAAGTTTAACAGACTAACAGATTAATTTGAAAAGACAAATAATATATCAAACCAACTCGAAATCCGTTGGTAAAGAAGCAAAAAAAAGGGCACATATTTAGAAGAAAAGTCAATAAGTTCAACCCATCACAACTTTCAGCCTTTTCATGGTTCACCACGCATTTGAATGCCAAAAAAACCTCAGGCATGCTTCCAATAGTAAAGTAGAAGCACCACACAGAAAATTAAAAGAAAAGTGGAATTAAAAAAACAAAACAGATTCAGGAAGTTCTTTATACCCTTTCTTGATGAATTAATCCCATGAGATAATCTAAAAAAAAAAAAAGATGCTGAATATTAGGTGAACTTCAACAAGAGATCAGGAGCTTGATATACAGTTGCCAACGACTAGTTTGACATACCAATTAAATATGCAATTAAAAAAAAAAACACAAAATCGAAACAAGATTACATAGTAACAGAAGATGAAGAAGAAGAAGCGTACGAGGAAAAGTTATAGCTCAAATTTCGGCAACGCCTTTGTTGCCGAAAATCATTAAAAAGGTTGAAAATAAAATATTAAAAAACAGAATAAAGAAACAGAAAGAATCTGGATAGTTTACATTTTAGAAAATAAATGTATCAGGACTAAGCTAGTGACCAAGATGAACCCTAAAACCCTAAAAGCCTTTATCCTAACTCTGACACTAGAATGGATCAAATGATTGAAGGCTTTTCGATTCCACAAGATCGAGGCATTCCCATCCTAATCCTCCTAGAAGACTCTGAACTCTATAATTTTTGCAGTTACAACTATAAAAGAATTTCAAGAAAGGTTGATGGCGAAAGTAACCAACCTCTGTTTGGTAACTTTGGTGGTTCGGAAAGTAATTGGAACAAATAACTGTTTTAAGAAATTATAATTTCAAGTTTATTTTCCCTCAAAAATTTATAAAAACAAAAGCAAAAACAAAACAAACAGAGTTGCATAAAGCAGGACTTACAAGTTCTACACCGAGTTTCTCTTCAAACGATCGAAAAATTTGAATCTAAAGACTTATCTTGTAGACGAAAGAAAAATAATAAAGCAACGGCAAAAAATTTAAAAAAAAAAAATCACAATTTTTTCTCAAAATAATTCGCAGTCTCGGAGTTACTAACCTACCATTACTGGACGAATGCTTCTCTTTAACGAAATTTAAATTTCAAAACAGGAGTCCAATTCAGACATCCGAATTATCAGGTATACGAATTTTGCTCTCAACGGCATTGAGGAAGCAAAAGACATTACGCGGCCGGCAGTTGAACCAGTGAGATTTGACGGCGGCAGAGATTTATGAAATTATAGTAATATATACGGGGTAACGATTTACAAAAATCGATGATTTTAATGATGAAGGAGAAAGAAATACAAATAAAGGATAGGGACAGGCACAAAGAAAATTTAAAGAGAGAGTTCAAAGTTCAAACACAAATCAGCTCCTCTCACTCCTGGCTCTGAGAGGGACTCATACAAGAGACATTAGAGGTTTTTTCGTCCGAAAATAAACGTTTCCAGAAAAAATTTAATAATAATTTTGATTCCGCGGATAAAGCGGAAGAGGAGCGGGGTCTGGTGAAGTAGATATCAGGTGTACTCGAATACAGGTGAACCTAAGCCCCAAGTGGAAAATTTAAAAATGCCGGCTCATTAGCCAAGGTTCACTCATCATGAAATGTCAAACTCTTACGGGACCGTTCATTACATTTTCCACGTGATGTAGTAATAATAATACACACGTGTAATGAACTGTCCCATAAAAATTTGACACGTCATGCTGAATTTAAAGTAGGCTAATGAGCCGGTATTTAAATTTTCCTCTTTAGGGTAACGAGCTGATTTGTGTTTGAACTTTGAACTCTCTTTCAATTTTCTTTGTGCTTGTCCCTATCCTCTATTTGTGTAGGAAAATGTTAGTGGAGTCTCTCAATTTTATCGTTTGTGTTTTTATTTTTTTATTTTTTACTGGTGCTAGCGGGTGGGTAAGCGTTTACCGCTAGTTATAAATTTATTATTATTTTTTTAATTTTCTTTTATGTATTTTTTAACATTTTTAATTATTAAGAAATAAATAAATAATTAATAATTTTATTAATAATCAATTCTTTAACTATTAAGTAAAAAATAAAAAAATAAAAACACATAAACGATAAAATCGAGAGACTCCACTAACATTTTTCTACGTTAAACTATTAGTATTAGATAATAAATAATAGATAATAGATAATAGAGATAGATATTAGTATAAGTATAACTAATACTATATTATATTATTAGTATTGGTTATAAACTTATAGTGATTTAGTATAACTATATAATATATTAGACTATATAATAATATTAATATTGTACTATTAGTATAGTTATATATTAATATTAGTTATAAACTTATAGTCATTAGTCATAGTGATATTAATAATTTAATACTATATATAGTTATAGTCTTATAGAGTTATAGTGATTTCTTTATAATTATAGACTATAGTTATAGACATAGTGATTTAGTTTAGTTATCAATTTATAATTATATAATTATATTAATGATGTTAATTGTCATTTGTTACTTTGTTGAGTATATTAATGTATTATAATTTATGATAGTTCTAAGTTAATGCATAATGAGCTATTTACAATTTTTTACATTTTGTATATGAAGCAATAACTAATAAGCATAGATAATTTAATTATCCATGATTTCATACATCCATATATGCTTTATATTTACTTGCAAGTTGCAACTTAGTCTCATAGATATCACACATTAGTTAATTGTGAATTGATAGGTTAATTGATAATATACGATTAATATAATATTAATTTTAATTACATATTTAAAATTTTATATTGTAAATATGGATAGGTTAGATGGAAATTACATAATTTATTATACAATTATTATATAAAATAATATATTTAGGAATAAGTTAGATGAAAACTAAATAATTTATTATATAATTATTATATAATATTTAATATTTATAAAATTTAAAAAAAAAGGGTCGGTCCCGTCCAGTCTGGTTCGAGAAATCCCCACCTTGGGACCAGATCGAAGACCAAAATTTCCCTACTTACTGGACCGAAACCGACCACGTATTTTTTTCGTCCGGACCGACCGTTTTACACCCCTAATTAAAACCATCCATTTTTGTAACTCGTTACCCAATATATATTACTATAATTCCATAAATCTCTACCGCTGTCAAAAAGTGAAAGTCGCGTAACATCTTTTGCTTCCTCAATGCTGTCGAGACAAAAATTCGTATATATTTATCACAATTAATATACATTATAATGCTAAATAACTATACCAATACTAATACTAATATTAAATACTATAATATACTAAGTTAATATTATATATATTTATAATGATATTAATATTAAGTTAACTATACTATTATACATATATTATACTATAACTCTTACAATATATTAATATATACTAATACTATATATTATACTATTACAGTGTTACTACTACATATGGTGTATATATATATATTATAGTGACATGGTGATACTAAATATAACTATATTAGTATTAGTATAAATATTAGTATTAGTTATAGTGATTTATTTATAGTGATTAGTATAATTATATCACTAATAGTGAAGAAATGATATTTGCAGTCGTGAAATGTGAAAGCATCGTGCAATCACTTTAAAAAAAATGAGTAAATACGGAACCCACATAATAAAAAACTAATATTTTAATAGTGAAACCTACTCTTTTCAAAATGATTGCACAGTATTTGTACACTTCACGATTATATGTAGCATTACTCCTAATAGTATTTGTATACTAATGCTAATAGTGTTAGTATTACTATATCACTATAATATCATATAGTGATATAGTATTAATAGTTATACTAATACTGTAGTGATTTATATAGTTATTTATATATAGACTTAAAGTAGATTACTAATAGTGTTAGTATTATGTCATAAAATGTAATTAATATACTAATGTATAATAATTAATTAATATAAAATATAATTAATATACTAATGTATATTAGTGTTATTAATGTATTTATCAAAATGAATATGTTGAGAATTTATTAGGTTATAAAATGTAATTAATATATATATATATATTATATGAATAAAATATGATCAAACAAATGACACGTTTGAAATTAAAATTTTATGTAATAAATTATAATATAAGATTATTTCATATATAATTATATATTATATATAATATAAAAAATTTGAATATAATATCAAAAATTAAAACATATGATCAAATAAATGTTCATATTTAATATTAAAATTTTATGTTATAAATTATAATATAAAATTATTTCATATATAATTATATATTATATATCAAAATTTTATATAATATAAAAAATTTCATATAATATTAAAAATTAATTAAAAAATATATATTTGTATATATATACACAAATCAATCCTGTTTCATGCCAGAAAACCTAAAATCGAAACCGACCCTAAACCGAACTGGTTCAGAATTGGACCAGACCAACCGGTTCGGGCCGGTTCTCTGGTTTATTTTTTCAGCCTTAATAATAAGTAAATTTAAAACTGAAAAACAAAAAGATACACTACAAGACATACAATAAGAAATTAATGAAATAAAATAAGAGGTTAAGAATTTGAAAATATCTAGTTTTAAATTAGAAGTTTCAAATGAACAACTATTACAATAAATTATATTATTAAAAATATATAAGAATATTAATACCCCTAATAAAAAACAAAGAGAATGCTCAACAATAGTTATCAAGGATGAGACAGATAATTTTATTAACATCTTTGAAAAAATAAATTTTTAGAAATTATATACTGAAGTAACAGTTTCAATTAATTAACAATTTTCTTTTATAACAATTGTCGTATTAGACATAGGAGCATATTTAAATTGTATCCAAGAATGATTAATACCCTTTAAATATTTTAAAAAAATAAAAGAAACATTATCCCAAGTCAATGGAATCAAATTGAATATAAATTATAAATTATCAAATGTACATATTTGTAATAATGGAATTTACTTTAAAACAACATTTATTTTAATAAAAAATATTAATACTAAAGTAATACTGGGAAATCCATTTATTGCTTTACTAATTATTATACCATTTTTCTGTAACAGATAATGAATTTTTACTAAAATATTTAGACAAAAAATTCAATTTAAATTTTTATTTTCTCATGTTTCAAAAGAGATCAATTCATTAAAAGAAGTCTCACTAATTAAAGAAATCAGTTTTTTTAACAAAATATAAGATTAATAGAAAATAAAAACAAATAAATTTCCTAATACAAAATTGAAATATAAAAGAATTGAAAAAAAATTAAAAAATCCATTATTAATCTAAAAATTAATAATTTTAAAACAATAATTGAAAATGAAGTACGTTTTAGTCTACCAAATACTTTCTTAAATATAGAACAACACATAGTTAAATTACTCTATGATAAAACATTTTATGAGAAAAATACTCTTACTAGAGCAAGACCTATTCAAACGAACAATGAATTGTTAGAATTTTACAAAAAATAGATTAATGATCTATTAAGAAGAGAATTAATAAGAAAAAGTAAATCATTATGAAGTTGTGTTGATTTTTATGTTCAGAAATAGACAGAATTAGAATGAAGAGTTCCTCGATTAGTAATCAATCACAAACTATTAAATAAAATATTACAATAGATTCGGTATCAAATTCCTAATAAAAAATATTTATTATATTGACTTTATAATGATATTTTATTTTTAAAATTTAATATGAAAAATGGATTTTGACAAATACAAATCTTTGAAAAATATAGGTATAAAACAACATTTACAATTCTATTTGGACATTATGAATGGAACTTTATTGTCATTCAGAATAAAAAAATTAAAAATGCTAATAGTGAATTCATTATGAATGAGATATCTAATCCTTTCACTCATTTTTTAATAGTTTATAAAGATGATGTAATAATTTTTTTCTTCATCTATTGAGCAAAATTGAAAACATTTAAATACATTTGTTCAAATTATTAAACAAAATAGATTAGTTGTTTTCTCACCAAAAATAAAGTTATTACAAGATAAAATTAGATTCCTTAGACATGATATTTATCAAGGAACAATTACACCAATTAGTAGAGCAATAAAATTTGTTAATAAATTTTCTAATGAAATTAAAGATAAGCAACAATTACAAAGATTCTTGGGAAGTCTTAATTATGTTGTAGATTTTTATCAATCACTCGTACTATTATGTAAACTATTATTCAAAATATTAAAAAAGAATCCATCTCCATGGACAGAGAAGCATACAAATATTGTAAAACAAATTAAGTCTCGTGTTAAGAAACAAAAATTTGCACCATTAATAAAGAATGTTGGATCATGCTCAAACGAATTACAGCACTATTAAAAAATAAATTTTAACTATTGTATTATGCATTTCTAAATTTCAAGATGATTTATTAAATCAGATGTTTTTACTAATAATATATTGCAAATCAGTCAAGGAAGGTTTGATTAAAGATTAAAAAACCTGCTTGCTAAGTAGATATTTACTAGATAACAAGCTATATTAATTATTTTTGATTTTGATATTGAACATATTAAAGAATAATCTAATTGTCTTCCTGATTTTCCATCCCAATAATTCTAACAAAGAAAATTACAGCATCTTCAAAATCTATAGTGAAATATAATCTTCATATGCTAGACCACCATTTCCTCTCTACCTTTTGCCTTGTCCTTCAGCAACTCTCAACCCATACACAGTATTAGGAACATTACCACCATCAATCAGGTCATCTTATGACTCATTTCTACCATTAGCCTCTTCAAAATTACCAACATATTCAAAAGTCGTTTCACCTTCTTCTTCTACTCCATCTCAGATTCTTAGTCCTCCACTTTTATCTCAACCTTCTGCATCCTCCATTATTATTAAGACTCTTTAGTATCCAGTCTTCCCAATTAAAGCTAAAATTCAGCACCTGTTATATCCCCAGAAATTACTTGACGCCTTTCTATTACCAGACTGGCATTACATTCAGCAAAATATTAAGAAAACACAATATTTTTATGAATTTATATCAGTAGACACAGATTCAATTATTTTTCATCCTTATGACCCTTCATATTATAATTACTACGATTACTAATAGATATGGACAAAAATGCTTTTAAAACAAAATATGCATCATTCCCGGTTCCTTCACTTTGACAAATTACAGGAGATTAAGACACTCTCACGATGATTTCTATGGTGAGATTATTATAGACCTGAACCACTTATTCTTCCTATCCCTCTCAAAGAAAGTTTTACAATCTTCTCATCCCAAAATGATTATCCACCTGCATTGAAACAATGTCCGGCACTTTTCATTTTCTTTATCAAAACAAAATCAAATTGGATTATGAGGTGAGAATATGTTAACCTCTATTTCAATATCATTATGTTCTTAACCCGCTAAGTTTCAATCAAATGGTGGGAGAAATATAATTATAATCACGTTGTAAAAATATTTTCAAAAATTTCCAAAGCCTCTAAAATTATAATCCAGAAGAATAAATTTCAGGCCCAATTAACATCCATTATCAGCAAAAAAAGATCTAAAGAAATTAACTGAAACGATATCACAAGTCCCAAATAGCGATGATGAAGAAGACTCACCACTAGATCAAGTTAGATTATCTCCATCACACAAGTCATGTCATCATCAACACAACAAGCCTATCCTTCTTAGGCCAACTCATCTTTCCATCCCATCCATCTAATGGACTCTCAAGATCCGCTCGATCTGGATCTTTCAGAATACGACAATATCATAATGTAATTCTAGCAAGACAAGTCATAAATGAGCATTATTGAAACTATTCATCCATTACATCCACCATCGGTTGATGCATAAAGACAAAACAATATTAGGCGTTAATTATTAGATTCATGTTTGGTTTCACTCGTCATAAATGAGCATTATTGGCACTACCTGTGGCGCCCTCGACCTCCACGTGTTATTTTTGTGGAGTTCGTGATACCGGACTGATGACCACGTGGATCACGCATCCTAACGATCAGTGCTCAGAGTGTGTACAATATGCAATAAGTGTACAATATAATATTCGCAGAGGATAAATAAAAATGTATTTCTTTATTAAGTACCATAATTGTTCAAAAACAATAAAATATATTTACAAGATTTATACAGTCATCCGACAGATAATTTAAATAAAAGAAATAACATAAGGGAAACAAATCTCGTAACGCTGATCAACATATTAACAAGTCATGCATTTGGCGGAGCCAGTCCCTCGGGTTCATACTTGGGCTCATCGTCAAATTCTACAGCACTATAAGACGGAACCGTGAGATAAAACATCACAATGAGATTATAATATCTCAACAAGTAATTAACCATAACAAAACATTCAAGAGACTTAAAACACGTTAATACAATCACACGTCCATATACGAATAAATATGAAGGAAAGAAGACCACATTTCTTTTTCCTCAAAAATACACTTTTAATCACTCACGCCAAAAATCTCATTTTGGCCCAATCATAACCATTATTTTATTATGCATGCACCACAGTCTCTCCCATGGACCGTCCGCACACTCTGGCTCTCATCGTCACACCACAGGTAACGTCCGTGCATGAGACTTCGTAACAAGCGATGCCCAGTTCCGCATCCGGTGCGTACATGATCAAGCATCCTCTAACCTCGCCAGCAAAAGGCCACGGAATCGGTACGAGAGCGTTAGTGTCTCGTCCTTTCCCACTGTCGTCATGCGACAACTCAGGGGACGTCACGTCAGTTTATTACACTCTCGAGTGACCAGAGAAGTTCTACCGAGATAATACTTCATCTCGGCTTGAGGTCATGATATACACGTACCCACACAATCAGTCTTAATTCCTAACAGACAACATGACTTCATAACACAATTTATTAAAAACGATAAATATGCATTACAACAGCAAATATTGGATGACATCGTAAATAACTCATTTACATAAAATCTCAACAATTACAAATATACAATTTCACAATAAACTACACGCGTAATCTCGTCCTCCAATTCGGCCCAAGACCCAACACCAACATCAACTGCAATAATTTCCAACACTTCAACTGTCCAATTCCAACAAACATAACGTTATTTTAAAACTCATGGATTGCGTTGGAAAATTACGTACACGAATATTGGAAAATTTCTGAAAGATCGCACGAGTGGAGGTGTTGCGAAAAGTGGCGGCACAGCGGCGGCAACAGTGATTCAAGGGCAAAACAGTGGCCTTTTTGGTGAGTTTCTCTTGAGGACAACTCGGATTAGGTGAAAAAATAGTTGGAAAATTTAACTCACGACAAGTACAAAAAATTCACCAAAAATCGATTGAAGCTCACAACTTTTGAACAAAACTTCTCAAACTCTTGGATTAACAACCAAAATTTACAGAACAAAACTCTAAACACCTAGAGATGCAAAAAGCTCATACGAGAGAGAGAGGAAGAGAAATTAGCAAGATTTAATTGAAGAACCTGGTTGAGCACGATAGTTACAGGTAGAAGAAGTGAAAAACAACAGGACAAGCCGTGGAGGAGATGCGTGGCAATGTGGGTTGCGTGGTGAAGTGGTGGGTTGACAGCAATTGAGGGAAGGCGTTGCCGAACGACACGGAGGCAAGAAAGGGAGCTTGAGGTGGAAAGTAGTGGCCGCGTGGAGCAGCAGCTGGACAACAAGTCTTTAGAGCCACTGTCGAATGACACGAAGCAGCCATGAGATGTAGGAAATGAGGTGGTGGCAACGACAACAATTGGATCATGATGAAGTTGGAAGAATATAGAAGGAAGAAGAATAAAGAAGAAGAAAGGAGAAGAAAATAGAGGCACGATGCAAGAGGAATAGATCAAACCCTAAGGGGTTTGTCTCCAAAACTACGCCGTTTAACTTAAAGGGAGGGCTGGGTTCTTAATCCGCACGGGCTGGGCCTCACAGTGCATAGGGTTGGGCTTTTGGGCTCTCCTAACTCACACACCCACGGCCCACAACGAGGAACACACAAACACAAGCCCAAAATAAAACATTAACCACACACATAAGCCCAAAAAATAAAAACACAATAATTTAAAAAGCCCAAACCAAGAACACAAAATAAAATATCATAAATAAAACAACACATCTAAATAAATAATAGGAAATTAGAACACATGAAAATTATGGATCTCACACTACCTATCCACTATCTGCTAACATATGAAGACAAACAATTTTAGATGTTCATTATTAGATTATTGTGTACAAATTATTGTTTTAGTGTCTATAAAAATGAAGTCCGTAAACAAAGGAAGGCATTTAGAAAAATCTCATTTGAAGTCTTTCCCTTCTCTCAATCATCGTTTCCGAAATAATCCCTTTGTGTAAAATTTCTTTCATGTCTTTTGCCTCTAATCATTATAAGAATTAATCTTCTTGTAAGTATTATGTTTTTTATGAAATCAAGTTTATCAGTTATGATTTCTACCTTGTATATTTGTTATTTTATGCATATGACTAGTTATACCGCATATTATTACTATTAAACTATTATTAAACTCTTGTTATATTCAGGGTATACGTTATTGGTATCAGAGTTATTGGCTATTTATATTATTATATTGTTTCATATTGTTGTTATTTTTCTATTATGAAATATTATTTTGCTCATGGCATTGGCAATCGTGATCTTTATGATTTAAAATGTTTAGCATATAATACAAGGCTTGAGTTAAAAATAATGATTGGAAGGAAACAATAATTAATGAAACTAGATAAAGAATCAATGATTAATAAATATCTAGTCTATTTAAGCAGACAGACGACTATAGATGAAATGGATGATCATTATAATTTCCTAAGAGACGTGCTTAAAAGAATACATAATCATTTGAGCATTATCGCTTTATAAAAAAAAAAAGAGTAAGAATTTGTCGAAATAAATTTTTAACAACGATAGACTATAGGAAAGAAAATGGAGTACATTGAGAGTCTTGTGTTGATAAGCCAAGAAGAATCCATTGATTAGCCCGTTTATGCTAGGAAGTTATAAGGGTAGTTTCAGTGGTGTTCCCTTAAGATCTTGATCTACTTATTAATATAAGAAATCATTATTTAAAAATTCCGCCTCAATGAATTATTTATTCATATATGATTCATCCAAATCCTCTGCTGGTATTCCTACAAAACTTGATAACATCAATCAAGAAGATTATAATATATTAAATATAGAAAGAAATTTGTAAGATTGGGCAATTCTAATGTTCCAAAAAACCAAATTTATAAACAATCTACTTTCTCTTCAAAAATATCATTTCTTACTAATTATTCTATTAAAATTGTAGAAAAATTATTAATTTAAATAATGATTATGAATCAATACAATTATTAACAAAAGATGCTATTAAATCACTAACAATAAGTAGATTAAATGCTTTAGTACTACTTTATCTAAGAGGTGGAAGATATTATAAATTTCATGACTCATTACTTAGTATGGTAGAATTTAGCATGTTCCAATGTTGAGTTTATTTCAATTATTATCTCAATTATTCTCTTTCATTATTTAATACTAATATCCTACACGCTTTAAAACAAATGGTTATCACATGATGAAATGATCACATCCTTTAACTGTAATTTATGTGATCTACTATAAACTTATGAAAATAACATTAGAGCCACAAGCCCTTATTACTAGTCTAAAAAGTTACACATTATTATTACAATCTAGTATACTAAATTCTAGTATACAGACTCTTAAATAGATTTATTGGATTCAAATTACTCTTCCTAATGAATGAAAGTTAGATAATATAACCGCATTATTTAAAATAGAAAACAATATTACAGATGATCTATAATATATAGATAAAAAAAGGACGAATTAGTCCAAATAACTTTTCAACTTTTTAGAAGATAGTGTTCTCATTATTGAGTTGGAGTCGGTCAAACTCCCCATTTGCCTCTAATTCTGATTCCGATTTCAATTTTTTGAAAAAAAATTTTCGATTCTGACTTGTTGGAATTGAAGCAGAGTGAGAGTCAGATTTCAAATTTTTGCTCTACTCTAGTGATATGAAGGTCAACTGGTAGAAAAGGGAATGAGAAAAATTCATGACTTTTATTACATGATTCATACTCATGATGGCCATCGTGCATACTTTTTGAACCTTCTTTATGTTGCGTAATGATGCATAGTATTAATCTTATATCATGTAGTTTTTCTCATCATTGCAAGAACACCCCGTCTTAACACTCATGACGACATGTCCTTGCTATGTTCTCGCGGGAAAAAAACCAATCAAAAAATGACTAGCCGCGTAAAATTTTATTCTTGTATTATGTTTTTATTTGCATTTTTTTCCTTTCATATTTGACATTTTATTTTATTTTGTCCAAATTAGATATTAATCTTGTCAAAGTTAGACACGATTGGGAAGAAAATTCAAACAATTATTCTTATTCAGTTATTATGAAGCAAGGAAATGAAAAAAAAAAACTCGATACCATGTTCTTGGTTAGTTAAACTTATGGCATATGACCCGATTATTCAACTGAAAAATATGGTTTCAAAACGCCCTACTCTCTTGTATAAAAATAAAACAATCCAGTTTGATTTTGGAATCTCTCGATAAAACGAATGCATGGATGATGAACGTGGATAAATTTGAGTAGATCAACTTCTTAATTCCCTACAAAAATACAAAGAATAAATGCATAGACAGATTTAATAACAATCATGAAACGGGAGATTTAGGACAAACCCTTTAAGATGATGTTTGGGAAATGAGATGAGATGAGAATTTTGTAAATAGTAATAAGATGATTTGTAAATAGTAGTGAGATATTTTAAATTAAGTATTTATTGGGTTTTGGAAAATGAGAGAAAAAAAATTGAACAAAATTAATATATTGTTATAATATAATTTCTTAATATTATTTTTATTTTGAAATTTAGAAAAGTTGAATTAATTTTTATTTTTTATTTGAAAATTTAAAAAGATTATAATAATCAGTTTAAAAGTATTTATATTTAAATAATATTTAAAAATAAAATGAGATGAATGAGATAAAAATTATTTCTAACATTTCCCAAGTGTCAAAGAGGGGAACGCAATTGATGAGTTATGACATCTTTTAATTTAACAAATAATGAGATATTGAAATATCAAGTAGGTTGGGGGGGGGGGGGGGGGGGGGGGGGGGGGTTGGGTTGTGGGGCTTTGTTTTAGTTAAAGGTAAAAAGATTGCAAAATGCATTTAGTCAATACATACAAATTCTTTTATCACGTGAAGAGGCATGAGAAGGTTCAAGACACATTTTCTATATTTGAAAAGGACTAATCTATTAAAATATTATAAAGATACTTGGAAATCTCATACATATATATTTATCAATTATCAAATAAGATATTATAATCTCTCTCTTTACATATCTAACAAGGACGTTTGGTCATTTCGTCGTAGGTGGCATGGTTAAAGTCTTATATTTATAGTTGAGTTAGACTCTGGTATTATTTGTGACGTTTCAATAGAAGAAACAAATCACATGACCTAAACTCCAAAATGACTAATCAATAATACAACTAAAAACTTATTAGGATATTATAAAAAGTACAAAATTCTCCTTCTCAAGTGTAAGATCTTACACACCACCTACTATTATCATTTATTAGAATGGAGTATACAACAACCGACTAGTAAAAAACCAAGAGAGACCCTTTTTAAGTTTTCTAATTGAATTGAGTGGTAAAAATACAAAAATAAGATAAATAAAAAGTTATGTCTCATGTAGTTACATAGATAAGATGTAATAAGATAAAAATTAAATAAAATATTGTCAGAATATAATTTTTATTTTAGATTTGAAAAAACTAAGTTATTTATTATATTTTGTGTCAAAATTTTAAATAATTATAATAATTATACGAGTCTCATTTCATCTTGATAACCAAATTAGGCCTTAAATACTTACAGATAACATTAAACATCGTAATATACTCATACGTGTATCTTTTTAGAATTAGACAACTCTTATAAAATAATTGGGGAAGATCTCAAAATGGAACAATAAACACCATTAAAGATATTCGAACGGTATCTTAAAGGAATGAAAAAATATGATTAGGGTATCAATTACGACATGAAAAACATGATTTAGTGCTATACTATTTGTTACTCGTCCCCAAAGCTTTTAGGCTTCAATTTTTTAATATTGTGGGATTAATTGAATACGAGAAAGCGGAATAGAAATTTTCTCGAAACATCTCACTAAATTAATGACTCAATTAGGAAGAGATATACAGCATGTGAGTATGTTGCTCATAAATATTTAGGACTAGTTTGGGTAACAGAATACTCTACTAGTATTTATTATTTTATTATAATTTTAAAAAAATATATTTATAATTATAAATTATGTATTCGGTGCGTAATCATTTTGAAAAAAAGAATAAAACATGAAGTTCACAAGAAAAAAATTAATTTTTAATTGTGAACTAAATTTTTTTTTAAAGTGATTATGCGGTGTTTACGTAATTTATAGTTGTACGTAGAATTATTATATTACTTATTATCTAATTTTTATTATTATTTATTACTATTTATTACTATTTAATATTTTATCATTACCTTTTTACTATATTAAAAAAATATCTAAAATCAACTCATTATTCAAACAAAACTATAGATACCGGCCAAGATGTACAATCGCGTGGAACAGCCGATTTGGGTGTAAGCTGGCATCTTACGATTGGTCCATGTCAATGTTGTCACGGTTCACGTGGCTTGGACCTGTTGTAACTGTTTCCTATTTGTGAGGATTGGGTATCTGACTAGACTGTGACAGCTAGTTGGTTAGCCTGTCGGTGTTGTACAAATAGCCCAATTGCTCGTAGTTTAATGCAAAATGGGCCGGCTACTCATGAGCCCAATTTCTCTCGATATTCTCTCCCAATTTTCTTTCCTTTTCTTGCAACCCAAGCATACACATAACTTCACAAATTACAAAATACAAAACCAAAATAATTATAACCATCTTTCTATCTCCCCCTCCACTCTCTCTTTGCGGAAATGGATTCTCTTTCGAACGGGGCGGCAGCCGCAACCATCGCCACTCGGACCACTCCAATCACCACGACCGCTTCCCCACCGTCCTCAAAGCTGGCCCACCTGACGGAGTCCCTGAAGCTGGAGCACCAGTTCCTCCGGGTCCCGTTCGAGCACTACAAGAAGTCGATCCGAGCCGACCACCGCGTCTTCGAGAAGGAGATGTCTGCCGTTATCTCCGGCGTCACTGAAGCCGCCGATGCCGATCTTTCTAAAGACGACGCCGTTCATCATCTCAGCTCGCTCGTGTCCAAACTTCAAGGGCTCAAAAGGAAGGTCCGGGATTGAGAGCCCTTATTTATTTATTTATTATATCGCTTTGCTTGGTTAACAAGTGATTAGGAGTTCAAATTCTGGGTCTACAGAGGGAGATTTAATTTAATGAATCTTTGTAAGTTGGTTTCCCCAGTTTCGCACATCAAAATTCTTGAATTTCATAGCTGGAAAGTTTATTTTGAAATATTTTCAAGCGGACGAGACAATGAATTTGGACCAATTTGCCGACTATGATCCTTTGATTCTTTCAAGGACCCAGTCAAATTGCTCAAGTAGTATTTTTTCAATGAGCAAATTGTAAAATTCATCGATTTGATTATTATAAAGAGGTTACCATGGGTTCAGGAAATTAAGAACTTATATTATTCAAATCTTTAACCGGTATCCAAATCTAAGATTGTTGTTTTTACCTTCTTTTGTTTTTGAAGATTTAAAAAATTCAAGTGTATGCTACTGTTTGATAATTATAAAGTTTTCATTTACTTCTTTGCATTATTGGGCACTCAGATTTAGCAATCTTGTGATTTGAATGGTGGAAGATATATATATATTTTTTTTCAAAAGCTCTTATGTGCTGATCATTCTCACATATCTGATTTTTTAAGTTGGAAGAGGGAAGTCGTATCGAGAACTTGCAAGCACAGAGGTGCCGTGCTCGCCTTGATCATTTGGAGTCAGCAGATGTTGAGAATTTGCCGGATTGGAATAATACACGCTTGAAGCGGATTCTTGTAGACTACATGTTGCGAATGTCCTATTATGACACTGCAGCGAAGCTGGCAGGAAGCAACAATATTCAGGTATTTTGCTTTCTTGTCTCAAATAATTGGGGTTTTCTGTGGTGTATTCTTGGGGAGTTTTTTCTGCATTATTTACTGAAAGCGCAGGGATTACTTCTCAATGCCTATTTATGGTTGTTCACTTGTTTGTATGATTGGGCTTGAAGATATTGGAAAAAATCTATATTTCAAAAAAAAAAATAAAGTTTGCATGCCCAGGCACCCTTGTATTTCCTTCTCACATTCTTCTGAAGGCCTACAAGGTCCATGTGGATGCAATTACTTTTTCCTAGATTATTTGAAGTAATTAGCAATTTACAGTTTTCTACCTACACGTTGGCATTTCTGTTTTATATCGAATACTCACACATTCGCCACCTTTACATCTTCACCTAACTTGATTAATTTTGATGTCTCAGGATCTTGTTGATATCGATGTATTCCAAGAAGCAAAAAAGGTTATTGATGCTCTTCAGAATAAGGAGGTAGCTCCTGCCCTAGCCTGGTGTGCCGATAACAAGTCAAGGTTGAAGAAGTCCAAGGTATTTCCTATTCTATTTGTCTTCTTTAATTACTGGTGGATACGTGAGTTTGCTAAGATTGTTGCTTGCTTAGAAAAGGCTTCTACTGCTAGATAGATTGCTAAATGAAAGTTTATTGGATAGAAAATATATAAATTCTATGTCTCACCTTATAAACTGTAACACCCATTCCCGTAGGTATGGAATGTTACCTACATTCATAACATAATGCCCGGTAAAGAGATTCAGTCTCATAAAATACCTCATCTATTGGATCATAAAACTTGTCTAGCATGACAATCTTTCATTAAATAAAAGCTGAAAAATAAAAGAAATGATATGAGCTAGTTCTATGTGAAACCAACACTGCTTAAATGTCTAAATCATACACTAAGTCTCTGGAAATTTATTCTATTCTTGGCACTCCTGCTTTGTATCCACAAAATCATCATCTGAGACATTAAAACATAACAACAGAGAAACAAACAAATGAGTCGAAGACTCAATAATAGCACATCATACTGTAAACTTAACTTAGTTCAACATTAGACTTAATTTTGAAAACTTACATATATCGTCACATATTCACATAACATATATATCAATCATTAGTAACATAAGCAGAATCATACATAATCATGGCAATACATTTAACGTGGATGCATGAATAAATGACTCCATGCATTTCCTAACAATCATACATGGCTTGTTCATCTTGTTTTTCACTTATTTAGTGGCAATTCGTTACATGTGTTCATCGGTCCAATTGTCGTTGACCGTATATAACATAGGGTAAACCACGCTTGGGTCCGTGGCACCGTATAACTTATTATAACATGTAGTGAAACACGCTTGGGTCCGTGTTATCACTTAACATATGATGAACCGCGCTTGAGTCCGTAGCACCATCTGACGTATCATAACATGTAGTGAAACAAGCTTGACTCCGTGTTATCACATATCATATGGTGAACCACGCTTGAGTTTGTGGCACTGCTTAACATATCATAACCTGTGGTGAAACACGCTTAAGTTCGTGTCACCTCATATCATATGGTGAACCACGCTTGAGTCTGTGACACCGCTTAACATATCATAACCTATGGTGAAACACGCTTGGGTCCATGTTACCTCAAAACATATTGGTTTATATGTGGTTGACCACGCTTGAGTCTGTGGCTTGTACATCCACCCATAACTTAAGGCCAATCTTTTTTTTTTATAAGTATAACTTAAGGCCAATCTTAAAGCTTACCTGTCATTCATGTGTTTTCTTATTAACTTTCATAATGCATGAGACCATGTTCGACTTCATGACTTTACATGGCATATTAATATGAGTCTTACACCACATAGCATAGCATAGGCATGGCATAACGTGATCTAAACATTACATGGCATACATGTGATTTTCATAACATCTCATCCATCTAACAACAATCCATATCAGCATAGCATACATAGTCTCATTTGCAAACATATCATCATAATCCATCGAGGTTCATGAAAAGGGCTAACCTTTATTGGCTTGTAGCATAGCGTAGGTAATCATCACATTTTTCATGCACAATCAGAATAATTACAGCACACATATAATTATGATCATACTACTTACCTCTTAGCACTGCTTCTTGGTTCATGCTTTGTAGCTCATTACCTATATGAAGTACTAGATGTTACTAACTATCTAGAAAACGCGTTGTAGCATTCTACCCACTTGAACACATATCATGAACTTTAATCTAATAAAATATTCAACGATATATTGAATTTTATAAATACTAATATCATATAGTTATTAAAACAATAATATCATATCTAGTCCTTTAAATATAATTTAGTAGGGAATATATATATATATTATCTATTTTGTAAAATAACAGTGTAAATAATGATTTCACAAAATAGGTTTAATAATACTATAGGATAACCATAATTTATTACCCAATAATATATGTTTTAAATCCCTTAAAACTTACTGCTGTAAAATGGTTTGTAATCACCACCCTAATTAACATAATGTAGACCCTTAGAGTAATAAATCTTAAAAACCAACCACAAATAAGGCAAATCCAATTACCTCATGGGTGCAAACAATCATTTGGGGCCACGCCCGTCACACCACCTGGTGAAAAGATAGCGATTTAACCAGTTCCGTGTAGGAAAACTTCCGAGGGTGCGGTGCACGGAACCGGGGTTTACTTTGCATGGGTAGGTCCGAAGGGCCCTTCCTTGGAGAGGTTCCCCGACATAAAAAATAAAAAATAAATAAATAAATAGGGCAAGCCCAATTTAAAATTACATGTTTAATTGACCTCAAACCCAGCCCACATAGGAAATCAGCCCACGTAATGAACAGGTTTAAAACATGAAATCTTTCCTAGACATTGTAGGGCACAAATGTAATTACTCTAAAAAGTTTCTTCAAGAGGATTTACAGAAGGCTACAAAACAAGGGTTTTAAGGGCATTTGTGTAAGACCCATAATAATGCATGGGCTTTTTAGGAAGGCTGAAACAAAAGAAATAAAAGAGGAAAAACATGCTTATGGAAGAGGAGGGTTGTGTGATGCTCACCGAGAGCGAGAGAAGAACCACTGCGACGGTGGGTTTGGGTGGCTGGCCGAGGTTCATGGTGGAGCAACTGGAGGATCCCTCTGAATATGGTGGTGCGACACATAGATAGATAGACTGTCAAACCCGAAAACAGCAGAGAGAGAGAGGACGGTGGCAGACCAGAATAGTGGGGATCCGACGGAACTTGGCTGGCCGGCAGTTTCTGGGTTACTCAGTGGTGGTCCGATGTCCTTTAAGGTGGTCGGCGATGGCAGCACGAAATACACAGGCCAATGACACTGCCAATAGAGAGGGGGAGGGAAAACGACGGGGGAAAAAGAAAAGGCTTACCGTCGGCGTGCTCTATGGTGGGTTTCAGCGAGGTGGCTGTTTGGTTTCTGAGAGGAAGGCTGCAGTGGCACTGCGAAGCAGTGAAGGTTTGATTCTACTGTGGGAAGGTTCTGGCCATAAGGGGTATTGTGGTTTTGCTAAAGGGAATATTGTGAGTAAAATGAGAGGATTTATGGTAGGGTTTTTGACGTGTGAAATGGTTTCCAATTAGGAAACTATTCAAACTAGGAAATCAAAAGGGTGGTATATATGGGTGTGTATAGGGGAGAATCCCCAATCAAATAAAATCACTATTTCAAAATAGATCTTAAAAATAATAAAAATACTAATAATAATAATTCTAAACCCTAATTTTGGACCCATATGTTACATAAACTCATGTTTTAGGCTTCTTACTGTTGGTTACTGTAGCAAATAATTTCCAATGGTAGTCTACTTGGTTTCCACACTTTTCCCCTAGACATGAGGTTTTTCTGCTTAACATGTTGAAAGCTACTTTTTTTTTTTTTTTTTCTAAGTAAGAAGATATTTTATTAATATTGAAATAGGCATTGCCCAAATACACAGGAAGTATATATGAGATACACCTAGTTAGGAACTAGAAATGTTTACAAGGAAATCATGAAAGTTGAGACCATTAAAGTCTATAAAAATGGCCCACATAAATAAAGTCTTCTAGAAAAAACTCTTAAACTCTTCCAAAGAGCGCTCTCAATCCTCAAAATTTCTGTCATTCTTTTCCCTCCAAATGCACCAAAGTAGAAAAATGGGAGCCATCTTCCACACAGTTGCAATATGGGTTGAAAGCTACTTTTACAAGCGTAATATGCCAGTAATTTTTTTTTTCTTTGGATGGAGCTATTTTAAAATCTGAGTTTGTTACACTGGTATTAGAGTTGGTTTTCTGAACCTATTAAAAAGGGAGTTGGTGTTCTGAGCCACTTTCTCAGAGTCTTGGTAAAATTAGAACTTCTGTCATCATGTCATTTTTCCTGAATAAAGATTCAGTTACCACAGGCAAGATTTTGTGTCAGCTTGTTTGTTGATAAATTGTTTTAATGATGACAGAGCAAATTTGAATTCCAGTTGCGACTTCAAGAATTTATAGAGTTGGTGCGAGCTGAAAATAGTATGCGAGCTATAACATATGCTCGGAAGTACCTTTCACCATGGGGTGCCACCCATACGAAAGAGTTGCAGAGGGTCATGGCAACTCTGGCTTTTAAAAGTAATACCGAATGTGCTAGATATAAGGTGAACCTTTTCTCTTTTGTTCTGAACAATGTTTTTTCCCCTTATTGTAATGGATACTTCTTTGATACTTCAACAGGTTGGAAGCGCTATCATTTGATTATACGTTTTTTTTCTCTGTTCATCTTGTCCTCCATCTCCATGCCAATCTCTTGCATTTTGTATTTTATCATAATCCCTGAGTATCAAATGTTTCAATTTGACTGGAAAGTGACGAAAATATAACCTTCATTACAAAAATGATGAGTGAGACAGTGGTCACTTTTTAGGGATCACGATTTTGAAAAATGTAATATACTTATGTCTATTTACTTCTATTAATAAGATGTTCTGTCTTACTTATGATTATTGCATAGAGGTTGTCCTGACATGGTTATTGTGTTATGAATGGTCACATACAATGGTTAACAAACCAAGCTTTGAGTTCTTAAGATGGGTTCTGCTACTTATAGTTTATTTAATAAGAAACTTTTTTCTGAGAGTAGAACTGACCAACTTGTTAACCAGTATATCATAAGTAATATCAAAGTTGATTTGACCTTACTGTATTGCTCTATTATTCAGTGTCTTTGTTTGTTGGATCATTTAGGCCTACAAGTTTTTTTTTTTTTGGCGTATTCCAACAATTACAAACAGACACGTGCTTCATTTTTAAATAGTTATACAAATTTGTTTAGTTTTGTGCCAAGATTAACCTGATATGCCCATTAAACTGTGCATTAATATTTGATACCGCTGGTTCCAATTGTTTTGATGCCACTTGCTTGAAACCAAATCAAGTTTTAAGAAAAGCAGGGAGTTAAAGCGTCTTTCTTGGGCAATCAACTATGATGCTAAGGGTGGTAGCTCAAGTCGAGGGAAGACTAAAGGGAGGACATTATAAAGACGTTCTCGTAGAGGGAGTTTCGGGTAGAGTATTAGTCTTATGGAAAACAAGGGGTTGGGGTTGGGGAGGTGTGTTTTATTCCAATTTGGGCTTGGTGTATTTTGGGTAGTTTTTCATGGGCTTTTTGGGTCATTATGAGCTCTCTAGTATGGGTTAGGTGTTTTCTTGTATACATCCAGTGTACTTAGTTACTCCTATTGATATATATATATATATATATATAATATTTTTACTTACAAAAAAAAAAAAAAAAAAAAATTATTTGGTACCACTGGTTCCAATTAGATTCTCATATTTGGCCTAGACCTGTGTTACCTTCTTTGATGGCAGTTTGAGTGGTCATGTTTTGATTTTGGGAGCTGATATAGGTTACTTTTCTTCTTCTTCTTTTGCAGGTTTTATTTGAACCCATACAATGGGATTTCTTGGTGGACCAATTCAAACAAGAATTCTGCAGATTATATGGCATGACACTTGAACCTTTGCTTAATATTTATCTGCAAGCAGGCTTGTCTGCTCTAAAAACTCCGTATCCATATTCAATGCCCCATCTGATATATGTTGGCTATTTTGTCTGCTTCTACCCACCAAGCATCCTCATTCAATGCTGCATTTAATAGTTGTTTGCCTTTTTTGTCTGCATCTACCAAGCACTAGTAATTTTAGCATCACTATATATGGAGGACAAGTCTAAAGGTTCATATTCATTTGGTCAGAAATGTACAGCACACCGTAGTAGACATCAAAACTAAGGACAAAGCAGCAAGCACATTTCACCCGACATTTGTTTGTAGCGAAAGATGATATGGGACATTTCCACCCTATCAAACTCAATTCTTTGTGCTGTAAGGTATATGAAATGGTCATTGGTTCAGTATCCATATTTCTGAGTTTATTACAAATAGAACTCAGAAATGAGTTGTAGACTTCTCACGTAAACTTCAGGCACATATAATTTCATCTTAAGAAAAGATCTGATCAACCGACAATGAACTATGAAGCCTTTTTACGATCTGGCATTTGGTTACTGTGGTTTGACCCTGCAGGTGTGTGAGGGATACTACTACCAGTTTTATTAGATAATGTTCGGTTGCCTTGACCTGATTTAGATACTGTTATGAAGATGATTGCACCAAGGAAGACCCTCTATCACAGGATAATTTTCGGAAACTAGCGTTGCCTTTACCATACTCTAAGCAGCATCATTCAAAGTTAGTTTGCTACATAACTAAAGAGCTGATGGACACAGAGAACCCTCCCCAAGTTTTGCCTAATGGATATGTTTACAGCACTAAGGTTTGCATTGTTCCTGTTATAAAGAAAAATGTGTTCAGTTTATTATTTTAACTTATTATTCTTTGGCTTGGCAGGCTCTCGAAGAAATGGCCAAAAAGAATAATGGTAAAATCACCTGTCCAAGGACAGGTTTGGTCTGCAACTACTTAGATCTGGTTAAGGCCTATATATCATAGGTCCTTATATTCAGGCCCGTTTGCTGAATCAAAATTGTTTGAGAAAAGGGGGGAGGGGGAGAAATCTTGCAATCATATCTGTCTATGTTGCAGTTTATTTCGTCTGCTGTAGATAATTCCTTTCAGCAAGAACACGAGACTTATTTAAAAAATTCCTGATGCCTTGTTCCTGTGGTGGAGACTTGTATATATAATTTCTCATAACATTTGATGAACTTTGCCTTTGTACCAATGCTCTGATCTAAATCGATAAAGGTGATAGCCATTAGTTTCAATGAGGCAAGATTATTCTCCTCCAAAATGTTCCGAACCGGATCTTTTCTGCAAGGGAAAAAGATTTAACTGATTATATCTCACTAGGACAGTGATGCCGTATACTTCAGACATCCAGAATTATCCATTCAAGGTGTATGAAGTTTTGGTAATTTAACTGATTATATCTCACTAGTAGTGTCGTCTGAGTTGTACGAAAAGTGATTTCACGTTCCAAGTGCTTGGCAGTAGCTCGGCATTATAATTAATTACTGGCATAGAACCCTGCTATCCTCAGAAAACATTATCCATATAGATGATTTAATGCATTCAACGGAGGTCCGCTATAACTTCTATGAGACATGAGTCGAAGGAATCCCTACCCTGTAACTAGAATGACCATGACACGCGAATAAAGCCAACTGTTGGGATCCCCCCCCCCCCCCCCGCCGGGCGTCTAGAAATCTACATCCAGAAAGTATCCCGCCATGAATAGAACTTGCACAGCCATGAGACATGCATGACCATCGCCATCCTGCATTAAAAGTAGACCTCAAGGGAATCGAAACTCTAAACTCCGGAAAGAAAACCGCTAAGCCTACAAGGAAGCCAAATTGTGGTGACATGGAACAGTTAAGATCACTGGAACTGTTCCAAATGGTACCTCCAGACAAAAAAAAAAGTACAAAAAAATCTCAAACACGTTTAAAAATATTCGATACAAATGCTATCCGTACAAAGCAGTAGAAACCTTTAGCAAACATAGGTTTTAAGTTGACTTTCGTCACATAAAATTCTTTTAGTTTGACTCACTGCCCCTCGGAGAACCATGATTATCATCATCATCAACAGGGCTCCTGTCGTCCCTACGGATAGGACTAGGGCTGCGACTGTGGCCATTTTCTTCAGCAGGGCTCCTATAACTCCGCTCCCGGGGGGCCTCTCCATCAGCATCGTTGATAGGGCTTCTACTCTTTCCCCTGGGACTGCCACTGTAATCAGACCCATTGGCCTGCCTGCCATCCCTTTGGGATGGGCTACCTCGTTCTTCTGGGCTCCTCTCATCAGGTGTAGAACTACGCTTCCTCCCTTTAGATGGTGGTGGCGAGCTCCTATGCCGCTTAGGGCTTCGGCTGTCACGAGGGCTCCTTAATTTTCTTTCAACTTGCTCAAGGCTTCTCTCTCTCTTCAGAGGCGATCTAGATCGACTGTGAGAAATGAAATCTATTACACACCAGTGGATAATTAAAGTACCGTGTGTACAATGCCCTCCTATACAACCATAAAAAATCTTCATCTATCACGAAAATAGATAAATTAATCTCAATAGCTTAACCTTATGCTGGGCCCAAAAGTTCCTAGGAAGGATAATGATAGAACATACCTGTAACTACGGTCCCTACTGTAACTACGACTTTTGCCACGTCGAGGACTCGGTGACCTTGAGTAACTCCGCCCACGTCTGCACCAGAAATTTCTTGCTGAATGAACTCCAGAAATATAAAAGTGGCAGAAGGAAGAAAGATTCTGTGAGAGAGTACCTAAGTTTCTTAGGACTATTTTTACAATTCCTTTCTATGTGACCTCTTTCTCCGCAGCGATAACACTTATTCTTCCAGTCCCCAGCCTTGCAATCTCGAGCCCAATGGCCATCGATTCCACAATTAAAGCAGCGCCCTGATCCGGGAGGAGGACCTCTCCCAAGATACTCACGAGATCCACTAGGACCGCGTGGCCCCTAAACACAAGCCAAATAACCATATGAGCATAGCTTAAGTTTCTACCTCAAACCATCTCCTTCAACACTCTAGAAAAAAGAACGGTAGCAGCATGCAAACACCACAAAAAGCAAAGGATAATTTTTTTTAATAAAAGAAAATAAAGAACCCGAGTTAGATAATAAAAAGTGAAAACATGACCTTGTTCTGGCTAATTCAACCATCAGTTTCAAGAAAAAATAGAATATTATAGTTTCTTCTATAACATCACTTATTCATAACAAAGTTTGGTAATGCTTCTTTAAATTCTGTAATCTAGACAAAGGTGACAGGCCAATAAGTTTGAACCACTATCATATACACATGACCTCTACAAATTTAATTTAAGATCACACCATAAACATAAACCACGAGATCCAGATGTAGTAGGGAAAAAACATATTGAATCTAAAAATCAAGTCAAAGAGGCATAAAGATAAATGTGGCACATTCAAATGGATCTACATAAAAGCCTGGGGAAAATAAACTTGAATGAGTTATATCATGCCCAATTTTACCAAAAGTAAGGGCCCATGATGTGGAAAAAAACCAAAATAGTACTAAGCGCATACTTCCAAAAATAAAAATATTAAAAGTGTTACCAAGAGTATGCTGCTTGGTAAAATAAATTCCATTAATTTACCCCCTTCGCAAATTCTACAATGAGGCGGCTTCCATCAACATCCCGGCCATTCAGACCATATACTGCATCTTCAGCATCTCGTGGGTCACTAAATTCCTGGGATCAGCAGCAATTGAAAGGAAGAACATAGAGAAGATCATACTAGCAAAAGGAGCGATGTGAATGGACCACATGCATGAGAAAAAAAATGAGTGAGAGAATAGGACAAAGAATCGAAATACATACAACAAAGGCGAAGTCGCGCTTCATATCCACATCGCGTACTCTGCGTAAACGGGTGCCAGAAACAGTAAGGCCATCAAGACACAAGTATCGAAGGGTGGACACTTCGCCCTCACAGATGAACTAAACACCACTTTGAGATGTTGCCATTTCCATAAAAACACGCAATAACATTATAGAAAGACTTGCCAAATCCACCAAGGTTCACCCTCTCACCATAGACCTCCAGGTTAGGCAAAAGCCAAGAAACCTTCAAGAAGATCATTCGAGTTAAACCACACGAGACCCGTGGAGGGGTGCAACGTTCTCACACAGATATAAAATGAATATTTAAATGTCAAGCACAAAAGGGCTTGGCAAAGTCCTCATTTTCTCCCACACACCTAGCCATTCACGGCCCTATGTTCATGACCACCAATAACCAGTAAGAAGTCTAAAGATAGAACTTCATAACCACAACAGTTATGGATTTCGTTCACATCAATTGTAGAGACGAATGAAAAAAATAAAAGGTGCACTCAAAGATTTCATAATGGTTCATAATATGTGAACTTCAAACAATTTTAGAAGCAAAGTAATTCCTTAGAAGGCTGACAGTTCGTACGGCTTAAAGGACCGTCACAATTCGGTGTTAAATACAAACTAGATCAATGCAGGCGCTACAAGTTGGTACTCTTCTGGCAAACGCAAAGAATTCATACGAAAACAGAAGAAAGTCAAGTCTTTGATACCTTCCATATCTGCTAAAGAGGTCGTCAAGATCACGCGATCTCGTCCTCGAGGACAAGCGTCCCACGTAGAGACGAGTCCCACCATAGCGGTCATCATACCGAGGCATCTTTTTACCTACAGCATATGAATTAGCTCATCAAGTACCAACACCAGCCAAAACACCATGAATGCATAGGGGTTTATACACACGCACGAATATAAACGTCGATAACACATATAATACGACGGCGATTTACTTCATTCACCCTTATCTGTTCAGCAAAACGCGAAATATCACAACAACCAAGGAGGGAAAGAAAAAAGACACTGAATTTTTTTTTCCATATAATTGCAAGATTTTCCGGGAAAGAGAAAACCAGATCCAAAAACTTCATCACTTTTGCATTTCGGTGACAGAATAATTCAATGATGAAACTCAAACTCAATCGAAGAAGAAATAAGACGGTGAAGAGGCGAAAAATCCCCAGGGGATAAACCCTAGCCTACAGAAAGAAGAAAGGCGCGCTACTTACCTGAAGGGAGAACGAAGCCTCAGAAGTCAGAACCCTAGATTTGTTTCGAAGACGGGCAGAATAGAGAGAGACAGAGGAAGGTGTTCAATTTCTCTCTCCACATTTATAGAGAAAGGAACGGTGTGGATAAGTCTGGTTGAGTGAAGTAAAAGCCCCTTCTTTTCCTTGAAAATACAAGGAAAAGTCTCGGCCAGCAAAGTAGTTGTAGTCGACTAACCTGGGTTTAATAGTTTCGGTCGCACTTACTTGCACAATAACAAGCTTTTTTCTTAAAATTAAGGTGGTATTTAGACAGTGAAATGTGAAAATTAAAAGTTAAATAAAATATTATTAAAATATTAATTTTTAATATTATTATTATTATTTAAAAAATTTAAATTATTTATTATATTTTATATAAAAATTTAAGAAAATTATAATCACGAGATAAAATGAAATATTGTTGTCCAGGCCTAAAATGTACAGAAATTTTAGAACGTTGATTTTAAAATTGGATGCCAAAGGATTAATCATCGTTATTATTAACTCTCACTCTTTCAATACCAACTCTAGTCTCCTATTTATACCTCTAAAACATCATCTCATTTAGTTTATAAATCGAAGATCATCTCCTGTCAATTAAAATTAGGGGTGGGCAGCGGGGTCCCGCCCCCGCTGCCCTGCCCCGCTTCCGCCCCGCCTCCGTTAGGCGGGGCGGATCACCCCGCCCGTCAAATGCGGGCGGCGGGGCCACCCGCCCGCATCTGGGGCAACATCCGAGGGCGAGGGCGGGGGCGGGCTGGGGTGACCCCCGCCCCGGATATACCCGGCCCCGCCCCGCCCGGATATATTATTATATATATAATTATAATTATATATAATTATATTATATACGTTATTTACATATATATTAAAAAAAAAAACCTGGGTTTAAAATTAAAACTGAAACCCTAGTTACCCAGCGCCCCTTTCTTGCCTCTGCCCAGCCCCGATTTCTGTTCTTCTCACTCTCGCAGCCTCGCTCTCGCCTCTCTCTCTCTCTCTCTCTGAGTTACTTCTCGTAGCCGTGAGCCGCCGCCCGGTCCATCTATCTGCATCGCCATCCCCGTCGCACGACTCGGACTCGCACCCGGTTCCTCTCTCTTCATCTCCGAAGGTAAGAAACCCAAATTCGACACTTCAATTTTTTTTGTGATTTACATATTTAATAGAGATTGGAGGAAGGATGGGGTTTATCGGAGATGGAGGATGAGATTTTGTGAATTGTGTGTTGTGGAGTTTAGATTGTGCATGTGGTTTGATCTTTGAAATTTTGAATGGCTCCCGTGACCCGTGAATTGTGTGCTGTGAATTGTTTTTTTTTTTTTTGTTTGCATTATATAATGTGTGTAAATCACTGAATTTCAATATTATTGTGTCTAATTAATTCGGATTGGAGCCCTAAATATGGTTTCGAAATACCCTAAATTAATTTAGGGGTTTCAAAGATTGAAAACCCTAAATTAATTTAAGGGTTTAATCTTTAAAATTGCTATGCACTAGGGGTTTAAAAAATTAATTTAGGGGTTTAAAAACAGAATTTGATGTTCCTTACCAAACTGAACAAAAAAAAAAAAATGCACTAGGGTATTTCGAAATTCAATATAATGAATTAAGATGAAATATATATATATATATATGAAATTATGAATGTCAAGTGGTACTTTTTTTTATTCTACTTTTTTTTATTTTATGTTCATTATAATTTATATAGTTGCTATGCTTATGCCTTATAGTCTTTCAAGTTATAAATATATATATATATATATATATATATATTATGAATGTCAAATTCATTTGAACACAAAAGAGAATTTGCATAAACATGTTGTTTTAGTAAAAAGAAAGCATTTAGGGTGACAAGACAAAGCCCTCAATAAATTTGGAACATTCATACTAACACAATAATTATGGTGCATGCCCATTATCGATATGGACATCCATCCTTTTGTAAAGCGATCATAATCATTATTATCCATTCATATCAACATCTCATCCCTTATTTTGAGTTGATTTCTAGATGTTTCATTTTTATTGTATTGTATTTAATTTCTTTATTTAATTTAATATGCTCGGATGTGATCATTTTTCTTAATATGTTGGTTCAAATTTGTCTGTTTTGAGTTCGGAGAAATAATTAAAATAGTACAATAAAAATAACTAAAACCACTATAAGTCTTTTTATAACTTGAATAATTAATGTGTCTTTTTAATGCCTAAAATTTATGACTTTAAATTTTTTACAATTGTTTGATGAATTATATGGTCTAATTTTTTATTCTAATTTTTTTTTTATGTTCATTATATATTTGCTATGTTTTCTATAATTTCAGATTTGTTGTTTGCTTGAGTTCATGGATATGCCAGCAGATTCTAGTGCGAGCTCTCCTTTCCAGACCGAGGGCACCCCTACCCCTACCCCTACACCTACACCTACACCTACCCCTCCTACTCAAACCCCTACCCCTAGCCCTACGGCACCGTGCCCCGCCCCCAAGCCCAGCAAGAAACCTGCTTCAATAGTTTGGAGTCATTTCACCAAACTAGAGGGTGGTGACTCAAGTAACCCCCAAGCCAAGTGTAACTATTGTGGAAAAATTTATGGATGTCACTATAGGAAACATGGCACCTCACAATGAAAGGTGCACTTAGAAGAGCAATGCAAAAAAAGTTCAATATTAAGATCATTACAAGACAAAAGCCAATCTAGGCTAGAAATTGGACTTAAAAAAATAGCGGATGAGACTAGTGGGGGTGCAACTTTGAAGGGGTATACTAAGTATGATCCCGATGAGTGTAGAAGACACCTAGCTCGTATGGTCATAATGGACGAGCTACCTTTTCAAATTGTTGATGGGAAAGGGTTCCAAGCGTATTCTCGCTACTTGGAACCAAGGTTTAATATTCCTTCTCGCCACACGGTGGCAAAGGATGTAAAAAAATATTATTACATTGAAAAGGAGAAGTTGAGGGGTCAATTGGCGGATCAATTTGTTTGTCTCACCACTGACACTTGGACATCGATCCAAAATTTTAATTAAATGTCTTTGACTGTGCATTTTATTGATTGTCATTAGACATTGCAAAAGAAAATTATAAAATTTTGTAAAATCACCGATCATAAGAGTGAGACAATTGGAAAGGTCTTGGAGGCTGCAATAAAGGAGTGGGGGTTGACCCGAGTGGTTACAGTCACAGTCGATAATGCCTCGTCTAACGATGTTGCATTGGGACATCTAAAGACCTATCTTAGAGAGGCAAATAAGACACTAATGGGTGGTGAGTGTCTGCATGTGAGATGTGCGGCACATATTCTGAATCTGATTGTCACTGATGGTTTGAGAGATCTTCATGACTCGATTGCTCGGGTTAGGACTGCTGTGAGATGGGTGAGATCTTCTCCTTCGAGGTTGGACAAATTCAAGGTTGCTGCGAGATCTGCGGGCCTAACATCTAAGAGGGGCCTTTATACTGATATGCCTACACGATGGAACTCAACATTTCTGATGTTGGAGGCAGCCCAAGAATATAAGCTGGCATTTACATTATTGGGTGACGAAGACATCCAATATGTTAAATATTTTGATGATCACGGGGGATTGGGGAAACCAGTAGGGATGATTGGGAAATTGTAACTAATTTTGTAGAGTTTTTGAGACTTTTTTACGATGTCACCATGAGGCTATCTGGAACTTTGTACCTTACATCCAATATTGTATGTCAGCAAATATGTAAGGTAAAAGAAGAATTAGATGACATGGTCGCGGGTAGTCACATTAGGATGCGGGAGATGTCATTGATTATGAGGACAAAGTACGACAAGTATTGGGGAGATTTAACGAAGGCTAATATTTTGTTATATGTAGCTGTCGTCTTTGACCCGAGGTATAAGTTGAATGGCATGATATTTGGATTGGGCCTTGCGTACGGGCAAGTATGGGCAGAGCTTATTGCAGCAAGGGTTCGGGAAACCCTTACTAGATTATTTGATGAGTTTTCCACCCTGCGGGGTGGTAATATTGCGGCACCTACACCTACCCCCTCAGCCTCAAGCTCACAGTTTCCTGAAGTCGAGGTTGAGAAAAGACGTAGATTGGAGTGGGGTGAGAGGTATGAGCAAACCCCCTTCCTTCGGAGTTCTGTAGAGGCTCAGCCAGAGATAAACAGATACTTAGCAGCAGAGATTCTACCATTTTCACGAGATTTTGATATATTAAGTTGGTGGAAGGTGAATGCCGTGAAGTATCCCATCCTTGGAGAGATAGCCCGCACACTTTTGGCCATCCCTGTTAGCACAGTAGCCTCAGAGTCGGCCTTTAGCACGGGAGGACGTGTATTAGATTCATTTCGGAGTTCATTAGCTCCTGCCACTGTGGAGGCTTTGATTTGCACGCAGAATTGGATCAAGGGAACTCCAATTCATGTTCCGGATGTTCTTGAGTATGAGAAGGCCGACGTCGAGGAGGATAGTGATGATCAGTTTGGATCTGGTATTTATTTTAATTTCATTTTATAATTTCTTATTTTAATTTATTTATTTTCATTTAATTGGTATTCATTAATTTGATTTCAAATTTAATACTTATAGTGATACATGAGACGACGTCTACGGCTACCTCCGATGCAGTATGACTTTGTATTGGACCCACCATTGTCATGGTTTGCACAATTTCTTTCATAATTATTTTTTACATTTAAAATTTTGTTTCATCTTTATAACTTTTTAATTCTAATTTGTTTTATTTTTAACTTATTAATATTTCAGGTTTTATAACTTATTGACTTTTATGATCTTGATTTTCAGTCTCACAGCAATCGACATAACTCACCACTCAGTGAACTCACCGCTACGGCTCCACCCCAAAATCAAATTGATCAAATTGAAAAATTATGATTTTGTTAATTTATAATTAATTGTAATGTTGCTACAATAGTTAATTGTACAATTTGTAATATTTATTTCTTTTAGAGGAGTTTGTAATAGTGTAATAGTTTATTAGTTCTCTTAATTTGTATAATTGTGAACAAAATATTTTAGCATAGTGCCTTACTGCCTTAGTGATGATTACTACTTAATTAGTTAATAACGTAATAGTTCAATCTATGATTCTATATATATATATATATATTTTTTTTTTCCTATTTTTAAATCTATATACTTTTTAATCTAAATAATGGGCTCAAATGGCCTAAAAACGAATTCTGGGCCCAAAGTGGCCCAAAAACCGATTCTGGGCCATTTAGGGCCCAGAAAAATGTACTGGGCCAAAGGCCCAGTATGGGGGCGGGGGGTGCGGATGGGTGGGGGTCCACCCCCGCACCCCGGCCCAACGGACCGGGGACCCTGCCCCCGCCATGCGGGGGCGGGGTCCGGGGAGAAATTCCCCACCCCCGCATATGCGGGGGCGGGGGGCGGGGGAGGGGTGGCCCCGCCCCGTAGGAGGCGGGTATCACCCCTAATTAAAATAGCATTTACTGGAAAAAGGAGCAGCATATCAAGCTAATAAATTGAATTTTCATTTTAAACAAATTATCCTACGAAAATGAAGATCGTGTTGCACTTTTCCCAAATGGGTAATTTTTACTTGAGTTATTAAGGACCAAAATTCAAGATCGCGGGATTGTCATATTGGGTATCTGACAGCTCTTCAAGTTCGTCCGGGAATAGTTCTCTAATCACTAATATTCTCGCAATTGCAGGTGAATGTAGTCAAGGTGGCACAGTAGTTCTTCAGCCAAGCGGAAGCAGATTTGAGAATCCGAAGCTCGCCATTGAGGAGATCTCGAGCCATTTGCCTCCTAAGAGCAAGTGTTTCACACATGGGAGGGAAGCTGATAGGCACCAATGACTACACAAATGCAAGAACCCCCAAAATAAAGTAAACTCTTCCATTAACACAAGCAATGATGGTACAACGTAAATCAAGGGTAAGAACTTAACTTTACGGCCAGATTCAAAAGTACACCAACGTATGAATCAAAGTGTGAGATAAATCTCTTTCAAGTCTTTACCTTAATAGCCGCATTATATTCCTCAATTAATTGAGTGATTCGTGATAACAACATCTGATGTGCCTGGATCTCTTTGCTTCTGTCACTTAAAGGACGTCTAGCCAGCCTGCCATCATTTTGTGCAGCCTCCTTGGCCAAATCACCAAGTTCTGAATATTCAATTATAACAAGGCAACAATTTTTTTTACTAAGCAAAAAATTTATTTATAATGAAAAAGAGGCATCGCCCAAGTACAAAAGCAACAATTGCAGAAGGCTGCAAATAATAAGGTAACACTAGTCCATACAAGAACAATGGAATTTAACGCAGACCTTCATAAGTGGTGCAAGCTAAAACTCGAGCAAATGCACGGAGCGACTGAGGGAGACCTTTTCCTTTTCCTTTAGCAGACCTCACTTCCCTATGTGATTGTAAGTCATTAAAAAGAAAAACCTACTTAAAAGAAAGAAATCATTGGAAAGAAATCGAGATGGACAACATAATTTCTGAGGGTGTTCAGTGCCTACAGGCATTGGTAATTTTAGAGCTATTGGCTTGGATGATCATTGAGGGGTGGAACCATTCTATAATTCATACTCTTTTTAAACAAAACTACCAATTTTCAGTACACTTGACTTTGTTGGTACTACACCTGCATCAGACAGAACTAATTTCTGAGGTGGACACATCCACCTGCCTATTATATCGGCCAGGTCGGCTTTGTCCTAGGAGCTACTCCTTCCACTTCTCTTGTCTCTAGCTTTCCACTAATCTGTTTATTTTTTATTCTATTAAATTGGACTGAAAAAGCCCATGAAATTACACTATCATTCAACATCAAGTGGCATTTGATCTCGAAGAAACAAGTATCAGAACCAACTTGATTGTGAAAGATTCCACAGACGAGTTGAAACCATTGACATCTTTAGCGATCGGAATGCAATGTCTTTGCAAAAATTCTATCTTCTTCTCACGCAGAAAATCATGATGAGGTACATTAAACTGGATCTGAACCTGATAACAATAAACAGGTATAGCACTTAAAAAGCAGAACTCCACTGTATGGAAATCATCCCATTGTAAAACAGTACACCAATAGACTTTTGAAATTCCAAATTTATGACTTACCTCGTCCTGTTTGTTGTATGGAAGAGAAAAGCCAAAGTCTAACATCAGGGTAGCATTTGAAAATTTTCCGTATCTGATTAAAACCTATACAAATGTATTGAAGTAAAACACAAAGTGTAACTAGGGAAATCCATTGTGCAACACTATCCATGTAGTGCAAGCATACAGCTTGACAGTACATAGTTTAATTTATTAGCATGTAGGAACAAAATAACAAGGAGACAATACAAAATTCTAGAGCTCTTCAACTTTTGCCTCATTTAGAATGTTACGCATAGGGCTTGGGTGGTGGGCAACCGCAATCCGGCCTGCTGACCCAATCAGCCCGACAAGCAGGGGTAACGTCCGATACTGCAGGCAGATTCATTTAAAGATAAAAGCAAATGGGTGGGTGGTGGGCATGGGTACCCACCCACCTAAGCTTAAAAAAAAAACCCTAATTCTACTCTCTCTCTCCTACCACTCACTCCTCTCCTTTCTCTCATGCTTCTCACATTCTTCTTGCAAATCCTGGGTCGTGGCTCACATAAGCTGATTGTAGCCGAGAGACCCACAACCATGGTCGTGGGTTTCTTGAGCTGGTTGTAGCTGAGAGACCCACAACTATGGCCATCGGTCTCTCGAGCTGGTTGCAACCCGCAGTCATGGCTTGGTCGTGGGTCTGCACAGAGACCCACAGCCAAGCCGTGACAGTGGGTTTTTGCAACCAACAACCATGACTTGGTCGTGGGTCTACACAGAGACCCACATCCAAGATGTGGTTGACGACCAAGGGTAAGTTGTTTTCACTATTTTTTTTAATTTCTGGTTGGATCTACGTATTTGAAGTTTGATCTAGATTTTGGGATTTGAATATAAACATTTGGGGATGGATCTGTGATTCTGTCGGTTTGTAATGTAGACAACAAAAGAGAAGCATAGCAAAGGGCCGAGAGTTGTCTCTATATGTGTTATGGAAGAGGGTTGGGGCAGATCGAGAGCACGATGGTCATGGCAGATTTTTTATGGGAAAAAGCATACAGGCAGGGTGGAAAATGACCACCCTGCCCATGTGGGTGCGGAGGGAAGGTAGCACCCTTAGTTACGCAAAATCCACAATCTTTTGCTACATGAATATGCTGTCATCCGTCATCAATGTGCATACAATGTAAAAGCACAATTTAAAATATGCACATAATTAAGACATACAAAAGTTAGTCTCTCTTTCATGGTAATGAAAAATTCTATTTACAAACTAGTATGGATAACATACCTAGCAAAGCACTTACATGACAATTTGATTTGGAAAAGAAATTTTATAATTTGAATTTTACAAATCAAATCTTACCATATAAGTGATGTGGTTGGTGTGTTCTATATCTATCTTACAATAGAAGAAATCCATGTAATTAGGTATTGCAAAAGAGTGGTGAAGAAAAAGAAAAATAATTATTAAAATACCGAGTTGAGTTGGTCATTTGTGGAGACTAGAATTCAATTCAGGATACGTTAGTAAGACCTTCTTCCAAAGAAAAGCATTAGACGAACCTTCAACACTCACGCACCCCCAGGAGGTTTTGGTTGTTTGGGGGGGGGGGGGGGGGGGGGGGGGGGGGGGGGGGGGGAGAGATGGTCCTGTATGATAGTGTAAATCCTCCACAAAAGTGTCAGACATGACAAAAACAGCACAAGGCTGTCAAGTTTCAACTCTAGATGATACACACCAACTGCTTGTATAGAACAACAAAAGGCTAAAATTTTGAACACATGCAACAATCATTTCAAGAGGAATTTTTTTTTTTTTTTTATTGGCACCGGCTGTCCAGGAACAGCATCCCGACTGATTCCGGGGGTGCACAGGCCCTCGGCAAAGAATTTTTCACAAGTGCACCTCTGGTAATTCAAGGAGAAAATCCCTCAGTTTGATGGCCCCTAAAGATTGTTTGCACCTGAGGGGATTTGAACTTTAGACCTAGGGAAGCATACCCCCAAACCCAAGGCCTTTACCACTTGAGCCAACCCCTAGGGGTTCATTTCAAGAGGAAAATTATAAACACCTAACTCTCCAAATTCAGGAAAAGAAATCCCTATATGTAGAATCTGACCTGTTCACCAGCATGATAATTACGATCAGCAATGACCTGCACAGACAAGTGAAAATTGACAAAACCATACCTAACTCGCAGGTGCACACACAAACAGAGAGAGAGAGAGAGAGAGTACTTCTGAGACTTGTTTGTCATCATCACTAAATACAATTGATTCTGAAGCTCCATCATGATTTAAAAAGTCAGCAAATGGAATCTACAAATATATTATCATGGAAAGAGAAATTATGTAAAGAGTATAAAGAGTAATTGCTCTTAATCCTCCAGAAAAGTGCACATGTCATCATAAAATCAATACCAGGGATAATCCCTTTGAGCTTCCCCATGCTCGAGAACCAACTGTCAAATTAGGAATGAACTTTCAGATTAACTTATTAGAATACAATCCCACGTTACCCTTATATAAACATAAAATTAGGTAGTACTTGGCATCAGCATTGAATAACAAAACGCTACAGCCTCTAATGAGCAGCAACAACATAACTTTCAAGAAGAGTAACTGGGTCTTGAATGGGCAATTCATAATCCGAGAAATGAGTAATTAATTATTCAAAATGACCCACCAGCTGACTCTACCCAAAATTGCATTGCATTTGATTAAAGAAACTTCGAGGTTTGATTATAGAACAATATCACAATATCTACCAAGTAAAATGAAACTTAAAAATTTTGAAGTCATGTTTGACGGTAGAAAGATGAAGGTTTCTGCACAAATAACAATTAAATATGAAACCAAATATGTGCAGAAAGGAGCATTCTGAGGTCCATTAACACCAGAATCACTTGATAAACTCAGTGTGTCAATATTATGCAAGATGCAATTTTATGGTGATCAGAATTCTGGTCACTAACTATTAACTTAGTCATAACAGAGTAAACTATGCAATTTTTTTTGGTTCAGAAGCAGGAATTGAATGGTCTCCACAGGAAAGCATGTATTCCAACTGAATATACTTACCCAAGGCACATGCGTGCATGAAATCCTTATGTGTGATATCTCCAAAAAGTTCAGGGAAACATTGAAGAGCCTGTAATCATCATAAAGCATGTCTTAACATGATCAGAAAGAGTCTGTATATCACTGGTAAAAAAAGACCACAAAGAATCAATATGCAAAAAGCCATGATATCAATACATTCAACAAAATTTCATAGAAGATAGGCCTGTAATTGATATGTACATTGCACCATTTGATATTCCAATGCTTTGAACTCATTGATTGGTAGTTCTGGTCAGTTAATTCTGTTGAACAAAAAACAACCCAATATATTAATTTTTTGGATAAGTACATTAAATTGCGTTTAATGATAACATATTCCTCGAGCTTTGGATCACATAGTAAGCAGTGGAATATATTTGGGATAGATCTTGACTTCAAATCTTACAAAAAGGGGGAAAAGATTTAAAAAAATAACTGATTTCTCTGAGTAGTCGCACTTCTAGGACATTGATGGCAGTAAAGCATATTTATTTCCATAGTCCTGTCCTCATTCTTGTTCAGTTCAGAAGTTATTAATCATAAAAAGAAACAGTAGTTCAGCACAATGAAGAGTGACTTTGCCACAATTGATGTCCATTTTTATGCACTGGTGTCCCCAATCTTCACCAACAATTGCATAAGGGTGTATTTCTGGACGCTGAAATATTTGAAGCTGATGAATGTTCTCAAGAACATGGAATATATTTTAAGCGAAATAGAATGTGTTTGTTACGGCATATACCACTGAGACATAAGTAATTGGCTCATTGTATTGCCATTCTTTAAGATTGCGTTTGGGTAGTGAGGTGATCTCATATATTCTGTGAATAGTAATGAAAAAGTAATGATAAAATATTCAATAGTAATGAATAGTAGGTGAAATGTAATAATAAAATAATGAATAGTAGTGGAGAATACTCCGCTACCCAAACTAGCCCTGTCACCTCATGCTGGATCACTCACCATCTGCTTTATCAGTTAATATTAATCAGTGTAAAAATTAATAAAAACCAGAAAAGGTGTTGGGAATAAGATTGCAGGATTCCCTAGCCATAAAAAGTTACGCATACATGTAATCAAACATACACAAGCATATTGATTCACACACACACAGACCATGTATAAATGAAATCAAAAGAAATAAAAAGGAAAACATATTGAACCCGTTACCAGCCTGATTGCCAAAAAGTCCTTTTCAATTTGAGATTTGTGATTGATTGTTTCTTGATAAACTGAGCTTTGACAAATCATCTCCAACTCAGCTTCACTCCAAAATATCTCCAAAGATTAAAACCATATACATCAGATATATGGAAGCTAATTATATAGAGGCTATGTTGCTAACTAAATAAAAAACAGGGTTCTTTTTTCACTTCTTATAATATTACAATAAGGGAAACATCCCCCTCCCAGATTCTCTTTTTTCAATAGATGGAACTTCAGACCTCTCCCTCCCAATTGAACAGAGCAAAATGGTTGTCGTGAATTAGAGTACTTTAAATTATAGATAATGACATGGCATCCAATTATCTATTTAAGAAAAGCCATTATAAAATGGAGGTCGCCACATTGCTGAGTTCAATACACGTACATATCAAGAGAGTCATTTTTAGCAGTATTATAGCCTGCACTTCCCCGACCTTTCAGAGACTGCACATTTCCACATAAACGATTCCAGTGAACACTTCACTGCAGGCTTTTTCTATAGAAAATATTTATGATGCAACATGAACAAAGGAAACACTTACCATATTATGCATCTCCCCGGGCTGAGGAAGACGGCTGACATAATGGGCCCATTCAGATTTCTGTAATGAAAGAAATGGATACAGAATAAATCATTCAGTTCTTATTTCCTCAAATATTGACAAATAAAGGAAAGAGACAACACAACAAGATATACAAACAAAAATAATAATAGCATTCTCAAATGTACAAGAACATGAAAATATGCTTTATTTTTATCAGTAAACAAGAACTTTATTAATGAGAAAGTAGGCATAGCCCAAGTACATGGGAAACTATGCACAACCTATATTGATATAAACATTCATATGAGCTTACAAGAAGAAATATAACATTACCTGGCCGAATTTCTGCTCAACAAGAATAACAATAGCAAGCTTTGCGATATTCCCAACTTCATTACCTAATAAGGATTTGATTTCCGGAAGAAGATGAGCTGGTGTTACTTGCTGCAAATCAATTAGAGAAATCACGAACTACATTTGGTTTCTACTACAGCAAGGCGTGCCTTAAAAGAGTACAATAGTGCTTATCAATTAATACCACGCTGTAAGGAACCTTCAAAATGCAGTCTCCAGTTTGTATGGTTTTAGAAGCAAACAAAGACCTGCATGCGGGAAACAGATGTAACTCAAACTAATTTTGAAAAAACAAACAATTCAATATTTTATAAGCAAAAACCTAATACAACTCCCATTAAAGACAATTTCAGAGTAGGTTAACAAAACACTATTTTCCATGCCTAACCTATGACACCGTTATGAAAGCAGGATGAGATAGGAGCAAAGGAATGGACACTAGCTCATACTCAATACTGTTAGGATCAAGCGCTTACCACTAGGCCAAAAGCAATTGCTGTTAGCAGAGGCGCAACTTTATTTCCTTATACACTCTGGCAGCGCAAAGCCCCACATCTATCCATGCTTCGGGCGGGCATGAGACGCTTCGCAGTGCACACAAGGTGCACCGACGGGTTGGGCTGTCAAGCACCGATAGACTCCCACAAGCCTAGCGAGTCCCTAAGGTTTGTAGTGTTAAAATTATCAATATACCTGGTGACCAGAATGATTGCTCCAAACTTACAAAGTTTCCTAAGAATTAACCATCGTTTTTCAATAGGAACAAGATGCTAGTAGTGTTTCAATTAAAGTTTCTTTCCAATTTTGTAAAGAAATATGCAACAATATCTAGTAAGAAAAAGAAAGAAAAGAACCTGCCGTAAGCAGATTTGCCAATCGAAAGCACCGATGATATCTGAGAGCCAGCTTTTTGCTCCAACCACCGCAGGAAATCGTCAGAGTCCTCGTCCAAAGAGCGGGAACCCTACCACACAACAACGCGGCAGCATGTAAAATTAATTAGACCCTAATTAGTTTAGCTAACACAAACTTGGCACTAAATGAACCTACATCGGCACCACCGTTTGGTTGCTGTGAAAAACAACGACAATAAAGGGAATCCTATGCATACACTGACACAAATAATTGGATTGAGGACTCTAAATTTGATAGCGTTTGCTATTGATACAAATTTTTCAGGGAACCAACCAGAGAGTGAAAGGGAGAGATGTTAACTTCGAAACCTGGGGTTCGGATAACGATGTGAACTTGAACTTAATGCGGAGACTGGGAGGGACGGAGAAGAGTGGACGTTGATACGGCCTGAGGTTCGGGATTCGAGTTCCCCTGAGCATTGCAGTGTTCAAACTTCAGAGCCAAAAACGTTTTCGTTCAGAGTTCAAGAACTTGGGCGTCTGCGCAAAATATTACCGAACTTTAACTCGACTATACCCGTTTGGATATTCAGTTTGAGATAGTGAGTTCGGATCCGTTTGGACGTTCAATTGAATTGAGTTGGGTTGAGTTGAAATAATAAAATATTATTAAAATATTATTTTTTAATATTATTATTATTTAAAAATTTAAAAAAATTGAATTATTTATTATATTTTATATTAAAATATTAAAAAATTATAATGATGAATTAAAATAAGTTGAGATATATTTAAGAACCAAATAAAGTCCTAGATGATTTATAAATAATAGTAAAATTATTGCATTAAAATAAGATAATATAATTTTTAAAATTTTGTGTATTTGAATTTTAAAATAAAATGAGATGGTTTTGATCTTTTGAGAATTTGATAGTTATAAGTCTCGCTAATCATTGCAATTAATACCTACACAAAAAATCTTCCAATCACATGATTAAAATTACTAAATTTTTTGAATTTAGTTTAATTAATTCTTTTTTATATTTACAAAATTTATAAAATATGGTAATTCTAAGAAATCGAAATTTTTATTAATATATCATTATAGAGAGTTCGCCTTGCATGGATTGATCGAAAAATGTGAGGTTTGGAAACTCCCTACATAAATGGAGATGAATGAGGGGAAGGGGTTTGAAAATATAGTTTTGCTATAGGCAACTGGAGGTGGGGAACCTCGGGGGAATCGGCTGACGTGGCATTAGCCGAGATATATATATTAAAAAAAATGACTGAAACATAAGAAAAACGGAGGGAAATTTCGTGGAAGGCGTCTTCGTCTTCATGTTTTCGAGTGGCGTCGTCTTCAACTGATCCCAACATTTCATCTATGATCGCCATCATGAGTAGGACCAAAGCTTGTTGCAGTCGCTGTCATCATATATTCCAGATCTCCTCGGTTGCATATATTCCAAGCTCTCTCACAATCACCTCCAATGGTCACTACATGCACATACTCACTTATTCTCTTTAATCTTATCATTCTTTATTCTCAATCGTATGAGACAGATATCCTTTTAACCTTCAAGGCCTCCATTGAAGACTCCAATAATGCTCTCTTTAACTGGACTTGTATCTCCTTCGTATCCACGCCTTCACTTTCTGTTACTTCTCTCAACCTTCAAAACTTAAACTTTTATGGTGAAATCTCTTCTTCAATCTGTGAGCTCCCCCTATCTTTCTCACCTCAATTTTGCTGACAATGTTTTTAAACAACCCATTCCTCTTCATCTCTCTAAATGCAATACTTTGGAGACTCTGAATCTCAGTAATAATCTCATTTGGGGTTCAATCTCATCTCAGATTTCTCAGTTTTGTTCTTTGAAAGTGCTTGATCTCAATGGAAACCATGTTGAAGGAAAGATTCTAGAAAGCATGGGCTCACTGCATAACCTTGAAGTACTCAACTTGGGAAGCAACTTGCTTTCAAGTAGTCTACTTGTTGTTCTTGGTAACTTCATTGAGCTTCTTGTTCTTGATTTGTCTCAAAATGCATACTTGGTCAGTGAGCTTCCCAGTGATTTTAGGAAGCTCGAGCAACTTCTTCTGCAAAACTCCAATTTTTATGGTTAAATCTCAGACTATTTGTGGGTTTGCGAAATTTGACCATTTTGGACCTTTCCCAAAACAATATGACCGGCGAGGTTCCTCGAACACAAGTGCTGAAGGGGTCGAAGATGAATGGATGAAGGAGTGCTGAAGACGACGGTAGGGAGTCGTCGTGCTGAAGGGGTTGAAGACGAATAGAGGGAGACGAGTTCGAAGGTTGAAAACAGAGGGAAGAAAAAAGGGGCCAAAACGTCCCGTTTCATTTTCTACAGGGGCAACGGTTCCCCCACGGTTCCTCCTCCCAGTTGCATATAGTGTTTTTCTTGAAAATATTAAAGGTGTTTTCTCCTTTCCTAAAAAAGTTGGTTCGGTTTTACCTTTCCTCTAAAAAAAGAAAAAGAAAAAGTTGGTAGAAAGGTAAAAGTTTGTTGTGATATGAAAACAAGGAACTGAAACCATCTTTATAATTTCACTTTGACCGTTTGAATACTGGACGAACTCTCTGTACAAAGTGAGTTGATATATTTTGATCTTAATTCTAAATCCAAACCGCACTAAAAATATTGACATTGGTTTATCTATATGTAAATGCAGATACATATTTGCATAATTAGACCATTAAATTGACTACTTTATTATACATATGAAAATATTTTCATAGCTATAAACAATGTCAATACATATTTGAAGATGTACTATTCACTTTTCAAATATTATTTTATTATTTTTTCCTCTCTCCTCCCACTCACTCTCTCCCGACCCTTTATTCTTCTCCCTCTCTCAACAACAAAACAAAACATTCACCTTCATTTTATTATTATAATATATTATATTTTTTATCATTTTTTTTATATTTTTAATATAATATATAAAAAATTATATTTTTTATTATTATATTTTTATTATTAATGTCAAATGTACGTAGTGGGTGCTAATTGCAAAATATATATAAAAATAATAATTTTTTAAAAAGAAAATAAAAATAATATTTTATTATTACTTTTACTCAAATATGTATAATTCAATGTGAGAGTTTTTCTTAAATGACAAAGACAATCTCTAAAATATGTTATTTTGTATCTGAAAAATCAATGTTAATTCTATAATTGTTTAGTGTTGAGGCAGAGAAAATACGAAATTTCCAAATTCCTTTGGAAAAACAAAAACTCTACTTTCACCCGGGGTGGGGACCTCCCGCATACCTGGGGTTCCACGTACACTTAGTTAAACGGTGCGTTTGCACCTTTTGATTTACCCTTTTAGCAAGCTTCCCAAGAACGGCCAACCAAACTGTCTTAAACATTAATTTTCCCTGATTTTAAAACTAGTTTCAAGAAAAAAAGTCCAGTTTACTCTCTTTGAAGCTAGACATCATTTGCTCGATTGTGCCTTGTGTCCTGATCTTCCAATACTTGCATCCATGGACACCGCTCAATGGCCGCAGGTAGATAGATCCAAATACTCAGTCTTATGGTTCTTGATTCAGTCTGAGACTATGATTTTCTTTCTGGGTCTAACTTTTCGTTAGAATAGTTTAGACTCTTAGTTTGTTTTTCTTATTTATTGGGACACTTTTTTGGTAAAAAATATGATGTTCATGGCTAGTGCTCGGTGCAAGTCCCCACTTAATTGGATTTAGTTCTTATCAGTTCTTCAATTAACATATTTCACTTTATCATTCTCTTTTGGGTATTTGAAAACTGCACCAAGAACCGAATTTCTACTACTGCTACTTCTACTACCTCTCAACTTTCTAATTTAAAGCTTATTTCTGGACTTACTTCAAAGGGTTTCAATTCCTTCATGCCCATGCCTATTCCAGATCCGAACATGGTTTATACGTCTAGGTTTCTCCTGCAAGATTTCAAGGCGCCAACCATGAGTTTCTTTCTAGATGGATGAGGATAAAGAACCTGAGGCCCCGAGAGAGAAAAACGAGAGGATGCAGGCCCAAATTGGGGTTCCGAACAAAGAGAAAAAGGTCGCAGTTTGAGCCAGATTTAGAAACGTTTGCGACTCTTTTCTAATATCCCTCTCCTTCTCCCGGATTTCGAGTCTTCCTCTTCGTTCAGTTACTATATCTTGTTTCAAAGAGAGAATAGGTTCATGGAAGAAACTCGACAAATACACAGGAGCAATGGATGAGGGAGAGAACGAGAGAGTATAGGCACAATGATCTGTGATTTTGTGGTAAAAAACTATACTCTATTTTATCTTATTTTGTCCATGAAGACAAATCTGAGATGCAAAATATTAAGGATAAGTTTGGCTTCGTGAGATTGGTTCTTGAAATCAAGTTTTTTTTTTTTAATAATAATATAAAGGTGACTAATGCCACGTCAGATGATTTCGACCCAACGGTGGGTACATGTAGCAGAATTGTTTGAAAAATATACTAATTTTAATTTGAAAAATGATGTATGCAACCGCCCTTGCGAACCGTTAGGGAACCGGTGCCCACGTGGAGATGAAACGTATCGTTTCACTTGAATTCTCATGCGCATGTCTTTTCCACGAAGCCAACCGTTCCCTTCTTCTTCTCCACTCCAGACCTCGTCTCCACGAAGCCACCATCGAAGCCCCCTTCATCATCTCCACTCAGAGCAACCTCTTATCTTCTCCATTCAAATTTGGACTCCATGAATCCTTCATTTTACGTTTTCCTCTTCTCTTCCGATAAAAAAGGAAAGTGGGTTTTGGGTTCATGGAAAATGAGTCAACGGGTTTTCAAGATTGAACTCCATGGCCGTGAGTCCTAGTGTGAGGATCTCAGAACTGGAGTTGAGGTCCTTCGGGATACAATAAGCAACACGTGATGGCTTAAAAAAAAAATAAAAGGGATAAAGAAAAGCTGGAAAACACAAAAGATACTTTAGAAGGTATCTACCTGTGTTTTCATCGTGGAAATATGTGTGGGTTTCTTATTTGCAGGCCTCCGCTCTAGCCTTTTTGCTTTCTATTTTTTTTTTCTTATTCTTCTTCTTCTCTTCCGCATAAGTTTTGTCACATACAGTTGGTTGCATCTTGTTTGTGCATGCCGATTGTATGTAGCAAAACTATTTTAATTTTAGATTTACCGGGAATGAGAAGTGAGCGAAGTGCCCCCATAACAACTCAAAGTAAGGCTGCATTTGGACGTTAAACTGAGTTGAATTAAGTTGAGTTGAGATGATAAAATATTGTTAAAATATTATTTTTTAATATTATTATTATTTTGATATTTAAAAAAGTTGAATTGTTAATTATATTTTGTATTGAAATTTGAAAAAATTGTAATGATGAGTTGAAATGAATTGAGATGAATTGTTAGCCAAACATACCCTAAAACTGCCAAAACCCAAAAACTAGCGCTCAATTTCCTGGCCATGTCATGGATCCACTGCGTAGTTGAACTTGCAGTCTGATCCGTATGTTTGGAGATCGATGCTTAGAATCACCCCCAAAAGTATGCATCGCGGATCGATTCCAAAGTATCAATCTTCAGGTATCCTTTATTATAAGCACCCCTGGATCCCTCCCAACTTCACCAAGGAAACAATCTCTCTCTAGTCTCTCCCCGTGGATCCTTACCAGTCAATTGTGACGCAGCTCGCGGATTATAGTGTGCGATTCAGGTTCGTCTTCTTTCCTCTATAGCTCTATCAACTTTAACGTCAAGGTTTCTCATCCCCTTTAAATTTGTCTGCATGGCATATCTTCCTGAATGCCGTGCTCCAATGGCGAAGATGCATAAGGGTTTCCGAGCCATTGTCGTTAGGGTTTTAATGTGGTGCCATTTTCAAATTCGCTGTGTTATTTCTCGATTTTCTTGATTTTTTTAAAGTAATCATTTAAGGATACAATTGAGCAATTGATCTTGTTAATCTGTTCCTCCTGTGGGTAACGCGCCAATTTTCGTTTTCCATTATTTCATTCACCTTAAGAATTAGGTTGGCTATGTGGTGTTTAATGAATAGTTAATTGTTTGTGCTCTATACAAAATCAAAAACTAGAAGTTGAGAAAACGCGAGACTTAAAGCTTACTTATCTTAAAAATCTCTTAGTAGTCTAGTGAAACACATTAATCCTCCTCATTTTCTTCCGTTCTCATCTTTTTTTGACAATTGAGTGGGTTTTCAGTTCTCACCCTATGTCCTCTATCTGTACCACGAAATCTTAATCTAGGCTTTCGATCAAACGCTAACCAGTTTCATCTTGTTTTGTGTTTACAGATCCCTTGTTGACAAATAATGTCGGGGCGTGGCAAGGGAGGAAAAGGGCTTGGAGCTAAGCGACACAGCAAGGTCCTGCGCGACAACATCCAGGGCATCACCAAGCTTGCAATTCGACGCTTGGCCCGCAGAAGAGGTGTAAAGCGCATCAGCGGCCTCATCTAAGAGGAGACTCGTGGGCTGCTCAAAATCTTCCTAGAAAATGTGATTAGAGCCGCCGTTACCTACACAGAGCATGCTCGCCGCAAGACCGTGACTGCTATGGACGTGGTCTAAGCGCTTAAGAGGCAAGACAGGACTTTGTATGGGTTTGGTGGTTAGGGTTTGAGGTTCAAGTCTTTTTGTAAGAATGGAAAATTTATAGGTTTTCGTGGTTGATTTGGTAGTTAGAATCTTGTTGCTTAGCTCCACTGCAAAACGAAGTATTGTGCCATTATAGATAGCTCTGGAGTCGATCTTGTAGTGCATTGAGGTGGTTTATTGGGTCTGATAACGGTTTGAAAATTATGCAAAACATTACCTTTTTCGAAACTATTTTGTGGAAGCATGGTTTTTTTCCCTCCTTAGTCTCGGCCTCTTTTGTGAAAAGGCTGCTATTAAGGTTACGTTTGGATGTTAAACTGAGTTGAGTTGAGTTGTGATGATAAAATATTGTTAGAATATTATTTTTTAATATTATTATTATTTTGAGATTTGAAAAAGTTGAATTGTTTATTATATTTTGTGTTGAAATTTAAAAAAGTTGTAATGATAAGCTGTGATGAATTTAGATGAATTTGACTTCCAAACAAAGCCTAAATAACCATGAGGCCCAAGACATTATGCGGGTACGTGCAACTCATTGTTCGATTATTAATAGGAAGTATTTTATAAACTCATCCGCATAATTTAATTTAACAAATAAATTTTAAAATTTAAATATTATAAATTAAATTCTGTCATTTAACTAGTGTGTGATGTAGAAGTTTTTAAATAATGCTACTATTTAAAAAATGTTCAAGCACTACGGGACTGTATGTTTTGTTGTCTTATCTCATTTTTTCTCTTTTTTTTGAACATTATTTAAATATAAATACTTTTAAATTAATTATTTTACAACTTTTAAAAATAATTATTACAAGTTTCCAAATTTTTAAATAAAAATTAATTCAAATTTTTCAAATTTTAAAATAAAAATAATATTAAAAAACATATTTTAACAATATTTATTAACCTTCAATTTTAATTTCAACACATCTATGCTTAGTTTGGTTACTGAGAATATTTCAGATATTTTCAGAATACTTTATTATTATTTTTATTACTATTTAATATTTTATTATTATTTTTTATTACTTTTTCACTACTATTTGTAGAATATTTGATAATATTTCACTATATAAACACAATTTCAGCCCTTGTTTGTTTTTACAGATGGGATTAGGAGTGTATAAGAATCGCTGAAATCGACCGGGAATCGATCGGACCGATTGTTGGAGCACGAAACAGGTCGGCGGGCGAGAGGAATTGAGAGAAAACAGATATCGGTGGTTCAGTGCCGATTTGGACCCCTATGAAATTACTGCATCGGTCAATCTGGTCTATTTATATATTTTTTTAAATACATTTATGTAAAACGACGCCGTTTCAGTTAAATGAGTGAAATAACGCCGTTTTAGGATTTGAAAGTTAAAAAAAATATAATAGAATGGTGGCATCGTTCTAAAATGAATTACTAACCCCCCCCACCACTTTTCTTCTTCTTTTCTACAACTTTTTTCTTCTACGGCAGACGATGGCGTGACGCTCGTTCCTTCTTTCTTAGTTCCTCCTACGTCAACGGTAGACTGAAAACCGTACTAACACACGTCGAGATCGATATGATCGGTTTTCTCTCTCCAAACCCACAGTTTCGGCCCGTTCAATAGACTCATGGTAGATGTTGATAGTGTCTTGGTTTGGTGCGGAAACTGACACCTAACCCATCATTGCACAGCTCTAGATAGGATGAGATGAGATAAAATAAATTGAGATTTCGACGCCTAACCTATCATTGTATAACTCTAGATGAGATGATATGAGATAAAATAAATTGAGATTAAAGTTAAAAGTTGAATAAAGAATTGTTAGAATATATTTTTTAATATTATTTTTGTTTTGAAATTTGAAAAAATTGAATTATTTATTTTATTTTGTATAAAATTTTAAAAAAATTATAATAATTAAATAAAATAAAATGAGATGAATTAAAAAAAATTGTGAAAACAAACTAGACTTGTTACGTTTGGTTCATAAACATATCTCAACTCATTATTACAATTTTTTCAAATTTCAACACAAAATATAATAAATAATTCAATTTTTTTAAATTCTAAAATAATAATAATATTAAAAAATAATATTCTAACAATATTTTATAATCTCAACTTAATTAAATGCAATTTAATATACAAACACAACCTAAATACCTCAAATGCCGCTCCTTCCAGAAGTCTACTTTGCAAAAAGTTAAAAAAAAAAGAAGACAAGGATGAAGAGACGGAGTAATACTACTCATTTTTTTAATTTTTATCATATTTTTATTTTTTTATGATGTGTTATTAAGTGATTATAAATTATTTATTATATTTTATTTATAAATTTATTATTTAATATCACATTATAAAATAATAAAAAAACGATGAAAATTACGATAATAAATATATTTTTTCCAGAGACTAGAAGTACGAGGCAAGGAAAGGAAACGACAAAACAGGGGCGGTAGGTACTGGGGTAGTGCGGCAACAGGGTGGGGAACGCGTCACATGATGATTCTTGCAAGAAGTACACGTGTCACCTAACTACTCGAGCTCAGGCCTTCTGGCCGAAGTGTGACCAAGACTCTACACGTCTACCCACTTTTAAAGTCAATATATTATATAAATATAATGCACAGCAGACAGCACATCGCTCACCGCAATAATATAGATAGAGAAGAGAAGAGAAGAGATAGATGGCTTCCGAGTGCATAAGCCACGAACTCTAGGCTTTATAGATTAGGCTAAAAAATTAGTTTTCGATTCTTTTCGTCGTCTTTCCATTTCTCCTTGGCATCTGATCTTTCACGCATCGTTTCCGGGAAGTTGCAGAGCTTGACCGAACTCCTCCGATTTCTCTCTCGCCCTTTTGGTACGTAATTTCTTCCTTGTAATTTTTTCTCTCTGTTGAAATATCTGCCGGCCAGCGTGTGCGTGTTAATTTTTGGATTTCAGGCACTTCCTGGAAATTATGTCGGTTTAACTTATTTTTATTTTTTAATTTCCCTTTTTTCTCTTTGTTTTCCGTTTAATTATGTAGTTTCATTAGTTCAACCTGATATGGTTACTTCCTCCTGAAAATGTTTTCGATGTTCCATTTTTTAGTCCCTTTTTCCCATTTTATGTGATTTTTTTGTTTCCTTTTTTATGTCTGATTTGAGAAAACGGTGGGGAAAATTGACGGATCTGATGTATGATGTGTTTGTTTGTGAACATGTTTTCGTTGCTTTAAAATCTCTCTTTCTTTTTATGGTTTTTGGGTGCATTTTTTCTCTTTCAGATGTTTCCTGAAAACCAGTATTTTCGGTTAAATGAATTGACCTTGCAGCACGGTTTTGCGGATCTAAGTATTTTCGATGTGCATATGCAAGAAATACTTGTTTTGTGGATGTAGTTTCCATTTTTTCTTTGGGAAGTTGATCTTTTAAGGTCAGGGTTTGGAGATTGATCGGTGATCTTATCACTTTCGCTGGAGATGTCTGTGCGTTTTCGTCTATAAGATCATGTTTCAGGCTATATGATTTACTTCCTTGGATTTACAGTTAGTGTTTGAAGAGGATTTTTTGTATCACTGAGGATTTTGTTATATTTTCTCCTGATTTTGCTTTCCGGCTATATTTCCTACTCTTAAGAATTCTAATCGGTGGATTATGTAATCGATTTTGATCGAGAAAACCTTTATCTGTGATTTCCCACAGTTGAAGCTATTTTTTATTTACATTCTTCCCTCTCGTCGACTTTGAATATTCATTCTGGACTAGTTCATGATGGTGTAGCATTATTATAATTATTTTTTGTTTGCAGGTGATTACTACTTGTTATCCCATCCCGGAGAACATTCGGAAGATTGTGAAACTGCATAGTCTTATGTAGCTTAGATATTCCAGTGCAGGAATCAAGAGCAATTTTCTAAACTCAATCAAGGAATTGCTATTGATTATAAGTTTGACAACCCTTGAAGTCATGCCTGTATCAGGCAATGAAGAGGTTTATTTCTGTTCTAAGTTTCTGCTTGGATTGGAGCCATACATATTTCTTCTTCTTTTGAATAGTTGATTTAACTAATTTTTGTTTGCAGACTGGGGTTAAACCCATTTCCAGGCAGGCTAGTGATTACATTGCTGGGGTTCCTATCAAGAAGAGGAGGTTCCCATTGCCATGGCTTTCTCCACCTCCATCTGAAGAACTGACTTCTTTTGCAGCAGAAAACAATTCATTAACTGGTCCATCGGATTTGCTGCAGGAGCAATCCGATTCGCTTCAAAAGGAGCAATCCGATTCGCTACAAAAGAAACAATCTAGCCCATCTTGGGGGTCCACTATATCAACTGCTAGTGCTGCAACATGTTATTCTGGTATATCTGATGCACACAAGAAACCTGTATCTGAGGAGCCCAAAGAAAATTCTGATCATATTAATGTTACTTTGTTCCAAAACATTCCTAACTATAGAGTCAAACTCGAAGAACCACGCCTAAGAATTCACTCTGGTTCTGTGGGTAACATGGATTGCAAAGATAAGCTTGTTGCAGCCAAGAACTCTGAATTGCCGATAACATTGGCAAAAACGAAGTTGAAGGTAGCACCAAATGAAGCTCTTGTGCTTACCATGGGCAAAGAGACATATAGCAATGAAAAATCTGAAGGCAATTATTTATCAAAAAAACTTGAAGGCAAGTGTAAAGCAGAAATTCCTACCATTCCAGGGAATATTGAACTGACATTAGGATTAAAGGAACATCTTTTTCCAGCATTGGCAGGTCAAAACAGTGATGGAACAGGCCAGAAAAAGGATAGTTTAGAACCCTGTTCTCTGAATTTATCTTTGAGCAACGCAAATAGCAGTATCCAGTGGAAAAAGGATGATGTTGAGTTGAATAACGGTGTACAGTTGTGTGCTAATAGGGCAAACTGGGATCTGAATGTTTTGATGGATGCGTGGCAATGTTCTGCGAGCGATGCAGCTGCAGATCAGGTATCTGTTGATGACTTCAATCCAACTGATCGTACTCATGATATAAAACCTTTCATATGCTCAACTGGGATGATTGGCACTGCTTCATCTTCTGAACACAATAGCGTGAGTGAGAACAGAGCTAATTTAGACATATCATCTAAACTGTCTGGCCAACAAAATGAAATTGTTGACTCGCTTCATTTAGGCCTTAGTCCAGCTTCTTTTCAGTCACAGGTGAGCCAGGAACCTTCCTGCTTTTCTGCCAAAGAAGATTTTGGCAGGGTTTTTCCCAATATGAGCTTGCCTAGATTGGAGGCATCAACTAGCAATTTGGACAGAGTTAATCATAGGACCGTGAAATCAGAACCATTTGATGAGAGCATGAAGTTAGATAATATTGGAACTAAAGGTTATAGTATGGGACTATTAAACAGTAGAACACTAAAGCATGAATTAGTTGACTGCAGTCTTGCCAAGTCTTCAAATATTAGCGCCCTGAAATTAGGTGGTCCTGAATCCATTAAAACAGAACCAGTGCGTGAGGATAGACAAGCACTCAATAAAATAGAGGGGACATCACGGGTAGAAAAACAAGTGCTACAGGGTTTAAGTAATCATTCTATTGCCATGTCATTGCCCGAAACTGCACCAATGTCCTGCACTGCAGTCGAGCCTTCTTGTTCTACAGAGCTGATTATAGCCGGTGATGTAGCAAACAACTTTCAACATTCTAGGTGCACTGAAGGGGCGCATAGTAATGGGGAGGTGGTGCCTCAAGAAGCTTGGGAAAGGACTCAGCCGGTTGCTTCAGAAACAGTTGATACAGCTGTGGGTCATAATGGTAAAGAATCAAATACTTCTGTGATGACTGATGATAATGTAAGAGCTGAAGATGGAAATAGTGATGATCCTGAGCAGTGTAGATTACAATGCATGAATGACCACCTCCCTGATATGCGGGTTAGTGAAGATTCAGTAAGTGATGAGGAGAAGATCGAAATATCAGCTGATATGTTAGAAGATTCTTATAGTTCTGATTACGAGTCGGATGGGAATCATTCTTTAGCTAGGGCTATGGATACAAAACAAGATGGTGAAGAAGACGACTATGAAGATGGTGAGGTCCGAGAACCTTTAGTGGATAATGCAGTAGAGGAGGAGCCTATATGTGAGAAAGAAGCTGAACATGTTGATCACGGTGACTCTGATAATAGAAAGATGGACATTATTGGACAGGATGGTGATTATCATGCTACTTCATGTCATGTTGAGGAAAAAGACTATAAAACAGAAGATCCTGATGAAACAAGCAACAAAGATAATAGCAATAATGATGATAGAGTGGAGGGGGTGTCCTGGAGCAGTGCTGATAAACTTACATGCTCGCAAGAATCACCGGATGTTGAAAAGCTGAGTGGAGCTGGAATGAAGAGGCCAATTAATGAGATTCAAGGAAAACCACGTGATCAATCGGGTAGTAAAGATTGCTTGAAGGAACAGGAGAAAGAATCATCGTCTGAACAAACTTCTAAAGGAAACCAAGAAGCTGTTGCCACTGTAGATGAGAATGTTAAAAAAATTCTCATGCTGGAAAAGAATGATGCAGCTCTGCCAAAGATGGAAGCATCTGCAGATGGTGATGATGTGGCTAACGATGTCAACAATGGTGGTATTAGGAGCCGTATTATAAATTTGTCTCGAGCTTCTCATTTGTTATCTCCTGGTAAAACAAGACCTATTTCTGCCAGATCATTGCCATCACAAGCTGGAACGGAGATACCCGATGTAGTACTTGAGGGAGAAAACTTACATCCCCAAGGGAGGTGATCTTTCTTCTACCCATGTTTGCTTTTATTGCTCTTTTTTCAGGGTTAATAGTTCTATTGTTCTCTGATTTTCTTACCTTTACTTTTTTTTAGAGATGAATTATACATGGATGGCTCCCACAAATTTTCACGAGAGAGGCACCAAGATAACTCACCCAGAAATCCTAGGTTAAATTTTATGCGGGGAAGAGGGAGGATCACTAGTCGGTTAGACACTTTACATGGTGACTGGGATTCTGACCATGACTTCAATTCAGGATTTTATAATGGGGCAACAGAGTTTCGTGTCCCCAGACATAAATATGCATCTGCTGTGCCTGACACTGACCTTGAATATAATAGTTATAATATTGCACCGGAAGGTTCATTTTTTGGCACTGGTCGGGGAAGGAGGAAGCATTTAAATGATGACATTTTTCGCCGTATACCATCAAGAAGACAATCTTCAGGTGGGAGAGACATCCCTGCTGCACGTGGCGGTGGTCAAATGATTCGCAGAGTTACTAGAAATGTGAGCCCTGGTAGATGTGTTGATGAAGATGGTTCGGTAGTGGTTGGACCTAGGCATAGTGAGAAGTTTGTAAGGGTTTTTACTGATGATACAATGGAACCAATGTTCACACGTCCTCAACCTGCCTATGAAGGATTAGGTGGCCATTTTGCCCGAGGTACTAGAAACTTTTCTTCTGTTCAGAGAAGGGGTCTTCCCCGAATGCATTCAAAATCTCCAATAAGATCCAGATCTCGTTCTCCTGTCCCATGGCCATCTCCAAGGAGAAGATCCCAAGATGGTTTTGGTGGACCTCCAGAATTGATTCATCGACGATCTCCTCCAATTTATAGGATGGAGAGGATGAGATCTCCAGATCGCCCTTGTTTCACTGGAGACCTGATGGTCAGGAGGCATGGCTCCCCACCGTATTTTTCACGATCATCTAATGATTTGAGGGATATGGATTCTGGACGGGACAATGGTCATCCAAGATCTGTAATTCCGAATAGGAGCCAATCTGGTCGGATTTTACTCAGAAACCGGCAATTTGATGCTATAAATCCCCGAGAAAAAACAGGCAGTGATGAGTATTTTGGGGGCCCAATGAATACCGGTCGGTTGCATGAGCTTAGTGGTGATGCGAATGGTGATGATAGAAGAAGGTTTGGTGGGAGACGTGGACCTGTCCGTTCATTTAGGCCTCCTTATAATGATGCTAATGGTGAGGGTTTTCATCTTAATTCAGAGGATGGCCCCAGGCCTTTTAGGTTCTATCCAGAAGATGATTCAGAATTCCATCAAAGAGGCAGTCTCAGGGATCGGGGGTTTGACCAAAGGATTAAGAATCAGCCAGGAAATGCACATAGAAGAACAAGAAGCATTGAAGAGCAGGAAGTAAATTACAGGCGTGGGGGGCAGGTGTGGCAGGATGATGGGTTTGATGAGATCTCACGTGTGAAGAGGAAAAGATTTTGATCCTGATCCTGCCATGAGTTGATATTTCAGATGCTATTGGAGATGGAAACTTGCAGAGTCTAATCAGGGACATTTTACTAGCTCATAGGACAAAGGAACTTGCTACTCTATTTGCAGTTTAAGCTGTGAAAGTAACTTCAGATGCAGGCTCTGCTTTTTGGTTACTTGTGATTCTGTCCTGCTTGATGTCATGGACATAGCTCAGTTGGTACGATGGTTGCTAAATCATCTTTAAACTCGTATAATCTTGTATTTCATAAATTAAGGTGGCGCATTATATACTTGCTGAAGTGTTTCGCTAAATCTTCAGTGGATCTCCTAAAGTTTCTCAAAAGTATCTTCAACTCTTGATTTGGGTGCTTGGTTGGCCAGAGCAGGTATGCCGGAAGGAACTATTAGAACTTTGAATTAATCTTTAAACCATCGAGAATAATCAATAAAGTTGCTAATTACCTGTTATTTGATCTGCTGCTTCACATTCCTCATTCCATCTCAAGGGTATTATAAATCCTTCATTTGTAGGGAGATATACATATAACTAAATAAAAGAGGACTGTTGAGACAGTTTCCAGCAGGGTACTGAAGCTTGCATGAAGTACATTATGCAATCTACTACAATTAAAAAAGAGTAAAGAACTTTGCAGGCTTTTATGGAGCTTGTATATAATACTTAGCTGTTGAAGCCAAAGATAATTGGGGAAGAATCTAGTGCGTCCTGTAATTTCGTGTGCATCAACAGCATGTTCATATTTTTACGGCTGGTTTGAATTTTATTGATGGCATTGGATGGATGATTTTGTCATGGAGACTGTTCTGATGTCTTCATCTAATTCTTGAACTGATGGGTTGGAGCTACAGCACGCTATTTACCAGTTCCAAAGGCTTATGCGATGTCTTGGGTGGATTCAATGTGAGTTGTGTTTTTATGCTTATTAATCTCAAGAAAAAGAGAGAACATTCCCATGGATACTTTTTTTGGTTGTTTCTGCTCCATTTATAGCTGCTACATGTGACCGTGTTTGACTGGAAGGACAGAATGTTTTGGTTGGTGGCCAGTAGTAATGGTGCTTGCATTCTTTGACTGCTACATAGTGTGACTTTATTTGAGAGTAAGACGCCTAGTGTTGGTTCATCTGTGGCATCGATGAATGGTAGAAGACAGTTCACACGTTGCCTGCTTTTGGTGATTTGATCGACTCACCACGTAGACCTTAGTTTATTGAAACCGAGTATGTCGGGAAAACTAAGAATCCATTGGTATTCTGTTAGTCTTTCTTTGCAGGGGTTGCTTGAAGTAGGGGACAAATGATCCATCTGATTGTGCATCAGCTGAAGAAATGACCTTGATTAGGTTTTGCCTGCTTTGGGTGATTTGATCGACTTACCGTCTAGACCTTAGTTTATTGAAACCGAGTATGTCGGGAAAACTAAGAATCCGTTGGTATTCTATTAGTCTTTCTTTGCAGGGGTTGCTTGAAGTAGGGGACAAATGATCCATCTGATTGTGAATCAGCTGAAGAAATCACCTTGATTAGGTTTTAGTTGGTGGGGATGGTGTAGAACCTTCCTACGTTGTGTCAGCTTATCCTCGGTTGGGGGACCATGTTGAACGTAGACTTCTAAAGTCTGTCGTTCTCGTCTTCCTCCACTGCTCAGGTCTGCTTCTTCCCGTTGTCCTGGTAGTAACAAAAAAACACTACTAGGAGTAATATTATTAGAGACATAAATTGCACAGGGTCGATTGAAGACTAGAGTCTAGAGCTTGCACATAACCAAGGAATTTGTCTGGAATCTTTGGGATCAGAATTTGTGGTGGATGGTTTTTTCGAGTGATGATATTATATGAAAAAGGACCTGTTGTTAGAAAGCAGGAAAAAAATTCGAGTGGGAAGGCCAAAAAGCTGACTGTATCGAGTGATATAGGGAAACTAGGAGGAAGCACCGGAGAGTATTTTGAACATTTCTTCCATGAAAGAGGGAATAGAGAATGAGGACTAATGGACTGTTCAGTAGGTAAACCGGCAGCTGGTGAAGATGATTTTTATAACTATATAAGTGGACCACATTAACATTTCCAACCAATCACAGTCCACAATTGCGACAGTACAATCATAGCTTATCGCTGTGACATGTGGACACAGTGATCGTCTTGTCGACTCAGCCCATAGTTGTCTCTCGAGTTTTGACAGCCAACCTAGTCCACAATATCCAATTTTAATGCATAAATTTTAATAATCTTGACGAACTGGTCGGGCATAAATATCCGTGCTGTTTATAGAGCTCGCAAGCTCTTCGGTTGAAAATAGACATGGCCCACTTACGAAAAACAAGAAACTAACGAACAAAATAGAGCTCGTGGACTTGGTTGCTTCTTGCAGCGGAGTATATTGACATTGGTGTAGTTAAAATTTTATGTAAATTTTGAATAAAATATCACCTTTTATCTTTTTTCTGTCCATTCAAAATTTTAATTCTACGTTGAATTAGGCATTTCATTTTCTATACTTATAAAATAGTATTATTTTTTAATTTTTTTAGTTTTTTATCTACTCTAATGTATATAATTTGTATCTATTTTGAAATAGCTTTATATCTTAGTTTTTATAATTTTCAATAATTTACACATCGAATTACATAAAACATATCCAACAACCATAAATTAAGTTCATCATCAAGCACAATTTCATAAAAATATGTACAAAATCAAATTGGAACTTTCATTTAGGTCCTGTTTGGATGAGATGAGTTGAGTTCTTTATGAATAATAGTGAGTTTTTTATGAATGATAGTGAGTTGAGATAGTTGAATGAGTTTTGTGGGACTCAATTAAGATGAGTTTATATGTGTTTGGATGTTAAAATGAATTTAAATATATTTATAGAAAGTTGAAAAATGCTGTAGATCTTGTGGGTAAAAATATGTTGAATTGATCATATATAAAAATATTTACTGTGGGCTTCATGTAAGATGCATTTATTTTACTTGTACCAATGGTACAGACGGTTTTAACTCTTAGCCAAACTTTGCATTGCAGCGGTAGATTTTATTTATTAGCCAATGCTCTTAGCAGGGTGTAGATTATTTATAATTTTTATTTGAATTTTAGGGCTTAAAATTTTATTTATACATGTACATATATGAATCTCAAATGCTATCCGTATGGGTCTCTCCCACCTAGAATCCGATTTTCATATTGCTATGAGATCTCAGAGAATGTGGAACTCGATTTTAAAGCAAACACATTTATTAAAAAAAATAAAGGATGTCAATTGAATCCGAGTCTCGTCATACTAGATTATTGTCGCCAGATATTGGGCTGATCTTAGGGTGCATTTTGCAAGGTAAAGTTTTTTACTCTTATGTGAGCCACTTATCAAGCTTGGATTTTCGGTTTAAGTCTGCTTTGGTTTGACAAATATTTCAATCAATTTTAATATTTATATACCTTTTATATACAAATATTTTTTAATTTTTAATTTTTGACTTTTCTCATCTAATAATTACTTAATTATTACAACATTTCTAAACTTTCAAACTTTCAAATTCTAAAACAAAAACGATTTTAATAAATTATATTATATCATTCTTTTAACTGTATAATTTTTTTATTCAAATTTTTCTATCTCTTTCTCCAACACTCTATAAACTATTTTAACTCAAATTATTTCACTATTATTCATAAATTATCTTACTACTATTCATAAATTTATCATCTCATCTCATCTCATCTGTATAACACTAACCAAATGAGGCCTAAGCTCTTTCTTTAGAGTTACCGAATCTTTTTTTTTTCCCCTCCAGTTAAGTAGGTAGATGATGTGCATAATAATACCTTTAGAGCAAGATCATTAATGGCTAGTCACCCGAGTCATTTTATTTGTAAGTCGGTGTAGAGGATACTCAATTTACATAATTGACGCAATATAATTTGATTTGTATGTTCAAATTTTTAAATTTACTGTGCAAATTAAATCATATTATATCAATAGTGTATAATGTGTTTATTAAACATGGACTTGTAGATATTTTTTTTTTTCTAATCACCTATTTTTATGTTAGAGGTGCTTTTAAAACTCTTGTCGTGTAATACCTCTATTGATATTTAAGTGGCGTACAATTCAAACATATTTTAAAAAACAATCTCATCGAAACATCTTACCTTGATTTTAGTGGCATAAAAAAATCTTTTTTCTTTTTTTTTCTTTTTTTAAAAAATCTCTTACAGAAACTCTTCCATTCATGTTTCAATGAACTATGCCATTATTTGTTTTAAACTCAACTAAAGCACACTTCAAAATTTTCATGAATCTAGACGTATTTTAATGAGTTTACAATTTACATCAAAACATTATTAAAATCATCTTAATTTTTTTTTCTTTTATAAAAAATTTCAACAAACTTTCAAGAAAATATTACGCTCAAACATTCACATATCGCTTTTAACAACTGATATGGGTGCCAATGGACATGGAATGAGTTAGTATGAGAAATATTATAGACATAAAGGAATTCCACATACTGATGTAACACACTATCAATATACCACGTTTTCCCATTTTCCTTTACATTTCCCAACCCCTCCCCACCCTCTCAGCCCGACCAAGAGAAGAGAGAGAGAGAGATTTCGTACTTGTTGGAGAGACGATGACGGAGGTGAGGGTGAAGGGCAACTTCGACGAGTGGTTAGGTGTGGTAACGACGTTAGCAAGGGGCGAAGGAAGGTTTGATGGTGACATTGGTGAGAGACGACGACAACGTTAGTGAGGGATTGAGAATGGAGGAGGAGGATAAAGGCACATGGAGAATGAGAGAGGGAGAAAAATAGAGAGAGATGTTACATACTGATAATCCTTTATAATATCAATATGTAGGATCCCTTTATATCTCTAATAGCCCTCATATAATATTTATACTCATATGAATGGAACAATTGCTAACATAATAAATACAAATAAATCATAAAAAAAATTATATTAGTTTTTTAATTGATTCCTCGTATCTTTTTCTTCTTTATTTTATTTTTCTTCTCATTTGAATGAATTATCTTTTAAGATTTTCGTCATTTGAAATAAAAGAAACATAAATATAAAATAAATATTATAATATTATGAATACACGGGTGATTCCAAATAAAATTAAACTTTTAAATAAATAATATACTGTTTTGCTTTGAGAGAAGACTTTAAGAAATAAAAGTTTTATTTGGAATTGGAAATTTGGAAGCCGATTTAAAACTGATTTATAAAGGGAAAACGCTGTGTCCCGACAAAGTATCCCAACAATGGGTCTCGACATCTTTTTATTTATTTAATGATTAAGTAAGAGCATTGGTATTCGTTTATTTATATGCAAATGTAAACACATATTTATATAATTAAACTATTAAATTGACTACATTGAATTATGTATATAGAAATATTTTCATAATTATGAACAGTACCAATACATATTTGGAGATGCACTATTCATTCCTCAAATGTTATTTTATTAAATTTTTTTTTCTTTCCTCCCACTATCTTTCTATCACAACTATTTCCTATTCTCTCTTCCTCAACAACACAACCTTTACCTTCATCTTCATTTTCACTTTCACTTTCATTTTATTATAATAATATATTATATTTTTAATATAATATATAAAAAAGATAATATTTTATTATTATATTTGTATTATTAATGCCAAATGTATGCAGTGAGTGCTAATTGTTAAAAATATATAAAATAATTAATTTTAGGAAAAAAATATTTATTATTATTTTAACTTAAAGATGCATAATCTAATGTGAAAGTTTTTCTTGAATGATAAAGATAATTTCTAAAATATGTGATTTTGTATTTATATATAAAAAAATCAATGTTAATGCTCTAAGTATTTTTTAATAATGTTATAAATTTTCTTTAAAGAAATGTTTGAAATTTTTAAAAATATATAAAAAATCCAAACAACCTTCTTGGTAACTTCTCTCAAGCTCGTATTATTGTCCTTTAAAAAGAATTACAATATTTATTATTATAGTCATTGATATATTAAGATCTCATTTATTTTTAGAAAACATCTCATCTCATCTCATCTCATCTCAATATTATAATTTTTTTAATTTGTTACATAAAATAAAATAAAATAAAAAATTTAATTTTTTAAATTTTAAAATAAAAATAATATTATAATAATATTTTATTTAACGTTTTAACTTTAATCACGTCAGCTAAAACAAACGAGCCCTAGAAAATCCCACACGAGTTATCGACCATAACCTTCCTCTACCACCAAACAACATTAACAAGTCCCGTCCCCCCGATCACGACTCTTCCTAGACCCCCGCTTGGACCTCCCTCACTCCCTCTCTCCACGAAATCTTCGAATTTCAGTAATTAACTATAATTGTTTTCTTCTCTAAGTATCATTAGTCATTAGCTTCTTTGTTTCCGGCCAAATAAACTTCATCCATTTTACTTGCTTTTTATAAGGTTTGTTTTTTCGGTTGTATATATAAATTTGGCTGATATTTTGTTACCTGAAAGTTGCTTCTTCATATCTTCGATTTTTGCTTCGGGTGCCCCCAACTCGGGCCGAAATCGACTTCTCCCTGCGAATTCGAGTTTTTGTTGAAGGTTTGGATCGTTACCATTTATTTCGAGCCGATTAGGGTTTTGAAATTTCTGTATTCTGCGGGTTCGTGATTAATCAATCTTTCAGTGAAGCTTTGCGTGTGCTTATTAGATTATTGATGTGCTTAATCAGGTTGTGGATAAGATGATGAATCAAGGAGGTAGTACTGAGACCATTGCTCCCGCGCAGACCAATTCCCTTGAGGTAATTTCGAGGCACTATAACTTTCTTGTTTCAATCTCTGTTCGATTGTATTAGTTTAAATGAATGCAATTGTAATTCTTCTTGGTGGATATATTGGTTTTTTTGGTGCTGTTATGAACTCTTTATTTTAGTAGGTTGATTCACTGAGCAAATGTTTCTGTACAAGTGGCTGAAAGATAGGCATCTCCACTTGAGAGGATTTGATGGTGCATCAAGAAATGGCTGGTGGTTCTATTTTGTGAGGGTTAATTATCTATCGGCACTAATTTCTCTGTTGATTTGCTCATAGTTTTAGATTTTTTTCTTTCCTTTGCTGGGGAGCGCAAATGAAATGTATTTTTTTAAAGTCTATTGACTGGTATCGGGGTTTTGAGGGGGCTTGCCTGAAGCTTAATGGAATATATGTCAACAGTGACTATACTTTCCCAACCTACCCAATAATAATGGATCACCTATTAATTAAAGAGAAGTGCTATAGACACAAAAGAATTGCACAAAACTAAACTCACAAATTGACATGGTATAATTTGATCCGTTAGGTCTACTTTATGGTAAAAGTAACTTTACAATCTGACGTACCACATTAAGCCAAGTCAGTTTGTAGAGTTGTTTTTGTGTAATTCCTTTGTAGCTAAAGTATTTCTCTTAATTAAAAATCGTAATTGAGAGTAAGGGCTCTATTTCCCAATTAAAGTATTCTTAAGAAATCACTGCTTTGAATTTTGACAAATTCACCTCTATAGAAATGAATTTAAGAATTTGAATTCTGACTCAACTGTTTGAATTTATTTTTCCCATGCATTGTTACGTGCAATAAAATTGCATCAGTCAACTTGGACTAGGATATATCAATTTGCATTGGGGTTATGTCCAGGGAAAATTTTGTATCGTGATCTGCTGCTATTGTGTTGCCAGGTTCTTTTGATGTATTCCATATTTCTTTTTTCATCTCTTTACATCAATTAATACCTGTTGCAACTCGTGTAAGTTTCATATCAAGATTGCTTCTTAAATTCCGGTAGTATATTGGTTGCTGCAAATGTTAACTGTTATTACATACTCTGCATTCGTTTCTTTCTCAGAATTGGCACATACTTGATGCAAGCCAAGGACAAACTTCTTCATATTTTCCCCCAACAACTGGGCCAGAAGCCATATCATGGACCATCCACCAGGCGGATCATAGCTCCACCCAGAATGGGATCCTTTCTAGCTCCAGTTCCACTTATCAATATGACTACCACACACAGCCACCGACAAGAAATGTTCAAGATGGCCAGAATGCAGCATCCGTCCCTTCTAGTTCATCAAGTTTGGGATCAGCAAGTGTGTCGCATGATTTTAATGGCTATGCACCATACCCTAATTCTACGGATCCATATGGAAGCTCTGGATACCTGGGTTACTGCAATAGCCATCAGCAGCAGCAGTCCAACCATTCCAGCTATCAACAGCAGCAGCCTAACCATTCCAGCTATCAACAGCAGCATTCTAACCATTCCTACTCACAGCCTGTAGGAGCATTTCAAAACACAGGTGCTCCTTATCAGCCTCTTTCCTCATTTCAGAATACAGGGTCTTATGCTGGGCCTTCAAGTTATTCAAGCACTTACTACAATCCTGGTGATTATCAGACAGCTGGAGGTTACCCAAGTAGCGGTTACAGTAATCAGACTGCATTGTGGAATGATGGCACTTATACAAATTACACTACCCATCAATATGCAAACTACAATCCAGACTCAACTGGTACTTATAGCTCAAGTACTGCGCCTGCACCCTCCCTACATTATCAAAAGCAGTGCAAGCAATGGGTAGACTATTACGGTCAAACAGAAGTCAGCTGTGCTCCTGGCACGGAAAATATCTCTACTGCTAATAAGTCTCATGTTGCATGTCCAGTTCCTGGTGTTAGTGGTGTATATGAAACTTCGAATAGCCAGACACCACCTTCTTACACCCCATCTTGGAGGCCAGATTCCAGTTCATCTGACTTGCCCTTGGTGCAGGTTTTAATTTCTTTCTATTCAGAGTCTGGAGGATTTATGTGCCTTTTCACTAGCTGTATTTGATATTCTAATGCAAACACACACATCCTCCACATATATAATTAGTATACATGAGAAATTCCCATTGAGTACTCTTACAGTCATACTTAGGGATGCAATTTTATTTCTTCAGATCTTTGTGCCATATGGTTTCAGATCACACTGCATCTTTCTTGGGTTTAAAATTATTTTGCACTGACACTTGGTGGTTAAATTGTTGTTATCTTTCTCTGTTTTTTTTTTTCTTTTTCTTTTGGTCAGCCTACTGTAGGAATTAGTGGTTCCAATGATATTTACTGGCATGATGGAGCTCCAAGTTCGCAAGTTCTCCATACTAGTCCCATGCAATCCCAATCTCAAAAGCCTCTGGATCTGAAAACTTCTTATGATAGCTTTCAGGATCAACAGAAAACTGTGTATTCTCAAGGGCCTAGTGTACATTATCCTGCTACTCATCAGGTGCCTCAGAGCTATCAATCACCCATGCAAACTGTTCCATCTTTGGATACGCAAAGGGTAAGCAAACTGCAGATTCTAACAAACCCTAGAATTGCTTCGAATTTGACCTTCAATTTACCGAAAATCGACAAGGATAGCTCTGCAACGAGTGCAGCATCAAAACCTGCTTATGTTAGTGTTTCACTTCCAACTGCAAATCAGAAAGTAATGTCTGATAATGCTGCTGATTCTGTACTTAAGGTGAGATAAATTGTTGCCATCCATCAAACTAATTTTTTTATAAATGTTTATCTTCTATGATATGGAATGCAAGATTGGACAGATGCTACAAGATATAGTTACTAATCAGGTATCGCAAAAAATTTTGTTGGATAAATTAATAATTTTATTAATAGAAAGCTATGGCTTCTACTCAGTCACACATATATGAGAGATGCACCTAAATAACAGAGGAAAAAAGAGCAAGAAAGTCCTGAAATCTAGAAATAGTAAAAACCATGGACATCCATCCAAAGATAAAGAGAATTTTAAGAAGAAAAAAAAAAGCCCTAAGATTTTCCATTGTCCTCTTGCAATCCTCAGCTCCTATAATTTATTTCCCTCTAAACGCACCACATCCAACATGAGAGGATCATTTTTCATAAAGTCGTACTATGAAGATTTTAAATGTATGAACACTGCAAAGCATAATCATGCTTTTTTAAAATGCTGGAAACTATCATACTTGGGTCTCTCTCTTGTATACACCTTGTGTACATGGGCTATGCCTATTATTCCATCAGTAAATTATTTATCACTAACAAATGCTGGAAGCTCATTTATTTTGCTTTGAGGTACAAGGATTGCAATGTCATGTTTAGACAATGGAAACTTCTTTTAATCTTGAATAAATAATGCATTGCATTAGCATAATCATCTTTCTTTCTAATGCTGGAAGCTTGTACATTTTCCTTTGAGCTTTGTGATGCAATCCTTGGGAGAGTTCATGAACTTCTAGTTCTTGGGCTAATGGTTGATTGGTTTTCTATGAGTGGTTTCAGATTAGTTAGGTGGATGCTGTATGTCCAGATGCCAAGGAGATTTTTACAAAATATATAAAATAATAATAATAATAATTATTCAAATAAATAGAGAAATGCTTCATATTTGTTTGCTTTTTTCATTCATTTTAGCGGGTCCTCTTATTTGGTCGAGCAGCAACCTATGTATTCATTTATCCAACGTGATGGTTCAGAGCTGGACAGTGTTGAATTTAGTTGGGCACCGAGTCTTTTCACCTAATTCATTCTTGGTGGATCTACATGTCATGCTGCTTTAAATGCACCTGTGCAGTCAGTCTTTTACTATTGTAATTTTGCTTTTGAATTTTGATCACTTGAGTGGCCAATGTTGCTATCTGATATTTGGACGACTTGATATATTCTATCTGTATTTGGACGGCATGATATATTCTATCTGTATTTGGACGGCATGATATATTCTATCTATCTAATGTCATAATATAACTCAAATGACATGTTAATTGGTTTGTTATGAGCATGGTTTGATGTTATAGCCTATGACTCTCTTGTTGCTTGCAGCCTGGTATGTTCCCCAAATCACTACGTGGTTATGTTGAAAGGGCGTTATCTCGCTGTAAAGATGACACACAGATGGCAGCCTGTCAGGCTGTCATGAAGGAGGTAAGCCCTGAAGACAAGTTCTGTTTTGGTTGCCAAACTTCTTACAGTGTAAAGTTTGAAGTAATCTGACTTGTGATAAGCAAAACTGTGAATGAAACCCAAGAAAAGCATTCAAAAGTTAGAAAGGATATAAAACTTCCAGAGTTTTGAACAATGGATAACGTAAAAACAATATATTAATGTGTTACCTCCATGCCATTTAATTTTTCTTTTTTCCCTTTTGGGATATCAAGATAAGCCTGCTTCCAAAATAGTTATACGAATTCTCGGACTATTCTTCTTTATGTTGGGGTAGAAAAGTAATAATTGGTGCTTATTGAAAATATATATGACTTATCAAAAAGTACTAATTGATGTCTTTGAAAAAGTTTGGGTAAGTTTGGATAATAGTGACCTTTATTTGATTGTGATGACTAACTAGCATTGAGTGTACTCAGTTGAGACAGTATGAACGAAGTTGGAGTGATAATAAAATCTAAAACCTGTGGTCATTTTTGCTCTCCTGACATGCATGCTTTCATGTATAGTTATATAGCTAAATTTCTTTTTTGGACTTTGATTTTTAATACCATTTATGTGATTTTTTGGTAATTTAATTTTATGATTAATTGTGTACTTTCTTGACGGCAAAAAATTGTTACCTCTATTTTTAGTTGATCACAAGGGCAACTGCTGATGGTACAATTTGCACACGAGATTGGGATATTGAACCTCTTTTCCCACTACCAAATGTGGGTGCAGTCGACAAAGAGTACTCTCTCTCTCTCTCTCTATAGTTTCATGGCTTGTATTTCTTTTTGTATGTTCGCCTTTGCGAAGAAAAATCTAAGGATTGATGGACTTTTTATTTTGGGTTCAAATTGTTTTTCTTCTTTTTCCTCTTTATCTTTGTGGATTATTCAAAATTCTATAGCAATTCCATTTCCATTACAAGAAGCATCGTTTGGAGTTGTTACCTTTGTCTCCCTGACCACTGATTCTTTAATTGATGATCTCAACTTTCTCCTACAAGGACATTTCCTAGTATTCTATCTTAAAGCACTAGTGTATGTTATGTAAAACTTTTTGCGACGCACGAATAGACACCCTTCTGTTTTTGGGTGGGGGTTGTAGGGGTTGAGTGGTGTGTGGATGGGAGGTTCACAAGTCTAGCAATAGAAGAATCAGAAAGATGGTTTGATGGACAAGGGAATAGCTAAAGAAAGAAAGGATAAGGAAGAAGGAGCTCTTTTGTCTCCAGCAAATCCAAACCACATTGTTTATTGTGATGACGAGGCTTGTAATTGTGTAGGATGTTTATATCAACCTAAGACGAGCAATGTTTAGAATTGAGTTGTAATGGAAATTACAAGGGTTTTTTTTTTTTTTTTTTTTTTTTTCTTTTATATATATATATATATATATATATATATATATATAAGTATTACTAGTTTTTTAATGCATCCAATCTTACTACCTGTATGATTTGTATAATTGTATGTCTATATTGGACAACATTAAAAAGGATAAAAATCCTTCCATGAGCTAATTAGTTTCCCAAATTAAATTTTACATATCTAAACTTAGATGAAATCTCTTTGTAAAAAGCTTGAATGTTTTAATCAAAACTTAGCTAAATATATTCTGCAATTAGGGGCTAAAATGCCCTTTTATTGAAAGACTATGCAGTCCTTGTACTCCCAAGAATCCAAAGTTTTAAGGGATAAGTTCTCATGATTACATGATTCATTGGGTATTGGAAGACCCTTTTATTTTGGATTAATAGAGGCAAGGTCATGTTTGTTTGAAAGATTCAAAACTCAGTGGACGATTTTGTTGAGACTGGATGATGAATAAATTAGTTTATATGTCTTATCGTTGTTTATGTATATATATAGGCCTATCTCCGATTATGTCTACAGTATTCTAATTTATCCTCAAATGCTTTCTGTTCTGTAGCAGTTTTCAGTGCTCAACCCCAGGTTTGGCATTGCCAGAGTACAAAAGAATTCCTAGTAGACGATCTAAAAGTAGGTGGGAGCCTTTACCGGAGGATAAACCACTTGATAAATCAGCATCTACTGTAAATAACACTGTGAAATATGGTGGCTGGATGAACGCGAAGGAGAGGAACAGAAAGGTATTCATGTGACGACACTTGTTTTTCTGGGAAACTACAATGCTGCTTAGGTTACATTCAGTCTTCCCTTTTAAAATCCCGTGTTTCATTTTTTTATTAACCTGTTCTACCCTTTTTGGGGTGGGTGGGTGGGAGTGGTTTGGAAGAGGTGTAATCCGACTATTTTCCTTGGTGTGTATGTGTCCATGTCTGTGTCCAATGACTTGCACATTTTTCACTTAGCATATATTTCTACTAGTTTGGTTCTGAGAAGCATGTCTAATTTAGATTTTTGGTAGTTGTTACATTGCTTAAAAAATTGTTTGCAGCCTTTTGTGGGGAATAATGAAAGCAAGGAGAATAATTTGAGTGGTGCAAAATACTCTCCACTGGACCAGAAAAATGCAAGTAAGAATACCCAGAGGCTGGTTAAGAAACAACGTTTTGCTGATGGTTTCAATGCTGCTGATGAAGGTGATGCATCTGGTGATAGCGATAAGGAACAAAGTTTAACTGCATATTACTCTAGTGCAATAGCACTTGCGAATACACCAGAGGAAAGAAAGAGACGTGAAAATCGCTCTAAGCGTTTTGAAAAACGGCAAGGGCAAGGACAAGCAGAAACCAATCACTTAAAACAAAAAAATGCTGGAGGAGGAAGCCTGTACAGTAGAAGGATTAGTGCCCTGGTGCTTAGCAAGAACTTTGAAGATGGTGGCACCAGGGCTGTTGAGGACATTGATTGGGATTCCCTTACTGTCAAGGGGACCTGCCAGGAGATTGAGAAACGTTATTTGCGTCTTACTTCTGCACCTGATCCCGCCAGTGTAAATACTTTTTGTCATTGACTTTTAAGATATTTAGAGTTTGAACCAAATCTCAATAATGAACTGATGGAATCTATGAGAGCAATATAACTAATTTTCTCAACATTTTACACAGGTAAGACCAGAAGAAGTATTAGAAAAAGCTCTGGATATGGTTCAGAAATCTCAAAAGAATTACCTATATAAGTGTGATCAGTTGAAGTCTATTCGGCAAGATCTAACCGTACAACATATTCGCAATCAACTAACAGTAAAGGTATATATGATGTGTTAATGGTGATCTCTTCCTCTCTGTCTCTCTCAGCACAATTGTGGTGATCTCTTGCATACACTTTTTGGATGGCCAGTGGGTTCCTGTTACCTTTTAAAAATAATAAAAAATTAAATTGCTTTTCTTTTTAACCTTGGGTCTACCATCTAATCTAGCCTTAAGGCATCAGATTTCCTCCCCCCCCTCCCCCATGGGTTCTCATTGGTTTGAATGCATGAGTTTCTAATACTCTCACGCGCTCATGTGCACGCACACACACGGGTCAGTTCCAATTTTTGATATTGCACACACGGGTCAGTTTCAACTTTTGATATTGTCATCCCTCTATTAAGTTTTCATTTATCAATATTCTATTGAACCTACCATTTAATGACAAAACCCGGTATAAACTTTTCATGTATTGTAACATTACGTAGATTAATGTGTAGCTTAAACTCAACATTATATGTATATATTTGTGTGTTGTGGAATTGCTTATATCCATACATCATACCCGTGCTGCAGGTGTATGAAACCCATGCCCGATTAGCTTTGGAGGTTGGGGACTTGCCCGAGTATAATCAGGTTGGTGATCTTAACTTTTCTTGATTTCTATCTTATTTTACATGGTTTTTCGCTTTTGCTTGCCTCATTTCTCTGGTTCGGTTCTTCTAAAAAAAAAAAAAAAATCTCTGGTTCTGTTAAGTTCGCTACACTGTTTTTCATGCACAACTTTTTAGACTATAATTCATGTTTCATACAAAACCATCTTTATGTTAAAATTGATCAGTGGAGCCATTTTTGTGTGCTGTTACACAGCCAGCCTCTGGATCAAAAATGGTGCCTAAAGGAATTCTCTGTATACATGCACCAGTCTCAACTTCCAATAGATGCAGCCTTTTTTTTTTTTTTGCTGGCACCGGGAGTGCACGGGTCATTGGCAAGGAGTTTCCTGCAAGTGCACCTCGGGTAATTCAATGGGAAATTCTCCCAGTCCAATGGCCCTTAGGAGCACTGGCATTTGGCTAAGCCAAAATGCCAGTTCATCTTCAAAATTTGAAGAAATAGAAATGGAATCATCTGCATTGGAGTAGTCAAATACTAGTGGCTTCAAATATGAGCTACAGTATTTCTAAGTGTTTCTTCATATTTGAAGATGTACTGTTCATCTTCAAAAGTGATATTTTAGACCCAACTGCTCATAGCTGCTTCGATATATTAAGATCTGCTTCTATATTATACTTGGTATTGTATATTAGGTTCACATATCAATATCAGTCTTCAAGAATAAGTTGGTTTTGTAAATTAGGTTGAGGAAAAAAATTAGTTGGGAAACAATAATTTAAGTAAAAATTAAATTATTAATTAAGATATGGTTAGTGTAGTTGCAAAATATGAAAAAAAAATTATAAATATTATTATTAAAAAACTAATATTATATTATTATTTTGACTATTCCAATGTGGGGTTATGGCTTGAATGGTTTTGAATTTATGGAAAAACATGTACTTTTAGCTAAATTTTGGAGATGACTTTGATAAAGCCAATGCTAATGCTCGAATTTGTTTGCACCCAAGGGTTCAAACCTTATATCTGGAGAGAGCATACCACCAAGACCAATGCTTTTACCACTTGAGTCAACCCCCAGGGGTTAATATATATGTAGCTTTTAGTGTAGGTCTGTAATGTTTTTATTACTTAACGGTTTATTGCAGAATATTTTGGGCATCATATTTACTGTGCCTTCCTCGCATTCCTATGTTCATGGATAATTGTGAAAATACCAGGATATCTTGTAATGTGAAAATTTGGCAGAAAGAAATAATTTGTAAGTGACAGGAAAACTCTAGTTTCAGGGGTAACAGACTCGCGCCCCTGCTAGAGAGGGGGAAAACTCAATTGCATGTTTATGGGTAAACTAGTGTTGTTCAACAACCCAGCTACTCACTCCATTGCATGTGAAGAGCCACGAGTTATAATATGCTTTGAGGAGCTGGGTTGTGTTCAATCATGTAAAGGTTTGTTTTATTGTTATTAGTCAATGGAGGTGGGGGGGTGTGCTCTCTCTTTTACAGTGACTTTGGTTAAACGAGTTGGTACCAAAACTTTTTGGCTACCTTTTATTGACAACGCAATGCTTCATGGTAGCAATTTCTTACCTTTTGTTTTAATAAATGTAGAATGAGTTTATGAGACCTTTGCTCTATATCTCACTGTAATTTTCAAAGATTTTATAGTGTTAATTTGAATTAGAGTTGCTGGTTAACTTTCTTCTTATGTTATTTCAGTGCCAATCGCAATTGCAAACCCTTTATGCGGAAGGTATTGAGGGATGCCATATGGAGTTTTCTGCATACCACTTACTCTGTGTCATTTTGCACTCCAATAATTACAGAGATCTCTTATCATCGATGTCAAGGTGGGTTAATTTGCAGAAAGATGACGTTGCTTTCATTGTTTTGCTTCAAATAATTAAGTTATACCGTGGCGTCAGCTTATGCATTTTTTTACTGCATGTATGTTTTGATTATCTGAACTAGTTAGAAATGCCATATGCTCCCTTCATAGTCATTAACCCACTGAAACTTTTATGAATTTTGATTGGAAATGTCTTCTTGGTTACCAGATTATCAATTGAAGCGAAAAGGGATGAAGCTGTAAAACACGCCCTTGCTGTTCGTGCAGCCGTCACTTTGGGAAATTATGTCTTATTTTTTAGACTATACAAGACAGCCCCTAACTTGAATTCCTGCCTTATGGGTGGGTATATGTTATTGAATTACCTCAGAATAAGTCTTCAGCAGCAACTCCATAAGTTTTTTAAATATGTAGCTCCATTAGTTAATGGCTACTTAGAAAGAGTCAATAATAGTTTATAATCTTTTTGTAGATCTCTATGTTGAAAAGATGCGGTACAAGGCTGTGAGCTGCATGTCTCGCTCGCATCGCCCAACAATACCTGTTTCATACATTGCGCAGGTGCTGGGCTTCACCACACCAAGGAATGAAGGAAGTGATGACAAGGACTCGGATGGATTAGGGGAGTGTGTGGATTGGTTAAAGGCACATGGTGCATGCCTTACTGCAGATAACAATGGAAAGATGCAACTTGATACAAAAGTATGTTCAACCTCACGAGCTATCAATTTTGAGGGGGTTGGGTTCAAAATGTGTTGTTCTTGATCAAAATCTGAGCATGGCATTGAGATGGGGCTCATTTTATGCCCTAGTGTGGTAGTTGTTAATAGAATACTGTAGTGTTTCACGACACCTTTCTTTAACGGCATGTTAATTAATAATAATAATGTTTGATGTACAGGCTTCGTGTTCAAGTCTTTACATGCCAGAGCCGGAAGATGCGGTGGCCCATGGAGACACTAGTCTTGCCGTTAATGATTTTCTCACGCGAACATCCTTATAGTTGGAGTTGATTGCACCCAAATGTGTTTGTGCATTATTAGTGAGAAAAATGAATGGAAAATCCCACCGCCTCCAACGATCTGTATCATTATGAAAGGGTTGATATATCGACTGGAACTTTGGAGGAGGTTGAGCCTAGTGGAATTGCCTGTAACTTTCTTATTTTCTTTAGGAAAGAGTAGATCAGAGCTGTACGAAAATGGAAGTATGGTTACAAATATCTAGATTATTTTCCCCGAAGAAAATGCTTGCATGGCAAGGCAATGGGGCTGATTTGGTGTTATACTTCAATCAACAATTCTTTTGGTGAAGACAAACGATAGTAAATGTATTAGAAAAATTAACTTGTGATTAAATAATAAATTATCATTTTTTCTACTCAGTATATTAATGTAAAGCTCAAAAACAATTTATTGTCTTTATAATTTTAATTACTGTCGTTGTTTCTCATAGACATGAATCTGTAGTAAATTTTTGGGTAAAGCCGTTGAAATGTTATTACAAAAGAAATAAAAGATTAGCATATAATGTAATAAATGCACTCGGAAATATTCATTGAAATATATTTATTACCAAAAAAAAAAAAAAAAAAAGATTTTCAATCCCTTGGAGGTGGAGATTGGGGCCAAACGCTGACACTCTCTTTCTCATATTTAACGTACAAAGCCCCAACCGCCGCCACGAAATATATCTGAATTAGAATAATCGACGGCGTGTGATAATTTATCACGCTCTTACCCGTGGCCAGCTCCACCAACAGCAAAGCCGATAGCCCCAGAAGGGCTATGCGTCCGTTTATCCTCTCGCTGTATGGACTGAACCCGAGATCTACTTTCAATCCCCCCGACACCGGCTCTTTCAGTGGCACTGGTGGCAGGTACAATCCTGCCCCGGATGACCCTCCCGGTTTCTTGGATTTTCTTCCCTTTCGGAGCTCCGCTTTCTTCCCGGTACCCCTCCGGTAACGGAGGCGGACCTGTGAGAGGCGGTTCTCGAAGGAGTCCGATTCGGGGTCCGCTCCAGACTTGGAGGGCTCTTCGGGTTCCGGCTCGGATGGGGGCGTTTTTGGATCTACGGCTCGGGTGGTGAAGGAGTGAAAAGGTTTGGTCGCATGAGGTTTGGATGGTGCTGACGCGAGTGGGAAAGTGTTAGTGAGTTGCAGAGACGAAGATGGTATGGTCGCCATTCCTGCTACGTAAGCGCTTTATCACTCCCACTCGCACTCGTACCCGCCGTCCTTCTTCTTCTGGATAAGAAATGCTTTGTCTGTTTGATATATTTTGTAAATTTTTTCAATATAATTTTCATTTTAGCTTTTAGTGCGATTATATATTTTAAGAAAAATTATTTATATCAACTTACAGGCAGCACACCTGTTGAGTTAAAATATATATATATATATATATATATATATATGTGAGGTGTGCGAAGAGTGCGGCTGATGCCCTCCTCATATTTTAGTGGTGAGAATCCTTGTGCAGCTGGCTTGGGTTTTATGGATCACCGCTCTTCTGAGCCAGCAAATCATGGTATCCTCTATTTTATTATTCCGTCCTTCACGAAAACAAATATATATTTCTATCTTGTAAGACTTTTTGTAATTTCATTCACTCACGTGTTTACGATTCTTAATTAATTTTTTTAGCTTAAGTTAGGATATAGAGAATGAATATATCAACATCTGTTTTGAATCATAATAAATGTTTATTCTTTTTAGTTTTAATCTTTTCACTCTTTTTTTTTTTGGCCTTTTCAAAAAATGGATTTCTTTTTCTTAATTTCAATTTTGGGCTTTGGAGAGTAGAGTTCGTCTCATCAAAACATGGACCTCCTAATCTAATCATATAACTACATCTAATTACTCAACTAATGGTCTATCTTATTTATGGATTAGCAATTAGGCCCAATAAAAATACATTTGATAAACAGCTATTTTATAGACGCCCAAACAGTGCTTATTAAGATGGGTTGGGCCCTAGCTCGGCCCCGGGCAGGATGTACTACTCTCTTGCTATTTTTGGCTGGCTACGTTTTTTTAACATTTTAAAAGCTTTCTTGACGTACAATCAAAGGAAGTGTTCCCCTTTGGCCCGGATATGGTGTAAAGGCAAGGCTGACACTAGTACCAACGAAAAGGAAAGAAAGAAAAGTTGGAACTAGCAATTCCCATAGACTAAAGACTAATCAGGGAAGTTGATAATGACAATGCCGTACGTAGCCTTAACCTCGAAGGAGGATAGGAATTAATTATGGAAACCAACTAATAGAGTTGTAGGGACCCAAAACTAATTCCCTCGTTTGTCCCCATGCCTCTAAGCCTTAATACTTAATTAATTACTAGTAACAATATTACCCATATAGTCATAGATAGATCTAGACCATCCAGGTGTTAATGGAATAAGCTTATAAAAGCAAGCATTGATCAAGTTAATTGTTACTCTGCAAGCTGCTAGCTAGCTAGGGGAACGGCCTTCTTGTACTAATTTTCTCCGAAGTGCAAGACAATTAATGTATATTGTATACGTTTCATGATCCAGCTAACATCAATTCCCATAGCATGTGTGTACAAATATTATATGATCTGTTTCTGACAATGAAAAAATCTTATCAGCGAAGTAATGAGAGAGAGAATACTATATATATAGTGGGATTAATGTATTTATATATATAAGTCATTGTCCCCATACATCAACGAACACGCAATCTTGCATGCATTCTCAACTGAAGTTCAATTTGGAATTAAATGTAGTACTATATTGTTGACCAGAATAATTAAAACTGTTGGTTTATACATAATTAATGAAGTCCATATTACAGGTGCAACTTAGTTTTTGTACAGTTTCGATCCCTAACTCTAACGCTGGTACCGTAAGTTGCATATATAGTTGTTTTGCTTGCTAGTAAACTTCCGATTTCTTAGTTTAGGTGAGGTGGAAATTAATGTGAACTACTTGATTGCATGGCGTGACTGATCACAGCTAGCTGGACAATACGTCTCCTTGATATATAGTAGGCGTTGATGGCATGCATGATCATTATTCATTGATGAGAGAGGTTTCGTGCTGGGTATGAATCATTAGATCTCTGATCATGCGTTGCATTCTCTTTCATGTGACAGTGTGAAACTAAAACAAGCCAACTAAAAGCAAGCAGAGGAAACGAGTCAAAGATCATCAAACTCCTTTAATATTGGACGGCCATTCGATCAATGTACACGTACGGGTTGACGTTGAATTTTAGATAACTTGTTGAATGGCATGCAGGTGATCATCTCTTGCAAGTATTAAAGCTGCATTTATTGTCATAATTTGGCCTCGTAGAAAGGGCGGTAACTTATATTGGAAGAAATAGCTAGTATATATGGACTACATGGATCATAAATTAAGCTTAATTAATATGTTAAATGCATGCACAGTTTAGTAAGGACTACTACTGCATTGAGATTAGGATTAATGAAAATGCGTGTGTTATATAATGTGCAATGGTTCTTAATGTTTGGTCGGGACCTTGATAATGTTTATAAGGTTGTAATTTTGTAAGATCAAGATCTGAAATTAGCTGATAATTTACAGCTAGCTAGGCCACATGCACTCACAGTACTGCTTATGCCAAACTAGTTTTCAAGCATGAATGATCATTTACATATGTTTATATTTCTTATGTACGTAGTACCAGTGATCTTCTTTTATCTCAGTTATTAATTCACACCGATTTACAAGAAAAAGACTCAGATAATTAAGAATATTGCAGGCATGATATATTAAATTTCATCATGGTATTACCTAATTGCCAGAAACGCATGCATGCAAATTAATGCGGGGTGGCATTTCGACGTGTGTTTCCAGCTGGTAGTATAGCTAGCTAGCTAGGTGCGTACTATATATATATATATATATATATATATGGGCGCGGGCCCTCGTTACGATTTTCTTCTCATGGGCACGACGTTAACTTTGGTAAACCTACTTTTGATGGTCGCCGTAATTGTTGAACGGCAATACATATATCGCTACGTGCTGATCATGCTCATTATAATGTTACTCACTTCACAAAAAAGGTGTGCGAGGGAGGAAGGGAGGATAAGTAGTACTGCAACAGCACATACGCAACCCCAAAACAAAAAGGTACGTATAATACATTAATACTGGATTTTGCTCCCCCAACAAATCTAAATTTTTGTCAGAAAATTATATATAATATATAGGCGGTTAGGTCTTGCGTGACCAAAGTCTCCTGTCTGCCATCGAAACCGCCATCACGGGCCAATTACCTTTTTAGATTTTCTATTCAAGAATATGTGTGTGTATATATATATATAAACTAAAATATACGGAACCAACAAAAAAAAGGAAAAAAAAGCTCGAGAGACCTTTTGATTAGTTTTATTTTACTTTCTTTAAGATCTCGTTTTTAGAAAACTTTTCAATTCAACTCATTTAATTATTATAATTTTTTTAAATTTTTATATAAAATATAATAAATAATTCAATTTTTTTAAATTTAAAAAAATATATATTCTAACAATATTTTATTTAATTTTTAACTTTAATCTTAATTAATCTATCTCATTTGCAAAATTGAACTAGTTTGAAAAATACAAATCTATAACATTTTGGCAACCCCAAAAAAATACGCACGATACAAGGAAAGGCACAAACAAATTCACAGGTTAAAAATCGTTTGGAGGAAAATCGTTCACAGGATGTAAATTAATCACCACTTTCCTCCGTTTCAAGGCAAGATCAATATATATATAGAGGCCACATGAGTAGTACTCAGCTCCTATCCATTTCATGACAGAAACTATTGATCATGAGCCTATAAGCTATTAGACCATTTCAAGATTAGACATTTGATGTGAAGGATAATTGGCACAAAATTGGACAAATCCACCAGAAGATTTCTTATAAATTCCGGTTTCAGATACTAATCCATGCATGCTGCAGAATGAATCTTCAGAATTAAGCAGATATATACCATGCATGCAATTTCATGCACGAGTAAGGATCGAGAATGATCGTAATCCCAGATCTGATTACATGCATCCGTGATCAGTAACGTACAAATTAAGAGATCGAAGATGATCAGGATATGTTAAATTATAATTTAAACTTAATACAAATTAAACGAACGAACGAGTTTGAATATGCATGAAAATAACATTGAAAAGATTGATATATGCAACAGTTCTGTATATACCAAGAACCGCGAAGCTCATGATGATCTAAAACATTAACGATCAAATTCATTCCAAAACATAATTAAGAAGCAGCTTACACAAAACAAATTAAAGAGTACCCATGCACTACTCCCTCCTGGCCTTTATCCCTCCGAAGAGATCCCCTGCAGGCTAGGCTAGGCCAACATGACCATGACATCTCCACCTCTGCTGCCCCGTGCATGCTTGTCATTCAGCACCAATCTATCCAGACCTATAGCCTTAAATATTGATGGATCACCTCCTCTTGTTCTTGCTACCCAGCAACAAACAGAAGTAAAACACTATCCTGAAAAAGAAACCCCAAGCCACCGTGATCCACAAACAGTTCCACTTGCTCAAGTCAGTGATTCCTTGCTGCCGCAATAAATCCGAGCCCGTGGTCAAGCACGTGGTGCTCGTTATCTGCACCCCCAGTGTGTCGCTCATGCTTTCCAAAAGCTTCAATTTCAGCGATGTGGGAACGGTACCGAGCGGCGTGTTATCAAAAATCTGAACTCCCTTTACGAAGCACCTGGTTGGATTACTGAACTCGTTTTGCAAAACGGCTTCGTAGGGATATTTCACGAGGGAGATGTAATGGAACCAGATCCAGTAGGACGGGATGCGGTCACGGTTTATGAAGAAGCCGCTGAAGAGAAGGAAGTATGCCAATATAGCTACGACTATGGTGTATCCAAGCATTACGTGAGGAACCACGCCGGAGAGAAACGTTACGAAGGAGTTTCCGGCCCAGAACGACGCCAAGATGATCAAGAAGTAGAACAAGAATCCGGAAAACCCTCCGTCTAGGCCGACCGCCCAAAATGTCGTTGCGGCGAACGCTAAGGAGAAAAAAATCAATGAAGGCAAAGACACGAGCGAATGAGAGAGAACGTAGGACGACCGCCGATATGCATTGTAAGCGGTTTCCCTCATGAAGATGTAACGCTCTTGGAGAAAGACCGGGAGGGCATCGGCGCAGGTGTAGTACGTGGTGGACATGGCAAACGCAAAGAACCCTAATCGTTCTTGAACGCCTTTGGGAGAGTTATCGAGCTGCCAGAACATGGTGGCCAAGATAAAGCCTGTCACCATGACCGCACCCAACCGAATCCCGAAAAGCTCTGGCATTCGGCGCGAGTTCTTCATAGACCGCTTCGCCAGCACGGCCATTTCTGTCCACATCGGGTTCGAGAATCTTGGGACCATTGACGACGGGCTCACGTCGTTGGGGGCGCCGGAGACTAGTTTCCCTCTGGAAATGCTGGCGCTGATGGCTTCTTTGAGTGACAAACACTGCCGGTCAGTCTCGGAGGAGGAATTCCGAGTGCTGCTGTCGTGCTTCTTCATGTTCTGCCACGACTTGTTGAACTCCACCAAGCTCTTCGTCCCACCGGGCGAACCCTCCAGCCCGCGGATTAGGTCAAGAGCGAACTCCGTTCGGTTTTCGCTGTCCGGGATGGGGTGCCCGAACTCCGCGAAGAATTGAGGAAGGTTCGTAGGTGAACCGCTGTAAACAGTTTGTCCGCGCGATAAGAAAATCAAGCGGTCCAGTAGCCCGAGAATTCGGTAACTCGGCTGGTGAACGGACATGATCACTATGCTTCCACTCTGAGCAATTCTCTGTAAAACCTTCACCACCATGAATGCACTCGTCGAGTCGAGCCCCGACGTCGGTTCGTCGAGGAACAAGATAATCGGGTCGTGAATGATGTCGATTCCGATCGAGACTCGCCGACGCTCGCCTCCGGAGACCCCGCGGTGGCCTTCGTCTCCAATAATAGTGTTGGCGGCGTTTCGGAGCCCTAATTGGTCGATTAGTGCTTGGACTCGCATCTTCTTCTTGGACTTGGAGAGCGTCCTCGGCAACCGGAACTCCGCCGAGAACATTAAGGTTTCTTCCACAGTTAGCATGGGAAACAACAGGTCGTCTTGCATTACGTAAGCCGAAATCACTTTCAGAAGCCTGGACTCAAAGGCCTCGCCGTTCAAAGTCACCGTTCCTTTCAGGCTTCCCTTCGCAATCCTATTCGCCAGCGCATCTATCAGTGTGGATTTTCCCGACCCGCTGGCGCCGAGCACCGCCATAATCTCCCCGTCGCGAGCTTCACCCGAAATGTCGTTCAGGAGAGTCTTTGTTCTCGTGAAAAGTCTCTCTCCGGAAACCGGATCCGCCTCTGTGGCGGCACCGAGCCTGTTTCGTCGCCTGGGAAAAAGAGCCCGAAAGGTCATCTTGCGGGTGACCTTGACGCTGTAGGTCAAACTGCTGAAAGAGAGGACGAAGGGCAAGGGCCGAGGCTCGAGGGTCGTGTCGGTGAGATCAAGAGCCTGGTGCACGGGGGTCTCGTTGCCGTCTCCGGTGGCTTCCTTCCTGGCATCCCCAACACGCTTCAGAAGCTGGCCTAGCGTGGGAGACGCGCTGGTGTTGGCGTGAGGGAGGTCATGGAGCTCCATCACGTGACTGACAGTAGGCAAAGTATGTCTAGCCGGCGAAAGATTTTCGGCAGCGATACGAAACATTGTTTTGTGAAGGAGTGGGGAGAGTATTTATTTATAGGGGATCGGAATTTCGGATAGATAAATAGGTAGAGACCAGGGAGAAGAGGGTGAGGTTAACGGCGTGTTTGGCGTGGGGTTTGGCTGGCACGTACAATTCACAAACAAGATGATGCGTAACGGCGCATACATGCATGTATCTATATTTAGAAGGTAAGGGAAGCCATGAGAGTTAACGAGCGTTAGGAAGAGCCTGATGTCCACGAGTGGTGGTAGTACTAGGGCTGATGTTGAGAGTAGTGGTGCCAGAGATATCAGGAAGCTTAAGGGGGTGGGGATCCGAAAACTTTCCTTTCCTTTCCTTTCTTTATTGCATGCGCGCAGTATTACTTAATGGTCGGGGGGTTGGGTTTTGTGTTTTTATAAGATGCATGCATGCATATATAAATATGGGGGATCATGTGGGTTTAAGACGACTGCAATCTACAGGTTTTTTTTTTTTATTTGACTTTTTTTTAGTAATATTGTCAATTATTTGACGGCTTTGATTGAGGGATGGGGAGGTGAGAGAAAGGTCACCTACATCGCCTAATCAGTTTGCCCGTACGTTTTCTTTCTTCTTAATTTTGACGAGAGCTAGGCTGATACTCTGACACGTGGCGTTGTGGTTTTTTAAGGTGGTCAAGGTTCGGGTTTTTAATTTGGTTGCTTGCATAAATAAATAAATAAATAGAAGGGGAGTATGGAGAAATTAGGTTGGGGGTTGATCTACTGTGGCAGTGTGGCGTTGATTAATGCGATTCGTGGGGAGCTTAATTCGTGGGTCTGTAGTAGTACTGCTACTGCAGCTCAACTGTTTGCAAGCCGATCCAGCTAAATTTGTACCAAGTGATCTGCTTAATTTCTGCATGGTTAATTTAGCTAAGTATTATGATAATTAATAAGGTTATTGATTATAGGATAATTTCGGAGTAAAGTTTGAGCTTATATTTTTTAATAAATAATCTATAATTTTTTTTTAAAATATTTTTTAATTATGAATACTAAGCACTTTAAAGCTGATCATGAACTTATAATTTTAATTAAGAAAAAATATATTTAAAAAAATTAGAGGACTCAAATTTAGTTAATGTACTTAAATCTGATCTCTGATCATGGAGAATAGGAAGAAGCTGCAAGTAGCTAGCTAGCTAGACGGCTGATCAAGCGCGCGGCTTCTCTCTCTCTCTCTCTAATTTCTCTCTCTATATAAATGATCATGTACGCATGTATATGTAGCAAGCCATGCACGTAGGTATGGCGCCTATTTACCAAACATACTATTAGTATTTGAGCAAAGTAAGGCAGCCGGCAGAACTTAATGTGTTAGGTTTATTAACAAATGTCGATACAAAAAATTAATTAACGACCCTTTTTTTATTTTTTTTGTAAATTGTGGGCCGTAATGATCATGTAATAATATAAAAAAGTATATATATATATCATGTATATATCTGATCTATTGATTGCATATATCGATCAATCATGGAGAATATTGTGTCGTTTGCTTCTATTTAATTGGGGGATAGATTGATCTGTCTGATTTTCCATTTTCAGACTTGCAACGTAAGTACTTTGCAAATGCTGTACGTATAATTTGTTGGTATCCGGTTATAAGAATTAATGGCTTTCGTAACTGCGAAGTAAACCAGCATGCAGGTGGCATGCCTTGTAAACAACATTTGATTAGAAAATTGTGATAGCCCGTACGTACAAAATTAAAGATTTTAAATCCATAAATTACCAAGAAATAATATTGGACGTTCTGGAAGCTAGCCAGCTGATTACATGAGGAACAAGAGGAGCAAATATATAATATTATTTGTATGTATGTATGTATATTATCGAATTTTATTGTTTTACAGACCAATATATACATAAATATGTGTATGTATGTATGTATGTATGTATGTATGTATGTGAGATCATTAGGTTTGTATAGTACTTATAATTTTTGCTTTTCAATTGTTTGGTGAACAAGAGGGTAAATTAAAGGGATATAGTTGGAATGGAAGGATGGTCCTGATCATGTCTTGCCAAAACATTATTTAATCTTCACTAATCAACATATATATATATATATATATAGAGAGAGAGAGAGAGAGAGAGAGAGAGAGAGAGAGCTATGTCCAGCAAGAAGATTTTCAAAACTTTGACAAGGGTTTTTTTATTAAAAAAATACAAATAATAAAGTTCCCAACTTGCCTTCCTGGCCAAAAGGGTGACTTAAAGATAGTAAATAAAAAGATGATCAGGAGTAAAACTAGAAGAAGAAAGCACATGATGATAGTTTTGGTACGTATAAGAAGAATGGTAGTTAGTGTAGATAGGCCACCCTCCCTTACCGAACTGCAAGCTAACTCATACCTATAAACGAGGCTGGCTGTGAAAGAGCCCCAACTCCCAAGTCAAAGCAGAAAATGGGCAACAACATGGGTACTGCATGAGCAACAGCATGGGGCATATGGCAGGCGCGGCCTTTTGACTCAATACTAACAAACGAACTCGTCACTGGTCAAAATTTATTATTCTACAACCTCTTTCAAAAAGGTAGCATTTTCGTCGTGACCAGTCATTGACGTCCCTACATTTCTTTAATTTGCGTAGGAATTGGTTATTAATTTTGAGGTGGGCGGGCATGATAAAGGATCCCATCTTCAGCCACATATATACGTTTGGTTACAGTACCAATCACAGCTAGAGTACGTACGTAGCTTCATTTTTTCTTTCGCTCTAGAAATGACCCATAAAAAATGAATTTAATTTGTTGAAAGTAATGAGTACTTAAGGCTGTGAGATTGAGGGAAGTTCATGCTCATGTCCCAGTGACCTGGGGTTCTTCAACGTTCTCTAGGTGCCCGCCCATCACAGCTTGTGACAATACTTCCTGCATGCGCGTCGAATGTGTGCCATTGTAGCGCTCTTGAATTGATGCGAGCGAACCCACTTGAGAAGTTGGGTTGAACAGAAATACTAACCAGAAAAACTATATATCCAGTGAATTTTCGTAAAATACATGGAGTGAAGCGTAAGATCAAGATTAGTGAGAATTCGATAAATTCAAATGATAGAGAAATAGATATACAAAAAGGATTGAACAAAATACAGCATTTAATACCATCCGAACGATATAATTAATACAATATATGTCGGCCAGGAGAGCCCAACTTGAGTACACGCGCTTTCGGCTTCTTGACAACGACAAGCCCATAAATATAACGCATGATTTTATGTAGCTGGGTTCAACCATTCAAAGCGAAAATATTTCTATGTTAGCTCTAAAGTTCAAACTTCCAACCATGCGGTCGAACCACCACCTCGCCTCTTTCAGTGACAAGTGCACAGACATTAATTTGGGCTAGCACTTGGACGTGCATGCCATGTGTGCTTCCACAACAAACACGACTTATTTTCTCGTCCTCTGTTATCCATTTCACAGAGAAACGGGACCCCCATCCTCTAGCTCACGTTTTTTTCCTCTCCTTAATTCTTTTTCATTTTCTGAGTACTTGCGACTATGCTACACTTATATATCTATTTATTCTTCATCAATATTGTAGGACCCAACTCTTTCATTATGTCTTGAGTTTAAATCCAAAAATTTGGAAACATTCAAGGAATCGTGATCCAAAATGGTACGTCTCACCGTATGGTACTCATAATCTGTACGTTCATGACTATTCGCTATACCAAACGAAGGCAATCAAATACAGCATGATTCTCGGTCCAACAACGTACGTACTTTGGAAGAGTGGCGAAAATTGTAACGAGTGATTCGACCAAACCATGAAGTTACTCATCCCCCAATTAAGAAAACAAATCGGATTCAACCTGTGCGAGGATTTAGAAGTAATCAAGCCTACATTATCCATCTAGAACAAGCTTTCAACACCTTTTTTTCCCCCCTAAAAGAGGCTGGCCCAGAGCCCAGTGTTATATAATGCATATTATAATAGAAGATAATAATTATTACTTCTATAGATCTCAAGGTTGAAGCCTTGTACCTAAACCCGAGCCCGAAATATGGATTCATCTGGCACATGTACAGGTCGAGACCCATATACAACGAAGTCGTCTTCTCCGCCGGCCTCTGTGATCTTAACCAAGGCATTCATCAGAGTCTTAATGGTCGGTACGACTACAGCAACTTGCATATAAAGTTCACCCAACTTGTGCAACTTCGTACTACACTCCAAGCGTATGAAAGGTCTAGATAAATGGGCATGTCAATTTCAAGAAATCTGCTGAGTAATACATCCAGTTGAAACACGCACCAAACAACTCTATACCTCACAACTTACTAAGATGTCCAAAGACAACGCAGCTCAAGCTGAACAATAACAATCCAATGCTTATGTTTGATCATCTGAAAAGTTAACCGCAAGATCCCAGTAATGAGCAACACCAGCATCTGCGAAAATCTTCCGGGCAGCAGCTTCAGTCATGCACTCGTGAACAGTGAACCTATTGAAGCTCGATTTTGCAACACTTCCTTGCCATACTAAGACACACTTGTTAGCAGGTTTATCATCACTTTCCTCTTCATCCTCATCTTCGTCTTTTACAGCAGCAGCCCAGTTTATGCGCTTAAGCATGAGCTTTCCATACCTCTTTATGGACTTGTTACCACCTTCAACAGCCACAACAGTAATGCCATCAGAAATCACAGCACATCCAGTCAGACGGTTTTCTTGGGCATTGACATCAACTTTGAAGCGGGTCTGCGGGTGTGACAGGTCATTGATCCGGTAAACCGATATGATGGTCTCCAGTGTACTTGGCTCGTCAAAAAGCTTCCGTTCTTTCTTTTCACGGCGCTCAGCAGGAGTGAGTTTGCGAGCAATATTCCTGTCAATATGAGCTTGCTCCCGTTCAGCAGCTGCACTCCTGATTTCCTTTTCAAGCCTTGTTGGATCTTGGGTTGCTTCGGAACCAAGAACTTTCATCAGGTTGCTCATTTTAACTTTAGGCTTTGGAGGCTCAATTAGGCCTTGTCTAATCATCTCCTGCTTATCTTTCTCTCTAGCCAGACGTCGCTGGGTCCGAAGTTTCTTCTGCTCCTTCTTGGTTAGCTTCAAGGGTTGAGGCGGTGGAGGAGCTGGCTCAGCAGGGGGCTCAATTGGACGAGGGTGTTCCACATAAAAAGTGATCTTCTCCATCTTTAGTTTATCTTCAGCCATGGTTATATCACCATAAGCACCAGAGTGCAAAACAGGCAGATCCCTGACAATCCCATTAAATGTAATAAGATAGAACATACAAGAGGAAAAAATGTGTCTAAGCTATAGTCTTAATACTGTACATATAAGATAGAAAGTAAAAATGGGAAATAAAGAAATAAATTGCTTCATCGGGTGCAGTAAGACAAATGGGGAGGAGAAATTTATCCCCAAGAGAGGACTGTGGCACTAACAAACTCCAATAATCAGTCATATTCCAACCTTCACTTGTTTCAAATATTCAGGAAACAGATAAATCAATCATGCTTTTTTGAGAATTTCGGGGTATCCACAGTGTCAAATAATCTTAGCAAGAATCTAGAAAAACTGCCTTCTGTGCAATTAAATAGAGTCCCTACCAGGAATCCCAACCCAGATGTGGTTTTCCAGTCCTTGGGGGAGGGAGAAAAACTGAATAGATTTGATATTACCAACATAGCACGTGTATTATACAACTTCCCCATGGGCATGCCAAGTAAACAAAGCAAACACCAATAAAATGCCTAAACAAAGGGAAATGATTCTACATACTGCCTAATAGAAACTCAAAATCCACTTACCACCACTCAATTTCAGGAATTGGGTCCTTAGGCTTTTCTTTGGTGATGACTCTCTCTGCTACCTCTATCAAATTTGGATTAATATCAGGTGCCGCCTTTGCCTTAGCCAACTGGGCCTGTTTTGCCTTCTGCTCTTTTGCTTGTGCTTCTCCAAATTTACTCTAAAACAACAAAAAGCCAACACCTATTAAAACAGGTCCTGAATTGGCAGAAGCAATCAAGAGAAAATAAGGCAAGTATAAATACCTTCAACTTAATATGCTCCGCCTCTTTCGACCACTTGCCTTCTTCAACAAACTGAAAAGCCATCCTCTTCGGCCTCAACAGCTTAGTCTTGTTGATACCCATCCTTCCATCAAAATGAGGATTTGATTCTGGATCAACATCCAATTCAGGTTTAAGAATCTGAAATGCGTCCTTCTTTTGTTTGTTAATATTGACCTGGAAAGTTTACAAGATAATATTAGAGCACTTTGAAAAATTTTACTCTTTGATACCTGTCCGAACAAATTAAAATATTACAAACCTTTAGAGTGCTGAGGTTGCTTGGTTTTGTCACATTCACCACATTTCCATGTTCATCTATCTCCCTACCAAGTGCATCGAGACGAAGAACAGGGGCCTTGGATGGCTTCTGCGGGACAGTAACATCTGTTGCAGACTGACCTGGAAACAAGTTTATAAGAGGAGCAAACTCTGGGTCCTGACGAAACCCCATCCTGGCAGCAAGTTCCTGTGCACGTTTCACAGCCTCAATGTTGGGTATAGTTGTCAGGCCTGCTGGTGCACTAGGACCGGTGGCAGGTGACATCACAGAAGCTGCAGTAGGTAAGCTTGATGAACTCGATGCTACCCCCATTGAAAGTGCTGTGGGGCCGTAGAAAGAATTGGCCCTTGTCCTGTTCCAGTAGTAATAGATGGTGCTTTCAGCCCCTCCTTCAATTCCAAGTGTGGGCTACCATCTGGAGTTGAACTAGCACCCTTGTTCAGCTACATGATCAATATAATAGTTAATGCATGCTGAAGAACACATATAAGCATGCCCCCCGACTCCCCCCACCCATTCCCCCCCCCCCCCCCCCCCCCCCCCAAAAAAAAAAAAAAAAAGAAAGAAAAGAAAAGCAGACAACTTTAATCACGAGAGAAATAGATAGCTAATAGATACATAAGATAGGGAAGTATCCTGGAGGTGAACAACTTACGAGAGGAATCTTCTTCAGCTTCTCAGACAATTCTTTTTGCATTTGTAAAGCTTTCTTTGCTTTAGCTAAAGCATCAAGAGATAGGCTCCCACTTTTTCCAGCAGCTGAAGATGTCCCATCTGTACTAGATTTTCCAGGAACCTCATGAGATCTGGTAATACTAACTCCCTTATTTTCATTTGTGGTATAAATTGAAGATACCTTTGTGGGAAACGGATGGCTAGGGGCAAAAGAGGTATCAGGCACACTCCTAGATTCCATGGTGAGTGATTCCAGAGCAGCACCCTGTGTGAAAAAAATAAACTTTTAAGTCAAAATACTAGCCCATAAGGAATGTGCTTTTCTGAATCTTGAGAAACAAGAATGGAAATTAGCAAGAAAAGCATAAGGGAATGTGCAGAAATGTCGTCAACCAATGGAAAGAATGCCAACAACAACAGCAGCAAAACATCAAGGACAGTAGTCATTCACAATTTTTTTTTTTTTTTATAAGAAGAGTTTATTAATCCACATAATTAGGCAAGGCCTAAGTACACAGGAAGTATGCAAGAGATGAACCTAATTACAAGCTAAGTGCGGTGAAAAACAGCATAAAATTCATCAAAGCTAATCCCATTCAATACAATAGCCGAAGCCCAAAGTAACAATGTATGAAAGAAAAAGTCTCTGACCCCTCCCATTGAGCGCTTCCTATCTTCAAAATAGCGATCATTCCTCTCATTCCAAGTACACCATATTAAATATAGAGGCACCACCTTCCAAACGGCCGTGATTTGACAATTGCTCCAAATTCCTCTCCAACATAACAATAGATCGACCACCCTCCTAGGCATTACCCATGTAATACAGGCCAGTTTGGATCCTAAATTCATCTCAACTCATCATTACAACTTTTTCAAATTCCAACACAAAATATAATAAACAATTTATAACTTTTTCAAATCTCAAAATAATAATAATATTAAAAACTAATATTCTAACGATATTTTATTTAACTTTCAACTTTCATCTCAACTCAACTCAACTCAGTTTAACATTGAAATCTAACGTTCACAAAAATGACCATAGTTTTCTGCCCATTATATTTTAATCGTTAAAAGAGCTATATTGATGAACACTACTTGGAAAACCCAGCATTTCATAATGATGATTAAAAATTTATTCAGTCCACCACACAAATCATGATCGGAATAGTAGAATTTGAAGATGTGAAACTTTCGAGCAAGAAACCCATAAATAAGTGTAGTCGTCCACAGAGAGATGACCACAACCTGGTCCCCGTTTACATTAAAAGAACTACTGATTGAATAAATACTTGAAGCGTAAATAAATTTGCCTATGCTACTCCCACTAACATTGTACAAAGAAGGGAAAAATGCTTCTTTTTTTTTTATAGGTACAAAGAAGAGAAAAATGTGAACAACTTACATTCCCCACTGGACCACTTGCATTCACCGTGGTGGTGCTCTGGTAGTTACCGAGATGCTCACCATCACTCACCTCTTCCTTGACCTGAACCTTAACCTCACACATATTCACCCGTTTCCCGTCTTCCAGACCCCCTTCATTATCTTCCTCCTCCTCCTCCTCTTTCTTTTTCACACTATCATCAAACCTCCTCCTCTCCTTTCTCTTCTCCTTCCTCTTTTCTCCACTTGCTTCCTTCCCATCCTCAAACCGCCTTCTCTCCAAAACCCTAGCCTTCTTCTCACTACCATCACTCCTTTCCTCGCTCCCTCTCTCCTTCCTCTTGTGCGATTGCGAGGAATGCCGCCTCTCCACCGAACCGTCTCTCTCGTGCGGTCTCTCGTAATGATCCTCATCATCTTCATCCAACGGGTCGCGTTTCGCTTCCCGATGCTTAGCCCGGTCTCTCTCTCTGCTCCCCTCCCTATCGCTCAACGGTTGATAAGACCTCTCGAGCCGATCTATGCTCCCATCTCTCTCCCTCTCGTCCTCGTTGGACCTATTGCGCTTGGAATCTCGATCTCTACCACCCTCGAGTTCTTCCCGGGAGCGAGCTCGCCGAGATCGGTGACGGTGGTGGTGATCGGAGGAGTCCCGGTGCTTTTCGTCCCTGGAGGATCGGTGCTTGTGGTCTCGACCTCGGTGGTCTCGATCCTCTCGGGTGCGCTTGCTTGGTCTCTCCCTCTCCGAGAGGCTGTCCATGCTAGGGTTTGGTTTCACAGATATCCGAGTTTCTCTCTCCCTCTCTGTGTCTTGTCTCCCACTCGATCGATCGGAAAGAATAAAGCCAAGAGATAACGGCTCAGATTTATCTTGGGGTTTCTTCGCGGCTTGCTTTTACTGAACCGGACAGACCGGTCTTATTAGGAGTGTTTGTTTTTATATATGAAATGAGATGAGATGAGATGAGATGAGATGAGTTGAGATTAAAGTTAAAAAGTTGAATAAAATATTATTAAAATATATTTTTTAATATTATTTTTGTTTTGAGATTTAAAAAAATTGAATTATTTATTTTATTTTGTATAAAAATTTGAAAAAATTATAATGATAAAATAAGGTGAAATGAGATGTTCCTGAAAACAAACGAGACCTTAATGGCTGTGAGTATGTGACATTATATTATTCTATCTAAATACTTTATTATTACTACACACTGATTTGCAAAATAACATAATTTTTTATAATTAATTTTAAGATCGAATTACTAATATTGTTATTATTATTGTTAAAAAATAATATTAATCATTCTTTTTTTTTACCATCTCATGATATGATATTAGATGATTATAAATTATTTATTATATTTTACTTATGAACATTTCATTTAATGACACATCATGAACGATGAGAGAATATGAGAAAATAGATAATAAATATATTTTTTCTATTATTTAAGCTTCATCTAGTTATTGAGATGAGATAAAAAAAAATCTATAAATAGTATTAAAATAATATGCAAATAGTAATAAAATAATTTAAGTTAAATAGTTATTTAGGAAGTGAGAGAAGAAAATTGAATACAAAAATTATAAAGTTACGAGAGAGTTAGAATATAATTTTTTTATATATTATTTTGTTTTGAGATTTTAAAAAATTAAATTGTTTTTTATATTTTGTTTAAAAGTTTAGAAAAAATATAATATTTAGATAAAAAGTTAAAATTTTAAAAATTTAAAATTAAAAAATATTTTTATTTGAATTATATTTAAACGTTGAGATGAGATAATAGTTTGAAAAGTTTGTACAATCTTTATATCGAGAAGATTCATTTTAAAATTAAGAGAATATATATTTATAATCGTGAATTATACAATTACCATGTAATCGTTTTGAAAAAAGTGAATAAAACATGAAATCTACATGAAAAAAATTAATTTTTTAATAGTAGACTTCACTCTTTTTCAAAGCGATTACGCGATATTTACGGACTTTACAATTATATATAGAATTACTCTAAAATCAATTAATAGTTCAGAATACAAACACAACTTCTCGCAGATTGAGATTTACATTGTAAAACGTAAGAATAAAAAATAAATAAGTGACTATTCGAGTATTTAAACATTTTACAGTATAACTATCCCTTTCATTTATTATTGAGCTTTCTCTCTTTGATTAGGTTTTCTAATAAATATTACTTGCATGATAATAACCATCAACCACGGCCTGATGAGCTAATTTTGTTCAAACGTTCCGGGCGATTTTTTTTTTTTTAATTGTTATTGTTTAAAGAGAAATGTTAAAAGGAAACTTTACACCACACATGTTATATTGATGTGATTTATCATTTTTACCCTTCTATTTAAACACACATATTTAAGCATTAAGATATAAGAATAAATATGATAAATCACATGTTGATTAGGTGAAAGTGTGTGGTATAAGACTTTCATATAAAATTTCTCTTATTCAAAAGTATTCACAAACAACATTACAGCAAATAGTGTTTCAAAGCAATGAGATGAGGGTCTCAAGGAGCATGGGCAAAAAACAAGGTTACTTCGTTATGGTGTGGGAGGATAGACAGCATGGGGGCAATGTATTGTGTATCTATAAGGGAGAAAGACCCTGTGCAGAAAGAGAGAAAAAAAATGATAATAGCAACAAAATCCTTGAATGAAGTAGCCACACCATAAAAAGGCAGATCATGCCATGCAAATGCCACATGTGTAGAATCTTAGGAAGGAATTTACAGATTTAATGAAACACAAAATCAAGCTAATTCATGACAAAGATGAAAAGACCTACTACGGGCACAACCACACTGTCGATATCCAGAACTCCTTTGCATTGACTGCTATCAAGTCTTTTGCTCTAGTGCATTGCTTTAACATTATCTATCTCATATCATCTTTCACCATTTGGGCAAACATAGTACTCATTGAGATACCAGCAAGGTCGCCTACGCTTCCCATACTGAACTGTGCAATAGATATATTGGTCTCCAAGTTATTGACATGATTAACTTGTGAAGATTGACCTTGGGGATCGGATTTTTCTTCGCTCCCTTGAAGTTGAAGTGCACACTCCAGATTCCATAACACATCTCCCATTGAAGGTCGATCCATACCACAGCCTGCTAAGCATTTATCAGCTATTTCTCCAAACTTCCTCAAGGAATCTGGCTTAATTTGGCCAGCAAGACAAGGGTCTACAATTTCCTCCAATTTCCCTCTCTTCTGTGAATTCATTGCCCATTCCACTAAACTTACCTTTTCCCTTGGAAGGGATGGATCAATAACCGGTCTCCCACAAAGGACTTCCAACATGACTACCCCGAAAGAGTAGACATCTGATTTTTCTGTTAGTTGCTGCCTTGTTAAATACTCTGGATCTAGATACCCAAAGCTTCCTTTCACTGCAGTACTAACATGTGTCTTATCAATCTCAGGACCTGTCTTTGAAAGCCCAAAATCAGCAACCTTGGCCATGAATTTTTCATCTAGTAGTATATTTGCAGACTTGACATCACGATGAATAATGGCTTTGGTAGAGCCAGTATGGAGATAGTGAAGTCCTCGTGCTGATCCGATGCATATCTCAAGCCTCTGTGGCCAACTTAAGCTGGGAAGATCAGAACCATACAGATGGTTCTTTAGGGTCCCATTTTCCATGTACTCATAAATTATGATCATCTCATTTTGTTCGTCACAGTAGCCAATCAGCGATACCAAATGGCGGTGACGGAACATTGATAGCATTTCAATTTCAGTCTGGAATTCTGCAAAACCCTGCTGTGAATACGAAACTCCCCTCTTCACTGCCACTTTGGTTTCATCTCTCAAAATCCCCTTGTAAACTTTCCCAAATCCACCAACACCAACAACTAAACTTTCACTGAAATAATCAGTAGCTTCTTGAATTGCAACAAAAGGGAAGCGATAACCAGTTTTTGAGCTAGAAGATATTGCAGCTCCGTTATTTGAGTATTTGGTCACCATTCCACCGGTGGCAAAATTTCCTTCCGCCTTTGAATGGTTGACATGTGCGTATTTTCTTCTTCTTCTTCTGCAGAGCACGAAGAGACTGATAGCGACAATAACAGCAGTGAATATCCCAACGGCCAAACCCACTATAACACCAACTTTCATCTTAGAACCTTTTTTCAGATCGGAATCCAAAACATCAAGGCTGCCCTTAGAATTGCTTATTTTCATGACCTCCAGGCCATTAAGAATGGCATTTGGCATAGGGTTACCAACGTTTGAAGGGCCAACACTTACATTTAACTTGGAGATATCACTTACTCTTGTGATGACATCCATAAAATAAGGGGCACCAATGATGTTTGATGTTAGATTGCTAAGATCAAGATTCCTAGAAACGAGCATGGAGTTTATATAGACATTAAAAAAGAGAATATTTGGAGAGATACTCACTATGTCACAGAAGTGAAACCGGACCAGATACTCAAACCCAGGGTCAACACTGAAACGCCATGTAACATTGGCATTTATATTAGGATCATCGCCAGAGTTCATCAACTTCGTGGCGGTCCCATAGACAATAGCGGGAGCGATATTTACCATTGCCCCGGCTATTGTTGAATTGACAGCTGTAATGTTAGACACAAACTCTGCAAGATTATTGTGTATCAGGTACATATCATCGGAGATCCAAAGACGCCACAGGGTATCATTTTGGGGAAAGACTGTTTCATCACCCATATTCACCCTCACAATTGTCTCTAACGCTTTATTTGACACACTTTGGTAACTGCCCGGTGGATCAATTGTGCGGGCACTCTCAGGGGTAAGCTCATCGGGGAGTGAAAGAACTTCCAAGGCATTTATGAAGGCGAAAGACTTGGAAGAAGGAGCAAAAGTGAGAACCAAATTGCTGGAAGTCACGTTCAAAGAGTATTCCTTAACCTGAGAACCGTTCCCTACATGGGATTCTTTGAAAAGAGTGATATTTTGAGCGGAAACAGAGAACTTCGCCGTGCTCAAGTCGTAGGATTCGAGAACAAAAGGGAAGAAATAGAGGCGAACCCAGTGCCTCCCAAGTTTCTTAATGGGAAACGTGTAAATTGAGGTTCCAGTGAGTATTCGTGCAGTTTCATACAAAGCTGAATCATTGGAAAGTGAAATAGGTTTCAGGGTTGTCTTAGCAAAAATCTCTTGTGGGGTAGAAAGAGCATTGGAATCAGAGGTATCAGCCACAAATACGCGATCGCCCACCGATGTATTGGTGGGGGATCCGCAGTCTATCATATAATGATATTGAGGAACAAATCCATAGGAACCACATATCAAACACAAAATAGATGAAACCCACATAAACAGTCGAATATTCCCAGAACTCATTATTGGTGACACTCAAATAAGAGGGAGAGACGGAGAGTGGAATTTGATAAAGCTCAGCTGAAAAACAGAAGGTTGATACAAATGTTAGAGATGATAGTAGGAACTTGTAAACAGATAGATGCCATCTATATCTTCACCACATGATGTATCAATATCCCAGATGCCAAAATAAAGAACATAAATGAATCAAACATAAGGGCCGCGTTTAAAGATCACCAAGGAATCAATGGAAAGGGAAAGCCATGTTCTTTATCACTAACCCAAGACCAAAGAATCTTCTCAAAAAAAGAAAACCCAACACGGTCACGAGCTCCTCATTCCTCGACTTGCCGCTTTCAAATTAAAGGGTTAAACTCGAAAGATAACACGGAGACCGCGTGTAGGAGAAAATAAAATTGATCGAGACAGATATCCATTTAACTAATGGGAAAGTTGGCAAAAGGCCCGAAACTTCAAATTCAAAGAACTGCACAGAAGAACACTAGGGTGCGTTTGGTTATTAAACTCATATCAATTCATCTTAATTTATCATTATAATTTTTTTAAATTCCAATACAAAATATAATAAATAATTTAATTTTTTCAAATTTTAAAATAATAATAATATTAAAAAATAATATTCTAACAATATTTTATCATCACAACTTAACTCAACTCAATTCACTTCAATATCCAAACACACTCTAAGTATTCGTTTGGTTAGGAAGATGAGTGGACGAGATATTATATTGAAAGTTAAATAAAAAATATTATTATGGTATAATTTTTAATATAATTTTTACTTTAAAATTTTAAAAATTATTTATTATATTTTATATAAAAATTTAAAAAAATTATAATAATTATATAACATAAAAGAATAATGATATGCACACAACATATTTTATAACATATTTTACAATATATATTATAAAATAAAAATATTTTAATAAAATAAAGTTAGTTTTATAAGATATTTTATAAAAATATTTTTTATTTTAAAATATTATCGTATAAAATATTATATATTTATTATTTTTTAAAATAAAATAAGATAATTAAATTTTATATTACTAAACCAGTCCTAACTCCTAAGAAGACAGCTGTACTTTGCGATGGCTTACCTTTGTGCGTGTGACGGCTAGAGTTGTTAAATGTTGTGTTCCAAGGGTTTTACTTCTTTATTTCCTTACAGATTTGTACTGTTTTGATTAATGAGAGAGAGAGAGAGAGAGAGAGACAGAGACGGAGAGAAGGTTCGTGTGATGTTCTCGGTAGTCAGAGATAATAGATTGTTGGATCAAATCAGGGGACAAGGCATGAGTATTTTGTCGTCGTCAGGTGGGAAAAACGCGTTTTCGACAACAACCGGGCATTAAATAATATTGACTACTTGTAGCCAATGTATTGGGCCACTATTGGACATTATCTCGGCCCATAGTGGCCCCATTAACCAAATCAGAAAATTTTCAATGTTTATACTGAAGCCTGAAGGACTTCAATCAATTAGCTTAAATAAATTTAAAATAAAACAAAATGTACAAATCATTTCTGACCGAAAAATAAAATAAAATCTTATGGACCGTAGGAAATGCAAACAAAGGTGATGGGTCAGTCAGTGCACAGCAGCACATGCAGTTATAACGCTTTTCTGTTACATTTTATTGATTCATTTGATTTTATTTTATTATTATAATTTTTTTAAATTTTAAAATAATAATAATATTAAAAAATAATATTTTATTTAACTTTTATCTTATCTCAACTCTCAATCCAAACGAAACCTAAATTGTAATATTTTTTTTCCAAATGAAAAAATGTTTTTTCATAATTTTATGTTTTATTGTTTTAAAATAAAATTAAAAATTATTTTGTTAATAAATTTCAAATATGGTTGTCAAAATGGGATAGTCCCTAAAACATTTTGGTATGCGGCTTATCGTCGAGTGAAAGTCTAATGCAATCTAACAAATAAAAGGGCTTTTGAAAGAATTTAAAATGAGATAAAAGGCTATTGAAACCAAATTTCAAGACATTGTACATTTGGGAATGAGAAATTGTTGGTAATTGAAAGGGAGAATGTTTTTATTTCAGGATTACATTAAGACTGTATTGGATGTTAAATTGAATTGAGTTAAATTGAATTAAGATAATAAATATTATTTTTTAATATTATTATTATTTTAAAATTTAAAAATGTTAAATTATTTATTATATTTTATATTAAAATTTAAAAAATTTATAATAATAAATTTAGATGAATTTAAGAATCAAATAAAGCCTAAAAATCGAAAGTTTAGATATTAGCATATTGATGAAAAGGTTGACATTAATATTTGGACCTAACCTTCACCCATCATCATTTTCCTTGAGTTAGGTTAACCCACCGACGGTTCACTTTTTCTGAAAACTGAGAAGTGTGCTGCCACTCTGCTTGACTTTCTTTTGGCACCCTCGTGCCGTTCAATCCATCGAAAGCTTTATGTTATAATTTTTTTTATATAAAAGAAGTAGATTTTATTAATAAAAAATAATTTTTTTTCATTTTTTTTAAATGAGGTTTATTTTTTGTAAAAATTTATATAAAATTATCTATTTAAAATTTATACAAATTATTTCTCTTTTTCTGTCTAACAATGGAAAATATTTTATTATGTGACAAGTCAAGACAAACTTCTCTGGCCCGTTTGACTGGCGACTTTTTTTTTAAGCATTTTTAAATGCTCAATTTTCTGTATTTTGTATTGAGTTTTGTAAAAATGATTACCAGGTGAATTGAAAAAATATAGATAAAAAAAAGAGTTGTCAATGTCTTTTGTATTCAATTTGTGGAAGTAATTAGGTAGAATTTAGAAGCTGTGTTGTTAAAATAAAGTTCTTCTTACATGTACTTAAAAGAAAATTTAGATTGTGTTTAAATATTGAATTGAGTTGAGTTGAGATGATAAAATTTTATTAGAATATTATTTTTTAATATTATTATTATTTTAAAATTTAAAAAAATATAATTATTTATTATATTTTGTATTAAATTTAAAAAAAATTATAATAATAAATTGAGATACGTTTAAAAATCATTCGAAGCCTTAAGTAAACGTACAGGTACAACACGTGAATACAATTGACAAATTAAATTGAAAAGTAAGAAATGGAAAGCAAACGAAAAGTAAAAATAACGGAAAATAAAAGAAATAGAAGAGTAAAAAGAGAAAAATGCTAAACATAACCACGGTTGGGGGAACTGTCGGGTAAACGTTGCCCATGTGGCATATAAGAAACACTGTCGTTTATATCACTATATATGCACCGAACTTTCTCTTCTTGCAGCCCACTCTGCGCTTAGACTCAACACCTCTTATTCATCTTCTTCTTCATTTTTGTCATCTTCCTCCCTTCGTCTTCCCACAGACCCACACAAAATTCTTTGTGTTGTTTCTTCAGCATCCTTCGAGCCTCTCTCCCAAAGTCCTTCATCTTTACATCTTCTTCTTCTTCTTCTAACTTGGATCCAGAGCTATGGAGCTAGAAAATCTCTGTTACTCACCCAAAAAATCTGCTCTTTTTTTTTTTTTTTAATTACAGAAGGAGATGGAAGTCAAATGCACGCATTGAGGTCACAGAAGCATAAACCCAATAATAGCCAGAATCCCTAGTCACCAAAATCCTCAAGAATATCCAACTAAAGAAGTTCTACGAAGTCAAAATCTGTTTGAAATGTCATGGACAAATTCGACCCCATCACAACAATATCCAGATGCCTAAATCAGTAATAAAAAAAAATAAAAAATAAAAACCCCTTAATTCCAAACACATTTAATTTAGCATGAGAATGGTTATTTATTAGAACTTACAGAGAAAATAAAGTTAATGCCAACGTCAAAAATAGAGAAAATAAAATCCAAAAGCTTTTTCATGGACACCCAAAAGTAGAAAAGCAGGTGATATGGAGATAAAATGGATGAATTTAGGATACGATATGGAGAGGAAGAGGGAGAAAAAAACAAAATGGAGAGGGAGAGGACGGAGATGGAAATGGAGGGAGGGAGGGAGGGAGGGAGAGGGCCAAATAGTTAGGAGGATGATGGACTTTTGAAAACATGAATCACCGAAACTCAAGATTGCTTTTGATTCACACGATGGCAAGCCACATGATGTTGAAGTGTCAGTCAATTGTACCATGGTTTCGCATGGGCGGTTGTACCTAGTAGGATTGGTAAAAAAAAAAATAACATACAAACAAAAACATGAAGTGTTTTGAAGAAAATGTCCTAACCCATCATCCCACCAAGCAAAGCCTCTTTAGATGAAGAAAATGGAGACAAACTTTTTGGTGAAATTCCAGATATCATAAAAAATATGATAAAAAAAAAATCAGCAAAATGAAATTTTAGATTTTTCTAATTTTCTAAATAATACTGAAACAGAATTATTAGATTTAAAACCTAAAATGAGACAAATAAATTATTCATAGACAGTAGTTTGCTGGAGATAAGTGCAGGGTTGGAGGCAATGAGTCTTGTTGATGCATGAAAAATCGTATAACAATCCAGAATGGGAGGAAGAGTCTTTCTCAGCCCATTGGGAGGATTTCGGCCTCAATTGGTGTTGTTTGGAGCCCCTGACAGTAGTCTGGTGCGGATACGGTGGTGTTGCATTCATCCATAGCGATGAATGGAAAACAAGTATAGAGAAAATAAAGAGAAATGAACACACAAATTTGTATCGTTTGGCATGTTATCTACATCCATGGGTGTTTGAAGAGGAAAAATCAACTATAATATATTTGTTTACAGTCTCTGATAACTTCTAATTTCTTACTATATAATAAGAACTATAGATCTATTTGTTGAAAAAGATGTTCTCTCTAGAGCTCTCCCTCCAAAAGTTAAAGAAGTCAAAGAAGAAACCTCATTTAAGTCATCTAGACATCCATTTTATCTTAAGAAAAAGCTCACAACCGGTCGGGTGAGTTCATCATTTTTACACCAGCCATTAAGGATTTGTCACGTAAGAGACTTAGCAAACTATACTTTACACCCACATTCACTAGATTACACTTTTGGATCTATTCTCTCTCCCTACCCCATTCCCGTTGCCTGCAAGCCCCTCTCTCTCTCTCTCTCTCTCTCTAAAATCCACTAAAAGCTCAACGTTTGCTTTCTCTTCGAGTTCAAGGCCCCGAATCCACTGTACCCTTGGAGGTGATTTCTCTCCCTTTGATTACCGCATGTTATTCTTTTGGTTTTCGAATAAATTTTTGGGATTAAAATTTTAGTTTTCTTCAGTATTTACTTTTCGTTTTTGGTAATACTGGAGTGTGCTACTCATCATGCAAAAATAGTTTCGTCGTTTCTCGTTCTTTCTTGGCAACCAAAATGTGGTTAATGTTCTTGTAACTTGTAATTCGTAGACCAAATCTTGTACATGGAACTTGATAGATATTAATTAAAATTGTAATGTCGGGTTGGCTATGGTTATTCTGAAAAGATTTGAACTTGTGTTTGCAAAGAAAATGAAACCGTGAAAGGGAAAACATGAAAGAGAAGAGGGATTGGAGAGAGAGAGAGCGAGAGGGAAAAGATATCGGAAATCAAATATAAAAATGTAATCTACTGTATGCGGGTATAAATTTGTGATTGCTGCAATACTTACGTGGTAGATCCTTATTGGCTGGTGTAAAAATGGTGAACTCACCCGACCGGCTGAGAGCTTCATTCTTTATCTTATTTTATTTCTGCATGCACACTATTAAGGGATGTCTACTTTGCATGTTTGACGTCTCCTTTTTCTATTTTCTCATGACACGCCATTTGTCTCCGACACCCCCCTTGACATACCTCCCTGCTTCCTACTTGTCTCCTAGTGGTGGCCTGGGCTGGTCTTGGACTCAGATATTTTACCCCTTGCAAGTCTGCTGTTTCTACCTTTCCTTGCTTTTCTATCATTACGTTTCTTTTTATTTTTTTACATTTATTTTCTTCACTTTTCTGTATCTTTAAATCTTGCCTTTCATTTCTTTCTTTTGTTAGCTATCACGTGTGGGGTTTTAATTATACCTTTTTGTACGTTTTCTTTGAGTACAAAAGTATTTCTCGTAAAAAAAAAATTCGGAGAAGTGTTCTTTAAGATTTATGTAAAGAAAAATGTATTTTTTAATAGAAATCTAGACAAAACACTTGAGTTGAAAGTGAAAAATATTTTTAAAAAATAAAGATTATTTTAGAATCAACATAATCCGATCTTCTAGCTATATATTCTTTGGGATTTTCCACACTTTTTTTTTTTCATTTTAATCTAAGCCATTGTTGAAAAAAAAAGAACGAAAAAAAAAAAAAAATCAACGACCGAGGTGATGTTAAGGTGAACTGGTTAAATTGTTCCCAAAGCCGAAAGTCGATGATGGGCACTTGAATTCATGTATAGTGTGTAGTCCAGGCCACACACCATATAAAGCTTAAAAAATGTGATATAAAGCTTATTTCACTAAGATTATGTATGGTATGTATTGGGATCTTGAATTCAGAATGCTCACCAGACTTCCAATTCACGTACAAAACACTCGGGTTATTGATACTGATAAAAAGTACAAATGCGCAAGATTAATACTAATGAATCATCATCTCCACTCTTTCACAGCTTTCGTTTCTACAGTAAATAAACCTTAACATCCTTCTCTCCAACTCCATTGTGTTATGAACCTGTTTGTGAATGTTGTTGTAATAAAGGAAGATGAAGGAATGTATGAAGATGGTTGTTGCAAGAAGAAGAACAGAGTGCACACTATCTGTTTGATGAAATGTAGAAGAGAAAAACCACAAGTGTATTGCTACGGGAATCTTCGAGGGTTCCAACCTCCGTACAGAGTTCTCAAGTTTCTACAAAATTTCAGATGGAATTTTACTATATACAAATAAGTTTGTATATTAATCTACATAAGAAAAATTATTATCTTCATATTTTAAATTTAAATTAGTACTATTTTTAATAAAATTTACTTTTTAACCAATCATATTGAAGGAGTGTGCATATTAGTATACAAAGTCGCTTAGGATTAGATTTTTTCTTCTCCACTTTGGACGTACATAAAAGGAATGCAGTCATAATAAACTCCTCTAATGATAATGCAACACGTGGAAAGTAAAATACAACATTTTAACCGAAGGAAATAAGCATAAAACGACTAGTGATTAATGGTAAAATGTCCCCAAACGACTGGTAGCTTCTGGCCTCCTTACTAATTTTCCAAGCGGTGCGTTTCGCATCAGGTTCCTAACACATTGATTCGTGTTCTTCAGTGACCTTTTCGGTCTCCAATTTTCTTATTTTTGGCCTTCAATCTCTGAGTTTTCAGCCTTCAATATCTTATTTTCGGTCTCCAGTTTCTGATTTTCAGCCTTCAGTTTCTGATTTTCGGTCTCCAGTTTCTGATTTTCAGCCTTCAATTTATGATTTTCGGCTTCTTTATCATTGCTCTCTTTCAACAACTCTGATACTCTTGTAGCCAAACTCTTCTTTGCGGCCGGAGAAACACCATGCTTGCCAATAATCGACTCCAGTACTGCCTCTGAAAGTAGCTTATTTTTTATCACTGCATTCCCAGATTCGGGAATGGACTCATCTTTGGAGAAGCTAATCTACACTCCACAAAAATGGGAAAAAAAATAAGAAGAATTTTAAATTTCAGAAATGCTTAAAATAGAATGATTAACATCTAGTTACCACCGCCGGCAATCGGCCAAAACCATCTGAGATTTCTAAGTGTCTTGTGAAATAAAGTTAACAAGAACTCCCCGCAGAAAGAACCAAAATGAAAGCTAAAAATTAAAACTTCCTGGTTGTGATTTACTGACCGTTAATGAGCCATTGGGGGATTGTGTGAAAAGTATAGAGGAGCCAGGTGGGAATTTCTCATCCTTGAAGACCTTAAGGAAGTCTTCAATGGCTTTGGCTTCTGCATCAGTGTAAATTCCGACAGATTTCCAATAGGCAACACAATTCTCCGAGACCTTCTCTGAGTACTGGTGACCTGTTAATGGCAAGATCATTGTCACCCGCATGAACTTCTCAAAGGGGCCTACATGTGAATGGTAAAAATGTCCTGATCAGTACAAAACTCTGGAAATTACAATAGTATTTCTCTCAGATTATCTCAAAGCCAGTAATTGACATCCCTGGAGTTACAGTACCATAATTTGAGCTTCACTTGATCAGACTAGAAAGATACGTTAGATATGTTTACAACCATTGAATCGTCAATGAATAAACCTTGAATTCGTGTTCCGACTTCCACATATCATGTAGACAGAATGAACCCACGTATTTAAAGGCCACTTCAAATGACCTAACATCCCAGCGAGGCCTGATCTCGATCCCCAGTTTTCTTTGAAAAAAACTCATACATGACAGAGGATTAATACAATGGAAACAACTTTCCGGGTTAACTCGCATGCATATACCGCCTGCTTAACATAAAATTCATTGGAACTCACACATGCCAGTCAGGACATCTATCATTTAGTAAACACACGATTTGTGTATTTCATGCATGCGTGAACCACGGTACTGATTAGTGAGACATACCTACGAGTAAGATTCACCCTACACATTAGTTTCGTGGATAACAAAACCCGCAATTGAATCGTGTCATTCACTTAGTGAGCCCATTGATGTTGTACTCTCGTAACAAGCACATTCGTCTGCTAAGTTGGGTAAAAATTGTGAAAAAATTTAAAAGGATCAAAATGTCAAACAAGCCCCGTTTGGATAAGTAGTTGGTCTTATTTCAACATCTAAACATTACTAAAAAATATATATATATATATATTTCAATTTTTCTTTCATATTTTTTTTATCTAATCATTACAATTTTTTTAAACTTTTATGTAAAACACAGATAAATAATTTAACTTCCTCAAGATCTAAAAATAAAAATTATATTTTAATAGTATTTTAACTTTATAATATTTTTATTTAATTTTTTTCTCTTCTTTTCCTAAATCCAATAAAAATCTCAACTCAAATTATTTTACTATTATTCACAAATTGTATTATTACTATTCATAAAATTTTCATTTTATCTAATTTACTAAGCTGATTTTGGTAAGCAGTCAGCTCTTTAACCTACTAAATAATGCCCGCGTAAGTTAAGCAGTCACCGATGTGTTGGATATTATGACGAAGCTAGTTTGTTAAGTGAGAGTTATCAATGGCGATGTGTATTTACCTGACAAGTAAATAGCTATGCCACTTACGGGCATTTTAGTAAATAGCTAGTTCGTAAATATGCCTACTTCAGTAAGCAGTCGGCAGTCAACGGTGAAATTAATGACAAACTGGCGCATATTTACTACTAATGCCCATATAAGAAGAGAGATTCTATTTCCAATTTCCATTTGAATACGGCATTTGGAAGCTGTTCATTAGATAGAAAAAATATATCGAATTTTTATTAAATAGAAAAAATATAAAATAAAGATATTATTATAATTTTAAGAAAATTTAAAAATAAAATAAACTAAGCTTTTGCATTTAGAAAATGTAAGTAACATTAACAACCCTGGACAAAATAGCGAAGATCCCGCGGGAATGAAAGCAGCGAGTGATCTGTTACCTGTAACGATGTCCCTGAAGAACTCGACGGATTCCGACAACTCATCCGCACTCTTTCCGCTCCACTTAATGGCGAGCGAAGGCACGGCGGTATCCTCTAAGTACACGCCAATGGCCGTGAACTTCACGAAGTTCCCTTGGATCTCCAATCCCCTCTCCCCTGCACACATTAGCGAGCACCGGGAATCAGAGAGAAAGAAAGACTAGCTTATAATGAAAACAAACTGCAGGTGCGCAGCGCGTACGAACCTGCGCCGCCCAGGAACAGGGTCTTGTCGGAGCCCGGAACCTTTGTCGTGGGCTGGAACGCCACGTTATCGACATGAACTACAGGCAGGGACGGTGCTGGAACCATTTTGACGAGGATATTAGCGGTAACTATGCGAGGAGGTGTCTGATAATTCTGGGTGCGGCACGCCCAGGCTTTATAGAGTGGTCACTTGTTTGGTTTGTAATTGTGACGTGGATCAACAGTGGCAATTAAGGGAAGGTAGAAGTTGAAGAGGTAGTTGGGTTCGCGTGCGTTGATTGGAAGGCCACGTGAACAGAGACCGTAAGACATGATACCCAATTTCTGGTTGATGTCAATGGTCATCCTCCATTAACCTTTCGGTCTTAGTCCTTCAAGCTTATAGAAAAAAAAATATATATATATATATATTGGATCCTACAAAATGATTTGTATATATAATAATATTAGGGCGGTGCGTAGTCTCTTTAAAAAGAAATAAAAAAATAAACTCACACAACAGCCTCTAGAAGGTACCCAATCCTGTAATTTATTTGATTATTGAATAATTTCCAACCTCTTTTGCCATAGACGGGAGGGAATTTAGGTGTTGTGTGTGTCGTTTAATTTACAAGTAGGATAACTACTTTTTCGTGAAGTTTTTATTAATTTTCGGCGATTTAAATGGCATTGTTGGATAGTAGTATATGAAGCTAATTACAAAGTAGAGTGTCCCCAAGAATATATTTTCCTCGAGTGATCGGGACTTCTTGGAGCATATATATATATATATATAGGCTTGACTTTTAGGATAGCTTAAACGACGGTCTTTGGTGCTTAATCTACGTGTCTCGAGAACCCAATGGGCTAAATAATTTTGTTGTCAGTTTGTTTGTGGTGGGTTTACTATTTTACTTAAGTAATGGCCTATCCTTAACATGGCCCATTTTTTGTCTAGATCTTGAAAAACCTCGGGTTTTCCTTAGCATGGCTTATTTTTGTCTTGATGAACCTTCAAGCCCAAGTGTACATTATGGGTTTTGTTAGAAAGTATTTTTTGGATGGACATACAATTATTTTTTATAATTCTTTACATAATTATGTTTTAAAATAAAAGTATTTTTATAATTTAATAATAAAAATATCATTATTTAAAAAAAAATAAATAATATTTACAGTCATGGAGTGCGCAAGCGTCACGCATTCCTTTTAAAAAAAGTAAATAAATATGAAACTCACATTAAAAAATTAATTTTTTTAATGGTGGATCCTACTCTTTTTCAAAAGGGGTACGCGACAATATTTTGAAACCTTACTAGTGATCGTTTTAGTCAAGACATTGAAACGAGATATTTCGGTACCGATACTGTTTTAGAATAGTCTATATATGAATAAATCATATATATAAATATATATAAAAATTATATTCCAAAATAAGTTTATATATGAATAAATTATATATAAATTATAAATAGTCTGGTCTAAATTAGGGGGTAAAAAATTGAGTTTGCAATTTGAAGAAATGAAAAAAAAAAAAAAAAAAGAAGAAAAAAGTAAAGGCCGACCGAAATATAGGTTGCTACAGGCCAAAATATCTGTTGGTATGGTTGTACGGGTTGAAACGGCTAAAATTCTAACCAGTACGAAACTATACTCTTCTTTGTACCGGCTACACCACAAAAATGAAATATTTCGATCATTGCGACTGGTATGGTATGGAATTCAAAATATTGGTACGCGATACTTACACAATCCATGACTGTATCTAACATTGATCTTTTAAAAAATATTCCAACTTTAAAATATAATCGTGCAAATAGTTTGTGTTTGTCGTTTTACATGTGAATAAACGTGCTAAATATCTTTTGTATCCTGTTAGGCATTTTCTTATGAGTAATGATATATATACAATACATTGCACAACAATATTCTAAAATGAGGATATTTTGTAAAATTATGTTACTTTCATAAGATGTTTTACAAAAATACCTCTCATTTAAAATATAGTTGTATAAAGTGTTGAAAAAAATGTTGTGTAAATAATTTTCCTTCTCTTATATATGAGATATTTTTTTTCCTTACTTTTGTCGTGCTTTTGCTGTTAAAAGAATTCAAACAATGAATTTTGAAGCCGGATGACCAAACTCTAGACATGCAGCTGAGTGCTAGAACTGAATTTTGGCCGAGTCTATAGAATTACTGAATGTCGATACCCTCATCAGTATTGTAAGGGTGTTTTCTCCACTTCACAAGGTCTACTGGGCCTCGGCCCAATACTCGGCCCAGAGGTCAACATGACCATACTCAGGGCAAGGTGTCAATCAGGAAATAGAGACAAATGATTGACAGGACCAATTGACCTGACATTGCTCGACTGCATTTTGAACCTGAGAATTTGTGTGGAACACAACGAGAAATACGGAAGACCCTTGATTCACTGGCACGAGAACATTAACGGCTCACAAGGGATGAAAGCAAGGTCTAGAAACCACACCGCATTAATGGCTCTACTACAGAGCTACACACCACATTGATGGTGACGTCGCAGAACCACACAGCATTAAAGGGCTCTGACAGAAGGATTAGTAAGAGGGGGATGAACTTCGTAGAGACAAGCACGATCTTGCACCTCCTCAAACTTATGATATAAATAGCAAGTTCCAGGTACAAGAAACTCTCTTTGATCTCTACACTCTTTCGTTCATTTACAAACTTTCAAGAATATTTACTAATTTTAACATCGGAGACTCTCCAACCCCAAGGCTGCCCCATCTTAGTTGCTTTATTTCTTATCTATTTGTAGGCCCGTTTCTAAATATCTGAATTGTCAGAACTTGATCTAAAAGTATGCGAAAAATGACGTTAACAAGTATAATATTTTTTCATGGAGCACCTGATAGCTTAGTGTTGAACTCTACCCTGCAACTATGTTTCTTGTACTGTTTTGTTGTTTTCCTTTTTTATTGTTTAGCATCTCGATCCAGGGATATGAGATGGAATATCCTCTCCAGTGTATGTACAGCTTGGGTTCTATACAGTACAAAGATAATTTAAATGGCTAAAAACCATTTTTTTAAAATTATGTTTCTTGTTAGAAAATGGTGTAGCAACCTCTATGAAAATTATGCTATTTTTATTTCTGTTTCGGGATAAAGCTATTGCTTAATCGGCTCTGATGGATAATTTGGTAAGATCTATGTTTAATAGGTGTTGGGAATAAAACCCAATATAATCCATCAAAGCCCACTCTAATACATCTCCTCTGTGTTTATGGAGTTCCATTTTTCTTTTTTTCATTCTTCTGTAAATTCTCAAACTTGTATTTTGACGAAGGAATGAATTAAAACAAATGAAGGAAACTTGTATGGCCTGTAAAACCTACATTTAAGGATGATTTCTGCTTGCAATATTAAGTGCAAGATTAATGGAAGTGGATCGGGTAATAGTTAATCAAAAAATACATATCTTATTATTATTATTCTGTAATGGAAAATACTAGTATGTCATCTGAGTTTATTCTCTCATTTTAACTTTTTATGTATTTAATTTTTTTTTTACTTAATAATTAAGAAAGTAACTTTTAGTATACTGATATATATTTTTTAAAATATTTAAATATGTTAAAAAATATGAGAAATAAAAAAAATAAAAATTTGTGCTAGGGGCCTAGTGGTCATTGCTGGCGGTAGCCTAGCATGACTATTTGCAATATCTTACTCCGTTCCCAAGGCTACCTACTTTTGAGGGAGGATGTGGCCACAATTGTCTCTTGTACAAGGTGGGGAAGTGACCATCTAGTGTTGAAGTGGGCATGTCGTGTTTTCTCACTTAGAAATGAAGGAAACAAGATGCAAAATGTGGGGTTTAAACTTTTAAGGTCTTTGTTAATGTTGATTTATCGAAAAGGTTTCCGGATATAGAAGTTGGGATTTGTTTTATCCTTGAAGAGCATCATGATTGTACAGGGCCTTCCATGCTTTCAGCACAAGGGTACATAAGCTAGTGGGCTGGGACCCCTTACCCATAATCCCTTCAAAAGGCAGTTTACAAATTGACTACTAAAAGACATTGCTTGGAACTGTTTATATGCTGTTGCTATTTTCTTCTTTCCTTGTTGCTGGTTGGATACCCGGCAATGGAGCCCTTATATTTGATCCAGAGAGGCTCTACTGGCTTGCTCTATCATCCAGCTTTCCTGGGTGGTGGGTCTTTCTGATGGATACATGTATGGCTGTCCTTTGTTTGTACTTTTCTCTGTAATTATCCCTGCAGAAATGCTCATCCAACATCCGATTGATCCATCTGTTGCAATGTAAAAGTTACTTTTGAAACAGGAAGATCTAGATTTTTTAGTGGGATTTCTAAGAATTTCAATCATTCTTTTTTAATTGAATGGTTCATTTTTCTTACCTCTGAACTCGATGTAACCGTTAAATATTATTGCCAACTGAACACCGCACTGGTCAACATGTTGCATGGATACAGCATAGGGCAAACAGCTTGCACATAAACCATAGACACCACGATGCCGTTGAGCACAACTGAAAAGAATGTACAAGACTTCTTCAGTGAAATGATTACATTTGCTGTGTTTTCTATAGGAACAATACAGCTATAACGAACTGTCTCGATCTTGAGAATGGAATGTTCCATATAGCATTGTTGGTGGTTGAAAATATAAATATATACCTATATAAGAAGAGGATACTAAAATGTGAGGAGTGTGTTAAAAGAAGCAAGGAAAAAAAAAAAAAGTCTCGAGCTACGCAGGCATTCCATCCAGAATTTCCCTTCTCTCCACCATGTATTGTCGGATCATTTGCTGGTCCTTTCTTAGGGAAACAAATCTCTCTCTCTCTCTCTCTCTGCTATGATTGTGTTTGTGTCAGCTTTGAGCAAGATCAGAAAAAATATAGCATTGAAACCAATGTTTTGAATACCGTACCGGACACCGTACCGGTCAAGGCACTGGAACGAAATATTTCGGTACCGGTACCGTTTCGGAGTAGCGTTTCGGGATAACATTTCGGGATAGTCGATCTATAAATAAATTATATATATAAATATATATATAAATTATATTCTAAAATAATAGTCTATATATAAATAAATTATATACAAATACATATATATATAAATTATAAATAGTCTAGTCTGAATTGAGGGTTAAAAAATAAGTTTGTAGTTTGAAAAAACGAAAAAAAAAAAAAAAAACACAGGCCGAAATATCGGCCGGTACCGGCCGAAATATAGGCCGGTACAGGCCGAAATTTAGGCCGGTATGACCGGTACCGGCCGGTACGGCCGGTATTTTGGCCGGTACGGAACAGGTATAGTACCTGTACCGGCCGGACGGCCGAAACGAAAAATTTCGGCCGTACCGGCCGGTACGGTACGAAATTTAAAACTGTGATTGAAACTATGAAAATCTAAGAAGATGAACAAAAGAAAAACTAATTGGGAAGATGCAGTATAGAGACCGAGAAAGTTGCTCGAGCAGATGCATTTATGAAGAACATAATTGTGAAGAAATTTTCTGATAGGTAAAAAAAAAAAAAAAAATAGAGTTACAAAAAGTAAAAACAACCCAGGAATCCAGTAAAGTGATAAAAGCTGGTGAAGTGTAAAGTGATTTCTTTTGTTACAAATTGTTTTTCAATTGAATGGAGGACTTTTTTCAAGCCATATTTAAAGAGTTATGGTGCACGGAGATAGAGATGAAACAAATACTATATGTTGATAGTGCAGAAAGCCATGCTTTAAGCTACAAGCTGCTGGAAATTTGAATGTGGCTGATAAGGGGGCTTGGGGACTTCTACATAAAAGCCAGAAAGATATATTAATTTTCAGTTACACCTTCTTGATCTATGATTGTTTATCTCACTAATTAAATTTGAATCAGGTATATTCTCTTAGACTTTGAATTCTTAAACCACACTCCAATATATAATTCTGTGGAGGCTTTTATCTCTTGCCTCACACAATGCACCCCATTACCCATCTCAAATATTTCCTGCGCTGCTTCCTTCTATCTCTACCTTTTCGATGAATTATGAACGTGGGATTGAAACAGAGAGATGCTCAAAAGTAAGCACAAAAAAATATTACCAAATAGCTACAATATAAAGTTACAAACAGAAAGGGAAGAGGAGGAAAAAAGATCCAAAACAGAGGGAAAATGAAATCTGCCCATTGGGTGCAGTCATCTAATCAAAATTCTTTTTGAGGAGCTTAATCTCAACCCATATAAGGAAAGCTAAATGGCACCAGTAATGGATTTGCTCTATTGAAAAGGGAAAGTCAAGTATAGTTGAAGAGCATGAAATGACCTTTAAAAAGCTACAATCTAAAAAAAAAATGAAAACAAAATATTTGGGAAATCCTTTAGGTACAAGGCATGTAGTCTGCAATCTCATTTGAATCCTTCAGGTTGATATCGCATATTGGAACATCATTTCAACTCAAAAGCTTAAGCCTGTAGTTTCAGATATATTTATGCCATATCTATCAAGCCTTCGTGAATGCTATCCTATGTAAGATTTAATCCACTTATGCCCAAATGATTATATACCTTGATAAAATCATCAAATCAGAAAAATAAGTTCATGAGAATAAATTATGGAGGAGCAAAATAGCACTAGATTCAATTTACTTCCATCTAAACAATAAATGTAGCTAAGCATGCCAATCCAAGTACCACAGTGCTAAGTGAATCCTTCAATGATCAGTTCCATTTTTCTGAATAGTTGATAAACGTATCATATCAATGGGGCCTGATTCTTTGCTCACGGGCGTGGTCTTCTGACCGTGAAGTTACCTCTTTTTGCAGTTGAGGGTGTTGAATATTTGCATATGGCCCCAACAAATAATCAAGTCCTGATGATGCCAACTATATATGTGCTTTCAAAGAGACCCGATTCATGAGAGAGAGAGAGAGAGAGAGAGAGTATAATACTGCAAAATTCACTGTCAAAAACCATACCCTACTAGTTCTGATTTCACTCCTTCAAATAAAACTTGAGCTAGAAAGAGACGGGACTCCTACCATTTATTAATTATAAGTCTAGATGAAGAAAAGTAATGAGTCACAAGAAAAGAAATGTTTAGAGATGGGTCAGTGCTTAAACTTTAGAAAAACCCCATAATGTGTTTGCATTTTATATTTGGAAGCATTGAAAGATTTATAAAAAAATCCTGACAATTTCCTACAGTTCATTTCTCTCCCCACTCATCCACGCTTTTAAAGGGTGGACTACCCCTCATCCCCCCCTCACATTGCTCAGCTCCCCCATAAGGTGATTCATAGAGAGAGAGAGAGAGATAGACAGAGAGAGAGGTCCCTCTTAAAAATACAGAGTTGTAATGGCCGTAAACCTCCAATCATGTGATCATGCAGATGATGACTACATCGACATGGAAGTCAGTTCATACTCCAACTTCCTTTGTCATTCTGTAGGCTCCCCTCCGCACACCAGAGAGTTCGAGTTCCAAATGTCTTCCAGCTCTCAAGAAAGAGAGCCTACAACTTCCCCAGCTGACGAGCTTTTCTATAAGGGAAAGCTTCTTCCTCTTCACCTCCCCCCACGTTTGCAAATGGTAGAAAAACTCCTGCAAAACTCCAGCCCTGCTTATGATACAAGAAAAGATATATTTGAAGAATTCTATAGCACCCCATTAACCACTACCGCCCCAACACCGACTTCTAGCACCCCATTTGAATCTTGCAACATCTCTCCCTCGGAATCTTGCCGGGTTAGTAGAGAGCTGAACCTAGATGAGTATATCTCCGAGTATTCAACTGAACTCAGTGGCTTTTATAGCGAAACCCAAAGAAAGTCTTGGACCAAAAAGCTCAAGCAGTCTTCACTTGGTTTAAAGTTGAAGGCTTCCAGAGCTTACCTCAAGTCTTTGTTCAGTAAATCTGGTTGCTCACATGAGTCCTGTACAGCGGCTACAAAGAATGCAGATGAAGGATCGGTTTCAAAAGCCAAGGAATGTATGAATACGTACATGAAAGAGTCTAAGAAAATCCCGTTTGGGCAAATTCAGAAGGACAAATGCTCAACGTCAACGAGTATCATGAAGAGCATTGACGAAGACAAGACTACCGAGAATGGCTTTGGCCACCATAGGAGATCATTCTCGGTGATTATCAAACGCCATTCAGCAAAGAAGTATTCACCCCCCTCATCCTCATCCAGCTCTTCTTCATCTTCAAACTCAAACGATTCAAAGGGATTCCATGAGTTGCAATTTCTCAAGAGACGCGGCAGCGCAAGTTCAGATATCGAGGTATCAATTCAAGGAGCAATTGCTCATTGCAAACAGTCTCAGCAGCTCTTCCACTCCAGAAAGACTGCAAGTGAAGTTGGGTTTTACTCATTGTCAACTTCCAGGATTGCAGTTCGTGAAGATCAAGAAGGGCCAGACCTTTGCAGAGGTTGAGAGAGAGAGAGAGAGAGAGAGAGAGAGAGAGAAAAGGCAAAGTAGGATGTTTAGTTTTTATGATCATGTGTTCTTTTCTGTTTTTCCTCTTCTCCCTTTCATAATTTTGGTAATACCCATGAATTGGTTCAAGGCTAGAACTGTGTATGGCGTTTTAGAATATTCAGAGCAGAGCATCATGTGGAAGTTTGTGAAAATACACGATAGAAGTTCTTTTTCTCAAACTTAGTTAAGACGAATAAAAGATGAACAGAGTCTCCTCATGTAGATTAAAACCCTGGATGGAATTTAACAATCTAAGTTGATTATATTTGTTGCTGCAATGATAATTCTTGATTTCACATGTGTCCTTTAGCATTAGTCATCATTTTAAAAGACATGAAATCATAACGGATAGGTCTATTCATAAGCCACTTTGGAGATTTCATAGAAACAAAATCTTCTATTGCGCACAAAGTGTTTCACTCGTTGATTTTTGAAATGGTTTCACCTAGGTAACATTTTTGCAATCTTTTAAGACATTATCATCACCGAGACTTTTCATATTCATCCTTGGGATATACAAAACAAATGAGCTTTGAGTATCATCATTTATTTCAATTAATTGAATTCTTTTACTCGTCATCTATACACCACATATTTAGCAAGAGAAAAAAAATGTGATGTATGGTATACAACGATGATGAATAAGATTTTTTAAAACAAATTATAACAAATCAAGCATCCTTGCGATACTTGCTCCTCCTAAATGATTTTAAGTAGAGTTTAGATAGTGAGGTAAGATGAGATAATTTTAAATAAAAATTAAAAATTAAATAAAATTTTGTTAAAATTTTTTTTAATATTATTATTATTTTAATATTTAAAAATTTTAAATTATTTATTATATTTTATATAAAAATTTATAAAAATTATAATGATAAAATGAAGTAATACGTATTAAAATAGTTTTGATATCCAAAGGAGCAGACAGGCGACAGTGCATCACTTTATGTTTCAGGTGTACTGCACTAATAGCAGGATTTTATATCCTTGTTTCTTCTGACATGGGAGCTATCTCAAGTGTAGGCTTTATTGATCACCTGGCTAATATCTTATTAGGAAGTGGATCAGATTTTAAATCATTTATTATATTTTATTTATTAATTTATTATTTAATATCATAAAATGACGAAATCACGAGAGAAGTTGAGAGGATAAATAAATTTTTTTTTTAATTTTTATGGGTAGAAAGAAATTAGTATCTTTTCAAATTCTTTAAGTACGGTAAAGCAAACAATCATTTTCCACAACTGACTCGTTTACTGTCATTATTAAGTGAAATATTGGAAAAGAACAACAGAACAAAAATCCTAGGTAAAAATCCATGGTGCTATAAAAGCAGTCCTGAGAGAATTCAAGATTTCTCAACATAATTGTCAAGGACTCTTCCTCATTTCACCGTTGCTTTCAAATGGTAGGCAGAAAGAAAAAGGTTTACGTTGCTTACTGGTAAATATCACCAACCATCTCTTCCATTAGCTGGCATCTTTCAAAGATGAGTATCATCATGATGTTCTAACCAATTATCAATTGACCCAAACAATCATGACTCTAATCCTAGATGCCCATCTGTCCAGTGTCCACCTCTCAAAAGCAACTAAGAGACCCCTCCCTGCCTTCATTAAATATGCTGTGGATGATTCATGATAACATAGAAAATATTCATTTGAAAAGTTTTATAAAACTGCTCAAATGTTGTCAGAGTGTTAGGATCATTTACCTAAATAGCAACGCCAACGAATCTAAGCAAAGGAAAGACAGTAAACAAAAATAATGTAAGAGGAAATCTTCAGGTGCAGACAAACAGCTTTTCAAGACATGGATGGCTCTTTTCCCTTTCTTTCCATTTACCTAGTGGGGTGTACTGAACCTTAAACTAAGTAAACATGTCAGCCAGAATTTTGACAGGGTTAAGATTTTAAGGCCTAAGGAAAGCAACATAAAGGCCAACTTGATGTTGTTGAGCACTATCTGCGAGAAGAAGGAAGGAAAAGGCAGGCCTCACATACCTACTGGCATACCTAATCACCTCCGCATGTCCTTTGTTACTTGATTTTTTAAAATAACCCCAAAAAAATTTAACCCAAAAGCTTATGGTATAACTATCCTAAGCATCTGCATCCCATAGTAATGATATAGCTACTAAAGTTTTATTACATGGGTTTTACTTTTAACCGATATATATATAAAAAAAAAAAAGGTTTTAATCGATATTTATTATATTGGTGATGTGTCACCAATCACATGGAGTTTACCATGCCGTTTATTTATTGCTTAGACGGAAATGTCAAGAAGATGAAAGAAAATGCAGGAAATTAGAGAGAAAAAAAAAAAGGTCTGAGAGTGAGAGAGAGAGAGAGAGAGAGAGAGAACTAAAATTGCAAGCATTAGTTATCTGAATCCCTCGCTACAGAGCTAGTTTTCCTATTTAATATAAGCAAAAATGGACTTAGCTAATTCCTAGCAGCCTGCTAAAATACGGCCGAAAGAAAATAACTGTTAGTAGTATTATAATCAGACATTGCATCTCATGAATGATTATCGCACTATTAAGGCAGGAGTAGTAGGCCTGATTTAGATTTGAAGATAAGTTGAGATAATTTGTAAATAGTAGAATAAAATATTATTATAATATTATTTTTTAATATTATTATTATTTTATAATTTTAAAAAAATAAATTATTTATTATATTTTATATAAAAATTTAAAAAAATTATAATAATGAGATGAGTTTTATACACTTTCATACCATAAAGTATTTTCTTATACTTTGAGGAATTCCTTAGGAAAGACCTAGATGGCCTGCAAAACAGAATCACAATCTTCACAAATCGCAACCCCAGCCCAAAAAACCAAACTACGAAACTACCCAAAACCCAAAGCCCAAAAACATTGATCTTCTCGTCTTTCAATGTGTCTACCTCTTACCTTCTGGCAGGCACTCTTGACAGTTGATATGGGGGTTCAGGGCCTCAGGCATTGGTTTACTATAGTTACCGAGTTGGAGTTTTGGACCAAAAAATAAAGTCCAAGACAGAGGTGCAAAGAAATATAACTTTGAGAAGTAATGATTCTTATAGAAGTTGAATGCTATTTTAAAATGCATTCCCAAGCAAGTTTGTACTCGAATAGTAATGCATTTTTCATACTACAATCCTACAAGCTTCCAAAGATTGCAAGTTGCCCACATCAGAGAGCATAAATCCTATCGACTTCTGAGTTTGAGAAGTCAGAGTGATGCCACGAGTTGGATAAACTCCTTCTCGAATGCTTCTCCCTCTTCCTCATTGAACGACTCCTCTTGGACCTCACCACGTAATAAGTCATGGTGCCGAGAACTCCCGCCATTATTACTCCCCCCACGGCTGTGACCAAAATCGCAGCCCATTTGTGCCTCTTGCCAACCACTATATAAGAGGATGCCATAAAAGCCACCGAAGTGCACACAGAAGCCAACCACATGAGCTTGTTAATTACCTCCACCACTCGTTTTTCTGCTTTTGTCTCTCCTCTAACCAATGTAATTTGAACAACTACAACAGCCAATGATGTAAAAAGGGCAATGGCATTAAAGATGAAGAAAATTTTGAAAGATGCACTCTTGACCACCACAGCCATCCCAGAATCAGCATCCCCACCAGGCACAGTAAAAATAGCTGCAAAGGCAACTGTAGCAAATAGCACAGCCACCACAGTCACTGAGTTGGTGGCATTGTTGATCCCTTCTCGGTGAAGTTTCCGGAGCTCTTTAGAAATATTATGAACATTTTTGTTAGTTTTCCTAGTTTGTTCAAGCTGGATATGAACATCTTTCTTAATTTGAGTCACAGTGTTCCTCAACTCATCCCTTGGTTGGTTCAGTTCATTAGCTCTGAGAGCACCACATTGAGAAAGGTAGTCCTTTATATCTGAGGATTCTTCAGAAAGGGGAAGCCCTTCTGCTATGTCAAGAGCCGTTTTGTGGTCTCTGGTCAGTGCATTAACATTGGTATCACGAAGAGATAACAACTCCTTCACTATCTGCAAGAAGAAAACAGAATGTCAATTCTAGGACCATCTTTTCCTGCGAAATCTGGGTATGCTTGAACTTTGTAAGAAGCATACAGAAGTAAGACGTAATTTTAGTCTAATGTATAGCCAATCAGTGTTATTATGAGGAAAACATTAAGAATGCATAATAATGAATCCAAATTTGGAGAAAGATAAGCATGAGATGGATATAGAAGCAACTAAAGATGCTAGTCTTCCCACGGTCAGTGCTAGTTGTCATCTTTCAGAATACAACCAATGTTTGAGATGAACAATGAAAGAAATGATGACATTGCAAGATGTGTACTTCATTTACACTGGCTGTCAAATAAGAAGCAGATATTCATCACTAAGACGAGTAAACTGCAAAGTCAGAAAAAGAAGAGCCTAGCTAGACGCATTCAGGGATCAAGTGACAGGCATTTGGATAATGAACACACTCAAAGGAAGCAGAGAGCAAGCATGCTACTGAAAAATTAGTACCGGAGAGAGAGAAACAGAGAGTAGCATGATTGGAAACAAAAAAGGTGAAAGACTCAGTAAGCCAATTTGATGTGTTCAATGAGGCAGATGAAGAAAGTTCTGCGTAAGGAAGCACAACCCTCCTCCCTCCGCCAAAAAAAAAAAAAAAAAGGAACCGTAAAACTTTATTTTTAGGCTGGTATGCTATATCAATATGAATAAAGCCATCATCTATAATTTAAAAGGTCCAACTATTACCCTTCTATAGGATACAGATTTAAACAGCGAAGTGCAGGAAACACCAAAATATAATACCTCTACTCGCTTTTTCCTCGTGCCTACATGTAATGCCGTATTACCAAATTTATCTGGAAGCATAACAATAGCAGCATCAGCCTCAAGTAGCAATTTCACCACGTCACAACTCTGGCCTTTTACGGCCATATGCAATGCAGTCTGCCCTTTTTTGTCAGTCCTTCGTGCCAGCTGTGGATCTTTGATCAGCAATGCTTTTACAATGTCAACATGGCCCTGTCGGGCAGCCAAATGCAATGCATTTTTCCCATTGGATCTAGACAGATCCAATAAGCTACAATCCTTTGACAGCAGTTGATCGACTACTTCCGTATGGCCTCTTGTAGCTGCAGATATAAGAGGCGTTGCATTTGATGGGCCGATTGTTTTGCTGAGCCCAGGGTCATGATCTAGAAGCACCTGAACAACAGCTGGAACAGAAGAACCACCATGAGTGTACTATCTTTGTATAGAAAGCAGAAACTTACCAACTGGTAGCGTATATCTTTCATGGGCAATCAGTATATCATTCAATCATTATTGCAGTGCTCATATATTTTATGAATCCAAGCAGATTAGATGGGAACTTTCATCTTGAAGTTTGAAAAAGTGATCAGGGACAAAAGCAATAGAATTAAAATTTGGAAACCAGTAGTTTAGGGGCCAGAAGGAACTGAAAAGGCCCCTTTAACTCAGCATTCCTTATTGATAAATGATAATCTCTTCTCAAATTGAATATAGATTGCAAATCCAGAACCAAAAGCCATAGATGACAACTTCAGTGACTGTTAACTTGTGTGGTGACGTGTCAACTAGGATATTTCTATCACATAAAGTTGGATTTATTTGAAATATGTGATTTATAGATTCTCAATTTTGCTATCATCTGTCCAGATACATGTATCTAAAGAATGGCGACTGCAAAGAAACACCATTTTTCGGGTAAAGAACTCTGTAGACATCTAACAGAGCTTTTCATTTCTTTTGTTTTTTTCTAAAAAATCTAACAGAGCTCAACTGTCAATACCCTGCATAATTTTGTTGTCCTATTTAGCATTCTGTGTAATGATATGTTGAAAGGAACAATAGAAATTACCTAAGCATCTACTGTTCTACATCTTTAGCAATCCAAAACCTACATGAACTTAATTTTCATCCTCTTACAATCTCTATCATATTCAAACTAAAATGGCCATACTCAAATTCTTAAAGCACAAAACGAAGACAATAATATAACGCTACTGATCCATTACCGTGGTGCCCTTGACTTGCAGCTACATGCAACGGATCAAACCCAGATCTGTTTTTCTTTGTGACAGTATCTTGACTCGAATATTTCAACAATTCCTTCACAATATCAAGGTAGCCCTTCTCGGACGCTGTATACAGAGCCGTCTCTCCCAACTCGTTGACCTCATTCACAATTGCAGCCCGCACCTCTGCAACCTCAGCATCAAAATCTGCGCCGCTCAGAGTTCCCATCATCTGCGAATTGATATCATCGAGTATCTGCTTCATGGCCGCCAGATCACCACGCTGCGCCGCCAAGTGCAGCTCAGTGTCGTTGTGCCGCCCCGTCACCTGCTTCACGTACTTTTTCTTCCCCGCCTGATCAATCCGCTTTCCGGAATTGGACAGGACTAACGCCGGAGCCGCAGCCGCAGCCGTGGAAGAAGGAGATGGCGATGGTGACGGCTCGCCGAGAGGGTTTTGACTTGGTGATAAGGTCATCAGTCTCTTCTCCAAGTCCCTCTCGCCTCCTATTCAATTAAATCAAAGTTAATCACTCATAGATGACAAACCAAAAATACCTTACTAATTTCTCTAGCTCCGTTTGTTTTGTATTCGAGAAAATAAAGAACTTAGTTTCCACAAATATTAAGTTTTATTGTGTTGAATTTACTTAATTTATGAACTAACTAGTCATTGTGGAATTCGTTCTGAGATCACAAGTGGTAACCATTGATAGGAAGATTCAAATCGAGCAAGTCTCATATGCAAAAGTAAAAATAATCGGTCCAGCGTGATAGCTGAAGAAAAGGGGAGAGAGAGTACCTTCTTCGATCAGGGATGCCATTGTTGACCTGGGAGAGAAAGTGGAAAATCTAGGCGTTCATGCAGAGAGATGTCGAGAGGAAAAATATCAATGAGTTATTGTATTGAGAGGAGATGACCAAAAAACGGGACAAAAAAGAAGAAAAGGAAAGTGCAGAGAAGGAGAGAATGCGCTGTGGGAAGAGAACCAAAAAAAATAAACACTTTTGTTTTTCCAGCATTCAACGTCGACCGGAAAACTGGTCCCACGTCCATCACACAACCATCCAATCCCCGCGGCTACCGAGAATCTACTTACTACTTTAATAATTCCTCAGTTTTACCAAGCGTGCTCTCTGACTTTTTGGGAAAAACAGGGTTTTTCCTGACATCGTTTTATTGGAAACTTTATGGATAATTTAGCGAGACATACAGCACGCTTCCATGTGCAGTTGACTCCATGTCTCCAACATGAGAAATGAACAGTATATGAAAGAGCATGGGAATGGTGTTTTTCCTGGTTCAAGTCTTCACAAAGATAGCTTCGGCGATATATTACTTCGCCGACATACCTAATGCTAGCAAAGAGGACCTAAATTGGAGAATCCTACCCACATCCGACTGGTGAACCTCCAAGATTGTGATATTTTTCTCTATAAAAAGCATTAATATTAGTGGAGCAGTTTTCCAATGTCAAAAACCTCCGGTGCTGGTATCGGCAACTACCCACAAACAGCATCAAAGTTTGCCGGAGACGTCCGACAAGAAAAAAACAAAAAAAATAAAAGGCCGATGCTTAAATTAATACTTTGTTAATAATAGGGAGTTACATATGTCAGATCCTTTTTATCTGGGTGATACTCGCCTATTATAGGCACTTTCTGCAATTTTTTTTCTCCTTTTGCGGAGGCTTCATCCCATGTTTTTTCCAACTACTTCTTCCCCACTTCCTTTGTTTATGGAATATGGGTGATCCTGCCCGTTGTATTAGTTGGGTCATGGAGAAAAACTACACATGTATCTTTGAATTCTGAGTAATGACACCTAAGCTTTTTGCATTTTTTTTTTTATATAATTATTTTTTAATATTTTAAGGTTATTATTAAGTAAATATATAATTTCAGTTGCCAGAAAATTAAAAAGAAAATAATGCTTAAGCGGGCATGAGTTAGACAATGAACTTCAACTTAGAATTGGTAGGAGCATCCATGGAGGAACGCCCCTTCAAAAATTGGCGTATGCCGCTAAAAGCAGCGGCGAGCACACGGTATTCTTTAGTAAAAGGCGAAAGAATAGTTCGCTCTGTGCTCACCGCACGGCTCCGTGATTACATGACGCTTCGTGTGCTTTGTTTTATAGCAACTCGACTCTCAGGAGCTTTTATTCTTCTTCCCTGTGGGACTCTTTTACTTTTTTTCCCTTTTCGACTGACTCCATTAACTTCTCCCATTTCCCGGCTGTTCTACTATTTCATGCTCTTCTCCTTCTTTGGCGTCAAACCATCCTATACTCTCTTTCACTGCACACAGCGGAGAATTTAGAAATGTGTGACTTATGTACGTGTGATGTGTGGGCACTCTTTGGCTCTCCTCGCTATTTTCTCCTCAGTTGAATAAATCCAATCCTAATCCTACTCTCATTCAGATAGGAGTTTCTTCTCCGTGACTTGTTTTTTTTTGTTTTTTTTCAAACGGGGTTTAATATTGCGGGTTTTCTCAGGCAGATTCTATATATTCTGGAGGTTCTTTGTAATCTTTTGAATTGACATAGTGATCAGTGAGTTTGTCTTTGCGCTAGCTTTAGGAGATGCAATTTATCAAATCTTCTCAATTAGACCTGCGTATTGCAATCTCGGCTCTCAACATGGGCTAATGCAAGTGGTCTGGGCTAGATTAAACTGGATCATGATTGTGAAGGGAGTAATTCCTTTGGGCCATATCAGGAGAAAGGCCCAAAGACAAAACCCAAATGGAAGGCCTGGGTGAGGCTAAATGGGCTAGGAAGGATTGGGTCGGATCCGTGGCTTGGACCCGGGCTGGGCCATGCACACGTCAGGAGTCCAACTAGGAGACATGAGAAATATTTAAGGAAGAAGGGATGTCGCATTCAATGCAACTCAGGAATATCTGGGACAATTCGAGACAATTTACACTATACATTAATGAAACAGAAGACACTTAAAAGTTCATCACATTCAATGCATGGAAATAAAACTTATAAAAGAAGGCACGCTGCATTAATGAGATGAGGGAAACTCAGAAGATAAAAGTATGTAGCATTCAATGCAGCATGAGCTCGGAACGCTCACGTCAAGCCTAAATGCCTTATAGCTCGGCGAGTAGGCAACATGAACACCCAATCTCCTATAGAGCAGCAATCCACTACCATGGAGACCAGGTCAGCAAGTATAAATAAACGCTTCTTGCAATCGACAAGGAGGTTAACTTCTACACTCATCTTTACAATTACTTTATCTTCATTTCCTACATTAAAACTAATTTAAATATCCGAGGTACAACGAATCCCGAAGTCCCCTTCTCCACCATGCAGGTGATAGGTGATAGTCTGAGCACTATCTGTGTAGAGTTTTGCCCAGGCTCGTAAAACACAACATCGACAATGATGATGAGCCTTCAGCTACTTAAATACAAAGAAGAATTACTATGTTACAAAAGAAGGAAATCTGAACTAGAATTGGTGGGGAAATCCAGAGAAAATCCCCTTAAAAAATTGATGTATGCCGTTGTAAACGGCGAGCACACGGTATTCTTTAGTAAAAGGCGAAAGAATAGTTCGCTTTGTGCTCACCGCACGGCTCCACGGCTTTGAGATGAGTTTGAATGCTTCACTATGTAGCAGAAGGATTGGCTGGTTCTTATTTACTTTTCTCCATGTGGGACTAAAGGCTCAATTTTCTTCTTTCATACTGAGCAACTCCCTTGTTGGTAAGCTGTGCAACCAAATCCCTCCCCCGTCTACCTCTCAATTATGATAAAAACATTAATATTTAATTATTTGATAATTAATTTTTTGGATCCAGAAAATTAACATGCAATTAGATGATTTAACTCGTTTATTAACAGTATCTAAATGATTTATATTAATAAATTCATGGATTATTTCAATAGTTGAGAATGGGCGTAAGTATTACACGGATTAAACATTCTGTCGATCCAAAACTCTACTCTTATCCATCGATTTCTTTACTTCATTTCTGTTTCTATTTCTTCCATAAAAGTCGTCAACAATCCATAGATGATAATGAAAGATGGATGGAAAACTGCCGGTCTGGTTCCCAATGGTCGTGATTTTGGTACGTAGCCTTCACGTCTTCAACAACCGAGTACCAACTCATGGGCCATGGGCGTGTGAAAGGGGGAAGGTCGACTGGACTGCAAAGTTGAATTTTGGCTCCCAATTCTAGATGGGCTTTTATTTTTTTCAAACCGCCACAGACAAAAGGATGCATGTGTCAATGTGAACACGTCAAGATGACAAAAGCATTTTGAAGTCTTTGCAACGAACACCTACAAAAAGTAGAGTTTTAGGTTGCGTTTATTTCTGAGATAAAATGAGTTCAAATTTAAATTAAAAGTTACAAAAAATTTGTTATAATATATTTTTTTAATAATTAAAGATGTTTACCTTTTAATTATTTTTTAAGAAAATGCTTGTCCTCTCGAATTTCATTTGGAATTTAAATTCATCTCAAATTATCATTATAATTTTTTTAAATTTCAATATAAAATATAATAAATAATTTAATTTTTTAAATTTTAAAATGATAATATTATTAAAATGATAATATTATTAACAACTCAACTTTGACCAGTTACTATCACGTTCTTGGAGTTTGGATAGTGAGATAGACTATAAGGCTAAGTTTTGATAGACAAACCTTCTTATCTTAATTCATCTCATCATTCTAATTTTTTCAAATTTTCATACAAAAATATAATAAATAATTTAACTTTTTCAAATCTCAAAATAAAAATAATATTAAAAAATATATTCTAACAATATTTTATTTAATTATTATTCAAACATTTCATCTGAATTGTCTATCCAAACCCAACCTTTATTAAGGGTTATTTTGGATAGTGAGATAAAATGAGATGATTTTAGATAAAAGTTTAAAGTTAAATAAAATATTTTTAAAATATTATTTTTTAATATTATTATTATTTTAAAATTTGAAAAAGTTAAATTAAAATTTAAAAAATTTATTTTATTTTATATAAAAAATTTAAAAAATTATAATTATAAAATGAGATTAGAGGAGACAATCTCTGAATCCCAATTGTCTAAAGATTTATTGAGTTTTTTAACAAAGACTGAAGATTAAAGTTATGTCAAATTCGATTTGAGAGAGAGCGCCCCACTTATTCAGTTCTCAATTGATAAGATAGCTATCAATGTTACGTCTAAATAGGAAACTCTGACTGTCCCCCCTCCCGGCTCCTACCCTTCCTTGCGTCCATAAAATAAATTAAATAAACTAATAAAATTAATAATTTTTCATTTATCTTTTATAATATTAGTTTTATTTTATAAGAAAAGTAGTTAGAAAAGTCATTTTCATGGGAGAAAATAGGAAAAAAAAAAATCTTAATACAACACATACTAATATCATTTTCCATTAACGAATAGGTGGTCAGTAGGAGGAACTACAGTTCGTTCGACAACTATCATGTGGGACAAAGTTTCTTTAATATTAATAGATATCTTTCATCCACCTATTTATTTTCCAACCACTTATTTATGGATAATATTATATACAGTCGTGGAGTGTATAAATATCGTACAATTATTTTAAAAAATAATAAAATTTATTATTAAAAAATTATTATTTTGTATCTATTCATTTTTTTCAAAATGATTGTATATAACTTACACACCCACGACTGTAACTATCATTTTTTCTTATTTATATCCTAGTGAATGTGCTATGTACCCATGCATATAGCAACTGATTAGAAGAATAAAAAAGGCGTATGTGAAATCAATTTTGGTTAGTGAAGGTGGTTTGCAGAACTGAAGAATGCTTTTTACCACATTCTGGTCCTAATCCACAATTTAGTAGTCCTCGTCATTGTCCATTTCGAGATTAATGCACAGATACAGAGAGATACAGATGAAGAATCGATGAGCCTACTTTAACTAAAGATCGATCGCTCTGTTTCGCTTTGAAAGCCGAAAAGGACGAGGACGTGACACAAATTAAAGAAGCAGCATGCCAATGTTGAATTTTCGGAACATCGATCGGTAACTGGGACGTCCCCACAGAATTCACCCGCCGCTGACGGCATTGGGCGGTTGGCACACTGCACACTTTGACTCGTTAATTTGTTTTTAAAATTCTTTTTTTTTTTCATTTTATTTTATTTAATTATTATAATTTGTTAAAATTTTTATATTAAATAAAATAAATAATTTAACTTTCTCAAACAAATAAAATAAAATAATATTAAAAAATATATTCTAATAATATTTTATTAAATTTTTAACTTTTATCTCAAATTTCATCTCATTTCATTTACAAAAACAAATGAGGCAACGAGAGAATATGATTCAATCGGTACTCACGGCACACGTTTCCACGAATTAATTTAAGTGTACAACTTACTTCAATTTACAACAAAACTAAACTATCTCATCTCATCTTATCTCATATAGTCATTATAATTTTTCTAAACTTCCAGACAAAATATAATAAACAATTTTAACTTTTCAAATTCTAAAACAAAAATAATATTAAAAAGTTATATTATAATAAAATTTTATTCAATTTTCAACAAAACATCTCATCTGAACTGCGTTGTAAGGAAATTTTCCCTCGCCCATGAAATTTTCTAGGCCCAGCATTGGGAAAACTCACTAGAAGATAAAGTTTTAGAAAAAACGAGGGACAAGAAGGGAATAGAGGCATAGGGGTGTCAGAAGGCATGAGAAAACAATGTCAAGAGAAGAAAATGAGGGATTTGACATAAAACAAGTAAAAATAAAGTGTCATGAGAGAAAATGATGGAAATGATTTAAAGCAAATGGAGGTAAGAGATAAAAGGTAAGGAGAACCTATGGATTTGGGACACTTTTTTCTTTAGGGCGACTTCGACTTCTTCAGATTTCGAGACTTCTTCTTCATCCAGAGAGCTCTAAAGAGAATTTCTCCTCCAGCAAATAGCTCTACAGTTTCTATTGTACAATAAGAAATGAGAGGCTATGTGAATCTGTAAACAAACTTATTATATTAGAATCTCTCATCTCTAAACTCCAGTAGATGTAAGCCTAGTGTAAATTATATAAATCTGTATATTTATTTTTCATATTTAAATACTGTTTATCGTTATGACGTACAAATCGATACTGTATAGTCATACAGGACCTCTGACGGGGACTTACAGAGTATCAATCGAGGCCCAACTTGGAAGATCCAAGTTGCTGAAATTTGATTACTAAATACGACGTTAACATGCGTAACCAAACGAGTGTTGCTTTCAACGTGGGACACTGCAACGCACAATCTTTTATTTCTCCTGGAACCCAGTACTGCTCAACTCAGTCGCCTATTTTCAGTTGACTTCTGCATCCTGAAGATCTATGCCTCACCCTGCCCCGATTCCTTTCCAGTAGCTTCGCGTTCCATATTTCAAGTGATATGCTAAAGGTTAAATATGTTGTGAAAAACGATGACAATAAAGTGAATATAGACACGAGAAAAACAAGCAATCACACACGACACAGTATTTACGTGGTTCGGCAAATTGCCTACGTCCACGGGAGTTGCAGAGGATTTGTATTACTTGAGGAATTACAATACAATGGTGTAGAACGGCTACTGTTCACTGTCATACTGTACAAGTCAAACAACAAAACTATATATATGTTGTACGGCGGAAACGCTAAAACAGCAGAATTAATTAGGGGTGTGCAAAATTTCGAGAATTCCGACTCCGTCCGACCTCCGCTCCGACGCCGACTCCGATGGAGTCAGAGTTGTCGGAATTCGGAACTACTCCGACTAGTGATTCGGAAGCGGAGTCGGAGTCGGAGCTCCATGTAGCTCCGACTCCGACTCCGAATTTTTTTTTTAAACCCAGCTGTAAAACGACGTCGTTTTACAACTGGGTTTAAAAAAAAATTATTGAACGACACCGTTCCACTTAATATGGAACGACGTCGTTTCATATGGCTTCCTAAGGAAGCCTTCTCCTCCCCTTCTTCTTCCTTCTCCAGTTCTTCTTCTTCTTCCTTCTCCCTTCTCTCTCGCGTCTCCCGTCCCAGACTCCCAGTGACTGAACCATCCCTTCTCTCTCGCGTCTTCAGTCCTAGTGCCAGCGTGCCGCCGTTCGTCGTTGCTCCTCCGTGCCGCCGTTCCTCGTTGCTCCTCTACTTAGCTTCCACCTACGGTGAGCCCTAAATTTATGAGCCCTAAATTTAATTCAAGCACGTCTCTTATGAATTGGAGCCTGCAGTTGTGATTCTTGTGAATTGGTTGTATTGAATATTCAATATAGTCCCAACACGGCGCTCAAAATCCTGAATTTTACATTGTATTGCAGACTTGCGCTCGAGCGAGGTGTCGAGCGTAAGTCGAGCGCACGTTGTATTGAACATTGGCTCGAGCGCCATGTCGAGCGCACGTCGGGCGAACCTCTCTGGATGGATTCTGCTCGAGCGCCATGTCGAGCGCACGTCGAGCGAACCTCTCTGGATGGATTTTGCTCGAGCGCCATGTCGAGCGCATTTCGAGCGAAACTCTCTGGATGGGTTTTGCTCGAGTGTCACGTCGAGCGCACGTCGAGCGAACCTCTCTGGATGGATTCTGCTCGAGCACCATGTCGAGCGCACGTCGAGCGAACCTCTCTGGATGGATTCTGCTCGAGCGCCATGTCGAGCGCATTTCGAGCGAACCTCTCTGGATGGGTTTTGCTCGAGTGTCACGTCGAGCGCACGTCGAGCGAACCTCTCTGGATGGATTCTGCTCGAGCGCTATGTCGAGCGCACGTCGAGCGAACCTCTCTGGATGGATTCTGCTCGAGCGCCATGTCGAGCGCATTTCGAGCGAACCTCTCTGGATGGGTTTTGCTCGAGTGTCACGTCGAGCGCACGTCGAGCGAACCTCTCTGGATGGTTTCCGCTCGAGCGCACGTCGAGCGCACGTCGAGCGAATCTCTCTAGATGGGTTCCGCTGAGTCGAGCGCAAGTCAACCGAACCTCGATGTAATAATACATCGATACAATAATATATTATGATACAATAATACATGTCCTATTGTATAATACAATAGCCTAGTTTATTTTTAAACTAATTTTTTGCTTCTAATTTAATTTTTTCAGCTTCATTGATTGTGATATGGATCCTAGACATAGTGGAGATGATCGTCCACAAAGGAATGTGGCGGATGCCAATGCTACAACTCCTACACCGGTGGGTACTTCCACCCCTAGAGCCACATCTAGGGCAGCTACATCTAGAGCAGCTACATCTTGTGCGAGTAGTCGACTCCCACTCCCAGTTGATATAGAGGATGAGGATATGTTCAACGAAGAGGAGGAGATGCCCATCGAGCAAGATCAACCACCACAACCTTCTAGTCGTGGACATGGGAGCATTTCACCAAAATTCCTGGTGAAATTGCGAACCCAGTAGCAAGATGTCATTACTGTGGATCATTTTGTGGATGCCATTCGAAGAAGCAAGGTACCAGTGTGTTAATAGCACATCTAAATGGTTGTTAACGATATAAGATAGCGAAGGGATTGCAAGCCATTGATCAGACCAACCTCAGTTACCAAACTTCTACAGCCACTGATGGTACATAGACTAAGAAATTGGTCATCCCTCAATACAGTGAGAAGATGTTGAGGGACATGCTTGCAGAGATGATAATTACTGATGAGATGCCATTTACCACAGTCGAGAAAAGAGGCTTTCGAAAGTTTCTAAATTTTGTTGAGCCACGATTTCCCATTCCATCACGGTATACAGTGATGCGAGATTGTATGAAGAGGCATGCGAAGGACAAGGAGGAGATGAGGAAGATGTTTATTACCACTGGCCAGAAAGTGTCTTTTACGACTGACACATGGACTTCCATACAGAACGTCTGCTACATGTGTATCACAGCACACTACATTGACAGTGAGTGGATTTTGCATAAAAAAATTATTGGTTTTAAAGAAATTGTGGATCATAAAGGTGCATCCATTGGGGCGAAGATGGATGATTGTTTAAAGGACTGGGGAATTCGAAAAGTGCTGTGTATTACAGTTGACAATGCCAGTGCGAATGAAACAGCAATTGATTGGTTTAAGCGGAACACGACGGTGAGAGATGATGTCATTCGGGCCCACGAGTTTATTCACGTTCGATGTTGTGCTCATATCATTAACCTCATAGTTGTTGAGGGATTAAAATAGGTTCATGATTCCATAACCCGAGTCCGCAACATTGTACGATATGTGAGGGGTTCCCCTCAAAGGCTTGCCAAGTTTAAGGCAATAGCAGAAGATCTGAAGATTGAATGTTCTAGTATGTTGTGCTTGGACGTTCCGACTCGATGGAATTCTACATACATGATGTTGGATGTGGCACAGAAGTACCAAAAAGCATTCGAGCGGATGGAGGTCGAGGATGGGGGTCTGAGGTATGCTTTGTTGGAGCCAGCAGGACAGGGGCTCGGTGCGCCGGACGCACATGATTGGACCAGTGTGAGTTATTTTGTTGAATTTTTAAGAACTTTTTATGAGATAACCATGCGGCTATCTGGATCCAAATATACGACTGCGAACTCATTTTTCAACGAGCTCTCGGAGCTTCACTTCCAGTTGGAAAATAATTGTACTGACTCTGCTGGATTGTTATCTGCTATGGCTACGAGGATGAAGATCAAATATGATAAATATTGGGGGAATATTGAGAAGATAAATAGATTGCTATTTGTGGCTGTGATCCTTGACCCCCGAGTTAAGTTGGCCGTTCTAGAATTTTGGGTAAATTCCGTCCTCGGGGCAGTGAAGGCTGCAGAGTTTATTAAATTGCTAAAAAGTGATGTTGATGACTTATATCATCACTACAGTACTAGTGCTCAGCCTTCATCCGCAGTTGGTAGCTCCTCACATTCGAGGCCGACAGGATTGACAGTTTCCTCAGGTGATACTGACCCATCTGTAGGGGTTAGAGGCAATCGTATTATACAGCAGTATCATCAACTCATGTCAACAAGGAATATTATGCATTGTATATCTGAGGTTGAACGATATTTTATGGAAGCTGTCGAGGCACCTAGTGATGTATTTCAGTTATTAACTTGGTGGAAAGTTAATTCCACCAAGTATCCAGTCCTTTCCCGTGTGGCCCGAGATGTGCTAGCCATTCCTGTCACTACAGTTGCCTCAGAGTCGGCATTTAGCACTGGAGGTCGCGTGTTGGATGCTTATCGGAGTTCATTGTCACCGTCAACCGTGGAGGCCCTCGTTTGCACATAGAATTGGATAAGTGAAACGCCTATTGGACTAGATACCGTTGGCGTTGATGCCGAGAGCTATAGGCTTGAATCGGGTAAGTTTATATGCTTTTAAATGATGATTTAATTATTTTTAATGTTTCTAACTTCTAATTTTTATGATTTTATAGATCTAATTGTGAACTCTAACATAATTACCGATGATTGAGAGTCTGGAACGGACGCTACTTGAGAGTTGGGATGGAGTTGGGAGAACCTCCTTTCTTGGTAAGAATAAAATTATTCTTTTACCGTATTCAATTTTTTATTATCAATTTTTTTTCATCTATTGATTGCTACTTTCTATCTTCATTTCAGGCATGACCAATGGAACAAAAAGTATTTGACTGAAATCCGTGTTTAATCGAATTGTAGTTATATTTCAAATTATAGTCATATTGTTATTACGTTATAAATGAGACTGTTATAACTTATGGCTACATCATACATGTTATTTACTTTTTAAACTATTTATATAGTTATATTTATGTAGTTATATCCCGAGCAAAGACGTGAGATAAGTATTCTTTATTCTATAATTTCTATTAATACTTATTCATCCTCTCTCAAACGTTTAGAATTTATTATCCAACTGAAATTAATCTAATTATAGAAATTCGTACCATCATTCTTTTTTATAAAATTTTAAATTTATGTAATTTTCAATTCATGAGTCATGAGCACTTTTAATGCTAAATTTCAGGCGGACATAAAACAAATTAAAGATATAATCAAAATTCAGTAACAAAATCAGAACGAATATTTAAATTATTGAGAACTCTTGAATAAACCAAATATTTGTAGATCGTTTCACTTTTAAAAAAAATATATATGTTGCTCACTATCTGAAACGAAATTGAACAATAAAATTTAAATAATAATAAAAAAAAGAACAACATTTTGTTCGGAGTTCGAAAATTTTATTCGGAGTCGGAGCTCCGACATCCGTTCGGAGTTCCGATCGGAGTTCGGGGCTCCGACCTCCGTTCGGAGTTCCGATCGGAGTTCGGGGCTCCGACCTCCGATCGGAGTTCCGATCGGAGTTCAGAGCTCCGACCTCCGATTGGAATCGGACTCCAACTACGTTCGGAGTCGGAGTCGGAGGGAAAATTCGACTCCGACTTTTTTCGGAGTCGGAGGTCGGAAATGACAACTCCGACTCCATCGGAGTCGGAGCCCACCCCTAGAATTAATGATGTTCGCTCGAGCGGCGTGTCGAGCGAACCTGTTTCCCGCAATCGCTCGAGCCGTGAGTCGAGCGGCTCCTTAAGCGAAGCTCTCTGACTTCCCTCCGCTCGAGCTGTGAGTCGAGCGGTCATCGAGCGAACCTCTCTGACTAGCTTCGCTCGAGCAGTCTGTCGAGCTCTCTTCGAGCGAAGCTCTCTGACTTGTATTCGCCCGAGCGGCTAGACGCTTCGCTCGAGCGGCGTGAACCAGACTCCAAATACTCAACAATTCTCCCACTTGGAGACTGGTACACTCACATTGTCGCCCCTGCCTCAAACATGATATCCTCCACCTCTGCAACTCACAGCTCCTGTCTTCATGCTAGATGACCAACTGAAGTTGCGCACAACTTCAGTTTCTCAAGTGTAACACCCTTTGTCAACATATCAGCAGGGTTCTTACTTCCACAAATTTTCTCAAGTAGCAACTGTCCATCATCCAACAAAGATCGTATAAAGTGATACCTGATCTGAATGTGTTTAGTCCTGGAATGAAATGCTGGGTTCTTGGCAAGGAATATGGCACTCTGACTGTCACTGTAGAGAGTGCTATTCTCATTCTTTTTACCCAATTCCTCCAAGAAGCCCTGTATCCAAACCATCTCTTTTGCAGCTTCTGAAACTGCAATATATTCAGCTTCTGTAGTAGATAAAGAAACTGTTTTCTGTAGATTAGAACCCCATGAAACTGCAGTACCACCCAGAGTGTAAACAAACCCTGTGGTACTTTTTCTGCTATCAAAATCTCCAGCTAAATCAGCATCAACATAGCCTTGCACCTCTAAGCCCTCTCCTGAGAAACACAAGCACGTTTCTGAGGAGCCTTTTAAGTACCTCAAAATCCACTTCACTGCTTCCCAATGTTGTTTTCCAGGATTACTCATGTATCTACTCACAACTCTCACTGCATGGGCAATATCTGGTCTAGTGCAAACCATAGCATACATAAGTGACCCAATAGCTGAGGCATAAGGAACCTTACTCATATAGTCTTGTTCCTCTTCTGACTTTGGTGCCTGATCCTTGTTGAGTCTGAAATGACTCCCTAAGGGTGTGCCAACTGGCTTGGCCTTGTCCATACTAAACCGGTTGAGTACCTTTTTCACATACTCAGCCTGTGAGAGTCTCAAAGTGCCTCTGACTCTGTCTTTAACAATTCTCATGCCAAGGATTTGCTTTGCAGCTCCCAAATCCTTCATTGCAAAATGCTCTGACATCTGCTTCTTCAGACTGTTGATCTCATCAATACTAGCCCCTGCAATGAGCATGTCATCCACATATAGCAGCAAAATAATGTAAGAATTGTCAAACTGTCTGACATAGCAACAATGATCTGCCTGATATCTGCTGTACCCTGCACTACACATGAAACCATCAAATTTCTTGTACCACTGTCTGGGAGCTTGTTTCAGGCCATACAAGCTTTTCTTTAATCTACAAACTGAACCTTCCTTTCCCTATACCACAAACCCCTCAGGTTGGTGCATGTAGATGTCTTCTTCAAGATCTCCATGAAGAAAAGCTGTCTTCACATCTAACTACTCAAGAAATAGATCTTCAGCAGCAACCATAGCCAAAACTAGCCTGATGGTTGTGATTTTTACCACAGGAGAAAAGATCTCAGAATAGTCAATGCCCTGTTTCTGTTGAAAGCCTTTTACAACAAGTCTGGCCTTGTACCTCTTACTGCCATCATGCTCAGTTTTTACCCGGTACACCCACTTGTTGTGTAATGCCTTCTTCCCTGATAGAAGTTTTGTCAACTCCCATGTCTGATTCCCTAACAAGGAATCCATCTCATCCTTCATGGCCAACTCCCACTTGCTAGAATTTTCATCTTGCAAGGTTTCTTGGTAACTCTGTGGTTCTCCACCATCTGTCAACAAAATGTAATTCAAAAAAGGTGAAAAACGCTGTGGAGGACGAATAGTCCTACCTGACTTGCGAACTGCAGCTATTGGAGTGGACGGCTCTGGATCTGACTGCGGAATAATGGGAATGGGTGTGCTGGACCCACTCTCCCCGTCACTCACATCTCTGCACTGCACTGTGACCTCTGGTAGATCATCCAAACTCACAAACTCAAACTCCTGAGGAGCTGCTTCAGCAACTGTACTAGACTTGTCTTTGTACACAATCTTCTCATTGAAGATCATATTTCTGCTTCTTATAATCTTCCGACCCTGATCATCCCAGAAATGATAGCCAAATGCCTCGTCTCCATAGCCAATGAAATAACATTTCCTTGACTTGGCCTCAAGCTTATTACGAGCATCAGAATCAATAAGAACATAAGAAAGACAGCCAAATATTTTAAGATGAGAAAATTTGACCTCTTTCCCACTCCAAGTCTCCTCAGGCAATCCACAATCCAAAGAAACTGATGGCCCTCTGTTTATCAAGTATACTGCAGTGCTAACTGCATCTGCCCAGAAAGTAGGTGGTAGCCCAGCGTGCAGCCTCATGCTTCTAGCACGCTCATTTATGGCTCTGTTCATACGTTCAGCAACTCCATTTTGCTGTGGTGTCCCAGGAATGGTCTTCTCCATTCTGATACCCTGAGTTGCACAGTACTCCTTGAACCCACCATCAATATACTCACCACCATTATCAGACCTCAAGCATTTCAACTTCAAATCTGTTTCAGTCTCAACCATGGCTTTCCAATTTTTGAACACATTAAATACATCAGATTTATGTTTCAAAAAATAGACTCATACCTTCCTGCTGTGATCATCAATAAATGTAACATAGTAGCGAGAACCTCCAAGGGATGCCACTGGGGAAGGTCCCCACACATCAGTGTGCACAAGATCCAGTCTCTCTGACTTCAGTGTTCTACCACTCCTCAAGAAACTGACCTTCTTCTGTTTCCCCATAATACAGCTCTCACACATACTGAGATCAACTGACTTCAGTTCTGGTAGCTTGCCTCTAGACAGAAGTTCTTTCATGCCCTTCTGACTCATATGGCCAAGCCTGCAATGCCACAAGTCTGCTGTGCTCTCTGCAACGGTAGTGGCAATAGTGTTATTCAAACCAGTAGTCATATAGAGTGTACCAGTTTTCTTACCCCGAGCCAGTACCAATGCCCCTTTGGTGACCTTCCAGGTGCTATCTGAGAACACCACTGAGTGACCACAATCATCAAGTTGCCCGACAGAGATGAGGTTCTTCTTTAACTCAGGAATGTGTCTGACATTTTGCAAGGTCCATTTGTTCTTGTTAGGGAGTGCAATGTCGATGTCTCCCATTCCAATTACGTTCAAAGCTTCTCCATCAGCCAAATACACCTTTCCAAAGTCACCTGCAACATAGTTTTGCATTATCTTCCGATGGAAAGATGTATGGAAGGATGCCCCTGAATCAAGTATCCAGTCATCAACTCGACTATGAACTGCAAGCAATAGTGCATCCTGTAATTCTTCAGTTACCACATTAGTACTATCATTCTCTGTCTTCTTGGGATTTCTGCAATTCTTCTTTATGTGGCCAGCTTTACCACAATTCCAACAAATTGCCTGCTGACCAGTTCTTGACTTGCTCTTGCCCCTATTCTTTGATTTTGATCTACCTCTGTTTGAGTTCCTGTCTTGTGCTCTCCCCCGAGAGTCGACATTCAGAGCTGAACTCGAACCTGAGGTCTCGCCTTAATCTCTCCTACGCACCTCCTCAGCCAAAATCAAGTCACGGATGTCATCATATTTCAACTTTGACTTACCAGCAGAATTACTAACAGCCATCCTCATGGCTTCCCAACTGTTTGGCAGTGATGCCAATAGTATCAGTGCACATATCTCATCATCAAATTCAATTTTAACAGACGACAATTGATTTGTGATAGTATTGAAATCATTCAGATGTTGTGCAACAAACGTACCATCCGACATCTTTAAGTTAAATAACTTTTTCATCAGATGTACCTTATTATTTGCTGACGGCTTTTCATACATACCTGATAAAGCCGCTATGAGATCCGCAGTCGTCTTCTCCTTGATGACGTTGTGTGCAACGGATCTCGACAGGGTTAGACTAATAACCCCAGGACCTGTCGATCCAACAGAGTCCAATCAGCAACTGACATGCTATCCGGCTTCTTCCTCAACAATGGAAGATGGAGTTTCTTCCCATAGAGGTAATCCTCTATCTGCATCCTCCAATACCCATAATCGGTGCCATCAAACTTCTCGATCCCCGATACTTTCACTTCTTCTCCAGCCATCGTATTTCTCAGACCCTAACCTTGGCTCTTGATACTAATTGTTGTGAAAAACGATGACAATAAAGTGAATATAGACACGAGAAAAATAAGCAATCATACACGACACAGTATTTACGTGGTTCGGCAAATTGCCTACGTCCACGGGAGTTGCAGAGGATTTGTATTACTTGAGGAATCACAATACAATGGTGTAGAACGGCTACTGTTCACTGTCATACTGTACAAGTCAAACAACAACACTATATATATGTTGTACGGCGGAAACCCTAAAACAGCAGAATTAATGATGTTCGCTCGAGCGGCGTGTCGAGCCCTCGTCGAGCGAACCTTTTTCCCGCAATCGCTCGAGCCGTGAGTCGAGCGGCTCCTTAAGCGAAGCTCTCTGACTTCCCTCCGCTCGAGCCGTGAGTCGAGCGGTCATCGAGCGAACCTCTCTGACTAGCTTCGCTCGAGCAGTCTGTCGAGCTCTCTTCGAGCGAAGCTCTCTGACTTGTATTCGCTCGAGCGGCTAGACGCTTCGCTCGAGCGGCGTGAACCAGACTCCAAATACTCAACAAAATATTCTTGTGTTCGATTTAAACATGGAAGGCATAGCTTTATTAAATGAGGTGCATGGGTTTTTCTCCAAATTTAACGATAATTATCGTTTCCTATTGAAATATGAAATGTAATATCCTTAATTATCAATTCAATTAAAGCTAAAATGAGTGCTCATTGAAGATATTCGTGTATGTGTCAATCAAAGATTGATGGCATGGGATCGCTAGGAAACGATGATAATAAGCTAGCTAGTACGTACTTCACCAGAATGATTTCCTTCTGGCCTGTATGGATCAGCCATGCGTGGTTAAATCCTCTTTGTAGAGATTAGATCGGCCCAAAGGATGGTTTGTAAATCAAAGTAATCTCAAGGGCAAAAATAAGTCACTGTTGATAATTTGATACACGTATTTTTGCCCCATATATGTGCTTTTATTCCGTGGGATAAGTTCCCGTGTGTTATTTTCCTTAGATTTTAACTCCACCCGACAATGTCAAATTAACGCCGAGAGAAATACTTTGATCATGAAAATATTTCATAAAAATATAAAAATTATAAATTGACATAATTTGATATTGTACATTATATAATAAAATTATTTTTATTATAAAATTATAAGTCTAACGACTGATATGAAATCACGTTAATCTACCAATTTATTTTTATAAAATTCCTCTAAAGTTCTCAATAATCAATATAGAAGAATAGTATTAACAATGCGACTGCAAGTCGATCTGCAAGGACGTCAGATTTTAGCCTGTGGCCGTTTATTTGGGAAAAAAAAAAGTCATGCATGTCAGGCGGATTTTAGAGCCCAGCCTGTAATATTCATGTAAAAAATGTCTTGTTATTATATATTCGAATATTTAATGATATATAAAAAACTGACAAGAAATAAATGGGATTGCTTTAAATATATATTTATTAAATATGAGTTATGTGAAATTGTTATTTGGCCTAATTAAAATTTAAACAGATGATCAAAAAAGATAGATTGTAATATTTATATTTGTCTTAACAGAGTAATGCTAGAGAGAAGTCATTGTAGTAGTGCACACTTTGCACTCACTGCATGGCTACTTCTAGTTGATTGTTCTCAACACTCACTTGGAAAGATGTGTGGTCTAGATGTGCAAAATAGATGCTCTCAATAGTGACTTCTATCTATATTTATTCTATTAGGAAATATTCCTAGATCATACACTAACTAGTTCGATCTAGTTGCAAATATAACTATATTTTTTGTTTATTTGTAACTGTGTTAATTATATATATGATGTGGATTAAGATGCATGCCCTCATGAATACAAAAGTTGCTTTCATTCCTTTTGAAGTAATAATAATATTAATATATAAAATTATATCATGACGCGAAATTAATCATTTTACTATATATATAAATATAGAATATTGATAATTCGACTGAAAGGAAACAGGTCAGTACATGCATGCCGAATTCACAGTAACTAATTTACTTTCATAAGGAGATGGGCTACGTATCTTTGATTTATATCATGATACGTCGATTTATTTGACACTAGTTCTATATATCACGTACAGGGCCATCCATGAGGAATGTCCTTCTAGGAGCATATTAACTCCATGCAATTATATTAGTATAGAGTGAAAGACTCGAACGATTGAGCATGCAGCGTGCGTGCTGCATAGATCACCGGCCAGCTGAAACTTACAAATCAATTACTCTGACAAAGCTCAGATATTCGTCATTGATCCAACTATACTTATCCACAAAAGGGTTGACTAGGCCGGTTTTAGGTGGATAACTGTCTATGCAGTCTTTCCAAACATTTCCACCGTCCAAGTCCCTCATCACCTCCCACAAACAATTGTTGCACTTAAATCCCGCTCCGAAGCTGATCATCAGAATTCTGTCTCCCTTTTTAAGCCTCTTCTTAGCCTCCATGTAACCCAAAACATACCAAAGGCCACCGGCAGAAGTGTTACCAAATCGATGAAGCGCCATTCTAGCTGGCTCGAGGTCATATTCGTTCAGCCGTAAACCCTTGCCAACCCCATCGATTACGGCCCTTCCACCAGGATGGATACAGAAGTGGTCCACTCCAGCCTTAAAATTCAGATGCGATCCCACTGCTTCAAGTTCCTGGCTGCTGGTTTTGGTCTGCTGGATTTCTACTATGAGGTAGCGGAGTAGTTCCTTTAGTGGCAGTACTTTAGGAACTAGCACTCGGAGGTTAATTGTAAAAGCTTTTGCAGCAGCTTTTGTGAGGCTTTTTGTGAGGCGAAAGCCAAGGTAGCCACGCTCATCTTCTACTTGTGTGCAGCATTCATATGCTTCATCGTTTGAGCCAAGATGCGTCCGAAATAGATATTTTAATCTCAAGATGGCTCGATGCTTCAAAGCTCTGTTGTTTGTGAAGAGCATTGAACAGCCTCCGGCACGGAATAGACAGTTGGAGAGGAGCATGGATTTTTCTTTGCCACGATACCAGTGCGGACCCATGGATTCCGTACTGACAACGACAGCAAATGCTTCTTTATATGTCTTGAACAAGCGCTGCACAATATCGATTGCTATAAGGCTTGCACTGCAGCCCATTCCAGCGAGGTTGAAAGCCTTAACGTTCTCCCTCATCTTATAACGATTTATTATCCGCGCAGTTAGGGAGGGCGAGGGAGAGAACAAGGACACGTTCACGACAAGTATGTCGACTTCTGATGGAGAAACTCCTGTCGTAGCAAAAAGCTTGTCAAGTGTGTCAAAGATGACTTCATTCGTCTCAAAATCGGCATCTGCCATTGTTGGACATTCTTCTCTGCCCTCGACGACATTCGGTGGGCCATAAGTTTCTTCACCGAGCCCTGAACTGACAATGGTTTTCAAGAGAAACCTGTATTCTTCCAAACCCAGATTCTTGTTTCGGAGGACGATTTTTGCGCAGGATTCAGTATCGAGCTTCCTGTCCTCAGGGGCCCTGTAGCACTCGTAGGCCAACATATAACAACCTTGGTCTCTCCATTGAAGAACCATCCTGTAGATGCGGGAGAAAGCATATAATAGGGGTAGTAAGCACAGTACCATGAAGAGATCCATGGCTAGAAAGAGATGAGAGCGAGAGAGTGTTTTCCTTTCGTGCTCTACGTAATGCAAGTTTTGTGGCAATATTGTCTAGCTCCAGACGGAAGTCTTATACACCTTCAATCACCAACTAATCGGGCATTTAACTCTTACCTAACAAAACTCCTATAATAAATACGATGTCTATGATTAATTATCTCTCTCCGGCCAGCTTCTGATAAATTCCAGCAACGTCTTTTAATCCGTATCTGGACCTAGTTTCTCTTAGCTTATCCTATCAATTTGCAGTCTTATATTTGTTAATTGATGTTAAGCTTTATAATTAGTACCCTCCTGAAACAAGCAGGAATCAATCCTAGCGCTAGCTATTGATGAATAAGAGAAGCTAGGGTTACTTACATCTTATTTACAATAAAATAGAGTTTTCCAGTCTTATATTTGTTTTCAGGCCATGCACGTCATGTTATAAATTAATTTAATTTTATAAAAATTAATTATTATTTTTTTATCGAATGGGATTATTTAATATATATGATCATATATTAATGTTAAAACATAAGTACGTAGTACGTACGTATCATGCACATTACTTTTAAAACCATTTAATCATTTCTCTTTATATATATTAATTCAACCAAGTCACTATTTGATTAGCTTAATAATGAGATAGTACTGGTACAAATTAGTCTTGGGTTTTGATTATAAACATATATTAATAGTAATTTACAGTGAGCAAAAATATTACTTATCATGTTAAAAATTACTAATATTTTGTTTTTAATACGCCAACACCCGTACCCAAAGCGACAAACACAAGTCATTGAATAGATCAGCTCAATAGAAGAGAAGAGACGAAGCTAGTTGCATGCATGATTAGTAGAAGCTGTTACTCTCGTGCATGAATAATAAAAGAGACGAAGGTGGCTGATTAGAATAAAAATGGATACGAGTAATACTATCTACAGTTATAGATTATATAAGTATTACGTACTCTTTTTAAAAAAGAGTAGGCCAGATCTATGAATAAAAAAATTAAATTTTTTTCATGTAAAACTTATATTTACTTAATTTTTTAAATGAATGCTTGGTATTTACATATTTTATAACCGTAAATGTCTATTTAATCAAATTTAAAAAAAAAATTAATATGAGATTTATGTAAAAAATTAATATTTTAATAATAAATCTCACTCCTTTTTCTTTTTCTTTTTTAACGAAAGTACTACACTTACATCACCATAATTGTATCTAACTCCTTATAAAAGATCACAGCTTTGAAATTGGTGTAGGCCGATGGAGTCATTTACTAATTTGACTTGAGCCAAAAATAAAATTGGTTGCACGTACGATAAAATTAATTTTAAAGAGAAAAAAAAAATCAAAACAAATTATTTTGGGGCAATTCAAATTTGACAACAACCTTCAAGATCGTCAGGGCCAATCAAATATTAGATGGGAGCAATAAAGACATGACAATGAGTTATACATCACATGGACATAATTGGATAAGGTGCGGACTAATTTACTTTGAAAAATCAAAAAAGGAGTACCGGACACTGAATGCCTCTTTTCATCTTTAAGTAATGATTCTATATATTGAATTTTTTTTTATGCAACAATTAAACAATATAAAATAAAAAGCAATCATAAAAAATTAAAATTTTAAATTAAATGAGGGATTTAAAATTTAAAAAATAATTATAATAAAATGAGAATATCACACTAATCTATTTTTAATTGAATTTTAAAGATTTTTTTTAAAGAAAAGAAATAATTTGTATAAATTCTAAATAGACAAATTTCATCTAAGTTATTATAAAAAAGTAAATTCCATTTTAAAAAAGTGTAAAAGAAAATTATTTTTTATCAATAAAATTTAAAAATTTATATAAAATTTATCTATTTAAAATTTGTATGGATAGATAATGGCATTGTCATGTCAGCAAAATTGGGCTGCGCTAATAATGTTTCCGTGCTCTTTAATTTATTTTTGGCTCGCGATCTAAAACCTGGCCGTTGAACACTCCATGGGCTTAGAATTGGACATAGCCCAACTCAAACTACACAAGACTTACTCGGGTATTATTATTTATTCGGAGTCGGAACCTTCCACCGTTCGAGCCGTTTTATGTTTAAGGTCTTTTGTTTATGGCCCATCTTTAAATTAACGTTTCGATTCAAGCTTGGACTCCGAGCTCCAACGAAGACATAACATGGCGTGGCGTCACTGCGTCCCTACCATGCGCTGACATGGATTCCAGCCTGAGAGCACTGGCGGGTATGAGCCCAATGGTTCTCAAGGTTCTCGGTCGGAGTTCTCCACGGACTGGTCTATGGCGTCACCACTCTTGCAGGTTCTCTCTCTCTTGCACTTGTTCAAGTTTTTGTAGGGGTTAGTTCTCGTTTTGCGCTTTATTCGATTTGTATGGGTTTGTGAAGCCGTTAATTTGGAATTACAGTTAGGACTCATGGTTTAGATTTTGCTAAAGTTGGAATACTTAATCAGATTTTTATGGTATTCCATTTTATTTTTGATAAGTTTACTCGTCTCTTGAGAAGTTCCGAAATTTGCAATTGTTAATACGTGGTTGCATTGATTCCATCCGCAGCGGCTATGTAAGAAGCAAAGTCTAGATCAATAAGATCTAGGGGAGGTTTGTTTCTGATGCTCAAGCTTGCTTATTTACAGGGGCCTGTGAAGAATGTGTGTTCCATCCAAGTGAAGAATGGTATGGCCTTGTTTAAGACAAACTTGGCATGTGGGACGGGATGGTGAGAAGTGGGAAGGTGAGAATCGACCAGCATGACGACCACGACCACGTCCTCGGTAACCTCCTCTGCCTCGATAGAACCCACGGCCCCTATTTTGATTCTCAGTGAGCGGTTTGTAAGTGACATTTGCAGAGAGTTCCGTGGTAGCTGTGAGGCTAGTGAGTTGATGAGAGAGCCTGGATTCATGAGTGAGCAAATGACTGTACACCTGAGGTGGACTTAGAGGATCCACACGGGTTGTTATAGAGGTGACTACAGAATCGAAATCGGAACCCAAACCAGCCAAGAGATATGTGATAAATTCAGAAGATGATAAGGGTTTACCAGCTGCTGCAAGTGTATCTCGGAGGAGTTTTGTCTTTTGGTAATAATCTGCTATAGAGTCCGAGCCTTTCTTCAATGTGGCAAGTTGATACTGCACTTGCATGAGACGTGCTTGAGATTTTGCAGCAAAGAGATCGGCTAGTGTGACCCAAATCTCACGAGAGGAAACCGAGTCTAAGACATGAGCAATTATATTTTCTGATAAGGAGGAGATGAGGACACTCATGATGGCTTGATCTTGTTGTTGCCAAGCCAAGTATTCAGGGTTGGGTTTTTCAGAACTTTTATCAAACGGGTGGGGAGATTTAGTGGTTCCATCGACAAAGCCAAACAGATTTTGACCCTTGAGATAAGGCATGAGCTGAGCCTTCCACAAGAGGTAATTATCATGATTGAGTTTGACGGTAACTAAATGGGAAGAAGATGGAAGAGGAAGAGGTGGAGGTTGGGGTGGAGGGGTTTTAAGTTTTTCCGCCATGGCAGTGCCTTAGATGTGAGTCTTAGATGGCTCTTGATACCATGTTTGAATCAAGATAAAGATGCAAGGAATGAAAATATTCTGAGTGTTTTTCATTGATGTTTACCGTACATTGTGGTGGTATTTATACACCAAGAAACGAATATTCGAGTATAACAGAATTCTCAAGATTGAATGAAATGGTGACACGTGTAGGGAAATTTTTCTAGACAATTCTGCATTGCTGTCATGTACTGGCGTGGCCTTTGGCAGAGTAGGAGCCGCTACATCTTTTGGTGGAGCAGAGGCTACGTCTGATGGTGGAGACACTACAGGTTCGTTACTCCTAATTGTTCCATCCAAGTGAAATTTATCCGACATGGACAATGGGAAGCACCCTCAGATTCTCTAAGGCCTTGTTTGTTTTCACAAAACTTCTCAATTCATCTCATCTCATCTAATCATTACAACTTTTTCAAATTCCGACACAAAATAAAATAAGTAATTCAACTTTTTTAAATCTCAAAATAAAAATAATATTAAAAAATATATATTCTAACAATATTTTATTCCATTTTCAACTTTGATCTTATCTTCTGTGAAAACAAACAAAGAGAATCTGAGGGTGCTTCCATTGTCCATGTCGGATGAATTTCACATTTGTAAAGGTTGGCAATCCATTCCTAGGCCAGCAGAGCAGATGGTGATAGCATAGTTTATTTGTTTTCTCGTTTTATGTATTGCGTTACTTGTACCTCTGATCTCAATAGGGTTTATCTTCTTTCTGAAAAAAGAAAAGAAAAGAAATTGTTGAAATCAACTGTTTTTGTTGACTCTTTTGAGTTAGTAGACCCCTACCAGATCTATAAAAGGCTAAGATTTCCCGATTGAGAATATCAACCATTAAAGTATGAAGCTTTTTCTTTTTGTATTATCTTTTTATATAGATAATTTTCTAAATCAAATCAGTTCAAGTGAATTCTAGTCTTCTAAAATTCTGTTTTATGTGTGAAATTGTTTCACGAGGTCAAACTTGATAAACTTGCATGGATACCTATATAACTTACCACATTCACACGTCTGTTTATGTGACTGAGAGTTTCTGCTTGCAAATATTAACATATCTTTTATTTACATTTGATATTCTCTCAGCATAAGTAAAATTTATTTTGCTACTCTCCAAAATGTTGCTTGAAATAATGCAGTTTATAAATGAAAGTTTTTAATGTCCATACTTGCAAAATGATTATCATTCTTATATGGCCAACTCCCGTTGACCTTGAAAAATCGGAAAAGACTATTCGAAAGGTACTAGTGCTAATCATAACAGAACTGCATGTTTCTTGAACCTTACATACTTAGTTTGTGTTGTAATGTAGATACAGTATTTTTTTAGCGGGGTAGGCATCCCCCCATCTGCAATGATGATGTAGAAGTAGAACTACCTGAGGTGGAAGTCCCATGGAACAAATCTGACAAGTAATTACCCAAATCATCAGGTGAAAACCTCACCAATAACTCCAAATTCTTCTCCCCACTTAGCATCACCAAATACATATCAAAAAATTCTTGATACACTGGAACCAGTTTCTTTGCTATTGACACCTTCAGTTCATCCCTTAACTTTCCATCTTGCACTAGCCACGATGTCTGTTTCCTGTATGCTTCTTCAAAAGCTGCATTGAACTTCCTAAAGCACTCCTTTGCCATTTCAGGAGTAATTGCTGGGGAGGTTTTCCCCGGTAAAGCTGAAAAGACCTTAGTCCAAGCCATTGATTCATAGTTCCTGGCATATTGTTTAACTTTCTTGGCATGCTTCAATACCCAGTCATTGCCTAGGAGGTAGTTAAGGTTGGTTGTACTTACCTTCTCAACAATGAAGTGGAGATTATTGGCAAGGAAGAGGTATGATAGAGAAACATCTTTGTACAGCTCAGCTTTGCTGTCAAGCTTGCACAAAAGAACTAATATGAGCCAAGCTAGGAGGACCGAGACTGATGGTGTTTGACCATTATCCATGGTTGGAATCTCAAAGTAAGATTCTGGTAGTGATGAAGTTGCTGATGGTGGACCATCAACAATGATTTTGGAGAGAATAAGATTGTAATCTGCAAGTGAAGATATGTAAGTCATTGCTGATTGGGTGAGCGGGTGAATGCCACCCCCGAACACCAGATTTCTTGAGGAGTCCTTTTGGATTGTCGATTCAAATTCAGATAGAATAGTGCGAGTGGAGTCTCCGAGTAGGAGTAGTGATGAAAGAGCTTGTAACTTGATAGCGGAGGTTGATTCAAAGTCAAATATCAGTTCAATCTCTGGCCACAACTCGGAGATTGCTCCATAAAGTTCCATTAGCTGAAAAATTTTGTCCAGCGAATGCTTACTCTTGGCAATGAGTTCAGGGAACCTGAAAACGTTGATTGCTCCGTCTTTGGTTATTTCTGAAAAGCACAACTCCCTGACGGTCTCAGAGGCTGAAAACACATGATCACAGAGAACTCTTTCTCCATTAAACAGCCTCCTCACAGCAATTTTTATTGCATTCATCCACTTCTTAATCACATGCTCGAGATCTTCCCTGTTCATTTTATGAATCTGAGAAGATCTGAACTTTTCAATTCCAAGACGATACAATCCTTCATCTACTATAGATTTTCTGATAATGTTGTATATCTTCACACACTCTTTGCCATAACCTGAACGAATCATACATTCGGCTATTGACTTTAAATCCGTCATGGAAATTGCCGAGAGTCTCTCCACCTCGGTGATTGACTCAACAGAAATTTCAAAGTCATCTGCTCGAACCTCATCTTCACCATCAGAATTGCTTGACCCACCTGCGGACTGTACAGGTGCTGATTCTGGATCAAGATGGTCACGGTTTTTGCAGAGAATCTGATAAAACTCTTTTTGAAGCCTTTTCATGGCTATTTGCATTAGGTTCTGAGCAAGTGTGAGCTTTGGGGATGTAGAATTTTCACTGATTAAGAAATGCATTGCTTGCCGCAAGTCCTTGACAGATTTGAGAAACTCCTTAGCTTCTTCTCTGTTATGGTGGAAGAGAGAAGTGACTTTGGTGTATGATGAAGAGTTTGGATCCCATTTGGAGATGATTGATTCAGCATTTTCAATGTTTTCTTCCATCATAGAATGGGAGAATTTGTGGGTTGGGGTAGAGGGAGTGCTCGAGTGAGAGCTTGGAAATGAATAAGAAGAAGAAAGGGTTTTTGAAGAAGAGAAGAAAAGACTTGACATTAATCTTCTAGGCATGAGTTTGTTATTCTTTGGTGTTACTGATATTGTCATTGAGACTTGAAGCTATGAACTCAAAACTGAAGAAGAGCTTGGCTCAAAGGCGAAGACAATGTAATTTTGAGAGAGAGAGAGAGAGAGAGAGAGGTTACAATCAAAAGTTCTTGGTTTTAGGTTTTGTTTTGGGGGTTTATAAAGGGGACGAAAAGAATCCCTGACTGACTCGGTTGGATGTACATATACATCTTTTTTTTTTTTTTTCGCAACAAGGACTGGTTTTCTCTGATTAGACTTTGTTTAAGCTCTTGATAAGCTGTTCCATCTATTGTTTTTTTATTTTTTTATTGGACAGTTGGAATTCTTAATTTTCTGCTTCCTAAAATTACACACACACACACCCCTTACCTTACTAATTTCACATTGTTCCTTATTAACAAACTTCAAATTATTTAATGTTTAACTTCATACAAATTGTTTCACTGATATCTTTTTATTTTATTTTATAATAAGCCTTAAAACTGGTGATGGTGATCAGTCCAGGTCCTCTGCGAAACAACCTGGAAAGAATTAAAATAGAGTTGTGTCAATTGGAGAGTTTCTCTGAACCTGTGAAGAGTCACAACCTTGGATACATTCAACCCCTTCTCATTCATATTGTGCCTTTCCAAGCGAGTCTACCCTTTAAAGCAAAGTGCCTGACTTTAATCGCCCCAAAATCTTCCATCAATAAATATATATTTATATATTTATATATATATATATATATATGCTTACATAAATAAATATATACGTATCAAAAAAATAAATATATAAAAATATATGCTTCTAGTAAAATCCACAGTAAGCAAGACTCGTGCGTCTTTTTCGTGGTAGACATATAGGAGGAGCCACTAACATAGTTCCTTTTTCCCAGTCAATTTGAATACCAAAGTATAGAAAGCCAGCAAAAGGAAACAGCCCCCCGGCTCCAAAACGGGGAAAAAAAAGTTAATGAAAGATGTATCTCGACTCGTGGAGATTGTTGGTATCCCACTGTTTGGATCTAGAGATGGTTTCATCTCATCTCTTCTTATCATTAAAATTTTTTTAAATTTTCACACAAAATATAATAAATAATTCAATTTTTTCAAATTCTAAAATAATAATAATATTAAAAAATAATATTCTAATAATATTTTATTCAACTCATCTAAAATTATCTTATCTTATCTCACAAATATATATAAAATAACTTACCACACATATATATATATATATAGAGAGAGAGAGAGAGAGAGAGAGAGAGAGAGAGAGAAGGTTATCATGAATATATATATTATGGATCCGCACTGAAAACTCTCTTGAATTATAAGAAAGAATTAAACTTGACCAGAAAAATAAATAAGTATTGGAGATGTTCATCTAGAAGATCCTTGTTTCAGCATATCAAACGATGTATCTGTATTTTGACCAGAGGAGAGAGTTCCTTCAGCTTTTGAAGCATTCCAAGCAATACAACTTGAAACCCACGTTTTTATTTATTTGTTTATTATCCTTGATTTCTTAATTTAATTTGAAAAGAATAGAACACAAAAGTGGGGCGGAAGCATATGACGTGCAGCTAGAGGGGCCAGGGATGACATCCATGCTGAACTAAAAAGTTGAATTATAACATGGATGACGTCCATGTTTGGAGGACTTTCGGAACGTCCCAAGTTTTCCTGTTGATCAATAACGTTAAAACATACGTATGTATATATGGACATGGACCCGTCATCCATCCAATCACATTTTTCCTCAAAATTGTGAAGCATGCATGCATGTTTGATTATATATATATATATATATATATATATATATATATATATATATGCATTTTCTATTCGTGGCACTAAATTTAAGCTTGCTGGGTTTTTCCAGTCAATAGCGTCATGAAGACCAGGATTCGCATTCTACGCCGTTGCCTATGGATTATGCTGGAGGAAGGAAGGAAACAACTGCGTAAAGACCAGGATGATCATTGTAGAAGTAGTGTTGTTTTGACTCCGGTTTTCATTTGTCATTGGTTCAGTTCTTATTGGGCAACACTGGTGGAGGAAGAAAAAAAGAGATCCAGACAATGTGCCATTGCACTGGGTATCAGTTTCTGGTTTTTTTGGCAATAGGAGAATCTGTTAAGACTAGACTTTCTGCTAGCAATAGCATTCATTAATATTGAATCTCCGCACACACACATACACATATCTAGAGCTTCATTTCACAAATTAATTAGCATGACTTCCTTACTGATTGGCAGTTAGCACAGTTGCAAACTCAGACTCAACTTGCATGGATGAGTCATTGCAAGAGACTTGGAGTAAATTTTATCATGCGCTTGAGAATTTTTCTTGTGCGCATTTAAAGCTATTAATTGACCAAATTAGAGAAAACGAATCACATGTTGGTCGACTAATCTGTGCAAGGCTTTCGACAATGAAGAAGAAAAAATTAAAAAGAATTTTTGTGCCTATCTCGTTCATGTTCTGGTATGCATACGAGAGTAGAGAAATGATATTTATAGTCTTATACATAATATGTAAGCTTTGTACATTTTCTTTAAAAAAAATTGATAAATATGATATTCACATCAAACAAATTTATTTTTTTAGTGATGGACTCCACTTTTTTTTCAGAGAGAGAGAGCATAAAACTTGCGTATTTTAAAACTCTATCTAGCACTACCGAGGAGAGTATAACAATATACAGGAGCGCATGCAAATACATGTATCAATATTATTGCAAACCAACTTTTACTATGGGATGAAGGAATATTACAAAGAATAATGTTATTATGTCGTCTCATTTTGTCTTTAACTGCTCATGTATTTAATTTTTTTGAATATATTTTTTTTTATTTATTAATTAATGAAGTGACTATTAGTGAATTGATAATTTTTTTTTATATTTTTAAAAAATATTAAAAAAATATGAATAAAAAAAAAGAAAAAAATTTAAAGAGAAAATTATTGCTATGCTAGAAGACAGTGAAACTTGTTGGCTTCTAGTAAGGCAGGTTTTATCTGCACAAAGAGAGTAATCTTGACGAATTTAGGAGACTATTGCTGACGCTAGAAGACAGTGACTTTTAGCATTATGTTTGAATAACGAACCCAGTGACTCTTTAACATTATTTATATAAAATATTACCATATTTCACGATGGTCGCTGTCATGACCGAATAATATTAATAAAAAAAAGAAAGAAAGAAAAATATATACTCTTCTTATAGTTGGAAGCCATCTCGTGATCGCTATCATGACCAAATAATATTAATAAATTGTTAGATCATTACTATCAAAATAATTTGGTAATTAAACCCATTTGATGTGCTCTTTTGTTAATTATTAGAGAAGCGAAGTGGGTTTTATGAATACTTACTAACATGACTTGCTAATTTCTCATGCTCTACAAATTGGGATTCATGTTAATTTAAATGGAACAAAAATATCGTTCTATTTAAATATATATTTACACATTAATATGTGCATGTTTAAATAAACTAATAAAAATAATAAATCACGTATTTGTATGTGATGTAAGAGATGATAACTAGAATTTTTATTGGCATAATAATATGATTAGGTCATTCAAATCATCATAGTCACAATTTTCATGACGTAATGTGGGCTTGCTCCCATTAGGGCTGTAAATGAATCAGTCTATTTGATAGCCCACTCGGTACTCGTCCGGTTAACCTCGAATCGAACTCGACTCATGAAAAAAAAAAAACTCACCCATAAAAGTAGATACCCGCTCGATTAATAAATGACACATACCCGACAAAACTCGACTCGACTCAGCTAAGGGCAGGTTTGGGGGATGGGATGAGACACAAAATTCTCATCTCATCTCATCTCATCATTACACCTTTTTCAAATCTCCATACAAAATATAATAAACAATTCAACTTTTTCAAATCCCAATTCACCCTTTTCAAATCTCAACACAATAATAATATTAAAACACAATATTTTAAACTCTCAAACAAAACACAAAATTCTCATCTCACTCCCCAAACTCTTTAAGGCCCGCTCGTTTATGCTCGAATCGACTTTTTTGCTCGGTTCGATTAAAACTCATTCATATATTGATAAATATATACATACACTTATGTATATATATATATGTATTAGCTAATAATATAAGCATAACACTTTTATAATTAAATATATAATATGTAGTCTAATTACTTATGTCTATATATTGAATATACTTCATAACTATATTTTATAATTTATACAATAATTAGTCAATAAGATTTAATAATTTCATATACTAGTATGTAAGAATTACATATGAAATAGATATATGTTATCATATTATGTATATGTATTAATAATATATGTAGGCATATAATATATTGTTATTATAGATAAATATCAACTAGTTAGATATTAATTATTTATAAGTTTTTAAAATCTTATAATTCAATAGAGGTTCTACTTGTTCGTTGTACAAATTTAACATTAGATTTTTTATTTATTTATCTAATTTATTAATTATTAAGTCTTATTAAAAAAAATAAACAATTCGAGCTCGAGTTGAGAATTTAGAATTTACCGAATCGAGCTCAAACAAATAATAATAAAAATCTGAAACTCAAACTTAAATATTTTGAATCAGGCCGAACTCAATAAGTCAAAGACCGACTCGGCTCAAATTACATCTCTAGCCCCATGAACTGGAAATGGAAGTTGATGATATAATTAGCCACCAACCAACTTCTGGTCTTTCATTCACATATCAATCTTGTGGCCTCTAATCTCCCAAAACTGGTCAGATCCAATTTTTCCACTTTTAATGTGGAAAACGTTTTCGTTCAACACCTTTCCCTTTCATCTTTCAAATGGATAATACTTTCGACCTACAAAATGGAACACAAAGGCCCCGAAAATACAAAATCTAAGAAGAATTAAGTTTTGGCCCAGATCATATCAACGGCTTAGAAATAGAGTAATTTTACGTATAACCGTTAAGTACATAATCGCTGCGTATTCGTTTTGAAAAAGAGTGAGATTTACTATTAAAAAATTAATTTTTTTTCATATGAATATGATATTTTATTCATTTTTTTTAAAGCAATTCCACGACAGTTACACAATTCACGATTGTAAATATATTCTCTCAATTAATAATTACCATTTAATATGTTATCCTAGCCTCCCAATAATATACACAAAAAAAATAAAGGGTACTTGAATGAAAGGTCTGATTTCATATATAATAGAGAAATACTTCAGCTATAAAAAAAAAAAAAATATATATATATATATATAAAAATAAACTTTAATATAGGATTATATAATTTACAATTTAATAAAAGTAGAATCACATAGCTTACTGATTGTTTACAAAAGTAAGGACCTATTGATAAGATTCTGCCACAAAAAATACGAGCAACAATTTTTCAAGCCAATTGGTTAGAAACAAAATAAGAATAATTTGCTTGATATTATATCGACGGATTATGCCAGATATTGATCCTTGAAAGAAAATAACATAACAAAACGTTATACCCTGTCCTAGAAATATTGGGACGGCCAAAATGGGAAAGATAGAGTACATGTTTGGAAGTACGATGAGAAATATAATTTATAGATTTAGGACTTATAACTTATAATTTAAGTAATAAGTTTTATTATTAAAAAATTATTTATTTTTTAGTAGCCATATATTTAAAACACTTTCAAACAAATTAATAAAAGTGTATTTTAAAATAGAAATGACGTTTATTTGAATTTTTAAAAATTATGACCATATGTAATTATTCGAAAGTTGTATAGATATTTTCATCTATTGATAATCTTTTAAAAATTCGAATTACGTTTCGCATTATCTGAAAAGGCACATTTGAAGTCAAACATGCTTTTTAGCTTATTTGAAATTAAAAGTACTTTAATATGTAACATAAAAAAAACCGAAATTTTCCATTAAAGAACTTCTAAAACCATTTAAACACTTTTTAACACTCTTACTTCAAACCCAGGTAGACCAAGAATTTTTTCAAAGCCAACATTCTATGTAATAGGAAAAGCTTCATCAAGGAAATATGATAATAACAGAGCACAAAAGAGATGACACAAGGAAATGATTATGATTAGAAAACATACATAAAACTTGTCGGAGCATGTGCATAGATGCCACATTTTTTTTAAGCAAATCATAAACTTACAAGATCCAGCACTATTACGAATTGATAGAGTAGGTCTTTCCCACTATGGAAATCCAACATGCAGGATGGACTAGATGTTAGAGGTATACTTCCATACATATTGTTGGAAGCAGCCCATTGCGCACCATTGCGCAATTGAAAGTGCGCATCGATTATATTCGCAATGTATTTTCTTTCCTTAAGCTCCAGCTTTCAAAGGAGTTTAAGAGAAGTCTTGTGTCTCTGGCTATAGGTTCTATAGTCCAGTTTGCACTATTTTCAGGTATTTGTGTCGCGTCTATTGCCACTTGTGAGTCTCCATCAATTGTGATATTCATTATATGCTGAGCTTTTGCTTCTCTGATGCCTCTGTACATAGTTGTGGCGTCACCTTGGTTTGAATTTTGACTTTTGATCAAGCTGGTGAAGACAAAAACTAGAGTACCTTCCTCTGATTTGCAAACAGCTGCAGTAGTACTGCCTCTAATTCTCACAGCTACACCAAAAGTTAGCAAATAATGGCCCTTTGGTATGGCCTTCCACTTCAGAAGGCTAGTCATTTGCTTACTGCCCCATGCATCTCTATGATCTTTGAAAATCTTTAGAGCATTATCAACAAAATTTTCCACAGTTGAATTAATGGATTCATGCACAATCTTATTCCTTAAAAACCAGATGCTATCCATGGCAACAATGGCAAAGATTTGAAACTGGTGCTCCTCATGAGAAAGGATACATTTTATCCAATTTGTAATTCCAAGATTAACAAAGCAATTACTGTTTAGGGACCAAGGAGAATGTCTCTAAAGAACTCTCAAGAAAATGCAATTAAGGAATAGATGAGCGAGTGTTTCTTCCACAGAAATGCAGATTGGGCAAGCAGTTTGACTCTCTCATTTAGGGGAAGACATGTTTTCAGGGAATGATGTTATTCAAGACTTTCCAAGTAAACAATTTTAGTCTGTCTTAAATTTTAAGATTCCATACATTTTTCCATGTCCATGTGATTGATGCTTAGTGGAGTTTGAAATGATTGCTGCATAAGGCAGATCTTACAGTGAATTTCCCAGAGGTATTACGAGTCCAAACCAAGCTATCCTCCTCCCTTGAGTGGAAATTCCTATGAGCCGAAGGAATTTTTTGATTTTGGTGGAACAGGGCTTGGAGCCAAAGCATAGATGCCACATTTTCATGAGGGAAAATTATACACCTCACTTTACATCAAATAGACAATTTTTATAAAATAACTTATAAAGCTGATTTAATAAAAACACTGGATTTAAAATATAATTGTGTAAAAAATTATAAAAAGAAATGTAAATATATATATCATTATTCAATGAAAGCTAGTGCATCCCTAAACAGACGAAATGGTTAACTATCGGGAATTATCCATTCTCCACAACGAGCTCTCTCTAATTAAGCATCAGACAGCCATCGCCATTAACCGCTTCAAACTCTGCTAGAGACTACAAACTATATACATTCACTGGTAAATCAATCCCGAATAATACGTCAATAAAAGAGCATGAGCAAACATTATAAGACTTTTACCAAAGAACATAATTCATACTTCAAATATGCCCGATAAACTCATCTCACTTAGGATTAAACTAACCCCAACTTATAAAACATGAATCGTGAACATAAGATTAAGTCCACCCACCAGAAATTATGAGTTAACACACACCAAAATTGTCAACAAAATGGATTTCTAATATTAAGGAACGTAAATCTTTCAAGCAAAGGTCCTACACCCTAAACCTTGATGGCATACTTCCTCAAGGGAAAATACATCTCCCTCTTCTTCTGCCGCTCAGTCTTCAATGATGCCTGTTCAAATAGAACGAAACAAAATCAAATCAGGTAGCAAGGCAAGTTCAAATTTCAAAAGCACAAGTATAAACATGCTAATTATAAACCTCTACACATTGCTAATTATAAACCTAGAATACAAGAAACAATGTACGAGTAGTACTCTTAAAACGTTCGTAAACTTTATAGCATTGCCGTGCATCATTATAATTCGAATAACTAAAATATATGAACCAGAATCGTGCATAATATAAGAGACTAAACTGGGGGATTTTATCAAAGGAAAGACACTGACCTGGTGCCTGGTAAGCCTTCGCCGAATTGCCCTGGTCTTCTTGGGACGCAGATCGAGAGGCAGGTACTTCTTCTTCTTGTAAACTTCCCTCAGAGCCTCCTTCTGCTTCTGCGAGATCACCGTCAACACCTGCGCAATTGACAGCCTCACCACCTTTCTGTACCACCAAGAAAAAACAAAACACATTAGAACCAGAAATAAGTACTTGCATTTTGAAACAAATGCAAGAGGAAAAAAATGAGAGAGAGATAAAGTGTACATCTTGGATAGCTTGTTGGGTGCACCACCGGTGACCTTGGCGACGCGGAGGAGGGCAAGCTCAGCCTTGAGATCCTTAAGCTGGCTCAGCAGGTCTGCCTTGGTTTTCTGACGCAGCTCGTGGACCTTGATTCTCGCTGTGTTCATTTCAACAAGCAAAATTGCAATAATAACACGGAAATCAGAAACAGAAGAAACATGTTCTTCGAAGAACAAGAAACCAAAGTAAGAAATAATAGGAAGGCATTTGGGAAATATGTAAAGAAGCAATAGAGATTAGGGCTTCTTCCCCGCGTACCCATATCTGCGTCTCGGAGCTTCCCCGCGGCTGAGCTGTGTCTCTTCGAATGAAACCCTAGAAAAATGAAAGATCTGCCTTATGGGTTTAGATGTATATATGATCGGGCTGGGCTCCTTTGGTGGGCTTAGAATTAGTATTTGGGCTCGACCGGATGGAGGAGGGAATACGATTTTTCTTCAAGAGAAATTCTACAAAAATCAAAGGGTGGGTGGCCATGCCAAAATGATAAACAAAGAAAGTCGGAGTCCCATCCTACTATTATAAGACATGATTAATATGGTTTGGTTATGGGTCATTCGTTGTTATAACTTATCTCTGACTAATTCACCATTAACATCTCAATCTACAGCTTTCATTCGGGAGTTAATGTGCATATATACATAATTTTAAATGACTATATATTTAAGTGATTAATTTACTAATGCGTCGCGTCAATAAATAAGACCAAGAATACTTTTATTTAAGATGAAATGACATGTTGATCAGGTTGCATTGAAGAGAGAAGCACTCTTTTTCATTATTTTAATTTATCTCAATTCATTATTATAATTTTTTAAAATTTTAATATAAACTTTAATAAATAATTTATTTTTTTAAAATTATAAAATAATAATAATAATAAATAATATTTTAATAATATTTTATTATTTTAATTTAATTCAATTCAATATCCAAACAAACCTTAAAAGTCTGATTTTGTTTTTGTTTCGTTATTGAACAGTCAGCTGTCTAGCCATGTGAGTAGAAGAAAATGACAGCACTTCTCTCTCTGTTGAAGTCTTCCTTGTAATCTAATTTATCTCGAATTCGATTTTCTTCTTGATAAGATTGCTGCTAAATTTCTTAATCAATAAATTAATAAGAAGAAAGAAAGAAATTAATTTCTTGGAAGGAACAGATAATATTAAGGCATGCTAATGGATGGCCCTGATTAATTAATTGGCTACAACTTGTTGATGAATAAGACTGTTATCAGCCAAAATATTACAGCTAGCTTGGTGACGCTGCTAGCATTTAAAGACTGCAACTGCCACCCCTCCTCGTACGTTAAATATGTGTACGTTTCTTTGAATGGGGACACACATAATATCCCAAACACTTGCATCAATCGACATGGCATGATGATCATGAATTTGATGCATGGCATAACTTAAAAATAAATTCATGTTATTAATATATAATACATGCAGAAATAATAATTGTTATATATGTCTTCGATCTGGATATATAATGCACTGATCATCATGAGTTAGTATAAATAATTTTGTTATGTACAAGTAAGTTTGTGTATTAATCTACGTACTAATATTATTATCTTCATATTCTAAATTTAAATTAGTAATATTTTCAATAAAATTTATTTTCTACCAATCATATTGAATGAATGTGCGTATTAGTGCATAAAATCGTTTACAGTTAAATTTTTTCCAGTATAAATATCTTCTCCTGGGTACGTACGTAGAAACATAATTACTTGGGAAAAATAGTTTTAGTATATATACAGTTTTCTGATTTTCTCACATAGGGAAAAATAATGATAAAGTCTAAGAAGTGGTTTGGATTATGAGTTGAGATGGTTTATAATTTTGTGAATAGTAAAATAAAAATTGAATTATTTATTATATTTTATGTAAGAATTTGATAAAATTATTTTAAAATTTAAAAAAGTTGAATTATTTATTATATTTTATGTAAAAATTTTAAAAAATTATAATAATGAGATGAAATAAATTAAAATAAATTTTAAATACAAAGAAGCTTAATACTAGAGAGAGAGAGAGAGAGAGCGCGCGCAAAAGACATGTAGACCGCATTTTTTTCACAGGATGAAGAAAGAAAAGTCTAAATTCAACGTTATCCAGCTGAGAAATCCACGCAGGACAGTGTTTTGTAAAAGGAGCTCAGTGGAGATCCGTGGCCCCTGGGAAATCAAAAGCGTGACATGAGAGGTGGCTGGTCAAAGCTAGCATGCGGTCCATCATGTCCTCGTGTACGCGCTTGAATTTCAACATCGTTACATGATATCGATCCCGAAATGAATGAACTACGTACGTGCGGGACTAAGTTTAGGCCTAGTTTGTTTTTAAAAATAAAATAAATTGAGATTAAAATTAAAAAATTAAAAAAATTTTAATATTATTTTTATTTTAAAATTTAAAAAAATTGAATTATTTATTTTATTTTATATAAAAATTTAAAAAAATTATAATAATAAGATCAAAAATTTTCAAAATTTTAAATTTTAACCTTGAAAGCAAATAGGCATTAATTAACTTCTTTCTGATATGATGCAATATATATATATATATATAAACGACGAGGTCTTCACTTGATTTTCTCGATATAATAAAATCAAGGAATTAAAACAGATCATAGACATATACAATGTGTGTATATAAAAATAATTCTTCTATATATAGTCGATAGATACAACTGACGTGCAGTCGTCCATGCCATATCAGATTTAAAATAAATTTTTTCTCTCTCATCAGTTTGATCTCTCTCTCCTTAGCTCTTCTCATCAATTCGGTCTCTCTTATTAAGTATTTTCACGTCAATCACATTTATATGCCGTTTATATTAAGCACTTGCAACAAGCATTTTTCATATAAAAATAATGAAAGGGACCGGTTTTCTCATAAGAATTTTTAAGAGTCTGGCAATAAACTATAGCATATAAAACTGGACGACACCTCGTAATAAATAATAATAATAATATAGGAGAGACAGATCAATTCGTTAGTTGAAAGTACGCATGATATTGCTTACGTGCCAAATCAATTCGTTAGTTTCTTGTGATCTGTTCTTTAACTAGTTTTTTTAACTGGTTTTTTTAAGTTACTGAATCTCAAACGTACGCAATAACCGGGCTCACTCACTTTGACCATTCGGCTTTATTTGTAAAATAAATTCATTTCAATTAATCTTATAATTTTTTTAAATCTCAATATAAAATATAATAAATAATTTATTTTTTTTAAAATAATAATAATAATAAAAATAAATAATATTTTATCATCTCAACTCAATTCAATTCAATTTAACATTCAAACGCACTACAAAATAACTACATAATAATATAATATATATATATATATATTTATACCTATATGGATAATTAATGGTATAAATCCACAAGTCAACTAAGCCAAGTTACGTTCTGGAAAAGGGACGTCGATTGTCATATTAATTAGTATGCCAAATCAACCGACAAATATATATATATATATATAGATTGACATGACATTATTGGAAATTTATTAACTACTAAGAGGAAGGCATGATCATACTAATTTCATTTCAATTATTATTATTAAATTTATATATATGTATTAAATTGTCATAATATATATTATTAAATACAAAATTCCTTTGATCTTTTAAAAAATATCTCTTTTAAAACTCGAGGATCTCAATTGGTACCGGATATAAAGATATGATTGGATGCCATAATATTTATTATTCATTTAATATTGTTTAAAATATTTAAATAATTAATAATAAATATAATTTTATACGTTTATCTCTTTGACTCCGTTAAATTCGAATAACAAATTGAAATATTCATGATCCTCGATTTTATTCATTCAGCTTTCTCTGTTTTGGCGGGCAGCCCTTTTATAGGCTCGTTTGGTTGATAACTTAGATTGCATTGGATCAGATTTAGATTTCTTATAATATTTAAATATTTAATTATCAGATTATTAATTTTATCTCTACTAAAAATATTTTTATATATAAAATTTATAATCTTTTTTAACTTTTCATAAATATATTTTAATTTATTTTAATATCTAAATATATTTAAACTGTAGACTGTATAGAATTCATTTTATCAATTTATTTTACTATTATTATTTAAAGAGTATTAACTCAATTGACATTCGAACGCAGCCCAAAGTGAGCGAGGACCGGTAGATAAGATACACGTAAGATCGATTGGACATGAAGGGTAGGATTATTTTTGGCCGTATATAAACAGAGTTCAGACTTGTAGCTAGGGCGTTTCCTCACTCCTCTTTCTCCTCCTCTCTTTCCTTTTACTAATAGAATTACATCGTTCCCGTTCCCATCCAATTCAGATATTCCGGTCTTTTATTCACCTTTCTTTACTTTCTCTTCTATTATAACTCTCCCTTCTTCTCTTGAATCTCTTCTTCATATTTTGGGTAGACGTAAGATCGCCATCGGTTTCTTCTGAAGTCCCTAGCATCTGCTCCAGCTTGATCATTATGGTTTGTTTCTCTCTCGACCATACGGTATTTTGCTCTCCCATGCACACACGACGAGCGTTTTGATATTGATATTCTCTGCTTGTTTTTATGTACGTTTGCAGGCACAGGCGCATGAAACCGAAGGTGTTGTATACGAAGAGGTTAGCCTGGTTTTTGATATATCGATTTTGATTTTGATATATTTCTGAATTATGCATGTGTTTGGAATAAATATTGTGATTGATTTTGTTTTTGTTTCTGAAAACTTTCCAGGAGTATATAACGAATTCGCGTAAAATGAAGATTTTCACATGCAGATGGCTTCCAGCAAATAAAGAACCGAAAGCCTTGATTTTCATATGCCATGGTTATGCCATGGAATGCAGCATCACCATGAACAGTATGTATATATTTGTTCATCCACTTGATATAATCCCGTATATTTTTTAGACCAAAATATTATATATGATTGTGGTTAATTGGATTAGGTACCGCAACAAGGCTTGTGAAGGCTGGCTTTGCAGTTTATGGGATAGACTATGAAGGCCATGGAAAATCAGGAGGACTGGCTGGCTATGTTAACAACTTTGACGATGTCGCGGATGACTGCTCTGATCATTTTACTACCATATGTGGTCAGATTTTACTGATCTCTTTGAGCATATACGAAAAACATGGATATATATATATATATAGATAATTAATTAATTATAAGAAAGATTTCAATCTGATTCCGCATGTTAAGCTTATGTGGTCAGAAACCACTCTCTCCTTATCACAAGGAAAATTTCCTTGGAAAATATCAAAGTTCAATAAAACTTCTCTGATTTTTAGTAGCCTTTTTTTGGGTCTTCCTTTGTGTTTGGTGGGAGAAAAATACTAAGGTATATATATTTTTTATAATTAAAAAAATTATATAAAATAAATTTATAAATTAATATGATTTTATAAAATTTATTTTATAATTATATATTTAATTTCTTTATATCTAGAATATTTTCTTTATATTTTTTATGTGGTTGATATTTCAGAAAAAAAAGAGAATAGAGGGAAGATGAGATATTTGTTGGGGGAGTCCTTGGGAGGGGCCATGGTTCTGCTACTGCACAGGAAGAAGCCAGACTACTGGGATGGTGCTGTCTTGGTTGCTCCCATGTGTAAGGTATATATTAATATAATATGGTCCTCAAATCTGACATCTACTTTATTCTTTTGGAGTTTGTGTTGTGTCTATCTTTATGTCTTTTACCATCAATGCCTACATCTCCATTTGTTGATCTGGATTGTGCGAAAAAGTCCGTCTGACATTGTGTGCTTCTCCAGATAAGTTGGTCCAATTTCGAGTTGTTTAGCTCTTTTTCCTTCCAGAGTAGAACGAGTGGTTCATACCTTCATATCACTTTTGTTTAAACATTTTTGCCAGAAAAAAAAATAAAAAAAATCTCTTTATAAGGTTTGATATTGGCCCTTTAAATAAATAAATAAATAAATCTATTTAACAGTCTTATGCTATATACCTATTTTTTTTTCTCTTAACAGGTGTATTATATAAGGTTGTTGAATAGAATAACTCATTTAAATTATTTAAAAATCATTCTGAAATTTTACAAATAACTAATGATTACAAAATTATTTGGCAAGCATGTGACATGTAATTGGTGTCAAAGATAATATCAAAACAACAAAATTTAATTTGACTAAATGCAATGAAATGGGTCCAGTCAGTTGTGGCTGATAGATCCTTAGTAATAGCATATATAGCATGAGGAGAAAGAAATAGGGCTCCAATGGCTGTCATTGTCAAATAGTTATCACAGGGTTGGTAGAAATTGGAAATTTTTTCACCTTTGTTTTCATATATAACCGGAATCAATACAAAAGTTGGCAACTTTTGTTTTTTTTGTTAGGTACGCAATATTCAAAACGATTTGGTTTAAATAGTCATTCAACGTGACCAGGAAAAAAAAAAAAAAAAGGAGAGAGAATAGTGATTGAATATATTAATAACATTAAAGTCTTCGTTCCATGTGTATTAATTTACCTTTTAAAAAAAATGTAAATAGAAATTATATATAGAATAAGAGATAATTGGTTTGGTAATGCTTTTGTGACAAAAAAACATGGCTCTAGTCGCTTTTGACAGCTACAAAATCTCAGGTATAACGGATCTTGTTGACCGATGATGAGTACATATTTTAATGTCCTTCATTGGGTGGGCAAATCTGGATCCCCTTGTGAACATTAATTAATAATAATCCAACTCATATTTGAGCTTTTCAACAAATTAGATAAGATATGATTTTTAAATATAAGTAATGTTAGATACAGTCATGAAGTGTGTATGTTGAGGAATGTTTAATATATTGGGCATGTTGCAATATTTAACTCCATTTTTTTATAATATTATTTTTGCAATTGGGACTTTGTTTTAATTTTGTTTTCGATTCTATATCATTTGACAGATTGCAGATGACATGAGACCACCTGCAGTTGTGATTTCCATTTTGACACTACTTTGCAATGTAATTCCAAAATGGAAAATAATCCCAACACAAGATATCATTGACGTCGCCTTTAAAGTACCCGAGACAAGAAAACAGGTATATCTCCACCCTCTTGCTTCTCCTTCCTTTAAAAATAAATTAATAAATTAATTATAATAAATCATCGCTTTCTATTTCGTGCTTGTCAACAGTACCAATTGGGAACTAACCGTTAATGATAACATAACAACAGGTTAGAGCGAACCCATATTGCTATAAAGGCCGGCCTCGCTTGAAAACCGGCTTCGAACTTCTCAGGCTCAGTTCCGGGATTGAGAATAGACTTCCAGAGGTTTGTTACTTTTTCTGTGTTTTTCTTTCTCTATGACAAGTAGTATTACGATTTTAATCAAATCTGAGGCCTGAAAATGTTAATGGGGTTTTGTCTTTTTAATTTGGGGGGATTTGTTTAGGTTTCATTACCATTTATAGTCCTCCACGGGGATGATGACAAAGTGACAGACAAATCAGTGAGCAAACTGCTCCATGACGTGGCCTCAAGCACCGACAAGACAATTAAGTTGTATCCAGGCATGTGGCACGGTCTACTCTACGGAGAGCCACCGGAGAACACGGACATCGTGTTTTCAGACATCATTGGTTGGTTAGAGGAGAGATTCGCCGTTGGAAATCCGAGGTTGGAGTGGGAGTGGAAGCATGAGAACGATTGGGCAAAGACTGAGCAAATCCCAGAGAACTGCTGATGATTGGTGTTTCATGTGTATAACGAATGTCCCGTAATATTTTACCTCGCCAAGGCCTGCTTCTGCCTGTGCGTTGTGTTATGTAGAACTCGTTTATTTTCGTAAGTGACATTTATATAAAGATGAATTAAGATGAAAAATGAAAATTAAATAAAATATTATTATAAAATATTTTTTTAATATTAATTTTATTTTAAAATTTTAAAAAATTAAATTGTTTATTTTATTTTGTATGAAACTTTAAAAAAATTGTAATGATGAGATGAGATGAATTGAGAAGTTTTATAAAAAGAGGCAATAAGTCGTAAGTTGAAGGTTTAAAAACAAATTCCACTAAAAAGATTTAAAAAAAAAATAAAAGTGTTGAAATATCATCAAATCTTCACAAAAAGTTCTTTGACTATAATACACACCCACCAAAAAGGAAACATCCCTCTTTCCCTTCTCCTTTTTTCTGGATGGAGGTGGGCTACTAATGCCCATTTTACTTCACGATCACCACACATCCACACATCATTGCTAGCAGCACGTCGTAAATTAAGTGCCTGTTACAAACTAAAAAGAACCAAGAGCCCGACAATCGAAAACAAAATGATAACTTTACGTGGAACCCAGCAGTAAGTTACATACAGTGATGTGCTTAACAAATGTGCCATATAATGCGAAAAGGCGAGGTTTTCTTCTTGAACAATTTGGAGAAATCCACCAGAATAAATGGAAATACAAACTTTAACTGCTACTACACTCGAACTTCCTGTCACTCTTGATCATTTCTACCAGCAGCAGTGTCTCATTTTCACATTCTAAGCTAACCGAGTCATGCAGTAATCACACACCATGATCCTGCTGGACTATACAAGTTTTTTAGTTTTACCATCCGGATGTGTGGCCGACATAAGTGAAGAACAAATCTGATAGCCGTGCAGGCCTTAAGACACGTACACCAGATAGAGATACAGTCACCTAATAAAATTCCAAGCAAAGAGCGTATCAGAAATAAATATGACTTAAGAGGATTGCATCCTTCTTTTTCCAATATGCTTGGCTTTTCCCAACATTAATGTCCGTGTCTCATTCTAGAGTCAGGAAAGAACAAACTGAAGGGTGCTCATAGGGAACGCTCATCTCTCATTGCCTTTTTTTAATGGAAAAACAGATCCATGTAGATTAAAACAGCGATCTGCAAATACAGAGAAATGATGGATGAGATCGAGCAAAATGTAAACCCTGACTAACTCAAATCTTCCAATTCCACGAACCCAGTTGCAAAAAGAACACACCTTATTCAGAATCTAATTATGTTTTTATCTTCTTTTTAATCTCGTCTTTAGTAGTCTACAGTTTGTTTGCTAGTTTTTTTCACAACAGTTCGTTTACTAGTTAAACCAACACCTTTATTTTCAGGAAGTTATTGCCTTCTTTACAAGCTGAGAACATTGGGGAAACCTAGGTTGGATTACCTGGGCTTGTATTATTCTTTCTTTCTTCCCTAATAAACTGAAACCAGACCTGATGTTCTGCCTCAAGAATATTAAAATCTAAAGCACGGGAGTTAACCTAACCTCCAATGCTTTTCCCAAATTCCTACTCCACAAAAGCCTAGCCATACCCAAACCTCTACCACATTAAATCACAACCAAAAAATATGATACAGAATGCAGAGAAGGGTGGTTGATCTACTAGCTAGTTGGAGCAGGATTATGGGGATACCCCAGATAGCAGCTGTGTGGAAGATGGTTCCCATTTGTCTACTTTGGTGCATTTGGAGGGAGAGGAATGACCAAGATTTTGAGGATCGCGAGCGCTCTTTGGAAGAACTTATGAGTTTTTACTTGAAGACTTTATTTATGTGGGTCATTGTTATAGATTTTAATGGTCTCAACTTTCCATGATTTCCTTGTATCCATTTGTAGTTCCTAACTAGGTGTATTTTCTTGTATACTTCTTATGTATTTGGATTATGCCTATTTCAATATCAATAAAATATCTTCTTACTTAACAAAAAAAAAACAAATATGGGCGAATTCAGCAAACAGAACCATGTAATGTGCCCTCCAAAGCTCAACTTTTAGTAAACAACATTTTCAGCTGTCTGCTTCATCCATGCTAATCAATCACATGAACATCAGGAAATTTATAACTGTACCTACTAATATGCTGCTCCTGCAATGCTGCTAGGTATTGATGAAACCAAAGATTTAAAATAGAAAATGAAAAATGAAATGGAGATAATTTTTTTTGGTCAGGAAAAAGAAATGGTGATAATACCCATAACAATAACAAATAAATAAACAGAACGAACAAAAGGCACCTTTAGGTCTATTTTTCCTCAAATGATCTTATTTCTAACTTCTTCCAGCTTCTTCAGTATCTCCCCTGGAGTTCTATCTAATTCATCTGCAATTTTTCTCTGCAAATCCAGAGGCAGTGTTGGGAACTGCTCACATAGATCCCCATCAATCACATCCTGCAAAGTAATAATTCAGCATTTCCCGCATTATTTTCATAGTAAATATAAGTCAAGGCAATTAAGGAACCAAAAACATCAAGTAAGCAAGCAAGATAGAACAGGAAAAAAAATTCTCCAATTCATCGCAGGACTTTTTTTTAATAATGCATTGATAAGCGTGCATATCTATGAAAGGGACAAAATTAAAAAAGACTGCCACTTTGAGCCAAATGCTATATACTTTTTTGATAAGTATCATTCGACTCATTCCAAAAGCCACTCTTCAGGTGAAATATTTTCATCATAATGTCTACTTCTCAAAACATAAGAAATCAAACCTCTCATGATATCAAAAGCACTTGCTCTATTTAAGAAATATCAAACCTACAAAAGCTATGACCAATCAAAAACAAAATTACCATAAAGACAAAAACACGTAAGACTCAGTGAATAATGTAAATATCGTAAAATCTGGATTATCCTGAATGATTGAATAGATGGGACAGCAGGTAACACAAAAGGAAGAATAATAAATGCTCACCTTGACTGGAAAATAAGCAGATCTATAAGCCATATGATCTCTTCCACACAAAGGTGGATGTTCCTGCCTCATATACATCTCCAAGTGAGAAAAGAAGTCAACATCGTCACGAGAGGTGAATGCTAGCAATGCCCCCAAACTCCCCATCACTGTGCCATATAGGAGGCACTCTCCACCACCTGGAATTAGAGATGCCTTCTGCAAGCAGGTGATCACATCACCAATGTGAAACTGCACAATCTCATCTACCTTGTTGGGAGCTCCATTCAACTTCCCTTGCTCCCATTTAATTTTCCCGCCAGTTGGATCTTCTTCAATCTCATCTGATACATCCTGTGGTAACCGCACAAAATACATGTTCCCAAACTTGTCTGCACCTGCCATGGTGTCGAAATCTATGTGGTATGATGCAGTGAGCCATCTTGGAACACTATCATCAGCAAATATATACAGTTGATTCTCATCACGTCTGTACTTGCAGTAATGGAATGACTGCAGAGAGCATCACAATCAAATAAATGAATGGGAAACGAAATTATATGAATTGCACTGACCCAAATAAGATAAGGGTGACCACCCAATGGTATTACCAATGATCCACTCATAATCTAACACCACAAGTATCCCTATTCATGCAACAGATAGGAGTAATACTATACATCACACCACCATCCAACTTTTAAATGTGACACATCTTGTATAGTGGGATAAAAGTGGGATAGTGGCATGATGTATAGAATTTTCCAACAGATAGGCATTGAACCCAGAATAATTAACCACGTAACAAAGATAAGCTGTCTCATATGAAATCACAAAAAACGGTACAACTCGTAACATCAATATTTTTTTATCAGTATAGCAGACAGAGAGCTACCAATCTCACTTACATTTATAATTCAATGTGGAATAATGAGGAGAGATTTGAGTAACATAGCAATTTTCTATGTTTCTTCTTAAAGCTTCACATGAGGGAGAAAGAATGCCATGACAACTAAACCCATCACCCATTAAAAAAAGTTTTTTTATTTTTTATTTTTTTATTTTTTAAATATCTGATCAAGCAACAACTCAAAAATGGGGAAAAAAAAAAAAAAAACAGGAGAGCTTCCGCTGAATTTCTCCAACATACAACCAATCACCGTCAAAAGGAAAAGCAATCATACCTCTTGAATGTCGCCAACATATATCCGATCACGGTAAGTGTGAATGGAGACAATGGAGCTAGGGAACAGCTTGTTCTCGCATTTTCTAAGCAATCTCCTCTTGCCCAAATCATATAATCTGAGAACATTTCCTATACCTGCAAGTAATCGTCCCTGAAACTGGCACAAAGCTGTTGGAACACCTTCCACTTGTGTCTTGTGCAATAGCTCAAGGGACCTTCCATCCTCTATAAACCTATAAATATGAATAAAACCAGCAGCTACACTTCGTTTGGGCCAAAACTGCAGTCCCTTTGCGGTACCTACGGCTAAAAGAGTTCCATATTCCTTATCATGGAAATTCACTGTGCATATGCTGAACGCAGCTTCATTCTCCTGAAGCTCCAGCAGACAAGTTGTACTGGCTGTCTTTGGGTCAAGAACTCTAATGCAAGAAACCCACCTGTCTGATTCTGCCTTGGGATAGCCGTAGTGCTCATCCGAGAGGGGATCATCTTTGTCCTCATCACCACCATTCTCCATTGGCTCCACGTTACCATTTTCATTTTCGCTTATTCCAGCAGCCTCAAAGCACTCCTTTTTTGCAGCTTCACGCTCTTCAGCTGGGAATGCTCCTTGATCACTCTCAATAATTACCAACAATTTTCGTTTGGGTTGAAGCACAAACTTCCTTGGTGTGTACCTTAGGGGAATCACAGTTTCATTGAACGTTTCTCCCAGTCTCTCAATAGTAAAAACCCTCAAAGCATCACCGGCAACAGCAACTACACCTTCCGCACATTGGTCAGAGGCAAATGATGCTGCATATTCAAGAGTCTCATAGGAGAGGGGTGTTAAAAGAAAATGTCCTTGGTGAATATAACCAAGCCAAGGTCGACTTGACAAGCAAAGCATTGCACTCTTGCCTCTTACAATGATAGAAAAGAGCTTTGGGGCTCTCAGTCCCAAGAATCGAGAACGAGAATCAGAAAGTTGACCAGTCACCATATCAACAACTGTTCTGAACAAAACTCCATTCTGTAAACCGGCATTAAGAAAAAGGCTGGCAGGATGATCAGCACCATCCTCCCCACCTACCGATGCTAAGACTTCAAGAAAAAGGAGAGATTCTGGAGCTGAAGAAACACTTTGCACACTCAGAATTTGCATACCATCCTCTGGGTCCAACGACAAGATACGAATTGTGTTGTCATATGAACCAACTGAAAGGAAACGAGACCTCTGCCTTCCTTCAGGTATAGGGGCAATGTCCAAACAAGCCACATCACCTGACATTTCGTGTTTATCAACCTCAATCAGTTGACCAGTGGCATCCACCTCAAAATACACAATTTCGCCACCACTAAGTGCAATGACCACTTGAAGCCTGTTAGAGCCAACCTTAGCAATAGTCCTCTTCCCAGGAGTCCTCCACTCATTGATACGCCCATCCTCCCTAATATGCCTAATGCCATTAGGATGAACTTGCATGAGTGAGTCATCACCTATCAAAGAAACAGCAAGTGAAGGGGTAGTATCAAGAAACCCACTATCACTAACTTCTTCAACTGTCTCGCCAATGGAAAGAACAAGAGTCGCGTTTGAGAACGACACCACAATGTATGCATCAAACTCATCATTCACATTCTTTTTCACAGTCCAAACTGCACTTGGCACACCAGGAAGCTCCGACACAGCCATTTCACTAATAGCTAAACCAGGTCTTAAAATTCTTAGAGACGACCGAGGACCCCGACCACAAAGCGTAAATATCTGAGGCGTTTCTTCTTCAAAGAGATTTATGACTTTCATGTCCATTATTGGCATCAGGCTCTCAACTTGGTCAATCCTAAGAAGGTTCTTAAGTCGCCTGGGCTGGAAAAACACAGGCTGGAAACCTTCTTCAGTTTCCATCAATGTAGCTGACGAAGACTCCACATCAGCATCATCACCTATCCCCTGGAACTGATATAAAGCATGATTCCCAAATTCAGAAGCAGCAAACAAGTGTCCTGACTTCAACACACACATGGAAGCAGTAACCGGAATTGTATCAAAGTACTTAATCCTCAGTTCTGTAACATGGTCATTGTCATGGTCCAAAGTAACCTTAAAAATATCTCCATACTCCGTTTGTAACAGAAAGAAGAACATCACCTTTTGCTTATGCATTGCCGCAGAAACTATAAGAACCCCTCGCTCAGCAGGCAGATCTGCACGTCTTGGAATCACAGCCCTAACATCCGGGTGTCCCTGATTCTTATATATCACAAAATTTTCAGCACAAACTAACACACCACTTGGGCCATCACCTCCTCCGGGAACAGTAACAAGCAAATTTGCACCATTATCAACTGGCTCCGACCACTTCCTAGACACATGGTTAAGCCCTAAGTCAAGCTCATAAAAAGTCAAATGCTTCTGGGCCTCACTTGCTGCCTGCCCAGTAGAATCCTGGTCCGCCTCGGAGTAATCCAACTCTATGGAGGCAAATATTGGGTTATCAAAACCGCAATCAACCCCGCAAATGGAGTACACAATTGTATGCGATTTATGCGCCTCCAGTGGCGACGAAATGGTCAGCCTCGCTGCTGTATCCCTATTCAGCACATAAACAAGCTTCTGCTTCTCACAAGCCCCGATCATCACCGCCCTACCCTTCGGATCAGTAGCCAAGTACTGGCCCGGAACTATTCTGCGACACCCCGATTTCCCGAAGGTTTCTTGGTGAATTTTATCAAAAACATTCTTTTCCTTATTGTAGTCGAGGATAACAATCCGGCCCGAATCGGACCCGACAACAATATAGTCCTTCTGAGACCCAGTGAGCCTAAACTGAGCTAAAGACCTAATGGCACCGAAAATTTCGACGGAGAGAAGGGTTTGGATCTTACCGCTGTCATCGGGTCGAAGAAGCTCGAGGAGCTTGCCGCGGGAGACAACAATCTCTTGGGCCTTGCCGCCGGAGAAGCTTCCGTTGATGGCGCATACTATGCCGGTGGCTCGCTGGAGAGTGAGGCTGTAGAGGTACATGACTCAGGAATTAGAGTGGGGATAGGGGTTAGGGCTAGGGCTTTAGAGGGGGTCACTTGGTGGAAAGGGTTTATGGAGTTTTCGAAATAGATCCCTGGTGAAGAATCGAAGATTACGGTTGCAGACGAGAGACGAGAAGGGTTGGTCTGCGACTGCGTGTTTGAGTGTGTGACGTGAAAAACCTAAAAGGGAGTTTTCTGGGAATCTGGGGATGGGATGAGAAACGCCATGGTTACCGCCTTTTGTTATAATCGGACGGCTGAATTTGACGAAGCTGATCGGCTGCAGGACACTCCAAAGCGCAGAATTATAAAATCCGACCAAACCGTATGAACAAAATTATTTACTTTCATAAATGTGGAAGATTTTATGTACGTGACGCCGCCCGCCCGGGGGGGGGGGGGGGGGGGGTGGTGGGGTGGTGGTGAACACCTCAACTAAGGATCTGTTTGTGTTGTCATTGTATTACGTATTAAAATATTTTTAATCTTAAATAAATTAAAAAAGTAAGTTTGATGTTAATTTTTAAGTGTGCTTTTTCTGGATTCGAAGCATACTTCGAATTTTAAAAAAAATTTAAAGATCGAAAATGTTCATATAATTTTTAAATAATTATAACTTTTAAATTTTTAAAGATATAGTTATAATTTTAAAAAAATAAAATAATTATCATTTCTACCTCAAAAAGTATTTTTTTTTAATTTGTTTCTAAATAAATATAATAGATTTGAAAGTACTTTAAATATATAGTTATCAAACAGTAAATAACTTTTTTAATAGTATAACTTATTATTTAAATTATAAGTTATAATTCCTAAGACTATAAACTATATTTTTCACTGTAATCTCAAATATGTACTGAGAGCCTGTTTGGGGTTGTGGTAAGAGTCTTAAAAAGTACTTAAATAGTGTTAAAAACTCTTCAATGGAAAAATTACATTGTTCGGGTGTTACATATTAAAATATTTTAATTTTAAATAAATTAAAAAGTACGTTTGAGAAAAAGAGTTTGATGATTTTTCTCAAACGTGCTTTTTCCGGATAATATGGAACGTAATTCAAAGTTTGAAAAGACTATCAATAGACGAAAATACTCATACAACTTTAAGATAATTACAACTTTTTTCAAGGATATGATCGTAATCTTTAAAAATTTAAATAATCGTCATTTTTACCTTAAAAAACATTTTTTTAATTTGCTTCCAAACAAACGTAACATGTTTGAAAGTGTTTTAAACTTATAGTTACCAAACAATATAACTTTTTAATAGTAGAACTTATTACTTAAGTTATAAACTATAAGTCCTAAAACTATAAGCTATATTTTCTACCGTAATCTCAAACATGCACTAATCTCAAATTAGGCCTACAACTTCAAGTTTATAATTCATCATGTAGATGCGTCTCGTTTGTTTTCACAAATTATTTCATCTTATCTAATTATTACAATTATCTCAAAATATTATACAAAATACAATAAACAATTCAATTTTTTCAAATCTAAAAAAAAATTAAAAAAATATATTCTAATAATATTTTATTCAACTTTCAACTTTCATTCCATTTCATCTATGTAAACAAGCGAGATCTCTCAACTTATCTCATCTCAATATTCAAATACCACAAACACAGACACTTTTCAATTTAAATTTTTTAACTTTTTCATCTAATCATTACCACTTTTTCAAACTTCCAAACAAAATAAAACAAATAATTCAAAATTTTTAAATATCAAAACAAAAATAATAGAAAAAAATTATATTTTAATAATATTTTAACTTAATAATATTTTTATTCAATTTTATTTTCTCGTTTTCCAAAACTCTATAAAATATATTAATTCAAATAATTTCATTATTATTTATAGATATTCTCATCTCATCTCACTGCACAAAATAAGCCAATATATATATAAATATATATATATATATATGTATATATGTATGATTTCTGCTGTAAAGATCTACTAAATCCACAACAAACCACCCCAACCAGACCAAACCTAACAAAGCCAACTCTCCCATCCCTACACTTTTATAAAATGTAGAAACACACAACAAAAGCAAAAGCATGATCACTACCCCCATGAAAATGGCCAAGCTTCCCTCCATGTTAGTCATACCCTGCTTACTCTTTTTATCCATGGCCATCGTCAACCACTCATCTTCTGCTAGAACCATTGGCAATCGAACACCAACCCATCATACCCATTACCACGAAATCACATTTCTAATGAGAGATGTGCTCAATGTGAGTTACCCCTCATCAAGACCAGCAACCACCAAAGTCACTGGTCAGCTTCCCTTCCAAAAACCATTAGGCCTTTTCCCCCCTAAGGGAGCAATCCCCCTTCTTGGGTCTAATCCCATGATTCCGAGCACCGGACTGTCCACTCAAACGCTCGATTTGTCGAGCATTGGCCTATATTTTCCAGCTAGCTAGAGCTACTCTTTAAGAACTGGAGTTTGGGACAGTGACAGTAATAGAGGAAGAAATATTTAAAGTTGAAGGTTCGAGCAACAGTATGTCCCCAATACTTGGAAAAGCAAAAGGGATATATGTGGCTAGCTCAGAGAGGATGGCAGTAGCCACATCATAGCGATGACTGTATATTTTGCCAGTACTGACTTTAAGGACGGCTTGAGATTTTTTGGGGTGCATCAGACTGATGTTGCAGAGTCTCATATTACAATTATTGGTGGCATTGGGAAGTATAATGCAGCAAATGGCTATGCAACAATTAAAGCCGTGGGTGCAGGGTCTCATGCTGATCGGGATGCAAAAGGAACCAATAAGCTCCTTTTGGTCAATGTATATCTGAGTTAGTAGGACCTTTGTTAGCATACAGTGAATGTTTCTCGGTGATAATCGGGTTATTTGGATCAGTTTGTTTTGAGTAGGATCTTGAATTTCTCAGCAATTTTGTTGGCATGGCATTTTAAATAATCATAAAAACAGAATCATTGTGGGAATTCCAGAAATCACATGTTTGCTTTCTTTTATGGTACTGGAACTCTAAAATGAAGCTCATTGTGGTTCTGAAACAATTCGGTTCTTGTGGAAGCACTGAAGGGATATGACAGCACATGGATGTCAACAAGTCCGATATGTTATCATTTTCTCAAACCATGTAGTTTCATAGATCACTGACTCACTTAACTTCATGTGATTATGCAATTGAAATACCAAACTCACTCGTTTCAAAAGAGGGAAAAAAAAATTAGCTACAAAATGATTACACAAAAATAAATTTACAAACTGATATGATTTAATGTGTTACGTCAGATTATAAGTTATTTTTATTATAAAATAGATCTAACAGATTCTAAAAAACTACATCAGTTTGTGAGCTTACTTTGTGTAGTTTTTTTGTGTCTTTATTAGTTCTAAAAAAAATAGAGAGGGCGAGAGAAGTAGAAGGTGCCAACTGCCAACTGTATCTGAAAGAAACCAGATCACAAGTTTGAGCAATCAAAAGGTTTTCCGCAACAACTTGTCAAGTCTCAGCTAGCCCTATTAAATTACATTAGAGAAAGGATCAGTGTAATAACTACAGATCCTAATAATAAGGAATGAATGGAACAGTCATTTTAGGTGCCACAAAATGCAGACAATATTAACTAGCCGAAGAACATAACGTTGGATAATTTCGTCTCCGTGCCCATCTGTCGTATGGTCTACCCTGCAATCAGGTTATTTCCAGTTATTAAAAGGCTCAGGAAGGCTGTGCGGGTGATTGAGATGTCCACTACCATCCCATTAACTAAGGATAGTATACGCTTTGATACCATCCAACGCAATAAATTCAGTGATTTTGGTTCAACAAAATCATGAATTAGCTTCCTCCGTAGTGCTTTTGAGACTTGATTTTTAAGTTCAAGATGCGTGGAAGAAGTGGCAATTGGCAAAAACAACAGATCCTTTAGGGTGCACAGATATTACTAATACTTTATATGTTGGAAATTTTGAAGATGGTTTGCATTTGCCTAATTGACAAGTAGACAGATGCCAGAAAACTTATCCTATTTCAGTTTAAAATAATGTTACTCATCATCCTATAACGTGACATTAGATGATTAGAAACTATTTATTATATTTCACTTATAAATCTATCATTTAATGTTACGTCATGGGATGATAAGAATTGTGATGATGAGTAGATTTTTTTTCAGTTTATATTAGTAATTTAGTATAGTACCCATTCCATCAAATGTGAGTTAGGTGTTTCAACCAAAACACATCTTAGAACAGGAAGGATGCAACAACTCCATTATATCAGCTCCACTTCTCTTCAGAAACCCTCAATTCATAAAATTCTCCCCAGACTATATATATTTATACACAAAGGGAATACTCCCCCACAGCGCACTCAAAACACAATTTCTTGGCTTTGTTCCTCTTTAGTCTTCACGAACCCAAAATGGTGAAACTTTCCCTTCCCACTACTGCGACTTTCAAAGCCAGCATCTGCCTCTCGCTCCTGCTCATCACCTTTGGGTGCGCCAACTCAGCCAGGGTCCTTGACGAAGTGGACCCAATACCCCCGGTCCTCCCCGATCCACCCCAATTAGCCAATCCTGCCACAACAACTGTCCCAAATGTAACCCCACACGTGGGTCCCACTACGACGCTGCCAAGTGACCAAGTCCCAGCCACCCCCATAGCAGATGACACTGAACCACCACCACCTGAATCCGAAGTCCCCGATATTGACGTGGCACCACAACCGGATCCTGAAGAACCCGACACCACGTCAACACCTATTATTGGAGTGGCACCCGTAGCTGGTCCCACCACCACAGCCGCAGTTGTTCCAACAGCACCTGTTACCGCTACATCCGGTGCCATAGTGGCAAAACCTGCTGGATCAGAAACCCCTACGTTGACCTTTTTCATGCATGACATCTTAGGTGGCACACATCCATCGGCCAGGGTGGTCACTGGGATCATAACTGACACCCAAATCAATGGCCTTCCTTTCTCTGAGCCCAACAGCGATATCTTCCCACTCACCGGTGGGGTCCCATTGACAAACGCAAACCTTAATGGTATTATCAACAACAATAATCTCCCGTTCATTGCAGGCCTCAACGGCGTCGGTCCCCAAGCCTCCACTGTCATCCAAAATGGAGCCAACAACGGCGTCGTTAACGGCGGAAACAACCTACCCTTTGTCACTGCCGGTCAACTACCATCCGGGCTCACACTCCAGAAGCTCATGTTCGGATCACTGACGGTGATTGATGACGAGTTGACGGAAGGTCACGAGATGGATTCCGCTCATGTGGTTGGCAAAGCGCAGGGGTTTTACTTGGCTAGCTCCTTGGACGGGACGAGCCAGACGGTCGCGTTGACAGTGTTGCTGCACGGTTCTGGTGGCGGTGATCACCATCAGGTACTGGTCGAGGATACGATCAGTTTCTTTGGCGTGCATCGAACGGCGTTGCATGAGTCTCAAATTTCGGTGGTTGGTGGGACAGGGAAGTACGAGAATGCGAAGGGGTATGCTACAGTCGAAACACTTCACCCGGAGGATCAGCACACTACGGACGGCGTCGACACAATCCTGCAGTTCGGTGTTTACCTTTCGGATTAGTTTGTGTTGTCGGGTTGGGTAAATACGATTTACCATGTTATTGTATAACTGGGTGTGGCTATTTCATGTCTCATCATGTTATCTTTCAAAGATCTGAAGTTGAATAAAAATCAGTTTTGTATTAATTATCTCGTCGCGTCTAAACTTTGAATCGTTTTGGATGGCAAGTTGCTGCAATGAACTGATCATATTCATAACGGATATAATTTCTGATATATATATATATATATATAGAATACTCTGTATTTTTTTTCTGATCAATAACGTTCGCGTCTTAATTTTTTAATCTAATTTATTACAAATAATAATAAATAAAAAAGTCAAAATTTAGAAAACTTCACGATTAGATTACAAACAAAATTAAATTAACAACTTTTTGCATTACATCATGAGTATGTTAACTAGTAATTAATTTAGCTAGTGTTTGCGGGAATATACTGTTCGTATATATATTTTGTCAATCATTGCACATGACAACAATTACTAAATTAGCAGGTAGGCCTATTTCCAAGATTGATTATTTTTCACCCCTAAGATGCATATATATGATTATGAAATTTAAAACTCTAGCTAGAATCCTCATATCTCAAGGCATTGATCTCCAGAAATTGATCAGAAGATCATGGTTTATCAAATATATATTTTGTCTGGGATGACTAGACTACGTACTCCGGCTTCTGGTTTCTGTTTGGAACCAGTCAGTCTGATCTATTAATCCAGGTAGTCGATCTATATTAATGTGGAAATAAAGAAATCCGATTTTTTATTTTTCGGAGTGAAAGAAACCGAACTAATTTTGTTGGAACTTGCCTCATTTTCTTATTTTATCTTGGTTATTTATTTGACTTATTTGGATGGAAAGGAAAGCAATTTCCTTCTGTCGACGGGATTTTAATTTTAGGAGGATTGAAATCAAAGCTTCCAGTGTTAGAATACACTTCTTTTTTCCCACATTCACAAATAACTGAACATTTTTCTTGAGAGAGGAAATTAAAATATGATCATTTTTCTTGGAATTACAATGGAATTGAAAATACAATATTTGGAAGTCTCAAACACTAAAAGCATCAATATCAGTAAGTAATATAAACAGTGAACTCCAGCAGAGACTCGACCCCATCAGTCTCATGCAGGGTGGTGTCAACGAGGGTCTTAACCGTGGCAAATCCCTTTGCGTTAACATACTTCCCGGTCCCACCCATGATGGCTAACTGCGACTCTGACACAGCCGTTCTGTGGATCCCGAAGAAGCTAAGGCTGTCTGCATAACTCCCGCTCTCAAGCATAACAGTAAACGCCATGGTCTGAGTGGTTCCATCTTCGGAGCACACCACGTAAAACCCTTGTGCCTTTCCTACCAATCCTGATCGGAGCTCGTGCCCCTCGGTCAGCTCGTCGTCGAAAACTGTCATGGTGCCAAACATGAGCTGCTGAAGGGTAGACGCCGACGGGAGCTGACCCCCATTAGCGACCGGAAAGTTCCCAAAGCCGTTGTTTTGCAACACTGGTGATGTAGCGCCACCGAGCCCAGTAAGGAATGGCATGTTGTTGATATCGAGGAGGCCGTTATCCTGGGATGCACCGTTGGTCACTGGGAGGACTGCCCCATTGGGTTTGGCAAATGGGAGTTGGCCGTTGAAGGAAGGGTTGTTTATTATCCCGGTCAGGGGTTGAGCCGAAGGGTTCGAACCACCGACTATGTCATGCATGAAAAAGGTTAGGGTATGGAAGGGTTCAGCATCAATGGCACTAGTGGCTGCAGCCACACCAAGACTAGGATTGGTCTGGCCGGTGGCTGAAGGTACAGGCGTCACAACTTCATCGGTTGCCTCCGGTGGGACGACCGGCACCAGTGGTTGTTCGTCGAGGAGTCGGGCAGAGGTGGCTGCAGTACTCAAAATGGTGAGAGTGAGGAACAAAACAAGGCAGCCTGCGGCGGCCATGGCTGAGCTAGAAAGTATCTGTGGTATTCCGTTTGGATGTAGTACTGTTTGATAAGAGATGTGACTTAATATAGTGATAAGAAGATTAACTTTGGTGTATGTATCGGTGATGGAAGGAAGCAAGGTAAGGGGCAATATATATAGCCTGAGCTTTGAAATAGGAGTTGATGAGATGGATTTGGTGCGTGTTACTTATTAAGGCGAAAAGTTGGTGATTTTATAACTTCCATTCTCTGTCTTTAAAAAATTACAGTGGTTACAGATTAAAGTATTTGTAGTCGTTAAAGAATGATTGTGGGGCGGGAAGTCTCGACTTTAAACTAAATCGTTGACTCAACAATTCCTGTAACAAAAATTATACACATTTTAGTGGGGTGGATATTTAATTTTTTAGCACTTAAAAAAGTCCAAATTAGGAGTCTTTTTAAAATACAATATCCAGCTAGCTTTTAATATGTACATATATAGCTGAAATAATAGAACTCGATTGACAATAAAAATTTCAAATCTAAATTTTAAAAAATATAAATGATGTCATATCGTGTGTTCTCCTTGTCATTTTTTCGTTTTATATATAATTTATTACATATAACACACGGGTTGAGCTATGAAATGGGAGTTGATGAGGTGGAGCTAGTTGACGCATGCTTTTTAAATATTATTATTGCATTAAGATTTGAAAAAATTAAATTATTTATTATATTTTATATAAAATTTTGAAAAAACTGTAATAAAAAAATGAGATGATATCGTTTCTGTATCCAAACAAGTATGACAAAAATGATTAGGCTAGGAAGGGTTTAGGTCACCCATGGACTTCTATAACATTTGTTTGAGTCGCACCCACAATGCTTGCTACTGCAAATGGTTTTTCGAAGCTGATTGGCCTTGCCGGGGTTGGGTGGTTTTTTTTTTCTTTTTTTCTTTAATGTATCTTACTGTCAAAGGGTAATGGCAAATCAGTAAAGTCATCACTTAAAAGAAAAATCATGAAACTTCAATCCCTGAATAAATGTGAACAAAATAACAAAGAATTTGATCCACAGCTCATAATACACATATCTCAAAAATGCACGATCCCTTGATAATATCAATACACTCATATAGGATTATGAACAAACTAATCTATACATATCTCCTCGTCACACTACTACACTCAGATATAAAAACGACTAGTGTATGCATAAAGATATTTTTCTGAATGGTTTTCAAATCATGTAGATATCCACCAAAAATAACACGTCTACTCAAAAAGTGTCCATGCTAATCACCTCTGTCGCAAGCTCATCAATCAATAATCTCTCTATTTCACTACCTATAACATCAATATCATCTCCTAAATCTAAAGAATTCAGTTCCTTTTGCAGCACTTTCACTGTCGAGTCCTTACTCGCTTCCTTTTCTTGGCTGATTAGCAACATCCACAACTCTTCCTCAATTATGTCCTGACTCAGCCTTGGCTTAAATCTCTTGGATATAGGCTTTGCCCATTTGGGCACACCCATGCATGGCCGGAGAATCTCCATAAGCCCTGAATTAATTCGGTCAAAGAGTAGCCTCCTTTCCGGCCTCTTCCAGGAAGCTTGCTCACCAAGCTGTTTTTCTAAAGTCTCAAAAACTGAAAGGTTCATTGGGTATTCTGGAGAATGCCAGGTAGAAAAGTCCATATCAAGGATCCCATCATGAAAACCTGCCTCAGTTAAGACATCAGTAAGGTAGGAGAAATTCCTGCTTTCTTCCACTCTAAATAATCTCATTAACCCTTCGTTTTCTTCAGGGTCATTTACAGATCCTTCTCCGGAATCTTCATCACTTGACACGATCATTCCAGATCCTTCTGCTTGTATTTCTGAGAAATCTGACATCAGAAATTTGCCTCCATAAACCCACCAGGGGGGGGAGGGGGGGGGGGGGGGGGGGGGTGGGGAATGGGAAGAAGATATATACATGGAACTTGAACTAAACGTGGGTGAATATTATGAGATGCAGTCCTACTCGACTTACCATAAATGTCGTCAGTGTTGACAGTCTCTAAGCATTCCAAACTACATGAAAGGTCTTCTATGCAAGCAGGTTCCAGAACCGAAACTGGACTGGGATAATAAGCATCCACCAAGCTCAATCTGGATTCTGGCTCTGTGTGAGAGCACTGTGAGAAAACAGAACCTTCTTCATGAAATCCAACTGACATTACCTATGATACATGATGGAGATAAACGGTTTTGGATTCTAGTGACTGTAGACAAATTTGAACTTTATTTTGAGATAAAACTGAATGAATGAATTGCAACCACATTTGAAACAATACCTTGTTGTAGAGAATTTAAGGACAGCCCTTCTAAAAAACGAATGAAACTGATATGTCTAACATCCTGAAAATATCTCATGATACTTAAAGGTAGAGACTGAACATACAAATGTCACCAACCCAGAACAAGTATGCCAGAAAAATATACTTTTTTAGGAATATGTAGAAATATATTTTTTGGAGCTTACTGATAATATATATAAACTAAATCAAACTAAATCATGAACCATCCTTTTTATTGGTAAATAATTAACCATCTTATTAGAGAGAAACATCAAACCTGCTGAATTGATGTATCCAAGGTATGACTAGAAGAATCAGAATTTGTGTCTAAGATGCAGGGAATTGATTCAAACTGCTCTTCCTTGGAATATCCACAAGGCCTGCCGGCCCCACTCGCAACCTTACCCTCTGCAGCAGTTACCACATCAGTTACCACACTCACTGAGGCAGCACTACAAACCAAGGGCTGAGGAAGCTGCAAGATGTTCTGTGCTGACATGTTGCTGTTATGAAGCTTGTGCTTCATCTCACCTTTCACCACCCATGTGTCCTGTACAATGCAACTATTTCCCATATCAGAGTAAGAAACACTGGAGCTTAACTGAGAACCCATAAAATCCTGATTAGACAGATCCTTGTCGAGTTGGCCCTTCACCTCATCCACGACCACAAGCATATCTTCTGCAATACGTTTAACTTCTAAATCCGAGCAGGGAAAAGGATGAGATTTCTTATAGCTGAACATGTTGTTATATCCTAAACCATCTTTCTGGTTTAAATTTTGATTTCTTGATTTGTGTTGTGCCCAATTAATAGACCTTTCCAGGCTCAAATACCTGTCGCTCTGAAGACCTTCGTGTCTGGTCCTAGTTCTAGGACTCCCACTGGCAGAAGAAGATGCAGGAGGAGATGTGATCATTGGAAAGTTTCTGACAGACCCATCTTTCAAGCCATACCTGTTGACAACACCTAAAAGAACACCCGAGTTCACTTGCACATCATTTGGAGCAGTTTGATTGCTCAGGCCGTACTTACTAGGCTTGTGATGGACATTTCTTGTTCCAATTTCACCATTAGCCGTGGCAAGCAATCCACGCAGAGTACTCGCTCTACCAACCAATCCATCTTTTTGGAACGTCTTATTCAACTTCCATTGTTCCAAGATTTGCTTTTTTGCTCCCCTGGAAACATATGACCCATGTGAAAATGAAAACAAGAACTTGTATCGATTCTTCCGATCAGATAAATTTGAAGGCATCATCAGCTCAGAATCTTTGGAAGATGTGCCATCAACTCTCAATTCTGATCTTGATACCTTAGGTGAAATCCAGATTAAGCCATGCCTTGTTTGTTTGGTAGCGTCCTCTTTTGAATCTACCGGGCATTGCCTAGTAGATTCCAAGCCGTAAGCCAAATTCTTCCCCTCACTGACTTTGATGTCTAATTTCCCATTTTCAGTATTACGAAGCTCTTTAAGCCTCCTATCACCCAAAGGCAAACCTTCACAAGAACAATATGAAGAGAAACACCGTGCATCATTCTCTGCCTTGCCATGGTTTGGTTTCCAAATAACAATTTTTGTTGGGGGATGGCATGCTTCGCTGTTTGACTCCAATTGAGATCTTGAAATTTTGCATATATCATTGATGTCAATTTCGGCATGGGAATTTTGGCCATTGTCGGATTTGTGCAGCAATTTAACATTCCCTTGTACAGCTTCCCTCCCTAACTTTCTACATTTGTCCAGAGGTACACCTTGCCGATCATGGAAGAACTTGCCAAATGAAGAATCTGGTTCTTGGCGATATTTTGGAAAAGGGTCTTTCTTAAAATATGTAGTCTTTGTTGCATCTTGAACTTCCGTCCGGTTTTGAAGCTTCTTATCCACTGAAAGGCATTTTGCATCTAAAAAATCCTGCCTTATGAATGCCAATTTCTCTTCTGATGAACTGGAGCTACCTTTCCCCTCTTTAACAGGGGGATTATGTTGCTTATGCCTACTCAATGTTTCCAATACTCTAAAGATGTAACTTAATTCCTTTCGCTCTTCAATGCTCATCCTAAATGAAGCATGTTCATGGGATGGGCGCTTCTCCCTGACACCTATAGAAGCAACTCTCTGTAAATAATACTCAGAAAGAACTCTTTGTTGTTTTTGGACAGGCTGCTGAGGCTGCAGTTCATCAAGACCCATCAATCTAGCAATAACGCTGGGCGTTCTTTTACTGGATTCCATTTCGCTTGGAAAACCTTCCACTAGTTTAAATAAAGACTCGCAAAAACTCAAGCGCCTTTTAGAAAGTGGAAGTATGCATCTGCGACAAGCAAAGAGAATGCAATATGAAGAAGGGAGCACATGGTAATTACTGCCATCCCATTTATGAAAAAATGAAGCAAACAACTTAGCAATATTGAAATCACCATAAGAACAAAAGCAGAAAAAAGCTACATACCATTTCTTTCTTTGTACAAATAGCCAGAACAACCACGATATCAGGTGCAGAATTTTGGAACATTTGTGAGTCATAAAAGCTCCCTGCTTCCTGGAATCTTGATTCTACAAGAACAGGAAATAGCTCATGGCCTTCCAAAACATCTCCTCAATAAACCCCATGAATACAAATGACTGAAGTTTCATGCAATTGCCATTTCAGATACAAAATGATTGAGACAGCATTTTTTGGTAGGTAGTTATTAGAATAAAATGTAAAGTGCATGAGTAATTGGAACCTACCATCACAGACTCCTACGAAAGAGACAATCCCACATAATAAGCCTTCAAAACACTTGATAGTTTTCAACCACCCTTCAATTCATTGAAACAAAATCATATTGATCCCACTATAATATGAACATCCTTATTATATTTCCACAAGAAACAAAACCCACTCATAAAAAGCAAACGAAAACTCAAACCCCGCTCCCCCACACAAAAAATGCCATGAATCGCAATATTCGACATACTAAGGAAAAAAAAACAAAACCAAGACCTGCATATTGATTAGCAAAACAGAGAAAAGCTTACCTTTTTTTAACAGTTGTCTGCACCATGACAATGATTCTGGATTTTAAAGTGCACCCATAATTCAAATTCCTTATCGCATGCAATGATTCTCATCCAACCTACTCCATTCCCGACGATCATGTATATACCAATAAAGTTCCAAATCACTTCCTGGTCTTTGATTGCAAATCCACCAATAAAAGGGCGCGCCGACATATAGGCAAATTTGGTCAACCATAAATGTTATATAACATAACGTCAAAGATCGCTAGAACTTTTGGACACGCAAATTGGTCGGCCAAGCAAAAATCTGGGCCATGGAAAATAGTTATTTAGTTGGATCCAGAAATGGATTTTAAATTTTTACTAGAAACAGATTTCAAAGAAATCGAGACGTGTGTGAAGATTGAGGAAGAAATACCTGAGAAAATGACGGGAACGATGAGAAAACGAAGTGAAAATGTGGGAGATGGTGGGGTTCAACTTCATTCGCTCGCTCTCTCTCTCTCTCTCTCTCTAATATTGTCGTTTATGAACTTTCGCGCGAATCTTTGTCAGTCCTATCGGTGTAGTTCGCGCCACATACGGTCTCCTTGAGTATTTTCTTTAAAAGGTTGAATAATGAAAGAATTATTTTTATCAATGAGTTTTTTTTATAACAAAGGAGAAAAAAAAAAATTATTCATGTTACATTTTTTGTTAAACAAAGGAGGAAAAAAAAGGAAAATTATTCGTGTTACGTTTTTTGTTTGAACACATATTTTAAATAAGAATATTGCTACTATGATGGGGAGTTATATTTCACTTTATTTTATTGATATGACATCTACAGTGTAAATCGATCCAGATCGGAAGTGATATTCCATCATTTTCTTCAAACCAGACCGAAACTGGACCAGACCAATATCTATGAGTCCATTTGGTCCGATCCAATTATTTTATTATTTTATTTCATTTTCTTTTCAAATAAATTTAAAAAATTATTTAAAATACTAAATTAAAATTAAGTGGATTATATGTAACTAACCCATTATAGTAAAAAAAATATTTTATTATAATTATATTTATGATATTGATAGTTACTACTTACTAACTTAGACTTTACTTTTTAGTATGCATAATTATTAATAATGTCATGCATTTTATATATGGTTAATGAATATCAAATAATTTTATCATACATAAATTATTCATGCTTTCTTGCAACTTAGGTGTGTAAAAAAAATTACCTAATTATTTTAATTAAGTGTAAATAGTAAAGTATACATGAATGTATGATGTATTAACTATTTACATATAATGACATAAATTATCACATGATTTATGATTTATTATTAATTGATAGCAAATATTATTTTATATATTATACGGTCAATGATAATAAATTAGATGAAAATTACATCATTAACTTATATAATTACTATATAAACATAATATATTAAATTATTACAAATATTTTAAAAATATATAGAGGAGTTCGGTCCGGTCCAAAATTTATAGACCTCGAAACTAGACCAATTTTTTTCGGTCCACAATTTGCGAGACCGAGACCGGTCGGTCTCAACTTTGGTCTAGACAGAACCATTCGGTCCAGTCCATTTTTCAGGTCCAAACCGAACTCTTTACACCCCTTATAACGCCACGTGACATCATATGGTAATACCATGTCAATAAGACAATGAATAGTATAATTGCGATGGCATTGTAGCATTTATTTTTAAATTATAATTATCTTACATGATTTATATAAAAATAATTTTTAAAGTACCATTATATTTATGGAAGAATTCGGTCCGATTCGGTCTGTCCATAAAAGATTTTTGGGACTAGACCAAACCCCTTCAGTCCAGAATTTTTCCACTCTGGATAGGACCAAACTCCCATATGAACCTGAGATCCGACTCAGTCCGACCCAATACCAAATGGGCCCATTTCTTGACATTGGCATTTTGCTAGTCAAATTTAGGCTCAAGTCCTTACTTTTATCCCATTTTCAACCTAAATTATTGTTAACATGCAAAAAATTGAAAAATATGCAATATGCCAATAACATCTAAACTCTAAATAAAAGAAAAATATAGAAAAAACAGAAATACAAATGATCTATATCCATCCAAAAAGGTTATCAATTGTACTAATAAAATAGAAAACAAAAAATAGAGAAAAATCAATTGATAAAATCAATTATTTAAATTAGTAAAATTTAAATTAAGTAAATTATTTAATGTGGATTATGTAATTAACTCATTAAAAAAACTAAAATCTTATAATTATATTTATGATGTTAATTGCTAATTGCTTCGTTTGGAATGTTAATTCATCTCAACTCATCATTACAACTTTTTCAAATTTCAATACAGAATATAATAAACAATTCAAAATTTTCAAATTTTAAAATAATAATAATATTAAAAAATAATATTCTAACAATATTTTATCATCTCAACTCAACTCAACTTAACTCAGTTCAACATTCAAACGCAGCCTATTATAATAGTTATGCATGATGGGCTATATTAAAATTTTAACATTTTGTATATGATTATTGAATAATTGTCATTGACCATATATGCTTTATACTTACTTGTAACTTAGGTATTTTACAAAATAAATTATCTAATAAATTTCATTAAATGTAGATATTAGTAATTAGTTAATGGTGATAGGTTAGTTAATTGATATAATATATTAGTTAATTGATAGCATATTAGTAATTGCATATTTAACATTTTATATTGTCAATGTTAATAAATTAAATAAAAATTACATAATTATTATATATAATATCTTAAAATATATTCGATCGGTCCGGTTAGGCCTGCAAGGTTCTCGGTCCGGACTGGAAAGATTGACCGCCGGTTTCGATTTTTCTTTTACAAAATTTTTGGTTCTCGGTCCGGTCCCGGGGTGGGATCTTTTCACCCCGAATTTCTATTCTTTTCTTTTCTCTTTCCAATATCTAAGACATTAGATTTGTGCGATGTCTGTTTAGAATGCAGGGGACATTAGACATTATATGGGTTTGGTGGCTGGGCCCAAAGTTTTTGGTCTTAAAGAAAGATGTATTCTTGGGCCTGAATGTTGAGCCCATAAATTTATGCAGGCGAGTCTGCTATTGGCCATCGGTTTTTTTTATACATTCATCAACAATTAAGCCTGACCAAAGTCTCGGTTTGATTTAAATAAGTTTTAGAGTTTGTTTGGATTGAGACTCTCACTACCATTTATTATTATTTATAAATTTTATTATTATTTATAAACTATTTAAATTCATATGATCTCTCAATTCAAACAAGGCCTTAAAGTTGCGAGTAGGCCCAATTTCAGCCCACGATTGTGGGCCACTCGTTATTATTATGACGTTAAAAGGTGGGGAGCAAGAGAAGGAGATAAGATGATTGTAATTTATGATGAAAATGAGTGAAAGAGACTGCTAATAAAAAATAATCGAGTGAAGTATACTCTTAATACTCTATTGATATATTTCTATCATTCAAACTTCTAACGCAATGGAAAATTATTATATTTTCTATTAAACTTCTGACGCAAGGGAAAATTCTTATATTTTCAATCATTTAATAGAGGGGAAGTATCAAATATAATTATAATCTTGTATTTTTCTTATAGATATCAACATGATTAATTATGATCATTAGCGGAAATTAATTATTTATACTTTAAAGTTTTTATCTCAATTTAAGATATGGAGTAACAGAGATATAGACATATAAAAAGAATTTTATTATTCGAGTTAGTGTAGAGAACACATTCATTGTCAACTATATTTAATTTATAATAAATATTTAAATTAAATTAATCATAAATAAATGGCACTTGGTGTTTCAAACAATATTTTAAATTACGTTCTAGTAATCATTTCGATTTAAATATTAGAATGAAATATTTTGATATCAATCCGTTCCAGACTTCCAATGTACTATTTTGGGATTAACTACATGTTATATAAATATTTATATGTATATGTGTAGATACGTGGAAGGATTGAAGATTTATATAATAAGTATAAGTTGGAAAATCCACAAACTTGAATTGAGACACAAAAAATAAATAATAAAAGAATAATAGATAAATTATTACAAATAATGATATTTAAAAAAAAAGATTGATGGGACATATTCTTATAAAAAAATTAAAATTATATTAATACATTTTATATTATATAATTAATTAAATGTCATATAGATTTAAAATTTATAAAAAAATTATAAAAATAATTTGAAACTGAATAGGTCCCGAAACGCCAATTATGGCCGGAATGGTCGAAATGGATCAGAATTTAAAGAGTAACAGAACAAAGTGGTAGAGTGTATCGGATAATACACAAATGAAAAATTCCGACCGAAATCGAACAGAATTTAAAACTACTGTTTTGAAGGATTATAATCTATCCAGAATCATGAATTTCTGCAAATAAATGGCAGGCGATATTTATTTAATGTGTCTAGAATAGCAGGGATTGGTTAGAACATTAGTATTGGTGTATGCATATATATATATATATATATATAAAATCATATCTTTGTAGAATTTTTATATTGACTTATGCATATTTGAGATAAAATAATTTTATTATTATTTATTTTTTTTTTAAAATCAAACTTTTTATATATTATATTAAAAATATAATAAAATACAAAATATATATAATATATTATAATAATAAAATAAATATACAAGTGAAGGTTTGTTGTGTTGTTGAAGGAGGGAGAAAATGAAAGGATTGTGAGATAGAGTGTGAGGAAAGAGAAATAATGATTAAAATAGAATTTGTATGGTAAATAGTAATTATTTAAATTTAGATAAGTACTGTTCATAAGTAACTAAATATTTAGATATATATAAGTTAATGTGGAGGATTTTAAGATTATATTATACAAATATAACTTTACATATATATATGTATAGATCAATGCTCATGCCCTTGAAGGGTTGGGAAGCAGAGAAAGTCATCTCCCATTCCGGCGTCCAACAAGAATTCTACTAAATTGACCGGTGGCCATTAGGTAACCTCTTAAGCCCAAGAGCATCATTTCTTTGTGAAAACGAAAAGCACGTTGGCATCCAACTTTTTAAAAGACGAGACTCTGCAATGTGAAGCTTTGGCCCATTGAGGGGAATATTTCAATTTTTAGTGCAAGTCTTTTTCTATCATTTTTGCAAAAATTAGGCACTGTTTAAATAGTAAAAGAAGATGATATGAAAAATTTATAAATAATAATAAAATAATTTAAGTTAAAATTTTTATTATATTTTGAAAAATTAGAGAAAAAAATTGAATAAAAATATTATAAAATTAAAATTAAAATATAATTTTATTTTAAAATTTGAAAAAGTTAAAATGATTAAATGAAAAAATTTTAAAAATTAAAAAAAAATTATATTCAAATAATATTTAAATATACAATGAGATGAAAAAATTGAGATGCAAACGGAGCCTAAGAACAAGAAAACTATGACGTGACAGGAATGAAAGACAAGCGAACCCATTCTGGGGATAATATGGGCAATGAAAAAAGTCCAATTATTGCATGCACTATGACGTGACAGTAACCAATCATGACAACACGACATATTTCTTTTATTTCTAAAAAAATGATTTTTTTTTATTTTTTTATTTTTGGGATGGAACAGGAAAGCAACTCAAGCCCCAGGGCATGCGCCAGGGTGACCCATATGTACGCATGAAAAACGTGTCATTTCTGATAGTTTTTAACATAGTTGGATCAGTTTTTTATTTTATTTTAAATATTGTCTAAATTTCAAAGTATTAAATAAAAATAAATACACCAGATAATTTTATAATTATATTTTTGCTATTACCCACAAATAAAAACTCCATTTTCGCTTTTTACAAGGCTCTGACACTAACAAATGGTGACAATACGTATACATAAACTAAGCAAAAAAACCTCCACCTCAGTTTCTCTCTTTTTGGTTTTTGTTTTATTTTTTTAATTTTTTTGGACAAGGAACGGGATGAACTCATGGCATGCAACAGGGAATCCATTGTACGCATGAAAAACGTGTGATTTCTGACAATTTTTTTTAAAAACATTTTGACAGTTTTTTTAACGTATTGTTTGGTTATACAGTTTAGATGAAATTGAATAAGATATAATTTTAATTTTAATTTTTTTTAAATTTATTATATTTTATATAAAAATTTAAAAAAATTATAATAACTATATGAGATGAAATAAGATAAGACAGTTTGATTTTATATAAACAAACTAGCCTTATTCGCATAGTTGATGAATTTTTTTTAAAACATAATCTTGTTTAATTATATAATCTATCTTATCTCATTTAATTATTATAAATTTTTAAATTTTTATATAAAATATAATAAATAATTTAAATTTATAAATGAAAATAATATTAAAAAATAATATTTAATTCAATTTTTAACATTTATTACTATACATGAAAACCTAAAAGTATTGAATAAAAATAAATACACCATAATAAAATCAGATATTTTTAATTACGGGGAGTAAAAAGACATCAAATCTCTCAAGCTACTGCGTTCGTGGAACTCGGAAGAGCCGCATGGAAATGGTTAACTAATAAATGAACAATGTCGTAGACCAGCAATGATTCATGAATGTGACCCATATGGAGACCAGATTCATACAAAGTGGAACGATTGATTAGTCATATCATGTGATAACGCTGACAAATTTGCGAACACACTTGATAAAAAAAAAAAATAATGATATAGGCATCATTTTTTTATATAATTATATTTTAAATCAAATGTATTCGTATAAAATAATTTAAAAATAACGTCATTTTGTATAAATTATTTCATTTTAGAATAAAATTGTCAAAAAAACATTGTGCCTATATCTTTTTAAGAAAGGAAAAAGCTACTCCGATCGAGATTACTGACCGAAATAAACGATCGACTGAGGTGGAAAAGCCAGCTGACATTTTACGGTAGATCCACTTCAAGTGAAATTCAAAGACAAAAAAAAAAAACCCTTCCTCGGTCTCCGCGCCCTCTCTCCCATTCGCCTCCCTCCCAAGTCCCATGTGATTGAAAAATCGAGCGGTAAAGGTGGGTTCATTCCATCCTTTACTTCTCTCCGGCGCGGCAGAGTTTGTTGTTACACTGTATACTTCTCGAGTTTGATATTGAAAATTAAAAATTAGGTAAAATATTATTTTTTAATATTAATATTATTTTAAATTTTAAAATATTAAATTATTTATTATATTTTATGTAGAAATTTATAAAATTTATAATAATAAGATAAAATAAAATGGATTGAAAATGACTGAACTTAATTTTCACTTTTTTTTTCTTTTAAAAAAATCTTCAATTGTGTGAATCTGGGAGTGCGTTTTTGTGAATCTTTAACTGAATTATTGTGAATCTAAAAGTGTTTTTTCTGGTTCATTAGCTTAGTGCTACCTACCTATCAATTGACAAGAGCTTCACGCTTTTCTTGTACTGATCTGGGAAATTATAGCATTGGTAGGAGGAATAAAGAAAACCTGAATTTCACTCAGTTACATTTTCTTCTGATTATATCAAAGTAAATATGAACTACTCTTTTATGTGAATGTGGAGCATTGATTTAAACTTTGTTTAGATATTAAGCACAATCATTCCCAGTCAACGTTCCCAAGCAGATAAAAAAATGTAAACAAAAAAATGGAAGAAAATAAAATATACAGCTCAAATTCGTGGGTGAGGAGTTGGTTGGAATGAAGATCTTGGAAGCCTCCTCAATCAGCTTCTGTAAAATATACAGACCGTAATTTGTAGTTGGATCAGCCATAATTTCTCTTCTATATCAATCTGGCGATGCCTCCTCAAACAACTTTTAAAATGCAAGGTCTGATAATTTTGAAGGATTTGACGAGTGATAGAGGGAGGGAGAAAGAGCTATCAGAAATAGGGTTTAGGGTTACGATGAGAAGGATGGCAAAATACTAGTTTTGCTTTCATTTTTTTTGAAAAACTCTTTGCATTAGCAACTGTTTGGCATGAGTTAAACCACACCTTATGTGGCATGAGTCAAACCACTCATCTCAAATCCTTCGAATTCGAAATACTACTAGACTGTGAGAGGGAACTGATGAGAGAGAGATTGAACTAATGAGAGAGAGATACCTGAGGGAGAGTGTGATGAGTGAGAGAGCTTGATGAGAGAGATAGAGAACTAGTCTATATTTAGAGAGAGAAAAAAAATAATGCCAGCTAAGGTATGCTACGGATCAGTCGTGAACAGTGGCTGATCCATAGCACAACTCTTTTTTTTTTTTTTTAAGTCACATGGCAGCCAAATCATTCGGTCGATTCTTGTTTCTTGATTACTGTAACATCACCCTTGAGAAAACCTTTTAAAATCAGAGGATACACCTCTGTTCCATATTTTGGTAGAGTTATTTTGAAGTATTTTGTGAATAATAGTAAAAAGTAATGAAAAAGTAATGATAAAATATTAAATGAATAATTTTACATACAACTATAAAGTATGCAAATACCTCATAATTGTTTTAAAACAGAGTAAGATATACTATTAAGAAATTAATTTTTTTCATATGAGTACTATGTTTTATTCATTTTATTCAAAGGGATTATGCGGAGATTATACAATTTACAGTTATAAATATTTTTTTCAATAAATGTGAATAATGATAAAAAAATAAGTAAAAAATAATAAAAAATAATAATGAAATATTTTTAAAGACCCTGAGAATACCTCGACACCCAAACTAATTTTGAATTGCTTAACCAACATTATCTTCCATGTATTTAGAAAATTCTATCCCAAATTGCAAATACATGTATTAAAGGAGAAAAAAGTTAAAGACAAATACCGACCCTGTTTATGCTGAACGGTGGAAAGGCAGCTACCGCACATCTCAGTGCAGAAATGAAAGGCATGATTTGTTTTAAGAAAAAGTATTAAAATTAAAAATTAAATAAAATATTATTAAAATATATATTTTTAATATTATTTTTATTTTAAAATTTTAAAAAATTAAATTATTTATTTTACTTTTATAAAATTTTTTAAAAATTATAATAATAAAATAAAATGAGTTGAAAAAATAAAGTGAAAACAAAGTTTAAAATCTGTCAACAAAGGCAAAGACTCGAACTTTCTAGTAAACGAGATTTGACGGACCATCCTGATTTATGTGATTCGTTCCAACGACTCTTCACACGACATCAAACTACCAATTCTATACCCAACCTTTCCGCTCTATTGCATATAATTCTCAGTTTCTCGGTTTGTCGTCCAGACTCCACTCTCACTCCGAAAAATGGCTCTTGAGGTTGTCGCTGCTGTCAAGGCTGCTCCTGGCGCACCGGATATTCTTGGAGACTGTATGTCAACCCTACCTCTCTCTCTCTCTCTCTCTCTCTCTCTCTCTCCCCCTCTCCGAACACACTTCTGGGTTTTGATGGAATCTTCTTGTTTTGATTTGGGTGAGCATTTTGTTTTTAGGTCCATTTTCACACAGGGTCCTCCTAACTTTGGAGGAGAAGAAAGTTCCGTACGAGTTGCGTCTTATCAACGTTACCGATAAACCCGGATGGTATGCACAAACTCAGAGCCTTAAAGATCACTTTTTGCCGGTTTTGTGCTGATTTTAAGTGTCTATTCAAGTGGGGGTTGTAATCGTGTTTGCTGGTGATTTTGATTTTATAGGTTTTTGGAGGTGAACCCAGGAGGGAAGGTGCCGGTTGTGAAGTTCGATGACAAATGGGTGGCTGACTCTGATGTTATCGTTGGGATTCTTGAGGAGCGGTACCCTGAACCGTCTTTCATAACTCCTCCTGAATTCGCCTCCGTGTATGTATCCCACCTCCCCCCCCCCCCCCCCCCCCACACCGTGTGTGTGAGTCTGGATTTTGTGTTTACTAATCGTTTTACACATGAAATTCGCTGTCTTTTGTTGTGCGAATTAGTTATCCATCGTTTTTTAGTTAATTAAATTTATTCTTTCATCTCTTTTGGTTTTCTTGGTGGATCTCATCCAAAAGGACATGGATGAATCTTCCATCCGTGGTTGTCAGTTCTTGCTTGAGTTGAATCCACAAAAGAAGTTTCTAAATTTTACCCTCCTTTTTGTGGTGAGCTCGCAGGGGATCAAAGATTTTTGGGGCGTTTGTGACATTTTTGAAGAGCAAGGATCCCAATGACGGATCGGAGCAAGCTTTGCTTGATGAATTGAAGGCCTTGGATGAACACCTTAAGGCACATGTATGTGTGTTTACATTTAAATGAGACCCTTGAGATAGTTATTGGTTTTCCCTTTTTTTCTCGAACCTGTTAGCTGAGAAGTTGGAGGATGGATCAGGGACCTTATATCGCTGGAGAGAAGATAAGTGCTGTTGATTTCAGTTTGGCACCAAAGCTGTTCCATCTCGAAGTGGCTCTTGGTCACTTCAAGAACTGGACTGTCCCTGAAAGCTTAACTCATTTCCACAAGTACAAGAAGGTATATAGTTGTTATATTTGTTGCATAATGGGTGCAGCCTTGTTTTTGTTAGGTAGCTGTTTGGATCTATGCTCCTATGAGAGTTGTTTCTGTTTTGGTTTCTATTATTTGAATGGCGAACAGAGAAAACTCCTTTCCCATACTTTATGTGGAGATGCGTTTGTTATTGCTGTCCATACTACTATTCTAGGACTTAGGTCGCCAGGATCATGGCAATAGTATAGACAGTTAGTGTAGTTTGGTAGTCATATTGATAAACTTTTTCGTTGTGGCTGTGTAATGATCCATTGTATTTTTTATGTGGTTCATGCTGGGCCACATACAAAATGCAATGAAGCATTGTGAGCACTTCAGACCGTGTCTTGCATGTGTCTAAGACTATTGTTTCTTCTCACACTGTTTCCACTAAGCTACAAATGCATCTTATGGCGAAAATGACCTAAGGTGGTATTAGGAAAGACGTGATATGAGTTTGATGGTTGTAGTAGTAATCTGAGGGTCCACTTTTTCTAAACTGTATGTTGAAGTGAAAAATCAACTAAATTCGCGGATCATGAGTAGAGAAGGTTTTACCTTCCACCGAACTACATCCTTCCAAATTTCAATACAGAAGGGTTGGTTTGGTTTATCTGTTGAAACTTGGAAGTACCAAGTAGCAGTAATCTGAGGGTCCACTTTTTCTAAACTGTATGTTGAAGTGAAAAATCAACTAAATTCGCGGATCATGAGAAGGTTTTACCTTCCACCGAACTACATCCTTCCAAATTTCAATACAGAAGAAGGGTTGGTTTGGTTTATCTGTTGAAACTTGGAAGTACCAAGTTCAGTGGAAGTCTAAAATCTCTGGCAGGTAATTCGTGCTGGAGATAATCTCCTCCAGCCTGACCCTGTTTTACTGCCCCCTTGATAATTAACTGCTTTCTTTTCTAACCTATTTATATGCTTCAAAATGTCAACCCACATTAGAAGCAGACTTGTTTTACTATACTAAGTATGTGTCCTCAGTCAACAAATACTTAAATCTGCACTGAAATTCCATTTTCTGCTAGCCGATTGAACCCTACAGAAATTTCTCATCAAAAGAGGGTTTTTAACATGTTTAGATACTTTGTGGCCTTTTAATGGCCCGTATCTGGTGTTCAACATATGTTTTTAGAAGATTTTAGTGAAATGGACTTTTCTGATGTGAACCACTTTGGTCACGAGCCAACTTCTGAAGTCATATTTTCTATGGTTATATATTCCAACGTTTGTAGTTGAGGCATTGGTGGGATAAGAAAGGCCTTTGTGTTTTACTGTTGTATTAGGAATAGCAGTAATAAATGCATTGCGTCAAATCCTTTTTTCTTCTTTCCGAGTCCTTCTGTGCCTTAACATATGTTGATGTAAGGGCTGTATATCTTTTCAATAATTTGTAGAACGGTCCAGGTGGACCAAGATTGATTAATGGCATACCATATAATGTGGTTGGATATTTTTAGTCTAAAAGAGGCATCCATGTGAGAGTGAGTTTTGGCATATTATATTATAGGATATGCCATTTTTTTTTATCAAGTCTTGTTTGTTTTTATGGGTGGAAAAAGCAACAAAACTTGGAGAAGTTTGGGTTTTTACCAGTCGAAAGTTAATAAATACAAAAGTTGTCATATCTTTTGAGATGAGATGAAGCAGGTGTTGCATTATTCTACTTGCAGAAGTAGTAGTGAAATTGGAAATAGTTTTTCTTCACATGTTTGCATGTACATTTGGTAGTTCAGGTATAATAAAGCAGATCAGTAGAAGTTATTTTGGTTGATATTGGTCGATAAAGTTTTTGTCCATCTTATTTTGCAGTTGCTTCTCTCGGGAATCTTTTGAGAAAACCAAGCCTGCAAAAGAACATGCAATTGCAGGATGGGCGCCGAAGGTCAATGCTTAAAGTGTAGTTGTGAACTGTGGTTGAGACTTATGAACGTTAGGACCAATGATCCCATGTCTAGTAAATGTGATCTTATATGTTGTTTGTCCTAGCTACTGATTTTGCTTCTTTTTCTTCCCCTGTTTCCTGAACGCCCTGGTATTTTTTTCTGTCGGTGTTCTATTTTATGTACTCTGTTTTCCTTTGGGAGTGTGTGCATTTACCTAGATAACTCTTTTCCGGGTTTGGCTTGGGTTGTGGACAACGTGTCCCATTACAGGAACGAAAACATTACCCTCATCCAATGAAATTGGACTCGAGCCTAGTCCATATTCTAGTACAGGCATGTATGAGTTTACTGTGTGCTGCGACCTCTCCAGGAAGAATCCAACTCAAAAGTGAAGTTCAATGGGCAATTTGGGCTTATTTAAGGTGTAAAATGACACAAGTCGATGCCGCCCGCAATTCCGCATTTAGATTGACTTCGAAGTGAAACTTTCAAACCCGGAGCGGTAGAGTTACCAGGCTATGTTTACAGTCAAGAAACGGAAACGAAAGGAAATAGTGAACTCAAATATGACGGTTCAATGGTGTCGCGTATACACTCTTAATTTGAAGCCACCCAATTGTTCTATCTTTTGGTTATGGGAAATTCCATTTTACCTGTCATCCTCTAGACTGGGTTTAAATCAGGCCTATCAAAAGTTCTTATAGATTTGATTCTATTTAGGAAAATAGCTAAAAAGAAAATAAAAGATTAATGGTATTTACAGTCTTTAATGTGTACAAGTCTTATGTAATTCTTTTGAGAAGAATTAAATTCAATCTTTAAAAAAATAAAAATATTATTTTCAGAATAATGTTAGATATGGAGTGTGCAAGTGTTGCGTAATCTTTTTGAAAAAATATAGAATTTAATATTATTTTTTTTTCCATGTAGATCTCTAAAGAATAAGACATGAACTTGGAGTTTTTCTATCTCAAAAGCCAATACTTTGGAGCGACAACATCAAGAGTGATTTAGTCTTTGCTGTTAATATGATTCTCGGTTATTTCCTTTACACGCCCCTGCAAGCTTAGCGTGGAGGGACGCACGTTGAGCTTTAGATCAAGGAAGTCCGAATCTTGGTGAGGCTAATGGTTTAGTCTTTGTTGTCAACAAAATTCTCGGCTATTTCCTTTACAATTTTGTATTTACTAACTTTTCTCAGAAAGATTATACAATACTTGCACGTTTTACAGCTGTAAATATATTTTTTCTTATTTTAAAATCTCTACAGTCTACACCATACATCATTGATATAATTTGACTACGCCCTGCTTATGCACCCACCTCAAGAGAAAAAGAATTGACCGGTAGGGACACTGCCATGGTGGCACAACCAATCGAAAACATCAATTCCCTTTCCTCTACGCATGAACTTGAACCATGGATGCAGTTTGAGTTTATATCTCATGTTTCATCGAACATCACAAAAGCATCTCATTGTATGACTATTTCGTGAGATGTCAAACGATTATGTGTCAACATCTCAGTACTACACATGTTTATAAGACTAGCGTCATGGTCTATGATGCTGTGGTCCACCCACTTAGATTGGTATTTTCCTGTGGCAATACGTGGTAGCTGGCTGGTGGAACGATCAGATAGATTAGTACGTCGCTCGAAGTCTCTGGCACTTAAACCGGGACTCTAGTTCGACTCTAGAAGGCCAAAGGGTATTCTATACATTCAGTAGCAAAGGCGTGAACTTTCTAGTGAACAAGATTGGACCGTTCGCAAAACTTGAAACCACCATTAATACATATCTCAACCTATAAAGTCTAGCCCATGCGAGTGCATATCAATTGCCATTCCGTCGCTAATAACGTTGAGTTTCTCTATTAACGCCGCCCCCTCACTCCAAAAAAAAAAAAAAAAAATGGCTCTCGAGGTAGCTGTCAAGGCTGCCGATGATGCACCTGATATTCTTGGAGACTGTATGTTCGCATTACCTCTCTCTCTCACTCTCTCTCCCTCTCTGTGAGTTTATGGGTTAATTTGGGTGAGCGTTTCGTTTTCAGGTCCGTTTTCCCAGAGGGTCCTTTTAACTTTGGAGGAGAAGAAAATCCCGTACAAGTTGCACCTCATCAACTTCAATGGCAAACCCCAATGGTATTTACGCATTCTGAATCTGAAGATTTGTTTATATATGTGTGTGTGCGTGCGTGTGCGTGTGTGTTATTTTCAAGTGTTTGGACAAATTAACGAGTCTCGTTGGGTGGTGATCATGAATGTATATATAGGTTTTTGGAGGTGAACCCGGAAGGGAAGGTGCCGATCATGAAGTTCGATGACAAATGGGTGTCTGACTCTGATGTTATTGTTGGGATTCTCGAGGAGCGGTACCCTGAGCCCTCTCTCACTACTCCTCCTGAATTCGCTTCTGTGTATGTTCCTCAACTCTCTCGCTCTCTACGGAATTACGATTTTGTGCTGCAGTTATAAGACGGCTCTTTTGATTTACATGTGATTAGTGTATCATGAGAAGCTCAAGGATTTGGGCATTCCTTGGAAACAATTGATTTCTGCAATGGATGTGTATTGAGAATAGCAAACAATTGATCACTTGGAAAGATTTCTGCAAGTTTAGTTATCTTCATATAATTTATAATTTCACAAAAGCTTAGAGCATCATTTACGATGTCCTCCGTTTACACTGGTGCATGGAATAAATTGTTTTACACCTGAAAAAAGCTTCTTTTCTTTGTTGTCGGCGGGATCATTAGATATCGATCTTGTTCTCGTACGAGTTGATTTTTTATTTTTATTTTTTATTTTTGATTTGTGTCTCGTCCAAAAGGATTTACATTGATCTGCCATCCGTGGCTGTTAATATGTTATTGTTGGATTGATTAGACCCACAAGTCAGTCATTAATAATTTCTAGTTCTTAATTTATTAATTTTTTTTACCGTCCTTTTATTGCGAGCTGAAAGGGGATCGAAGATTTTTGAGGCCTTTGTGAAATTCTTAAAGAGCAAGGATCCCAATGACGGATCAGAACAGGCTTTGCTTAATGAATTGAAAGCATTGGATGAACACCTCAAGGCACATGTATGCGTCATATTTACATTCAAGTATATAGAACGCTTAATTGAAATAGTTATGCTTTGTATTTTCTTCAAAACTCATGTATGCTGAGAAGGTGGAGGCCGATGGAATCAGGGCCCATATGTTGCGGGTGAGAAGATAACTGCTGTTGATTTGAGTTTGGCACCGAAGCTGTTCCACCTCGAGGTGGCTCTCGGTCATTTCAAGAACTGGACTGTCCCTGAAAGCTTAACTCATTTCCATAACTACAAGAAGGTATATACTTGTTCATCTATATATATAGCTTTGTTTCTGTTTTGATATATCGAACCAAATGATGAGGCTAATATACATGTTTTTGTCTTATATATCTTATTTTGCAGTTGCTTTCCTCTCGGGACTCTTTTCAGAAAACCAAGCCTGCAAAAGAATCTGTAATTGCTGGATGGAAGCCGAAGGTAATTAATGCATAAAACGGTTGTAAATAATAAAAGGCCTTTTGAGCTTCAGATATGAACTGTGGTTGAGACTTGTGAACCTTAGACCAAAAAAGACATGGTTTGTTACCATGATATCCAATAAAATGCATTCTTGCCTGTATATGCGAGCTATGTTTTTTTTTTTTTTTTGGGATTCCTCTGGCCTGTTTGCTATTACTAATTGGTATCAATCAGTAGTTTATCTAGTCATGAGATTGTTCCTTTCAAACCCGGAGGCGCAAGTTTCCAGGGCATTCGCTTTATATATAGGAAAGAAACAAGAAACATTACCGGAAGGAAACGTGAATGGAAGACACGACGGTTTAATATTGTCGTTTATGTTATTTGTATTTGAAGTTACCATGTTACAGCCAATAGGTAAAATAAAACAACTGAAAAGAAAAAGTGAGCATGTAATTAAGCAACATCACGGCCTCGACCCCTTAATTTCCCGTTCACAAATCATTAGGTTTCGTTTGATTATGCAGTTAAGATGAGATGAAATATTTTGTTGAAAATTGAATAAAATATTATTATAATATAATTTTTATTTTGAAATTTGAAAAAGTTGAATTATTTATTATATTTTGTGTGAAAGTTTGAAAAAGTTGTAATGATTATATGAGATGAGATGAGATAATTTGGTTTTGTATAACCAAACCAATCCTAAAGTTTTCTCATTTTCATACGGCATCATTGAAGTTTATATATTTCATGAGATGTCAAAGGCAACCAATCGATTTAGGTGAGGTTTGGATAGTAAATTGAGATGAAAGCTAAAAATTAAATAAAATATTATTAACATATTATTTTTTAATATTATTATTGTTTTAAAATTTGAAAAATTTGAATTATTTATTATATTTTGTATAAAAATTTAAAAAAATTATAATAATTAGATGATATGAGTTAAAACTATTTTTTTACCTAAACCAGCCTTAGAGCCTGTTTGGAATTAAGTTTGGAAGCTTAAAAAGTACTTTTAATTAAAAGCTCTTTTAAATGATATGTTTGGTAAATTTATAAAAAGTGTTTTAATTACCTAAAAAAGTTGAAAGTCAAAAAATATCAAATTGAAACTTTTATAGAAAAGCTCACGTAGATAATTATATATTTTTAGAAAATTAATGTAACTAACTTTAAAAGTATTTTAGATACACGTTTATTAAATATTAAACAACTTTTAAAGTATAAAATTTATTATTTAAATTATAAATTATAAAACTTAAAATTATAGGTTATATTTTTCACCGCAATCTCAAATATGCGCTTACTAGTTTCGATCATAAGAATCTACGAATCTCGGTGTCGAGCAATCACTGTCGATTAGCTCCATCATAATTTTGAACTCCCAACTGCCCAAACGTACGATGTCCAACTGCTAGAGCAACACCCTGAACGCCCTTACATCACGGCAATCTCAACCACCAAATCGACACCCCCCAGACCACTCATGACAGCCACCCAAAGGTAACTGAACCGACCCAAAAGGGTTAATTACTGCTCAGACGTAACAGGAACAATCACAATTCACAAGTACTGCGAATGTGGACAGTGACTAGATCTAGAAATTGGTTAAATCAGTTTTGAGCTTTGTACCTAAACATAAAAAAAAGAGGAAATTAGCGTGGACTAGTGTAGTACTGCCGTAGGCTGAGACTCAGACTGCCAAGAACTAGCTTAATTTCCTTGGTTTAAAAGCCTAGCTTCCAGTTCCCAGCCAAGAACTACTTCATAAATTCTCCAAAACATTTTATCTGATGTTCTGTCATATATCAAAATTCCTCAGATGGGGGTATCGACATTAATTCCATGTATCTATTCCTTCTTTGATCATGTCCTCAGACCTCATTTGTCACCATGCATACGTTTCACGTGATCATTTGAAGTGAGACATCACCTGATGCAAACAATGAATTCAGACCCTTGGGCTCCTAAAAGACCGGTAACATCGCCCTCACAATCCAATAAATAAAGTTCCGGACTGCGACGACACACATGCAAAGTAGTCCCCACATTATTTGCTTCATTCATTGATCTCGTCAATAATAATTATTAACATCACATGACACAGCAATGGTACTAGTACTATATACAGCGTATATATATGTGTGCAGTAGAACAAGACGGAACACAGACAAAATTGCAAATACGGATTTTTACATGTCAAACAACTGATCACACGTGAAGATGAAGATGTCGTGATCTTCCTGCAGCTGGCCCTGCCCCATAAAATTCACAAAACAGGGCCAGGCCATAAGTCGTAGAAATGATGATGTATTTAAAACAGCTTGATGTAAACAGTAGTACCAAATGATTATCACGCGCGTAATTATATAAATACACAATTAATCGTACGCTAGCTTGATTAAAGAGCTAATTAATACATGAGTAACGTGGCTTGTCTGGTTGGTTACACAGCATGAGGATGGTTAATTAACTTAATTGGAGAGGACAATGGCGCAGATACTGGGATTCTGTACTCTTCCGTATTGGACTAGGACCACTGTGACACGGACTACATTTAGTCGAGACCCGTGTTTGGCTAAATGTAAAAATTTTGGAGTACTCAAGTGGCTCCGTACCAACCAGGCAATATCGCTTTCAGATAGCATGTTAATCGTCCGAATCTTTGGATGAATCCGATATCATCTTCTGGATCATCTGGCTTGTCTCTTCCTCGGACATTCGCTCTGCTTTGCTCTGAGATTGCGAATACGCCTCGAAGAATTCCTTATTTTCTTTCTCCAGTTCATTCCACACTGCAGTTATTGATGCACGTATTGGCTGCAGCGTTATTACTATATATGATCTATATATTCCCTAAAATAATCCTCTCTGTGTTCGTGCGTGCCTGCGTTTTTTTTTTTTCTTTTTTTTTTGTGTGTGTTGGGAGGGGGGGGGGGGGGGGGGGGGGGGGGGGGGGGTTACAAAATTAAAAGATGGGTTTCTTGCCTGTAAAGCTGTAACAAACAAAAAAAAAAAAAAGAAAGAGTTGAACTACGTTAAACTGCTCGTGAGATCAGATTCATCAAATCAGGTGCTCGTATATAACTTTTTCAAACCCAAAAAAAAGAGCTGCAAAGGCTATCTTGGCTTGATTGGCTCGTGTTGGAGTTCTAATATACCAAGATACAGCTTGCACGATTCTCGATCGTACCATCCGTTAATATTGGTTCAAGATCATTCAAGAAATAAATATGCCAAGCCCAATCCTATCTGTGATCTTGCCAAGCATTCAGACAAGGCCTAACATTTACTACTCAATTAGTAAGCCTCTCTCTCGCATATATGCTCGCATGCGAGTGTACGGAGTAAATATGCGTGTTTTTTGTGAACTAACGAGAGCCATAACGGCAGAAGATCAATAAGAGAGTGTTCAGGGAAACAAACCAGTGGAAGTGATAACAGGTTTGATGTTTGCATGTTTTGAAAGGGCTTCCATGCACTCTTCTTTAGTCATGTGAAAGATCAGACACTTCTCTATCAGGTGCTGCACCTATTCCAAGTAGTTCCGATCATCATCAACAAGCAGCAACAAAAACAGAAATTAAAATTAACTCACATACACGTCGCAAAAACAGAATTATTGAAACACAACGATGAAAATATATATAAAAAAAGTTATGATCTGAAGTACCATGTGTATATATGAGGCAGAAGAGTCTCCCATGATCCTATAATCCCTGATCTTCAGCAAAACTCTATGCGAAACTCAAAAAAAAGTATAGGAAATGGTTACAGTTATTACTGAGAGATCAGTAAGTGCAAGGAGCTGCATACCCTAGCGGAGGCTCCTCAAACCTTTAAAATATGGAACTAAAAGTGGAAGGATGGTAGCTAGAGTGGAGCCAGAAGTCCCACGTGGGAGATGGATGATAATTGGTTGGGAGGAGATTAGAGGAGATTTGTAAATGACCATTTCTTTGTCTTGTAGGATTGCCATTAGGCTGCATCCTTCCACGTGATAAGTGGGTCATCCCAAGGAGAAATCCTCCTAACGGACAAACCCATAGCGTGCAGGTGTTATCGGCCTCCCATTGTAGCCAATGTCACCCTCGTTGGCTAGCAGCCCACAAACCACAGGGCGACACGTATGTTACCAAAGGAATGTCTTCGTCTTTCCAATGAGAATGAAGGGCTATTTCGAGTATTCAAAATGAAGTGGTCTTTCCAATTTCTCAGTTTGCAAGTATAGAAATTGGCCCATACCATATTGGCATGTAGCGATTCGTCGAAATAATTGTTATCTAGAATGTTGATGTCGTGTTTCATAGTTTGAGCAACTCTGTGCATTGGGTTATTCCGTTCCTATGTCAATAGGAAATGAGGGCTTGGGATGATGTGGATACCTCTAATATCTAAGTCAGTTTAGATTTTGAGTTTGTGATCTGTATGAGCTTCCCATCAAAGTATGTGTATAGAATTTTTTTGCCTCTGAGGGGGAGATATTTATACCTGGTAGGGGAAATTTCTTGACAGGCTGATCGTGGTGGTGCCACTTAGTACCTCGGCCATGTCCTCTGCCAACTCCCTACCATGCGACAGACCATTCGTGCTTGATCGTGGTGATCCCTTGACAGACTGATCGTGGTGGTGTTGCTCCATACCTATGTCGTGTCATTTGCCTACTCCCTGCCATGTAACAAGCTGGCCATGCCTTATTGTGACGACCGCTGACAACCTTGGGTCTTTGTAGTGGTGTGCCCATCTCTGTCCTTCATTAAATACGACATGGCTTTAGTTAGGCGCGGACACCTTCCAGGTCTATCCAACTGTCAATGCTCAAGTGTTTGGATTGTCCCTGACCCTGTGTGTGCGGATTGTAGGCCAGTAGAAGTATCAGGCCTCCTGGCTTAATCCTATTCCCCGCGCGTGCTACCGCACTACTTCTTTATAGGCTTCCTGTGCAGACCTCACCCTTCATTGCTCGGCCCGGCCCATCCTATTCTCGATCCAATACCAATTTCGTCCAACTGGGCTATCCTTAGGCCTACCCATGCCGCGTGGGTTGGGCTCCTGCGGTCTAGCCCAAGACCAGGAACGCTCCCCTCACAAAGAACATCGATCTTCAACACCTACATGCCATTTCAAACTCGATCGGCTTCTTTCAGTTGATTAGGAGCTCCACAATGTACAAACTAAGCTTGTAATTACCTCATTGTCTTGTCTAGCTTTATGAAGAGGTCCAGACCCTTGTGGGGATATCACTCATATACCAATAGGATCCTAACTCTGCTACTTTCGATCGATGGCTCTTTCTTCCCTTGGATTAATTGATCGTGTCAGCTAGCGAGCTTGTCTGACTCTACGAAGAGGGCAGAATCAATCTTTTATAATCTAATTAGGCGAGAGAAATCAATGCTTAAGCGGCAGATCCACCGTCCCTTCCGTTAGCGTACGTCAAACTTAATTAGAACGTCTAACCTTATGAGTAAGGCTCAAAGCACTGTCAAATATTACAGGCAACAGGCAAAGATCGAGAAGTAATCAAGCTGGTGAATGATCAACTGGACCAATTGACAGGTGAGGAATCGACTGTGATTCGTGAGTTCCTTAGAGAATCTTGCTAACAACATGCAGGTCGCATGCAGGTTTGAGCATTTCATGGCCAATAATTGAATTATTGATTTGTTTTGTTTATATGAAAGAAACCCAAACTTGATCATGCAGCCTTTGCTGTAATGCATACTTTCTCATGTCCTGTTCCGAGAATTCTTGACAGTTTTGTCTTCTTCTTTTTTCTTCTTTTTGTAGTTCATCATCCAGTACCCCCATTAACATATTCCCTAAAAGAAGATAATAAATTAAAAAGAACAAAGAACAAATAGGTTCTAGTGGCACATGCATGCAATAGACTCATGTGCCTCAAGAATGAGTTGTTTGCTTCCTCCTTGATATTTTCTTCCGATACATGTACTCTCAGCCAACGAGACTTGGAACCCTATCTTTAATTTACAATTACGATATCATACGTACAAAAAAGAGTCGGAGCAGGAACCTGACATATTATAAGAAGCCATGCAAAAATCAGTAATGATGAATGCCGTACGTATTATTAATTACGATCTTTTACGCTGTTGGCCGTAATCTCCGATCGATCGATTTTTGTTATTAAGTTTTTCCGTTTAATGATAATTTAGATCCTCGGTCGAGAAGATTCGCCTACAAAAAGTGGTTGACACGTGCTCCATCTTGTTGCAGTACTGATCATCAGTTGCATCATGCGTACATGATGTAAATTGTAACCAATGGTGCAGCAGCTAGCTAGCTAGCTAGCAGTTCAGCTTAATTTTGCCATGTCAAGACGCATGACCAATAGCCATGCATGATCAGATATCATTTTAGATTGAGCTTGATGACGTGTCGGATGAAGATTGGTTTACAATCACGAAGCCAGGGTTGATGTTCTATCTCCATATGCGTATTCGTGCTTTTTAGCCTAGGGATTCTTTCTTCCAGATTCTTCGAGCTCCCTTAAATCTTGTTCGCGGTGTCAGAAAAAGTGCTGATATATATCTTATTTTTGGATTCGTACCCAGAGACAGTAAAATCATGCATAAAGCATCATTGCATGTTGCTCCTAAAGGACAAAGAAATCGGCACCCATCTGTGAACTGTGAAGCACGGCTGCTGTCGTAGGTTAAGATACCTCTTTGAGTACAGCTGTATTATGATTGAAAGCTCAATCAACATCCTACATATATGTGCTGCTAGCTAGGGTTGGATGTACAGCTACATGCTTCGAATGAAATCAGAAAAAATATTCTGCATTAATTTGTACTTAAACGACAATCTGCATCTTCGTAAATGAGCATTATGAAATATTGTCTCTCTCTGTATGTCTGTGCGCGGATTTGTCTACTCATCGCATAATTCTGGAAATCTGCAATTAGGCTGAATCCAATAGCCACCAAATTCATGCATGTGGATGCCTTCGGTCCTTTCATGGTCTCTTGTTTCTTATAAAGTAAACAGTATCCAGTTTGAGCCAGAAAGTTAAAAACATGCCTAGATACTGCAGGTTTGTTGTTGCAGAAAGTAAAAATAAAATAAAATAAAATATAGAAAAGAGAAGGATAGGGAGAAGGAGAGACATTTTTAGGGTTATATATGTTTTTGTTAGTTAGAAGTGTTCGAGTACATGACACGTATCTATATTTACAGCGAAATGAGGTTAGAAAAATAATAAAATTACAATTAATTAATGATTGATTTATATTATAAACTAAATATGGTAAATAATACATTATATTAATTAGCATATTTTCTAGAATATTATGAATATATTTGAAGTGTAGTAATATTCTAACATAATATCCTACCATGCAGTTTAGTCCAATTTTTTTTTTTTTTTTTTTAAACATTTGCCATTGAAGTGCCATTCAAGGACTTTATGATTGGGGCGATTTCTGTTGAATTCTCCACGAATTAATGAAACCAACTGAAAAAAATATCACATCCAAAAAAAAATATATATATATTTATATATAGTGACGATGAAGATTGAATTTCAGATGAAACCCACTTTATTTTAATATTATTACTCTTTATTTTAAATTTTATGATTTTTCGTCGTACAACTTGCTGATGTAAGATACGTTTGAATACAAACTCATGTCAATGCATTTTATTTAATTATTATAATTTTTTTAAATTTAAACATAAAATATAATAAATAATTTAATTTTTTTAAGTTTTAAAATAATAATAATATTAAAAAATAATATTTTATTTAATTTTTAATTTTTATTTAAATTCAATTTAACTAAGTTCAAAATCTAAATACAGTTTTAAATTTCTTTATTTTTCGCTTTTATTACTTCCCATCCGCGTCGGAAGCGCAGAAATCTCAGAATGAAGAGATATTTTGTTCGAAATATAATCAGCAGAAAAAGACGATTAGAGCCGCCTAAATTGACGAACGGTGCTGTTGCCAGTTATCAAGAAGAAAAAATTTAATTATAAGCGATTTTGTGTATTAATACGTATATTATTTTAATATAATTGATCAGAAAATAAATTTTATTAAAAATAATATTAATTTAAATTTAAAATATAAAGATAACAATATTAATAGATACATAAATTTATTTGTATATATTAAAACTCTGTCAAGAAATTAAAACGTACAGAAAATGTTACATTGCTTATAAGCGGGCGAGGAAATGAAAATCACCGATCTTGGTAATTGGTATGTCTTTAATGAAAAATGACTAGTACGAATTACAAATAGATAAATTTAGTACAATTTTCTGTAAATTCACTTTTTATAAAAAATTCATACAAAATTTATCTATTTAAAATCCGTTTAAATATTAAACTGAGTTAAATTAAAATAATAAAATATTATTATTATTTTAAAATTTAAAAAAATTGAATTATTTATTATATTTTATATTAAAATTTTAAAAAATTATAATAATAAATTAAAATGAGTTGAAGAATATTCAGTAATCAAACAAAATCTTAAGAATTTTTTACATAATATTACTGATTCCGGAGTCAGTGGGATATTTTCCCTGGATCAATGGAACAAAACCTTCAGTTTTATTTTTGCACTCGAAATTAAGTTCATGACAATGCCTAGTCTCTCCCTTGCAATTGTTACGAAGCAATTTACAAAATAATAATAATAGTGGAGAAGGTTCTTTCGAATCTTTATTCAAACTTAAATGATTTTTCAACCGAGAAATATAATAGATATTATAATACTTGCTAATTTCATTTATCCAAATATCAAAATTGCTAGGACCCCTAATTAATTGACCAGAAGGCCGTTGAGTTAAACTTAACTTATCTCATCTTATTTAATTATTATAATTTTATTAAATTCTCATATAAAATATAATAAATAATTTAATTTTTAAAATTTTAAAATAATAATAATATTAAAATAATATTTTATTCAAACTTTCATCTCAATTTACAATTCACTATATCCCGTTTCTGTTCCTGGGTCAGAATATGTATGTCATGCACCTTAATTGAATTAGACACTTTAGCCCAAAGAATATAGAACTTCGGGTCAAGAGTTAAAAAGTAAGGGAAAGTCTACTTTACCACCTCAAGTTGATCATTCTATTTAATCACTGGTTAATTTTTTTTTTTTTTAAACTTAATGATTAAAGAAATAATTTTAAAAAATAAAAATAATTTAATATATTAAAAAAATATAAAAAATAAATAAAAATAAATACTACACGGCATAAGAGTGAGACGAGATGACAGCTCCACTCAAAAAGTAAAGAGGTACAGAGACGAGAATTTGGCTATGCAGAAGTTATAGCCCAAGAAGGGAAAAAGAAAACGTAAGAAGAAACCAAATATTTGGAAAATGGGGATTTGGGCTGGGTAAGTGGGAGGCCCGCACAAGCGAGTTCTGCAAAGTAAGCAGCGTCAACGCTCGGCCAGCCTATTACCCCTCCAAAAATTCTTGCGCACGATACTGTTGGCGCGGCGAGCGGCTCCCACCGCTCGCTTTGTTTTCCTTACTCATTAGTTTAAGGCAGTTTGAAAAGGGCTAGCTAAGTTTAATTTATAGTGCTCCACCCGGACGAGCTTTCTAGCTTTGCTCCATGTGGGACTGACTATATAGCACGTTAGAACAGCACGTGCCCAGTTGAATTTGCAGGACCAGTGAGACTATTTTCCCCTCCCATTTTTTTTTATTATTCTCTTTGATTTTCAGCAGTCACAAAAAAGGAATTGTATTTCTATCATTTTCAGTGAATTAATGGTCCATACAGCTATAATGATATTGACGATCACTTGATTCATTCCCTCGAATCAATAAAGCATGCAGTAAGAGAAATACAAGCTGGCTTGCGCCTATGAAACTTGAAACACTGGTGAATTTTGTGGTGAATTCAATAGCCACGATCCTTTCTTTGATGTATCATCAAATAATTAATAAAAATCTATAAAATATTTTTATATTATTTAATACCATATTAAAAGATTATGAAATAACTAAAAAGATGATGATACATAGCAACGTCCATACTGAATTTTGAGAAAAAGTCGCAACATATTTACCGAGAGAAGAACATTAGAACGTAATTATGAATAAAGGAAGAAGCCTAAAGTAAGAACAACTTTCCTGCTTTAATTAGAATCATAGAATTTAGCTAATATGTATAAAATGCTGTGGTCCAATTCAAGTTGCACTGGCGCCAGGCAATTGACCAGGCAAGTTGGTTCCCCGGCTGCCTTACCTTCCTATAATAAGTACAGGATTTCCATTAGTACTCAGTAGCAGCCATCACCGGCTTTCCTGCATCATTCTTGCAGTTACAGATTGTCCTCCATAGCAATTATATCTTACATTTAAAGCTAGCAGCAAGATCCCGTGACCGAGTGTGCCCAAGCATTATGATTTATAAAGTCTTTGTACTACGAGTGTGCCTGAGCATGCTCAGGTTTGTGTGTGTACTCGTAATCCAGATGTACAAAGGCACGCTCGATCTCAGGCAGGAGCTCGAGCTTCTCCTGTAAGGATTCCCCAATATCATGAGCCTCCTGCAATGGCATGCCTGCTGGCAAGACTATGTCAACCTCCACAAAGAAGTGAGACCCAAAGGTATATGCTCGGACCGTATCGATATGCCTTATGGCCTTGTGGTGGTTCCAACAGAGATACGTTAGTTTTTGTAGATATTCCGGGGCAGCCGATCTTCCCACAAGGGAGTTCACATTTTCCAACACAGTCATTGACCATGTACGGATGGTGTATAAAGCCAGCTGCAGCGAGTCCAAAGTAATATGTAAGTGCAAGGCTGCTGAGAGAAAAGAATCAAATGCCAGCAGCACCATGTAGTTACAAAATCAGCATCTGATGGATAGATCCAACAGTCTTCATGGTGACAATTGACATATCAATCAGAAGATTATCACAGTTTTCCAAACATATTTCTTCAAAAGAATTATAAAGGTTAGTTACTGATCACAGAAAAAGAGAAAAGTGTACACGTGTGACAGCCTTTTATCTATTCCCTATAATTCTCTAGGTAGAACATTGCCAACTCCAAGAAGACCCAAGATGTAGTAGCTTCAGTAATATGTAAAAAGAAATGGTATGAACAGTTCCTTCAGCATTGTGCAAGTCTGCAAGCACAACTCTGTGTTGAACAAACAGAATTTTGAGACAGCAAAGGTACTTACAATGATCGCTCCAACAGGGTCCAGCCAATCATCAATATAATTTGCAAGGAGAGCAGCAATGAGTCCAATGATGTTGGTGATAACATCAAAAAAGTGATCCTGAGCATAAGCTTTTACAATCTCATTAGTGAAAGAACGGCAATAAATGACCAGAACGAATTTTACCAAAGTCACAGAAAGCATAATGCCAACAAGCCATTGCTCTTGCTTCTTGGTCAAGCTGAACTCATTCCCCTAGGAAGCACATAAATATTGAGAAGTAACATCAGATACTATTTATACTCTCAATCTCAAATATATCCAGTAATTCAGAGCTTATTGATAAACATAGTAAAACATATCTGTGGAAAATGGAACTTTTTAACACATTAGGAATTTTACAACACCCACTTACATCAGATAAAAGAGTGCGCATTGACTCCAAGATAATCTGCAGTCCAAGAGTTGCCATGACAGAGGCAAATACTAGGATACCCTACAAATTGTTATTGAAACACATCAAAATCTATTATTTTTAGCATTTGTATTGGGGGGGGGGGGGGGGGGGGGGGGTTGTTTTCGAAGTGAATAAAATGAAAGTAGTACTTTTTACTTTTACAGGAAAAAAAAAACAAATAGAGTTCCAAAGAGAGGTTGATTAGAATTGTACGAACAATATAAAATGACTGGGAGATCATGCTACTGTTTTAAATGCTTCAAAAAAGCATTCTAGGAAAAGATTGATGCCACCAATAAATAGCACACTGGTTATTAGTTTAGAATGCACCGCCCAGTATCAGATAATCAAAACCAATTAGGGAGTTGTGCTAGGAGACAAAATATTTAAGCATGCACCAAGTATATAGGCACACATGTAAGAATATAGACCTCAATATCATACGTATTTAAGAACCAAAAATAAAAAAGGAAAATCACATTTTTTTGCCCACAAAATATCACTCATTTCATTTTGCACCCAATACTACAAATAGATTTCATATGTGCACAGGAAAATAAACACGCTCAGTATAAACTTGATAAGCATGAAAATTAGGCTATCACAAAGTCTCATTGTAGGATGACTAACCAATGGCTGCATGCGTTTCTTCCCAATAGGATATTGATATGGGTTTGGTGTTTGCATGGAGAATGCAGTAAACCACAGGATGAAACCAGATAGAAGATCGAGAAGCGAGTCCAGAGTGGATGCAATGATTGCTAAGGAACCACTTTGTACGGATGCATAGACTTTAGCGGCAAACAGAACCATGTTTGCAACATTTGATATTCTAATGGCAAATGTTTCACTTTTTGCCAACTTTTCTCGCTCTTCCTGAAACCATAACAATAACCCCGACTTCAGTTTTAAGTCCCGAGCCAAAAATAAACAAACACAAACTTAAGCACTTAGAAATGTAATGATCTTACGAACTTTTGACATCCCAGGAATAAAACCACGCTCTGCTAAGGCATCCATTTCACTAAATCCCTCGAGCATTTCTACCTGCTGCTTGTAGTACTCAGCCACATAGTCTTCGGGACCTGAAGCCACCAAGCAAAACAATCGAGAGGGATTCACATGATGTCTGCCAAATGTCAATTAAGAGTTATATTACTTGAAGAATCAGTCTAGTCAACTTCACTTGCTCAGTTAGTTTTTATAACTAACCAATGACACATAAGCTATGCAAATTGTGACTTCTGACCCGTTTACTAGGAAGTTTGTAACCTCTATGCAAAATGATTTAAGAGAAACTATAATTGAATTCTATCACGCTGAACTTTTAAGCCTTTTTATTGAGTTTGGATGGGAAAATTTCAATCCCAGAGATTTTTTTTTTTGCGATTTTTTTATATGTATGTGAAAGTGGTGAAACCCATAGAAATATGTTTGGGAAAAGAGAATCTTTTAGATGTGTGTATTTTTTTTATGTGTTCGTTGAAAGTGTTAGAATCTTTCTAGTTTTTGTGAGATTTTTTTTTTGTTTTTTTCTCTTCGAAACCAAGGCAGCTGAAGAGAGGAAAAGGTTTTTTTTTCCTTCTGTTGGGAGATGGACAGTGGACACCAACAATTTTATGGTTGTTTGGTTATTGAACCAAACTCAACTCAATTCAAACCAATCATTGATGGGACCACTACTTTTCAACTTTTTATAAAAAAAAACTCATCTTAACCTACTTCATATATTTCAACCTAAAAAGTTAAACTCATCTCAACCTAAAAAAAATTAAACCCATCTCAATGGGACCCACAAAATACTATTATTCACAACTCAACTCAACTTATCTCAGCATCCAAACCCAGAATCTGTAACGTGAAAAAAATTTCTGTTATTCAACCTTAGTAGCTTCTAAGATAAGATCTACGAGCCAAATATCGTTCTTTTGGTGATATAGAGGATATAGTACCATACATGTCTAAACACAGGCATACACAGATAGGCAAAGTGCGATGATAACTTACAATCTCAATCATTCGGGAAGAACCCGAGACAGCCAAACAACCAACCAGCTCAAGAGCAAAGAGGACCCCTGGAATAAAAATAAAAATAAAAATCCAATGCCTTCTTCAATCAAGGAAGATTCCAAAAATTACTCAAATGTTCCCTCGGCCACATAGTTGCTCTTTTTACAGTCAGTTTGCTTTTCACCTAATACTCCCAATCTTCGACCCAAGCAACTACTACCACACATAAATGTATGGTAAAGCAAACTGAAGTTCAAAACACCCACAGCCTTTGTTTTATGCAGAACAACGTACACCTGGTTCATATACATTTAAATACATATTGAAAGTTGAAACGCTAAGAATCAATTAATTCCCACTGCCTGAAAACCAAGAATAAAGTAAATGCAAAGACAAATAAAGCAATCAATATAATACTGTGGAGAAAACCTTTACAAAAAAAGAATACTGTGGAGAACATAACCATATGGAAATAAAACCAAAACAAGCAAACTTCCAACGGACAAAAGAAATGGGAATAGAATATTGGGATTGCAGATCAAAAGAGAAAGATCACAAGCTAAAAGTAATAGTAAAAATACCTAAAACCCCAAGGCAGTCGTGGAGTCTACGAGGAGGCTTTTTCTCCTTCTGCTCTGGGCATAACTGTAACCCGTCGAAGTTCAACCGCCAAGACCAGTCAACACTGTTAGGCTGAGACAAGAGCGAGCGCTCCTCGTCTTGCTCGGACGTCACCGACTCCAACATTCTCCACCACCCAGAACTCGATCAGGGAAGATATGGAAACGGCTGTTGTGGCTGCTAGAATCTGAGATTTTTGAACCAGGAAAAGTATATGAAAGAGTACGAAACTTGAGAACAACGAAACTGTAAAAAAAAAAAAAACAAACAAGGTGACTCGCTTCTGATCCACGCGCCTGTTTACTTGTTGAAAAATAGAAAAGCGTGGGTTATTGAACGGCAATTTGGAGCGTGAGGATAAGGCTATTCGGATTTGTTGACGTGTGGAACTGTGGATGAACATTGGACCAGTCACTAGTGACTAGTGAGGAAGTGAAACTGGTGGTGATAGTAGTGTAGGATTTTTGTACACGTGGACGGGTAGGATTGCGTGAAAGCGAATGTAGCCTGAGGTGTGCGGAGGAGAACGACGGACGGGAAATTCAAATACCCGAGCCACGCGATTCTGGTTCTTTAAGTGAAGCGTCCCAGTTTGGATTTCGAACCGGGACCAGTTTTTCGTATTGGATTCTATGTTTATATCGGTGATATTATTTGAGCATCCTAATTGAATTATACAAATATAAATGCAAGATTCGCATAATATCACATCATTTTATATTTGATTATTTTACTCAAAAATTTATTTTCATATTATAGTATTCATCTATTAGTTAAAATAATAATAAAATATTATCAGTTTAATAATATTTTTTTTTCAAAATTAAGAGTTATATGTAAATATTAATATTCTATAATAAGAGACTTAGATAAAGAGAATAAATTAATAGACTTGGAATATACATAAGAACTCGAGTAATTGAAAACTGATGTCTACAAATATTCACGGTACAACCATTAATTAGACAAGAACACATCTAACCTACACCAATTCCACAGAACCAATTAAGGGACATTTCACAATTCCACATCTGGGTCAAAAAGTATCATCACGAAACTAATTCCACATCACAAAACTATCATCACTAGTCTTCAGCACATTTGGTTTTACATAATCAACACATATGGTGATATATTTTCACCACAAAATCAAACTAAACTATAGGCAATCACAAAATGTTACATTTTGTTATAATATTTTAGCCCATCACAAAAATCAATTCATCACAAAAATTTGCCCATCACAAAAAATAAAGACAATGCACAATCACCAAACTAAAAGTGAGGTAACCACATCTGATTACATAGTTGCTACCCAGTTACATGTATTTCCATCACATGTGGCTAGGTGGCCACTACAATCAGACAAAGTGTACGTTAAACATATATTGCTGTTAATTATAATGTCAAAATAAGCCAGACAAAAACATACACACCTCCAAAAGGTGTGGAAGGGTCCTCAAATGTATATGTGATTGCAAACTTAGAAATTGAAGTTTTGTAAATTTCATCTTGAAGACGTTGGAAATAATCTTGTTGCTTTGCATTCATGCTAACAAAATCTAATTGCATTATTCTAGCTTCAAACTTATTCTTTTCAAGTGCAAGTTGTTCACTTCTATCCTGCTTTGTCTTAATGACTGATTCTCTTCTCTCCTCCATGCATATATTTTTGTCATTTGAGGTGTGAGTTAAACTACTATTAAATTCAGCATCTGATACTTCGCTAAACTTCATCTTTCTTTCTTTTTTTTTTCTCAGTTTTCTTGCCTGGAGGTCTCTCATAAATGATCTCGACATTGTCATCCAAAATATCATCTTCGACTGGAGTTAAGTTAGCACTGGTCAGACGTTTTTCACATGGTTTCCTCCTCGTTGATAATGTTGATTGTTGTTGTTACCATTTTGGTTCATGTCTCAATAGACACCAATAATGCTCCATGGTAAAAGTTATCTTTTCAACCTCTTTGTACAAAATTTTTGCATTCTCAATCTTAAATGAACAAAGTAATAAAGTTAGTATGTAAATAAGCCCAAACATAAAAAATAAAAATAAATAAATAAATAAATGAGAAACAAAATTAATACCCTATCCAGCTTCATGGTACCACTCGGATGTAAAGACTCTACTTGTGCTACAACAACATAAAACTTGTTTATGCATTTTTGTATGGATTGTCATCGATTGGTCAATGACGCAATCGAGCATTCCAGAGTGTTTGGTTTTTTATGCTCATTATGGTATTCATAAATTATTTCCTACATTTGTATGGATTTTTTGTCAGTCCCCCATATAGTATCAATGCTAATATTTAGTCAAGCTGAAACAATGAAATTGTCCTTCTCTGTGGTGAATGACATACCTCGTTGAAATTTTTGAATGGCCTTCAACTTGTGATTGTTGGACCACCACATTATCATGTATGCTATTGAACGAGATGCTATCTTTCCCTTATCCACTACTTTGCAAGAGAGTGGTGAAGAAAGGATCCGCATCAAATGAAGGCTCCATCCTTAAATAATTTAAAAATCATTATAACAAGCTAATAGAAATGCATATAGAAAACACAAACTGTTGTTATAAAAAACACAAGCTAATAGAAAACACAAGCTGTTTTCACACAAAATCAACCTTGCATGCCATAGAAATAAATACATTTGAGATTTGAACTCGAAGAATTTGAGCATTTCTTGGAAATAATTTTGGTGATATTGAATCCTAATGGTAACCAAGGTTGCCGACTTTAGGCTATTTTCTGGTTTAGTGTAGTAGTACTGTAAATGCTATTGCCTTTTCATTACGTCATTCGTCTCATCATAGTGTGGCTGACTCATCAAAGCATATGAGCTCCAAATGCTGGTGAATTACAATCTAAACCCTCCTTTCCTGGCCAAACATTTTTAACCTTTAGTTTCTCATAATAGGAGACTAATCTGTATCTGTATATCTTTCTTTATTTAAGATATCTGGTTCATCGAGATATGTATGTCGGGTAATTTATCCACATCTTAATTAGTAGGCTGCAATTGACTCCTAGAAAAACTCTGTTTGTTTTTGTAAAGAGCACATTACCTCAAACAACTCAAAATAGCCTTATCATTTACTATTGCTAAAGTTGGGTTAGCTCTTGCCTTTGCGTTAGACTTTCATCTACAGCCAGCCACATGGACTCCATATATGAACCCTGGAAGGATAATGATGGATTTTTGTACATGTGTTATAGCAGTGAGAAAACCTGAATTCTCAAATTCTACACACAAAATCCCTTTTATTGATTCGGACAAAATCATCTCTTTAACTTATGTCTATTGGTTAATTCGAGCAAAACATCAATTCCCCAAACAAAATCCTTTTGATTCAAAACTTTACAAGAAAATCCATAATAACAAAACCCTAGACCCTCAATCCACGATAAAATCATCACACCACTTCTAAATTAACATCACAATTAAACAAATTTCAAACATACTTACCTATTTTTCGAAACTCATGGTAGGATGTGTTGGTGCTGTTGCAGCGGACATAAGCTATTGCAATTAGGGTGGAAAATCGTGTTTTTGGGTCGTGTCAAGTTATGAATATTCGACTATATAGATCAATCTGAATCTAACATGTTAAGTTAAACGCATCAAACTTTCAAGTCCTAACCCAACCCATTTAGATAATGGGTCATGTCGTGTCACTCGTTTCGATTTTTTTTTTTTTTTTTTTAAAAAAGAGGGTGGAACCTCCATATAACATTATTACCCCTCACTTATGACGGAAGAAAATCTTCTAACAAAACAACAAATCCTACCAACAGAGAAATAAAACTATCCCCCACCAAATAAACTATATACTTCCAGAAATTTTACGAATATAAGATGTGCCCATTTTGTCTAGTCTATACAATCCTCTAGTCACCTGAGAAAGTTAAGAAGTGTTCGTGTAAACTATATTATCTCCCATCGCACCTTTTCTGGCCAAGGAGTCCACCACTTGATTCCATTCCCTAAAAAAATCTACCACCTATTTAATAATTAATTAGAAATATGTAACACGACACGACTCATTGTTCCATATAAATTGATTGAACTAACACACATAATCTATTTGACCTTATTAATATAATTTCACATAAAAGTTCAAATATATATTTATTAGTAGCCACAACATATTAAAAAAACATAAGACTACTTACTAACAAAAAATATCAATATTACAACTCAACAATAATAAAATTGTAATTTTGAAATAAATCTAAACGAGTTGATTTCGAGTTAAACGGGTTGACTCGTTATTGAACCGTTTATAAATCGTGTCTTAGCGGGTCAACCCGTTTTAACCCGAACTCGTTAACGTCAAACACATACCCGTTAATTTCGTGTCGTGTTCATATTGGGTTCATGGATGGTATCACATATTGTCACCCCAAGTTGAGATGAAACATAAGGTGTTGGACGGAGCTTTATCTAGGAGGGGATCAAAAAAAATTGATTTTGCAGACATAGGAGGGAATCGAAAAGGCAATGATTTTATAAAGATGGAGAAATGGAAGAAATTCTAGTAGAAAAGAAGAAATGAACGAGGGAGAAATGGAGGAGAAATATCGCGGGAACAAGAAATGGGAAATGAGTTCGGGAGAGGGAGAGAGAGAGAAAGTATTTTTTATTCACTTTGGTCTAGCTACAATAAAAACAAATATGACCTCTAACCCCGAATTACTGTAGCAAAAAGTCATCTTCTTTTGAAATTGTATAATCTAATGTAGTCTATTTTTAAGTTTTATTAGCCAAACTCCTTATTGGATTTGGATTTGCATAATCTAATGAAGATGCTCTAGCGGATAATGAACTCTTTTGGATGAGTCGTGTCTGATGAAATATTTTGAATGCTCGTGATTACTCAAATATTTTATACTTTTATTTAATAATTAAAAAATTGATTATTAGTAAATTTATATATATTTTTATAAATATTTTTAAAAAAAAATTAGACTAACAGTACCGCCCAACGATAAAAAAAACTAAACGTTGGCGGCCAGCGCAGCTTTTGGGCTGATAATGGGCTATCCTCTGGAGAAAAATTATCAATTTAGGTTATCATATAATCTTTGTACAAATGAAATTGAAGGTATATTTATAAAACTAAAATTCACTTCCGACAAAATAATATGATTACATATATTAATTTTAAATAGGTTGTAAAATAATTATAAGTGTATTTGTATCATATAATCTATATCATAAATATAGAATTTCATGGACCCATCAGGATTTGGTGATTCCTACTCACATCTCGTTCTTGTTACGAGAACTATTAATTTATAAGCCTTGCATCACACATAGGAATGCAATAGCCATCATGGTTTTATTTCTGCTATTAGAGCACCAGTAGCGGCCTCAACAAACTTTAGCCAAAATTTGATTATAAAATTCACTTTTACAAATTTAACTAATCACTTTTTAACAACATCAAATAACAGGCTCAATAAATCTATCACTATTCTATTAAAACATTGATTTAAACTTTCTTTTATTTTAATTCTATTTATAATTACGGCCCAAAAATTTCTTTTGTCCCTTTTCCTCTACCCAGTTCTCTGAGTCCTCTCTTTCTCTCGTCGCAAAGGGGACCGTCGAGCACTTTGGTAGCTGGATCTTCCTAGCGGCAACACAGATTCAAGCAACGAACAACACGCGAGGAGATTTTCATCTTTTCTATATTATACTTCAAATTCAAGCATAGCCCAAGTAGATTCAAGCACAACCCAATGAACAGGTTCTTCCCTTCAAGCACTTTGGTTTTGCACTTCAAATTCAAGCATAGCCCAACGGATTTCAGGTCCTATAATCTAAAAATCAAATTCAGCTAGGAGAATCCAGAATCAAGTTTCTGGCATCTCACAAAAAAAAAAAAAAAAGAAAGAAAGAAAAATAGAGTTTGTGTGGCTTACGGTGGCGACTGTGGGAGACGATGGCGTTCCGCGTTTGCGACTGGGAGTCGATGGCGTTCTGTGTGGTTGCGATGGTGGGAGTCGATGGCCTTCGTGAGTGAGTTTTGTTTCGGTGCTTGGTTGTTCAAGTTGAAAGAGAGGAAATGAAATGAGGAAAGGGAGCCCGTGTTGTTTCTTGGAATCTTTCTACTTGCACGGGAGAGAAGAAGCAGCGGACGATAATATTTTAATCTAAAAAAAAATTTGACCAGCCCTTTTGGCTCAATAAATTTGGCCAGTAATTTAATCTAAAGTTAAAATTACTGTTCATTTGTTGAGCCCACTATTGCACATTATCTTACACTTTAGCTATTCTTTAACTATAATTTAGTTTTGTTGAGTTCACTACTAGTGCTCTTATGTGTTAAGACTCAGACGCCGCGAAACAAAAACTTCATCATAAACCAAAGGGTATTGTTATATCCACAAAATAATTACATAAAATAATCTGACAAGTTAATATAATTTTATCTAATCTATTAAAATTAATTTTATAATATGATAAATCATATCAACTCATATTAATTTATTAAATTATTTTTATATAATTTCTTTACGATTAGATCAGTATTTTCCTAAAAGAAAAGCTCCATCACCGCGAGACGTAGGTTTCTCTCCCGAAAAGATTTGGATAAAAAAAAAAAAAAAAGTATTGAAAATTTACGTAGAACCTAAGGAGATTGAACAGGAGAGAAGCAGTGCCCTAGCTGTCGATGACCGTTGAAGTGTTTGGTAAACCGGATTCGGCACGTGTGCTGTGTCTGATTTTCATACCGAACTCCGAATAGAATTTCTCTTATATAACTGTCTCATATTCAGTAAATTTGGTATCACATTATGTAAATGCCTTATATTCCGTAAATCGAGTTAATATTATGTCTTGGTTCTTATTTTTTATATATAACAGGTTATTTAAAAATAATATAATCTATTAATTTTTCAATCTTTCACCGTTAACAAAAAAAAAAAATAACAGTCCAATCATAAACTATTAAGTGTTTTTTATATAAAAAATAAGCAGCCCTCGTGGTGGTTAGCTATAGTCATCCGTCTCATCAACCACCTGGGTGGCCTCTTTGGGGTCACCGGTGGTGACCAGGTGGTTCCCGACTGTCTTTACAGGACCTTGATTTTATTTAAGGTAAAATAAAATAATGTTATATATAATTTTAAAGTGTGTAAATACTATAATCGTTTTAAAAATAGTGGAGTTTGTTATTAAAAAATAATTTTTTTATACAGATTTTATATTTATTTATTTTTAAAAAATGATTACACAATACTTACCACTTACATAATTCACATCTATAAATATAATTTCTCATGTAAATATAATAATCGTTGGATAGAAAATGATATGGCCATGTAGGGTCTAGTTTATTGGAAATTTCGAAATTTATTGGCAAAAATAAAAGGAAAATATCAGAAAAACAAGAGATAAAGTTGAAATAGTTGACCAAAAGGAGGTAAGGAAAGTAAGATTCAACTGTTAAAAACTCACACAAAAAAAAAAAAAAACTGTAAAAAACGATACAACAATTCTCCTTGGATCCTCTCTCCATATTTCTATGAAAACGATAAAATATAATGAATATTACCTCAAATGATGTAATTTTTTATTTCAAATTAAGTAAATATTTGTATTTGTATTTATAATTTATATGTTTTATTTATTATTTGTTTATAATTTATATGATTTATTTACTTTTTAAATTCGTGAATGAGCATCCAAGCCCTCTCACGATCATTCGATTGTATTGGTAGGTTCTGATCCCATAAAACAAATTACATCAGTAATAATGATTATAAAAATAAAATCTCAATAATTATAAACAAAAATTAAATCAAAATATCGCTCCATTTTATCTCTTTATACATTTACTAATTATTTAGATGATAATTTTATAAATAGTAATAAAATAATTTATAAACAGTTAGAAGATTATTCCAGCTCTTTTAGATTAGGAAAATATTACTTCGTCTACCAATTCTTACTGCTCTACTTGACCGTTCGGAAATTTTTTTTTATAATTTTTTTGCTTAATGATTAAGAAAGTGATTTTAAATGTATTGGTGTATTTTTTATTTTTTAAAAATATTTAAATATATTAAAAAAATGTGAATAGAAAAATGAAAAAAAAAATAGTTGCAAAAGTACCTAATGGTCAAAGCGAGAGGGCTACTCTGGACGGCAAAGCCCGAGTCTTTAGGTTAGGTTTGGGTACAAGAATATCTCAGATATTTTTAGAATACTCTATTATTATTATTATTTTATTATTACTTTTCGCCTACTTTTTTATTATTATCAATTGTTTTTTAGTTTTTACTACTATTTAATATTTTTTTATTTTTTTATTATTATTCACAACTATTCTAAACACTTTTCACTAACTAGGAGGCTCGGCTCCGTTCTAGAAATCGATGTTAGAAAAACTAGATCAGAATGAATAGCAGAAGCGATATTACCTCACAGGAAATATCTCAGATCTAGTGCGGTTTTACCTCACAGGAAATATTTCAAATCTAGTGCGGTTTTACCTCACAGGAAATATCTCAGATCTAGTGCGGTTGTTCCACGGATTCTCTAATGTCGTTATTTTTCAACAATCTTCACATCGATTGTGGAGTGTGCTATGTGGCAATATCAGAACAACACTTACACGTTCCACAACCTAGATGCCGTGACTAGAGAGAACCATTTGAGAGAGAGATTGTTCTTGATTATCCAAGTGTTTTTTCCAAGGAGGGGGAGAGACTATGTAAATAGCCTCTCTAGTGTAACCCCATTGCTGGCCATTAAGAGCAACTTCATAACCCCCAATAGGAGGTGAATGGATGTCCACTATGGGTGCCCTTTTCTGACATCTCTCACTCACACATAGTGGGCAAGACCCCAGGTCTGCATTCCTCAGTATGTTCTCAATCTTGTTCATACTGGCAGATAGGCTGTGCGACCATCGAGCACAGTTGTAAAAGAAAAATGGGAGCACTATACCAAATCTCTCCGAGAGAAGACCAGCATAGCAACATTCCTAAAAGTGTCTTGTTATGCCTCGACTCATTTGGTCACATCAGACTAAGCATCTCTAATCCCTCTCGAGTCCAAATGACTCAGAGCAATGCTCAATCTCTATAAAACATAATGTACTCACAGCTATATTGCAACCTCCAAGAAGCAACATAACTTGCCGGCAATTAATACACACCATTACCGATGTGTTACCAAATAGTCTTCCCTTCGTGCTCATGTCATTTAGTTTCAGTCTAGTTGCTTTCCCAGCAATGCCTCTTTAGACCGCATCATTCATGGCCATAGATAACATGCCAAAGTAGCAAACACTAAAACATCAACCTCGTGACATAGTCAAAGGTCTCCTAAGGGCATAAATAAATTAAGGTCATCAATTATAACCTACAGGACTCACACGGCGAGGAAGCAGGGAACCATTCACTCACCTCTACTGTTGTCTGCTGGTCGCAAAAGCACATGTAGTATGAAATGCACGCTACAGTGGAGTTCTCTTTCCAAAGAAAGAGCGTATTTCTATTCTCAATTCACCATACAGATCTTAGTTTAGTCGCTATCTTAGCGCCTAACCCGAGTCCCACCATTTGCTCACAATCCAAAGCGCCAAAGAGGGTCTCGCATCTGGCTAAACCACAAGCTATATGGATTGTGGGTAACCATGCACGGTCCTTAGACCTCATCTTAGCTCCCATTAAGGCGACATATCTATTGTGTCTTCCAACTTATCCCTCTCCGGACAAGTACCGAGTAACATATTGTCTCATCTTTGCTCGCTACCTCTTTGTAGTGCCAAAGGCGATTGCTCGTGTGAGTGAGCCGATCTAAGCCTGTCAATATACTTTTTTCACCATAACTCCTAAATTTATGGTGAATGTGTGTGCTTACCAAAGAATGCTTCCAATCACGCCACATGATCATTAACACATCAGTATCATGTGCATGACGAGCAATACCATGAGGTACAGAGAAATCACATGGTCAACAACAAATTATTAAATCACAACTCTCAAGTGGTGTTTAATGACTATTTCTCTCCGTGCACATTCTAATGTGTAGTAACTTTCCAAAACATGCTCCTACCAAGAGACTCAGCTTTTACATGTAAAAATCATTTGCACAACCATGAAGTCAGCAATGACTCATCGCGAATCTCATTTAAGTCAGACTCACAATATAAGCTGTAGATTCTAATTAGCAAGTCTAACTGCGATTTTTAAGAATCTACAAGGTGACCACAAATGTTATTCAGCAAACTTAATTTGCGACTTCAAAGTTTCATATAAATCTCTTGCACTCAACAAAAGCATGTGAAATAACCATTATTTATTTTTCATTAAGGGTAAAGCGATTAGGGCCTTTGCCCCCAAAGATAATCATAATAGTCTAGTCATTACTTTTAACAACAATCTCATCACAAACTCACTTAACCAAGTAAGCCATATTTACCCTCTAACAAAATCTAAACCTCTAACTCCCATGAGAAAACCAAAATGGAAACACCAAACAGTATAGGCAAAACGAGATTCTTTAGTATTTTCCATCTCATTAATTGTTTATGGATTTTGAACAAGAGCTCCTAGAAATTGTTTTTCTCATAAACAGTCTCACAAGACATGAAGTCTGAGCTACTTTTCAGAAACCCATGTCCATTACCTCGTAGTATGGAAAACCTTTTATTAGGTGACAATTAATTATCTAAGATAACCAATTCGCAATATCTCTTAAGATGACACTTTTCAAATATTGTCAACAGCGTTCAAAGAACCCTATTTTATTCAATAGGTCATTTAATAAAAAACAACGACTAGGTACATTGGGTATCTCTAAATAGATGGTTTGTTTAGGCCGCATGTAAACAGTACCAGCAGCATTCATTCGCTTTCTGTACCAAAAAAGTACTAATAACAATCGTGCGCTCAAAATACTTCATGCCTAAACAGCACAAAAGCCAACCATCTAATTCTCCTATGAGAATCAGCTATTTAACACCTTTAAGAAAAGTTTTCAATAGATATGCGATCAATAGCTATCTAAATGCAACTCAATTAGTGCCAAGAGATGGATCTATACCTCTGTTAACTCCACTTTTCCTTTGTCAATTAGATCAACAACCCTAGGTTGGATCATATAAGTGAAGCGAATCTAAGATTCTATGTTGAGATTCCTACTATGTGAATTCAATACCTTTAATGGAGCCATATTACAAATATTCTCTTCTAGTTTCTAAACGACGAGAGAATATTGATATAAAGCTACCACGCTATTTATGAGGATCCTTATATTCTATAACTTTTGGGAGTCACTATCACTAATGGTACACCTTAACTCAAAGGTATACTTCCACTAGTTGTTGAATTACTCCCACTATTTTCAGCTATCTTATATAAAAAGAATTTTGAAAATATTAAGGTTAAGGTAATGTGGAATGAAACGTGATGAAAACGTTCTTTTAAAAAATAAGTGTTACAAAAATTCACAATTCCCCACCCTCGCCGAAAATACGAGTAATTCTCTTGACTCAACCAAAAAATGATCAAACTTAGATCCTCTCGAGTTTTAATAGAATTCACGTTTGCACAAAATAGTCACTCAGCCTTTCTCAAAAGCGAATGAACTCAATCTAAGGACGACAAATCAGAATTAAGGTTACAACCCCATATTATATCAACCCAAGTGTGATGTAACAACTGCTTTGTGCCATAATTCATTTATAACACCATTCTCAGCAAGTCAATAAATTACGAGATAATTGTTTTCATCATATAACACATACGATTGCGATTTCGAAAAATTTTAAATTGAAAAATATATTTTCAAAAAAAAAATTTGGATCACATTTATATGATGAAACAACGTATTTATTATCAAAGTCCTTAGTATGCATGTATAGAAACTTTCACATAGAAAATGCTCATATTGTCTTTTCTCTTTGACTCTACTAAACCAAGGAGAAGGATCTCATTAGCGAGAAAAATTTCAATTTCTCAAGGTTCACATCCATCATCCTATACCTCAATGGCATATTTTAGTATATCATTTCCCCACCTGAGAAATAATACTACTAAGTCAATGAGTGACCATCCAACTTCTAAACCTCTAGAAATTCTCACTAACTCCACTACTTTCAATCAGTCTTAAATCAAATTAAGTATAGACTTCACTAATATCGCATTAAAAAAGTGCTAATAAAAACATCGTTTTGTGCAACAAGTGCAGTATGTGACGCTTTAGCTGCTAACTAGCGATATATCATTATTTCTTGCATACTCAATATTTTTCATATTCTCCAATCCACTATAGGAGAGAAAAGAAAAAAGACTTTGCAAGAAATTATCTTAGCCTAAAACCTATCTTGCATTAGTGCAACCACGAGCAAAATTTTTAGTTTAGGTTTAGATAAGTCATACCTAATTATTCAGACTTTTGCCACAGTTGCTATGCAAACCTCAAAGGTGCTTGGTATTACTCTCAAGGGGTGCTCCAAAGTTTATATATCTACAAGAACCTATCTGTTCTCGCTAGAGAGAAATAAAACTTAAGCAAGATTACCAGTGCTAATAGCTCATAAAGGTGCACTGATAAAATCTTTAAAAAATGAATGTGCCAATAAAAAATGTCCTCAACACCCTTGCACACTCAGATTTTAATATCCTTACTCGCCAGACATACTAGCAAGTTTTAGGGAGTATGTTCTTATCTGTGAGTAATCTAAGTTGCTTTAAGATTATAATGCTCAACCTCAAAATATAAGAGCAATTAATTTTTGCGTTACAAAAACAACGCGCAATTTCTACTATTACCCACAAGATTCTTAAAGGCAAAATAGTGATTTAGCTCTATATGATAGTTGATCCCATCAACTTCTATAAAAATTATAGTGCATGCGTCCTACGCGCACTTCCAATTTTATTCTAGACATTTTAGAGGTTTCACAATAATGATGGTCTAAGACTATCTGACACTCAAAATAATTTTCATTCGTTTCCGACTACTGCTCATGGAGGAGATTAATATGACAATTAAGTCGCATACATAATCTCTAGGCTTTATTCTTGGTTATCTCAAAGTTACTAAACTATGCGTATCTTATTGCACACACATCTATAAAATTTACCGTGTTAATCTAAGTTAGAACGAAAATAATTAATATACGTTACAAGATCGAAAATGCGCTAAGCTTCTTAATCATCTCTTGCACCTCAATGTCTAATTATTAATTTCTAATTTAATTTTTACGCAAATTTATATCGTATAGGAGATTAATTTCAAATCAATCTCAATCATACTCCCACTAGGATAAGCAATTTACCGAGTTAGTCACATTAAAAAAAAAAAAAAACAATTTCTTCTCAGATCGAAGAAATTCATTTGAGCCAATCAAAAGTATGGACTAATCAAACTCGGACTACTTAATCCTCTAATTTATCACATTTTAAAAAATTGAAGACAATTCTAAAAAATAGTCTAACAATATAAGTGATAAATTAAGCTCACAATTACATGCAATCACAATACATGTATGAAAAATAATCACATCACATTTCATCCAAATAATTATTATTTACCAAAAAAAAAAAATAATAATCTAGGCAATTTATAACATAAAATAAAAAGCCTAACAAATGCGATAAAATATGACATCATAATATCTTGACATGCATGTATTTAACAAGTGCGTGCTAAAAACATATTTAAGAAAAAAAATATTTTATGCCACAATTATGAATTAGTAAATAAAATTAGCACACACTAACAATAAGTTCTAGCCCAATGGTGGAGCTTATAGCCCTTGTGTGTGAGGTCTTGGGTTCAAAACACCACCCAAGCATTTTGTCAAAAGTCAGTGCTCTTAGACAGCCAATGGGCCGCACCCCTTTGGGCGCCCAGCTGCAAAGCAGGCTTGTGCCTGCTGGGCTCACAACCCAATCCACAAGCACTCTTAACAGGATATGATATGGACCAGATTTTTTTTTTTTTTTTAAATGGCCCAAAACAATATAAGCCTAAAAATGATAACTAAAACTGTTTTTGTTTTGCTGAAAAAAAAAATACAAGGGCCAGGCCGAAAAGCTTTATTTATTAAAAAACAACCCATTTGTTTTACGGCCCACAACCCATTTCACCTTGTAGCCTCCAGCCCATATAGATGAAACACAAAAAAAAAAAAAAAAATCACTGTTCTTCTTCCTCCTCCCCAACGGTTACAGAGTAACTTAACGGAGAAAAAATAGCATGTAACTGCCACCGCCACCCTTTCAAGCTTTCAGCCACTACGTTAGGGTTCCTGCCGCTCACTGGTGCGCGTCGTTCCTAGTGTGCGCTGCGCTTGGTGTGCGCAGCACCTTGTGCTCGCTGCCAGCTCCCCGTCGCAGCTCCTAGCGGCAACAGAAAGCGATGGCGGCGCTGCCCCACCCGGTGTAGCATGCAGCTTCTGCATAGGTTGCTGCATCGCCTTTTCACGTGGCTCTAGGTGCAGCAAAGCATACCGCACTAGCCAGGTGCTTTGGTTGAAGCCGTCGTAGGCACTGCTTGCAGCTTTGCCACTTGCCGATGGGTCCCTGGTAGCGCTGCACCTAGATGTGCACAGCGGTGGGACCGAAACCATGTGCGCGCAGTGCACCATTGCAGCGCGGCAAACCTCCACTCTTTGGCATGCTGGATTGGTACTAGGTGCGTAATGCACTAAGGGGCAAGCAGCTCCAGGTCGTGCACGTCGCACCTGGGTGTACGCAACGCTTCCATGTGAAGTAGTCGCTGGCCGCGGCTTTGTGTACAGATATTTTCAGTCCACGGTAGCAGCACCCTTGGATGCATGTCACGTGGGTGCAACCAACCCTCTGGTGGATGCAGCACCGAGGTGTATAAACACCATCAGGTGCGCGACACATCACGGTGGTTGCAATGCCACATGTGAACAGCCACACCAAGGTCGTGCTCCCCTTTGCGTGCGTCGCAGTCATTGCCTGTGCAACGGCACCATCACCGTAACGACCAACTCGTCGGCAACAATGGTTACAAATCATCGTGCATCAAAAAAATTTCTCGTAAATGAAATACAACGTGCACGTCAAAAAATAAAATGGGAACAACCGATCTTGCTCTGATACCAATGTTAGAAAAACTAGATCAGAATACATAGCGGAAGCGATATTACCTCACAAGAAATATCTCAGATATAGTGCGGTTTTACCTCATAAGAAATATATCAGATCTAGTACGGTTGTTCCACGGATTCTCCAGTGTCATTATTTGTCCACAATCTTCACATCGATGGTGGAGTGTGCTATGTGACAATACCAGAACAACACTCACACGTTCCACAGCCTAGATGTCGTGACTAGAGAGAACCATTTGAGAGAGAGATCGTTCTTGATTATCTAAGTGTTTTTTCTAAAGAGGGTGAGAGACTATGTAAATAGTCTTTCTAGTATAACCCCCTTACTGGTCATTAAGAGCCAACCATCTTAAGCCACTTCATAACCCCCAAGAGGAGGTGAATGGGTGCCCACTATGGGTGCCCCTTTCTAACAGATAGTTCTCATCTCTCTCTGGCATTTGCCCTCTGACTTCACTTTCGGCTTCGGTAACTAGACGCAGTTTGTTGACCCCGGCTTCTCACTCTCCATCGTTTGATAAAGAAAAAGTTTATTTACAACTAGCTAGGGGAATCGTAGCGGCACTGCATCCCACGTGGCCGGTTGTTTTAAGAAAAAAAAATCTTAAATGGAAGAATAATGACTCAAATAACTTCAAAACGATCCTAGCAAAAACTCACATCTAAAATGGAAGCACACGCGATTTAGAGCAATTAGATGAAGATAAAATTATCGGAGAACCAATAACTCAGAGAAAGTGATGCGTTAATTACAATTTGAATATTTCCAAATGGGAATGAAAAGGAGAAGGAAAATGAAAGGAGGTGTGAAGTGGAAAGATTGACCAGCTTGGATTAATGAGAGCAAAGGAAAATAGAAGAAAAAGAAACGAAAATGGGCAATAGCATCTGCTTATCCTTTTCCCTTTGAAAAAGAAACGAAAAGTGTGGTCTGTGAAAAAAGGAAAAAAAATCTATGTGAACTATTATTACCGCAATGGTCTACTATTGATCGAAGAAGAGGAAAATAGAAAATATTATTTGTTTCAAAATGTGATTTGCTACATTGAAAGAAGAAGAAAAATTTATGTTAATCTTTATTCTTGCAATGGTTTACTACTCAATCGAAGAAGAAGAAAAAAAATAAAAAATTTTCAAAATACGGTCTGCTATCGAAGGAAGAAGGAAAATAAGGAAAATAGAACTTTGACGTTTACTTTTACTTTTGCCTTTTTACTGTTTATTTTTTTTTCTTAATTTTATTTTTACTTCCACGTAAATTTTATCACGTACAGCCGGTTTCACGCATGCCAATTGTACGTAACAAAACTGTTTGATAAATACAGAGCGATGCTGTTCAATCACAGCGATGCTTTTTCTACGGATTGTAGGCTTATGGGAAAGGAAATCCGTGTACGATATTAGCGAATTGAATGTTATTTCACTCTGATATCAAAGAAGTAATTTGTTTTTAATTGGAAATAATATTTTTTTCAGTAGAATTAACTACCCTCATACTTCTTAAAAAAATAAAATTCTGATACTGAGAATTGGCACATCAGAGACGAGCAATCATTTCACCTTGAAGAACATACAATTCCAAATTTTGTGGAAAGGAAAGTACCGCAACCGTTTTGGTTACGTAATTACTTACTACTTAGGTGCGTATGTACAGTGATTAGTTTTGTCTCATTTTATCATTATTTTTTTTTAAATTTTTATATAAAATATATTAAATAATTTATTTTTTTAAAATTTTTTAAATAATAATAATATTAAAAAATAATATTTTAATAATATTTTATTTAATTTTTAATTTTTATCTAAAACCATCCGATCTAAGCTCACTGTCCAAAGTGTACTTAGTTTGTTTACATTGTTTTACATGTTGCCCTTATACCCTACACAGACGAATGTTAGTCCTATAACCTTGATTCACTTGTTTTTTTTTTTTTTTTTAACTGAAAAAATGTTTATTTTTATCTGTTTGCCATATATGTGGGTGATGGTGATTAATATCACAGAAATGAAATGCAAAACTCGTAAACTATGTGGATCTTTCCAAGTCAGTTCGGATGATTTACGGTAATTAAGGCGTTTGTGGTGATAAACTATTTGGATCTTTTCAGTAAGTATTGCTTGCTATATAAACTTGATGTTACCCTAGTAATATGTTTATATGGCCTGTTTGGATCAAGTCGAAAGTTTGGAAAGTCCTACGATTTGAGCATAGCTTATAACAGATGTCTTTAGCAAAAAATGTCCATACTGTTCTGCAAATACCCCCAAGGGAAGTGTCATTTATACAAACCAATGCCTGTAAAGTATTTGAATTTTTACATCTCAGGGGAGAAACCTTCAATTCATTTGAAGCAAATCTTAACCCACAGAATGTAGTGCATAACTGGTGGTTCCTGGCAGTAACTTCACATTGGCATAAAGCCAAATGTCCAGTTGTGTCAACTTAAAAATATTTTATGTTGGTACAGGTTGGGACTTGGGGTTTCTCCAAAGGCTGTTGCAAAGGGTTTCAGATGCATTTTTCAGCAGTCGAGGCATTTAGTATTATCTTGACCATCCCGATGTCCATTGGGATAGAGTCTATACTGCCGAACCACTAGAAGGAATAAATGATGCTTCCAAGCAAGAGCTTGTGCTTGGAGGAGAAGTTTTTAAGTGGGGTGGAAATAGCTGATACATCAGTTGTTCAGCAAACGTTATGACCTTAAGCTGCAGCAGCTGCAGGTATGCATATGTGGATAGTAAATCATCAATTACTTGTCAAGATTTACAAGTAATTGATGATACAAACCCTCGACAGATGATTTACTATTCAGCAGTGTTTTGAGTTTTTGCTGCGATGCCCAGGGGTGCGCAAGTTCATCCCACGTTTTCATTCGAATCGTTTCTCTTATCTTCAACTTTTGCAATTTATAGATGCTTATATTGATTGTCTTAATATTGGGTGGAATATTTCCTTTGTTTTACTTTCATGGCTATTATTGGCTCTTGAGAATTGCATTTGACTCCACTTTGTTTCCTATAGGGTGCTTGTGGGGCAGGAGAGATGACATATACCACAACTGCATCACTCCGGTTGCAATACTTCGAATGTCTCTTAAAAATAGGTGTGGGCTTCAAGCCACCCCAATGACCAGCAAGAATGCCCGGAGCCCCCCAATCGTCCAGGGTCATGCTTTGATCGATAAGATTCCCTATCGGGAGACTAGGCGAGTTTAAACATCTCGGGCTGTGTTTTGTACATGGTACTCAAAAGAATGCAAGTAAATGGAATCATCCTTTCTTGAGTCCAGCATACTGTATGGTAATTATATGCTGTTGAATTGTTATCCCATATGGATGGGTTTGGAATCCTGGCCCCTTGGCTTGTAAGAGTTAAGATCAGTAATGACTGTGAAGTCAAATGAATAAAAAATATGTCACTGGTGATGTGGTATTGATGATGTTAATACTGTTTTTGTAATTTTACCTGGAATAAATAAATCGATGTATTCAGTTTTATTACCATCTCAAATTACCAGTTCCTGAGCAGAGTCGTGAACTCGTAGATATTTCTACTGTAGCCCTGCAAATACGATGGAAGATGTTGGGCGTCCATAAAAAATGTCACTGATTCATTCGGGATGGGAATTTTCTGGCTTTTTTTGTTTCGAACAAATATCGTCTGTTCTGATTCCTTGTAGGCTGAAAGTGCTATGGCAGAGGGTGGAGTTTTCATGCGAAAATTAGTGAAACTCCCAGGAAAGATGACAACCTAGGTTGAGATATTCTAATCTGCCATCATACTTTTCAGATAACCAGGAAAAAGACCTGCAGACAACAATGAATGCGATGCTCGCATGGCCCCAATTCATGTTCCAATTCCATGCTTCCGGAATCGGTTCTCTTGCATTTCCCCAAATTGAAATTGACTTGAGCTAACCAAACCCGCATATGTGGCTACTGGCTATTGCCAAACCCTGAAGGTAATTCATTCAAGTTAGCTGTTTGCAAAGGCTCCATGTCTTGCATTTCCCCTTCTGCACTGCTGTTTTGTTTTGCTTGCATTTTAGGGTGGTGAAAAAAGACTTTCAAAGTTGAATGAGTGCCTTTACTCCTAATAAAATGCTGGGCCCTGGTACATAATGAAGGACCCTCCTCCCCATTGGTGAAAGTTTATTTATTTATTTTTTCTTGTGAAGGCGATCCTTGAGTGTTTGTTTGTATTCAACATATTATGATGAGGTGTTGTCATACATGTGCTGAAAATGTGTTCCCTCCCATCATCCCTGCCTTTTATTCCAAACTACACACCTCTTGCACCTTCTCTAGTCAAATGGCAAACATCGGTTTACATGTCGGGCTATACATTTAAGTGTGAATTCCAGAGATTTTTAAAGCATGTAGGCCATGGATCATGAGTTCAGCTTTGGCATAGTGTTTTTTTTTTTTCTTTTTTTCTTTTTTTCCCCCCGGCAATTTGTACACCTGGGAAACTAGGATTAGAGTTAAGTCTATCCAATGTCACTTTCCTCGTCATAAGTCAGAATTGCAGATAACTGGGTCCATCTTTTTTAGTGTTTTTTTCCTCATGTAAATCCATACGTCTTGAAACGTTTACTATCAAGTCGATTAGTGCTTAGATAAGACTAATAAATAATTCGATGCTGCCAAAAAATGTCGTTTTCTCTCCCTCTAATATCAATCACTATTTTTTTTTGGTTTCAGACCTTACTTCTATATCTTATTATTATATCTCAATATCATTTGCTAAAACAGATTTCTCCCAACTTTTCAGTTTATCCCTCCCTCTCTCTCTCTCTCTCTCTCTCTCACATCTTTTGAGCCATTTTATTTCTACTCAGATCTAAACTAAGCACTTCCAAAATTGAGACGAGATGAGATGAGATAGTTTTAGATGAGTTGAATAAAATATTGTTAGAATATCAATTTTTAATATTATTATTGTTTTGAGATTTGAAAAAATTGAATTGTTTATTATATTTTGTGTGAAAATTTAAAAAAAAATTATAATAATAAAATAAAATGACATGAGCTGATATAGTTTCTGAATCCAAACGGCCTAAATAAATTGTCCCTTTTGAAGAAAAAGATAAATTCTACCTTCCAGCAATCTAAGGGACAAAAATAAAGAGTTGAATCGTGTTTATGTATCATGATTATTATTATTATTAATGAAGTATTTATTTTAAAAATAAATAAATAAATAAAGGGTTGAATTGGGTTTCCATTTAATCCAGTGGTATGAGATGCCATTTATGTCTTGGGAGGAAGCTTAAACGATAGCAATGGTGAACAATGATCCTTTAATATTTAATTAATTAATAATATTTATTTAAAAATAATTTTAAATAAATGATATATTTACTTTTATTTATTTATTTAAAAAACCATAATTTTAGAATATACTTTTTCAAAACATGAAATTATGATATATATTAAAAGAGTAATGCTAGAGAGAAATTATTGTAGCAGTGCACACTTTAGAATTATTACAGACTGCTTCTAATTTTCTATTTTTTTTTAGATTTAAAAAATATATAATCTAAATAATACCACATCATATATATAAAATAATTATTCTCAACAATAACTTCTATCTATTTTTATTCATATTAAAAACTCAAAGAAAAAAGCAAAGTTAAATTGGCTCTCACACTCACAGTCGCAACAATTGGCAGGGACTCCTTATTCCCCCCTCCCCCACCTCGCCCCGTTCTACCCTTTGCTCAGCTTTGCCTCCTTTTTTCCCTCTATTTGCTCTGAAGCTCTCTGTCTCTCGCACCCACATCCATTCTCTCTCTCAAAACTACGTCCCTTTCATGGCTTCCTTTACGTACCTCACTCTGTAAGTCACAAATCTAATCCACCCTCCTCTCTCTGCCAGCTTCGCATAGCAGGAAAACAAGCAGAACAAGAAAACAAAAACCCTAGAAATTTACACTATGGTTTCTTTCATGATATGAGTTTCTTAATTTATTTCATTTTGTTTTGTCCTTTTTTTTCGTGTTTAAGCATTTCACTTCAAGACTGAGACTAGGTTTTCCGCTTTCTTCTTGCTATTTTGCCCGTTAGATTTGCCACTTTCTTCTCTCTCCAAATTCAGAATGCTTGTTTCTTGTTTTTCTGTTAATTTCCTTTCAATTTTCCCCCTCTAGATTTTATGCTTAATTATTAATTTGCTGCCTAAATATTGATTTACTATCAAGTTTTATCTGTCGCAGTGTGCATCTTATGCTTGATCTGATATGGGTTTAATTCCTCACATGTTGGTTAACCCCACCTTGCTTCACTCATCGAGGATAGTGTTTGAATAGTAAGGGTTCTGGGTTTGCTTCCGTTTTCACACTGAGATAGTGAATCTTGAACTGGGCATGGTGGGTAAAGAGGATGCCTCCAGTAATTCTCGGGCTCCGTGCCAAGTTTCTGGCAACCATAGGATGTTTCTGCGCTCGGCATCGTGGTCCTCTTCCCGTGCTGCCTCCCAAAACCCGGATTCTGGAGAGAGAGAATGCGGGGATCCAAATGGTAATGCAGGAAACAATAACGGGCAAAACCGTCGGTTTCCTGCTCCATTAACCCCGCGATCACAGCAGAATTTCAAAGCTCGGTCATGTTTACCGCCACTACAGCCATTGGCTATTGCTCGCCGGAGCTTGGATGAATGGCCCAAGGCTGGGTCAGATGATATTGGCGAGTGGCCAGGACCACCTACACCAAGTGGGAGGGAGAGATTGAAGCTTGATTTGTCATCAATCGAGCGAAACCCAGATAAGAATGGCGGGCTTGTGAAGAGGGATAAGATCGCATCCTTTGATAAGGAGTGCTCAAAAGTGGCTGACCACGTATATCTTGGTGGAGATGCAGTTGCAAAAGATAAGGATATACTAAAACAGAATGGGATTACTCATGTTCTGAATTGTGTAGGTTTTGTTTGTCCTGAGTATTTCAAAGATGATTTTATGTACAGAACTTTGTGGTTGCAGGACAGTCCATCCGAGGATATTACTAGCATTTTATATGATGTTTTTGACTACTTTGAAGATGTTAGAGAACAGGGTGGAAGGGTTTTTGTTCATTGTTGCCAAGGGGTGTCTAGATCCACATCCTTGGTGATTGCGTATCTTATGTGGAGAGAAGGACAGAGTTTTGATGATGCTTTTCAGTATGTCAAGGCAGCGAGGGGTATTGCGGATCCAAATATGGGTTTTGCTTGCCAATTGTTACAGTGCCAAAAGAGAGTTCATGCATTCCCTCTTAGCCCGAGTTCTTTATTGAGGATGTATAGAATGGCCCCACACTCGTCCTATGATCCTTTGCATCTTGTCCCAAAAATGTTAAATGATCCTTCCTCTTCTGCACTGGATTCTAGGGGTGCGTTTATTGTCCATATACCTTCTGCAATATATGTTTGGATTGGTAAGAACTGTGAGACCATCATGGAAAAGGATGCAAGAGGGGCTGTATGTCAGATCGTTCGGTATGAGAAAGCGCAAGGGCCAGTAAGGATGATAAAGGAAGGAGAGGAACCGGCTCATTTTTGGGATGCTTTTAAGCACCTTTTACCTTTGATGGAGAAACCGAGCGATGGTGTAGAGGCTGGGGAATTAAAAGTCAAGATTTGTACAGGTGCCAGGAAAGTGGACTCCTATAATGTTGATTTTGAGATATTCCAGAAAGCTATTAAGGGGGGTTTTGTGCCTCCACTTGCATCATCTGAGAATGAACATGAAACGCACCTTCCTGCCAGAGAAAGCAGTTGGAGTGTATCAAGGCTTAAGTTTGCGTCTGGCGACATGAAAGAGTTTGTGGCAGCTCCCAAATTGTATCTCTCAAGGGTCTACTCAGATTCTAGGATGATGGGACATCCATCTACAAATCTATCGTCCCCTTCATCATCATTCTCGTCATCGTCGTCACCTTCATCATCATTCTCATCATCGTCGTTGTCATCTTCATCTTCTGCTTCTTCGCCTCCTTATCTCTCTCCAAATTCCATCTGTTCAGATTCAGGCGCCACTTCAAAGTATTTGTCAGAATCCTCTCTGGATTCTCCTTCTGTGGCTTCGTGTTCTCTTCCAGTATCTTCAACTTTGCGTAACTTTTCTAACTTGTCCCTCTTGTCATCCAAAACTTCTGATGGTCCAGAAACTGTTGGTGTCAATTTGAAGTCGCAGCCACGTTCTAAATCAACTTCTTCTGTCCAATCTAAAGTATTTTCACCTTCCCTTGCTGAACGCAGGGGAGCTTATCAAAGTCTCTGAAATTGCCATTGATGGCTGATAATATGAGGGTGGCATATACCCCCTCAAGTTATATTGCTGATCAAGAGGACGGTGTTAGGATGAACAATAATACTTGCTCTCCATGTGAACTGGATAGGATAGAAGATAAAGTTGACTTCAAGGATGCTGTTGATAATGGGGTGGGAGATTTAACTAAATCCTGGAAAAAACATCCTCTCGGATACGACCTGGGCTCTTCTGTTTCAAATGGGATGGAGGAAAGTGGGTCAGCACATTGTAACAGTATGCAACCTTTAGTATGCCGATGGCCCAGTTTAGAAAAGATTGCAACATTTGGTGCAACTGATATGAATTCTAAAGATGCTTTTGCTATTTTCTCTCCAGATTTAGGCAAAAATGAGAATAGAATATTATATTTTTGGGTAGGAAGGTCTTTCGACCACGATGGAAGTCAGATTCAATTAGACAGTGACATAGAGTTAGATGATAGAAAAGAGCTTGACTGGAAACAAATCGGTCGTGATGCTCTTAACCAAATGGGTCTTCCGAGAGACACCACTATCAAGGTATTAAATCTTCATTTACGGTGTTATATTTTATTTTCTTCTTCTGTTTTGTGTATAATTTTTATCATCTTCAAATGCCTAGAACTTTAAGGCAAGGTTTTTACTTGTTTGTAGCCTTGTATGGTTTAGTCAGTTTGCCATATGAAGTTTTTTGTATTGTGGGACAGCAACTATATTTTAAGCCTTTATGATTTAGCTCAGGTGGTATTAGACATGAAAAAATTGTTTTATTTGAAATGAAAAGATGTAGAATAACATGTTCTGAGCTTTCAAGGAAACCTTGGTTTGAAGTGTCAGGATGTTTTTGAATGACATCTGAGAACTGTTGCTTCTAAATGGTGGCATATGTGAGTTAAGTTTTTTTGAGCAATTTATTTGTCACTGGTAAACTATCTATCGACCCCATGGATTGTTAATTGCTTGCCTTGTGGTAAAAGCTGTTGGGATTGATGCGTGGGAAAGATTTCGGGTTTGAGCCAATTGGGGCTCAATCCTTTATAAGCTTAAGCCTTGGAGAAGAAATATGTCACTCTAATTTAAATTGGCTACATAACACGTTGACAGGCAATGGCATAAATATTCATGCTGAAGTATTCTTGCAGTGTCTTATAGTTCCTCTAATCTGAATGCTGGATGTGGTTTATAAGCAGATTGTTAAAGAATATGAAGAGCCAATGGAGTTTCTTGCATTGTTGAGTTCGTTGTAGTTGCGTAGATTCTGCAATACAATGCCCCGGTTCTTTCTCTGTTTCTTAGGTTGGCTCAACTCCCTGCAACTTTCTCGTTCATCAAGATAAACATTCGCTGGTAAAAAATCATTGAGGTAATGACTATGTGTCAAGCATCCTCCATCTAAATGCATTTCTTCTAGTTACCAAAGCACATGATGGTGTATCTATTCTTGTTGTAATAGGTGAAGAAGGTTTTCTTCAAGATTATTCTCCTTGGACTTTTACTAGCAACATGCTAAATTTGCGGAAGTAGGTCTCGTTTGGATGTTGAGATGAGATGAGATGAAAAATTTGTAAATAGCAGTGCAATAGTTTGTGAATAGTAGTGAAATGATTTGAGTTAATATTTTTTATGGGATTTTGGGAAAAGAGAGACAAAATTGAATAAAAATATTCTAAAGTTAAAATATTGTTAGAATATAGTTTTTTAATATAATTTTTGTTTTGAAATTAGAAAAAGTTGAATTGTTTTTTGTGTTTTGTTTGAAAGTTTGAAAAAGTTGTAATTATTAGAAAATGATTAGATGAAAGAGTTGAAATTTTAAAATTGAAAAATGCTTGTGTTTGTAGTGTTTGGATGTTGAGCTGAGACCATTTTGCAAGCCAAACGGGGCCTAAGATGCTTATTAATTTCCAGGAACAGTTAAACTCGAATATAGTTAAGAGAAGATACATTAGTTGTTCGATCATTCATTTTTTAATAAGTAATTCCAAAAGGACTTACAGTTTTTTCATTTAAATTTATAATAAACGGTACATACATACCTACATACGTAGATTTATGTCATATATGAGAGTTAGGTGAAACACTTGGTAGTTATGTTCCCTCACGGCCACTGGTCTTTTTGAAAACTGTACAACTGCCAATGGAATTTTCAACTAATTTGCATCTGCTTCATCGATCTTATATTGGTATATCTGATTGTGAAATTTTCAGACTGGGTTTCAAATTGTTGCCCTTGTGGTGTGCACTGTGCTCACAAACGGTCATAATTTTGATGTATTGGGCAATCGTTCAGCTGGCCTGTTACCCCCCTCTTTCTTATTGGGATATTTTCCTAATGTTGTTTGCAGGAAGGCTGCTCTTTGAAGTTGGTGCGTGGCTCATCACCTGGGTTGTACAGTGTCGTAACACCCTCACTTTCGTGTAACATTCATTTTCTTGTATATTCACTCACACCATTAGAAACAATCTCAGAGGGCCTTGGCAGACAGAATAGATGCAGTTGATACTTTCTTTTGCTGGATACTCTTGTTATTAGTTCTTCCCTTGAATCGTCCTTCAATGGTTACTTATCATTAAATTCTATGCGCAATGTTGTGTGCGTGGTACAAGCCATATCACAATTTGTATCATGGGCAACTCAAAAATGCTAATATTGTGCTAATGTCATCCATCTTCCCCGTGATATTTCATTTGTACATGAGTTGAATTCATGTATCTCTAGTTTGAAAGCCAATAGAATACGTGCTATTGCCGTGTTGGCATGGCACTAAAAAAGTGGATCGGGATCCGAAGCAGTCAGTTTTATTTCAAGCACCTTTATCGGAGAAGTCGTATCCATATCCGGTGGCAATACAGGCAGAATTAGCACAAGTTTACTTTCTATTTAGATTAGGGAGCTGCTACGTCCACGGATGAACAAGAAAAATACTTTCTTTCTAAATATCATTCTGCCTTTTCTTTTACAGACAAAAAGAAAAAGCATATTGCCACACCATATCTGACTTACAAGGAACACAACATCTTAAGTAGAAATCTCACAGAATTTTTTTTTTTTTGTAATTTCTGGATGAATAACACGTACAGTTGTTGCCCTTGGAACCCGAACAGACGAATAAGATGCAACGTTGCGCGCCTTCATTTGGTCCTTCTATAATCCCTCGTTTTTAATTTACTCCCTGGTTCTAATTTTGTCCGGGCAGGAAAGGAAGATATCAGTCAGAACAGTCTTGGATTGCAGAGAAGCCTTGAGCAATTTCACACCCTAGCAACAAACCAGATAAAGGAACAAACCATTGGTCATATGTAATTATAATAATGGCTCTACCATTATCCATTATTTTCCTTTTTATTTTTCTCTCTTCAATTAATAAGAATTATATCGTTCCCATTTCACATATGAATCAATCAGCTAGCGAGTAACTGCATACCAGAAAAAGAAACTACAAAGTCATCACAGAACTAGACTCATTTGACATTCACAAATGGACTGTATTGTGGCGAGAGGCAAGTAAAGAAGCAATTGATAGCTGTAATGCACATAAAGGAAGGGATCGATTAATAGAATACCTCATCCATACCCAAGTCTACAACCTTCTCTTCAACAGCTCCAACTTCCTCGACATTAAACTCTTTAAGCAGAGTTATACCAGAGATGGTGGTCATGGGCTTCACCTCCAGATCATCCATCACCATGTATGTGACCATCCCTTCTACAAAACCGCCCTCAGTAGTAGGCGCGCACTGTCCACAACTTCTGATCGGATTAGCATCCTCGATTATATAGGCCCTGCAATTCCAATGTACCCACTGATCGGGGCTCAGTTTCCTGTATGTAAATGACGCATCGTTTGGCAAGAGGAGAGAAACGTTAGCACCAGGAACGGCTACTTTGGGGTTTAAGAGGAAGTCTTTGCCTTGGTCATTGAGAAAGCAAGGAGCACTCAGATTTTTAACGCTGTTGTGGAGGCTTGGCAGACAGCCTACCATTCCTTCCTCTTTTAGCAGCTCAGCAACAGTTCCCACCGGCAGAGTCAAAATGCTGAAGAGGAAATCAACGCATTTCTTGTCTGCTTCAGCAAAAATCAGACGTTGCTTCTTTTTGTCTATTAACAACTTCAGGCTTACTTTGGTTGTTGCCATTAATTTGTAATTTCTGTGAATGATGATAAATCTGGGAATGGATTCGGTATGCAAAGGGACCTCCTCCTTTGGCTTGGCTGGTTTCCCATTTATAGCCTCTCTCTCTCTCTCTCTCTCTCTCTCATGTTTTTAACCCTCTTTCTGCATTGAGACAGTTGCGATTCATGAAACTTCGGGCGCCGTGATTTTCTATTTTTCAAAAGTGACCGTTCATATATTTTATTTTATTTTTTAATTTTTTTAATTATTAAAAAAATGATTATTAGTATATTGATATATTTTTAAAATTTTTAAAATATTTAAAGATATTTAAAAAATATTTAAAAGAAAAATGCAAAAAAAATTATAATTTCATATCAAGCGGAGAAACATGGGTGGTATATAGTAGCAATACACTTTCCAGAATGGGACTGTTGATTTTCTAAACTAAAAGGCTTGGTCGCTATTTCTTTCATTATTCTAATAGAAAAAATATACTGAACAATATTTTCTCGCGATGGTCCATGGAGAGAAATTTAAAAGATGAAAAATGTTCATCTTCAAAATACATATCAACATACAATTTGTCATTTTTATCTTATTTAAATATATATTTATACATCAATATATATATTTAAATAAAATGATAAAAATGATAAATCATGTGTGATTTATAAATCAATATATATGTTTAAAGATAATGATAAAAATGATAAATTACATATTTATATATAGTATAAGAGATGATAAATATAATTTTTTAAGCATTCGAGATATTAGTCTCATGGTCAGCTTGGAGCTTGATTGTATCGATTTCTTCAGTCTTGCTAGCAGATAATTTCATCCGTCCAACGTATTAAAAATAGGGTAATGCTACATTGCATCCAAATTACCCTCGGTATATTTTAGATTTTTCTTTGGCTTCTATGTAGTATTTTTCTTAAAAATAATATGCACACAAATTTATTAGTGATAATTTTTTTAATATTAAAAAAAAAACCTAAAATACACTCGGGTAACTTGAGAGACAAATTGGGAAGAACAACTCTTTTAAAAAGAAGTTGCTACGTCCACAGAAAACTTTTACCGAACACTCAAAACACTTTTTTTTACTTTTAAACTATCTAGATATTTTTTAAAAATAAAAAAATCACATATTCATTTAAAAACATTTACTTAATCAGTAAGTTAAACAAAATTAAAAAAAAAAAATTGGTAGAAATCTTGTGTGAGCATAGTATTTTTCTTTTTAAAAAATGCTTGAAAAGAAAAGCTAAATAAAAACTAAAAAACAAAATGCAAATGCACTATCGGTAGAAAGGATCGGTAGCCTTTGTTGGTGAACGTAACAGCGTACTTCTATGAATATCTACTGATAACCTTTTAGAGTTAGACTACTCTGCCGTCCGAGTAACCCTTTTAACATTATCGCATATTGTTTTGTTTTTTATTTTATTTTTTCTTTCATATTTTTTTAATATATTTAAATATTTTAAAAATAATAAAAAAATATATCAATACATTTAAAATCATTTTTTTAATCATTAAATAAAAAAAAATTACTCAAACGGTCAACTTGAACAGTAAATATTGAAAATAATTCAACTTTTTATTAGTGATAACTTTTTTTAATATTTAAAAAGATTAAAAGAGAAACATTATTATGTTGTTTCATTTTTACCGTTCTATTTGATCGTTTGGTAAGAATTTTTTATTTTTTTACTTAATGATTAAGAAAATGATTTTAAGTGTATTGATATATTTTTTTATTTTTTAAAAATATTTAAATATATTAAAAAAATATGAAAATAAAATAAAAAGCTGGGCGGTACCGCCCCACTCAAATTAAAATATGCTAATAACAACTCGAGGGGCAACTTGGGGCAACTCAAAAGTATTTCCACTGCGTGACGCGTATTAGCAGGAGGACAACAAAAGTCATGACAAAGAAAAGGGGAAAAAAGGAAAACCATTACTGTAAAAGTAAATCTGTATAGATGTCAAAAGCGATAGGAAAGGACTAAAGAAAAAGGGTAGTGCTAAAAGACCTGTACAAGAAAGATGGTGGTGGAGAAAATCTTAACCAAGAAGAAAAGAAAAAGATGTAGGTCGAGAATATAGTTAAGAATAAAAAAGCGAAAAGCAAAAGCAAAATCGAAAAAAGAAAAGCTTGAGATCACGTTTAAAAAATAAAAAAAAAGAAAGAGTAAAATACTATCTAATAAATTACTAGGCTACTTTCATCTTACTACTTAAAATTTCTTAAATAATGTACTTTTTAAAAAATTACCTTTTAAAATTTTTTTTAGAAATTACCTTTTTAAAAAATATTAGTTTTAAAAATTCTTTTAAAAATATGTTAAAATATATTAGGTAGTAATATTAGATAGTAATGATATACTCTTAGGTAGTAATTAGGTAGTAAAAATATGTTAAAAATTCTTAAAAATATTAGGTAGTAATAATATAGTCTTAGATTTTCAGGTTTTAAAAATATTTTTAAAAGGTAATTTTTAAAAACCTTTTTAAAAATTCTTTAATATAGGTTGTTTGAGTATATCATATTAAAATACTTTTTAATCTCAAATAAGTTAAAAGGTATGTTTGAGAAAAATATTATTTTAATACTTTTACTCAAACATGTTTTTCTGAATAATACGAAACGTAATTCAAATTTTAAAAATACTATCAACAGACAAAAATACTCGTGCAACTTTTATATCATTATAACTTTCAAACTCTTAAATGTATAGTTTAATCAACAATCGTCATTTTGACATCATAAATAATTTTTTTAATTTATTTTCAAACAAATATAATATGTTTAGAAGTATTTTTAGCATCCGATTATCAAACAGTAGATAACTTTTTTATACTAAAACTTATTACTTAAACTATAAGCACTAAAATTATAAATTATATTTCCTACAAAAATCTCAAACAGATCCTTAACAATCTCAAACATGACTAAGGGCCTGTTTGGGATTGCGTTAAGAGTCTTAAAAAATGTGTAAATAGTCTTAAAAGCTCTTTAAGATTTGTTTATTTACACAAAATCAAACTATCTTATCTCATCTCATATAATCATTATAATTTTTACAAACTCTCATATAAAATATAATAAACAATTCAATTTTTTCAAATCTTAAAACAAAAATAATATTATAACAATATTTTATTAAATTTTCAACAAAACATATCATCTTATCTCATATGAACTGAGTAACCAAACGAGACATTAATGTAAAACTTAGATTGTTTGGGTGTTACATATTAAAGTATCTTTTAGTGCATGTTTGAGATTGCTGTGGAAAATATAGCTTATAGTTTTAGGGTTTATAATTATGCCTTAAGTAATAAATTATATTATTAAAAAGTTATTTAGTGTTTGATAACCATATGTTTAAAGCACTTTTAAATATGTTACATTTGTTTGGAAACAAATCAATAAAGTGACTTATGTGATAGAAATGACGATTATTTGATTTTTAAAAAATTATGACCATATCCTTTAAAGTTTAAAAAATGTAATTATTTGAAAATTTTATGGATATTTTCGTCTATTGATAGTTTTTTGAAAATTCAAATTACGTTCCGTATGATACTTTTCCTCAAACGTATTTTTTTTACTTTTGACTTATTTAAGATTAAAAAGTATTTTAATATGTAATACCCAAATAACTTAATTTTTCTATTAAAGAGTTTTTAACGATATTTAAGCATTTTTTAAAACTCTTAACACAATCCCAAACAGGTCCTTAATCTCAAATAAATTAAAAAGTACGTTTGAGGAAAAATATTTTTCTTTATACGTACTTTTTCAAATAATTCAAAACGTAATTCAAATTTTAAAAATACTGTCAAAGGGCAAAAATATCCATATAATTTTAAGATAATCACAACGTTCAAACTCTCAAGTATATGATCATAACCTTTAAAAAATCAAATAATCTTCAATTCTACCTCAAAAAGCATTTTTCTAATTTATTTCCAAACAAATATAATATGTTTGAAAATATTTTAAATATATAATTACCAAAAAGTAAATAAATTTTTAATAATAAAACTTATTATTTAAACTGTAAGTTATAAATTCTAAAACTATATACTATATTTTTCATCGTAATTTCAAACATCTATAAAACTATTTTAAATAAAAAAAATTATATGCTTGGTAAATGTGTGAAATAGAAAAGGACGTAGTTCGAAAAAGTAGTCAAAAACGTAAAAGAAACGAAAAGCAATGAGGACGAAGAAAAAGTAGTTAAGAAGTTAAGAAAATAAAAGATAAAGAAAAAGCGAAAAAAAATAAATAAAATAAAGTAAAAGTAAAAGTGAGAGAAAGAACACCGCAAGAAGAAAGAAGAAAATCAAAAGAACCCGTTGATAAAAGGGCGCCCATGCATCTGCATGCCGAATCCATCGGAAATATTCTGGGTTATTCAGATAGCTAAAACATGGAAGCTGCCGCGAAGGTAAACCTGAAACTTCTGATAGACAAGAACAGCAAACGCGTTCTCTTCGCCGAAGCATGCAAGGAATTCGTTGATTTTCTGTTCAACATATTAACTCTGCCCTTCGGCAATGTCGTTAGGCTCCTAAAAGGGGAAGGAATGGCAGGCTGTTTGCCAAGCCTCTACAACAGCATCGAGAATCTGAGCAGTAACTACATTAAGCCAGACCAACACAAAGCCTATCTGCTAAAGCCTAAAGTAGCCATTCCTGTTGAAATCCCTGCCCAAGCAAGCAGTCCACAATGGCTGCTTGCTGCTCAACCTCCAACGCCCAGCTCTCAACTGTCCATTGAATGCAACAATAAATGCATTCATACGTAAAGCAATGCATCTATAAATTGAGGCTTATGGTGAGAGTCTTAAACACCCAAGGAAGAGAAAAGAAAAGAGAGAGAGCTTGGAGAGCTCTGAGAGAAAAGAAGAGAGTTGAGTTGAGTGGAGTGGAGTGTACTCTTTTATTACCGTTTTTATCCCTTCCGCTGTGTTGATTTTTCCAACAAGTGGTATTAGAGCTGTTGTTGGGAAGAGTTTTTTTTTTCAGAAAACTCGTTTTTAGTGTGTAGCTCAGTTTTCAAATTTGAGCAGACCACTGTGTTCGTCTCATCGAGACAAGAAAAGCGGTGAAAACCAGAGGCCGGACGGACACCGCACGCTCCTCCACGCGCCGTCTGAAGATCGGAGAGTGAGTCCACTCTCGACACGCGCCGCACGCGCCAACGTGAGGTACGAGCGCGTGATACCCACTCTCGGAACGCGCCGCACGCGCTACAGAGACGCCCTTGCGCGTGAAGTTCACGCGCCTGACGCTTCTATTGACCCAGAAAGCGCGTGAGTTACACGCGCCTACGCATTACACGCGCTCCAATGAGGTTCTGGCGCGTTAATAACACGCGCCAACGCGCTGTTAGTCGCGCCACGTGCTGCACGCGCGACAGTGTTCCTCTTTTGGTTCTTTTGCTCATTCCTTGTGCTATCTGAGTCCGATTTTGACGAAACAAGACTCGTTTCTAACAAAATCAATCGTTCCGGACACAACGGTGCTGTCCGTTTTGTGATATTCCACTTCAAAGATCCTGTACTTGCATTTTATCTTTAGAATCAGTCTAAATCCATAGAGGATTCAGCATCAGGCGCCATGATAAAGCTGACTGCCTCAAACTACAGTCTTTGGAGGCCTCGGATGGAGGATCTATTGAACTGTAAAGATCTGTCTGACCCTTTGGAAGATGAATGAAAGAAGCCAGATGAAGTAACAGATCAAGTGTAGAGAAAGATGCACAAGAAGACTATCGGTCAGATCAGACAATGGATTGACCATAGTGTTTTTCACCACGTGGCCCAGGAGACAGATGCATATAGCCTCTGGAAAAAGTTAGAGGATATGTATCAAGCTAAGACTGCTCGAAACAAGGCCCTCTTGATGAGACGGCTTGTTAACTTGAAGTTGAAGAGCGACACCTCTGTTGCCGAGCACACTAGCGAGTTTCAAAACCTAGTTAACCAGCTCGGATCCGTCAACCTGAATCTTGGCGATGAAGAACAAGCCCTGCTACTTCTCAGTTCATTACCAGATAGTTGGGAGACGCTGGTGGTCTCCCTTAGTAACTCTACTCCAGATGGCAAACTTACCATGACGATGGTTAAGGATGCCCTGTTTAATGAGGAGGCCAGACGAAAAGAGACAAGCATGAATCAAACTCATGTCCTTGTCACCTAGAGTAGAGAAAGGCCTCGAGGTGATGATAGAGGGAGAAGTGGAGGCAGAAACAGAGGGAAGTCTCAACCACGTGGAAGGTCCAGCAGTAGCAGGAACCAGCAGACGGGTAACATGAAATGTTACCATTGTGGCAAAGAAGGCCACATAAGGAAAAACTGCCGCAAGTTTTTAAGGGAGCAAGGTCAAAGCAATAAGCTGAAGAAAGAAGATGGTGAAACCCTTGTCACTCTTTCGGGAGATGTGGCAATACTCTCCACCAGTGACGAGACGTGTCTGCACGTTGCAAGCCATGATGTTGAGTGGGTAGTAGACACAGCAGCATCATACCATGCCACTTCCCATAGTGAATTTTTCACTACGTACAAAGCAGGAGACTTTGGTACGGTAAGGATGGGAAACGTCAGTTCCTCGAAGATCGTGGGAGTTGGCGAAGTGCAGATAAAAACCAACGTTGGTTGTACCATGGTGTTGAAAAATGTTCGACACATTCCTGACCTTCGGCTCAACCTGATTTCGGGAACAGCCCTTGATCGACAGGGCTATGACAGCTACTTCAGCAATGGCACTTGGAAGTTGTCACAAGGTGCCATGGTTGTCGCCCGAGGACATATTTGCGGTACGTTGTACAAGACCCATGTGAAGATTGATGCTGATAGCCTCAATGCAGCGGAAGACGAGGCATCACCAAATCTGTGGCACAAGAGACTCGGACACATGGGTGAGAAAGGGTTGGATACGCTTGCGAAAAAGGCACTCATCAAGGTTGCCAAAGGAATAGCGTTAAACCCTTGTGAGTACTGTTTGTTTGGCAAACAACGCAGAGTCTCGTTCAATTCCTCTACGAAGAGAAGATCAGAGTTGTTGAGTCTGGTACACTCTGATGTATGTGGTCCCATGGAAGAAGAGTCATTGGGAGGTAACAGATATTTCGTGACATTCATTGATGATGCTTCACGAGAGGTCTGGGTATATGTTTTGAAGTCAAAGGATTAGGTCTTCGAGCACTTCAAGAATTTCCACACTGCGAACGGACAATGGAGGAGAATATGTTTCCAAAAGGTTCGCTGCATACTGCGCTGATCGCGGTATTCGACATGAGAAGACGGTCTCATATACCCCTCAGCACAATGGTGTAGCCGAAAGAATGAATCGGACCATCATTGAAAGAACAAGATGCATGCTCAGTATGGCTAAGTTACCAAAGCCATTCTGGGGTGAAGCTGTTCGTGCTGCTTGTTACTTGATCAACAGATCACCTTCCGCACCACTGGAATTTGAAGCTCCTGAGAAGGTTTGGTCTGGAAAAGATGTCTCTTACTCTCACCTGAGAGTGTTTGGGTGCAAAGCCTTTGCACACGTATCCAAGGAGCTGAGACAGAAGCTCGATGTCAAGTCAACTCCATGTATCTTTGTTGGATATGGAGATGAAGAATTCGGATACAAATTATGGGATCCAGTGACAAAGAGAATTGTCAGAAGTAGGGACGTTGTGTTCCATGAAAACCAGCATATAGGAACTGAAGCTTCCTCGATGTCAGTAGAGCTTAGTTCCTATACACATCCTGCACCATTACAGTTCGCCACAGATAATGAGGATATGCAGGATCGAGATCCAGAAGCAGAAGAAGAAGCTCAGGGTGTCGAGCAGGGGGAGCAAGAACCCTCTCCACCAGCAGCTGGTGTACCACCACAAGGGTTAGATGGTGATGAACCTCCTTTGGTTGATGAAGCTCAACCAAGAAGATCGGCAAGAGGCCGCCTATTGATTCCGTCGATGAGATATTCGGAATCAGACTATATTCTGCTTACTGATGAGGGGGAGCCGGAGAGCTTCCAGGAAGTTCAAACTCATGCTGATAGAAGCCTATGGGTGCAGGCAATGCAAGAAGAGATGAGTTCTTTGCAGAAAAATCAGACCTATGAGTTGGTGAAACTTCCTGAAGGAAAGAAAGCCCTAAAGAGCAAATGGGTGTTCAAGCTGAAGAAAGATGGCCAAGGAAAGCTGATAAAGCACAAGGCCAGATTGGTTGTCAAAGGATTCCAACAAAAGAAGGGAACCGACTTTGACGAGATATTTTCCCCAGTGGTGAAAATGATGTCAATCCGAGTGATACTCGGATTGGTAGCCAGCTTGAATTTGGAACTCGAACAGATGGATGTGAAGACAGCCTTTCTCCATGGAGATTTGGAGGAGGAAATCTATATGGAGCAACCAGAAAGGTTTGAAGCTCCAAGGAAAGATCACTTAGTCTGCAAGCTAAAGAAGAGTCTCTATGGCCTCAAGCAAGTGCCGAGGCAATGGTACAAGAAGTTCGACTCATTCATGATAAGTCATGGTTACAAGAGATTTGTTGCAGATCAGTGTGTCTATGTTCGAAGGTTCCAGGATGCTAAGTTTGTCATACTCCTTCTTTATGTTGATGATATGTTAATCGTTGGTGAGGATAGGTCCAAGATTAACAAACTAAAGAAGGAACTATCCAAGTCCTTTGACATGAAGGACTTAGGCCCAGCACAGCAACTTTTGGGCATGAAGATTGTTCGTGATAGGAATGTCAAAAGGGTGTGGCTATCACAACAAAAATATGTTGAACGGGTCATCAGACGTTTCAACATGGGAGATGCTAAGCCAGTCAATACTCCACTTGCTAACCACTTCAAGTTGAGCAAGACCTCGTGTCCTTCTTCAAAGAAAGAGATTGAAGAAATGAAAGTAATTCCCTACTCTTCAGCAGTAGGAAGCCTGATGTATACAATGGTTTGTACCAGACCAGATATTGCTCATGCTGTAGGCATGGTGAGCAGATTCCTTTCAAATCCAGGAAATGATCATTGGGAAGCAGTCAAGTGGATTCTCAGGTACCTAAAAGGTACATCAAAGATGTGCTTGTGTTTTGGGGGAGCTAAACCAGTTTTGAAAGGCTATACAGATTCAGATATGGCAGGAGATCTGGATAGCAGGAAATCTACTTCAGGATTTCTCTTCACTTTTGCAGGAGGAGCTGTCTCTTGGCAGTCTAAATTGCAGAAGTGTGTTGCTTTATCTACAACTGAGGCAGAGTACATTGCCGCAGCGGAAGCTGGAAAAGAGATGTTGTGGATGAAGCGTTTCCTCCAAGAACTAGGGGTTAGTCAAGAAGACTACACGGTACATTGTGATAGTCAAAGTGCTCTAAATTTGAGCAAGAATTCAATGTACCACTCCCGCACCAAGCATATTGACATCCGCTATCATTGGATACGCGAAGAGATGGAACAACAGCTGTTGAAGCTTGTGAAGATCCATACGAAAGAGAATCCAGCGGACATGCTGACGAAGGTGGTTACAAGTGAGAAGCTTGAGCTATGCAGAGACATAGTTGGGATGGATAGCATATAGGTAAATGGGCATGGAGGGGGAGAATTGTTGAAATCCCTGCCCAAGCAAGCAGTCCACAATGGCTGCTTGCTGCTCAACCTCCAAAGCCCAGCTCTCAACTGTCCATTGAATGCAACAATAAATGCATTCATACGTAAAGCAATGCATCTATAAATTGAGGCTTATGGCGAGAGTCTTAAACACCCAAGGAAGAGAAAAGAAAAGAGAGAGAGCCTGGAGAGCTCTGAGAGAAAAGAAGAGAGTTGAGTTGAGTGGAGTGTGATCCTCCTCCTCTGTAATATTTTCTTGTGTACCACTATTTAATAGTGAAGCTCTTTTTCTGTGGATGTAGGCAGTTGCCGAACCACGTTAAATTCTTGGTGTCACTGAGTGCGTAGAGTGTACTCTTTTATTACCATTTTTATCCATTCCGCTGTGTTGATTTTTCCAACAATTCCTAGCCCCAAAGTTCCTCTTCTCTTGCCGGGCGTCGTGGCATTTACGAGCAGAAACACTATGTACTGCTACGGGTCTTGCCAAAGTAGTACTCGCGCCACGGAAACTGTGTATGAAGGGGTCGGAAGTTGTAAATCGTGTTTGGCTAATCGCTCGGTTACATATTCAAGTGAGGTGGGTTACGTGAAAGGGACGGTTACATACATGGTGATGGATGATTTGGAGGTGAAGCCCATGTTCACCACCTCTTTGATCTCTCTTCTTAATGATTTAAATGCCAAGGAAGTTGGGGCTATTGAGGAGAAAGTGGTTGAGTTTGGCATGGATGAGGTATTATGGCAGACTGGAAGGCACCACTCATCTATCCCATCCCAACTTGCTTAATTTTTTTATTTTCTAATGTTATTTTTATTTATAATCTAATTTATTATTTGTTTCCTTTTCATGGTTTGTTTGTAGGGTGTGAAATTGCTCGCGGCTTCTTTGCAATCCAAGACTGTTCTGACTGATGTTTCATGTCGAGGCCATCTGAAATTGGAGAGTCAATTGAAAATAATGAGCCTGACGACATTGGATCGGACATTCCAATGTTCAAACTTAGAATTTAAAGGGCAAGATGAAGGCAGTGTTCCATCTTTATATATGCAGATCTCTTAATTCTAGCTGCAATAGCGTGTGATTGTTCATCCAAATATATTTCTCTTTTCTTTGTATATTCCACGTCACTGGGGGTGATATCAATTCCGGTTTGGCAAGGGGACTATTTTACCGTCGAATGTAGCCCCGGAAAACAACTAGGAAATTAGTATGTGCATTGCCGAACTATCTCGAGGAGTTAGTTATCTCGGCTTTTTTTACGAGTTTGTTGCAAAATGGAATCTAATTTCTTTTTTCTTTTTTTTTTTCAAGTTTTTCTCGATTAAACTTCTGTATTTATCACATTGACTCGCTTAAAATAATAATAATAAAAAAAAAGATGAATGATGTAGTTTTATGGGATATGTCATATTTACTTTACGACAAAATATATTTATTATTTGTCATATTATATTAAGACACATCAATTTCTATTTTTTTTTTTTTTTTTTTGTAAAATCTATTTATAGACAAAACATTTCTTAAAAAAATAACATCCCATGTGAAACGAAAGGCCCAAAGTTTTTCTCTCTTTATGCAAGAATAATTATAAGATTTTTCAAATGAGTATTCATGTTTATTTCTATGTCTCATTGTAATAACATATAATGTATTAAAATGCAGTATTTACACAAGAATTCTGGTCATATATATGATAATTTGTGAAATACCATATCATCTATATTTTAAGAATTCCGAGTAATTTTCTTGTGGCAAATTATTAGCTTAACTTTCACAAATAAAAAATAATAATTAGGATGTAGATTTAATCAGAAAATTAGATGCAGTACTTTCACGGAGATGTCATTATTTATGGCGTATGTAATACATTACTCCCTTCTCTAATAGAAATACGACCATCAGAATCATAAAATAGTACGAAATGTTAAAAAAAAAAAAAAGTGAAAAAATCATTTGTCAATGCCTACATTCACTTAACAGACCATAATGGACGAAAAGAGTCATTCCAACCCACGAGATGATTCGGGATTTGATACGATGTTTATCGCGTTCATCCATAATATAAATAATAAATATACGAATAAAAATAAATAAAAAGACACTTGAATTTATGTTGTTCGGTATATTACTTACGTTTACAGATTTTTGGAGACAAAATCCATTATGATGGGTTATTTTACCATTTCTCATAATTTTATATTTCTCATAATACAATTAAAGAATTTAGAAAAGATCCTTTAGATTTGCTATGTGCTGTGAAGTTTGGCATATAAAGCTTCTATCCAACCCTTTTGTGTAGAGAGCTTCCTCATATATATAGAAGTCTATTTCTTGTGAGTGATTGTTTTGTGAAGCATTTTTTTTTTAAAGAGTCTAAGTCTACTTATCCTATATTTTCTTAACTTTATCTCTTAACTTAATTTTCGACTTTATTTAGAGATTAAATTATAGATTGTTGATTTAACCTCCTACAACATCAATCAAGTAACTTGACTGTTGTAATTAAAGGCAATGATAATTAATTTAGGTTCCATTTTATTTAAAACCAACAATTAAATATTAGAAAGTAGCTCACTTTTCATCCCTTCTAGACCATTCCTTATTTTAAAAAAATAAAAATAAAATCTAAAAGTTAGTAGACAACGTCATTTTATTATAGTGAACTTATATATTGACGTATTAAGACATACCATTGATGTGAAAAGTATAGTGACTTGCAATATTAATTAGTAAATATTATTTAAATTTTTATAAATATAATAACTTTTAAAATAAATACTGCATTACACACCAAACTTGTATATGATATAATTCATATATTATGTAGTATTTTAAACTATTTTTCAACGAAAAATAAAGTACTACTAATGTCTACCCATGAAGCCCAAGGGCCAAACGAATAACTATCGTCGAAGCCCAGCCCATTAAATTCTCGATCCAAAATGAAATAAGGTTATATCGGTAATTCTGTTCCATATATATAGCAGCGTTCATCTTCTCCGTTTAGAAACCCTACTCCACGAGTCCACGGCCGCTGCAGCTATCCTTGTCTTTCCCAGGTCACAACCTCTCTCTGGCCCCCGCAGTAAAAATCCATTTTCTGTCTTCTTTATTCCGTTTTTATGTGCACACAGAAGTATTCGATATCAATTTCTCCGAACAGTTGTTTTGTTCTGTTCAAAGCTTTTTCAACGAGCTTTGTTTTATCATCTAGATTGGAAATTTTTAATTTTTAATTATTATTAATGTGGATTAACACTTTTTCATGCTTTACTTTGGTTTTGTTAGGTAAGTAAGTTCTTTGGCTCCAGCGTCCAATGGCTCCGGCTAAAGGTACATTTCTTCTTCCGAGTTTTTTTTTTTCGTTTTTTTTTTTTAATTTTTTCATTTGAAGTGTCATTTATTCGTTGCTGGGCTTTCAATGCAGATAATATTTTATGTTGTGGGTTTCTGTTTTGGCCGTGATTAGAAATTTACGTTTGTGTTATTGAGTTTTATGCCTCTTATGTGTTTGGATTAACTATGAATATGTTAAATACTCGATTTTATGGGCTAATAAAATACATGAAGCGCTCATGCCCATATAGTATTTATGAATGTGTGGCATAATTTTTTTTTTTTTATTAGAGAATATGTATGCCCTCGTCATTCGTCCTGGTTCTAAGCTAAAAGAAGAGCGCAATGCCTACGAGTCATTAAATTAATAATTTTGCCGTAAAATTGTGATGGTGCAGTGACGCATCATAATTTTCCATTTTATTGATTTTTTTTTTGGGGGTTGGGGGGGGGGGGGGGGGGAGGCTTCTTGTTGCATTTAACAATTCAGCTCGGATTTTCAGATCTGTTATGCATGCTAACTCCATTTATTTAATCTAGTTTGAGAGTGAGTAAGCTGAAAATCTGATGTTAGTTTGATATTCTAGTGGTTTTGATTGAATTTCTTGCGGTATCTCTGTATATTTGATTGGTTTAGCCTAATTGATGGCCTCCCTTCTTCCATGTTGCCCAACTTTTAAGGCAAAATCCTGGTGCTTTTGCTCACCCTTCTTTCCTTTCTGCTCACAAGGTACAAACATCAAGCTTATATTGATGTGGAATATATTTATGATGCTGTACTTGATGGTGTTAATCTCGATAGTGTGACAAGTATATTCTCTGGGCGGGTGTAGTTAGATTATTAATGCGGTAACTAAGGTTGGAGTCATAGGCAATCACGATTGAATGTCATATTTACTTTCACCTTTTTGTTGTCTTTGCACCATTTTCTTAAGAAAATGTGCATGATATTTATTTTTTTACTTTGTCTACTGTAATTGGGTTTAATGCTTTATCTATTTGCAGCTGATGTTGCAAAAAAGGCTGATCCAAAGGCTCAAGCCTTGAAGGCTGCCAAGGCTGTGAAATCTGGCCCTGTTTTTAAGAAGAAAGCTAAGAAGATCAGGACATCAGTCACATTTCATCGACCAAAGACATTGAAGAAGGAGAGGAACCCCAAATATCCCCGCATCAGTGCTCCACCGAGAAATAAGTTGGACCATTATCAGATTCTCAAGTATCCTTTGACTACAGAGTCTGCAATGAAGAAGATTGAGGACAATAACACCCTGGTTTTCATTGTTGACATTCGTGCCGACAAGAAGAAGATCAAAGATGCTGTGAAGAAGATGTACGACATTAAGGCCAAGAAAGTTAACACTTTGATCAGGTAAATTTCATTGATTCACACCTAAGAGCCGCAAAAATGTTTAGGTGGTGTACCTCTAAACATCCAAGGCATCAGTATTCGTCGGTTTGATTTTGGTGTGGGTAAAATGAGGGATCAATTGGAGCGGGGCTGTGCAACTCATATTTTGTCTCAGATTGAAAGACCCAGGATAACATACTCCATTATAGTTCTAAATCATTGTCTGCCCTTCTCCAATACACTATGATTTACGCCCTTAAGATTGGAAAAATTGGACACCTATTTCCCATTCATCACTGAACCTTTAACTTATGTGATGCAGGCCGGATGGAACCAAGAAGGCTTATGTTAGGTTGACACCAGACTATGATGCCTTGGATGTGGCGAACAAAATCGGTATAATCTAAGCTACAATTTTGTATACCCTTGTCCCAAGCAAAGTGATCCCATTTTTGCTAAGACAGTTTTGTTCGTACAACGAGGCACACGATGTTAGGACTCAATATCAGTTGGTTATTTAAATTTGTATCTGGAACAATGTTTTCTATACAGCTTGTGTTTGGATGCCGATTAAGATTACTTGTGGTTCTATCTGCCTGATTATACTTCCTTAATGTTTTATCTTTTGCAATGCAATTTCTTCTTATTTATTTGGTAAGCCCCATTTCACCTCGGAATGGATGGTGAAATCGGTCAGAATGCAGTATTGGAGGTGATATATGAGATCACCTCATACGCTTCTACATTCAAAGGATCAAGGGAGCTGCGGTGCCTCTTGACATCCACGGTGACTGAATTGAGACGCTCACGCTGCTGATGTTTTTCCGAGTTTGAGGTTCCCTGCGAGGGCTTGCTTGATAATCAATTCAATTAATCTGCAAGTTTTGTCAAGGTTGCAGATGGTTTTACTTATATTTTTGGTTACCCGATTGGAATGAAACGAAACAAAACAAGGGCAACTTATCACGGACCTTTCTTTCTTTCCTTCGAGGTGGGCAACGGCAAATCACTTTCTACGAAACAAACAATTGACCAGATGTGTGTTCCAACTGATCAGATATGCCTGGTTTTGCTGACGAATTTATATTCTAGACAAGTAAATACCAATCTTCCACGCTTTAATCATTTCACTATCTAGTATGTCCCCACGGGATACTGTTTGTAAAATAACTATGTTCTATATGGCAAATAACATATGATAATTATAGCAAAAATGCTTTCCTGCACATATATATTATATAATCTTCAATGTAATTTCATTAGGAACAACAAAATACACCTCGTCAACATACTGTTCCTTTATGCGTCTAAGTTGAACAATAGTCTTTATCCAAGAATTCCATGAAAGGGAAAGCCATAGAAGAAAAGAAAAAAAAAGGAAATAGTTACTGACTGGTATTGGCTCGAATGCAGTGACGCTTGCAGTTCAAAAGCGGGTGTCCCTAATCTTGAATAGGAAAATCGAATGGCCACCTCAAACCTGGAAACTTTGCAAGGAATCAATAACCGTATGCAATCTGTCTTTCATCTTCTCCCACCTCCTCTCATTACCTATCTATCCCCTGTGGTTAAACCGTAGAACTTACCTGTCATTAACAAAGTGATTCTCAATGAAAAGCAGAGTTTCGTACCCGAAGGACACTGAATACTGTAGTGTACCTAAAGATGGTAATATAACAAGCTTTTCCAGAATGCATTACTCATGTCATGCACCTGACATATATACAAATATAGGAAGCGCACTATGCCATTGCCTAATACCTATGGAGATTGTGCTGAGAGCATGGCGGGTGTAGTTTGGAGCCTCAGCAATGAACTCAAATGTACAATATGCTTTCCCATCAACATCATGCTGTTTCCTACAAAGGATAATCAATAAATAAATAATTGTAGAAGGAACACTTATGTAAGTGATCTACTCTTATGCATGAATGTCAGTATCAGGAAAAACGTGTCTACGGGAAGTATGGGCCCAGAAATGACAGAATTTCACCTCCAACGACTAGCAGTAAAAGCTGCTGATTCATGCTAAAATGGTCTGCTCTTACATAAAATAAACAAGTACGGTCATCTCTCAAAGATACCGGTATCTTTGAATACTGTGGCAAACGGTACAACCATACTTCAAAAGCAGTCAAGGTTTGAGAAGATACGAGACCAAGATAACCAACTTTTGTATAAGAAGGAATATTATCTCCATTGCAGTGTCTTTAGTCACAAGCAAAAGCATATAAAGCATAATTTAAATTGTACCCTGATTAACCAAACTTATGGAGGGAGTCAAACCTCTGCTGCCTCAATTATCTTTGTTTTTTGGGAAGGCGGGGGGCCAAGACCCTTTTTTATCAAAGTTTCTGCAAGCTGTGATCATTGTATATATAGTGAGTAATAGAAAATATCAAAATGGGTAAAGAATTAAGAAGCCAAAAGAATAAAAAGAGTAAAGATGTTGATTGCATGGGATTATAAGGATAACCCCTAGTGGTGGCCCAAAGACTTGAATGTTCTGTTTGCTTGTTGGGATCACATTCACGCTTAACACTTTCTAATGGCACAATGACATCTTTAAAAACCTTGTCTTGACCGTCAATCACTGCTTCCTGAAAATGCCCAAGACAGCAAAACATGGAGAAGCTACTCTTAACTGTTGCCATTTAGCAGTTTGCTGATAGATTAACTTAAAAACACTGACATTAGCCTCAGAAATACCAGACAAAATCGAAGCTGCAGATAAAACAGGGCAAAACACATGACCTGCCACCCAAATGGATAAACAAACTCGTATCCATCTTTCTTATCAGTGACTAACCGAAATCCCTTCTTAGTTTCTGCAGCAACTGAGTCATATCAAGGTTGTGCTCTTAGCATATCAGCCATCATCATTACTCACACTACATCAGTAGAAAGGTCAACGACATGGAAAGGGTGGTGCTACGGGTAGTGCACCGATGTGCATTTCTATGTTTTTTTTTTTTTTTTCACTTCATCGGTCTCCCAGCATTTTCCACATGAAAAACCATCTCATTGAAAGCCGAGCTTTACAGAGAACCCAAGGGGCCACTCCAGTCTCCCCGTATAGCTGGCACCTATCGTCTCCCGGGTCTATCTGCCAGATTAAAAAGTAAAAGTACAAAAAACTAGAGAAGAAAGATATATATCGTCAGGGTCTACCACAGGTCCAACCAATGTAGTGATTACACTGAGAGTAGAAAAATGCGGTGAACAACATATAGATTAATGTTCCTTCCATATGATACTGGTGTGGGGATGTCTGACATAGGTAAATGTACTATGTGTGAACAGATCCAACTCGAAACAAGACAGGCAATTTCCGTCTGGCTAAGCACATCTCGAGGACCTCGGTATAATTGACCCATGCACTGGCCTAGGTACGAGGTGATTATTATATCAAAGATACTTTTGAATTATATTTTTTATGCAGAAGTCCCAGCTAAACAACTCCAGTTAGGATCAGCGGAAGTTTGAGTCTCTTGGCATTAAATTAAACAAAAATAAAGTACATGATTATAAAGTGCCAGGACTGATTACATGCACTGCATGCCCTCGTGCACATTCAAAAAGAAAGACAGCCACTGCTGCATACTTAATTTAATTAGCAGACTAATAATAATAATAATAATAATAATAATAATAATAATGCAGATTTAAAAGCAAAGTTAACCTTGAGAGAGAGGGCCTGTTGAGGATGTTTCTGCTTACTCGGACATGACCAGGATTGAAGATTGAAATGCCGCCTCTTCGATGCAAAGGCAACTTACTATGCGTCTGGAACTGAGCCATAATATAAGCATGTGTGAAGGGGGAAAATTCCTTGAATGGGGCTAAAAGTAGGGCCTAGATTAAAACCTAGATCTTGGGTCTGGGCTGGACACAAAGCCCAGATCAAGGCCCAGGTGCATAATATGGCCTAAGTCGAAAGGTAGCACCTGGGTCAAGGCTCAGGTATAAGACTCGGGTCGGATTTTACTTACATCAAGAAAAATAGGCAATGATTAAGAGGGAATGAGTATAGCATTCAATGTCAGACGAGAAAACTTGCGGTGTTCATACCCAGCATTAATGAGATGGAAATGGTCCAAGATAGAATATACGCCGCATTCAATTGCGGCCCAAGGTTTGAACAACTCACAGTGACGCTAAGCACTTCATAGCCCAGCGAACCGACAGAAAAAATGATAGTTCGGTGAGAGGACAACATGAATATATGATCTCCTGCTGTATAACGCTCCACTACCATGGAGACCAGGTCGACAAGTATAAATAACATTACCTGCAGCACACACGTTGGTAATCTAACACAATCATTGTCAATATACTTCATCTTCAACCTTAGCACCATACTGACTTAATCATCGGAGCATCAACGGACCCCGATGTCCCCTTTCGTCACTATGCAGGTGATCGTACGAGCATTGACCTAGTGAAATTGCCCAAGCTCGCAAAACACGACATCAACAGCAAGCATACGCCATATATGCATAAACATTGGAAGAGAAAATGAAGAAATGGATTAAATCAAGTATAATTCTATTTATTATCCTCACATCACACACTATACACCATACATAATTTTTTAATTTTTTTATCAAATTAAATGTATGATGTATGGATAATGAGTAGAAGAATTCAATTAGTTTAAGAACAATAAAACAAAAAAATAAAAAATAAAAGTGATGTATAGTGCGTGAGGATAATGGATAACAAAATTCTTAAATCAAATGGGATTGTTGGAGCAGGGAGGGAGAAAGAGAATGAGAGATTTGGATACTGAGTTGAGATGAAAGTTAAATAAAATATTGTTATAATATTATTATTATTTTAGGATTCGAAAAAGTTAAATTGTTTATTATATTTTGTGTGAGAATTTAAAAAATTTGTAATAATTAGATAAGATGACATGTCAGGACATAACATACCATGAAATGCTTTTTGTATCCAAACCTAGCATTGAGAAATGATTTGTATAAATCTTAAATAGATGGATCGCACAAGTCTTTGTAAAAAAATTGACTCTATTTAAAAATAATGTAAAAAAGAAATTATTCTTTATTAATATAATCCACTTCTTTATAAAATCAATTCTTCTATATACAGTCGGTAGATACAACAGGCGTGCAATCTTCCATGCCACGTCAGATTTAAAATGAATTGTTTACTCTTTATCTAAATGCACATGTTCTCTTTCATCAGCTCTTTCATTAGCTATCTCCCTCATCAACTCTCATTATCTCTCGCTCATCGGGTCGTCTCTCTCTCTCCCCCATCAGCTCTCTCTCTTATCAGCTCCATCAGCTCGGTCTCTCCTCAGCTCTCTCTCATCAGCTCGATCTCTCTCTCATCAAATATCTCTACGCCAGTTTCGTTTGTATGTCGTTTGCACTAACTGCTTACAACAAACGTTTTTCTTATAAAATACTTATACAAAATTTGTCTGCTTGAAATTTCATAAGGCCCCGTTTGGATTTTTGAAGATACTGAGATCAATTCAGTTCAGTCTAATTTTAAACTGAGTCTAATATCTAAACACCTAATTTCCAAATTATTAAACATCACTCAACTCAATATTTCTTTACATGTGAGACGCATAATCTTTTTCAACTCAATACCTCTTTATACGCATGACTTATAATATTTTTTAACTTTCTATAAATATATATAAACTCATCTTAACATTTAAACATATTTAAATTTATTTTAAATAAATCTTATAAAATTTATTCTATCAATTCAACACATTTCTATTTATAAAAAAATCAATTAATTTCAATCCAGCTAAACATTCAAACAGGAGCTTAGCCTTATTCTCGAGAATTAGTGAATGTGACGCGGTCTACGTACGTAGGAGTGAAAAAAAAAGTTAAAAAAAAAAAAAATGGTGGGGGGATCTCCGGGCTTTGTGGTGGAGACTGAAGAACGTTGTTATCCCTTTTCCGTCTTCGGTCGACTTATCCACATTATATGAAGCGTGCGAAGTGGGCTGCAGAAGTTGGTCGCTCTTTTAGTATGCATCCCGGCGTCTGTTACATCTCTACTTTTCTAGCTGCACACTCATGAATCATCTACATAAATAATTTTCTTTTCGACCCTGCATCGTATATGCATCGATCCTTCATCGGTCGGAGAAGCAGCATCCTTGAATCTATTATAATGAGACATTTTTGTTTTTAAGATTGTCTATCCCTATTATTATTGCATGGTTTTTTCAACACAGCTAAAAAAAAAATGAAAAATTCTTTTTATCAATCATTATTTATTATCACACACTCCACGTTTTACGAAAAATATTCTCACATTCTATAAAAAACATTCTCAAATTCTATGAAAAAAAATTTATAAGTATAAAATGTGTACGTAAATAGTGACTGATGTATATATTTAATTAAGAAAAATAATATATGATTATCAAACATGGAAATTATCAACTCAGTTTGGTAAAATTTATGCAAATATGCCATAAGAAAAACAACAAAAAAGTGGATATTGTAGTCTGCATTTTGTTACAATTGTATATTGGCTAAAAAAGAAAAAACAAATATTAAATATATTTAGCTTTATCAGAAAGAAGAAAACCCACAAAACACGTTCTTTGTTTGCATTTACCAAACCACCACATTAGCAACATCAATCAAAATCTCACTTGTTCAAGAAACAAAAACCAAAAAATAAACACCAACAGGCACAAGTCCACCACCCACTTGCCAAAAATAAAGAACATTACCAATTGGGAAAGGCAAATGAAAAAGAGGGAGAGAAGGGAACAGAACAGAGCAAATGGACTGGCACTAAAAAAGTGGATCATCCTCTTTCCTTTTATTTATGATGTCCCCTCCTCTCAATCTTCCTCTCCCAGGTCACAGACCACAACTCAACGCACCCTATAAAACAACCTTTTTTTCTTTCAAATAAAATATTATAATTTAAATGAAAAATTCACACTTACCTCACCGGCGATGTCTGTCACCTGAACCAAAACAAAACACCACGTGTCATTACTTAACCACCCATTCCACGGACTTCAACGTAAATTCATCGTTCCATTCGTTCATACAGCTGTTAACGCATTTACCAAACAACAGCACAACTTCGTTACCGAATTGACCAAAACACCCCACCAAACATGTACGCAGCGGGTAGTGGTGGCTTTACTGTGTACATAACATCTCCTACTGCTCCTTTACCGTACAAACTTAATATCCTTCCCTTCCAACGCATCGCCGGCATTGACCGTTAACCAATTCTTGGAAAGAAAAGGGGAAAACATTCAAGAAGAGCAAGCGAGCAAAGGAGGATCCTATTTAGTGTCGCCGTGCGTCAGTCAGTCAAACATTCCCCCCCCCCTTCTTTGACCGGGTAGCGCACCCACCTGCGAAAGACCCCCCCCTCCCCCCAAATTTCATTTTCTTTCTGTTTTTGGCTTTTGCTTTTTGGGAAAAGCAAGAAACAATGAGAATATAGATTCTCAAAACCCCAAAAACACAAAAGAATTTGATGATTTGATATCAGTAGTCCGTCCTGCTAAATTTAGCGGATCTGCTAAATTTAGAGGGATTTTCTGTTAGCCGTTGTTGCCTGAGGCAGTTGGTGGTGGAGGGAGCTAGTGACTCGGCTACTTCGACTTCAGTGAGAGTTTGGGGTTCCGAGTTACTCCCCGAAGATGATGATCTCGAGGGGGCTGTTCGGGTGGTCCCCACCACACATACAGCCCTTGACGCCCGTGTCGGAGGTATCGGAGCCACCCGAGTCTCCGTCCCCGTACATGGACCAGAGCGCTGATACGGCGGGGCAGCAGGTAGAGCCGGAAGAAGAGATCGAGGAGCCCGAGGAGATCGAGCCACCTCCCGCCGCCGTCCCCTTCTCGCGCCTCTTCGCCTGCGCCGACCGCCTTGACTGGGCCCTCATGCTCGTCGGCTCGCTCGCTGCGGCCGCCCACGGCACTGCCCTCGTCGTTTACCTCCACTACTTCGCCAAGATCGTCCACGTTCTCAGGATTGGCCCCGATAAACACGAAGAGCAGTTCGAGAAGTTTAGGGAGGTAATTTAAAGTTTACGAAGCCGTAAATTGAGTTAATCTATTGTATTCGTTTGGCTGCTTAGAAAATTTGAAATGGAATGAATTAGGGTTTTCATCTTTAGGTTTAATTTTACTCGCTAAGCTTGACTCAGTAATTGTGTTTAGCTCACAGGTCGACGTCCGATCCAACCCATCAGTAAAGTAATAGAAGAGTTTCTGTTTTATTTTTTCTGGTTAGGCTGTTTCATGAAGAACTAAATGACTAATAAACTTTTATTATTATTATTATTATTATTATTTTCACTTATCATAAACTTTATTATTATTATTATTTTCTGGTTAGGCTGTTTCGGTGAGAAGTTATTTTCGGTATTATTATTATTATTATTATTATTTTCACTTATCATAAACTTTTTTTAATAAAAGTTTTGTTCGCTTGTGAATTTACCGTAATTGTACTATTACTCCGGTCAAATTAGTTTGTCATATGTATGAAATTATTATGGAGATGTACTGGGAAACTTTGGGGGTAATTAGAATCTGTGAGTTGAGATTACATTTGCCGTGGTGCTGCAGATTTTGTTATAATCCTCGTCTCAAACTTGACGATCATTCCTTGTTTTTAAAGCCAAAGGGAATCTATATTTTATGAGCTAAACCTTCCAAAAGCGATTTATGACTAAGTTGACTAGAGTATAAGCCAACTGTTTTTTCGCAATCTATTATATCAGGACAACTTTTTTGGAAAAGGAAAGATAGTTGTTTCTGTTGTATTGGAAGTATTCTTGAGTTGACGTGGGATAAGATGTAACAACGCAAGGAAAAGTGCAAGCCACATTGGGGTTTATACTCCAAAAAGACAAGTTAAAACTACAATTGGAGATTCCTTTAGATCATTATAAATGTAAAGATCTTCTCCCTCACATTCACCAAGCTTCTATATTGACTTTGATACCATTTTTAACAATCCAAGTAAAGTCTAATTATAACATTGACTAGTCGGAATATAAGCTTATATGCTGCTTGGGTTTTTTCTTGGGTTGTACATAAAATATGGGGGGCTATATCATATCGCAATTGCTTTCTTAATCTGAAGACTATCCATTTACAAAAATTAGATAGTGGATGTTGTGTGTGATTTGAATTGGAACTGATCTATGCCCAAAATTTGACCACATGTTCTGTTTTCATTTGCCCTTTTGTTTGTGAGGAGAGTGAAAGATTGCTCACGAAGTTACATTTTTGACTCCTGCATTTGCCCTTTTTGTTTCCAGAACTGAAATCACTAACCCAACTTAGGGCCCGTTTGGATATTTAGAATATCTCAATATATCTATGACTAATAGTGAAATAGTTTGAGTTAAAATGTTAAAAAATTGTTTGAATATAATTTTTTTAATATAATTTTTGTTTTGATTTGAAAAAGTAGTATTGTTTTTTGTGTTTTGGTTGGGAGTTTGGAAAAGTTGTGATGATTAGGTAATTATTAGATGAAAAAGTTGAAGATTTGAAATTGAAAAGTGTTTTGTGTTTGAATAATGTTTGAGAAAGAAATATTTGAGAATTCTTGAGAACAACTGTGTTGCCAAGCGGACCCCTAGCTGAATAGTTTGCATCTGGCTTAGTTCAGTGCAGTTTATATTTATTATTTGGTGGCTCTAAAATTTCCTTTTCCAACATATATTCCTGCGCTTAAAAGGAATCTTAGGTCAATTTGCACTAGAACAAACCTTTGGATCTCTTGTTTTTTCAAAAAATTAGTCAGACTATAATGGTGGTAAGCTGGAGGTTAGTATGGCACATTGGCAATTGACGTTTAAGATTTGGCTTTCAAGTGGTTTTTGAAGAGGTCATTTGGTATCAAAGGTCCTGTGTGTGAGCCGAAATTGAAAGATATTGACCATATGTAAATTTTTCTGCATTCTCCTTTGATACCAAATTCTTTTTATAGTATTATCAATTTATTTCTCTACGATCTCTGAAAGAGGCAACTATCAAATGTTTGGATTTAATTTTTTGTGGTTAGTGAGGAAAATCTTAATATAAAAGTAATATTTCAGTCCGTGAATTTTTCCTTTGTATACGTTCCGTGTATTTGGACTTTGCCTATTCTTGGGAATAAAGTTTCTTATTACTTATAAAAAAAAAAAAAATTCAGTCTGTGAAGTATGCGGCCTGTTAAGTTTTGGTCCATGGCTTGTAGTTGTGGGGTTGCTTTTGGTTCAAAAGTTTCTATCTGAAAGAAGTATCTGGTTCGACCATTTTGATTAGCAATGATGTGAAACATCACTTATTTATGGAGGAAAATTCTAATAGCTAACGATTTTGTTTGTCTTACATTCTCCCTTTACCGTTTTATCCTTATTTTACCGCAAGTAACAGCCTTCTGTTATTACTTACCAAAAAATAGCATTCTGTTATTATCCTTTGCATACTACACAAAATTTTCACGTAGTTTGTATTCAATATAGAATGTGAAATATTAATTCTTTTCTATAGGTAATGTGAAATCTTAATTGTTTTTGTTCATGATCTAGAAGCTGAAGAGTTGACAAACTTATGGTCATTTGAATGTGTTATTGTTTTGCTGCAGCTTACTTTTACAATCGTGTATATTGCTGTGGGTGTTTTCGCTGCTGGTTGGATTGGTAAATGATTTATCAGGATTAGTCAACACTTCACTCCTGTTTTTGTGTCAGATTTGCAGCCGTCAATACTTAACTTTTTTTGTGTTATAGAGGTTTCATGCTGGATACTGACTGGGGAAAGGCAGACAGCTGTCATCAGGTCAAGCTATGTTCAAGTGTTACTTAATCAAGACATGAGCTTTTTTGATACCTATGGGAACAATGGGGACATTGTGAGCCAAGTATTGAGTGATGTGCTACTTATTCAATCTGCTCTCAGTGAAAAAGTATGTTAAGATCTAACATACCGCATATACATTTATGTATATTTTTTGAAATTTTCTAGATTATTAACTCCCTCTCCATGCATTGTTTTGTCTAATCTGTTTCTTGGACTCTGATGATACAGGTTGGAAATTATATTCATAACATGGCTACTTTTTTCAGTGGTCTAGTTCTTGGTTTTATCAACTGTTGGCAGATTGCTCTCATAACATTAGCGACTGGTCCATTCATTGTAGCAGCTGGAGGAATATCAAATATTTTTCTTCACAGGCTTGCTGAGAATATTCAGGATGCATATGCCGAAGCAGCTAGCATTGCCGAACAGGTCTATTTATATCACTCTTTCCATTTGACATAACCCCTCCCACTAAAGAAAAAGAAGAAAAAAGAAAGAAAATGAAGACTATCATTTCTTGAGAGCAACGTTTTTCGCCTATTTTTGTAATTTTAGCTCATTTCTCACTGTATCACTAGCTCTGGATCAAGGTAATTTTTTTTGAAGTTTTGGAGTTTTGAATTAATATGCTGAATCGTTGCACCAATATGAATGTGTTTTGCATCAAGTTTTTTGGTCTTTGTAGGATTTTGGGTGGGTCCGTCTATTTTTTCTGTTGCTTTTGAATATTCTGAAGTATTTGTATTATCTCTATCTAAGTAACTTGTCGAAAAAATTTATATCCCAGTTGGCAATTGGTGGCGTTGTTTTCATTTAAATTATATAAAATGTCTTTTCACCCTGGTCACCGATAAATGTCACCACCTAATGTTTAAATTAAACCATACCTTATTTCCAGCCCAACCAATCTCCTTTAACATGTTGGGATATATATTTTTTCTTTTGTTGGGATTTAATCATACATATAGCATTACCGTCTGAAATGGGTTGTGAGACCAGAAGAGGTATTTAAAAGAGTCTGTAAATTCCCTCTTGTCGGTCCTTCAATTTTCCTCTTTCCTCTTCTATGAATATGGCAACGATGCCAAACCATTTCATGTTTTTCTAATATACTATAATTCTCTTTTGTTCTTTCCTCTCACACTCGTTACCAATCTGTCACTACGATTTCCAGATTTGTCTTCCCTTCTGCTTCCCAACATAGTGGTTGAATAACGTGTCACTGCTAGTGGCAATCTGCCTTCTGCCAAGGTCATCTTCGTTTTGTCCTGCGTTCCTTGTTATCTATCTGTCCTCATTATTATCCACGCCACTTTACTCATCCGCCCCAATATATATATATATATATATATATATATATATATATATATATATATATATATATGACCCTTCTTTCAGTAGTTTTTCTTTTTTAAGAGGAGTGGAGAGGGAGTAACTTTTTCCATTGTGTTGGTTTGTCTTGGGTTCTGCCTAGCAGAATAGTGGATCTTTTTTTTTTTTTTTCTTTTTTTTTTTTGCAATATAGGTAAAATAGTGGATCTTTTTTACCCTTGGGGAGGCTTAGGTGGAAGCCCAGAACATTAGTGCAGCATGGAAAATGGTTCTTACTTGTCTCATATGGTGTATTTGACAGAAAGAATAATATAATTTTTTAGGACTGTGAACGGACTGTGGAGGAGCTCAAGACTACTCATTTTGGCTACTTTTATAGACTTTAGTGGGCTGAACTTATATGATTTTCTTGTATCTTTTCCGCTTTCTAGATGGGTATTTGTCTTGTATACAACATGTGTACTTGGAGTATGTATGTATATATATATATATATATTTGCAAAGTGACAGGTAAATAGTTTAAATATAGCAACAATTTTTGAATTATGCTTGTGGTCATTTTTGTGAAGTAATTAATTCCAGTGATTCTGAAGCATGAATAGTTTCTTCAAAATGCAGGCAGTCTCCTATATTAGGACATTGTATGCATTTACAAATGAAACATTGGCCAAGTATTCTTACGCAACCTCACTACAAGCAACTCTGAGATATGGTATATTAATAAGCCTTGTGCAAGGACTTGGTCTTGGATTTACGTATGGGCTTGCCATATGTTCTTGTGCCTTACAACTGTGGGTTGGAAGGTTCCTAATTACTCATGGAAAAGCTCATGGTGGTGAAATAATAACGGCCCTATTTGCTATAATTTTAAGTGGCCTGTAAGTATCTTTCTTGAACTCATGCCCTGACCATCATTTCCACCGTTTTTCTTACTTCGTGTTTTTTCTTTCTTTCTTTCTATAATAGTGGGCTGAATCAAGCAGCAACAAACTTCTATTCATTTGACCAAGGACGAATTGCTGCCTATAGACTTTTTGAGATGATAAGCCGCTCATCCTCCGCAGTTGATCAAGAAGGAATTACCCCAGTTTCAGTGCAAGGAAATATAGAGTTTAGGAATGTATATTTCAGCTATCTATCTCGTCCTGAAATCCCTATTTTGAGTGGGTTTTATCTCACTGTACCTGCCAAGAAAGCTGTGGCACTTGTTGGCAGAAATGGCTCTGGAAAAAGCAGTATTATCCCACTCATGGAGCGGTTTTATGATCCTACATTAGGTATGATGGTCTTATTCTTTACCTTTAAATGTTTTCTAGTACCTTTTTTTTGGGAGTAGGCGGGGGTTACAATGGTCATATGTTTCTCCTATTGTAAAGGTGCATATACAATACTGGGAAGGTCCCAATGAAATCCTTAGTATCCTTGCTTATACCAATGGTTTTCATTTTGTGGTGCAGGAGAAGTTCTCTTGGATGGAGAAAATATTAGGAACCTTAAACTGGAATGGCTAAGAAGCCAAATAGGACTAGTTACCCAGGAGCCTGCCTTGCTAAGTTTAAGTATAAGAGACAATATTGCTTATGGACGGGATGCTCCCTTTGATCAAATTGAAGAAGCTGCTAAAATAGCACATGCACATACTTTAATCAGCTCACTCGAGAAAGGATACGACACACAGGTAAAATTTGAAAAATAGAAGATATTTACTTGAACCTATATTTCATAGAATTGTCTGGATCATTTCATGTTCCTGTGGACTTGGGTGGGTAAGTTAAAAGAAAAACTCTTTTGCATTTCAGGTGGGCAGGGCTGGTTTAGCATTAACGGAAGAGCAGAAGATTAAACTTTCTATTGCTAGAGCAGTACTTCTAAACCCATCAATTCTTCTGCTTGATGAGGTTACAGGTGGACTTGATTTTGAAGCTGAAAGAGCTGTTCAGGAGGCTCTGGATCTTCTCATGTTGGGACGTTCAACTATAATTATAGCTCGGCGACTTAGCCTTATAAGGAATGCTGATTACATAGCTGTAATGGAGGACGGTCAACTTGTTGAAATGGGTACTCATGATGAATTATTGACCCTGGATGGCCTATATGCGGAGCTTCTCAAATGTGAAGAAGCAGCAAAACTTCCTAGGAGGTATAATACAAGAGCAAACTGCATTTGATTAGGCAGCAATAATAAGTTTAAGCATTTTGTATCATTGCAAAGAGACATTTGTTAATTTGCGGACTTGTTTGCTAGATAGTTAAATTGCACTTCCCTTTAACTTCACATTTTTGTTTTGGCTAAGTTGCATGTTTTTTGAGTTCTGTCATGTAACTATTCCCAGGATGCCATTGAGAAACTACAAGGAGACTGCGGCTTTCCAAATTGAAAAGGATTCTTCTGCAAGTTACAACTTCCAAGAACCATCATCTCCGAAAATGGTCAAATCGCCCTCTCTCCAGAGAGTTCCTGGCATATTTCGTCCCTCAGATAGCACCTTTGCCTCACAGGATTCACCCAGAGCTGGGAGCCCACCAGCAGAGAAGTTGCTGGAAAATGGCCAGCCCATGGATGCAACAGATAAGGAACCATCAATTAGAAGGCAGGATAGTTTTGAAATGAGACTACCTGAGCTACCCAAGATTGATGTTCAGTCTGCACAGAGACAAACATCAAATGGTTCTGATCCCGAATCCCCTGTTTCACCCCTCTTGACGTCTGATCCCAAAAATGAACGTTCACATTCACAGACTTTTAGCCGTCCACATAGTCAATCTGACGACTTTCCTGTTAAAGTGAAGGAAGAAAAAAGTGCACAGAATCGAGAAGCACCATCACTTTGGAGGTTGGCAGAGCTTAGTCTTGCAGAGTGGCTTTACGCTGTATTAGGAAGCACTGGTGCTGCCATCTTTGGTTCTTTTAATCCTCTCCTTGCTTATGTTATTGCACTGATAGTGACAGCATACTATAGACATAAGGAAGAACATGAGGAAGAACATCACTTGCAGCAGGAAGTAGACAAATGGTGCTTGATCATTGCCTGCATGGGTATAGTGACAGTTGTTGCCAATTTTTTGCAGCACTTTTATTTTGGTATCATGGGGGAGAAGATGACTGAACGAGTTCGTAGAATGATGTTCTCAGGTGCATGACTCCTTCCTTAATCTCCTAGCAGATTTCTTGAGATGACCATCCAGTTTATTCTCACAAACTATTTCCCTGATGTGACAGCAATGTTGCGCAATGAAGTTGGATGGTTTGATGAAGAGGAAAACAGTGCTGACACCTTATCCATGCGTTTGGCGAATGATGCTACATTTGTGCGAGCTGCTTTTAGCAACCGGCTTTCCATATTTGTACAGGACAGTGCTGCTGTTATAGTGGCTGTTCTTATTGGGATGTTGCTACAATGGCGATTGGCACTTGTGGCTTTGGCAACCCTACCAGTTCTCACTGTTTCTGCCATTGCACAGGTCTGCACCATATCTATTTGCTTCCCATTACAAATACATGTTGTGCTTGAATGGATAGTTGAGTTGTGATTTGAACTTAATTCTTTAGATTAGGTCTTTTCTTAATAGGTAATTTGTCATTCTACCCATGATGCATATAACTATTCTTTCCATCAGCTTCAGGGCCTTGCTTTAAAGGATATATATATATATTTTTTTTTTTGTGTAGAAAATGAGTTACACACGGTGTGTTTTTATTGATAATGTTTCAGTGAGAATTTTTAAGTTTTCCACTTTGGTAGGAAATCTGAAAACAACATGAAATATGTTTGGCACATGTGGGAGAACCTTGTATATTTTCATATTGGTTCAACTAATGACTTATTTATGATATAAACATAAGAGTGTTGACAATATGGTTAGAATGCTGAAGAAGGGGAACGATAATTTGTAACGTCCCACAAGAACGGTTTATGGATAAAGCCTCTGAAAGCGACATGAAATCCGTTTCCCATGTGGGAAGATCTTGTCTATTTTCATATTTTTCAGAATGGTTTAACTAATGACTTATTTATTATATAAACATAAGGGCGTTGACAATATGTATGGTTTGAAGGCTGAAGAAGGAAAGCCATAATTTCTAACAAGTCCCACAAGAACGTTTTATGAATAAAGTCCATGCCACTTCCACATAAAATCACTCCGCACATGCTCAACCACTTGCTGCTGCCTGCCGATTGTAACCACAATGATTCTCCCATATTTTCCTATACACCCTACAAAAACAATGCACGCACCTCACGCCTATATCTGCCCTTACATGCAACTTGCTGTGCAGGCTGCAAAGCATAAGCATATGCACCATCTAGTAATTTGGCACATTCTTTTTTTGATAATGAAGGTGCTTTTTCCAAGTCTCTAACACATTTGCTAACACTGTAGCATTATTGTGACAGAAAAATGGTCAGTGTTTAAGTGTGGTATGGCAATATTGTCTTTATATTTGGGTCTTCTTCTGTCTAATTTTTTTATCAGCATGTTAACCTTATTGATCTATATTCTATGCCTGTGTAATATATTTGTATTCCATGGATGTAAGAATTACATATTGGCTGAGTTTCATTTATAAGATTCACCTCCATTTATTCTTTTCTTCAATAGTGAAACAATGCTTAAATGTTGCAGAAATTGTGGCTTGCTGGATTTTCAAGGGGCATCCAGGAGATGCACAGGAAGGCATCTTTGGTCCTTGAGGATGCTGTTCGAAACATATACACTGTTGTAGCATTCTGTGCTGGTAACAAGGTAATGGAGCTCTACAGGTTGCAACTACAGAAAATATTTAAGAAGAGTTTCCTTCATGGAATGGCCATTGGTTTCGCTTTTGGCTTTTCACAGTTTCTACTTTTTGCCTGTAATGCGCTTCTCCTTTGGTACACTGCATACTCAGTTAAACATGGCTTTATGGACCTACCTACTGCTCTCAAGGAATATATGGTTTTCTCTTTTGCGACATTTGCACTGGTGGAGCCTTTTGGATTGGCTCCATACATACTTAAACGACGAAAATCTCTTATTTCAGTGTTTGAAATCATAGATCGAATGCCCAAGATTGACCCAGATGATAACTCAGCATTGAAACCACCTAATGTTTATGGAAGCATTGAGTTGAAAAATATTGATTTCTGTTACCCTACACGCCCAGAAATGTTGGTATTGAGCAATTTCAGTCTCAAAGTCAATGGGGGACAAACTGTGGCAGTGGTGGGAGTTTCAGGGTCTGGAAAGAGCACCATAATATCTTTGATTGAGAGGTTCTATGATCCGGTTGCTGGTCAAGTCCTACTGGATGGGCGAGATCTGAAACTTTATAATTTGAGATGGTTGAGGAACCACCTAGGTCTTGTCCAGCAGGAACCAATTATCTTCTCAACGACTATTAGGGAAAATATAATATATGCAAGGCACAATGCTAGTGAAGCTGAGATAAAAGAGGCTGCTAGGATAGCAAATGCTCACCATTTCATCAGCAGTTTGCCTCATGGTTATGACACACATGTGGGGATGAGGGGTGTGGATCTGACCCCAGGGCAGAAACAGAGAATAGCAATTGCTCGGGTAGTGCTAAAGAATGCACCCATCTTGTTATTAGATGAAGCAAGCTCATCAATTGAATCCGAGTCAAGTCGGGTGGTGCAGGAGGCTCTAGATACATTGATCATGGGAAACAAAACAACCATTCTGATAGCCCACAGAGCTGCAATGATGAGGCATGTAGACAACATTGTAGTTCTGAATGGAGGGCGAATTGTAGAGGAAGGGACGCATGATTCTTTGGTCGCAAAGAACGGTCTGTATGTCCGTTTGATGCAACCTCAATTTGGGAAGGGTTTGCGTCAGCACCGACTTGTCTAGAATTGGTTTTGTGATTGGATTTGGTTCATCGACAGTTCTCACTCTGCTCAATTTGAATTACTGGGATATCTATGCTGATGTTTTTTTCCCTATCATATTGGTGGTAATCCAGATTGGGCAGAGAGAGAAATGAGACCAATGTGGCGTGTGACAATTTTTATATTTCAGGGTGAGTGGGTGGGTGTATCCTGTGGCGGTAGTGCTAGTTACATTGTTCAAAAGTAGGTTTTAGAAGTAGGGTTTTTGGAGTTGGTTGGCCTTTGAGGATGTGCTCTCAGGGCTGGATGCATATTCTTTCGGAGGCAAGAGCCATTAGATTGGCATTGTGCTCAGTCTCCTGGGTATAATTGATTTGCTTCTCAAGCAGAAAGTGGGTTTGAATTAATTCTAGTTTTACTTTTTCTTTTGAGGTGTTTTTCGTTTTACATTTTTATTGAACTTTAACCCTCTCTCTGTCTCCCTCCAGCTTGCACGATGAATTTTATATCTTCTTGTAAGATCTACTTCCATCTGTGAAAATTGTAGAAAGTTAAAAGAGGTAAAAGAAGTTTGTAACCTTTGTAAATAGATACTTATAATTTACAAGCTATTCATTTTTGCCTGTTTGATCCCTCGAGTTAAACTGTACCATATTTCATTTTCTTTCTGGTTCATACTTGGAGCATGTTGGCTGTTGTTACTGCATGAAAACAGGCATTCTTCTTGTCGTGTTCTGCTTATTTGGCTTTTAACTCCTAGACAGTTGTGTACAGCTTGCAGTGGTTTTTATGTCAAATTTATGTATTGTGACATTGAAATTCCTGAGACCTATTCTTTGGCCTTAGATTCGTCTGCTTCTAGTACTGCTATCTACCACCTCTTGCCTGGTCTGTCGTCTGCTATCAACCGGTCTCCCTCTTTACTTTTTAAATGCCTTTTAATTCACCTTATATTAGATGAGATAGCAGTGGAAAATAAGGCCTTTCAATTGGATAGATAGAGCAGACTCAGGGCAGGGCTAGCACAATCAATGTTCTGCTCGCTTAGCCCACAGAAACAATTAAACCCGAAAGAAAAGGTAAAATTTGACATTCTTTGATGTGATAATTCCCATAACTAAGCCATTATCCGTCGAAACCCATTAGATATAAAAGTACACAAAATCAAGTTCAATAGGGTGGGTCTTGAAGTAGAAGATTAAAGAGAAACATTCATCCAAAAAATTAAATGCGCACATCATTCGAAAAGAATACATGTGATCAGCCTCTAGCTCTCTTTTTTTTTTTTTTTTTTTTTCTCCTGAAAGAAGGCTCTAGCTTTCTTCAAGGTTATTTTCAAATTCGAATTCAACTAAGCCGACCAAATTCATCCAAATTGGTAGGAGAAAACAGAGGTAAAAATAAAATAAAATAAAATAGAAGGCTTAATCATTCTAAATAACACCCATGTCGAGGGGTCGTTGTTGGCATTAGGTAAATCACCCCCTTCGATTGGCGAACTACCTTTTCACTGGCGATCAATCATCTCTACGTTTTAGTTGTCTATAATTATTATCTTAATTTTAAGAGCTGACACGGTAGGGTCATGTGCAATTGTTTTGTCAGTTTGTCAGTTATTTGCAATAGAAATAATTTGTACTCAATTATATTTATTTTTATATTCCTAAAAAAATATTTTACATAATACTTACTAAGCAATCGCAAGGCAAAGATATGAAGAATAAAACCTCGATTTTTCTTTTTTACAAATTACTATATAAAAAAACCAAACATTTAACAAACTACGCGTCAAGTTAAAAAAATTATTCTATTTTCAAGTTAGTGTGTAGAGTACACTATTTACATAATTTAAGGCCTAATTTTAATAAAGAGCTGTTGAGCTGCTTTCATCTCATTTTATCTCAATATGCAAACATTACAAATACAACTACTTTTTCAAATGTTCAACTTTTTCATTTAATAATTATCTAATTATTACAATTTTTTCAAAATTTCTAAACAAAACATAAAAAATAATTCAACTTTTTCAAACTCTAAAAAAAAATTATATTAAAAAAATTATATTCTAATAATATTTTAACTTTATAATATTTTATTCAATTTTTTCTCTTTTATTTTTCAAAACCAACTCATCTCATCTTAACTCAAATATCTTATTATTATTCATAAATCATCTCAACTCATCTTATCTCAACTCATAATACAAATCAAGCTTAAATAGTAAGACTTGATATGTAAGATTAAAATTTTAAATTTATCTTTTAAATTAAATTATACTATATAAGCACTAGCCTAAACATTGATCTCAGAATAGATAGATTAAGAGTACGTTTGAATGTTGAAGTGAGTTGAGTTGAGTTGATAAAATATTATTAGAATACTATTTATTATTATTATTATTATTGTTTTAGGATTTGAAAAAGTTGAATTGTTTATTATATTTTGTGTTGAAATTTGAAAAAGTTATAATGATGAGTTGAGATAAATTGAGATGAATTATGTTTCAAAAAAAAAAAAAAAAAAAAAAAAAAAAAAAAAGGCCACCAAATGAAGCTTAGTCACACCCGTTTTCATTCTATAATTTTTTTTCTGAATAAATAATACAAAATATAATCGAACAAGAAAAAGAAACAGCTGAGTTCAGTTATGTCAGTTTTTCCGCTTCGCAAATTTCAGTGAGATTTCTTCCTTTTTGTTTTCCTTAAGAAGACGTTATTAGTTTATTTAAAGCGTTCGTTGAGTCCTTAAAGACTCGCAGATCTGTCCTTGGAAGTAGCAGCATCACCATCATCACTCCCACACATTGCTATATCGAACCGCCTCTTTTCCTTTTCCCTTGTCAGGGAGAAAATTTCTTTTTGTTCAAACCCATTTCTCAAGAAAAACTCCGAACCAGGTATGCCTTCTTTCATTCAACCTGATCTCCTTCGACTTTCCTCTTACTAGGGGATTCCTGTATAAATGGGAATGCGGAGATGGGTGATCCAAATTTAGGTTCTTTTCTGCATTTTATGAGCTATCTTGGTTAGCTGAGGTAGAAGTTACGCTCGAAGATATGGGTGACTCGAAGAGCTTATATGTTCTCTGGGTTGTATGTGTTTCCTGTGTTCCACTCATTGTATTTGCTTTTTTTACTCCTGAAGATAGTCTTTTTATTGATTGTGGTGGAAGTAAGGCACTAAAACTCGATGATGGACGGGTTTTTGAGCCCGATTCTGGGCATCGATATGTGGGTTTGTCTCCACATTCCCACATTGTGGTTTCTGAGACTGGAGTGGGCGACTCAAATGACTCAGTTCTGTATCATTCTGCTCGTGTTTTCAAAGAAACTTCGACTTATACTATTATTACCAAGCAGATTGGCCGCCATTGGCTACGGTTGCATTTGCATCCAGTTGAGAATCCACGTTATCATCTGAAATCCGCAGTTTTTTCAGTTGTGGCTAATGGATTTTCTCTGCTTCACGGGTTTTCATTTTCGAAGTTGGGCAAAATGTCCGGTCTTCTTAAGGAATATGTAATCGAAGTGGGTGGTTCAAGTCCAGAAAAGTTGGTGCTGATCTTGTCTCCATGGAATGGTTCAATTGCATTTATCAATGGGATAGAAGTTGTATCGATGCCGGATGGGCAACTCCCTTCCAGTGCAATGCCTGTTCCACTGGGTCCCGCCGTTAATATCCCCACTCATGTAGCTTTTGAGACAGCTTATAGAGTTAATATGGGAGGTCCACTTATAACTCCCAACAACGATTCACAATTTAGGATATGGGAACCAGATCAATCCTTTCTCGTCAATGCTGCTTCAGCCCGGAATGTAACTGTCAATCCTAGTTCAATTAAATACCTCAATGGGGTCTCTGTCGAAATTGCACCAAATTGGGTTTATTCGACAGCACAAGAAATGGCAGATGCAAATGTAATTGACCAGATATTTAACATTTCATGGGCATTTGAAGTAGAACCCATGTTTCCCTATCTGATTAGGATGCATTTTTGTGACATTGTTAGCCTAACTCTTGATACTTTAGTTTTCAATGTTTATATAAACAACCAATCTGCTATGGAGTCTTTTGATATCTCAAGCAAAACAATGGAATTATCAGCTGCTTACTTTGTAGACTTCGTTGCCAATGTTTCAGCGGGCTCGAATCGGGTTCTTGTCCAAGTAGGTCCTCCTATTATGAGGAATTTTCCACCGAATGCAATTCTAAATGGTTTGGAGATAATGAAAATGAGTGATCCCCGTGACAGCCTTGTCGGGAATCTTAGTCAAGATTACAATACCCCCAAGACAAACAAGTGGGTACTGCTGGCAGTTACTTTTTCAGTTGGTTTTGCAGTTTTGGTGCTCATCTCTGTGGCTTTTTACCTGTATTTGCGCCATCCAAAGAAGCCAAGACATCAGACCTCCGTTTGGGTGCCACTGACCGCACATGTGGGGAATTCTGATAGCAAAGTTTCAGTTGGTAGCTTTGCTTCAGCAGCACATTCTCTTAGTTTAGGCCGTGTTCTAGCTTTCTCCGAGATTTGTGAAGCGACAAAAAACTTTGATGAAAGCTCGGTTTTAGGTGTGGGGGGTTTTGGAAAGGTTTATAAAGGAGTGTTAGAATGTGGTGTTGTTGTCGCCGTAAAGCGAGGAAACCCCCAATCGCAGCAAGGATTTACCGAATTTAGAACAGAAATTGCGATGCTCTCTAAACTCCGACACAGGCACCTAGTTTCTCTGATTGGCTACTGTGATGAGTTCGATGAGATGATCCTTGTCTACGAGTTCATGGCTGGAGGTCCCCTCCGTAAGCACTTGTATGGCTCAGATCTTCCCCCACTAACTTGGAACCAAAGGCTTCAAGTCTGCATTGGAGCTGCAAAAGGTTTGCACTACCTTCATACTGGAGCAGCGGAGAGTATTATCCACCGTGATGTTAAAACAACTAACATACTGCTGGATGAAAATCTCATTGCAAAAGTGGCAGATTTTGGATTGTCTAAATTAGGCCCCACTCTGGATCAAACCCATGTGAGTACTGCAGTGAAGGGGAGCTTCGGATACCTCGATCCTGAGTACTTTCGTCGACAACAACTCACAGAGAAATCTGATGTGTATTCTTTTGGAGTTGTACTGATGGAGGTGTTATTTGCTAGGCCAGCAATAAACCCTGCTCTTCCAAGAGATCAGGTTAACATAGCAGAATGGGCAATGAACTGGCAAAAGAGGGGGCAGTTAGAGAAGGTGATAGATCCCCATCTTGTAGGATCTGTTAATCTTGAATCACTGCGAAAATTTGGTGAAACAGCAGAGAAGTGCCTTGCTGAACATGGGACTGAGAGGCCAACAATGGGAGATGTCTTGTGGAATTTGGAGTATGCTCTTCAGCTACAAGAGGCTTCTATACAAATGGTATCGGCTGAGAATAGTGCAAATTATATTCCTGATGTTCCGGAATGGGTTTCCCAAATTCAACCTGCTGAAGGTGATGGTGCTGACACTATAAGCTACCAAGAATCTGATACAACTTCAAACGGAGTATTTTCACAGTTGTTGGATCCAAAGGGAAGATAGTTTGGCAAGGAACAAGCCACCAAGACTCAATTTTTACCACGAATATAACTTTTTCTCGATCAAAAATGGTATTATTCATCTTAAGTTTGGTCATTCCGTACCATATTTGCTGATGTAACATATTCATCTTAAGTTTAATGACAACCACTTAGAATATATTACATCAACAAATGTGATTGCGGATGACAAAGTCTAGAATTAGGAGCATTAATTACTCTCTTTCCAATTCGGCAGATCTCATATAACTAATCAATCTTTATGGCCAGTCGCTTCCAATAGGCCAATTTGTATTAAAACGACGGTTTCATATGCCAAACTGAATGTCTTTCTTTGCTTTCAAAGCCCACTTTCTTGAGTGATTGCTGTTGATGCTGTCACATCATACTCTTAGATTACATTGGGACAGTGAGGTAATCTCATATAAGCAATGCTAGGTACAATCTCTATTTGAGGACTGCAATGTAAGTCTAGGTTATTTTAATTTTAAAATATTTTAAAATTATAAAACTATCTCTTCTAAAATGATGTTTTTTCTCATTTAATAATGTGCATGCACATACAGTCCCCACTTGAGGACTGTAAATAGAATTTCTCATATCATATATTCTATAAATAGTAGTAAAAAAATAATAATAAATAATAATAAATAGTAATAAAAAATATGTGAAAAGTAATGATAAAATAATTAATAGTAGTAGAGTGCGACGTGTGTGCTCATAAGTATTTGCATTTTCAGAAGTTGGGTTTGTCTGCATTTCCAATGAGTAATGGTTAGCAGGGCTGGTTTTAGATTTTGGAATTTTGGGATTGTATTCTTGGTGAATGGTATGTTGCTGAGAAAAAGTTTACAACAAGATGGAACATGAAGTAAGAAACAAGCACTCGTGCCTCCATGGAATTACCTTTTCAATAGCAAATACACTAGATTTCTATCTCATAACTTCGAGTAATGTTAGATACAGTCGTGGAGTGCGCAAGTACCGAACAATCTTATTAAAAAAGAGTGAGGTCTACTGTTAAAAAATTAGTTTTTTATGTGAATTTTGCATTTATTCACTTTTTTCAAAAAAATTGCTTGGCATTTGCACATTCCACGAATGCAAATATTATTTCTCTTATAGTCTTAGTCCATTACTTATTGAGCCATATAGAAAGACTGCTTTTTACTAATCGGAGCATTTCAAAGTATAATGAAATATATTAATAGATTGGTAATAGTAATCATTTTCAAATCATGCATAATGAAATATGGTAAGGAATCTTACAAATAAAGAACACCAAAAACAAAAATGATAACGATCTCTCAAGAAAAAAAAAAATGTTACCCTAAATTTACAAAATGTTTTAGAAAGTCTCTAATTTTAGAGTTGGATTGAAGAAAAATATAGGTGAACATCAAATAGATTAGGCCAGTGACAATAGTCCATATTATTTATAGCTAAACTCTAGTCCCTAATAATTCATAATTTCTTTAGATATAAGGTATAAATAACAAATCATTCTTCTTCTTTTATTAACAATTTTTTTTTTTAACCAAATACTTTTAAATACTGGCTGAACCCCTTTACATTTTCTTCCATTTTTTGGTTCTGGTGTGCTTCTGCAGCTCAAGCAAGATGACAAAACAACTTGACTAATAATTTCATCCCAATTAATATGTTATATATGCCGACAAAAGGATTTGTATCATTTTCTATCAAATGGACCGACCAGCCGAAAGGATCTTTCTCGTGCATCACCTACCATCATTTGCTGTGATTGATATACTTGGTCCAGCTATATTTTTTTATTTTTTATTTTTTTTTAGATTATATATTTTGTTTATAGGATTGAGAACTCTTTATAATTTGAGATTTTTTTTTATAAGATTTTAAAAAAGCTTTCGGCTCCTTTCAAATTTTCAATTCGACCCATTCCTTATTTCATTCCTTCCTTTCCCTCCTCCTCCATCGCTCTCTGCCTTCACTGCTTTCTCACGTCCTTCCCCCTTGAGAGAGAGAAGAAATTTATATGTTAAGGTGTCTTCAATCCAACGAAGAAAAACCTGCAGAGAAAAAACCTTTTCATGATCACCATAATTTTTTTGAATTGAGTACAGAATCTTATGTTTTTTTGGGCTGCATTTATATGTTGAGTTGAATTCAGCTTAATTCAATTTTTAAGATGAGTTTAGTACTTTTTATGAGAAGTTAAAAAATGTTATTAATTTCACGTATAAAGATGTGTTAAGTTGAAAAAAATTATAGATCTCACGTGTAAGAAGGTTTTGAGTTGAGATGAATTTAATAATTTAATAGTTAAGTGTTTGGATGTTAGATTAAGCTTAAAATTAAATTAAATTCAGTTGAATCTCGTATCCAAACACAGCCTAAAAAGAAAATGTTCTATAAAAGAGTTCTAATTTTAATGTAGACTGTTAGTTTTTAGAAAAAATAATAATGAAGTTTTATAATTAGAATTTCAAATTACGAAGATGGTGAGTATTATTATCAAAAATATATATATTTTCAAATCGGTGTGTAGAGTATGTTTAATAAAGTGTTTATATGGTATAATTTAATTAAAAAAATAAAAATAAAATTTTATAAATTAAAAATTATTATTTAAATAATAATTATAAACTATATATATTCTATACACTTACTTAGAATATAATTGACACCACGTATCTAAAAAAACCTAAACACGTGAAGAATGGACCAGTGGAAGGGTCCGGACCCAGGTGGGACCACTGTAGCCGACCCAACCCAACAACACATTACAAACATCCCCATTTTTTAATATATTCAATGGTCGGTTCGGTTAGTGCCAAAGACACGCCGCCGACCCTGCGTGCCACTTATTTCACGGAAACCGAAGAAATCACCCGAGGCCCACTCCGTATCTTAGGCCGGCGATCCATCGCCGATTTAATCGTAGCTAAATTTTATTGCCACCACACAAATGGCGCACAAGGACGAGGCGAGGGCATCATTTCAAACCGACAGGCGGCTGCGACAAAAGCCCGCGGTTATTTGAGGTATATAAAGAGGAAAGCTCTTTAATAAAACCAACACTGCTATATCATAGGCTATACAAAATCAAGATAGAGAGGGAAAAGAGCAAAGATACTAGTAGTCAGTAAAGAGCTTAGAGCTCAAGCAGAAATCTCAAGAAAATGCCGATCACTAAAATTGCAATTGGTACGCCGGAAGAGGCATCCCGCCCGGACGCGATAAAAGCCGCGTTTGCCGAGTTTTTCTCTACGCTTATTTTTGTTTTTGCCGGGGAAGGTTCTGGGATGGCTTTCAGTAAGATCGCTATTAACATATATCTTTTTTTTAAAATATATATTTGTTAGAATATTGACTGATGAATAAGTGGTATAAAAAAGAGAAATGTTTGTGTGTAAAAGATTACTGTGACGGTATTGCATGCGTTGGTTGATGTAATGTATTGAATGACGCCCAAAGGAAAAAGGCTTAATTGTAATTGTCAAAGACTGATGATTCGTGGTAATTGTTTTGGCAGACAAGCTTACTGATAATGGGTCAACGACACCATCTGGGCTTGTAGCAGCAGCATTGGCACATGCATTTGCGCTCTTTGTGGCGGTTTCTGTTGGTGCAAACATTTCTGGGGGCATGTAAACCCTGCTGTTACTTTTGGTGCGTTTATTGGTGGAAACATTACTCTGTTGAGGAGCATCTTGTATTGGATTGCACAGCTGCTGGGTTCAGTCGTCGCTTGCTTGCTACTTAAGTTTGCCACTGGTGGACTGGTAAGCATTGGGGAATGAGAATTATAATTTAGACTAACCAATGATATCCAAGTCAAGGACCTAATTTTTAGGGAGTCCCTTCGATTCAGTCCAATTCTGGTTTTGAAGTCATCAATTTAACACTACCATGAACAATAGGAGTGATGTATTTATTTTGTACATGCAAGATCTTCTTTTGAAATAAATAATACTCTTTTCATGTCTAACTTGACTTATTCTTGGCCCACTGCAGGAAACCTCAGCATTCTCGCTATCATCTGGGGTGGGTGCATGGAATGCGGTAGTTCTGGAGATTGTGATGACATTTGGCCTTGTTTACACTGTGTATGCCACAGCAGTGGATCCAAAGAAGGGAAATGTAGGCATAGTTGCACCTATTGCAATTGGTTTCATTGTGGGTGCTAACATTTTGGCTGGTGGTGCCTTTGATGGTGCATCCATGAACCCAGCAGTCTCCTTCGGCCCAGCGGTGGTTAGCTGGACATGGACTAACCACTGGGTCTACTGGCTTGGCCCACTGATTGGTGCAGCCATTGCAGCCATCGTCTATGACATCATCTTTATTGGCGAGGTTACACATGAGCCACTTCCCGGCAGTGACTTTTAGGCATATTTTCCCCCTTTTTAATTAAGATTTAATCCCCTCTCTCTGGATTATGGAGAGAATAAAGATTAGAAGCTGGGGGAAAGTACTTTTGTAGGCCAGAGGTGTGCTTGCTGTTGTGTCATTTATGCTTTACGAATGAGTGAGCTTCTTGTATGTTTTGTTAAGCTAGTGGATTATGTCTTCTTTGTTTTGGAACCATTTAGTACTTGAGCAGCTTTTTTCATACAATAATCTCCTGGGAAATTTCTTTTAGGAAGAGGAAGATATCCCAAACAAAGTTAGTCATATTTGAAGCTGATCATATTTGGTCAAGCCATTGGGACCATACAAAAATTATATTATAAGCTGCTGATCGAGACCAAATTTTTTATTATTTGAGACAAACGGCATTTACTATTACTAGCTCGTTGAAAAGTAACACCACCGACTGCTTCCAACGGAGGAACCACATTGGCCAATCGTATTTGTGGTTGCAACACAAACGGTAGAGATACTTTGTTTACAAGTTGCCATAATATATATATATATATATATATATATATATATATAATAAATATTTTACACTGAAAATGAAAAAAAAAAAGAAAGATTTTGAAGACTGGGTTACATTTATGGACCCATGTGAGCATGTTTAGGATACACCTCACTGCCCATCACCTGAGCAAATTTATTGGCACGCTTTCCATTCTGTGACCGGGGAGGGACCCTTTCCAAGTAGCTCCCACACTGCAGCTTTGGCTGATGTGAAGGAACCTTGACAAAACTTCGTGATCCATTCCTATCGGATGTTGCCATGATTTGTGGATCCACGGTAGCTAGCTTTCTCAATTGCTCTGCCAGTAAGATCTCATCCTCTTGATTTCTAAATCCCTCCATTTTCATCACCTTGAGATGTTCAAGTTCTGGATTCCTATTGACTTGTTTTGAGTACGTAGCAGTACTGTTTGGGATGCTGTAGCTCGAGGGGTCAATCTGAAGAGAGGAAAAAGATAAAAGAGAGAGGTGATGATATTGATGGTGATTATAATAATATATATAATAATAATAATTGGTGAAGTATTCGATGAAAGTAATAACAAAAATTGTTTGATCAGTTCCATTTTTGGCGGAAAATTATAGAACTTACAGTGACAAAAAGTTGCTCCAAGGCAGGACACTGTTTCAGGAAGGAGATCAAGGCGTCACTGTTATATCTTTCAGTGTAATTATCAATCCACCATAGCTCTTTCAATTTGTAGAACTGGAAGTGGCTAAGTATACAGGAAATCGATGGCCAAATCAGAGTCTGCAACATGAAAATTCTCAACTTATTTATGTTTGATGATGGGAAAACATGATAATTATAGGCTAACTAGCTATTAGTGGATTGTCTTACAAACAGAGCGCAGAACTTTGAAACTGTATTAAAATATGCAGAAACTACAAGAATATACCTCAAAAGTCCATCTGCATAGTGTAAGAGTTTCGGCGTTTTTTATGGTTAATAGAGTTGCGTCGAAATCACCACTCTTGAAGCTGATGTCGCCGGGGCCTTGTCTGAAATCTAGCATGGCATCTTTCAGGTTAAAGTGATCTTCGGGCCACAGCCAAGGGAGCAGACCTCGATACTTGAAATACCTGAGTTTCGAAGATCTCATATGGACAGATTTCAATTGCGGACAATCAAGGATGGTCAAGCTCAAAAGCTTCAAACCGGCGTCAATTTCCAAAGCTTCTAATCCGTTGCATTCAACGATTTTCAAGTTTTCAAGAAACTGAAAATTCGATACCATAGAAGACACGGCCTCACTGGTAAGCTGAGAGCTCACCGATTTTAGATGAAGCGTTTTTACGAAGGTGGCGGCCGTAGAAGAACTTGGCTGCAGGTAGGTAAGGTTTTGGCGATTCAGCTCCAACTGCCAACCAAACTGCTTTGAAAATCCTTGCTTCCCAGCAGAGAAATCCACATAAAGTTTATTATTAGCTGCGATGGTAGCCAAGAGAACGCCATCTTTGCAGAAGTGATATCGAAGTTTCCGGGGTTGCCTCAAGGGATCACGCTCATCAAATTGAGTTAAGAATCCAGAAATTGCGGTGGCAGCAGCTTCTATTGTTCCTCGTTGCACTAAAGCTGTGTTCCAAAGCTCTCTCCATCGAGTAGAAAGGAAGCTGGTCTCCAGTGCAGATTCACAAGGCAGAAACGCAATGACGCGGCAAAGGATCTCATCCGGTAAACTGCTTAGCAAATCCAGTAGTTTTTCCTCCATGAATTGATTCCTCCTGTTCCAAAAAATAGATTAATATTGGTCTTTGCAGTATAGACCATACAACAATTAGATTATATATCAAGAAAGAGGAAGTTCTTACGTTTTTGTATGGTCTTTCCTTTCTTGTGTCAGAAGTACTGCAGCACAGCTTGTTTCTTGATGATCTTCATGCTGATGATATGGTTTTACATTTGGGTTCTGGTCTTCACGATAACAATTTCCATCTCATTACCTCTTGCTCAATTCAACTCTAGATCACCATTCTTTTCCATTTGACGCTTCTTAATTCCCACTTTTATAATCAATTCACCCTCTAAAATAATAAGAATGCAGAATTAGGACCAATTCTAATGCTTTGACTTTCTGTGTATATATATCATATCACTTATTAGCCTTTGATCTACGTGACAAAATCTTTCTGGACAGAGATAAATTGAGATCCTAATTAAAGGACTTTTCATTTTAGTTCCAAATAATGATCGAAGCTTACAGAAAAAGAAATCTCGTTTTGACTTGGCTGATCAAAGCCCAAGTACTAAGTGCTCTTACCGATTCCTTGTATCAAAACTGGCTGGGACTGCAGCAACCAATGGGACGAGATAGCTTGGATCCAAGTGCAGGTTCAAAGTTGCGTGGAAATACATTGTGGGTGCGTGGACCACAACTCGGTCAACTTCACAGTTCATCAGCGACAATATATTATCGTCTGTCACAAGCTGTATATATATACAGCCAATATATATAATATTTGTTGCGTTTACTGCACTCCCTATATATCAAGAGTTGCAGATTTTTGTTTTTCCTTCCCACTTGGGCATCCAAGATCTTGATTTCATTGACTTCATCTAGCTGGCTGTCAGATTTGTACATGAATTGCAATGGATTTTGGGAAGATTTCCGCTGTGAAATTAAAGACATATAGGTACAATAATTAAAGGCATAGGTAAATCATTTATGGGACGTCTTGAATTTGGTTGGGGAATTCTAATTCTAAAGCAGCTTATCTTCCATCAGATCAGTACTTTATCAGTGATTAATTATTATATGAGGTGGCACACGATAGGTTGATTCAACATAAATGCGACACAATAATAATGGGTTTGAATTGTCTTAACAGGTTTGGATTAAAATGAGTTGATCTGTGAATACACGATTGCTTACGGTTTGATAATGAGTTAACCCGTTTTGATCCGTTACGACATGTTAAGAAAGTTAAAATTAACGGGTTATTTGGAATCTGTGGGATGAGGCTAAGGGTGTAACCGGTCCGGTCCAGTCCGATTTTAGACAAAATCTAGGACTGAACCGGTATGTACCGGTTTTGTATTTTTCAAAACCGATTACGCACCGATTACGCACAGGTTACCTTCCTAAACCGGTACTTCCGGTTTTACCGGTTTCCAGTCCGGTCTGATCCGATTTTCTGGTTTTTTAAAAATGTTTATAAAAAAAAAAAAAACTAATTTAACTAGTTTGTTTATAAAAAAAATTTGTTCACAGCCAGATTTGGTGCTATTCACAGGCAGGTTCTATTAGTTAATCTAACTAGTTTTGTTTAGTGGATTGGATCTTTTATTCTGTAATGCATTGTAACTTTGCTAGATGTTTGACAAACTCTAGACTTTTCCACAAGTCTGAACCTTAATTTCTGGAAAGATAATCAGTAAGATCTATTTCTTTTACTGACTGAATGCACAAACTTTTCCACAAACCTAACAGTCACAATAAATTCAATAATGGACATCAACAAGCCTATGAGCCTATGGAATAAAATAAGTTCAAAAATCTAAATTAGAAGTCCAAAAGTCCAACAAATTACAAGTCCAAAAGTCCAAATTACAAGTTCAAACACTTAAAAGTCTGAATTACAAGTCTAAAAATCCAACAAATTACAAGTCCAAATTACAATAACTTAGAACATCCAACAAAAAAATTCAATAGCTATGCACCAAGCCATCAACTCCAATAGTCCCTTCAATAATCCTTGCAATTGTATGAAAATAAATCAAGTGATTAATTCTAATAAAAAGTTAGTAATTACATTAAATAATAAAAAAAATTAAGGAAAGATGTTATACAAGTTGACCTACCTTAAATTTAATTATCTCCAGCCAAAGAAGTAGGTCTTGAAAAATTCCCTAGGTCTTCCATGAGCTCTACACAAAAGGGAAAAAAAAATAAGCATAATAATTAAAACAAATTACTAATATGATTTACACTTTAGATATAGTTAAAGAAAAGGTGAATGATGCTACATACTTGTATCAATTTTCTCAAACTCCTCAACATCATCCATTAAAGTACGAATGTTAATCGGAGCAGAAGAACGGAGCCAATTTTGTGTACAAATAAGAGCTTCTACCATAAGTGGAGATAGGCTACTGCGGAAAGGATCAAGTACTCGACCTGCTGTGCTAAAAGCTGACTCAGAGGCCACTGTAGATATCAGAACTGCAAGAACATCCCGCGCAACTCTTAAAAGCACGCGGTATCTAATGGAGTTGACCTTCCACCAAGTCAACAAGTCGAATTTCATATTATCTTCTTCACATTTTTCAAATAAATGTCTCTCCAATTCAGATTTAGTCGCCAAAGAGTTATCCGACTCCAAACGCTTCTTAATTTGTGCATAGATTAATGATCTGAAATCACCTTGACCTACCCCAACAGTTGAACTTGTACTGCTAGCCCCTCTCTCGCTTGATTGGCTTATAGTTTGATCTTGTGCCCCAACATTACTTTCATCATTTTCACAATAACTATCATATAAACGAGTCAAGGCATCTTGACCCCGATCCACCAACATAAGAACTTTTGAACTATTATCCTCATATATTCCTTCAAAAATATATGTTAGACCGCGCATTTTATACCGAGGATAAAAAACCAACCCAACATACAACAAAAGATTAATTTTTTCAATATTTCTCCAATACTTCTCACATTTAGATTTCATACTAAATGTCATTGTCCTCAAATTATGAGGCCCTTCCACACACTCCAAATTAATTGCAGCTTGAATTGTTGCTAGCTCAAACAAAAAACTGTTGCAAGTGACATAATTGGTCCCCGAGAAATGCAAGGTTGAATCGTAAAAAAGTTTCAAAAATTTTGCAAACAACCTACTCTTATTCCAATCATCCATGGTTGGAGGCCCTAACTTGGATGCCCCTCCCTTACCCAACTCACTAACATCATCATCATTCTCACTATCATCCTCCCCAACACTTTTAAGATATCCCAGATCTTCATCCTCTAACCGTTGAAATGCTTTTTAAAACTTTTCTGCCCTATCCAACATCATATAAGTGGAGTTCCAATGGGTTGCTACATCTAAGCATACACCATTTTTACAAGTAATGTCTTCACTGTCACAACATTGCTTAAATGTGTTCCACCTTTGTGGAGATGATTTTACATACTTCACAACTCCTCTAATTCTTGCAATTGATTGATCATATTCTTTCAACTCATTCCGAACAATCAAGTTCAAGATATGAGCACAACATCTCATATGCAAGAACTCATGTTTCAAAATAGTATCACTTCTATTCCTTGTCTTTCTTTTGAGATACGAAACTACCCCATTATTTGAACTTGCATTATCAAGTGTAATTGTAAATATTTTGGGCCTTCCCCATTCTAGCAAACACATTTCAATTTGCTTACCTAGTGTCTCACCTTTATGGTTTTCAACCTTGCAAAAATTGATAATTTTTTTGTGCAGTGAGACACATGTAGTTAAAATTTTGCACGGATGTTCATGTATCCGTGGTTAGACAAATGCGCTGCCCCTTAAGAGCACTTTTCAAATTGTCTTTCTCTCTCAAATAAAGTTTATAAATATCTTTTGCAATAGTTACACGTGATGGAATCGCATTCCATCTAGGTTGCACAACAAGCATGAATTTCCTAAACCCCTCCCCTTCCGCATGTTTAAAAGGAAGCTCATCAACAACCAACATTTCTACTAAAACTTCTCTACACGCCTCAACACTAAAAGAAATAGGTACAAGCCCTCCACTGCTTGATCCAGACTAGAAACCCAATATAGATTGGTTTCTATCTACTTTCTTAAGTGGAGACTTCTTACATGTTTTTTCCAAGTGCCCCAACATTGATTTTGTGCCATTTATATTAGGATCACAAGCATAAGTCATCCCACAAAGGTTACATGAAGCCCTAGGTCTCGACTTATCCTCAGTACGAATCTTTGTAAAATAATCTCAAACTACTGATCTTTTCCTACCAATAGATGACTTACTTACATTGGATTTGGGAGAAAGCGGATCATTAGTCGCCATTGATTCCACAGTCTTTTGACTCATTTCCATTGTAGGTTGAATATTGTCGCGTGTTTTTGTTTTATTTGAAGGATCCATATGTGATTTTGTAGTAACAAAAATAACCTTTCCATTGTAGGTTGAATATTGTCGTGTGTTTCTATTTCATTTGAAGGATCCATATGTGATTCTGTAGTAACAAAAATAAACATTAATTGTTGATCATATTTAGAAAAGCTTACTCGCAATTGATTGTAAAATCTGGAAAATGATTGTAAAATCTGAAAAATCCCATGGTTCCATAGGTTTCTATACATGTTAACCATCCACTGATCTAGGCCATTCATTTTATTTGGGTAAGTTACCTGGTGTTATTGTTAAGTTGTTAACATTAAATACCACACATACATAGACTGACTTTTACCAACAACAAAACCCAATCGGTCACAACCAATTCAACGACAAAGCCTAGGCCACAACCAACGACAACCCAATCGGCAATAACAAACACTAATAAATTTCGAATTAAAAAAAAAAATACCCTAATATCACAAAACCCAATTAATCCAATCGGCAATCAAGATTCACAAAAATCTCAAAATCCCAAAACCTAATCACAAAAATCCTAATATCACAAAATCCAATCACAAAAATCATAATAGGCTACTACTAGTATGTAATTTAAAAAAAAAAAAAACTTACCGTGGGCTGGGGGCAGATCGGTAGAGAGTTGAGAGAAGAGAGATTGAGAGCGACGAGGTCACAGACTCACGAGAGAGTTGAGAGACGAGAGAGTGAGATACGGGAGAGTTGAGAGTGAGAGACGAAAGAGTTGAGAGACGAGAGAGTGAGAAGCGGGAGAGTTGAGAGTGAGAGACGGAGAGAGAGCTGCGAGTCTGCGACTGCGAGAGAGTGAGCCACCGAGCGGTGACAGAGAGAGCTTGCTGCGAGAGGCGAGAGCAGAGTGAGTGACTGAGAAGTGAGAGACGAAGGGCGCCGCTGCTGCTGAGTTCAGAGTTCACGAAGGACGGAAGGAGATGAGTGATAGTGATGAGTTCACTTTAGGTTTTTCAAACATATTAAAACGGCGCCGTTTGACATTTGCCCTTTACTATTTAATTAAAATTTAATTCTTTGAATCTTTTTAATGTGTTTTTTTTTAAATGATAATTAAAATTTTTATATATTTCTAATACATTTAATAGACTATAGACTATAGTGATTATAGTGATTTAATATAACTATTATTTATTAACTATATATATTTGTAATACATTTAATATACTAAAGTCAAATATTTTATATATTAGACTATATAACATATATATTTGTAATACATTTAATATACCATAGTCTAATAGTATTAATATTAGCCTATTAGTATAGTTATATATTAGTATTAGTTATAACGATTTAGTATAATTATATTAGTATAACTATAGTTTATAGTCTACATTAAACTATTAGTATTAGTTAAATAGTTATAGACTTGTTTATTAGTATATCTATATAATATATTAGACTATATAATAGTATTAATATTAGCCTATTAGTATTAGTTATAGTGATTTAGTATAACTATATTAGTATAACTATAACTATAGTCTATATTAAACTATTAATATTAGTTAAATAATTATAGACTTATATATTAGTATAGCTATATAATATATTAGACGATATAATAATATTAATATTAGCATATTAGTATAGTTATATATTAGTACTAGTTATAGTGATTTAGTATAACTATATTAGTATTAGTATAACTATAACTATAGTCTATAGTCTATATTAAACTATTAGTATTAGACTATTGGTTAACTAGTTATAGACTTGTATATTAGTATATCTATATAATATATTAGACTATATAATAGTATTAATATTAGCCTATTAGTATAGTTATATATTAGTATTAGTTATAAACTTTTAATAAAAACTTTTAGTATTAATTATAAGTATAACTATAATCTATAGTTTATATTAGACTATTACTATTAGTATTAGTTAAATAGTTAAATAGTCTATAACTATTAGTTATAGACTTATATATTAGTAATTTAGTATAACTAAATAATATATTAGACTATATAATAGTATTAATATTAGACTATTGGTATAGTTATAAGTTATAAGTTATATATTAGTATTAGTTATAAACTATATATTTAATATTAGTATTAGTTATAAACTTTTAGTGATTTAGTATTAAAATTTTATGTAATAATTTATAAATTGTAATAAGAAATTATTTCATATATGATATTATTTCATATATATAATTACATATATTATATATAAAAATTTCACATAAAAATTTATAATTATACATAATATATAAAACTTATATATATTAATTATTAATATATATATATAATATTTTGTATAAAACTTATATATACAATAATATAAATATTATTTTTTTATATATATTTTTAATAAACCGGTCCGGTCCGGTCCGGAAAATCCCAAAACCGGAACCGGACCAGAACCGACCGGTTTTTCCATTATAAGAACCGGTCTCGGACCTGACCGGTTTAAAACCGATAAAACCGGTCCGGTCCGGTCCGGACCGGTTTTCCAGTTTGAAATTACACCCCCAGATGAGGCGATTCTTAAGGAGCTCAACATTCCAGTCAAGATTCCAAAATAGAGGCATACACAACTTGTTTGCTGGCAACGTCCAAAACTAGGGAGACTGAACCTGAACATAGATGGGACTTCAAGAGGTAATCCTAGTTTGGTTGGTGCAGGTGGTGTGATTAGAGATTCGAGTGAAAATATGATTATGGCTTTTTCGGCTCATATTGGTACATGTACTAATAATTATGCGGAATTGCTGAGTTTGTTACATAGTCTTCACATGGCAAAAAACATGGGTATTCATTAGCTTGACGTGGAGCTAGACTCGTTGTTGGTGGTTAAATGGCTAAAGGAGCAAATATGTGAAAGCTGGTACCTTGAAGATTATTGGGAGGAAGTCATGAATATTATTAAGAATTTTCAGGTTCAAGTATCACATATATATATATATATATAGGGAAGGGAACGCTTCGACAGATTTCTTAGCCAGGATGGGAGTAAAAGGGTGTAGTGGTCAATGGTGGTCTCCAATGGACGTCCCTTGTCAGCTAAAAGGAATTTCGCAAATAGAAAGAGTGGGTCTACCTCATATTAGACTCGCCTAATTTCTATGTGGTTGACATTGTTATACTGTAAAGTGAGGGTTTTTCTCATGTATATGTTATTGTTGCCACGGTTTTTCTCCGTCAAAAGTGAGGGTTTAAAAAAAAAAAAAAAGTTAAAGGTACAATTATACTTTTATATCTAAAAGTAAAATTGTTGAGATTTAAATTTCGATATTTGTATTGTTTGTATTGTAATTTTAGACATGTAGTTAGTTTTATATTTTTTTTATAGATAATGTGATTTTAACATTTATATAAAATTATGCTAAATTTAAGCAAATTAAACGAGTTAATTTCGAGTCTGTTCAATTCATTTACATAAATGGGTTGAAACGAGTCGGGTTGTGTCGTGTTAACTTATTTTATAGTATTCATTAACGGGTCAAAACGGATTGACATAACACCACCCATTATATTAATGAGTCATGTTAGGATTTAAGATTTTGACACGATAAATTTTAATGGGTCGTGTTCGGGTTGACTCATATAGTATAATATATATATATATCTTGACACGACACGAACATGACCGGTTAACACGATTTCACACCCCAAATTATCATTAATAATGCATGCATTGATGTACAGACAGATGCACAGATGGGTAGAAACAAGCAGAAGACGTCCTTAATTGTTGTTGCGGTGACAGAAACAATGTCTATTGATTAATGAGTAATGTTACATACAGTTGTAGAATACGTAAGTACCGTACAGTCGTTTTAAAAAAAATAAGATCTATTATTAAAAAAATAATTTTTTCATATAAATTTCATATTTATTTATTTTTTTAAATAATTATATGATATATTCACGACTATAAATATCATTGTTCTTATATTAATACATCTTCATCTCCAATGCCATCCAAAACTGTCACCGGACCTGCACTGCTTTTCGATTGGCAATCGTCTCTAGAAGGACATTATATTAATACAACAACTATTATTTCAGCTATCACCTATAAGGAGATCATAACTTTACATCATATGATATATTTATCTTATAATAAAAATAATTTTAAAATTTAATTTATCACATCAAATTAAATAAATTTTAAGTTTATTTTTATAAATAAAAATCCTTTATAACTAAAATATTTCTTTTTTACAGATGTATCAAAATTTAATATTAATAAATTAATTTTTTGTCAAATATTATGTCAGACACTACAATAAAAGATAAATAAAAAATTAATATTTTAATATTAAATTGTATCAAAGTTGTAGAATAGGAGTAGCCAGTAGGCGCCTTAGCTTTATCAATTCAGAATAGGAAAAAGTTAGGATCCAGCTTTTTTTTTTTTTTAATTGTTTTTAACTTAAGGATTAAAAAATATTATTCAATAATATTTTTTTAAAAATATATATTTAAAAATATTTTTTAAAAATATTAAAAAAATGATGTGATAAAAAAATATTTATATTTGGCCTAGCGAGAGGCCCCACGGTAGGTATAGGCCCACTCTTCAGAATAAATGCTTTGATTCCGAATTGAGGACGAAATGGTGTCCGGGTTGAATTTTTTATTTTAGTGGTTAAAAAATATTTTTATATGATGTTATGAATTTTTTATTTTTTAAAAAATATTTAAGATGATTAAAAAATATATAAAAAAATAAAATGTATTATTCAGTGAACTCATTCGGCCATCAATTTCCTTTCTAGAATCATAGATCTAGGCTTCTAGCTATCTCCTACTTGACAAAGTCCAAAAACTCACGTGGTGCTAATTACTCTGCCGGTATGATTAGATGGGTCAGTTACATAAAAATTAAATTAAATTATTTTATTTGATATAATTATTATAATTTTTTAAAAAATTTATATAAAATATAATAAATAATTTAATTTTTTTAAATTTTAAAATAAAAATTATATTAGAAAAATTATATTCTAACGATATTTTATTTAACTTCTAACTTTTATTCTATTTCATCTCATTTTATACATATTAAATATCTAAAAGCATTAAAAAAAAAAAAAAAAAGAAACAGAAAATGGAAACAAGACGGATGGATTTTTCTTTTTCTTTATTTTTGAAATAACTGTTCGTAATAGAAATCGTGCTTCTGATCGTTGAGTTTCTTCTATGGGATAATTAATAATTTGTTTAAAGATATTAATTAATTTTAATTAGAGTTCACTGAGATAGTGAAATGAGATAGTTTTAGATGAATTGAATAAGATATTGTTAGAATATTTTTTAACATTATTATTATTTTAAAATTTGAAAAAATTAAATTATTTATTATATTTTATATAAAAATTTAAAAAATTTGTATTAATAAAACGAGGTGAATTAAGAATATTTCTGTATTCAAATAATTACTTATTAACAACGTTTCAGATTGTCAAATATTATGGAGAAATTTACAACATCCAAGTTGTCCATATTGACACGTTACATTTTTAGACTATTATGAAACTATAGTTAATTATCTGAATAATTAGAATTGGATGGAAAATGACATCAATTGACGCCTCCACTCCACTCGACTCCCTTCACTGAAAACCATTCCGTCCCATTTCTGTAACACGCAACGTATTGATAATCTATCATCTCTCGTCCTTTTTGAGCTTTTTTTTAGGGTCCAGGTGTTGATGATTAACCTTGTCAATGAGATGGGGCCGGGCACAAACATTCAATTTGAAAACGGCAAAACAAATCCCGTCGTTTACGTCAATAGTATTTGGGAAACAGTCCCGCTACGTACAGTCGCAAGTTGCAGTCATCGCGCAGTCGGATTACGTGGATCGATGACATGGCAGTTGCTATTAAAAAAAAAAAGAAAACAAAAACGAAGAACAGAGTTCAATTCCTGCTTCATTCTCCTCAACAATGGAAGAAGCAGTAACAGCAGTGCACAACCGAAATTTGATGGAAAGACATCAACTTCAATTTTCCCCATCTCTTCCCTATTTCACTTCGTACTCTCTGTTCCTTCCCTTGGGTTTCTGACGGTATATGGGTATTTTTTTTTTTTTGTGAATATTTACAAATTTCAACAAACTCTCTTCGACTTTTATTTTGTACAAATCCAAGTGCTCTTGTTTCTGGTTTTGTTCTTGTTTGGCTTTCGTGTATATGGGTATAGTGTTTTAGTGATATTTTAGAAATTTCAAAATCTTAGAAATCTTCCTCTCTGTTGCGGTGTTTTGGGTGATTGTAGTGGCGGGACTCGAAGGAAGGTGGTTGGTTTTGTGAGTGATTTCTGGGTGATTGTAGCGGCAGGAGTTGAACAAAGGTGGTTGGATTTCTGGGTGATTCCTGCTTGGGTGAGTGATTTTTGGGTGGGAGTTGAACGAACACAACAACAAAACCAAAAAAAAAAAATCCTAACTTGACTCTTGCATTCACAACACGATGAGAGAAACAACAATAGAATGCAAGGTAACAATACAGCAAACAAAAAGACGAGAAATACATTTCAAAAGGAAAGGAAAAACATTCAAAACGATCGTACCCACAGTACAACCAAACCCACAACAAAGACCACGAATCGAGAGATAGAGAATTAAATGAAGAAACTGATAAAATCTCAATCAAGACATGAAATCTTGATGCAAGGAATGAAACTAAAAACTGAGGGGATAGAACAGAGTCGTTTCTGTATTGTATTGAAAAATTTGATTGAATTACAATTGTTTACATCAGTCTATTTATAGAAGAACTTGAATGTAACTAACTAACTAACTTTTACTTCAGCCAATGATATTAATCATTTGAGCCACATCATCATGTATTTAAGAGTCCCCTCAAGATGGAGAATGAATGTCTAAAATTCCCATCTTGGATAGCAAACTATGAAACTGAGTGCAACCAAGAGGTTTGGTAAAGATATCACTGAGTTGATGAGCGGAAGCAACATGTAGCGGCTTGATAAGGTTGGCTAACATCTTTTCTCTTACAATGTGACAGTCTATTTCGATGTGTTTTGTTCTCTCATGGAACACGGGGTTTGCTGCAATGTGAAGAGCAGCTTTATTGTCACAAAACAGTAGAGCAGGTTGGGGATGATCAATCTGAAAGTCTTTCATTAGAGTAAGTAACCAAGTCAATTCACAAGTAGTGGATGCCATTGCTCTGTATTCAGCTTCGGCTGAAGATCTTGACACAGTTTGTTGCTTTTTAGATTTCCAAGATATAAGTGAATCACCAAGGAAAACACAAAGGCCAGTTACTGATTTTCGAGAATCCACACACCTTGCCCAATCTGAGTCACAGAAAGCCTTGAGATGAAAATCTGATTGTGCTGGAAAGAACAATCCTTGTGCAGGTGTTCCCTTCAAATATTTTAAGACTCTATGGGCTGCATCTAGGTGAGGTTGCCGTGGTTTATCCATGTATTGGCTAAGAACTTGAACTGCATAAGTCAAGTCTGGCCGAGATATGGTAAGGTATATCAACCTACCAATTAACCTGCGATAGCTTGAAGCATCTTCAATTAAATCACCCTCAGATGAAGAGAGTTTGATATTTTGTTCCATGGGAAACTGAACAGGTTTTGCTGCTAGTAAACCTGAGTCTTGGAGAATGTCTAATGCATATTTTCTTTGGCACAAAGTGATGCCTTTGTCGGATCTGGCCACTTCCAAACCCAAGAAATACTTCAATACTCCCAAATCTTTTATTTTGAATCTGTCATCTAAGAATGACTTTAGTGCATTAATTGAATCAATATCATTACTTGCTAGTATTATGTCATCTACATAAACTAACAAAGCAATGAATGAAGAGGCAGAGGTCTTAATGAAGAGTGAGTGATCAGAATTTGACTTGGTGAATCCATAGTCAAGAATGGCAGAAGATAGTTTTGAGAACCATTGGCGTGAGGCTTGCCTTAGCCCATAAAGAGACTTGGTAAGTCTACATACCCGAGTATCCCCTTTTTCTGCAAAGCCTGGTGGTATGTCCATATAGACTTCTTCATTGAGGTCACCATGCAAGAAGGCATTATTGACATCTAATTGATGTAAATGCCAGTTTTTCGCAGCAGCCAAAGCTAGTAAACACCTCACAGTGGTTAGTTTTGCAACAGGAGAAAAAGTTTCCTGAAAATCCAAGCCTTCAACTTGTGTATAGCCTTTTGCAACCAATCGGGCTTTATGCCTTTCAATGCTCCCATCTGCCTTGTATTTTATACGATAAATCCACTTGCAGCCTATAGGTTTCTTTCCTACAGGTAAGGAAGTAAGAGTCCACGTTTTGTTTTGTTCAAGAGCTTTGATTTCAGCATGCATAGCTTCTTGCCACTCAGGTATTTTTGTGGCTTGAGAAAATGACTTTGGTTCAATGTGAGAGGAAATTGACAAAGTGAAGCATCTATGAGAAGGTGAGAGTTTATGATAAGAAACAAAATTAGAAAGAGGATAACATGTACCTTGAGAGCTGTCTGCCATGAAATCCGATTGAGAAGGTTGAAGAAAAGCTTGGTTGTTTTCTGTCAAAGCTAGTTGACAGTGATAATCTTGCAAATAACTGGGTTGTTTTCTTTGTCTTGTGGACTGTCGAGGAGGAATGTGAGATGAGGATAAAGGAATAGGAGATGAAGATAAAGAAATGGGAGATAAGGATGAAGAGTAATTGTTTGAATCTGAAGCATTAGAATTAAGAGAGGATAAATCTGTAGGCAGAATGCTATCTTCCATATGTGAAATTGATGTTTCAGGAATGATGTTGGGTAGAACCAGAAAAGGATCAATATCAGAAGGAGAATTTGAGTCTACGGATACAAAAGGGAAAATAGACTCATGAAATACCACATCACGAGACAGAAATGTTGTATGAGATTCAAGATCATACAATTTATATCCTTTCACAGCAAAAGGATATCCAATAAAAACACTCTTTTTGGCTCGAGGATCAAACTTTGATCTGTTTCTGGAAAGAGTGGATGCAAAACAAAGACATCCGAATACTCTTAAATGATTATAAGAAGGAGGAGATGAATAAAAAACTTCATATGGTGATCTATTACCTAGTAAAGGTGTGGGAGTTAGATTGATTAAATGTGTTGCTGTTAAAATACAATCACCCCAAAACTGTAATGGTAGTGAGGCCTGAAATCTAAGAGATCTAGCAACATTCAGCAAATGCTGATGTTTTCTTTCCACCACACCATTTTGTTGTGGTTTCTCAACACAACTCCTTTGATGAATCACACCTTTAGCTAAATAATAGTCAGGCATATTGAATTCAGCCCCATTGTCTGTTCGAATGCATTTAATTTTGAGATTGAATTGATTTTCAACAAGGGAAAAGAAGGATTGCAAGTATTGTCTAGTTTGAGATTTTTGTTTCATAAGATACACCCAAGTGCTCTTAGAAAAATCATCCACAATTGTTAGAAAGAACTTAGAACCATCTAAGGAAGCAACTGAAAATGGTCCCCATATATCACAATGCACAAGATGAAATGGAACCAAAGCAGTGTTATTACTGTGTTCAAATGGAAGACATTTCTGTTTTGCCAATGGACAAACAGTACATGGAAAAGAATTGGAAATTGTAATTCCTGGTACAGATTTATTGAGAGCTTTTAGTCTAGAGAAGGAAAGATGGCCTAATCTATAATGCCAAAGATCAAATTCCTTATTGGCTGAGAGAGCAATAGATGATGAATCAACTGAGGGTTTTTGCAAGAGATGATATAAACCAGCTTTTTCTTCACCCATGCCAATCGTTTTCCATGTAGATAGGCCCTGTACAAAACAGAATTTGGAAATGAAAATGAGACAGCAGTGAATGTCTTTAGTCAATTTACTTGCTGATATGAGATTATATGAGAAAGAAGGGACACAAAGAACATTATGCAATATCAAATCATTGGATAGAGTTACGGTTCCTATGTGAGTAACCGAAACAAGATTGTTATTTGGTAGCTTGACAGATGAAGAAACATGAGATTTAATAGAAGAAAAGAAACTGGTGGAGCAGACCATGTGGTCTGTGGCGCCAGTATCAATAATCCAAGGAATAGATGAAGAGTTGACAGAGGCAAGAACAATATTTTCTAGAAGAGAAAAAACTGAAGAAGTTTTACCTGAAATATTTTCAGAGTATTGAATGTTTGGTGTTGGAAGAATACCAGATGAACTAGGCACATCAGAAGACAAAGTAGAGACTTGGTTTACTTTATGTTCTGATTTAAAAGAGGGATTGATTAGGGCAAGAATTTGTTGACATTGCTCTTGTGTAAATGATAGTTGTGGAACATCATTATTTTCTTTAACTGTAGGAGAAGAAGATACTTGATTTGCTGAGTGAACATTGGATTTCTTGGATTTAAATCCTGGCGGGAACCCATGGATTCTATAACATTTGTCTGAGGTGTGACCTGCATATCCACAATGACTGCATATAGGTCTATCCTTTCGAAATCCAGACTGCTTATTGAAGGTATTGCCATTCTTTGTAATCTTTGTTGTCATAGCAGCAATGGAGTCAAAACTCGGGGCAGAGTTGATCTTGATTTCTCTTTGTTTTTCTTCTTGTACAACAAGAGAAAAAATTCGATTCATAGATGGTAGAGGATCTAACAACAGAATTTGTCCTCTTATATTGGTGAATGAATCGTTTAATCCCATCAAAAATTGCATAATATACTCTTCTTGCTGGAATTCCAGAAAATTTTTAACTATGCCACACGTACATTGTGGCAACTGGCGATAATTGGCTAATTCATCCCAATATGCTTTTAATTGTGTAAAGTAATCACTAACCGATTGTTGTTCTTGATTTAAAGAACTGATGGCTTTCTTTAACTGGAAAATTCTGGGTCGATTTCCCTGTGAGAAACGTTCTTGTAGATCCTTCCAAACATCTGCTGCCACATCAATATACAGAATGCTTGAAGCTATGTTCTTGGTGACTGAATTGAGTATCCACGATAATACCATATCATTACACCTTTCCCATGCTGAAAACTTTGGATCAGATGTGCTTGCAGGTTTCTTTAGGGTTCCATTGACAAATGCCATTTTGTTCTTTGCACTGAGTGCTTTGGACATAGCTCTCGCCCATGAAGAATAATTGTCTCCATTTAACTGCTGTGATACTAGTGTCAAGCCAGGATTCTCTCCATGATGCAAGTAGTAAGCATCTTCAACTAAATTCTGTGGAACTGATGGAGTTGAATCTGTCATTTCAAGAGAGATCACGTAGAATCAGATTAAGCAAAGAAATCAGATTTCTCTGATACCATGATAAAATCTGAATCAAGACATGAAATCTTGATGCAAGGAATGAAACTAAAAACTGAGGGGATAGAACAGAGTCGTTTCTGTATTGTATTGAAAAATTTGATTGAATTACAATTGTTTACATCAGTCTATTTATAGAAGAACTTGAATGTAACTAACTAACTAACTTTTACTTCAGCCAATGATATTAATCATTTGAGCCACATCATCATGTATTTAAGAGAAACGGTGCTTCTCTTGTGATGTGGTCTTCACTCAAGCTTCAAGTGGTTGAGTCCGTAAGTATTAAGGAAGAAAATAAAGCAAGTGCACAAGCAGCCGCCCAAGAAGAAGAAGCACCATCGACCCATCAACTCAGGCAAATACTCACATTACAGATTTTCTCTCTTTTACACCAAATTTTTTTTTTCTTCTCTTTCTTCTGTTTTTTCCACGGCATCCGAAGACTCTTTCCCCATCTCCTCCACACAGAACCCAACGCCCACCATCAACCCATCCATTCTCAACTCTGCAATTCACTTCATCAACTTTGTTGTGGCCGAAGAAGAAGGCGGCTGAGGGAGAGAGGGCGGCGGGTTCAAGGGGAGAGACCTTGCCGTCGAGGTTTCTTCGGTGCTTCAAGCGGCTGTTGACTCGTGGAGTTTGATGGGATGTGCAGCTTCGTGGAAGGATCGAGAGGTAGAGAAGAAACGCAGAGAGGAAGGGACTGATGAAGAGACGGAAGGAATGGAATGAAAAAAAAAAAAAAAAAAGATTTTGAGGGAGCCGCTTACACGCCGTTTGCACGGGTCAACTGTATATAGCTTTTTTCTTTGGCAAAACGGTGTGTTGTACTGCAAGAAGGCATCCGTGTTCTGTTAGATGAATATGGAGTACCAAGTATGATTTGTGCATAGAAATTGGAGTTTAAACCATGAAATATCAATGAAATAAATGAATTTGGGATAGATTAAGGTCGGTGAATATTTTGGGATAGAATTTTTCAATATTTTAGACACGTTGTGTCCTAATGATAAGATTCATTCATGAAAATACAGATACTATATGCCACGTTAATAGGCATGATTAGAATGGAAAATTTTTTTAAAAAAAATACTATAGTCACAAAAAGATGTGACTTTTGGCACATAAAGGTCCGTATTCGGTCCGTCAATGGCTCTTTTAGAAAAATAAATATATAAATTGATATAATTTTATATAATTGTAAAGTTTAACCTACCACATTAAATTATATTAATTTGTAAATTTATTTTATATAATATTTTTATGGTTAAAACGTTTCTTAAATTTAAAATAACAAATAACATTTCTCAAGATTATTATTAGCTGCAGAAGAAAAAAGAAAATAATTATAACAAAAGTAACTACATTTTCAGTCGGGCCTCGGCCTCTTTATGTTAATCGCCGTGTTCTCCATGAAGGCCCGAAATCAAAGATAATCCTCAACTCCTTGTTTTCACTAGTACAAAATTGTGGGCTGACCTAGCTGAACACATTTTAGACTCTAGAGCCCAGTTTTTGCTTAAGAAGATAGTCCAGCTCCAAAAATATATGATCCACTGATAGATATGGAACTCAAGAAAATGGGTGGAGTTTTTTAATTGGCCTATCTGTCTCTCGCAACTCCCAACTCTCATAATCTCTTGCCCATTCAAGCCCCACAACTTTGATGTGGTCATATATGGGACATGTGATTTCAATAAAAAAAAAAAAAAAAAAAAATTTCTCATTAATTACTATTTATTATTCTATAAAAAATCATCCTCACAACTTATAAAAAAAATAAATAAATTTTCACATGATGTGTGACGTGAACAATTATTGATTTGTAACAAAACTCTTTCTATAAAAACCGTTGAAAACCAAATTCTGGCCATCTTGTTTTTGCCTTTTCATTTAGCAAAAACCCCGGAGCCAGGGCATTTCTAGGGTTAGGGTTTTGATTTGAACATGGAATTGAAGAATCTACTCAAGGACAAGAAGTTCTGGCTCGCTTCCTTTCTCATTGCCTGGGCCGCAGCTCTCCAGGTAAAATTATTTCTTATACACGGCCCAACCCATGACGTTAATTACGCATGAATATTGCGTGCGTATATATAAATTACATTCCATCCAATTGGTGAATGATTTTGATGAGGTTCTGTGGGTTGATGTGGTTTGCAGGGGCATATGATGTGGTTGCAGAGGCAGGACTCCTTCAAGCAGAAGTTTGGTACTCTCAATACAAATGGTAGTGATGATGAGAAATGAATCACCCCTGTGCTATGTTTTAAGCAAAACAGGGTCTTGGTAGTTGTTGATTTCAAGTCCTTCATCTGAAATCGTTCTGTTGAATACTGGTGAAACTGATTACATAAAGGGAAAAAACCCCTGGTATCTTTTTTATTTGGATAATTATCGAGTTCTTGTTCTTATGGGCTTGCTTACATGCTACCAGTGTTGCCTGTTTGGATTTAATTTTCAATTTTTCTGGGAACACCAAGAGATGCACTGAATTTAAGTAGTGCGAAAGATAACTAGGAGCATTTTCAATGGTTCTTTACTTAATTTGGATATTGCGCATGCGTGTGATGCTAAATGATAAGTGTAAAGAAGAGTGAGTTATTTCTTGGATATTGCTGTTGGTCGGTTAATTCCCTTTGAGGAATTTGTGTGAACTCCCCGTATTGAAAGGCCTAGTTGGGACTCACCAAGAGAAAGCTTGTTTTGTAGGAAGTTGGTTGCCATTAGGCTTAGGTGGAGAACTTTTAAGTTCAGTATGACCTCGTTGGGTTTACATATATGCTCATAGCCCCCAATATATAGTGTAAGTTGTGATCTACCAGTGAAAAGTTGTGAAACTAGTAGAATATGTTTATAAGTGATGAACTCTTGCTTACAGGTTATGACTTATGTGTATAGTTTTGAGCAGTTTATGCATTGACAATCTATGTAACCCTTGAGTTTTTCTTCACACCGATAGCTTAGAGATGTGGAAAAGAGATGGAAAGAAAGTAAACAAGAGGACTTTTATGCTGGTACGGCTGTGGCCTCTAGCATGGTGACATGGAGGAATCATGGCTTAGCATAAAATGATTGTTGCTACTTCCTTCACAATTTCTTGAGGAATAAACTAATTGGTGTCTTAACATATAATGGTTTTATATAACTCTGCTTCTAGGCCCTGTGAAGCTGTGACAAATTTTTAGATATTCAGTTGAAAATTTATTTTTGATAGGTAATCGATCAATAAGTTTTATTCATACAGTTGAAAATTGACCACCACATTAGATGATTGTTACACCGAATGTATGGGTTGGAGCCCCCACCACCAGCAGTGGCTTCCCCTGGTGAGTGGTCGTGTGGGAGTACGAAGGAGAAGGTATATAATTGTGCAAAAAACCAGTATCTTAAAACTTCAGTACCCCATTGTTTTTGTTGTTCAACTCCTTGCTGTTGCCATTGCTGGGTGGGGATATCGTTGCTTGAAGAAGCAGTTCTGATATACACGTGCTTGGCAGAGTAGCAAATCATGTAGATGCAGCTACCATAGCATTGACATAAGGTAGATGAAATATTGGTGTAAGGATAAATGTTAAGGAGCTTCATGTGTAAGGCTCAAACGTTTGGCGCATGTTGCAGGTTGTCTCTTCATTTTTTTTATTGTTGTATTCTTAAAATCGGCTAGGGAAGTTCTCAGAGGATGTCTGATCATGTATCTATAGTAGAAGAGTGTAGCGGAGTAACTAACAGTTGCTCTAATTGGAAGTTGAAAGTGAAGATCTTTGACCCTCTCCACTAGGGCCTAACTATCCAAACTAAGTGAACATGGCAATTTGTTGTTAGTTGTGTTATGTTTCCCATGTCGCTCATTTTACACCTTGGGTTTGACCGTTAGTGCATTTTTTTTTAAAAAAATGTTTAAAAATTTAGTATTAGTGAGTTTGTGTATTTTTGTTAATGTTTAAAGATATTTGAAAATAGAATAAATTAGGTTTCGTTTGGTTATACACATTAGATGAGATGAAGTTTAAAAATAAATAAAATATTGTTAAAATATAATTTTTATTTTAAAATTTTAAAAAATTAATTAATTATTAAATTTTATATAAGAATTTAAAAAATTATAATAATTAGGTAAGTAAATCCATTGACATGAGCTTCGGGCCGAGAAGCTTGATCAATAAAGTTTTCCCGTCCACACGTACGGGTTAAGATACGGCGAGAAAGGAATAAGCTGGGTGGGTGTGTCGTCGAAATACAGGCTTCTGGATTGATGAGTACAGGCTACTAGTACAGGGGCCAGATATAATAATATTATAAAATAAAGATATTTCTGAAAAATGATGATAATTTTTATAAGATATTTTATAAAAATATATTTTAAAATATAGTTGTATAAAATATTATAAAAAAACGTTTAGTGTATACTGCTTGTTTCACACCAGGCCAGAATGATCTGAAAATCTATGCTGCAATGTCATGTAAAGACTTATGGCGTGGTTGTTGGTCCTTGGTGAGATCATCTTGTCGTCATCAAGGAAAATAAGAAAAGTTGGAAGGAAGCCTGCATCGCTTGTGATTTCTGGGTACGTACGGTATCCCGGGTCTGCTTCAGTGTCAATGCCGTCCGTTCGGGGTCAATGACCCGGATGTTTTGAAGTTCCCACATAACCATATCAACCCCAAATAATGCAAAGGAAAATTATTTATACATAATAATTTTTTATAATATTTTATACAACTATATTTTAAATAAAATATATTTTTATAAAATAATTTAAAAAAGTAATATTATTTTATAAAAATATTTTCATTTTATAATATTATTGTATAATATATTGTGTATATATTATTAACCGTAAATGTATTCAAACTCGTTCGAGAAGATGGCAGTTCTATTGATCGTGTAGGTCGTGAACATGTGAAAACGTGTCATTTCCAATTCTGACGTTTAAAGTTTAAACCCGTGAAATCATGTGTCGCAAAAGCAAATACTCGCTAAACTGACTATTAGCTAGCTAGGTCCCAGCTCCAAGGAGAGAGAGAGAGAGAGAGAGGTGCATGAATGCTATATAACTTTATTTTCCACGTAGTAAAGTATTACTTAAGTTGGTCCCAATTTTTTTGTTGTACTTAAGTTGGTCCCAATTACTTAACTTGGGAATGAGTTCCTCTTTGACCTTATATATAACTTGAGTCCCACCTCAAACCCGGTCCGGTCTTTTTCTCAACCAATTCAATATTTTATTCATTTCAGTTGGTAGTGACTATTTCTGACGATTGGAATACCGTTTTTATACATGTAAGATTGTCTGTTGTCCGTCGGAATTTGTGGCTCCGGACAACAATTAATTTCTGAGTTCACATAAAGCCAACCATGCATCTGATGTACCCGGATCTCATTTCTACGTATGTATGTACCTCGTTAATTTTCGGACTTATATATACTATAAGTCTATGAGCTTTAATTTGTTATTTGTAAGTTCCACGTATCATATATTATAATTTTTTTTTTTTGTTAAAATACTTAAAATTTTCTACTTATCATCTATATATCATATATTTAGTAAGAGAAAAAAATTAAAAAAATAATAAAAAAATAGTGTGTGGTATGTGAGACTTATTAATACAATTTTTCTAAGTCTATATATATTTTTTGTAAGTATTTTTCCAACCGTACTCCATCCAGCCCAGATGGTCATGCAGATAAGCTCAACCGGTTCGTGCAACTCATGTCAACACTCCCACTGCAGCGTTAGTCGACTCTAGCTGCGAGTGGGACCATATATATCTGATAACGCTGATGGTGGAAATAATTCTGACTTTTCATGTTCTCTAGATCTTCGCATTAAACTCTCTCTCTCTCAAAGTCTATATCTTACACATGCGGACTTTAGAGTGAAGTTACGCAAAATGCTGTGATACACATCATATATGGGAAAAAATATTGCAAAGAAATTACGTCTGGGATTAATGCGAGAGAGGGGTCGGTACAGCTACGGATATCAGCAGGGATAGGTAGCCGACTACTGCGGCTTTACGCCCAAACAATGAGATAGGTATGCATAAGTATTTGAAGTCTTAATCAAACCAATGGAATTTCTTTTCCCTTAACGTCACCGCTTACCTGATAAGTGATAATTCTTTCCTGGTACCTAAACATCACTACTTTAATCATCCTCGAGATGATCTACAGATCAAGACCGGAAAAAAAAAAAAAAAAAAAATACACGTCTTACACACACACATATTTGTTGGGTATGACTTTAAGTCATCAAGGCCGGCCGGTCGTATACACACATGGGCGGAGGTATACCTACAGAGTAGTGCTAATTTGGGCTCACATCCAATATTAATCATGATCTAAAAGCATTTCTGAATCGATATTATTATACTGAGAATTGCAGTTATATCTGTGTACGTTTAGCTTGATGACCATATATAAAACAAAGAATACTCCGTTAATTTCGTATATATACAGCACTACACATTGGTATATATGCATATATATATCATGTATATATATATATCATGTATAAGTAAGTAGGCCGTTAATTTCTGTTAGGGGAAGTAGGAAACTGGTACAATAGGAAGATGATCAGTTGCAACTTGCACCAACTCTTTAGCTAAAATATAGCTATCTACCTTTGTGTATATATATATATATATATATATATATATATATATATATATATATATATTATGCCAACTGTTTGAACAAGCTGGTTTCTCATGATCTTGATCTTGGCACTAATTATTAAGGACCATGTCGTAGCGTGCGAATATCTTTAATGTACGTACGTAGTGCATGTATCATAATATATATGCGTTTTCCAACCATTTGGCCTGCTAGCTAGGACCGATCGAGAATATAATGATCAGTAGTTGGCCCCTTAATTTAATATATGGTAATCATGCATTTTACTATAGTTGGCCGCTTAGTTCGGTAATATTAAGGTCTATAGGACAAGATCATCCTTAATTATATAAATTGGTGGGCTGATTTGAGAGTACTGCCGACTGCGCATCATTAATCAATAATTAACAAAGAAAGACTAAAGACTTTTTTTGTAATTACAGTTGTTTATTATTTGGTTTTATGTTAAGTTATTTGTACTCATATTTTACAAGAAATTAAGGAATTAATTCCCTTCCAATTTAATTAAGAAGAGGCCGATTAATTAAAATTAAGACAAATAGTTGTGTTGAGAGTCGAGACCCAAAGATCTAGCAAGAAGCTGATGCATGCACGACGATCGAGATATAACAGACAAAATAAAGAGGAGAGACGAGGGGTTTAATGGCTCGATCGGCTAAGCCTGCCTCCATCCATTGCGTGAATCGTGAAATTAGGAGGAAAATGAGAGAGAGAGAGAGAGAGAGAGAGGGATTATTCTACACGCTAGCTATTCATGACATGAGGCAGCTGAAAGGACGGGGCTGGGCTCATTTAAACAGTAAACATAGCTGTACGTACGTGGATTATTTATAGACAAAATTTTTTAATTCTTAGAAAAAGAAATGGTTTGGCATGATTTAAGACACAAGCTATTACTTAACTAATTACAGGATTAAATATTAAATTTTTCTTTATAGTTTGTCTTTATAAAATTGGTCTGCCCTATATATAATATAGCTTGTCTTAAAGTACTCAAATTATTTCCTGAACTCTTTAATAATCTACGTAATTAATTAAAAACGATCAAATTGATTTTCTGTCAAAAATTGATCAGTTAGTAAATTGTTACAAAAAAAAAAAAAAAAAAAAACCTACAATTATATCATCACTAATAAGTAAAAACAATTCGACACGTATCACTTAATTAATAATTTACAGGTCATATAATGGGCCATTTGAGTGATCTTTTTTAAAATCACATAAATTAATAAAATGTTCAGTTAAAAAATAGATTAAATAATCTAACTTCAAGAAAAATGAAATGCAAAGATCAATTTGGAATTTAACTCTAATTAATATGGCGTTACATAATTTGATGAGAGCTGAGTTAATAGTCCACCACGGCCAGTACTAAGTTATAATAATCCATGCACTATTTACTTATGCTATGGGGACGATAATAAATAAATAAATGCGTCCATGACTGAACTGGCCGGGGATGATCATGATTATAATTAAAGACATTAATATTGTTTTGTTCATCATATCAAAGTAAGCAAAGTCAAAAATAATTAATTAATTAATTATATACATATTTCTTATAAGCCAATTAGAAATTAATTAATTAGGTTTATGCTACTCAGTAACGTATGTGGCATGCATGAAGTACTGGCAACAGCCAAGATAAAGAAATAATATTATGTATCTAGCTAGCTAGCTAGGCCGCATGTTTTAATCCGTTCGTATTCGTACGCATGCCGAGAGATCATCTAGAGTTTGATTTGATTTATTCTGATCATGAGTTCCTCGATCGATTGCTCGCCAGTGACACCCAATTATATAATATAAATTAAAACAAAAAAGAAGTCTAAATTCTCACTTGGTGGGGGGCAACTTTGATCCTAGCCAGTAATTTAAGCAAATTTTGAGACAATTTCATGGGAAGATGACAACTTTTAACGAGTGATTAAAATTAACCTTCCTCGGTTAGCAATGCAAGCCTAACTAACGTGATAAAATGCCAAGAACCTGATGGTCTAATGGTATATAATCCGTTTTTTTTAATAAAAAACGAGAGTCCGAAAACTCCCACCCTCTTATATAAAAAAATAGAAAAAACTAACATGATAAAAATTACTTCCATCTGTTAGTATTATATGCTGACTAATTCGAAGAGAGTACTAATTAAAAAGGGCGGTTATAATTTATTAAGTATTTAAATTATTTAAAAGTCATTGGATTGATTTATAAGTATTATATCCAATGAGCCTTATCCTCTTAATTTCTTCTTTGAATTTCATTCGTAATTGAATAGAAAAAAAAGAAGACATTACTAAGCTGCACACGCCACATTAATTTAGGAATTACCCCGCCTCTATATATATAGTTGTCTTCTAGAATTATGACTTTGGGAAAAATTGCCTGGTTTTTTATTTATTAATTATATGGAAGCACGGACACTACTGCATGTTCAATTAGTACAATATGCTATATTTTTTACTTTACATCTCGATCACTACCCGAGGTTCCTGATTTTGTCGCTCTTAATTATTCTAATTGGGTGATAATCTCCAAAAGACAAAATTTCCTTATATTCTAAATAAAATTTTATTTTGATCACGATATATACGTACCTCATCCATCGGTTTATAATTTATAAACATATATACCACTTAAAAAAAAAAAAAAAACTAGCAATAGCGTGCAATATATATATATATATATATATATATATATATATATATATACATGTGGATAATTAAGTTTTTTTTTTCAAGTTTTTCTTAAATATATTTAATTTATTATATTTTGTGTAAAAATTTGATAAAGTTATTTTAGAATTTGAAAATGCATGCTGAGTTATTTATTATATTTTTTGTGAGAATTTAAAAAAATTATAATAATAAGATGAGATCGGTTGAGATGAATTGAAGTGTTTTTAAATTCAAATGAGTGTTTTTTTTAAATACCACGAGGTACCCACGCACGCGCGGAGGGTGGTCTATTCTTTGTTCCTTAAGTTCATAACACCTAGCTTTCCTTCATCTAAAAACCAAGCCAGATTCAGTGTGCTGGCTAGATACAAGTTACAGAATCGCCACGCCGGTCATATTAATCATGAATAGTTAGGTTTTGCCTTTCATCATATATATCTATAATGCCATAGCTGATACCAATGGTAGTCCTGCATCTGCCAGCCATTTATACCTTGTCTGTTCATCCAATTGATCATGCTATATATATAACAAATACACTAATTTTCTTCTACGGATTATTTCTGATAATCATGAAAGCCCAGCAGTAATTACTACATGATCTCGATCTGATATATATATACATACGTCCTCTTGTACGTACGTTGCGTCTCGCGCCATGTGTTCTTGGATAGTTTAGTACGCTTGGAAATCTTAATTCTAAGCTCTCAGATATTGCATATATACAAGATGCATGTTTATATGTATGTAAGCTCCACTAAATTAACCTACGTACGTACAAATACCCGATGGTTTTATACTATAATTAATGAACAAATATATATGTATAAGAAATATATCGTACTGATCATGATCCTGTGAAAGATCAAACGAGAGAACTACAGTAGCTAGCGGCCTACCGCATGGGTAAACACATGACAAGCTTAATCATATTACAAAAAACAATCAATCAAGGGTGCTGCCTTTCCAAGCCTTACAGACTCCAGATTATTCTCAACGGGTGTCAGGTTGAGATCCAGAAACAAGACTCTCCGACTAGTCGTTTTCTTTACGACGGGTACTACTTGTGAAGAAGAAGAAGAAGAACTAGCACCCAGATCAGGAACCTGCAGCAGGCTTTGTGTGAGATTGAAAGGAGCTTGGTTTTCGTGATGAGTCAAGGCTGTCCTGTGCCTCCTCATGTGACCCCCCAAAGCCTGCCCTATGGCAAACTCTAGGCCGCAAATAGAGCACTCGTGGGTTTTGGGTTTGGTTGGGGATGAGCCATGTGACTGCGACTGATCGAGATTTCCTCCGTCTGCGCCTCCCATCATCAACCTCGGCTTCTTGTGGCTCGCTCGGTGACCGCCTAGCGCTTGGAACGACTGGAATTTCCGGTTACATGTCTTGCACTCAAAGACACGGCTTGGAGAGTCGTCGGAGAAAGCGTTCATTTCCCCCCCGCGAGCGAGTAGCATCAAGCAGTTTGCCATGGTCATGTTATCGATCTCTCTTTCTGTTATGCTTCTCTTCATGTGTGCCAAAAACTAATTAAACAAACAGAAATCAGGAAATATTCAGGGTGTGAAAAAGGGTAAAGGATACGTCCTTTTGAATGAATAATATGGCTTTGGTGTGAAAGAAGTTTGGCTTTGGTGTGATGAAAATCTGAATGAAACTTGGGCAGTCTGCGGGGTTACGATATATATATATATAGCGGCTGGTTGGAATTCGTATTTTGTTAGTTGCGGACTGTGACTTTTCTTTTGTAAAGTTGACATTTTGGAATGACACCAGTAACCAGCTTGTTAATTACTTGTACAATAAGGCAACACGAGGAGTATGATTGTAAGGGGGGATTTAATTTGGGAATTAAGTAAAATATTGGGGCCGGAAGGGTTCAGTGTGAAAGTGCCGCCATCGGATCGACCGCGTAAGCATGACCTCGTGGCTGAGGCAATAAACCAAGAACAAGTCTCCAGTACTGGCAGCAAGCTAGCTTCAGTGCTGACTCATGACTAGTCCTTCCCAGAATCTTCTTCAACTTCTAGAACTCGAAGAAGAATCAGATTTCACTTACTTCCTAGTATGAAACAGATCGCACCCTCGTCGTCAGTACTCCTCGAACTTCTACTATTCAAAAGCGTGACTCTCGATTACATTAAATTTTCTGTGAGGAAAAAAAAAAAAAAATCTAGAACTTCTCCGCTTCATAATTTTCATGTAGACTATTCTGAAGCACATGAAATAAGAGAGAAAAGATAACATATACACATGCTGCGATTTGGATATATCTATCATGGGCCAAATGTAATTATACGTAGGAATATTATACGAATAAGTTTTTTTATTTTTTATTTTAAATATTGCTTTTACTTTTGGGTTTTTTCGGTGACTAGCTTAATTTAGAATTTCTATATTTAATTTTGGATTTTTTTTTCTAATAATTCAGGATCATGTGAACGAAGATGTTACGCGTTAATTAAACAGCTAGCCTTGCTAGCTAGCTGGATAGTCCAAATTAAGCATTAATAATTAATATTATATACAATGAAATAGCTAGCTGCTGATCATAATGTATTTGGAAATTAGTGGAGTGTGAATCACGTCTTCGCTGATCTCATTACTGGTAACAGTAACAGTAAACAGTACGTATGGCTGCCTGCTGCGCACAAATTAAAAGAGATCATGGAATTTTATACCTTGTTCGATCATGCATGTTTCTCACACTGCGTGCGTGTCTGCCTGCGCGCCTTGAATATATTATGGCTTAATCTTATCCCATGACCTTTCTATCTAGTTGATGATCATCACTTCCGAAGTGGCACTTCGTATTAATTATTTGTGGATTGAATACTAGTACTCGCCTCCTCCAGCTGATCTTTGTGGCTTGTGGTGGTGAAACTAATACATGCATGTCTTCTTCACGTTTTCACTGCCTATAGTATTAAATATTAATGCTAGCTAGCTGATGTTGAATTGTGAAAGGATTTGGAAAAGTTGGCGTACCGTGTAAAAAGTTCAAAGTTCCGCGTCTGATCCTGATCATCGGTGGGCAAAACTGTGCGTATCTCATCCAGCTTCTTACGTGGACTTTCATTGTCCGCCATATATGTATATACTTCGCTAAATCCATGGGTGACTGTCGATCGAAGAACTTCTAGCTCTTGCATGGTCTATATATATATATATATATATATATATATATATATAAGAAATCTTAACATTATTTTTGGATATTGAGGTGATCATCTCAGATGATTTGTGAATAATAACGAAAAAATAGTGAATAATAATAAAAAAAATAGTGAATAGTTTGTAAAAAGACTAATTCACTTACCAAACACGTACATAGGGTGTATCTGAAAGTTGAAATGATTTCAAATAATGTGTAAATAGTAATAAAAAAATAACGAATAATATTGAAAAAGTAGTGAATATAAGTAGTGAACTGTTTGTAAACACTAGTTAATAGTAGTGAAGTAATTTGAACTTTGAGATTACAAACAATACTTCACTAACCAAACACAGTCTTAATGAATTAATAGTCTTGAAAGTTGAATCCATATTCTTTCAATCCACTGAATTTATTTGTTTTTTATATCAATTACAAAAATATATTAATTTCCAATATATATGTATATACTATACCAAAGTTCAAAAAATAAAAAATAAATTCGTTGATAGTACTTTTTCTTGGAAGTAGTTGAAAACTTGCAAGATACGTACGTGATGTATTATACTGACGGTCCTGCCACGCAGAGATATGTTCCCGCCTCCCTATCGTTTTGGTCAATAGATACTTGATTGGAATGCTATATGGAGTATGTGTGTATCTTTCGGTTCGCTTGCTGGATGAGAATGCTTTTACTTGTTAGTCAAGATTCACATCTTAATTTAGTGTTGCTGGCAAGTACATGATCATTCTGTCCATGTCAACGGATCATTAAACCGCCACAGCACATAGGGATCGTTTGATTCGTTTTAACAATATTGTCTAAACACTGTTAAAAATAATGTAATCAAGGTGCTTTCAGAATAATATTGAATCTAGGAAATAAAAAGAATTTTACTTATCATCCTCTACACCACACACCAATATGTGATTTATTTTTTTTCCTTCTATTTAAACATACATATTTATACATCGAGTATGTTTAAATATAAAGATAAAAATAATAAATTACATATTAATGTGTGGTGTAAGAATAATAAATAGCATTTCTCATGAAATAATGCTTATGAAAAAAAAAATAACTTATTGACATGAAGTATTTTTATTTGGGCTACTTTTTTTTTTTTTTTGATAATAATCTTGGATTTTACTTCCACAAGAATTTCTGTTAATGTGTATACAAAATGACCTCCGTCATTAGCCCTTTACTCCCTGTATAGACTATAGACCTCTTAGGTAGAAGGGCCTTAGCCCAGACAGCAACACATGATTGCTACTAAATCTCGGCCCATACTTCGATAATCGAAATGAGTCGTTCGCTGTTCGGTTTGTGATTTTTCCATTTTGGACTTTGGCCCGCTCTATTAGCCCACATTAAATCTGGGGGATTGGTAAAGGAGTAGTGCTAGAGAGCATCTATTGTAGTGGTGCACACAATGCACACACTACGTGAATGCCTCTCATCCACTTGTTTTTTTTTTTCCTTCAAACGCAGATGGCTTTTCTCTCTCTCATTAGCGTCTCTCTCTCATTAGCGTCTCTCTCTCTCATCAACGTCTCTCTCTCATCCATCATCGTCTCTCTCTCATCTCAGTTCTCTCTCTCACCGACTCTCTCTCTTTCTCCTCGACTGTCTCTCTCATCTCGGCCTCTCTCTCGTCGTCTCTCCCTCGTCGTCCTCTCTCTCCTCTCCGCTCTCTCACTCATCTCGATCTCTCATCTCTACTCTCTCTCTCTCTTATCTCCGCTCTCTCTCTCTCTCTCATCTTTGCTCTCTCTCATCCATCTCTAATTTTAAATTTAAGAAATGTGTAGTGTAGATTTTGCCACATAATGTGTACAAAAATGGCTGCTATAAATAGTAGCTTCTCCCAATAATATTTCATTGATAAAGGGATAGAAAATCGAGCTACAAACCTAAACGAGCGATGATAAGGGTTTTTTTTTCAGAGTTAATTATATTTTATCCTCTCGAATTTTTATTTAATTTATAATGTACTTTTGAAACTAATAATTACATTAAAGTAGATTCTCAAACTTTCAAAACTTCCTAATCCCCCATTCTGTCTACCAGCAGCGTCAAATCTAATAGAAATTCACTGTAAAAATATAATTTTCATCTAATTTATTATCATTAACTATATAAAATGTAAAATAATATATGTACAAAAAACTCTTATGCACATGAGCAGCACGTGCAGTGAATTTTCGTTAGATTTGACACTGCTAGTAGACGAAATGGGGGATTGGAAAGTTTTAAAAGTTCAAGAGTCTATTTTGATTCAATTATTAGTTTTAGAGGCACATTGTGAATTGAGTGAAAATTCAAAAGGATAAAGTGTAATTAACCTTTTTTTTTTTATTATATTAACATGGTAAAATCTTAACAATTGATTTTAAAAGCAATGACATGTTACGGTAATTCAAAAAATTTAAAGCATATTTGCCTGAAAATTGACATGCATGCTCACTTGTAACCTTATTACCTACCTCACTTACCATATCACAAAGGGTGGAGTTACTATGTCGCCCCACTTTTATCACTGGGTGTATCGTATAGGTATTTTTTGTTTATTTTCACATTTTTTAATACATTTAAATATTTTTAAAAAATAAAAAAAAAAATACACTAATATATTTAAAATTACTTTCTTAATTACTAAGTTAAAAAAAAAAAAAAGTAAAGCGATCCCTTTGAACTGTCAAATAGGAGGTAAAGTAATGTTTTCCTTTCACAAATCACCAGGCCATTTTTTTTAAGTCAAGTAATTCTCATATCTATCTGCCAACAGCTTAGTTTTAGCTTTTCAAATTTAAACCGCTCATTAACTATAATTGCTGAAAGCTTGGGCGCACAAACTTAATATAAAAAACGTTAATATCCGTACAATTTAGGTCGTAGACAATTAGATAATTTGTTATTACTAACGTCTTGTCCCAAATTAGGAATGGGACGTAAGTGTAGACAAATCATTGGTTTTTTTGCTCGTATTATATTTGGTCAACCATATTAAATAAAACTCATATAGTTTTTTGCTTTTACTTTTTTTTTTTTTTTTGGGTGTAAACAAAAAAAAAAAACCGGTCGAACATAATTGGTAGGTTGGATCCCGTTCTTTAGAATTTCGAGTAGAACACGCGCTCCACCATAGTGTTGTCCAGCCGCCGATCTTCAAGATCACCGAAGCATCAAACAGAGCGGCGAGTAGCCCGCACGCACGGGTCGAAGTTCCGACGTCGTTTGGTGCGTGACATTCACGCACCACCGGAGAGACTTCTGCCAACGCCATGCGCGGCGTTTCTGGAGTCTGTGAGTTCGGAATCTCCAAGGTCGATTGTCGGTTCTCTTCCCAAAGTAGCGCGTGTACTGCACGGGCCACAACAGCCTATGTGCACTACTTTTTCCTTTTTGTGCAGTGTTTTATTTGTAGTTTCTTTTGTGTAATGTAGTTTCTAGGTAAATAAAAATCTAAAAAAAGTAGTGCCTTTAGACTTTGGTCCGAATGGAGTTGTAGTCCCCCCTCCGCGTTGACGGGTTTTGGTATACCCTACCCTGCTTAGTTGGGGTATGAGGCTTTGTAACTTTTGTCGTGGACAGATGTGATAGTTTCTCTAAGATCTAGGTCTTTAGAGATTTACCGTCTGGACTAAACCATGTCAGTCACGAAAGTGTATTGGGAAGTTACTAACGATTGTAATTGACTTATTTTTCAAGTCAACTTTGTAAGTCCTCTCTTAATGAAGGGTAATATCCATTTTATCAAAAAAAAAAAAAAACAATCTTAATTCGGTTTGGTATTTGTTTTCGAGAAACGGACTAGTATATATATATTATATATATTTTATATTATATTGTAAATACTATATGTTAAATTGTTAATTAATATATCATTTGATATAAATTAGATACTACTTATATTATACTAGTATAATTAGGCACTAGTTACACTATTTTAATCTTATTAATCAAATTTGTTAATCTCACTATAATAAGTTAGACACTATATATATTATACTAGTATAATGAGACACTAATGGATTAATAATTTTTAATAATAAATATTAAATTATAATAACTAAGTTTAATGTTGCAAAATTAAATTTATGTAGTAGTAACACACGTATAAACGGTAAACTGAAAAAATTGAACCAGATCGGACTTATAAGAAAAATCGAAAGTTTTGATTTTGGTGATAAATTGGTCTATATCAATTCATAAATTTCCAAAACCTATTTATACTGATTTAGTTGTAAAATTTATTCAAAATCAGATTGAATTCAACCAATTCCACCCTATTGGCATTAGTTTCATCAAATTTATCTCTAAAATTTGAAGAAAAATATATTCAAAACCTCCCTAGCCAAAAACCTACATTAGATTAGTCAAAATAATAATATAATATTATTTTTTTAATAATAATATTTTTTAATTTATTTTTTTCATATTTCACAATTACATTAACTATATGTTTAATAATTTAATTTGATACTTAAATTATTATTTTTCGACTTAAATATATTGTGGCTCAAAATTAAGAAATAATAATTTAAATAAATGAAATAATGGTTATAGAGTTTGAACAAGTTAGTTTTCAAATTTAGAGATGAACTTTAATATAATGTAGCTTAAAGTTAAAGATTTTAGTATATGCCGAATCTAATATAGTGATTTTAAATACAAATCTTTTAAATTTTAAAGATGACAGTTATATGACGAGTCTAATGCTTAATTATAACTTTTTTACGAGCTCACGGGCTTCCTCCATGAATCGCACACCACTGGATCCAGCGAAATATGCGAACCTATAAGGAACCAACACCTGGCACATCTACCTCGTATGGTAAAGCGTCATTTCAAATTAGATTCCCATATACGTACGCCTCTTACTTTAGCGGTCAATGGCCATGATTCTTCTGTTAATTCCCCATAGACCCCAACGAATAAAACTCACGATGAAGATTTAAAATCACACTGTGGTCCCCACAAAATCGTAAATTGACGGCCCAGATGAACCGAACCATATATGGAATAGTACAGAGCTCCTTACAATATCACTCGTCACAGTTGAATCACATGCTCAGAGAGCGCTCCCCAAGTTCTTCTTTTCTCCTAGCCCGTGTTTCTATCCCCGGCGCGTCGCCGTCGGTAAACATATCCGGCGATCGCTCCGTTCAATTAACAGGGGAGGTACTTTCTCTCCGGAACCCTCTCATTGATCGCAGTTTAAGGGTTCAGCCTCCATTTCCATATCTAGTGCACACATACATGTACATGTCTATGTATAGGTTTCTGAAAATTCACTTTGGTCGCTTTGAGCTTTATCTCACTCCAATACGATTCATTTTTTAAAATCTACGTGGATCATTGGCTCCATGCCGTATGTGATCGAAGCTCGATTTCTTGGGTGGGTTTGGAATTTTTTTTTTGAAGTGTTAGGTTTTGTGGTTGTGTGCAGAAGAAGTAGCAACTATAGAGGCTTTGAGGTGGGATTTGCGTGCTTTGTGTCTTCCATGGTCAAATCGGCGCACTAAAAGGTATAGTGGTTTGGATACTAGAAGATAGTTCGAGTTTTGTGAGAGTGGGCTGACTCTGATTGGATACTAGAAGATAGTTCGGGTTGTGTGAGAGTGAGTCCTGCTTTGGCTGGGATCATAAAATGGTAGGCTCGAACTCCGATTGAAGTTTTTGCATGAAAATGCTGTGTTCGAATCTGTGGTCCTTTGGGTACTTTGTATCTAATTTTCGCGCTAAAGAGGTTTTCTTTGGCTCTGTCATTATGCATGTTCTGCGTTTTATATTTATTGTTACTATTTTGTTATATTCCATTTGGTTGAACATTTTATATGTGTTCCATATCTAAAATGCGTGTTTCTTTGTGTTGAAGTTATTTACGTTTATGTGCTTATGATACTTTAGTATACATTGGTTGAATCCCCATTTTATATAGATAGTATCTTGGGCCAATCTTGAATTCTGTTTTTTGATAAGTAATAGAAAGATTTATTGAAAAATCCGAAAGGCATAGCCCAAGTATACATGACATGTAAAAGAGAAACAACTGACTAGAAATAGAAAAAAATACAAGAAAATCATTAACTCAGCCCATTTGAATTTATTGCGGCTGCCCTATGGAACATATTATTGAGGAAGAAAACTTTAAACTCATCCATTATCTGCTCGTGGTACTCAAAATTTCTATCGTTTATTTTCCTCCAAATACACAATACTAGACAAATAGGAGTAACCTTCCACGCTGCTGCAATTTGTGGGCTGCTATATAACCTTTTCTAGCTTTCAAGGATTTTTGCTACCTTCTAGGCATAACCCAAGCCAAGCCAACTATATCAAATAAGTCTTTCCACAAGGATCTGACAACCGCACAATAAAGTATAAAGTGTTCTACAAATTCTTTGTTGTTTCTACACATACAGCACTAATCAGCTACAATGATACCACATTTCCTTAGGTTATCAATAGTGAGGATCTTTCCTAAGGATGCTGTCCACAAGAAGAAATCTTGAGATTTATTGTGTCTTTGAATATAAAATATCTATAATAATGAGGCTGATTTGTAAATAACTGTTCTACATTTCATCTCAATTTCCGTAAATTTATGTTAAATGGTTTCTCTAGAGTGAGAAAGTGTCCTGTTTATGGTATATGATCAACTGGAATTTTAGGAAACCAGGGCTTGACAATTTGATCCCCTTTTTATATACTTCCTATAAACATTGTTTTGTGCTTGCTTAGATTACTTGATCACCAAAAAATTGTACAATTGTACAGGGAAATTTAGTGAGTTATAAGGTTTCGTACCTACTATTTAAAGTTGTAAAGAGGAAAGGAGTAATGCAGTTATTTCTAAGAATCAATTGAAGAGATTACTCCCTGTAAGTTAGGCTGACTAAAATTTCTCTAACTCGAAACATTCAGTTTTTAAATAAGATATTTGAGTGAGTCTGGACCCTGCTCATAAAGTGATCCAGCCTTTCATCGAGTTCCTTAGGAGTCTGTCCATATCTCACTGGGTTTGGATTACTTGACAAGTGATATTGCATGAGGTCTAGCCTTTTTCCACTCCACATCAAATTGTAAGGTGGACACCTGGTTGTTAATTGCCACCATCAATCTGTTGTATCTGATATTGTATCTGAAAACTTTTCATCAAATTACAAGGATAGACCTGCTGGAGTTTCTTGAGAAGAGCTTAATATCACAGTTTATGGGTCCAGATCAGTTGGTCATGAGTGTTTGATTATTGCTTATTTTCTTAAGAAAGCTAACTCCACCTTTTCTTCCATAATCTCAAACCCTAAAACAACTAATCAAAAAGACCATCCTTTTCTTCCATAACTCCACCATTCCTTCCATACATAAAGACCATCCCAAAACAAGTTTCCTAATCTCATACATATAGTAAGTTTTTCTCTCTCAATAAGTAATCGAAGATTTTATTGAAAAACATAAAAGGCATAGCCCAAGTAAACATCTATCATATATAGGTAAAAGTCAAATCTTTGTTCTAGAGCTGCATTGTTCTCATCTGTAGCCAAATAAACTAAAATCTTGTGCTTGGTTGAGCAAGGAAATGCCTTAGCTATAAACACAGCTTAGACATGTGAAATGGAATCTGAGTTTGTATGCATCTATTAATGTTTAATTCTCATTTATAGCTAAGTGCCTCTGGCTGCACCTATCTGTTATAGAACAAATTCCCAAATAGTTTCCTGAGAAGAGTCAAAAGATCTAGCCTATTATTTTCCTGTTTATGCCAATCCACGTTCTGTTTGGCATAAACAAAAGACCGATGTCTCATCTCAATGTGTTTTACTTTATTATTACTTTTCACCTACTTTTCTACTATTCATTACTTTTCACCTACTTTTTACTACTATTCAATATTTTATTATTACTTTTTGATTACTTTTTCACTACTATTCACAAACATTCTCAACACTTCTCAGGTATTCTCATTACCCAAACCAAGCCTTAATGTCTTGACAAAGATCTCAACAAACTATGCATATCAGTTGGATTTTGGGGGTACCCTTGTACCAGAGTTTCCTTGAGGTTTTGAATATGTTTTTTTTTTTTTTTTTTTTTTTTTTTTTTTTTTTTTTTTAATGGGTTGAGGTTTTGAATATGCTAAAGCATTAGGAGGCAAGTTTTGTAAGTATGGTGTGAGATGGTTTTCCTTCAAGTCAGTTATGCATCAGTTGTAATTGTTTGAAGATTGTTTCTATGAGATATAACTTAACTTAGCAAGAAGCTGGCATGCATTTTTCACACCAATTCTTGCCAATATCTTCTTGTTAAAAAGTCCCTTTGAAGGGTGCCTTTTCTAGAACTTATTCAGACCTGAAAACAGAACTCTATAATGGCTGTGTTAGAAGAGCATCTCAGGAGGGAATTTGAGGGTCTCAGTATGGATAAGCTCTGGATGAGGCAAGAGTGGATATATATATATATATTTAGAAGTAACTATGTAACCTGTGGCTGTGGACCATCCTGAAGATTTTTGAGCATTTGAGGTAGATGTACTGCCTAAGTCACCAAAGCTTCGTCACTTTATCCAATTTCCAATAGAAATAACTAATGAGTTTTTTTGTTCTAAAATGCAGCATTCTATATATGGCTGTTTTGATTATCCATTCTTGTATTCCGTATTTCAATTTTGTCTTTATTGTTGTTATTAGATTAGTGAACATGAAATTTGTGTTATGACACGCTTCTATTTTTTTTTCTTTAAGATTGTGCATTCTCATTTTTTTAGTAGGAAGATTGTGCATTCGCAGTTTACCTTTATAAGCTCTTGTTATTGGCAGTCGTTCCAGCAGAAAAGCTTTTGGATGCCGAGAGATGCTGGGTGTCTTACCGATGGAGAGATCGGTTGTGATAATTCATCCAGAATTGAACCGAAGCGGAGTCATCAGTGGTTTATGGATGCCAGTGGACCAGATCTATTCAATACTAAGAGGCAAGCTGTAGAAGCTGTGAATGGAAGGCCAGTTTCAGGAGTTCCACAAATGAATGTTTTTCCATGGGATAACACTTCTGGCTTCCATTCTGTTCCAGGGCAGTTCACTGAACGCCTCTTTGGATCTGAGCCTTTACGGACTGTCAATCTTGTTGATAGGAATATTCCTTCTGTTGGAAGTGGAAATATGGATATAGGAATGAGAAGTTTTGAGAATCAGTATGGAAACGATCCTTCAGTGGATTTGTCTAGGTCCCATAACATTGAAGATCCATCATCGTGTCTGAGCTTTGGTGGGATAAGAAAAGTCAGAGTCAATGAAGTTAACTCTGACAATGAAATGTCTGAATCTATGGGGCACTCCTACAGCAGGGTTGATAACACTGGATTTTCTATTAATGCCTCATATAATAAGAATGATGAAGGCACCATATCGTTGGGCCCTGCATACAGGAATGGAAATGAGAATACCATCTCAGTGGGCCACAACTTCAGTAAGGTAGATAACAAGTTCATATCAATTGGGCACCCTTTCAATAAAGGAGATGGCAATTTCATAACAATGGGTCACAACTTTAGAAAGACAGATGATAGCATATTATCCATGGGTCAGCCCTTTGACAAGGATGATGGAAATTTTATAACCATGGGTCAGTCGTATGAAAAGGGAGATACAAGTGTCATATCATTGGGTGCCTCCTATAACAGGGGGCATGAGGATTTTACAATGGGCCCAACCTACAGTAAATCCAATGAGAATTTCATGTCAATTACTTCTTCCTTCAATAAGGGGAATGATCACATCATATCGATGGGTCCTACCTATGAAAAGGCAGATTCCACCGTTGTATCGATGGGTACTTCCTATGACAAAGGAGAATCCAGTGCTCTCTCTATGGCTCTAAACTATAGTAAGGGTGAGAGCAATACCATATCTTTTGGAGGTCTACATGATGAACCAGAGACAAATCCCTCTGGTGGCATCATTAGTAGCTATGATTTGTTTATGGGTACTGAGAACTCAGCTCAGGCTTCAGAAATATCTGGCCAGAAGGATTTGGTTGAGTCCAATGCCGACCCAATTGTAAATGATGTTCCGAAAGCCAACTCTAAACTTGAAGTCAACCCCAGAAAAAAGGAGCCAAAAACAACTAAAAAGGCTCCTCCTAACAACTTCCCTTCAAATGTCAAGAGTTTGTTGTCAACTGGTATGTTCGATGGGGTCCCTGTTAAGTATGTTTCCTGGTCACGCGAGGTATATTTATTCTTTTAGGATGCTTTTACATATTTGTCATGCTGATCTTGCTTTCTGGATCTCTTTTGTTTTATTATTTTACATCTGCTAAACTTCATCTTTGGCAGAAAAATCTTAAAGGAGTTATAAAGGGAACTGGGTATTTGTGTTCCTGCGACAACTGCAATCTCTCCAAGGTAAGGACCTTATGTTACTTTTCAGCTTCTTTCAGAAAAGGTAACTAAAGAGTGTTCAATCTGAGTTTAATGACCAAGCTTTTATGTTGGATTGCATTATACAGTCTCTTAATGCTTATGAGTTTGAGCGTCATGCTGGTTGCAAGACCAAACACCCAAATAATCACATTTACTTTGAGAATGGAAAGACCATCTATGCTGTTGTTCAAGAGCTGAAGAGCACTCCTCAGGAGATTCTATTTGATGCAATTCAAAATGTGACGGGTTCTCCAATTAATCAAAAGAATTTCAGGATATGGAAAGGTAATTCACAATTTAGAACTTAAGTGACTGGTTCAACATAAACAGGAATGATATACATTCTCTGTCTCCATTGTCTCTACTGAACCAGGTGAAGCTAAATATCTCTTATTTTCTCTCATATGATTTTTTCTGTCTTCTTTTCCTATTCTCAGCATCATACCAAGCTGCCACACGGGAACTCCAGCGGATCTATGGAAATGATGAAGTAAACATGCCATCCTGAGATGAAAACCTTTACTTTCCGCTTCTAAAAGAAAATAAAAGAAAAGAAAAAAGAAAGCCCTTGGTTTCTGACGATTTTGAGGTTGGTGGATATGTGATCTGTGCATAGCAGCATATAGCCTATAGAAAATATAGACTCCTTTTGGGATTTAATAGTTTGAGCATATGGATGTTTATAACAACTATGGCTTTTTGTATTTTCTCTAGATTATTACTTTTTTTTTTTTTTTGAATTTTTGAAATTTGGATTATTTGTTAGATTGTAGATTTAACAGTTTTGGTTTTGATTGGAGCACTAGAGGTGCCTTTTTCTGTGTTAGTCGTTGTGCAAGAGAATCCCTTTTTGAGCAATGGGCAGGTTAGGTGCTTGGTCAGGCGCTTTGGGGAGTGGTAGTTTGTCCTATTTTATACCAACCAGATATAGAAACGAGATAACATTTAAAATTATAGAAAATCAGAAGCATTTGACTGCAGATAATGGGACGATGAAACTCGTGGGATTATGTGTATATGCCCTAAGGAATTTTTGGAACAATCATCTGGTGTTCAGCTGTTGTAGATTGCAAGCAATCCCGACTGCACAATTTACTGTACATTGAGACAATGCACACCCCATGTTGCCAAATTTTAGCTCAAGTTCGATAATTTTAGCCCAAACCTAATGTTTTTCCAAGTATGGGACCCAGATTCGAATAGTGTGGTTCTTTTTCGCAGTCTAGTGAAGTCCAGGTCCATTTTAGGTCCAGTATCGATTGTCTTGGGTGGGTCACAATCAGTTACTCTTGCAAGTGATGCAGGAGAGGGGACAAATCCCAGTAGCAGCTCCTGATAGGGTCTCTCCATGCGAGTTGGGGTTGTGCTTTACGAGCTTTTCGTCTGTAAGACCTATTATATATATTCACTGTTGGTCTGTGGGTGGCTTCACCGTGAAGAATCTGGTGCCTGGCGGATTCCGCGTGGAGCGGCTTCCACATATTAGAGTACTGGTGTTCTAGTACATGCAATTCTCCCAGTACTAGAGCGATAGGTCTACTGTTTGTGTTATATATATATATATATATCTGGATTTGATGCAACGAATATAAAGATTTGTTTATCTCAGTGCCTTGAAATAGCATTGATGAACATATCTGTCAGTCCGACAAACAATATAAAGTGCTCATCTCACCTAAGCATGCGTCTTGATCTGATTACCTACATGGTTTGCTTTTAGCTTTAAAGTTGGCCAACAACGTATTGGGAAAAGATACTGATGCAAGAAAATCTGGTGAGTGGTGGTGATTTTTCTGCACAATTAAAGCTTGTGAAAGAAAGGTACTTTTACAGCAGAAACGAGGTTGCAAAAGAGAATTGATGTTCTCATATTTTAGAAATCAACCACAAAAGAGCTAGCTCAGGCAGATGATGCTATATACTTGCAGCAAAAGATGATGCTCTAGAATTCTTTCGGGATAATATTTTATGTTGCCTGGAACTGGAACGTACCAAGAGAGAGAGAAAAAAAAAAAGTGGGTGGGGAAGGGGTGTGGGGGTTCAAATTCTTTGGTTCCTTCAAACAGTTTCATCCGTCCGAACAACGCTGCTAACAGTAATGGCAGCATGATCGGAAGTCCCCAAACATTCACCAGGTGTAGGTGTGCTCATTTGTTGTTCGCTTCGTGCTGCCGAACCTGTGTTTGATTGAGATGCAAGTTGATCCCTCCTTTTACCCCATAGAAGGACATATAGGCCAATGAATATAATGACTACTCCAATAATCCTGCAAGGCCGACGGGACAACATCACCGAGTTTTTACCCACGTTTTTTTAGAATTTTTGCAATATGTAAATAAACATGACTCTTATCCCACTTCTATGTGACATTGTTCATCAATTATTAGATCGATTATTCTTTTATAAAATTAAAAATTTAATATATGATGAATAATGTCACATCATTACAGTAGGATATAAGTAAGATGTGAGTCATGTAGCACAATCATATAATATGCGATGGATCCAAACCTTCCTAAATATATTTTCTCTGCTAATACAAATGAGCCCAAAATTGTAATAACGATCGTGGTCAGGGGATTAAAAGCAGAGAGGAAAACCGGACCCTTTTCCTTGGTTACCACTCCCATTATATAATACGCGACCCCAGAAAGTATTCCCTGTATAGCAACATCATCTGCATGCGTTAGAACTAGAAGTTAATCTGTTAAGAGTGTAACCCAGCATGCAACCACCAAACATACAACTTTTGGACTCTGTTAATATATGCATCAGACATCCTTTTGTATCATATCTGAAACAATGAAGAAAATGCTAACATTTAGATTGCAAATGTTACATTAATATATATTTGAGGTTAAATTTTTCTTACTGCATAAAGACTGGCTAGTAATTGGACTTCCAAGTGTACTGACCACACTGCAGCATTGCCCCTTTCAAATGCCAAACTCACCATGACGGCTTCCACCATGCCCGAACTGCATATCAAAGTTGTGAGGGAGAGCTGGGCAGGATATGATCTTAGTGTAATTGCCTGCAAGAAGCACCCATAACCAGCGAGGGAAAAAGGAAAAGGAAAACAGGAAATTAGAAATCATGATACTTCAAATCTTTTTGCCAGATAATGTAAAGCTTGGGGAGTTAGATAACATTGGATTGGGAAAGCTAACTTGCAGAATGATGAAGCAACACCAGCAGAAACAAGATGCTATGATCAGTAGAGAACCCTTCATGAGATCTTGCTTATTTGTTGCACTAGCAGATTGAGAAGGGTGGTCTGATCTTCCTTTCGTCCATGGCAGATTGAGCTCGCGTCCTTGGATTAGAGTCATCAACATTACTCCTCCAACCACCACTATGGTTCCCAATATCTTTGCCTGGCTTTGAAATCTCCTAATATTGACCTTCTCGAACCTACAGATCATTACCATCCGCAAAAGTTACATCTCTATTTCCAACAATTCTATATCTCTTCTTTGACTTTACATGCAAGCACATGCATAAATGATCCTGATATTAAAACTAACCCAAAAATCCAAGCCGTTGCAAATGCCAGAGCAGGAAGGATATTGTTCATAGAAGATGCGAAAGAGGCACCCGTATATGTCATCCCAATGTAGTATAGGTTCTGGTCAAGCAAAGGGCTGTATAGAAAACATCTGAAGCCCAGTAAAAATCCTTAGACGATTGAAGTAAGTTAAGAAATTCTATCTCAGTTGTCTAGATTCTTACTCAAACAAGCTCAGCAACATGGCCTTGAGTAAGATGGAGAAGGTCATTTTTGGCCTTGATTGCCTGTTAAGCATTATATATGTCAATATAAATTATTAGCAGCTTCTTCATTTAATTTGTTGGTTTTTACAACAGAGAGAGAGAGAGAGAGAGAGAGAGAGAGAGACCTTTCCAAAACAACGGCGAAAGGAGCCATAACAGCTGTGGCAACGGCCATCCTGTAGGCCACCAGCACGTAATGGCTCATGCCCCGGTTTAAAACAAACTTGGCAATAATGGTCATCCCTGCAGAGCCAAACTGCAAAAGAATCATTGCCAAATATAGCTTTACCCGGCGAAATAAGCGACTGAAGAACTCCATGATAAATATTAATATTTTGTATCTCCTTGTAAAGCTTATTATAAGCATTTATATATATACAATAGAAATTAGGGTACTGAAATATATAGCTTATATAGAGTTTTAAACCACACAGATTAGACAAGTTTATTTTTATACGTTCTCCTTTAAGAAAACATTCCTCAATGTAGAAAAATGGCGTTTCTTTAAAATATCAAACGGCCAGCGGTCTCTAATTACATCATATACCATCAAATGATGCTTATTAAGAGGGCTCAGGTAATTGCACTAATTGACCAAACAAGGCTATGATCGACTTATAGCCATTTCATAAACTGTACCTGATGTACGACTAATTAATACGCAGGCTCTTATAACCTATTTCAATTAATTCACCAGCTCTGCATCACATCTGATCTCTTAATTTGCACCAAGTTGGAAGTGGTATATATTATAATGCCTTGCTAAAACAGTACGTACAATGGCTGGCAAAGAGACGAGTCATAGAGTTTACATAATCCAGTAGTACTACTGTACTGGTTTTACCTTTGCGCTTTGTAGCGGTGGCATGCATATACAATATGTCAAGGAAAAGGATCTAATTAAGAATCATTCACCAGAACGTACGAACCTTGGTTTAGCAATGCTTACTATATATACTAGATAGTCATGGGTTTTTCTTTTTGAAGAAATGTGCGCATTGGATTTAAGATACTGAAACCCTTATAAATTAAGAGACATTCCTTTGGAGCCTAGCGGCCTGCATGGAGATATCAGAACATGAATACTTCTAACAAACAATATGCTGCATGCACGTACAAGCTTAACTTATCTGGCCGACAACAAGTAATAAAAAAAAAAAGTGTATACAGAAAATATTAGATTATTGTGGGCTTCGTGGAGATTAATTTGGACATGCCTAGCTTGAAACATTATCTCATTCTGCGCATGTATCCTTCTTTGTCTTGCATGCTTTTGCTTGTTAACCATATATATATATATATATATATATATATATATATATATATATATATATATATATATATATTACAATATTTAAGTTTTCATTCAGCAATAGTTTGCCGAAGGTCTATCGAGGTCCAAACTAAATCATGTGCTTGCGGTTTTACCATGCAAAACGTATCATGCAGTCCTATATATATAAGGAATAAGGATAAGGAGTCAAGCAACGTTAAACCCAAAAAAAAAGAAAAAAAAAATGGAATCCATGCACTAGTAATTATTGGAGAAAAGCTCTCTAGATTACTACTTAATAATTGATCACGACAAAAGACTCGATCGAGCAAGAATGATAAGAAGAATTTTTAAACATTTCTTTATATATATATATATATATATATATATAGGCGACAGCATAAAACATAAGTACGTCCTCTAGCTAGCTAATAACAATATTATAACACCAAATTAATTAATACCATTAGAGAGACGAGCAAAATAAGCTAAAAACTCGAGAAATTTATCTCATCATACATGAAATTAATGTTGCTGCAGCATATATACGCGTTTGAAATAAGGACGTTTGACTAAACATTGACCCCGAAACGTACGTTTCAGGCCAATTCCGGTTTGACCATTAATACATGATGATCATCATAACTTGGACGATCGATAATTGCATTAATACAGCTAGCGACCGAAGACAATAATATTGATCTGTCGGCCAGCTTCAGCTTGGGACTAGCTAGCGGGATATTGGTTCTTATATATATTAATTTAATGTCAATATATATATATATATATATATATATATATATATATATATAACATACTACACATCATGATTACAAAGTAATCAAACTCTTCGATTGCTCACATGAAAAGTAAATACATGTACCAGTACTACCTTGAATTTAATGGCCGGTATGAATGACATCATGAGTTTTAATTTATGTGGAAGGAGGAATTAATAAAGCATTAGCTCATTACTCATTAATTATTTCAAGATTCACTTTTTAGAGTTTGAGAAAAAACATGAGTACAGAGAGAAGCCTTTTAATTAGTGTTCACCAAAATGGTTGCGCTTGTGAACAACACTGCACCAAATGACTTACAAAGCGAATCATATATAGGCAATATTCGCTATCTTGTATAGGTACTGGCCGATGGAGCTTAAAGTACTGATATTTGGAAGGCTGGAGAAATAAATTCATATATTTCATGGATGAGCTGCTTGTTCATGATATATAGCTTAATTAATCGGGTCTTTTTGCAGCCTATTAACCCGATCGAAGGTTCAATTCATTCCATTTTCTTTCATGATCTGATAATACAGATGATCAGATGAAATATTATTTGACACCAAAAGGGGAAAAAAGAGAGGAGAGTTTGATGCTTGCTTCTTAGCTTGTGGTGGCGTACGTACTTACAATATAATTATATGAAAAATTATACTCATCATTCTTATACCACACACCATACATGATTTTTTAATTTTTTAATTTTTTTCCTTACCAAATATATGGTGTATGAATGATGAATAAAAGAATTCAATTAGTTTAGTAGGAATAAAAAAAAAAAAAAAAAGTTTGGAGCATGTCATGTGGTGTATATTTATATATTAGGTGAAAGCAACATGCAATGCACGTTTGCTTAGTTTATATTTAATTCTTTTTTATTAAGAATTAATTTTTTATTAATAAGGACGTAATGTTTTTGGTTATTTAAATAACGATGTAATGTTTATGTAATTTATAAATATTTACACGTTGTGATATATTATAAAAGAAGAGTATTAATAGAAGCTATAAAATGGTCCTATAAATAAACATCGCCCATAGTTTTATGAAAGTTGTTTGAGATAATTTTGATTCTAGGATGACAATCCAGCAATTTTCTCATCTTGCATTGCCTCAATAGATAGGAAATTAAAAGGCCTATGTTTTTTTCCCTTCAGTTTCTCTGGATCTACATAAACTTAATCTTCCAATTTTTTTTGATAATTTTTCCACAACGCTTTTAATATATATTCAAAATTCCTACAAAATAAATTTTAAATAGCTTTACATAATTAATAAAAACCTAATTTATTTTTTAATTAATTGATTATAACCAAACTCAATTTTTGAATAAAGTTTTTAAAAGATACCTCTCCAGCATGTTCCATCAACTTAACTGCTGAACAACCTAGTGCCTCTTCTGCTACTTCACCAAACATTGTAGTAGCTATCTTTTTAATATTATCATCCAGTTTAACATGTGCACTAACACTTTAAATGTATTGAATATATTATTTTCAATTTGAACAATGTTAAATTCTAAATTAAATTAGATATCAATTATAAATTAAAATTGTAAGATACTAACTGTGGTTTGCAGACCCCTTAGTTTTTGCAATATATACAAACAAAGCTTTCATTGTATTTATATCCAGTATTTATATCCAGTCTCTTTATTACAACCAACACATGATATGTAATAAAATACTTGGACCAAGTTAATCATATTTATCTTTGCCTCTATCTAAAATTTTGTTTTCTACGTTAAATCATAATCAATTTTAAAAAAAAAATGTTTGTATAAATATTTTAATTTATTATTAATAAAATAATATTTATCGCCGTTGATTGCAAACCCTTCGTCAACTCATATCTGGTGAAAAGTAATTGTTTATAAAATGAATATCGGATGGAAAGATTTCCAACAATGGGCGCGGGATCACTAAATAAGTAGGCGGGCAATTGTCATTGGCGAATGTGTAGATATCTTATTGAATTGCAGGCAAGCTCATGAAGTAGAGTAAACACATTTTTCCATTGAAAAAGTCTACTATGTCGCTTCAAGTTGACACTTCTATTTAATCGCTGGTTAAAATTAATTTTTTTTTACTTAGTGATTAAAAAAATGATTTTAAATGTATTTATGTATTTTTTTTATTTTTTAAATATATTTAAATATGTTAAAAAAATGTGAAAAAAAAAAAAAAAAAATTACACTAGACGATATGCCTAGTGGTCAAGATGGAGCGGCATAGTAGCCGCACCCTTTCCCATTTCTTTTCATTAGAAAAATCTGAAACTGGTTTTGTGACACCACACAGGACATGTGGATGATTCAGATCTAGGCCAGCTGGTCTACACCGTGCTAGGCGTAGATCAATATCATCTATTATTACTTGTCATATCAATTACCTCACAATAATAATTTCTTCATTCTTATTTTGGCCTCTATACTGAGCTGTCGTTGGTTGTACTATATGTTTTTTTTAATATGTTTTTTTAAGTTATTTTTTACATAAATTTTTTTAATCCTTTTAAATATTTAAAAAAAATAAATAAATCTAGTACATCATTAAAAACACTTCCTTAATCATAAAAAAGTTTTCAAATATTTAAAAATTTTAATCCAAAAATGATGCTTAGATTTAAAATTTAATGAAAACTTAAAGTAATAATGCAAATTTCAATACTAAAATTTCATGACAAAGTAAAAAACGGTGAAAGTTTTTTAAAATAGAACTTTAACATGCTATATCTACTTATATTCATCCTGTGTCTACAAATATATACATTATTAAAAACATATTTAAATAAAAAAATTATAAGAAGACGAAAGATTGAGAGACAACTGCATCAGAGCCTCAGAGATGGGGAGAGAGGCATTCAGATTTGTGCAAAAGAAAAAAGAAGATGAAAGATCTTGAACGGATCACTATGATTTAAAACAAAGGAGGCGAGAATTTATGAGCTCTATAGATCATTAATACAGATCTTGAACAGCGTTAACTTTAAAGAAAAAATAAAAATAAAAACCATTAAAACAAAGTTCCGTTTGATAGTCATTATATATATATAAAGATATATATACACTCATTCCGTGGCCTCTTGGAAATGCTTGATCCATTGCTGCTTTAATCTAATTCAAGCTATATATATATATATATATATATATATATATAATTACCTCTTACTTTTAGAAGTACCATACAATCATGCGTTACAACAACAAATACTATTTTTTTTTCGGAAGCATTAGTCGTGAGAAAAAGTATATTTTTAGTGAGACAAATTTTTTTTATTAATTTGTTTCGTGAAAGACTCGTGACATTTAATTGATGAAGAAATAGAGAAGGTGATGAAAGTTTCAATTGAGAAGGTGAGTTGTTTCGTGACGTAGTTTATATTCGACAGCAGATGAATTAGAGAATGAGGCGTACGGGTATATACTCGATCGGTAGTACGTACTATGATCTCTTGCATTAATTGACAAAACTATTTTTTTTTTAAGTACAATTGGCAAAAGTTATTAATTGTAAAATACATATACATATATAATATGATTTATTTTTATATAGCCTTTGGCAAAAGACAACTAATATTTTGAGATAACTATGCATAAATAGAGAATGAAACATGCATATTTAGAGACAGAGAGTAAATTATAAAATTGAAGTACTTCCGAAATTTATGAGTTTCGTCGATTCATGAGTAGTGAGTTGGATTCAGAAATTGCATTTTTTAGAGGGAGAAAAAACGTCTAGGCAACCAAGAGACTGCATGCAGTACTTGAAATTAGAGAGTTCATATTATATCATTGAGAAGTGTTACAAATAAAAAATAGATTATATAAAAATAAATTTATAAATTGACATGATTTTATATGATATGTTAAATTTATTTTACATTAAAAATAAATTTATAATCTAATATATTATATCAGATTACGTCAATTTATAAATTTATTTTTATAAGATATTTTATGACTAAAACATTTTTCTATTTTATTTGGAGTAACAAATACTTTAAAATTAGAATGTCTGAGACGGAAACTTTGTTCTTTATATATAGGAGATAACACGCGGATGTGACATATTGATGTCCCCACATAAGTTTTGGAATGTAGACAGATACGTATACATCAAGAAATGAACAAAAGGAGAGTTATATAAAAACCAAGCAAACTTTATTACAAAACCAAGGAAACTGTAAACATGAGTACACCAGTACTTAATTTAGAACATATATATATATATATATTACAATTATATAAAAAAAACAAAATACAAACATTTTTTCATATTCGTTAATTGATGCGTCAGATTTGCACATCAATAATATATTTAGTATTTCAATAAAAAAGTTTATAATAAATAGATTTTTGTCGTATCCAAGTTCCGTGCCGAAAGGCCTTCCTGGATTGGTTTGCGATTACAGGCTTGGCACATGATCCTCTGACTCGAGTTCTCAACCCACGGTTGGGTCTTGTCTTTGGGCCTGGAATTTCGTAGCTTGACCTCTTTAGGCCTGGCCCCTTCCTCTCTCACACACACACACATATAGAAAATATGAGATTGTTGTAGGCTTTGTGGAGATTTATAAGTTGGACATGCCTTGAAACGTGATCTCATTAATGTATCCAGCTTCTTGGTCTTGCTTTTGCCTGATAGCCATATATATTACAATCAAGTTTTCATTCAGCAATATATGGCCAATCGAAGGTCCAAATTAATTTAAATGCGCTTACGATTTTACCATGCAAAACTTATCATGTAGTTTAAGGTGTAAGGATAAGGAGTACATCAAGCAACATTAAATCCAAAAAAAAAAAAAAAAAAAAGAATCCACTAGTAATATTCAATATTGGAGATTGAAAAACTCTCTAGATTACTTCAAGGTCCCGTTTGGATGTTGAATTGAGTTGAAATGAGTTGAGTTCTTTATGAATAGTAATGAGTTGAGATAGTAAAGCGAGTTTTGTGTAGTCCACCTAAGATAAGTTTAGATGTATTTATGAAAAATTATAAAAGGTTATGGGTCCCATGATGAAAGATATGTTGAATTGAAAAAAGTTATAGGTATCACGTGTAAATAGTTTTTGAGTTGAGATGAGTTTAGTGATTTGAGAGTTAGGTATTTGGATGTTAGGCTCAGCTTAAAATTAAACCGAATTGAGTTGATCTTAATTCAGTTCAAGTTCCAAACGACCCTTTTAAAGTTAATTCATGATCACGACAAAAGACTCAAGCTAGAATGATAGGGTTTTTAAACATTTGATCTTTGTAATATATAGGCTACAACACAAAACATAAGTACGTCCAAATTAATATTTTAACACCAAATTAATATCTATCTCGAACCCCTTAAAAAATTGAGAAACTGCTAGGCTAATTGCTTGGCTCCGACGATTACGGGAATTTTGTTAACTGCCTTGTGGGTTCATGGTTTTCTCTCAATTTCGGCTATTTGTTGTGATTTGAGGGTCTATTTTCTTGTCTTAGGTGAAGATTGTTACTTTCAAAGGTCTACTTTGCCAATTTGCTGGACTGATGGGGATGATTTGGTTGATAAATGGAAGAGATTTTCTCCGACTGATGTTGAGCAGGTGGACGTTTGTATTCAAGATTTTTCACAGGAGTCCATTGTTGATTATAAGGATTATTGCCTCATTTTCAGTTTACTCTCACGTAAATTCTTCAATAAAGAGACTTTTAAGTCAGCAATGTGCATTGTTTGGAATCTAGTGAAAGGGGTTAAGTTCTTTGATTTGGGAGATAACGTTTTTCTTGCTCAGTTTACTGATACGAGCGATAAGCAAAAGGTTCTTCTTAATAGTCCTGGTCTTTTGATAGGAATTTGGTTTTGCTTATGGACTATGTTGGTGATGTTCAAGCGTCACGTATTAAGATGAATTTCGCTTCCTTCTGGCTTAGATTATATGATTTGCCTTTAACAGGGATGAATTATGATACAATATGTAGTATTAGGGGTTGATTGGTAGTGTCGAAAACATTGATTTGTCTGGTCAATCTCCAAGATGGGGAATGTTTTTGAGGGTGTGAATTCGGATTGATGTTAGATTACCATTGCCCTGTGTTAAGAGACTCTGTTTGAGGAATGGTGAGGTGCTCTGGGTCCGTCTGAAATATGAGCGTCTGCTTAATTTTTGCTACTGTTGTGGGAAGTTAGGTCATTCTGATAGAGAATGTGATTTATGGGTGTCTAAGAGGATTTTATTTGAGAATGATGAGATTCCCTTTGGAGCATGGTTGCGTGCGAAAGCAAGAACCACTTTTGATAGACAACGTAAATCCTTTTTAGGAGATGTATCCCAGATAGTGACTAAGGAAAATACAAAAATAGATATTAGTATGGGTGATGGCGATTCAATGCAGAAGATTATTAATGAGGAATCAAGAGCAATGAAGTCCAATATGCATGGTTTGAAGAAGATAATGCAGAGGAATATAGGTGCTATTGATGGTATCTGTTGTGGAAGGTTAAAGATGACTGACATGGGCCTTTCTCATAATCGTGGGCCATCTGTTTCGGGTGTGAAGAGTCTAGATGTGGAGGGTTTTATTAAGTAGCCTAAAGGCCCACTCAAGCCCAAAGGTAGATGAGATGTGAAGAAGCACAAATTTATTAATTTTGGGTCATCTGCTTCAGGTCTTAAGCTTTTAGACGTCGAAGAGTTGCCTGGATTAGCTGAAGGCCTGTGGGTTGTGAAGGAAAATGAGGGATCTAAGTTCCACTTTGCTGCTAACATTTGTGAAGGAAATGTAGAGGAGATTGACATTGTGGTTTCGAAGGCTAGGGTTTCCGCATCTGATGTGAAGAAAAAGGGGAGGCCACGATGGCGGGAGGCTACTGTTTCTACTCAGCACTCTGGTAAGTCTCAATGGAACGGTTGAAATTTACTATAGGGTTCTCAAGGGTATTGTCGGTGGATTGTCAAGGGTGTAGTAGAGGGTTGGTTTTATTTTGGAGGAGGGATGTGGATTTAACTATGATGTCCTACTCTAAACATTATTTTGATGCTTGGGTAGTGGATAGAGTCACGGGTTTGAGAAGTCACATTATTGCCGTTTATGGGCACCTTGATGTTAGTAAGAGAAAATTAGTTTGGAATTTGATGAGAAGTCTATCAGTGGAAACTCCCATTCCTTGGTTGTGCTTTGGTGACTTTAATGGGATAATCTCTAATGCTGAAAAAAGAGGAGGAAGGGTACGTCCGAGTAGACAGATGCATGGTTTTCGCGATGCATTAGATTTTTGTGATTTGAAAGGGATTGACTCTCAGGGTCCATTCTTTACATGGTCTAATTTACATGAGGGTGGTGCATTGATTGAAGAGCGGCTAGATCGATGTCTTGCTAATTCAAATTGGTTTTCTATGTTCCCGTATGCTACTGTTAATAATTTCTTGACTTCACATTCTGATCATCATTATTTGGTTTTGAATACGATTGGTGCTTTAGAGTGTTTAAGAAGGGGACGTAGACCTTTCAGATTCGAGGCAATGTGGGTAGGAAGTATGGGGTGTGTAGAAACTATTGTAGTACTTGGCAAAAGTCAGATAATGAGGATGCCCATAGTGGTCTAAATTATGCTCTACTTTTTTGTAGTAGGGGTTTGAGAGTGTGGAATGCTGTCCAGTTTGGGGAGATTAAAACTCAGTTGAAGAATAAAAGAACAGAGTTATCTAGAGCAGTGGGTAATTCTTCTACTGGTTCTTTTATGGCCTTAATCAAGTCACTTCGTCATGACATTAACTTGTTATTGGAGCGAGAAGAGTTAATGTGGAAGCAGCGATCTCATGTTTTATGGTTGGATTCTGGTGATCAGATATCAAAATTTTTCCATAGAAAATCATCACAAAGAAAGGCAAGGAATCATATTAGTAAGCTATGCAATAATGAAGGAATTTGGCATGAGGGGCAAGCTATGGAAATTGTTGTTAATAATTATTTTGAGGAGCTGTTTGTGAGTTCTAACCCTTGTGATATGACAGCTATTCTTGATGTTATACCTTTGCAAGTAACAAATGAAATGAATGTGAAGTTAATGAAGGTGTACACTGAGGTTGAGGTCAAATTTGCATTATTTCATATGCAACCCTTGAAAGCCCCAGGTCCTGATGGTATGTCTCCTTTATTTTTCTACAAATATTGGTCTACTGTTAGGGATTTGGTGACTAAATATGTTTTGTGTTGTTTATCTAATGGGTATGTTCAGGCAAATCTAAATGAGACTTTTGTTGTGCTTATTCCTAAGAAGATGAATTCTGAATCTATGAAGGATTTTAGACTTATTAGCTTATGCAATGTGATCTATAACATTATTACTAAAGTTATTGTTAATAGGCTTAAAATTATTTTACCAAAGGTCGTCTCAGATTGTTAAAGTGCTTTTGTGCCAAGACAATTAATTATGGACAATGTGTTAGTAGCGTATGAATCTGTCCATGCTATAAAAAATAGAAAAAAGGTCATAAGGGTGTGATGTCTATGAAGTTAGACATGAGTAAAACAAATGACAAAGTAGAGTGGGGCTTCTTAGAACAAGTTATGCTGAAACTTGATTTTCATCGGCTATGGGTGAGATTAGTGAGGTCATGCATTGGTTTAGTTTCATATCGGGTATTGTTGAATGGTGTGCCTACCAAGTCTTTTGTTTCTTCCCGTGGTTTGCATCAAGGTGATCCTTTATCACCTTACCTGTTTGTTTTATGCGTTGAAGCTCTATCATATTTATTGAGGCATGCTAATAATTGTCGGATGATTAATGGTGTTAAGGTATGCTCTCGGACACGTACTATTAGTCATTTATTTTTCACGGATGATAGTCTACTATTTTGTCAAGCCACCTGTGCTAAAAATGAGGCATTGAGACAGCTTTTGGCCCTTTATGAATCTGTATCAAGATAACAATTGAATTTAGATAAAACTGAATTGCTTTTCAGCCCTAACGTGAGTGAAGATGTTGTTTCAGCTATTATGGAAATTTGGAATGTTTCTTCTTTATAACACCATTCTCGGTATTTGGGGCTTCCTTCATTTGTTGGAAGGTTTAAAAGTTCTACTTTTCAAGATTTAAAAGAGAAGGTGTGGGGTAAGCTTTAAGGGTGGAAAGAACAATTACAATCTTAAGCTGGAAGAGAAATATTGATTAAAGCAGTGGTTCAAGCATTACCAATATATACAATGAGCTGTTTTTTGTTGCCTAAGTGAGTATGTGGTGAATTGGAGTCTATGTTTGCTCCTTTTTGGTGGGGACAAATAAATTCTAAATGTAAGATGTACTGATTGAGTTAGAAGCAGATGTGTAATTCGCAATTTAGAGGAGGGGTGGGTTTTAAGAATCTGAGAATGTTTAATTTGGCTTTACTTGCTAAACAAGGGTGGAGGTTGTTAATGGAACCTCAATCTTTGTTATCACGGGTCTTTAAAGCCAAGTATTTTCCTGACGGAGATTTCTTACATGCTAGTTTACCAAGAAAGTCATCTTACGTTTGGAGAAGCATTTTTGCTTTTAAATAAATTCTTTGTTTTGGTTGTAAGTGGAATGTTGGTAAGGGTGATAAAGTCCGAATCATGCTAGATAAATGGCTGCCTATGAATGTTCAATTGCTACCTCAGTCTTCTCAGCATATTATTCAATCTGATACCACTATTGATTATTTATTAATGCAGAATATACATTTGTGGAACAAGGAGTTAGTATTTTCAATTTTTCCTACTAATGTGGTTGCCTCTATATGTTCTATACCTTTGCTGTCCAGACAAGAAAATGACAGAGTCATGTGGCTGGGTAATAAGATGGGGTATACTTTGTAAAGTCAGGGTATTATTTAGCTTTAAATTTGTTTTCTCTAAATGATGGTCCTGAGAGCTCTCATTCATAAGCTACTAAGTGGTTTTGGATAAACTTTTGGAATTTAAAGCTACCTAATAAAGTGAAGAACTTTGGATGGAGGGCATGCAAGGATAGTTTACCAACAAGATACAACTTGTTGAGAAGAGGGATCCTATAATCAGCCATTTGTGTTCACTGCATGCAATGGGATGAAGATGTTTTTTATGCTATTTGTGGTTGTCCGTTAGTACATGAAGCTTGGGCAATTCACTGTCCACATATTATGCATCATTTACACCAAGTGCGAAGTTTATCAGAGTTGGTCTGGATATTGATGAAATCTGATTCTAATTTAGGTCCTATATTTATTACCATTTCATGGGGAGTTTGGAAGGACAGGAATCTAAAAATTTTTCAGAACTCCGAGTGTTGCATTCTTGAATTAATTGATAGTTGTTTTGGGTATGTTGAGAGTTATCTTTATGTTAAGAAGTGTCATATAGTGTTGTATAAGGAAAAAGTACTTTCTTGGATAGCTCCTACTCAAGGTAAAGGGAATCTTAATTTTGATGGAGCTTTATTTCATTCTTCTGCATCAGCTGGTATTGGTGTTATTTTACGAAATGATAATGAGAATGTTTTGATGGCTGCAAACCGGGGCTTTTGAAGTTGATGATATTGAAGCTTTAGGGGTTTGTAGTTAATACTTCATATGGTTTGTTGAATCTGAATTTGGAATGTGACTCGCTTGTTATTGTTGAAGTTATTTGTTCCAATAAAGCTAATTTATCTAAGCAAGGGTCTGTGATCAATGAGATTAAAAGCTTTCTTCGTTGTTTTAATTCATTTGAAGTTCTCAATGTTGGTTGTCAAGGGAATTAGGCTGTTCATATATTGGCAAGACATGCTTATTTTATTGATGATACTTTGTAATATTGGTCGCATTCGTGTCTAGAATTTATTCGGGCTAGAATTTTTTTTGATGCTGTCATGTAACTATGCAGGGATATTGTCTGTATTGCCTATTCTTTATGAATGAAGTTACGATGGTGTTATAAAAATAAAAATAAAAATAAAAATAATAATAATAATAATAATAATAATATCATTCGAGAGACGAGCAAAATAAGCTAGAGATTAATTTTTGTCATCATGAAATTGTTGCTGCAACGCGTTTTAAATTAGGTTTGACAAAACATTGACCCCGAGACGTTTCCACATGATGATCATAACTTCGATGATCTATCATTGCATTAATTAGTTCGATCAAGACGTACGTACCGCGACAGAATACATTCTGTCAGCCAGCTTCAGCTAGCTTAGGACTTGCTCGGACTTTTGTTGATCAAGTCGACGGCCTACCTTCTTTGCTAGCCCCTTTTTTTTTCACTCTAATAGTTCTGCATGCATGGCTCTTATTTTAATGTAATGTCATTTGTTTTACATAAAAAAATATATATATACTACACTTTACGAAAGTAATTAATAGTACTACTCTATGATCGCTCACATGACAAGTAAATGCATGTATGAATAGCAGTTTTAATTTATGTGAAAGAAGGAATTAAGCACATTAATTATTTCAGGAGGATTCACATATTCATGCGTTTCTTTTTTTTTAGATTTGTGCTGAAAATTATAGATAGAGATCGAAATCTTTTAGTCTAGTTTGTTTTTATAGATGAGATGGGATAAGGTCATGAGTTGAGATTAAAGTTAAAAGTTAAATAAAATATTATTATAAAATATTATTTTTGTTTTGATATTTGTAAAAGTTGAATTGTTTATTTTATTTTGTGTAAAAATTTTAAAAAATTGTAATGATTAGATGAAATGAGTTAAGAAGAATTGTGAAAATAAACGAGTTAATTAGTGTTGACCAAAATGGGTGTCCGTGTGAGTGAATAGAAGACTAACAAAACGGATAGGCAATCGCTATCTAGTGTAGGTGGGATTAATTAAACTGATAATTGGAAGGCTGGAGAAGTTAATTAATATATTTCATGGATGAGCTAATTGATAGCTTAATCGGGGGGTGATTAAATATATAAAGATATGGGCCCGCCCATCTTTTTTGTTGGATCTATAGAAAAAGTAAATCAATTAGTGGAGGCCGGTAATTATATATGTTATTTATGTCATGATAAGTGGGTCTAATTAATTATTTAATCTAATACATGAGCTAGGGATCATATAAAATCGTGATAAAATTTTCCAATTGAGAATGTGAGACGTTGTTACGTGTCGACGTACTAATTAATTTATAGTTGAGACGCCGCCGATACATTTGAGAATGAGGCGCGCGGGTACGAAATACTATCTCTTGCACGAAAATGAACCATATTTAGAGACAGATTGAGGGACTAAACAAAATTGATCGATTAAGTTCTTCAGGAATTAATTATGAGTTTCATGAGTATTGATCGATCCATGCATGAGTAGTACTACTGAGGACATGGATTCAGAAATTGCATTTTTTGGATCAATTACGTACGTACTAGTACTTGGAATTGGAGAGATCGTACGTATTATATCATTTGGAGCACGAATACTCGAAAAATAGGATGCATTTACGTCTGGAGGCGATAACTTAATTTGTTCTTTATAGGAGATAATTAACACGCGGATGTGACCTATTGATGTCCCCACGTAAAATGTAGACAGATACGTACACATCAGAGAAACAACAAGAGAAATACGTACAGGCATTTTTTCATATTAGCTAAATCATGCGGCGGATTTGCACATCAAAAATGTATTTAGTATATCAATAAAGGAGCTTATAATAAATAGACTTTTTCTTACATTAATATTGGATTATTTCACGTTGAAGCTTGGGAACTCTTTGTTAAGTGCCCTAGGTTTCGATGACAGGAAGTGGTTCTGAAATGGTGCGTAACGAGTTGAAGGTAAAGTGCATGCTGGAAGCCAAGTTACGTCGTTTAAGTTTGTGTTGTGAGAATAAACGGAACGCTGCGATTGGGAGTCCTGTCCTAAACGTGCGTTTTGAGTAGTGGGTCAGTAGTGTTAAAACAGTGAGTTTTGATGTCTGTGAGTCTCGTTTTCATTGTAGATTTATATGCTTTCCTTGTGGGGGGTGGTGAGCATCTTTCTGTTATATAGGCCAGGGAGGGAAGTCAGGTAGTGTTTTTTCATCTGGAATTTTCTAAATCTGAACTTGTACGGAGGTTGGGAATTCCCTCGAAGAATTCCTGTTATCAATACAATCTTGTGATTCTTTCATACATTTCCACAAACACCTATCATCCTTCATTTCCTTCCATTGCTGCACGGTTTCAATTACCAGTATACTATCTCCTGGATTACATTCGGCAGCTCAATAGCAAACACAACAGTCATTACATGAATAGAAATCATAGCAGGTTCTTAACACTCTTTCCACGCACGTACGTGGAAGACATAAATCCCAACCCATGAGCAATATACGTACGTACGCAGGTACGTCCCATGATAATATTGAAGCATGCATGCAGTTGCCATCTTACATATATATATATATATATTTCTACAGGCTAGATTTCTCGGACGGATGATGATCAATGACCACAATTTGATCTTGATTTGAAGAAGTCGTAGTGGTTAACGTTATGGCGTGATTGGTAGTAGCCATATGTTGGGCAGTTGTAGGTACTACTGCTTCTGCTGCCGCCTTATCGACGTCTGACGTACTCGTAATTAGGTGTTCATGTCCGTCTTTGCTCTTGCCCCATACAACCAGATATAGGCCACCAACAATCACAACCGCTCCAATAACTCTGTAAAAACAAACAAACAAACAAACATGAATTAGTTATTGTATCCAAGTTATTTAACTAGCCCTTGCATGCTATCGTGCATATAACTGAATTTTATAATACTATTGATCCTATAATTAAGAAAATGCATGGATATCAAAACCATTCGTAAGATCAGTCCAAGATTGAGCTTTTTTGTTGTGGTAATTGTAGTTGTAGAGAATGGGATCCAATGCACATGCATGCCCACCTTCCCAAGGATGTCATCTCTGCTAGAATGAACGAACCCATAATTGCTACAAGAACCATAGTCAGGGGCCCAGTGGCAGTCACGAAAATTGGTCCCCTTTCCTTTATTATCGCTCCTTGAAGCCAATATGCAATTCCTGTAGCTACTATGCCCTGCATGCAGCATGCAACATTTTTTAGTATATATAAAAATATCAACTACGTTTTGTACTCAAGTTATACTAATACGGTTGGTAACTTCTGACACAAATCAAACACGAAATTAACTAATTATTACGATTTATGAGTTTGGGCTATATATATAGATATATATAACCCCTAAACCGGTTAAGAGATTTGTGTTCGTATTAAAGCTGACTCGATCGTTAAATACGATACAATCCGAACCTAACACGACAACATGAATTGACAGCTAGACTTGCTATTCATGTATTTTGCATAATCTGCTATAACATACTATATATTCACTCACGTATTACATCGTACATGCCATATTATTATAAGTAGGACTAGATATCTTCATCCACTACATTGTATATGTCATGTTATTCGATTTGGTCTGGCCTGATCTCCAACTTGGGCATTATGAAATCCATTTCCTTTCCCTATTAATACCATTCATCCTACTATAAACTACCATCCTTTCATTTTTCTTTAGTGCGATATAAGTAAATTATAAAAAATTATTTGTAATTTTTCTTAATCATTTGATGTCACGTTAAGAGATGATGAAAATATAACATAACTAGAAAAGAATGATGAATATTTTTTTTAATCCATCCAAACTGATTTAACCCTATCTAGATTCACATACCTATTCGACCCGTATCGGCCCGACGCAAAAGATATCAAAAGTTCGAAGAGAGAGAAGCTCCCTCTTCCCCTAACTCAGACTGACCCCTATATATTCTTAGTCCCTTCCGTTTGAGCGACACGATCAGCTCCGACATGGTCCAAATCGATTGCTGATGTAATATGCCCTACGCAATTTAAACCCGTATCTGTATAAGTACTTCAACATGTTTTTATTTTCTTCGCTAATAGATTAATACCCAGACGGGCATGATTTAGATGACATTAAAAGTTCAAACGAAATAAGTGTGACTAAACATAGAGTTTCTCACGCCGTATAGAGCAGCTAAAAGCTTGGTATCCATGTGGATCGACCAGGCCGTCGGGTTGCCCCATTCAATTACAAGTGCAAGTATGGTATTTTCCAGTGTGCCCATCAAGCATATCAAAACTGTAAGGGAAAGCTCTGCAGGATATGATCTCAGTGTAATTGCCTGCAAAAGTAAAAATCACGTTTTAATTAAAATTGATCAGAGCGATATTATCCCGTACGGCAGATCATAAATCTAGTGCAGTTGTTTTATGGATTTTTTTCAATCGTTATTGTTTATCCGAAATCATCATCGTCAATGACAAAGTGTGTTACGTGGCAAGATTAGAGCAACATTCGCATATTCTACGGTCTAAATTTCGAAATTAGAGAGAACCAACACACTGAGAGAGATTATATTTATGGTGCGACTCATCCAAAGATGGAAGGGCCTCTAACTGTAACCCCACCCCCTTAAAAGGCTAGCCATCGAAGCTAGCCAATAACTTACGAGCAAATCAAGAGGAAGGAGTGCCCACTTTGGGCGTCCCTTTATCACAAAAATGATTGAGAATATCATATGCAAGAATTAAGTTGATTATAGTGGTTAATTAAGTTGCTCTTACTTGGAGAATGATGAAACCAGACCAGCAGGCAGAACCTGCTATAACCATGAGACCACCCTTGATGTGATCTTGCTCATTTGCAGCTTTCGTAGATTCTTGGTGGGTATTTCTATTTGTCCATGGCAATTTCAACGTGGGTCCTGAAAACAGAGTCATAACCATTGCTCCCCCGACAGTGACTATAGTCCCCAATATCTTTGCCTGGCTGTGCAGTCTCCTAATTGACACCTTCTCAAGCCTACAAAAGCACTCACAAATTTGAAGCACCCGAAAGTTCATCCGCCATATGCTTCGAAAGAAAAGAAAGAATTTGAGTATGTGTCCAAAGAGAGTTGATTTACCCGCAAATCCAAGCCATTAAGAATGCAAAGGCTGGAAGAATATTGCACATTGCAGATGCAAAAGTTGCTGTAGTGTACTTCATCCCAGTATAGTACAAGCTCTGGTCGATTACAGGCCTGAACAGGAGAAAGTCACGAATGCTTATAAGTGAGACAGAACGGAAAAAATAATGACGATAATTAAATGAAGCTCAAGACCTAAAGCTAGCTTGTTTCTTAATGGTCGAGATTCTTACTCCAATAAACCGAGAAAAAAGATCTTAGCAAAGACAGAGAAGGTCAACTTGGGCCTTACTTTCCTGTTAAGAATGTTAAAAGCAATGTGATAAGCCTATTCAACTCATTCATCTTATAAGATGAAGCAAAGAAATGACACGCATAAACAAAGAGAAGAGAGAAACCTATCCAAGACAATAGCAAATGGTGCAGTCACAGCAGTAGCAACTGCATACCGGTAGACTATCACTACATGTTGGCTCATCCCCTGGTTTAGAGCAAACTTAAAAATTATTTCCATCCCTGCATAGATAGATTGTAATAAAGTTACCGCCAAAAATGGCTTCGCCCGGATATAAATTTTTGCTACGGATTCCATGGACCCGTTACGCTTCTGCTGAGCAAAAAACGAATCAAAGGGTTTATACTTTATATGCAGTTTTTTTTTTTTTTTTTGCCCTTTTGTGTGTGTGGTTCTGGTTCATTTGTCATGGATGAAATCAATCTGAACACGTCTTCCTCCTACAGTTTGGGGTCCCCACGATCTTGCATATACTCAAATAACATTCCTCAAAAGATAACTTATCACCACAAACATCAGATTCAACAGTCTTTTTCCTCAATAATATCTTAAGTGTAGGAGATAATATCAAATTATGGATTTGATTTAATGTTGTCTTGATTTGATCATAATGATTAAAATATTTACGTTATCTCATTTCAATGTAATTTTCTTAAAAATAGGGATCTATTCCTTGTATTCAAACACATTCAAAATGGTAAAAATGTAGCCTTCAAAATATATATATCCTTTCTCATCCTTTGTGTATCTCATTTTTCTATTCTATATTTTATTTTCTTTCATGGTATTAGAGTTATTGGCTAACACTACGCTCAATGTTGTGGATTATCTCTTTTAAAAGTTCGTCCACTCTTTATTCTTTTAAAATTTATTCTGCTAGTTTTGCCTCTCACAAGATTTTTAAGTGAGAATATTTTTACTAACTATGAGCATTTTTTATTAGATTTTGATCAGTTATGAGTATTGTTTGAAGTCGCAGACCCATTTTTAACCTTTTGATTTTGGTTAACCAAGGCCATATATAGCCCATTGTCAATTTAATCTTATGATCTATTGTTAGCCCTTTGTTGACTTTTGCCCGTTATCAATGTCACTTTCATCGAATGATCGGCAACCAATCAACGGATGTGAAAGCAGCACCCAGATTTCAAAATTTTCTTCCTTAAATTTCACTCTCTGTCCATCAGTCCACCCTTAATGAAATATGATTTATATACAACATATTTCACAACAATGTGTTAAATGAAAGATAATTTTATAAAACACTTTATAAAAATAACATTACTTCACAAAAAATATCATATCTTACAATATTATTACGAAATGTGTTGTAAAATATATTGTGTGTATTAATACAGGAAGCAGATAAGGTATGTGGTGCTGGTGCTAGGAGGATTCGAGCCGTAGTATGGGCTGAATTCAGCCGCAAACATCCCAATGCAGACAACCCGATTCTCTATTATTATTATTATTATTATTATTATTTTAATAATTAAAGAAGTATTTTTTTTAATATGTTTGTGATTTTTTTAAAATATTTAAAGAAATTTAAAAAATATTTGAAAATAAAATTAAAAAAAAAAAGGTACCATTTTGCACTATTGATACAATACAGGGATCACCTTTCTCAGTGACCTATCATTGTCCTATTAAAAAGCATCCAAAGCCAAGAAAATCATTTGCAAAATAGAACAGCCAATTCTAAAGCCTCCTACTAATATAGATATTGGGGGTGTCAAAGTTGTCATTATTACAATATTCAAAAAATTACTTTATTCAGCACATACGAGTGAGTGCAGTCTGAAACGGCAACGCGCAAACAATAGACGGTCGATCCTAGGGGAGGTAGTAAATGTAGATCTCTGTGTGTAATTTTTCTTCATAAAAAATAATTCACCTTAAAAAGGATAGTTTATTGGTTCACGCTGCAAGGCTTTCTGCACAAGCTCAGTCTGTTCCTTAACGTGAACCTGATAGAAACCAGTAGCTGTGGCAGCAGACGGAGCGCGGCCAGCGTACTTGATGTCCTCCATAGTTCCTCTGCCCAGTGCTTTCATGGCAGTGCAAAGGCGGAGTGCAACATAACTGTATGCACCCATGTTCATTGGCTCTTCCTGGCACCAGACAATTTCGGCATCTAACAGAAACGAAGAATGATTCAGCCTCAAAATGTGAACAGAACTTGCGAAGTAAAAAACCGACAAAATCCACTCTCCTCGCATGACCTAGCAACTCAGAAAATGACCTGGCTCGGGAGTGCACCGTTTTAGGGATGCACGTGCACCCACTCACATTAACCAATATTCTTGTAATCTATTCACATTCCTCAGCTGTTTCTCAGCTTCAAAAATTTTTTAAGGATCATGGACTAATCAAACATCATTCTCAGATGATCCTTTTTTTTTTTTTTAATAAGTAATCACTATTTTTATTGATAAAACAAGGCATAGCCCAAGTACACAGGTCGTATATAAGATAAACACCTAGCTAGAATTTTAATCTCAAATGATCCTATATGCCTATATTCGTATTTATCTATGGGGAGACAGAAAAGTGATACAACTTTGGCACACAGGTGGATTGATTGAGTGCCAACCACTGACATAAATGAAAGAAATAAGCAGCCCAAGATTAGGCATGCAAATCCAAATTTGACTAAAGAGTGACATATTGGTAGTGACTCGAGAGAAAATAGAAAAGAGGGAGGTCGTACTGAGATACTCCATGTAAAACATAATAGATCTTATTTTCTAGTTAAAAGTTCCAAACACATACTTGGATATCGCTTCAGCTCTCGCTGTATGAGGTCATACGGGAAGGGGCAAAGCTGTTCAACCCTACATATTGCAACATCCTTCGCACCCACCTTTTTTCGCTCTTCATCCAGCTCGTAATAAACCTGCAAGAGATGAATTAGCAATAAGGTTTAGCATCTGACAGGAAAAGGAAAAACTGCATTAAATGAAAAACAATAAACATCTGAAATCATAACTCACCAAGATAAAACATATTAGAAATCCTAAACTAATATAACCAAAAGAGCCTTGTGTTCAACTAAAAACCTAGATTAAAAAAGCAAAGCAGTCAAAGTGTGACCTTTCCAGAGCAAAGAACCAGGCGCCTAATACACTCCTCAAGATCAGAGTGAAAATTCTGATCCTTTATTAGACGCTTAAATCTAGTCCCCTGTTTGTCGAAACCTGGGTGGCCTTGGACATCATCAAACTCAGACAAATTGGATTTGCAGTCCTTGTGACGAAGCAAGTTTTTAGGAGCCATTGAGATGAGAGGCTTACGAAATTCCCTGTGTATCTAGGCAGTGAAACAGGAAATCATGAAAAAATAAAAGCTAAATATGAAAAGTAGTTCATAAAAATTAAAGATGGAAAGTATCCATGGTCTAACTAGTTGCACTCACTTGACGCCGCAAGACATGGAAGTAATTAGCAGGAGTTGTGACATTAACGATTTGCCAATTGCATTCCTGAATTTGAGTCCGAAGAGTTTGATCCATCTCAGGAATAACATAAGGATTGTCATCACTCATCTGCCATAAAATTGAGAGTAGATATAAGCTGGGAATACGCTAGATAATATGGAATACAATAGATCATGGGGGTCAAATAGAGTGGAGAAGGGGCATGAGGAAGAAAGGGAAAGAGGGAGGGGCTGAACAATGTAAAACAAGGTAGTCCTCAACCAAGACAGAGAATCTGCAGCACAAAAGGTGGAGAATCAAAGATCATTTTAGAAAAATTGATAACATGCTCACACTATATGTTAAGTTCTTTCAGTGATCAATATAATTGATTTGAGCACCAATCAAGTCCTGAGAAGTCTACAGGAAATACTGATTTTCTGTAATGCTGAGATTAAGTATAGAGGTAAAAAAACCGTATTAAGCCTCCAGAGATTCAAACCAGGAGTACAATATACTTGCTCACAAAATCACCAATAAAAATGCAAGGCAGGTGCACATAGCATAAAGTGTTTGAGGATTTATGATGCATCAATTGTTATATACAACCATTTAGTTCAAGTTGACATTTCTTCCAACATATATTTTTACTTATAAAAAAAATTCTATGCCCTCAAATTTTCTTCCAACTCCATCACAAGCACAGATCAATAAAGGAACATACAAATATGAACGTGGATGTGTGTGTGTGTGTGTGTGTGTGTGTGTGTGAGAGAGAGAGAGAGAGAGAGAGAGAGTTTTCCTTAATATTTCAAGGGAGAGATAATTCTAGAAAAATAATAGGAAAGCGCCCAATTGTTATACATATAAACAACATGAAGTTCTTGATTGGAATACCTGGAGAAAACGCTCCAACCGTGCACTGGAATGTTCCGGACCCTGGCCATCGTAACCATGGGGAAGCAGCACAACGAGCCCAGTTTGACGAAGCCACTTAGACTCCCCACTGCTCAAAAACTGATCAAATATAACTTGAGCCCCATTTGCAAAATCGCCAAACTGAGCTTCCCATATTACCAATGAATTTGGGTTTTCCATAGAGTAACCTAACTCAAATCCAAGAACACCAAACTCCGAAAGAGAACTGCACACAACACATATTGCTCATGTAAGAGACATTTTAAGAAGGCACCAATTCAGCAAGAATCACTGTGCACCAGAAATTATATGGAGGAGTTCAGCAATCTTCTTACGTTTGGGCTGACATTTAGCTGTCCTGTAGTACTGAAATTTTGGAAACAAGTAGATGCTGTCTACAATTTTGATCATCATACAATTTTGACAACAACATATGATCATCATACAATTTTGACAATATTCCTAATTCTGATAAGGGGAAACAAACTGCATCTAGAACCAGAATGGCAAAATCCAACAGCATCACTGTCACACACAAAATATGGACATGCATATTGTTTCAATAATTTTTTTTGTACGTCATGTTGTGTCACTAAATAAATTATACAAACAATTCTTGGCAGCAGAAAAAATAGCAGTAGAGAATCGCATGTTGTGTCAATAATCATTTGCAAAGAGTTGCACCATATCACCATAAAGCTGATATACAGCAGTTGTAGGTTGTAAACACAAATGACAATGAAAATGAAAACCTTGCTAGAAACCAACACTAATGTTGCTATGAATTACTTACAAAAGAAGAAGTTACCATAGACTACCTGTTGCTAACAGTAAACATCTCCTCATCTTGGTTCATGATTACATGATCCAGAGGGCAATACTGCTCCCCAGTTTCCTGATCATGAACTACTGCATGGCGATGACTAAATGTACCTCTTTCAACATCCTGACCACTCAATCGAACATGGTTACCTTCCACAAGCAATGTAGCAAAAGCAAGTGCTTCGGCAACTGCCCAGTCGATGCCTTCACCTGTTTCAATCATTTGAGCACGTTGCTCATAGACCTTTTTCACTGCTCTGTGAGGCTTAAAGTTATCTGGAAGGTGTGCGATTGCTTTGCCAACATTCTTCAAAATGTCTGGGTTTACCCTTTATATCAGAAAAGCAATGTCATTCACACGCACTACTACATATACATGCATATATATATAGTCAAGACAGCCAAGTAGAAGTGGAAATTGACCAAAACAACACAAACATACCCAGTGTTTCGGACACGTGAAAGCTGTTCAGGTGATTTGAACCCAGACCAGTGTGATGAAAGCCAGTCCCTTCTTTTTGGAACATAATCTTTGCTAGCCAAGAATTCTTCATCAAGGATCTTAATGACCTTATCCTTTATCTTATCAATGTCTTCCATAGTCACCAGCCCGGATTCTAATAGTTTGTTTTGATAGATCTCAAGAGCTGATGGATGATTCCGGATAACCTGTTAGCACCCAATTGAGAAATCTAAGCAGTTTTGCTGACTAAGCTGGAGAGCAGCAGTGTGAGTAGCTTTGAGGATCATCATGGATAAGTAGAAAAAAATATCAAGATTTCTGGGCGAATGTTACTCAAATAATAAAAAAAAAAAAAACAAACAAGCAAACAAACTTCAGAGAGCTGAAGAGAAAGGGCTTACCTTGTACATTTTGGGCTGCGTGAAGGATGGCTCATCAATCTCATTGTGCCCGAAACGACGATAGCACACTAAATCGACCACAACATCGGAATGGAAAGTCTGGCGCCACTCAGCTGCAAGCTCACAAACCTGAGCAACTGCCTCCACATCATCACCATTTACATGGAAAATCGGGGCATTCAAGGCTTTTGCAACATCAGTGCAATACTGTGAAGATCTGCCTGCCTTCGGATCAGTTGTGAAGGCAACTTGGTTGTTCACCACTATGTGTATAGTGCCACCAGTAGTGTAGTTTGGAAGAGCACTAAGATGTAGAGTTTCATACACTACACCTTGTCCAGCAAAGCTACCATCTCCGTGAATCAAAACACCCATATTCTTGATCCTGTCCACATCATTTGAGTAATATTGCTTTGCTCTAGTTTTTCCAACAACAACTGGATCCACAGCTTCCAAGTGACTTGGGTTTGCAACCAAAGACAAATGTATTCTCTTTCCTCCTCTAGTTGGTCGATCATAAGAAGTTCCTAGGTGATACTTGACATCACCAGTTCCTGTATAAAGGCCAATTTCATCCACAGGCTTTGTACCACCACTAAACTCACTAAATATCTGACGCAATGGCTTCCTAACCACATTACCCAGTACATTCAATCTTCCTCTGTGAGGCATTCCAATAACTATGCTCTCAACCCCAAGATCTGCTGCCCTATCAAACATCTCCTTCATGCCCGGAATAAGAGTTTCTCCACCTTCAAGCCCAAACCTCTTTGCAGTAGTCCACTTAGTAGCCAAGAAGCTCTCAAACTTTGTACTCCATATAAGTCTATCAAGAATTACCTCACGGCGCTGCCGATTGTATTGCATCGTTGTTGGGGTTTCAATCTTCTCTCTTAACCAATTACATTTATCACGATCTGCAATGTGCATGTACTCATACCCAATGCTCCCACAGTAAGCCTGTTCAAGTCGGGTCAAGATGGATCTAAGGGTCTGCACGGGTCGGTTTTCAGACAAAAATCCAGACATATTCCACGTACCTAAAAAGAATTCTCTATCAAGATCAGCTTCTGTGAACCCATAAAGAGCAGGGTCCAATGCTTCTGGTATTTCTCGTTCTTCCAAACGCAAAGGATCCAGCTTGGCTTTCATGTGGCCATTAACTTGGTAAGCCCTCACAAGCAACAACAACCGCATACTCTCTTGAATTGTTTGGCCTGAAATTCCTGGGGATGTGGCGGTTTGACTCACGAAATTTCTAAAGAAATTGTCCCACGACTCATCAACACTATCTGGATCAGCTTCCCAAGCCCTTTGAAGCTCCTCCAAGTAGACACTGCTTGTCCCATCTAGGAAGCTGTCAGTTAGCCTAGAGAGAGGCACAGGACGAGGGACAGGTGCAGCTTGCGCCTTCGATCTGAAGACAGTGGTGTGAAAATACCGGTTCTGTGATGGAAGGATTCGTTTTCTTGTTGCATATGATCTACCCGGAGATATAGTTCTCCTAATGGCAAGCTTTGCTACACCAGAAACAGCTCTGAACCAACCCATCACTATCGATTCAACTGTCCTGGCGACCAATCTCAAAGCTCAATGATGAACATCTAAATGATCTGCAGAGGAAACAAATCTTATTTAGGAAATAAAAATATTTCCGATACTGTGAACTCCCAGCATATATAAGGAAGCATATGCAAACGCGCACTATCACTAAGTCGTGAACACCCTGACTCTGAATCGTGAATTCCACCACTTATAATACTTCCAGAAAAACGGTATAATCATAAGAAAACGAATGAATACAAATAAAATTTAAATCTAGCAATCAGAAACCAGAACAGAAAAGAACCTAGAACTCAACTAAATGTGAAAGACAACGGAAAATATTCTAAAAGCAAAACGCTACTTGAGATAAAAATAGCCAGAGATCAAAACCAGTGCCGAAATTAAACTGAGATCACATTGAACAACGAAAGTGAAGGCAAAAATAACCGCCCGAAATGAACCTACAGATTCCAAAGTCGGTGTGACATGAATATATTAACAGGATTTTATAATTTGTAGCATATCCCACAAGACATTGAAATTGCATACTGGAAAAAAAAATCGAAAGAACAAAATTCTCCGGCTGAACAGCTACAAGTATTGGTAAATGTTTCAGCAAATACGAAACGGAAGCGATGATCCAAAATGAGAGAGAGATTGTTTGTAAAAAAGGAGAATGAGTACCTACCAAGAGAGAGAAGAGTGGGGGGGAACCCGAATCTCTGAAGCAACGGTGAAGACTCTGACTGAGCCAAACAGCAACACGATGACTCTTTATGCCTTCCGTCCCAAACGACAACATGAAGATTCTCGTAACTGATAAGAGTACATGATGAAAGACGTAAAACTTCTGGTCCGGGCCAGACCGGATATAGATTTCAGAAGCTACGATCTTTCTTGTTTGGACGAACCGAACATTTTAAATTGCATTTCTTTTTGGCTTCCCAAGCGTTTACTGTTTGGTGCGACGTAACATCACATGCACACCTTTGTTACACGATAATATAGTACACAGTATGTTAATAAATAATATTTTCTTAAGGAGCATTCCAGATCCTGCTCAAATGCAACATAAGCTTTATCAACTCACGTGATACGTTCCTATAACGCAAGAACCTTTTACTTTTGTCACATGATCATATCCATTGTACAAGATGGAGAATCTTACCACTTAGGAATTTACTCAATAAATAAAAAATAAATAAACATATTTAATATTGCTATCTTACCATCTTTTCAGCTTACTTTTACCACCTATTCAAAAAAAAAAAAAACTTGAATTGAACGCTTTTGCCAAATATTTTTACCAAGGCAGGTTTCCACGCTTCTATGTCAAATATACACATATTCTAGTAGTCTCAATTCGAAAGGTGTAAATAGGAACACCAAAGCATTTTAACTCTAGTAAGAAAAAAAGCTTGATGCTCAGCATCTACCTACACGCAAGACTAGTAGTCAAGTAAAAATAAGTCAATTATCTGAAGCCCCAACATGGTGGGTTACAGAATAAAGGGGGGGAAGAAAAGACTATTAGAATGGCATCATATCTTGGTTGTACTTTATAAGAATAACACCGGGGAAGATGCATGCACCCTGCATAGTGTCATCGGAATTGCTTAAACACCCAAATGGGTGTGACCATCAGAACATCCCCATGCTCTCCCTTTATGAGCCACAGCAACTTGACTTTTGAGCAGCTTGACCACCACCGTCCGTCTGGTCCGCTTTATTGATCTTGAGGGTTGGAGGCTGAAAATACCAGGAATAATCAGTCCGTTAAATTGGAGAAAAAGAATAAACTAGGATTCCCATGTTTGATGGGACAAATCTACTGCTTTTTCAGGACATAAAAAATAAAAAGAGAATGGATCACACAGAAAGTCAAAACGGAGCTGGGAAAAACAAAACAAGGAAAAAAAAGAACGCATACCTCAGCCCTGGAATCGGTCTCTGCAAGCCTATGCTTAATATCCCTTGCTATTGAGAAGAAAACCTCCTCCACATTCATATTTGTCTTTGCACTCTGTAGAAGATACTGTTTTGTTACAAACAGGAGATTATCTGGTGTTTCAAATGTAGATTACGTCTTGACAGCCTGTTGCCACTTACAGTTTCAAAGAACTTGATGCCATACTCATCAGCAAGAGCTTGACCCTTAGAGGTAGGCACAGCCTAAGAAAACAAAGAAAATCTCTTTCCATTCAACAATGTAGAACACGTTGGCGGGCACACAAATACACACACACATACTTCCAGGGTGTTCCATGTTGGATTGAATAGACTGTTATAGCCATCCATGCAGTTCTGTGCTTAATCAGGAAAACCAACAGGTGAAAAAGAAGCATTTTCTGCTAATTGATTAATCAGGAAAACCTACCATTTTGCTTTCATCCATGTCAGCCTTGTTCCCCACCAAGATTTTGTTAACATTGTCAGATGCATGTTGCTCAATGTTGCGAATCCAGTTCCTAATGTCTGAACAGAAAAAAAAAAATATATATATATATATATAGATATTAGTCTTTATTTCAAAGCTCCAAAAAACAAAAGATAGATCCATATGTCACATTATGCTATGAACTCATCAAACATTGTCATCGGACACAAAAACAAAACCAAGATGGGAAGAGAACTTACTGTTGAAAGATGACTCATCAGTAACATCATACACGAGCAAAATGCCCATGGCTCCTCGGTAATAAGCTGCAAAAGAGCATAAAGTATATAAGCAAACTCCTCTTAACATATGAAGATAATGCGAGATACAATTCAGGTAAAGATAATACTGGAAAATGAACCGCCCCTACAAGCATATATCAGAACTCCCATTCTATATGCCAGCAAGCACAGAAATCTGGGAACCATCAATACAGTAGGACTCCATCAAAGGTCTGATAGCTATCACATGGAATCATCATCATCCGGCCTACAGCATTTGAGTTTTGGGTTTTCAGGAGAATCATTTTCTTGATTCTCTAAATGAACAGATCAATAGCTGGGTGGCTTTAGGATGTCAAGGCTTGAACAGACAATGAAGATACGGCTTTTACCGTAGGGAACACTCATTTGAAAATAAGGAGGCAAACTACCAAGAAATCAACCCACATTAAAATCAAGAATGCAATTAGTGAATAACAAGAAACAAACCTGTAGTAATAGTTCGAAACCGCTCCTGACCAGCAGTATCCCAGATTTGCAATTTAATTCTTTTACCATCAAGCTCAATGGTTCTTATCTTAAAATCAATGCTGTAAAAAATATAGTATCAAAATCAGAAGAAATCTTATGCATATGTAACTGAGGTGCTGAAATTGTTATTGGTAAGTGACACACATCCTATGATTTTTGAGCCCATGACCACATCTTCCACCTTGCACTTACAGGAAGAGGAGGTGCCTTCTGAACTAGAGCTTGTTAGCAAAAATACACGCATGCATCTGAATATGGCTATATATATATGTATGTATGTATGTATGTTTGTATGTATGCACGCACACATGTACACACGTATGTTTGTATGTATGTGTTTATATATGCATGCATGTTTATGATGGTCCTCAACTCCTCAATCCATTACTAAAAGGCGCCTGGAAGTCTAGACCCTCCCTAAAAGAGACGTCTAGAATAGCTATGACCATTGTTGAGTGATTGTATACCATCTGAAGTTTGACTTCATTTCCATCAGTTTATTGAAATCTTTTATACCAGCATAGGATGAAGAAGGCCAACAATCATCCAAGTGCCATTACTTTTTCCCAATTATTTACAGAGACCCGTCATTTTCCTCGATCCTCTTCTTGACAGCCACTTTTGCTTGATGCAAATATGCTATAACATTTCAAAACATAAAATCTTCATTGTTCCAGATGATACAAACCCAATGGTGGTAATAAAACTGGTTGTGAAGGAACCATCGGAAAAGCGTAAAAGCAAACAACTCTTGCCCACACCTGCAGAGATTTCATTGGAATGTCCAGTAACCAGAAAAAATATCAAATATAATCCATGTCCACATTTTTCAGGAATTTGAACCAAGTCAAATTTACATGATAAAAATGAATGATGCATTAGATTTTGTGATCTATTTGGTGAGTTAACAACCTAATGGTCAAGATCAGGCAATCCCTGACACTTGGCTAACTAACAAAGAAAACCAGGAATCCACAAAACAAGGTATGGGAATTAAACGAGAGCATGCTTTTGCATGATTGGGGAGTTCAAACAAGACAGGAAATAAAAACTCCAGATGTTAACATTATTAAGTATCTATTAACAAAAAAGTGTCGATGTGAAAATCAACACGAATATCATGTCCAGTATCTTTCAAGCGAACCCATCAAAATTAAGCCCCATAGATCACCAGCATTTGCCTCCATTACGATTCCAGACACATTAGCGTACTCATCAGGATAAATACCCTATGCTTTTCTCTAAGTTCATTACTAAAGACCATGTAGGACAATACAGGACAAAGCTGAACAAAATCAAGAATCAACGGCCTAAAAGAAAGCGTGAAAACTCGCATTAAAAATTACAGCAATCACGTATTATGGACAACCTAAGACCAATAAAATGAGATACATAACGCATACTTTAACAACCCAAGGAAAGTACACCACATCTAGACTTATATTCCAGAAGTACTAAATAATGTTACAATTGGAGTCCCTTTGAATAATCACATGAACTTCTTCATCTTCTTTATTTTATAACTATAACCCCTTAGAATCAGTATAAGCTGTATTTTTTTTTATCAGTCAGTACAAACTGTATAATCCTCAATGACTTCTCTTCTCCAACGTGGAATGTCACTCGGAATTACACATACCAGTCGTTTCGCGGAGCAAATGAAAAGCAGAAAGAGCACCCGTAATCGTCACAACCAAACTTGAAACAAAAAAAAAAAAAAAAAACACAGAAGATTAAAAATATCTCAAGTAGTCAAGTTTTCTATGGTACACGTTCTTTTCCTCCATTTTTTAAGCTAACGAAAGAAGGAGAAGAAGAAAAGCTAACCACTGTCGCCAATAAGGAGAAGTTTGATGAGGTAATCGTAATCGGCACGAGCCCTTGCTGGTGCTGCAGCCATCTATTTATCACCAACCCCCAACAACCACAAAATCGATCCCTCTCTCTGTCTCTGTCTCTGTCTCTCTCTCTCTCTCTCTCAATCAAACCAAAAGTAGAAGATATAAATGCACGAGCAGGACTGTACGAGATCTGAGATGGAATGAGAGACGGAGACGGAGAGAAAATGCTTTGGGCGCAGGTTAGCAAATTGTCGGCGACAGATTCAGAGAGACGATCCGATAGTTTTCTGTGCGTGAGTTTTGGGGTCTCGTACTGAATACGTTGGAGGTTGGTGCGGTACTGTTCTACGACGAGGAGTGGGACCCGAGGCCTTGTTTCGATGGTCTTGGTCCTTGGATGCACTCCATGATTTTCCCCACACACATGACGTGAGTGCAGAACTGTCTTTGGATCCGTCGGCCAAGGAGTGTGATTATAAGAGAAATATTCTCTATTTTTTTTCTCAAATGGGAATTGGATGGAAAAATAGATAGTAGAGATTTATGTGAAGCTTGTTCTGTTTAACAATAATTAGGGTAATTATATGATTGAATTAAATAGTCTAATTAAACACATTACAATTATATATCATTAATTAATATTTTTATTATTTTAAGAAGTCTGAAATTAGAATCTTGGTATAATAAAAATATTAATGACGACATTGACCTTAGATAAGATATTATTAATATTTTAATTGAATATAATTGAGAAGTGGCTCGTCAAATATATTTTTTTAAAGTTAAATTTAGATGTTAAACTAAGTTAAATTTAGTTGACTATCTAAACGATTTTGCGGTAGAAGTAGACCCGTATCTGGGCCGAAAGACAAGCCCAACTCTCTTACTGAAAACAGTCCAGGTCCACTTTTTCTAAATATATCGCAAGCGAGTAAATAAGTAATTTTGCTTCTCATAATTTTATACACTATAAACTATGTTTATTTTTATTTTTTTAAATTTTTTTTATTTTATTTTTTAAAACTAATTGAATTCATCTAATTATCATCTATACACCACATATTTAATAAATAAAAATAATTAATTAATTAAAAAATTATATATAATGTGTTGCTCGAAAATAATGAGTGGATTTTTCATAAATAAGCCACGAAGGGGTTAGGAACTGCCTACACTCAAAATTCATATAACACCAAGGAACGACAAAAATCACAAGAGAATCTGTATTACGTATATTCCACTATTACGTATATTCCACTATTGCTGCTAACATCAATATGCTTTCTTTTCGGTTTTTAACTGAAAGCAAGTAGAAAGGGCAGAGGAAGGGAATGTTAAAAAAGAAAATTGTACTTTGAGGGTATATGCTGAGAAGATGCTCCACCTCTTCTCTCTCTACACCTACAAAAGGGCACTCACAGGCCCAAGCTTCCATCACTCACAGACTATAAACTCGTCTTCCATCGTTCCTTTCCACTTTGCTATCTAAACTTTTACTCTTATCGTAAATCCATGGGTATGGAGGCTGGCAGTAGCAGCAACAATGGCGACGAGGAGGACGAAGTGGAGAGTGATCCTGAAAGTTAGGTGGGCGATGACTGTGATGGGAAACCTGCAATTTTGAGGGCAACTACAATCTTTGGCAATGTCATATGCAACTCACTCGAGACCATAATAATGGCCGTTAAATGCTATTACTCAAGCTGTTTCGATGGGAGAAATGCTTTTAACTTGGTTTTATCCTCGTGGATTCTTTACTAACGGTTAGATCTATTTCATGTACTCGTTTCCGGATGGTTTTTAGTTCTAGGATCTTATATATATATATATATGATAAGCTGGTAGCCCTTGCTAAAACACTATTGATTTTCCTATTCCTATATTAAAAATATGTTATATATATATATATAATCTTTTCAGCAATTGTCTGAGATCTATGTTCAACTTTTCTAAAACATATTTTTAATATAGAAAAATCAATAGTGTTTTAAGAAGGGCTACCAGCTTATCATATCATCAGCGATCCTAGTTGTTTGCTTTTCCCTGTCCATTTTACTAATTATGAGAATTACAAATCATACAGATACGTAAATGATTAAAGCCCAAGATTTAGGTTGGCAGGGTTGTTTAGGACTAGTTTGTGGATCTCCCATTTTATTAGTTGTTGGAGGCCGAAGAAATTCAGATGTTTACAAGAACGTCCCCTATACTTAATATGGTGTATTTGACAAGAACGTAACACCCGAACATTTGATAAGGGGCGGTGTATGAGTAATGAGTTAAAAACTACCATCTTCCGCACCCTCTATATTTGTATGGCTGCCCACAACTTGGGATCTCTTGTTTAATAGACTGGAAAGGCACCTGCACTTTTTAGGCCTCTCTTCACAACACAATATATCTCATCTCATCTCATCATTATAATTTTTTAAATTCTCACACAAAATAAAATAAACAATTTAATTTTTTTAAATTCCAAAACAATAACAACATTAAAAACAAAAAAATTTAACAAAATTTTATTTAATTTTTAATTTTTATCTTATCTCATCTAATTTGAAAAAACAAACGAGACCTTAATCTTAATAGTTTATTTTTTACCCTCAGTGTATTTGGGTTGTGCCACTTTATGCCTTTAATAAAATGCATTAGTTTTTTTTAAATAGAACCAAGCTGAAATGGTTATCAAACAAAAAGTACAAGATTAAACAAACATAGTACCTTTGCGATAGGGCGACAGCAAAAAAGCAACATTACAGGCTTCCATTGATTAGTTTAACCCAAAATGAAACATTACAGCCTTCCATTGATGTGGGTAACAACGCACTACCCACAAAATAAAAAAGCATCAATCAAATGAAACATAGCCCTGATCTATATTAGGAAGTTCGAAATACATCAAATAACTCATCTCAAGCAGAAAATTCCAAATCATTCCCGAAAAAAACTCGGCCTAATAAAAGAAACCAAGCACTTTACCACCAACGTTTTTTCTCCTAGCCTCTTCATGATCCATGATACCAGCAGAAGTTGTCAACACAATATAGCCAAACTACAATTTTCGAAAATGTTAAAAAGGTCAGGAAAATAATACTAAAAAGAATAAATTAAAGATGTAATTCACATTATTGCTGAATAATCTGACGGAAAGACCTATTATTTATTTTTTTTTCATAGGTGAAAAGACCGATTATTTATTTCGGAGCCATACCAAAGAAATTTTTTAGAGCTACAAAAGGTAGAAATTAACTGATTGCCTTCCTTCCAGTTGTAAAGTACAACATAACCCTATCAAACTGAAGTTGGATTTTAGATAGTAGGAAAGACATATCAAGACACAACTTTGTAGTACGTTAACAAAAACAACAATACTACAAAACTTTTAAGAAAAGCATTTATGAGAAGCTGCCGGTGCTAACCTGTCTAGAGGGGAGCAACCTTGCAGTCCAGCCTTCAATCTCTTTGACACCTACATCAAATCGAGGACTAATAACCCCACATTTGTTTAGCCTTCCATTAAGTTCGACAACAATTTTGCCAGACCTGTGGTCATCAACGTACTCAAACTCCCCGATGTAACCTATAGAACAACACAAAATGGAGGAAGTGTAAAAATTTATAAAAGTTACGATTCCAACCAAAAAAATTAAACAAAGATAATCCATGCCTACTATACCATGCTTCTGCATAACCAGAAGGAATTTGATGATCACTTTTGAGGATGGCCTGATCATGACCTGGCGCTTTCCACGTTTCTCCGCATTGTACATGCTCTTAAGAGCATCATTCAATACACTAACTCGCACCATTGTTTCTGATACGTATTGGAGTAAAATGACCACAAGGAATTAGCAAGCAAACCAGATATGGTTAAAGGAGGAATCAAATTGAATTTGCCTTCTTGAATTGTTGTTGGACAATTAGAAAAACAAGTCAAACTTCCAATTAACTAATAGATGTTTCAAGTTCTTCCCCGCCCCTCCCTCTAGGGAGATGAACCGTGGGGTTGTATACAAACCAGTTGCATGACAAGGTTTATCTCAAATCCTAGGGGCAGGAAAACCTCGTTGTACCTAGTTATTTCATATATTTGTTTCAAACAGATAAATAACTCGACACAGCCCGCCAGTTAGTTGTGATCTAATCCACCGATCAGCAAGCTATTTTACTATACTTTCGATTTCCTTACATTTTCCCTAGCAGCCAAACAAGCCAGGTATCATACCAAAAAGCACGTATAACTAAAGCCAGAGACCAGTAACAATAAACAAAAACCCACGTAAAAAATGAAGCAAAAATACAGTATAAAATCGGAGCCCAAACAGATCGAATCGAAAAGAATAGAACAGAGATCGATCCCAGAGGACATCAAGTGAAAGAATTTGAAGACTCGTACGTATTTGCTTGGTTTTTGCATACCGTATAGGAAGCAGAGAGTTGAGCAGAAGCGCCTCCAAGACCGACGGACGAGCTCTCGGGGACCTAGGGTTTCTTGGGGGTGTAGAGAGAGAGAAAGTGCGGAAACCCTCGTGGCTATATTTGGTTTAGAAAAGTTGTTGATTTACTAACTTGCCCCTAGAACTAGGGCTCCAACTACTTGACTATTATTTGGGACGAAAAGATCACTGGGCTATTTTATTTTTACCCCAACTTAATTGCCAGCGGTAACTAGGCCTGGACCAAAATGGGCCCGTATCTTTTCCAACTGAGCTAAATTCTATATTCCTGTCAATGGGCTAAAAATTTAAAATAAAATAAAGAATATGACATTTAATTTAATACTAGCAAAAAATATTGTCGGAATAATGAATATGTTTCATTGTTTGTCTTATTAATATTATTATTAACTCAATTATATATATTTAAGGATTAAGTTGGCCTGCAGATGATTATTTATGTACCGTATTACAACGAGAAAGAGAGAGGGGATAACTTTTTGGCTATGTATCCTAACTTTAATATGAAATATACACTGATAAACATATTAATTTTGCATGGGAAAGCGAGGAAAGAGTCAATATTCCTTTTTGGGTAAAGCTACTAAGACGGGGGTGATGAACCGATGAAATTTGACCCATAAGTGTATGTAAATGTATTTTTTTTTTCTTTTTATTTCAATCATTTTTTATATATGTTTAAATAATCACTTTTATCGGTAACTTTTATGGATTCAAGTAATATTTTCCTTCCTTTTTTTCAGTTACTAAACTTAATTAATTTTACCGTGCACTCCCAAGAAAAATAATATGTAATTAGTTCGTGCAATGGGTGTTTTCAATTCTATATTGTATATAAGTCGAAAAAAAATATCATGGAAAAATATATACTTGAACATAAACAAAAAGGGTTTTGCAATATTGATTAGGGTGGTGCTACTGTACCAGATGGTTATGATCGAAAGAAGTGACCAATACTTGTTTTATTTATTTATTTTTATATTTAAAAAAAAAGTATAAATCAGGAATGACCATCGGGCAATATTCTTGTCTTCCCTTTGATTAGCAGAATCGAGTCGAGTCGAGTCAGATCATATAAATGTAATACTGAATGGCAATGGAATATATTAATTTATTGATTTAAAATGTCTTCTTTCTCTCTGTGGTAGCTAGGTTGGTCGGCGGCTCATCCTCATGATGGATCAATTCCCTATGGGTTCCCAATGTCATATATATCCATGTGAATTGTACCAGCTGACTTAGTTGTGTTTAGATATAGAAATGATTTTATCTCATATCTTTATTATAATTTTTTTAAATTCTTATACAAAATATAATAAATAATTCAACTTTTTCAAATCATTCAAATCCCAAAACAATGATAATATTAAAAAATAATATTCTAACAATATTTTATTTAATTTTTAACTTTTACTAAAACCATTTCATTTCATCTCACTATCCAAACGGAGTCTTAATAAGAATCAATCTTATTTTATGTTATAGACCAAATGAGTGATTAGGCAAATTAAAAAACAGATTTCATGAGTAACGTTAATGTTTAGATGGAAATGAAATGATAGTTACATGCGGTCGGGCATTATATTATATTATGCAGGTTTTGAGTTCCATAATACGTGGGAAGATCGATGATCCTTGCATATTAAAGTACATGATCAAGACAAAGAGAGAGCTTGCTTAATTGACGTTTGACTTTCGAGTTTTAACGTACGTACTGGTCAATCATTTTAAAATACGAGAATGCTGGGCTGGTAGCGTATGTACGTGAGCCATATTTGCCAGATCATAATCAGTAGCTTGCAAGCTAGAAGAAAATGTCAAATTATTATAATTTGATCAAATGATCATGCATGTAATGGTAGACCAAACATATTATTTTAATCCAAAGGTACCGTTTTTGCATGCAGTTTACACGATTGGATTGGTCAAACGGTGGTGGAGTATGTCTATTATACTACATGCTAGTCTATCGGGTGCATGAATCGTACGTGGCACAAGCTGAGACAGGGACCAAGAGCCAAAACATGAAAAAATGTAGAGTTGTTTATTATTTTTATTATTTTCTTCTTGTTCAGAACGGAAAACCAATGTTTTGAATACCGTACCGGATAGCGTACCGGTCAAGGCACTGGAACGAAATATTTCGGTACCGATACCATTTCGGGATAGCGTTTCGGGATAACATTTCGGGATAGTCGATCTATAAATAAATTATATATATAAAAATTATATTCTAAAATAATAGTCTATATATAAATAAATTATATACAAATACATATATATATAAATTATAAATAGTATAGTCTGAATTGAGGGTTAAAAAATAAGTTTGTAGTTTGAAAAAACGAAAAAACGAAAAAAAAAAAAAAAAAAAAACACACAGGCCGAAATATCGGCCGGTACCGGCCGAAATATAGGCCGGTACAGGCCGAAATTGAGGCCGGTACAGGCCGAAATTGAGGCCGGTATGACCGGTACCGGCCGGTACGGCCGGTATTTTGGCCGGTACGGAACAGATATAGTACCTGTACCGGCCGGACGGCCGAAACGAAAAATTTCGGCCGTACCGGCCGGTACGGTACGAAATTTAAAACTTTGCGGAAAACTCTTCGAATCCAAGCGCGAAAAGAAGATTAATTATGTATGCCTCCATTTTATAACAAAATACATGTCATTAAGTACCACATATATACACAGGTCAGTAAGTACTGCAATACGTCGTTAATTAGTCGTGAGTGCGCAAGTGTCGTGCAATTACTTTAAAAAAAATAAATAAATACGGAATCCACATGAAAAAAATAATATTTTAATAGTAGACTTCACTCTTTTTCAAAGCGACTGCACAATACTTGCACCTTCCACGACTGTATGTAGTATTACTTGACATGTATATATAGAACGGAGTATAAAAGGGCATATATTTGAATACTGGGGTACGTACTACTATTAGAGAATGATTTACAGCAGCATACAACAGCACGACACGAAAAGAAAGGAAAGGAAATCATCAGTGCTGAAGAATAAAGTTTGTTACCTCTATTTCAGTAGTTTTAAATTTATGTTAGCATTTTGTCATTTCTTTTGCTGAGTTGTATAGAAAGGGTATTAATGTCTTTATAGACTTGCTAGGTAGTTAGAATATTCTTTTGGCAATTATATGTATATACATGTTTTGTAATCTTTCTAGATACGGAAATATACATAAAGAGCATTTTTCCTCTCTTCCCAGTTTTTCCTTTTCTATAAATTTCCTTCCATTTGAATTTGTTACATGGTACCAGAGCTCTCTCAATCCAATGACAACCACTCTTGAAAATGATGCTTCTAAAACACCCCACTCGAAGAATTCTTCTTCTAACCGATACCTCAATTTTTCTGATCCTTTAACCCATTCCGAATTGAGAATGGCAATAACCCTGCTGCTACGTTGGTTTCTGACCTTCTTACTGCTGATAATTATGTCAACTGGTCGCTTGCTGTTAGTTGAGCTCTTCATGTGAAGAACAAATTCAGGTTCATCAATGGCACACTTTTCAAACCAGCAGATTACTCAAATCCCCTTTCTGAAGCTTGAGAAAGGTGCAACGATTTAGTTGTCTCTTGGCTGCAGAACTCTATAAGTGCTTCTGTGAAATCCAATCTTGCATTGGTTGATGATTCAAGCACATTGTGGACAAAACTTAAGGATTGTTTTACTCAACAAAACGGTCCTCATATTTTTTAACTCAAACGTGATTTAGTTGGTTTATCACAAAGTCAGGATTCTATTAGTGTTTATTTTGGTCATCTTAAAGGTTTATGGGACGAGCTTGTCATGTAAGACCCACTTCCTGATTGTGATTGTTGCAAATTGAAAATTCTTCATGCCCGTTATGATTGTGACTGTGTCATTCAGTTCCTTATAGGATTATCTGACTCCTATTCAAACACGAGGGACCAGATCATGCTTTTTGACCCCTTGCCACCTCTTAATCAAGTGTTTTATATGGTTTAGCAGTAGGAACGACAACACCAAATTATATCCACCTCCTATCCTTCTGATCTCGTGGTCATGATGGCCAAACTTGCTTACCACTCGACCAAACCCACTACCAAATTCACCACCACTAGTGACCCTAAAACCAACAGACCCTATTGTTCCCATTGTAAAATCGAGGGTCACTCTCTTGATAATTGTTTTAAGCTTAGCAATGTTGCACCCCCATTATGTACACACTGTCACATGATTGGCCACAATGTTGAGAAATGTTACAATTACATGATTATCTACCTGAACACAAGCTTAATGGGAAATCAAAGACTTTTTCAGTAGCTGCCACCGACTCTCACATTCTACCATGTGATATTGAAGATGCATCAATTGAAACCATGGCACTCACCAAGAGCCAATATCACAAACTGCTTGCTCTCCTGCATTCCAAAGAAGCCAGCTCTGCCATGGCTTCCTTTTCTGTTGCTTATTTCTCTCCTTCCCCATCCTCTAATATTGTCAGCTCTTCTTGTATTTCTGGTATGACCACTTGTTCATCTACACACACACAAAAGTTTTCTAATTCACACACCTCACCTTGGATCATTGATATTGGGGCAACAAATCATATGATCTGTTGCACCTCATTTTCACCTCTATTACGGCTACAGTTTCTTATCAAGTTCAGCTACCTAATGGAGAAGCAGTACTTGTTACTCATGTTGGTGTTGTCCAATTGTCTGAGCACTTAGTGCTACAACATGTGTTGTGTGTGCCTTCTTTTAAATTCAATTTGCTTTTTGCTAAATAGCTTGCCCAACATACTTATTGCTGTCAAATATTTCTCTCCAATTCTTGTTTCCTCCAGGACATAACATCTTGAACAACGATTAGGATGTGTGAAGCAAGAGGTGGTCTCTATCACCTCCTTAGAACAAGGGTGTCACCTTCAGCTTTGGTTGATGCTTGGCTTAATTTCATACATAAAGATCAATCCATTTCTACTTCTGCTACTCAAACAGCTTCTCTTCCTAACATATGGCATTATTGCCTTGGTCACATATCTCCTTCCAGATTATGTTTAATTAATGATCCTATTGTAACACACAATTTGACTAAACATAACCCAACACCTTGTTCTGTTTGTCCTTTAGCCAATCAACATCGTCTTATTTTTTTCCACTCTGAGCATTTATCTTTACATAATTTTGATATTGTCCATTGTGATATCTGGGGTCCCAACTCCATCATTACTGCTGATGGCTCTCGTTTCTTTCTCACTATCGTTGATGATTTCTCTAGGACACTTGGATCTCTACGCTTAAACATAAATCTGATGCAAGTGCTTGTATTGTCAGCTTTTGTAATTTAATTGTGACCCAATTTCAAACAAAAAATAAATGTATTAAGAAGTGAAAATAGTTCTGAATTCCAAATGAGAGATTTATATCACAACAAAGGAATTATCCACCATAAAAGTTGTGTAGAAACACTCCAACAAAACGGCATAGTGGAGAGAAAACACCAACACATCATGAATGTGGCTCTTGCCTTGAGGTTTCAATCCAACATTCCTCTCAAATGCTGGAGTGACTGTATCTTAACAACCGTGTACCTCATAAGTAGGACCCCTACTCCTTTGCTTCACAACAAAATCCATTTTGAGACCATTTTTCATACCCCACCCAATCATCATTATTTGAGAGTTTTCGGATGCCTTGCTTATGCCTCAAATCTATCCCATGGAATAAAGAAATTTGACACATGAGGAAGGTTTTAAATTTTACCCTTTTGGAGTTAAAGGTTTTAAATTACTAGATTTGGTAACTGAACAAATTTTTATATCTGGAGATGTTCAATTCCATGAGGCAGTTTTCTCATTTCATTCTCACCATCCTAACACAACATTCTCATCCCTCCATTCCTTTTTTTACCTACCACATCTCCTACTCTTACTAGTGTGTCACTCTCAACCATTTCTATTCTCCACCAACAACTCAATTCTTTTACTCAAGACCCTTCCCCTCTTCCTGTTACATCACTACCCGAGAATCCCATCTCATCTCCTATCCTCAATCTCCACCTTCCCTTCCTACTATCTCTTCACCACCTACCTCCTCTCCACTTCCTACTATTTCTTCATCTCTACTTGCTCCTTTCCTCTCTCGCAGATCAACCAGAACTTGTAATGCACCCAAATATCTGTAGGAATTTCACTGCTAGCAGACAACTCTTACTCCTTCTATCCCAGTATTGGACAAGAAGTTATTGCCTCACTCAGGTACTCCTTTTCCACTTGTTCATACCTTATCTTATCATTCTTTTTCACATCCATACCAAGCTTTTTTCATTTCTATTTCCACTCACATTGAACCACATACTTATAAACAAGCTTTTAAAGACCCAAGCTAGTGCCAAGTCATGGATAATGAGTTGACTGCTTTAGAAGCCAATCAAACTTGGGAACTCACTGATTTAAGACCTGGAAAGGTTCTTATTGACTGTAAGTATGTCTATAAAATCAAGTACAATTCTGATGGCACTGTTGAAAGATTGAAAGTACGGTTAGTAGCCAAATGCTACATACAACTTGAGGGGATATACTATCAAGAGACATTTTCTCCTGTTGCCAAACTGGTAACCGTGAGATGCCTCTTAGCTATTGCATCCATTAAAGGCTAGTATTTACATCAATTTGATGTAAATAACGCCTTTTTGCATGAGGACTTACATGAAGATATTTATATGCTCAAATCTCCTGGTTACATGAAAGGATCTCCACGCCAAGTTTGCAAGTTACTCAAAAGTTTGTATGGCCTCAAACAAACATCAAGGCAGTGGTATTCTAAATTCTCTATTGTCTTAATTGAATCTACATTTTCTCAATCTAAGGCTGATTATAGCCTCTTCACCCGAGAAACACGTGACATCTTCATTGCTTTACTCGTGTATGTTGATGATATCATTGTAGTAAGTAATGATCTGAATTATGTGAATGATTTAAAGACTTTTCTGCACAATAAGTTTAAGTAAAGGATCTTGGTTCTTTGCGGTATTTTCTTGGTATAGAAATTGCAAGATCAGCTAAAAGGATCCATTTGTGCCAAAGGAAATATACATTGGATATTCTAGTAGATCCGGGCACTTTAGGTAGCACACCTACTAAGGTTCCTATGGATCAAAACTTGAAGCTCACTAAGTCCACAGGCACTCCATTATCAGATTCTAGCATCTATAGAAGATTAATTAGACGCCTTTTGTATCTCACCATCTCTCGGCCTGACATTAGTTTTAGTGTTCAAACTTTAAGCCAATTCATGGCTCAACCCACTGATGCACATATGTTGGCAACTCAGAAAGTTCTTAGATACCTTAAGGGTGCTCCTGGCCAAGGCCACCTCTTCCCTTGTTCTTCTTCTTTTCAACTTGAGGCTTACTGTGATTCGAATTAGATTTCATGTCTAGACACTAGGCGATCCGTGACTTGATATTGTATCTTTCTTGGCTCTTCTTTGATCTCTTATAAATCCAAGAAACAATTCTGCACTTGTTATGTCCCTACTTCCCATCAATTTGCAGACACTTTGACTAAAGCTTTGTCTTTAACATCTCTCACTCACCACTTATACAAGATGGGAGTTATAAATCTTTACACTCCATCTTGCAGGGGGATATTAGAGAATGATTTACAGCAGCACGACATAAAAAAAAAAAGGAAAGAAAATCATTAGTGTTGAAGAATAAAGTTTGTTACCTTTGTTTTAGTAGTTTTAAATTTATGTTAGCATTTTGTCGTTTCTTTTGCTGAGTTGTATAGAAATGGTATTAATGTCTTTATAGACTTGTCAGGCAATTAAAATATTCTTTTGGCAATTGTATATATATATGTGCTTTGTAATCTTTCTGGATAAAGAAATACACACATAGAGCATTTTTCCTCTCTTCCTAATTTTTCCTCTTCTACAAATTTCTTTCCATTCAATTTGTTACAACTACATACCCAAAATTAAAATGGTACTATGCTAATTAAGCTCCTGCATTAATTGCTTCTTAGCCAATTAAAGTACTTTCTTGGACATTGTACAATGAAAAACGATGAAAATAATCAAACAAATTAGGCAGTAATCACTCACCAAACTAAGTACTAAAAATAGATGATGATGATGAGCTTAATTAATTAAGTACTTATGCTACATTGGGGTCTAGTAGGTGAGCATGCAGCTACTAATTATTGTTACCCTTGGTGATCTTCAAGTATTATCAATTACCAGTTTGTAATTACTAATTACTAGAATAGTAATTCTACATATAACCGTAAAGTGCGTAAGCACAGCATAAATTAACAGCAAATTTACGCGGTATTGGATATAAGTAGAGGTACTGCTACTTAAGAATCATTTTGTAGCTTTATTTTAGTATCTACTATATTGTATAGTTTCTTGCACATGCCATTTTGATTACCATCAAATTACCAATTGATTATCAGGTATAAGTAGAGGTATTGCTACCTGTGCACCTCTTGGGCGGGTAACCCTCGGCCTTGCCCTCCCGTGGGCAGGTGCTCCTGTCCGGATGTAAGGGACAGATTAGCCTCCCATGTCATCTTCCTTCTGCCCATCATGTAACGTGTGGTATCGTAGGATGCATTTTTTAGAGAGAGAGAGACTTGGGGCTAGGGGTGATGACAAGAGGGAGAGAGTCTAAGAGACCAAGCAGCGACGACGAGAGATCGTGAACAAAACAAATAGAAGAAAGAGAGAGAAAAGAGGCAAGGAGCTAGGAAAGTTAAGTTTAAAACCTAATCTACATCAAAACCATGTAGTTTTATTTAAAAATAATTATTTTTTAATATACCTTATATATGTAATATATATATATATAGCGGGCCGGACGGATCCAAAGCCCAACCCAACACTCACCTCCCACATTTCCACTAGGCGGGCATCCACGGTATGCATGCGGATGCTCCACCCACCCCAACGGAAGTCAGGCGGGCAGGATACATAGCCATCCCAGCCGCCCTAAGTGTAAGAAATTGAAAAGGCACAAGAAAAGCAATTGAACTTGAACGTTTTGAGAAAAATAATTGTCGTGGGAGTTATGTCCTTAATCAATAAGTGCATGAAAAGCTTTTTGGTTATGCCTACATGATTATAATCAAAACGAGCTAGAATGCAATTAGCAGTAATATAATATATCATTGAAATTATTAATTATACCAAAAAATTAAATGGATATATGAGAAGTCCATTACTTGAGTAATTGATTTATATATGTTTCAACATAATGTGACATGAAGTAGGGACAAACAGCTGAAACAAACAGACCCTGCACTCACTCGAGGCTTCCTCCTATCAAGTTATATATTCCAAACTTCATGTGTATGACTAACAATTATCATTTATCGTTATTCATCTACTCGATCGCACATATATTATATAAACAATAATATTAATATTTAGTGTACGCAAGTCTAATTTTTTTTTTTAAAGTCAAATTTAGTAAAAGCGACGTCAAACAGATCATAATTTAATTTGCTCATGAGATAGAAAGCCGCCCCTTCCTTTATATATCTTGTCTGATCAGTACTAACTGCCGAATTGTCTTTGATAGAACGGGCACCGTCGTCGTTGCTACTCTCAAAGAAACCCTTTAAAGTCCCCCAACCTGGATGGCTACAACTATTCTCATATTCTCCTAATTAATTTTGCTGCCAAATTACCCAGGAGTTTTGGCCCGAAGATCTAGATCAGATTTTCTTTGCGTTGCAGATCGTAGGTGAGGATCAATTCATGCATCAGCTTTAAATAGCCTATTATATACGAAGGATTCTAGCTTAAACTCGTGTGGTACGTACGTTATAGATATTTTGGTTATAGACAGTACTGTATGCCTCTCTTCTGATGCTCTTTCCAGTTGTGAAACCTGATATATAGTTAATCTTGTCAAATGAAGCTTTTCGATCGTTTCCGGCTATGATGACGATCATGGTCTTTCGATCAGATCGAAGCGATTCTAAGTTTGATGATCTTGGAGATTCTTAGTGTAAAGGTATAATGAAAGGACTCAGATGACATGGCCGGTTTGTACATTTTACAGTTGTTTGGATAAAAGTTGCCGAAAACTTAGTCTGAGACTCTGAATACAGCATGCACATGATCTCGTTTGAGTATATTTTGATTTCATTTGATCATTTTCTCTTAGATTCGGAAATTGCGTACTCTCGTGTTCCAATGCTCAAAATATATATACATATATATCCAAGTTTCATGCATGTCCTAGCTAATTGTCATGGAAACCCCGAGTCCTTCCACAAACTTAATTTGTTGGGTTGGGTTGGGGGAATACTAATACATAAATGTGATATCCGGTTTTAAAGTTAGAAAAGTAATTAATTTCAATCGGCATATTTCTTAATATATGTTTATTCATGGATATATATTCCAGTTCCAAACCATATTCCTTTTGATCTTTTTAATTAGGAAATCACAATATGATCTCTCTTTTTCGAATATTATTTTAGGCTATACTCGTCTCAACGCTTTGCATCTAGGGCTTTGAGTTCGAGCCTTCTGATTTGCAAGAAGCATCGAAAGTAGTCCGGTTTGAAGGTGCGGTTTCTCAACTTTCTTCCAAGCGAATGATGAATGATCTGATCAGTCTGAAAATGAGGAACGCTCTTCTTCAATCGCAGTACTCTCAACTTAACAGCTTTGGTAATGATCTTTATGGAGCTAGCCAAGAAAACTCTGTCGTTGCACGGTTTAAAATACGTGTGCTAGCTTCTGAAGATGCAAACGACCAAGATTTATGTGACTGGCCATGCAGTTTTCAATTCTTTTTCTTATTTTGTTCAGGAAATAATTACGAAGTGATCCAGGTGCCAAATTTGGACGTCTCTGTGCAGATTAATAGCGAAGGGCGGTAAGAATTCTTTCTCATGTCACGTTGTTATCATCCAAAATATATATAAAAAAAAAAATTAGTGAAATGTAATTAAAATTAAGGATAAGCTGCCTGCAAAAGTGAGTCCTTCATGAAAGCTGATATTAATGGAAATACATATGAAATTATAAATGAATTAAACCAGCTCCTAGTTAGCCATCTAGCTAGGAGATGTGAGCTCTCAATTAATTAATCATTCATGATGAAATTGAAAATATAATTTGTATCCCATCGATCGCTATCCTTTAGAATTTTGTTATCTATAAGTAGTACTACTATAGTACTGCTAGTCATCTCAATTAATCATCCAGACGCGCGTTGTATATACGTACGTTGATTTAGAGACTTTGCCATAAACTCTCTCAAATGATAAAATTAAATGGAACTGGCGGATTGGCCTGAGAGGTACGTGCATGATGGCCATAGCTAGCTAGAACATTTCCCATTCAAAAAGATCAAGGGATCGTGCATCTCACTATTAGCTCAAGTGTACAAGTTCGGCATCAGTCATGTACCTAGGTATATGGTCATTTGCATATTATAAAAAGCGATAGGTGAATATCAGAGCCCCCACACTCTAACCTCTTCATCAATTAACGATCGAATATTGGTAGATTCCAATGGATTTGACTATTCAAGGGTGAAGACTAAAACCTTAAACCTAAAGAGTATAACATAGGTATGATATTTAAAGACAAATTTATAACTTACACGTTAGGAAGGCATACTAAAATAAGAAAATTAATAAACCCTAATACATAGTGCTCTTGATCTGGTACTTTTATTTGACAGAAATCTCCATGAAAATGGCTTTTTTAGGAAGTCCAAAATGTTCAACAATGAAGACCTGCAGCTGGCCGGAAATGGATATGCCTATGAGGACCCTTTTCGGTCCCTTGTTGACTATAGCTATCAATCAGGTTCGGTTCATTTCCCCATCTGTCACAAGTCTTGGTAACAAGTTTTCTAGTCCGGCCACCATTATTGATCTTCTAGTCCGTGCCAACTACTCTATAAGACCAAAACTAAATCTTGTATTTTAGTGCATGTACTTGCACAGTAGTACTGTACGTACAACATTAAAAAAAACTAATTAAATTAGTAACCCTAATTTCAATGACAGGTTATCGATCTGCAGGTGACTTTAGGTCTGCCGACAATGTTCCTCAGCAGTCAATGTTGCTAAACAATCAACCTTCTTTCCCACAATTTGAAGTAGGATATACCCTCCCCTTATCTATCTCCCTTTATCTCTGAGGAAAATAGGATTACTATTATTCTGCTATTTATTTATTATTTTTTTTATATTTAATTTTTTTAATTTTATTCAATAGTTAAAGAAGTAATTATTAATAAATTATATTTTTTTAATTTTTTAATAATTAAAAATATTAAATAAATACTTAAAAATAATAAAAAATAAATACACTATAAATAATAAATATGTAATTTTGACCTGTACATGTTAATTAATAGCAGTACTTGTCGCTTTCAGCTTACGTCCCATCTCTCCCCGGCCCGGCCCCCTGGCGGCCCAAAAGAAAAAAACATCAAATGTTGAAATCGTATATTAAAACATCATTAAAAAAAACAAAAAAATCAATATTCATCTTATTGGAATTCTTGTGCGGACAATATTAATTATGTCTAAGGATAATCATCTTAATTAATTACTCACGGTCACAATAAAAAGGGTTTTGCTAAACAAACCAATTAATTATTTTTGTTTTAACAATATCTCTAAAAGAATGTTTGTTTTTTCAACAAATGTTAGAAACCATTATATATTTTAGTTTTGAATAAATTAAGGCCCAATTTGTATTCGTAAGTCATCTCAACTCATTTCAACTCATCTTAACTCATCTCACTACTATTTATTATTATTCATCAACTTTAACTCACAAATCTCATTACTATTCACAACCTATCTCAACTCATCTTCGAATCCAAACGATACCTAAGTGATCAACTTCAATTGGGGGCACTAGCTTGGGGATGACTCCTAGCTATATATAATCACATGATCTTGGTACAACTAATTATAACAAAACTAAGTGGTGAAGATCAGCTAGCTAGCTCCATGAAGAAAAAGGCAGACTTTTATAAATTAAGTTCTATTAATCGTTTTGATTTTTCATGAGGACTTGCAGGCCACGACGAATGCAAGGAAACGTCCAATTGAGAGCAATGACGTCTTGTCCAAAATAGGAACCGATATGGTTCGCAACGTGACGACGACATTGAATGAGTTGAAGAAGAACAAAAGAAACAAGGTGATCACGACCTCTGAACAACAGTGGCAACACGTAAGAAGATCAGCATCAATAATATCGGATAACGAAGCTGAGCACAGGGTACGTACGTCAATGAATATATTACATGTAACTCAAAATTATGACATTTCGTTCGTTTGATAATGGTATTTTTAAATCTAAAGAAAAGATAAAACGTTTGAGTATATTTCCACAAGCACCAAGTACAAGTTTGGTCCCAAATGAAACTTGATTATTTGATTGAGATCGGAGATCGCACATCTAGTACTTGAACGGCATAAATAATATTCATTTATTCATTTTCAGCCCTTCATTGTTTGTGTCAGAATATTGCATGCTTGCACGATGAAAAGATTCTCTCTTTATATTCGCAGTTTCATGTGCCTGTACCGAGGAGAAGCCAAAAGCTCAGTGACCAGATCACAGCTCTTCAAAAGCTGGTCTCCCCCTACGGCAAGGTTATAAGCAATTGCAACTCAAGAAGATTGCTAATATATAAATATATATATATATATTAATTAAATTCATTTCCTATTAATTAAGATTGAGTTTGTCGCAGACTGACACTGCATCAGTTCTTCAAGAGGCTTCTGTTTATATCAGGCTACTACACGAACAAGTTCGGGTATATAAGCCAGCTAATTCTCTTGTTGCTTGGCACTTGTAGTAGTACTCTTAACTGATCTGATCTTTGTTTTCCTTTTGGGCATGGGGGGTGGAGGACTGAACAGAATCTATTTCAGATGCTGAGTAGCTCATACAAAAGTACCGTTAGAGCTGATGGACGGCAGGTAGGCAGGCAGTCATGATTTTCTAAATGAGCCCCTTTTATTTATTTATTTGTTTATTACGAACCAAGAACTAACCGTGTATAAGTACTCTTTCTCTAGCCCCTTTTTTATTAATAAAACGGAAATTCCAACAGGAATTAATTGGAGAAGAGCAGCCAGACTTAAGGAGCAAAGGGCTTTGCTTGGTTCCTGTATCATTAATTACTCAGAAAGTCAAATTTAATGGAGATCAGCCAGCTCGTTGATCAGTTCAACAGATTCATCATGCATAGCTAGAAATGTGTAATTCTATACCTATCATGCATGTTTAGCTACTCAGAAGCATGATTTTTTTTCTTAATTTCCCGATCATGAACTACCTTAACTTCATTCCCAGCTAATCTTTAAGCATGAAATTAAAAGAACGCGCTGGCATACCATTAATGCACCACCTCTTCATATTTGAGAGATCAATCCTAGTTTTAGCGGCCGGAGATGATTGTCCTGCTTCGTTAATGCAGTTTTAGAACGAAAATATTAGTTCCTTGTTTTCACTCATGTAGAAAAGAGTAGCTAGCTAGCTAGCTTATATATGTTTTTCATTCTTCGTGCTGTTTTATAAAATATTTGCAATAAAATGCGGGTACGAGCTAGACGACTAATTAATTTGTATATATCTATGATCTATTATTGTACTGTCTCGAATGAAGAAAAGAAGGAAAAACAAAAAAACAAATTAAAAAGACTGTTGTAGAAGCTTAACTCATGTGTAAGTACGGCTGGATCTCTAACAATTAATTAATTGCTAAGATTAATATGTATAACTACTGGCTAGGCTGCATATATCTGTGCATATGGGTTAAGAACAATGTCGTCATGATCAGGGTACGCCCATAAATTAATGCCATGATCAGCTCGATCGAGCTGTAATCTGCCATCAAGTTGTATATATAGTCTTAATTTGGACCACCAGATTAAATTAATTGAGAGCTAGTTAATCAAACAGAAGATCAGAGGCCTCTGACTTGATGTTCATGCTCATTGCTCATGGATTTTTGGTGATCTTCCATCATCACACACACACACACACACATATATACAAATAAAAAATTATATTTTGCAAGTCAGTATATAAGATATATAGATTAACTTAAATACCAATTTACAACTAAAATGACTGATACAAAATACACATGAAACTAAAACAGTGTATCATGTTAACTAAATAACTATCATCAACTTAATTACAAAAATATATAGCATTAAAGATGGTTTAGAATTATGGGAACAAGCTATTAAGAAGTAGAGATCATATACCTTAATTTATGATTAAAAAAAAGAATTGTATATCAAGAAGCAATTGGACAGAAATTAGATTCGAAGATGAGTTGAGATGAGCTGTGAATAGTAGTAAGATGGGTTGTGAATAGTAGTGAGATTTGTGAGTTAAAATTGATGAATAGTAATAAATAATAGTGAGACGAATTGAGATTAATTGTGAATCAAAACCGACCCTTATCGTCATCATCATTAATTAATTAAGCAGCAAAGAAATGAAAATGTCAAAAAAATAAAAAAGAAAAAAGATCAAAGAATGAGAACTGGGCCAACGGCCCAACACCTTTCCCAAAAACTAGGCTCGGTCCGTAACTGCATATGACTCTATGACTCTACCACGTGACTCGAATGACAATCTCACCGCACATGAGGTGGCACTAATTTAGAGGGTCAACAACCGTCACTGTCACAGCCCCGTGACATTAAGAAGAGCCACCAAACTTGAAGCCTGAAACTGAAAGGTCTTCCTCATTGAGTCATTTCCTATCCATCGTCTATCTTTTCCTTCTCTCTCTCTCTCTCTCGGAGCCCTAGATTTGTTCTCTCTTACAGTACTTCTATTTATCCGCCAATATTTTCTCGGGAAAAAATGGTGAGCACTTCGACTACTCCACACTACCGTTCTATCTTGGACTTCTTTCTAAAAAGTACTTTATAGTTGTGATTTTAGTATGGTATCTTTTAGTTGTTGTTCTTGGATCTGTGGAACTTGTTGCCCTTTTTCGTGGAATTTCTGGTGCTTTTGAGTGGATTATAAATTTCACCAGGCTTTGTACTGCTACTGAGCCGAATCGATCCTGATTTGATCATGGTTTTATTTTCCCTCCTGAACCGTTTGGTGTTCGTTACTAATTTGATCCGTTTGCGTATACTTTTGAGTCGGTGAAGGTGGTGTGTACTTCTCTGGTGCAAGATGGTCTTTGTACGTGTATCTGTAAATGCTCGACTTTTTCTGCATTTGCATGTAGTTTTGTTTGTGTTTATACGTAAGAAGGTCCCTTGAAATCAGATTTTTTATTTGTCTCACATTATTCATTGGCTAATCTCTATGTCGGCTGTTTTTTTGTGACTATTTTTGTTTATTTCTCATGGCTAGTCTCCTTCTTTGGTCTCGATGAATGCTGAGGCATACGAGGCTTTTCCTTATTCGGTTTTTCTACCTTGATACTTCTAATATTTTATCACTGATTTTTGCTAATTATTTGGTTAAATTCATGATAAAGAAATTTGTTGTGGGAAGTAATTTGGAGTGTGATTGTTTTCTTGATACTAATTATAACTAAAAGAATGTTACGGGAGGGATCAAGCATGTAACCAATAGTGTAGAATGGGGCATGGTAGAAGGGTAAGCTTTGATTTGGAATCAACCGGATCAAAAGTAGTTTGGGACTTGAGAGGGGAAAAAAGGACCTTGTGATGTTGTTTATATGGTTATTTTGTAATCATGGGTCTCTGGACTGGTGGATAACATTGCAAGTTTTTGAATTATTTAGGGATTTATTTTTGGTTATTTGTTCGTTAAGATGGTGGGGGTGTGGAGTGGACCATTTTGTAGATGTTTAGCATGAAGTATACATTTCAAATAGGTGGTAGTTGATAAGTGCGAGCATTTTATCCAATATTGCAGGCAAACGCAGCATCTGGGATGGCTGTGCATGATGACTGCAAGCTAAAGTTTTTAGAACTGAAGGCAAAACGAACTTACCGCTTCATTGTTTACAAGATTGAAGAGAAGCAAAAGGAGGTAATTGTGGAAAAGCTTGGTGAGCCAACTGAGAGTTATGAGGATTTCTCTGCAAGCCTTCCTGCTAACGAGTGCCGATATGCTGTGTATGACTTTGACTTTGTGACAGAAGAGAATGTCCCAAAGAGCAGGATTGTTTTCATTGCTTGGTAATATTTAGAGTTTCAGATCTTACTATGTTCTCATGTTCCATTCTCTGATGTTTTGTCTCTTTCGCTTTATGCATTCATTGATTTGCTATATATACACATATATGAAGGTCCCCGGATACTTCAAAAGTGAGAAGCAAGATGATTTATGCAAGCTCGAAGGACAGGTTCAAGAGGGAATTGGATGGTATTCAGGTGGAGTTGCAAGCTACTGATCCCACCGAGATGGGCCTTGATGTTATTAAAAGCCGGTCTACCTGAATAGAAAGTGCCAGCTATGCAATGGAAATATCTCCAACTATCCTACTTGATGTTTATAAGTTGTGGAACTTAGTACTTTGTTTTAATGCTATGCTAATGGTTTGTGTTTTATCAACATCTAAAACGTCCTGAATTGTGATTTTGTGGTTTTATTGTGTTGTCACTTATTAGTATGAATTTATACACATTTGTGATATGTCGGAGTATGGGGTGCATATCAATTCAAATGTTTGCTTATTTCAACCCTATGGCTATGTTGTTTTGTATTTCAGGCTGTTCTTTTGCCTTTCCCAATACTGAAGGGTTTCCATGGCTATGTTTCGTAAGAGTCGAATATCTTTATCAATTCTTAAGGTTGGGTATTGTGCGAGGTTGAAAAAGCTCTCGATTGTTTGATGATAGTCTCAAGTTGTGTATTCATCCATTGCCCTTAGAGTGGTTCACCACTGCAATTAATCAGTTTTGCCTGTTGGAATACGAAAAGAAGTTACAACGATTGCTATTTACCATCAAAGCAATGGGTTTGTTTACCAACTACCTGAACGTCCCGTGCCCCCTTTTGTTCATTCCTCTTACGTGTGGATGTGGCCGCATAGTTCTCTGCTGTTGCGGCCAGTGCTCGTTCCTGCGCCTGAGCCGGTGGTAGCTTGGTAACACTTGAACCAATATGGTTTCTAATTAATAAATCTATGGTTCGGAAAATATATATCAAAAGCCCTAAAAGATTCTATTGGAGTCTAATATAGTGATTCATTAATTGTAATTAAATAAAAACACGATACACCGTATTAAATGAAATTTAATATTTAGATAGTCATAGAAGATTAGTTATGCTTTAAGAATAGCGTATACACAATTTTTATTTTTTAAGAAAATCTCTAGGGGTGTAAAGACTTGATATCTAAGTCTGGTAGGCCATTAAAACGACAAAATGGAAAAATAAATAATAAATACGAAAATTCGAAGCACATTTTAAAACGACAGCACGCTATGACGCTGGCGGAGCGCTACTCCCTTATACGAGGTCGGGCCGGGGTTCGTTTTGGTTTTCCTCCGTGTTTACAGAGCGATGAGAGTGAATTATGCACTACGTAGACCATATCATGCACCAGCACCGGCGAAGACTGCTTGTGAAATCCCATCTTCACCCTCCAGAAGTTCATATAATTACCCCAACTACCTTCATCTTCTCTCGTCTTGCAAAGACCTCAAGTCATTGCTTCAAGTCCATGGCCGTTTGATAGTGTCAGGCCTTAGGGAAGACCATTTCACACTCTCCCATCTCATTAATTCCTACTCTTCGTTTCACAAATTTGATTTGGCTCGCTCTGTTTTCGAATTCTCGGCTAGCCCATGTGTCATTCTATGGAATTCAATGATAAGAGCTTATACGCGGTCAAAACAATGCAAAGAAGCTCTCATTATGTACCATTGCATGTTGGAGAAAGGGCTGGAACCTGACAAGTACACCTTCACTTTTGTTTTGAAAGCTTGTACAGGTGCTTTAGACTTGCAGGAGGGTATTTTAGTTCACCATGAAATAGCCCGTAGACGATTAGATTGTGATGTGTTTATAGTGACTGGTCTTGTTGATATGTATTGTAAAATTGGTGATTTGAGAAGTGCAAGAGAGCTGTTTGATAATTTGCCAAAGAAAGATGTCGTGGTTTGGAATACAATGATTGCAGGGTTGTCACAAAGTGAGGATCCTCGTGAGGCGTTGAGATTATTTTGGAGTATGCAGTTGGGGGGTGTTGAGCCTGACTCAGTGAGCTTGTTGAACTTGGTTCCAGCTGTTTCGAGCTTAGCAGATATTGATTACTGTAGATCTATCCATGGATATTCGGTCAGGAGGGATTTTCATTCTGCTGTTTCGAATGGATTGATTGATATGTACTCTAAGTGTGAAGATGTAAGTTCTGCTCGCCAGGTTTTTGATCAGATGTGGGGCCGAGATGATGTGTCTTGGAGGACAATGATTATGGGCTATGTGTTCAATGGATGTTTCCTTGAGGCATTGAAGTTATTTGATACAATGAAAGTAGAGAATCGGAGGATAGATAAGATGTCTGCTGTGAGTGCTCTATTGGCTGCTGCAGAGAGGAGAGATTTAGACAAAGGGGATGATATCCATAATTGTGCTATTCAAGAAGGGATTGATTCGGATGTTTTGGTTGCTACTCCTATTGTGACCATGTATGTTAAGTGCGGACAATTAGAGAAGGCCAAACAATTGTTTAAGGGACTTCAGTGGAGGGATTTAGTTGCTTGGTGTGCATTTATAAATGCTGTTGTCCAATCTGGATATCCCAAAGATGCATTGTCTCTATTTCGAGATATGCAGAATGACAACATGAAACCGGAGAACGTAACTCTGGTGAGTATCCTTTCAGCATGTGCAGAAGTATCTGTAAGATTAGGTAAAAGCGTGCACTGTTATGCTATCAAGGCTGACTTTGATTTTGATGTTTCAACAGGAACAGCCCTTGTATCAATGTATTCTAAATGGGGATTATTTACTTGGGCGCTGAATGTTTTCAGTAGAATTCCATGTAAAGATGTCGTGACGTGGAATGTTCTAATAAGTGGGTTTGCATATATTGGTGACGTATACCATGCTATGGAATTGTTCTGTAAATTACAGCTATCAGGAATACATCCAGCGGCAGGTACCATGGTCAGTTTGCTTGGCGCTTGTATGCTGTCAAGTGACTTGAACCAGGGCACCTGCATTCATGGGAAAATTATAAGAAGTGGATATGAATCTGACTGTCCTATAAGGAATGCTCTCATTGACATGTATGCAAATTGTGGGAGCCATTCTTCAGCTGAATTCTTGTTCAATGAAACAGAGTTTACAAAGGATGTGGTAACTTGGAATGTCGTAATTGGAGGATACCTACAGAATGGACATGCAAATAAAGCTATATCCTCCTTTTGCCAGATGAAATTGGAGAACTTTCAGCCAAATTTAGTCACATTTGCATGTGTCCTTCCAGCAGTGGCATATCTGGCAGCCTTACGTGAAGGCATGGCTTTTCATGCCTGCATTATCCGAATGGGATTTCTGTCTAGTGCACTTGTTGGGAATAGTCTTATTGATACGTATGCTAAATGTGGGCAGCTCGATTCTTCGGAGAAATTCTTTAATGAGATGGAAAACAAAAACACAGTTTCATGGAATGCAATGCTTGCAGGGTCTGCAGTGCATGGACAAGGCTGCAATGCTGTTGCACTTTTCTCGCTTATGCAAGAGAGCTATGTCCAAGTTGATTCCGTGTCCTTCGTCAATATTTTATCTGCTTGTAGACATGCAGGTTTAATAGAAGAAGGAAGGAAAATTTTTGAGTCCATGTTTGAAAAACACCATCTTGAACCAGGGTTGGAACACTATGCGTGCATGGTAGATCTTCTAGGTCGAGCTGGTCTATTTGATGAAGCGTTGATTTTGATAAAGACAATGCCAATGGAAGCAGATGCCGGAGTTTGGGGAGCCTTATTGGGTGCTAGTAAAATGCATTCTAATATCAAGTTGGGTGAAATGGCGCTGCAACATCTTGTCAAACTTGAACCTGAAAATCCAACAAATCACGTAGTTTTATCGAGTATGTTTGCGGAATCCGGTAGATGGGGTGATGAGGACAGCACAAGGTCAAGAATGAATGAGTCTGGATTGAAGAAAATTCCAGGCTGTAGCTGGGTTGAAGTGAAAAAGGGGATCCATGCCTTCAGAGGCGGTGACTAGAGCCATTTGCGGTTTCAACATGCTTTCTGCTGTGGAATAATTCGCTTAGAAAGATGAAAGGGAAGGGAATGTGCCTGAGACGAGCTACTGATATCACACTAACAAGAACAGCAAGGAGGGAGAGAGAGAGAGAGAGAGAGAGAGAGAGAGAGAGAGGGAGGGATGTGTTTGTGTAAGCAAGAATTATGTCCAGTTAATTCTGTCCATGAAGAATCGATAACGCGTTTGTAAAGAACAAGAAACTTAATATTTAGTCAATAAGTTAATAAGTTATGCTTCTTTAAGTTGCGCAAACATGGTAATATTTATAGGACGGATAATGCTACTCATCAGTTTAATTTTTATCATCATTTCATTATTTTATAATGTGATATTAGATTATTGAAGACTATTTATTATATTTTATTTGTGAACCTATCATCTAATACCACATCATGAAATGATGAGAGGATAATGAGAAAATAAATAATGAATAGATTTTTGCATTATAGGATTACATTGGTTATAATAAAAATCTAAAATTCGAACTTTTTTTTAATACTAATTAGTGTATCAAGTCCGTCGATAACTACATTTAGAAATAAAATTTCGCATTTTCAATTGTTCGTTAAGAGGTATCGAATTGAGAGAGTGGGATGTAAAATGATTGATATTAAATTAAAGTCTTGCCCTCATTAACATCCAAGGGTCCATAGCTCAGTGGTAGAGCATTTGACTGCAGATCAAGAGGTCACCGGTTCGAACCCGGTTGGGCCCTTTTGTAACTTTTTGTTTCCAATAATATTGCCCCACCCTCCTCCCTTCCAATAAGCCAAATAAAAGTGTGAAACTCCCCTCCCGGGGGGGTGGGGTGGGGTGGGTGTGGTATGTGTCACATAATTACTGTCCCAATTTTTATATTCAGTTCAATGGATCATGCACTTCTCAGGTAAACATCCCGTGATCAGCCAGTCAGCCCGGAAGTGGCCACAGAGAATAGAAGTCGAATCCAAGGCCTGCCTCGTAAAGCAGGCTCCAACTTTGGGAGCAAATCTTTGAGTGCGCACAAGGGGCCAGCCAGCAAAGGAGGCACGATCTGCCCAGTACGGCAAGGAAACAAGAGCCACCGGATTCGAGACCATTTAGTTCTTTCTTCATGTTCTCCTATAGCTGAAACAGGCTATGTGAACCGCCCATAAACGAGGACTTCCACTGTTCATTCAACAAATCAACCGTTTACAATGGGATGCTACCGATTTCTACTGTAAGAACAAGATCACACCGCACTTTGATTTTCTCTGATTTGTGTTGGGAGTCGGACTAGAAATCAGATTAGGACATGTCCAGGCTGAACTCGGGAGTTATTGGATAAAATTTACTAAACAAGCCTATTAAGGAGAGAGGAATATTTTAGACCGCCAAAAGAAGGCCTCTGAATTTTGCGCTTCGCTTTTCACTCTTTGTATGTAGAGCTCCAAAGTATGTGCTTGCTCATTTATGCTATCACTCGGCATAGCATCTTCAGCTAGCTGAACTGCTGCCATTTGAGATATTTGAAAGTTCTCCGCGGTGTGTTGCAGCTTCCTTGCAGTTGCTTCCTCACTGGTCATTACAAGGGATCCCAGTAAAGATTTGAGTTCATGCTTCGCTCCAGCTGTTAGAGACATGCCTTTCAAATGCTCTACCAGAGCCATCTCCTCACCAGGGCTACAAATGTCAAGTAATTATTTTGTCCATGAAATTTTGACTCAATTCCAACCTAGTAAAAGAGAGGAGATTTGAAATTAAATACCAAAATACCTTCCAGGACGGATTTTTCCTCTCTTTCTCTGTTGTCTCATGTCTCTGGCCTTGCTTGCCGCACTTGAGATGATGGAAGACGTGGTGGTCTTCCTGGTCCTGCTCATGGAATGAGGCAAACACTTTAACTAAATGGTAGTGATATCATCCTTCAGCGGACTTTGTTGATGTAATAAAATATTATATATATTCAGGGTCGAAATTTAATCCAATTAAGTGGTAATAAAGTTTGGTAGAGTCTAGTTGAAAATTGAATAAAAAGATGTCCAACCCGAGAATTTGCCAGACGCTAAGAAAGTGAATGCTGGGCACACTAAAAACAACTAATAACTGCGTAGAACCAATAAATCTACCGAAGAATAATACACTATGGATCCAAAGCTATATGACGAGTAAAGTCATACCTTGTGGTGTAAGCACTCATTCCACTGAAATTACTGCTAGCCTCTGAAGCGGTATCATCATCAAGATCACTCATTGACCGTTCCTCTGCCTGCAGCTTTGCCGCAAGAAGTAATCTTCTCTGTCGAACAGCTAAGTAGCGGGCCAGATACTTCCCTACTTTTTCCAAACTTTCCTCGTATTCTCCTATCAGCATGCTTGCACATTCCAAAGATGCATTCTTCACTTCCAAGATTAAATCCTCTCTCCTGTGCAAAAATGCAACCCTCAAAGCTTCCTCCCAGTCTCTTGCACTAATTAACAAATTAATGCCCTCATTTACATCTCCACAATACTCCAGAGCAATTTTGGCAGCTTCCCCTGGTTTACCAAGAGCTTGAAGTTCTTCAGAAAGCTCACGAGCCAGTTGCATGACCTCATCTTTTCCCATCTCAAGGAGCCCAGTCACTGTAAGCACACCACTCCAATTACCACAAGCACGATATGACTTTAAAGCCTTTTCCAAACTGAAACAGCACAAATAAGTTGTAGCAGCGTCCTCGAAACATTTTTCCCCACTAAGATGATCTCCCCATGCCTCGAGGACTTGCTTCCTCATGGCAGGATCATTGATAAGTTGAAGTCCCAAAGGAAAAAGTTGAGGATTTTTCTTCATGAGGTTCATAAAATCGTCATAATGAGCATCTCCTGCAGAAACGATGTGTTTGAGAGCATTTGCATACCTGCGCAGCCTAAGGTCAATATTGTAGCACATCAAGAGAACTGGCATGCGTTCCAACTCTTGAAGGAAAGGAAGAAATTCTTTTGGATCTCGCTGCGAGTTCAATGCTACTATAGCGGCAAGGTTCAAATCATAAAGGCCTAAAGCAGCCTCAAACACAGCCTCGGAATCAGATAACCACAAGAGATGCTTCAAAGCTTCTTCAGCAGAAGGGTAAGACCTTCTTTTAGGGTCATTTGAACTTGATAATTCCAATTCACGAGTAACTTTTATTCTCACCAAAGCTTCTTCAAGCAATGGGGATCGCTACGAGCAAGAGTAGTCAATATACAAAGCTCCCTTGCAGGGCTTTCTGGTAGTTGTTCTTCAAGAGCCTTCCTTATGGCCAGCAGAACAGAAGAACCCTTGTTATTGACATCAAGACCTTTCAGGTCTCTAGCTTTCAGATCTTTGACGTCCTTTGAGCAAGGTAAAGATATGATATCTCCGTACAGTCCCTCTGTGACATTCTCATTCTTTATGGCACAAACAAACTCAGTTATGTGGCTCAAATTGTTAGCCTGCCTAACAAACTCTGCAGCTGATTGGAGGAATGCTTGCCAACCACAATGGTCAACAATGACGTTGAAATCTATCCTATGCCGCCTCACCATGAGTAGTGCATCTCTGAAGCGCTCTTGGACCAATGCATTGACGATAGAGGCCAGGACTAATTTTCTAGGGTAGATACATTCCATATTTCCCCTAGTTGTTTGTAATATGATAGCAGCTTCATCTCCATGAAGGACGCCAACAATTTTGGCACTTCTTTCCCATATATTTATAAACGTTTTAATTTCCTCTCTTCTCCTGTTACCAGTGTGGATGAAATTTTCATACATTTCTAATTTTCCATGCAAGATATCATTAATGCCAACTATGTAGAGCAAATCCTGTTTAGTGGCAAGAATTAAATGCGTGATCACTTGATCAGCCAAATTGGAGTACAATGAAAAACTGCTGCAGTTGCTGCACAATATCCTCCCACCAACACTCAACCTGCCAATGTCATTGAGTCCAAAAAGCAAAGGCTTCAATGATCCACCATCAACAACTGAAACCACACTCATCCAAGGGCAAGATGATAAGAAACTCAAATCATTATGTTTCAGGGCTCCTATCCTACTCGTATACTCAAAAATTTTTCCTCCATCAAACTGAATATAAGCTGAACATCTTTTGGTGGGGTTGGGAGCAATACCGATAACCTGCCCTTCCAGAGAGTTTTGATGGGAGATTTTTGCATGCCAGCCCGAGCATGTCAGCAAACCTGGGACATGATCCTCAGAGCATGAAAGCTCAATTTCCTGCAAATAAAAGCCAAGAATCCCATCCTCATTCGATGAAGTTCTGGACAAGTAATGATCAAAACCATAACGGGAAACAGCAAGCAGTATATGCGAATCCAACCATATAAGATGCACAACAGATCCAAACACAGATTCAGATATGGAGGCTTCAACAATAAATTGTTTGCCTTCAAGTTCATCCCAAGTATCAACTGTGGGGAGCTCTACGACACACAAACAACCATCTGATAGAAAAGCAGCCAAACAGTTCTTAGAATTCTTGGAATATAAAGATATCTCCCGGACAGCAGTCGGGAATTTCAGATTGAATAGATACATAGGAGGTGGCATAAGAGACAAAGCAAGGGGAGTCACAAAAATCTTGGAATCATCAACAACTAATGATATTGAGTTCTCTGTGACAGCCGTATTCCAGATGAAGTTGTAAAGTGTGATATGCCCCCCAAGAGTCCAACAAATCAACTGCATTGGCTTTGTCGGGTCCCACATGAACTTCACTCCATCCTTCTTAGAGTACCTAATTTCATGCTTTAAGTACCAATGATTATTGCTGAACAACCAGATCTTTACAGCATCATGTTTCTCACATCTGACAATGGCTGCAAGAAGATCTGATGTGCAATTCCACCTCAGAATGTCTATTGTTGAATCCATTTGCTCATTGATGCTGAATGAGCTTCTTTCTAACCCATTCCTCTCAAAGAAAACTATTGATGGGCACTCATTATCTGTTTTCCTGTCACAAACAGCCGCAATTTTTGCTCCACTTGGCATCCATTCAATTGCTGATCCCATAAATGCCTTTGATTCTGAAGTAGCATGCAATGCCCCTGAATCTCGTTCCCATACCTTGATCCTCTTAAGCAAGGTATTAGAATCAGAAACTTCACTCAGTGTCACAAAGTACTTCCCATCACCTCGCCAAGAAATGGGACACTCATATCTAGAAAGGTGGGTTCACCTGAAAACCATAAGCCCACTCATTAAATTTTCAAATTTAATCAAACCCCCCCCCCCCCCCCCAAAAAAAAAAAAAAAACCGCCATCATAAAGGAAAAACAAAAGTCACCCTGATATAATCATTCTAGATAGGAGGAAATTTAATTGCAACATAAATTTCGTCCAATTAAGACGATGATACCGTTCAAGCATATATAAGTGGTGAATTATAAGCCTTTTTATTCGTTCTATGTTAGTCCTTTTCAGCTAAGGTTAATTAGAAACCCAACACTAGAGCCAATCTATCAGAAAGTGTATAGCTTCGTAGAAACAAGTGGCAGCAGAATATGCCATGCACGAAAACTTGGAAAAAAACCAAAAAAAAAAAAAAAATCAATAATGGCAGAAAGTCATGGAAAAGGGTCCTTACGTACGTCAACACCTTCAGGAACAACCACCAGTGCAGTCTCATACAGCAAATCCCAATCATGAGTCATAACCAGTATCTGCCCCAGACGACTTAATACAGCAAGCACATCCCCGTCAGGACTGGGTGAGATGCACCTAACCCCACCCTCCACTTTGCCAACCATAGTGGTTTCATTTCCATCCACACCATGCAGCAACAAAAGCCCATCAAAAGTCCCTATTACCAGCGCCTCTTTCTCCATCAGGTACTCCAAGGCGGTGATGTAGTCATTGGGCTCCAAGTCGATGGAATCCACGTCCGCAGATAAGCTCCACGCCCTTTCATTCTGGGGGGAAATTCGCAATAATTCAAAAAATAGAATGGAATAAAGAATGGAATTCAGAAAACGAAGGCATAGATAGTGCTTACATGGAATGAGGAGAGATGAGTGGTGTAAATACGGTTGGAAGAAGAAGCAAAGAACAAGCGGCTCCGCTCGATATCGAAGGCCGAGAATAGTACGGATTCGTCTTCTTCCTTCGACTCTAGCTCGAGCTTCGAAGAGAGCTCCAAGTAAAGCTTCAGATTGTTCATTCCGGGCTCTGTGTAGAGTGCGGCAAAGACCTGAAAATTCAAATCAGGGCTAGAGAGAGGAGGAGGAGAAATTGTGCCCTAGTTTTTTGCACTGGGTGGTTTTGAGGGTTTAAGGTAAAGCCTAGGACTAGGAGCCAGGAGCCAGGAGCCAGGAGGAGCAAAGAAAGAAGAGGCGCCTGAGAATTTAATCTGGGTCGCCCAGAATACTAACCTTTATGGTATTGGGTCGGATTGTTGGGTGTGTCGAGCCCATTCGAAGAAAAAGGGTTTCTAGGCTGGGAGAGCTCGAAGCCCAGATACCAAACAGAAGCCCAATCTATGTACTTCAGCTGAGAGGGCTTGGCCAAAGTCCAATAATAACTAAATTTTAGCCAATATATACCAAAAAACCACCACATTGGATTGGGCATCTCAATAAAATTTTAGACTTCTACTACAGTGATTCTCCAAATTGGTAGATGAACAGTAGGTTAGCCAAACATTAAAATATTCAATTCTCACTCCTCTCACAAAATATGTAAGTATTTTTTGTAATTAAGAAATTTGATTCGATTTATTATTATTAAATATAAAATGTGATAAAAATAAATTAATTAGTTAATATTAATTAGAATATTAATTATGAAGTTAATTATAATGATAAGTTAATTATAATATAATTATTATTAATATTAATTTAATATTTAATAAATGTGATAAATATTAATATTAATTTAATTAGAATATAATAATTATTAATATTAATATTTAATGTTAATTTAATATTTAATAAATGTAATAAATATTAATTTAATTTAATTATAATATAATTATTATCAATATTAAATTGGTAGAATTATAAAATGTGATACAAATAAATTAAATAAAAAATTATTAAATTAATAATATTTTATTATTATATAGAGAGTAAATGGCTAATCCAATGTAGAGATTGAATTTAAATGAAATAGGCAAATGCAAAAAAATATGATATTGGCTAAATTTTAAAGAGGAATTTGATCAAGTCAATGAAGATGCTCCGAGAAGCATAAATGCCATGATTGCTTATATTTTCTTGGAAAACTTGTTTTACAAGGATTTGAACTTTGATGTCGACAATTTTTGTTGTGCATTTATCTATGGACAATGCTATTCGGCCCTGACTTTGCCCCTAGTGCAAATTTTTTGTTTTAGCTTTTTTTTTTTAATATAAATAAAACACACTTAAAAAAAAAAACACTTTCAAAGTGGGGGGCATTTTGGGAAGTAAACTAGCATTTTCCAAAAATAAAAATAAAAAATTGCATTGGGGGGCAAAGCGGGGGCATTTTGAAGGGACAAACTAGCATTTTCCATTATTTATATGAGGTAGAGATGTCATTCGATCAAAAGGTTATTTAGTCACTTTATTTAAATTCCGAAGGAAATAAAGTTAATTATCTTAATCAGACTCCATAAAGTTCATATTTGACCTGTGAGCTCCCCTTAAACAATAGTCTAGCAAAGGAAAAAAGGATTGGGGGATTTGGGTTCAAGCTACTGAAAAAGCTTTAATGCAATTTTAACCCCCACATAGAAATGGATAAGGAAACTGCATTATGGCAGGCGAGTTAGGAATATCAAGGTGTCCATGCAATCCAGCAACTCGGCCAATCTTAACAAGTCCATTATCGTTAAATCGATTCTTGAATAATAGCAATCCACAAATAATAACTATTAATCAATAAATAAAAGAAAGAAAACAAGCATTTCCAGTAACACTATCCATAACTACCGAAAAATGCTTTCACCTTCATTTGATCTATAGACTATTAAGTACAAGTACAAGAACATGGGTAATTACAATTTATCAACACGGTAAGACAGTATCATCCCCCATAACAAAGGGAACAAAATGGAAGACAACAAGAACCACCCTAAAAATAGGAAAGAAAAGAGAATACAAAAGAAGAAAGCGAAAAACCACTAATCTCTCTCTCTAATCCCAACCCTGACGGCTCTTCTAAACCGTATCCGAGTATCTTCACCACCAAAACCTTGCTTTGCCAGCTAAGTGAAAACTAAAACCTCTTTTGTTTTCTATCCTGTGCTTATTTCTGGTGTCTTCGTGAGTCGTTAACATCTTACAACATTCTGATAGCGTTACTGGAACCCACCAACTTACAAAGATGTTCAACCTAAACTAAAATGGTATCAGCTAGACTCCAGGCCTCTCTCCTCACTAAGAAACAAAACTGACCCCAAGCTTCCATGAACAAATGCTGTCTTACTGGCCTGACATCCTAACTATTCTACTATATCTAAAGTAGATTTTAATCAAATAGAAAGCCCTTTTCTTTTGCTGCTTCCACCACAGTGCTAGCATTTCCTCTGGTCTTAGATAGGTTATAATAGAATTTCCACAAATTGACAGAGAACGGATATACTGAAAAAGCTTTCTCGTAAAACCTTTCAGAGATGGCCTCATTACCTGCAATATTGCCCAAAATATCGGCAGCTTCTACCCATACATACTCTGGTGGTATTGGAATAGCATGAAAGATTGCACCGACCAATGTCGAGCTCGCCCAAAACAAAATCCCAGCAGAAGCAACATTGGTAAAGTTGTAGTTTCTGCTTAACAACTTGCAGACAGACATGGCTAACGGGTAGTTAGATGGTAATATCTCCAAGATGGCTTCGACAAAATCCACCAAATTCTTCAACTCACCAAACTTGGGTAAAAGAGATGGGCCATACCAAACTTCAAGCAGCAAGTTAACCAGAGAGAAATCAAATGAAACAGGATTTAATATGTTATTAACTAGCTGTTGAACTCTTGGTTTCTTGACATCATCAATGAATTTTCTTGATAATGGCACAGAGATGAGGAAAAGTCGGGCATCATCCAGATAACTCTCCAATATGTTCTTGATCCCAACGATAGGAGAATCCTCCTTCAATGATAATTTGGCAATGAGCAAAAACATGGCATGCTCTCTCAAGCAATGCTTAAACCATTCTGGAGTAGCAGCCTTCATTGCCCAGTCAATGGCTAACTGGGCTTCAATGTGGTTATTTAGCAATAATTTTTTAAGAGAAAGATTGAGATAACCAAACATTAGATCTATCCCATTAGGATTGGAATTCGATGTTTCTGGACTTGCATTTGAAGCCAATCCTTGTGAGCGACAAGACTTACCACCATCCACGGCCTCTGATAATCTGCTTTGATGACATTGAACTTCCCAGATTGAGTGAAACCAACGGATAATAAGTTCCTTCGCAAAATCCAAACTTGCATTCTGGAGGGCATATTCAACGTATTGATTCCAGATACAGTGAATTCCAGGGGCTTCTTTTGGCCAGTTTCTAAGAGCATCCTCAAACCCTAAATAGCTCAAATCTCCAAAATCATGTTTCAGTGTCCGTGCCGATATTAAAACGAGTTCTAAGCAAGATGGGTACAACTTAATATATTTGTCCAACAAGTTTCTCACGCTTTCTAAGCAATCAAGTGCCATCAGGCACCTAATAAGGTTGACAGCAAAAAGCTGTGCTGATCTCAGATTACTTTCACTTTTATGGGATTCAGAATAGAGATACGAATCAACAGAACTCGCTGCTGCTTCCACAAGCTCAACAGCCCTCCGTTTCTCATCATCTATCAGATCAACAAAAGGCCATTCTATTTCAAGTTCTTTCTCACATTCAAACCTCTGTACCACAGCATCAGGCAGTTTCCTGTAAATAACTAAGTACACACGACAAACCCATAATACACATTTGTCAGAAATTTTTAAGCATGCAAGAATGTCTGAGTGTGAAAGAGAAAAGGGCTCATTAGAGATTTTCATAGCAGGGAAGAGCCCATAGCTTCTCTGGATGGCCTTCTCAACATTCCCAGACATGCGCAAACAATCCATCATCTGCAAAAACAGGTCTAAGATGCATGCACTATCACGCATTCTGTCCTTGTCAGAAGCAGATGCATGGCGACAAAGCGCTTTGATGGCTGCATCATATGCAACCAACCGGCCATCAACTTGTGTACGACTGTTGATGTACATAAGCCAGAGTTCATAAGATCCTTCATTGTGTTTGACCTGAATAGCAAGAGAAAAGTGTTTCCATATGGCAATTCAATGTCAGTTCGCTGAAGAGAACCATAAAAGTGCTTAAACTAGAAACAGACAGGAAATGCAGGAAAAATAAGGTGGAATATGCTATGAAAGAACAAAGACAATTAGAAAAATGATGGCAAGAAGGTTTTCCTATACAAAGAAACATTCTGCATTAATTTCAAACAAAACCATATTATTTTTACTTCTCCTTGTAATCTAACTTTCATGAGCTCTCTGTTCTTACATTTTTAAGAGCAGGGAATGCATGACCTTAAAGCTCCAACACAAACAGTAAAAGAAACAAGATTCAAGAGCTCAACGATCCCATTTCCTTTTTACTAATTTATCCCTCAAATAAGTAGAGTTCCAGCCTTGCCCATTGAGAGAGACTTAATTTCGCCCAGTTGAAAAGATAAGTACAACTCAAATGCGGAAGCTTTCATTAACTACCATAGACATCTGGAAACACAAACTATGTATTTGAAGCTCAAGTATAACCACTTTTCAAGTCAACCAAAAGAACGTTTATTGCTGTAAAACAGAAAAGAGATGCTCTCGAGAAAATAACCAACACTAACCATCCCCTCCTTGCCCCCAACCCAATCAAGGAAAGAAAAAGAGACTAAAAAAACCGCCATGACAGAGTATGTTGGTTGGAGCCAGATTTATAGTATGTGGGCGGCATGCATTTGAGCACCATGGGTATATTTCACCCTACTTGATCTCACACACTGGATGGTAACAATCATGCATAAGCAGCATCACATACTAAAAAAAACTCTCATCCAGCGCTTATTACTAGGCAGATGAAACAACAAATCAATACAATCGTGAATCCAGATATAGGATATAGATTACAAGAGTCAACAAATCCATACAAGTCAAACATGATAAATTTCAGTATGAAGCACTGCTATGGAGAATCAGGAAGTCCCATCAGGTGTGTAGACAGCTGCCATCAATACATATCAATAGGACTTTTTTTTATAGGTAATGCATATCATTAGGACTAATAAATCAAAACCATATAGATAGAAATCTTTAGTGCCTTCTTAGAGTTACCAATGCTAATAGCAACAACACCTATAAGCCTGTCTCCACACTTGCAGAAACTCCTCATTCTTCATAGCATACTCCATTTATAATAGGAAGCATATAAATAACATACCGCATAAGAGAACATGTCATCCTTCCCAACTGATTTCGTATTGCTATAGTAAATAAGTAGATAAAAAATCCAGAGTGTTACAGAAGTTGGATCAGTCTCAAGAGCTCGTGACAGCACATCGAGAGCCTACAAAGCTCAAAAATATGAGATGAAAATATTGGCAATGCAGGATGATATTCCAAATGCACAAAATAAAAATTACCTTTTTCACACCCTCTATATTATTAACCTCCTGATTGAGAATAATAAGCGCCATCTCAACGGATTGATCATTATTGGCCAAAGCTTGTTCGAGTTGATTCTAAGCATACATCATGTAAGAAAAAAGTTAGCATGGATGAGACAAAAAGGGACCAAACAATGCTATAAAACAGTTGCTCATGAATAAAAAACAAATTGGAGACTACTGGAAGTTGTGACCACTAAAAAGATAGCAGCGATATGCAGGCTAGGCATCTAAATCAAGAGAATAACCTATTTTTATATGAAGAGGAAAATCAAGATAATAAGCAATGAACAATAAACAAACCAATATGCTGTTTCTACTCTGGAAATATGATGACTGCCTGTTCCAATTGCCATCAATCTCTATACGACCATCACTGCCATGCAAGAATGGACCATCCGCAGGGAAAGGTTTTCGATGCATATTTGATATTGCTAAGGAGATGCTGAAACACTTTTCCCACCATTGACTGGTCACTCGTGCTAGAACAGACTGATATGAAAGCGGATCAGCTCTAAGCATATCTAATCCAACTAGATAAGTTGGAGAGACTGTAACATCAAAAAACTTGGGACCTTTTGTTGCACCACTACATGCTCGTTGATGTAAGATTAATCCTGGTTGAGAACCTGCAGAAGTGTTTTTTTTTTATATAAGTAAAAGTAAAGTTTTAGTGATAGTAAAGGCATAGCCCAAGTACACCAGTGGTATACAACGAACATGCCTAATTACAACTAAGCACTAGTGAGAGATACAATCAAATCATGAAGATTGTCCGTATTACAAGAACCTGCAGAAGTTATATTTATCCAATTTGAGTATCTGCAAAACTACTATTCAGGAAGTAAGCAATATAATGCAGGTCTCAAAAATCACCACAGAAATTTACATACCGGCACAATCAGGATCATCATGCTGATACATATTTCCATTAGAGTAGTCCTTAACATGTTGCCAAGGACATTCATCATTGTTGCATTTTCCTCGAAGCTCATACATGCAAAGGGGCCAAAATGGATTAACTGTGGGGTTGCAGGTATAAGAACCAAATTCTCTTCCACTTAAATCTTTAATTGCATTTGCTATTGCAGTGTTCCTCTGAATCTTGTTAGAGTTAACATGAGCACTCTCTTCATTGTAAATATCATTATCCTGACTTTGCTGATCTCTGGTCTGCAATTCTACTAAACCGATTGGAGACATAACCTTCAGATGACAAAATGCACTCCTCAAAATTGAAGGAGGTGAAGATGACACAGAATTCAGCAAGTGGTGACCTTGCCTAACAGATAATCTGCAGTCCTGGGAATCAGTAGTGGAGTGAGAGTTTGAAGCATTTTCAATTTGATGCTGGTTCCGAACATCAAGAGAAGGCTCAATGATACTTCTTTCTTGCCTATTAGTGCCTAGATTAGGGTAAAACAAGATAAAAATAAATAAATAAATAATATAAGTTCGAGTGGAATAAATCACTTTACTCTATGCGGATTGATATCAAATGGATCCTCATAACTAAAGACAATAGACATAATATAGAGTTTTGATTACAAGTTTGATAACAATTTATACTAGATAGTTGGATCTGATTGGATGGAAAATTCTATACACCATACTACCATCTCACTTTCATCTCATTAAGTAAGATGTGGCACATTTATCACCATTAAATGATCATTTATTGCATGCTTATTTATCATCTAATGGTGATGAATGTACCACATACTACTTAGTATGATCAAAATAGGATGAAAGTGTGGTGTATAGCATTACTCCTGATTGGATTGATGCTGCTTACAAATTTCAGTACAACTAAGAAAGCACATGAGATTAAATATCAGTTTCGAAAAAATTAAATCCTACTAGCATTTCCAAATAGATTTAGCCACAGCCAAATCTCGCATCACAATTACAAGCTTTTTTCATGGCATAGCTGACACTAACTACTAAGAAATTTCCATGCCCGAAAAATTAAATCCCCACTCAAGTTCCTTAAGAAAAAGTAGTTTTTTTTATAAGTTGAATAAAAAGAAGTTTTTACACTGTAATTCATGATATTTCTGGTAGATCTTTGTCAGAAAAAGAAAGGTTTTGTCAAATAAAATATATGCGAAGGACCAGTAAATTACATAATAGAATTGAAAGACAATGAAGACCAAACCACAAGCCTACCATGCACATGGCTTTTGTCTTTTCTAAACAACAAAACAGGCATAGTCCAAGTACACACGACAAATACAATAGAAGACACCTAATCAAAAACTAGAAATAGATACAAGAAAATCATGAAAGCCGAGTCTGTTGAAATCTATAGGAATTGCCCATGACAATAGTGTCCATGGTTTTTTATTCTCCAACCAACAAAAGTTCATAACATTATTATGTTTTTTTCTGACATAAAGCCTCACCAAAGCATCAGCCCCACCCTTGGGGAGTAAATCCCATATATACAACCCCACCCATCAAAATTGTGTCAATTAATCCAATAAAACTTCTATCCGAAATTGAACCTCGTAATGACCCAGGAAAAGTGCTAACCACATCTACACCATAACACCAAAAAGACTAGTTTATTTGAAACTTCTCGAGAATCACTTACAAAGTGCAATTTCACCAAGTCAATAATGTGGGACTTAGCACCCATGATTACCTTTATAACCTACCCACTAAATGTATGTTACGCATATTCCCAATGTGGGATTGGGGCTGGGTGCTAAATCCAGGATGCCCAAGTCTACAGCTCATCTCACACTTGCGCATGGATACTAGACTATACCCCAACAGGTAACATCATTATAAGCCATTCAAACTATAGATAAGAAGAGGAAAAAAAAAAACACCAAATCTTATATTCAAGCATGTTTAATAGGTAGTACAGTTGTTTAATAACCAGCATGATAAAACAGGCTCTACTCTCAACATGGCCTAAATAAGTAACACCTTGTTTTGTTACACAGATGAGATAAAAATTGAAAGTTGAATAAAATATTGTTAGAATATTATTTTTTAATATTATTTTTGTTTTGACATTTGAAAAAATTGAATTATTTATTATATTTTGTGTGGAAATTTGAAAAAATTGTAATGATTATATAAGATGGGATGAGATGAGAGAAAATGAGGTGAGATGAGATAGTTTGAACTGTGTAACCAAACCAAGCCTAATTGTTATATGAAGATACTAATTGTTATGTGAAGATACAGCAAGACCACCTCACACATTCCTGTAAGAAAAGTACCTCCGTGACCGTGTTTTGTATGTTTCTCTATCCCTGATAATGAACCGTTCCCAGTATGTGTTCTTTCCCTTCCAACATCGTTTTCAGCCGCTTGTTCCACTGCATGTTCTGTGTTATCACATGAACTGATATTCTTTGATAAATTTCTTGTCCCTAACTGTGCAAATAGTTTAGATCTTAGCGTTGCTTCAAGAAGCAAAGTATCCTGGGAGCTATCAATTAAAATTTTTTTGTTTGACTCATTATTTGAGTTATTTTGCCCATTTACAAATTTTTTTTCTTTTATATGACATTCATTGCTGGGTTGAATAGATTCAACGTCAAATGGAAAAGTCTCCTCATCTTCATCTGCTGAAATATTTGCATCATTGGAAGGAGATCGAATTCCATCAGCAGCATTATTGCACCTATGAGGCAAGGGTTCTGATGTACTGGCATCTAGTTCACTGCAAGGTTCAGACCCCAGATTGTGTCCACCCAATTGTCGATGTACTGCATTGATGGGAGCATTGCCAATAAAATGGGTATTTGAACCACATCCTGGTTGCATAAAACCATCAAATTCAGGCTGCATATGATGGCCGGGAGTGGGTATAAGATTCGCATTTTCAGACATGCTATTTGAATAATCCAACCCCACCCCAGCATGTTCATGCTGCATCGAGGATGAGAATAAACTGGAGTTCTCCATAAAATAAGATCGTAAGTGGGCTGAATAGTGTTCCCTTCTGCGATAAAGATCAATACATCTAGCGTTAGCCTCAACCAAAGCCCTCTGAGCCTTACGATATGCTTTAAGAGTATTTCTTTCCTCAATTTCACATCTGCGTCGGTGCTCTTGTGCTTCCTCCAGATCCTTATCCAATGATCCCTCCATTTCAACTAAAGATTGTATTGTTATGTTGCTGTGCTCAGAGACATTTGAATTGCCCAAATAATTCCAAAAGCTAGCATTGTTCAGTGATCCCTAGGATACAATAAGAGAAAGATAATAATAAAAATAAAAAGAATGCAATTAAATTTAACACAAAACGAACTAGAAAAATATCTATCACCTAAAAAGAGAAAAACATCAGAAGCAGAAGCACATATAGGCCTTCATGCCTGGTGACTGGAAACGAACCTGGCATACGTTGTTGAATGAGGGCTCGAGTGTCATATCATTAGGTATGACTTCATGATGGTCTCTACCTCTTATCAAATTGTTCTGAGTTGTTGCTTTGTATAAGAGGGAACCAGGTGGTTGATGGCAACCAATCCCAGTTTCTTGACTCAATTCCAAACTGCTCTGTAATGTGAACAAATATTAAAAAATACATACAAAATGCAGAGAATTCTGAGCCATATTTCTAATATGTTCATAAGATTCCAAGCAGGTCTGTATGATATATATAATAGGAGTGATGCAAAACAAATCAAAGCAGACTGAAGAAAATTACGCAATAGAAGTGCAGCATAAATGATGAATATTTTTTTTTTTTACAATTAATAAGAAATTTTATTACCAAGAATAGGCACAGCCCAAGTACAAATAAACTAGGAGCTGCTTTTAAAGGAATCAAATTTTTAAACCTTGCTATGGAGCATAAACTAAGAGCAGCAACTATTGCTTAATTAAAATATTAACTCACCAAATTCTTTGGCAAAGCATTGGAAGTTATATTTGCTAGAGGTGTAGTCTGGTTTAAAACAGCACAAGAATTCACCTGCCTACTACTCCTGCCAGACTGATTACAACCAGTATTGATGTCAGCACCTGCAGAGCATAAGCACGGCACTAGTTGGGGCATCTCAAAGCACTCCTATGTTAAATTTTCAAAGTAAATTATTACCATCATTAGCCATGCTGGGCATACTTTCAGGTGAAACAGCAACACATTTGTCATCTTGCCTTTTCAATTTAACAATACTTGACTCTGCTCTCCGCAAGGAAACTTCTCTTTGGCTACAATCAGCCTTATTCAAGTTTTGCAGACTAATGCTTTCCAATGCTGTCCCTTCTGATACAAGAGTAGATTTTGTAGCAGGTATCTCTCGCTGGTCTCCTGAATTTAGCTGGGCATTGATAGATCCACCAACTTTTAAGCGTTTCTTGTCTGGCTCTTTCGATTCCAACTGTATAGAATTGGCAGAAGTTGCATCATGTTTCCGAGCTGTGTCATTTTTTATATTAATAGCATTGTGATCCCTGTCCAAAACTGAAGCAGATTCCTTATTTTGTTGGGCAGACTTGTGCTTCAATTCATTTTCTCGAAGAGCAATCTGTTGCCGCAAGTCCTGAAGTTTAGTATTGTTCAAACCCACACCCTTGTCACCGCTGTGGTCTTGGTCTAAACTTTTTTTTACGGAATTAAAATTTCTCCATCGTGATCCTTGTTCAACTGATGAGTTTCCAGCACCCCTGGAATTGGCTCCCTGGATAGCGGTTGTCGCAGACATAAATGGGCGGCTTAAAGAAGTTTTTTTGGGTAATACTTTGTTTACATTTCTTGCAGTCTGCCGTAACTTGGTCGATTCTGCTGAGGATGGCACAGACAGTCTTCGGTTACCCTCCATCACCGTCATGTTGCCTTTAGTTTCTAAGGCTTTATCCTGTCTATACTCTTCAGAGTCACTGCCACTGTCATCATCTGAAAATCTTATAACAAGGTTATTATTGTTGGGCCCCAAAGGGGGACGCCAAGCAGTTGTAGCAGATTTAAGTGGCACTCGGTTTTTATCAGAGCTCTTTTGAAATTTTGGTTGCATAGAAGTTCGGCAATGGATATCAATGGAGCCTGTAGAATTATTACCAGAAAAAAATAAATAAATAAATAAAATAAAATAAAATTGCCTTCCCAGATAAGCTCATTGAAGATACTTTTAAAAACATAATATTTATTAATGAAAGTCAATTCCAAAAATATAAATAAATCAATAAGATGAAACAAAAAAGGCCACTCTTCAAACCTTAAGAAACCACCATAAAATATACAAATTTAGAAACAGAATAAATGTTGAGTTATAGTCTCAAATTGAGACCCATCAGCATAAGGTATAGAAAAGATACATATCAACATATGAATATCAGATGTACTTTTCAAAAAATAAAAAAAATCACATGTATTACGAGCTTAGAAGGAGATAGTATGTATTACAATGGTACTGATCTAGCAGGTCTGACCCCACGGAGTATGATGGCAAGAGAGCAGACTTCTCTATAGAAGACTATTTGCACTACTTCTAATATATCCTTAAATAGCAACTGGATAGATACCAATAGATACCTTTTGTAAACTCATTTGTGATTAACTAAATTAACATGCATTAGTTAATAAGTTTTTTCAAATACAACACTGCATATATAGTTTCACATTAGAAAGAATGTAGTAGTATGCATGTTGATAATTTTTTTCAAATACAACACTGGATATATGGTTCTGCATTAAAAAGAATGTGGTAGCAGCAAAAATAAGCTGCAGAGCAAGCCAGCCAGCAGTTTGGAGTGCAAATCAAAGGTTAATCAATACAGGGCATGAGTATCCGGACACATAGGATCATTTTTTTTAAGTATCCGAACACAGGATCATAAATTATAGCAAGATTCGGTATGCTCTCTTACATCAAAGAGTAGATCAAATATGGGCTTCCCAACAGGACTCCATGTATCCAACAATTCCATAATATTGTTTATAAATGGTCCAAAGCTTTTCTAAATATTTATAAGAGATTAGAAGATTGATCAAATGTTAAGCTCAACAAAATGAATTGGTTCTTCACAAACTGTATATACAGAGTTTGATCTATAGGATGATAGATCTTGAAACCCTACAATTAATGTGTTTTTCTAGTGGAATCTAAGGTACCTTGCCCAAGAAACCTAATATAAGTTTGCCCCAAAAAACTAACAATTATATTTCTCTATTCTTGTTTTCACTTGTAACACTTACCCGCCTGAATGCCTTGGGTAACTTTGATCACTGGAGGAACGGGAATATGCCCTGCAGGTGGCGCAGCAGTACCGGCGGACTGAAGGGCAGAACAAGCGGGATTTTCCTGTCAGGCAACCAGAAATAACCCATTGGAAATTCCATTCCACACGCGCGCGCGAGCGCGATACTTCTAGAAGATAGAAAGAAGAAGTGAAGGTGGGAGAACGGGTGGGAAAGCTTTATATAACGCAATGTTTTCACTGCAATGGCTTGGAGTAAAATATAATCAAAGTTTCAAATCCGAATAATGCTGCTATATAGGATATAACAACAAATATTATTGAAGAACCTAAAAATTAAATATAGTAGGTGAAAAAAGAAAACATTAATATGTACGCAGAGAAAAATATGAAAACTATAGAAAACAAACCATTGAAGAATGTATAAGAAAAACATTAATATAGATATACCAGAGACTTTGGATATCGGAAAACTATACGATGGAATATGAGTTCAAACTTCTAAATCTCAGATTTATTATCATTTGTGACCCGAAAGTAAAGTAAAATAAAAGATTAATTTAGCCCAGCCTACAGATTAATGCAAATAATCAACTAAACTGAAGTAACATTTCGTATTTGGAAAAAGTGAAAACGCGTTTTCTTCTAATTATCCTCTGTTTCCTCGGCGACCAAACAGAATCCAGCTGACCAAAGTAAACATTGTTAACTCAAAGAAACCCTTAACGGAAAGCAATCTCGCTAACAGTCCGTATACGATGAAAGTGGTTTGGAGAACAGTACGTTGTCGTCGTCGCCGTCGGAGGAGGAAGATAGCTCGCCTTCTTCTCTGACTTTGGAGGAGGGCTTATGAGCGAGCTCTGTGTTAGGGTTCGAGTCCGCGGGTTTTGACGCCGCGGCGTCATCGATCTCCTCCATCCCTCTCTCTCTCTCTCTCTCTCTCTCTCAACCTCTTTCTTCTGTAAAGAAAGCGGTCTCAAAATAATCCAAACTCGTGACCGATCGCTGAGCGAAGAGGCGGTTAACATTGAAATAAAAGAGCGATCGTGGGGCGGCCCGATCTCTAGAGAGAGTAGAGACTCTAGTCTCTACTCATTAAATGACTTAATTATCCTTCTTGTGATATTTATAGGAAAATAGTTTTGTACAATTCGTTTTTTAATAATCATGCATTAATTGATTAAACAATCAATACATCTCTGCTTCGACAGAATACATGGAGATCGTTCCATATTTACACATGGACAAGATAGATTAGTAGCGCATTTTACTAAATAGTGAGATGTTGAATTAATATTCCTTCTCGCGTAAATAACTTTGGAATCATAAAACTTTTGTTTTAATTCGGTTTGGGTTGAAAACTCATTTTAATTTATTTTATTTTATTATTATAATTTTTTAAAATTTTTACATAAAATATAATTCGGTTCAATTTTTTCAAATATCAAAATAATAATAATATTAAAAAATAATATTTTATTCAACTTATCTAAAACTATATTAATTCATCTCTAAATTTAAACAGGACTTGAGTCTTTTTGCATCCTCAATCAACTTTCTATATCTATTGAGATTAATATATGAATTATTTAAGCTATTGACCGCTTGCAAAGAGTCACCTTCAAATAGCATTTTATCCAATCTTAAACCATGGCAAAAAGGCATAGCTTCCATCAAACCCAGAACCTTTGCTGACATAAGTTCTAACAAGATGGTCATGGATTTTCCAAGGTTGCTTGAACATTTTCGCCTTCAAATCACGTACAATAACACCCACGCCATTCCTATTATGCCTAGAATCAATTGTCAAATCTCAATTAGCCTTATAGTAGTTAGTATCTGATCGAGCTCTCCATTCGTGCAATGAGGCTGTAAAGTGAGGGCATATGCAAACATTTTCGTTACGTTTTCATTTTCTCAAAATAAATGCAGTTAACTTGCATTTATTAAAATTAAATCTAGCATATTATCCTCCATATCAAGTATTATCTACTAAATAATTCATGATATTTATAAAATAATTAATATTCTTTTAATGCTTATAAGTATATTTTCATGCTTCAACGCCATTATCGTATTGGTATATTATAATATTATTGGTGTCTGCACATATGAGAAAATCATTGGTATAGCTATCTCTAACTTCTCATCCCAATTGAATGATTCATATTGAAGATGGATGGAATAAAGAGTTGGGAGAGTTGAATAAATTCAGTTAACAGTACATACGAGAACTTGTATCAACTATCAGGTAGCCAAATCCTCCAAAAAGTGAATAAAGAGAATAAAGAATACTTAAAGCGCAACGTATTCAAGCAAGAAATCCACTATAATGTCCAAAAAGCCCAATGTCCACGCGTCCCATTTCTACTGGGGTTTGATGGAGACGTACGTGGCCCCAAAACACTACCACTCACTTCGGGTCCGTGGAAAGGAAACGAAAAACGGTAGACCCATTCCTCAGTTCTATCGTGCGCTGTGTGACTACCCGCTCTTCTTCTTCTTCTTCTTCTTCTTCTTCCGTCCCGTCAAAACCCTTACACCCAAATCATCGCAATATCTGTCGAAAATGTCCAAGAAGCTGGACATGTCTCTTGACGATGTGATCATGAATAGTCGGAGATCAGATGGTTACAATGGTACTTCCAGGGGCCGAGGCCGCGCATCTGGTCCCGGCCCAGATCGTCGGTTCGTGAACCGCACCGTGCCTAGAACGGCGCCGTACTACGCTCCACAGGTGAGTTAGGCTGTCGGCTCTCTCTCCTTCTCTCCACCTATCATGTTTGCTTACCGGGAAAACGGAGTTACATTTTGCAGCATCATTTTCATTTCCTGCTGAAAAGGAAAAAAAAGAAGCTTAACCGAGATTAAAGGTTTATGTACGTTGTTGTTATTATTAGTAACCGCCAGATCATTTGAAAAAAAATTGTGAATGTAATGCAGCCAATGCAAGTGTTGGATCCCATTTTTCAGCAACAAATGGTCTTGGGTGGGGGCTCTAACACGGAGGAGGGCACCAAAATATATATGTCAAACTTAGATTACGGCGTTTCTAACGACGATATTCAGGTAGAAATCTAAATTGATTTCGTTCCGCAAGTGATTTTTTCATCAGGATTCCCTATCCCTTTTTTTTTTTTTTTTTTTGAATATTTTGACTAGCCTTTCTTCTCTCGTGTGTGTAGTTCTTGGTTACAGATATGCTGTTTTATTTATTTGTTCGTGTTTAAGGCCTGGCAAAGTTATTTGTTGGAATTAGAAGATGGAATGTTTTGGGGAATTCTGGTACAAGCCCGAGTTATGGAACGCATGATGGGGCAGCGTTTTGGTGAAAGAGCGGAATGAAGATTGAGTTAGTGAGCTATGGTGGTGGAAAAAATAAAGAAAAAGATAGGTTAAAATATTTAGAGCTATCTCAAATCTTCAACTAATACGTTGATTGCAAATAATTCTCTAATGCCTTTATATATATATATATATATCTCCAATGCCTTTATTCATTTAGCTAGGTAATATTTATGCTTACATCTCAACTTCTACTTAAATGAGAACACACTTTCTACTGGAACTCAATCTCACAACTTACTACTGGTTCAACAACTAGACACCAACTAGACTAGGACCCAAATACCACTACTCAATACTAGGACTCAAAATTAACTAGGATTAAGTAATAAAAATAAATAAACAATTGATTCTTGACTCTAGGACTCAATAGGACGGAATGGACTCTTAACTCCTACTAGACTAAATTGACTCTGACCTTTACTATGATTCTTATGGAGGTTTACGATCAACCTCTAACAAATTCTGAGTGGTTCATCAAAGCTCTCAGAAGTTAGAGAATCTTTTGACATTCTTTATTACCAAGGAAGTTGATAGGGGTTGAATATTTGCATCATATTGGGGTTATAGCTACGTGGTTTGATGAAGTGTCTCTTGGAATCGGTGGTGAGGTTTGATGACCACTCTGGCTTCACATCTGGAGTGAGTTTTGAAGGTTTAGCTTTGTTATTTGGGAGTCAAGGTGTGTTCTCTGTAAGAGTAACGCTTGCCAATGTACTCATTGCAGGAGAGACATGGTTGAACTTGTGTAAATATACGTTAGCATTTTTTCTTGTGGATTGTTTAAATAGTTGTTTGTTTCAAGCTGGCTTTAAGAACTCATAATTCGTTTGTCATTCCTTCAGTGATTTCAGTAATTGGAGCCCACTTTTATGTCTTGAAGGGTGCATGTGTGTTTGTGCACATTCATGTGTGCTAGAAGTCATTATTTCTGCTTGTGAAAACATCTTCATAGTTGCTATGGGCTAGTTTTGAACTATTGACAGTTTGTGTATAAAGATGACAATACTGCTCGATGATAATTCGTCATTTCTCCTTTCTTCTTGATTCATTTGAATTTTAATGGCTACCATTTAACTCGCATGTTGGGTATAGAATTCAGTTTATTTCTTACACTGAATTAATACATTTTTATATGTTTTATTGAGTATCTTTGCGTCTTCTTGAATCATATGATATTGGCATCTAAATGAAAGACAGTGCATCTTTGCAGGTTCTTTTCTCTGAGGTTGGTGACTTGAAACGATATTCCATCCATTATGATAGGAGTGGAAGGTCAAAGGTATATTTAGAGCATTAAGTTGGTCAGGTTCTTCTGTTATTTCTTTTTTTCCAGTGATTTTTAAAGATTGCTTTTTTTTTTTTAGGGAACAGCAGAAGTTGTCTTTTTACACCAGTCAGATGCTGTAGCAGCTTTGAAGAGGTACAACAATGTCCAACTTGATGGGAAGCCAATGAAAATTGAGCTTGTAGGAGTGAATTTGGTTACTCCTGCTTTTGTACCTTCTAGTACAAGTAGCATATTAGGAAAACCAATTGGCGCCTTTAGAAGGTATGGAGTTATATGTGCTATCTCATTTCATATACTTCTCATGAGCTCCATCTGGTGGTGAATTAATGATCATATGCTCGTTGAACTCGTAATAGTAATTAGTAATTAAACAAGGCATTTCAGTTCTTAATTCCAATATCAATTGAATGGGGGAAGGAAGAAAGATGGAATTTGATATATTACCGGGCTGTATCTGGGTGAAACATCTCTCTCTCTCTCTCTCTCTCTCTCTCTCTCTCACGTGGTCTTCATAATTTTTATGCAGTGGACAAGGGCGGGCTAGTCTTGGGGATTGGGTTCGCCGTGGCGGTGGTGGTGCCATTGGACATGGATCTGCTAGGGGTCGCACACAACAGAAAGATCGTGTTGAGAAGTTAACTGTAGAAGATCTCGATGCTGACTTGGAGAAATACCGCCTTGAAGCTCTGCAAATAAACTGAAGTCAGTTTATAGTTGATACTATTTTTTAACATTCTTGGCTAATGCATCTTCCAATTACATTGGCTGTTGCTCCTGAAGTACTGCATGCTAAGATGTTGGAAATGTCAATCGTAGGATACCAGGAATATAATTAGCTGGCATGGCTTTGGTTTGCTGACACTCACTTGTTCAGTTGGTTTTTGTCATGCAACGCCCAGGCTGCATGCCATTCCTTTGAAATCAACATACCATTTTTCTTCAGTGGTGGACATATGGCGATGTATTTCCGAAGTATTGACAATTACATGAGCATTGTAGGCATTAATTGTGCGGGCATTTCAGACATGTGGGCTGGGTTTAGCGCTCTTCTGTTTCTCATGGAATACGCTAGTACGTGAATCACAGCTTGATAGCTAGAAGATTACGCCCGATAACATTTAGCCGGGATATGTCCAAACCACCCTTTTACGCTTATAGAAAGAGGACTGATACAACAACCAGTAGTTCACAGTTCATTTACAACTTCATCATAAAATAATATTATTTTGAGATTCAAATCCAACAAATTATAAAACAAAAGTAAAAAAGAAGAATTTTGAAAACCAATATTTTATTAGATAGTTGTCAAGTAATTGCTAAATAGTGGTTAGTTTATAATTTCTCATGACATATATATATACACTTACTCCCACTATTATTGTAATTTGTAGACACCTAAAACAAAGAAAAGTGTAAAGGTCTGATAAACCGTGTTTATATGAAAAATCAAACACTGATATACATCGGATCAAAATTTTTCTACAGCCAATGAACCTTCAAAATCATACATGAAGCAAATTTCTCAGCAGCTACTTTACAACAATCGCCAGGGATTAGGAGGAAAAAATAAAAAAGAAATATGAGTACAGAACACATGTACAAAGTCAAATAAAAAGAATAGATCAAAAGAATGTATTAGGCAGGCTTAGGAGATGCCCCTAAAAAACAGACACTCCGTGATGCCGACGGTGGACCCGATAGTCTCATGTGAGTCAGCCAAAGCCAATCTACCTTCATGCATCATTGTCCTATCCACTAGCAAATACAGGATCTGGAGCAAGGTGATCAACCTCCAAGATATAGCATACTTGAGACATTACCTCAGGATGCCAAATTAAAAAAAATAAAAAAATAAAGGTAGCCTTCAACATTGACAAAAATAATAAGGCTCGGAGGAAATCTGATTCTGTACAAGTACTCTTCCAAAAATTTCCAGAAAGTCTCCAGTGATTGCGTTGTACATCAACTGCTTCACAAAAATATTGGAAATATCTCAGCACATACAAATGACAACGTGACTGATAAAGTTTTCAACGCCTACTTCATACCTTGAAAACAATTTTTGAACTAGTAAATAACAAAAGAACCTTATATCATTTGGCTCGAATGTAATAATCAATTTGATTATATGTATGAAAAAAATCGATCTCATGTTTTAAGTGCAGTAGGAGTGAACCAACCCTCAACTCTGGATAGACAAATGCTGAATAGTTCAAACTGATTTAAGTTCCAGTGACATATAGAAGAGTTTGAGCTAAAAAGGAAGAGTGAACATAGGATGTCAGGGCACATTTGCTTACAGTATACAGGGTGGTTGTCTAATTGTCAAATCCACATAAATGACTAGTTAATTACAGTTTGAGTACAGATGTAAGTACCTGAAGATACATCAAGCTCTTGATGTAACATATATTGGCAGATTGATAAGTAGATATGTCAATGAACCAATCGCTCAAAAAAATTTCCAGGACAACTGCTCTAACATTTAATGCCGTGCCTCCATTCCTAAACATCATCTGAACATCAAACTTAATATCTTTAGCAAAAGGAGGGGTCCCTGAATTAATTCATGACATGAAAGTATTGTATATCCATATGAGAAGCAGAAATCAATGTGGCTCACCATTTTGCAGTAATCTCTGCATAAAAATCTGTGGACATTAACGCTTGATTCTTGAAGCATTAAATAGACTCCAGAAAGAATTCTCTAGGATCAGGTTCGAAATTACTTTTGCACACTTATGAAATCAAGCATATCCCAGTTACAGAAATAATGGAAGGCACTGAAAGAGCATGAGAATTATTAATGGTGACATCAATAGCAGTGTCTCCACGCCAAGAAATATGAAGTTCCACAAAACCACCTCATCAGATTACAACCCAGATCCAAAATCATTTGCTAGCTGAAGTATGCCACGCATCTGAAGATATGGATTCTCCAACAGCTTTTCATTGTTGCTCTGAACATCAGGAACGGAATGCAAATATTTAAGGGACATGCAACTCCAGTATCCAATTAATAGCTTTCAGACAATCATGGGGATAGAGAGAAATAAAACCCAGCATATCAGGAATGAATTTTGCTACTCATCATCCTCACACACCACACACCACACTTATTTTTATTCTTTTTATCTTCTTTTTTTTTTTTATTCTTCCTAAACTAATTGAGTTCTTCTACTCATCATCCATACACCACACATTTGGTAAGAGAAAAATATTAAAAAATTGTGCAGTGTGTGGTGTGTGGATGATGAGTAGAATTTTTCATCAGGAATAAACAGATTTGCATCTGTTGACACTGAATTTCCATAGACAATATCTTACCAGTTCCAATTACTAATGTAAAACTAGATTCATCCCTAGTGAGAAATATGCAATTGTTAGATATCATATGAGAATAAATTGGCATAATTTTCCTATCACATGTAGATTCCAGTGAATTTGAAGAGTTAATATACACAATTTTCCAGGAACGCCAAATTGTAACAGACAGATCTGATTAAAATAAAATAATTCACTAATACATCCAAATGGTAGACACATACGTCCAAAGCTATATCTAAAAAACAAGGATAGACAATTCACAAGAAGATTGTTCCCCAAGTATATATGGAGAATGCCCAATTGAGTTCACAACAAAACAGGTTAGCAGGTTTGCTGCTCATCCAAAACACTATTAAGTGCATAGAATTATTCTCAAGGGATTCCATGTCCACGTGGCTGAATAGAAGGTCAATACACAAGGAAATAGATTCAGAGAAGACCATAATTCCAGGAATTAATTAGTTCATTACCATACTACCAAGATAATTAATTTTCCTAACCAATATATAGTGTTATAATTATGTTCAATCTTTTAATATCATAGTGCTTTTTTAGCCACTATGTCCTGAACTTCAGAGTTTCTCTTCACAAAATGACTAACTAGGCTGATCTTACATATGCATAATTATATTAAAAGTCTAAATTACCTTGTAAACTAACTATATATATATGAGTTAGTCTACATACAGTCTCCATTTGGGGACTGCTCATACAAGCCCATACAGTTATGTTTAAAAAAATTTTAAAGTTACAATAATATCATTTTTAAAATGATGTTTTTTACTCTTTTACCCCTATTTATCAATGGGACTGCACATGCAGTCCCCCACTCAGAACTGCAAATAAAATTTCTCTATATATATGTGTGTGTGTGTTCTTTCGGACTTTTACTTTGTTCTCCTTTATCTTTGTTTCTTTGAAATAATTTTTTATATACTGTGTGCTTGGTCTACCTATATTACACCTTGTGTTTTTCGTGAGTTGGCCTACTAGGATTCATGACGGTGAGATTTGCCTGAATAGGAAGGAAGATGAGTCCTTCGAAACTAGTTGTTATAGAATCTAAGTCGTTTGAGGTGAAAAGAGATGGTAGATATGTACACCTTACCAAGAAGAGCTGGAGAGTTGTGAAAGGCATGAGCTTGAGGATAGCCATGGCAATATGGTTCACCAAGGCTTTAGAGGACTATCTGAAGGTTGGAATAAAGGAGTTCTATACTGTACATCGGGAAGAAGATAGGAGTTTTATTTTGCAGAGGTGTTCTAATTCCCGGGGCTATTACATGGCATTGGTGGAGTATGGTGGTGGTGGTATACGGAACTTCATTTTCATACCAAAGGATAATGACAAGTTGGTGGAGGTTATGTGGGAGGCTGTGAGAGAAGGAAGACCACCATGTCTCCCTCCGCTAGTGACAACAATGGTTTGGAACCAACCACATTCTCGTGCGTACAAGGAAGTCCTCCAACAACCGCGGCTCTCGGTGCAGTCCCGTGAACATGTCAAGATGGGTGCTAGGGCTGACACATCAGACAACCTGAGAGGAGGTGTAGGCACAAATAGAGCAGGAAGTGCCGTCAATTCAGTAGGTGCCTAGAGTTTTGATGGTAGTGGCAGGTGCGCTGTCGGTCTGCAAGAGGTAGGGGTGCATCGTGCTCTAACTGACATGAGAAAACAGATGGGTGAAATGCAAGTAAAACTGGATAGGCTTATGCGGTGCGTTGAGGAATGTAAAGGGGAGGATTTGGGCCTGGGTAGTGGTATGTGCAAAGAAAACTCAATGGGCGGTTTTAGTGGGAAGGCTATTATGCATGGGCTTAGCCCAAAGGCAAACTTAGGCTCGGGCCCAAGTGGACCTCAGCCCATGAGACAAATCAAGACCAACTGTATGCAGGGCCCTATGTGAAGCAGACGGGATCCATGTGATGCAGGCCCATCCTTTGCTCCCTTATGTCTCCAAAAGATAGAGAATTCCAAAGCTTAAGGTCATGCTTCAAAGCTTTCAATTTGCCGGCTAGAATGTAGGAGGGGTTACCTTCAAATTGATACGATGACCACCATTGCCTAACCCTTTCCAAAAAGGGTAGTGATAGGGTTACTACCCTTTTACTACACATTTACTACTTATATGTATTTATTTTTTTATCATTTTCTTTTAAGTATTTTTTTAACATCCTTAATCATTAAGAAAAAATTAAAAATATATATAATTTTACTAATAGTCACTTCTTTAACCATTAAGTAAAAAAAAATTTTTTTAAAAAATCAAATACAAAAAGAGTAGTAAATGGGTAGTAAGAAGGTAGTAAGCCTATCATTTTCCTTCCAAAAAACCTTCACTTTTAAGCCACATATTCTCAATTTGAGAGGGTGCTTGAGGATAGAGCTCTCTCTCTCTTGAAGAAGTAGAGCGGAAGACAAAGTTGGCCTCTGAGCTGGAGCGAGTATTATCTCTTGAGGAGATTTCATGGCATCAGAAGTCGAGAGCATTGTGGTTGATTTCTTTGAATAGCTGCTCACAAAACGAGAGGGGTGGAGGCCAAAGCTTGAAGGTCTTGGTTTTAACTCTATTGAGCCACATACTGCGTCATGGTTGTAGCTTCCGTTTGAGGAAGCAGAGGTTATATGATGTAGTAAGACACATGGCTAAAGAAAAAGCACCAGGGCTAGATGGCTTCTCCTTGGGCTTTTTCCAAACATGCTGGGATGTAGTAACTGGACATCATGAACATGTTCCAGGAATTGTTCTTAGCTGGGAAGTTTGAGAAAAGCTTAAATGCTACTTTTATTGCGCTGATCTTGAAGAAGATTGGAGCATTGGAGGTAAAGGATTTTATGTCCATTAGCCTCGTTAATGGGATATACAAATTATTTCCAAAGTGCTCGCGAAACAGATTAAGGAAGGTGTTAGGGAAGATAATAACGAAGCCACAAAATGCATTTGTTCGGGGTCGCCAAATCCTTAATTTGGTCCTTATAGCAAATGAAAGCCGGGATAGCAGATTAAAGTCTGGTTCACCAGGGATTATTTGCAAATTAGACATGGAGAAGGTATACGATCATGTAAACTGTGATTTCCTTCTTTATTTGCTGGAGAGATGTGGCTTCGGGGGAGACATGGAGAAAGTGGATAAACCGGTGCATCATAACAGCAAAGTTCTCAGTCTTGATTAATGACAGCCCCATTGGTTTTTTTTCAGTAGTTCTCGTGGCTTAAGGCAAGGTGACCCACTCTTATTTGTGATTATCATGGAGGCCCTTAGTAGGAAGATTTCGACAGTGGTTACAAATGAGTTTGTGGCTAGTTTCTCGGTTGGCGACCCCAATCAGGGCATTATTTCTTTGTCTCATTTACTTTTTGCAAATGATACACTATTATTCTGTGAGGCAGATCAAAACCAGTTGAAGACAGTGAATGCACTTTTATTATGCTTCGAAGAAATGTCAGGCTTGAAAGTGAACTTCGATAAGTCAGAGTTAGTGCCAGTGGGAAACGTCAGCAATACTAGGCAGCTAGCTAGCATACTTGAGTGTAAGGTAGTCTCTCTTCCCATAACTTATTTGGGATTACCTTTGGGAGCTGCTTCACGGGCTTCATCCATTTGGGATACAGTCATCGAGAAGATAGGAAGGAAACTGGCAGGGTGGAAGAGATTGTACTTGTCAAATGGTGGTCGGTTAACTCTTATTAAGAGTACCCTTTCTAACTTACCTAAATGTTTCTTGTCTTTGTTCCCTATTCCAGCTAGTGTGGTGGCTCGGATTGAAAAACTATACTGTAACTTCTTATGGAGTGGGCTGGGGGACGAATTCAAATACCACCTAGTCAGTTGGGATAAGGTGTGCAAGCTGCTCTCGTCAGGTGGGTTGGGTATAAAGAATTTGAGAACATTCAATCAGGCCATACTAGGGAAGTGGTTATGGAGGTATAACATGGAATCAGAAGCCCTATGTAAATTGGTGGTTGATTCTAAATATGGAAGCTTGTGGGGTGGTTGGTGTACCGGTGAGGTAAGTGGGGCTAATAGAATGGGGGGTTTGGAAGCACATCAGGCGTGGGTGGGGGTGTTTAACTACCACTCCAAATTAATATTGGGTGAGGGTTCCCGGATAAAGTTTTGGAGGGACAAATGGTGTGGGGAAGAGGCCTTAAAGGACTCTTTTCCAACTATATTCCGAGTGGCACGTGATCAAGAAGCCTCAATAGCAAACCTCATGCTTCGATCAGGGGACCAAGTCCAGTGGAATGTCACGTTTAGTAGAGCGGCGTAAGATTGGGAAGTGGACAGCTTTGAAGCTTTCTTCAATCTATTATATTCTGTGGTGCCGAATGGACAACAAGCTTATTGGCTATGGTGGACACCGGCGGGTAAGGGTGCTTTCTCGGTTCGCTCTTTCTACAAGTTCCTTACTCTTTCACAAAACATCTAGTTTCCATGGAGGAGAATTTGGAGGAATAAGACACCTCCTAACGCGGCCTTCTTTACTTGGGCAGTAGCCCTAGGGAAGATTTTGACTACCAATAACCTGAGGAAGCGCAAGGTCGTCATCCTAGACTGGTGTTGTATGTGTAAGCAATATGGCGAGACAGTAAAACATCTTGTTACATCGTGAGACAGCTAGAGCCTTATGGATTGAAGTGTTTAGTCGGGTGGAGTTTTCGTTTGTAATGCCTGCAACAGTAGTTGAGCTATTGGCTAGTTGGACTCTCCTGAGAGGTGCTCCACAATTAAGGAGGTGTGGAAGATGATCCCGAACTGTATCATGTGGTGCATTTTGCAAGAACCTAATGATCGGACTTTCGAAAACAAGGAGCGGTCATCCGAGGAACTTCAAGTGTTATTTTCTGTACTTTATTTCTATGGGCCATAGCTTTAGATTTTAATTGTCTGAATTTTCATGATTTTATTGTTTCCTCTGCCTCGACTTAGATAATTTTTATCTCTTGTATATCATCTTATGTACTTGGGCTATGCCTATCCTTATTAATAATATCGTTAACTTATCAAAAAAAAAATATGTGTGTGTGCATGTGTGCGCGTGGACATTCCAAAATACTTATTCCTTGTCAAAAGTCAAAGGCTATTTTGATTTACTTTTTCATAATATCCATTGGTCTTCACATATAGCATATAAGAGGTAAAGCAATTTTTTACTTCAGAGGAATTGGAAATCTCATAAAGAATAATAAGTAGGTGGAATGCATATAATGCTAGTTGCTTAAATTTTTTGTTTACGAAAGGAGACTATACATATGGGAGAGAGGAAATATTGTATTCTCAAACTATCAGTGTTCTTAATAACATAATTTGAACTTCACTGGATAAGGATATACCTGCTGAGCTCTAACAACAAGACTCTGAAGCATGTGCTGGTACTCTTCAGGTTTTTCTGTCATCATTTGCTGAAGTTCCAAACTTAAATGAGTTAGAAAAGAATTAAAATTTAATCACTAACCTATGCATGTTTGTCAATGGAAAAAAAGAAAAAGAAAGTGCTCTTGCCTTTAAAAGAAATGCTGAGGAGTAATATGCCACCCTTGAATCTGTATCATCTAAGAGTTCCCTGCCAAAAACCAAAAGTGCATTGACATATTAAAATTCATGCATAGAGAAAAGGAAATATGTTATAGGAAGCAAAAAGATAAATAAATAAAATCACCTGAAAAATTCTTCTCCACCAACTTCTTGGAATGCAGCAGGATCTGCAGTGCATTTACCAATTAGAAGTAACAGAAGGGTAGCCCGAATATCTGACGTGGCACCAGGGAGGTTTCCTCTTCCTTTGCTTCCTACAGCAATGCCTAATGCAATGTTGTCTGTTGCTGCACCAGCAAGCTGAATCAGTGGCCAATAGAATAACGCGGCAGGAACACGTGCCACTAACTGCATAGGAACGATGGCATGTCCTCGAAGAAGTAGTGCTGCCATTGAGGCTGTCTCATTGTCTAGCGGATTGTTGGATCTGACATCAGCCTCTTTCATTAAATTGTCATGGTGCACATCATCTCCATATGGCATTGCAGTTGCAGGAGGAACTCTCAGGCACAACTGAGAGAATAGTATATCACACATCTGACAAGGAGATATATCATATTAAAGATGGCACAAAAAACTCAAAATCCTCTCAAGAAAGAAAATGAAACAAAGCAAGTGCAGTTAGCCATTACGAAGTGCCAAAAAAAACTGAGTTTTTCATCTCCTAAGTCTTCAATTTATTTATTTATTTTTATAAGTAAAAGTCTTCAATTTATCAGAAATAAATGCAATAGAAATAAATCCAAAGTAAACAAAGCCGTTCTACTAAGACAAATGCCATGACTCTCGGCCTAATTGGGAGATCATTAGTGGCATGTCATGTAAGATAAGAAGATTTATTCCATGCAAGGCTAACTAGACAAGTAAGTTGAGGTCCATATGAAATTATTTGTCAATATTTTATCAAGGCTGTGTTTCACCATTTTGTTCTCCAAACATCCAAAGACAAAATGTGTGTGTATTAAAATGTAAGGCCATTAAACAAAAAGGTAGAGGCATGAACCATCTTAGGTAGATCACATCAATTCTGCTTTTTTACCGTATGCATCTATAATGCTGGGATTAGCCATTATATCCAGAAAAATGATGGGCATGAGTTCCAAGTAATTACCTTCAAAATATTGATGCGGTCTGTTTCATTTATCTGAAACACCAAGGACAAAGCACTGCTCATTATGTCGATCACTGCGTTAGCATTCTCAAGACGACTATCTTTGTCTACATTGCCCTGCTCAGTGCTGCTTGGGTGCTGTATTTCATTCTCATCTAACAAAAATTTGCATCGCATGAGAAGCCTCTCCAGGACAAATAGGAAGCCCCATCTTATGAAGTTGTGCTTGGACTTCAGAAGCCCACACAAAAGCCAAATGGCCAAAGGAACATCTGAAGCAGTTGAAGAATCATGAAGACCAGCAAGGGCAATTTTCTGATGCAAGTTTTTAATATTAGACCAGACACCATTATCCCTTTTTTCACTTATTTCTTCCATAAGCAGATCACCTAACCATATGTAACCATTCCGGCGGTATGCAATTCTTTCTGAATGGAGAAGGGAATGTAAGTTGGTCCATGAGAGCTTTGCTCCCATGCCAACACCATTTCTGGGAACTATATCTTCAATGCTTTCCAAAAACTTGTATGATTTGGTTATTTGTATCTTATGGGAGAATTCTTTGTCTACGTGAGTGAATGAACTTACTATTGTATCAAGTTTATCCGCAACAACCTCCAAGAGCTGCAATAACAGAATGAAGTTCTTATAACAGCAACGTTAAATGATAAATGGAAATTATAAATAAATTTATATATAATATGATAATAAATCCCAACGTATGAAGTCCATGTAAAGCTGGTGAGATTGCTAACGCAAAACTCCATCAAAAAGACAACCAAAAAGGGTAGGAAAAACTGCAATGTCAATAACAATTTTAGAAGAGAATAAGACTTAATAGTGTAAGAAGCTCAGCTTCCTCCCTAGGAGAAAATAGATCTTACCGGCGCCTTGGCCTAGGTGTTAAGAGGACTTAGATGGGGATAGGACCTTGGGTTCAAACATCACTCCAAGAATTATGACCAAACAGAGAGGGCAAAGTGACAGTGGGATGCAAAATATTCTAACCTAGAGGCTCTCAAGGGTTGGATAACCGAATCAAGTCAAGTTTTTATCTCATCCTAGACAGTGGACCAGAGAGAAAAAATTGCAACCAGCCACATTTGGATTCAGGTAAACCAAGCCCCCCGGGTGCACATATTCTAGTTGTATCTAGTGTATACATCTCCATCACCGTATTATAAGGTAGTAACTTATTTTCTCCTTAATAGAGCCAGGCTGAGTTGGGTCATGCCTAAGAGTGTGGTGGAACTACTAGCGTGCTGGAACAGGAGGCATAATAGCGCTCAACTGGCAGCAATGTGGCGAATGATACCTTTGTGCTTAATGTGGTGTCCATGGTCGGAAAGGAATGATAGGTGTTTTAACAACAAGAAGCGTGCAGTGGGAGAAATCTGGAGTTTTTTTTATATTTTCACTTTTACAGTAGTTTTCTGCTATTGTATTGAAGGGTGGGAATGCCCATGAGTTTCTATCTTCTTTTCAGCTCACTAGAATGTAATTAGGTATCTCACTTTGTATACTTCCTGTGTATTTCGGCATTGCCTAGTTTTATTCTATAAAGATACAAATTTACTTATAAAAAAAAAAAAAAAAAGGTAGTAACTTTTCAATTCTATAAACGAGCATTGATTCATGCATATACTACTTGTGAATCAGTCAACAGAAATGAGAATAACAACGAATTATGATCTTTCATGAATTCCAGTAACAAAACCCAGAGCACCGCATACAGACCAAGCTACTTCACCCACACTTTCGAGACATTACCATATATAGTCGTTCACTGTTGGGATATTTGGACAGCATAGAAGAAATTGATCTTCTTAAAATCTCCCCAATGCCTTCCACCCCAAGTGTAACAGATATATAGAATGCTTCAGGCGCATCTGCAAGAATGAGCAGGACAGCAAGAGGTTGAATCTCATCGTGGGTATATTCATTGTCTCCAGTAGCTATGCATGCTTCATTTGTTTGATGCAAAACATAGTCAAAAAGGACCAAATACAGATTTCGCCTTTCTTCCCTTGAGTTTGCGAGGGAATACTGCATTGAGAAAAATTATAGGTAAACACAGATTGGATCAGAGGATTTTTAGTAAAAAAGACAAATAACATATAAACTCCAACTTAGGAAATGGAAGAGAATAGGTAAACAAAGAGATTAAGAAATATCCAACATAGCTCTAGCTAGGTGCTTACTCTTGTATCGTCCTGCGTACTTGGACTTCGCCTAGCCTTTTATTCTAATTAATAAAATTCTTATAAAATAAAATAAATGTCCAATAACTAATAACACATTGGATTGAAGCTAACCAACACTCAAAATATTTAGTACATTAATTCCCTAAATCAACATAAGAAAAAAAATCAAACAAATGATTATCCAAAACTTAAAAATTGTAGCTGAAAACCTTCGCTAACTATGAAAACTTGAGAGTATAGACATCCCTCTAGGGTGTGCAAACTCCATGCAGACCCTTTGAAAAAAAGTGGGGCCCACCTGAAAAAAATACACTTTTTTTTTTGTTCAAAGAGACTGCATGAGACTTGCACGATCTAGGCTTGTATCTGGCATTAGTCTTCTTCAAATCTGTGGCATGCATGCTGGTTGTCAAATCAATAGCAATACTCTGATATTATCAATAAACTACATTATGCTGATTATTAATGTCATATAGCATAGATCAAGTTATGTCTATCTCAATCTGCCTATTCTTAAGCGAGCCTTATTAGTGACTCCAAGACATTATGATGATTCAAATACCCCGATACTTCAACCCCGAACAAATCACCCTTAAACACTACACGACCTCAATTTTTCATGAAAGACTTTTTCCTGTCATCAAGGCACAACCCTTGTGGGCTAAGCCCTCATAGGCAGTGCTGCCAGTGAGAGAGAGCAGTCCGACCAAAAACCAATGTCTAAAAGCTTAACCAAAGAGGATAAAATGACTACCAAAAAACAACAATCCACGTAGGCTGAACAAGGATTTTAAACCCTAGAATCTTGCTTCAATACGGTGTTGTAATTTGCATCAAAAAGTTTAGAGAGAAGGTGGACGCTCGTTAAGACTCACGTAACCTCACATACTATAATGCATAGGCCAAAAAGTATTACAATGACTAGAATACCCATGTACTTAAAAACCATTTGCAACACTCCCCTCAAGTTGGGGCATATATATCATATAAACCCCGCCAGGAATAAACAAGCAAACAAAAACCATAAGCATACTCTAATGATGACAAATGTTTTGCATACCTCAAGAAAAACGAACTCAATTCCTCCAATCAGATCAACCTGGCCTATGAGAAAAGTTGGAGTACTTGGATTGGCCTCAGAAGGTTCATCAGGAACGTCATAAAACATGTTTGTTAACATGCAAATAAGCTTGCAATGAACTACTTCTGCCCATGACTTCTTCCTGCTAGTTTCTAGAAGTGCTTTAACAACCTGAAAATAGACGCACAATTACTGATAAAATATGAACACAAAAATTATGTCAAACCTTGACTCAAAGATGTTCACACAATGCACAAATAAGATAGTTAACAGAACAGAAAACTTGAAATGGCTATGTGGATACTACAGCAGCTCTATAACCTTTTTTTTTTTTTTTTTTTTTTTTTTTGTAAGTACAGCAGCTCTATAACCTATAAAACAAACATGAAAGTTTGGTGATAGTCTAAAGAGGGGGATCAACTGCAGAAATAGAGGTTAAGATACATAAAGGGAAGCAAAATAATAGTCATGATTTTTTTTTTATAATTAATAATAGTCATGATTTTAGTTGGACGTTTTCAATTCTATTCAAATTTTTTTCCCATGAGCTTTTAAAGATTTATTGCTACAAAACAATTTGGCAGAACAATTGTTCAGCAAATTGGCTTTCTTTCCTAGAGTAATTACTTTAGCATGCCAAATTTTCAATCCAAGATGTTAGCAAGTTAAACTCAAGTTTCTACAGGTCTCCTCTGGTACTCTTCATTGATTCAAGGTACCCCCCAACACCACCCCCAACTAAAAAAGTAAGGAAAAACAGCTAAAGGGAGTAAAATGACTACATGCATTTTCCTTCCTGCAACGATGACATGAGTTTCTATCTAGGAAAAGTAAAGTGTAGCACCTAGGGGAGAAGGTTAACATTAAAAAGATCTGGGTAAATTTCATCACCAAAGAATTGAAAAAAAAAAAAAATCTTCGCCATATCCCCCCTAAAGAATGAAATAATGGTTGCAGCATAAACAGAGAGCAGAAGGCATATATCCCGTATTATCCCCACAGTTAGAGCAGTGGAAACGCAAAATATCTTCTCCATTTTTTTTTTTTTTTTGAATATCTTCTCCATGAAAGGAGGAAAAATCAACTCACCCTTATGTCAAGACCATTTAGGCGGTTTTTCAAGATTTTCCCTCTATCACATACGAAATAAAGTAAACAGCTTAGAGCAGATGACCAGACAGATTCTTCATTCTCTTCTCTCTGTGAAATAATATCACACGGATGAAATGGTTAAAAAATCAGAAGAACAATAGACATCAGATTAGTTCAAGCAAAGAAGAGATGAGGACAATATCATGGTCAAAATGTATTCTAATATTAACTAGACATTGAAAACCTCTTCTTCTTGAGGGGCAATCGGGCACCTCCTCACAATCCATCTTAACATTAAATGCTCACTCACACACACACAGGTTTATGCTTTATATCACGTATATAAAACATAGCTTTGGCACAAAATAAAAAATCATATACAAAACTGTGTGGCAAGTTTCTGGCATCTTAAAAGCTTTTAGAGCATAATGGTCCCCATTCGTAAAACACCTCACACCTATAACATCAACTCCAATGCTGGATTAACATAGCTTCTAATTTTAACTTCATAATACATATCGTGTTGCACCAATGAAGAGAATGAGATGATCACACAGGACAGCAAAAGTCATCTTCTCAAATTGTTACATCTAAAGAACGTTTGATTCCTTAATGAAACGAAAGATGACTGCCTCACAAAGTTTGTATAATGGTATTATATTAAAGTTATTATCTCCACTATTGCAGAGCTCAGTATATGATAAAATACCAATTATACCTGAACAAGAAGAAGTAGAATCTCATATAAAATGTTTAAAATCCAAGACTCAAAATTATCAATAGCTGAGAAAGCGTCCATTTTCTTAATAGAGTCTTCTTTTCCCTTTCCATGGATTGTAAGTGGAGCTTCATTGTCAAAATAAGATTCTTGAGAATATTCTTCTACTATCGTTGCAGCAGTGTCAGTTATAATTGGCTCTAATAAATGAGCATGAACACCAAGGTTCAGGATTAAATCAAAAGCACGAGCCCTGCAAGCTGCTTTTGGAGAACTAAGCATTTCCTGGGAGATAATTGAAGTATTTATAGGTTAATAATAAGCCAAACAAAATGAAGAATTTAGAGAAATATATTTGATGCATCACCTCAAGCATTGACAGAGTTAAAGGACCAGCGGTGCCAGAGTCTAAAACATACCTACAAAACAAATTTTGTCGATGATCAGTCAACCATCAAAGATATTGAAAACTTTGGTATTTCTTCCAGAATTTTTAGTAAACAAAATGTTTCAGCATTCAGTCATCTAGATCATGTGGTAGGCAAACGACAGATAAGAAAAAGTTCACGGCCACGATGTTAAATTAAGATATTTACAAGATAATGCATCATATTCAAAGATCATTTTGCATAAACTATCAGATCATTCTAATTTATAGAATGTCAAGAATCGATCAGCGTGAAAGAAGCAGATAACTGGTTAAATATCTATGCACAAAGATAACATCAGCAGATCCAAACACACCAACTTTGGACAACAAATGCCATCCCAACCGTGGAGAACATGAAACCATATTATGATAAGCAATGAGATTAAAAAGTTTCTATTCCAACACAATAACAATACCCAATAAATAATCTTTTCAAAATTAGTTCTCTCCCCACAATCAAGCAAACTGATGATGGTTGCCTAAATTTTGCACATGTACAGCAGGATACAGGATCAGTCCATCAAATATCTGGCTATTTACTTATCAAAAAAAAATATCTGGCCCTAACACAGGCACAGAGAGAGAGAGAGAGAGAGAGAGAGATTAAACATAAAAAACAGACTGAATACTGCCAGCCAAAAAATGCATCAAAACATACATGTCAATAACAAGTTTGACAAGGACGCTCACAGCCACGTCCATGGATGGCTTTCCACTGGGATTACTTAATCTAGATGATACTGTCATGAGATTAGCATTTCTTAATGATGTCTCTGAGCAAACTGCAGCCATCACATCGCATACCTCAGTAGGATTCAATCGCAAAGGTTGTTGTTCACTGATCCACATCAAAAGAGTTAATAAGAGGACAGAACAAAACAATAATAATGGATTATTAAAACTAGCGATCAAAATTCCCATTAGGTACACACAAATAAGAAGCAAACAGTTATCATTATAAATTCAGTCATCTGACCAGCCTCAACAACCATTCTAAGTCATTCATCATCTTACTTTTCTCTTAGAAGTAATTAAGATTTTATTAAAAGAGCAAAACCATGTCCATAGGTAGCATACTAAAGACAGCTCCCATCTTCAAGGGATGCAAGTAAAGCACATATTCATGAAACGCACAAAAGTAGGAAAGCTAAAATTATAATGGACTGCCGTCCAAACATAGAGGCATTTGAACATATCTAGTTCCAGCTCAAACCCCGCCCTTTCTTGTTCATTAAGCATAATGAAATCATTTGCCACTTCTAAATGAGAAACTTTTCTATCCATTCTAGCACACCATAAGCTCCACCACTCCTAGTCAAATGATTCCCTACTCTTTTTGCACATGCAACACCAATTAATCAATATAACGAGCTTCTTTCTTTGGTTGTCCAAGGCTATGGTCTTCCCTAAGGCTACTAACCATATAAAAAATGCTACTGATGATGGGCCTTGAACTCCAACTACTTTCCAACAAAAAAAGAGTGCCCTCCTGAGATCAAAGAGCAATACGGGATGTACGGAACCTCAAAAGTCCGCTTCTTGAGAGGGCCCATTGGATTTTGTCCTCCACAACCCCATGCAACTGAAGGGAGTACAAAACGCTGAAGAACAAATCAAACAAATCCACCACTCAATCAAGCGCACAAATCCACTAGAGGTAATATTCTATTACGGGATGTCATTGGATAGTCGTATACGGTCCGCCATTGAAGCCTCCTTATACTTAGAGATGCAAAGCAATCCCACAAAGGTCATCTTCAAAGGTTGCTCGCCGCTCATACATCATGCCAGAATCTGATCTCACTCCTGTCACCCACCTCATAACTAATAAACCTATAGAAATCTCCCCACCTGTGTCTTATATTTTTCCGTACCCCTGCCCATATGACTGACTGACCACATTTGAGCTGCAACCCCCCTAGCTGCCATATTTGATCTCTATGACAGCCCACTGCAAAGCCTATGTTTTGTATGCCACAACCATTTGCCAATTGTAAAGATGACACTTGGCTTCTTCATCACTGCCACCCCAGCAAGAAATCTCTCTAGAGCTTTTCAATCCAGTTAGCCACATAGATCAAGCTAGGGAAAATACACATTTAATCGGTAGGCATGTGCAAGAAGTAATCTTGAGTCTTGATGACATCTAATTAACCAAATTTGCATTAAATGACGCCCCCCAACAGAAGGATACTTCATTGATAACAGGCAGAGGCAGAACCAGAAAATTTCTTTGGAAGGCAAAACTACAGTGTTTTTTAGTGAGGGGAGGAATTGAATTTTACAGAATTTACCTTTTAAAAAAACCTTAACAACTAATTTTTAATGATGAAAATTTGGGGGTGGCTCAAAATTATGAGTAGTTCTGTGCATGGTAGTAGGCAATAGAAGTCACACATATGGACCAGACCCTCACGATCTACAAGCATATCATTTAAACAAAGATGATTAGAATATTAATAAAAAATCAAAGAAGCCTTTTTTCAAATAGATCATCATGACGAAATGACAAGGAAAATAATTATTTCAAAAGCTCCAATGATTAAAGCAACAGCCATGAGCAAATTTACTAAGAAAAAGTCATGCTTCTTAGAGAAACAAAAACACACAAAAAAAAAAAGTAATAATTCAGGTTATATGGAGAATTTTAATACATCCCCCACAACAAAACCACTATTGCTAGGAAAACCCAAGGAGTTATGTTGCTAACAACACAAGGGAAATCAGTCCTCCATCAATAGTATATGCATTGATAACCACATAACATAGTTTTATGAGAGAAACATAAATATGCAATGACAATCTGAAGAATCTCATTTTGTACCTGTAATGACGATACTGGAAGAGTGGGCGAGCCTTCGGACGAAATGTGCTCACAGGAGATTCCTCCCTAAACATTGGAAGGGCAAGACTCAGAATGATCAATTTCTAATATTTAACTAAACTTGTGGTTTTGATTAATTTATAGATTAGTTTATGTATGTTTGTTAGATAAGGTTCCGCAAAACACCTTCACTTCCATAATTATCATAGGTTTAACTCCAACAGTGAATTGTTGTTGAAAAAAATTCTTATACAAAATTTAATGCATGAACGCAACTTAAATCCCATGGGCATAATATAATTCCCACACATATGTGCAACAATGAGAAAAAAAGAAAGGGGTGAATATCAAAATCAAATACCTCTCTCTCTCAACGAATTGTTGTAAAAATAAATAAATGCCTCTCTCTCTCTCTCTCCCCCCTCCCTCTATCCCTCTCTCTCTCACACACATTTAAGAATGTTTTCTGATCAAAATTTAACCTGAAACAATTTCAAACCTTATTATACTTCTTTTTCTTAAGCCCCCCCTTCCTTCTCTTTTCACTTTTATAAGATATTAGCAAGTGCCTTCATTTTAAATGAAAAAAGATGGATAAAAGATTACCAGGTATCTTGGTCATGTCTTCCCATGTTTTAAAAAGATCCAAAATGTGTCAATTAAAAAATAAACTTTGGTTTCAAGATTTTTTCTCCTGCTTTATTCTTCCCTATTGAAATTTAAATTCTTGTGGACACACACAAACAATCGTCTCATGAGTTTGAGGGGTGTCCAACAGATTGTGCTAAGCAGTGAGTCAAACAAGGGTAACTCTGCTCCAAAGGAGTTCCCATGCTTCAAAGGAACCAGATTGCCAGAAAATACTGACTCTTCTACTTCAATTACCTTGACAAGCCAGCTTTGTTTGGGTTCAAAATTTCACACATGAGATGATACAAATCAAATTCACCCTCGCTTTCCACAAGGCAGATCATCACGACTAAACTAAATTTAAGAGCTCAAGCAAAAGTTTCGGTTCAAAATTTCATACATGAGATGATACAAATCAAATTCACCCTCGCTTTCAGCAAGGCAGATCATCACAACTAAATTAAATTTATGAGCTCAAGCAAAAGTTAAAAAGGTTGGACTTCATGAACCCCAATTCAACCCACAACATGCAACTCTCAAGTCTCGTGACATCACTGCACTCAGACCATCAACCATTATGTGGACAGAAAGGCATGTAAAATCTGGAGTAAAACAAAATAAAGCTCGCTAATATCTAGCTATGAAGGGCAGTGGTTAAAAGAAAATGAAGGGAAAGGATTAAGAACAACTGAGAAAAAATTACACTCAACGTCTCAAAGCAATCATTTGAGAGAGAAGGGCATGCTAATTTTGACAAGAGCCTGTGTAGCAAGTAAAATGGAAATTGTATCACGTAAAGTGCATCACAACACAAATTAATAAAAAAACAGTAATTATAATTTTTTTTATAACACAGCCCACCAAAGCAGGGCCCTTCGGACCTACCCTGGGACTAAATACGTGAAAAAATTATGATATGTAATGAATTTATTTATAAGCAGAATATGTGGGAAAAAATTATGATAATTGGGAACAGCAAACATGTCAAAAGCAATTTTTGAGAGAGAAGAACATGCCAAATTTGTCGAGGGCCTGGTTTAGTGCGTTTAGATGCTGTTATTGCTCTCAGGTGGGGGCGTGCATAAACAGAATTGGTAACTGTTGTTACCGGTGAAAGCTGCAATAGTTGATCAAGATAAGGCATATCAGCAGTTCCTAAAAATTTCCAAGGTTGGCCCTTTATTTTAGCTTCCATATCTCCTACAAGCAATGATGCTGCACCAACTTCTAGGAAATTACATTTTCTCATGCCTTGGGGATTCACAGCACGATCACTGTATTATAGAACATGTCAATTAGCCTAGTCACTTATTGGGAAAATAGAAGAAAGAAGATAAATAGCCAAATTGCATTTGAAACACAAGTAAACAGCAATTACCTTTCAGCTAGAAAAGATGATGAATGATGATCCCCAAGCCAACGCCATTTCAGAACATCATGTGTAATGTATGCATCATCCACAAATTCATCAACTTTTTCAATGATTGGTAAGTTTGCAATAGATACATCCGTAGCATCTTTCTTCTCTAAACATTCTCCACCAGTGGCAGGGCTTAATTGTGAATTGAAGGATTTACTCAACAGAGATGACAATGTTGGGAGCGGTTGTCTTGATGTAGGAGGTGCTCCAGCAAAAGCAGCTGGTTGGAAAGACCGTTTTGGAATATGTTTAGCCACTAGGGAGCGCACATAGTTCAATGATTTCACAAGTGCTTCAGAAGCAAAACTAGATACAGGCAAAGGAGATGTATTCGAAGGTGCAACTGATGCCCCTGCTTGTTGGTCTAAAGATCGTGAACGTGGTAACAATCTTTGGTTTGGACAAGTATCACATTCAGCAATTGTGCTCACACAAAACCGATCTATCTGCAGTAGTGTCTCCTCACTTGGTTTGTATCTGTAGAAAGTATAAAGAACTTTAAACTCATAAAATGATAAGGAACAACCTAATTGAAAAGGCTTCTCTCCAGCAAGTATTGCTATAGCAGAACGACTGACACCACTTGCTTATTCCAGTGACATAGGGATAATGTCCACAGCAGTAAGCACCCATCGACTCAAAATTTCAGGTAGCCCCTCAGAGGTAAATCCACATCAAGATGAATCAAATGAGTAATAGTTCAAGAAGTTGTATCATCCAAAGACTTTTTCTTTTTGTTTTCTTTTTTTTCCTTTTTGCAACAAGCAAAATTGGAAGGTAACTTGACAACTCCATAAAAGGGGAAAAAGGAGCACTGATAGAACATCAATGACGGTTCACAAATCAAGTATTAGGTATAATTGACACCAGATGAACCGAAGAACATACCGTAGAAGATGGCGTTTTAAAAGTGCTACACACCTTGCTACTACAGCGGGACTGGTAGAAAAATGGAAAAGAAAAATGAATTAGTTACAAAAGGGGGGGAAAGCAATATAAAAGAGACAACAATCTGCTATTTTTGTACCTGGAATGGGATTTCAAGCCAAAAATTCGTTACATACCAAAGACACTACGTGAAAAAAAATTTTGGGTGAGAAAGCACATGCATATGATACATGTTGTCAAGTTACAACGTTGAAAGAAAGACCGGGCCCTCACCCATCTCAAGATGGATGTCTTACGATTTTTGTCTATCACAAAAAGGGTGTTTTCTCTCATTAAATCCAAAGACTAAATAAAATATAGTTCTAATTCTTACATGTTAGAACATTAAAATATGAGTTGTCGAGTACTGTGCCCATTTTGAGCAAGAGAATAATGTTAAATATTTCTAGGACTCGACAAAGTGAAATCTGCATATAAAGACCATCGGAAAGATGGGTTTTGCTTCTGTTCTGTGCCCAACTATTGGAAATTTTATTTATTTGTGAGCTGTCCACAAAAGACGTTAGATGGAAACAAGTGCCAAAGATTCGAAGGCCATGACACTAGAAGGTTATAGTTGATTCTTTTTTAGGGGGAAAATTTGAGTCAGAGGCTTAAGAGCTACAAGTCTGCTTATGTTCAGGGGCAGAATTTGTAACACCCCGCATTTTAGTGTATTTTTACTAAAGGATTATTTTTATTTATTTAAATTTTATTCTCGTATTTTAAAATTGGTTGGATTTTTAATGAGTTTATTTCTATGATTTTAATTTGGTGAAAATTATTTTTATGTGCTTTCTTAATATTTATTTATTGTTATGCATTTAAATTGCTTTTAATATTTATTTAATTACTGTGGGATTTAATTATTTCAATTTGACTTTACCATTACGTTTAAATTATTTTATTTAACTTGAGGTTTTGAAATCGTTTCCGTTGGATCATTTTTGTGAACCAAGTTATGAGGATTGGACCTCATTTCTTTTCCCTCTATTTTTCTTTTCCTTTTCTTTTTCTTTTCTTCTTTTCTTTTCTTTTTTTTTCTTTTTTTTTTCTTCCCGGTTTCCTCCCCGGTGCGCGACTCTCTCTCTCTCTCTCTCTCTCTCTCTCTCTCTCTCGCCATGCATTCCTCTCTCCCCCAGCCCGCCGCCATGCGCCGGCGGTGGTCAACACCGCCCGGCTCCTCCGCTCCCCCTGCCGCCGGCGATCACCCCCCTCCATTTCCAGCTCCTCTATTTCCAGCTCCTCCATCGTCGCCGTTAACCACCACGAACCCATTGAAGCCGCGGCGTTCCATGCACCACTGCGCCGCCGTCGCGCCACCTCTGGCCACCATCTTTCTACCACTTCATCCCCGACCTCTTGGCAACCCATTGGACCCAACCCCAGCTCCGATCCGTCACCGGTGAAGCCCCACCAAGCCCATTTCCGATTTGTGCATTTTTGGCCTAAAACCACCCCTTGCGCCGCCACCCACGGCAAACCACCACCACCACTAGCTTCACCGACCTCTCTAGGCCCTACCCTACCATTTTTGGGTCTTCGTTTGTCCTCGTTGAAAAGTGGATATCTGTGACCCACGGCCACAGTGTATTTTACACTGTGGTGTTGCTCAGACATCACCACTTGCAGCTTCGTGATCCTCCGGAAATTATTATATTGCACTGTAAGTATTTCTCCAAAGAACTTTCGTAATTTAAATGTATTTTTGCACTAACCCATTTCACTGTATTTTTGGCATGCCGGACTGAGTCCGAGGAGTTCGGGGGTCGGATGGATTTGTGATTGGAGTTGTTTGGTTGATTTGGTTGAATTGGATATTGGTTGTTGATGGGTTGGTTGGGTTTGTTGGTATTGTTCATTGATGGATGTTAGATATTGTGTTGGTACATGTGCATTTCATTATTTCATGCATGATCATGTTTGTAAAAGAAAACTGGGTTTTCGTGTATTGCATTCATGTTCATGTGATTTGAAAAGCTATGATTTTATGTGATAATATTTTTGGTGCGTGTGTATCACGACCCCAAGCCGAGATGGGGTATTAACTCGGTGGAGCTCCTCTGGTTACTCGGGAGCGGAATATATTGAGTAACGTCCCCTGGATTGTCGCCGGGCGACAATGGGATCGGACGAGATGGTCTCGTGCCAACTCCGTGGTCCTTCTGCTGGCGGGGACTAGAGGATGTCTGGCCACGTACGCGCTGGGCGCGGAACTGGGCATCGCTCGCTGCGTAGTGTGGGTGCTTGGCCATGTACGCGCTGGGCGCGGAACTGAGCACCGCTGCGAAGCCAGGACGTGCGGATGGTCCATAAGGGAGGCCATGGTGCATATGGAAATAATGCATGGTGCATTTGGAATTAATGCACTATTTTCTGGGAAAATAGTGCGAGTTAAATTTTGGGTAAATCATTTTCTGGGAAAATGTTTTACGGATAATTTGGGCCAAAATGGGATTTTGGTGTGTGTTGGAAAATTATCATTTTCGGGAAAAATGATGTTTTGTGGAAAATGCATATTTTTCATGTGCATGCATGTTAGTTGCATTTAATGCATTTTATATTACGTTGTTGTTTGGGTTATACTTACCTGCGATACCATTTTGTGGTAACGCAGATTTTGATGCTGAGGAGGAGGAGGGCGAGCCTGAGGAGACGGCTCTGCCTGAGGAGTGATCTGGGATCACTCGTTTGTATATCTGGAACTATTGTAAATTATTTTATGGATGACTGTATAACTGCTATTTAAATCTTTATTGATGTTTGATTGTAAATAAATTCTGGTATTTAGTTGACTATCCGCTGCGTTATTTTATTTGTACACTGTTGCATGTACACACACTGGCACTTTGTTGGGATGTGTGACCGTGTTGTCACCATCCTGGTGTCTCAATCCCTGTGTATTTATATAAGGGGGATTGGGGGCGCCATAGAATTGCAATTTCATGCACAAAGTCCTACTTGCATCAAGTTTATAATAGTTTCTAAAAGTATTAAACATTTACATCCTTGGTACAAATTAAATTTGTATTTCCCCCAATAAATAATTCAAGAGTTGCGAGCCCAGAGCTATTTGTATATGTTTAGACAATATTTAGCACTTACCGATAAATTTTGAGAGTTTGGACTAAGGTTTGATAGTTCATTGTATCATATAAAGAATTTCATAGGAACATGTGTATGTCTGTACTTTTGAGAATAGGTTAATTGGACTAAGGCTTGCAGATTGCTTTGATGAAGATACTGAGTGATGGCTATATACCAGTAAATGTAGTAAACTAAGAAGTAACTAAAATGAGTATTGCCACATACACAACGATAACAGCAACCTACAGCAGTTACCTGCGCTCCCTCTCTGCAATTGTATGTTCTAAAATTACACTATAAGCCAGGTCAGTTGTAGCAGGAGCAGCCAGATAGTCCTGTCATTAATAAATTTAACTTGTGATATTCGGAAATAAATCTCATGCATGCAGCATATCCATGCAATAAGAAGATGACATGATACATAAATGAAATGTCAACAAAAAGGGTTTTGGGGTCAATGGGCTACAACATCCATAGTTCTCAACACATTGACTCTACTTCAAGCAAACGGTATAACTTAAGCTGAGAAAGTCAAGTGAATTCAATTCGATCCCCAACCAGTCCACATCAACTGATTACCATACGAAAGGCTTATTCTCAAACCAAACTAGGAATTAAATTCAACTCGTCGTGGCAGTCAAGCACCACGTAGCAGAATTTTATCCTAACTTCACCCAAAGAAAGAAAATATCGATCCTAAATTTGGAAAAAAACGACAATTAATAATTCCATGGAGGAACTACACCATACGTAATGAAGAATCAACTATAGAGATGTTCAGATTTGGAAGACTATGTAAGCACTCCCATCAAACAAACTGCAACACAATTTGCAGTAAGAATAACACGTTTCAGCATTAATGTTCTGCTTCGCTGCTAAAAATGTAAGAAGCTAAATTTAGAAGTGCTCTTTTAATGCATTCGGGGAGCCAAACACATTAATTTGGCTAGTTTTAGCTGAGCTGTCCACATTTAATAATAAAAATAGATAATCAACACGAGGCCGAGACGTTTCTCACCTTTCCTTTATATAAGCAATCAACCCGAGCAAATATTGAACTCAAACGCCGCAAAACAACCATTTGAAAATACAATTTCACGCGCAGAAGCAGTATCGAAACTCGGATTCGAAGGTGCAAAGCAACCAAAAAAAAGATCCATAAAATCCATAACGAAATCAGTACTCAAATTCACAAAAATTACGAACCCGGAGATTTCTCGAAGCTTCGGAGACGAGCATAGCCGAGGGACCCCCAAAGTGCGGGGTAGAAGCCGATGAGGCGGAAGATGAAAACGAAGAAGACGAAGACAGGCAATCGGATACGGCTCGTCGTAGTGGCTCCGGCGGCTTCTTGAACGAAGAGGATCTAAGGCGCGAGACCCCGCCAACACCGCCCAGCTGTAGTCGCGAGCTCCCGGGGCTCCGCGAGGGACTGAAGCTCGAAGACATGGATTGTGTTGGGATACCGAGGGGTGGGGGAAATCTCACGGAGAATCTTGCGTTGAACTTTAGAATTGCTCAGGAAAACAAAGCCGGTTGTCGCCTCGGCGTCTTTTTGCCTCACATTTGGAAGTATGGAATGAAATTGAATAAACTGTTGGTTGTACTGTGCGAAACTGAGAGAGAGAGAGAGAGAGTCTCAGAGAGAGAGAGCTAGGGGGCTGTGTTTCTTGAATTTCGCAAGTGAGAGTATTAGCTGTACGTATCGGCGTGGTTTTATGAGGCTTATTAGCTGGCATGCGCTATAATCTGTCATTTTTTTTAATTTTTTTTTTTGTATTTTTAAATAAGAGGGATCAATGGGCAATTTTGGGAAGACAATTCAGGTTCCCAATCCACGTCTAGGGCTGAGTGGGAGCGTGACTGTCGCTGATGTGGGATTAGCCTATAACGGACTTTTTTTAAAAGAATATATCCTTATATTTATATACCAGTAAAGGGTGATACGTGCCTTGCACGTGTGCCCAATTGAAAAAATATAAAAAATTGGTTATTTATCAATTTACAATAAATAATAAAATGATAATTTAGATTTATACAATTTTTTAATTTTAAATATCAATGTATAGAATTTCATTTATATTTTAAGATTTTATTTTTTATCATAAAAAAATCACATATGTTTGTGCAAAATATTGATAACCATAATATAGAAATCTTAACTATAAATGGATAGATTTATGTCTATATTTTCAGAATTTTTTTTCTTGTTTACAATACATATTATACACATGATCTGCATAATGTTTAAATTATAATACAACCACTTACAAGAACTAAATCATAATTATGAAATGTATGCATGCGACCGGCTTTGTGCTGAAAATGGTGTCGGGTGGGGAATGGTAGTAGAAACTACTACAATGAGATTTCAAAAAATTTCAACAAGTAAATAAACAACATACGATATATATCATAGGCATATAAAAAGTAAACACAAACAAATGCATTCACATGTATGCATGACATAAAACTTTGAGTTATGCATCATCCATTTTTCTCACAAAAATAACCTTTTTCATCTTATTTTTAAACTACTTTTTTTTTCTTTTTCTTTTATCTTTCAATCCAGCCTGTTCGTGTTTTTTTTTTTTTTTTATAACAATGTGAATTTTAATTTTTTGACATTTTAAATCCTTAATACAATTTTATGTACAATTCATATACCTAAATAAAATATTTGCTAGTAGCTAGCTTTACAAACACATAACAATGAGTTTTTTGTATCATATGAAACCCAAAATAAAGAAGATAAAGCGGCCCAATATATCTAAGCCCGGAATCATTCATGGAGCCCAACCCATCTACCAACCCAAACCATAAAACGACACCTTTTTGAGGAAAAACTCATCCAGCCGACCCATCCCAAACCAACACGGCGCCGTTTTGAGGAAAAAAATCCCTAACTCAATGTCAACTTGTATAAATTCATTATTTTTCCCTCGTCGCCTCTTCCAGATTCTTCTTCTCGTCTCTCTACCTTAATTTGTTTCTTTTTCTCAACTTTCTTTCTCTCATTCTCTCACATCTTCCAGATTTTTCTTCTCTTCTCTCTTTCTCTCCCTCTTTATTTTTTTTGCTCAATTTTCTTCTTCTCTTTCTCTCGTCTCTTCATATCTAAAGCTCTAATTTATCTCCAACTCTGTATATTTTTCACAACAATGACCCTCTCTCGTTAGGGTTTTTCATGGTTCCTCACATTTTGGTTGCAAGCCCATGTTTTTTTTTGTTCGAATGCTTACAGATCTGAAGATCTGTAAAAAACTGGTAACCCTGCCTTTCTTTGTATTTTTTGATTTTTCACAAGGTTCTTTTTCACGACCCTACGAATTTGAACCTCCATATTTAATTTTTTTTTGCTTATTGTATGTTAGTTTGTTCTTCCTGATCTGTTTTGTTTCTTTCTCTGTGGTCATTTTTTTATTTCACATAAATAATTTATGTCAACCCACACAGATATAAGTTTCTATTTGAAAGGTTTTATTTTTTACTTATATTTTTGTGTTTTGGGTTGATTTAGTTATTATTTTGGTTGCATGGTTATTATTTTTCAAATGCCTACATATCTCTAGATCTATTTTTCGGATCTGGAAATTTTAATATTTATCTCATTTTTTTTGTATATACATTTTTTCACTTTTGTTTGGTTCGATATGATATTTATTTGTTGTTTTATTACTCTTAGGTTATATGTTTCAGATTTGAAAATTTTTTCTTCTTCTTTTGTTTGATGTATATTGGTCTCTTTATCTATCTCCCTCTCTCTTTCTTTTTCCCACCTTTCTTCCTCTCCTTCTCTCGTCTCTTCCCTTTCCGTCTGCACTGTCTCTCCTCTCTCATCTTATTCTCAACAAAGAAACAAGATTCATCAAGTGTTATCTGTTTAATCTCTATGTTTATTTTATTTCCTCGCACATTTTATTTTGAAACCCTACAAATTCGAGGTTTTATTTTTTAGATATGTAGGAAAAAATTTTACTTTCATCCATCTGATATGTAATAATTTGGTATTTTTCGTTTGTTTCATCTATTTTTGTTGCCATTAATTTATTTATTGCACTTTACTTGTTAGCATTTTTTCCCGACTCCTTCCCATTTTATGTCTTCCATTTGTAGTTAAATTACACGCCTTAGTTGATTTATATTCCCTTTTTCTTTTGTTTTTATTTCCCTAAAGATCCGAACAGATCTTCAGACACTCGAAGAGACCATGTTCAAATCTGTGTTCTTAGTTTTTTTCTTTTTTCAATTTATGTTTATTTCTTGTTTTTATGGAATCGTCTGAAAGGATTTCTCTTATGAACTTATGTATTTATTTTTTAGATCTATTGTTCAATTTTTTTATATTGTGCATGTTTATTTGTGTTGTGCATGTTTGTTTATGTCTCTCGTTATCTTTCACACTATCTCTGCCTCTTCAATCACAGTGGCCTGTTTCACATTTACAGTCTTCTTCGTCAAACATAAATGATGAATAGGACATATATTGGTTGCCATTTCACTATAGATCTGAGAATTTTTTGCTTCAAATTTGCTCTCCGTTATATTTTGATTTCTTTCTATTCTATTTATTTTTTGGATTTGTTTTTTCTTTCTATTTTGAACTTGGCGGATCTAGACATTTATGCATCGTTTTTTGTGTGTTTGTCTTTATAAACTAAACATATTTTAGATTTGGAAAACTTTGATTGAGATTTGTTATTGTATAAAGTACGTTTCTTTTTCTATTTTTTTATTGTGTAGATATATAATTTTGATCTTTTGTTTTGGACCTAGAGATATCTTTACATTTAATTCTAGATTCGAGAGGTTTTACCTCAGATCCCTCCGTTTAATTTATTTTTTTCTTTATAAATTTCAAAATATTTATACTTCTAATTCTAAATCTGAAAAGTTCTGATTCTGATATGTTGGGATATAAATTTCCTTTCTTATTTTGTTTTTTTTTTTTTTTATCTTACTCTTTTTGTTGTTATTAGTTGTATACTTCTTTTCCTCCATTTATTTTGTTTCCTAAAGAACTTAACAGATGTTCATGGATCTCAACATATAGTCTCTACATCTGAACGATTTTGTTTGTTCTTTTATTTTAGAATCTGTGTTTGTAAAAGTAAAAATATTTTTTTTGTTTTGTATATCTCTGGATCTGTTATTCATTTATTAGACTTGTTATTATCTCAAATCTGAAATCTTAGATGTTATTGTCTGAGATGGTAATATTATTTGCTTGTCAGATGTACATATTTATTTATTCTTTTTTGTTATTATCTTAATTTGAAATCAGAGATATTATACCTAAGATGTAAATCCAAATATTTATATATTGCATATAAATAATGAGTGCTATATATAAATAGAGTGCATCTATATTTATTATATAACATTTCATCTATATAGATGTTTTTTTTTTTTTTTAGCTGTAATTTCTAGCTCTTACATTATTATTTATAGCTGGATTTTTTTTTAGATGCAATTTATACTTTCTTTGCCATGTAAATGTCTATTATGTTATGAAGTTACGTTATAATTTTATATTAGTAATTTTACTTATAAAAAAAAATTATATTAGTATTGGGTTTGAAATAATTCAAGCTTTTTTAGTTTGTAATTTAATTTAATATTTTTTAATGTGTACTATTTCATTAAAGTACAGAAAAGTTCATAGTTAACCGAGCACAAATACAAAACTGAAACATACCTAGTTGATTTTGAAATTTACAATTAAATTTAGATTTCTTATTGCAAATTTTAATGTAACTTTTTATTGTTGTTCTTTCATTTTGACAAATTTTTTTTATTTATTTCTAACAATTAATTATTGCCTATAAATAAATAACTGAAGAAATAATCATAAATGTTTAGTTCAGAATAATGAACATAAAAAAAAAGGGGAACAATGAACATAAAAAGACATACCTGTGAAACTGGAGACCCGGAAGGCAATTTTAGAACCCAGACCCAAGAAACAGATCGTGATCAATGTTGTAATGGGAGCACTCTATTTATAGTATTTAACGAAACGACAAGCGGTGAAAGCGGTGAATAGGAAAAACAAAATCTGAATCTGATAAGAGCAAAACTATAGGAAATAAAGAAATATAAAGAAACCGAGAATTTGATTAATAAGAAAAAAGAAGCGGTTGAAGCGGTGTAGAATATTAAAGAGTGATCTAGCATCTGATAAAAATGCACAGACAAAAGAAAGCGAAAAACGGTAGAACAAAAATTGGAAAAAAAATAGCAGTTGAAATGGTAGACAAGAGGGGAAAAAAAAAAGAATCTGAAGCGGTGAAACGGGAAAGAAGGATCTAGAATCTTATTGAAGGATCTAGAATCTGATAAGATAGGAAATAAATATTTCGAGAAAGTTGTGGAAAACATAATAAAATGAAACACAAAAATTCAAAGAAAAATAGGAACAAAATCATAAATTCACTTAGAATGAAATCAAGGACATAATCGAGAAACAACTACCAATTGAAGGACAAGCATGAGAAAATAAAATGAGAAAAAAGGAATGAAAAACTAAAGGACGCGTCAGGAAAATCAATAAGAAAGTAGGCGTAAAAATGTAAAAAGGGAAAAACAAATAAGGAAACTGAATATAACAACAGGGATCAAAAGGGTAAAAAAAATTAAACAATGGGACATATAGGGGAACAAAACATAGAGGCAGGGGCAAAATTGAAAAAAAAAATAGGTCAAGGGACACAGAGGGAAAAAGAATATAAAGACAAGGCTAAAATTGGAAAAAATAGTGAACTAACACATGTCTGCTTATTGGCGCTTATTATATATAAGATATAAAGAGTAATGCTAAATACAGTTGTGAAGTACGCAAGCGTCGTACAATCGTTTTAAAAAAGATTGAGATCCATCATTAAAAAATTAATTTATTTTCATGTAGGTCTGTTATGTATTCATTTTTTCAAAGTAATTGTACGATGTTTACACATTCATAATTGTAACAATCATTTCTCATATATAATAGGTTGGAAATATTCCGGTCTTTCTTTCAACGTTGTAGAGGGCCCGTATATTGTGGTGCTGCCGGGGATCGGGAGTGCTGGACTCATGCCTGTCACTTTGCCGTTGGTGTTGTTGCATTCTTGGGAATAAAATATTATTAATTTTAATCATTTGTATTTAAAAAATATAAATTGATAAATAAAACTTAAATCATTTAGTTTTACATAAATAAATAAAAAATAAAATAAAAACCCTATCCCCAAATAATTGCCACGAGTTCATAATATTTATTATCTCCAAGTTTACACTAGACGGTAACATATGCCCGTATTTGGTGCAAAGCCACCGTTGGTTTCTTAAAGAGTTGGGAGCATCCAATTCCTTTCCAAGGTCATATTTTTTATTGTTTTATTTTAAATATTGTAACTCTCAATCACACTTACAGATATGACACATTTTAATGGTTTCATAAAATCAAAGTGACTGACTCATTTACTTATATCATCACTCTTCATAAGAAATAATATTGTTCTATCTTCTTCGCCCTACAAATTTTAAAAAGAAAACATCATACATGATCATTCTTATAGACGAAGTAAAGTCATACTTGATCATTTTGATAGATGGTATTTTAAAATGTGCTCGTGCGAGTTTTTTTTCCTATAACATATTGTTTCGAGAAGTACCTTTCCAAATCATACAATTTTTATAATGTTTTCTTCATTTAAAATTCGTCCAATCAAAATCGCATATAGTAATATTGCACATTTGTAGTGATTTCATACAACGTAGCATCGTTTTATCAACTTCACCCTGAAACTTAAAAGAATAAATAAATAAATAAATAATCTAAAATATAATCTAAAGCATCGTCATTTATACTTTATCACTCATATAGACGATGTGACATCACATCTAGTCATTTTGATAGATGGCATTTATTTGTTGTTGTAAACACTGGTTATATAACATGCTCACGAGATGAATTGTTTTGTCCTAGAAATTGGGAGAAATTAAAGTGCGTTGACAACACAAATGTTTTCTAAGTATTTTCATATAGTTCACTATCAAATATCACTCAACAGAAAACACATTTTAATTTTAATATTTAACTTTTTATCTAATTATTACTCAATCATTATAACGTTTCTAAATTCTAAACAAAACACACAAAAAAACCTATTTTTTAAAATCTCAAAATAAACATTATATTAAAAAATTATATTTAAATAATTGGTTAATTTTATAATAGTTTTATTTAAATTTTTCCATCTCATTTTTCAGAATTTTATAAAATCTTAACTCAAACCATTTAACTACTATTTATAGAAATATTGAGATATTCTAAGTATCCAAATCAGCTCTAAACATATTAACATGCTTAACTAATTAATTAGATGGAGATCGATAGTAAAGTGTTGTTTTTATTAAATGATGTTTTTTATTCTCAATTTATCCGATAAAGTAATAGAATGAACTATTTATCCGTTTTATCTCGGTTTATTAAAGTATTCAATGTGAGAAGTGTCTTGAATTATGTTAAACTAGTTCACATGATATATGGCATATTAGTTTTCATTTCCTCGACGAATGAGTCAATGACATATGGTTCTGTTTTTATTTTCGTTTTTGTTTTCATTTGTTCATTTATATGAGCTGGAACTTATGCCAGTGGACCCAAGGCAGGTCTTTACTCAAGCCAGATATCTTTTATATATGAAAAAAGTTACTTGCACCCAGCTTGGGGAATCTAGCATAAACGGCCTTCTACGTGTATAAAATGAAACGGAACATTTCGTTTATACCTAAAATCACTATGATTTGATTCAAGCACAAAGACGAAACAAATGACTGAAGAAGCACAGCTTTGGGAGCAAGCTTTCATTTCCCACAGAGAACACAAATATCAGGTTTTTCATGCAGACCTATTTTTTTTTTTTTTTTTTTTATCTCACTTCTTCTTTGCATCTACTACGCATCTTCTTCTCATCTTCACATTCTCACTTTTTTCATAACACTCTCATTTGATTTGCAACATAAATTATATGATGGAACTTACTCAACATAAATTGTAAAAATGAAACGGACCGTTTTGTTCAAATTTGGTACCCATCATCATCTTCTCCTTTGCATCTTCTCATTTGCATCTTCTCCTTTGCATTTTCTTCACATTTTCTTCTCATCTTCATCTTCTCATCTTAAACCCAGCACTCCCTTTCGTATACCCACAAAATAGATTTGGCTTCAGGAGCAAGTTTCTCCGCATATGTGAGGCTTTCATTGCGTGGGATTGAATATTCTGCAACCTAGATGAGATGCTGAATGAAACTCTTCGACTTGTCTATGGCTTTCTGTGGTTTCAAATACTAGGCCATAGAAGATAATAAAGAAAAAATGAAAAAAGCAGCCACTTTGCATAATTGTGGGTTGGTGGATTTGCTTATGAGACTTTACCCAAATAATACGACTTGAGATGGAGGATTTGTTTCTGAGACTCATTTTGGCTCTGGCTGAGATGGTGGGTTTTCCCTTTGCTTCTCAAATCATTTTTTTTATTGATTTAAATAATATCAACTGACGTGATTCCCCAACAAGTATCCAATGTCTAATATCTGTAGCAAAATTGTTTATATATATAAAAAAAGAAGAAGAAGAAGAAGAAGAAGAAGAAGAAAAAGAAAAATGGAGTACATTATTCACGAGCCTGGGCCCAATGCAGGCCCGATTGCAAGCGCAATACGCAATGACAATTAGGGGTGTCAAATCGTGTTAATGGGTCGTGTTCGTGTCCTGTCAAGACATGTATATTATACTATATAGGTCAACCCTAACCCGACCCGTTAAGCTTATCGTATCAAAATCTCAAACCCTAACACGATCCATTAACATAACGGGTCGTGTCGTGTCAATCCGTTTTAACCTGTTTATGTAAATGGATTAAAACAAACCCAAAATTAACTCATTTTATCTGGTTAAGTTTAGCATAATTTTATATAAATATTAAAATCACAATATCTATAAAAAATATAAAACTAACTACAAGTCCAAAATTACAATCCAAACAATAAAAATATCGAAATTAAAATCTCAACAATTTTATTTTTTAGGTATAAGGGTATAATTGTAACTTTAACTTTATTAACGGATTATAACGGGTTGACCCGTTATCAACCCGTTAAGCTATTGTGTCTTAACGAGTCAACCCGTTTTGACCCAAACTCGTTAAAGGTAAAACTCTAACCTACTTTTATCGTATCGTGTTCATATTAAATTAACGGGTCATATCACATATTACTACGTCTAATGACAATGTAGAAGGAAACGAATCGTAGCCCGTAGCCTCATAACTTTCATCACCCGTAAATATACAATTGACTACTTAAAATGAAAGAGCAGAGCTTTATTATAAAAGCGTTGCAAGGCTCTCTTAACTATCTGGCACCTTCGAACGTTAAAACCACTTTTTTGTTCCGCTCCCAGTCGGTGAGTCGGTTATTTCGATATAGGATTTCCGGAATTGACCGTACTTTGTATTTGGCTAGAAGTAATTTTCATCAGACAAGAAGAAAGAACCGAGAAAATGAGGAAGTTTGATCCATGGCCTGTGTTCTTCAAGCGAGAGTAGAACCGAAACTGGCCATTCCTCGTTGGCTTCGCTACTACCGGGAATATCATAACCCTATACACTCTTAGTCTTACCGGTATCTTTGTAGGCCTCGCTCACAATATAGTGATTTAATTTATTCTATCCATTTTGATTCGAAATCGTTGGCAGAGGAGGATGCAAAGAAATTTCCGTTCGTGCAGAGGCACCAGGAGTTGAAACAGAAGAAGTACGTTCTAATCTCTACTTTGGCAACGGTCATCAAATGCTTATATATGTGTGTATAATCTTTATTACTTTTCTCTCTTTTCTCTTCCAACAATGGATTTGAAGAAATCGATTTACTTCTTATTATCAAGCATTATATCAGATATGAATTTTAGACACCTAAGAATAAGGATTTGACAATTCGAGGCTAGATCCTCGGACATCGCTGTGGCTTTAATTGATAGCAGTTCAGGATTGTCATGGTGCTACTTGTTTGTTTGGATGCAATGATTAAGGATAATTAGTGCGGACGTGAATGAAGACGTCGTATTTCTAAAGCGAGCAAGTTCGTTGATCGGGGAGAAAGAAGTTGAGACTAGAGCAAGTTCATGACTCATATGGTTGTACTCTTGTAGAGTGCAGAAGGAATATTGAACATACGCAACAATATTCTATTATATATTCTCAGAATGGTTGAAATTCTCTCTTTAATTATATGCTTTTCGGTGAACAGAATATTTACTCACTACCGTGTATCGTTGTGATTTTAGGTGACCTTTACTTTGGTTAGTATGTTTGTATTTCTGACGTCGGATAACAGAGGAAATGGTAACTGAAGTGACTACGGATAACAGAGGAAATGCCATCCAGTCCAATGGTATAGATTTACTGTAAGCGTTTGCCAATCGTAAACACACTAAAATATGGATCCAAGCCAACTTTATTATGATAAAGATGCTCTCATTTATGCTGCCAAGGTAAATGCTTTAGGGACACGAGTCTCCCAAACCTGGCATTTTATAATCACGCAAGCGTATTTATTTTGATAAATAGTAAGATTTATTATTAAAAAATTAATTTTTTTTATATATATATTTAATATTTACTATTTTTTAGAAAGAGTGTGCGATGTTTACACATTCTATAACTACAAATATAGTTTCTATATAAAAAATGATAGACACATACAATATTTACTGTTGTTTGTGGTGATTTTCTATATAATTTTTAAAAACACTATTTTATTATGGAAACTGCTACACCCATAGAAGATTTAATCATCTGCCAAAAGGCAAATGTTTTATTTTTTATTTTTTGCTTTTTTTTAATAATTTTTTAAACACTTTAAACATTTTTAAAAAATACAAAAAAATCACAAATTCATTTAAAAACACTTTCTTAATCATTAAGTAAAAAATAAAATAAAATGCATTTCAGTATAAAATTTCGGTAATAATTTTATGTGAGAATAGTATTTTTCTTTTATTATTTTCTATGTTGATTTTTTAAATAATATTTAAATGCTCAATAAATATGTAAGTTCTATTTGATGTATTTATCTTTTTCACTTGAAGGCTTCAAGTTGACTAAGAATTTAAAAATATTTTTTCGTTCCAATTATGTATGAACTTATATTTTAAACTATATCTAAATTTATAACCGCAATCCCTTAAGATGACTAAAAATGATTATTATTATTTTTTTTTTTACTAGTATAGAGATTACAAAGTAGAGTTTCTTTTAGAGTAACGCGAGAATTATACACTTCGAAATATTGCATTAAAAATAACCCGAGGAGGTAATATCATTATATCATGCCACATATCGATGCTTCTGAAATTGCTGAACCATGGTCTCATTGTTCCAATTTTATTTCATCTTCCTTTTTTCCTTTGTTTTTGGTTTTATTCAGCTCCTTTTATTCAGTTCCAATTAGAAATAGTAGTATTATAATTTTAAAATTGCGTCATAAATTTTTTCCCCCTAGGTAGCTGATTGTGGTTTAGGTTCGCTCGTTCTGAAATGGATAGACGCCCCCCAATATAAAAACCCAGTTTCAACGTTTGAGACTTTGAGTCAAGGAGAGAGAGGAAAAAAAAAATGGCAGCGAAAATGAACCAGTCGATACAGAACGCTATCTGGCTCCTAAATCCTCTACATCATCATCCCCTCAGTTCCAAAGTCAAGCCCCGTCTCCATTTTCGTCGACAGCCCTTCTTCGTGTCATCTACTTCTTCTTCTTCCATGTCGTCTAAAAGAGCTTTATTCTGCACCTGCACCAGCTCAAGCGCTGACAATAATGGTCTCCACGATGGCGGGCCCTTTGTCATAACAACTCCGCTTTATTATGTGAATGCCCCTCCCCATATGGGCAGTGCTTACACCACTATCGCTGCCGATGCCATTGCCCGCTTTCAGGTTCCCTTCACTTCATATTGTCTGTATTTTGTTGTCTGTTATCATTTTCAATGCGAATTAAGTTTTCAAAATTTCGGTTTTGGATTCTATTTTTGTAAGAAAGTAGGATATAGAAGGTTGGGGTTTCTTGTTATTTTAGGATTCTAAAGTCAAGTAACAAACAATATTTAGCTTCCTCCTGTTACTTCTAGTTTTTTCTTTTTGCCTAAAAAAGGTGTTTTTTCATGAATTGAGAAACAGTGATATACAAATGTCTCACTTGAAATAGAATCAACTAAATATGAAAAGCTCAGCCAATTAGCCAGTTTACTTTTCTCAATCTGTGCTGTTTGATAGCATATAGTGTCTTTTCTTCTTCGAAAATCATAGAAAAATATGCAATAATTTGATGGGGTTGACCGATTCTAGGATGTAGAAGGTAATTCTTATTGCTCGTGTATTGTGGCAGAGACTGTTGGGAAAGAAGGTCGTATTCATCACTGGCACGGATGAGCACGGAGAGAAAATTGCTACAGCTGCGGCTGCCCAGGGTTCCAACCCAAGTGAGCATTGCAATGTCATTTCACAAGCTTATAAGACTCTCTGGAAAGATGTAATATTTAACCACCAGCGCCATATACTCTCAGTTTACCGTTAACTGACTCGTTGAATGTTAAAATTCATGTGGTCCTTTTACATTTTTTCGTACTTGCTGCTGCCTGCAGTTAGAAATAGCTTATGATAAGTTCATTCGGACAACTAATCCCAAGCATGAAGCAATCGTGAAGGAATTTTACTCGAGGGTTCTTGCCAATGGTGATATATACCGGGCTGACTACGAGGGGCTATATTGCGTCAACTGTGAGGAATACAAGGTAGTCTTTGCATATGAAGTGGATGTAGCAACCATAAAGTGTCTTTATTTTTTTGTGCTGATATATTTTTAAAAAATCATCTTTGAAACTTGCAAGAACTCGACAATAAAACTCAGTATCTGGGCCTCCTTGTTTTTATGTTCTCTGATATCATTTTCAGTTTAACATATGTATCAATATATGCATCATATGTTTTAGTGAAAGCTTTTATGTAGTCGTTGTGGTCATTTTGCTCAAGAGTAGCTTTGTGCTTGTGCACTTCAGCAGTGTAATATCGTGACTCAATTTTTTTTTTCTTTTTCTTTTTTTTTTAAAAAAAACTGTGTAACATCATTATCTCTGTAAATATGCAGGATGAGAAAGAATTGCTGGATAATAACTGTTGCCCTATGCACCTTAAGCCATGTGTTATGCGGAAAGAGGATAACTACTTCTTTGCCCTATCAAAATATCAAAAATTATTGGAAGCAACTTTGACGGAAAATCCAAATTTTGTGCAGCCTTCATTCCGTTTAAATGAGGTAAGATAATGGTAAAATTTGTAATTAGTTAGGGTACGTTTGTTTGTGGAAAGGGTCTTGGAATGGAATGACTATACCTTATTTTGGTCACATTTTTATAAGGAATGGTTACTCTGAAAAATGAGAGATTCCTAATGCATTGGAGTAGCTAATTTTTTAAAATACCCTTATTACTTTATTATAAAAAAAATGGAAGTGCCTTGGGTGGCCGGCCACCCAATCCACAGCAACCCACGGCCACTCCCGTGATGGAAACTAAACCACCCAGGGGTTTTTGGAGGTGTCTAGCCACCCACTTGGGTGTGGGACTTGGGTATTTTAGAAATTTTTCTCCAATTCAATGAAACCCTAAGTTTTTTCACCCAACAAAAGATTAGGAGTGCTCATTCCCATTCTTTTCTGAATGGGTCTTGAACCAAATATGCCCCTAGTCTAGTGAACCCTGTATACCTTGCATCAGGCACTATTGTAAGATTTATGCAATTCTTGCTCTCAGTATGACTGATTTTCCTTCCAAGGTCTTGAATGTGCTTATTGAGAATGTTGTAAGCTTGATATGTGAAATATTGTGTATATATCATCATAGAATGTAATAGCTATTGCTGTAATCATAGATACAGGAGAGAAATGCAATTTAACCATTTCAATAATGCATTTTCTAGTACTTATAGTTTGGGATATTTAATTTGAAGTATTTATCCATGGTTGTAATGTGCAATTCTATCTTAAATTAGTTCTTTTTTCCAAAAGAATTTCTTGGAGAAATGCCCGGTATTGGTGGTGCTTTTGTTAGAAGTTGATCCTGCTACCACCCAAGGGTGGGCAGGAATACTTCGACTTTTCACCTAAATTCCCTCTTTCGACACACACGCACACACGTTTTTCTGCTGTTACCACTTCCTTCCCTGATCAATTTCTCCTATAAAATATCTTCAAGGTGCAAAGCTGGATCAAAAGTGGGCTGAGGGACTTTTCCATTTCCCGAACATCAGTGGATTGGGGCATCCCAGTTCCTAATGACAATAGGCAAACTATATATGTGTGGTTTGATGCTTTATTGGGGTAAATCTCTTTTCTTCTGTAATTTTGAAATCTTAATATTTTCTAAGCTTCCAATTTCCTTATTTGCATGACTAATATGTTTTCTTCTTTTGTATATATCACTGCGAATTGTAACTGACATCAGTTACTGCTAACTAATGAAAACAGATGTTTGTAAATTGTTCAAGACAATAGAGAGTTATCATGGCTCCTGCTTTACAAATCACCCGATACTATATGTTTATGGGTGGTAATGTTCCTTTGGTGAATATTTAGTTGTTGAATTTCTTCAGTTACTTTTTCCCAGTTATGTATCAGCACTAGCAGAAGACAAGGAGCAATCTAATTTGGAAAGTGCCATTTCTTCAGGTTGGCCTGCCTCACTGCACTTGATTGGGAAGGTAGAACATCTTCTATGTGTTTTAAGATGCATTTTTTTCCCTAAATATTACCCGTTGTGAAGGTTTTGTAGATTTAATCAGCATGGCAATCCGCCACCAAAATGTAATCTTGTTTTCCATGTTAGTAATGCCAATTATGCATTACCAGTTTCCTCCTCTCCGTCTCTGGAATGTGGTTTATGGTGTCATATTCTCCTTGAAGATGCTTAGTTAGAAAGTTTGTGTGATTGATCACCTGGTAGCTGTGCTAAATTAATTCTCTTTGTGCTAGACATTACAACCTGAGATAAGTCACACTACCCCTTATTCTTCCAGTGTTTTTGCACATAATTCTCTCTCCAGGATTTGATTGGCTTTCCTTGTAAGTGGTATATTTAAGCAGTTGACTCCAGATATTGATGCTGTGAGCATCATATATTTATGTGAACAAGCTCACAAACACAAACACACTCGCACACACCCACACCTTATACGGATCGAAATTAAGAAAGAGTAGATAAGTTTGATTGACAGGGGTAGGGCGTATCACTTACTTGAACATGCTTTGCCTCGATAAGTTTGTATCCGGTAGAATTGTTGCTGTACACATTATTCTTGTGCTTATTCTAAAACCCATGCAAATTTTGCTAGAATGTGGAGAATTCTTGGAATGTTGGTTTTTATAATTTTTCTTATTTTATATTTCTCTGATCCTCTGTTATTTCGATTAAGTTGGATGTTTTTTTTTTTTTGTGCCTTCTCTTTTTCTTTTTTGTTGTCAGGAGCCTTGTCTATTCTGATGGCTGTTTCAATTCTCCTTCTTTACTATTACAAAGAGTTAATATTATACTTCTTTACTGTGTTTGTTATTCTTCTGTAGGATATTTTGCGATTCCACGCGGTTTACTGGCCAGCTATGCTAATGTCTGCTGGACTTAGCCTTCCAAAGATGGTGTTTGGCCATGGATTTTTGACAAAGGTATTTGAACCCAGAGTATAATTCATTTTCCCTCTATAGCTATAAATATAATTTCATTGTGTGCTGTGTGTTCTCGAGGAGCTATTGGTTTTGAAGTCTAAGCACATATTTGGATCGTTTCTTAACTTTGTTCTAACCCTTAGGGGTTGGCTCAAGTGGTAAAGGCCTTGGGCTTGGGGGTATGCTCCCCCTAGGTCTAAGGTTCAAATCCCCTTGGGTGCAAACAATCTCTAGGGCCATTGGACTATGGGATTTTTCCTTGAATTACCTGAGGTGCACTTGCGGGAAACAACTCATTGAGGGCCTGTGCACTCCGGGATTAGTTGGGACGTTGTTCCTGGACACCCGGTGCCAATTAAAAAAAATCTTAAATATACCATGACTCCTGCGGAGTTATGCTTTTCTGCACTATATTGGAAAATTCAAAAATCTTGGAAAAATTCTCTTGGGGAAATATATTTATCTGATGTATCTGTACAAGAGAAGTGGGATTGATGGGCTCAATAGAAATCACAGTATTATGTCCCTACAATAATGGACATTTCAATAGTGATCCAAAGCATTGCATCAAATTGGACTTAAATCAAAAGAGATTGTTCAAATTAATGTGTTAATAACTGTTTTAATCTGTTTAGCAAATTTATGACTTTTTTTTTTCTCTTTTCTCTTTTTTTTTCTTTTTCTAGTTGATAAGTAGAATACTTTGTTTAACATTCTCTTGGTTGCTGTAGTCTCATAAAATACCAGATATCTCAAAGTAAGCTTTTTAGAAGTGTCTCTCTTGGAACATGAAATTCCGTATGCTTGTTCAACTTGAAAAATCAGAAGTCATGCGCGTGAGGTAGAGTTTTTAAATGTCTCATATGCCTAATTTTATTTTATGCAGCAATGCTTTTTATTTTTAAAATTATAGGATGGCATGAAGATGGGGAAGTCGCTAGGAAATACACTTGAACCAAATGATCTGGTTCGTAAATTTGGGCCTGATGCTGTCAGGTACTTCTTCCTTAGGGAGGTGGAATTTGGTAACGATGGGGACTATTCTGAAGATCGTTTCATCAATATTGTCAATGCACATCTTGCCAATACAGTTGGTACATCTCCTCTGGCTTCTTATAGGCAGTCTTTCTGGATCATTAAGGTTGCTTTATACTTGTTTGAATGGTGAAGTGAAAATGAATGTATATGATCTCAACTATTTCTTGCAGGAAATCTTCTTAACCGAACTCTTGGACTTCTTAAAAAGAACTGCCAATCTACTTTGGTGGCTGATTCAACGATTGCAGCTGAAGGAAATGTATTCCGGGACACTGTAGAGAAGTTGGTAAGATTTGTGTGGAATCATGTCTCATACAAGCGTGCTGTTAGTTTAGTGGAATGACTTGATAAAGTGTCTTTAATTTTCAAACCATGAATGCCTGTGTACTTGGGCTATGCTTATCAATATTTCATCAATATAATTTTTGTTTACTGATCAAAAAAATTTTCCAAATCATAAATAGCCTATAGGGACTGGTGCATTTCTTGACCTAGTGGGTCCTCTTAACTTGGCAGCTGCTCAGCATCCTGGCAGACTATTCTGGATTTTGACATAGCAAGCTAATTCCACTACTGCCTGCTTTTCCTATGCGTCAACATTATTGCTAAACCATTTATTAAAAAAACCGTTATTGCCAGACCAGATTTAATTTTATCGTTCTGATATTAGCTCTTTTCAGGAAGCCTCTTCATGGTCATAATCTTCCTGGTTGAACTGAGGATATTTTCCTATACGTATCTATGAGTGGACATGGAATTCGGTTTCCTCACATAAAATTTTAGTATATATTCCCTCATTGGGGGTTCTCTTCTTGTTTGGTTTGGATTGTTGTCTGTGATTAATTGCTTTAAACCTTTACCCCAGGCCTTCTGACTTTCCCACTGTTTACTTTTTGTAGGTTGAAAAAGCCCGGGTTCATTATGAAAGGCTTTCATTATCATCAGCTTGTGAGGCTATTTTAGAGATTGGCAATGCTGGTAATTCCTACATGGATGAACGAGCACCCTGGTCTCTCTTTAAGCAAGGGGGTGATGCTTCTGAAGCAGCTGCAAAGGTTATCCATATATGCTCACTATAAAATTGTAGCTTAATTTGAAACCAGTAATCAATTCTATTTATTTGTTTAGCATTTGAATCTCACATAAACCCAGCCTTTTCTTGTATTTAATTTATCTACTATAAATGGTATGAATTCAGCTGCTCCATCAGTATATAGGTCAATTAACCGTCATAGTTACTAGATGCTTTTATTGGACCTCATACTCGGTGAGTTTTTGGCATTGGAGCAGGACCTTGTGATTATATTGGAAGCATTGAGGATTATTGCAATTGCATTATCCCCGGTTACACCAAGCTTATGCTGGAGAATATATGGACAGCTTGGCTTCTCAAAGGACGAGTTTGACTCTGCAACATGGGTCTCTCTCTCTCTTTCTCTCTCTCTCTCTCTCTCTGTGAAAGCACATAATTGTATAAATGCCTATGTGTTGTAGCTGATGCATCATCAATTCATTATAAACTAAGCTAAAGGTTTTGCATTGTAGATTGAGACCAAGTGGGGTGGGCTAAAAGGTGGTCAGGTCATGGCTCAACCAAAACCAGTCTTTGCAAGGATTGAAAACCAAATGGAAGACGAAGATGGGGGTGAAGCAGCTAAAAAGGTAGTGAAAAACAAGGACAAAGTGCCTCAGACCCAAGGTGTTGCGGAGGCGTAGGGAAGAATACACATCTATCTTGTCCTTACTGCAAATTTCTGTTTTTTTTATTTTTCCAGATTTTGTTGTCAATTGTAAGATTTAAATTACCTATTTTTAGCAATGATTTCGAGACCGATTGCTCTTGAAATCTCCAATAAATTGCTGCTATATAATATATATCATGCGGTAACAAAGAGCCGGTTACAAGTTACAACATGTCAAAATGTTGTCCCATAATATATCGACAAGAGAATAATCCAAACGAGTGAAAGTGCTTAAATGCTCTTGCTATTAAAAGTTAATTCGTAAAAGACGTTATGGCAAACTGCAAATTGAAAAATCCATACAAACCACCATTTAAGTCAATACCATTACCGACTCAGAAGTTAGCGGCATTTTGTTAACCATAAAAATCATATTTTTTATTGGTTAACATTCAAACTTTCAAATATCTTCGTATAATTAAAACAAATACACAACCGCCAAGCCTTCAAAGCTCCACAAAATTCCTCGAAGCCTACAGATCGACGTGAGCAAGACTATCAAAAGAGCAGTGTTACACCCAGAGGGTGTCTGGGTTTGCACGAGACGGGTCCAATAAGGGCAAAAAAGTTCCTTTTTTTTTGTTTATTCAATTTTTTTAATTCATTTTTTTTATACTCTTAAACATTTAAAAAAATCACATCATTAAAAACATTTCTCAAAAAAGAAGATTAACACCAGTACAACTTTCTTCGCCTCTCTCTCATCTTGCACCCAAAACTCAAAAACATAAAACGCTTGAGAAAATCCAATGGGAGGTTGTTCGGATAGGCAGTGCATTACCATTATGCCAAAATATGAGCAACTAAAATGGACATGATCAAGCCAATCTAAATTTAAATAACCAAATAGCCAAAGAAGTAATAAGCTCTGCAAGATACCTCAGACTAGAAAGTTTCTTCTGAATATCAAATCAAAAACCGTCCAAATCCACAAATAGAGGTTCTTCAACAAACTAGGCTACGCAATAAGGGGCTCAATACCATTTTATTCTATATCATGAATGCGTATGAAAATAGAGAGCATATAATATATGCGGAAGAAAGCCAGATGTCAAGAATTTCTCAAATGCTCCTATTGCTCTTATCACCAGGTAACAAATGCGCCCGCATTCTAGCAGTTCCTTCGCTACCATACTGGGAGTTTTTCATTTCTTAGGGGGGACTCCAAGCCTCATCCGGAAATCCTCCTCCATGAGGGGAAGTCCATCACGCAGCTTGATCTTTGGTTCCCATCCTAGCAGCTCCTTAGCCTTTGTGATATTTGGCTTTCGCTGGCGAGGATCATCTGGTGTGTTCTCCACCATTGAGATCTCCACATCAGGATTGATAAGCTGCAGGCGACACAATGAAGCATTTTAGTTTCTATGATTATCTATTCCAAATTCATATATTTGTAAATAGTAATGAAATAATTTAATTTAAGATGTTTTATGAAATTTTGAAAAAAGATAGAAAATGTTGAATAAAAATATAGTAAAATTATAATATTGTTAGAATATTTTTTTTTTTTTTAATTTGAAAAAGTTGAATTTTTTTTTGTATTTTGTTTAGAAGTTTAGAAAAGTTATAATGATTAAGTAATGACTAGATGAAAAGTTGAATATTTGAAATTGAAAAGTATTTGTGTTTGTGGTGTTTGGAAGTTGAGATGAGATGAGACCATCCTGCAATCCAAATGAGGCCTTATACTCTATAAAGCGTAATCAGCAGAATTGATGGATATAACATTTGCTGGAGTAAGAATGCAAAGTGATAACACGCCTCTTTACTCATATCTATATTGATTTCAAGTATTGGTAATCAAAGGGGAATAAATGTTAAAAAGAAAAAGAATAAAAGAAAAAAAAACAGACCTCCTTGACAGTCTCCGCAAGTTCAGTCATTGTAAATTCACCTGAATCGCATAAACCCGAGTTAACAGTGAGAAATCTAAATTTCATTGTTGGAATGATACCTAATGGAAACGAGTTACAAGATTTGTATAAATAACCTGGGTTCCCTATATTGATGGGCCCAGTGTTCTCTCCTTGCATAAGTCGAATAAGGCCATCAACCTTCAAAATCGGAGACAAAGAGTTGTGGATCAATAATCAAACCAAAACCCAACGGGTGCTCATATTAAACCTTCACCGGTAAGACAGCTCTGGCATACCATGTCAGAGACATAACAGAAACTCCGTGTTTGGGTTCCTGGCGCTTGAACAGTCAGGGGCTCACCACTGGACAATAATAGTTGACACATCCAAAACGTTTCATATATCATAAATGAAATAAATGTCAGTTGATCCAACCTCGGGTAAGGAACAATGATGGAAAATCTCGGGGAAATAATGGAAATGCAAAAAGGTCAGTGGGAATTGGCAGGGAAAGGGGAAGAAATTGCTGTTAATTCACTGTTAATACAACACAATTACCGGATTGCTTGAGCTATGAAATTGCTGACAACACGCCCATCATCAATATTCATGCGGGGCCCATACGTGTTAAAGATCCTAGCAATCCGAATCTCTGTCATTGAATTATTAAGAATAGATGACATAAGAATTTTCATTATAATAAAGCAGGCAGAACATAACCATAAAAAAAATTAAACTCTTGTTCACTTATAAAGCAGAGGGAGGGAAGAAGAAAAAGAAGAAATTTTTTTTTACCAATCCCATGCTGCCTATGATAATCAAACATCAAAGTTTCAGCTACACGCTTTCCCTCGTCGTAACAACTCCTCACTCCTGTACATTTATGCAACACATAAGACAATTGGAATGTGCTTAAAGTTGGCCTAATTAGTATGCGTTGAATAAGAACTTTACTAATTTATACTGTAGCATACGGATCCAAATTTAGGGCTTAAACACTAGTATTTTATTTATTTGTTATTTATTTTAGATTTTATTTATATTGTTTTTTTTTTTCATTTTAGAAAATGTGCTAATAGATAGATTTAAATTAGTGATTTTCCCTATCCAAAATCTTCGTATTCTTATCCATTAAGTTCCCGTACTAGATTCGGTTTCCAGTTTGAGTTTAACTCCAACTCAAACTTTTCAAATCCTCTCAAAATCTATATCCTCGTAAGAATAGGTTCCTAAAGTCTAGGCAATTTCGAATTTCAGCCAATCTCCTGAAGGTTTTCCTCCCATCGCCTATAAGAAACCACAAAGCCTCTGTTTTAAACATCGAAATACCCAGAGAACCAACAATTTCGCACAAGCCTTATTTCTGCCCAGCCGCCGCCGACCACCCTAGGACGTCGGAGCACCACCCACGGCGCCAGAAAAAGCCGGCCAACCCAACCCCGTTGAACCCAATCATTTCCGGTAAGTTCCCGACGAGATTTCTCTCTTCCGGTGATTTTTCTCCGTCTCGGTCTAACTCTCTCTCTCCCCTTCTCTCTCTCTCTCTTGCATCGCACCACTGCCCAGAGGACCCAGTCGCGTCGCCGGTCACTTCCAACCACGCCAGAGCCGCCGTCGCCTCAGCCTTTTTCTATCGGTGAGCATTGCACAACCACTTCTTTGTTTTAGTTCAGCCCTCTGTACACGATGAGAGTTTTTCCCCCCGTAAGCCTATAGTTTTTTTCCTTATAATCAGTTTTCCCCATAATAACCATGACCTTTAAGATGAATTCCCAAAATATCCTTTATAACTCTTGTTCTAGGCCTCCGTAAATCTCATTGATGAGATTTTCCTTTTAATTACAGTGTAGCTTACAGTGTCTATGGGAAATTTCATGTTTTATTACGTGGACTGATTTCCTATATGGGCTGGGTGAATTCAATTAAACATGTGATTTTAAATTGAATTTGCTCCAAGTGTGGGCTGTGTTGTAAGAGTCATTGCTCTAAGAGTCCACATTTCGTTAATCAGGGAGAAGTTATAAACTATTTTACAGCAGAAAGTCTGAAGGGATTTTAAAATATGTTTTTAAAAAAGTATGCAATGAAGCCTATTATTTTAGTTAAGTTCCTTTATATGTATTTAATTACATGGAATAGTACGACACACTTTTCTAGGAAATTAGTAACGTCTAGTACCTCCTATAGGTAACGCGCTACAAGTTGAAAGTCAGGAAGCAACGCTAAGAGGTAAATAGTATGATCATATGAATGCATGCGTACTGTGAATATTATTGTTATGTATGAAAATATGATGTCCTTATGATGATTATCTATGCTACGCTATAAGACAAGTCAAGGTTAGATTCCTTTCACGATCTTTGATGAAATATGAGATTATGCTTGAATGAATGAATTTGTTATTTGATTGATTGAATGTTACTAAAATCATATGAAAGCCAAGAGATGTTCATGTAGTAATTCAAGTCAAATATGCCATGTAATAGAATAGTCAAATTATGCAAGCCATGTTCATATGATAATTAGATCATGTATGCCATGTTCATGTAGCACGTAAATCATGTATGCCATGTTCATGTAATACTTAGATCATGTATGCCATGAAATGTCATAAAATGTTCAGTTCTAGTTATGTTATGCTATGTCATGTTATGTTATGCTATGTACAAGAATATGCCATGTTAAGAAAGTTCATGAAGCCTAACGAATTCTCATGCATTAAGAAAGATAAGAAATTTTAATACAGTACCACGGACTCAAGCGTGGTTAACCACAAGTAAAGTGAAACACGGACCCAAGCGTGTTTCACTCCATGTTACTCAAGTAAAGTGAAACACGGACCCAAGCGTGTTTCACTCCATGATATTCAGTTAAGTGAAACACGGACCCAAGCGTGTTTCACTCCATGTTACTCAGTTAAGTGAAACACGGACCCAAGCGTGTTTCACTCCATGTTAAACAAGATAAACAAGTTATTATACATTCACGTTACATATTATGTATGCTTCCGCTCATGATGATGGATAGATATGTGCTATGTGAATATATGACGATATATGTATATATGTTGTTAAGAGTCTTCAGAAACTAAATCCATGCTAGGCCAGATTATGTTTTACAGTATAATGTGCTATTTACTGAGTATTCGACTCATTCTTGTTTGTCTTCTTGTTTCTTTCATGTCTAATTGTTGCAGATGATGTTTATGACGATGCAGAGCTGGATGGCCAGGAGTAGATTTAGTACAAAGGATTAGGAAGGAATAGATGATAATTCACATAAGAATAAGACGTCTTTTACGTCATTCCTAGGATTAATTTATGTTCTTTTACTTTACATTCAGTTTTTTGAGACGATTATGTTCAAATCAGTTTTTAATATTTTATCGCTTTTCAATAAATGAGGTATATTCAAGATATGAATGTCTTTACCGGGCATTATGTTATGAATGTTAGTGACATCTCTATCCTTTGGGAACAGGGTGTTACATATACAGATGACATTCATATTAAAATGCAAACAGATTAAGCCACGATAAAAGTGCAACTCCAATCAAATGGCCTTTGAGGAGAGTTCCTAGAATATAAACACTGAAGAAACATGAAAAAGTTGCCTTGAATGGTGCAGAGACATCATGATCAATATCTTGGTTGGCAGAATGGCAGACATACCAATTGGGTTTACATTTCCCCAATAGCTTTCCTCCTGGGGATGCACAAGGGGATCTCCATACACCTCTGAGGTTGATGTAAGTAAAATCCTGCACACCCATTTCATATCCTTGAGTAAGACAAATATATTTGTAATGGCCATATAAACAATATGATATAGAAGTCTCAGACCTTGCTCCCACTCGCTTTGCGAGTCCCAGCATATTCAATGTACCGATCACATTTGTTTTAATTGTCTGTCAAAGAATCACACGATTACAAGTTAGATGACCTCTATATGCCCACAATATCAAAAATATTCACACTAAATTAGTAATAAAAGAAAGTGGATTTTGTTTTCTTTTTTTTTTGGGGGGGGGGGGGGGGGGGGGGGGGAAGATCTGCATAAAGCACAAATTCAAGAGTCTGTTGCAACTTCTATCCTTGAGTCCTCCCAACAGCTACACATGGCTGTTTGTGTTCTGAAAGAAATGAAATAAGTACAGATATACCCACCTTCACGGGGTTGTATTTGTAGAAGATTGGAGAAGCAGGGCAAGCAAGATGATATATTTGATCAACCTCTACTAGCAATGGCTCAGTGACATCTGCAAGAAATAAACATGGAATATAAAAATATGGACACCCTCTGGCAGAAATTATGACATGAAATTTTGAACAGATTTGAAACTCATTTCAGAATGGTAAAGCTGACCAACCAAGAAAATATACAAAAACCTCAAAAGAAAAACGAAAAATCCCAGCAGTAAAAATTAACGGCATCAGTATACTTCTCAACTACCAAAAACTTGGCAGATATTTGACCTGTCCTTCCATATTTACAATATGCCAGCCCTAGTCTCACGCACTAGAGGTCCCCAGTTCGAACCTAGGCTCAGAAAACTTATTATTTACTTATCAAAAATATCATTGATGCCAACAATTTTCACACTAACCATTATGCACGTCTATTCCATCCTGTTCAATTTGTCTATTTTCAACTCAAGTTGGAATTTCTACCGATCAAAAACAAAAATATACAAGTTGGAATTTCTACAAATTCTTTTTTTGATAAGTGACAATATAAAGAGTGAAATACAAGAGACAACATACCATGACGAATAAGCTCGAATCTTGGATGGCCAATCCACTTCTTTAGGTTGTCCTTTGAGCCAGTGAAGTAGTTATCCGCAACAATCACCTGAGTATATTTGGAAAGGAAAGTGGTAGGCAACACAAGAAAGATAAATATGGATTATAAAACTTCATCAAAGTGCACATACAGACCTCTCTCTCTCTATATATATATATATTTCAATATCTGCCAAATGATGGTTCGATGTCTAGCTTTCATACAACGCCCTATTTACAATCCTGTCATCATTCATATCCTATTTATCTGACTGCTGGATATAGCGGGGAGAGGCTTGGTTGGTAAAGGGGTCGATCTTATGATTCAAAAGAACAACAATGGAAATAAAATGTTTAGCCAGCTACAAATGCTTACCTCATTCTTTTCATTTTCCATCAACTTGTCCACAAGGTGAGAACCAATGAATCCAGCTCCTCCAGTGACCAGAATTCTCAAATTGGACTGCCATCAAACGAATGCTTAAGATCATACAACAATGAGAGACTATTATGAACAATTTGAAAATAAATTAGTGTCAGATCGTGCCAACAAACCAAACGTATAACAGTTTTTTTAAAAGAAAAAAATTCCATTACCTGAAAGAATTTGGAATTTCTTAAAGGAGATGGGGTTGGAGGTGGTTTTGTAGCAGCATGATTGTCTCCATTTGAGGCTTCCTTGGCCATTGCTATCAGTTTCGTCTTGAATTCCTGAGCCACAAAACAGTCAAAACTCTCAATTAAGCGTCAAATTCACAAAAAACCCACAAACTATACACTCATTTAGCTGTAGTCAAACCAACCAAAAAACTCAACTCCCATAACTTTCCCGTAGAATTATAGCTACATCATGAAAAGAAACTGCTAAATTTGATTTCAGAACAAAAGAAAATCAGATCACCTGTGAGATATGAAAAAATGTTTTCAGAGACACTAACTTAGTTTCTGATATTGTATCTGAAAGACGAGAGCTTTATATAAAGAAAGAAAGAAATGGCACCAGACGAGAATTTGTAAATAACAAAAATAATAATGTGTCACCAACTTGAGAAATCGTACCCACTGAAGAGAGAGGGAGAAAAGAGAATTCTTGAACAACACGGAAAGTAGAGAGAAATGAAAGCTTCTCACCAACAAAACCTGACCCCACACCTAACGATTTTTCAGATCTGAATCTCGCTCTCCAAGTACCAAACAAACAAATTAAAAAAAAAAAAAAAAAAAACCCAAACAAAATATAGAGACAGTGATTACAGATAGATTTTGACTCTTGACTGTGGGGCAAATTACCTACGAGATATAGAAACCCGAGGCTTATCTTCTCTCTCGACTGAAAGTCAGGGATTTGAAGGTCCCATGAATGTATATAAACACGGAGTTGGTGTTTTATGAGCAGTCCGACACCGAGGTCCGAGGGTGTATCACCAGACTGGTCCCCAATAAGGGAATTTTTTTTTTTTTAAATATTAAAAAAAATAAATTACAAAACACTTTTTTTAATTATTAAATAATAATAATAAAAATGGTCGGATCCAATCGGAATCAACCGTCGGTGAGAATAGCATTTTTCGTGTTTTATTAGTAACTGAACGGCGAACATTGCGGTCGAAACATTTGGATTTGACGGAGTGGGTACGCTGGGAAAATTCATCTGCCGAGCATAAGATATACATTATTTTACTTGCCCATTCGCAAGGGGTCTTGATCACCACGTCAGACACAGCTCAGGCTCTTGGTAAGAAATGGAAGGTCCACGTATCAGTGAGTTATCCTATGTGATGCGTCAATGCGTTGGATGGTTTGACTTTGAAGAGCGATAAACGCTCGTGGATGTTATCATCTTTACTTTTAAAGTTAATGTTATGTATTTAACTTTCTACTTTCAAGCAAACTTTGAATATCCTATTCATTCTCACCCTGCGATCAAAATGAAACATCATCCGTTGTTCATCTTTATTTAATGTGATACAATAGGATTAAAATCATTTAATTAAAAATAATAGGAGAATGGGAGAATGGGAGAATTTACACTAATGATGATGATCAATAGTACTCTTCTTGATTTTTATGTAATTCAGAGAAAAGATAACAAGAAGTGGCTGTAGTTTAGTGGTAAGAATTCCACGTTGTGGCCGTGGAGACCTGGGCTCGAATCCCAGCAGCCACATCTTTCGATCATTTTTTTTTTATTTTTCAATCTATCTATCTTTTTCCAGTTGTGGCAGTGGTTATATGTTTTTGTTCAGAAGTTAAATAAAGACTTTCTTAATGCTCTAGATTTTTGGAAGGGACTCGGTTTGTTTCCTCGTTTTCGGGTTATACTTTTAGATTGACAGACCATCTCAACAAATTAATTTCATCATTATAATTTTTTACATAAAATATAATAAACGAAGTAAAAAAATACCAGACAGAAATCGAAGGGGTCGGTACAGGTACTATATCTGTTCCGTACCGGCCAAAATACCGGCCGGCCTGAATTTCGGCCTGTACCGGCCTATATTTCGGCCGGTACCGGCCGATATTTCGGCCTGTGTTTTTTTTTTTTTTTTTTCATTTTTTCAAACTACAAGTTTATTTTTTAACACTCAATTCAGACTAGATTATGTATAATTTATATATATATATGTATTTATATATAATTTATTTATATATAGACTATTATTTTAGAATATAATTTTTATATATATTTATATATATAATTTATTCATATATCGACTATTCCGAAATATTATCCCGAAACGGTACCGGTATCGAAATATTTCGTTCCAGTGCCTTGACTGGTACAATGTCCGGTACGGTATTCAAAACATTGGTCATGAGCATAGTAAACGGGATTTCGAATGGACCATGTTTGCGCCACAACCCTCTACAAATACTAGGAGTGTAAATTTACACCAAAAAACCGATCCGGGACCGGTTCATGAATTAGGAAAACCGGTTGGAACCAGTCCGATTCTGGTTTTACACTTTCCTGGACCGGACCAAACTGATTGGAGAAATATATATATAAATTAATATTTTATATATAAATTTTATTATTTTATACAAAAATAAGATTATACAAAATATTTTTTATATATAAGTTTTATATATAATATATAATTATAAGTGAAAGTTGTGTATATAATTATATATCATATATGAAAATTTCAGAATATAATTTATAAATTATAAGTTATAACATAAAATGTTAATCTTAAATATAAATATTTGTAATTTATTTGATCATATGTTATTAATATAATTATATATAAGATAATGTTAAATAATTTATCAAATAAAAGTTTAATCTTAAAAATAAAAATTTAATTGATCATATGCTTTAAACATAAAAATATATATTAAATTATATTATATATAATCTAATATATTATATAGTTATACTAATATATAAGTTTATAACTAATACTAATATATAAATATGCTAATAATATAATGTTAATACTATTATATAGTCTAATATATTATATAGCTATACTAAATCACTATAAGTTTATAACTAATACTAATATATAATATAGACTATAGTTATACTTATAGTAATATAGTTATACTAAATCACTATAAGTTTATAACTAATACTCATATATAATATAGACTATAGTTATAGTTATACTAATGTAGTTATACTAAATCACTATAAGTTTATAACTAATACTAGAGTCTAATACTATATTACTATTAGTAATATACTTTAAATCTATGTATAAATTAGTATATAAATCACTATGCTAAATAATCACATATAAAATAATGATATAGTAATACTAATATTAAATTACTATACTAATATTATCATTATAATACTTCAATAATATAGTTATAATAAATTAAACTCACTATAACAATTAATAAATACTAATATATAGTTATTCTAATCACTATAACTAATAGTATAATACTAATATTTATAATAATACTAGAGTGTAATACTATAGTACTATTAGTAATATACTTTAAGTTTATGTATAAATTAGTATTTAAATCACTATACTAAATAATAAATTACTATACTAAAACTATTAATACTATAGTACTATTAGTAATATACTTTAAGTTTATGTATAAATTAGTATTTAAATCACTATACTAAATAATAAATTACTATACTAAAACTATTACTATAATACTATCAATAATATAGTTATAATAAATTAAATTCACTATAACAATTAACAAATACTAATATATAGTCTAAATCACTATAACTAATACCATACCAATATATAGCTAATTAGCTATGCTAAATTGCTAATACCTAATATTAATACTATTATATAGTCTAATATATTATATAGTTATAACTAATACTAATATATATATATATATATATATACACTAAGACTAATAGTCTAATATAGCCTATAGTTATAGTTATACTAATATAATTATACTATATCACTATAACTAATACAAATATATATCTATACTAAAAGTCTAATATTAACATTATTATATAGTCTAATATATTATATAGCTATAACTAATATATAACTAATACTAATATATATACTACTACTAATAGTCTAATATTAATACTATTATATAGTCTAATATATTATATAGCTACACTAATATATAATTAATATTAATATATAGCTATACTAATAGTCTAATATAGACTATAGTTATACTAATCTATATTAAATCACTATAACTATTACTAATACTAAACTAATATAGTTATATTAAATCACTATAAGTCTATAACAATTTTTTTTAATAGGTTAATTCACTATAACAAAATATATATAACTATATATATTATATGGTATTAAATTTTTCTAAGAAACGATGTCGTTCCCCCCTCATATTTCATCCCCACCAAACCCACTCCCTTCCCTCCCCCTCCCCCCGAGTTTTACTTTGTTTTTTTTGTTTCAGTTTCCCACCCCCTCCCTTAGAAATCCTAGATCCCCCCCTCTCCAGGAACAGCATCGCATGTAACAGGCTAACAGCCTCTGTCGCATCCTCTAATCCCTCCATCAGCACCCCTCTCTTCCTCACTCTCCGCCTCTCTGCGACTCATGGCCTCCATGTCTGCCCTCTCTGCATCCAACGTTCTTGGCCTTACCTCTCTTCCTCACTCTCTCAGTGTCTCACGTAGCTGGCTTTCACGTCTCTCTGCTTCTACAGTAATTTTTCTTGAGGATCTTTATTTGTCTAACGTCAATACTCAATAGTGAAGCATTGAAGCCCTGTTTGTTTAATTTGCAATGATATGGGGTTGCAGACTTCCTAGTTTTTTTTTTTTTTTCTAAGGACCACGTTAGCCTAAAGCTCTGTTTGTTTTGTTTGATTAAGCATATGAAATTCTAAGTTGAATAAAAGCTTTCAAGTGGCTTTGCTCCATTGCATATCGTCTATTTTGAACTGATTTTATCATTTGCATCCGCATATCATTATCATCGATTCATCTTCTAAGTCCAAAATCTCATTATTCTCTTGTATGTTCCAAAATGATTTTATCATCTGTATCTGCATGTTACAACATCTCATATTGTTTTAAAAACAACATCTCATATTATTTTAAAAGAATATCATTATAGTTAAAAGAATGGTTGCACTTGGTCTTTGACACTGAATGAAGCAAAATATAGTAGTTGGATAGGTTGCCTGCATTAAGCTCGACCTTTGGTTTAGTTATTAATAATTATATAGTTACAGGCTATAATTGCTTTTATTACGATGTTTATTTTTGTTACTACATATATAAACCAAAAAATCGGACTGGACTGGACTGAAAATCAGTAAAATCGGAAGTATCGGTTTAGGAGGGTAACCGGTGCGTAATTGGTTTTGAAAAATGTAAAATCGGTAAATACCAATTCGATCCTAAATTTTATTTAAAACCGGACCGGTTACATCCCTAACAAATACTACACCAGATTTTGTCAAACCAAAAAGACAAGATGCAAGCAATATTCTTTTTATCAGTATTAAGGCAAGTACACCCCCAAGTTATGGAGCGTACAATCATTTTTATCACTGTTGGTTGAAAATCTATTTGGGAAAACCCACTAGGAAACTGTACCCTTTTACTTGTGATATAATACAAAGTACCCAACTGGAGTTTATCAGGCATGCATAAAACCCAGAGCAAATCACAAAATACAAAGAAAATAAAAAACATAGAGTAAATCACAAAAATTGTGCGAGATTTTGAAAACATAAAACCCAACTGCAAATGGCCAGTCCCCAAAACCAACTCAACAAACCACATATATATATAAAATAGAGAGAGAGAGATGTGATTATTGCTCGCCGTGCGAGGGAAAGAAAGAGAGAGAGGTGACGAATGGAAGAAGAGGTTAGGATTTAGGATTTTCGAGTTGTTGCCTATAACCAAAGTCTAGCGAGAGACGAGTGAAAAACGGAAAGAAATTCAGTTAAAAGAGTGCAAACGCACCGTTTAACTAATACGGACGTGGAACCCGGGTACACGGGATATCCCTATCTCGGGTGAAAGTAGAGTTTTTGTTTTGAAAAATTATAAATATAAGTCTCACATCCATGCACACCTACTAAAAGATATGTTATTTTATTTTTTTATTCACGTAATAAAAATGATTTCAGATATATTTATAAGTAAAATATGATAAAAATATAAAATAACATATTTTTAAATAGGAATATAAGATTTGGTGATTATGAGTAGGACTCTTCTTTTATTTTTCATAAACAAATAAAGGCTCTTGGGCAACATTTTGCGTTATTGTTTTTAAAACAAAAGGGAGGATTGTGGGCCTGGCCCGAATAACAAGAATGGAGGCGTATGAGCCTACTCTTCGGGAGCATAAAGGGCAAACAACGGTATTTTTGTCCCGCGGTTGGAAATTTTCGTCTCCAAGATCTGATAACTAACCTCCACAGATCTGCCGAAAGGTACTCTCTCTCTCTCTCTCTCTCTCTCTCTCAGAGTAGTTTGTGGGGATCATAGGCATATCCTGCGTTTGTTTTCTGACATGCGGATTAGGTGATTTTTGTTTTGTTCTGTCCTGCCAACGATTTCCTATTTTTTCTTTGCTGTTGATCTGAAATTCTCGTAATTTTGTCCGTGTTGTCTTCAGTTTTGTTTTGGGTCGTATCTTCGATATAATATGAATCCCATTGGGCCTTAAGAGTGACAAGCGATCGCATAGCGGAGTGGATATCGCGTTAGACTCCGAATCTAAAGGTCGTGGGTTCAAATCCCACTGCGATCGCCGCTGTTCTTCTTTTTAATTAATCCATGCTTTTTTACCCCTTTTAAAGGGGTTTAGCATTGCCCTTTTCAAAAAAAAAAAAACACTATATGCTGCATCAACTTTGACCTTTTTTTTTTTACCGTTTGATAAATTATTTATTTATTTATTCAGTGATTAAGGAAGTGTTTTTAAATGTATTGGTATATTTTTTTTTTATTTTTTGAAAATATTTAAATGTATTAAAAAAATATGAAAAAAAAAAAAAAAAAAACAGATTGGGCGGCCCTAGCTTGATATTAAATGCATTGCCGTTTTCAAAATTATGCACTAGCTGCTTCAATTCGTTATGCTATGCACTAGCTGCTAGCGCCCGGAAAAGGTTAAGCGCAGGAAAAATTAGTGACATTATTACGTTTATATCAAGCTGTTGTAGTTTTGTTAGGATGGTTAAAAGTTTAATTAAATTAGTATTTTAAGAGTATTTTAAGTCTTTTGAATCAATCATTGAGTCTTTAACAATTGGTATCAGAATAGTAGCTATGTCACGGGTTCAAGTTACGGAGGGGGCAACCTATAGATTGGATTAAAATGTCTTGATATTTTGTATGGATATAGTATTAAATCATTGAATATTGATAGATGAGTGACGTTAAAAAGAAAATGGCTACCATTTGATCAATGTTGATAGAGTGGGCTACCGTGGACGTCGGATTTAAAAGCGTGGTAGAATGTTATAATCCTAAGAATTACAAATTTAATCAAATTAGTATCTAACAATCCTAGAACTTTTGAATCGGTGGTTGAATTTTTAACAAATTTCCTAGTAGATTCTTCTAATTTCTAAATTCTATATTTTATAGCAAGAATAGTTTAATTTGCATTTTTTTTCTCTCGTTTTATTTTTTGTATTTACGCCTCTCTTCTTTCAGACGCATTATCCATTCAACCACTCTGGTCTCTGCCTTTTCTTTTTATCTTTGCCATCGCAGACTCCGTCGTCTCCGTTACTCCCTGATTCAATCCCTGGTAAGACTCTTTCTTTTTGGTAGTTTTTCTGGGTCCAGAGAGAGTGGCGGAAAGGGCAAGAAGAGTAAAAGCTCTTTGAATGAGACCCACTCAGATTGTGAGGCCCAACCCAATCTAGGCCCAAGAGTCAAGACCCGTTGAACCCAGCCCAAGCCCCTCACATACCCAAGCCCAGCCCTCGCCAACTACGTCGTTTTGGGAAGAACCCTAACTTCCTCTTCCCCCGTTCTCTCTCTCTGTCTCTCTCTCTCTCTCCCCCCCCCCCCCCCCCCCCCCCCCTTCCCTCCCTGTCGGCTTCTCACCCTTATCTCTCCCCGTCGCCCTTTGCCCTTCTGTTTTCCTTTGCTCCACCCCGCCGTGCATGACCACCGCAACCCTCCCATCTCCGGTAAGCTCCTCTCTCTCCATATCTATCTCCAACGCCCCCTGTCTCTCTCATTCTATGTGAGTTGCCGCTGTCGCTGCCCCTCCCGATCACGAGCACGCTGCCGGTAACCCTCTCGGCCTTTCCTCTACCTCCGTTTCATCTCTCTGCGCCACTATCCTCGGCCAGATTTCTTTCCCTCTCTCATTCTCTTCTCCGTTTTCTCTCTGTTTGGGCTCCGCCTCCGCCGTTTTCCACACCCCGGCACCACTCCGCATCGGAGACAGCCTCCACTCCTCTCTCTGTCTTGCACTCTCTTTTTATCCTTCATCCGCTTTTCTCTCTCGTTTTTCCCGGTGCAACCCACCCCATCTCTATGATTCTCGGCGAGTCACCGTCGTAATCTAAGCCCTTCCCACCGCCAACGTCTGCTGCCGCCTTCTGACACCGAGACCGGCCTGGTAAGCCCCTCAGTCTCTGTTTCTCTCTCTAGTTATCCCCCCTCTCTTTTTCTCTGTAACTCACTCCTCCGTTGCGACTGGTGATGATGTGGTGTATCGGGTAGAGAGAGAAACGGTGCGTGTATGTCGGGAACGACCACAGCCAGCAGCAGAGCTCGGGACGCCTCAATCATCCAGAAAATTTCCCTCTGCGCTGTAAGTGGTTCTCGAAACTAATCTTGAAAATAAATGTTGATGGAAACTGAGAATTGTGATCTGTGTAGTTCTGTGAAGTGTTGGGATTATTATGTAGCCTTGATTGTGGTTCTGTGTGGTGGCAGAGGGCCCCAGTGAAGTAAGTGTTGGGATTAAATTTGTTCTGATTGTGGTTCTGTGTGGTGGCCGAGGGCCCTGTGAAGTTGTTGGGTTTCTCTTTATAGCTCTGTTTATGGCCAAGGGCCCTTGTGAAGTGTTGAGATTTTTATGGTTTGGGTTTCTGGTAGAACCGCCACCTACTTTCCATTTGTTATTTGGTTGCACTAATGTTGTGGTACCTTCTTATTTGAAATGCTGTTGTTATGTTATAATAAGGGGAATTTTCCCTTACTAACACTGTTGATTAGTCGCAATGGGGTATTGGGAGTTCCCACTACTGCACGAGCTTGCAGCTTGTGAATGTGTGTTGGAAATCCCCTCCCTTGTGTTGGATCACAGCACGTGAGTGCTTGTTGGAGAATTTCCCATGTGTTTTTCCTTATGCAATTAACTGTTGTATTCTTGGATTGCATCTTAACTAATATCTGTTGCTGATCATCTTGCCATTGAAATGTAATTGTGTGTAAATTTAAATCTGTAAAATTGCTGGATTTTTGGGTTAAAACCCTGACCGATTACTAACAAATCAGTGCGATTGGTTTCAGAGGGTATAAATGTCTCAAGTCCAGTGTGTGCTATTTGAAATGGTTTCAGAGGGTAGAAATGTCTCTAGCCAAGTGAAACCAACTGAGACCTAGAGGGTATAAATGTTTCAGGTCCAGTGTGTTTGAAATGGTTTCAGAGGGTATAAATGTCTATGGCTAAGTGAAACCCAACTGAGACTTAGAGGGTATAAATTACTCAGGTCCAGTGGGTGCCCCTTGACTGGTGGGGGCTAGGCATGGTGATCTGGCACCGCCAGAGGATTGAGGATTGGGGCTTTCCCCCCATTTTGATTAAGTGCTATATATCAACTTTACAAAAAGAACGAATGATTCTATTATTCTTTTGCTCATGGGCTTGTGACAAGTGACTTATGGATATTGTGGTTGGGATGTAATTTAGTTTTTTTTTTTTTTGTACTGTTAATTAGAATTGATTGTGACTTCTTTTTTATTATTATTATTTCCCTTGCAAATATAACTGTTCTCCATTTATTTTAAGCATGCATGCACACACTTGTTGTCACAATGTGCGATGGGTATATGACCCGTGTGACCAACATCCCAGCATTGCGGTCCTTGCTGAGGTGGGGCCGGGGGCGCCACACAGATATTTGGTTTCAAAGCCAAATTTACTCGCTTTCTGGGTTTTACTTGCTCTCTGGGGTGGGGAGGTGTGGCTCAATTTGTGTTCAATGCGTCTAGTTAAGTGATTTCTTTTGAGGCTGTGGAATTTGAGTTGGGTAATTTACTAGGAAGTTGAAAAGCTGCTGTAATTGCTCTTTACGCGGTAGAAGAGGAAGCTTAGTGTGAGTGAACCATGTTTGGTGGGATTTACCAAAGGGTGTTGTTCGAGATCCGGAGACAGTTGCACACGCTGTCCCATGAAAGCCCCTCCCAGACCTTGAAGAGCAAGATCGCAGAGTTACAGAAGAAGAGGAAGATGAGGAGGAGCCCGAAGAAGGACCAGTTCTTGGTGGAAGTTCCTGAGTCGAGAGCCTACCTTGACACCGCCACCATGCCCATGATTGTCACTGGTGTCGGTATTGCCTTCTTCGCCAAGCTCCTCATGATGTATGATGATTCTAGGTCACAAGAATTGATTGAGCGGAAGATAAGGAATGCCCCTGCAGGGCAGGGCACTGTCAGGATGCTGTCTCGTGAAGAGTGGGAAGAAATTAGAGAAGTAAGGCCTAGGACTCCCTTTGAGTCTAAGCTTGCTCGTCCAAATGCACGAATTCGAACTGGGGAACCACTGCACATGGAGGATTTGAAAGACTGGACGATTGATGTGCTCACAGATGCATTCACCAGAGTTGAAGAAACTGTTAGACAAAACTCCGATGACTCAAGACTTTGATTGCTGATACACTTAATGATAGATACTGTTTTACTAATTCGAACTGGAGAATCACTGCGCATGGAGGATTTGAAAGACTGGACGATTGATGTGCTCACAGATGCATCCACCAGAGTTGAAGAAACTGTTAGACAAAGCTCAGATGACTCAAGATGTTGATTGCCGATGCACATAATGATAGATCCTGTTTTGCGTGTACCACTGGAAATGGGATTGCCATGTAATCCATCTACAAATGGCATCTGTCAGGAACTCGAAAAAAGGTTTTCTTTTCCTATTCCCCCCTTCTTGGTAAGCAGCATTTTCAAGTGGACTTGGTTGAGAAAGGAAAGGATGATCAGATGGGTTTAACATCTTCAGATTTCTTATGTTCATAGACCAAAAAGAAGCATAATTTAATTTGCAAACGATAATAGTATTCTTGCTAATGCCCTTCAGCCTACTGTATTTTTTCCCCTTTTAATCATTGCGTACTCCGTATAATGTTTGTTCAGGCTTCCAGAACAGAACTTGTCAAATATATGCACACAAAAAATGCTTGCTCAGGTTTCCATTTTTTGTTTGGCCGTGGAGTGCTACCCCCAAATTCAATTGATTTGGCTATCTATATCATTTTCAATTTGTATACACTTTGTTGATAAAAAGTGTAAAACCAACACATTTATGAATCCTTGCCAGTATCTATATTCTTATGGGATATGAACTTGACTGGAACTCGAATTGTTCGAATTGTTAGATTTGATTTGGAAAACAGAAATCAGAAATCCACCAACTTTTGTGTTGAAAAACAGCGTGTAATTGCTGTCTCCGATGTGGCAGATTATTACCCCACTATGGGTTTGATGTGATTATTTTGTAGCGTAGCGCCAGCATACTTTATCTGATGACTCTGCATGTGATTGACGATCAAGACTCGGGACTTTTTTGCCAATTGTATTGACATTTTTATATACGTTTCGGTGTCATTGAAGAGAGATTAGAAGCAAGTTTCCTGGAAAATTAGTGGAAGACATCTTCATCCCGTGAGCCCCATTTTTGGTACTTCGAAAGTTAAAGTGTATGCGCATCATGTCGGTTTTGTTGGTGTTCAGTCTTTGACGGTCTTTCAGCTATCATTTTCCTACGTGCAATCTCAACAAGTGCGGTGGAGAGGATGGTGAAGTATCGTGGAAATGACCTCGTAATTCGTATTCCACAAGCCTTGTAACATTACCTTTTTAACCTTTTTAACCTTCTTTTTATTTTATTTTTATTTTTTGCGGTAAGTATGTATCATTTCATTACAAAACTAATATCAAGGAATACAAAGTTTGTCCAGTATTACAAGTGTAAAGATCTCTCCGTTAGACCATTTTCAATTTATACTAATTCCTCATTTGTTTCCAAAGTTAACGTTGTTAATTGATGCGCCACTATATTGCTTTCCCTGTATATATGTTGTATCTTCTGATCTGTTTTACTGATAAAAATGCTTCTCAAATCTTCAATTAACTGACCATGTCACATCCAAACTACCTCTTTACTATTTACATCTCTTATCACTATTTGTGCGTCTCCTTCAAAATCAATATTCTTCATGTTTAATTCCAAACAAAACTCCACAACCCTCCACAATGAATAAATTTCAGCAAGTATAGGGTGACTAACATTCATTTTACTCATGCATAAAGATGCTAATATCTCACCGTCTTTATCCCTCAAAATGATATCTGCCCCCATTTTCAATCTCTTGGAGTCAAAAGAGGCATCTCAATTAATTTTCACTATGCCCTCCCTTGGTCTCTTCCATTTTTCCATTACTTGCCCAGACCCTGTAGTTTTGAAGTTGCAAACTAAGTCCTTATGTGCCTCTTGGTACTCTTCTAAATTTTTCAGAACTGTTCTTATAACTTTGTAAGGATTAGGGAACTTCTCTTAAAAAACAAACATGTTTCTTCTCAACCAAATGTTCCTCATGATGGTTGTCACTTTCTCTAGTTCTTCTTGATTTAAATTCTTCACTAACCTTTCCCACGGGATAAAAGTCCAACTCAACACATGGTCATTTTTTTTTACAGGACTTTCACTTTCTGTCCAAACATATGAGGAAGTTGCACAACTCCAAATTGAATGAGTAACTAACTCCACTTCCCTACTACATATAAGACACATGGGTGACTCAACAACTTTCCTTTTTAACAGGTTCTCCTTAGTGGGTAAACAGTTGTTGACTGCTTTCCACTAGAAATTATTTATTTAGATTTTATACCTCATTCTACATTCCACTCTCACTATTTGTTCTAGAGGGTTAACCTTTTGCCATTCTCTCTAGTCTCAATTCTAGGTGATATGCATTTTTTACAAAGAAATATCTTAATTTTGTGTAGTCTCATATCTGTCTGTCACTAAATCTCAGTCTACTAATAGAGATGGTTTTAACTGTATCTGCTTCATTCTCTCCCAGTACTTCCTTGAGCAGTTCTCTTCTCCATTCACCATTTGTTTATAAAATCTTCCACCATTACACTTCTATTGACTGTATTAGTCGGAGCCTAATTTTTTCGACAGTTTGATGAAGAAACCACCCACTTGTCCTCCCAAAAAAGTAATGTTCTTTGTAAAGCAAGCATGAAGAACATTGTTTTTTTAACTAGTAGTGCACATCTTCTTCTTTTTTTTTTTTCTTTTTTTTTTTTTTTGCCTCAGCCAATATATTAATATGATATGTTTTATTCAGTTCCTCCTGAAATATCAGGAGACAGGAGTTGTAAAATTACTCTCCATCCGCGAAGTCTCGAGTTCTCTCTCATGTTATCCATAAATAATAATGCCTCATTTATTTTTATAATTCATTTCATTTAATTATCATAAAATTTTTAAATTTTTATATAAAATAAAATAGATAATTTAATTTTTTCAAAATTTAAAATAAAATAATATTAAAAAATATATTTTAATAATATTTTATTTAATTTTTAATTTTTAATATCAACACATCTTTTCTAAAAAAACAAACTAAGCGTAATCAGATGGTAAAAGCTACACTACCTTGAGTTAAAAAAAAAAAAAAATGAGAAAAAAATAAGAGTCCCATTCGAATTGATGGACACGATAGATGAAATTGATAGTTTGTCCTATAACCAATATATAAAGGCCTCCCAATCTAATCAAGGATGGAATTGGGGACAGTCAATCCTTTAAAATCAAATTTAGAGAAGTGGGGGAGCCTGCATTGGGACAAACTGCCGAGAATACGTAGACTGATTGCCTTTGATCGTGGTTTTTAATATCAACACATCTTTTCTAAAAAAACAAACTAAGCGTAATCAGATGGTAAAAGCTACACTACCTTGAGTTAAAAAAAAAAAAAAAAAAGGAGAAAAAAATAAGAGTCCCATTCGAATTGATGGACACGATAGATGAAATTGATAGTTTGTCCTATAACCAATATATAAAGGCCTCCCAATCTAATCAAGGATGGAATTGGGGACAGTCAATCCTTTAAAATCAAATTTAGAGAAGTGGGGGAGCCTGCATTGGGACAAACTGCCGAGAATACGTAGACTGATTGCCTTTGATCGTGGTTTTTAAATGGATTTGACCCAAGGTGGTGTGGGCTATTTGGAATAAAAGGCATTCTCAATGTCTCATTCGTCTACATTCCCTAGCCAATTTTCTTTACAAATCAAAGATATATTGACGGATACACACCTCCATTCTGTGATTGAGTAACATGGAATACGTAAATATTATGTAATTATTTAAAAAAAAAAATTTATTATTAAAAAATAATTTTGTTATATAATTTTGTTATTTTATTTATTTATTTCAAAACCATTATATAATAAATACATAATTTACAATTATAAATATCTTTTTTCTATTGTGACTGCTGTAGGAAAAATTGGTTTTTTTTTTTTTTTTTTTTGTTATTTTTTAAGAAATTCAGGAATCTCATAAATGTGTTACTTTTTTTTTTTTTTAAACTACTTTAGTCAAAACATCTCTCGTTTTTATTTATAATATATAAATAAAGCTCTCGATTATACATACAGGCCTCAAAATCACAGAACGCATCTTATAGCAATCAATTGGTACTGTAATAAGGTACACGATTAGAAAAGCAACATCCCGATACACACAAATACTGCCGTATCTGATCCTCTCCGTTCAAAGATGAAAACGAGAGCCGTTGATTATGAAACTGACGACGCGAAATCCCGAGAGCAGGGACGAAAACCCTAGGAACAGAAACCCGGCGAATCCCAGGGCGATCGAGATGTCCGACTGGATGCAGAACGCGCTCGTGTCCGTACACGTGTCCGTCCGTCTCAGTGCTTTTGCCAACGCTATTCCCGCCGAGTTCGCCGACAGTAGCAGGTACGCGAAGACCTAGACGATCACACCCCAGACACCACGCTCGAGTTCATAATTCAAAGTCACAATTTGAGATTAAACAAGAAAATTTCACAACATACATATCAGAGAGACAGAGAGTAAAGGCAGGGAAGTTTAGGGTTTGGAGTTTGAACCTGGTCGTGGCCGAAGTCGAACCAGACCTGTAGGATTTCGGGTAAGAGAGTGGCGCCTCTGGAGATTTCCCAAACAGAGACTACCATTTCGAATAGAGAGTACACGGCCACTATGGCATTCGCTGCGAACACGAATCTGCAGGAATTTTGATCGTATGTTTTTAATTTCTTTGAAAAAGGTATTGAGAAAATTGATTTGAAAAAAAAATGCATCTTTTCAATTTTCTGTATGTTTCGTTGGGGAAGCTGAGTCGCGGAATTGACTTCCAGTAAAGAGCTTCTATTTCTTCCATAACCGGAGCTGTTTGTTTTTACAGTGAAATAGTATTCGCTCGCGTTTTTGAAACAGTTTGTCTCTGAAAAAAAGAACAGAAAATTGTTTCCAGGAAACATGTTCTTCTATTTCTGTCAATTTTCAATTTTTGAAATGAAACAGAGCAAAGTTTTTTATTATGACTAGAAGAAATCAATCTTGCGTCTTGTTCTTCCCCATTTTCTAGTAAACCAAACGGAGAAGAGAAAAAAGGGTGGTTACGGGGATACCTGAAGGTGTCGAAATCGTACCAATGCGGGGAAGAGGAACCACGTGAGTTGGTGAGCATGAAGACAGAGGAGGCTAGGGAGAAGCAAAAGGTGGCGAGGCGAAAGACGAGGATGAGAGAGTTGAAGCGGCGGAGCTTCTGTTCGGAAACTGTGGAGTGGAATTGATGGGTGGTGGAGGTCGGGATACGGCGGTGAGGGGAGGGGGTCCCGCCGTTACGGAGGGCCTGAGGGGATAGCATGGTGATAGTATACAACAAGGTGGGAGATCATTAGGCGTAGGAGGAGACAAAGAGAGAGACAGACGGACAGAGATGATGATGATGATGATGGAATAGGTGGTGGGAAATTTTTTGAAAATTTTCTGGTTGGAGCGATTTTTTGGGGAATTTACTTTTAATGGTGGAAGGTTCAGGTGGGAGGTGGAGTCACGGGAAGGGCGAGACGTCCATGAGAGAGTCGAGAGAGAGAGAGAGAGAGTGAGAGGGAAAGTGCGGAGTAAAAGAAAAAAAGCAGAAGATGGGCAAGAGAAATGGGGATCTCTATATCTATACGGTGAGAAAGCGACTTTTCTCTCTTTCTTCCTTTTGCATGCATATTATTTATATACACAGCTCCTTATAGTGCTTCCTATTTTTCTCTCTGAGTTGTGCGCATTTGCGTTTTTTTTTTCAGCCTCGCTTTGTTGTTTTCCCAATTCCATGCGTTCCTTCATCCGAAGCTTCTTTTTCTCATGTAATGAACTTGTTTATACTGAGCTGCCATCTATCATTGTTCTTGACAAGAAGATGGCCGTGAAAAGCCCTTGTTATGAGTTACTTTACATCTTCTAAACATCTTTTGCATGGAATTTGAGACACCCGCCCACAAAGGCAACCTTTTGGAGTTCGCACGCACTTTCTAAAAGCCCCCATCTATCTATCCCGATTCCTCCGGAAACACGATGAATGTGAGTCGTGACCAGCAAAATTGCTTCACAGCCGAAAGATCTGTGTCTGCAGGCAAAGTCAATGTCAAATAAATAAATAGACTCTTCAGAATTATTATGGTTTGACTTTGTTTTCAATATTCAACTAATTTATGCAATACTGGTCTTTGGCCGCAATCCCTGGTCGCCATTTTTGGCTCTCTTTTCCTTTTCTTGTTAATAGATCATCTTTATTCTTCATCAGTAAAGCTAGAGTCAGCAGGCAGTAAATAGATGCTAGTACCTTGTGTTTTGATTTTGAATTTCTGCAGCATGATAATATGGGTGAATTGTGAAACCATTTCTCTTTTCATTGAATATATATATATATATATATATATATATATATATTAATACAACAACAAAAAATTTTCGTTTTCATAAGTGAGATTTGTTTTAAGAACAAAATATTTAAAAGGATGGGGTGGGATATCCCAACCAAAATACCATAACATCGATTGAAGTGGATCAAGGAAAAGTAAATGAAATGGAAAACGGAACATAAAAAATTGATATGGTCCCATGTTTTCTTGATCAAGTAACTGTCAAGAAATTATCCTCATAAGAGAGATTTTTAGAACATTACTTTAAGGTGAACATTGAGAGTCATCGATTGTGGTTGGAACCAGCATAGGGGAAATGTGTTTTGAAATTAATTGCATTAAGGTTACCATTGAAGAGCTCAATTGTCTTATGTACGACTCTCAGAGAAGAGAGCATTCTAAAACAATCTATGGTATTTTCTTGCTTGATAAATCTGGTTGGAGCTTCATGTGTTGATGAGAAATGAGGGACGGATGATGACACCTGGTGAATGGTAGTCAAAGAATCTAGTGGCGGGGTATGTGTTAAGAGTGTGGTCGGGCGGAGGAAAATAAACAGTAGACAAAAATTGAGAGAAAATTAGAGGGAGGGGAAGGGATGGTAGAGAGAAGAGAGAGAGAGATAAACCGGAGAAGCCCGACAATGGCGTTCTATATCGGAAGACGGCACTGGCCAGAATCCCGTGAAAACTAATAAAGCAGAGAGACTATTTATCATGAAATCTTTGCTTTGCCAGTGCTGCACTTTCGGGCAGCATATGCCACAACTTTTCACGACCTTCTCTCCTATCGAAGAAACAATAATCCTCCCGCAACGAAAAAATTGGGGCCAGATCAAGATTCTGAATTACTTAGGTACAACGCATGTTGACTGTTTAGCCCTACAGCCTGATAATTCCTCTCTTACCGTTTGCATCATCCAGCCTCTTTTTTTTTTTAGGTTTTGTGTGGATAAGGCTCGGTTTAGATTCACAATTCATCTCAATTCATTTCAATTTATCTCACTATTATTCACTATTATTCATCAACTTTAACTCACAAATCTCACTACTATTTATAATCCATCTCACTATTATTCACAACTCATCTCAACTCATCTTCGAATCCAAACGAAGCCTAAGTCTCCCCGTTTATATATACCGTAAAACATGTGATAATGGTGCAAGTTTTTGTACGTCATATAGATCCCATCAATGTCGAATGATGATTTACAGGACAAATAACATATATATGTGAATAAACTTTCATTTCTGGGTGGAGCATATTACTAATGTGGATGTGCCGAGCGGAATGAGTCGTTCCATTAACAAAGCATATCATTAGATCTCTCTGTATGTGGGGCTTTCATGTATCAAGTGTGCTGTTTCCATGACTATCTGTTCAAGAGCAATTGGTTAGATGGTTAATTTCAATTTTTTTTTAAATCATCAACTAAAGTTTTGGGTGCTAACATGATATCAGAATATTGGTTGGTACGGAGACTTCTTTCCTTTTTTACCCTGGTTCTATGGATCGGGGGAAAATGAAACATGAGTGGATATAATTTATAAATGTAGCAGGAAAAAATAGAGGATACAGAGTGATGGGCCTGACCCAGAAATAGACTATGATGGGCTCCGGTCCATAGATAAAAGAGAGATAAAAGATGGGGCATTCCGAGAATTGAACTCGGGACCTCTCGCACCCTAAGCGAGAATCATACCACTAGACCAAATGCCCACTTGTGCTATCTGCCTGCTCAAAATCTTTAAATCTGAACAAATCAATATCTTTATTCCCCTCTATCCAGTGATCACAAATTTCAAAGCCCAACATTGTAGGCTTCATTTGAGTTCGTTGCACGCAGTTGATCATCTAGTAATGAAGCATTGATTCTTGAGATGGATCTTGCAGTTTGCCTTTGTGAATTAAGGGTGGTCAAAAGACAGGCAGGAAGGACAACCTCGACCACAAGCGTAACAGGAATACAAAACACCCACCCAACTTTTACTAGAAAAAGTGACTAAAAACTCAAAAGCTTAGACACAAAATCCAAGATTAATCCAAATACAAAATTCGTATTAACAGTACTGAAAGCATCATTATGAGTTGTCTCACGGGGAGTCAACGAAGCAAGTATCATCATTAACATCGCAAGGGTCTCTTCTTTTTATAGGTGGTGTTACTCTCTGGGTAACTTCTTCTCATTTGACAAATAAATTAGAAAAATAAACAACTGCAGAGAATTTTGACTTTTGGAAGCTATCGAGGTGGAGCATATAGGTAGTTGAACTTTAATCTAAACATACCGTCACTAGAATTTACTAATATAGGGCTTCAACGAACCACTTCAAGATATTGAAATGGCCATTAGACAAGCAGATATTGTTGTAAGTGCATACTTACTTAGTCACAGGATTGGGGACAATATATACATGCATCTCCTCTCTCCCCCCAAGCATCTCTTATTCAGAAAAAACCCGGGAAAAAAAACAAGCATATCTTGCTCACTCTAGACCTGTACCAAGTACAAGACATTGATCATCTGCAATCATGTTCTGTGTGCAGTTTAGAAAATTATCTTTTTCACGAGCCATTAAAGAAGAAGAAGGAGAATATGATTTCATTTGGTTCTGTTTGGCTACAATCTCATCTCATTTCATCTCATTATTACAACTTTTTTAAATTTACATACAAAATATAATAAATAATTTAACGTTTTCAAATTTCAAAATAATAATAATATTAAAAAATAATATTCTAATAATATTTTATTTAACTTTCAACTTTTATTTAAAATCATCTCGTCTCACTATCCAAACGTGGTCTCGGTGTTCTTAAAGAGCACATATTAGATGTGGCAATCTTTTGATTAGATGGGCAGCGCATATTAGATGTGGCAATCTTTTGATTATTTCTGTACAGTTGATATTGTAGACATCTTATCAGTAGACATGTTTGCTAGTAAAATAAAATCGAAGTGCTTACTGTACTCGATCTGCTACAAAAACGTTTTATCCGCAACGCAGATATTCAATTACTTGCACATATCCGCACGTACCGATAGGGAGCAATCTATTTCCTGATTTGCAGATACCAACATTTGGGAACCTGAAGCATGTAGTAAGGATCTTTATGTTAGGGTCATGGAGGACAACAGCGTTGATGGCTCTATTATATGGTCATGACCCAACAGTGGTCAACGGACGAAGACAAGAAACTCACCTTTATACCCTAATTAATTCTAATCTAATTTAACATTGGATTCCCAGGCACCTTTAACATGGCATTCCATAATTTCAAAAAAACAATGATTAGGTTAGAAATGATCGACTTATATAACATATACTTCTCGTGCCTAGCTATATAAACCCCACACCTTAAATACCCCCACTTACTCCCACCCTGCACAATCCCATGCAAAAGATGAAGAGGAAAGATATTCAAATATGTCTCTTTTTGGCCTTCGTCTTTATTGCTACTCGAAGTTATTCTGCCACGGCCATGAGGATTCGCAAAGCAGAACCAGGTAAGTCCCTAAGCTGGCCTTGCTGATACAATAATGCATACTAAACTGGTATCTTCAGAATTGAGTAGAAACAGACAGATGGTTAATTTCTTTGTTGCTTCCCTAGGTAGCTTCAAGCTCAAACCTGCACAATCGAGTGAAGGTTCAGCAGCTGGATTCTTGTCTGCTACTTGGGTGAGTAGAACTTCTTCCGGCTGGCATCTATTTGTCACTATAGTCTGACATTCAATATGACGGAAACTGCTTGTACATGACTTCTCTTGTTTCATGAAAAGAACAAATCAGGAATGCAGGTGATAAATAGTTATCGTAAGGTTCCTTCAGTACCTAATCCCATTGGAAATCGGCACCCACCAGCCAAGCATGACTGAAAGGAGCTCGCACTCAATGCGCAGCAAAGCAAAACAAATATGGTGAAGATGCATTTATCTTTGTGGCTTCTTGGTTAGAAATTATGTATAACATTTCACTCTCTCGTACTTGCAAAAGGATGTTTTATGTTTGGGATGCAAGTCATATAAACAGGGCCTCATAACATAATTTGAGATGATTTTGCCTACTCGAAGGACCTCAAAACTGTGTCACATATAGCTACTAAATTTTAGATTGGAATTAAATGAAGTACGAACTTGAGTTTGCAGGAACATAAGGTACAGCTGCCGGAAGAGTCATCCTGCTTCATTACCAAAAAAAAAAAAAAAAAAAAAAAAATTCCCAGAAGAAGAAGAAGAGAAAAAACAGTGGGGCATGGAAACATAGTCGTTTAGTCTATTCAAATACACAGCTAATTTTTAAATGGACGTATTTTGTTCAAAACCTTTACACGTATGATTGGCCAATCATTATTTAAAGAAAATTTTCTCGGAAATCGCGATTTTTTAAGGAACTACGCGGTTATAAGGTTGAAAGATGTGCCCATGCACCATCAAGGCCCTGTAATTCTCGACAAGGAAGCAGGCTACTATGAGGAGCATTTGAAAGCATTTGCTCGATTCATTCCTTCTTGTACAACCCAAGCCCATGCTCCAGAGCCGTTAGTCCGGTACTCCAAGACACCTAGAAAAATAGAACAAAGTGAGAAAAAGCATGCCTATTTAATGCACGAGTCATGTTAAGTATTATCAGAACATGGCCGGTGGCACTGTGCAATGCAATGGCATTCGATTCTTTTAGTGTTTTTTATTCCTGAAAGAAATTTAATAACGTAGAGGATTGCCACATGGATGTCAACGATCGAGGCCCACGAATGTCTAAGCTGTAACCTTATCATTGTCTGTATTTAGTATTTCTTAACACAAGTTATGTACGCATAAGACAAGTATAACCTTGCAATCACCGTTGCAGCTGCGTTGTTTTATAGGAATGACTCTTTGAGGGCACTCTAAACTCTAAAAGTCTCTCACAATTGCTAGCTGATTAATCTCTTCATATCATGGCCAACGACGATTTCATCTTAGGAAAATTCTTTTTCCTTATAGCTACAGTGGGATCAGCGGCTATCGTGGTCACAATTTACCATTGTATAACTGTTTGTTTTTGTAACCGGCACCCGGCGGCTGCTAACCAAAGCCCTCCACAAAGACTCAGGCGATCGCGTTTTGTGTCTGAGATCACAATGGAGACATCTATCGGTAGTACCAGCGCTTCTATGGTCCAACTCATCCCAGCACGCAAGTATCAGAAAGGTGTGGACTCGATGGGCGAAGATGGCACTTGTGCCGTGTGCTTGAGCGAATTTGAAGATGGTGAAGAATTACGTACCTTGCCAGGGTGCATGCACTCGTTTCACGTCCCATGCATTGATATGTGGCTCTACTCTCACTCAACTTGCCCGATTTGTCGGTCTGATGCCACTACTTTGTCATCGACATTTCATCGTGCAACAATTTCAAGTTCCGATGAGTCCGAGGCACATTCAGGAACGCTGCAAGATATTGTTATACATTCTACGCGGGCATGATAGTGAAAGGTTTGTCCCACTATATTTGCTCAAGGTTTAGTCACAGGATTCACGTACCTTACCTCTGATGTTTTCAATACATTTATCTTGGCTCGGATGTTTTTCTTTTTCTCCCGCCTCTAGTACGTGATTAAAGCTTGTGCTGTATGGAGAGAAATGTTACTACAACAGGACACCCGGCCGCATGGGGTTTTGATTGCATTCAAACTGTGTGCAGGCAATTAATTAGCCTTTAACACCAATAATATGGGCCTATTAAATTTGACTGAGGGTTAGGATCAGCAGCCCAGTTGGATAGGACCATATGCTTTTAAAGAAAGGTTTAAATTACTGTTAAACTACATGCATTATTAATTTATTAGTCAAATACAGTCTCTGATCGATATCTGTCTATAGGCCAGGGGTGGCCATACGGATGCACGGTTTGGTTTGGCATACTAAATAAATACTCAGAACTGGGCCCAGACAGGTGGCTTAACTGAGGTTAAAAGCCCATCAGAATCTTGGGCTTCACATAAATGCAAAAAAAGCACATCTACAATTTATTTTAGTTGTTTTGGGCCACTGGCCTGGAGTGAGAACTGAGTCACTGACTCGATAGTGACCTGTCATACTCAGATTTCAACTTTATCTCACCCTATTTTTACGACAGAAGATATCAAAGTTGTTTAGTTGGACATAACTTTATTAACACGGGGATGGAAAATCTTGGTGGGGTTGGTTGTGGGTAAATGCACAGTAGGACAAATTTGCGTCTTTACGTCGCAGACAGTATGATTAAGAGCACGATCTATTCCTCGATCGACCAAAATGGCTTAAGATTTAAAGAAAGAAAGCCGTTCTCACCAGATTTGGGGACACAAAATCAGTGTTGTAAACCATAATAAAAGTAGAGTATCTTACCAGATATCTCTGATATTTTGTGCTTCAAAAACTACCCAATAAGATAAGCCGAAGTCCTTAGTCCAAGGTGCAATGATGATCGCTATTTCTTTCCTTACTGAGAATATGCAGTCGTGTTGTTTGGTACGCAAAGATTATCATTTTGTTCTTGCTATAGAAAAAAGGTATTCGATTGTTGGTTTCAAGCTGTGATGTTGTACGACTTCCGTATAAGCCCAAAATCTTGTTTGTATGCATATTTAGATTTCGTAGGCCTCATTATAGCCATACTTTATTTGTTGAGTCAAGGAAAAAACTGCGAAATGTCTAGGTTGATGAAAGATTCTTGTTTGTCCTAAATTGCCATTGACCAACATAAAAACGTCGACCATTGCTTTCAAGTAGTAAAATCTTAAACAATGGGTATTTTAGTACATTAGCCATGATAGGATTTTTAAATGGGATATCACTTTCTTCTGTGATCTCATGTGAGCATCCCTCGAAGGACGCGACAACTCAATTAACCATAACCAGTGAGGTGTTTACCGACTTCTTTTTGCTCGGTCCGTTGGTGATTCTTTGAGCTACCGGTTTTTTTCGGTTTTTTTTTTTTTTTTATTGGATAAAGAGAATCTTTTTATTTTATTTTATTGTCTGGTTAAAAGATAAGAGTGTCCACCGTTTGATGGTTTTTAGGCGTTTGGGATTAAAGTGAAAAGGGGTTTACAATCATGCTTCACGATTCAAGAGTGTGATTTTCCGAGAGAAACAGAGCCTTTGGATATGATTTAGCAGGTGGCTGGTTTGGGCTTGTCTTCACAAATAGGAGTTAGGAAATACTTTATAGGTTTTCACTAAAGAGAGACCGCGAGTTTGATACCTCTTCTCAGTTGTAGTGAGAGTTCATGATCTGGGTTCTTGGGCTTGTCCGCTGTTCATATAAGATTGAGACCGTTCAGAATTCCCTAGTAAGCTTTTTTCTCTCACTTTCCTGGGTTTTTCTTGCAGCGGAAACAAAGGGGTTTCAACTTTTCCAGTATAGTTTAGTTCGATGGTTTTACAACTAAGCTATTGCAGTGGAAGTTGATCTTTTTATGTTTAATTTGAGGTAAGATCTAATGTGATTTGAATGCAAAGATGAAATCATTGAGTAGTGTAGGACTTGCTCTGAGTGTAGTTTTTGGTTGCCTCTTCTTGGCTCTTGTTGCGGAGCTTTACTACTTATTGTGGTGGAAGAAGAGGTTAACCAACAGAGAGATGGAAAATGATTACAGCGGCCCAGCAAGTGAGCTGTTCTACATGTTTTGCTGGAAAAAGTCTACTTCTTTGAGGCACACAGCTTTGGATCCCCAAGAACTCCGTTCTTCTATGGGAATCACGGGCACCCTTGTCCATGAACCAGAAGGCCAGCTTCATATGCAGTCAAACAAGGATTTTTTGCTTAAACCCTTCGGAGATGATGACATGGAGACAGAGTTCATGAGGCTGCAAAACCTCTCAGGCCCTCCGAGATTCCTGTTCACAATTATAGAGGAAACCAAAGAGGATTTAGAATCTGACGATGGCAAGTCTAGGGGTGACAAGAGTGGAAAGGGTTCCAGAAGTAGAAGCTTAAGCGATTTGCTTCTACCATCGGAGACTCCGTATTTGACCCCCCTGGCTTCCCCATCTTTTTTCACTCCCCCTGTCACTCCTATGAACTCTTACAATCAGCATGGATTCAACCCTCTCTTTGAATCAGCAACAGATGCAGAGTTCAAAAGCATAAAGTCCTCACCTCCTCCAAAGTTCAAGTTCTTAAAGGATGCAGAAGAGAAACTAGAAAGAAAATTAATGGAAGAAGCCAAAGAAAAGGTTCATAGCACCGATGAGGATGTCCAAGAAAACAGAAATCCAGCTTCTCCATCAAAGTTTCATAAAGACGAGGAAGATGGGCCTTTCATCACAATCATTGTTGATAAGCATAAAGAAAGAGATGTTAATCACCATCCACTACAGTACCATTCAAGCACTTCACAGGTACTTCCTTTAGCTTCTTCACCCTCATCATTCCTATCACCGATTAACAAGAAGCCCAGTTTACATTAGAGTTCCATTAACCAAAATGAAATGGGTCTGTCCTCACAGGCACTTCATCTAATTATCTTTTATTAGATGTTTTCATCTGTCAGGTTCTTGTGTTTATCTCAATTTCTTTTAAGGGGTTTGGGGATGCAGTTACAGGTTAAACATTCTTAACCCTTGTGCTCTGAATCTTTTGTTTTGGGGGAGGGGGCACATTCTCTGCAACTTTGACATGGAGAAGTGGGTCTGATGCAAGTGGTGGGGGACCTGTGGAGTTATTTGTTTTATTCAATCTCCATGTCTCCTGAGTTGTCTCATAGCTGTAACTCTTATGAGTGATGGTCCAACTGATGCTATTGTCGAACCAGCTCTGTAAAATTCTTTTTACGGCCAAGCTTTTTTCCCCGCTAAATTTCTAGCCTTTATTCGTTGTTTATCCTTTTTTCTTTTCGGTTAGAAGGAAAGTTCGGTAAAACCCGAGAGGCAATCGAGTACCAAGGAGCCCGGTGATAGCATAAAACCCCCGGCATCTGGTGAAATCACAGTTACCAAAGCAAGAAGAAATAGGGTTTTGGTGGGCCAAAAGGTAGGTTAGGGTTTGCATGATGAACCACCATTCAACAAAGTGACAAAGTTGGAAAAGAGGGGTTTGTGAGATGCGCCACCTTCGGCTTTTCCTAAACAACAAAGGAGGCAAATGCCCGTGAAAACGTCTCGTGGTAGTAAAAGCCAAAAGCTACAGACACTGTAGAATCATCATACACACCACCCTTTATCAGCTCTTTAAGAGAATGCAGCAGCATGATTTTATTACTGCCATACGACCAAAGCTGACCCAGACCTTGTAGCTACTTGCATTCTTTACTGATCCGACCTGACACTCCTCGGACTTCCCTTGTATGACATTTAAATGTCAATGGGAAGAATTAATTTGAACAATTACTAACAGTTCATTAGTATACGGGCATTCCATATGCTGCAAATTTCATATGCTGATTGAGATTCGGACTATGCAATCGTGCTCAACTGCATCATTGTTGAGACCAACTCTAGAGCATAAAAAAAAAAAAAAAAAACAAGAAATATCAAGGTTCACGATGAGCAGCGCGATCTCATAAATCAGGCATCAGTGGCAGCGAAAACATTATACCACAAACCTTATTTTTCATTTTATGCTCTGTAACATCAGTGGCAGCAAGGTGATTATATTAAATGAAGTAAAGAGTTAGTTAGATAATTTGAATTTTGAGTTCAATAACCAACGCTGCTTGCCCAGTTTGGCATGAGAGTGCAACCAATTCCTTTTTTTGATCAAATTCCATATATATGAATGTTACAGAGCCAATAAATGAAAAAGAGTTTCAAAGTTAGAACCCTGCAGCCAAATCTGTTATTCCTAGCTGAACGCAGAGCAAGTTCATACCGGATTCTCCCAAGAGGCTGAATGAAGTGAATCCACAATAGGAGTTGTAAAGCTTACTTCCCATCTGGCTGTTGGAGGTTTCTCATTGATGTCAATACTGTCTCAAAGTCGATACTTGAGAAGTTGTATCCAACGATCTTTAGTATGGCTAGGGCACTATATGTGCTTGCCAAGTGACTGTCGTTGTGACTCAAAACCTTAGATAAAGTCATAGAACAGAACATAACAAACACAGCAGAAAACAGAACGATCGAAATTTAAGCGCACGATCTGTATGTTACACCCCATTATTGTCTGGAGGAAATTGAGAAGTGCTTGAACCATGGAACGCCTAAAATTGTCCTGCATAAAACTAATAAGGCATCTCAGCCAATTGCAGCAGCACAAGGCTCTGCCCCTCACTTGACAGCTAATAAGGCACCGCAGCTAACTGCAGCAGCACAAGGCTCTGCCCCTCACTTGACAGCAGCAGTGCAACGCACTACACCAACAATGCATAGTACACTCAACGCACCACAGAGAGAATATTCTGGAATGCTGTAGCATTTAGACAATAACAGAATGTAATAGCTAGAGTGACATCTGTCAAAATGTGATAGGAGAAGGAATCAAGGTTGTTATGAACATTGTATATAAGTAGTATGATGTAATACACTTTTCAATAGAATGGAATGATGGAATCCGAGAGCATCTCTGAGTCTGCATTGTGTTAAACATTTTCTCAAACACCTTATGTCCTTTCTATTGTTTAGCAAAAACCAGGAGCTCTATAACATTTTCTTTACTTTTGAGTTACTTGTGTGAATTATAGAAAACATGCTTAAAAGGGAAGGCTCCCAGGAAATATAGATAGAGCTATGTGCGATTAGTATTAGTAAGCGAGCGCATGCCATCTTTCAGTTCAGCTTTATTTTTTGGGTGAGCTTGGAAGGATAAAACCCAGTTGGCAATTGCATCCTTGCCATTTGCCAACCTAAAATGCCTATAAAATATACACGTAATTAGAATTGTTTTTCTAAAGTAAGTTGTTTGATTCAACCATGTGGTTTTGAACATAATCAAGTGCCTATCATGATACGAACATCACTCACTCTCCACACAATGGCCTCGGGAGAAGGAAGAAAAAGGTAGGACATCCCCAACATTAATTCCTTCGAGTCATTGCGAAATAAAAAAGAGAAAAAAAAAAAGGAAATATCAGATTATGATTCTTGGCTGCAGCTAGGATCAAAACCGAACTTTGAAATCAGGACACTCAACCATGGTTAAAAAAAAATCCGAAATATCTCAAAAATTCAGAAGCAGACGTAAGATGGAGCTACAATAATCCAACTTTCCAAAGCAAAAACGCAAAAACAATGAATATATGGAAGTACACTAAACCCTGTTTGTTTTCACCCGCGAAAGCAAAATAGAAGAGAGAGAGAGAGAGAGAGAGAGGGGTACACGATCGAGGGATGAGAGGAGGTGGAGACCGGAAATGACATAGTAGGCAAGGGTGAGGTGGTTGATCTCCTGGTCCTGTTAGGGCGACGGCAACAGATGGTACTACATCATCTCCGGGTAAATCACGTGCCTATCCCTCCCGAACACCGAAGAATGAGACTACGGGGATGGAGGCTTATCCAATGGCAATGGTTCACGGTCCGATTCGATGGCTTCCTTCCTTCGAGACTTTGAGTTCGCTTCTTGTATACGTAAGATCTATTGCGTTGTAGGGATCTTTGCACTTTTTTATCCCCCTTTTTGGCTAGATTGTAGGGATCTAGCTCAAGAGTCTTCTTAAGGTTCCCGATGCAGCCACGTCGGATACTCGGGACAGGATGTAAAGGAGTCGAATACACTGTTCACGTCACTCTTGGTTAAATTTTTAGTTGGTTTATTTTTTATTTCAGTATTCAGATTTAAAACTATTTTTTTGTTATTAAAAAGGTTAAAAAACAATCCATTATTTTTTAAACGAATTCGAATGCATTTACAGGTTATTTAATTTTAATAAAATAGATTTTATATCATATACTTTGATAAAAACCTTTAAATAATTTATATCTATTATATTCTTAAATAATATGTATTATATCAGAAATTGAATTTCCTTTTATTGTTTAAAAAGTGATATGTTATTTTTTCTAAAAAAGTTTTTAACAAAATTAATTTTAATATTAAAATAAATACCAGTTTATACAATTTAAGTCAAGTCAAGTTTTACATGAAATATATTATTTAAAAATCAAGCATAATTTTATGGTCATGAACGGTTTTTTTTAATAACGATCAAAATCTAGTTTGTTCAGACTAATTTGAATAGTATTGTTTATTTTGAAACCTTTTTTTCTCACAGATTTAAGGAATTGGATTCGGATAACGTGAATTCAATTATGCATTTAGCTATATCGGATGATAGTTATTGTAGTGTTGTTTGTTTAAATGGTAGAAGTGGTTGTCATTTAAAATTATTAGATTTTCAATCCGAAATGTAGACAATACATTCACATTATTGACGTGAAACGATTTGATTTGATAAATTTAAATATGTAAATTAAATTAAATCTAATTACATAACTTTTCGAATAATAATATCAGACAATACATTTCTGTTTCATAATATATATTGATATGTAAATGAAATGGGTTGATCTTGTAAAGTTATACGGCTCCGTCTCCCTGCTTCCCCCGTCGTAACTCCCTAAGAACCCGACGGATTTCCACACTACAAGTCATAAACCCCAGCCCCACCCTCTTTCTAACACGCCCGCGCATATACAAATAACAAAAGTAGCAGAGTAATTTCGTCGAGCGCTTGGGTTGCAAGATTGCGAAATCCACGTAGTCATGAAGGGCAAGAAGGCCACGGTTCTGACGTTTGCAGATAAATGCAAGGTTCTCTCGCTACCTCCCTCCATTCCCCCTTCTCTCTCTCTCTCTCTCTCTCTCTCTCTGCGAATCAAAATTTGATATCATCTGTAACGCTACTTTAGCTTGCTGTTTTAGACTGTTAACATTAACGATAAAAGGTATTGCAGAACATATTGGCTTCAAATTGGCAAGGCCACCTTAATACCATTAAAGCTGACGCTAAAGGAAGGTATCCTTATTATGCTCAAACGATTTTTTTTTTTTTTTCTCAACTATATATAACTTTGTAAAGCCTCTTTGTCGACTTTAGCTTTGTATATGCTTGGTTATTATAGATTAAGTAAAAACGGAAAAAAACCTAAGTAAAGAATCATGTTAGAAGTCTAACACAATCTTACAATCGTTTTGTTTTTGGTAATCGAGCCGATGATTTTATAAACCAAATGACGTATTCCATGGATTTGGATATTGTAGTTTATTTTCTTTCTTTGTTATTTTCTTCAAATTTTTTGTATGGCTACTGTTATTTGATGAGAGAAAACGCTACTTTGTACATTAGTAACGGGTGTTCTTCGCTTATACTTTGTATGAATGTTTAAGTAAGGAGGATATTTACACATCAAAGGTTAAATACATACTCAGAAGAGGGAAGCCATACATTTGGGTGCCTGAAAAGGATTTGCATAATGTGGTAAGTCCCTCTTTGTGGTGCATTCAGTTTTATAGCCCGCAACAAGTATTATATCCTTAATTCATTTCTTTTACTTAATGTAGAACACAATCATCGATGAGCGTGGTTCATTTGCTGTGTCCAGTCCCATCCCAGGACCACTGACAAGCTTACTTGGATCAATGAAAAAGGTTGTTGATGATTTGGAATTGCATCGCTTCTTTTTCCTTGCTCAACTAGTCTATGAAGATTTCTTTGTTGTGCTCCTAAAATGTTTTTCCCCCTCGAGTGCTTCCATTCACAAACTATAGTAACAAGGCATGTAGCTGTATTGTATATCTATATACAATTATTCTGAATAGTAAGAGGCGATGTTGATTTATTCACCTTCTGCAGCTACCAGCTCGGGTTGCTCTGACTGGGGATGTAGAGCCTCTTAAAGATGGAAAGGTATTCTAACTCCACTTAATGATAATGGAACATGCTGGCTCAAAATGGTGTTAATAATTGATCTCGCTTTTTCTTTTTGAAAAAAAAATAATTTAGATTTTATAACCTATTAGTTCTGGTCTGACTCCAATGTCTGCACTTAGTTATTGCATATTTTTAGTTTGTTCTTTGCTGTTGTCGTTGGTGTGTAATTTAGCTCCGATAACTTCTCCTCAAAAGTAATTGAAGTTCAGTATCTTACCTAAATGTGGAGCCAGACCTTGATTTGCCATATTCTTTCAAATTGTTTGACCTAAATATTTTTCAATGTGATATTTATAACATTTCATATTTGACTATTTTTTTTTTCTTGTTCTTGTTATAGGCTCAGTCTGCAGCAGAAAGCCTTAGAGAAGTCTTATTATCTGAACAAAAAGCAATTAGTCAGTGCAGCTATACAGTTTCTGGTGTATTAAGTTCGTCTAATCTTAGTTATGCATCTCGACGTGAAAGCCTTAAGGAGTTACTGGAAGGGGATGAAAAATATGTGGTTTATAAGTTTAATTTCAGGTAAACAACATCCTCTCTGGATTACTTGTCTTGTACCGTTTGGGTATAGTTGGTTTAGCAATTGGATGTCCTCGTTATGTCAAAAGGATCTGGAAAATTTTATCACAAGCCCCGAAAGAAGTTCAAATTCTGCAATTATTACCGAGTGCAACTTGTCAATTGTAACTTTTCACTTATACCTTGTTTACAGAGTCTGTAACTTTTGATGTATACTTGACTTTCCCTGTATATGTGATGCACCTTCAAATGGCAGTACCCACTCTTCCAGAGCATGCTGTGAAAATTATATATGGAGCATATGAAATTAAATGATTATGCAATTTGATATTGTGCTTGTCCTTTCTACAATATGGCTCAAATTATATACTACATTTGCTGCTCTCATATACCGATTACATTTGACTTAAGATCTCAATTGTCTAGATCCTCCATGTTTATTGATGGCAATGGAGGCGCTTATGAAGTTGATTTCGAAGACATAAAAGCGTCAAAAGCAGATCCACTAGGTCAGATCATCAGCATAAGTTCACCAAGAAGATCATCACCATCTTCAGCATAATGGCGTGCATATACTTGCATGAGAGTAGAATCACTTTTGTGCATCCATATTTGTTCTGATGGCATGAATTTTCTAATTACATGATAATTCTTTTTCTTGTAGCACCTTTTTCTGCAATGCTAATTGACGGGATTAATCAAAGTGGAGCAAGGCGTAGAGCTTTGATGCTGTTTTGTTTCATATATTTGAATGCAAATGCAAGGGTAAGACACTGATCTATTGAACGTTGACCATACTACAAATTACTAGTGTATGAAATGCTGTGATGAGCCCATTATAGTTGATGCCCATTTAATTCAACTTGCTATAGTTTGTTTTCAACTTGTGTTCCTTGCTGCGTGTTACAAATATAGATTAATGGTTTAGCAAATGACTATGATTTTAATACCAGAGTTCTTGTTAGTGAATAAATAATTTCTTGTGGTGGTAATTAACTGTTATTCTGAGACATTACGTTGTTCGTTGTAGTTTTGCCACTGGACTGGAGGAATGCCATACATCTCTCACCACCCCCCCCCCCCCCCCCCCCCCCAGGCATGCCCTGAAACCTTGGGTTCCTTGCCTGAGCAGTCTGACAGGATAAATCTGCAGCAGAAAGTTTATTGCTATCAATTAGTTCACTAATTTACTTCTGTTACTTGCATAAGTTTACTGCTAATTAGTTTTAGACAAGAGGCTTGAGGCGTTTAATTCTATTGTTGGGATTACATAGTCCGTAATCTTTAAAAATGGCATCTTCAAATCCAATAACCAGCTGCTCTATATTATCTTGTTTAGGATGCATACATGCTCTCCATTGATCGCAAGGGATTTAGTGTGCTGGGGAAGGTCCCCAGTCCAGTATTGAAGGATGGCTTTAGCCAGTCCCAATGGAAAGAGTTCAGGTTCACGTTGAAGGAAGAGGCAAACGATGTTGAAACTTTCTGCCGTCAACTTGTGGAAATGGAAGAGGAGACCGTCAAAAAAGTATCAAGCTACAGCGGTCTACAATAAGGTGTATGATAGATCTTATCTAAGCAATGTTCCCGGCACATCTTTATATTCATTTGTTATTTTCTTTTGGTTCTTAGATGAAATTGTATCAACGAATGTTATATGGTTTTTACCGAAACTATGGTTGATTATATTACGCAGTTTCTTTACATCGGCCAAGGCCAAAATTAAGTGGCATCGACTGCCGTGCGAAAATGGGCACAATTTGTACCATGCAAGGTTGTATCTTGTTGACCTCGGCATTCTTTCGCTCCTTCCATTGCGTCCTGGACTCCTTTTTCCATGTGAACTTTTTTTCTGGTCTGATTTTGTTTTTGTAAGTTCGTAGTTTTCCTCTACGCGTAGATGCAAGACTTTCACATTTACTTTTAATATGCTTTGCTTGTGGTAAGCGCGATTGCCTAATGCCTATGTTAGACCACAATTTTTATGGGTGGCATGAAACCGGACGAAGTTACGCAGCTCAAGCCGCATATTGTATTACTAAAGCTGAAAACTCTCCCGACGTGAAAACCACAATTTGCAGGAAATGTGCGAGCCTTTCTTGCCACTTAAGATCGACGATTTAACTCTTTAAACCGACAGAATAGTATCTTGAATGAGAGGATAAAATATCAATGTGACAACACAACATTCGAATTCAATAAACCAAAATTCCACGGATTCATAGTACGCCAAGAAGCCCTAAATTGTAAAGGGTAGCACTACGGCCATCGATTTTGGGTTGGTAATTCATCTTATTTTTTTATGCATCTTTTTAATAACCTTAAACATTTAAAAAAAAAAAATCAAAACATCATTAAAAAAACATTTTCTTAATCACTAAATAAAAATAAAATAAAACATTGTATCGGGAAAAAAGTCTCGGGACACAAATCATTTCCCAATTGTAAAATACGGATATACAAAGTCCACTGAAATTAAAATTGAGAGCTTAACTACGATATTAGTGTACCTGAAAACCTCCTAAACGGGCATTATAAAAATCAAAGAGCAGATTAAGGCTCTTAGTCAACCTCCTCAATCTTAGGACCAGCACCACCACTGCTTCCAGCAGGAGGGCCATCCTCGTCCATGTCACCACCACCCATGTCAGGCCCAGCACCCTGATACATCTTGGCTATGATGGGGTTGCAGATACTTTCGAGCTCCTTCATCTTGTCCTCGAACTCATCTGCCTCTGCAAGCTGGTTGCCATCTAGCCATTGGATGGCTTGTTCAATTGCATCCTCAACCTTCTTCTTGTCTGCTGGGGCTAGCTTGGAACTGATCTTGTCATCCTTAATGGTGTTCTTCATATTGTATGCATAGTTCTCCAAAGCATTCTTCGCCTCGATTTTCTTCTTGAGCTCCTCATCCTCAGCCTTGTACTTCTCAGCCTCCTGAACCATCTTCTCAATTTCTTCCTTCGACAGTCTTCCCTTATCGTTGGTGATGGTGATCTTGTTCTTCTGGCCAGTGGTCTTGTCCTCGGCAGAAACATTCAAGATACCATTGGCATCAATATCAAAGCAGACATTGATCTGAGGAACACCTCTGGGAGCAGGAGGAATGCCAGAAAGCTCAAATTTGCCAAGCAAATTGTTGTCCCTGGTCCTTGTTCTCTCACCCTCATAAACCTGGATCAAGACACCTGGTTGATTGTCCGAGTAGGTGGAGAACACCTGCTCCTTCTTGGTGGGGATGGTAGTATTTCTTGGAATCAACACAGTCATCACACCTCCAGCAGTTTCCAAACCAAGGGATAAAGGGGTGACATCCAATAGTAACAGATCCTGAACCTTCTCATTACCCTCGCCAGTCAAGATCGCAGCCTGAACAGCAGCACCATAGGCGACTGCTTCATCTGGGTTAATGCTCTTGCAAAGCTCCTTTCCATTGAAGAAGTCCTGCAACAGCTGCTGCACTTTGGGAATCCTAGTAGAACCTCCGACAAGAACAATGTCATGGACAGTGCTCTTGTCCATCTTCGCATCCCTTAAACACTTCTCCACAGGCTCCATACACTTCCTAAATAGATCCATATTGAGCTCCTCGAATCGAGCACGGGTAATGGTTGAATAGAAGTCAATACCCTCGTACAATGAGTCAATCTCAATGGTGGTCTGCGCAGTGGATGATAGTGTCCTCTTTGCCCTCTCACATGCTGTCCTCAACCTTCTAAGCGCTCTGGGGTTACCACTAATATCCTTCTTGTTCTTCCTCTTAAATTCCTGAACAAAGTGGTTCACCATTCTATTATCGAAGTCCTCTCCTCCAAGATGAGTGTCACCAGCTGTGGCCTTTACTTCGAAGATACCCTCCTCGATGGTGAGCAGTGATACATCAAAAGTACCACCGCCAAGATCAAAAATCAAAACATTCTTCTCACCAACGCTGGTTGCCTTCTTGTCAAGACCATAAGCAATGGCTGCCGCAGTCGGTTCATTAATAATACGCATGACATTAAGGCCAGCAATGACCCCAGCATCCTTAGTAGCCTGTCGCTGAGAGTCGTTAAAGTAAGCGGGGACAGTCACAACAGCATTCTTCACTGTCGAACCAAGGAAGGCCTCAGCAATCTCACGCATCTTTATCAGGACCATAGATGATATTTCCTCAGCAGAAAACTGCTTCTCCTCGCCCTTGTAGTTGACCACAATCATGGGCTTGTCACCAGGACCAGCAATGACCTTGAATGGCCAGAGCTTGATGTCACTCTGAACAGAGGCATCACTGTGTCTCCTACCAATCAGACGCTTGGCATCTGTGGACACCGGAAAATATAGTGTAAGCACACAACAACAAACAGATACGTCACATAATCAAAGTACAGAAGTCTAACAAAGCCATTAAAGCATCCACCCCCAAAAACTAAAGCACCGGAATCAATTACAGTCAAAGCTGCATGAAGTTTCATGCACAACTATAAATCGTGGAATTTACCAACGCCAAACAGAACGCAAATCCAATAGCTTTTTAATCTGGTTAAGCCAAACTTTATTATATCTATCTCAACCACCCGCCCTCCAAAACAAATCCCAGAAAAAAGACGTTAAATAAATTCTGCAAACGCATAGTACCAGCTGTTGCTCAATCTACGAAGGCACGTAAATTCGAATTCGAGTGCATTTCGGCCTTTTAGAGATATTAAAAAAAGCATGACAAGACCATTACTGCAAATGGATCCAGAAATATTAAAAAAGATATATCCACATAACCATTCCACAATCACGCTTTATTATTCTTCTAAGAAACCCTGAAACAGTATTCAAATGGGACTGTACCGACCTGCGTGCACGTTTAAGAATATCAATGACGACAGTCGTTTTCTAATACCACTATGACGGCCCACTTGTGGGTATAAATACAGAAGACGTAAATGGATCTTCCGCACGCTCAGATCTAAAATGAAAAGATAGTAAAAACTTACCGAAGACGGTGTTGATTGGGTTCATGGCGACCTGGTTCTTGGCCGCGTCTCCGATCAGTCGCTCGGAGTCGGTGAAAGCGACATAAGAAGGCGTCGTCCTGTTCCCCTGGTCGTTGGCAATTATCTCCACGCGATCGTGCTGCCACACTCCGACGCATGAGTAGGTCGTGCCGAGATCGATTCCAATGGCGGGACCCTCTCCTTTTCCGGCCATAGTTTATACAAAAATCGGGAGTCTCAAGAAGCTTTAGAGAATACAGAATTAGTGGTGATGAAGAATGTGAAAGAATTAAGATCCCTAGGGTAGCTGTATATACATGTTCTGCGTAGCGAGAGGATCTAGAATTTTCGATTGTTTTTTTCTTTTTCGGTAAATCTAGAATCTTCGATGGGAGCAAATGGCTGTCGGCCATAGATGAGGGTTTGTACGTACGGAGAGGATTGATTCGCTTGTATCTGAATATCTCTTGAGAATCCGATTCCTGGCTGTGGTTTTTAGTTCCATATCATACCAGTTCATGCGAGTTTTACGAATTTCAGTTTTGGCTTAACATGCACGTGGAGAACTGGTCATATTTTCACTCACCAATAAACAAATCTAAGCAAAGGTTACCTTCAAAAAAAAAAAAAATCTAAGCAAAGGGTCAAAGACAACTCAACGACTCCTCTTTTTTTTTTTTTTAAGTTCATGTGATATTCACTAAGACTGTTCATCCGGGTCGAGTTTTTTCCCGGCCTGGTCCGAAACCCCGATACCCTGACCTATACAATCCGGATGCGGGTGTTTAAAGTGGATTCCAGATCCGGATCCAATCCGGAACCCGCATTTATACGATTTCTAATTTATTCGTTCTGTTTTCACTCTCTCTCTCTCAATTTGCCGTAGGAAGTTAGGTCATCGCCGTCCCCTCTCTCTCTCTCTCAATTTGCCTTAGGTCATCATCGTCCCCCCTCTCACTCTCTCCTCTTCGAATTTCTGTTTCTCATTGGCTTCGTCGTCTTCTTCTCTTCTCTCTTCGTTTCGAGTTTCTCACTTATGGGCCGTGGCTCCGTCATCTTCTTCTCTCTCTCTTTCTCTCTCGTGCTGAAACCTTACCTCCTATCACTCTTCTTATGCCGATCGAAGATTTGTTTCTCGTGATCGTCGTCTTCTACTTGACAAAAATCAAATTAGATTCTGTGTTAGTTCTTCTTGACAAATCGAAGGTTCGTAATTACACTTCCAAATCTCTTTCTTTCTTTTTTTTATTTTTTATTTTTTATTTTTTATAACAGTGTTTTAGATCTGTAAGCATGTGGTAAAGGATTATGGTCTGTTTTGGGTTTGTTTTTAAATGTGGGGTTTTATTTATTTATTTGGGTCTGTTATATCTTGTTATTTTGCTATATCTGCTATTTTTTCTGGTCTTTGCTTGATTCTTCGACTAGATTTTTGTTCTCTCTGTTGTTTTTTGGTTTATTTTGATGTGAATGTTTGAATGGAGTAATCTTTGTGTAGTGTTTTTACGGGTTAGATCTGGATTTGTTAGATCTTGGTTTGTGAGATCTAGATCATGGGCATAAGTTTTAGATTATACTGAACCCATTTTCTTATAACAGATTTGATGCTAAACTCGTATAGAATTTTAGTCCTTCCATTAATACTTGAATGATATTAAAAATATGAAGTGATTGCCTTTTTAAATGGACACTAATTTCTTTGTTACATTAGTTTTCTGTAGCCCTTTCTTTCACTTGCCCAAAAGAAAATTGAAAAAAAAAACATGTTTCAAATGACGTTTATCATGATAATCTTCTGTCTGATATCAGTTGCATTATTGATCATTTTGTTCTTACTAATTTATGTAGCGTAGGCCCTTGCATGCTTTAATTATTTGTACTATTTCATCCTAGTATGTAATTTTATTTAAAATCATGATAACTCTTTCAATTAATAATAGAGCTCTGTAGTAGAAATTGGTAATCATTATTTTATATTAATTTCTAGGAGCTATTATTTCTCTGTCTCTATTTTCTCCTACAAACACTGTTGAAATTGGTAATCCTAGGTTCTTTCTTTTATATTTCTTTGTCTCTGTTTTCTCTATTCTAATTATTCACAATAATTAAAGAATTTAAGAGAGTGCTAACAATTTATATCTGAGGATTCTTTATGTTAATACATTAATTGAAAAGGCATTAAGGAATGAGCTATTGACTGTCTACTGTAATGGGAAGCAAACTAGGAGCTTCCATTACGTTTCGGATCTGGTAAGTGATAATGCTTTTTTGTAAAAAAAAAAATAATAATAATAAATAAATATCTATATATTGCAATATTCATATGGATATCCTCTTCAACATTTTTTTTTAATGCCTTAACTTTCCTTTATCATATAAAACTAAACTTTTGCATATAAGACTATAAGAGTCTAAGAGGCATTTCCAAATCGGTGGTTTGCATTTCATAACATAGCATGAATGACAGGATAATACATACCATTTTTGTGATGTGCATCATAAATTACTGAGAAATTTGAATATGCACCATAAATTACAAAACTGAGAGGTCATATTGGAAAAGATAGTCTTAAGTGATACCGATTCATCGAACTTGAAATTATCCTTTCTCTCATGCCTGCCCATGAGATAATTTTTTTTGCACGGATAGATTATCAGATTTAGAATTTGCAAATTAAAGATGTTCTTCTTTTGATATAAACAATAACGATGGCACTTCTCACTTGTATGACATTTTTGATTTTGATTTTTGTACTTTTGATTTCTGATTTCATTATGTTTGTAATTAGATAATATTTAAGGATCCCAATTCAACCAAGAGAGCTTGTCAAGACTCAAAACCACTATCCTGTGATTATTGGAAGAAGAGCTAATTGGTGGAAAAATTTCTGATTTTTTGCATACAATTTGTTTAGAATTTGATTAAAGTAATGTATGTGTTTTGTAATATTTTTAGTAAATTAGTTCAAATAATGTAATATGTAGTGAGTTGTATGGCGCATGCATTTTATATAATGAATATTGATTTTTTTTTATACATGCATTTAGTTATAAAATTAATTAATTTTTTATAGGCTTGTATTCAAGAGTTGAGTTTGCTCTGTTCCTATAAAGGTCATTAACTGATTTTAATTCTCAGCCAAATGGAGACAAACTCTTTGTATCTAATAATAAATTAGCATTTGTTAAAAAAAAAAAAAAAAACCGGTTAAAACCCGAAATCCAGATTTTCGGGTTTTAAAAATCCGAATTCATCCGGGTTCCGGCCCAGGCCTAATCCGGGATAACCCGGCCCAGGTTCCGGCCTGAATTTGAAATTTGGGTTCTGGTCCAGGTCTATCCGGATTTCTGGGTCGGAACTCGAATGAATAGTCATAATTATTTACCAAGTAAATCTGATAAATAAATATTATAACTCAGTTGCTTTTTTCCACTTGGAATTTTTTTTTTCGTAAGTACACTACTTGCATGGCATGCCAATAAAGATAGTGGCGTAATGGCGCCATTGGAATACTCCAAATGGTTTGATATGTATTAAGTATTGGATTCAAAATAAAATGTGCACTCCCCTTAAACTATTAGTATTCATTCACGTATCTAAAGATTTAGCAGTGGCACGGACTGTGGAATATTACAGTTACTTTGAAAAAAAAAATAATATTTGTAATAGTAGAATATGTAAATGTTACATAATCTTTTAGAAAATATAAGTAAATAGAAGATCTATATGATAATTTTTTTAAAAATAGTAAACTCTACTCTTTTAAAAAGAATTATACAATATTTGTGAACTTTATTGTTGTATTTAACATTACTTAAAAAAAAAAAAAAAAAAAAAAGAAAAAAAAAAAAAAAAAAGGTACGCGGGAAGGGGTTGAAATGGTCCGAGCCGCTTACATGAAATCGGTCCATTGTTTGGAGCTATTCCAATTAACAGGCTTAAAAACACTGTCCCGTCAGGCAGAAATCATAGCATTAGACCGCCCTAATTAGGCCCAGAAGCCTAGAACCATCCGCATCTTTCCTGAATGGACTTTGTCACTTTGAACAAGTTTTTGAGCATTTTACATTCGGTAACAATTTACAAGTGGGGACGATCCTACTCTTTTCTTTCCTATTGTTAAACGCTTAAGAGCATTCTTAATAAATTAGTTAAAATTAAATGATATTTTTAATTAATATGAGATAAATTTAATTTAATTTATTCCATTCACATTAAGTCTTCACATTGGAATAATTATTTTTTAATTATATAATAATAAAATAACGTGAGATAAATTTAGTTTTGACTATTTCATTCACGTCAAAACTTCATATTAAATTATCTATTTATTTATTATATAGTAATATAATAATATTAATTTTAAAAAATATTTAATTTTCTTAATTATTAATTTATTTCATTTTATCATATTTAATTTTATCTAGACACATGAAGCCATGCATTATTAAAAACTTAGAAATATAGCATCTTATATTCATGACTTATGGTTATCGATGCAGAACAATGCCACCATGGCAGTAAATAAAAAGGACATCATAAAAATGAAAGGAAAATATTCATACACAAAGTCTTTCATAAAAAGCACTTACTTGAAGGCAGTTGTGATGAGAATAAGAAAGAGAAACAATAATAAAATATAAATTTGATCTATATACAGTAATATTGAACTTTAGAATTTATTTTAGAAGTTACTGTAGTTAAAATCTAATTTTTTTGGCTTTGGCTAATCAATCAGTTTTTATTACCTAATAGCTAAATATACGATGGATTTAATTTTTAATTAATTCATTAAGGATGCTTGGATGGTGGCTTTCTTAAAACTATTTTTCTCCCTCAGCTTTTAGAGTGGGCTTAAGAATTTCTCCAATAGTCCATCAGCTCGTTCTTCTTGCTGCTAGCTAGACACATTATGATTGAATAGAAATCGATGAAATGAAGTGAAGTGCAGAAAAAAAATTCGTAATAGGATCAGATCAATTTTACTGGAAATAATTGATCAATGCTATCCATTTACCTTAAAACATTAGGTTTTATGTCCTTTCACTTATTAATTTAATCATTTTGAAAATTGAAAGGTGACACAGGTCTCTAACGTGATTAATAAGGGAGGATTTATTTTATGGAGGATTCTTTTGCTTTGTCTCCGAGCAAGGCCTAATTATGGAATTACTTAGTCTCAAAGTTTAACTAATTATGATATTTCTTTTTCTCTAAGTTTAGGGATATTATTGTAATTATTTCTTACTTAGGGAACACTCAAAGCTTGCCTAAATAAAGGCATGCTCTATGTTATATTTGAAAAAAAAGAGTTGGAGAATTAAAGTTTAAGCCTTTGGCTTGTTTAAAGAAGAGTTTTCTTCTTGAGTGTTCTGTATCTCTAGGTCTTTTCTTTGAGTGGTGAGCGTGTTCTTGCTCTATATCTTGGAGGAATTGCCCGCAAGTGGTGATCACTTGTAACTCTCCATCCCGTAGGGTGTTTTGCTCGCTATTTTTTTTTTTCTATATTTTCCGGCATCAAAAGGACTAAAATGACAGATTTTACCATTATATCCAAAGAAATAACGAGTGTTTTATCCCAAACCCCAATAAGCCCAACTCATCTAAGCGGGTGGACCTAAGAGCCCAAAGATTCGTGGTTGAGCGGGCCCATTTGGAGCTCGCTGACCACACGGTAGCCCACATGCGGGACCAATGACCTCATATATGTGGGTCCCACATCGGGTCCATATCGTGTGAAAGCACCATTAATTAATTAACTACTGATGCAGAGAAGGAAAGGACCACCAGTACCATCTTTGATGTCTAAAAAGCTTATGAATTATGATAAAGCTAGGCATTCTACACTCTGGCACGCGGGTCCAACAGTCTTAAACAAATAATTTGGAATCTCTCGTCAGAATCTGCACGAGCTCAGCACGTGATCGAGCACGATGAACAGTGAGATTTTTCTGCTTCTTTCTTAATCTTGCTTTAGATAGGGAGGCCGTTGATTTATTGATATATGACATGATAATCATGTATGACTCTTCAATGCATGCACTGTTCTTTAATTATGTGAAGGCCGGGGGAGGTAACAGCAACTGATCAACAAAATAATGGGGGCAAAAGCTGCAAAGCCAACCCAGCTAGCTTTCCTTTCCCACTTTGTATGCCATTGCAAGATCGAAGAAGAGCTGCTTTTTTGCATGAAATATGGGTTAAAGATTTATATTCTGTCAAAGCTAGATTGAGTAGATAGACAGGGGAATTAGATTCCTATACCACCGACCTTAAATTTTTCTGATTTTCTCACATGTACATGAGATAGATCATCGATACAGCAATTTGGCCAGATTGATTATATATGGTTCGTAATTGTTTCATGCATCCTCCATCCAAACAAACAAATTAACAGCATTTTTTATTTGCTTAAGAAGAAACACAAGGTTTGATTTGTGTGGGACTCATGTGTCCTCGAACACATCCAGAATGAATTCGTGGCCCGGCCCTACACACACACACACATATATGTACACACGAACTTACAGATGCTAGAAAGGGATGGACTTGGAAAGTTGGAATGATGCTGGAAACAGGTCATGATCATTGCAACAAGATTAATTCTATATGCAGATCAAGGAAAGAAGAAAATACCCAGCTAGCTACTAAAGAAAATAAAATAAAAGTTGTATATTTAGGTAGCTAGATTTGACAGATATTTATTCATTAACCTGTTCAAAGCTCCATTTATAAGCAACCAGAATTAACTAGGCATTAGGCCGTTTGCGAGGGTTTTTCAGGCAGTGTTATTCTTAGTTGGTAATTTCCACATATATCAAGTTTACACGGAAGAACAAATCAAAGCGGAGTCTGACAGTTATTTAGATAAATAATTTGTGGATAAGTTCCATTATAAGACTAGAGTAAGATTGATTTTTGAAATTGGAATACTGCCACGTACGCGGGATGCCTAGTCAGCGCATCAATCAAAGTTGGAAAGTGAGAAATGAAAGCGAGAGGGGTCAAGGTGCACGAGCTGCGAGACTGACAATGCATGCAGCACAGCAGCAGATCATAAACCTACACGATATGGATACGACAGTTTGCACTCCATATATATATATATATATATATATATATTGGGGTGAGCAATTACACGTACACCAAAGCACACTTTTTTATTATTCAAAGCCCCGGGAATATGCGGTTACGAGGAAAAAGTGTCAACTATTCTCTTGAGGTTAAGAAATATATATATATATATATATATATATATGCATGCAGCACAGCAGCAGATCATAAACCTACACGATATGGATACGACAGTTTGCACTCCATATATATATATATATATATATATATATATATTGGGGTGAGCAATTACACGTACACCAAAGCACACTTTTTTATTATTCAAAGCCCCGGGAATATGCGGTTACGAGGAAAAAGTGTCAACTATTCTCTTGAGGTTAAGAAATATATATATATATATATATATATATATATATATATATATTTTGAAGATATGCTATTTTTGCTTAAACTTTTATCAGTATCCACTTTAGAAGAAATGGCCAGACCCTCTGCATGGTTAATGGTTCTGTGCGTGCATGCAGGCCGCAGCCTCATGAAGAACATGAAATAGTAATTTGGACCCCCATCGATGGGGAAAGATCAATCACGTAAAAAATTTCTGGGCCATAACATCTTGAATGTCGCCCATGTACTTGTATATATGCATATAATATACAGATGCATGTCACGTAAAGGATCATTATCTCCCGGTCTTTAGTATAAGCTCGCTCTTGCAAGCTCTCTCTTTTAGTCTTTAATTTCCTAATTCAATATATACTTAGCGTTCATGTACTTAAGTGAATATATATTGGATTCAATGTATATGATTTGAGGTGTGTACATACGTTATATATGCAGCAATTAATCTACGGTACTGCATATATATAAATGATGTGCTGCATTTTTTCTTTTGAAAAAAATAATAATAATGGTATTACATAAGTTTTAAGGAAAAAGCAGCAGGCGGCCGATCGAGAGTTAACGAGATTTATAAGATTCATATGTCCATGGTTTTGGACCACAGTACTACTGCATGCATGCATGTCTGATATTTGGCAATGGAAGATGGGAATCGGGACAGCATCATGGAACATGTTCTTCTTTTCAGCCTTATCAGTTATCAATGACAGCTCATGTTAACAAAGAGCCATATATAAATATTACGAGAATATTTGTTCATTCAGGAAATTAGAAACCAGAATTGACAATTTTCCCAATTCATATATTGAGAAATTCTATTTGCAGTCCCCACTTGGGGACTGCATGTGCAGACTCCTTATTGAACGAGAAAAAATATCATTTCAAGAGGGGTAGTTTTGTAATTTAAAAAAAAATTAAAGATAAAATTACCTAGACTTGCATTGCAGTCCCTAAATGGAGACTGTATCTAACATTGCTCTTCATATATACATATATATACATATTATATTAACGTACGTATATGTGTGTGTACACATATATATATATATATATATATATACATATAGGCGTACACACATATACGTACACACACATGTGTCTGTACTCTGTGTGTGTGTGTAACGTCCAAGAAGCCAAAACCTGTGTTGAAAGGGTGTGCTTTAGGAAATTAGCCGAAAGAAGAGAAAATAGACCATACGCGGTACTTTGCGTGAAATGGAGGTGCGTGAAAATAGACCTTACCCGGTTATGTCCATGAAAGTGAAACTTAAGATCAGTCCTCGATCGTCAATATGCATAATTATTTTGCCCAAAACCCAAAAGCTGGGATCTCCCCTTCATTATTGACAGCAATATTACAATATTGTTGACGACTTAAAGTAATATATTCAACGTGACAACAGCTTCTCAAGTCTTCCATCCCAAGACGCGTACGTCCCTTTATTGGGCATAAATCTATTTTATTTTTTAGCAAAAATACCATACTTCACATTTTAATAACTAATAACTATATATATTATATCTTCTGCATGCATTTTTAAAATACTACTACAAATGTCTTTATAATTGATTTGAGTCACTAGCTAGCTTCTTACATATATGCAATGCACACGTCGGATCTCTTCACATATACTCTTCTCACTATCCCGCCATTAAAAACTGAAGTACGTACTCTTCCGTTTCTTGTGAAATCCGTCGCAGGGTTTTGGAATATTGGACATCAAGTACGTACCCATGCATATATGCAAATTACACACACACACACACACAAACATATATTATGTAAGCTATATATATATATATATATGTGCATCTATGAAAAAGATGGTGGCCGCGACAAACATGCATGCCCACTCGCCTCTTTTTTTCTTTTTGGGTAACATAAAATGCCTATCAAGAATCTTCAATTTGGTGCCACCCTCCTGGGCCATAGCTCAAGAATTATTGGTAACTGAAGGTATATATGCATGTAGGGAACAAGATGCAAGAAATAAAGCAAATGCGAACACACCCATTTAATCATGCATGCATCATGCAGGTGGAACCAGCCAATTTTAGGCCTCACATCATATATACATGTATATGGGTGGTGGGGACGTGGGGTACACAGTTTTGGAATCGATCCAATGACCACAATAGCCTCAAAATACTTTGTTTCACATTGCATTATGGATGTGATTTGCTCTAATGATTCGATCAGTGGAAACTTATCCCCAAAACCTTGGCCTCATCTTTCATGCGGGGGACCTTCATCTTCAGAGGTACTACAGATAATACCTGCTTTTTCACCGACCGATAGATAGAGAGAGAGAATCTGGGTTGGCAATTGACAGGAAGGTGGTGTGGGACAGGGTACAATATGACGTGGCACATGGAAAATTAAAGTAAGGGTTGCCCGACCATGAGCATCTCATGACGACTACTCTATTCACCCAACATTCGGCGGCTTGGCCGTATAGCGAATTAAGCAGGTTAACTACTTAGTCATGCAATGGATCGAATTTCTGGTCCGACTTATATATATATATATATATATATATATATATATATATATATATATTTATATATATAGTATATTGCATCTGAGTGCTATATATGTTACCTGACGTACAGGGAAAGAAGAGGATGATTCTTATCCATATACATATAATATATTTTACTACTTTTTAAAAAAAATACAATTATAGTGTACTATATGTGAGATCTATTTGGGTAATTGTAATATAATCATCATCATCATCATCAGGATTTTGATTTAGGTTGACTTTCATATAATATACCTTTTACAAAAGAATAACTCAATGCTTAATTTAATTTGATAGAGGGGCCAGTAGTACCACTTCTGCCCTTAGCTTCACGGTGATCTTCAAGGATATCATGATGTATTACATGCCAAATGAGATTCTGTAGTTGAACTCTACGTTTATGTTTTATAATGAAAGAAAAAAAACTTTCCTATATAATTAAGCAGTGATAAGCACCTTATAATTAATTAGCTCATTAATATAGTTATTTCAATTGATCGATCTAGGTGACTTGAGAATCAAAAGTAGTAGTACTACATGCGTATGTACGTACTGATCTCCAGATCATCCAGTACTTAATCTTTTATATATATATATATTTTAAATATATATATATAAAACGGCGTCGTTTTTACCTTGGAACTTAAAAAAAAAAACATATGGAACGGCGTCAAATGGGGCCGTTTCAAAATGGATTAAATAAACCCTTGGCCCCGCTTCTTCTTCTTCCTCACATCTTCTTCCTTCCTCCATTTCACTTGTAACTTTCTTTTACTCTCTCATGGTAAACGTCGACGCATCCTTCCTCTGTCATAGAGATGCCGACGGCAGATCGAGGAACGGAACCCATTGCGTCGAGACTGTTAATATCAGTTTTCTCTCCCCCAATCGACTGGTTTCAGCTGGTTCTTTCCTCTCATGGCAGACATCGGTTCGGCGTCAATTCGGCACCAAAATTGCGCCAAATCCATCAGTTTTCAGCCCTATTAGTCAGCTTTCATTTTCTTATGAAAAACATTAATTAGGTGGTAAAAAGGGACAAAATTGTGTTGATCGTGTGATGAATTATGATTAGTTAATTAATTAGGGTTCGCATGCAGCAATTGCTACTATTGGAGAGCCATATATAATATGAGAAATTCTATTTGCAGTCCCCAAATAGGGACAGCATGTGCAAACCTTTCATTAAATGAAAAATATCATTTTGAAAATGATATTATTGTAATTTTAAAAAATTTTAAAGATAAAATTGACTAGGCTTGCACATACAATCTCTATTTCAAAATGACTAGGCTTGTAATTTGAGGACTGTACATTGCATTGCTCATATAATATATATTCCGGTTCGCAAAATACATGTGTAGTAGCTAGATCGCTCTTTGCATGAGTATGCATGGTGTGTGTTTGTGTCATGTGTGTATATGTATTTTATATACATACATACATGACACACAAGATGGATTGCGGCTTATAATTAACATGATTAATCTATCTTGCCCATGAAAGAAGGTAGGCAAGAAGAATTTAATGTACTAATTAATCCCAAATCCTTAATGGCCGGTGAATATATAAGATAGAGATAGGTATACGAATCTTAATTTCCCTCCGAATAATCTACGTAAAGGGGCTTCATCATGTATGAATTATATATAGAGAAAGCTTTTATATATTTGCATGGAAAAATATATAAGAACCCTATGGGGAACAGAACAGAGAAAAAAAGATACATGATATGATTGTGACACCTCCACTTAAGACCAATCAACCAACACTCACCTTCTTCTTTTCTTTAGTTTATTAATTTCAGAATTATTCGCATAAACTTTTCATTAGGGTTTCTCTCTCTCTAGATGCATGCAGGGTAGTAAATCTATTTTTTGGCACAGTTAAAAAGCATCGAATTGAAGCTTTTGGATTAAAAGAAACTTGTTCTCTTCTCCTTCAAACCCTAAAATTTTAATAAAACAAAAAGAGAGAGCGGGGGATGAAAGAACAAAGAACAGAATAAATAAACACCCCATCCTTTATCTTTCCGTCTCCTTCTGATCTCTTTCTCTTTCTCTGCAACTCCCTTGTTGATGTGATTCTCCACCAACACCTCTAAAAGAACCCACCCCTTTACAAAAGAGAAAGCTCTTGCTAATTAGAGCCATGGTTTTCTCATCCGTTCCGGTCTATCTGGATCCACCCAACTGGCAACAACAGGTAAGAGTTTTCTCTAAAATTTTCTTTTCTAATTAGCTTCTTCAACAAAAAGCTAAAAATAAAAGATAAATATTCCTATCCTTCTTTATCTCTACTTGAATATACCAGATATTTCATATTTTTTCCTTTTTTGATTTTACAGCAATCAAATTATCAGCAACGTCCAACTGGAGTTGGAAGTGAGAATCTCCAACTCCCACCTCCGCCGCCTCGGACAGACGTTGGAAGTGGAGGAGGTGGAGGCCCAGGCTCGATTAGGCCGGGTTCCATGGCAGATCGAGCCCGGCTAGCTAAGATTCCGCAGCCCGCAGAGGCCGCACTAAAATGCCCGAGATGCGAATCCTCGAATACTAAGTTTTGCTACTTCAACAACTACAGCCGTTCCCAACCTCGTCACTTTTGCAAGACCTGTCGGCGCTACTGGACAAGAGGAGGTGCACTAAGGAACGTGCCTGTTGGGGGTGGTTGTAGAAGAAACAAAAGAAGCAAAAGCAGCACTAGTACTAGACCGAAGTCTCCTGCCACAGCCGCTGGCTCTAGTTCCACTAGTACCGTTTCTTCCAATTGCTGCGCCACTGATATGTTAAGTCATTTGCCACCTCCTCCATCATCACAGTTGCATTTTTTGCCTCCTTTGCACCATCTAATTAGTGGATATGCTTCCGGGCACATTGGCTTAAATTTCGGGGGATTTCAGCCTCCCGAGATTGCAACAGTTGGGGGGAGTGATGGCGGTGATGTTGAATTTCAAATCGGTACAAGTTCCAGTGCTGTAGGTTCTGTTTTATCAACTGGCCTTGCTGAACAGTGGAGACTGCCGCAAGTGCAACAAGCACAGCAATTTCCTTTCTTGGCTGATTTGGAACCACCAAATATTGGGTTATTTCGATGTGATCAGGGTGATAATGTTGAGCGGCCGAGCTATGTAGGGGTAACTGGGCAGCTTCGATCAAAGCCATTGGATTCTGCGGTTACTGGCTTTAGTCAGCTAGCTTCCGTGAAAGTGGAAGACATTAACAAAGGGTTGAGTTTGTCAAGAAATAATATTTTGGGTACTGCAGGAAGTGATCAATACTGGCCGGGGGGTGGCAGTGCATGGACTGATCTTTCTGGTTTCACTTCTTCTTCCACCAGCCATATATTGTGACTTTGATCTGATCTCTTTTCATCCCCAAACTCGACGTACGCATCTTTGCCTTTTTTTCGTTTGATCAATTACTACAGGTTCTTCTGAATGAAAATAATCGTATTGGAGTTCAACTCAAACAACCCTAAGAAGGTGAAATGGGAAGGCTTGAACAATTCCTTTATAATCTGCTCAAACAACTTAGAAATGGTAGGCTCCTCGATCGTCTGGATTTTCTCTGCGTTTGCTTAATTTGTTGTTTTTGGGTTGTATTCTATGCGTACGTTTACAGACCGAAGGAGATGTTTTTGTTCATTGAGTTTATGGTCTATATCTGACACGAATGTCTAAATTAAATGCAAGAACTAGATCAAAATGCAGTACTGTATATATATATATATATATATATATATATATATATCAAGTAATTTTCCTTGAAATGATATATGAAGATGGATCCGTTTCTACTTTTTTCACTACACATCCGCACTTACTTCCATTGAGGTGAAGAAGAGAAGTGGGCCGAACGGCCATTGCACTGAACTAAAATTATTTGGCTGATTTGAACATTGATGTGCGAACAAGAACGTACACAGCTTGTTTCCAATTCAGGTGTTGAAGAGAGCTGGAATATTTGAACTTAAAATTACATTGTTCAAATGGTTGAAGGTTCTCTCATGCACTTCTTGAGCAGAGTTTGTGTGAGAAGTTCCTGCCATTTCTGCCAATCGAAGCCATCTTCAAAAGTAAAGTGGTAAAGAAGTCAGTCTCCATGCTTTGGCTTTCGTGAAAAATGTTAAGATCTGTACTCTCTTAAAATTTGCGTGAAAGTAGGTAGTTCAAAATTTTCCCGGGCCGGGTGGTTCAGGAATGCCTTTTGCTCTCTCTTTCAGGCTCATGAAAGTACGTAGTTAGTGATCTTACAGATGATCACTTGCCACGATCAATAGAAGTTAGAACCCTCGAATTCATTAGTACTCATCTATGTGGCAATTCCAAGCTCCTAAATGTATGATCTATTGCTCCCATAATTTTAGGGATTTTTTTTTTCTACCCTCGAAAGAAAAAAACAGTTTGAAAACGTTAATTATTAGTACGTTCATGTGATCCATATATAACAATATTGTAGTTGGAATAATATTGCTCCCATAATAATATTGTAGTTGGGATTGTTTGCCGTACTAATTTGTTGGCTTCTGTGGAGACTTGAAAGTTTACGTAAGTATAAGAAATTTGACTTAGACCCGGTTTGAACTGAGAGATCTTATTATTATTTATTATTATTTTAATTTATAAATTTTATTATTATTCATAAATCATCTTACCTCATCTCTCAATTTAGACGAGATTGTACTAGTTTGTTGGATGTAAACTGAGAATGGTTGAAAAGGGAAGGAAATTGTGTACTTTATAAAAGAAACTCCAAAATCCCACTCAAGGACTCAAGTATGTATGATTCTCGGGTAAGGAAACAAAACCACACAAGATTCAAAAGCGTAACAAGGAAAAACAAAAAAGAAAAATCCTATGGACTTTGTTTGGTTTTGGTTCCATCCTTTACTTTCCAGCCAAAAATTGTGACCCATTTTTTTATTATTATTGCTTATTATGTCATCGTTACTTAAAAAAAAGATTATAATTATGTCATCATTGTAATTCTAATGTGATTAAAAGATTTTAAGAGGATGGAATCTTGACTTTAATTTGAGTTGCTTTTGCAATAACCAACAACCATGCATGGAATAAAGTGAGATAATATTGTCAAAAAAGTAAATCTCTCTCTCTCTCTCTCTCTCAACGTGAAGGTGGTTTTTGTTGGTCGTAGGTCTCAGAGATCTGAAGATAGTGATCCCGAAATTGACGATGGAAATGGGATAAAAAGAAGACGGTGAAAAAGAGAAACAGAAGGAGAAGAAGAAAGTCACAGCTCGGAATTCCAAGCTGTTTATGTACAGTATTGATGCCCGCGTGTGTCGGCGTGAAGATGTTCTCTCTGTTTCCATTGCAGCTTTCACTTTGGTGACGTTCATGCCATCTCTCTCTTTCTCACTTGATTCCAGTCCATGCACTTCTTGGTTCTCTGGCCTCACGTTCCTTCACACGTGTTCAATCTCATTTATATATATATATATATATGAAAAATATAAATACGTCTGTTTGTTTCCACATTTTGATCTATTTAATTTTTTTTATTAAATGTTTAAAGAATTGACTTTTAATATATTGATGTATTTTTTATATTTTTTAAAAATATTTAGTGATGTTTAAAAAAAAAAATAATAATAATTGTATTAATAGGCACACCAAACGGTTAAAACTGGCCGCTCACTAGCACTCTACATAGATGTGTAGGGCCCGTTTGTTTTCAGAGATGAGATGAGATGAGATGAGATTAAAGTTAAAAAGTTGAATAAAATAATGTTAGAATATATTTTTTAATATTATTTTTGTTTTGGGATTTGAAAAAGTTGAATTTTTTATTTTATTTTTTGTGGAGATTTGAAAAAGTTGTAATGATGAGATGAGATGAGATGAGATGAGATGAGATGTTTTTCGAAAACAAACAAGGCCTTATGCGGTAGATTCTCTGTCATTTCTAGAATCTTTATTGGGAAAGTAATTAAGAATTACGTGCATAAAAGGTTGAAAAAATTAGGTGGCCTTTCAATTTTCCATTTCCAAAATTATTTTCTTCAGCCTCTCTTCTTTCATGTGCTGAGGCCCATCAAAGATTAAAAAAAAAAAAAAAAATGCAATTTGAGGATAATTTGAGGATGCAGAAGAAAGAAACAGTATTTATTTTAGTGTCCCAATTTGATCCAAAATTGTTTCTTGTGATCATGGGATTGATGCATCAATGAGGAACATAAGATACCGTAAGTGAGGCCGGGGGTTTCGCCGTTTGGGGGTGGGCCGGGGCATAATTAATTTAAGTACTGCTTCGATAACATTTGTCAAGAAAATTAAAAATACTAATTTGGAGATATTAAAATATTATGCTCTAGCTTTAATTAATCTAAATCGATCGATATCTTTTCCTTTTCCGGACCTCTTGGCCCGAGTAGTGCGTGGCGTGAAACACGCAGAACACGCGGTCAACATAAAATTAACACAACTTCTATATATATATATATATATATATATATATATATATATATATATATATATTGTATATATAGAGTAATGCTGCATAATTATAAAATATATAAGTATCGTACAGTTATTTTGAAAAAGTGTAAAATTTATTATTAAAAAATTAATTTTTTTTATATAGATCTTATATATATTTATTTTTTTTAAAGTGATTACTCAGCGCTTGTACAGATTGTAAATATCATTTATATATATATATATAGAGGTACGTAGGAGCAATATATAGCAATTGTACTAACTAGGAACAAAATTAAAAAGCAATGATGGATGCATTGATGTTTATGATATTATAAATTTTATAATTAGTCATATTACGCTAGGAAAATGCATTTTCCATGAAAGGTGAGCAGGTTCGTGTCAAAATTATATTGTCTTTAATAGAACGGGAAAAGGGAGAAAATTAGTGTCCTAAATATTCGAATTAATTAGTTTCGATAATAGGTTGGACGAATTTGCTGGGCTTTTGCATGCATTTGGGCCTTTCGCACTTTCTCCAGGCGGGCAAGATTGCATTGTCCAGCAGGGAATTGATCTGCTTTTATGCTCTTTGATCATCACCATGTCTAATTAATGCACAAACTTAGAAATGGAATATCACGTAATGAATCACTAATTTTGGTTCAAAACCAGGCTTCTTTTTCTGCGACTGCCTCCCAGCACAACTTCCAATATGTTGCCATATCCATGTCTTTTTTATAGAGAGAAAAAGAGATGTTTGACAAATTAAACCATAAACCATTACAAAAAACGAGAGAAGACGGTCATTAATAAATCCACAAGGAAATTAACATATGAATATAGCTTTTGTAAAAGTGAGAGATCGATCGATGGTATAAAGATACATTAATTCTGCTTAAACTTGACTAATCCACTTTGGGAAACCCGTTGATGATGCCACCTTGCATGGTTCAAGTTAATGAAGATGTATATAATTCCTAGCTAAGATGCGAGACATTATATTAAGTTGGTTTCGATCCATTAATTAACTTTAATCCCACTCACATGGTGCATAGTTCTGTAGACCGGAATCGAGATCGTGTCTTGCTCGATCGAAACAGCTTCATCACAAAATTAGGCAAGGCTAGAAATTTGAAGATTAATGTAATTTTTTATATATTTGATTTTGATCGAACAACCTCTCTTTGTTCCTTAATTTTTTTCCTTTCTTAAGTTAATTAGGCACTCGCTAGCCAAGCTAAAATATTCCATTGGTTTTCCTTAATTTATTTGTTTTTTTAATTGAAATTTTTATCATTCATCATCAAGAAACTTACATCTATAAGAGGATACATTCTGAGATGTCTTCATATCAAACATGATATCATAAATCAAAATAATACTTTTAGAGCTCCACCAGTACACTATTTCTTTTTGTGATTAGTCTGGTTTTCACTACTACTGATACTCTCTACAGACAAACGTTCAAGAGACAGTCCAACCTCACCTTTCATAGAAGAAGAGAACTCAACCTCTACAAAAAAAAGTTTGAGAGACAAATTTTTTTTTTTTTTTTAAATTAACAATAAGAAAACGAAAAAAGAAAGTAGTAAGATAGATGCGAAAAAAGACGGATTACAGTTTGGACCAACGTCGGTAGATTTCGAAATCTGTGACTGCTCGTGAAGGCAATACGCTTGTCTCTTTTCAACCACAAATGTCATATCTGAAAGATTTGGTGGTGGTGAGTCCGGTGATCTGTGGTGTGAGGACCACTAGTAGTGATTTTCGAAAAACCGCCACTTTCCTCTGAACGATTTGCGGTTTGTGAGTTTTCTTGGATTGCGCGTGTCTCTCAAGAGTTGTCAAAAACCTATAGATCTGTCTTGTTCGATCTTGAATGAAGTAAAATAAAACTAAGTAAAATGAATTACCTTAATAGACAAGATGGGTGCATCGATAGAGGAAGGAGGGGAAGGAGAAAGAGAAGGAGGAGGAAGTCGAGACCTCCTCCTCCTCCCTCCTTAATTTCTTTTTTTTTTTTTTTAAATCTGCATAATTATTTCAATTATATGCTAACTTTGTTTGTTTTGTCTTCATAGATACTTTTGAAATAATTTTTCTGGCAATCACCGCATTAGTACATGCTGGTAATGGTTATGCTGATACAGGTCCTGATGGGAACCAAAGTGGGCCTAGATTTAAAGATCCTTTACAAGTTCCAGATAAGCCAATTAAAAGGGAAAGAGCCAAGAAGATCAAGGAGGAAAGGCAAGAATTGATGCAATCCGGATTACATCTAGACCCTCTAGACCCAATATCAGTAAAATAGATTAGTTCTTGTTTAGAGAGAATAGATTTTGTGTGCCTACTAGTTTTATACGTAAGTTGCTTATGTGTAATAGACATGGTGATTTGTTCAGTAACCTTGGTGTAAGGAAGACTTTTGTTGTATTGCATAAACGTTTGTAGGAATATCATTTGCCATTCAATGACGTGTTGCATGAACGTTTGTAGAAGTATCATTTGTTATTCATTGATGTGTTGTATGAACGTTTGTGGGAGTATCATTTGCCATTCATTGAAGTGTTGCATGAACGTTTGTGGAAGTATCATTTATCATTGATTAACGTGTTACATGAACATTTGTAAGAGTATTATTTGCCATTCATTGAGTTTGCATATAATTAGAGTGGTCATTTTGGTGTAAGGAAATTTATTATTTTGTTGAACTAGGGTTCTTGAGAAGTATTGTAGCGACTAGGGTTTCAAAAGTATTATAGCAGAATTACTGTAGCGTCGTACTGATATTCTCGCGGGTTCATATCAGGTCCCTTTAGACCCAATTATTAAGCTGCAATACTTGTGATGAACTTATTATTTTTTGATAGAAACAGACTTCATTTCATTCAATGAATTGAAGTTACAGTTGTGATTTATCAATACAGGAAAAATTCGGATTACAAGCCAAACTACGCATCTACTCTGGGGCATCGCCGCACACAAATTCTTTTGTGGCAAACATTATCTTAACTTCTATAAAACTCTCTCCTAACAAAGAAACCGCTCTGTAAAAGCAGATCTAATCAACCTCTCTTCCAAAGAAAAGAAGTACTAGCCCCCTCCGTCCTCTCAGAGAGGAGGAATACGGGACTTTACTGCTATGGATGCCAAGTCCAATAACCTATTTCTTTTTTTATTAATTATTAAAAACAACAAACTGCAAAAAGAAACACATTAGAAAAACATAAACATATAAGAAACTGCAAGTGAGAGCTAGGGTTTCATTTCTTCCTAGCCCGTCTCCTCCCTTTTACTTTTTTTTTTTTTCCTTCTTATTCTTCTTCTCCTTCCCACATTTTCTTCGTTGTCGCCACCCCCCTCTATTGCTCTCTCCCTAGCCTGTCCCTCTCTGCTATCACCGCCCACCACAAGCCCCGACTTAAGCCTAGACGACATGCCCACCGCAAGCATCGACTTCACGAGCCCAAACGACACGAGCACCCAGCTCTAGCATGGGCACTGGCCTCCACTGCACAGGTGCTTCTACGCACAAGCACCAGCCGCGTGACCACCGGTCATAGTATTGCCCACCCCTCTTGACCAGCTCTTGCCCCAGACAGGGATCGATCCTTGCGGTTCTACACCTCACTCGGGTCAAAGAAAAAGATAAAAAAAAAAAAAGAAGAGCTTTTGTGAAAATGAAGAAGAGGAATAAAGATCTCTAAAATGAGGAGATGAACAAAGGCTATTACGAACTGCTGAACTTATAATTGGATGCCACTAATTTCGCCCACAATATTTGACTCGAGATTTATTAGATCAGTAGAATGCAAAGTTTGTGGATCGACCTAGTTGATCTTGTTGTATCATTAATAAGAGTTCTGAGAAACATAGGAATTATACGTGTATAAATGTATGAAATATATCTAGATGAGTTTAATATTTTTTATTAAAAAATTAACAAAATAATAAATTTTATTAATGATTGAGTTGCAGATGTTGTTGTAGGTGTACAAGAAATGTTTTCTCTGTTTTTATTTTTCTATTTTTTATTTTTAATATAAAATAATTATTTTAGTCATATACATAGTGGAGTGCTTTGAACCATAATTAAAAATGGTTCAACTAGGCTCATATTGGATATATAAATCATTTCATCTTATCTCATTATTATAACTTCTTCAAATTACCATACAAAATATAATAAATAATTCAATTTTTTTAAATCTCAAAATAATAATAATATTAAAAAATAATATTTTATTCAACTTATTTAAAATCATATAATCTCGTTTCACTATTATAATCTCTACGGAGACTTCTGTTTTGTTCCAGAATTTACGCCCTTTAGACTTTGAACTTTGAAGACAATATCTTCCCTCGGCCACGACGTACAACAAAGAGACCACACCTTGACCTGGGTGAGCAAAAGTTCCAAAAATCAGCAAGCATTACAACGGGAAAAAAAACAAAAAAACAAAACTCTGTTGTGTCCGCGTGTGGTGTTTAGAAAATGAAACAGAAGTTTGGAGGGGGCAGACAACCCACGGGTACTCCGTCGCTGGCGTGGTCGTGTGCTGTTATTGTGGTCTCGCTCCTCGCAGGCGCATCCGTTGTCCATAACACATATAAGCCTGATCTCGTAACTCTCTCTCTCTCTCTCTCCACAGGATCTGCTTGATTAAATCTTTGACACAATGTCAATATCGTAGTATTTTCTATCTTCGAAAAGAATTCGTTTTGGCTTGGCCTCAATTATGCGGGAATTCAAGGGACCATGACCTGTTTGATACAATGCCGTGGAAACAATCTCGTTTCTACGGCTATGCCCTTTCTGATAAAATTTCGTATACTCTACGATTTTGTTAGATAATTAGTCTTTGAAGTGCATTTCTTATACTCCATTATACCATTGCGTGCAGACATTGCCTCCAGTGGAGAGTGTTAATGGGGCTAAGCTGAAACAACCGGAGAAGGAATGACTTTGGTCTTTTCGGCATTATGGTGGACCCATATTGATTTCAATACAGTCTGAGAAGGAATGAAATTTGGTCTTTTCTTGTCACAAGAAGCTCGAAAAAAGTTGTCGCCATTTGATTCTAGGTATTCTTCTTTTCTTGTCTTAATAAGAGTTGTAATGGGTTTTAATTCTTAAGCTTGATAATTGTAGTCCAGCCATTTCATCAAAGTTGTTCTTTTCAATCACCATCAAACATTTTACCCTCTGAAATCAATACCAACAAGGAAAAAATAAGAAATTACCTATAAAAAAAACCAGAAATTGCATACTAATATTCAAATGTTCCAACTTCCAACAACCACAAAAAGAAGAAAAATTGAAAGACAAAAGAAAATACTCTAATTAAAGGTTTGGACGAATAGATTCAAAATAGTAGCACTGGTAACATGGTTTGAGCTTTTTTCTCATGTATACTACCTGTGTGCCAGGGCTTTGCCTTTTTCTATTAATAAAATTTCTATGATTACCTATCAAAAACATGGTTTGAGCTTTAGTTCCTTGCGATCGTAGCTTGTAAGCTGCTGTGGCAGAGATAAGCATCGACAACTGTAATCCTTTGTTGAGGGGAGGCTGCACAATTTCTTATTAGTGCCTAGATACTTAGTGCCCATATAAGCGGATTGCAGATTAACTTGAGCCCTAAAAGCTTTTCCTCAAACTCAACTACCTCTGCAAGCTGGATGCCATCTAACCACTTAATCATCTGGACAACAGCAGCTTCAATTTTCTTCTTTTGAGCAGGGGCAAGCTTAGGACATATCTCCTTATCATTAATAGTGTTCCTCATGCTGTAGGCAAACTTCTCCAAAGCTGCCTTAGCCTTTGCGCTCTCTCTATGTTCTTCATCTTCAGCCTTGAATATCTCTGCTTCCCTGACCATTCTATTTATCTCTTCACTAGACAGTCTTGCCTTGTGATTGGTGATGGTGTCTTCTCTTTAGCAGAAACATTCAAGATACCATTAGCATCGATATCAAAGCAAATGTTGAGCTTAGCAACACCCCTTGGTGCAGCAGGAATGCCCTGAAGCTAACCAATTGTTATCCAAAGTTCTTGCCCTCTCACCCTCATAAACCAAGATTGAAACCTCAGTTTGGTTGTTTACGGCAGTGGTGTAAATTTCCTTCATCTTGGTTGGAATGGCAGTGTTCCTTGGAATCACAGCAGACATGTCACTTCCTCTAACCTCCACCCCTAGGGACAAAGGGGTGACATCTAAGAGCACAGTGTCTCGAACTCTCTCATTACCCAATCCAGACAACTTTGCAGCTTGAACAGCTGCTCCATATGCCACAGCTTCATCCTGGTTAATGCTCTTACTAAGCTCCTTACATCAAAGAAGGCCTGCAACAGCTGCTGGACCTTGGGGATTCTAGAGGAACCACCTGTAAGAATGACATCGTGGATACACCTCTTGTCAAACTCAGCATCGGTCAAACACTTTTCCACAAGACGAATAGAACTCCTGAACAAATCCATATTGAACTCCTCAAATCTGGCACGAGTAATGATTGAGCAGAAATCAATACCTTCATACAAACAATCAACATCAATGGTCGTCTCAATTTCAAGGGAAAGAATCCTCTTTGCTCTCTCACAAGCAATTCTCAGCCTCCTCAAAGCTTTGGCGTTTCCACTAATGTCCTTCTTGTGCTGCCTTTTAAATACACCCACAAAATGCTTTACCATTCTGTTGTTGAAGTCCTCGCCTCCGAGGTGTGTCTCCAGCAACAGCACTCACCTCGAAAATATCATCCTTAATGTTAAGTAGCGAGACATCTGCAGTACCACCACCCAAATGAAAGATCAACACATTTCTCTCTCGAATTTGACCCACCCTCTCAAGAACGTAAGCAATGGCTGCAGCTGTTGGTTCATTGAGTATCTGCAAGACATTCAGGCCTGCAATTCTACCAGCATCCTTCGTAGCCTTGCGTTGCGTGTTGTTGAAGTTGGCGGGGACAGTAATAACTGCATTCTTCACTGTCGTGCCCAAATATGCCTCATGCAATTTTGAGAGGACCATAGAAGAGATTTCCTCGGCAACAAATTGCTTCTTTTCACCCTTAAATGTGACCACGATCTTAGGCTTGTCACCAAGACCACCAATGACTTTGAACGGCCCAAGGTTGATATCTCTCTGAACCAAGGGATCACTGAATCGCCTACCATCAATCGTTTTGCATATGCAAGATTATAAGAGAAGATTAAATAATCAATTTGTCAATATTAAAGCATGTGAAACAGGAAACCTATATATTGATTAGTTTACAACCGAATCAAAGCTTTTTCTTTAAATTGTATTATTTTATGTAGCATTAGTCTTATCAATACTATTTGGTCATTTCCAATTTAATGTATACTACATTTAATATCTTATTTACTCAATAACGGGATGAGATTAAAAAAAATGCGTTTTAATTTTATAGGTGGCTTCAGGTAATTTTCTGAAATCGTTTTCAGCTTTTATCTATGAAACCCTTAACGAATGAGTTTTGCTACCTACAACTGGCAGTGGGAACAAAATAAAAAAAAGAAAAAGAAAGAAAGAAAGAAGCAAACAGATGAAAAATAAGAAGGGAAAAAAGCGTCTAAGGCTGCTCTGAGGCTCCAAGAGAAAGCTCTTTCTGGGTTAAAGCACAATTTTAACTTACACAGTAAAAAGAAAAGGAAGCAACAAGAATTTTCCAACCCGAGAAATGATTGGGTATACTGGGCGGATCATGATGGGTCGAATCCAACACTACACGGAAACGCGCTGAGAGAACAGCCGACTCCATAACTAGTTCAACCGTTTTTTTTTTTTTTTTTTTTTTGCAGTCTGAATGGAAATATTACCATGTTGATCCAAAATATTAGCTCTCTTTATATCTTAACAACAATTGCAAAAAAGAAAAGGAAGCTTTCTCACATTGGTCAATATATTTGCTTTTCTTCTAAAGCATTCTAACATCTCCCATAAAATTCTTGGGATTGTCATCTCTTTTCTTTTCATTATTCAATTTTAATCTAAGGAAAAGAAAACTAGAGGGGTTTTGAAATGAACAGAGAAATTATGGTGAAATACTTAGTATTGATTTCACTTTCCAAACACTTTCAGTTCAACCATTTTGGCACTTCTTCAAAGCGAAAATCTTCATCATCTGTATTTTCAAGATCGTTGTTGGGTCTCTTGTCTTCGTGGGTCTTTTCGTGGTTTTTGAAAGCCTCGAATTTCAGTTTTGCACTAGACTCTCTAGCAGAACTGGGAAGAACGAAATGAAAGAAGTGGAAAAAAATTGATAGAGAGAGAAGGAATGAAACGAAGAAGTGGGAAAAACTGATAAAAGAGAGAGAAGGAAGAAGGTAGAAAAAATAAAATTTTTTATTAACCGGTTACGCAGGTTCCCAGCAGATTGCAAGTAGATTTTTTCATTTTAAATGCGCTGATCTTAGGCCAACCACGAGACCCTTGGATTCTGGGCCTAGCTTCTCCCACTCTTTATTTTTCTTTTTCTTTTTGCTTCTAAAAAACTCCCTTTGAATAATGACTCAAGTAGTAGTTCAGGAATAGGGTCCAATTCAGGTCCGGCATTAGAGAAATATTCTTCAGTACCTATTGAAACCTTGCCCTCCTACGAGAAAAAAAGGAGAAAAAATTACCGAAACTGATTAAGATTCTTGCTGGTTGATTTCAGAATAGTGTGGAAGAACGAATTTCTAGTGTCAAATGAAATCGCTAACCGGATCAAATCCTAGCGGCCCCAAAAGCGCCGGGCTAGAGCGTCGAGGCTCATCCTCATCAGTCCACACTCCACAGCCAGTCCCAACTACCTTGGTAAAACTCCAACTAAACTGCCAGTTGTTCCTCTAAATCGCTATCAAACGACACACACAAATCAACACCAACAATGACTATCAAGTTACAGATCATGCCTAAATTCGAAAATGTTCCGAACTGTAACGAACAAAAGCAAATTCAAACGCACTAGCACCAAAAATACTACCATTAAAAGGTTGCAAAAACAAAGTCGGAATACAGTCACGATAACAGTCATCCCTCTTTTTTAGTAAGGAGCTGATCAATTGCAGTGTTATTTAGCGTTTTTGGCAATGATGGGATTGCATATTAACTGAAGCCCTATCAGCTTTTCCTCTAACTCATCTGCCTCCGCAAGCTGGTTCCCATCTAACCACTGAATCACCTGGTGAACAGCACCTTCAATCTTCTTCTTACCTGCTGGGGCAAGCTTTGCACCATTCTCCTTGTCATTGACAGTATTCCTCATGTCATAGGCATAGTTCTCCAAAGCAGCCTTAGCCTCAGCCTTCTGTCTATACTTATCATCTTCAACCTGGTACATCTCTGCATCCTTGACCATCCTATTAATCTCTTCCTTGGGCAGTCTCGCCTTTTCATTGGTGATTGTGATCTTCTGACTCGCACCAGTGGTTCTCTCCCGGGCAGAAACATTCAAGATGCAATTGGCATCGATGTCAAAGCAGACATCGACACTAGCAACACACCTGGGTGCTGCAGGAACACCATAAAGTGTAAACTCTCCCAACCAGTAGTTATCCACAGTTCTTGCTCGCTCACCCTCGTAAATGGCAAATGTTATCTCAGTTTGGTTGTCCTCAGTGGTAGTGTAATTCCTTTCCATCTTGATTGGAATGGCAGTATTCCTCGGAATCACAACAGTCATGACACCACCGCGGATCCTCACTCCAAGGGACAAAGGGGTGACATCTAAGAGCACAACGTTTTGTACCTTTTCATTACCCATACCGGTCAAGTTCGCAGCCTGAACAGCGGCTCCATATGCCACAGCTTCATCTGGGTTAATGCTCCTGTTAAGCTCCTTCCCATCAAAGAAGTCCTGCAACAGCTGCTGAACCTTGGGAATTCTGGTAGAACCACCGGTAAGAACGACATCATTCACACTTTCCTTGTCCATCTTAGCATCAGCCAAACAATTCTCCACAAGCTCTATAGAATTCCTGAATAAATCCATGTTGAGTTCAGCAAATTTCGCACGGGTAATGGTTGAGCAGAAATCAATACCATCATACAAAGAATCAACTTCAATGGTAGTCTCAATTGTAGAAGAAAGAATCCTCTTTGCTCTCTCACAAGCAGTTCTCAACCTTCTTAGAGCTCTGGCGTTTCCACTTATGTCCTTCTGGTGGCACCTTTTAAATATTTGAACAAAGTGGTTAACCATTCTGTTGTCGAAGTCCTCACCTCCAAGGTGTGTGTCTCCAGCAACAGCCTTCACTTCAAAACTACTCTCCTCAATGGTAAGAAGTGAGACATCTGCAGTACCACCACCCAAATCAAAGATCAATGCATTTCTCTTGCCAATTCTACCCACCTTGTCAAGGCTGTAAGCAATTGCGGCGGCGGTTGGTTCGTTGAGGATCCGCATGACATTGAGGCCTGCAATGTCACCGGCATCCATTGTGGCCTTACGCTGAGCGTCATTGAAGTAGGCAGGAACAGTAACAACTGCATTTTTCACGGTCTTGCCCAGATAGGCCTCGGCAATGTCACGCATTTTTTTTAGGACCATCGATGAGATTTCCTCAGCAGCGAATTGTTTATCTTCACCCTTATAACTTACCACGATCATAGGCTTGTCTTTAGAACCTTCAATGACCTTGAATGGCCAAAGATTGATATCATTCTGAACCAACGGATCACGGAATCTCCTTCCAATCAACCGCTTTGCATCTGCAAAACAGCGTAAGATGCAGCAAATATAAATATCAAACTCTTCTAAATTTTTTGTAGGCATGGTTTCCTTCTTCTTCTTCTTCTTCTTCTTTTTTATTTTTATTTTATATATATATTTTATCTGAACTGGTAAATTAGTTATCACTGCATTAGCCAGAGGGAATTAAGTTTTAAAAAGATGCATTTTTTAATAGTTGTAGGTCCAAATCCAATAAACATCTAATAAATACACGAAGGAAAATAATGAAAAAACAATTGACACATATTAAGGTTCACAAAATTGATGGATTTGCACATTAAAATTTAAAAAATAAGTAATGTTGATAATCTAAGCTTAAAACTCTAAATTTGAAGATTATTAAAATATGTGCATACCATGAATAAAGACTAGTACTTCAAGTGAGAGAGACACAACGGGTTTAGATGGTAATTACATTAAAACAAACTAGAACTAGACTTTGTTAGAATCAAGAGAAGTGATACAACCACAAAGAAAATACATAAAAATAAATCCACGCACTGGTTTCGCATGATACGATCTACTTTGTAATAAAACTAAATTTTACAATATACCGTACAGGCACGACGTAAACCATGGCCTCGATATAGATTTGCATGCTCTCTTGCTTTTTATTATTATTGTTGTTGTTGTATCTTAAAATTAGGCTACGGCTATGGAGAATTGATGTACAAAAATAATTTCTTAAAAAAAAAAAAAAAGAAAGAAGGAAAGAAGGAATGAGAAAAATGATCCTGAAAAATTACCAAAGACAGAGTTAGTAGGGTTCCTGGCGACTTGGTTCTTGGCGGCATCACCGACCAAGCGCTCTTTCTCAGTGAATGCAACATAAGATGGCGTCGTTCTATTTCCCTGATCATTAACTATTATCTCTACTCGATCATGTTGCCACACTCCCACACACGAGTATGTCGTCCCGAGATCGATCCCTATTGCTGGGCCCTCCTTCCATTCTTCGGCCATTGTCGACTTCCAGAATGACCACGGTATTGAAGCAAGTCTATATGTCTCTCGGAGACGATGGTCTTTCTATATTATTTGTTTCCTTGCCGAGGAAGTAGACGGCATTTTGTAAAGGATAATGATACCCTTACGATTTTATACTACTTGTCTACTACTGAGTTTATTTTTTTAATTTATTTCCTCAGCTCTGCACGCTCAGGACTTCAGAAGTCCATCTCTGCTCTCTAATCAACGTTCTGCCAGATTTGACCGACTTCAGAACTTCAAGATCAAACCTCTCCTCTCGCAAGATCTGGGCTCTCTCCTCTAAGTTCACACTCTCAGATCTGGACTCTCTCCTCTCAAGATCAAACCCTAACATTTTCGGCCATTGCGACCTCTTAAGGTCAAACCTTTCCTCCTCTCAAGATTTGGGCTCCCTCCTCTCAAGGGTATCATTATCCGTGTGCCAAAGAAAGGGGTCTGGGAATTGAAAAACTTTCAAATTCTTCAACTACCTTAGCTGGAGAGGACTACTCGTGGCATGGGACCCGGGTGTTTTCCCACCGTAAATTCTTCAAGGACAGAACTGAAAAATAGGGATCTCTCTGCCAATCTCTCTCTGTCCGTGCACAACAAGGGAAAATGGAAATGGTCATGGATTAAGTTCTATCCATTTTCGGTGAGTAAAATAATAATATATAAATTGTAAGAGTGGATTGTGAACGGAAACCAAAGAAAAGCTCTTGAGAGAGACCGTTAGCACTCCGCTTTTGTATTATATAAAAAATATAAATAATTTGAAGAATTGTTTTAAAAAAAACTCTATTCGATTATGTAAAATAAATTATAAAATATATTTAGTTACAATATCCCGTTATATGTAACAGGCACCGTTCATCTTGTAAAATTTTTTTTATTGTTGATATTTTATTTATTCTTTTATTTTTATTTACTTTAATTTTTATCATATAAGTAAATTCTTTTTATTATTCATCATTTAAAATATATATATTTTATTTTTTTCTAAAAAATATCTTGGAATTATTTTTAAACTAATTTTTTCATATTTGATTTTATTTTTAATTTTTATTTGGTTTATATATTTTTATTTTGCGTGTATAGAACTGAATTATTTTACATTATATATAAAAATAAATTATAAATATAAAAAAATATATAGATATTATAAATTTATTAATAGAAATAAAATATTTAAAAAATAAAAAAAATATTTAAATAATATAAAAAAAAATTAGATAAACTGATCGGTGAATTCTTTATTTTATTTTTTAAAATATATTATCAAAATTTAATTTTTTTATTTTACGTACTAACTTTGACATATTGCTCTTACGTTGCATCTGTTATGTGTTCACACTTCACAACCTCTCTTTGATAAAAGTACGCATCAGCGTCATGGATACGTTGGATCGTCACCAAAATTTGAACTCAATCTTGTCTGTTTATCCTGTAAAGTTAAAAAAAAAAAAAAAAAAAAAAAAAAAAAAAAAAAAAAAAAAAGGAAAAGTTTCTTGCGTGAATGGGTGAAAAAACGCCGTAATCGACAAGGGATGAAAGCTGACAGGCTCTAAGTTCGCTCAGTCAAATCTGGCAGAACGTTAGAGAGCAGAGATGGACATCGGAAATAAATTAAAAAAATTAACTTGGTAGTAGACAGGTAGTATGAAGTCGTAAGGTATCATTGTCCTTTTGTAGAAGTTGCTTTTTCTACGATATTTGCGCGAGAAATTGAATCAGTTCGTTCGGAATCCGGACGGCGGACACCCAACTCATTTTAACCCCTTTTATCGGAAGAAAATTCTATATACTATATTATTATTTTATTAAATAAAATGTGAAATATTAATCATCATTAAATAATTATTTATTACATATTTTATTATTATTTAATAGTAATAAATATATCACATATTATTTAATATGATCAAAATAGAATAAAAGTGTAGTATATAATATTACTCTACTAATAATATTAAAAAATAATATTTAATTTAATTTTTATTTTAATCATCTCATTTCAACTCACTATCTAAATTTTTTCTAAATAATACACTTAAAAATAAATATAAAATATAAAATTTATATAAAAATAATAATTTTTTTAATAATAAATATCACTTTTTTTAAAAAAAAGTGAACGATATATACGCAACTTATAATTATATTTAACATTCTATTGGTCAAGAATTTGTTTAAAGAAAAATTACACTTATCATTCTTATACTATACAATATATATGATTTTTTTTATTTTTCTATTATTAAATATGTGGTGCATAGATAATAAGTATAATAATTCATTTAGTTTAGTAAGAATAAAAAAAAATCATGTGTGGTGTGCGATATAGAGATGATAAGTAAAAAGACTCTTGTTGAATAGACTATTGTTAGAAAATTATTTTTTAATATTATTATTATTTTGAAATTTGAAAAAATTGAATTATTTATTATATTTTATATAGAAATTTAAAAAAATTATAATAATGAGATGAGGTGAAATAAGATTAGGTAAAACATCTCATTTTTGTATGCGTGACTTAACAACATCCTTTTTATATGCGTAACTTAACAATATCATCTTTTTGAATTTCTATTCATTTGTGATGTACATAAGTATTTTTTCTTAACACATTATTTACTATATGATATATTATAATTTTAAAAAAACTCAAAACATCGATATTTTTTTAAAATTCAACCTTCCACACCAATTATACGTTGAGTTTGTTAAACAAGAGGCTTACAAATAAATTTTGTTTTTCTTCCTCAAGAGAATTAAGTTACCTAAAAAAGAATGGACATATGCGCATTTAATCCAAATATTTCTATCGATGAATATTGTTGAGAAAAGTTACCGATTCTCATTTTAATTTTAATTTTTTTTTATATTTTTTTATTTAATTATTAAAGAGGTATTTTTAAATAAATTTATGATTTTTTTTTAAAAAAATATTTAAAAGAATACAAAAAAAAAAAAGAAAAAAAAGATGCATTGCACATCGTCTAGAGCCGGTGGCTCTAGCTGGACCCTAGGAACCGAGATTGCTACTTTAATTAATATTATAATGCTTTAATAGTAGAATCGTTGATAAAGTCATAAAGATTATCAAATCGTGCAGCACTAGTTTTGTCATTCTAATTCGTGAGTTTAGAGTATTAGTATTGGTATATATATATATATATATATATATATATATATATATATATATAATTATATTTGTATAATATGGTCTTAAATTCTTTCATATTGACTTATGCATATCTAAATATTTAACTACTTATGAACAATAATTAACTAAATTTAGATAACTACTATTCACTTTACAAATCATATTTTAATAATTAATTTTCTCTCCTCCCACTCTCTCTCACAATCTTTTCATTTTCTACCTCTTTCAACAACATAACAAACATTCACTTCCACATTCATTTTATTATTATAATATATTATATATATATATATATTTTTCATTTTATTATATTTTTAATATAATATATAAAAAAAATTATATTTTTTATTATTGCATTTTTATTATTAATGTCAAATATATGTAGTAGATGCTAATTGCAAAATATATATAAAAAATTGATTTTAGTAAAAAATTAATAATAATAAAATAAGCCAATGTGATAATAATAATAATAAAAATTAATAATAATAAAAATTATATTTTAGTAATAATAAAATATATATTATTATTTTGTCTCAAATATGCATAAGGTAATGTGAAAATTTTGCTTGAATGACAAATTGAATATGTAAAAGAAGTGATTTTGCATATGCATATGCATAGACCAACATTGCACTGGTCTATGCATATGTATATGTAAAGTCATATTTGCATAATTGACCTTAAAATCCTCCACATTGACTTATGCATATCCAAATATTTAGCTATCTATAAACAGTACTTATCTAAATTTGGATAACTACTATTCATCCTACAAATCATATTTTAATCATTATTTATCTCTTCTCTCACTCTCTCTATCACAATCTTTTCATTTTTTCCCTCATTCAACAACATAACAAACATTCACTTGCACATTCATTTTATTATTATAATATATTATATATTTTTTTCATTTTATTATATTTTTAATATAATATATAAAAAATTATATTTTTTATTATTACATTTGTATTATTAATGTCAAATGTATATAATGGATGCTAATTACAAAATATATATAAAAAAATTGATTTTAGCAAAAAATTGATAATAATATTTTATTATTATTTTGTCTCAAATATGCATAAGTCAATGTGAGAATTTTGTTTGAATGACAAAATGAATATGCAAAAGAGGTGATTTTGCATATGCATATGCATAGACCAATGCTAATACTCATATGATTTTATTGCTCATCATTAATACCCAAATTTCGTATAATTTTTTTTTAAAACGAAAAATAATTGAATAAATTTTAAATGTTCCAAAAGAGAGTGGTAGACTTTGTCCCGTTTTGATTCACAATCCATCTCAGTCATCTCAACTCATCTTACTATTATTCATTACTATTCATCAACTTTAACTCACAAATCTTACTATTATTCACAATTCATTTCACTATTATTCATAACTCATTTCAACTCATCTTAACTCATTTTCGAATCCAAACGACACTTTAACTCTCATAAATATCTTTTTTTTGATAGTGAGATTATAATTTTTTATTTTAGATGAAAGTTTAAAATATTATTGTTTATTATTATTATTATTATTTTAAGATTTAAAAAAATTAAATTATTTTTTATATTTTGTGTAAAAATTTTAAAAATTTATAATGATAAGACGATATGAATTAAAAATTTTGTGTCCCCACTTGCCAAACATGTCGTAATAAAAGGTTTGGACAATTTCCTTGACTAATAATCTGCGCACGTCTCTTTTCATCGACGGTAGGAAAAAAGGTCGATACCAAAAATTAATGTTCGGTAATCGATTATAAATAGGACAGTGCTCCTAGAATAGATGATTTAATCGAAAGAAGTGGACCGATAAGTGTAATTTTTTTTCTCTTTTTTTTAATCATTGTTTACACGGTTTTATTTTTTATTTTTTTTAAAATATCAATTCACTAACATTCACTTTCTTAATCATTAAAAATATATCAATTCACTAATATTACATTCCTTAATTATTAAGGAAAAATAAATAAATTAAAAATAAAATTTTAATTGGTATTTTCATCGATTTAATTAGCATTCTCCTTATAAATAATATAGTTTTCATGAAAGAGGATTTAGATAGCAGCCTTAAATTAAGATTGACCCAAAAATAGATGACTGGTCCACAAGCGAATTAACAAAATACAACAATCCTCATACTCCTTTTCAAGAAATCAAAACACAGAATATAAATGGGAGACAGCTTCCACCACCATGCACCCACTCGCTAAGTAGAAGATTTTGATGCCTGACTCCATTGAGTACTTACGCATCCACCATTTCAGATTTTTTTTAACAACGTTTGACCACAAGCACCACCATAAATCCTCCATCGTCCATTTTAACCAAAAATCTCAAGCTCCTCAGCTTACCTCCAATGTGCAGACAGCAGAGACTAGTGACTACTACCTAAAGTCTTTTGAGTGTTCTAGGCTTCTCGCTATGAATTAGTACTGCACCTTAATTACCGCAATTCTATTTAGACTGTCTTAAAAAATTATTATATGGTTATGGGTTTCGGGTCAAGATCAAAACATGATGGTTCCCCAAGTCATGTACTCTTATTTCTTCATTGTATATTAGTTCCATTAATATTGGGTGTATAATGGGTCACCTAACATTTATATTTATTATTCTAATTAATTATATTTTCACATAATATCACTAATTAAATTGTACGTACCTTTTCTTCTTTGCATATTAATTCAAGCCCTTTAAGCTTTGCGTCAAAGTCACATGCCTCTGTAAGCTCGATTTCTTCTAACCACCGAATTACCTGGTCAATAGCTGCTTCAATCTTCTTCTTACCTGCAGGGGCAAGCTTGGTACTAATTTCTTTATCATTGACAGTATGCCTCACTTTGTAGGCATAGTTCTCCAAAGCTGCCTTAGCCTTGGCTCTCTGTCTGTGCTCATCATCTTCAACCATGTATATGTCTGCGTCCTTAACCATCCTATTGATCTCTTCGCAGGACAGTCTCGCTTGGTCATTGGTAATAGTTATCTGACAACTCACGCCAGTAGTCTCCTCCTCAGCAGAAACATTCAAGATACCATTCTTGTCGATGTCGAAGCATACTCTGAGGTTACAAACACCCCTTTGTGCTGCAGGAATGTTGAAAAGCTTAAATTCTCCCAACCAATAGTTATCCTGATCTACTCTCGCTCTTTCGCCCTCGTAAACTGAGAACAATGCAGATGTTTGGTTGTCAGAGTTGGTGGTGTAGGTGTCTTCCATCCTGGTTGGAATAGCGGTATTCCTCGGAATCACAACAGACATGCATGTCGCTTCCTCTGACCATCACACCATGTGACAAAGGGGTAACATCTAAAAGCACAATGTCTCGAACTTTCTCAGAACCCATACCAGACAACTTTGCAGCTTGAACTGCAGCTCCATAAGCCACAGCTTCATCCGGGTTGATGCTCTTATTAAGCTCCTTTCCATCGAAGAAGTCATGCAACAGCTCCTGCACTTTGGGAATTCTTGCCTCCAAGGTGTGTGTCTCCAGAGCAACAGCATTCACCTCGAAAATATCATCCTTAATGTTAAGTAGCGAGACATCTGCAGTAGCACCACCCAAATGAAAGATCAACACATTTCTCTCTCGAATTTGACCCACCCTCTCAAGACCGTAAGCAATGGCTGCAGCTGTTGGTTCATTGAGTATCTGCAAGACATTCAGGTCTGCAATTCTACCAGCATCCTTCGTAGCCTTGCGTTGCGTGTTGTTGAAGTTGGCGGGGACAGTAATAACTGCATTCTTCACTGTCGTGCCCAAATATGCCTCATGCAATTTTGAGAGGACCATAGAAGAGATTTCCTCGGCAACAAATTGCTTCCAGTCACCCTTATATGTGACCACGATCTTAGGCTTGTCACCAAGACCACCAATGACCTTGAATGGCCAAAGGTTGATATCTCGCTGAACCAAGGGATCACTGAATCGCCTACCAATCAATCGTTTTGCATCTGTAAGATTATAAGAGAAGATTAAATAATCAATTTGTCAATATTAAAGCAGGTGAAACAGGAAACCTATATATTGATTAATTTATAACCGAATCAAAGCTTTTTCTTTAAATTGTATTATTTTATGTAGCATTACTTTTATCAATATTATTTGGTCATTTCCAATTTAATGTATACTACATTTAATATCTTATTTATTCAATAACGGATGAGATTTAAAAAAAAAAATGCGTTTTAATTTTATAGGTGGCTTCAAGTAATTTTCTGAAATCGTTTTCAGCTTTTAATTGAGTTGTAAAGTAAAAAACTACATATATCTAAAATTGTAATCAATTCCCTTCCAACTTTTTTTTTTCTTTTTTTTTTCACTTTTTTTTTTCTTTTTATGCTTTAAGAAAACCTTTTAAGTTAATCCAATTGAAAAAAAAAACTCATTTTTTTTTCTTTTTATGCTTTAAGAAAACCTTTTAAGTTAATCCAATTTTGGAAAAATGAAACCCTTAACAAAATCAAATGTTTACTTACCAATATCTTAGTCAAACGAGAATTTTGAAGAAACAACAAATATATTTGGAGATTACCAAAGATGGGAGTTGGTGGGTTCCTGGCGATCTGGTTCTTGGCAGCATCACCGACCAAGCGCTCATTGCCAGTGAAGGTGACATAAGACGGTGTCGTCCTGTTTACCTGATCATTAACTATTGAGAAATGTTTATCCCACATATGGTGGCCACGATCCAGTTTTTTTTTTTTTTTACTTAATAGTTAAGTAATTTTTTTTAATGAATTTATGATTTTTTTGAAAATTTTAAATAAATTTAAAAAAACATTTGAAAAGAAAAAAAAAGTTTTACTATATATAAGTAAGTTTGTGTATCAATTTGCATACTAATGTTGTTGCCTCTAGATTCTAAATTTAAATTAACATTATTTTTAATAAAATCTACTTTTTAACTAATCATATTGAATGAATGTGCGTATTAGTTCGCAGAATTGTTTACAATTAGATTTTTTTCAAAATGAAAAAAAGCAAAAGTTTTTGCCATACTCCCACTCACGAGTACGTTGTCCCGAGATCGATCCCTATTGCTAGGTCCTTCTCCCATTAATTCTCGGCCATCTTCGTCAGAGACGATAGCGAAATGTCTCGTTTGTAATCAAAACTCATCTCAATTCATTTTAATTTATCTCATTTTATTATTACAATTTTTTCAAATTTTCACACAAAATATAATAAACAATTCAACTTTTTTAAATCTTAAAATAACTTTTCTAAATTCTCACAGAAAATATAATTAATAATTTAACTTTTATTCTACTATTCAGAAACCATCTCGATTCTCAACCCATCTCAATTCATCTTTGAATCCAAATCATTCTTTAAGCAGATGAAAGAGAACTCTAGGCTTCGTTTGTTTTTAGTAAACTTCTTAACTCATCTTATCTCATTTCATCTAATCGTTATATATTTTTTAAATTCACATTCAAAATAAAATAAATAATTCAACTTTTTCAAATCTCAAAATAAAAATAATATTAAAAATATATATTATAATAATATTTTATTTAATTTTAATTTTAATCTTAAAAATCTCATCTCTTTTCTGAAAATAAAATATATCAATCATCAGAGTTGAAAGGTTTGAAGACGGTCCTTACGTTAATAAACAGCCCGTTTGCTTGCCCAAGAAATTCAACTGTATGTATACATGCTCACGGATTTTAAGACGCATGCACCGAAAATATATATACACGTCTACTTTTACAAATTTTAGAATACGACGTTAATTTTTCCGAATACTAAGCGCCTCATCAATTAAAGGCCCTCCAGGCTCCGTTTACAAATTTACAAGCTAATGTACTTGGCTCTGTGTTCCTTAACCTTGCGTACGGTCCGTGAAGGGATTTTTCTTTGTTAAAAAGAGCATTTTTAACAATAAGAACAGGCCTAAAGTACTCTGAGTTCAAAATCACTGACTTGAATAAATGTTTTGTATTTATTTTAGAGAAATGTGTAGTTTTACAGTTCCGCCACTAAATCAGGGAATTATAACTTTTTATTTAATATCGGAAGATTAATTGTACACAACCATTAATTAATTCAGGCAGTAAAGTCCTTTTTCTCGAAAGATTAGCTGTATTATATGGAAGTTCGATCATCGAAATAAAGAACGAAAGAATGAAATAGGGGTAACACTCAAAATGGTCTCTTCAATTTCTGGGGTAACACTCTCTGACTCTTTGTTCTCAAAATGGTGTATTTTCCCACAACTTTCAAATATCCTTCAAAATTACCAAACCTCGTTATTAATTTTAATTATCGAACAGGCGACCATCTGGTAATCCGGGGGTAGGGACCGCCATTGTTATTTCTATCCTCCAGTTTAGTGTTCTCAACTTTTTTTAAAATATATTACTGTAATTTTTTAATTATATTATCTTCTTCTTTTTAAAACAAGAAAAATAAGATTTCTATGTGATAATCTTATAGATCGTCGCATATTTTTTATTGATTAGAATGGACGAACTTTATAATGGAAGAGTTTGATTCAAAAATTTTCATGAGGGCATTATTTATAAAGAAAAATTTGGGACGACTATTAAATTTTAATACGCTGATCTTAGGCCAAACCAAGAGTTTGATTCTAGGCCTTGCTTCTCCCAGTGCCCACTCTTTATTTTATTTTTCTTTTTGCTTCTAGAAAAATCCCTTTGAATAATGATTTAAGAAATAGTTTAGGAATAGGGTGGAATTCAGGTCCGGCATTAGAAAAATATCCTTCAGTACATATTGAAACCTTGCCCTCCTATGGAAAAAAAAAAAAACAGGGGGAAAAAATTACTGAAACTATTTAATATTCTTGCTGGTTGATTTCAGAATAGTTTGGAAGAACGAATTTCTAGTGTCAAATGAGATCGCTAACCGGATCAAATCCTAGAGGCCCCAAAAGCGCCAGGCTAGGGCGTCGAGGCTCACATCCTCATCAAACTACCGTGGTAAAACTCCAACTAAACTTCCAGTAGTTCCTCTAAACCGCTATCAAACCTTGACACACACAAATCAACACCAATAATGACTATCAAGTTACAGATCATGCATAAATTTGAAAATGTTCCAAACTGTACCGAACAAAGCAAATTCAAACGCACTAGAACCAAAATACTGCCATTAAAAGGTTGCTAAAACAAAGTCGGAATGCACAGTCACGATAACAGCCATCCCTTTTTTTCAGTAAGAAGCTGATCAATTGCTTATTGTTCTTTTGCGTTTTTGGCAATGATGGGATTGCAGATTAACTGAAGCCCTATCAGCTTTTCCTCAAACTCATCAGCCTCCGCAAGCTGGTTCCCATCTAACCACTGAATCACCAGGTGAACAGCACCTTCAATCTTCTTCTTACCTGCGGGGTCAAGCTTTGCACCATTCTCCTTGTCATTGACAGTATTCCTCATGTCGTAGGCATAATTCTCCAAAGCTGCCTTAGCCTCAGCCTTCTCTCTGTACTTATCATCTTCACCCTTGTACATCTCTGCATCCTTGACCATCCTATTAATCTCTTCCTTGGGCAGTCTCGCCTTTTCATTGGTGATTGTGATCTTCTGACTCACACCACTGGTTCTCTCCTGGGCAGAAACGTTCAAGATGCCATTGGCGTCGATGTCAAAGCAGACATTGACAGAGGGAACACCCCTGGGTGCTGAAGGAATGCCACTTAGAATAAATTCTCCCAACCAGTAGTTATCGACAATTCTTGCTCGCTCACCCTCGTAAACGGGGAATAGAATCTCAGTTTGGTTGTCCACCTTGGTAGTGTAATTCCTTTCCATCTTGGTTGGAATGGCAGTGTTCCTCGGAATCACAATGGACATGTCACCATCTCGGATCTCCACCCCAAGGGACAAAGGTGTGACATCTAAGAGCACAATGTTTTTTACCTTTTCATTACACATACCAGTCAAGCTAGCAGCTTGAACAGAGGCTCCATATGCCACAGCTTCATCTGGGTTAATGCTCCTGTTAAGTTCCTTCCCATCAAAGAAGTCCTGCAACAGCTGCTGAACCTTGGGAATTCTGGTAGAACCACCAGTAAGAACGACATCATTTACACTTCCCTTGTCCATCTCAGCATCGGTCAAACACTTCTCCACAAGCTCTATCGAATTCCTGAATAAATCCATGTTGAGTTCCGCAAATTTTGCACGGGTAATATTTGAGCTGAAATCAATACCATCATACAAAGAATCAACTTCAATGGCAGTCTCAATTGCAGAAGAAAGAATCCTCTTTGCTCTCTCACAAGCTGTTCTCAACCTTCTTAGAGCTCTGGCGTTTCCGCTTATGTCCTTCTGGTGCCACCTTTTAAATATTTGAACAAAGTGGTTAACCATTCTGTTGTCGAAGTCCTCACCTCCAAGGTGTGTATCTCCAGCAACAGCCTTCACTTCAAAACTACTCTCCTCAATGGTAAGAAGTGAGACATCTGCAGTACCACCACCCAAATCAAAGATCAATGCATTTCTCTTGCCAATTCTACCCACCTTGTCAAGGCCGTAAGCAATTGCGGCGGCTGTTGGTTCGTTGAGGATCCGCATGACATTGAGGCCTGCAATGTCACCAGCATCCAGTGTGGCCTTACGCTGAGCATCATTGAAGTAGGCAGGGACGGTAACAACTGCATTTTTCACCGTCTTGCCCAGATAGGCCTCGGCAATCTCGCGCATTTTTTTTAGGACCATCGATGAGATTTCCTCAGCAGCAAATTGTTTATCTTCACCCTTATAACTCACTACGACCATAGGCTTGTCTTTAGAACCTTCAATGACCTTGAATGGCCAAAGATTGATATCATTCTGAACCAACGGATCACTGAATCTCCTTCCAATCAAACGCTTTGCATCTGCAAAACACCAAAGCACAAGATGCAGCAAATATAAATATCAAACTCTTTTAAATTTTTGATTGGCATGGTTTCCTTTCTTCTTCTTCTTTTTTTTTTTTTTTTTTTTTTTTTTTTAATCTGAACTGGTAAATTAGTTATCACTGCATTAGACAGAGGGAATTACGTTTTGAAAAGAAGCATTTTTTAATAGTTGTAGGTCCAAATCCAATAAACATCTAATAAATTCACGAAGGAAAAAAATGAAAAAACCAGTTGACATATTAAGTTGTTGTTTACAAAATTGATGGATTTGCGCATTAAAATTTTGAAAGTAATTAGTGCTGATAGTCTAAGGTTAGGTTTGGATTGAGAAACACTCTAATTTATTTTATCTCATCATTACAATTTTTTAAATTTTTATAGAAAATACAATAAATAATTTAACTTTTTTAAATCTCAAAATAATATTATAATAATATTTTATTAAACTCTCATCTTATTTTATTTTAATTCACTATACAAAACTCCCATCTAAAACGATAAATTCGATGATTATTAAAATATGCGCATACCATGAATACAGACTAGTACTTCAAGTGAGAGACAGACAACACGCGTCTTGATAGGATTTACATTAATGCTTCTAATATGAGATGAGATGAGATATTTTATATAAATTAAATAAAATATTATTTTTTAATATTATTATTATTTTAAAATTTAAAAAAATTAAATTATTTATTATATTTTATATAAAAATTTAAAAAAATTGTAACGATGAGAAGAGCATCTCTTTAATCCAAACAGAGCCAAAACAAACTAAAACTAGACCTGATTAGAATTAAACCATGGCCTTAATATAGATTTGCATGCTCTCTTGCTTTTTATTATTATTGTTGTTGTTGTATCTTAAAATTAGGCTACGGCTATGGAGAATTGATGTACAAAAATAATTTCTAAACAAAAAAAAAAAAGAAGGAAAGAAGGAATGAGAAAAATGATCCTGAAAAATTACCAAAGACAGAGTTAGTAGGGTTCCTGGCGACTTGGTTCTTGGCGGCATCACCGACCAAGCGCTCTTTCTCAGTGAATGCAACATAAGACGGCGTCGTTCTATTTCCCTGATCATTAACTATTATCTCTACTCGATCATGTTGCCACACTCCCACACACGAGTATGTCGTCCCGAGATCGATCCCTATTGCTGGGCCCTCCTTCCATTCTTCGGCCATTGTCGACTTCCAGAATGATCACGGTCTTGAAGCAAGTCTTTTTATACGTCTCTCGCAGGCTATGCTCTTTTTATATAATTTCTTTCCTTGCCCACGAAGTAGCTAAACGGCATCTGTAGAAGTTGCTTTTTCTCATTTAACAGACATCATCTTTTAGAATTTCTCTTCATTTTTGCTGTGCATAAATAATTATTTCTTAACACATTATTTATTATGGGACTTACTATAATTTAAAAAGAATAAAAAAAAAAAATCAACGTTCCGCGTCAATGATGTGTTGAGCGTGTTAAATATGAGATTTGTCTTGTTTATTGTATTTTATATAAAAATTTAATAAAATTATAATAATAATATAAAATGAAATATTTTAATTTTTTGTAATCACACGAGCCCATACAAATAACTTTTTTTGTTCTTTATGAGAAAGCCATGACCTAAAAAAGAATGAACACATGCGCATTTAATCAAAACAAAAAAGAAACCAACGGGAGGATTATGATACAATTCAGGCTTCACCTTTGGAAAGAAATCTGGAAATCTCATTTTCTATCAGTAATTATTTTTGTGCAGAGAACAGGCCTAAAGTACTCTACCAATAATTTATTTTAGAGAAACGTGTAGTTTTACAGTTCGTCACTAAATCAGGGAATTATAATTTTTTATTTAATATCGAAAGCCTAACTGTACACAGCCACTAATTAATTCAGGCAGTAAAGTCATTTTCTCGAAAGATTAGTTGTATATGGAAGTTCAATCATCGAAATAAAGAACGAAAGAATGAAATAGGGGTGACACTAAAAACGTTCTCATCAATTTCTAGGGTTTTTGACAAGAGTATTGCAACATTTATAAAAGAATTAGGTAAAAATAATCTCACAAATTAATGTGATTTTATTTGATCTATTAGATATATTCTATAGTATCAATAATTTTATTATCTAATAAATCACATTAAATCATGTCAGTTTATAATATTATTTTTATATAATTTTTTTTGTGACTAGAATATTTCTTTTTTATTAATACTTCACTTTTCTCATAATCTCTGACTCTTTGTTCTAAAAAATGGTGTATTGAGTCTTTTCCCGCAACTTTCAAATATCCTTCAAAATTACCAAACTTCGTGCCATACTCTTAAATTCAATTCAGTTTTTAATTATTGATCAGGTAACCATCTGGTAGTCCGGTGGGTAGGGACCGCCATTGTTATTTCTTTCCTCCTGTTTAGTGTTTTTAACTTTTTAAAAATATATTATTATAATTTTTTAATTATAATATATTTTTTTAAGTAAGAAAAATAAGATTTTTATGTGATAATCTTATTGATTGTCACATATTTTTTACTGATTAGAATGGACGAAATTCATAATGGAAGAGTTTGATTCAAAATGTTTCATAGGGGTATTATTTATAATTCCTAAATAATTATCAGGAACAACGTTGGGTGCAGGGGCGGTTTAAGGTAAAATTTAAGTGAATTATTTATAATTATATAAATTATTATATGGAATATTTTTAAAATTTTCAATAAAATTAGATTTTATTTAAAATTATTGAATAATTTTTTTCTTGAATTTATATTTAATATAATAATTTAAAATGAGGTTTCAATGTAAATTTTATGTCTCAATTTAACAAAATTTAAAAATATAAATAATTTATTGTGCTAAATATTAAATATAGTATTATGGAGTCTTGCACACGTTGAAAAATATAAAAATTATTTAAATTTTTATTTAATGAAATAATTTTTATTTAAATTTTTTTTTAAAAAATACATCACTTTTATTTTTGAGGGTTTACATAGGTGGGGCTTCGTCAATGGCTGGCCTCACCATTGAGCCGGCTTGGCTTGGGTGCTGCAAGAATGCCACAAAGCGTAAATGACTAAATTCTCCTAACCAGTGGTTATCCACAGGTTTTGCTAGTAAGCAATATTGAGAGTGAAGGACCTTAGTTCCATAGTTCCATTCCGTCCAAAAATATAATATAAACAACATCAAAAGTGTAGGACCTACATAACCTTTTTTTTTTTCAGAAATTCATTCAATCTCAACTAAAACAGAAAAATTAAAACACAACAGAACGAAAAACTCGTACAAGATAAAAGCAGAAAACTTTGCTGGAACTTTAGCTACGGCAGACTTGGTATCCATTACGGTCGTCTCTTTGGTTGAGGGTGCTACTCAAAAACTTATTTGTTATCACAACGTTTTGCAATTATCGGATTGCAGATTAACTCAAGCTCCGTAAGCTTGTTCTCAAACACAGCTGACTCTGCAAATTGGATGTCATCTAACCACCGAATCACCTCGTCTATAGCAGCTTCAATCTTCTCCATACCCGCAGTGGCGAGCGTGGCACAAATCTTCTTATCATTAATAGTGTTCCTTATGCTGTAAACATAGTTCTCCAAAGCTGCCTTTGCTAAAGCCCTCCCTCTACGCTCATCCTCTTCAACCTTGTATTTCTCTGCATCCATGACCATCCTATTAATCTCTTATTTGCAAAGTCTTGCCTTGTGATTAGTGATAGTGATGCTGCAACTCACGCCAGTGCTCTGTTCAACAACAGAAACGTTCAAGACACCATTGGCATCGATATCAAAACATGCTTTCAGCTTAGCAACACCCTTGGGCGCTGCAGGGACACCCTGAAGTGTAAATTCTCCCAACCAGTGATTGTCCTCGGCTCTTGCTCTCTCACCCTCGTAAACCGAAAACAAAGCTTCTGTTTGGTTGTCGTTGGTGGTGGTATAGTCGTTTTCCATCTTGATGGGAATGGTGGTATTCCTTGGAATCACAACAGATATCAGACCATCTTTGCCCACACGTACCCCAAGGAAAGGGGGTCACATCCAAGAGCACAACATTTTGTACTTTTTCATTGCCCATACCAGTCAAGTTTGCAGCTTGAACAGCGGCTCCATATGCCACAGCTTCATCCGGGTTAATGCTCCTATTAAGCTCCTTCCCATCAAAGAAGTCCTGCAACAGCTGCTGAGCCTTGGGAATTCTGGTAGAACCACCAGTAAGAACGACATCATGTACACTTTTCTTGTCCATCTCAGCATCAGTCAAACACTTCTCCACAAGCTCTATCGAATTCCTGGATAAATCCATGTTGATTTCCGCAAATTTGGCACGGGTAATATTTGAGCTGAAATCAATACCATCATACAAAGAATCAACTTCAATGGTAGTCTCAATTGCAGAAGAGAGAATCCTCTTTGCTCTCTCACAAGCAGTTCTCAACCTTCTTAGAGCTCTGGCGTTTCCGCTTATGTCCTTCTTGTGCCACCTTTTAAATATTTGAACAAAGTGGTTAACCATTCTGTTGTCGAAGTCCTCACCTCCAAGGTGTGTGTCTCCAGCAACCGCCTTCACTTCAAAACCACTCTCCTCAACGGTAAGAAGTGAGATATCTGCCGTACCACCACCCAAATCGAAGATCAATACATTTCTCTTGCCAATTCTACCCACCTTGTCAAGGCCGTAAGCAATTGCAGCGGTGGTTGGTTCATTGAGGATCCACATTACATTGAGGCCCGCAATGCCACCGGCATCCATTGTGGCCTTACGCTGGGCGTCATTGAAGTAAGCCGGGACGGTAACAACTGCATTTTTCGACGTCTTGCCCAGATAGGCCTCGGCAATCTCACGCATCTTTTTTAGGACCATCGATGAGATTTCCTCCGCAGCAAATTGTTTATCTTCACCCTTATAACTTACAACGATCATACGCTTGTCTTTAGAACCTTCAATGATCCTGAATGGCCAGAGATTGATATCATTATGAACCAACGGATCACTGAATCTCCTTCCAATCAACCGCTTTGCATCTGCAAAACACTAAAGCGTAAGATGCAGCAAATACAAATATCAAACTCTTCTAAATTTTTTATTGGCATGGTTTCCTTTGTTTTTTTTTTTCTCTGAACTGGTAAATTAGTTATCACTGCATTAGCCAAGGGAATTAAGTTTTGAAAAGAAGCATTTTTTAATAGTTGTAGGTCCAAATCCAATAAACATCTAATAAATACACGATGGAAAAAAAATGGAAAAACAATTGACACATATTAAGCTGTTGATGGATTTTCACATTAAAATTTTGAAAATAAGTAATGCTGATAATCTAAGTTTAAAACGCTAAATTTGAAGATAATTAAAATCTGTGCATATACCTTGAATAAAGAACTGTACTTCAAGTGAGAGAGACAACACGTTTAGATAGTAAAAAAACTAGAACTATCCTTGGTAGAAATTTTTTTTTTTTTGAACAAATCGTTGGTTAGAATTAAGAGAAATGGTACAACTCATAAACTGACATATTCTATAATACATTATATCTATTTTAATAATAAAATTAATTTTAAAATATAGCGTGTACCAGATTAATCCACATCCTAATTAACCATGGCCTCGATATAGATTTGCATGCTTTCTTACTTTTTATTATAATTACTGTTGTTGCATCTTAAAAATAGACTATGGCTATGGAGAATTAACGTACAAAAAAAAATTTATCAACAAAAACAAGGAAAGAAAAAAGGAAGAATGAGAAAAATGATTATGAGAAATTACCAAAGATGGAGTTAGTAGGATTCCTGGCGACTTGGTTCTTGGAGGCATCACCGACCAAGCGCTCTTTTTCGGTGAATGCAACATAAGACGGCGTCGTTCTATTTCCTGATCATTGACTACTATCTCTACTCGATCATTTTGCCATACTCCCACGCACGAGTAGGTCGTCCCGAGATCGATCCCTATTGCTGGGCCCTCCACCCATTTGTCGGCCATCTAGATATGAGACGATAACGAAACTAAGCAGATGAAAGAGAACTCCGACTCACCGGAGTTGAAAAGTTTGAAGACGGTCCCCATTTTTTAAAAAGAAAAAAAAAAATTTGAAGACGGTCCTTGCGTTGATGAGCAGTTTGCTTGCCCGTGAAATTCAACTGTATATACGTGCTCACGGAATTTAAGATGCATGCACCGAAAATTCTTACGAGTACTAAGCGCCTCATCAATTAAAGTCCCTCCAGTCTCCGATAGAAGCTAATGTACTTGGCCCCACGTGTTCCTTAACGTACGGTCCGTAAAGGTTTTTTTTTTTTTATTCTCTTTTTAAAGGGCATTTTTAACAATAAGAAGAATTAAGAACAGTCCTAAAGTCTAGAAATATGTGTAGTTTTACAGTTCCGCCACCAGATCGGGAAATATAACTTTTTATTTAATCTCGGAAGATTAGCTGTACTCAGCCATTGATTAATTCAGGCAATAAAGGCCTTTTCTCGAAAGATTAGTTGTATATGGAAGTTAACCCTTCGACAAATAGAAGGAAATACAAGTAACAATCAAAATGGTCTGTTGGGTTTTTTATAAGAAAAATTATATTTTCAAATCTGTGTATATAACATATTTAATAAAGTATTTATATTGTATAATTTAATTTAATAAATAAATTTTAAAAATGAAATATTACAAATTAAATTATCATTTAAGTAATATGGATTGATATAATTTACTCTTAACAATACTTCTCTTTTCTAATACTCCCTGACTCTCTGTTTCATAATGGCCTACGACGGTACCAGACTTTTCCTACAACTTTCAAACATCCTGGTCAAACTTCGTGCCATACTCTTAAATTCAATTCATTTGGTTAATTATCGAACAGGTGGTCACTGGTCCGGGGGAGGAGAGAGACCACCACTGTTTTTTTTCTTTCCTCCTCTTTTGTATTTTCAAAATTTTTAAAAATGTATTATTAAATTATTTTATTCTAATTTCCTTGTTTAAGTAACGAAAATAAAGCTTTTTACGTGATAATCTTATAGAGAAAAATAAAAATGCTACTTAGACCGAGGAAACTTATCGATAAAATTGACTGATTTTTCTTATTTAATAGTTAAGAAAATGACTATTAATGATATTATATTTTTTTATTTTTTAAAAATGTTTAAAGATTTTTAAAATATAATTAAAATAGAAATAAAAATAAAATAATATATTTACACTTATCAGTACAACGCGAGTATACTGTATACCATTCTAAGGCTTCGTTTGGAATGTCAACTTATCTCAACTCATTATTACAATATTTTCAAATCTCAATACAAAATATAATAAAAAATTTAACTTTTTTAAATTCTAAAATAATAATAATAATATTAAAAAATAATATTCTAACAATATTTTATTATCTCAACTCAATTTAACTCAATTCAATTCAACATCCAAACGCAGCCTTAGTCCCCTCTAGCATTGTCCATCTTATAGATTGTCACGTGTTTTTTTTATTGATTAGCGCGGACAAAACTCATAATGGAAGACTTTGATTCAAGATTTTCCACCGAGTATTATTCATACAAAAATAAGGGGCAAATATCAACCTAGACAAATTGACCAAATTGACCTATATATATATACACACACACTAGGTGAAGCAATGTGCAATGCACGTTTACTTAGTTTATATTTATTTATTTTTTTGTTAAGAACTAATTTTTTTATTAATAAGAATGTAATGTTTATGTAATTTATAAATAATTATATGCTGAGATATATTGTAAAAAAAGAATATTAATAGAAACTATAACAAGGTCCTATATATAAACATTGCAAGCCAAATAGATCATTGCATACCAAAATATCTATCCCTACAGCATCAAAAGTGGTCTTAATTTATAGTTGAATAAATAAATTATTTGATTATGATTAATAATCAACCTAATTGTTTGTTTAATTAAGGAAAAAAAGCATACTAACCTGTTTTGAATAAAACGGCATCGGGAAGTAGTGAAGATAACCGACATGGGGGACTTCGGTTCGGAGCCCAAAACTTCACCAGACAGAGAAGATGAGCTCAACAAATACGACATGAACTCCATAATCGAGTCGACCTCCACCGCCTGCACATCCCAGATATATAACCACCTTGCACAAATTATTCTATGATAATTCATTTTTGATTTAAAATAATTAAGCACCTAATTATTTTAAAGCTATGATTGAACTTAATTTGGTTGATGTCATGCAAATAAATATTATAAGTAACAAGTACTATAATATTTCATAATCAGTTCATGTATACGTACATGATTTCAAGATTAATATTGTTTTCTTAAACCAATTAGTTATTTTCAAACATATATATATAATTACCAAAATATATAAATTAAATACATTTGTCTTAATCTTTTCTTTTGTGTTATATATAAAGCTAGCTAGTGGCCTTTATATATGGAGATGATCTAGATTATTACCCTCTGATCAAAATCAATTATTTTTTTGAATGTTTTTGTCTGAGTTTGTAGCATTGCAATAAAAACAGGAATTTCAATGTTGAAGGAAAATAAAAAAACATCATTATGAGACACAAACAAACTTGCCAGCAACTACCTGATCCAGGATTGCCAAGGAATGCCATATGTGGGGTTCTTCTGATGCCAACTTTCAGCCCAAGGGCTCTACACCTCTCATCCAAAAGCATCCCCCTTGCCCATTTCCGTAGTTGTACCTTAAGCTCATGCAAACCTACTACATTTGATATTTCATTTTCAAGCTCATCCATCTTAGCTTTAGTTTCACAGCATGCTTCGATCGCTCTTCTCTTCCGCTGCTCTTCAAGATGCCAGTTCAATAGTTCCAGCAACTTTTCACTTCCTAGGCCTAGTGAAAGATGATTTAGAGGAGTCATGCCCTCCTGCAATTCAAATGTTACACCAACTACGATTATTTACAAAGGGAGAATCTTTACTAAGCCAAAATCATGGCAAGCAATTGCACTCCACCATACATTATCCTTAGCACTACAATCAGCATTGTACTCGAGCAATGTATTGACAGTCGAGCAATCTTCAGCTCGAAGTGAGTACCAAACAGCAAGATATAATGGTGTCATTCCATTCTACATTAATAAGACAGCGCAATATAGAGTTTACCATCAGAAATCCAAATCCCACTTTTAATTTGAACTCTTCAAAAAATGGATCATAAGGTAATAAGAAAAAGCACATTTGCTTTGGCTTCAATAATAGCACCATGACCAAGAAGCAACTGTGCAGCATCATTGCACCCATTCTTTGCTGCTATGTGCAAAGGACTTTCTCCATACTGCGAAGCACAGCAATTTGACACTCAGGAATCAATAGAAAGATCAATAAGTCATGAGCATAGGCTTAATAAATCCCAAGCATCATTGTAATGTATGCACTTTTTCCAAAAAACCCAATTACATTAATACTTACCATGTTCTTTGCTTCCAACTCATCCTTATCTGTCCCTTGCCGATCAAGAAGAAATTTGACTATCTCTACTTTGTTATAACCAGCAGAAACGTGAAGTGGCATCTGTGCCATCTGAAATCAAGCAAACAAAAGGAATGCATTAAATAGAAGAATAGACAACTTCATCTAAGATGCAGGTTCCAGAGTGCATCAACGAACACAATGAAAAGCAGACCTAATTTCTTCGACTCTTTAAAATAGAAGCAAATATACATAAGCAAAAGAAAAACCCAATAACAAAAATAATCACTATGCATTTTTATCTTTTTTACTAACAGTATTACTGCCTACAATACATTGTTTCCACTCCGACGTTTGCTGAAGTTACTACTCATTTGCGGGTCATCGTGCGTGACCGAGTTCCTCCACCGCGGAGTCCCTCTGTTGGCGATCCCTTACGGATATACCTTGCAGGCCAGCTGCCAGTTCATGCATGTATCATAAACTTCAACATGCATGTGTCATACTTGAGTTCTCCATGAAATAAAAAGGGATCAATAGGCTATTCTCTTAATCATCATTATAAATAGATGGTCATCGTGATTTCTAACAGGATTGCTTAAAAAAATGATATCCAAAATCAGGGAGTAAAATCCAAGAAGACTTCCCCAGTCCCAAACCAAAAGTAGCAATAAAAAAGAAAAAAATTAACAAAAACAAAAGTTCAAAAAACAACTTCTCTATTCTAGAAGCCCAGTATCCACAAGAACCAAAATACGTACAAACCCATCAAAAGCTTGCATATTTGGACCCATAAACATCAAGAAAATGAACGACAAACAAAAAGTAAACAAAACCAATAGAAATTAAACGCAAAAAACCTCAACTTTTGATTAGAAGCCATCCTCTCTTCATCACAAAATAATTTTTTTAAACCGTACCAAGTAGCAGAGATTATCAGATTCAGGAAGCAGAACCAACAATAAAATCTCTGTATTTGTAAGGGGAAATTTTGGATTTTCAGGAGATTTATTGGTTGGACAATGTCCTTTAAGTTAGGATATTGCACCCATAAACATAGGGTACAAAACCCAGATCAGTGCCTGGGAAGAACAATAAATTAAAAGACCGAATCTGAAGCGATCCAGCCAAAAAACTGAAATCAAAAGAAGGGGTGGGTAGCGGGGCCCCAGCCCCGCTTCTGCTCCGCCCCCGCATGGCTGGGGGGCAACCCCGCTCCGGCCATGCTGGGGTGGGGCCCCCGACCCCGCATCTAAGGCCCCTAGCGGGTGGTAGGGAGGGCCCAACCCCGCCCCGCCCCGCCCCCGGTTACATTTATATATATGTATACATATATATAAACATAAATATATATTTATATTTTACAAATTGTGTATATATAAATATATATTATAATTTGTTAGACTTGTTCACAAAATATGTATTGGCAAATTTAAAAACTACATAATTTAAAAATTAATACACTACAATTTACACAAAATATGCACTAATAAATTTAAAAATTAGATAGTTTTTAAATTATAGTCATATTTACAAAATCTAGATTTATAATTTGGATCTAAAAATGTATTTTTAATTACTTTTGCATTTAGAAATAATTTTTAAATCAAATAAATGTAGTTTTTTTTTTAAGTGAAAAGAGGCGGAACGGATTGGGAATCCGCCTTGCACCCCGCCCCCGCATCTTGGGGGCGGGAGACGGGAGTGAAAACCCCACCTCCCACCCCATGCGGGGAAGGGGTGCCCCCGCCCCGTGGGGGCGGGTAGCACCTCTAATCAAAAGAGAGAGCATGGAAAGTCGCATCCCATTGACATTGAGAAAAGGAGAACCGATTAAATTAAAGAGCAATGTGGTATTATGTTAAAAATCACCTAATCCACTTCCTTCTCCGGAGAAGCCACATAAAAACCACAGCTTTCCTCAATCTACTATGGTGTCGGAGTCTCTGAAACATCAGTCGACTTTTCTGGTGAGCGGCGGCTTGACGGTTTCTCTCTGCGTTTACCTAATATTATTTGTACAATATTTCAAAAAGTGTAAGATGAGTGGTATGGTTAGCAGTGGTAATGGAGGAAAGGAGGCGCGAGAGGGCTTTGGAGCGACGTTGAAGGAGGGATTTGAACACTCCGAGGGAGATTTTGGGGGTTGGCATAAGCCATTGACGAGGCACATCGGGAACTCTACGTGGAAGACGAAGCACAATGAATACGATGAGGCACTTGGTGCTGAAGCATTATTTATCTTTCTCAATGGCCCAGAAGGACTTAACAGAAAGTTAAGGAAAAATCATTAAAATTACTATAATTCTGTTAAAACAAGAAATTTCCGTTTGATAGGCCCTTTATATATATAAAGATATATATATATATATATATACATACTAGTTAAGAATTTAAAGACAATATTTTCATTTTTAAACTTAAATATAATATTATTATTCATGTCAAATTTGGAATTACAATATCGATCTTAGAAAATAAAAGCATGTTCTTATCAAAATAGTTTTTTATGATTTATTTTTATGAATTACTATAAAGAACAATATGAAGATAATTTTCAAGTTTTCAAATAATATTATATTAAAAAAATACTATTATTTTTAAATCTAAGAAGAAATAAATAAAAAAATCTAAGTTTTTAATTTGTTCCAAAAAAGTTCAATAAACTAAAATCCTCAATTTAGATTATTATTATATTCTAATTAATTTTAGAATAATAGAACATTGTAACGATGAATTAGAAGACAAAAATACAATTGTGCAAATGAGGGCAAAAAAACATAATTGTGCAAATGGGGATGGTCTGAACTTAAACAAAATCCACCGTTCATGAGGAATTAATATTAGGATAATAGAAAATTTAATTGTGTTTGTAATGATGATTAGAGAACAAAAAAAGTAATTGTGCAAATGAGGGCAAAAACGTAAGTGTGTAATGTGAATTCAAATAAAAGAGTAATGTTAGGTACAAGTCTCAAACAGATAAATCTCGCGTAAGTCCTTTGTAAAAAGTGAGTCCCACAAAAGAAGAATGATTTTTTTTAGACTTTTTTAAGGTGGTGTTCACTTTTTTACAAAGACTTACGCGAGACTTATCTATTTAGGATTTGTATAAATCATTTCTCCAAATAAAATAGGAAAAAAAATGTAATTGTGCAAATGAGGACAAAAATGTAATTGTTCAATGTGAACTCAAAGATTAGCGGACAAAAATGTAATTGTACAAATGAGGGTAAAATAGTAATTTCTCAATGTGAAATTAAATATCCTATAGCCACTTTTATTGTAACTAGTATGGGTGGTACGTGCAAGGCAAGTACCATGCACGTAGCCCCCGCCCCCGGTTGGTGGGCAAAAAAAAAACATATTAAACAGTAAAAATTTTTCACGTAAGCATATTACAGTAATAATTCATCTAAAAAAATGTAAAAGTTAAGAAATTTTTTTAAATAATAGAACATCATCATCTCATAACAAAATGTATCAAAAAGTGTCAAAAACGCTCTTCAAATGCATATTGTGAACAACCCGACCCGAGTTTAGGCCCGACCCGGCCTGACCCGCCAACAAGAAACAACAACCTGACACCGAACATTTCGGGTCGGGTCGACCCGAGTTTTCCCCTGAGATACTCGAGGACCTGGTCAACGCTGAACTTGTGGATGTAGAAGGCCAAGATGGCCATCACTGACTAACTGAGGGAGACGAAGAGAAAGAAAAGAAGGAAAGAAACTATGATCTCCACGCCATCGTTGTAAAGCAAGAAAAGGATCAGTGATCCATCCTGCAAATGGCAACTTAGGGCTTCCGAGTTTTCCTTCCTCTATCTGCTTCTCCAAGTTCCACACTCCACCTAATTCCTTAGGTAAGCTTAACTGCTTAAATATACCAACAAAGCAAAAAGGAACAAAAAAAAAAGTTTCAGATTTTCTTCTCCCAATAATCTCTCGTAAAAAGCTGACATTTTTGCTTCCTCTCTCTCTGATCTCTCTCTCACTATATGTTCTGTGCGCAGAAACATCGTAGCCCGTAGGGAGAAGAGGTCGTCTGCACATAGCAAAATGCTGGAATACGAATGGGGCAACACTGGTACAATCATGCTATCGGGCGAGGAAGAAACCAACCAGGATTCTGACCAAACTCGCCAAATCTTCGACCACTACGCTCAACTCTTCCATAAGAACAACTTTAACCCTCGGCCCACAACCACCGCTTTCTCTCACTTCAACTCGCAACAAACCCATACCCATACTCAAGGTCTATTCGGGTGGGAGGTGACGATTTGTAGGCCCGTGGACTTCGTCTCCAAACTGGGGCTCAACCTGGGTGGCAAGGCGAGGTGGGATTTCAGAGAATGGGGATGGGAGGCAATGGTGATGATGAAGAGAATGCGGAGGGCAAGGCGGCTAGGGTTTGAACTTTAATCTGCAAGTAAGAGTTTATAAACGTGTTACTTGTTAGTCGGGTTAATTGGGTTGAAACTGATTTTTAGCGGGTTCGACCCGAAATGTAATCCAAATCAATTTTAATGGACGGGTCTATTCGGGTTCTTCTGGTGGGATGGGTCTTCGAGCTATTTGCACAGGCCTATTATATATAGCATTCGTTGCAATGTTTTAGAAAATTTTGGAGAAAAATATTGCGATCTCAAGTATTTATTTTAAATCCAGTGGATGACTTTTAAATTAAGCCAAGTATTTGAAAATCTTTCAAATATTTCAAAAGTCCAAACTAAATGGGATATTTGTAGTGTTAATGGACCAAACATATTTTTCAATTAAGACTCTTTAAATTTTAGAACGCGAAAACAATATAGTTATAGAAATTTATTTTGTTTAAATGATTTTATTTTATTCTTATTAAACTAGTTGAGTTGTTTTATTCATAATCTATACATCACATATATTTGTTATAAAAAAAAAAAGAAATAAAACTAAAAGAGATGTTGTATGTGGTATAGGGTATGATAAATAGAATTTTTATTAAAATTAATATTATAAAACTTTGAACTTTCGATGTTGTTTCCTTTGAAAGTTTGATCATTACTTCATGAGTCATGTAGCACGAGACATCTGACTGATAAGGCCAAATGAAATTTTCTTTTTCGTAATTTTTTTATACATTTTTTATGCTCCTAAACATTTTTTTTAAAATTATAACATCATTAAAAAATTCTTACTTTTTATGCTCCTAAACATTTTTTTAAAATTATAACATCATTAAAAAATTCTTACTTAATCATTATAAAAAACGAAAAAAAACAAAGTAAAAATAATCGATAAAAATGCTCGAATCCAAAATGTGTACTCCAATCATTTTTCTTACGTCATAGCTCGAAAAGACGACACGTGAACAGTTGCAAACCAATTTTTTTTCTTCTTTTATACTCTCTCTCCCCTTCACCTTCTTCCCCTCCCACACTAAAACTCTCTCTTCTCTTTGTGAGTCGCCGCCGTCTATGTCTTTAAGCTCAAGTTTCCCCCCTTCTCTCTCTCTCTCTCTCTCTCTCTCTCTCTCTCTCTCCCCTTCCTCTTCTTCCCCACCACGGAAGCTCATCGCATCCTCCACCGTCATCGACGACTTCGCAAGAACTTAAAGTAAGCATTTTCCTTTACCTGCTCTCCCACTTTTTTCTCTACAAAATTTTATCTATTTTCTTCTCTCTCGTTTTCTCTATGTTTTTTTTATCTAAGCTATGTGAGGAAATCTCTGGGAAACTTGTACATCTTGGGTTGGATGTTTGGGAGGAGGTGTTACAGACCGAACACCAAAAATGAGAAGTTTGGAAAGTTTGCATTTTTCTACCATTTCTGAGAAAGTTTGCATTTTTCTATTAGTTTATTAGTCTTTAATAGTTTTCTGGTCCATCTAAAAATCAAACGAATGACATATTCTTTTGCCCCATCTGAAAATCACACAAAACAGTATGTACTCTCAATAGAAATGAGGCAAACCAGACCAAATATCAAGTTGGTGGTCCACATTCTTTAGCATTTGAGCCATGATAACCAGTAGTCACCCAATATTTGTGTACAACTAGTGAAAGTCACCTTAGATAGGTCAGCGTCGTATTCTCTCTCCCCGTACATCCAAGAAAACCCTAAGGAGACCGCCACCATCCCCCAGTGCCGGGGAGTGACCCTTTACCGCTGTCATAGACAAAGCCAACGGGTCCCGGCGACTTGGCTAAGGGTCGTTCAGCGCCGATCCTAAGGAGAGAGAAATCCTTACGAAGTGAGAAAACCCTAGATCTACCGCCACCCACCCTTGTCGGCAAGAGATACCGCACCGTTTCGTCACAGATAAAGCCGACAGACCCTGGCAGCTTCGCTGAGGGCCGTCCGGTGTCGGTCCACCCTCCGGCGACCTAGATTTCTCTGTGTCGTCTCTCAGAGTACTCCGGCGACCCCCACGACGACTCCGTTGGTCTTGCCATCGACACAAAACGAGTCGACGCTTTCCAGCGAGTCTTCTAGGGGTACTCCGGCGTCAAGCAATGGTCTTCAGCCGTGGTCTACAACCGTGGTCTTCAGCCGTGTCCCTGTGTCACAGATTTAGATTCTCTAAGATGATGAATGGTTGTTGAAAGAGGGGAGTTCGTCAGCATGGGTTCTTCTATGGAGTTGGTCATAGAATCTAAATCCTTTACATTGATGAAGGAGGGGAGCATGTTGGTCATTACTGAAAGGAGTCGTAGGGTGATATCTAAGCTGGTTCTGGGTTTAACAACAGTACAGTAGGTGGCCAAGGCCATGGAAGCGTGCACAAAAGATGAGAAACGAGATTTTTTCTCCACTGTCCGGGAAGGTAGACGCAGTTTCACGACGCATCGTTGCTCCAATGCTCGAGGACATTATATGGCAATGGAGAGTATGGAGGTGGAGGGAGGAGGAATTTTATTTTCATTCTAGAGGAAGGGAGCAGTGGCTGGAGAAGGATGGGGGAGGTGCTGCGTGATTTTTCCTTCGGCAAGAGAGGGAGTGACGGTTTGGAAAGACAAGGTGCTGTAGGACATGACTTTGTCAGGGAGCCGCGTAGCAGACATGTGGCGAGGCAATCCTATTTAGCAGCTCTAAAGACGGGTGAGGCTTCGGGAGTTCAGAGTGAGGAGGGTCTACAAATTATGCCTCAAGACCAGCTTGTCAAGATGCACAATTCTTTAAAAGGGATGGAAACTCAACTTGGCGAGTTGAAGGCAGTGATAACTATATTATCTACGAAAATAGACCGGCTTTCAGTTGGAGGCAACAGGGTTGTAAGTAACAAGATAGACCCGAATTCTTTAAACTCAGAAAAAGGAAAACGGAAGATCGGATTCGGCCTTGTCCCTATAACCAGATCCAGGAGAGTATGGCGGGTCAAAAGGAAATCTAGGTTATTTGAAGCGGGGTCTACATCGGGTATCGGCGTAGAGACATTAGTGGAATGTCATTCGCCTCATGTAACACAGGATAGACCGATAGTAGGCATTACACCCTTGGTCCCCGAAGAAACTATGCCTCTCTCGTCAGAGTTGAAGGAAAATTGTGTACTGCCGAGGTCTGAAGGAGATGTAAGATCCGCTATCACCTTAGAGGTGAAGGGACTTGCTGTCACTCCAGAATCTCCAATGGAGAGAACCAATGGAGTTGCTGGAGAACCTATGGGTTTGGCGTTGGTGCCTTGTGTAGAGTCGAGAGTGCAGTTGGATACTGTGTCTGGGGATAACGTTGCTCCCCTGGTCTCTCTTCCTCCAATAGCAGACTGGATTCTGCCTAAAGTTAACGAGATTCAACAGTTTGTGGGAATCTCACATGGAGGATGTGAAGATCAATTTAAAGACCTAATCACTACGATTGAGGCAAGTCATGCGCTTGAAACCAAATCAAATTTCAAGAAAAGCAGGGAACTACAACATCTTTCTTGGACAATCAACTACGACGCTAAGGGTGTCAACTAAAAGAAAGTCTAAAAGAAGAGCATTGTGAAGACGAGGGGAATCAAGGGGTTGGGGTTGGGTGTTCAGGTAGAGTTTTAGTTCTAGGGGAAACAATGGGTTGGAGTCAGGTTTGGTGTATTTTGGATTGTCTTTCCACGGACTTTTTGGGTCATTTGGGCAAGGTGTTTTCTTGTATACATTCAGTGTATTTGGTTTCTCCTTTTGATATATATAATTTTTTACTTATCAAAAAAATGAAATGAGGCAAAATGCCTACGGTTATAGCCTATTGACATGGTTTCTATTGTTGATCTCTCAGATCTCTCCACCCTATTGTTTGTTTTACAGTTGTTTAGTGAGATAGAATTTTAGATTTTTCTGAGTTAATTGGCTATCCAATTTAAGTGTCGTTCCATTAGTTTGGGAGTTGATTATCTTGTATACAACTTGTGTATGTTGGCGTTGTCTAAATTTCTACTAAAGAGGTTCTTATAAAAAAAATGAGTTGATGTAAAACAAACCAAAGTCAAAAATTGTGAAAAAATGTTTTTGGAGAAAGAGAGAGAACTTTTAGACTAATTCGTGAAAGAAGCGACACTGCATGATGGACAAAATTGGAAAGCAAAGAGATAAGTCAGTAAAATGAAGAAAAAACACAAAAGGGAAGAGAATTTCTTGAGAAAACACGGGGCTAAATTGGGGAAAAAATAGTGGTTGAAAAAATACTCTTCATCAATCAGGGGCAAAAACATAATAATACTTAGTCAAACAGGAGCATCAACAGAACAAACAAATCAAATAATACAAGAACCAGGGGCAAAATCCTAATAAAGATCGCTCACAGAAGATCACTTCTAGGTACAATCACGGTGCATAACCGTGGGGGAATTGTCTTTGCCACTCCAGCCAATATATTAAAAAAAAAAATCAAAACAAACAAAAATAGAAAGAAAAACATTCAGAGCTCTTCCTATGGTGGTCGTCTTCTTTTTCGTGTGGGTCTCTCGTCTTCATATTCGTGTGGGTCATCTTCATGGGTAGATGAAAAATACAAATATTTCATGATTTCTACAACCAGTACAGCATTTGCTGGCACGGGTGATTTCTATGACCAGTAGGGTTTAAAGAGCTTCATGGATTTAGATTGCCCGTTCGTTGCAATATGACTTGTCGGATCTTTGGTGCAAACTGGTAACATCTTCGTATGGGTCGTCTTCGTGGGTAGCTTCATCATACATTGGTAAGATCTTTGCTTTTCATTTCTTAGTCAACTCCTAATCTCAACTGGATCTTCGTGTGTATTTGTTCCATTCCGCAAGAAGATGTGTATTGATTCCCCTTCAATTTTTGTCTCCAATCATGTGCTTCAAATATCAGTAATCTCTGTAAGCTGCGAAGGCTTAGTACATTCCTTTGGCAGTGATCTTGGGCTAGCAATCTTGCCCATTCTCTAAGTTCTATGAATAAGAGCTATCTAATGGATTATGCAGCACAGGTCGTGTCTGCGTTTCTTTAGATCTCCTTTGCCAACTCCACCGTGTAGCTGTAAAGATGTCTTCTTTACGAGCATTGCAATATGAATATCTTTGAAAGAAACTCTGTATTTAAATTCAGAATTTAGTAACATGTCAGAAAACTTACTTGGTTTGATGGAACTGCAAATTTGAGTGTATCTTGTTGTCTAGTCTTTCTACAACCATATGAGTTGTAGATTATTTGAAGCTGAAATTATTCTACTACTGGAAGTATTAGCAGGCTTACTATATTGAATAATATCTTGTCCAAAATATTGCTTACAACATCACCAAGTTCAAATCTCTTGAAATTATAACTTAAATAAAATTATTCTATTATTGAAAATAAAATCTTCTAGAAAGCATTTCTAACTTAAAATCTCTTCAAATTCTTAACTCGTCTAGCTGCTTACAACTAGTCTAAATAACTTCTAACACTAGTCCAAAATATATCAAACAACATCACCAACATATATCAAACAACTAGTCTAAATAACTTCTAACACTTAAACTACACGTTTAGTCTAAGCTGTAACATCAAACAACTATCAAGTAACATGAAACAAGATCTGCAAAAACCCAATACACTCCGAGTAGTGTGCGTGAACGCCTTATTTCAGCTTGTTGCTCAAGAAGCACCAACTCCTTCTTTAGAACCTCCTCATTTCTATTGGATAGCATCATCTCTCTCTTCTCGATTTCATCCGCTTTCTTACAAAACTCAATCTCCCTCTTTTTGATATTGTCGAGAATCTTCTCGAGTTCTTGCTCCTTTCTTAACAATTCATTTTTTCTTTCTCGAAGATCCAATTTTATGTATTGATTACTATCGGCCCAATTGAAATACTTGCAATATAGTAATCTCTAATCATTTTAAACATATATAATAAATGTTAGATATACATAATATTAATCATTGTAGTAAAAGTTTTACGTTACAAATGATGTAATTACCTCTGTGTTGTACTTTGGACACTCTAAGAAGAGTTGTTCTGAATTTCTTGCAGTATTTGAGTATCTTAGTGTGGCTTCAACCTCACAGAAGCAGAATGGTAGACCCAAAGTACGTTTAGCAAAGAATGAAGAAGACATTGATGATGATGACATTCTAATATGAATCAGAAATATTATGATTATTCACTTTTTATAAGTAATAGTTAGTCACAATTTTTTTACTGCATTCAATGATGTGGGTAGTTTTTTTTTTTTTTTTAAGCACGCAAACAGAAATATGCATACTTAAAACAGATGTGGACAAAAACCTTTTGTCCTTTTGACGTCCTTTGGTTTTTGGCTCTAACCCACCCATGAATCGAAAACTGAAAAAGAAAAGATCCCTACAAAACTTGATGCTGATCTTACCCAGAGTGCATGCCCATGCAGCAAAATTGAGATTGCCTATGCCATTATCCTAATATTTAACATATTTGCTTTTAATGCTAGTTTTATGAGAATGAGAATATCAAAACATGGACTTTATTTAGAGACATTGAAGGGGACCTTTTGGCCCCACTTTTGAGGGAAAGCTGAAATATTTGCATTGGATTCTAAAATCAAAGAAGAAAAAAGACATTAGTTTTGTGTGAGCAAGGAATTCATGACAACTTTTGGGGATCCGACCAAAGGTAAAAATAGGCATGGTTCATGTGCCTAACATAGGACCCATAAAAATCATTTCACCCACCTAATCTCTTTAGCTTTTTACTCCTATATCCCCATATGTGGGTCAATAGGACTCAATAAGGAACCTTGGCCAGCAGAAAGAAAGTAAAAAATGGGAGGAAATTTCAAATTTAGAAGGGGGAGCGGAGGCTTATAAGAAAGAAACACTTCCTTTTAACGGTCATGAATGAGTGAGTATTCTTTGCAATTATTTATTCTAAACATGTTCTATAAATTTAAATTGAGATAGACACCACGACTGAATTTTACAGTATTAATTATGGACTCTAAACGGTATAAATCAAGCATTGTAGTTTTGTAGAATCCACCAAATATATTTATGTTTGTATCTCTAAATCAAAAACATGTATTATCATCCCAATCAAACGGTAATTATTATACCATAATCGCCAATTTGATGGGGGAAGGAAAGTGAGTAATTATCTGGATGCAAATTAATACTACAAGAATTGTGCAAATTAAGAAACTAACTTCGTAAAACTCATGCAGCTATTAACGTTAGGGCTTGAAGAAATGCTAGAATATGGAAAAACATATTTCAAAAAGTTAGAAGAAATGCTTGCCTTCCACTTGGACAGGGGATACGGATTACCAGAAACAGTGATCACCTTCTTGCGGTTCCTTTTAGGGTTAGGGTTTCAAGATGAAGGAGAAAGGGTTAGGTTAGGGTTAGGGTTTCGAGATAAGGGGAAGGTGCTAGGTTAGGGTTAGGGTTTCGGGATGAAGGGGAAGGTGTTGGGTTAGGGTTAGGGTTAGGGTTTCAGGATTTCAATTCTTCTAGGGGAGATTTCGATTCGAAGAAGGGGGGAAAAGGAAGGCTTCATGGGTTGAAGAAGGGTGACGAAAACACTACCAAGGAAACAGATCTTGAGAAGAGGAAGGGTGAACGACGATGAGCAAACCGTGGGAGGGAGAGACAGAGCTTTGTGGGAAGATGAAGGTAGGGAGAGACATCCCTTCGTGGGAAGGCAGTGTTTGGTGGGAAGACAATGGTGGAACGACGGTGCAAATGGATAGGTAGAGTTTCGTGGGAAGGAAAAAGTGAGAAGATGAAGGAAGGAGAGCTCGTGGTGTTTGGAGGGAGGGAGAGTTCGTGGGAAGACGAAGGGAGGCGGATCTCTTTGGGACGGAATGATTCACTTAAGTACTTGACTAAAACAATGCGTTTCATTTTCCATGTGGGCACCGTTCCCCCGCGGTTATGCACGGCAACTGCATTCAGCATTTTTCTAATTTCTATTATTATATTATATTACTCTGTTATTAGGACACACCATGTCAACTCTGGATTCTTGGCCTAGCTTCTCCCTTTTTAATTTTTCTTTGTCTTTTTTCTTTTGAAAAATCCCTTTAAAAAAATTATTTCAAAAAATAAACCAGGAATAGGGTGGACTTCATGTCCATCGGAAAAAATCCTTCAATATCGATTGAGAGAAATGATAAACTTAAGAGCACTCTCAATAGATTATTCATTCTATCCTTTAAAATACATCACCAAAACTTATTTTTTCTATTTTACATACTGACTTTTACAATAGATCATACATCAACTTATTTATTTTTTCTTCATATCATTTAAATATTATATTTTTTAATATTTTTTATTCATTTCAAATATTTTTTTCTAACTACCAATAATATCCTCATATCTTTTGATATTTGCTATATCTCCTCATATACAATGTCATATAATTATATTCTATTTTAAATTAATCTAAATTTATAAGCTAAACCAAAATATAAATTAATTTAAAATAAAAAGAAGTAATTATATAATAAAAATATACAAAGTCACATCAATTTATGTCAATTTGTTCCTGAACATTCAGTTGCATCAATTTAGTCCTCATACTTTCTTATAAAATAAAATGTTTCTCGTAGTCTGTAAATCATGTCAATGTTACCCTTACTATCAACTGGAGCATAGGATTGGCTGACATGGCTCATTAGTTGCCCTTTTCTTCCCATTACATTTTTTGGAAAGATTTTGTCATATTGACCCTGTTATCTTCATTGCCATGTCATATAAAAAGTATGTCATACATCCCCATGTCAGCTAAATTAAGTAATATAATTTCGATCTCAGAAAAACTGATGGCTTGGACAATTTCTATGAGCCGTATCAGTAATTTTCGTGTCATTCAAAGATATGAGGAGGTAGTCATTGTAGCTTTCTTTCCCCTCCTGTAAGAGGGTAGTGAAGGAATAAACTCCATGAAGTTGTGAACCCATCCTTCAAAGAAAAAAAAAAAAAAGATCATGGAACTCAATCAAACTCAATTAAAAAGATTATGAAAGATACAAAACAGCAACACATGGGCCATCAATATGCAAATAACCAGCAGAACACCATCATTGCAGAGTGTGAAATGATCAACTCTTGGTAAATGGATGATATCCTCCTAGGATATCAACCGTGGGGCCATAAATTATTAAACGTATATTTATTTGAAAGTTTCAAACTAGACTAAAAAGAAAAAGAAAACTAAGCTTTCAGACATTCTCAAGATATATTTATTTGATGAGTTCACAAAGGGATTGCCGTAAGGCCAAGAAAAGACCATTGCAGACCGCACATTGAAAATTATGTGCTTGAAAATCATGTAAGTTTAACTTTTTCCCCAATGCATATGAATAGGCCTAATTGCTCACAAATAATCTAGGAACATATTTTCAGAGAATTCAAAGCTACGGGTGGGTACTAAAGAGTAAAGAAATAAGACCATGTCAGTTCATCCAAGTAAAGTATTTAAAGGATGAATTGACAAAAATAAACAGAGTAAACAGGACGTGAGCTAGAATTACATTTTGAGGAGGAACAGATATAATACAACTTGATAGGCATGGAGGTCTGTATTCCTTGCAAATATGAATCTTATTTCAGGAAATATGAATCTTATAAAAAATCAGTGACAAAAAATGCACACAATGGACAGTTCTTGCAATTGGAATAGGTTTGGGGATGTGCTTAAGGAAGCTTTCAGAGGGGGAAAATGGATTTTGCTAAATGGGAAGGGGAATAATCACAGCCAGAGTGCGTTGCACATGTTTCACCGCAGCAAGAAGAGGCAGCCAGGAACTGTTATGTCATTGTTGACTCATACTTTACTCGAACCGCCAGCTCAAACAGGCATTTTGATTGGCACTAGGTGTCCAAGAATGAAGTCCCAACTAATTCTGGGGGTGCATAAGCTCTTGGTAAAGAGTTTACTGCAAGTGCACCTTGGGTCATTCAGGAGAAAATTACTCCAATCCGATAGCCCTTAAAAATTGTTTGCATCCAAGAGAATCCAACCTTTAGGCCTGGAGGGAGCATACCACCAATACCAAATGTGTGGTTTCTATCAAATCAGATTCTTTCAAAAATAGATATGTAATTAATTTTACACCAAAAACCAATACATAAGCATCCATTCACCCTTATATTACATGCACTTTACTGCAACAACTGCTTCTCACTTCACTATAAAATCTCTATCTTCCTGTTGAATACACAGAACTATGATTTATTTTCAAAACCCTCTACGTTAAACCCACCCCTCGAGTTTTACCTATAATGAAAACAAGAACCTTGCTTTTTTCCACACCAACAGAATCAAATCCAAACAAAACAAGACCCCAATATAACCCCCTTTCTCAAACCATCGGAGGATTGTATACTGAGAAAGGGCGAAAACAAGAAAAAAGAAAAAAGAGTACTCTTGTACAAGTTAAAAAATGAGACGTGGGCAAAGGTTTCTGGAAAATAAAAGGATGAAAAGGGAGAGATCGATTAATCACTAGCTTTATTCGGAAAGTGTGATTTAAGTTTTGTGAAAAAACATAACTTATCTTTTAGAGTGAAATAAACGAAAGCCAACAAGAAGGGTTTAACTAGAAACTTGGAGCAACATGAGGGCACCTGATAACTTGTCCAAACAAAATGGAGTCCATATATGTCGTTCGTGGCTCGCTCAAAACAACTACAGGGATCAAACTCCAACTTCTCTGAAAAATAAAAATAAAAAGACGAGACATGCTGTGCAATGACAGCCATTGAGAAGACGAACAGTAAAACCTCTTGAACTCTCTGTCCCACGCAAACTCCTACACCCATATTCTGAGAAGAAAAAATTTCAGCTTTCATGCGTTTTGGATAGAGTGGGAAACAGAGAGAGAAATTCCAAAAAACCCAACATATAGCTTTCTGTGAACCAGTATATGCTAAAGGAAAAAAAAATTCTAATGTTTACCTCAATAATGAGAGCAAAGCTCGAAGCAGAAGAAAATGGACGATCAGCGTTGGAAGCAGCAAGCGAAGTCGAGGAAGATGGAAGGCTCTGGTTCTGTCTTTGGCGCTAAGCAACGGAGAAAGCGTGAGAACAAGAGAGAGAGGGTCTGAAACGAGAATAAAAGAAATATGATGGAAAGAGGAAAATAGGACGAAGAGGAAAGAGAAATTAATTAAAAAAGTTTACAGTCATGAACAGGATTCTTTATATGCAGCGAGATCACTGTATCAAAATGTAAATTGTTTTTAAAATATAAGATCGGATGGAGTCCTTTTTTCATAGCATTTCTTTATATTTTAAAGAAAATTCACTTTTACAAGAGCTATTAAGAATGCTCTAATACTGTATAACAACTTCTTTATAATTATCATTACCCTCCCATAAAAAAATAAAAAATAAATTTAGTTTAATGTGTAAAGCCAGGCTTTATCTTATATACTGACATAATTTGATTAATTTATTATGTAGATGGTATATAATACAAATACCTTCAAATACCACTCCTCAAAAATAAAAGAAAAAAGATAGTCCGCCGCCTCATTCTTACTGCTCTAGTTGACCGCTTGCATAATTTTTTTATTTTTTTTATTTAGTGATTAAGGAAATAATTTTAAATATATTCGTATATTTTATTTATTTTTTAAAAATATTTAAATGTATTAAAAAATATAAAAATAAATAAATATTAGATGATACATCCAACAATAAAAGTAAGGTTGCATAGTAGCCCCACTCAAAATAAACTCACCGAAACTATTTAGAATAATGGGGAAGACGAATGTCTAGTGTCGAAGGAGATGGCGAACTGGATCAAAGCCTGGCGGCCCCATAGCTCTGGGCTAAGGCGTCGAAGCTCATCCTCATCAGTCCACAGCCAGTCCCGACTACCTTCGTAAAACTCAGAGTAAACTTGTATATCTCTGCGTCCTTGACCATCCTATTAATCTCTTCCTTCGGCAGTCTCGCCTTGTAATTGGTGATAGTGATCTTGTGACACCAACGGGTGGTTCTCTCCCAGGCATTCAAGATGCCATTCGCATCGATATCAGGATCACCCTTGGGTGTTGCAAGAATGCCACAAAGCGTCAATTCTCCCAACCAGCAGTTGTCTACAGTTCTTGCTCGTAAGCAACATGAAAAGTGAAGGACCTTAGTTCCCTAGTTCCTTTCTGTCCAAAAATCTAATATAAACAACATAAAAAGTGTTAAGGACCAACTTAACGTTTCTTTTTCTTAAGTTCATTCAACTGAATAGGATCTCAACTAAAACAGAAAAATTAAAACACACCAGAACGAAATGTTCGTAAAAAATAAAAGCAGAAAACATCGAGCCATGGCAACTTCGCTGGAACTCTAGCTACGGCAGACTTGGTATCCATTACAGTCGTCTATTTGGTTGAGGGGAGCTATTCAATAACTTATTTGTTATCACAACGCATCTGCATTTATCGGATTGCAGATTAACTCAAGCTCCGTAAGCTTGTTCTCAAACTCAGCTGCCTCTGCAAATTGGATGTCATCTAACCACCGAATCACCTCGTCTATAGCAGTTTCAATCTTCTCCATACCAGCAGCGGCGAGCGTGGCACAAATCTTCTTATCATTAATATTGTTCCTTATGCTGTAGACATAGTTCTCCAAAGCTTCCTTAGCCTTAGCCCTCCCTCTACGCTCATCATCTTCAACCTTGTATTTCTCTGCATCCACGACCATCCTATTAATCTCTTCCTTGCAAAGTCTTGCCTTGTGATTGGTGATAGTGATGCTACAACTCACGCCAGTGCTCTCTTCCACAGCAGAAACGTTCAAGACACTGTTGGCATCGATATCAAAACATACTTTGAGCTTAGGAACACACTTGGGTGCTGGAGGGACACCCTGAAGTGTAAATTCTCCCAACCAGTGATTATCCTCAGCTATTGCTCTCTCACCCTCGTAAACCGAGAACAAAACATTTGTTTGGTTGTCGTAGAGGGTGGTATAGTCTTCTTCCATCTTGATGGGAATGGTGGTATTCCTTGGAATCACAACAGACATCAGATTATCTACGCCAGCACGTACCCCCAAGGAAAGGGGGGTCACATCCAAGAGCACAACGTTTTGTACTTTTTCATTACCCATACCAGTCAAGTTTGCAGCTTGAACAGCGGCTCCATATGCCACAGCTTCATCCGGGTTAATGCTCCTATTAAGCTCCTTCCCGTCAAAGAAGTCCTGCAACAGCTGCTGAACCTTGGGAATTCTGGTAGAACCACCAGTAAGAACGACATCATGCACACTTTCCTTGTCCATCTCAGCATCAGTCAAACACTTCTCCACAAGCTCTATCGAATTCCTGAATAAATCCATGTTGAGTTCTGCAAATTTGGCACGGGTGATATTTGAGCTGAAATCAATACCATCATACAAAGAATCAACTTCAATGGTAGTCTCAATTGCAGACGAGAGAATCCTCTTTGCTCTCTCACAAGCAGTTCTCAACCTTCTTAGAGCTCTGGCGTTTCCTCTTATGTCCTTCATGTGCCGCCTTTTAAATATTTGAACAAAGTGGTTAACCATTCTGTTGTCGAAGTCCTCACCCCCAAGGTGTGTGTCTCCAGCAACCGCCTTCACTTCAAAACTATTCTCCTCAACGGTAACAAGTGAGATATCTGCAGTACCACCACCCAGATCAAAGATCAATACATTTCTCTTGCCAATTCTACCCACCTTGTCAAGGCCGTAAGCAATTGCAGCGGCGGTTGGTTCATTGAGGATCCGCATGACATTGAGGCCCGCAATGCCACCGGCATCCATTGTGGCCTTACGCTGAGCGTCGTTGAAGTAAGCCGGGACGGTAACAACTGCATTTTTCACCGACTTGCCCAGATAGGCCTCGGCAATCTCACGCATCTTTTTTAGGACCATCGATGAGATTTCCTCCGCAGCAAATTGTTTATCTTCACCCTTATAACTTACCACGATCATAGGCTTGTCTTTAGAACCTTCAATGACCTTGAATGGCCAGAGATTGATATCATTCTGAACCAACGGATCACTGAATCTCCTTCCAATCAACCGCTTTGCATCTGCAAAACACTAAAGCGTAAGATGCAGCAAATTTAAATATCAAACTCTTCTAAATTTTTTTTTGCTGAACTGGTAAATTGGTTATCACTGCATTAGCCAAAGGGAATTAAGTTTTGAAAAGAAGCATTTTTTAATAGTTGTACTCCAAATCCAATAAACATCTAATGAATACACCAAGGAAAAAATGAAAAAACAATTGACACATATTAAGTTGTTCACAAAATTGATGGATTTTCACATTATAATTTTGAAAAAAACTTTACTCTTCATTCCCACACACCACACACAAATTTTTTTTTTAATGTTTTTAATTTTTTTTTTTTAGTTTTATTCTTCTTAAACTTATTGATCTAATCATCATCCATATACCACACATTTGATAAGAAAAAAAAATATAGTGTGTATGAATGATGAATAGAAATTTTCTTTTAAAAATGAGTTTTGCTATTCATAATCCCCACAAACCACACACTAAACTTTTATTATTATTTTTTTATTTTTTAAAATTTTTTTATTTTTTATTCTTTTTAAACTTATTCAATTCTTCTACTCATCATTCATATATCATACATTTGATAAGAGAAAAAAAATATAGTGTGTGGTGTGTATGAATGATAAATAAATTTTTTTTTTGAAAATAAATTTTGCTACTCATCATTCCCACACACCATACACTAAATTTTTTTTTCTTTTTTTTCTATTCTAAAATGTTTTTAATTTTTTTTTTAATTTTATTCTTCTTAAACTTATTGAATTATTCTACTCATCATTCATATACCATAAGAGAAAAAATGAAAAAAATAGATTAAGTTTAAAACGCTAAATTTGAAGATTATTAAAAATAGACAATGGCTATGGACAATTAACGTGTAAAAAAAAAAATTATCAACAAAGAAAAAGGGGGAAAGAATGAGAAAAATGATTCTGAGAAATTACCAAAAACGGAGTTAGTAGGGTTCCTGGCGACTTGGTTCTTGGCGGCATCACCGACCAAGTGCTCTTTCTCGGTGAATGCAACATAAGACGGCGTCGTTCTATTTCCCTGATCATTAACTATTATCTCTACTCGATCATGTTGCCACACTCCCACACACGAGTATGTCGTCCCGAGATCGATCCCTATTGCTGGGCCCTCCTTCCATTCTTCGGCCATTGTTGTCTATTTCCAGAATGATCACGGTATTGAAGCAAGTCTATATGTATGTCTCTCGGAGACGATGGTCTTGACTCTTTTTATATAATTTGTTTCCTTGCCCACGAAGTAGACGGCATTTGTAAAAGTGTTTTTTCCGTAATATTTGCGCCCAGGTGAATAGAGAATCGAAAAGAAAAAGGTGAAAGGGAATCTTAGTACTTTTTTGTTTTTTTTTGGGTATGATTATATTGATCGAAGGTTTGTTAAATGGGTAGTGCTATGTGCATCTCCACCTAGTGTGTTTCCAGTATAAATTATATAAAGAAAAATGATAAATACATAATATTTTATACAATATTTTACATAATAATATTTTAAATTAAAGATATTTTTGTAAAATAACATATAAAATTAACATCATTTTATAAAAATACATTTATTTTATAATAGGTGTTATGAAATATATTGTAAAATGTATTGTGTGAATATTACTACTCTATACTACTATTAAAAAATATTAAATATTAAAATAAGACACATGAGCTGTCAATTTGAGTGGGTAAATTGAGAAGGTATAGTATTATTTTCCTTATTAAATGAAGATCCATTTGGATTCAGAGTTAATTTCAACTCATCTTATCTAATCTAATTTTTATAATTTTTTATAGTTTTCATATAAAATATAATAAATAATTCAAAATTTTCAAATCTCAAAACAATAATAATATTAAAAAATAATATTTTATTTAACTTTAAACTTTAATCTCAATTCACTATCAAAATCTCACCTAATTATTTTCACCAAATTACTTCACTTTTATTCCATTTATAGGGATTATTAAAAGGGTTCTCGCCTGTTTTGCTTTTTGGGTGGCTCTATAACCACTGTGGGAGCCTCCGTGGAGTTCCTAATAGTAATAGTACATTTTATCTATATTTATTTTTCACGTATATTTTTTTAATATTTTTAAATATTATTATTTAAAAAAATTCATAATATTATTAAAAAATATTTTATTAATCATTAAATAAAAATAAAAAATAAAAAAATTCTAACAGGAGCTCCCAACAGGAAGAGCAGTATTATTCTTCTTTTTAACGGACATCATCTTTTAGAATTTCTATTCATTTTTCTGTACATATATAATTCTTTCTTAACGCATTATATATTATGTGATCCTACTATAATTTTTAAAAAAATTAAAACATCAATGTTTTTTAAAAAATTTAGCCTTCTATGTCAATTATGTGCCAAGTGTGTTAAAAAAGAGATTTACTGATATGAACCCGCGGGAATGAAATCTCTTGAACCCACAATCAATTTGAAAACTCTCTAAGAAAGCCAAATTCAAGTCAATGAATAGAAAACTTAGACCCAATGAGAACTCGTTTCAAGAACCTAGATTATATCAAAATCTAGATCCGTTGAAGAATTCGTCTCAAGAACCTAGATTACAAATGAGGAATGCCACAAAGGTTGTGATTTACCTTTGATAAGTTCAAGAGTTCAATCAAGAACAAGAGGAGAAAACTCAACTCACAAATAACATTCAATATTGTCTAACCTTCAAATGAGGCTACAAGGAGTATTTAAACTAAACCTAATTAAAACCCTAGCTAAAATAAAACCTCTTTTACCCAAAATGCCATTGATGAACAGTGTCTCGGCTACAGTAAGCGCAGCTACAGTAACGCTACAGTACCTCTTGAAACCCTAGTTCCTAAAAAGTAATTTTCTAAATAAGCCATTGGCCAAAATACAAGGTCTTCCCGAAAACCCTAGTTCATTAAAAATAAGACGTGTGGGTCAAGTATCTTCAAACCCACTTATTCTAAACTAATAAAATAAATCGTTTAACCAAATTGGAATCTTCCAATAACAATAGGCCCTATCTCTAAGTCATGTCTTCCATAGCTTGAATCAAGTGGATCAAAGTTGGTTCTCCTTCTTTCAAGCCCATCTTGAGTGTTGGGCTCTTGCTAGTTTCATCCCAAGTGGATTGCACCAATCCGTGCATTACTTCCCTGATCTTCTTGGCCCTTGATCTTGTAATTGACTCATCTGGAACTTGCAATTGATCTTTAAGAGTAGGTCCACCTTGGTTCCCATCATTCCCCCTCTCCTCAAAAGGATTCGACCTCGAATCTTCACTTACATCAAAAGGAGAAAGACCAGAAACATTGAAAGTAGCAGAAACATTATACTCACCTGGGAGATCCACTTTATATGCATTGTCATTAATTTTCTCAAGAATTTGGAAATGTTCATCTCCTCGAGGATGCAACTTAGTCCTTCTTTGGGCTGGAAATCTTTCTTTGCGAATGTGAACCCAAACCCAATCTCCCGGTTCAAAGATGACATACCTTCGCCCTTTATTGGCTTGAGAAGTAACTTTTTCATTCTTTTGGGCAATTTGAAACCGTACCCTCTCATGAAGTGACTTCACCAACTCCGTTTTTTTTTGTGCATCCAAGTTACTCCTGCCATCAACAGGTAAAGAAATCAAATCCAAATGAGTAAATAGATTAAATCCATAAACAATTTCAAAATGAGAATATGAAGTAGTAGTATGCATGGTCCTATTATATGCAAACTCTATAAATGGCAAACAATCCTCCCAAATTTTTAAATTATTCTGAGCAACAGTGTGTAAAAGCTGAGTTAAAGTCCTATTAACTACTTCAGTCTGACCATCAGTCTGTGGATGACAAGTAGTGAAAAATAAGAATTTAGTACCCAATTTCCCCCACAACACCTTCCAAAAGTAGCTAAAGAATTTAGCATCCCTATCAGAAACAATACTCCTAGGTACACCATGGACTCGCACTATATCTCTAAAAAACAAGTCAGCTATGTTTGTGGCATCATCTGTTTTATGACATGGAATGAAATGTGTCATCTTACTAAATCTATCTACAACCACAAAAATAGAATCTCTACCCCTTTTTGTCCTAGGCAGCCCCAAAATAAAGTTCATAGATATGTCTACCATGGCTCATTATGAACGGGTAAGGGTGTATACAACCCATGTGGCAAAACCTTAGATTTGACCTTTCTACATGTAATGTACCTTCCACAAATACGATTAACATCTATCTTCATCTTAGGCCAAAAGAAATTGCAAAATGTCTAAAGTTTTCTTTACACCAAAATGTCTCATTAATCCCCCACCATGTGCCTCACACACCAATAACTCACGTATAGAACAACTTGACACACAAAGTTTGCTTTCCTTAAACAAATAACCATCATGCTTGTAAAACTTACCAAATGCTGCCTTATCACAGGCCATTTAAACATCAGAAAAATCAGCGTCATCGGCATACATTTCTTTCACATATTCAAACCCAAGCATTTTAGCACTCATAGAATTAAGAAATACATACCTCCGGGATAGTGCATCAGCAACAATATTCTCCTTACCTTGCTTGTAATGGATGGCATAGGGAAAGGTCTCAATGTATTCTATCCATCTAGCATGCCTTTTATTCAACTTACCTTGACCCTTGAGATGCTTCAATGATTCATGATCAGTGTGGATTACAAATTCCCTTGGCCATAGGTAGTGCTACCAAGTCTCTAATGCACGAACAAGAGCATAAAAACTCTTTGTCATAAGTAGGGTACTTCAAGGATGCCCCACTTAGTTTTTCACTGAAGAAGGCTATGGGCCGCTTATCCTGCATCAAAATGACTCCAATCCCTATTCCTGAGGCATCACATTCAATCTGAAAAACTTTGTTAAAATCAAGTAATGCTAACACAGGTGAAGAGTACAACCTTTCTTTAATAGTGGCAAAAGCATTCTTTTGATTAGCCCCTAATGAAACCCAACACTCTTTTTAATTACCTCAGTGAGTGGTGCAGCAATAGTACTAAAGTCTTTAACAAAACGCCGATAAAAGCTAGCTAAGCCATGAAAGCTTCTTACCTCAGTGATTTTTTTGGCATTGGCCACTCCTTGATGGCCTTGACTTTCTCTTCATCCACCTCAATACCTTTTGTACTAACAACATAACCAAGAAAAATAACTTTTTCCATGCAAAAGACACATTTCTTGAAATTAGCATACAACTTCTCACATCTCAACACATCAAACACATATCTTAAATGCTCAATATATTCATTTAAGTCCTTGTTGTACACTAAGATATCATCAAAGTACACAACCACAAACTTGCCTATGAATGCACGTAAGACATGGTTCATTAATCTCATGAAAGTACTAGACGTATTTGTAAGTCCAAATGGCATAACCAACTATTCATAAAGCCCATACTTAGTCTTAAAAGTAGTTTTCCATTCATCACCCTCTTTCATTCTAATTTGATGGTACCCACTTTTAAAATCAATTTTACTGAAAATACACGAGCCATACAATTCATCAAGCATATCATCCAATCTAGGAATGGGATGGCGATAATTTACCATGATATTGTTGACCACCCTGCAATCAACGCACATCCTCCACGTCCCATCTTTCTTTGGCACTAGTAGCAATGGTACTGCACAAGGGCTCATGCTCTCCCTCACGTACCCCTTGCCCATCAAATCCTCAACTTGCCTCTAAAGCTCTTTTGTCTCCTCCGGATTACTCCTATAGGCTGGTCGGTTTGGAATAGCAGCCCCGGGCACAAAATCAATCTGGTGCTCAATGCCTCTAATGGGTGGCAACTCATTTGGCATCTCCTCAGGGAATACATCCTCAAACTCCTACAACAAAGAAACAGCCAAAATAGGAAGAGACTGGTTAGTTTCATCAAGAGTAAGATATGACTCTTTATAGACAAGAAAAATCATAGGGCGATCTGCGAAGAAAGCCCTCTTAACCTCACTCTCTCTTGCATAGAAACTCACTTTTCTTTTTCCTTTTCTCTCTGCAAACTTTCTTTCTTTTTTCTCTCGTGGCTCCATTATTTTTTCTTTACTCTCAGCCACCTTTCTACTTTCTTTTTCACTATTTCTTTTATGTTTATTTTCACTATCACTCTTTCTTTTTTGTTCAATCACTTTTTCACTCTTTCTTTTTTTATCACTCTCATTTTCACTCTTTCTCTTTTGATCACTCTCATTTTCTCTCTTTCTTTTTTGAGCAACCTCACTTTTCAATTCAATTGGTCCTCATAGACCTGGCTTAGAGTTAAAGGAGCAAACTTGATTGTTTTGCCCTCTTTTTCAAAGTTGTACATGTTCTTGAACCCATCATGTGTCACCCTCCTATCATACTGCCACGGCCTCCCCAACAAAATATGGCCAGCATGCATAGGCACAACATCACAAAGCACCTCATCCTGATGCTTCCCAATAGAAAAAGTAACTAACACTTGTTTGTCCACCCTAACCTCCCCACAATCATTCAACCACTGCAATTTGTATGGTCTAAAGTGTTTTAAGGTTGGTAAATTCAATTTCTCAACCAAAGTAGTGCTAGCCACATTAGTACAACTCCCCCATCAATGATCATACTACATACCTTATTGTTGACATGGTATCTAGTATGAAAAAACGTTCTCTCTCTGTTGCTCTACATCATCCACCTTAATGTGTGCATTGGGAGCACGCTTGGCAACAAGAGACTCACCTGTCACGGGGTATACCACTCCATCATCATCACTAGCATCAACCAACTCGGGCACCTCATCACTATCATCCTCACTCTCAGTCATCACCTCCCCATTGTCACGCATAATCATCACCCTCCTATTTGGACATTGAGAAGCAATGTGCCATGAACCCAAACACTTAAAACAGTTAATATCTCTATTTCTTGAAGGTTGGGATTCTACCTTGGATTTGTTGCTAGTTCCCTCATCTTTTCCCTTAGGTTGATCGGTCTTTCTCTTTGCTTTAGCTTGATCATTCATATCCCACTTTGATTTCCAAGTAGTGCTAGAAACCAAAGTGTACCTTGCTGTCTCTTTTCTCTTTAACTGTCTCTCCACCTTCATAGCCATGTGCACAATATCCTCTATCTCCACATAATGCTGCAATTCAATTACATTAGCTATATCCCTATTCAAATCACTCAAAAATCTAGCCATGGTGGCCTTCCGGTCCTCCTCTACATTAGCCCGAATTATCGCCACCTCCATTTCCTTATGGTAATCATCCATACTCCTAGACCCATATGTAAGATTTTGTAATTTCTGGTAAAGGTCTCTATAGCAATGGCTAGGTACAAATCTCCGTCTCATGAGAGCTTTCAACTCTCCCTATGTCTCTACAGGCCTCTCATAATTCCTCCTCCTATTGGTCACTAATTGATCACACCAAATAATAGCATAATCAGTGAACTCAATTACTGCCAACTTCACTTTCTTCTCCTCAGAGTAATTATGGCAATCAAACACCAACTCTATTTTTTTCTCACACTCTTGATAAACCTCAGGGTCAGCTCTACCTTGGAAATATGGTATTTTCATTTTGATGCTCCCAAGGCCTCTATCTACACCATCCCGACCCCTGAGATTCCCCTCAAGTCGTCTTTCATGCTTAACTCTTCCATGTCTACCCGACGCAACTCCAGATGCTAAGTCTTCCTCATCCTCACCATCGCCTTCATTCTCATACTCATTTTCAACTCTATGCTCACGCCGCCTCCTATCTCTCACACCTTGCAGATTTCTAATCGCTACTTCTTGATGATTTATCCTATCCCTCACTTCACCCAACACAAAGTTCAACTGCTCAAACTGTTGTTGCATGGCTTGCAACATAAAGGATGAGTTATCTGCTCTCCCCCTTGGTGATGCGCTACTCCACTAAGATATTATAAAGTGCTACACAAAAGAATGTTAGTGGCAAAAAAGAAAACCTCACACACTCTCTTACGTGTTTACACTCGAATAATGACACTCCACTTGTGTTTCACTCTTAATTGACTTTTTCCCGATAATAGTCTCACACTCTCTTGCATTTTACCTCAAGAGTTTTCCCACTCAAGTTCTTTAAGAACTAATTGAACTCAATCAAGACAAAGCAACCATGTTTTATCTCAACTAGTAATTAGGTCCAAGAAACAAGAACAAGAAAAACACAAAAGGAATGAGAAAAAAAAAAAGGCATGTGAATCAAGGAAATTATACAAATGAAACAATAACTATAAGACAAGATACCAACTAGAATAATGTATGCAGCCCTTTGATGATAAGGAGGCTCAAGAAAAATTTCGGATTTTTTTTTCTTTTCTTTTTTTTTTCTTTTCATTTTACCAACTGATTTGATTACAATCAAGAATAAGCAATTGAGAAAATTCTAATCATAACTCAAAAACCCTAAGACAAGTGATATACGGCAGCCCCTAGAATAAGAGATTTCAGCCAACACAAACCCTATAACAATGAAATTCATCAACCCTAACAATAGTGAAGAAATCCAGTAACCACCTCTATTTTTTTTTTTTTTTTTGTAATCAATCTTAGAACAATGAAGCCCTAAAATTAAATATGCAAAAAATAAAAGATAGAATCAGATCTGATTAGAAACCTTGCTCTGAATATCAAATGATATGAACTCGCGGGAATGAAATCCCTTGAACCCACAATCAATTTGAAAACTCCTCAAGAAAACTAAATTCAAGTCAATGGATGGAAAACCTAGACCCGATGAGAACTCGTTTCAAGAACGTAAATTATATCAAAATCTAGACTCGTTGAAGAACCTGTCTCAAGAACCTAGATTACAAAGGAGGAACGCCACAAAGGTTGTGATTTACCTTTGATAAGTTCAAAAGTTCAATCAAGAACAAGAGGAGAAAACTCAACTCACAAATAACATTCAATATTGTCTAACCTTCAAATGAGGCTACAAGGAGTATTTAAACTAAACCTAATTAAAATCCTAACCAAAATAAAGCCTATTTTACCCAAAATGTCCCTGATGAATAGTGTATCGGCTACAGTACGCACGGCTACAGTAACGCTACAGTACTCTTGAAACTCTAGTTCCTAAAAAGTAACTTTCCAAATAAGCCATTGGCCAAAATACAAGACCTTTCCGAAAACTCTAGTTCATTAAAAATAAAACGTGTGGGCCAAGCATCTTCAAGCCCACTTATTCTAAACTAATAAAATAAATCGTTTAATCAAATTGGAAGCCTCAAATAACAATAGGCTCTATCTCTAAGTCATATCTTCCACAACTTGAATCAAGTGGATCAAAACTGGTTCTCCTTCTTTTAAGCACATTTTGAGTGTTGGGCTCTTGCTAGCTTCATTCCAAGTGGATTGTACCAATCCATGCATTACTTCCTTAATTTTCTTGGCCCTTGATCTTGTAATTGACTCATCTAAAACTTATAATTGATCTTTAAGAGTAGACCTACTTTAATTCCCATCATTTACTTTTTCTTCTTTAAAATAATGACATGTCCTTTTAAAAAAATAAACACATGCGATCGAAAGAGAAAAGAAAAAGACATTACCTCAAAAGTCAAATGAATGAAGATTGTGACTTTAATATTATTAAATTTTGGAAAATAGTAATACTATTAACTTTGCTACAATTTTCTTTTATAGCACAATCATTGATAAAGATTATCAAATCGTGCAGCACAAGTTTTGTTATTCCAATTTGTGAGAAACTATTGGTTTTATTGCTTTTCATCAGCCGTACGTGCAACTAATACCCAAATTTGATTATTACAAAAACAGATATGAAGTTTTCTCATATAATTGATTTCAATACAGTCTGAGAAGGAATGAAATTTGGTCTGGTCTTGTCATAAGAGGCTCGGAAAAAGATGTCGCCATTTGATTATAGGTATTCTTTTCTTTTCTTGTCTTAATAAGAGTTGCAATGGGTTTTAATTCTTAAGCTTGATAATTGTAGTCCAGCCATTTCATCAAAGTTGTTCTTTTCAATCACCATCAAACATTTTACCCTCTGAAATCAATACCAACAATGAAAAAAAAAGGAAATTGCCTACAAAAAAAAAAAGCAGAAATTGCAGACTAATATTCAAATGTCCCAACTTCCAACAACCACAAAGGGAAGAAAAATCGAAAGACAAAAGAAAATACTCTAATTAAAGGTTTGGACGAATAACTTGAGCCCTAAAAGCTTTTCCTCAAACTCAACTACCTCTGCAAGCTGGATGCCATCTAACCACTTAATCATCTGGACAACAGCAGCTTCAATTTTCTTCTTTTGAGCTGGGACAAGCTTAGGACATTTCTCCTTATCATTAATAGTGTTCCTCATCCTGTAGGCAAAGTTCTCCAAAGCTGCCTTAGCCTTTGCCCTCTCTCTACGTTCGTCATCTTCAGCCTTGAATATCTCTGCTTCCCTGACCATTCTATTAATCTCTTCACTGGACAGTCTCGCCTTGTGATTGGTGATGGTGATCTTGCAACTGGTGCCACTTGTCTTCTCTTTAGCAGAAACATTCAAGATACCATTAGCATCGATATCAAAGCAAACTTTGAGCTTAGCAACCCCTCTTGGTGCGGCAGGAATGCCCTGAAGCTCAAATTCTCCTAACCAATTGTTATCCAAAGTTCTTGCCCTCTCACCCTCATAAACCGAGATCAAAACCTCAGTTTGGTTGTCTGCGGCAGTGGTGTAAAATTCCTTCATCTTGGTTGGAATGGCAGTGTTCCTTGGAATCACAACAGACATGTCACTTCCTCTAACCTCCATCCCTAGGGACAAAGGTGTGACATCTGAGAGCACAATGTCTCGAAGTCTCTCATTACCCAATCCAGACAACTTTGCAGCTTGAACAGCTGCTCCATATGCCACAGCTTCATCCGGGTTAATGCTCCTATTAAGCTCCTTCCCATCAAAGAAGTCCTGCAACAGCTGCTGAACCTTGGGAATTCTGGTAGAACCACCAGTAAGAACGACATCATGCACACTTTTCTTGTCCACCTCAGCATCAGTTAAACACTTCTCCACAAGCTCTATCGAATTCCTGAATAAATCCATGTTGAGTTCTGCAAATTTGGCACGGGTAATATTTGAGCTGAAATCAATACCATCATACAAAGAATCAACTTCAATGGCAGTCTCAATTGCAGAAGAAAGAATCCTCTTTGCTCTCTCACAAGCAGTTCTCAACCTTCTTAGAGCTCTAGCGTTTCCGGTTATGTCTTTCTTGTGCCACCTTTTAAATATTTGAACAAAGTGGTTAACCATTCTGTTGTCGAAGTCCTCACCTCCAAGGTGTGTGTCTCCAGCAACCGCCTTCACTTCAAAACTATTCTCCTCAACGGTAACAAGTGAGATATCTGCAGTACCACCACCCAGATCAAAGATCAATACATTTCTCTTGCCAATTCTTCCCACGTTGTCAAGGCCGTAAGCAATTGCAGCGGCGGTTGGTTCATTGAGGATCCGCATGACATTGAGGCCCGCAATGCCACCGGCATCCATTGTGGCCTTACGCTGAGCGTCATTAAAGTAAGCCGGGACGGTAACAACTGCATTTTTCACCGTCTTGCCCAGATAGGCCTCGGCAATCTCACGCATCTTTTTTAGGACCATCGATGAGATTTCCTCCGCAGCAAATTGTTTATCTTCACCCTTATAACTTACCACGATCATAGGCTTGTCTTTAGAACCTTCAATGACCTTGAATGGCCAAAGATTGATATCATTCTGAACCAACGGATCACTCAATCTCCTTCCAATCAACCGCTTTGCATCTGCAAAACACTAAAGCGTAAGATGCAGCAAATATAAATATCAAACTCTTCTAAATTTTTTATTGGCATGGTTTCCTTTTTTTGTCTGAACTGGTAAATTAGTTATCACTACATTAGCCATAGGGAATTAAGTTTTGAAAAGAAGCATTTTTTAATAGTTGTAGGTCCAAATCCAATAAACATCTAATAAATACACGAAGGAAAAAATGAAAAAATAATTGAGACATATTAGTTGTTCACAAAATTGATGGATTTTCATATTATAATTTTGAAAATAAGTATTGTTGATAATTAGAACTGTTCATCTAAGTTCCGGCTCGGGAATTCGGATATACTCGGGCCGGAACCCGGATGAATTTTAAAACTCAGATTCCGGATTCTGGGTTGAACCCGGTTTTTCTTTTTCTTTTTTTACCCAGTTTGTTGAATGATTTGTTTTTTTTTTTTTTTTCGTTCCTTCCTTTGTGACGCATTTTCGCTTATAGTTGCTGATTACAAATACACGTACATGAGTAAAATATACGACCGTTTATAATGGGTTTTCTGTCACTGCATGCCTCTTAATACGAGAGTACTCTCATGCATTATGCATAATACGATCCCTCGATCGCCTTCTTGAAAGTGGTAGCACGCAAAGCTGAAAACGATGGATCCTCGTAAAAAAGAAAACAACAATTCTCGATCTCTCCTTACAAGAAAATAGAAAACAGTGCCATGATATGTAATCTCCCGGTAGAAATACCCCAAAAAGTAAGGGGGAAAAAAATCAAAACATTCAAATTTAAAAAAAAAAAAAAAAAAAAAAAAAAACGAGTTTTACAACTCAACTTCTGGCCCGGATTTGTTCTGCGGTTTCTCAGATTTCAGACCGGGCCAAAAAAAATTCAACTCGGATGAACAGTCCAATTGATAATCTAAGTTTAAAACGCTAAATTTGAAGATGATTAAAATATGTGCATACCATGAATAAAGACTGTACTTCAAGTGAGAGAGATACAACACGCTTATATAGTAAAAAAAACTAGAACCATCCTTGTTTAGAATTAAGAGAAGTGGTACAATTATAAAGAAAACTCATAAACTGTCATATTCTATAATACATTAGATTTATTTTAATAATAAAAATAATTTTATAATATATCGTACCAGGTCTTAACCATGGCCTCGATATAGATTTGCATGCTCTCCTACTTTTTATTATCATTAATGTTGTTGAATCTTAAAAATAGACTATGGCTATGGAGAATTAACGTACAAAAAAAATTTCTCAACAAAAAAAAAAAAAAAAAAAAAAGAGAGAGAAGAAAGACTGAGAAAAATGATTCTGAGAAATTACCAAAGATGGAGTTAGTAGGGTTCCTGGCGACTTGGTTCTTGGCGGCATCACCGACCAAGCGCTCATTCTCGGTGAATGCAACATAAGATGGCGTCGTTCTATTTCCTTGATCATTAACTATTATCTCTACTCGATCATTTTGCCACACTCCCACACACGAGTATGTCGTCCCGAGATCGATCCCTATTGCTGGGCCCTCCTTCCATTCTTCGGCCATTGTTGTCGATTTCCAGAATGATCACGGTATTGAAGGAAGTCTATATGTCTCTCGGAGACGATGGTCTTTTTATATAATTTGTTTCCTTGCCCACGAAGTAGACGGCACTTGTAAAATTGCTTCTTCTCTGATATTTGCGCACAGGTTAACAGAGAATCGAAAAGAAAAGGTGAAAGGGAATCTTAGTACTGTTTTTTTTTTTTTTTTTTTTTTTTTTTTTTTTTGGTGGAAATGATTATATTGGCCGAAGGTTTGATTCGTTTGATAAAGGAAAATGCTTGTGGCCCTGTGGATTCCTTAAACTTATTGTTTAATCTTATTCTCTCATATATTTTAATTTTTTTTATTTTTTACTTAATAATTAAAAAAGTGATTATTAGTAAAATTATATGTTTATTTATTTATTTTTAATGATTAAAAATGGTTAAAAAATAATTGACAAAAAATCAAAAGAAAAATTACAACAAATTTATAATTAGCGGTACGCCCAACGGTAAATATCAGGCAGCCCGCTAGCACCATCATTTGTTAAATGAGTGTTACTATGCCTCCTCAATTTGTCCATTTGGTGTTTCTCTAGTGTAAATTATATTTTTCTTTTTTATTTTTGCTTTTTATTTCAAATATTTTTTAAACATATTTAAACATTTTTAAAAAATAAAAAAAAAAAATCAATACACTAATACTCACTTCCTTAACCATTAAGTAAAAAAATATTAAAAATTAAAATAAAATATATAAGCGGTCAAACTGAGGGGGCATAGTATCATTTTCCTTGTTAAATTAAGGCCCGTTTGGATTCAAAGTTAATCTTAATTCATCTCATCTAATCTAATCATTATAACTTTATCAAATTCCCACATAAAATATAATAAACAATTCAAATTTTTAAAATTTTTAAATAATATTAATATTAAAAAATAATATTTTAACAATATTTTATTCAACTTTAAATTTTCATTTGAACTCATCTTATTTCAACCGACTATCCAAACCTCACCTAATTATTTTTGTCAAATTACTTCACTTTTATTCAATTTATAGGGATTATTAAAAGGTTCTCGCCTGTTTCCTTTTTGGGTGGCTCTATTGTTGTGAAAAACGATGACAATAAAGTAAATTCAAACACGGGAAAAACAAGCAATCACACACGACACAGTATTTACGTGGTTCGGCAAATTGCCTACGTCCACGGGAGCTGCAGATGATTTTTATTACTTGAGGAATCACAATATAATATGTGTGGGACGGCTACTGTTCACTCTAATACAGTACAAGCCATAAAATATCACTTATATATGTTATGCGGCGGAAACTCTAAATTCAGCAAAATTAGTGATGTTCGCTCGAGCGGCTTGTCGAGCCCGCATTGAGCGAACCTGTTTCCCGCAACTGCTCGAGCCATGTGTCGAGCGGCTCCTCAAGCGAAGCTCTCTGACTTCCCTCCGCTCGAGCTGTGTGTTGAGCGAAGCTCTCTGACTTGCCTTTGCTTGAGCAGTCTGTTGAGCTATCTTTGAGCGAAACTCTCTGACTTGTATTCGCTCGAGCGCCGTGGACCAGACTCCAAATATTCAACATCTACAGCCACTGTGGGAGCTCCCGTGGGTTCCTGATAGTACATTTTATCTATGTTTTTCTTTATTTTTTTTTCACATGTATTTTTTAACACTTTTAAATATTATTGTTTTAAAAAAAATTCACAATGTCATTAAAAAATACTTTATTAATCATTAAGTAAAATTAAAAATTAAAAAAATTCTAACAGGAGCTCCAGCAAGAAGAGTAGTATTATTCTTCCTTTTAACAAACATCATCTTTTAGAATTTATATTCATTTTTCTTACATAAATAATTATTTCTTAACACATTATTTATTATGTGATCTATTATAATTTTTAAAAAATCAAAACGTCAATATTTTTTTAAAACATTTAGCATTCTATGTCAATTATGTGTCGAGTGTGTTAAAAAAGAGATTTACTTTTTCTTCTTTAAAATAAGAGAAAGTCTTAAAACTCGTCAGTCCATTATATTTTAAATAACTCCCAATATATGAGTGACACGTAGACATTCCAGATTAATCTTCATGTAGCCGCACATCAGATTCCCCCCCCCCTCCCCACACACACACACACACACACACACACACACACACACACACACACACGGAAAGATAATCTCCTCCAGAGCATCATCTTCTCCAGACCAATGCACGACCTTCTCTACTGCAAGCCTCCTCTCCAGAGCACTCCTCGCCCAACCATGAACCGGCAGCGGAGCCACCGTAAGCCTCTGCAATGCCTTCTCCATTCCTTTCTCTTCTCTTCCCATCTTCTCAGGCGTCTTACCCGTCGTATTTTACGAACCTCGAAGGTCGCTACACATTCAACTCCTTTAATGGCTTCATCTCTTATCAATAACCCTACTCTCTTAAAATCTCTCTCTCTCTCTCTCTCTCTCTCTCTCTCTCTCATTTTTCGCTGCTATTGAGCCATTGTCGCTGGTCCAGTTGTCACGTCAAGCTTTGCATGCCGATGTTTTCTTCTTAGTTTAAACTCATGTTATTAATAATAGAGGTTTGAAGTTTTGCTCCTCTAAGTCATGTATCTATCATTTCACCTTGTACTAGACTTATCTTGTCGCAATGAAGCCAAACAAGCTGAAGAAGTAGTTAGGCTTCCAATATGTGAATCGAAATTATGATGGCTGATTTTTAATGCAACAGAAATGGTCAATTGTGAGAACAATCACTCGGTTTAGCCCCTATTTTTGCTCATCAAAACAGAGCATTTTGTTTTCCTCACCATGAGCCGTGGTTTTACCACCAATCCGCTACCACCTCTCCTCCATGCCATCACCACCACATAGAGAGTACCTCCAGACACTTCACACAGCAACAAATCCATCGTCCTCCTCTCGGTAAGCCCACGCTCGAATTACACTCACACGCTGCTCTCTCTCTCTCTCTCTCATTATTTCTCGAAAAACTGATGATTCTAACATGCGGTGGTGGGCGACAGGAACTACGGTGTGCGGAGGTTTTCTGAATGGGGTTCAAATCAATTTCTGAAGAAGCAAGGAGAAGATGTGTTTTATGTCTAGTGTAATCAATCTATTGTAATTTATGTGAAATTGCTGACGTGGCATAGTTTTATTGGAGAGTTGTTAATGCTTCAAAGTCGGATGGATCATGGACCGCTGCAAAGCATTTTTTCTAAAATAATGACATGTCCTTTTAAAAAATGAACACATGCACGCATGTAATTGAAAGAGAAAAGAAAAAGAAATGAACTCAAAAGTCAAAAGAATAAAGATTGTGACTTTAATATTATTAAATTTTGGAAAATAGTAATACTATTAACTTTGCTACAATTTTCTTTTACAGCACAATCATTTATAAAGATTATTAAATCGTGCAGCAGAAGTGTTGTAATTCCAATTTGTGAGAAACTATTGGTTTTATTGCTTTTCAGTCGTACAACTAATACCCAAATTTGATTATTACAAAAACAGATATGAAGTTTTGCTCATATAATTCTTTTTAAAACGAAAAATATTAGAATAAATTTTAAATGTATAAAAAGAGAGCGAGGTCGTAGATTTTGATTCTCGTAAATATATATATATATATATATATATATATATATATTTTGCAAAAATATTAAAACAGGGAAAAAAAACTTTAATAATAGTCATCACGATAACGTGTACACGCTACATACGAAAATAGTATGCTGGAAATAAGAGAAATATATGTATAAAGTAGATTATAATAACATTCTAAGGCCCGGTTTGGATTAAGAAATCTCTCAACTCATCTCATCTAATTATTATAATTTTTTTATATTTTAACACAAAATATAATAAACAATTCAACTTTTTTAAATTTCAAAACAATAATAATATTAAAAAATAATATTCTAACGATATTTTATTCAACTTTCATCGTAATTCATATCATCTCAACTCACTATCCAAGCATCTCCTAAATATGACACGGCAATTACACATTACACAATAATATATTAAAATTGGACAATGTGAAATATATTAAACTCAAGTGAGGTGGTGTGAGTACGTGAGAACTAGGGGTGTGCAGATTTCGGTCCAAACAAAAAAAAATCGACCGAATCGAAACCAATACCGGTCGGTTTTGGTCTCACACATTGTGAACCAAACAAATTTAGTCCAATCTCAAGGTCTATAAATTTTAGACTGGATCAGACCGAACTATGTTTACATTTAAAATATTTTTAATAATTTAATATATTCTTTTTATATAGTAATTATATAAGTTAAAGATATAGTTTTCATCTAATTTATTATTATTGACTATATAAAATATAAAATAATATATTCTATGAATTAATAAATATTATAAATTATGTAATAATTTATGTCAATATATGTAAATAGACAATAGTAATAAAGAAATATTAGTTCCATAATTATTTTTTATTCTATTCATATGAAAAAATACGCATTATGTGAAAAATATAGTACTACTAATCAGCCAAACTATCATTGATCTCATAAAAATATTTATTTCTTATAATTACCAATTCATTCAATTTTTCTTGAAAAAGCAATATAAATTATATAATACATAATCAGAGACTTGTATATATACAATAATACAAAGAATATCGCTAGTACAACAAATAATTATATATATATATATAATAACCATTAACACAGATTTTCAATATCTATGTGCATGCATCATTAAAACATAAAATAATTTTGGTTGGAAGAATTCTTGCATGTTTTTTGGTCTCTTGATCAATAGCCTTTAGGAATCTTCACACCTGACTGATGAATAGAGAAACAACTAAGCATTTAAAAGTGAATGATACTATATTACTAAAATATTAAATATATCATACATACTCTACTATTTAAACTTAATTAAAGTAATTAGGTAATTTTTTTAATATACCTAGGTTGCAAGCAAGCCTTAGTAATATATGTTATCAATTAATCATAAATGATATATTGTTTTGAAACTAAAGAAAGATAACAAAATATATAAGATAAGATGTGCTCTTCAGGACCTCAATATCATTCATTGCTAATTTTATTTTCCTTGTGTAGACTCATAGTACACACTCATACTTATGAGCGCTAAGGTTAGTCACTCGCTCAAGCGGTGTGTCAAGTGCCTATCGAGCGAGCTCACAAGTTGATATTCGCCCGAGTGCCAGATCGAGCAGAAGACAAGCTAACTCATGGATTGATCTTAACTCGAACACCATATTGTGCAGAAATTGAGCGGACTCACAAGTTGATCTTAGCTCAAGCACAGATCGCAGTAGAAATCGAACGAACTAACGAGTTGTTATGGATGATTGCTGAGTTGCAACACGTTGAAACATATATATTTTTTTAATTTCCCTTGTTAAAACGACGTCGTTTAGATTTATTTTCAAGCCAAACGGTACCGTTTCAACCCAGGTTCTCTCATTTATCACCCCCTCCCCCTCAGTTCTCTCTCACTCTCCCTCCCGAGTCTCGAGTTCCCCTGTGTAAAACGGCGATAAGAAACCCTAGAACTCCCAGCGACTCCGCCACAACTCCCAACACTTCCGCAACAACTTTCAGCCGCTCCATCGTACACTGCCATTGTTCTAAGGTACGAAATCACTCTTAATAATTTTTATCTTGTGTTTTCCTATTTACATTGGGAAAAAAAAAAAGGAATAACGAAGTTGTTTAGGAAACCAAAAAGATCCATAGGACCATATGAATTGATTTAATCACGTATTTTTTGCCACGTTCTTACCAGTTTTGCTTTCGGTGATGTAATTTTTTATGGGTAGTTGGGATTTTTGCAGTTTTGACGATTTTGTGAATTGATCTTTGTAATTTTTTTTATGTTTACATTTGTTTGATTATTGGTTACAACGAAGTTTATGAATACTTGTTTGTTACTAATTTGTTAATTGTTAAGTTGTAATCTTATTTGTTTTTTACTTGTTAATCTAATTGGTTATGTTTTGGCTTAATGATTTCAAATTTATCATTTGAATGGCATAAATACTTAAGTCTAGAAAAATTTCAGATTTGGACTTGTTAAGTTAGCTTGTTTAAATTTTGTATCATTATTTTTCTATATGGACCCTACAAAATAAACGATTTCGGGGGACTCTACCACCGATAATGCTAATGAGTCAACACAAGGGTTTAGTAGCATTCATTCACTCTCATCCAATGTAAGTACTAAAACGAGTGGTAATGGACCTAGTGGTGGTAGAACTAGGTCAATGGTTTGGGATTACTTTACAAAATATCAAAAGGTGATCTCACTAAACCTAGGGCTACATATAATTACTGTGGTGCTTCGTATGCATGTGATACAAAGACCAACGATAAAAAATCTATAAAGCACCACATTGAGAAACAGTATAAGAAATGTTCATTTAATAAGATGGACAAGTCTAAAACTACTTTAGGTTGAAGGTGAATGATGGAGGAAGTGTTAGTGGAGGAATTGTTTCTATAGCATTTAATTTTGAGGCCTGCAGACAAGCCTTAGCGGAGATGTTGATTATTGATGAGTTGCCCTTTAGGTTCGTTTAAGGGGAGGGTTTCAAAATATTTTTCCTTGTTGTTTGTCTTTAGTGGGTAGGGATTCCATCCCGTGTCACAATTGGGAAAGATTGTTTTAAGTTGAAAACCGCTCTTCAAGGGCAATAGATTTCCGTTACCATGGATACATGAACATTCGTTCAAAACCTCAATTATATGTATGCCACTACACACTTTATTGATGATGATCGGAATTTACACAAGATGATTTATTTCTTTTTCTTTGGTTGAAAATCACAAGAGTGGTACACTTGATAAGGCTATAGAGATATGCTTGCATAATTGGGGGCGACCGAAAATAATTGTAATGACGGTTGATGATGAAAGTTCTAATAACAGAGCAATATCTTATTTGAAAAAGAAAACCAAGCATAGAAATGACACTCTCTTGGGACATCAATTTTTGCATGTTCGGTATTGTGCTCACATATTAAATTTAATTGTTCATGAGAAATTGAAAGAGCATGATGACTCAATTGCAAGGGTGAGGAGTGTTGTGAAATACATAAAATCCTCCCCTCAAATATGAAGTAAATTTAAGTCGTGTGTACAATTAGAAAACATTAAATGCAAAGGTCAAGTTTGCATGGATGTGTAAACTAGGTGGAACTCCACCTATCTTGGAGAGGGTGGAAAAATTTAGAAAGATTTTCGAACAGTTAGAGGAAGAAGATTCAAACTTCCTTGCTAGTATGAGATGATGACGACAATGATGATGACAGTGATGATTCCTGGATGATGAGAACGTCAAGGAAGTTAGGTCCTCCCAAGAATGACGATTGAGAGAATGTAAAGTTGTTTGTGAGGTTTTTCAAGTTTTTCATGATGCAACTTTACGTTTCTCGGGGAATAAATATGTATTTTGCAATTCTTTTTTTACAAAGTTAGTTACAATTCAATATGTGACTGACATGGAATGTGAAGAAGGAAGCCCTGAGGTGGGATTAATGGCAATGAATATGAGGAAAACATTTGATAAATATTGGGATAAGATTGCAAATATGAATTTGTTGTTGTATGTTGAGCTTTTTCTTGATCATCGATACAAGATGAGATATCTTGAATTTTCATTAGAATCAATATATGGCTATGATCTGGCAAAAGCGGTTGATTTGAGTTGGAAGGTGAAATATACTTTAACTCATACGTATGATGCATATGTATGATGCATATGTTGAAAGTGAAGAAGGTAACAGTTCTGTTCAACAACAGTAGCGCACAAGTCCCCCACGTGTAGATGTAATTGCTGCAGTTAGTAGACTTGAGGATAGGAAGGTACATAGATTAGTCATATTTAAGCAACGGTTACAATCAGAAAAATCTTTGGAAAGCAAATCAAAGGTTGATAGATACTTAGCTGAAACTTGTGAGAAACAAGATGCAAGTTCTGACATTCTAAATTGGTGGAAAATTAATTCAGTTAGATATTGGGTACTTTCAAAAGTTGTACGCGATGTACTTGCAATACCGATATTTACAGTGACATATGAATCGACATTTAGCACGGCGGGTTATGTACTTGATCATTTCCAAAGTAGTTTATCTCCAACGATGGTTGAAAGTCTCGTTTGTGCACATAATTGACTTTGTTCTTCTTTTACTCCAATCAGCTTTAAGACTTTTATAGATGAGGTGAAAGATTTTGGGAAACAACTGGATATGAGTATGTAATAATTACAAATTTACTTCATTTTATATCTTTTATGATTTATATACTATGTAAATTTATATAATTTGTTTTGTTTTATCTTTTATATATAAAACTTGTTAGGAGGTTGGAAATTTTATGGAGACGTCGAATATAATGCCTACATCCAATGCAGATGAATGAGATGAGAAGAATATACTTTTATACTACTATACTAGTTATTTTGTTATTAAACTAAAACATTTAATATTTTTTTGCTATGTTTTTTGCAATAAAGTTGTGAAAACTTGGAGTTTTCGACTTTGAGACTAAAGATTTGGAGTTGAAGTTTTTTTTATTACTATTCAGTCATTTATAATTTGTAATTTCAACTTAGATGCATTGATTGTAATTTGTAAATTTTATTGTGTATTTTCGTTACTTTTTTTGGTTTTGTAACTTTTTTTTCCTTTCATTTGGAGTTTGGATGATTACATTGATTAGGGATTTTTAGTTTTATTAGTATTTTTTCCTTTTTTGTATATTTTTCTTTTATTTATATTTTCGATGTTATTAACATTTTTTTCTCTAGTTTTTTTTACCATTTTCTTAATGTTAATAATAATTTAGGTTGAAAATAATCTTAAAATCAGGATTTCGCCCAGAACTTGACTAGTAAAATCAATTAAGTCGAAACTAAAAAAGTGGCCCATTGGGATAAGGATCAAACCGACCGAACCAGACTGATTAACAATCGTTCGGTCTGGTCCGGTCTATATGCCAATTCAGTTCGATCCAGGAGTGGAAAAACCATGGACTGAACTCCTTCGATCCAGTCTACAAAATCCACTAGGGACTAACCAAATCGGACCAAATTCATCCCAGTGAGAACAGATTCTATAAGCACTGATGGAATCATACGTAAAGGCCCCAAAATATATTCGGACCACCATTGGGCCCAATGGCATGGCCCATTTGGTTATAGGCCTAGCGTATAAGTTTGAATCAATTTCCATTTTTTATTTATTTTTATCCTGAAAGCAGATCTAGAAATCATTCGGGAGGATTAGGGTAGAATTCAGGCATCGCCCTTGGAAATAAATCTGGAAATATCGTCGCATTTTCTATCAATAATTATTTTTGTGTAGAGAAATTGAATAATGGGGAAGAACGAGTTTCTGACGCCGAAGGCAATCGCGAACCGAATCAAAGCGAAGGGCCTCCAGAAGCTCCGATGGTACTGCCAGATGTGCCAGAAGCAGTGCCGCGACGAGAACGGGTTCAAGTGCCACTGCATGAGCGAGAGCCACCAGCGCCAGATGCAGATCTTCGGTCAGAATCCAAACCGTATCGTCGAGGGCTACTCGGAGGAGTTCGAGCGCTCCTTCCTCGACCATATGAAGCGCAGCCACCGCTTCAGCCGCGTCGCCGCAACTGTCGTTTACAACGAGTATATCAACGACCGCCACCACATCCACATGAACTCCACCCAGTGGGCCACCCTCACCGAGTTCGTCAAGTACCTCGGCCGCACCGGCAAGTGTAAGGTCGAAGAGACCCCGAAAGGTTGGTTCATCACTTATATTGACCGAGATTCCGAAACGCTCTTCAAGGAGAGAATGAAGAATAAGCGAATGAAGGCAGATTTGGTCGAGGAAGAGAAGCAAGAGAGGGAGATTCAGAAGCAGATCGAGAAGGCCGCCGAGCAGTTAATGCCGCTCGTAACCGACTCTCAGAAGCCCGAGCCTCAGCCCGTGAAGGAATTGAAATCTGAGGCTGATGCTAAAATTGGCTTCGCGCTCGGCTCGTCTTCGAAACTGAAAACGAAAGAGAGCAGCGAGAGTTCGAAATCGATGTTTGATGAAGATGAAAACGAGAAGAACGACAAGAGAAATCAAGGGGCGAAGAATAAATCGGTTTTGGAGGAATTGATGCGCGAGGAGGAGATGAAGAAGGAGAAGATGAACCGAAAGGACTATTGGCTGACCGAGGGAATCGTTGTGAAGGTCATGAGCAAAGCGTTGGCCGAGAAGGGTTACTATAAGCAAAAGGGGATTGTGAGGAAAGTGATCGATAAGTATGTTGGAGAGATTGAAATGCTTGACAGCAAACATGTGCTAAGGGTCGACCAGGCTGAGCTCGAGACCGTGATTCCGCAAATTGGGGGCCTCGTGAGGATCGTGAATGGAGCGTATAGGGGAGCGATTGCCAAGCTGTTGGGTGTGGATACGGAGAAGTTTTGCGCCAAGGTGCAGATAGAGAAGGGTGCCTACGTTGGTAGAGTGCTTAAAGCTGTTGAATACGAGGATATCTGTAAAGTTTCCCAGTGAGGTTTGATTGAAAATTTAACTTGTAGTTAATGGAGATTATCATGGCATTATATATGATATTTTCTGTTGTTCCTTGAAATGTTTCATTCTGCTTTGAAAGTCTCTGAAAATATTATTCTCTTGAATACATGATGCTTCCTCTATCATTATCCAGGTTTGCCATTTGATCGATGATTTAGATCCTGCTTGCTAGGGAAAGAACGGTGAAGGCTGTCCTATACCCAAATAACTTTTACCCTTATAGAATGGACGAGTTTGGATTTTGCACAGGTGTTTTTTTATCTATGCAATATAGGAAGAAACCAAATACTGCAGCCAAAACTTTGGAAGAAACGAAATAGGATACGTTGTAGCCTGGGGTTTACAGATTTGATTAGAATGTAATATGAAAGCCTAAAGGGAAATAAACTCGATTAATTTCGCTAAACCTGCAGCCATCTATACAATTTAACACAATCTGGTTGATAAACTTAACATTTTTTTTTTTTTTTTTGATTTTGCACTGGGTGTCTAGGAACAACGTCCCGACTAATCCCAGGGTACACAAGCTCTTGGCAAAGAGTTTCCCCCAAGTGCACCTTAGATAATTCAATGAAAAAATCCCCAGTCCGATAGCCCCTAGAGATTGTTTGAACTCAAGGGGATTTGAACCTTAGACCTGGAGGGAGCACACCCCCAAACCAAGGCCTTTACCACTTGAGCTAACCCCTAAGGGTTAACGACATTGAAAAATAGATGACCCACTGAGGGAACTTTATCCTTAAATCACAAAACAAATATTTCTAGCGGTCTTAACAGTAATAAAGCAGCAGGGGAAAAATGAATAACACCATATACTTGTGAAAACAAGGTTTAGGATAAGAAGAAATACAAGGTTGGGTTTTACTCAAGGGTTTACACATCCAGCCAAGGACCACTGGATTGAATCAACAATAGCAGGGAAGGATAAAACATCTCATAAAAAGCACACTGTAGACTTCCCCAGCCCATAGGAGAACATAACAAACTAATTTTTAGTGGCCATTGAGAGAAACAAACTGCCCAAATTGCTATGAAAGTGGTGATAGTATACGGATGAAGCAAAACTAGCAAAAAGAATCAGTAGTGAAATAGGATAGGAAGAATAAAAAAAATACTCACAAAGAAGATACAAGGTATAGAAAAAGAATATCAACTACACAAGAATTAACTATAGGATGCTGCACTGTGTTCAAATGAACTGAAAAAAATGAAGTATAACTTTCTAATATAAAACTACCCAAGGACCACTGGATTGAATCAACAATAGCAGGGAAGGATAAAACATCTCATAGAAAGCACACTGTAGACTTCCCCAGCCCATAGGAGAACATAACAAACTAATTTTTAGTGGCCATTGAGAGCAACAAACTGCCCAAATTGCTATGAAAGTGGTGATAGTATACGGATGAAGCAAAACTAGCAAAAAGAATCAGTAGTGAAATAGGATAGGAAGAATAAAAAAAATACTCACAAAGAAGATACAAGGTATAGAAAAAGAATATCAACTACACAAGAATTAACTATAGGATGCTGCACTGTGTTCAAATGAACTGAAAAAAATGAAGTATAACTTTCTAATATAAAACTACCCAAACACAACAAATAAGTGCTTTCTAATATCGTGAGCACCAGATAATGTATCTTGAGGATCATTTGGACACCAGTTCCACAAAGAGGCAAGCCAAAGTTATGGTTGGATCACCTAAAAGGATAGCCAGAATGGTCCCAAGGAACTTCACAATCCGCAAATACTTGCTACCTCTTCCACGTCTTCTAAACAAATTAGCTTGAAGTGGTAGCTCCAGCTCCAGGTTCTCCAACGCCAAACAGTTACTATCTTTAGGCCCATTTTTCCACCTCTCAAGCACCATTTCCGTTGCGCAATACACATGAAAATGGCAATTGTCACTCTTGGCCAAATAAGACCAACCAGGGATGCCCTTGACACCATTCGAAAGCTTCCTCTTCTTGCACCATAGGCACTTCTGGGACACCTTATTGCAAAGCCGGAATTTCACACCATCAATATAAATTTTATTCTTGAGGTTACGACAACAAGGGTGCAAATCCCAACCTTTTTCTTCACAGTGATAAACAAAGCCATTTATAGCCTGTCCGCATGCATCACAATACCTTTTGCAGTTTCTCACACAGCATCTTCCCGGAGGTTGATTAAAGAATTTGAAGGTGGATCCTTTAAAGAACTCGTGGGAAGTTGTGGGGGTAGTGAACATGCACTCTTCATGGAGATCAAAGTCACACAGGTCACATCTATATCTTGGTCCATGACCAAGCTCCAGGCATCCATCACACCTGTATGGCTTTCGATAATTCTTCAGCTCAAGCTCATGGTTCGGGTGGCTATCGTGAGTTTTCTTTGTAATTGTCTTCCTGACAATTTCTCCCGGCATCTTAAGTCGCTACCTACATGTAAGAAAAAGAAATTGATGGTGATTAATTGAGCGTATCATTTTCATATTGATCTTCTAACTCGCACAGCTGTACCATAAGAGAACAAGAGCGGTTCTATTGCTCCTAGTGCTATGTTAGTTGAATCTGGAACTATTTTAAGCATTTGGCAGGCATGTGATGGCTCTGGAAGCATTATAAACTTATATAGCAATAACATTCCTTGGATATATTCAAGACAGTAATTGTATGCAGCTTTGACAAATGATTTGCAAATGAAATTTTACTATGGCCAAAAAGGAAGAAATGAAAAATATAAAAGATACATGAAAAAGGGGAATCCAATGATACAAACGTAGAAAGGGATGTTTACCTGATTATGAGAAAGTTGATGTAAAGACTGTTTGCTTGATGCAGGAGGCAGAATTATAACTTATGGTAGTGGCAGAAAAGGCGATGTGACTGGAGAAGTGCGTTTGGATCCCTTTTTTATAGACAGAATTTTGAGCCTTTTTTTTCTTCGATCAATGTAGATTAGCCAAAGCCCCAAGCATCGAAGCTTCTTGGCATTGCGTCCCACTCAGATTGCAAGATGCTGGGCGTTAAAATGTCGGCGTTTACCTGAAGTCAACTGACTAGACTGGGGCTGGTATCTTCTGCATTGCAACTTCCCTACATTTACCTGGGCCGTTCAGTATTCCCACTTGGATGAGAAAACAATTGGACCTCTGAAGGGTACACAATCAGAACTTGCAGACTTGTGCGGTATTCAAAGCTGTGCCTTTGGCGCACAACACCCAAGCTTGGGTGTCACGCATGAAAGCCAGCGTTAACACCTTCTGAGTACTTTCAGTGTGAACAAAGACAGTTCATGATATCTCAAAAGTCCTATGTTAACGTATCGCCTGGTTTTACAATTTGTGATGTTTATCACAGAACAGGAAGATTCTGACACGGGACAGAGAGTTCTTAGACAGCCCAATATCTATGGGGGCCTTGCTTCTGCTACAAGCTGGAGCAATTATTTAGGTAGCCTGGATACTGATGAGATGATGGTCTCGACATTATAGTTTAAAGTCTGCTTATATAAATTATTGGTTTCTAATGATACGGTATGTTATAATTTGGATGAAAATATCACATATAGGTGGTAGGTAGGAATGAGCTGGGCATTATATCATTGATATGACAATCATTACCATATAATTACTCGATCAAGTGAAAGCCTCTGTAGCATGAAAATGTTAATTTATTCTTTCATTTTGACCTGTTTACGTATTTATATTTTTTTTAAGAAAATAAATTTAGTGTATTGATGTATTTTCTTATTTTTTAAAAATATTTAAATATATTAAAAAAATATGAAAAGAAAAATAAGAAAAAAATAAAAACCTACATTTGTGCTAGACTACTGCCCAGCTTTGAACTCTTCTTTCTTTTCTTTCAATGATACAAGGCAGTTTCTATAATACCCCGGTCCAGAGGTTCAAGAGTTATTATATTTCACTTAAAATCACATCTTGTAATATAGATATAAACTTTGATTTCTAAATTACATATAGATCTTATTGTTTTAAACCGACTACCTTAATATAAGTAAAATAAGACATCACTATGCTTTAAAATAAATGTCAACCTCTAAGAATATCAAATCGACAGAGCAAAACAAAACTACTAAATAAACTTTCTAATAATCAAAGTACCCTCTTTATACTTAATATGTTATGCTCACATAGTCTTACACATGTTTTTTATTTTTGATCATCAACTGAAATATCTAAAATATCTGAAAATATTGTGAAGATAATAAGTGAGTTATCAATAATTCAGTAAACAAAAAACATATTCTAGTATGTAAACATGAGCCTTTTCAGAGAGTTTAGTATGCGGAAACAAAAACTTTCATTTTCAGAATGCATATCCCAAAAACATTTATCAAAACATCAGAGCGACATTTCAAATTGTTCATATTCAAAGACTCTTTGGCATAATATGACTGAACATCTTCATCTTATCATATCATTGCATATCGTATCGTATCATATTATATACTATGTTTAACTCCTGTAGTAGGGTTATGTTATCCCCGGTGGCCAAATTAGACAGTATCAAAATGTGAAATTTTTCTTTATTCATTCTCGAAGTTCCAAGTGTGCACACAGGAAAGAATACGCAAAAAAACCATTTTATTTCCAAAATAGGTATACTCATATCAGAAATGTTAGTACCAACCATATTACAGAATCGGAATTATCATATCAGAACCAAAATCAGAATCAGAACAAAATCATAAAGTTATGTCAAAAGTTTTTCAGATGCATATTATATCAAATAGAGTGTTGAACATATTCATATCATTTTCACATAACCAAAAACAGATTTAGAACATTTTCATATAACATATATAAAATTTCCAGATTTCACATTCGCTCTTTTGCACATTTTAGAAACATGTCAAAATATTACTCATATTTACACCCGTCATGTAAGAAAATACCTTCTCTTTTATACATATTTCATGAGTAATGCTAAATATATAATTGAGGTTATTTTCACATTTCTTTTCAAAACATATCATGCACTTTTTTATAAATCAACCTCAGTTCATTTTTTTTATGCAAAGTCTAGCATAAGAACCTCACTTACCTAGACTCTTTAACTTTTTAGATTTTCCCACAACTGTGTCGAATAAATATCAATCGTCACTTATAAAATACACATGTAACTTATATTTCCAAATGAACATGTACTTCATAATTAAAATCTGAGATATAAAAGTTTATATTTTCTTAATGTCTAAAAATCTTCATAACCTTAAAATATCACCACTTTCCAAAATACTTTGATTTTCATATAAATTCTCCAAATAATTTCACAATTAATTCCTAAGATGATATTAACTCTATAATATTGACAATAAAAACATAAATCTAGTGCTCATGTGTTAGATTTTAATTTCCCGATCTCCCGTGAAATTTTCCTCAATAACCTAGCTTCCACAAATCGATACCACCTATAAAAGTCGCAACACCTAATTCAAGCATATGGGCTATTTAAATTTGCGTGACCCAACATATAATCATATCAGACCGTAACAATCAATTACAACATGACCTTAACCCATGACTCATCAATATTCACTTAATCCTATGTGACCAAAGGGAACTAATAACCAACTAAAATTATATCAAGGGCAGGTTAATCGAGAGGAAGTGAAACCCTACGGCGGGGTTGTGGTTTCCATAGTGGTTGGCATCTATGTGCGACGGCATCTCTGTGACATCTCATGGCTAAGCTACGTCCGTGTGGCATCGAGCAAGGAGGAGCACGAAGCTCACATCATTATTGACTTGGACGTGTCAGTTACAGGTGCAAACGTGGGAGGTGGAGTAAAAGCACGCCGATCAGACTAGACTGCTCTCACGTGAAAGGGGCTATGGTTCGGTTCATCCGTGTGTTTGCATAAAGCATACGAAAATTATGAGAGCCTTCCGTTGGTAGTTGTTGTAGCAATGCACAGTGGAGGACTAGAACAAAAGCTTGCTCTATTTTTCTTGTATAAAAATATAGGCTTGCCGTGTTGGTTTTAGGTGCGGAGGAATTGAGTTGTGGTGGTGCAATTGTGATGCTAGCGGTGTCTGTGCGTAGGAGGAAGGAAATGGTAATGGTGGCCTTGTCGTGGCTGAGGGAAATCTTCTGTGGTGGTCTTGCTGGTCGTTGGGCTGTGGGGAAGAGGCCTAAAGGAGGCTCACAATGTCGCAACGTGAACAGCGTCGTGTGGGAGAGTTGGCGTTAAGACTGTTGTTGAGCAACATGGGTTGTTATAAGTGAAGCTAGTGTACGGTGGGGCTGGATGCTATCGGTGGTAGTGTCAAGAGGTGCAGTGGTTCAACTTTGGCACTTTAACCATGTGACAGGGTACTAAGGGGGTTGTGGGGTTGCTAGTTTCCCATGGGCTATGGGATGTGTTTCCAACGAAAGCTTTGTGACGGTGGTTTACGATATAGGGCTATTGCCGTGGTGGAGAGGAGGGCTACGGTGGTTGGCAGCACGTGGTGGAACCTGACGTGGAAGGCAACATACTCAGTGTGGACTGGACTTTGCAACGACTATTTTTGGTTGTTCACGGTAGATGTGGAAAGAGTTTTGGCGTGGGAGGATGCAGTGTCTTGCAGTTTGGGTTGGCGTGAAGGAGATCAGAGTGCGACGTGGGGCTTCGAGTTTTGATTCTCTGAACATGGAGGAAGGGTGCGGCTTGTGGAGGTGTCGTAACTACTTGATAATCTGATAATGGTAGTTTCCAAAATGTGAACGATATGCTTGTACGTGAGAGAGATATAGAGGAAAGAAAATTGACGAAATTTTGGATGTGCGACAACCCTAATTGAGGGAGATAGATATCTACATGCATACATATATATTACATATATATATGGGTAACTGAAATTCTAGAGAAAGAAAAAGGAATGGACTTATAATATGCGAGTCATATGTTGAGTAATTAGACTTGGGCCATTTCGTGGGCTAGACCATTTTAATTGATCCAAGAATCTCTCGAGCTTGCCCAATATATATGTGTGTGTGTATTTTTTGGCCAAGTTTCCAAAATTTTCAATGGGACTATTCTCTAATTCCAAAATAACCCAACACGTCCCATAACTTTTCAGGCCAATTATCAAATAAATATATTTCACTTTGTCTATAAAATACTAAATGATTCTAACGTAATTAACAAATCCAATAAAATTTTATATTCTATCAAAATAAAATTTTGGATCCATAGCCTGTTCAAACTTACTCGATAAATTTCAAACAGACTTTTCATAAATATTAACCTAAATAAAATTAATAATTCGTGGGCTTGGACCAAGTGTTACAGTTTCAATCTAAAAGAGTATGCTCTCTATGGTCATACAATTAGTGTCGAGCTTAGTTGTTTTACATGGATGTTTAATGTTACGTTATTTTCTTCAAACTAGACCCTCTATTTTTCTTGAAAAAAATAGATGGAGAGGATCTTCATTCTCGCTATAATTCTCTGAGACAAAGAGATGCAACGGCAAAATGTAACGGGCAGTATTGTCGTTACATAACCACGTGTCAACTAGCCATGCATTGAGCCTCACTCCTCTTCGATAAATATTAGGTGGTTTTTCATCATTACGGATCACTTTCTACTCTTAAATACGGACTAGGTAGTTGCATGTGGGCTTTGGAATGCCGAAATCAAGATTTTAATGTTCAAAACATATCAACTGTAACGAATGACGGCCACATACGAGAGCTGACTTGACCGGATATTGGTAACCAGTGTCGTTGGCACTTGGCGTGAGTCACGACGAAATAAATGAATAAGTAATAAGTAGGGGAAAAAAAATAAAAAATAAAAACTTTCCTGAAAAATGTTAGGAAGCCAAATTCATAGCTTAATTTCTCACCACCTCTTTTTTAATAATATGTCCGAAACAAAGTGTTGAATATACTTGAAATTATGTTCTCCATGACAATCTTGTGAATCAAAGCATACATAGAAACAATATATTTTGTTGGATTTTGTGTTCGGTCATGGATATAGATTAGATCATTTAAAGTCGACACTTTTCAATTCCTCAGCACAGCAAGCATAGAATATGAGCTATTTTTTTTTTATAATATTAGTACTATATGTACTTATATCTTTACTTACAAGATTCATTTTGTTAGTTTTCTTTTAAATTTTAAATTTTATAATTTTCAACATATCAATAATCAACATGTAAATAAGTAATTTTTTTTTAAATTTTTCTTAAATATATTTACCATCTTCATTTTTATAAATATTACACACGTGATAAGAGATGAATATTAGAATTTTGATAAACAAACAAACTATAAATTATATACCAAACAATTAAAATGTCATGAGTCTTTATCTAGATTTTGAATCTAGGTTGCGGATAGGATCGTTCATCCGGCCGACCCGAGTTGCATACTTCCAACCCAGCTCGAAAGCAATTAGTTTTGAATGGTTACCAATTACTCGAAATTCCAAAATTGTTTTTTCGACCCGATATTAATTATGATCAAGATTGATTTTTCCAACCCCTTTGTGTGTGTTGACATAAATTCCATATCAGTAACGTAGGAAAATTTGATGACCATTCTATACAAAAATAGTAAAATGAAAATTGGAGACTCAACTCATTTTACTTTTCTGAAAAATAAAAATAAATAAATTTTAGATTAGTTTACTAGAAAAATCTGTTTTCATTATCTGCAAAAAACTTTCAAATGAGAATCCAATCTCTGATTCTATCTTGTTTGATCACTATTAGCAAATTACTTTTTGCATGAAATTTCAAACAAATCTTTGAGCATGCATGACGTATGCTTTAATCAATAACTTTTCTGAACTTTCATTGCAAACTCAATATTTTGGACCCATACCCCCACGCATCATGTAAGATATGTTGGACATCATTATATATAGTAAAAATAAATGATCCTACTAAAATGCCATTTATAGTTCCACATTTTTAAAATGCCTACTAAAATGACATTTTTAAAGTGCAAAGCCCCACTTACACAGCTGGACTTTTTTAGAGCAAAGCCCTAGTTTGCTTTAACTGTATACACCATGCATAACAGACAAGTTTCGGTTTGGATACCATGAATGTTTAATCTTAACTTATATAATTATTATAATTTTTTTAAAATTTCACACAAAATATAATAAATAATTTAACTTTTTTAAATCTCAAAATAATAATAATATTAAAAAATAATATTCTAATAATATTTTATTCAATTTTTAACTTTCACCTCAACTCATCTTATCATAACTTCCGCCTCCCCAACTCTCACTTACAATTATTGGAGAGTATTCACACCCGTGTAAATCACTAGCACCATTTGGTTCATCCAAATTTGTAGTATTTAGCAAACAGCAGCATGATTCCCTCTAGATATTGTTGACAAATTATTGAAGACACAAGTTTTTTTTTTTTTTTTTTCCACTATGTTGATACCCAAGTTCCAATAAAAATAAAATATTAAAAAAAAAAAAAAAAAAAAGCACCAATATCACTCATCTAAAGGCAAGAACCTTCTAATCATTATGTACCACAAAGAGTGCCAATACTACCGAGATTACGTCACAATTCATATGAATATGAGATGCAATTTACAAAAAGTGCCAATCCTACGATTCGCAATTTGAATGAGCATTTGAGATACAAGCACCACCACCTAAGTCATCAAAAACTACATTTTTCTCAGTCCCATAAACTTCAGTCATAAAAAAACTGTCTAATATTATCAAACCAGAGAGAATCAAACTCTATTTGGTTTGGTCGAATGGAATATTACCAAATAGATCTCCAATGAGACCCAAGTCGTCAGGCAACTGCAGCGCAGCCAAATAAGCATCAGAAGGCCAAAAACTGCAGAGAAAAAATAAAATTAGCCAAATCACCATAAGAAGACAACAATGGACTTCTACTTCAAATATAACACATATTGATATAACAAAGGAAGTGGAAAAAAATACCCCAATTGATCGAGAAGTTACAATTCCTCGTATTCTTCAACTGTCTATATTTATTCAAAATTATCTCTACGTGAAGAAAAAAATTATGTTAACAATATTAAAAAACCACATGAAAATATATGGTATTTCAAAATGAGTCTTACCATTTTCCAACTTGTAAATTTCGGTATCTTTCATTAAGTCTTGGGAGTCATAATTAATGAAGGAATCTTTCAATCAATTTTGAATACAAATAAAAGTTTTAACTATTTTTTGGGCCAAACAACTTCAAAATGAATCTAACATATGACCCCCAATGTTGAATGCTAACTTATAAGTAACAATAAATACGGGAATAGCTAATACATCTTGTGCTATATTGGTAATGATCGGATATTTATTTGAGTTCACATTTCACCACAATAAAACATTAAAGTCGGGTGTCAATCCTTTAAGGCTTCCCGTGAAATACTTATCAAATTTTGATTTGGACTCTACAACACTTTTTTATGCTTGATATTGGTGATACATATTATAGAGATAATCCGTATCATCATAAGAAGTGTTGATTTGGGTCTCACCAGCACTTGATTGACCCTTACTTGAATATTGCTTATTCAATCGCTCAATGATTTCCCTTAGTCATGCAACAAGTTGGGATGCTCGCTTGGGATCAAGAAAATCCATAAACCAAAACTCAAATACTTTCAACTTGGAGTGCGGGTCGAGTATAGTTGCGACAAACAAGATTTTGTTCACTTTCTCAAAATCTCCACAATATTTGTTATATTTTAATAGTATCCTTTCTACATTATTGCCAACTTCTTATCAACACTTTTATAAAATTTGTTCAGATGACTATATAATATAGCAATTTCTTTAATAAACAAATTTGAAGTTGCATAAGTCGATCTCGAAATCCATAAAGTAACATCATAGAAAATTTTAAAAATTGACTGTCTTCATCTCTTGCATCAGGTCAAATGCTACATGATACTTCAGAGTAACACTCAACATCAGATATATGGAGTTCCGCCTGGTAGAATCAAAAGTGTTCCGTTCCGTTCGTTTCACTTCGAGTCAGGTCAATCGGGTATGGAGTTTTAGGTCGGGTCAGGTTAACAAGCTAAACGTGCAGCGGCCCTTGTGAAATATAGAGAATTATCTCAGGCCTCGTTCACTTTCACAAAACTTTTCATCTCATCTCAAATAATCATTACAACTTTCTCAAATTTCTACATAAAATAAAATAAACAATTCAACTTTTTCAAATCTCAAAATAAAAATTATATTAAAAAATATATTATAATAATATTTTATTTAACTTTTAATTTTTATTTTAACTCATATCATCTCATCTGTAAAAATAAACGAAGTCTGTAGATCCCGTTTGTTTTCAGAAAATATCTCATCTCATGTCATCTAATCATTACAACTTTCATAACTTCTAATATAAAATAAAATAAACAATTCAATTTTTTCAAATCTCAAAATAAAAATAATATTAAAAAATATATTTTAATAATATTTTATTTAATTTTTTAACTTTAATCTTAACTCATCTAATCTCATATCATCTCATCTACAAAAACAATAGAGCCAAGGCTGATCACCCAACCATATTTCTTAACTTTATTATGAACCGTATCTAGAAATATTAGGCTCATCACTTCATCGTCCTACACGGTTAGATCTCCTACCCCAACCATACGTCATTAATATATCTCCTAAACTGCCGAGCCATCAACCCACGCCTAACTCTGCAATAAATTGTTCTGATATTTTTAGATCCTACCCCCATTTCTGGGATGTCTCATTCGAGTTTCCTGTAGGTTACCTTGCTTCTTTGCTTCTGCATTTTTTATTGCAGTCGTTGGCAAATCCAAGAATTTTCGTCGCTTGCGGTATTTGTGAAGTGGGTCTTCTCTCCTTTGCCCTCAAAGATGAAGGTCACTGTCGTTTCACGGAGTGGTAGAGAAGTTATCAAGGGTGGCCTTGAGCTCAGCGATTCAGTACGATTCTGTTCTCTTTCTCTTGTTCGTTATCTTTGTAATTCCTAAACTAGTGTGGGTTGATGTTCTTCTGTATTTGATTTATACTTCCGGTTCTGGGTCCCAAGAAATCGAAGACACTCGATTCATCTGGGTCAGAAGGTGGTGTTGAGTCCAATTTAATTGGAAGATTGATTTTTTTAAAACTTTCTTTAAATATCGTGTTTATATTCCTTCCACCATCGTTTTAACGTTTTTAGATGGAGCCCAGGGGATGCAGTTTGTGATATATATGTCATGGTGTTAATTTGCAGGCTACGGTAGCAGATCTGCAGGAGGCGATTCATCAGCGAAGTAAGTGCTGGATGTGGTTCCCTTAATTGTTACGTTTTTTATGCAGATTTTTAGCCTGAACAGCCAACTTCGCTTTGTTGGTCAGTTAATCAATGTTTAGCAAATTAGTTTAGCCTCGGTTGTTTTTGGGAGGTAATAGGATTACTTTCTACTAGTGAGTCTCAGTAGTTAATACTGATTTCATTTCTTATAAAAATTACCATAAGTTCCATAAATGGCTGTGAAATTGAACCACTGGTTTGCCATGGATCCCCTTTGATTGACCTTGTATTCAGAAAAGTGTGAAGGGCATCTGTTCTAGTTGCTCTAATGTTGGCCGTTTAATGTTCTTCCTTTCTTTAAATCGTCTTATTGAAGAGTTAAGCGAGACCCTTCCTTCTGCTCAAAGTTAATATTTGAACTTGGTTGTTTACACCTCATTGGCACAACCTTTCCCAGTGACAACTTGTTTATATGGATTTTCTTTGGAGGATAAAAACTCTTATTTGTATTTGTCTTGAAAATAGTTCTTCCCACGTGTAGCATATTGTTCAATTATTGTTTATCCAAAAAATCAGAGTTTTCAGGAAGTTTGTGCATGACCTTCTTAATTCAATTCAGTTATTTGTGGTTTGTCAGTGAAACTGCTATTTGTATTTGGTGTGAATTTATTCATACAGAAAAGAAATTTTTATACTTCATATTGCAATTTGTTTCCTCCTCTCTCTCCCCCTTGGAGTATATAATCTTTCTATCAAGAAAAATGTACTTTATAAGCTACTTTTAAAAGAAATCATACTTTTAAGTTCATTGCGTCACAATATTTATATGCAAAATCGGCTTTAGACTTCATGCTTAGTTATTGTTTCTGGACTCCTGGTGTCTGAACATTGCCTTTCCTAGCTCACCATGTTAGGTTTGTTCACTAGTTTTCAGTTATTACTTCCAATGGTTAGATTGTACTTTGATACTTCGTTTCATTTGGACCCCTGCCCTTGAAAAGAGAAGAATGAGTGCATGTCTAAGTGTTGAGTGCTTTGCATGTCAAGTGATATCATTAACTCAATTTGCCTCTCTTACATTAACAGCCAGAAAGTTCTACCCTTCGAGACAGAGGTTAACCCTCCTCCTCCCTCCAGGATCAAAGGAGCGGCCTGTTGTTCTTAGCTACAAGAAAAGTCTGAAGGACTATTGTGATGGAAACTTGGACCAGTTGACTGTAGTATTCAAGGACTTGGGCCCTCAAGTTTCCTATCGTACACTTTTCTTCTGGGAATATGTGGGTCCTTTGGTCCTTTATCCCATCTTTTACTACTTCCCTGTCTACCAGTACTTTGGCTATAAAGGGGAGCGCGTCATCCACCCAGTTCAGACGTATGCTTTATACTACTGGTGTTTCCACTACTTCAAACGAATTATGGAAACATTTTTTGTGCATCGGTTCAGCCATGCAACCTCACCGCTCTCCAATGTGTTTCGTAACTGTGCATATTATTGGTCCTTTGGCTCTTATATTGCTTACTATGTGAACCACCCGCTTTATAGCCCTGTTAGTGACCTCCAAGTGAAGATTGGGTTTGGATTTGGATTGCTTTGCCAAATCTTGAATTTCTATTGCCATATCTTGCTGAGGAATCTTCGCAGCCCTGCTGGGAATGGAGGTTATCAGATTCCACGTGGTTTTCTGTTCAACATTGTGACATGTGCAAATTACACAACAGAGATTTATCAGTGGTTGGGTTTCAACATTGCAACGCAGACAGTTGCAGGTTACAGTTTTCTTATCGTTGCTGCTCTTATCATGACCAATTGGGCCCTTGCAAAGCACCGCCGTCTAAAGAAGGTAACTTTTTTTTTTTTTGTTGAACAAATAAACTTTTACTTCTTTTTGGTGTATAACTGCCTGCATTCCTCATAGACTATTGGGGCCCCTTTTCTGATGATATCTCCACCAAAATTTACTCCTATCTAGATTGGGTTTCAGATGGATTTGGGTGAGATATTTGAGAAAGGCACCAGATTGATTTCAGCTGGGTGTTTATCACACATATCTAATGTCACATGAAATTACGGTAGTGTAGTATGTGCATTTAGATAGCTATGTCTATACATATAGATACCTATGCGCACTTATCTCACATATTTATGTGTTGTTCTTTTCTCGGGGTGTGGCAATTGGGTTGTATTAAGTGAGTAGGAGAGAGGGAGAGAGAGGGGGAAAAAAAAAAAAAAAAAAAAAAAAAAAAAAAAAAAAAAAAAGAAGAAGAAGAAGAGGCAAGCCTAGTTTCTTCTACAATGATTGAAGCAATGTTGAGGGGTACAGAACCAAAATTTGTTCATTTTTGGTTTTCTCAAGTTTGAGGGGAATGACCTCATCGTGTTCCTCAGTGCCCTTATGCTTTCGAATACCTTGATCTGTATTCTTTCAATGTCATTTGTTTTCATAATTTCACATCATCAAGAATAAGAAACTTTTTGACATGTAAAAAAAAGTTCTTATTTTGATCATTCAAAAAAAGGATTTTTTTTTTTTTGTACTGTTAATAAAGTTTCTTATTTTTATAAGAATTGCTGATATCTTTTCTGTTTTATCAAATTTACTCTTACCTTTGGAACCTTTTCATATGCAGCTATTTGATGGCAAAGATGGAAGACCCAGGTATCCGCGGAGATGGGTAATACTACCCCCATTCCTGTAAAAGTGACTGGTCATCATATTGCCTCTTGTTGCTCTCATTGGTGCCCAAATTATATTCAGCAGCAGGAATTCAAGATTGTAAGAGCTTCATTCTTATCAGACATGAACTTCAAGACATCTATTTAGACAACTTAGCCCCTTTCATTTGAACTACCTGAGGTCCCGATGATAATCCCAATTTATCTTTTTCTTGTTCCCTGTCTCCTGTCAGTTTGTCATAGTATTTGAACCCTACTGGTTTAACTTTTTATTGGATTAGCCTCCTGAGTATTTTTTTTCCCTATTTCGTTGGTTTTCTCTTTCTGGCCCCTAGAACTGAAGAAGTATTAAATTATGGCTTTCTGCGCAAGGCAATGAATGCCTTGGGATATCGAAGATGAACTATTTGCAAGATCTGGCTTATGAATGAACATTTGTAGTGATAGCTCAAAGAATGAGTTGGGATGATTAGTTGAATTTTGTCCAAACTATTTCAGCGTTTGCTCTTAGAATAGGCCATTGAGTAATGGCTGCTAATAATTTTAACATCACAGTACAAACATGTGCTGCATATCTGAAGGTTCTCAACTGCTAGTTCTATTTTTATGGAGTAATATTATATACAATTATGATTTGTGCAAGGACTGCGCACTCCTTTTGAAAAAGAGTGAGGTTCAGCATTAAAAAATTAACTTTTTTGTATGAGTTTCATATTTATTTACTTTTTTTTAAAAAAAATTGTGTAGCGCTGACACACTTATGACTTAAGTGCTTATAGAGTAGACTGCCATTTTCTAACATAGTGAGTCAGTGACCAACCTACCTCTCTGCGGAACAAACAGAGCTGAGGTAGATACAAAGGATAGATGCTAAGCAAGCCAAGGTGGGTTCCAGCTTTTAACTACAACCATCTGCAGAGCAAGAAGTTCACAAAAACAAACATGGAATTCGATACACTTCTTACCCCCAACCTCTCAGATGATTCTCTTCTTTACACTATGAATGCCGTGTACGCTTTACATTATATGAGAGAGAATAATAGAGTTTTTGATAGTGAGTTAAAATAAGACGAGATAAGAGTTGAAAGTTGAATAAAATATTATTATAATATTATTTTTTAATATTATTTTTATTTTGAGATTTAAAATAAGTTAAATTATTTATTATATATTGTTTGAAAGTTTGAAAAAGTTGTAATGATTTTTAGATGAGATAGCATGAACTCATTATCCAAACAAGACGTCATATCTAGCTCCAAGTAGACGCAGGGTGGTGAACAACTCTTCTTGGTTGGCTGGAAGGAAGGAGATATATTACATTGGATTATAGTAGAAAAGCATAATGTTGGCAAACCGAAAAAAAAAAAGGGAAAAATTTACAGACGGATGGGTTTAAAACCCAATTTTGCACCAGCTAATAAATGAATGACACGTAAACATTTTAAGAAAAGCTTAGCTGAACCCGCGTCCACCCCATTTCCCCTCTTTTCTTCTGAATCCATCTCCCTCCCTCCCTCTTCCCTCCAAATCTCTCCCCCTCTCCCATCTCTGCACGCAAGCTTTTCTCATAAACACCCACCACGACTCACGACAAAAGCCCCACTCGACGCGATGCCCACCACGACTCACACCAATGGGAGACTCTTTATGGACATTTGCTTCACGGAGTTTTGCCCTTTTTGACAGTTTTGATAGTAAAGTTTTGGATCTGATCCCAGCTTCTCCTGCCTTATGAACAAATCTAAACAACCAAGAAGAATAGACGTGCTACTCTTTCCATCCGGTTTGATAGGCTTGTTAGCTATATTTGTTGGAGGGAAATTGATAGTGTCCAGGTCAAGTGAGACGTCCACACAAGGGTCAAAGGTAGTTGAAGTGAATCCACAGGTCATGCAGGTGACATCTGATCTCAAGAGCCCAGAGAATACCCTATGAGCGATATATTGGCAATTCTCCATTATTTGTAAAAAATATTAATGATTTATATAAGAGGCATAACCACTAATAACCAAAACAAAACTATCCATCTTCTTAAATTATACCCACATTTTCGCTGCACTACTTCAAAAAGTTCAAGGAACTTTTTTGTTTATGTCCGAAAACTTGTATGTTCATTCATTTAATAGGATACATCCAGTCCAAACTCTCAATTGTAGATACTACATGAATAAGAACCAGACAAGCCTCCTTTTTCTTGGGAATTACATAAACCTAATAGATGTCTAATTTTAATTACCTCTACTTTGGTTCCATGATATGCCATCTTTCTCATGGATCCCATCTAAGACTGAAATGAAAAACTCATGAGCATCCTGCTGCTCATAACTTGCCAGATTTGCTGAATGCTGCCACCAACTTGAAACGTAAACAAAGTTTATCATATCAGAGTAGTTTGATCTCCGGAACTTAGTTATGGAGAAAAAAAAAAGGTTAAAGAATTAATAAAATATCCAGATCCAGGATCCCATCGAACAAAACCAATGACATCATTGTAAGTGATTTCTTGCAACTTTCAATTAAACTGTGTAGATCCTCCAAACACATAACAAGTGAGTGGGGCGTCGCGTCGAGTGGGGCTTCCGTCGTGAGTCATGGTGGGCGTTCCATAACAGGATTAGAGATGCGAGTTTCATGACAGGATAGAGTAGACACGCATCTATATTTAATCAATTAATTTAAATTTTGTTAAACATAAGTCAGTCGGTTAAAACATAACTTATTGTGAGATTTATTATAACTTTAAAAAATATCAAAATATTAATATTTTTTTAACATAGTTGGTATGAACAGTTTCCATATCAGCAATATATATTACATTGGATGCATAAAAAATAAGAACTATAAATAAATTCTCTCATTCAACTTCAACTCTAAAACTGGAGTCGAAGCAAATAATAATTATAACAAAAAAAACCGGGTAATAGAAAAAAAAAAAAAAAAAGGAAAGTCTTACAAAAATAGAGAAAATAGGAGTATTAAGTAAAGGGTGAGTCTACGCTTGAGAGCTCCCGCTACGGGCCTCTAATTAGGGGTATCAAATTATGTTAACGGATCGTGTTCGTGTCGTGTCAAAATATGTATATTATACTATATAGGTCAGCTCTAACACGACCCGTTAAACTTATTGTATCAAAATCTCAAACCCTAATACGATCCATTAACATAACTGATTGTGTCGTGTCAATTCGATTTGACCCATTTATGTCAATAGATTGAACAGATCTAAAATTAACTCGTTTGATCTAATTAAGTTTAGCTTAATTTTATATAAATGTTAAAATCACAATATCTATAAAAAATATATAACTCATTACAAATCCAAAATTGCGATCCAAATAATAAAAATATCGAAATTAAAATCCTAACAATTTTATTTTTTAGGTATAATAATATAATTGTAACTTTAACTTTCCTAACGGGCCAAAACGGGTTGACCCGTTATCAATCCGTTAAGCTATCATGTCTTAACGGGTTAACCCGTTTTGATCCGAACCCGTTAAGATTAAACCATAACCCGATTTTATCGTGTCTTGTTTGTGTTGGGTTAACAGATCGTATCACATATTGCCATTCCTACCGCTAAAGCATTTTATGTTTTTTTATTTTTTTTCTTTCTTTTACATGATTTTTTTAACATCTTCGAAAAAAATTTTAAAAAAATTATAATATTATTAAAAAATACTTGCTTAATTAAAAAAAAAAAAAAATTACCACCGGGAGTCCCAGCTTTTTCCTCGAGTGAAAGACAAGAAAATCGGAAACAAGAGAAGGCAGCAGCCATAAAAATGAAGTACCAATATAGACTTATATATATATAAAAATGTAAGTTCCAGCGAGGCAGCCAGCCCAAGCCCAACGGACGCGTTCTCTCTCTCTCTCTCTCTCTCTCTCTCTCTCTCTCTCTCCTCCTGTCCAGTTTAAATCCCGACTGTACGCACCACAAATCTGACGGTCTAAATTTCATCACTTGCCGCTTATATTGCCAGTTTCCCAATTGGCCCTCTCAGAGAGAGTTACCGGTTCTCCCAGTCTTTCTCTCTCTCATACGTACAGGCTGATTGTGGTGGCTCTCTCTATCTGGCTCGCCCTTGTTCTCTGTCACATCGCGAGAGGTCTATTCCCCTATCTCTTTCTCATCGACCGGTTTTGTTATTTCAATTTTCTTTGATCGGTCTCTTTCTTTTCTCGGATTTTTTAATTTTACTGAGTTGCTCGATTTCGTTTCTCTCCCGCGATTGGATTATTTTCCTCCTTAACAACAATGCACACAATGTCAATCACTTCCTGCGTGCCTTTGTTTTGATCCAACACATTGAATCTTAAACTGTTAAAATCAAAGTTAAGTGCAAAAACCAAAGCACCGCATAAAAAACAATCAGTAACATCCACACTAATGAAAAGGATGAAAGGAAAATGGAATTGTGAATTTCTTGGAGCGACAAAATTCAATCTCTCAAGAAAGATGACGAGGGAAGAACCGTAGAGGTTATCTTAAAACAATGAAAATTGTACCTGGTTACGAGGGGAAAATGCGGTATCCTTAGTAGATCTTTGTCTACTTAATACTTTTTATTGTCTTCTTGTATATTTTTGTGGTTGGTGTAATTCTTTAGCTTTAATTTGGAGTGCTTCATTCATTTTCTTGTTGCTTTGGAAAAAAATGATGATTGTCAGGAGGTGGCGTTATGACTATGGGGAAATCATCATTGCCTTGATATCTTTATCTGCGAGTTTGATATTTTTCCGTCATTATTTGATAACTGTTGGGGAAATTCTTCGAAGAATTGTAATAGTTTGTCAGTGTCCTGCTTTGTTTAATACTGTGATGTCCAATCTATGACAACAAATTGGTAGAATTATTTCCCACCCCCCTTTCTTTTCTTTCCTATCAAATTACCTGAGCAGAGTTTTGTTCTTCAATCATCGTGTCAGTGGTGTCTCTTTTACCTATATAAAACATTCTATGTTGTAAAGAAGGGAAATTCCATCATCGGTTTCTTATTGTGCTTTTTTTGTTTCCTGATCGATTGTAGCTTGTCCAGCAGGTAGTAGAAGATGGCAGATGCGGAGGACATTCAGCCACTCGTGTGCGACAATGGGACTGGAATGGTGAAGGTATTAATTGAGTACTCTGTGTTGTGGATTTTGCTATATTTCTTAATATACATACCTGTTATTGACTGCTTAGTTGAGTTGCTTTTCAATTGTTATGGAATCTTAGAGAACTGACTGTGATATTACGTTTTAGGCTGGATTTGCTGGAGATGATGCTCCACGAGCTGTGTTCCCTAGCATTGTAGGCCGTCCTCGTCACACTGGTGTGATGGTTGGAATGGGCCAGAAAGATGCATATGTTGGTGATGAAGCTCAATCCAAGCGTGGCATTTTGACACTCAAATACCCAATTGAGCATGGTATTGTGAGCAACTGGGATGACATGGAAAAGATTTGGCATCACACCTTCTACAATGAGCTTCGTGTTGCCCCTGAAGAGCATCCAGTTCTCCTAACTGAGGCTCCTCTTAACCCGAAAGCCAATCGTGAGAAGATGACACAAATAATGTTTGAGACCTTTAACACTCCTGCTATGTATGTAGCTATCCAAGCTGTTCTTTCCTTGTATGCAAGTGGCCGTACAACTGGTATGCAGTCTCATCACCATTTAGCAATGGATCTAACACTTACAAAAAAAAAAATTAATGGACCTAACTTATCATAAAAAGTAATGGATCTAATTGGAATACCTCATTGAGACTAACGTGGAGTCTTTTAAACCAAAACTCCATGTGTTATGCTATCCTTATTGCATCTAAACATTAAAAAAAAAAATGTTGCAAACGGTTTCCACTGTTCCATTGTTTATTGTAACAGTCAGTATTAGTGAAATCTGAATCTTGACAATGCTGTCTCGCCATGTCTCACCAGGCTAGGGGCCAAGTAGTGTTACCAAGGCTTTTGGCTCTTTTGTTCTAAAACTAATAGTTTCTCTGTCCCTACCTCTAAAATGGCAATGCGGGAGTCAGAAAGTAATATGCCACACCTCTATTTTCTTCTTTCTTGATGGATTTTGCCTTTATCTTGCAGGTATTGTGCTAGACTCTGGTGATGGTGTCAGCCATACGGTCCCCATATACGAGGGGTATGCCCTACCCCATGCCATCCTTCGTCTGGACCTGGCAGGCCGAGACCTCACAGATAATTTGATGAAAATCCTCACTGAGCGTGGGTATTCTTTCACCACCACAGCAGAGCGCGAAATTGTGAGGGACATGAAGGAAAAGCTTGCTTATATCGCGCTTGATTATGAACAGGAGCTAGAGACTTCCAAGAGCAGCTCTTCAGTTGAGAAGAGCTATGAGTTGCCTGATGGGCAGGTCATCACTATTGGTGCTGAACGTTTCAGATGCCCTGAGGTTCTGTTCCAACCATCAATGATTGGGATGGAAGCTGCGGGTATCCACGAGACCACATATAACTCCATCATGAAGTGTGATGTTGATATCCGGAAGGACCTGTATGGTAACATTGTCCTCTCGGGTGGTTCAACCATGTTCCCGGGCATTGCTGATAGAATGAGCAAGGAAATCTCTGCACTAGCCCCAAGCAGTATGAAAATCAAGGTTGTGGCTCCACCTGAGAGGAAGTATAGTGTTTGGATTGGAGGATCCATTTTGGCATCGCTCAGCACCTTCCAGCAGGTATGCGTTCACATATGCATTTTAACCTGGTTAGTTGTTATAAACACATACATACATGTGTGTGTATGTGTGTGTGTGTGTGTGTGTGTGTATATATATATATATATATATTGTTGACTACTGATGGGAGGATATTGCTCATCCCTTGAGTGCAGATGTGGATTTCAAAGGCAGAGTATGATGAGTCCGGGCCATCAATTGTGCATAGGAAATGCTTCTAAAATGTTTGAGAATAGTACCTTTGAAGAAACAAAATTACTGCTGCATTTCTCAGAAAGAACTTTCACTCTTGCTATGTTATCCTTTGACGTAATTTCTTATGCTGGAGTGGTGACTTTTTGAGAAGGCCAGAGGAGTTGGTTTAAATTATTGGTCCATTTATTTCACTAATATATATTTTGAGAAGCTTTTCTCATTTGACACTTCCATTTCATATTAGTACTGCTATTTGGGTTGCTCTTGTTGAAGTTTTACGTATTTTCAAAATTGTCTTCAAAATTTCGATTACTTATGCTTGAAATTTTAATTTTGAATCTGGAATCTGTCGGATAATACATTTTTTCCCCAAATATTGAAAGACATTCTTTTTTTCTTGAAGAGAATTTTGGCAACATTTTCGTTATTCTAACGTGTACATGATCTCGCCAAGAATAAAAAAGACTAACTCCTAAAAGAGCTGCTGATTAGAAGTAAGAAGAGAGGGGGCTCTTCGACTGGCCAACATTCATCCGAGTTCTCTCATTCATCTGCTAACAGCAGAGGTACTATAGTCTGATCTTCATTGCAACAAAGTGGATGATCTTCTATGGTATATCCATCTCCAATACCTGGCCGGGACTCTGAATCATTTTCTCGCTTTGTCAGCACCGAGTTGATATATTGTAGAGTATCTTTTGCTCTTCTAGTCCCTTCCTCGATTGAGAAACTTTTGCTTGAGGTCAGAAACCCAATTTCGTGATGTTGATGATCATTATAGTTAGAATTACATCTCCCATACGTTTTAAAAGATGAGTCTTCCAAGGTTGCATCTCCTGAAGAGGACCCGTGACAGAAGCTCCCAAACCGTTCAATCCTATGCGTTAGCTGGAAAGCTCTAGCCCTCTCTTCCTTGTGCAATTTTTCGCTTTCAAGAAGCTTCAATACCTTTTCAGATAAGTTTTTTACACTCAAGCCCCAGTTGAATCTGCATGTTAAAAGGGAGGGAAAAGTGAAACGAAGAGGCGCGAAGTATTGGATCATAAATAGTAAAGGAATAGAGAGATTTTATTTATGTATGCCAACCCTCTCTCGTCCACGTATTGAAAACTTGCCATCTCCTTAATAACATCTTTATCGCGTTGAAACTCCTTGGCAACACTCAGAGGTCCATGGGTTAGAAGGTATTCCAATAGAATTAGAGCATTATAAGAAACTCGCCAATGCTTTCTATCAAATTTCAAGAACCTGAATTCGCAACAAAAGAGAATAACATCTTACAACGCCATAGTTCAGGTAAACAATAACAAGAGGGTCAATCAACCGTGACAAATAATAAATTAGAGAGACCTCTTGTGAAGAATCTCCGTAATTCTCCAAAAGTCATCAACTTCAAAGGCAGCAATGGATATTACTCTCATAGTACGTGTGTCCGGTGGCCATGCATTTCCAATTGTCGCTTCTTCTGTCATTCTATTGGTTCTCATTCCCCATGAACCCATATCAAAAACAAGGCCTTAGAGTCCCGTATAAATAAATAAATATATGAAGAACAGCTTCAAGATAGAGTAATCTATCAAAAAACGATCAACTTAAAGACCAAAAAGAAACTTACAGTTCTGCAGGTGTAACGTAGGAAAGCGCCAACCGGGCAGTTTTTATCTTCTCTGTAAGGAATAAGGAAGCTTGTCTCTTGAATTCATGGAAAAAACCACTGTTCATGTTGCTGTTGTTCCTTGTTCAGTGGGAAAATTCATCAAGCTTCCGTTTCTCTTCATCTTCCTTTTCCTTTCTTTGTTTTTTGTTTTTTATAGGCTATTCAACAATTAAGCTTCAGAGTTAAGGGAATTATGAAGATAAAAAAGCTCACGGCAGGTTCTTTTGGAAGCCCTATCAACTACGTAAGAAGTGCAACCACTCCATCAGTCCATTGTATTGTTTACTGCAACAAATGACAACTGTTGGCTATGAATTGGAATCACACGATGGAAAAGATAGTGACCATTGACATGGGAACTCCTAAGTGAAGTTGGTTTGTCCACTTTCCAAATAAAAACCTTTTCTTTTACGAAGCACCCAGTTCCAAAACACAAGTTTTGATCGAATTACTGCAATTCTGACCATAAAGGTTGAGCCATGATGCAACCCCATATATGTGCTAGAAAGAATAAGTTAGATAAGGTCGACTTTATACGTTCACAACATTTTCTCGAGCTTTTGTACGGTCACATCCTGGATTGGGAAGGCAACCTTGGTGGTTGTGGCACCTAGGTGCGAGGAAATGTCTCAAGTTAAACGAGTGGTGGGAAAACATTCTGGTTTCTACATTGCAGACAAACACCGATCAGCGGATAATATTCTCCAGCTCCAGGGTTAAGAATACATCATTCTTCAGAAACGAGCCCCTACAGTCTGTTTGGCCGCAAATAGCGCTGCTCGACTAAACCATTACTACCTTCCCAAATATCCAATCACCAGGCTCAATATCATTGCGGAGCCAAGCCACTTTCCAACAATAAAAGAATAACTTCCTCCCTGCATGCTAAAAGTATTGTTCCCAAACCAAACATGCAAAGACATTGTTATGTACAAAAGTAACTGGTGTTCATCTGTTAGGACCACAGGCTTGGGCTGCCTACTAACATGTATTCTACATTGCAGTCAATGTCGTTAGCGGCGGGGAGTAAATGTACTGCTCAATTCAATCATTTATTTCTGGAAAAAAGACATGTCACAATCCGAATTTTGTCAGGAAAATGTATGAACGTAGAATAGAAGGGGTAGAAACCACCAAATAATTTCACAAATTGAACCCGCAAGGGAAGATCATGGTTTGCATAAAATATTCCCATGGCGAATGTTCTTGAAAGAAAAGATCTGTACCCCACGGCCTAATCAGGTCTGACACTTTTCTTTCTCTGGTCTTGTACTAGAAGATCGAGAGCCGCTGGAAAGATCACATTACTTTTTCAAGATGAAACTCCAAGATGAAGGCTCAAGTAGAAATTGTCCACATATGGGTCCGATATCCCACAGACATGAGTGCAAGCTCCCAAAGCATATTTGGTATGCTCAATGGATTCACCTTGGATCCAGGAATTTCTGACCAGTTCACAGATATCTCAATTATTGGGATACCAAACCGCTTGCACAGAAACACTAACTCGACATCAAAACACCACCTGCATCAAATCCATGTTGAAAATCAATTCCTACAACAAAAATCCGAAAAATGACATGGAAGAGGTAAATACATCCTCTATTCTATAAATGAGTATGCAATAGTGAGCATGATCTCAATGCAAAATTCCATGAAGAAAATTGCATATGAATGCAACTACCTCTTCAAACGGATGTTTTTGAAAAGCTTCCTTGCTGCAGCCCTAGTAAACATCTTAAAACCACACTGTGATACAGTTCATGTCAGAATAAAGATTAAAGCTTCATTGAACAACAGCATAAATGAAGTATTGGACTTTTATACTGTACCAAAACTGAAGGTCAGATAAATGCAAAAAGGAAAAAAATAAAATAAAGCAGATATACCTGCGTGTCACGAATTCCAGGACCTGCAGTCAAGAGCACCACAAGATGGAAACCCATCATCAAAAAGTTCCGGTACCATTTCCTCTGTGACACATAAGTGAAATGGTTCAAAGATGTGATTTATAAAACAAACTTGGCAAGAGAAGAGTCATAGAACATGTAAAGAAGCAAGCAGTATTAGCAACACTAAACTGTAGCCAGAGCCTTCTCCTCAAGATGAGCGCGAGAACCAAATGCGGCAATTGGGATATCAGATATCCTAAAACTTGAATTGCTAGCTGCTAAATCTCCATCATGACACTCCTTTCTGGCAAAAGCATGGATCTGGTAGGCATAACATCAGATAATTTGCAGAAGCTTGGTCAACATCTCCATAGACCTTGAACTAAGTTTTTCAAATAGCTTGAGTACTTGCAAAAAAGTGACAGCACAAAATTATGGATGATACAAACCTGATTTTCAAGTTTTTCAAGGTCATTAACCTTGGTTGCTCCATCCGCATCCAGCATCAGAAGCAGTTCACCACGTGAATGAAGCATTCCCTGTTTTACAATGCTTTCACAGGGACAAAGAGCTTCAATCAATTGTCATCACACATAAGGGAGAAGAGATGGAACCCTTAAGACATCAGTACATCTTCATAAGTGAGTGGTTTGAGTTGGACTCACTTTTCTAATTGCTTCTCCCTTGCCATGATTTCTACCAAGAAGGATAAGCCTCACTTTGTCTATAGTGTATTTCCTTACAAAGTCAAGAGCTACTCTTTTTGTCCCATCAACACTTCCATCATCAATAATCACCACCTGTTGAAGACCCATCCATTCGAAATTTAAGGAACAGTAGATAATAAATATCTGACATACTTTTCTAGAAGGATAGCAAAACTCTATTCCTTATAATAATGAACAGCCAGAGAAACTATAAGAAATATTTCTTCCTCTGCTCTCATTTTACCAAAACAAAACAAAACAAAAAGTTGTGTAAATTAAGAAGCAGGACTACGGAGCTGTTGAAGGATTCTCTTCCAATGAAAACGAGAACACAAGCAAACAGAAGGCAGTACCTCGTAGCTAAGAACAAGCCAAGTGTAACTTCAATGCATTAATGATGAAGCCAAACATCTCATTTTTTTTAGAAATATTGTTGTGCTCCAAAAAGAACTTAATCTACCATCTGCTTGTACAGTGGAACCCTCATTAATATTTGTTATACTTGCGTTAAAGAGATAGAAATAAAAGCATACCAAGTTGAGTTTCATTGACATTAAAAAAAAAAAAATCAACACAACACCAGATACATCCCAAGGTAGCAATGACAATATGATCATCCCTCATGACCAAGCTAACTAATTCAAAAGATCCAGCAAACAAAATGATCAAAACAATACCTCGTAAGAAAATGACTCATCCTTTGCTGCACGTTGTTCAAGATAACTACAAAGTAAAAGTACAAAATCACTATAACACAATATGTAACTCTCTTAGCAGTGGCCATTAACAGAAATTAATTAGTTACTTCATAGTTTCCTCCAGAGCTCCAGGAAGCCTAAGCTCTTCATTGTATGAAGGGATTATCAGAGATATATACTTCTCTGATGGATCAGAAATATGGGTGCAAGGAACCTGAAACAGTCCATCCAGAAAAGTCAGAATCACCAAAAACCACTACAGACGTCAGTTATAATTATCCAGAAAAAATTGCTAGCAAAATGACCTCGTAAAGTGAATCAACTTGCCAAGTAATGCTTCAAAACTACATTATATAAATAAAAAGACCCAGAGGATCTTATAATTCCTAGCAGAACTTTTGAAGTCTATACATTGCTCGCAATACTATTTTGTTCTTAAAATCATAGATCCTTCCACAAGACTTTCATAAGGTCAGGAAAGATCGGAAACATGATCCTATCATAAGCAGAGTTGGCTAGAAATTTATCGCTATTAATTTTTTCCGAGGTGATGGTGTCTCATTTAAAAAGACATAAGGCCAAATGAGAAACTGTAATATTCTGTATAAAGGGCGCGTTATCTAGGCCATTTTACTAGCAAAATATAGAAATATAACATACCGAACAAGCTCTGCTTGAGTTAACAAGCACGTGTAAACAGTGATAGAGAATCTGATAGAACCGAGCGACCTTTCTATTCAATTAGAGGTTTAAATCTCAGTTTGCCCAAGTAACTTTTTGCTCGACAAGATTCAATTGTAGACATCAACTACACATTTAAATTTGCTACATTTTTGTTTCCATAAATTTTGGAACTTATGCACCTTCAAATTGCTTGCTTAGAATGTAATTCATTTCATGACTCCTTCCCACATCAGTGACATAAGATTCCATCAACTAAGCCCATTCAAACTTAAAAATCCTGTATTATGCATTCTCCCCGACATAGATCACTGTTAATTGCTTCAAATAAATTTTTTTGGATTTCAAGACACGAACGAATTAAAAACCAAAAACAACTGGTAAGGAAATTTAGAGAATTTCAAATAGTGCCGAAACATCAAAACATACGCGCGCACATAAATATGTATGCATTTTGCAATGTAGATTTACCTGTTTCGACGAATCAGGGCCCTCGAAGACTGCGGGAGCTTCTACATGCCTAACAAAGAATGATATAACAAAATGAAAAGAAAATGGATAAAACATGATTTAGAAAAGGTTGAGCAGGAAAGGAATAGATTTCGGAAAGTGGGAGAAAACTTCTGAGGTTTTGGTGGAGGATCGGGACGTACGTATTGTTATTTCTTCTCCGATAAGCTTCGAAAAAGATAGCAGAAACAAAGCCAACAACAGCGACCAAAATGGGGGCGAGGAACAGCGCCACCAACGACCATAGAAACCCCATTCGCTTGCAGAGTCCGATTGCGCATTGGGCAGCTATAGGTAGTTAGGTACTCCTTCGGCCTTCCTCGTAAAGGTTAAAGGCCATGATCAGAAAGTACAAGTAATATTTAACCGGAAACAGAAGCAAATTAGCCCGTCTAGCTCAGTTGGTAGAGCGCAAGGCTCTTAACCTTGTGGTCGTGGGTTCGAGCCCCACGGTGGGCGTTTTTGAATTTAGATTCAATTATTTCAGTTTTGGTTAACATGTCTCTCAATTTGTCGTAATTGAAAAGCTGTTTATAACGTATTAATTCCGTATGATCAATTTTCATTGTGATGATGCTATGCAAAACAGAGATTGCTTCGTGTAAATTAACTTGTTAATTTGAAACAGGAGGTTTTAGGTGTTATTATTATTATTATTAGTCTACGTGTACTTAGTAGTTATCAGGTTGCATGTTTTGGACTAAAAAACTTATAAAATTTTTATTCTCAAATCTGTAGAATATATCTAGTAGAAAGATAAATTTTAAATTCTAAATCTTATAAATTAAATCTTATCATATAAATTATATGAACGAAATGCTTTACACACTACCTTAATAATATATTAACTGATCAACAAATTATGCAAGGAGTTATATAAATTGCATGGCATTATAATATATAAGATGTGAGGGTCTTGCCAAAAATTTAAAAAAATAAAGAACCTTAAGACCCGTTTGGATAATGAGACAAGATGAAATGAGTTGAGATGATTTGTGAATAGTAGTGAGATTATTAGTTAAAATTAAATGTCAGATGATATAAGATTTCATCTCATCTCTATATCCAAACGAGCCGTTAATTAACCTCATCATATGAAGTTAATTGGGACAGACAAATCTAAAGAAAGAATTGTACTCCAGAAGATCACAAGAACCCATTTTTCTCCCCGATTATGAGATTCAGTCATTTCTTATCATTGCCCTTTGAATTCTATATATATAAGTTCCACCTACATATCTACTACAACATTTTATGTTATACAAGAAAAGGCTCGATTAATTTGGTAAGATTAATATATTTGTCCAACTCCACCATTTTTTTTACTCTCCATCCGGATGAATTTGTATATGGCAATTATAGATATTAGCAAACGCTAGCTGTTATTTTATTTTTTTGGGTTCTAAGCAGCAGGATAAGGAATAACCCAAATTAGCTCATAACTTACAATCATTCAAAAGTTCAAACTTAAGACTCACGCACTGGTCACCACCCAATGTACTTGATCTTGTTAGGACAAACATTAAAAGCCTATAATATAAACACTCACCCTTTACCATATTCCATATGATTTATATTAATTAATGATCTATACATGAGAGTTGAGGAAGTGCACAAATCCTTGTAAATATCAAAGATCACTAAATATATAATTGGCTTTAACTGCAAAACCCTGCATTCTAGAGAATTAAAATCCACAATCAATGAAAACTTCTAATTATATATATAAATTTTTGTGCCGTGCATGCATGAAAATATATATTTCCTATTTGTATAGTTTGTTATTCCTGTAAATGCAACTGTACATGACTTCCTTTAAAGCTGATTTATTTAAGCTACCCCAGAATGACAGAGATGAGCAAGATTCCTGTGAAAAAAAAAAAAAAAAAGGTGGGTGGAATGGGGCCATCTCGTGGCATGATTAAGACCACGACAGAGGTGGGAACAAGAAAAAGAACAGTTTTACTTTTCCCTCACTTTTGTAGACCATAATTCCTGGGGTGGAGAAGCTGGCCCTTCACCTCACTCCATTTTCTGCTTTTTCCATCATGCCAAACAGCCTTTTCCCTCACAATTCTGATGACCATTATAATCATTATCATCGCATCCATCCATGCATCACACATCATTGCATGCATCATCCATTACAGAGCTTAAGGTATTTGAGGTCACATATTTACTAGAAAGTATTTTTTTTAACCTTTCGAGAAACTTGGCTTTATATAATGAGTAATTAAATTAGTAACACCAGGGCACGTGTTCTAAACCAATTACCGGGATGCATGTGGAGCTTCGACGTTTGAGTTCACGGGCTATACATCTCAGCACAAGTTACAAGAGAGCAGTAGTACTGCCGGAGGGAGGGAGATTTGGATGGACCTGAAATTGTGAGATACCAGCAGTGCAAAGATTTCTTTCATGTATTCATATGCAATTGGACTCATGTTCAGTTTTTACTGTTAACATCGTCATCAAATAGTAAACATGATATCTCTCACGCTTATAAAACAGTAAACTAATTAAGCACTTGATCAATATTGCCAAGGGGTTTATCATGATGATGTTATGTTGTTGATACAAACATGATAGATTAACACTTACGTCTATGGCAACTGGACGGATTGAATCTAGTGCACCAAGATCCCGGATATTGGAAAGTGTTCGAGTAAATAACCACACATTAGTACTCAAGTTGCTTTTGGGTTTTGATATATATAGCCATGTGTTATTGTTTGTTAGAGAAAAATGGAAGAATATTGAAAAATAGAATATTTGATGATCAAGCAGAAATTAACCCAGAGGAAATATGCTAATCATGAATAATCATTGATTTTCTCCAAAGAAAGGGTCAGAAAAATAACTATATATTTATACGACTGTAATTCAAGAAAAGAATATATAATAGAGTCCACGCCTGGATCTGTCACTTACCTCCACTTCAGACTCAGAACAGGTCAGTAACATGTGCCACACTGCAAATAAACAGATATATTAAAATACAAGAGACTAGTTAATTCGCTAGAATAGATCAAAGTAGCATTTATTCATACTAAAATGCAGTTTCTTTGATCTTAAAGAGAAAAATAAGAAGTGCAATGAAGCTATTACAAGATCTCTAATAAATGAACCAATCCCCCGTCATAATCATAGTAAGAAAAATTCCAAAAGAAGTCAACCAGATTTTAGGAAAAAAAAAAGAGGCTACAATAATATGACGCAGATGATGATGTTGTTGATGATAAAGACGTGGAGAAGAAGAAGATGATGACGACGACGACGATGATGATGGATTTAGAAAAATTTAAAAAAAAAGAAATTTGCCTAGTGAACCATGGCCACAGGAGGCGCATAGCTAATGCTTCTTTGGTTGGGCATGGCGAGCATGGCAGTGTGGTCAAGAAAATCCTTGAGCGCAACCACAGACTGTAATATCGTCCTTAGATCATCGGCGCATGAGAACCCGAAGCAGCCCACTTGCCGAACCGCATACACATAAAACGTAATGCAACCTTTTCTGAACTTAAACCTAGCCATCTCGCACCCGGTCAAGCCCCTGATAAGCCTCTTGTTCACTTGTCCGAGCGGTATCTCCGATGGCCAAACACGGTCTGTAGCCGTCTTCATGATCTCCGATTCGAAGACGAATAGAAGTACTTTGGATTTCTTCGTGCCGAGGCCTAGTGTGAGGGTGTGCCAGGCATGGTGTGCCAAGATCGTGAAGTTTGTGGGCAAGAAAGCAGTGGTTGAAGGAAAAGGGAGTTTATTGTTGTTGTTGTTGGGTTTGGGGTTAGTTGGTGGAAAAGAAAGGAGCTGTAGAAGTTCAAGAGGCCTAGCCCGCCGGATCGTGAACGATTTCACGATGAACTGGCCGCCGAACCGGAGACCCTTTACGTCGGAGCTCGGCTTGAAAGAGAAATCTGAGTTTGGTTTAGTGGTTTGGTCATTTGGGTGCTGGTGCTTTTGCTTCTTGTTCTTGTTCTTTTCTTTTTGTTCCATGGTCTATCTGTTGAGCGGGGGTTTTGGTGGTGGGTTTTGTTTGTGTATTAGAACAAACCAATCTAAAGCTTTTGATGGAATACAAATGTAGGGGTTTTTCTTTTTCTTTCTTCTTTTGAGAGAGAAAGAGAGAGAGAGATGTAGAAACAGGGGTACTACGTAATTGACAACCACTTCACATAATATTGATTTTCTTTTTCATTTTCTATTCCTTTTTTTATTAAGTTTATCTAGCTTGTCATGTTGTCAAAATGTATATGGTTCTTATTAGCGACATACTATTTTAAAAGTGGGCGTAGCTAGGTTGGAGTTCTTGAGTACATTCCCTTTTTCTTCGAGAAAAAATCATTCTTTTCGTTTTTATTTTTTATTAGTAGTTCCTTTATCGGTCAATCAGTTTATGCATCACCCTTGTCCTTGCACCTGATCAACCTCCTCCCCACCCCCCCAAAACCAAAAAAGGACAAAAAAATGCAAAAACACGCATTCACCATGGATGTGTCGGGTGTTGCATTGCTACAGAGTTTTGTTTGATCACAACCATCCACAGAGTTGATCATTGGACATCGCAGAGATTTTGCAATATGTTCAAAGTGACTTGTGTTTGGTTACACCCAACTCATTTCCAAGGCCAATGGCAGATCAAACTATTCAAAGCTGATACAGAACAAAGTAAATAAGCATTACATGTGCAGTTAGATGATTTTGAACTCGAAAATGATGATTGCCCTCTCAATATGGCATAATGCACACTAAGTGAGGATTTGGGACCACATTATGGTATCCCATATATAGGAAATTGATTTAATCAAGAAGTATCCTGTTTCCCGCAATCATAATTAAGGCCATTTTTTAAAGTCCTTGCATTGGACGGCATACTCCAATGCAATATTTCAGTCACCTAGATTGAACCCATTTGCGTACGTATAGCAACATCATGTATATATAGATATTTTCTTACAAGGTCAAAGTAACGACTAAGCATGCCAATTAAGAAGAAAAAATATAGGATTTAGAGTACCGTACGTATAATATCATGCTTTGATCTGTACGTCTTAATGAATGGTTGGGATTGGCCCCATTCATGTACTCGTAACAGGCCATTTGGTGGAAGATGTTTAGAATAAGATGTTTAAAAAATAAATGTAACCTACAAAGAGAGGAACAGGCAACAAGAAGTGGTTGCCTTTGGTACTTCTTTCTCATGAAACAGAGGGGAGAGATAAGGCTGGCTTACCTCATTCGATGGACAACCCAAAAGTCTTCTCATCACAGTTGTTTCCTTCCAAAGGCACCATTGCCTTTAATGATTCCATGCGCAAGAAGTTTCAGAGGTCCTGAGAAGACCAACCAAAAGCAATCATTCTACCAAGAGGGGCCACTTCGATGGGCCTATCGAGCATAAAATTTCTGGCTAGCCAGTTTTTTTCCCCTCGTGAAATACTTTGCTTTTATTTATTATTATTATTTTTTTATATTAAAGATCGAGAGAATTTCGTTACACAAGTTGAACAAATAATTAGAGATAAAATAAGAAAGAGAATATATATATATATATATATATATATATATATAGTCGCAAAGTGAATTCTCAGATTCCAATTATATAATTATGTTCTTGCAACATGTCCAACGTATATATATGCACTTGATGATGATCAAGGGTTTTCTTTTTTCTTTTAAGTTTTACCATTAATATTGCTTTCAAAAACTGTACGTGAGATTGTTCAGACCTAAATCTTATGAAAGTTTGTCGGTTATAGCATGCAATTGATGAGAGGTACATAATTAGTTGGCTAATATTAAGGGATCCAGCGACGTTTGCTCGGGTTCATTGAGAAGCCTAGCTATCATCATGCAGCTTGAGTAGTACTAAGCTTATGTCTAAATCTAGTTAATTCACACCAAAGCTGCCAATAGTCATCAATTATATATAAAACGATCGAGAAAAAATAAGTGGTATTCTTGCAGAAATATACAGCCAATAATCGTGTGAATATAATTAATTTGGTGATGAACAAGATCACCGTTTTTTTTTTTAATTAGAAATAAAAAATATTGTGGCAATCTGAGTCTGTCAGCGCACTAATTACGTGTCTGCAATTGCATTAATTAAGAAAATGCTATATGTCCCGGTGTGTGTGTGATGATTCCGACAATTTTTTTTCAAGAGAAATACCTTCATTCATTCATCACATTCATCAAAATAAATTTACATTTATGACTAGTTACATGAAGCGATATCTCCATGTTAACAATCTGAAACTCCACCAATATACTATTAGATTAGTCTAAATTTTATTATTGCTTATACTCTTTAGAGACAAATATCCAAGAAATAATATTCTGCCTAAACAGAGATTCAACCTCACATTTCATAAAAATATAGGATTCGAACCTATATGGGTAAACTGTTCAAGAAACAAACTCATTTTTTATTAGAAAAATAATTTACACACAACACTTTATACAACTATATTTTAAATAAGGGATATTTTTATAAAATATCTTATAAAAGTAATATAATTTTACAAAAATATCTTCATTTTATAACATTGTTGTGCAATGTGTTGTGTGTATATCATACAACAAGAAAAACAATAACAAAAAATGATGGATTACAGTTTAAATCAACGACGGTAAACTTTGACGGCATATGAAGGTAACAAGTTTATCTCTTTTCAGCCACAAAAGTCAGAGCTAAAAGATTTGATGGTGACGATTCCGATGGTCCTGTACATATGACGAGAAGAGCTGCCGGTGATCCCATAATGTTTATAAAGAAAATTGAAGGGAATTAAAAAAAATACATAAAAAAATAAAAACAAAAATGAATGCACTGATTGGGATGAATTTTCGATAATTGTAGTGCTACCAATAGAGCACTGACAATGGCTTATGCATCTTCATATTTACATAATATCTCTTAAAATTGGTCTACATTGAATTATGCTTCTTCAATATTTTACATAGGTATGAATAGTATTTCTTCAAATTTAAAGAAATGTTATTCACTCTCCAAACATTATTTTACTGTTTTTCTCTCCTACGGCCTACCCTTTTATCTCTCTCTCAACAATAACTCAAACAAAGAAATCAAAGAGAACCGAACGGAATTGATAATTACTTATTTAAAGCATATCAAGAAAAAATAATTTTAGGAAAAAAAATAAAATAAAAACTAATAATATTTTATTTTTATTTAGTTCAAAGATGCATAATTAGGGTACGTTTGAATCTCAAATCAATCTTAACTCATCATTACAACTTTTTTAACTTCCAATACAAAATATAATAAACAATTCAACTTTTTCAAATATCAAAATAATAATAATATTAAAAAATAATATTATAACAATATTTTATCATTTCAACTCAGTTTAACATCTAAACGCAATCTTAATGTAGGAGTTTTTTTTAATATATAAAATTAATTTTTAAAAGATATGATTTTATATATATTCCTTATATCTTAAAAGCGGCTATACACAGATGAACAAAAATGAATAATCTTTTTTTTACATTTTCTAAACCGCTTATGCCCCTGTGTGACTATAATTACGATTGTGCCCTCTTGTGTTCTGCTTTCCGATTTCTTTCATAGCATTTCCCCGCACTTTGCCAAATCCAAAATGTCTCTCTTTTGGTTTGGGGAGAGAGAAAGAGAGAGGGAGTTGCTGATCATGCGTGGGGGAAGGGGAGGAGCTATGGGTGACTGGAAGAGCATGGGGTATTCGCTGAAGGAATGAGAGTTCAGTGGTGGTGGTGTGGTGGCGTGGGGACGGCGTACGTCGGCGGAATGGTGGAAAAACCGTATGAGACCCATTCGAGAGAGGAGGTTGCGGGGAGACGAGGGCTGCCGTGGGGGTTTCAACAATGGCTTGGGTCCATAGGAGTGGTTGCCGAAAGAAGAGGAGCTCGGTCGTGGTGGTGCGGTGGTGTGGGGACGGCGTACAGTGGCGCTATGGTGGAGAAATCATGTGAGACCCATTCCCTAGAGGAACCCAGAAATTCTGAAAAAAAACTCTCCTCCTTCATCTTATCTACTTTCAATTTTCTCTATAATTTATATTGTGCATGATGGTGTGAATCTTTTTTATGCAAGCATGTGGAGGCTAAGTTGTATGTGGGTTTCTTGACGATCTTGGGAATGGGCTCTGTTTGTAGGAGGCGGTGCTTGCAGTGAGTGAGAGACAGACGAGAGAGAGGGATTTGTTATTGCAATGAAGACAATCTTGGTTCCTGGGCTTTCTTCCTTCTTTGTGTTGGCCTATTTGAGCTCAATTTCAGCTTTACCTTGCAATGGACCCTATTCTGATTCTTTCAAGTCCATTATAGGTCTGCCCTCTCAACTCTCTACAATTGACATATGTTTAGGTTGAAGTAATTCTTCTCGTTTTTTTATTTTTCTTCCCTGATCGGCGTATTGGGTATGATCTTAAGTGTTGTTTTGTTTCTTGTTTGGTTGTTGTGAAAATTGAGGAAAACGGAACGAAAAGAAAATTTCAGATATTACTATCACTTAATTATTTTTAACTTCTTCTTGGATCCAATAAATCATAAGTTTTTTTCTTTTTAATGTCTTCCTTTATTTTCTCAGCAACTAAATGAGACGTTCAGACGTACGTTTTCCTTTCTTGTATGAAATTTATAATATCTAGACATTGAATACATGAAAAGGTTCGCAATTTCCATAGGAGTTTTTGTAGCTTTACATGTAGACTGCTACTTTGGAGCAATTGACTCAGAATTTTACAATTATGTTGTTTTTCGTTTCCTAACTATAATGTGTTTTTCTCTATTAATACATATTCTTTTGCACTCCAATAAAGTTGATTCAAAATTTTCTATTCTACAACCAAGACCATGTTTTGGTTTCGCTAATTTTAAATTTCATTTTACCACTTTTCATTTTTTATTTTCTTCGGTTGCATTGCTTCAATTTATGCAATGAAGTACTGTCATCATCACATAGATTTTTCATATTTGTTTTCACCTGTTAAGTGTAAAAATTGAGTCCATAAAAGATTATCCATATACCACTTATTTTACTTATGATTACGTTTTTTTTTTTTTTACACAGCATTTTTATATTTTACAAAATAACTTATTTTTCATTCAACCGGCTAAATGTGCCTCGCACATTGCCCCACTGCTACTATATATATGAATATGTATATATATGGTACAGGCTCTTAGAACTGCTGGGACGAATATTGTAGGCGGGGCCCGGGCCCCCCAAAATTTCAGGGAAAAAAAAGAAAAATTATGTTAAAAACTACATAAAAGTTGGCTCCCAAAAAAATTGTCAGCTGTACGTTTTGCCCCAAATTCGATAAAGCGAAATCACATCGTGCAACATTACAATTAGTTTGATCAACCTTATTTTTCAGATCTAGATTGGCCTATAATTTTTTATTTACGTTGGATATTAAAAACTACCGAAAAGGCCAATGATTATTATGGACTGGTTGATAAATTGAATCTACTTATTTTAACACTTCAATTTTATTAACTTGGCTTTCAAGCTGATTAAATCTGGACGTGATCTGCATCAATCTATAGCTATAATAAGCCATGATATTTTGACTAGAGGTGCAAAACGACAATAATTTAACAAACTTCATTGATTAGAGTTCTTAATTAAAGTAGATGGGCGAAACAAGTTTGATAGGCACGTTAATTAGGTTTGCATGATTTATCATGATCTGATCTGCACTTGTCGCGAAATCATGAGTTACTTTATTTCCAAGTTAATTTCCAGCTTGATCATGAGCAAGTATACGTAGCCATCACCACTATTTATAAGAATGTTTGAAACTTCCTATTTCTGGACTACTGGAACATTCATGCAAGGAATTATTATTCCCGCCGTGAACTATAATAATTTATTATATATACTAGTGTGTTTATATATATATATATATATATATATATATGGGATTTTCTGCTTGGTCGATCTTCTTCTATTAATTAATATATAAATGTACTGTATGTATTGGAGTACTAGTCCCACCCAATTAGTTTTTAATACAAATTAAATTAGCAATATTCAGTCATATTTTATATATATATATAATATGATAACCGGATTATTTAATAAGTATCACAAGTTTGGGCAACAGACACTATATATATATATATATATATATATATATATATATATATATAGAAGGCTCTCATGTGTACGGTTATATATATCTTTCATGCACAATGCAATGTTACAGCTAAATATCCAACAACAGAACAAATAAATAATTGAATGTCATTAGTTTCTCCGGTCAAGTATATATACATATAATATATATATATATATATATATATATGTATGTATGTCATTAGCGACGAGCTCCCATGCAGTCAGCCTTACATGATCCGCATCCTGATCCTTTTTCAATTCTTATGCAACGTATTTACATGTGCCATGGCCTGAACAATATCAACAAAAATAATATATATTAAAGTTTTGCTTATAACATTTTCAGTCATGCATGCATGCTTATAATGTGACATATTTTAAATGATTATTAATTTAATTAAGGAGTAATATTAAATTAGACTTGTGAAATCAATTCAAATGTATTACATCAATAGGTGTGATCGATTGTGATATTAAAACAATTAGAGAAATAATAATTTTTATAATAAATTTTGTCATTTTTAGACCCTATGGTTGTGACACATTAATTTTAAGAAGCTATCAATTCAGTTTATAGACAGTTATTAATAAGATGCATTTTAAGTGAATGCACGCTAGCTATATATTAAACATATCATTTCAATTAAAACCGTTACTATATATTATCTAATCATTAATCACTAATGTTTGTTTTGAATTCTTAAATGATGATTGATAATTTACTATACCCGATTTCTTTTAATTAGAAATTAGGAAAAAGAACAAGCATATAAGTAGGCTTACTTGGGTCAATGGAGGTGAGGACTGCAGTGTGGGAGAAATCACAGTTGTAAGGATGGCGACCAGACTTCTGATAGAAAGCATTCATGACGAAGGATGCGTGGGACCTAACATCGTTGGGTTGGAAGCAGGCTCCCCCAGCTTGTATGGGCCTGCAATCCACCCCTGAGCTGCATACGTAGTCTATGTTTGACTGTAACGCTGCATTGCTTGCATCTCTTTTCGGCACGCACCACCTCTTAATTCCTACGGGTGCTCGTCTATTACCACGACGAGGCTGCATGCATGTTACCGGATATAATTACGATCGATCGTAAATGAAACGACATTATTTACAATTTTACACTACCAAAACAACGAGATCTGCTCAGCTCATGCGGTAAAATTAAAGCTCGGGAACAGAAAAGTCTGAAAGAACTAAAAAGGAAGCCAACTTCATTTCCTCAAGAAATTAAAAAAGTTATTCTTGTTCTTTTCTTTCCTTTACGAGACAAATTAAACAAGTAGTGAATTATCATACCTGCGGCTGCGGCTGCGGCCGGTTGCGCATAATCCCAATGTCATAAATGGGAGTGAAATCTGGCCTGAACAACCCCCAGTTCCTCTCAGCGGTCGGACCGGGCTTAAGGTTTTCGTCGAACATGGAGAACAAGTAGGTCTCAAACCTTCGGTTGGGCATCAACGGCGTACCCCTGCGTGAGCTGACATGCCTAACTAAGTGCCCGTTAAACAACGCCGCATGCGTCGTGCTACAAGCCTCGTAGCCGTCGCAATTGGTGGGCCAACCTGTCTCTCCCACTACCAAGTTCACGTCCCCGAAACCAAGGGCCTTCGTGGCTGAGTGGATGGCGTCCATCATGCCGTCGAACATGTTGGTGTAGGTAATGCCGGTGTTCTTGTCGTGGATGCCAGGGTTGCGCTTGAAGAGGGCGTAGTTCGCCATCTTCGGGGAGTAGGCGAAGTAGGGGTAGGGGTTGACCATGAAGGGTGCCCCGGTTTCACGTAGAAACTTGAGCATGGGCGCGAATACGAGCCGGTCGTAGCCTCGCCTGAACCTGCCAGCACTCGGCGGCTCGGAGATTGAAAGTATTCCAAGAGAGTGAGCAGATGTGACCTGGTATCAAATGGAGAAGACAATACTTCGATATTAGAGCTTTGATCGCTCAAAAGTCGCACAAAACATATATATGTACGTAGTGATCAGTTTCTATAATCTTATGATCAAATCAAGCCTTCAAACCTTAATTGTCTTAATTCCGGCGAGAACAAGGGCCTGGTGGAGAGTCCTCATTGTGGGGACGAGGTGGCTGATGAGGTTCTTGTCGGCGGTGGCCATGATTTCATTGCCAACAGCTATATAATTTATCCGTGTCCTTGGGTGGAACGGGGTGATGTGTGTCGCCACCCACTGGCGGGCGTTGGCAAGGTTGGCGAGGGCGGGGATCTCCCCGTTGCCAACAGTCACGCTGACAGAGATGCCAGTGTTGGCAAAGGCCCTGAGGATGTCGGGGTTAGTGTCGAAGATTTTGACGCGGTCAATGATGGTCTGGGTCTTGAGGAAGTTGGCCACTTGGGCTGGTGGGGGAAGGTTGTTTCCTAGAGTTCCATAATTTATGCCGATGGAGTATGCGGTGGTGGAGAGGTGGAGGATCAGGAGGAGAGGGAGCATGGGGTGAAAGATGGCCATGCTTTGCGGGCGGGGAGCCTTGGAGATAAAACAAGGGCAGCAAGATATAGATTTGTGTTGTACATTTATATGTAGTGTGGCAAGGGTAGAAAGGAGATCGAGGCCCGAGGGTGACAACGATTGCGTTAGCGTACAAGGCGCTTGGATAGCGATTCCAAGTCGGGCTCCAGCTAACAAGAGTCGTATGCTTAATTAAGACTTGCGTTTAACACCAAGTCTTCTGGTGTATGAACCTAATAATTACTCTTTTTTAGAGAAAGTTGAAGTTTATGCGCGGATCACGTACACGGTACACGGATAAGACAGGTGTGATCGCTCGGTGTTTTAGCGCATCAAGCGGTTTCTAAATTTGCGGATGGCAGCCTGCAGATGCCACATTTAGAGAGCCTGCCAGGTACATAGGTGATATGTCAAGAGGCATATATGGGTTATTGAGTTTGGGCTCTGTTAAACTGAGTTTCTTCGTTTTTTTTGTTTTAACCAGAATGGGTTAATGGTTTCGTTTGGACTTTGTTTCTTGTTTGTTAGTCGAAGACTCAAATTAGGCTATCGAGCCCAGGCTTGCACATGCAACGGTGAATGAGATTTTGGGATGCGTCCAACTTGCAACATTGAAATAGTTGTGTTTTGAACAGCCGTTTGATCCTCTAAGAGTCAGAATGGTCTCACACTTGGGGTGAAAGTCGATTGGGATGAGCCGAACATGCTGCTTAAAGTCTCCTTTATACTCTCAGAGTGACTCTAGACGAAGTATTTTCAAACAAACAGTTTCCATTCATTTCCTCTTATCTTTGTAGATCAATCAGGAAATTGAAGCGTATGTGTATTGATACTCATTATGTAACACCCCGGTCCCGGATGGATCGTAGAGTTACTTCCTGTCACTTAAACTCACATTTTAACAATATATTTATAGACTCCAAATTCTTAATGTTATATAAAAATTATTGTTTCAAACCAACTACCTTAATATAATCAATCTCTCAAAATACCAAGTCACAACAAAATTCGCCAATACTCATAGAAACCTTCTATGCTTAATCCACTATACTTAAATCATTTCATCAATGCTCCATAATCTTGATTATCACCTGCAATATTTAAATTTTCTGAAAAATATTGTGAAGATAAAAGGCGAGTTATCAACAATTCAGTAAGCAAAGAACATATATTAGTATGTAAATATGAACATTTACAAAGTTCAGAATGCAGAACAAAATATTTACTTTTAGAATGCATAATCAAAACATTTGCTTTCAAAATGCAAAATGCAAAATATGTTATCAAAATATCAGAGCGAAACTTTTCAGAAGCATTCTTATTCAAAAATCTTTTGGCATATATAATCTGAGACACCATATTCATATAATATCATAATATCACATCGGGACATAAATCATCTTCATATAATATCATAATATCATAATACCCACGACATGGCCGTATATCACTATTATACCCACGCAGAGCCGTATACCACAATTATACCCGTGACAGAGCTGTATACCACTATTATACTCGTGACAAGGTCATATACCACTATTATACCCTTGGCAGGGCCTTAACAGAACATATCTGAAACTTGATCAAAACTAGATCATAATTAGATACTGAATCAGAACATCAAGCCAAAGGTTTTCAGATGCAACATCAAATCAAACAGAGTACAAAAAAAAATTCAGATCATTCTAGAACTTTCAAAAATAGAATCAGAGCATCTTCATAATCCCCCAACAAAAAATTTGCTCATCTCTACACCAGTCTTAACAAAAATACTTTCGCTTTATACATATTTCATGATTATGTAGAACACATGTCTGAAGTTATTTCAGGTTTCTTTTCAAAACAAACATGCATATTTTTAAAATCAACCTCAATTATTTTTTTTAATACAAAGTCTAGCATAGAAATCCTACTTATTGAACTTTTTACTTCTCTAAATTTTTTCCACGACTGTGTCAAACGAATATTAATCGTCACCTATAAAATAGACACGTAACTTACTTAAATCCATAATTAAACACACATTTTGATATTGAAGCCTAAAATAACATATATTTTCTAAAATCTAAAATTCTCGTAACCCTAAAATATTACTACTTCCCAAATTAATTGATATCCACTTAATTTCTCTGCTTACTAAACTCTAAATTATTTATGTAAAATAAAGAGCATGACTAACATTTACTCAATTAAGACTAAACCCATGTAAAATACATTTTCAGTTTAATATTTACTTAACAGAATTATAACAAAATCTATTAAAGTAAACAACAAAATTTCGTTTAACAAAAATAGACTTGATCAGATTTAAAACGTTTAAATAGGATTAAAGACTTACTATTTACTACTGAAATTCAATTGTAAACAGAAAATTTAATACCGACTAATATAATTTAAATCCTTAAATATTTTCTATTAAACAAACCTTTAGGCTAATATAAAGTAAGACCAAGCCCACTAAAAATAACAAAATAGTTTTCTGTCGTCAAACTTAAGCCCGTCTTAAAATCAAGCCCAACAAAAAACAAGTTCAAACACATTATGATTTGGCTCATAAATCAAAGGTATAATTGTAATATCATCTTAAATCAAAATTTTCTATTATATGCGTAAGAAATTTTACGGGATAACTTAAAAGATATCACTTTCATTTTACAAGAAAAACAGGCAGCATTGTACGTGGGTAGAGGGGCGGCAAGGCTTGTCGAGAAAGAAAGGGTCATGCAACAGAGTAGTGAGCTGGGTGGAGGTTAAAAGTGGTCAACGAGGTGGCATGGCACTGTGAGAGTGAGAGAGAGAGAGAGAGAGAGCAATGTGGGGGGAAGAGATTACCGAGAGAGTTGAGGCTATGCTCGAGGTGCTCAGCAATGGGGACTCACTGTGCAGCAGCGACCAAACGTGGCAGCTTCCACCGTCGGCTGAGATGTGGAGGCTTGCAACCTCTGTGGGTACGGTGGGGGAGCCAGTACTCTATTTTCGGGTGGTTAGAAAAGATGAGTGTTGGGGTGCATGTCGTGAGTGGAGGCTTGCAGCTTGGTGTTGGGCGATGTTAGGGTGACGTGGGTCTGCAGTGGTGTAATGTAGAGGCAACGGTGACACTGGGCTTGAGTTTGGACAGAGGGGTTCGAGTAGTTTTTCGACATGCTTGGCTCTTGGTGATGGTGGTTTGCTCCACTTGTGAGTTCGAGGCTAGGCTACGATGGTTAACGTTTGGTATTGGGTGAAGGTGGTTTGGCAATACTGGGGTGGAGTGAGGTGGTGGTGTGAGGAGGTGCAGTCTCACACTGTGGCTTCATCATTGTAATAAAGGACACAGTGAGGCTGCTATGTTGGTTGTTCTTATGGTAGAGGCTAGGGTTCTATGGTAGCAGTGAACCACTGGGCAGAAGCTTGTTTCCTACACTGGTAGTGATTGGTTGTGGAAGGTTAAATTGATAGTGGTAGTTTTCAAAACGACTTGTACGTGGGAAAGATATTATATAGAGAAGGAAACTAAATGAATTTTAGATGTGCGGCAACATTAGTTGAGGAGATTTTTACATGTGCGTGAGATGGATATATATAAAGACAGTCGGAAACCTTAGAGAAGAGGAGGAAGAAATGTGCATAGAATTGTTGAGTAGTTGGGCTAGGCTTTTAGAATAAAATTTCAGGCAACTTTTTAATTATTTAGAGCTCACTTGATCCAGAAATATTAAATGGACTTTAACTTAATTACCAGCTCAATAAAAATTCAAATTCCATCGTAAATAAAAATAAATATTTAACGTGTCTTGGCCTGGACTTGATGTTGAGCCCGAGTGATACACATTATAGGTGGTACTTGTTGAAAATTGAGTTTCTTTTTTAGAAGTTTTCAATTTTTTTTTTTTAAAAGCCTATGCACAAGATTTATACGACCTAGACTTATATAAATAATTTCGTATAGATTTATATGACCTAATTGAGTTGCAGTGTACACAGCAACTGGCTAGATTTGCAGGCCAGTTTGGATTTTAAATCTATTTTAATTCATCTCAATTCATCTTATCTAATTATTATAATTTTCTTAAATTTCAATACAAAATATAATAAACAATTCAACTTTTTAAAATCTCAAAATAATAATAATATTAAAAAATAATATTCTAAAAATTATTTATTCAACTTTTATCTTAACTCAACTCAGTTCAATATTCAAACGCAGCCATACGACATTACTAGGTTTGGGTATTAAAGTATTATTAACGTTCTTCACTACTATTCATTACTTTATTATTATTACCTACTTTTATTACTATTCATTACTTTTCACTTACTTTTTACAACTATTTAATATTCTATTATTACTTTTTCACTATTATTTATACTAATATGAGCCAGAATTTGAGTTTTTTTTTTTTTTTTTTAAGTCATGAGCTCATCCGGAACGCAGAGTTTTAACCGGTGTGATCTGCAAATGTCTCAACATATACAGTGTCAAAATTAAGGTTACTGCACCAATGTATAACTTTCCAGAGGAACAATAAGTACGAAGGTTCCGAACAGTCACTGCAACAAAATCCCCACGTGGCTGATACGCAAGGTTATAAGTTGCGATTACCGAGGACGACAGAGCTAGAAAGCTGTGCAAATTTGTATTATATCCAGATTTCAAACTCCACGAGCCTTTTTGTTTACGTGCATGGTTTTCAAGCTGAATGTTGGAATTTTCCCAGCTCCATCTGCACAGGTATTTCGTCAAGCGTTGAGTATTATAAGAACGAAGAAAAACTCGTTGCAAATAACTTCATGAAGAAAAAAAGTGTCGTAAGAATTAATACACCATCTACTGACCTACTGCTCTCGGGATTATATCTGGTCATCGCCCTTGGTCGGAGTCCTCTCTCTCTCAAATTCCTCATATATATTCAAGTACTAAAATATTGCGGAGATACGTAAGGTACGTCCGGTATACAATAAACAGCTACTGGTATCAGATTCAGATACAGAATCCGATAATCTAAGCGAGCATAGGAATTCTCATGTGTCATTGAAGCAAACTAAAAGGGAAAGAGAGTGATTTCAAAAAAAAAAAAAAAGATCCAGGTGTAGAGATGCTAAAATTCCTCTCCAGATCGAATCATGATATGAAGTAGTGAAGCACGGTATAATATTGTTTTGTAATTAATGCAGATTCAGTGGTCGAGCATGCAAAAAGGTATATATGAACGTACAATATATATATTATATATGAAACAAGTTCCAATCCCACAAGAACTCATCCTGGGATTTCAGATATTAATCCTTTCAGCACATGGCAGGGATTAGCGAAATCCATGCAGAAGATGTAGGGCAGCCACTGCATTATCTAACCCATGTTCTTGTAAACAAGTGGGAAGAGTGGAGGATTGGTAAAGAAGAGGAAAGCAGCAAGCCATTGTCAAGTATATATTATATATTAATCCCAAGAAAGCCGAGGAAATCATCTGAGGCGTACTTGCACTTGTCATGTTCAGCTGGCTAGCTAGCTAAGCTCTGGCTATATATGCATAATCTGACCCAGCAGGTTACCATGCATGCTTTTCATGTTGATCATCAAGTTTATAATATCCCACCACCATCTTAATAATCATTTGCAAACAGTTTTTCATATATAATCATGTACATGTGGATGGTTGCAATAAATATATATATATATATATATATATATATATATATATATATTACCTATTTGGTTTCGTGTTTTGTATTTTGAAGATTGTTGATATATGGAAGTTTTTCTTAGTTTGTCCAAATCGAACAAATAGATCATCGGCCTGTGTAATTTGCCCGACCATATTACAGGCCGAGGGAGGTTGACAATATAGATGCCGACTGGCGGAAATCATCAGTCAACGCGGTTCAATCGGAGCCTCAAATTAAGATCAGTATGTTCCTCGGTCTGATTTTTCAAGACCAATTTATGGCGGCATATATTAGAACCAAAACCTTCAATCACAGGCCGGAGCTTCAAAGAATTATACTTTTTTTTTTTGATAAATAGCTTCAGAAGAATTATACTTTGGCATCGAATATTGGATACCGACGTTCTTATCTCCTGTTATATTCTCAAAGATCACTCAAATATAAACATTTTTTAATTTCAATTCTTCAAATTTTTCATCTAATCATTACACAGTACTCATTACAACTTTCTCAAATTTTTAAATAAAATACAAAAAATAATTCAATTTTTTCAAATCTCAAAACAAAAATAATATTAAAAAGTTATATTGTAACAATATATATATATATTTTTTTTAATTTTATAATATTTTTATTCAACATTTTTTCTCTTATTTTTCAAAATTCAATAAAACATATTAACTCAAACAATTTCACTACTAATCACAAATTACCATTTCACTAATATAGACACCATTTCACAACTATATATCAACAAAAATCAATTTAAATTTCAAATTACGAATTCTTTTTTAATGAATATTGTCAAATATTGGAGTGCTCCCTAACATAACCCATTGAAATAACACATGACCCCCTAGAAAACTTTCGACAGTTCATTATTTTATGCCGTTCTTCCATTATACAATTGTACGTACTGAGAGATGTTGCTAATCACAATTTACTTCCTAGTGTTCTCTTTGTCTGTTTAGATCTCAAAGAGTGACCTTAAATAACTGAAGAAGAATATATAAATCCATGAGCTGTATTTTCAACATCTTATCTCTACATTTAATGCCGTTATAATAACACAACCCAAATAGCTAGCATATTTAAATTTTCATGAATATTATTGACTCAAAAAAAAAAAAATTACGGATGTGACGGCAGATCCACATGCGGTAATGTGACCATTTAATGAAAGACTAGGTAAGAAGACCGAAAAAGAAATGTGACCAAAACCAAATAAATATTAACCGAGTCAGCTGTAGAAAGTGTTATAAACTTATAAGCATCAGATGCGCCTACTATATTATTCAATTATATATGAAAATTTATATCATTCACGCAATCATTTGAACATTGGGAAAGAAATATAATACAAGTACTTACTAGAGATTCTGAGGAGAAAAGATATAGCACAAAAGGGAACAATATATGGTAAACAAAATTCCCTAGGCCCACAAAAAATAAGAGGCAAGGAATACATTGATTTTTTTTTTTTTTTAAAAGGCAAATACAAGAGCAGCATGCACCGTGTTCAAGCCACATACCACCCAATTCGGCTGTTGGCTGTTGCTGATGTTAAGAGAGAACCCGCACCGCTTCCAAAACTCCTATAACCTTGGATTTGCATCATAATCGGGAAAAATTAATTAATATCTCCGCCAGGATATATATGGCTTATTCCTGCTATCATTTAATGACTGTGAAACCCGCCCTTCGTCCAGGTTGCAGGCCAGCATTTATTTAGTACTATTAGGGGAGAAAGAAATGCAAATAGAAAGCCGCCATAAAATTTTCCTCTTGAAAGGAACTCTCATCTCCAAGGCCAGACTCTGTACATCTCAAGCAGTCCTAAAGATAGTGCCTCCGCCGCTGATCCGCCTTCCGCCTCCGGTTATTATCACTCTTTATGGGCTTCAACAGTCGCTCCACTTCCATTTCAGATTGAAGCAAAGACTGCAGCCTCTTCAAGTGTTCACTGCACTGCTTATGGTCAACAAAATTATTCCTGCCATTATTCTGTTCATCCTGTCTCTGGTATGGCGACTGCCACTTAGCCAGCAGATATGCGAGGGATCTCCATGGAGGAAGCGGCATTGAGTTCTGCTTGAGAGAAGATCTGGCAGCTTCAACCATAATTTGAAGAAACTGTTCCATCCTGGTCAAGGAGCCCACATAAATGACTGGAAGAGAATTCAATATTCTATCATATGATTCAACAGCTCTAGCTATCTCAAAGTGACTTCGGAAATCAATATCAATGATCAAACGCTCAGAGGTTCCACTGCTGTTGTAGTTTACCACATCAATGTATTCATGATCCCCTGCCATATTATTAACACACAGAGAAAACATCAAAGATGGTACTAATCATTGACACAAGTACTCTCATGATTATATGCCACTGAAAGACAGTCTGTACCAATATTGGAACCTTCAAGACCATTCATATAACACAAGAGGGCAATAACTGTACAAGCATATGATCCCGCTTTAATTTTTCTAGATATGGCGAATTAAAAATGATTCTGTAAAGGAAAAAAAATGATATTTGCAATTCTAAAGTATGCAAATCTCACATATTTCATTTGAAAAAACTGTATAAATATGAGACTTATATGAAAAAATTAATTTTTAAACGGTGGACTCCATCCTTTTTCAAATGAAGTGTGCACAGACTTGCAGCCTTGCACACCATCAGACTGTACCTAGCATTACCAAAAAAAATATGAATTGCATAACAAAAGCTGTGATCTACAAATGGATGCAATTTTTTATTTCAGAAAATAGATTCCAACTCCAACTTGCATGAATGTAGGTGGCGTGTGACCGAAATATGGTTGTACAAACTCCAGAAGGTAAAATCCCGATCATATGCAATTAAAACAAAAACGATTCCTTTCCTTTCCCTCTACATCTTTTAAATAAAATTATTTATTTTCTTTTGATTAAGAGAATCCTTTTGTGCAGAGGCAAGATTTGTGGTTTAAAAGTTCAATAAAGCATACCTCCAGGGACCTTGCCACTACCCTGCCATTTAGTTGCACATACAGCAGCATCGTAACCAGAACGTCTCAGGAGCTTAACCAGGAAAAACCTGATGCAGCTGGCATTGCATGCACCCGACTTGATGAAATGAAGGTCGGTCTCATTGATGGATAATATAAGAGAGTTAACCACCGATAGCAAGTCGCTCTCATACTGAGCCACTGAGATTTTGCAAAACTGTGGTATGACAGATAATCAGCAAAATACTAGCAGTTTCAGACTGATAACAGTTGCTAATTCTTTTCAAAAGAAAAAAAAAACAACAGAAGTAGGTTGAGTTATATATTCAAAACACAATGGAGTGGACCTATTTACGAGAAAATCATAAGTGAAAAACAGTACTACACCTGGTCCTTCATAGAAAAGAACCACAGATTGAGCAGGTATGAACTATCAATATGTCGCAATAAACAAACGACACTTCTAAAACTAAAAGAAGGCCCGAGAGTCATAACTAACAAAACAACAACCTTAAGGATCCATACATATTAAAAGCACGTCCCCAAATTAAAACTCAACTTTAGTTAGATATAAATCAATCATTTGCCAAGTGCTTGTGTTTGGCAAGTGAGAGTATCTCAAGTACTCTCACTATTATTCTTTATTTTATTATTATTTTTTACCTATTTTTTTACTATTCATTACTTTTTACCTACTTTTTATTACTATTTAATATTTTTTATTATTTTTTTATTATTTTTTCAATACTATTCACAAACATTCTCGTTGCTTTTCAGATATTCTCGCTGCCTAAACCTTAGAGGACATCATGATGGGAAAGGAAAAAAAATGTTCCAAAACAGATGAAAACAGCCGTAAAAAAGCATTTCATTACAAAAAATTCCTTGCACTTAGTAAGAACCAAAAAAAACATCAAGGATCAAAATGTTGAAAACTGAATGATGATAGCTTGAAATATAATCGCAATAAATATTGACTGACTCTGACAAACAACTTTGTGGGATGCCTTTTTCTTTCTATTTCTTTTTTAAATCTTAATTAAGTAATCATAATAGCAATCGCCTTCCCATCACTGAATTAGCAAAATGTCCTAGTTCGAAGGACGGACCCTAAGTTCAAAGAAACTATCAATTATCAAAGCCTTGCGTCATATATGCATGTTTAGCCAATTCTGAAAACTCAATATGAGCAGAATTTCCTGTAATTAATTACTCGGGATTTCGACTATCCTTTTCACATATCAATGAAAGTCCCATGTAAATAAAAATAACAAAATTTGGGTAACTTAAAGTCTTTAACAGGTTAGGCAAATGAAATTTTATTCAGAAGATTACCGGAATCTTCTCGGCGAGGTGGGCGAGATCGGGTAAAGCGGAGTCGCTGTCACTGCTACACCGAGATTCTGCCCCACCACTCCCATTCTCCAAGAAATCGCTAACCATGAGAGCCAAATCGTGCTCGCTCTCGTGGCTGAGAGCTCCTCCGATCTGGCCCACACCTCCACCACCGCCCATCATCAACCAATCCCCGGTTGCCACGCACACCCGGCAGTCCATGCCAGCACCGGCCACGGAGTCGTTTCGATCGAGCCCAGCCGCCCTCCTTCACTACCGCCCGATCAAAATTACAACGACTCATCTTCCCCCTCGCGATACGTGATGACTGCCATCATCCCCGACGCTAGAACATGCGGTACACCGAATAATTTCCCGAAGCCCTAGGTTGAAGAAGCTCTATAATTCAGGAAAAAAAAACATACAGAAATAGAGACCAATAGAAATCGTATACTTTGCTTGTATTCAGAATAGAAACGTTTTCGCTTTATATGTATTGTGGCGTTGAATCTATATTCGATTCCGTTTTCCAATATTAATCGAAAAAGGGAGAATTGGTGCGATAAGAGGGAAAAAGAAAAAACGCGTCTCTCGGTGGCTGCTGCTGCTGCTGCGTCTTCTGCAGAAACCCAAAAAGGATGGAAAATGGAAGACGAAAGAAAACAACTGGAATTGGAATTCATATAATGAAAGTGGGAAGCGAACGAAATGTCGGAACTACCCTTTGGCATGGACCACGCAAAGTGCCTCCGGACTGGACTGTGGCTTATCCGAAAATTCAGACGAAATGGATAAGGAAAATGTGTAGCATATGCATTATTTGTTATTCCTATTTTACGTCATATTCTAAAAATACCTGATAATTATCGTAGTAGATAAAGAGGACGGATAATGAACATGGACGGGAAATAGATGGATATTCGTCTTTGTACCTAAAATATGCTTTCTGGATTTTTGTTTTCCAAAACTAAAATACTCTCTTATCTCTTCCCATTGCTTTTTTGGGAACATTTTTTTCCGGGTTTAGGAAATTGTTGCCACAAACTTAAAACAAAAGCTCTTTCGCTTTCTTACTCAACTATATTAATATATTTAATTACTACAATGATAAGGACTTTACTATTTATAAGCCACGCACTAAAATTTTTTTATTTTTAAATTTTTTTTAGTTTTATTATTTTTAAAATAATTAAATTTTTCTACTCATCGTCCATATATCACATATTTTGTAAGAGAAAAAAATAACAAAAAGAGTAGTGTGTGGTGTGTGAGGTTTATGAATAGAATTTTTCTTTAGTAAATAGTAGTAAAAAAATAATAATAGAATATTGAAAAAAATAATAATAAAATAATAAATTATAGTGAATTATTCTGATAATATCTCAGTAGGCTAGTTTGGATTGTGAGATGGGATATAATAAGATGAGATGGTTTTAAATGAGTTGAATAAAGTATTGTTAGAATATTATTTTTTAATATTATTATTGTTTTGAGATTTGAAAAAGTTGAATTGTTTATTATATTTTATATAGAAATTTGATAAAGTTGTAATGATAAGATGGAATGAGATGAGATGGGTTGAGAGTATTTCTGATTTAAACGGGGCCTGAATTTTTAAAAATATATCATAATGACTTTAAGCAATGGGTTAATTACATTTTACCCCCTTAAATTTTTACTCAATTCATAATATGCTCCCGAAATTAATAATTGCATCAAAGTGAACCTGCTTACTTTCAAAAATTATCAATCCCTCTTCCCATCTACCAGCAGTGTCAAATATAACGGAAAGTGTCTCCACGTGCTGCTCCTGTGCATAACATTAACTGCAAAAGATGTAATTTTTATCTAATTTATTATCATTGACCATATAAAATATAAAATAATATATGCTATCAATTAATAATAAATCATAAATCATGTGATAATTTATGTCATTTTATGTAAACAGTTAATACATCATACATGAATAACCATATATAAAATTATTTGATACCTAAGTTACAAACAGATATGAATAATCTATGTACACAATGAAATTATTTGATATTCATTAACCATATATAAAATGTATGATATTATTAATAATTATGCATACTAAAGAGTAAAGTCTAAGTTAGTAAGTAGTAATTATCAACATCATAAATATAGTTATAGTAAAATATATTTTTAATGAGTTAGTTGCATAATCCATATTAATAATTCACTTAATTTTAATTTAGTAATTTAAATAATTTTTTATTAATTTATTTGAAAAATAAAAGATGAAAAAAATAATAAAATAATTAGGTCAGAACGGATTAGACCGGACCGACATCGGTCTGAAGAAAATGATAGATAGTTACTACTTACTAATTTAGACTTTACTCTTTAATATGCATAATTATTAATAATATCATACATTTTATATATGGTTAATGAATATCAAATAATTTAATTGTGTACATAAATTATTCATATTTGTTTGCAATTTAGGTATCAAATAATTCTATATATGGTTATTCATGTATGATTTATTATTAATTGATGGCATATATTATTTTATATTTTATATGGTTAATGATAATTGATGACATATATTATTTTATATTTTATATGGTCAATGATAATAAATTAGATGAAAATTATATATTTACAACAAATGTTATGCATGTAAGCAACACATGGAAACATTTTCCATAACATTTGACGTTGTTGGTAGACGGAATGAGTGAATTGATAAGTTTTGAAGTAAGCAGGTCCACTTTAATGCAATTATTAATTTCGAAAGTACATTGTAAATTGAGTAAAAATTTAAAAAAATAAAATATAATTAACCCTTAAACAATCCTGTAAATAAGTGTTTGACCTTTTTCCCTGGCTGGTTAGTTTTTAAATCTCTAAATTAAAGATAAGAAAATACCCCCAAAAAGAAAAACGAAAACTTGTTAATCTAACAAACGAAACAAAAAGGGAAAATGAAGGAAGCAAACCACTATAAGAGTAATGAGGAAAATCGTTGGAGGAAAGCTATGAATAGAAGTCAGAATATTAGGAAAAAAAAAAAAAAGATTATTTACATTTCTTTCGGTGATGTCTTTTACAAACCAATTAATTAATCATTCCATCTAGCAAAAAATAAAAAGTAATTGATTACATATCAAAATTTCGGAAAAGTTCAGCTAAATGATCGAGAAAGATGTTTTTTTTTTCTGAATTTTATTATTTTCAATTATATCAATTAATGTGTAAGATGATTTTTTTTATTAGGTGATGGACTTGTAATTGAACAAATAATAAGAAATAAGGAAAATGCTGCATCCACCGAGGACAAAAGTCATTGATTGATATTTGATTTTATTGTTATTATATTTTTTATTACTTAATTATTAATGAAGTGTTTGTTAATTTTTTATTTTTTTAAAAAATGTATTTAAGAATATTAAAAATATATATATAAATTAAAAAAAAAAAACATTTAACCTTATCGGTGACCACGACTCCAGAAATAATATTGTTAAATAACTATTAATTTAGTTGGCAGATAAGAAAGGAAAAATCTGAGAAGTGGGTAATAAGGCAAATGTCATGTCAGGGGCATAACGTTGATTTCAAAAGGCAACAAAAGTGTAATTGGCTTGGGGTCCAAGCCATTACAACTTGAAGGAAACGTAGAAAACGACTGAAAACAAACGGGCATTGTTCTGTGAATGGAACATGACTCACGTGACGCGACTCACACGGGAGATCCACCTCTTGCGTCACACGTTTAGGCTTCGTTCGGTTACCTAATTCCTATCAATTCATCTTAATTCATCATTACAACTTTTTTTAAATTTTAATATAAAATATAATAAATAAATCAACTTTTTCAAATTTTAAAATAATAATAATATTAAAAAATAATATTCTAATAATATTTTATTATATCAACTCAACTCACTTCAACATCTAAACATATTACCATCGATCGTTTCATTTTGACCGGTGACTTGGATCAGGCGCCTCTGCATTCAAACCTCATCACTATTCCGCGGCACGCCACTCCTCATACAAATTCGCCCTCTCAATAATTCTACCCAATAATTTAAGCGTTTATTTATTTTTGTATTATTATTATTATTATTATTATTATTATCGTTTATTCAATTAATTTTGTTTTCCTACCGGTATCGCAAAAGTATCACAGATGATGACAGATGGTTTATGCACATATTTTTAAGAAGACCGTATAACATTAAGATGGTTTATGCACATATAAGTACTCATTTAATTACGCATTTTAAGTAAGATGAGATGAAATATTTTAAATAGTAATAAATTTTTTTACTTAAGATGACATTAGATGATTAGTAAAAAAAAGTGTATTTGAATAATGAGATGAAATTAGATAGTTTTTATTTTTTGAGATTTGATAAAAGTATAAATCCTACCAATGATTGAAAATCATTTTATAATTAATGAGTAATAGTTATAAATATATTAATAAAAATTAATATACCTTAAATATATTTATATATCAAAATATAATTTTTTTAATTGAAATTACTTTATATTCTCACCAAAAATTAAAATAGTGGATTTTGACAGAGATGAAAAGGCATTAACAAGGAGGAAGAATGATCTAGAAATATGATAGGAAAAATAGAAAAGTATACTGTTTACATAATTTTTTATTGTTTATATCAATTTTATACTATTTATTGTACTTTTTATGTCAGTTTTTATGTGTCAATTTTTATATTGTTTACTAAATTCAAAACGTAAATGAAGGCTCAAAACATAGAAATGAAATAAAAACATTATACTGGCAGTTTGGATATCCGGATGAGAGTTGCCATACAGTCCGAGATTGTTTATATCTGATATGCACATGTAATAGTAGGTAATCGGACGGCCAAAAGTTGTCCGATATTCGTACTATTGCTGGCATTGCGCCCGGAACATCAGGAAAGGAAGTTAGAAGGATGCTTCCTTCGTGAGAATAGAAGAGAGAAGGGTGCAAAATTCCAACGATAATATGAGTCTGACCGGTGGAGACGCGCGACACTCTCGCGGGGATAGGGATAGGGTGGGGAAACACGCTCTGTAGCAGTATCTTTCATTATTTAAAAAAAAAACAAAAAACAAAAAACTTTAAAGGAGACAGCGACAATTGCCACTAGAGGAATTCATCATGGCCGTCTAAGTATGGACACCAGAGGCCAGCCCCAGCTCATAGTTTTAATTTAAAAATAATTATGGATGGGGTGGTCGGCAAAGTAGTACCGTGGGAAAGAATCCTATGATTCTCATAAAAACGGAACTTGGGACCACAAGCTCTTCCGTCTGCATGGCAACGCAAGCCAAGACAAAGGTTCAGGGGTGGGGTTGGTGTTATGCAGTTGATGAAGTCGAATCAACTGTTCATTGTAAAGTTACTCCGTTCGAGGCATCTACTTTTTTTTTTTTTTTTTTTTTTTTTTTGTACTCAAGATGGGTTCAGAGCGGGGACAGGTACATATTGAGCTCTCCTCACTCTTTTGCCAAGGACAGCCACCTAGTCCGTATCGATTGCTTCAACTACTGCTTCGGAGAGAGAACGAGAAACCATATTGATTATTTTTATAAAAAAAAATGATAAGATTACTATATTTTTATTATTTATTAAGTAATATTATTTATTATTTTAACTTTTATCATCTTTCTATTATTTTATAACGTGACAATAAATGATTAAAAATTATTTATTATATTTTATTTGTAAACTTATTATTTAATACTACATCATAAGATGATGAGAAGAAAATAAGAATTAAGATGATAAATAGATTTTTTTTAATTTATTTATTATTTAATTTTTTTTAATTTTTAATTTTATTTAATAGTTAAAGAAGTGACTACTAGTAAAATTATATATTTTTTTAATAATTAAGAATGTTAAAAAAATACTTAAAAGAAAATGATAAAAAAATAAAAAACTTGAAATGAACTATAAATAGTAAATAAATAGTAATAAAATAATACCTCTATTACTACCCTTTTAAAAAATGTCCATTTGGTTTTTTTTTCTTTTTTTTTTACTTCAATCAAATTTACAGAGTTTTTAATCGTTTATTAATATTTTAAAAAATAATTCAACAATTAATAGACAATATTACTTCATCACATTAACATAAAGATAAGATGATAGTATAATATATAAAATTCTTCTTTCCTATTATTTTTACGAGACACTGTCACGCTAATTACTAGACATAAGTCAGTTGTATCAAAGGTTAGATCGAATTGTAGAGTTTTAGTTGAATTAAATTTTCTTAGCCAAAAGCTCATGTTTATGCCTAAATAGATAGATAGATACGTCGAACAACCTTATCAGTATTCACGAGTGCCCGTTTTATTAGTTTTACATTTTTTAAGGTGTTGTGACTTGTGATTACCATTTCGACCCGACCTAGAGTATAAAGAGAACTAAAACATAGATAAATAAATAGGTAGATAGATAGCTCATGTTTACCCCAATTATGGTTGATGTATTTAACTGATACAAGGTCGGGTCAACTTCAAACGATCCGTGAGCTACAAGAAACGCAAATTGTTACATTATTTCTCAAATCGATGATCCAAATCCTTGGACTCCACCGCTTGGCTCTAAGCCAGGCAGTTGGCCCTTGAAATGGACCTATTCATTCGTATTTGGAAAAAGAAAATGTTTGGCTAAAAGCCAGTTATTTTTTAAACAAGCCTGTGGAAACTTTTTCACATGAAATTCATGGATATGAACCACAAATCTCACTGGATTTACTTTCTTTATTGCTAATTAATTTTGAAGGAGCGGGCTCGTTCTTTAAAAATGGAATCTGATGATTATAAGAAAAGTAAACCTTAAAGAGGGAATCTAAATAATTGCTCCGCCCAAGAAACAAAGAAAATAATAAAATTTTTAAAGCACAGCTAAGTACGTACCCTTAGACAACTAAACAATTCTTGGTGCTAAAAAATGTAGATTAATCTACAACATTAGTTCCCCAACAACCAAGTTATGCCCTAAAAGAGAGCTTTTTTAATTATTATTCTCAAGAAAATTTTTTTAAAAAAAAAGACCTTAGTTGTCACCAAATCTCGTCGGTATGACAAGGTTTTCATGCAAGACAACGAGGTGCAGACATTCTTGGATAGAATAGTCCCCCTCGGAGTCGCATATAACGGGCATCCTTTGCCTTATTTTATGGGTTCTACGTCGAAGTTACCGTGACAATAAAGCCTAGAAAACCCACCTGCATGTGCGACACAACTTTTAACTTATCCATAATTTCGGGTGGGCCACACGTATTGGAACACGAGGCACGTTCTGGCTTCTTAAGTATCCGAACACATCTCCCCCTTTCCCCTAAGCAAGAAACAATCTTATTTCTAAAAGAAAAAGGCTACTACGCCGCGCCAATGACAAGGCATAGGTGGTTTGGCAAAGTGGACCACTAATGCAGAGATAACTTCCCACAGATGCATTCACTTTTTAAAATATATCAGTCTGTTCATCGCCCCTAAACATAAAAGTTCTAATAGGTTGAAAAGTGCTAAATAGCACAACCACAACAAGATGTATCAAAATTTTTGTAGCTAACTAAGAAAATAAAACTAATCAATAGCGTGAAAGGTTTGAGTTGAACTCAAAGGATGTTATTTCATTATAACAAAGAGAAAATCAGTCAGATTATGAGGACAGGTATACCTCCAAACTAGTAAGCAGAAAGTACTTTTTCTGATCAGGATGGATAGTCATAGACAAGATGATATTATCGCCGCAGATGCCGCTGGAAAACAAAGAGGACTAATTAGACAACGAACTGGCATCTGTTGAAAATAATATATTTTGTAATAGGCTAGCAAACCACTTTGTCACCTTCAGACATGCTTTGATTACATTAACCAAGAAGTAATCAAAGACAATGAGCTTTGTGGGAAACCTTCTATTATCCTCATAAATGATAAAAGAAAATAAATAAAATGGTAAAAGGCAAGTTAACAAGAACTTACTCTTGTTGCGTTATTAGCTACTTGTGGCCGTCTATCAGACACTCTCTCTTGATCTGGTATCAGCTCCAGACTATCGTGCTTATAAAATGCCTGTAGGGCTCTCCCAACAAATGGGCGAACTATATTCACTTCCATTGCAGATAGATTGTTTATCTGCAATTCAGGTAAAAAAGATTAGGAGAACAAAAATCAGAGTAGAAAAACTATGGCCATTAGAGATCTATTAATCATCCCTCTAGCTCCTCATTCTCTCAACCAATACACAGTACGGCACATTCACATATAAACTGCTTAAACAGTGAATCAACTTACTTGTAAGAAAACAAAAACAATATTGCACTCCATGCAACAAGTTATAGAAAAACCAGAGATAATAACCATTATACAGACATCTTCATCAAGTCTCTTACAGGTAGTAGCATAACTTAGGCATTTGTTTTGTTTTTCCATTGTTATAGAAACAGAGGGCTGCTTCACCAAGATTCTTAGATTTGGATTTATTGCTTACATTAGTTTACGAGGCATACATGCAATCAACCGCATGGTTTAAGTTGGAGAAGTGGACTTCACGTCCAGTTATCTATTGAGAAGGTTAACATGAGATCAAGTTGACCCTAATTGTCAAATGGTGAATTTATGCTCCTTCTCACTCCCCATTATTTCCGTTTGACACTGTAAAATCATAGAAATCTCACTGTATGATCCAATCTTGCATGCACTTCATTGCACATACAAAACAGCAAGACTGAGTCAATTGTTAGATGGTTGAAATCATCACTATGAATTGTTTAACTTAAGAGGTTATAGATGCAAAGCAAGTAAGAGGACAATAACCTTCACACTTGCACTGCTTTTCCTTCCAACGTTAACAATGAATTCTACCCTCTCCAACTTAGGACTCATTTGGACACTTGGAGTATCTCAAAATTCAAAACTGATTTTTGAGAATGTTGAATAAAAATATTATAAAGTTAAAAAATTATTTGAATATTATTTTTTAATATTATTTTTGTTTTGAAGTTTGAAAAAGTTGTATTATTTTTGTATTTTCTTTTGAAATTTGTAAAATTTGTAATGATTAAGTCATGATTAAATGAAAAGATTGGAGATTTGAAATTGAAAAGCATTTTGTGTTTGAGAAGGAAATGATGAGAAATCTTGAGAATTTCTCATCTCATCTCATTTCATTATCTAAACAAGTCCTTAAACTAGATTCCACTACATACAATTAATAGTATGCAGCATCGGTAGATTCACAAAGGGGCATAAACTGTATACCTTCAAAGCAAATGCACGCTCAGTAAGTGTCTCTAAATTAGTCTCAACTTTATGAAACCTTACATCTCTGATGTCCTCAATAAGAGACCTCACCTACATAAAAGATCTACATCAAAGTCTATACAAAAGATTAAATGCACATCTAGGCAAGATTAGAGAATCATAAACTCACCATGTATACATCGGGGATGTCATCACGCGCACTATCATCCACGAATTTATGTTTTACATCAGTATCATTAAGTGATAAAGATAGAGGAAGGTAAAAACATTTCAATACGTACTGGTCAAAAAGAAGTCTGGAGATTTCTACGTAATGAAATGGTAATTGCTCAAACATTCGTTGAGAATCTCGCTCAGCTTCCAAAACCTGTGTCAACTTTTCTAGTTTCCACAAAGCATGAAATGATAAGAACCCATTTCTTAATTTTACTTGAGCGTTGCAAAAATATAAAACCTATCAGTTTCAAAGAGATACAAACTAAACAGCATGAATAACAGCCATACTCTAGGACTTAAAGGTATTTGACATTCAACTATTTTTTTAATAGGTAAATGTGGCATTCAACTCATTGAAACAGAATTCCAAGAAAAAAAAGGATGAACAGCCAGTTTATTGAATTGGCACCTTTGCAGGAACTGTAGTGCTAACAGCTAATTTGAAGAAAGCTAACATAGAGACCTAGAGCATTTGAACCTATACAAACATTAGCATAACAGGTGATGCTAGAATTATACTCCAAATGTAAAAGAAACCAATGCCACAATATTAAAAAGTATGGTTAACTAAGTTTAAACCTTGACAGCCCACAATTTGAAACATTATCAAACTGACAAACTTGGATAAAAACAAAAATGCCAGATTGATAAAACTGAACCAGGATTCTTGACTTGGATTGGAATGAAAAAACACGTCTTATAGAAACTGCACCATTGATTTTCTATTTGTATTGCAGATAACCACATTTGCATACTGGAATGTTCCTACAAATATTTTTTCATTGCTGAGAGGGCCAGCAAATATTCATACAGCCACTTCTCCCCGGATGGTTTACGAAGTTGATAGGAAGTATCCTATAGATCTCCCTGGCAACCATTAGAGTTCCCAAAAGATAATATATCTTGCTTTTGATATGATCTTCCATGACCAATAATCGCATAAACGCCTAAAGGACTTGGCTATATATAAAACCAGAACCATACAATGATACAAACCCTTGATTTTCAGCAAGAGTTAGAACCGTGCAAGTACTTCTCTGCCAGATCTCCAATATCATCTGGCAAGAGATGCACGATGATACTCAATCTTGTGTTGATTTTAAAGGATTAGGCTAACATCCAAAATGTAGACTGTAGATTTTTTATTTGGGATCTATAACTTTGAGATTCCAAATGAACATGTACGAGAATTACTGTGTCTTCCCCTTTCATATTACCGCTTGTTTGTCTATATCTGTGTTTGAACAAACAAATTGGGGCTGGGAAAAGCTTACCAACTGACATCCACTGTGGAGGTCGAATAGTGCACTTCCCTCTCTTCTTCAAAGCCACCGCTAACCACAGCGGCACCTGAGTAGCTATTTGTGGGAAAAATGGACCAAAATCCCCCTGTCATTGTATCAAAAACAGCTCAACCACATTGACAGATAATATATTCAACTGGGGGAGAGAGATGAAGATGAAGGGTAATGGAGGAACATTAAATACACAGATGAAATTGAGAGCATCCATTCTGAGATTGGGGATGATTTCAACCATCTCGTCCTCCGCAATGAACTCGACCTGCGCACAAAAGTTTTTAATCAGAACCAAAATAAAATGAAACGATCGACACACGCAAGCGTCTAAACACCGACCTCTTCGGCAGAGAAGAGTGATTGGTGAGGGTCAGATTGGCCAGCCATATCTGTACTTGTAAGTGGATCTAGGGTTTATGCTATACAGGGTCCGAATCTGGAATGACGATAAATTGGAGGATGATGAGCTGGGGATAAAAAACAAAAAAAAAAGTAAAGAGAGAGTAGCAGAAACTAGAAGCGGATATGGGTATGATACTGCGTCCCGAAATTGTGACTGAAATTTGGATCGAGAAATCATGACCTTTTTTAGAATAAGGAGGGAAAATTCAAATTTTCCTTTTTTTTTCTCTTTTACCTACGGCGGGAACGGAGGAGAAATGAACGATTTGTTTGTTTCAACAATTCCTCTCTATTTATCTTATTTTATCTTATCTAATTATTATAATTTTTTAAAATTTTCATATAAAATAAAATAAATAATTCAATTTTTAAAATTTTAAAATTAAAATAATATTAAATAAATATTTTATAATAATATTTTATTTAACTTTAATCTCAACTCACTTCGTCATAAAAAAATCCGAAATCTATTTATAAAGAAAGTACCAAACACAGTTATACAATACCAAAAGTCCAAAAGTGCACCAACGTGAGTCGTGAAAGCATAAAAAGATAATTATTAATTTTCTAAAAAAAAATAAAGATAGTTATCAATTTATTTTTAGAGATCTTTGATCATAAAAAAATGACACAAAAATAATCTTATAAATTAACATCACATAGTATGAATTGTCAGATTCTAAAGTTATTTTTATTATAAAACAGATCTAACAGATCACATGAAAGTACGTTAGTTTGTAAATTTATTTTTATAGAATATCTTTATATCTGTAGTATTTATCTTATTTTCAATAATTGTAATGAAAGTACCATAATTCCAACAAAACTATTATTTTCCTTTGCCTCTGGTAGGGCCTGGCGGCATGGTAGCCACCTTGTCGTCCACCGCCCTGGGTCCGCCTAGGTGGTGTAGGCAATCTCACCTGCAATATTTGAAGGAGTGGGACCAAGCTTGGCCTAAACCCACCAGCATTATAGCTTGTTCCAGCCCAGCCCAATAGTCCATATATATAAACAAATTATTGAGTATAAAACCACATCGTTTTGAGATTTTGGTTTTATACTTACATCCTAAGTAAAAATAATAATAAAAAACTAACCCTAAATCATTCTCATCTCCTCTCTCTAGATCTCCCTCCGCCACTTCTCCTTCCCTCTCCCTTCTTCTTCCCAAGTTTCTCTTCCTCTACGAGTTTTCTTTATTTCTCTCATCCCCCTCCTCTTTATCTTATTCTTCTCCTCACCCCTTTCCTATTTTCAATTTTTTATTTTTTCTTCTCAATGTCTCGTTCTTGAAGTGTGTGATAGCTTAATAACGATTCTAAAATACAGAATTAAATACTTAAAAAGAATTGAAAAATAAAATGTCCAAGAAATCGTACATCCGACCATTGATGCTTACTCACATTCTCTCATTGTTTCTCTCTCGTTTTGGCACTTATAAAATTTTATTCACTCTATTTAGATGGTGTAAGACTGAAGGGGATTGAGTGATTGAGTTTGAAGACCAAACCGGAGTATTTATAGCCAAGCTTCCATCAAGTTTTCAGTGGCTACATGTCAAGTATTCCACAGCTTTAGTTAATCACGAGGAATGTTCCAACTGCTCTATGAACGTGGTGGAGACTCAGAGGGAAGTTATAGATCACTTCAAGAGCTCCCAAGAAAAATGGGAGCTTGAGACTCATTCACAAACGGGTCTCTATGAGGAGAGCTAACATTCTTCCATTTGGTCCACACTTCTAATCTAATGTCTCATCTTAAACCCATCGATAATCTGTATTAAGTAATAAATACATTAATCATGGCGATAAGTCCTCTAATGACGAGTATTACCTTCCATGTATTACTATGTTTTTATTTCTTAAATATTATAATTTATGTGGCAACAATTTCTTAATGAATAAACCTTATGTTTATTCTTGGTCTTATGCAGATGAATTTTTTCAAAATTAAATTAAGATGCACATGAATATGAGAAAAACATCACAATAATTAGGAATTTCATTAAAATAACATTATTCATACAATGAAAAACTACATAATGGAATCAAGTCTCGTATTCACTACATGATCTTTGAATTTCAATGGTGGCATCCCCTTAGTCAAATGATCAGCGATCATCAACTCAGTATTGACGTGCTCAATGATTACTTTCTTTTTTTAACATGTTCCCTTATTGCTAAATACTTAATATCGATGTGTTTACTTTGACTCTCACTTTTGTTGTTCTTAACCATAAAAACAGCAGCTGAATTGTCGCAATCTCAATAGCCTAGAGATAGAATCCATAATTCTAAGTCCATAAATGAAACTCTTAAGCCATACACAATGTCAAGTAGCCTCAAAATAGGAGATGAACTCGGCTTCCATAGTGGAAGTGGCAGTCAAGGTTTGTTTGGCACTCCTCCATGATACAGCTTCATCGGTCATTATAAAAATATGTCATGGTGTTGATTTGCGTGAATCAACACAGCCAACAAAGTCAGAATCTGAGTAACCAATTACTTCCAGATTGTCCTAGTCGTTGGTTTCTTGAAGGTACATCATTACTTTATCTGCAGCTCTCCAGTAGTCTAAACATGGATCACTCTGATATCATCACAACATTTTCATGACAAATGCAATATCAGTTCATATGCAAACCTGAGCATACATTAAGCTTCTGACAGCAAAAGCATATGGAAAGTTCTTCATTTGTTCCCTTTCAAAGTCTTCTTTCGGGCATTGATTCAAATTGAACTTATCACCCTTCACAATGAGAGCTACACTTAGTGAACAATTCTTCATACGAAATCTCTCTAAAACTTTATTAATATAGGTTTCCTGAGACCCAAGATGTTTCGAAATCTGCCTTTATTGATTTTAATGCCAATGACATAAGATGTCTCACCCATATATTTTATATCGAAATTTGTAGAGAGGAATTGTTTCACCTCATCCCCAAACGTGCATATGTCACAAATTCAATTTCCAACCTTTCCAATTTCCATAATTCAAATGGTGTTTTAGAAATAATCTTAGTTGGAACTCGGTTTAATATATATACTATTGTCTTAAGTGCTTCAGCCCACAATGATTTAGGAAGATTGAAGCTGCTAAGCATACTCTGCACTATGTCCAATAATGTTCGATTTCTTCTTTCTGCTACACCATTCTGGTCCGGTGAACCAGGCATGGTGTACTAGACAACAATCTCATGCTATTTAAGAAACATTGCGAATGATCTAGGTGTTTGTCCATCCTCTGTGTATTTACCATAATATTCTGCATCTCTATCTGATCTCACAATCTTAATTTGCTTGCCGCATTGTTTATCTACTTCAGCTTTAAAGATCTTAAATGCATCTAATGCTTAGTTTTTGTTATGAAACATGTAGATATATATATATATATATATATATATATATATATCGTAAGTAATCATCTATAAAAGAGATGAAATATCTCTGACCATGTGAGTCCATGTCTGAACTACATATATCAGTATGTATGATCTATAATATGTCTGAACTCCTATTAGCACATTTCTTTGACTTATTGGTCTGTTTTCCTTTATGCAGTTCACATAAGTCTTAAAATTAATAAAATTCAGAGTATTAAGTACCCCTTCATTTACTCATCTTTTAATTCTTTCTATGGAGATATGACCTAATCTCTGGTGCCATAATTTAGAAGAATCATCATTAATAACACATCTTTTAGTGCCAGTGTGAACATGAATTGAATCATATGTGGCATTGTTTTGTAAATTAATGCAGTAAATACCATAAGATAAAGTATCATTCCAACACAATCAGATTTATAAAATAAACTGAAAAATATTTCTAAAAAATTAAAGGAATATTTAAAAGGTACAAACCTTGAATCTGAAATCAAGTTTCTAGAAAAACTTGAAACATAAAAGGTATTTTCTGACTCTAAAACAAAATCACTACTTAAGTTAAATAGTATGTTCCTATAGCTTCCACATGCGAGCCCATCTTGTTTCTTGATAAAATGCTTTGCTCACTTCTCACTACCTTCCTTAGGTCTGTAAACCCTGCAAGGAATTCAAAATATAGATTGTTGATTCAGAATCAATCCATCGTGTGTTAATATTGACATTAACTACATTAGATTTATAATAAACAAACGAGGTTAGATTACCTTTATTCACAAGCCATTTCTGAAATTTGGCGCATTCATTCTTCATGTGTCTCTTTTTTTAACAGAATAAACATTTGGAATCTTTCTTGATATCAGCTTGGGAAGGTATTTTACCTTTCCCTTTTTTATTGGTTTGAGATTTTCCATTTCCACGAGTTGCCAACATTGCACTTTATCCCAATTTCATCACTAGTCACCCTTCCTCTTGAACACACATGATCATAAGTTCATTAATTGATCATTTATCATTATGTGTATTGTATGAGATTTTGAAAGGTCCGTATTGGTGCGAAAGGGTGTTCAGGATGTAGTGCACTAGGAATGATTCCGACATTTCAACCTCGAGTTTCTTCAATTGAGCCACATTGTCCCTCGTCTGCATGATGTGCTCACGCACACCTTTTACATTGGTGAGCCATGGAGATGAGAACTTCACGATTATGGTGTTTTCTAGTACCTTGTATGAAGTAAGGAATTAATCATTGATGACTTTCAGTAAGTCTCAGACCTTTTCATGCTGATCAACAGAACCACGAATACTAGCAAAAATTTTAGTCTTAATGAACATCACGCTGAGGAGATTAGATCGCTCCCATTGTTCATAAAGTGTGATGTCCGTTGCAGTGCTGGTATTAGTGAATGCTGGTTGTTTGTCTTTTCTAATAGTATAGTATATGTCCATCTACCCTAAATGAAGGAGAACTCTCTCATTCTAGACATTATAGTTATCTCCCTTAATAAGTTTAGGAATATCACAATAAATATCAGAGAAATTTATAAGTTGTACAACTGTATAAAATTAAAGATTACATGCTTATGTTAAAATTGAGGCCTAAATATAATTTTATGTTTTACCAATATAAATCATACTTAAAAATTGAATCTAATGACATAAAAATGTCCTGTGGGCTAAATTTTTAATTCAAGCATATTCAGTTATTCTTTATGTTGGAATTTATCAAATTATTTACTTAATTTATAATTCTAAAGGGTATATTTTGATTATAATTTGATATAAATTCTATCTTAGATTAAATTTTATAATAAAAATATCAAATTATTTAATTAATTCATAATTCCTGTGAGTAAATTATGAATAATTTGATATTTTATCTTAATTAATTATATAAATATAATAAAAATTCGGGTGGGATAAAATTTATTATATTAAGTATAATTAATTACAATTAATGTCTAGATATTCTTTATGTGATCCTAATCAATCATAATATATAATTTTATTTAATTAAAGATGTCATGGCTATTCTCTAATTAATTAAAAATTTTATGGATCATTAGAAATTATTTATTTTATGCATAAAAGTTTTATGAGAATATCTCAATATTGCATAATTTAATCACAATTAGAATGTATATTATGTTATATTTATGCACTTAATAATTCTCACAATTAAACTAAGAAATTGCATAATTTAATCATAATATTATGCAAAACAATTATTTTCATGCATAAAGATTAACTTAATATGAGAATAATTATAAATTGCATAATTTTAACTAAAACTAACATGTTATTATTATGCACAAAATATTCTCATAATTTAAGCATAAACATTGCATAATTAAAACTATAATATTATGCATAACATTTAATTTCATGCTTTTAACTATATATACTCATCTGAAAATTGCATGTATTAATTTAGAGCATAAATAATCAATTTATGCAAACTAAATACGAGCATAGTTAACAAATTTGCACAATTTAATTATCCAAATTGCTTATAATTAAACCAAATAAATATTATATGCATACAAAATTGAGCAAAAATTAGGCATATTTCCAATTAAATGCCTAAATTCAGAAAATTCTAAACAAAATGAAATTTTTCAAAAAAACTGTAGAAAATTGATATTTTTCAACTTTTGCTCATCTTCAACATCTAGTTGGGTCGGTTCGACCTGTTTCAGACCCGGTTGCAAACCCGACTAAAAAATAATATTTTTGTTGCCAAAATCTATGTTTTTAATCATAAAAAAATTAGAAAAATAGTTTCCACGTGATTTATAATCTTGTTTTGAACCAAAATAAACCAAAAATCAAAACTTAATTTTTCAAAAATTTTAGGCCAAATCAGAGGCAAACAGAGCATATGTATAAACACCAAGTCAGATATAAAACCGGGTTCTGATACCAAATGATAGCTTAATAATGATTCTAAAATGTGAAATTAAACACTTAAAAAGAATCGAAAACTGAAATTCCCAAGAAATCGTACCTTCTGCCATTGATGCTTACTCACATTCTCTCGCTGTTTCTCTCTCGTTTTAGCACTTCCAAAACTCTACTCACCCTATTTAGATGGTATAAAGCTGAAGCAGATTGAGTGATTGAGTTTGAGGATCGAACCGAAGTATTTATAACCAAGCTTTCATCAAGTTTTCGGTGGCTACGTGTCAAGTGTTCCACAGTTTCAGTTGATCATGGGGAACATTCCAACAGCTCTATGAATGTAGTGCAGACTCGGAAGGAAGTTGTTGACCACTTCAAGAGCTCCTAAGAAAAAGGGGAGCTTGAGACCAGTTCCCACGAACGGGTTTCCGTGAGAAATGGTGGTGGCCCATTCATGGCCACAACTAGAGAACTAACAGCGTGGTCATGACCATTCGTGGCCTAGTTCATTTTCTCATACCCACGGCCACACTGTGGTCTTTAGGAATGGATTTGTAGATTTGTTGTCGTTTCTCGGTTGTTTTTTATTTTTTGACCTTTTCCAATTGTTTTCTACCCTAGGTGGGTGGATGGAGGACAGACCAGGGGCCAATCTGTCCCCCAACATCTGGAGGGGGGGCCTCGCCCCTGGGTGTAGGGTTAGATTCTGGGAGCAAACCCCACCCCCCACCCATGCCGAAGGCAGGGTGCGGGTAGCACCCTTACCTTTAGCTCTCATAATGAAGGTTTTAGATATTTTTTCATAGTGCTATACAGGATAAGTCCAATCATTGGTAGGGTTGTAAAAAAAAAAAATCGGACTGGATTGGCTCGAACCGGTCAAATCGATCCTGAACCGGTTTCCATAATGGCAAAACTGGCTTGAACCGATTCGGTTCTGGTTTTAGGCTTTTTAGGCTCGAACCGGACCGGTTCTATACTATATTTTAAATCATTTTTTTAATATTATATATAATTTTTATATATAATAATATAAACTCATTTAAAAATAAACAGAAATTGTAAAAGTTTAAACTGAAATTGATAAATCACAACAGGAAAACCGAACTAAATCGGATGTACCGATTTATGGGGGTAACCGATACATAATTGATTTTTGAAAATGCAAAATCAGTATATATCGGTTCGATCCTAAATTTTTTTCAAAACCGGACTGATTACACCTCTAATTGTGGGTTTGGGTTCAGATCCAAAGCTTATATGTAGATTTAGACTCCATCCTCTCCTTTCTTGACTTTAAAATTACTAAGATTTTTCTCTTCAGATCTTTTTTTTGTTGAACGTACCAATTCATGATTATTGATTAATAATAAATAGGATGATAAAGTCATGAATCTTAATTATTATAATGCATCCTCTTTTTAATAGTAATGGTGAGAGAAATAACATATTTAGTTATAAGAAAATGATGTGCGACCGAGAGTGATGATCGATAGTGGTGTACGACTGACATGACCGCTATTTTTTATATTAAAAAAACGAGGTTTTCTATAGATCAGTCATTGTTCACGTCCGATCTGTAGCACACCTTACGTGTCATTTTTTTTTTATTTCCTTTTTTCTCTTTGCCTTAACCTTCCTTTCCCACTCGTTAAGGTACCACCTATTCAACTTCAAGCCGCCATCTGCAATCTCTGTGTGTGTGTGTTTTAGCATTAAAAGCAAAAGAAGCCATACCAGATATGAAATATCAGAAAATATAATCATCGTTCTTTTCCCTGTGAATGAGATTCTCACTTCTGAGCTTCCACATTTGTCATCGAGACAAAGTTCCTTCCAATTTGTTCAATTTCTCAAACATGCCTACCAAATGGTGTGCTCTTCAGCACTGCCACTGCTATACTTACAATGCCATCGTTTTCCCCACTTCCTACACCGACTCCTTAGCCCTCATACCTACCGCCTATTCCAATTTCTTCGACCAATTGAAACAACTGGATTCCCTCAATTCCATTTACGCCCAAGTCGACCATGCCAAGAAAGTCGCATCCTCTTTCATTGACTTTTTATCCACCACTGATGATGATGCTTTGGTCTCCGTTGTCGCCCCTTTTACTTGGAGGTTCTATTCTTCGAGAACTCTTTGCAACTGCACTGAACCTTAGTCTCTTCCTTGGCCAAGAACCGTCACCACCAGAGTCTCATTAGCACGTACCTCTGTGCGCTCTACGAGAAGCATGGTGGTCGTAAAGGCAAGCGCCAACGCATAAGGTTTGCTTCGGCTGCTGCCAAATAGTGGCTTATGCTAAAAATTTTTCTAAAAAATTAAAGAAAAAAGAATAAGAAGAAGAAATATGGAAGAAAACGAAAGATAGGTACGAGAACTCGAGACCCCAACTCAACTTAACCTTAAACCCTCTCCTTCATCTATCTCTCTCTCTCTCTCCATCACCCATGGAATCAATGTTAACAAAACAAATCATTGAAGAAAAATGATGCTGCATCATCAATCAAGCCGCAACCACGTGTGGGCTAATCCCACGCCCAAATCTTCCAAAGTATGCAACAATTAGCTAGGGTCATTGCAAACTCATTACGACTAATGAATTTTTTGGAGATTAATTTGTAGGTTTGATGTTTTTTTTTCCCCCCTTTTTGTGAGAATCTGGGTTGGCTCCATTGAGATTTTAATTGAAAAAAAGTGTGGCGTCTCCATTTACAACAGATGGAGGGAAGCAGACGTGAGGGCTAATCTCTTTGTTTAAGGTTATGGATTCTCAGACTATTTAATTTTATTTAATATAAAAAATAGCGCCACGTTAGTCAGGCATCACTATCGATTCCTTCTATTAGTCTTAGTAGCAACTTTCTTAGTCATAATGAATGGTATGTATATATTGACCCAAGGGTAATGCCAGAGTACTAGTAGTGAGCTCAACAAAGTTAAATTTTGGCTAAGGAATAGCTAAGGTGTAAAATAAAGTGCAATAATAGACTCAATAAATGAACAGTGATTTTTGCCACACTTATATCACTGACCAAATTTGTTGAGCCCATGGGGCTAGCCAAATATTATTTTTGGACTAAAAAATTATATTCCTACTACTTCTTGCCTCGCTTCTCTCCCGCACGTGTTCAGTCGCTTAAAATTATTTTACGTACGTGAGGAGATTAGTCCACAATTTGCTATTAAAGTTGAAAAATCACGTCTATTGAATGAACCATTTTTTTTAATCTTTTCAAAACTTATCAAAAGAAACAAATGAGAAAAAACATGATCAAAAGCAACTTGTATTGCTTTAGCTAGGTGCTAAATAGTCTGGAAGAAATATCAGTTAAAAAATGAAAAGTTCAAAATCAATATCTTAATAGAATAATGATAGATTTGTTGAGCCTGCTATTTGATGTTGTTGAAAAGTAGTTAGTTAAATTTATAAAAGTAAATTTTCTAGTCAAAATTTTGGCTAAAGTTTGTTGAGCCCACTACTAGTGCTCTTAGGCAATTACCCAAAGCAAAAAATGAGAATACAACAATCATTTCATAAAACAAAAATTAATTAGTTTTTTTATATTTCAAGAACTTATATAAGTAACGATCACATAAAAACTTGTAAATAATACTAACAATGGTGGCATCTTCCCATTAGTTAGTATGATATAGTGCTTAATATTTCTGTTTATCTTGCCAGGTTCCAAATTAACCGAAGCATGCTTAATTGAATGAGTACGTGTCTATATTATGCCAAATAATATTTCCATATTAGCATTTTATTTATATATTTATTTATTGAAAAAGGGTGTTTTGTTGCAAATAATGTCTCAAGAGATAGGCACGAGTGGCCCATAAAGGAGGTAAGATTTACGTGGGTTCAGCGGCCTTTCACCCCCACTTTTTTGTGACCCAAAAACCTGTGGCTAGAGTCACATGGACCACGAGGCGTGAGCAGATTGCATGCGCTCAACTCGACCACCACGTCATTTTACTTATATTGACGATACTACCCATCCTAGCCGCTGTCACCGACTCACCTTTCCCCGTTAACACCAATAGATGCCTGATGCTTACAGCATATTCCACACTTGAGGCTTTAATTGTAATTTCACTTGAACCCCGACCCAGATATCATCGCCCAGCACACTAGTAGCCATTGCACTCTGCGAATTCCGATCATTTGTGAAAGATGGCCAGGAAGTTCTTTATCGGCGGAAACTGGAAATGCGTGAGTCTTCTCTCTTTGTTTGGTTGCCGATAGAAAAATGAGTATGATAGAAAAAGAATATGGAGAAAGTGAAATTGAGTGCTGTAAAGTTGCAACTATCTAAATAGTTAATATTTTTGATCGGCTGGTTCGATCTTACTTTTTTCTCCGCCATTAGCGAATAATTTATTTGTTCAATAACTTTTTTTAGTTGTTTTATCGGTCGAGCAGATTTTGGTATTATTTTGCTTGCCCATCTATTGATTTTGGTAAAAACAATGCACACATATACAGAGATAGTTTTGTGTTTCCTGTCTTGAATTGAACGTGATTGTGGATGCAGAACGGAACCACTGAGGAGGTGAAGAAGATAGTGGCCACACTAAATGAAGCCCAAGTGCCTCCACACGATGTCGTGGGTAGGCGAATGATTGGATTCTATTTGTTGTATCAGTATTGCTGTTTGGTGCTCATTTCTGCAGTATTACGGTTACTACGAGCGTCTGCATGATACATAATTTGCTATTATGGTTTTAGATTTTGCAGCATGAGGGAGAACATTATTTGAAATGAAATTTGAATATTGGAAGTAATAAAAGTTTCAGTATTGGTCGTAATTTTTTTTTTTTTTTGTAATATATACTCTTTTTCACTTCGGCTTGTTAATATTTTATTTATCATCGGGTGAAACTTTTTCGTGTTCCACCGAATTCCACGGAACAGCTAATCTTTTAAGATTTCAGAAGTTCTCACTTCCATATTATTTTAATCCAAATTCAGTGGCACGGTTAGATAATATAATCCGGCTGCTGTAATTATAATTTTCAAATATTTATTTTGACGAGTAATGTTATTGTTGTTCTTATTTCTTATTGTCATTTGCATGTGACAAAATCTTCCACACTTATCCTCACTTTATTTGTAAAGTAACTACATTTCTTTTGCTTCATTGCTTTGTTAATGCATTGAAAACACGTTCTTGCAGAGGTTGTGGTAAGCCCTCCATTTGTTTTTCTTCCGTTGGTAAAAAGTTTGTTGAGGCCTGATTTCCATGTTGCGGCACAAAATTGTTGGGTCAAAAAAGGAGGTGCTTATACAGGGGAGGTCAGGTATGCTATGATCTTGTAGTTCTTCTTTTCATCTTCTCATGGTCTATGGGTTGTATTGTGAAATGCCTGGACTTTGTGATGCGTTTTCAAGGTTTTTTTAGTTAAACATTTAAGTTTTCTTTTTTTTAGATATTTATTTAATGAAGAATGTTTCTTAAAGGAATCTTGACTTTTTGCATTAAGTGTATTAATGTCTAAATTCGCATAACAGGCCGGAAGGGAGGAATGAATTGTTCCCGGCCCATGATGGTGATTCGGGTTTCGATACGGTGCTCTTCACGTTCATTCACAAAATAAATAGTAAATAAGTAAATAAAAATAGATAAAGAGAGACACATGGATTTATGTAGTTCGGCATAAAAGCCTTCGTCCACAGGTTTTTTGTTGGGCAAAATCCACTATGATAGATGATTTTACAATCTCTCATGGCCTTACATATCACTCAATACAATAGAAAAATCTAGGGTTTCAGGAGGTTGAAGACGATGCCTCCCTTGAGAGAGATTTGGTGGAGGCGCTATGTGTAGTGGAAGAACCCATGGAAGAAAAATCCGTGAAAGTAGGCTTTTATGGCGAACTACGTAAATGTCTCTCTCTTTATCTATTTTTATTTACTTATTTACTATTTATTTTATGGATGAATGTGAAGAACACTGTATTGAAGTCCGAATCACCATCGTGGGCCTGGAATAATTCCTTCCGGCCTATTATGCGAATTTAGGCATTAACAAAGTGGTTACTTAAAATGATGTAAATAATGTTGCAAAGGTTTAGTAATGTAATGGTTGTTCTCTGAATTCTCCATTTTAGCCTTGTGGCTCATGTGTTGGCAAAATTTCTATCATGGTCCATCTTTCATTCTGATTTTTCATTACTCTGACAATGTGTGTGCATTTCTTTGTTCAAAAACATTCAAAGTTGATTTAGTATCCACGTGCAGTGCAGAGATGCTCGTCAATTTGGGCATTCCTTGGGTTATTCTTGGTCATTCTGAGAGACGTCTTATATTAAACGAGTCAAATGAGGTAAGTTGGTTTATGAAAACACTTAACTTCTCAAGTTTTGGTCATGACATATGATTTTATCATTGGCTACAACTTTATAAGTGCTCATTATTTTTACATTCATTAAGGTACCTTTTAAAGTAATAATTACTATTCTCAATGGTTTATTTCAGTTTGTTGGAGATAAGGTCGCATATGCACTTGCACAAGGTTTGAAGGTGATTGCCTGTGTTGGAGAGACTCTTGAGCAGCGAGAATCTGGATCTACTGTGAATGTTGTTGCTGCACAAACTAAAGCAATTGCAGGTAAATAGGTCGATCTAAAGTAATTGCACAAACTAGAATGTGGCCTTAATGAGGCACTGCTTATTCTGTTCAGTTCAAAGTTTTCTTTGTTTACCCTGTCCTACATGAATTTATTTCTCTATAAAGCAAGTTGTCTCACAAGTACTTATGTTTAGTAATCGTGCTTTTATCATTTTTTTTTTCTTTTTGTCTTTTTACTATAGTGCCTTAGTTTCTTTCTAAAGGTTCTTTGCCGTCGAAATAATATAGATAAAATAATGAGTGCAATACTGTTTCGTGAGGGAGTTCCAAATCTATTAACAAATGATTTTTCCTTTGCCTGGCTCCATGTTTCGTGTATTCATTGAAAGCTATGTTGTATTAAAATTTACGTGCATTGTGCTAACCTTCTTTGTCATCGTCATGTCTGGTGTTATTTGTCTTGCAGAACGAGTTTCAAACTGGGCCAATGTTGTTTTGGCTTATGAGCCTGTGTGGGCTATTGGTACTGGGAAGGTTGCAACTCCAGCCCAGGCTCAGGAAGTAAGGCTTTCATCTTATGAATTCATTAGTTTCAGTTTTTTGTCAGTCTCACATTTAATTAAGAGGGGTTTCTATAATATACTGAAAGTAAATATGATGCTTTTGATAGGAGAAATATGTTAGAAAAAGGTGTTCCTTGGTTTCTAAATTTGTCTCTCTGTACATACTAAATGTAAAGGATAAACATTGAGGGCATTGTGCTACCATAGTTGACTAACAATCGCGAGATTCTTGGTCATATCTGTATGCAAATTTTTATTTATTCTGTTTGGTGGGTCTTGTTGCTTCAAGTTGCCTTCTTTTCTTAACCATTCAGTTTTTTGAAACAAGGTTTTTAACTATATGACAGGTACATTCTGAATTGAGGAAATGGCTTCACGCAAATACCAGTTCTGAAGTTGCGGCAACAACCCGCATTATTTACGGAGGTCTATTCCTTATCCTATCCCTCATTGCACTTGATTTTGTCCTTTGTGCAGTTGTCATTTTCTCAATTAGAAGACAAGTCAAATGCATTGACTTATGAATTATGTGGCTGACTTTAGCTTTTGCCCATATAGGACATACTCAGCTTGTTCAAATTTGGGCTATGTTATATGACTGGAATGCGTTTGCCTACCTATCAACTTGATTAACACCTGATTGAGCAACCTCTATATCTTTTTTCTTTTTTTTTCTTCCTTTCCCCCTGATAAAGCCAAAAATATATATTTTCGGTGGACATCTAGCTTCCTTAAAAACTTGACTCCATTTGTCTTGTGGGCGGACATTTTGGTTTTCTCTAGATATCATAAATCAGAGAACAGAAATTATGTATTTTGTTATCAAAATTTCATGGAAGCCATAGATGTCCTCTATTCTCATCTCTCTCTATAGAATGATTGCAAACGATTTAAGTATAACAGTATTTTTGGGCAAGGTCTGTGATTGTTGGATAATGAAGGGCAATGAGTAGACACGGTTGCTTCCTAGCCTGTTGAAAAAGTCATTTGGGCGCCACTAAATTTGGTTGACACTGAGATCCAGAAGGAAAGGGCAGTGTGAATCTGTGCCTCTGCCAACACTGCAGTCTGCCATAATGTTTTGGATTTTTTATTTTCTCATTCCTGGTCTTGTCAATGTTCTGCTTATTGTAGGCCAGATAATGCTGTGTTTTCATTTTGTTTCATCAGTGGGTGGGGATTGCACACTCTAAATGGAATAACTTTTAAAGAAGTTCAGCATTTGTTCTTCCCATTTTGCTTTGTTGTTTCATTAATATAATTGCATACCTGTTGCAGGTTCCGTGAATGGGGCAAACTGCAAGGAATTGGCTGTTCAGCATGATGTTGATGGCTTTTTGGTTGGGGGAGCTTCTCTTAAGGTAATAGTGTTGTTGCTTAGGTGTTTATTCTTTTACAACCTTCTTTTTTCACACCCTTATGTATGTTTTCCATCTCTGCCTTCTCTACAGCCGGAGTTCATTGACATTATCAAGGCTGCCCAGGTTAAGAAAAGTGCCTAAGCTTTTTACTGGGAATGAGTAGGTGAGACCCTCTAGCTTTCGGATGGGGAGACATAAATCCATGTGATGAAATTTTAAATTACTTTTTTTGAGAAAGTTCTGTTTGTATCCAAATCAGCATCACCGGCTGGATAATATTTACGAATAAAAATGACTAATGCTGCGTATGACATCCAGAAACTTTGTTCTATACATGCTTTTGCGTGTTTTGGCCACATGCTTGTGATTGAGTCCTGGAGGAAGCGATTGATTTGGTACAATGGTATCTAGACTACCATTTTATTTTCCCGCCCCTGAAGCTATAACAAAAGAACCGACTTTCATTAGAAACGTCATAATATATTTGTGTGTGTGTGTAACTGTGTATGCTTTTAAGGTGAAGGTGGCCAACTAGAAATAGAAATGGCCCCACATGCTACGAATGACTTAAGAACCGATTGCCTGTCAATTTCTAGTCCGTATTTTCCTTAGGTTGTAATTAGTTGTTCTCTCTTGAATACTCTTATGTGTATTTAGGTTATACCTTCTCGCTTTATTTTAATAAATTTCTTTTTACCTGTCATCGAAAAAGAAAAAAGAAAAAAGAAAATTTCTAGTCGGTCTTTACTTTGTACCCATGGGCCATGGTCCTTGCAAGTTTGCAACCAGGGTATGGTTGTTAAAATTGCATGATTGGAACCTGCGTGAGAGTGAACTTCCTAAATATCGCATCTCACCCAAATATATGATGTCTATGGTCGTGGTTTGAGATGTGTTGTAGATATCACCTGAACTGGTGGAGCATAACACGATCTCCGGCAGGCGTGACTTCGCTTATGCAATTAGTTTTGAGGGAAAGCTTCCTTTTGGAGTCGGACCTGGTTTGGTTATCTGGTTGTGGGGTCTTTATTGAGATTACTTTTATGTCAATTGCACTGGGAAAGCATTTCCTCTGCCAGTTTGGACTTGCTTTTAAGCAGTTCAGTGACATATAGCTTTAGGATTGGCTTGCGTCATGCCTTGCGCAATGACCTTTTTTTTTTTTTTTTTTTTTTTCCTTCTTCTGTTGTTATTAATCCATTGCTCCTTCTCTCACAGGACAACTTGCCGCGAAAGCTGGCTGTCTATGTTTGATATTTTTTTTCCCTTAAAAAATGGCTGTAGTTTGAAAACTCGGGAATTATCCCCTTGGTTTGTCTACACGTTCAAGGTGAATGATTGATCAACATGTGGGGGTTCTTTCTATTAAATTTATAGGGGGATGCTGTCGTTCTAGATTCATCCCTATACTATATGTTGTAGGTGCACGAGAGTCAGGGAATACGTACCAAACAAAATATACGTACTCGTGAATGAATCTTCTATTCACAAGTACAGAAAAATCTTTTCTTTCGTTCTATTTATTTGTCAACTCATAGTTTGGTGAGGGAAAATGGCATTTGCGTTGATTTCTTATATGTTTTCCAATCTCCACAAATACATTTGACTATTCACATCTACGATGACGTTGACTGTTTAAAGAATGTCATTGATTCAAACGGCGGCCATTTCTTTACTATCTTGCCCAGGAGAAAAAAAAAAAAAAAAAAAAAAGACAAAGGGTGCCAATAAAATTTTCTTGGTACACTGAATAAGGCCGCAATATAATATTGGTGGCAGAAAAAAAAAGGCTTTACGCAAAATACTTAAAAATACCAATAGCCTTTGCCCCTCTGAATGGACATTTAAGCTGTATTTTTGCAGAATGGGACTTATCATCAGGTTGCCTGTACTTAAAGACATCAAACAAAAAATAATCATATTACCCAAATTGGCTTAATTTAAGAGAGTTTTTATGGTGATTAATCCAACGTGGCTGATAATCCTTACATTCATGCATTGTTGTCGTCTTTTGCATAAAAAAAACAGCGAGCTAACAAGAAAAAGGATAGAGCTCCAACTATCAATGCCAATTTCTCAACCCCCCTACACCACTTGCAGATAAGTCAACCATTTCACGCTTGTCCTTCTCGGGGTCTAACTAAAAGAACTTTCCAAGAACATGAACACGCACGTAAGTCCAGGATCTTCACAACTTTTCTCAGTACATTGTTTTACCTCTGTTCTTCTTTTTATTTTCCTGTTTTATTTCTATTTGTTTATTTTTTTTCTTCAGTTGGCAGGTCATATATACAAGTGACAGCTAAATCTCACACAAAAGCATTTGCTTTCACACTCGAATGCCTGTTTTGCTTCACGGGTTTGGTTGCTTTGACTTTTCCTGCTACATGTTTACACTCGATTTCTTTTCTTTTAATTATTATGAAGCAGTTGCATGCAATATGTCTCGTGGAGAGGGAGGTGACTCAGGTTAGAGAGGATTGAAGCATTTTAACTGGCGATTCTCTAGGCAAGTGATATTAAAAGCTTTTGCTCTCATACTTGAATACTCGCCTTCACTTCAGGGGTTTGGTCGGTTTGACTTTCCCTGCTTCAAGTTGTTCATATTTGGCTTGCTATCCAACGCTGAAGCAGTTGCAGAGAGTCTAGAGAGAGAGAGAGAGAGAGAGAGAGAGAGAGTGAAGCTTTCGAATCTATGGGCTCGTGTTTTAGCGTTAGGATCAAAGCTGAGAGCCCTCTTCACAATGGTATCGTTTCAATTTCAATATTTCGCTTGTCTAATTCTTTCACCCTTTCTAAAATTATGGCTTTTCTTTGAGTTTTTCATGATATACTCTTAACTTTTATTTATTGGTGAACCATGCAATTCAGCACCTGCCCTCTTTCTCTTCTATTGGATGGAATCTTGACTTGTTTTACTCTTGCTGTGGCTGAACATTGATGCTATTTTGTGTTCTAAATCTGGGTCTATATAAACAATGACATACTGCTGAGCAATGAAAGGAATGCAAGAAAATAAATTCTGAATCTTAATTCAAAATCTCTAGGTATTTCGTTTGCTGTCCAACTATATATCTGGGCTTGATTCAGGTCAGATTACGATTTCTTGAAAACCAGCCGATGAATAGATCTAGTGATATGAACTTTCTGTGATCTTTTCCATGGTTCTATGAGCAACCAACAGACTTTGTATTGTGTCAATTTGAAGATTTATTTATTTATTTTGGTTTGAAGTTGATGAGAAGAGATCTCGTTTATATGTTAGAATTGCTATATTTACTCGTTCATGGCATTGACCCGTGTAGATGTGAACTCCACATATGGAAACAAAGAAGGGAACGATTTGAGTAGTACAAGCAGCAAGGCTTCACCTGTCTCAGTGCCTACAACTCCTCGGACAGAGGGTGAGATCTTGCAGTCTTCCAATTTGAGAAGCTTCTCCTTTAATGAACTCAAAACAGCCACCAGGAACTTTCGTCCTGATAGTGTATTGGGTGAGGGCGGTTTTGGTTGTGTTTTTAAAGGATGGATCGATGAGCGTTTATTTACAGCTGCCAAGCCTGGGACTGGTATGGTTATTGCCGCGAAGAGGCTTAACCAAGAAGGTTTCCAGGGTCACCAGGAATGGTTGGTGAGTTTAATTTCTACCCTTCTTTTGCTTCTGCGCATTTCTTGATACTTCTTTGAGCTTGAAGCCTAGTGTCTCAGAAACTAATGTGCATTGGCTTGTAATGGCTTAAATACTTTTAAAGGGTTTGATTGAACTTGTAAAAAATTCTGCTAAATTCTTCAGAAAATCCTCAACCATTCTTGCTCTAGGTAGTTTTTGCAAGCAGATGGTATTGCACACTTATCTTCAGGATCCACATTGATTAATTTCGTGGAGGTTCTTTAAATATAGGCAGAAATAAATTACCTGGGGCAGCTGCATCATCCAAATCTAGTGAAATTGGTTGGTTACTGCTTGGAAGATGACCACCGGCTTCTGGTGTATGAATTTATGGCCCGGGGCAGCTTGGAGAATCATCTTTTTAGGAGTGAGTAATTTATATATCCTTCTGCATTATTTACTTCTTGGATTTTAAATGTACTTACATTGTTTAGGATCTTAAACATACCTGTTAACATCATAATCAAGAATCTTAAGCATCTTGGAATAGGGTCGTCTTATGTTCAACCACTTTCTTGGAGCCACCGCATGAAGATCGCACTAGGTGCTGCTAAGGGCATAGCGTTTCTTCACAGTGACAAAGTGCAAGTGATCTATCGAGATGTCAAATCTTCTAACATCCTGCTAGACAGTGTACGTTAAACCTGTTCAAATTGTTAAACTTCTATGGCTTCTGGAGGATTTTAGTTGAACATGCTCTCACCCATTTATTCATTATAAATGACAGAACTATAATGTGAAACTGTCGGATTTTGGGTTGGCCAAGGATGGTCCAACAGGCGACAAAAGCCATGTCTCTACAAGGGTTATGGGGACCTATGGGTATGCAGCTCCCGAGTATATGGCTACAGGTACCTTAAAATTTACAGCATATATCAGGTTCACCTATAGTTTAAAAGCCTCAACTATTGCCATAAGGTTTACCTGTTGTCCTCCAATATCATTGCCAGAAACAATGACTTCATCACTTGTTTCTTTTTTACTGGTCGAAAATACCATCTGCAAAAATTTGGTAACCCACCATTGAACCTCCAACTGTATTTGTTTATTTCTATACCTGCTTCTAATGCCAAACCTTGAAACCAGAAAGTAAAAGAACTTAACATTTTCATCCAAACTTGTCTTTTCAAGGAACTTGCCCATTTTAATTGGTTAGAACCCGTCGCATTTTAAGAAGTCTGAAGTTGTACCGGCAAGTATTCTCCTCGGTTGCTCACTCTTACTCTGTTTATAGCCTTGTAAAGTCAATTCCTCCATCAATCCAACTCCACAAACCTCTCTTTCTCACTCTGCACCACGTGTTTGTAATGTTTGGGTTTCCAAACATAGCCTTTAATATGGTACCATCAGAATGGATTATAGAGCCCTTGATGAATGCCGCAGTTTACCAAACACTTTTCTGTATTGGGATCTGATACTATGTTCATCCTCTTCTTATGAAGGTCATTTAACTAGCAAAAGTGACGTATACAGTTTTGGGGTTGTTCTCCTAGAAATATTATCTGGCAAACGAGCAATGGACAAGAACAGGCCAGGTGGAGAACACAATCTAGTTAATTGGGCCAAGCCTTACCTTACCAGCAAACGAAAAGTTTTCGAAGTGTTTGATGCTCGTATCCAAGGCCAGTACTCATTGTCTGCAGCACTGAAAGCAGCCAACCTTGCAAATCAATGCTTATCAGTAGAACCCAAGTTCAGGCCGAACATGGTCGAGGTGGTCAGAATATTGGAGCAACTTCATGATTCGAATGACGTCGGATGCTCTCAAAATGAACACCACCGAATTTCTACTCGAAAATCAACTGGCAGCGGTCCCAATTCCAAACATCGCAGGATGAGTGCCGATGATGCTTGCAGTGAGAAAGCTGCTTCTTATCCCAGACCATCTACTTCTCGCCTTCATATATGAAACAAGAAAAAAGCATTCGGCACATGCTTTTCTATTATATTTATTCATTCCCAAAGAGGGGAAAAAAAAAGAAGAAGCAAGAATAAATGGATGGTTGATTGGATGAACATCATATCTTGTGCTCGGCGTATGTATTACCGCTATTGACTTCTGTACAGTTCTTGTTTTGTTAATGATTTAAAAAAATCGTGTCAACTTTCATACTTCATAGTTCCACTGCCTTTTCGCTCTTTTTTTTTTCCTTTTTGCTCCAGCAAATGATGTGATCAAATTGGAGAATGAATAAATGCTTCCTACTGACAAAGGAAAAAAAATAATATGATTTTTATTTTTAATTATTCTGTTGAAAGAACATACTTTGAATGGTGATTTGGCCTTTGATTTGTTCACAGTAATTAATCATCCGTTCAAAGGAACATATTAGCATTTTCTTCTGCAATCGAGAACCTTTCCCAGGATATTCAGAAAGAGAGAGAGAGAGAGAGAACCTTTCCAGGTCTTGAACCCCAAATAACTCTGACTGAGGCCCAAATCATATTAACAGAAGGCCTCGGCCCAATACCCGTCCAACCGTCACCAGTGCGCTTGGGAAAGCTGTCCCGCTCCAAACTTCCAAGAGGCCATATGGCCCATATCATGGTTGTCGTCCCAAAGATCCAAACTAAACAAGACAACAAATAATATGGAGGCTGTTATCGACTCTTCAACCTGAAAAATTGTTGAGGTTTTAAGTAGAAAAATCCCACTCTCGTAAATCGTAATATTGCCTGTACTCCTCCGCCTTCATTCCCCAAACGGAGCACAGAGAAATGATTGCCACTTCAATGGCGGTTATCCAGCACGTTTGTTCCGCTCCCCTCGCACGTGTCATGCTCCCTCGCTCCCTTGTCGTTTCACGCTCCCGCGGCCTCTCTATTCTCTCCGCTGCACGGGCTTCCCATGCCGTCCCGCAGCAGGTGCTCCTCGGCATGTCTGAATATGAGCTCCAACAGCTCGCCCTCGAATTCGGTCAGGTAGATAAACGAAACAAAAAAAAAAAGCCTTTCTCTCTGTTTGTTTGCCTAGAAACTGGAAAAAATTGAGTAACATGTGATGTATTGAATTCGGCCTGGTAAAGAAAAATCCTGAACTTTAAATTTTCCAAAATTTATTTCGGAATTGCGGGTGTACTTTGTATTTGTAGTTTTTTTATTTGGGAATGATATTTTGTAGCAAAGCTATAGAGGAAAGCAACTGCATCATCTTATTTACAAGAGAAAGGTCAAAGAAATTGAAGATTTCAGTCATTGTGAGACATACTGTCCTTCCCTTTCTTGCCACACTTTTTTTATTGTTACAATCTCCCACTAAATAATTGGGCGACTTATATATAGTGTATTTTCTCTACAATTATTATAATATATTGTAGTACCTCAAGCATTCAGGAATGATCTTCAAGAAGCTGGATGGAAGGTTGGGCGGTCGCCCATTTATCACACCGTCACTGCAGCTGATGGGACTGTTAAGGTGATAGCGATAAATTGAAATCTTTTCTTATTCCAACTGTGTTATGATAATTCATTTTTTGGAGGGGATTATGTAAGTGTGGGGTTTCTGTTGGAATGAATTATTGGTTGGCAATTCCAATGATGCTAGAGTTTTATTGTTCATATTATTTTTAGAGGAGGTTTGTATACTTCGATGGGATGCCACCGTTTCAATTATTATCATGAAATTTTGATAGGCAAGTGCATCTTTGGATATGATAAGTGGAAATATTTATTCACATTTTGATTTAAAAACATTCCGTTATAGAGTTTTCTATGGACCGTGCAGCTATTGATTAAGTTGGAGGACAACAGACTGATTGAAACCGTTGGCATACCAGTTGAAGATGATAAAGGTTCAATGCGCCTTACAGCATGCGTATCATCACAGGTGATTTTCTGATCTGTGAATCTGCCTGTGCCAAAATTTCCCTCACCTTTTTAATGAGATTCTTATTCTAGCTTCATTTTTTAGACCTTCTTGTTTGGATATTCAGGTAGGCTGCCCGCTGCGCTGCTCTTTTTGTGCCACTGGGAAAGGGGGGTTTTCAAGGAACCTTAAGAGGCATGAAATCATCGAGCAGGTTTGTCTTGATGTCCTTTCCATGTTCACTGTGTGGCAAGCATTTTTAATATTTTATGATACAATTAATTCTGGAAACAAAGGTTCTAAGGTGGGATTGAGATACATCAATTGTTTTTCTTCGGTAGGATTTAGGTACATCAATAACTTTGAAAACATAAAAATAAACTGTAATTGTTATAATATGCTTAAAATGTAAATGTATTCAAGCAGGCTCAAGTTTCTTTGGCATGGCCAAATGGGTTGTATATACGTTTTTGTGCATAGGTATTAGCTATTGAGGAGCTCTTCAAGAATAGGGTGACAAATGTGGTGTTCATGGGAATGGGTGAGCCAATGTTGAATCTGAACTCAGTACTTGAAGCACACCGGTGCTTAAATAAGGTAAGTTTGCAACTGTTTCCCATACCTTATTTGCAACTGTTTGCTTCAATACAATACTCACATGTGACAACTTTTTGGAAGTTTAACTTTTGTTTCTTTTAATTTAACTTTAGTTAGAGTTGACTCCTAGAAATTCCCATTTACATGAGATAAACTCTTTGCAATTTATTAGAACTCCATTTTGTTTTGGTGGGTCTTTCCTGTTTTGAAGGATGTGCAAATTGGGCAAAGAATGATCACAATATCCACTGTGGGGGTTCCAAACACAATTAGAAAGCTGGCTTCTCACAAACTTCAGTCAACATTGGCTGTCAGGTATGCCGTTTGTAATAAGAAATTTTTAGTGGATAGTTCTGCTTACTATTTGATGATATTGTTTGCTTGTGAGTAATCGTCTGTTTTTGTTGAAGCACACATTGTTTATTGATAAATTGACTAAAGATTAGTATCTTACACCTGCTGTATGCCATAGCTGTTCACCCTTATTTACTATTTGAGAGTACATGTGTTCCACTCTCCACTTTACATATTTGGTTCAAGGCCTTGAGGGGCTTTATCTGAGTAGTCATTCTAATTGTGTGTGGGAGAGAGGGAGAGAGAGAGCGCCATTATGGATCTGTCTGAAATTTTACTAAGATCAGGAATTTGAGTGGCATTGGGTTTGGCTTGGGTCCAGTAACAGGAACTGGACCTGTTGGATGTGAGACATGTATCCCATAATAGGACATGAGGGACACGCGTCCCAGATACAATGGGTCCCCTAAGCAACCCTGAATTTCAGCCGTTGAATAAATTTTACTGCAGCAGATGCTGATGCAAAATAGTGAATTTTGCCTACCAATTAAGCCCTAGAGTATTTGACGCTATAAATCAAAGTCTAGAGTATTGATTTCAAATCGGCTGGTGTAGTATTGTCGCTCCTCATTTTGCCCATTTCTGCAAAAATCTTTGGGGTCTACTTTAGGTCTGTTCTATAACTTATATGAGCTTATGAAGAAGCCCTTGTTTGTGAATACTTTTATAATGTCAATATCTTTTCTGATTATATAATTGTTACTTCATTTTCGCGTTTTCTTGCCTCAGTTTACATGCCCCTAACCAGAAACTTAGGGAAGCAATTGTGCCAAGTGCGAAATCCTACCCTCTGGATGCAATCATGAAAGATTGCAGGGACTACTTCCTTGATACCAGTCGACGGGTTTCCTTTGAGTATGCACTCTTAGGTACTGATGTTTTCTTTAACTTTGGTAGTCCAGTCCCTCCCTGTTCATACTTGTAAAAATGTATATCAAGTCAATGACAGTGTTCTAAGTATGATTATTACTAATGGCAGCTGGAGTCAATGATACAACAGAGCACGCAGTAGAACTTGCACAACTTCTTCATGAGTGGGGACGTGGTAATCATGTAAACCTGATACCTTTCAATCCAATAGAAGGCTCTGAGTATCAGCGGCCACACAGGAAAGCTGTATGTTGAACATATCATGCTATTATTATGCATACGTTTACGGCATGCATATGCCTCGATACCTCATCGTTTGAATAATTTTGCATCATTATATATAGATACATTGTTCTTATTTCATTTGGCAGGTGGCGGCATTTGCAGCTGCTTTGGAATCACGTAAAATAACTGTCAGCATAAGGCAAACAAGGGGCCTAGATGCTAGCGCTGCTTGTGGTCAGCTGAGAAACAAATTCCAGAAGAATCCTTTGCTCACTGAATCTGAAAACTTGCAATCTCAAGCAGATGTTGCAGTTGCATGTTGATGTGGGTATATGCTTCCATGTACTCTTTCCTTTTTGAAGCGCGACTAACATAGGTGCATCGTATTCGTGCTTGACAACAAGGCAGCTGGGATTATTCCCTCTTTTAAGTGTGATCATTCCCTCTCCTAGTTGCGGGAGAAATAGAAATTTTGTTATGAATCAAGTGCAGAAATGCTTTTTATACACATCGTCCATTGATGAGATGTTAGAAAAGAAGTGTATATGAACGGTGTACTATATATGCTGAACTGCTGGATTGTGGATGGCCTGCAAAGTCACAAGCGAGTTGATTCCTTTCTTCGTACAATCTATATCCTATTTTTGATTATTAGGCTTGATAGTTCCTCTAGATGTAAATTGCATCCATAGAGACCGCAATGATGCTCCACTTCTTTCTGGACTGCCGACGGCCATTTCACATCTCAAGAACAACTGTTACCTGACTATGAAAATTGCCATTTGTTTTCTTTAAATTTCATGACATATTTTCTGGATTCTTTTCTATAATGCAGCCATTTTCTTGGTTGAATGAAAGTTTTCTTGTGAAAGATCTTTGTACCACCTGGGTATTTGAGAGCGCATTGGCGTGAGACGTCGAGTATACTGGTTGAAACTCGTAACACTCGGAGAGAGTTAGAAGGCCGTCCGGGAAGGTGGGCGTTTTACAAGTAATGTATTTTCTTGCCCAATGAGTCCAAATAGAACTTCTAATCCTATAGGGAAAGACAAAAAGTTCAAAACAAGAAGATATTTTAAGCACAACAAAGAGATAAAAAGTCGTAAAGATTGGAGAGTAGCATCCGAATGCACTGAATGGTGAAGATCTAATTCATTTTAGAGGTTTGGATTTGGCCATATTTGATGATCTAATATTACTATTTTTTTTTTAATAATGCCACTATTTATTTCAAATTTTGTTATTTTCAACCATATTGATATATTTTAAATGAATTGGTGTATTTCTGATTTGAATAGATAAGTATACCGATATGTATAATTAAATATGATGAAATTTAAAATGCAGAAGAGTTTTACTCTTAAAATAAGAATAACTTTTTTTTATCCTAATATGTTGGCTTGGTTTTTTGATATATAATATATTATATGTTGGCTTGCTTGATGGTGAACTTATGGCAATATTTTTGTACATCATATTTGTTACAATACTGGATCTATCCCTTGATTATGTCGTCTTTTATCTCGATGAAAATTTAAGCAAGCCGAAAAATAGAAAAGGGAAATGAAAAGCCCAACTCGTCTGGGCCTTATTTTATTTTACTCAAACAGGGTCCGTCAACCCGTCCAATCAACATTTTTTTTTTAAAAGACTCGAACCGAGTCGACCCGCCCAATCTGTTCTTAGGGTTTTAAACATGACGATCTTGGAAAATTCCTATGACTGGCTTTTATAAACGCACAATAGGCGACACAGTTCGACACAATTACTTTGGATCTAAGACAAAGATTTTGGTTTTTCTTTGCTCTTCGAGTCTCTTGTTCCTCGAGGTATATCTATTTATCTTTTCCGTTTTTCTGCGTCCTTTTCTCGTCCCGCGATTTTCTTCAAAGTCAAACGAATTGCCTTCCGCTGGCTAAATTCTCGGGAAAGGAAACGAAAGTTTCGATCTTTCGTTCTGTTTTTAGGCTTGATTTTCGATCTATGAAAAAATTCCGATTCGAGACGACAAAGTCCAAGTCGAGTTGGTAAAATAGTTTTGTTATGCTTGGCTGAGTTAAAGTTTTGCTTTCTATGTCCACAAAAAACTGAAAATTCAACGCATTAAATTCTTTCTTGGCAACCAGGTAGGGAATCTAGGGTTTCTTTTGCCTTGGCATGTGATCTGGAATCAGGTTCTGCGGCTTCAAGAATTCACAATGCCTATTATTGCCCTATAACATAAATGCTACCATATAATTAAATATCATGCCGTTTTTATTTGAAGTTATCTTACTCGTTATGGGATTGGAGATTTCTTGTAGCAAGTAAAGTTTGGGAACTAGTATATATTAGGCTCACATGGGCCATGCTTGTGATGTTAGGAACCATCATGAGGAGGTACAGTCCGCCATACTATAGTCCTCCTAGGAGGGGATATGGCGGTCGAGGGAGAAGCCCTCCTAGAAGGGGATACGGTGGTGGGTACGGTAGGCACAAGGAACAGAATCATGGAAGCCTTTTAGTCCGTAACATTCCACTGGATTGCAGGTAATGTTTTCTGTTACTTTTGGGTTTATGTTCTAATGAACGGTGAACCTGTGGGTGTGTTTTTGTTTATAACTTTATAGTTGATTTGGTGGCAGAAGATCTCTCATTTGGTGTTGTTGATTTGTCAAGAGTCAAGACAAGTCGGTTATGTACTTTATTCCTGTTTGCAGGCCAGAAGAACTTCGAGTTCCATTTGAGAGATTTGGACTTGTCAGGGATGTCTATATTCCAAAGGACTATTATACGGGGTAAGTTTTTAATAGCAGAGCATTGAAGAAGTTTTCTTTTGTAACATTTTTGTCAATTCATTCAAATTTCAGTTATTCAGTATTACAATGTAGTGGTGGAAATTCCTGAGCAAAGTTTTGGGTGTTGAGCTCGGTTTGCTTGGACTTGGAAGTTGGAACAAGCTTGAGCTTACCAAGTCTCCTTGCTTTATCGAGCTAGTTGATTTCGAAAGAGTTTGATGTCAGATTCTGCATGACAATTCGACACCCTCTACATTCCAATGCTGGTCATTTATAGTTTTGACATGCTGATGAAGCTTTTCTTTGGTTCATTGTCCTACACTAAATGAGTGATTTGGTAGTTGAATTTTTTAAGTTCTTAATGGGTTATCTAAACTGTCAAACAGCTAAATTATCTGTTTATTTACCTGTTGAAAGAAATCATTGATTTGATAAAAACGACTTGTGATGTTGATGGTAATTAGCTATTTATGTTTCATGTTGATATTCTTTGCGATCATATTCATAAGATTGGCGAGGATGGATTTATGTTGCTAGTTGTTTGAGACTCTTCTCTTTACTTTTTTTCCTTGTTAGGCATCTCTAGTTAAGGTTCGTTCACAAGTTATTTTTTCATAAGTGGTTCACAAGTTGCGGATGCAAAAAGTTGTCTAGTGAGTTACATTGTAAACTATTTATGAAGGTTTATTTTTCATCTCCATAGTGAATTAAAATTTGAACTGGTTTGTCAGGGGGTATGTTTTGAAGTTAAAACAAGCCCAAGTCCCACTTTTGATGAAGACCTACTGTTTATCATTGCCTAACTTGTTGGTCCCCCCGAGAATGTTAAAGAGTAATCTTCAAATGAAGAATGTTCCTTTATGAAGAGAAATTATATAATTACACACCCAATAGAAGTTTGATGGGGAGGAAGATTTATTCTTGACCAATTGAAGAGTACCTGAAGGGATTTTTGTTTGTGGGAACGTTGATTTCAAGTGCATCCTATAATTACAAGAATGTGAAGAATTTTCAAGTCACTTGCCTCTTTTGAAGTTGACTTTCATACTTGTGTATAAAGAAAAGGGAAGCCACTAAGCTTGGATTTTAGCTGCTTATAGTAAGTTCAGCATGCACTTATCTGGAAGTGCTTCGGAGCTGGTATTTAGATGTATAAAGAAAGGTATACCAGATAAGACATTGTGGCAGTATCTTTCTATGCTACTTGTGACAAGTCAGTGCCCTCATACAAATCAATGTTTGCGCAGATTTAACGTTACATCAATGAAGCTTTTCTGTGTCTTCTTTCTAGGGAACCTCGAGGGTTTGCATTTGTGCAGTTTGTGGATTCTTATGAAGCCTCAGAGGCTCAATATCATATGAATGGGCAAATTTTTGCTGGAAGAGAGATATCTGTGGTTCTTGCTGCTGAAACAAGGAAGAGGCCAGAGGAGATGCGTCGAAGGACTAGGGTTAGGTAGGTTCTACCGCATTCTATCTCTACCTCTGACTACAGGTGTTAGTTTTCACACTTTATATATTAATTTAGTGATTCCTCTCATTTATGTTGTCCTCTATGCAGAGCACCTTCGGGCCATGGAGGACGGCGATCATCTTATTATGGTATTCTGTTTATTACAATTGACGTTCTTACTTTACAGCACTTTTATAATCCGTATTAACTTGTACTGCTATGTGACAAAATTTCTCAAATATCAATTAAAGTACTGCCATGTTATATTTGTGCACCTTCTACAGTTGAGATTTCTCTACTGTTCGAATTTTTTGTTGGATTCATTTATTAAGATTCCTGTTGGTTGGGATAGTTGCATTTAATGCATGTAATCTGTTAACTTTTCTAAGAAAATTGTAGTAGTTTAGATTGCAAGTTAACCTGCTTTGTTTAAGTGATCAATTTCATATCTATTAACTTTTCCAAGAAAATTTGGGTAGTTTAGATTGCAAGTTAAGATGATTGGTCCCAAATGATCAATTTCATCTTACTTTAAAAAATAGTGTTTCCTTCTCTCTTTTTCATGGCGAGTACCTGCTGTGAACTAGGAACTTTTGTGTTCAGGTGCTTGTTGAACTGTGTAATTGCATTTTTGCACGGTATGTGTGTTTGAGTAGGTCCATTTGTAACCAGTCCTGAACTTCAGGGAGATCGCAGATTTAGGTATCCCCCACTGAAGCTCAAGTTCGTGTTCAGAAGTACGAGGCTTTTAAAACCCATGCCTGAAAAATTCCTGGAAAAGACGATGTCTAGGGTTTCAACTAAGCACCTCTTTCCATACTAAGTTACTGTTTTGAAGTGTTAATGGATCAGTAATGAATCACATCCAATTGGCATGGCCTCTCTTTAAAATCTTGTTCTCATTGAAGGCCAATAAAGCTGAAGGCTATACTTCATTTGTTTTCAACTTTGAAACTAGTTTGTAGCAATTAAAATGTATTAAAACTTTTGTAGCAATCGAAACCTTTGAAGATGATAGCTGTTTTCATGTCGATAGCTATGCTCTTATTGATAAGATTAATTTCCTTTCTAGAGATTTGGGTGTTATTTATTCAAGATGCCTGCTAGCTCAGCTGCTATTGTTTGCTGAGAGTAAGCATTTTCATGGACCCACAGTTAGGCACCTGGCTTGCAACCCACTTGTAATTCTAACTCAGTTGTTACCTATAAATATGGTTGCCAAATGAATTGTTTGGTGAGATTCTAATCATTAGAGGTTGAAGTTACAAAGCTGAAAGTTTTATGATTTTTGTTGATTTATTGTCATATTTTGGTCTGCAGAAAGCTTTGTTTTTTATTTTTTTCATTTTCGTATCTGATTATGCGACTCGTATTTATACTTGTAAAAACAATTATGCAACTCCTATTTAAAATATTTTTCTTTGAACCTGATATCTCTCAGGGCGTGCTCAGTCTCGTTCACTATCCCGTTCACGCTCCCCTCGCCAGCCTTCCGGTTCTAGAAATCGATACCGCTCAAGGTACACTTGCAAGTTCCCAAACTACCATATTCTTTATACCTGTGGTCAGTTGGGCAGGTTAGCATGTTTGTAAATGATTGTTGAATTAGCAGGTCCTACTCACCTGCACCAAGACGAAGGGGTGACTATTCTGCTTCCCCAAGTAGAAGGCTAGCAGACCACCCACGGTCACCAAGAGGTCCTCGAAGAGAACGAGATGTTGATCAAGGCAGGTCTTATTCTCCAGGTTATGGTAATGCTGTTGATCAAAATGAAAATGGCAATGGGCATCGCGAGTAAGTTTCAGAATCTGTCTAAACTGTTTGAATGATTTACCTGTACCTTGTTCAATGCATAGGTGTAGTGTTACCTGTGTTGCTTCATGGTGATGAAGTGATTGCAAACGGACACTATAGCTATCATAATTCCCAAACTGGATTCCAAGTGCCCTTTCACTACTTATGTTGTGGAACTTATCTCGCAAAAGAGGAAAAAATGACTTGCGCTATTGAGTGTTTTAAATGGTTATTATATGGATACGGACAGAAATTGTTTCTGGTCACTTGCAAGCCATTTTAGTTGACTTCTCATAGAATGTTGCCTGTGTGGGGGGTGGTTAAATGGGTTTGATGGCTAACCCATGTTTGTGTGGCTTTTACTGCATCCCTGGCAGTATTTATGTAAAATTTCTGGTAGCTAGCACTCATCAAATAATTGTGTATTTTTTTTTTTCCCGTGTGTATATGCTTATGTCAAATATGTCATTATAGGAAATCAGCATATGCAGCTGAGGAATCACGTGGTCACTGGAGGTCCTCGCCTGGTAGAGCCTCAAGATCACCCTCTGGATCCAGGTCTAGGTCTGCTGACTTGTCACCCAGGCGCAGCAGATAAGGGAAAGGCCAGATGAATTTTCATATTGTAACATTGGTTCCAATGGTATGCGTATTAGGAACGGTCGGGAATTTAGGTTTGTGTGGAACTGTAGGAAGTAAGCAAAAGAATCTGTGTTGCATGTCTCGGAGACGACCCATAGAGGTTTGATGGTTTGATTTCATCTATGTTGTGCTTCAACTTTGATAATTCAGTGTTAAGAGATTATATAATTTCCGGTCATTTGTTTGGCATGCGTGGCTTACAGTTTAATGCAAACCAAACCACCCCCCCAAAAAAAAAAGCACCAAAACACACCAAATTAAAAATAATAATAATCTGAATTACTTGTATGTTGAGCAGGCACATATATTTCACAAGTGCTTAAACCTGTTTTGGTAACTGCTGTATTGTAGACCGGAGTTGAGATTATTTTGTGAAATTATCATGTCTGTTGAAGTCGGTGAATTTAATCAACTACCATTTTGTAATTACATTGGAATTTGCATAACAAAATTGTGAAGCAATATATTAGAATGAAAGATCAATGTGAAATTGTGAACCCAACTTTGGCCTGGTGATTGACTTTTTAATACGACAGTTTCACTTGGCACCGTTTTATATTATATTTAACTGAATTTTAAAAATCATTTTTTTTTTTTTAAATTTTAATCCGTAGCTTTTTAGTATTTGGGTCAAATGTATTCGTTATTAAATGGAGTGCTTCCAAGAAGATCCTTTTTAAAATGACTCTTCATTCCTTGGTTGCCCCCATTTTATTCCATTCGTTTTTCTCTATTTATTTTTCCAAGTCAAACGTGCCGGGCAGTTGATATTTCATAGCATTGATCAATTGGAGGAAAATTCCATAAGTTGGCCAACCTTGCCTTTGTTCATTCTTAAATCCTGACCGCCTGTCGGTTTTTCAACTACTCATTGCAAGTCTTCGATAGTATATAAGCCATGCAAGAGTCATGCTGAGAGACGCTTCTTGGAATTTTGATGAAATTGAACCTCATCGAGAGAGAATAGAAGAGAAGAGAGACAGAGATGGCAGTTGGGACAATGGAGGTGCTGCTGGTGAATGCAAAAGGCTTTGGAGACTCTGATCTCTTCGGTATAATTTTACATATAAACAAGTGCATCTTTTTTCCCTTTTTCTTTTCTCCTTCTTTGCACCTTGCGGTTTGTCCTCCATCATATTTATGGTGTTCAAAAGCTTCATATTAAATACCAGACTGATTCCCGTTTTAACCAATATAAAGTATCATCCAATTCCATGTGAATCATCATCACGAGCATCTACGAAAATGTAAGTTTACACTAGTTTGTATGTATTAATCTTAATGAAATTGAAGGATTGATTCCAATGGATCCTCACCGATCTTGATATGACCTCGGACCCACTATAGTCACGTCAAATCCTGGCAAATTTATCATTGTATGATATGTATTGCAGGTCGTATGGATCCTTATGTTCTGATACAATACAAAAGTCAAGAACGCAAGAGCAGCGTGGCCCGAGGTTGGTTCTGTCTCGATTCCAACTTCACACTTATTTCTCGAAAGCACCACACACAGGGCATTGCTAACGTAATTGATATTGAGCTAATCTTATTCATTATGACTGATCAAGGGAATGCTGTATACATTAACCAACGTTAATGAGCTAATAATGTTTCTTAAACCTTAAATATAGGGTATAGTGGAGACAACTCCCTCTGATAAACAGAAGGCCAATTCAACATTTTAGCTAACATAACATGAAGATTGGAGGCACTGAATGTCTTGTTTTTAATGCTAATTGTTTGGGTCGCAAAATTGATTGCTACTGTCCAATGACATTTTTTTTTCCTATTCCAAGCTTTGACATGCTCCTTTAGATTTGCACTGTATTTTAAGTTAAAAGTTCAAACTGTTTGATGAATGCACCAAAGGGAAATACCAATCTAAATAATACTAGTACAAACCAAGAATCTCCAAGAACCAAGGCAAATGCTTATATGCATAGCAGTATACGTATGCTTCTTCTACAGTTTCAGCCAATTCTAAGAAAAATATACCGGCAGTGCAGGTCAAGGTGCTTCTCCAGTGTGGAATGAGAAATTGACATTCATGGTCGAGTATCCAGGGGTAGGGGACCAGTACAAACTCATTCTCAAAATCATGGATAATGACACATTCTCTACTGACGACTTCATTGGGCAAGCCACGTAAGAGATTATTACAGCATATGTTTATTGTTTACAGTAGTTTAGATTTTCAAGACTTGCAGAAATATTTCTTAATTTCTTCAAAAAAATTTAGTTAATCTGTTGTGCTGATTATGTAGTAACAGCAGAAATCTACCCAATCGTAACGGGAGAGAATTCCACGAAGTCATAGCCAAGTCCTCACTCCCCATTAGCATATCAGTTTGACCTATGACATTAGCTTTGAAGCCATTACAAAAGATCATAAGACTTAGATAATTAGGGTTGGTGGTTGATAGGATTATCTCATGTATTGGTTTCTATAGAAAAGCGAGAGTGGAGGAATGCTGTGTAGCATAAAAACCCCCGTGCAGTTATGCTAATCTCATCATACACAACCAAAACAACATTTGATGGCCGGCACATACATCTTTGTTCTTTAAGTCTCCTCTCTCATGCTTGATCAATTTTTCAAGTGCAGCATCTACGTGGAGGATTTATTAGCAGTAGGAGTGGAGAATGGAAGTGCTGAATTACATCCTCGCAAGTATAGCGTGGTTCGAGTCGACCAAACTTATTGTGGAGAGATTGAAGTTGGCGTCACTTTCATCAAAAAGGTATCTGTAAATCTCATGAACTCTGAAAGCTGGTTGTAAAGCTTTCAAAATTATATTGAAAATGAAGGAAATTGATACTACACTTGACATCTCCAAGTATGGGATTGACAATGTGATGATGGATTTAGGATGTATTGGGTTTTTGTAAATACTACTAAATAACACTGATGTTAAATGTTTTCCGCGAGCAGGAGAAAACGAATGGCAGAGTGATACATGATCTAACGAAAATGTGACATCTTTAACAGTGCTAGCGTCTTGTTTGATTGACGTGGGTTTCATTTATTTGTTGTATTTTGAAGGTAGAAGAGAAATATAATGAAGAGGAGTTTGGGGGATGGAAGCAGAGCCACCACTACTAGTTCCCTTGCTGCCTTTGTCCACATGAAATTTTCAAGATTTCTTCGGGTGGATTTCATACAACTGAAGTAGCAATGAAAGTCTTTCTGATCTATTATTATGTATTAACTTCATGCTCCATTCGATCAGTGAGTGGATTTTTTTGTAAAAAATAAAAATAAAAATAAAAATGAGGGCTACACCTTCATCTCATTGTATTGACAAGGTATTACCATTACCATTACCAATCAGTCATTGAATTTCTTCATTTTAAATAATAAAAACTAATCTAAGCTTGATGGATAATGTTCTTTCAGCATAACAAGACGAGAATATAGCATATAAATATAATTCGAGAAAGGTTATCGTCGTTGTTTTTATTTTCTTACAGTTGTTTCTCCACAAAGTCCAAATAAATCGAAAGCGTCTACTACGACCATTCTCACTGCCTCCCACACCTCAGACTAATGGTGACATCTTTTTAGTCCTGTAATTTGAAGAGCTTCTCCTTTATTGTAACAAAAACAGCCACGTACAAGTCAATGTTAATCTGTGATCGTACATCTTGTTTTCAATCTTATACAACATCAAAGCTTAAATTGCATTTGCAATGGTGGTGTGTTGATATAACATTTATAGATAAGATCGATATTAGAATGTTGGTGGTTTAACTACGGTCCTGACTGCACCTTTAGATAGTCAAATTCACGAGCAAATTTCATCGTTTAAAGCATCAATATAACTTTAAAACAATAAAGATCGTCAAAGCCGTCTTAGCTCAGTCGGTAGAGCGCGTGGCTTTTAACCACGTGGTCGTGGGTTCGAATCCCACAGACGGCGGTTTTTGGCATAATTTATTTTTTATTTTCTACGTTTTTCCGAGTGTTTTAACTGCTCTAGTTCATGGGCTTCACGTCTCCCATCCCACCGTTGACATAAATGAAAATATACTTTATTTATGACTTATGAGGGTGTTCATGGGATGGCCATGCACTGCCACAAATATACCAACAAAATACCAACTGTCTAATCGCAGCAGTCAAATGGATCCTTCCACCGCACACCCTCATGCTTTTCTCCTTCTCTTTCTTCTTGGGGTACTCTTTTCAGCCCCACATATATACTTTAGTGGCACTCACGAACCCACCATACTAATCCCCTACCATTTCATGTATTTGGTCTGACTGTCATAATATAAGAGTGAGTTCCTTTTTGAGTGTGCAATGAAATTTGAAGACCTACTAATGCAACGAGGAGAGGAGCAGCAGAAACGACTCGACCTCGAGGAAGAGGTGAGAACTTGTGCTCTTTTCCTTCCTTTCTTCATATTAGAATCCAAAGAAAATGGGAAAAGAAATGGCACATAACTTTCTCAAAGCATATTTCTGTGCAGGTCATGAAACTACAAGGAGAGCTAAATGGGGAACAGGCACTCAACAGGGTTTTGCGCTTTGCACTTGAGGGGCCAGTTTCCTCCCACCCAAGTCTTTTCTCATTGCTTCCACCTCAGGTATGAGCAAAATAGGATAACAATCATAGCTCAGTAACTTTAGGCCCTAACTGGGCTCAGGGAGTAAAATAAATATACAATGCAGGTAAGTTAGGCCCTGCATGTGCTTAGAGAGTAATGTTAATGTACAATGCAGGTTCAGGTGCTTCTGGAAGAACTAGCAGTGGTTCAGGAAGAGATAATATGGTTGGAGAGAAAAATTGAGGAATTAAAACTAAGGTTGTACCAGGAGAGGGAACATAATAGAGGAACAGAAATCGAGCATTTAAGAGATCTACCAAAAGACAATCACTTACTATGTGGACCAGAGAACCGGGCTGTGCTTAATGATCAGCGATCCAGATCACAAAACTATGATGAATTCAGGAAAGAAAGAATCACAAAAGAAAGAAGACCATCATTGGGTTCTGTATCAGAAATCCTAAACATGTCTTCCACAAGATCCCACGGTAAACTAAAGATTTTTTTCAAGAAGACTGTTCATAAACCTCGCTCTTACACTAGGGGTTGAAATTAACATCAGCAACATCCTCCTTTGAAATTACATTTGACCTCCAAAAATAGTGGGCCCATAGATTGGATGGTCCTGTTACATGCCAACAACATGCTGAAACATCTTTATGTAAACCCTCCCAAAAAAATAATGTTTATGTGAAGTAACACGTTATTATTTATGTAAAAATGCATATTTATATTCTTCATCTTCTTTCCTTTCACTATTTGTTTTCCTCTATTGGTTTTGGGCGTGATGAACAGAAGAATATCATATGTCAAGGAGGCATACCAGGAGATTGAGCCGAAACCAATGCCATATCAATAAAGAAACTGGTTTTGAGAAACCAAATGAACTGTCAGAGAAACTGATAAAATGCCTAATCAGCATATTTCTCGAGCTAAACCATACATCCGTGGACAGAGAAGGATCCGTTATAGCTCCAAAGCTCAGTCTAGCCTGCATGAAATCAAAAGGCTTCATGGCAAAGACCACTTTCAACTGCAGAACACCCACACTCCTATTTGCCGGCAATGCCTCAAATCTCGATCCTTACTGCGTATTGTCAGATTTCGATGGTACTGTCAGGGATGTTGGGCAATACAAGAACTTCATCCAAATCACGAGAAGCTCGTTAGACATCAGCCGATTATCAGAGTGCTTACCAGCAATGAGGAGACTCGGGTTGGTTCTGGATAATTAATCACACTGATAATTACTTATAAAGCAAAAGCCAACCAATTAATCTCATGCTTTCTTCACTCTTTTGGCAGGGTTTTGATGCACAAGCTATCTTATGTAGACTTGACTTTTTTGACCTACAAACAGAAGTTAGCATTTTGGATAAATGTCTACAATGCCTGCATAATGCATGTACCTTAAGAAAATCCTAAGCCTACAACGAGATCACATTGGGCAGATAAGTTAGATGTGGCAATTTTAGTTCACTTATGATTTCTCATCAATTTGCAGGCATTTCTAGATCATGGGCTACCTTCGACACAGGCTAAATTGCTGGCGATTATGAATAAGGTATGTCACTCTCTGGGTATCCTAATCTTGGGCAAACTTAGTATTCCAAATCATTGTGCTGATATAAGATGGTTTCATTTTCACACAGGCCGTTGTGAATGTGGGTGGAATAGTACTGAATGTTTTGGCTATCGAGCATTTTATTCTCCGACATCCATGGGAACCAAAGCAAGTATGCCAGATTAACATCTGCAGGCTGAATGTTATCTCATCAGTACACGTTATATTTCTACAAATGTTTTAAAGATAAAAAATACTTGTTGGGATTTAAAATACAAATGTTTTTTCTCACACCAAAGTCAAATTTATGTTAGGTGCCCAGATTCCTCGGGTATTTTCTATACTTGCCTAATGAACTCAACTGATCTACTTGCAAGGGCCATCCGGACGAGAAAGAAACACTACTACGCAATGCGTATGGTCTGGGCTATCCAGAACCCAATGTGACATTTGCTCTGTGCCGAGGCAGTTGGTCCTCACCAGCCGTGAGTTTTAACTCACTCTCAATTCATTTAACTGAAACAAAATTTCCCATTAATTTGTTTTTGGAGTAACATGTAGAAACTCAATAAGGTCGATGAAAAGAAAAGTTCCCCAATGTGCAGATAAGAGTATACACCCCAAATGAAGTGGTGAATGAACTGGGGAGGGCAAAAGTAGAGTATTTGGAAGCTTCAGTCGGAGTGACGAGCAAGAGAAAGATTGTAGTGCCCAAGCTTTTGCAATGGCATATGAGAGATTTCGCAGATGACATGGAATCACTACTAGAATGGATTTATAGCCAATTGCCTCGTTCTGGGTCCTTGAAGAGATTGATGATGGAGTGCCTAAATGGGGAAACAAGATCTCCTATTTCCAGAATGGTTGAAATCCAACCTTATGAATCTGAGTTCCGCTACCTATTGCCTTCGTAAGTGGAAAAGATGAAGGGCAACGAAGATTTCCGAGGAACTGCAAATCAAAGAAGCATAGCAACGTCCTGTACAGCATGCAAATATTATGAAAATGATTTTATTGTAATTGTTCTAGTGCCAACTCTACCGAAATCGAAATTCCAGAACTATCTACGCTCTATAATTGCTTCATAAACACAAAATAATCACATTCCAGGCTTCCACCCAAACTGTTTCATGCAAAATGTTTCAATGGAGGAATGTAGATAGCAGTCTCTGGAGAAATTATAAAAAACAAGGTTTACATCCAAACTATCGCATGCATCTACTATTAAATGTGAAACTTTGTGGCTTCTGGAATGTGATTATTTTACATTATAATACTGGTACAAAGAAAGTCAAGAATGTTTAAAAAGCTGGAATGAAATAACAAATTCAACCATATATTTTAAACAATGAGTCAATTTCTTTGAGTTTACCACCTATCTTCTTCCCAAAAATTCACATTTGTCCCAATACGGCCAATTATAAGTGGGCTTGAGAGGACTCGGCTAAGAAATTCCCAACTCTGTTCAACATATTTAAACCAAATACAGTTTCCTCACAGTTGACTTTAATGGACACTTTCAATGGGTCGTAGCACTTTCCTTCAACAGTAATGGTAATCAAGCAGGGAATTGAATTGCTCAAGATCTCACTGCTGAATCGTAAGCGTAAACCAGATGCATCATCGAGGTTAGCAGCAATCGGCATATCCACTGATACAAGGAAAAGATTTGCATTCCCAAGCATCTTCAATGCTAGGCACTCACAGATTACAAGAAAGGTGTCTTTTGTTACTAGATTCTCGTCCTTGCCCTTGTTTAACTCCCCTATGTGATCGGTGAACATGCAACTGTTGTGGATAATGCAAGAGAATACAATTTAGAAAATGAAAGAAGATTGAAATTTTATAAGGAAATAGTAGTATAAGACGACTGAAATCCCATTATCAAGCAATTAATAGAACAGCAGTAGAAACAGAACTGTCTCCATAATTCAATATATAACCATATATCAATGAATCTTGATGTGTGACAGATTTGCAAATCATTTATATCATTTTCTTTCTTATGCACTGCAGAAGAAGGGAGGAAGGTGGTGGTACCATCTCCTATCCATGGCCAAGGCAAACCCAAGAAGGGTAGACTTCGTTGGATGCATGGAACGAGGAACCCACTATAATGAGTAACAGGATTGAAACCCAAGCATTGAACCAGGAGAACGAATGAATTCACCATTTATCCACCTGGTAGTCATATACTGCAGTTCACATCTCTCTCTCTCTCTCTCTCTCTCTCACTCACTCACACACACACACAAATAGTTGCCTAATCTCTGTCTCTAGTTTGACATTAACCTGAACATCACTATTTGTGAATCTAAAACCACCTCTGAGACAGTACAAGGAACTGAAGAAGAAGATAAAAAAAGAAGAAAAAGAAGAAAAGAAAGCACTATAAGAGGATTCAATATGGTGACTGACCTCCTTGCATATTCAAACATTCCTGGGAGACGAGATTCTTTATCAGTAAAGGCTTCGATATCCATTGGAAGTGGTTTTACAAAATATCCAATGTCTGGCCGCAACTTAACTGGAAGCTTCTTGCCATTGCAAAATAAGGCGAGTTTCAGAGGCAATAAATGATGATGGAAGCGAACCTGGATAATCCCCCTTGCTGTCTGACCAGGTTCCAGAGAAGTGATCTCTTCCATAGAAACTATAACCGGTATGTCATTATGGGATGCCAAAGAGCTGCAGCACCAAGATAGAAAGATTTGCTTTAAATCCCAGCATAAGGAGGGATTGGGAGGAGAGGAGGAAAAATCTGCGGTCACAGAGATACTGTTGAGTGTATACAATCATAAATGATTTTTGTGAAACTGCGGTCGTGATGGCTGAAACTAAGGTGGATCTGGTCACCATAATATCTCCATGATAAAAAATTCGGTGAAGTTAAAAATTGATTTTAAAAACAACTAAATTTCAGTAAAAAGTAATTTTGGTAAAACAGTAAGTTATGGAACAAAGCGAGTGGCACAAAATTTTCCCGCCCCAAAACCAGATCACATTTTGCATTAAAAATCATAATTGTACCTTTATGATCAACAATTTATCTAGACTTCAGTCATGGACCAAACATAGGGTCTCATACGTTGACGTCAAATGTATGCAACCAATGACATGAGTAAAATCTCTAGGAACAGCACACTATAGAACCTCCCTTAAATCTAAATACTTAAGTATTCAACCCACAAAAAAGAACTGGCCAACATCCATTGACAATTATGGATAACAATCACCTGTCCATGGCAACTATTGTTTGATCTGCAGAATAAGAGCGTTTGCTAGATTCGTCATCTTGTAAAAAAATGTCAGACATGGCCTCTGAAGAACAATTTTTTATGAAAACTTCTACACATACAAGATGATGGGATATGGTCGAAACTTCAGATGAAAATGTATAATCCACCTTCAACCCATTTCCGTTTGCAGGATCTAAGAGTGTGTAGCTCTTCATTTTAACCTGGCGTCCAATATCCCCAATAGAGATTCTTGCAGTAGATATAGAGACTTGACTTGGTTCTGATGTACTCGCACTGGATAAACCAGGCTGATCATTTAACCAGGATTCTAGACCTCTCTTTGATATCAATTCCCCCAAATCAGCAGACCCAGAGTGAGACACTCCATTCTGATTTTCACAAGCATTGCCAACATCTGAAATCTGAATCAGTGGATCCAAATTGTCATCATCTTCATTTGCAGAGCTGGTCCCATCACCACCAGAGCTGACGCTTGATTTGGTAATAGAATCCTGGCGACTATAATCAGAAGTGCTTTCCTCATCCAAAGACCGAGATAATGAGCCATGATCATCTGTGTCATAGAAGTCACTATTTTTGGCACTCTCCAAGGCATTTGTCCCTTGACATACATTAGAGAGGTCGATGTCATCACGTAGCAGACTACAAGGTTTTGGAAGGGGTTCATAACCTGGAGCTGCATGGAGAACTATCTGTGAAAGAGAACCAGGAAGATAAAACCGGCAGTTCATGGGTTCAGGGGACACTGGCTTTGTCTGTCCCCCAAATATGTGTTCTGCAAGTACATGTGATAGCTCCTTATGTTGAAGAATAATATTTGCTTCTTCCTCGAGTCCTTGAGGATCTAAATTAGATGACAAAATCTTCTTTAAAAAACGTGCACGGTCACGAACATCGTAGTTCAAGTCGCACTCAGCCAGTTCAAGCACATAATTTAAGACTCTTTTGAAGCTCCAAAGATCTTCTCCTTCTGCACATAATAATACCTGTAGAAATGGCCAATTAAAAGACCAAGCACGAATTTTCTCATTAAGTACTACAATCAAGCAAGTTAAAAATCAAATTATTTTGAAGAACTCCACAAGAAGCAGTGGGAAAGCATCCACAATTCACACAATTTTGAGAGGGGGTGTGGAAGAGAAATAGAAGAAAGCGCTCCTTAAGTGTTAACTAAAAAAATACGACACCTATTTACAAATATAAAATCTGAGAATTCAATTTAAATCATTTATTGATATGTAATGCATACTAGAAACTTGCAAATCTCAATGCACGTCATAGTAATCAAAGAAACTGACCAGCCAATAATCTTTACTAGAATGAGCGTGTGAATTTTAAGTGAATTGACTTTTTCAAAAGTAAAAAAAAAAAATCAATAGCACGAGTGTCTGCATATAGTGACTTAATCATAAAGAACGAAAAATTAATTTTTTTTTTTTTATAAGTAAGAAAAGTTTATTGATCATCATAATTAGGCAAAACCCAAATACACAGGTAGCATACAAGAGAGATATACCTAATATTACAGCCTACTAGGAAAGAAAGAAGCATACAAATCATTAAAATTAACCCCCTCTAATACAATAACCTTAGCCCAAAGTAACAAAGATTGGTAAAACAATTCTCTAATCCCCCCCCCCCCCCCCCCCCCCCCCCCCCCCAAAAAAAGAGCGTTCTCTATTTTCAAAGCAATGACCATTCCTCTCGTTCCATATACACCACATAAGACATAAAGGCACCATCTTCCAAACCTCTGCTACTTGACGATTTCCCCTTACTCCATTCCAACAAGCCAATAGATCCATTGCCCTCTTAGGCATCACCCACACAATACCCAGGATGGAACTTGGGTATTGCGTGGAACTCGTGGATATGGTTTTGGAAGAGCACTTAAATCTAAACATCACACTCCTTACACATTTCTAGCAACAAAGATTTAGGATGAAAACTTCAATTTTTCTCAGAATTCCAAACCGATGTGAATTTCAATTCAATCAATTTAAAATCCATTATTTGGATTATAATTAAAATTTAAGAAAACAAAGTGTTATGGTAGTTATAAATATGATGGTTATGATGGAGTCAATGACTTTCTGATAAGAGTGATGTAATGTGATGATGTTAAAAATGGTAATGGAGGTGACAGCTACAGCACACAAAAATGCTGGCAACAAAGGCAGTGTTGCTATAACATGATTGTTACGATGGTGATGAAGGCAGTGTTGGTCGTGCAGCAATGGTGGTCACAGAGGTGACAATAGAGAGGTTGATAATAATGAGGAAGGTGGTGGTGGCAACAATGTGAGTGCAACAATGGCAGCAACATAAAGGCACTGCTAATATGGGGATGGTGACAACAATGATAACAATGATGGGGGTAGCAACATGAAAGCAATTGTGGCAATGATAGTGATTGAAGTGCCAACGGTGGCGGCGGTGATGATAAAAGTCGTGGCGACAACAGGCCGTGAAAACATGGTGGTGGCAACTGCAACAACAATAGTGGGGCAGGGTGAAGAGTAGTGATGGTATATGAATGGCGATATTAATGGAATTCGTGTGATGACACATTCCCATAAAATTTAAACTTTGAGATTAAATGCTTGAAAATCCCGAGTTCAAAATTCTACAAATTTTTTTAGACAATTCTCTTGTTAATCCAAATTGCAACTTGAAGTAAAATCTACATCAAAATCCCTCTTCCGAACATGGCATTAGTAGAATAAATCAATGAGGTGGGATGAAAGCAAGTGACACTAAATGCAAAAAGATGCTCTCAGCAATCATATGCATATACACTAGTCAATGACATAAAAGTAATAGAAGAGTTTTCTCACATACCTTCACAATAGAATTAAGTATCTGGAGCTTTGTTTCCAATGCTTCTGTGGTGAAGTGCCAAGCAAGATAACTGAGTACTGTGGTCAACATCCTGGGTATTGTATCCCCCAAAGAGCAATACTCCCCTGCAATCCAAATAATCATCGCACGGGCTGCAGGTACCTTGATTGAATCCAGACTACGAATCAACTGAATTATAACCTGTGAAAGATAAAGGGAAGGTTACTTTAAAATTGAAGAATACTTGGCAATTCCACGTACACATCGCTAACATATGTGCTGCAGAGACTAAGGGGATGTTTGGAAACAATTTCCATCTCATCTCATCTCATCTCATTTCCTTCCGAAACATTATTCAAACACAAACACTTTCAAACTAATCATTACAACTTTTCCAAACTAATCATTACAACCTTCCCAAACTTTCAAACAAAAAATAAAAAACAATTCAACTCAAATCCCACAACAAAAATAATATTAAAAAAATTATATTCTAACAATATTTTAACTTTATAATATTTTTTATTAAACTTTTTCTCTCTCATTTCCCAAAATCCAATAAATACTTAACTCAAACTATCTAACTACTATTCACAAACCATCTTACTACTATTCACAAAACTCTCATCCCATCCCATCCCCTAAACCAAACTGGAATGTGAAGAACCATTTGAATTAGTTTATTTTATAGGTAATCAAGAGTTTTTATTCATAAGGAAAGGAGGCATGGCCCAAGTACACAGGATAAGAACCATTTGAATTAGTGATTTGAGGATATAACTCAACTGAACCTTAATCGCAACTAAGAGAAACAAATCTAACAATCTATAACATATAAGATAAAAGTACTGGTCACGTAGATATGCAGTGCCATCTGACAGTCCAACAGAAAAGGTGATATAAGACTAAGGCTGCATTAATAACATATATACTGAAATGATGAGATAATTGGTAGCATGCGAATGAGGGGAAATACTAATAGCTAAACTAAGTAGAGTAATGAAAACAAAGGCACGAAGCACATCCAAGTAACATCAGATTCAACAAAACAACAAAAAGGCAAACATAAATGCAACAGTGCAGAAAAATAAATTACATTGAACTTTCCCGAAATCACCCAGGAGATGCATCTCCAATATTAAATGTGTCACAATACTGTCTTATTCCCACTCGATGTGGTCCTAACCTTCTCATGACTAGGTGGATCTTGCTCTAAAACATCTTATTATTCAGATAGAATGAATAGGGAAAGGTAGCAACATATGACACCATCTTGACAACAGAAAAGTAAAGATACCTTCTCATGACTGGGTGGATCTTGCTTTATGATTGACCTAATGGACATTATTGCTTGAATCAAAACACCCGCTTCTCCCTCCACAGACTCGATGTCACTTGACAAAAATTCTGAATTGTGAAATGTTGCTTTTAACAAAACAAGCAGGGAGAAAAATAACATTTTTCACAATAAAACAAGTAGCAGGCAACAGACCCAGTCTAGTCAGAGCCAACAGCCCTTGCAAGCATGTGTTTGCCGTTTTTGGAAGTCGTTGTGCACATAAACCAATTGCAGCAACAGTATCAGCAGCAAATCTCCTGTCTGGATCTCTAACATAATCCTAGCAACACACTAAAAGTAAGCATCAATTCGTGCACTAAAATCCCAGGAAGGTGAAAGTGATGTACCAAACAAAGATACACACTACATAATAATTTTGGGGACATATGCAAGTTAGATCTAATCCACAAACCACAGACCCCTTGATTTTACACAAGTATATTTTTATCTTAAACCTCTATCGGTCAATTAAACAATTTGATTAAAGCAAAAACAAACAGAACAAACAGAGGGGTGTAACACATCACTGACTTCAGTTATTTGAGGATTCCCCAACAAAAACTGAACTCCATCAAATGATGACTATGTTTTCTATTTTAATGATGATAATGTTAATACGCCTGCTTTCTGCCAAAACTAAGAAGTGTAAAAAATTATTTAACGCAACATTTGTTGTGAATAAACAATCTAAACAGTGAAGCTCACAGAAAATTAACAAATTTTCATTGTTCAATCTGTTTTATAGAGACAAATGCCCAACATTAACAAATCTTCCTCCAAAAGGAGGCCACCTGTCTATTAAATGTTACTGAAAAGCCACAATTGAAAAAAGAGGGGAATTAACCTGAAATTCTTTAAAAATAAATGAAATGGACGAATCTGTAGCAATGGAAGAGAGTATCTCAAGCTTCAAAGCTTTTATTTGATAAGAATCTGAAGAACATATGAAGAAGTCTTCAAAGTGTGGAGCAAATAGAGAAGGCATTGCTTTGGCAAAGACTTGAATGTTGCAGAGAACCTGAAAAAAGTGAAGTGACATAACCACCCTACCATCTTCCAGACTATACTGAAAATAAAAAATATATAAGACAATAGCAATATCTATTGCCATGATGCATAAGAATCGAAAGTGATGCAAATAAAAGGAACCTATGAAATATACATGTACCAAAAAATTCAAGGAAATACAAAGTACCACATATTTCGAGGCACTGGATGATCTTAGAACAAATAAGAGTGGTTTGACAATTCTTTTGACATCCTCCCTCGGGGCCATTATCCAATGTACACCACCAGCTGCAAGTACCACAGCACTATTATTACTCCATAACAATGGGGATGTACACTGCAGCAGGATCTTCACGTCATTGTTACTTTTTCCAGAAGTAAATTGGGCAACATTCAGTTCAGGACCCCTATTTGTGTAACTTAACCGTGATAAGTATTCATCCGGCCCTTCAATATAACACCTGGATATCATGCTTGCTAACAAGTCATTATCCCCGCTCACGTCAACGTCTAATCCAAAGTTATTACCCCCGCACAAAAATCCCGGGTCTTCTTTTATTGAAATTTCGGTAGTGGAACCATCCTTTCCAGAATTGGAACTCTCTGTACAACACAAAGAAAACATAATGGATTCTCTAACAAGCCCATGTTTCGCTATTACAAAGCGCAAAAGGATCCCAATTAAGATTATCTGCCCCCACTCTTCCACATCGAGAAGAATCTCACATAACCTCTGATAATTTTGTCCAATCAGAGAAAAATTATTTGGGCAAATTGAAGCAAATGCTGCAGCTGCGGCTCCAAGTACTCCAGGGGAATGGTCATTTAACAATATGCCAACAATCTGCAAAGGGCACAGGGACAAACCCCTTTCAATTTATGTTCGTCCCAGGAATATATTATCTACTTCTAAAATATAAGAAACTGGGAAAAGATATCATTACTTAAAATACAAGTTACCAGACCTCTTCAATTGCAGAGTTATGTTCCTCTAGGCGCAAATCATACAGCTTGGGAAGAGCATTGGCAGCACATTTCCTAACATAAACAGAAGGATCTCTAGCACACTTTCCCACAGCCACCAGAACAAGAGGTGCAATTACATGTAGCCGGATTCCGGCCATGGTTCGAAGTGCCCACCCCCGCACCAAAGCATTTGGATCCCCCAAGTCCTTTTGGAAGCAGTTAATAGATAGCAACGCTTCATTTGGACGCCTAAATTATCAAATGAGTACAAGTAAGTAATACCAAACAGTTAAGGCTAAACGCCATATTCACATGCTTGGATAGAAATAAATAGAGCATAAGTTCTTTTCCCACTCACCACCGCGCAATGTAAGCCTGAGATAATTAAAACCTATATATAATAATACATTTTTCAAGTCTTCAAACCCCCACTAAAAGTGCCCCAGTGCGTGTGTGATACGGTAATATGAATTCAGCTATTTTTTCTTGTATACACCCCGTGTACTTGGTTGTGCCTATTGATATTAATAAAGTTTTACTTATAAAAAAAAAAAAAAGTACTATGTATTCAGTGAATGTCGCAGCAAACCTTACAGAACTACCACTAAAATATTCAAATTTACAATCTGTCAAATTTGAAAGAAATAAAAGAATGAAAAATAAAAATCAACAAGTCGACGTACTTTTCTGCGTAATGGAGCAGGTACAAGTAAACCAGCTTCTTTACTTCCAATGACTGAGACGCCACGTTTTTAACAACCTGCAATTCGATTAATCCGGATTTATTAAAAATAAGTAACAAAAACTAACACACTCATAAATCATGGGGAGATATTCATAAAATAATGATCAACTCTAATTTTCTGACTTGTAATTTCTCTTCTTTTCTTTTCTTATTCATTCTCGGGAATCAAGCAGAAGACATATAAACCGAGTGAGCGTTCGGGTGTGAAGAGCGGGACCTGGGGGAAGAAATTGGAGACGTCGAAGCCCTGGGCAATGAGAGCGAGTAATCGCTTGAGAGCCTCGCACTTCTCGGAGTCGAACTTGCTCTCAAGGAGCGGAGCAATGTTGACATCCTCCGGATCATCGTACAGGTGTGCGTCCGTTCCGATCCGGAACACCATCGTCGACGCCTTGCTCAGAGTCTCCGCAGTGGCTCCAAATTGGGGGAACATTTTCTTTCCGATGCGGAGATTTGAGATTTCCTTTTTTCTCTTACCTTTCCTGCGCTGCTGTAGCAACTACTAGCAAGGAGAGGAGACGCCAGACGGCGTGCACTTTGGGTCTGTTTGGTTGCTGGAGTAGCAGGTTCTTGCTACCCTGGTCCCTACGTTTTTTGAGCAAGTTCTAATGCTGGATTAGTGCATATACCGTACCGAGGCCGGCCTGACATGTGATTGGACCATGAAGAGTTGGCCCAGAACGGGCATTGGCCCAAAACATCGGGCCCAAGCTCTAAAATTAAGCAATTTTGGGAGGATCTTGTATTCTAAAGAATGACATCTATGCAGCATACCATTCACATATTATAATTTGATTTAAAAGATAAAATTTAAAATTTAAAATTAATTATTTTTAAGTTCGAGATTGTGTATACACCTGAGATTCATTGCATTCATAAAAGAATCAAAGTATGAGTATTTTTTGTGTAAACTGATATTTCAACTTCCACATTATGTCTATTAAGTGTGTCAAAATATATTTATTATATAAAAAGATAATTCTATTATTCATAGTTCAACCACTTAGATAAAAACTACTTTAGATTTGACATATCATGAGATGGTATGATTGGAGATAATAAAAATTATAATGAATAACGAATATTCTTATAAAAAATTAATGTTAATCCTCCTTTTAATTATCTTCCTTCAAAGTGGCAATCATTTAATATCACTCAGCGAATGATAAAAATATAATGACAATTGGAATAATAATGAATGTATAATATTTCTCATATTATAAGCTAATGCCGTACAATATTTTGGCGGGGAGGGCATTGTTTATGACCATTTTAATTATCATTTGTTCATCAGTTTTTGATGTGCCATCAAGTTATTAGAAAACTATTTATATTTTTTTACTTATATACCAATTATTTGATATTATACTTATAAAAAATAATGAAAGAATTATGATAAAAAATAATGGTAAATAACACTTTTTTTTCTTTAAAGAAAGACCTTCTAAGAAACTGCTTGTGAAAATGACTATTTTTTATCAAAATAAATATGTTTTCGTCATAAATAATTATTATTATGGTAAATAATTCGTCACATATATTTATTTTTCTTATAATATGCTAATGCAAAAATCATTGTATGCTTAAAATATTGAAATTATAATCATCTGAACAAATGAAAAGAGCTAATACGAGAAATTAATTAAAATTGAGCTCACCACCATCCACTCTTTGAAATAAATTTCATTGCTATTTATTCAGAACATGCATAAAACTTTCGAAAAGCCGATAAGACCGGCCTGTACGTAGATGACTGGATGCAAAGAAAAGGTAATTCATATACAATTGGGGCTGCCCGGTAATTCTCTATTTCCGGGTCTGGTTATAAATTGATCAAGAATAAAAACTAGAAAATAAGATCAATGATCCCACCTATTGTTTCTCCCAAGATTGCAGTAATAACGAGATGAAGAGCCACTTTTATCACTGCCCAGCATATCTTGCGAGCCTTCCTTCGAGGTAACTTCTTGTGCTCAATTGCCAATTGTAAGGTTAGCCTTCCCGGATCGCCATTTGAAGCTTGGTGTTGATCTGTCCTCCATTTATCCAGAATCAAGTCTTGAACGCACGCCACATGGTAACAGAAATCGCCACTGGTGGAGACATAAACCCAGCCATGGATATTTTTTGAGATTTTCCTGTTTTGGCATCTTAGACACTTTGAGGTGGGCCAGTATTTAGCCTTCTTAAGTAGCCTCAGACTCACCAACTGACCATCTTGATCATGACCTGACAAAGCGAGCGGGAGCTTCAAACAACAAGGATGTATTACGTGTGCTTTACTGCACATAGATTGGTACCTGAACCCTTGGACGCCCTTCCCACACGCAACACAGAAGCCAATACTTCTTTGTAAACGAATTTTATTATGAAATATGAACAGTGTGTTGTCGAAAAACAGGTGGGTGGTGGAGCTGTGGTGATCAGCCGCACCGCAGTGCTCGTGAAGATGAAAGTCGCACCCATTTTCGTTACACCGGTAACATGGATGAAACCCTTGTTCTTTACAGCCATCACATTTATAAGGTGTTTCGACACGACTGGTCCATTTTAACGCGTGTTCTGGGTGGCTAGAGTGCTCTAACTCAGTAAATCTCACCATACTTTACGATCAATATCAGAAGCTAGCTAGCAGCTTGTCTTGAGTACTAATCGATTATCAGTACTGCGCGCTGGCCTTTTTGTTGTTTGTCAGTCTCTCGAATATGAAAAAACAAGGAGGTTGAAGTCATATATAAGCCATGAATTGTTCTGTTGATCACTTTCTCTTATTAATTTCTTCTCAAATTCGTGGTGGTTTCCTAGATCTAACTCTGATCTCCACGCGGCCGGAGATCCAACTCTTTTAATTTGTGACCACATCAAATTCGTACAACTTGCAAGTCTAGTTCAAACATTTTGTCCTTAATTACTTGTAAATCAATTTATATTATAAACTTTTCACATGCATGCACCCAACTTCGTGGTGTTTTTCTGCACGTGGTCAACGTCGATCGACTTATCGATTAATTATTGGTAATTTTTGGATTCCTTAATGATCTTCACGTGATTCATTCTTGTCTGAACATGATTGATGCTGTTAATGATCTAAAGACCTCAATCTAGGTGATCAACCTTAGTTGCAATTATATATATATATATATATATATATATATATATATATGTGTAGTTCGTTAAAATGATCTGACAATTTACTATGTCACAACCTTAATTTATGGTTGGATATTAATGAAGAAGGCACGTCGCTGCTAAATCTCGAAATATCAGAGCTGGGTCGACTGTTGAAAACAATTCACGTCGCAATAATGCAATGATAATTCCAAGAATTAAGTGTAGAATTTTCAGATGCGGAACCAGAAAAATCTGGTTTGGTGGACCAAGTTAAAAAAAAAAAAAAAAAAAAAAAATTAGGAGCTTATTACTAATTTTTATATAATCTATTTTATAAAAACATATTTTAAAACTTAATTTTTATCAAATTTTAAAAATTTTGGGGGGCCAAAGCCCCCAAGCCTCTTATTAGTCTCGCCCTGCCTGTACTAATTATTTGGACACATTAATACATTATACAAGATACCTATTAAAATGTTCCGAAAAAAAAAATTAATAAATAATTATTAAAATGTTCCAATATAATAACTAATATATATATTGACTGCTTCAAGCTAGCTTGTAGCTTGTCATTGATTCAAAGATCAGCCAACTTGCCTTAATATATAGGTCCTTCTACATGGACCGATGGTTTGCAAATCATGGAAAATGATATAATTACTAATTTTTTTGTAATTATTATACAATTATGTGTAAATGAGCGATATTTTTGTTAAAACAACTTATAAAAGTAACATCATTTTATATAATTATATCCTCAATTTAATACATGATTATATAAAAATTATAAGAAAGAATTGTAAGTATATCATTGCTCTTACAATATTAAATCGGTCCCCTTATAATTTTTTTTAATATATAAACAGAAAAGAAAAGAAAAGGTTTAACTTATAGCCTCTACAGTAACTTTGAACCGACCTCTTCAATGTTTTCTGGCAATATTTTTTCTCCAGTACTCATCGCACGTCGTATATTAAACAAACAACATTAATTAAGTACTCAAATATGTTTATACCATTTTAAGGGGCTGAGATCATTGAGTTAGTCATGATTCTCGTCACTGCCACCCCTTCAACCCCGCCCCACTTCTAGACGGTAGACTATTGATGACACCAGTCAGTCAACCCCCTCGTCGTCCAAATTATTTCAAAAAAGAACTTTTCAAGGACGCGTCGATATTCTTAATTCCCACGTTACGTACCCTTTTATTTTTAATTTTTTTTTTCTTGTCTCTGCAGTCTGCACCAGTAAGAACACGTACGTTACACAGATCATGATATGATAGTTAAAAACCTCGAAGACAAAATAAATTAAACAGCGTATAAGGTTAAACACCAACCAATTTTCTAATAAGGAGGCGTCAAGGTATAAATAAAAGAAGACAAAATAAATTGAGTTTCAATACCCTTGCATTTATTTTACAACTTATTTTATAACTAATTAATGCAATTATATCGGTTCATTAAAAATAAATTTAATATTATATAATCACCTTTCATTTGAAATAAAGTTATAAAGTAATTGTAAAATAATTATGAAGTTATTATTTTTTATATTAATATGCCTACGATTAATAAAGGAATAAATGGAGATGTCGGACAAATGTCTTTTTATTCTTGTAAATGAACGTTTCACGTATGGTGTAGAGTTTGGGGCACCAACTAAGCCACCAGAAGCGCCCTAAAGCCAAGCCCATTAGCTAACATTGGCAGCCCATATGGTATCATTTTGTCTTGATATAGCGACCCAGTCCATAGTTTTGGGGTTGAAAAATCTTGAACTCCAAACTAAGCGGCACCTATTTGCTCGAGTACATACAAGGACTTGTAGTTGTTGGGTCGATGCAACCTGTCACAACAATTGACCAGAACGACCAATATTTGTTGAAGGATCGATTACGATCAAATCATGGCAGCGCCTTGTCTTGACAGAATTTGAAATATAATATAGAGATTGAAATGAAAAATAGAAGAAGGGAAATGATGGAAACGACTTTAAAAACTGCAACTTTTATTATTCAACTGAATACAAAACATATGGAAATTACATAGTGCTAAGATAAGATAAATTTCTTAAAAAGTTGAAGTACATCTTGATAATGCATTGATTATTTTGAAGGATGTCTGGACTCTTGCGAGAGGAAATATAAATATACAAAAGTGCCAATAGTTAAGACTTCCTTGTACGTGGGGCATTTTTTAATTTATGGGGACTAGTTAATTCAAGAATAGAGGCTGCAAAGTAATAGATACTGTATTACCGAGAATTGCAGAAATGATGAGCTCAAGAACCAATTTTAACATTGACGAGCCCTTCTTACCAACCTGGCTTCTAGTTAAGCCTGTTTGCTGCACCACCAAACTCGAGGTATTTTGTTGGTGGAAATAACCCTTCTTCCAATTTTCCAGACAGAAGTCCTTGACGCAAGCCACATGGTAGCAGTATTTGCCACAGGTGGAGACATAAGCCCAACCCTCAATCTCTTTTGAAACTTTCTTATTATGGCATATTAAGCACTTTGAGGGAGTCTTTTTAGCAAGGTTTAGATTCGCTCCACGATCAGTTATATTTGCTGGGAGCTTCAAGCAACAAGGGTGCAAGACATGTGCTTTCTTATGCGTAGACCGGTACCTGAACCCTTGGACTCGCTTCCCACACGCGACACAAAATTTGGCATGCTTAGGGCTTGGAGATTTATCGCGAAATATGAAGTTGCCTTTCTTGAAGAATGGGTGTTTTGTAGAGCAACTAGAAGCTAAAGCGCACTCTTCGTGAAGATGAAAGTTACATGTGGATAGCTTTTTGTTACATTGGTAACATGCCTCAAACCCTAGTTCTTTACAACCATCGCACGTATAAGGTGTTGGGGAGCACATCAATTTAAGCTGGTGTCGGTGGCTAGAATGTTTTATCTCGGTGATTTTCGTCATGTATTCTAAAAAGATTTGATTTGCCTAGCGTTGTCGTTCCTTGTCGTACGTTTGTCAATCTCAGAATTCCTGAACAATTCAAACAAGAACAATTAATGTTCATAAATTTGGGTAAGTAATCTGATAAATGATCCAACAAGAAAATGAAATTCCACCCACAAAGAAGAATTACTACTAGCGATCTTGCAGTGGCTGCTAGCTTGAGGATATATATGATCTTCGATGAGAAGGAGATATATATAAAAAACAAAAAAGCAATTGTAGCAAGTATGTATATATATTCAATTAACAAATATGATACCAGAGTTGTACGTGCGAGATTCTTCCTCCTATTCTAGCAAGGGCATGTGAAATACTTGCTCCTGTTGTACCATGGACTTCTTGGAGTTCTGAAAACAAGTCTGTAAATTTTTCAGGCCAACTGAGAGAAATAAAGAAGCTAGCGCAGATCATATCATGTCATGGTGGAAGGTAATAATTAAAACCGCGGAAGACTAGCTACTTGACTTCTTCATTAATGCCCCGATCGAGTATATGTATAACGTCTTATATATAAAGTCATAGATCTAAGAAACTTCGTTGTATTTTCTTTTGCCAATATTTTCCTCCATCTAAATTATAATATATATACTTCACTTTCTTAATGAGCAAGCTAGCTGGCATATAATTAAATTAAATTTCATTTTCTTATTTCGTTTTCAAAGTAGTAATTACATGGCTGGCAGCCGCGGTTGTATAACGTCTTATATATAAAGTCATAGATCTAAGAAATTTCGTTGTATTTTCTTTTGCCAATATTTTCCTCCATCTAAATTATAATATATATACTTCACTTTCTTAATGAGCAAGCTAGCTGGCATATAATTAAATTAAATTTCATTTTCTTATTTCGTTTTCAAAGTAGTAATTACATGGCTGGCAGCCGCGGTTGTATAACGTCTTATATATAAAGTCATAGATCTAAGAAAATTCGTTGTATTTTCTTTTGCCAATATTTTCCTCCATCTAAATTATAATATATATACTTCACTTTCTTAATGAGCAAGCTAGCTGGCATATAATTAAATTAAATTTCATTTTCTTATTTCGTTTTCAAAGTAGTAATTACATGGCTGGCAGCCGCGGTTTCTTTTCATGATCTTAATTCTCAAATTAAGTGGGGATAGAAACAACTTTTTTAGGTTGAAATATATAAAATAGGTTGATATGAGTTTAATCTTTTTTATAGAAAATTAAAAAAAAAATAGTGAGTCTCATCAATTATTAGTTTAAGATGAGTTGAGTTTAGTTCAATAACCAAGTATAGCCTAAATGACCGAGCTTCCATGGACGATTTTGATCTCCTCCTATTTTTTCTCCTTTCGACCAAGATTTTCTTAGGAAAATTTTCTCACTTCATGAGGTCATGTGTCATTTGTCAGGTCCCTTGACTCTCTAATTGAGAGGTGAGTTCATTTTTAGAGTCAATTTAAAATTGAGAATAATGCAGGAAATTAATTGGATTTTATTTTTGGGACGGCTTAAAAATAAAAGCATCTTAGATATTATATATAACGTTCACAAAGATGCATGGTAAAAGTTAGGAGCTTAATTCCAATGCGACAATACAAATATCAATGATGATAGCGACCAAATACAGTGCAAAGTTACATTTATTCAAATTAACTTCGAATGGCCGACTACCACTCGATCGTTTCCTGATGCAATTGTATAACTCTAGAGTGACTATTATTTAGTATGATTAAACCATCAAATAATTAAATAAGCTAAAAATGAGATAAATCAATAAGAGTCGGAATATTATATGTATTTGAAGTCTTGAAGAATTAAGGATCAGATTGGATAGTGAGATGAGATGAAATTATATGTGAATAGTAATTAAATAGTTTGAGTTAAGATTTTTATAAAATTTTGAGAAATGAAATAGAACAAGTTGAATAAGAATATTATAAACTTAAGATATTGTTATAATATAATTTTCAAATATAATTTTTATTTTGTGATTTGAAAAAATTGAATTGTTTTTTATGTTTTATTTGGAAGTTTGGAAAAGTTGTAATGACTATGTAAAATGATTAGATAAAAAAGTTGAATATTTGAAATTGAAAAGTATTTTTGTTTATACTATTTGAATATTGACATAAGATGTGATGAAATGAGAGATAAGATGAAATAGATGTGTGGTTCTTGCTATCCAAACTAGGCCTTAATGTTTCTTGGCACAAAAATAAACATCTCGGTTTGGCCATTGTCTAAAGGAAAAATTTAATTGTAAGCGATTCTACGCACTAATACGCGCATGCATTCAATATGATTGGTCAAAAAGTAGATTTTATTGAAAACAATGTTAATTTAAATTTAGAATATGAAGGCAACAACATTAGTACGCAGATTGGTACGCACACTTGTTTGTACATAACAAAACTCTTGTTTAAAATTAAGGTGGTAGACTGGTAGTGTTCTATTTGGTTGAACTTTCTCCAGTTTGATAGGCAACTAATTGGATCAGACTATACTAAAATAAAATATCTAGATATTTATTTTTTCCCCATAAGAAAATTAAATTAACTAAAATTAAGAATACAAGATAATTGTGGAGAGGAGATTTTAGTAAAATAAATGTTACTATGCTCTTTAATTTATACTACTTGGAAAACAGTTGTGGCGATATAACACGGAACCGAAAGCTATATGGAAGCCAGTGATTGATTATAAATATGGAAGAGTGTGTGTGTGTGGGGAGGGGGGGTTGTAGTAGAAAGGTAGATGGGCCTCGCGGAGTGGGGATTTGGAAGCATATTAGTCGAGGATGTGAGGTGTTCTCTCTTTCCACTAGACTTGTGTTGGAAGATGGTTCTAGAATAAAATTTTGGAACAACGTATATTGTGGAAATAATACATTAAAAGATTTATTCCTTTCAGTATTTAGGATGGCATGTGAGAAAGAAGTTTCAGTGGCTGATTTTTTGGCGATAGCTGAGGATCAAATTGAGTGGAACATAATCTTTAGCAGGGCGGCTCAAAATTTTCTTTGCAAATCTTGAGAGCGCCTCCACTGTGGCGAGCATAACCCACACTACCTCTAATCTGCTGAACACTTTAACCCATTACGCTTTAAGCAACATCACAATGCAGTAGAAGATGATCCACAATTTTACCGCTCTTCTTGCACATATAGCACTAGTCTATTAGGATCACCACTACGTCTTTGCAAATTATCCTTCGTCAAGATCTTTCCCAGTGAAACTATCCATGCAAAGAAAGTCACTTCGAAAGGTTATGTTCCTATTTGTATTCTACGGTACTTATGGCAAGAGTGGAATGACAGGACGTTCGAAGATAAAGAGCAATCATTTGAGGATCTTAGATCTTTTTTTGTTAGAACATTATTTCTATGGGTCATAGCTATAGATTTTAATGGTTAGACCTGCATGATTTTCTTAGTTCATTTTCTCCCTTTTAAATAGGTGTTTTCTCTTGTATATCATCATGTGTACTTGAGCTATACCTATTTTATTAATACAATTGTTTACTTATATATAAAAAAAAAATTATAATGCTCACTTTGTCTCCTTGATGTGACACTACAATATGTTCCTGCGTGCTTTATTAAAAAAATATACAAACATAAAAGGATAGAGAAAGTCTAAAGTTTTAGTCTTCATCTTTTTATATTTTGAAGTATCATTTTGTTTTAAATATATATTTTTAATTTTTTTTAATAAATCATGCAATATAATACGTTAAGATATACAAAATGAATAATATAAATTAAAGGAATTAGGGCTCTTTAGCAAACACTCCAATAACTTAGGAGTAATGATATCTATATAATACATTTCATAATATATTTTACAATACATATTTTAAAGTGGGGGTATTTTTGTAAAATGATATTATTTTTATAAAATATTTTACTAAACTACCATTTATTTTAAAATATAATTATATAATATATTGTAAAAAGTGACGTGTATAACTAATTGGCAGTTCGAAATAAGAATATAATTCCAAATATATATACGTGTATGTTTCCTTCGAAATGTGCTCCGCAAAATCTAGAAGGGATTGCCATTGGCAATTCATGGTTAGGTGGTGGAGACGCCCCCAGACTAGCATCCACTGTCTCCTACTACGGTAAGCGTACAGACTACAATCCTATCAAAAAAAAAAAAAAAAATTCAACTAAACAACTCAACGCGCTCCAATCGCGCGTTTATATCGCATCGTCTTTTCGCAGCCCAAAGTCCCACACGCACTCAAATTCACGCTTGTTGTCCTCTTGCAGGGTGCGCATCCTACACAGCACCAAACGCTAGTCGCAACTGTGTTCGCCACTGTCCCTTGGTCAAAGACTCAAACCTAGAACCCTCTCTCCAGTTCTTCCGAGGGAGCTCACAGGGTTGCAATCTCACACCTTTCGTAACCAGAGATCCCCGGGTAGCTCCAATTTTGAAGGTGATATTCTCCCTTGCTCACATTTTCGGCTTCATTTCTTTCTATGCATGCATGAGCTTGATTGGATTATATGTCCTAAATGTATTATCTTTTGTGGGATTGATTTTCCTTCTGTGTCTCGCTTTTGGAGTTTGAGGCTCTAGAATGCTCTGTAAAATTCAATTCCATGGTCCTTTTCGCCGATCCGTTTACTTCTTCTTGATTATGGTTTGTATTTTAATAATTCAGTAACGAGTTTTAGGCATTAGATCATTTGGGTCTAGTTAAGAATAACTGCTCTATTATTGGTTTCATGTATTTTGAATGTCCGAGGCCGCTTGAATTATGTGACAGTATTGTGGTCTCAAACACGAGATTATATCAGGTTTTTGTCAACGGTTCAAATCATTGAGCTTAATAGGGTTGATTGGCTTCCCAATTATATGGAATAATTCGTTTAAGATGTATTTCTTGGTGTTATATTCAATGTTCTTTGGTCTGAGGTTGTCCAGTGTTAAGGACAACGTTGCCCTTGCAAACACCTTCAGCCTGCAACCATCACAGCACAAGGACTTGAGCAATTCCACGTAACAAACTCTGCAACAAATATGCAGTGCTTGCGTCGTGCCTCTCTACCTCTGCAAATGAATCCGTAGCATTAGCTCTAGAATATTCCATTTATTGTACTCTTATGTCTATAAAAGGATCCCATGTAATAACAGTTTTTCAAGTAATGAAAATACACAAATTCTTTACTTCAACATGGTACCAGAGCTCTAAAGGACTAAACGTCCATGGCTTCCTCACCTGATTCCTCTTCTTCTCCCACCCTCCCTCAACCCAATATTTCTCATACAATCTCTATCAAGCTCACCCCCGATAACTACTTGTTATGGAAGGTTCAATTGGTTCCTTACCTTCATGGCCAACGATTGTATAAATATGTTGATGGCTCCTGCCCTCCACCAAAACCAGAACTCGATGATAACACTCCAAACCCAGCTCACGACCTTTGGCTTCAACAAGATCAATTAGTCATGTCCGTCCTTATCTCCTCTCTTTCTGAGCCACTCATAGCACAAGTTGTTGGATGTACCTCTGCTAGAGCCATATGGCTCTCTCTGCAATCAACCTATGCCTCAGTCTCCCAAGCCCGTCTTCTACAAACTCAGTTTCAATTAGCCTCCCTTAAGAAAGGCTTAGACCCCATTACAACTTATTTTTGCAAAGCTAAAACTCTTGCTGACACCATGGCAGCAGCTGGCCGACCCTTACCACCTGCAAAATTTGTTCCTTATCTTCTCGCCGATTATGATGCTATTGTTACTTCCGTCTCCACCAGGCTTGAGCCTATTTCTCCTGAGGAGCTGCTCGGGCACTTACTGGCCCATGAAGCAAGGTTTCTTCATCACTCTGATGTGAGCACCTTCCCTACGGAACCTTCTGCAAATTATACAGCAAAATCTCTTGCTAACTCACGTGGCTGAGGGCCTCGTGGTGGTGGTCGCAACTTCTATCAAGGTCGCAATGGTGGTGGTCGTTCTACTCGGGGTCGTAGCAATTACACAGGTAACAATGGTAGCAATTCATTTTCACCTACTGACCAACGTTTGGTTTGTCAGGTCTACAATCGACAGTGCCACTTGGCACTCACTTGCCTTTATCGCTTTAATTAAGCCTATACGCCTCACCCATCACTGCAAACTTCTCTTCTTCAAGTTATCCCTCGGACATGAACTGTTATCCAGACACCGCCGCAACCAACCATATAACTAATGATCTGAGTAACTTCAATTTGCATGATACTGAGTATCGTGGTGGTGAGCAGCTTCGTGTTGGTGACGACTCCACAATGCCTATCTCACACTCGGGTTCAGCCTCTTTCTCATCTTCTTCATCTATATTTCTGCTCAATAGCATGCTTTGTGTTCCCTCCTTTCAAAAGAACCTTCTATCAATACGACAATTCTGCATTGATAATGATGCTTTCTTTCAATTTTTTGCTGACTCTTTTTCTATTAAGGAATGCAAATCGGGGAAGCTTCTTCTTCAAGGGACAATTAGTAACGGCCTCTACTCCATCCCACGACATTCGGCTTCATCTCCATCTGCTCTCAACACTCATCTCTCAGTTCACTTATGGCACAGTAGACTTGGTCATCCCTCTCTCAAACTTGTGCAAACTATCCTTTGGCAGCATAATCTTCCCTATGAGCATACTATAAATCCATTTTGTAATGCCTGTGCACAGGCAAAACATCATAGATTTTCTGCATACAAAAGATTAATAAATCCACTGCCCCTTTTCAGCTTATTTTCTCGGATTTATAGGGTCCTTCTCCTCATGTGTCTACTGATAATTACAAATTTTATATCACATTTGTAGATGACTATTCTTGGTATACTTGGTTATTTCCTTTAAAATCAAAGTCTCAAGCCTTCGACACATTTGTTAAATTTAAAACCAATATTGAACTTCAATTTAACACAAAAATAAAGCAATTCCAATCCGATTTGGGGGGGGGGGGGGATTTTGACCATTTTTTAATTACTTAAACTCGTATGGCATTGTTCATAGAATTACATGTCCTCACACTCACACGCAAAATGGCATCGTTGAACGAAAGCACTGTCATATTGTTGACACGGGCCTTGCCCTTCTTGTGCACTCCTCTGTCCCATTCCATTTTTGGCCCAATGCATTTTTGCATGTAGTTTATTTAATAAACATGCTTCCATCTCATACACTACAAAACTCCTCACTTTATTTTTTACTTTAAAACACTTACCCTGATTACTCTACTTTACGGGTTTTTGGCTCTGAGTGCTGGCCTTTAACTAGTGCCTATAATCCTCACAAATTTTCCTTCTGTTCACTATCTTGTGTGTTTTTGGGCTTAAGCCCATCTCACAAAGGTTTCATTTGTCATCACATCTCCACAAACCGAACTTACATTTCCAAAGACATCCGCTTCAATGAATCCAGCTTCCCTTACTCAACTCTTCCCAAGCCCACGTCCAATATTGAACCCACTTACATGCTTTTGCCTCATTTCGAGTCCAACCCATCCTCAACAACTTCTTCTTCTTCTTCTTCTTCACCATTTCTTGGTCCTCTTCCGTCTTCACCACCACCTTCTTTGTCACCCACACATAGCACGCCTTTCCCACCTTCTCAGTAGGATGCATACTCGATGGTTACTCGGTCACGTACCCATTCCCCACGCCTAAGTAAGTTTCATGATGGCACCATAAAATGGCCCCTGCCCCGTGCTTTTGCCACTGATTTAAGCCCTGTTCCTGAGACTCTAGAAAACTACACAATTGCAAACAAGTACCCCGAGTGGCGTGCTGTTATGGCACAAGAGTTTCATGCTCTTCTTGCTAACCAGACATGGTCTTTAGTACCAACTTCTCAAGCTCCGAACACTATCACCTGCAAATGGGTGTTCCGAACAAAACGGCTTGTCGACGGTTCAATCGAACGTCACAAAGTACGTTTGGTTGTCAAAGGGTTCCTCCGCAATCTGGGATCGATTTTGAAGAGACTTTCAGCCCTGTGGTTAAGGCTACAACAATTCGCACCGTTCTTGCTCTTGCTGTGTCTCAACACTGGACCATTCGGTAGTATGATGTGCAGAATGCATTTCTGCATGGACCACTTCATGAAATTGTTTTTATGTCCCAACCCCTTGGGTTCTCCCATCCTCAATATCCCTCTCACCTTTGCAGGTTAAACAAAGCAATTTATAGGCTTCGACAGTCACCCCGTGCATGGTATTCACGGCTCAGTTATCGCTTACTTGATCGGGGCTTTGTTATCTCTTATGCAGACCCTTCTCTTTTCATTAATAAATCTGCAGGAGTCACAACATTTGTGTTAGTCTATGTTGATGACTTATTGGTCACGGGCTCCTCTATGCAGTACATTTATGATATGCTTTCTGCTCTACGTAGTGACTTCCCAATCACTGACTTGGGAACTTTGCACTATTTTTTGCGTGTCGAGGCCACCTTCAACTCTCACAGACTGCTCCAAACATAGCATTAAGTACATCAAAGACTTGCTTCATCAAACTAACATGCAGTCTGTGAAGCCTGTAAAATCCCCTATGTCTACTTCCGAAAAGCTTAGTGCCTTCACTAGGCATCTTTTTGAAGATCCCACCTTGTATCGTAGCGCCGTTGGTTCCTTGCAATACCTCTTATTCACCCGACCGGACCTTGTTTCGCTATTGGCAAAGTATGCCAATTCATGCATACTCCTCGGGTCCCCCATTGGTAGGCAGTGAAGCGCATTCTCAGGTATCTCAAATATACCTCTACTGTTTGCTTGCAACTGTCATCCTCGTCCACTTCCAAAATCACTGCATTTTCTGATGCCAAGTGGGCGGGGTGTCCAGACGATCAAGATCAACAAGTGGTTATTGCATATTTCTTGGTTGTAATCTCATTTCATGGTCCTCCAAGAAACAACCAATGATTGCACGTTCATCAATTGAGGCCGAATTTAAAGCTGTCGCAAACACAACAGCTGAAGTTATTTGGCTTCAGCACCTATGTAGGGATCTTGGGATCAATTTACACGAAGCTCCTCTTCTTTACTGTGATAATATGGGTGCAACATACCTCACATCTAATCCAGTTTTTCGCGCACAAACTAAACATGTTGAAATCGACTTCTATTTCATGCGTAACAGAGTTCAAAATAAATCCCTATGTGTTGCTTTCATCTCTGGTAAAGACCAGCTCGCAGACCTCCTGACAAAACCTCTTTCAGCAGCTCGGTTCTCATCACTCTGTTCAAGTCTTTGTCTCCAAGCTTTGCCACTCGACTTGAGGGGGGATGTTAAGGACAAAGTTGCCCTTGCAAAGACCTTCAGCCTGCAATCATCACAGCACAAGGACTTGAGCAATTCCACGTGACAAACTCTGCAACAAATATGCAGTGCATGCGTCGTGCCTCTCTACCCCTGCAAATGAATCCGTAGCATTAGCTCTAGAATATTCCATTTATTGTACTCTATGTCTATAAAAGGATACCATGTAATAACAGTTTTTCAAGTAATGAAAATCACACAAATTTTTTACTTCAACATCCCGTGATTCTACCAAAAAAAAAAAAAAAAAAAAGCAGATGCAAAAGTAATTTAGAAAAATGTTTTTGTAGTGTTGGGTCAGAGCCGAGCTGGTGAAGCCCGATTGTCCAATTTTTATCATCCATTGCTTGCCATGAAAGGGTATTTAGCAAGATTTTGGATTGATTTTAGGGGTTCCATATTACCCTTAATCATGTCCACCTGCTCTCTTTATGCTCTGGTTACGCTAATTTCACTCCTTAGTGGTCATATTCAATGAACTAGTCCATGAAGAAAAGTAATTAGACTAATGCAAATTATCTGCAAGAAAAAATGTGAAAGCTGATTTCTTTTTATTTTGACTAATTCCAGGTACTTTTTAACTTTTAGGGGACTTGCAATGGGTTGCAGCTCAGACGAAGATACAGATATTAGTGAATCTGAAATGGATGAGTATGAAGGTAAATCTTATGAAGAATTGAAGAATGGAAATCACAGCTTCAAAAACTCGGATGAGACATTTTCTTGCCCATACTGCCCGAAGAAGAAAAAGCGGGTTTATCAATATAAGGAACTTCTTCAGCATGCTTCTGGGGTGGGAAAAAGTAGTTCAGAAAAGAGAAATGCAAAAGAGAAGGCTAATCACCTTGCTTTGGTGAAGTATTTGGAAAATGATTTAGCGGGTCCATCAAAACCTGCTGGCAAGAGTGATCCTCCAATTGACTGTGACCACGATGAGAAAATTGTTTGGCCTTGGACAGGAATTGTTGTTAACATTCCTACAAGACGAACAGATGAGGGGCGATATGTAGGAGAAAGCGGATCCAAGATGAGAGACGAGTTGAAAAGTAGAGGGTTCAATCCCATAAGAGTCCACCCTCTCTGGAATTTTCGGGGTCATTCAGGAAGTGCTGTTGTGGAATTCCACAAAGATTGGCCTGGGTTACATAATGCTATGTCATTTGAGAGAGCTTATGAGGCAGATCATCATGGGAAAAAGGACTGGTATGCGAAGAATAGCCAAAAATCGGGTCTCTATGCTTGGGTTGCTCGTGCAGATGACTACCATTCAACCGAAATTGTTGGGGACCACCTACGAAAGATTGGAGATGTTAGAACCATTTCTGAAATTATGGAGGAAGAAGCCCGGAAACAGGATAAACTTATATCTAATCTGACAAGCACTATTGAGCTGAAGAACAGGCACGTGAAAGAGATGGAGGAAAGATGTAGTCAGACTTCAGTCTCCCTTCGGAACTTAATAGAAGAGAAAGATAAGCTCCTTCAAGCTTATAATGAAGGTTCGTTTCATTATAGAGATTTATTTTCTTTAATTACCTGAACCAGGTCATGATCCAATCTACTGCACTTGTTGGGTAAAAAAAAAGACGTATTTAGCTATTTACAGCTAGATTTCACCATATTGGATTTGTTACTATACATTCCGTTCTCGTGTCAGGCTGTTCTGGTGACATTATTCTATGCCATGTTTGTTTGCATCACAGATATAAGAAAAAGACAAATGAGTGCAAGGGATCACTTTCAGAGGATTTTTAATGACCACGAAAAGATTAAATTGCAACTGGAATCTCACAAAAAAGAACTTGAGGTGCGTGGGATAGAATTGGAAAAGCGTGATGCACATAACGAAAATGAAAGCCGGAAGCTTGCTGAAGAAATTGAAAAGGTATAATTATTTTTGGCCTTGATTACTGTCACAATTTCTCTTATAGTTCAATAATTCCTACTACTCTAGGATTTTTTAAGATTAAAATTTCATGGGGTCAACGAAAATTTTAGTATGAAAGAAATGGTCAAGTTTCTCTAACTCATAATGGATATGCCAATATCTCAATCCTGTCTAGTAGTGGAAGAGAAACACTTTAACCACAAAATGATCACAAAACTATTCAAACTTATTATCATCAAAGCAAGTCCTGTTATTTGTTTAAGGGTTATCCAACCAATTGCAGCATTGGTTGAATTTTTTAATGACTTCATGCATGCTTGCAAGAGATATTCTTGACCATGCCTCTTTTTGTGTTTCTATCAGAATGCCATTAGAAATAGCTCCCTGCAATTGGCCTCTCTGGAGCAGGAAAAGGCTGATGTAAATGTATTGAAACTGGCTGAAGATCAGAAGGTTTGTTAGTTTTTTTTGAGTGTTTAAATAATGACATGAACATTTATTTGAACCAGTTATATATTACTCTTGGTTTCACACAGAGGCAAAAGGAAAAACTTCATAACAGAATAATTCTACTGGAAAAGCAACTAGATGCAAAACAAGCACTGGAGTTGGAAATAGAGGGATTGAGAGGGCAATTAAATGTCATGAAGCACATGGGAGATGATGAAGATGTAGAAGTTCTGATAAAGGTGGAGGCAATACTTAAACAGTTGCGTGAAAAAGAAGGAGAACTTGATCATTTAGAAGCTCTGAACCAAGCACTAATAGTGCAGGAGCGCAAGAGCAATGTTGAGCTGCAAGACGCTCGAAAAGAATTAATTAGTGTAAGTTCTTTTCCCGCTTCATTTATCAAAGTTATGCAGAAAGATGCTGTAATTATGCAGACGAAATAAAATGGTGTCTATTTACCAATAGTACTTACTAGTTAATGAGTTAACTGGCATACTTGAATTGCCAGTATTCTACACTGTGACATCAATTTAAACCGTGGATCATGAGCCAGCTTGTTGGAGTTTTCCTTGTGTTCTGATATACAGTATTAATGTTAATACAAGTTCCCATGACTTGTGAGGAAAGACTAATTCTCTTACTCTCTAGGGCTTGAATGAAATAGCAGGTCGTGGTGATATTGGGGTTAAGAGAATGGGAGAACTTGACAATAAGCCATTTCATCAAGCAATGAAGAGAAAGTATAACGAGGATGAAGCAGATGAGAGAGCATCAGAACTGTGCTCGTTATGGGAAGAATATCTGAAAGACCCTGACTGGCATCCTCTTAAAATTACCATGGTTGAAGGGAAACATCAGGTGTTATTCTTAAATCTCATAAGATCAGGTTTTTCTAGATATTACTTTTAATAAGCCTGTTCCACGGTACATAGTGCATGTTCTTTTTCATCGGTCTGATATATTTTGCATTTCTTTATATGTGCTAGTCGGGCATAATAATTTGTTTCTAAGGATGAAAAAAGGAATTTTATTACAACCAACTCAAATACGTGTGTCTGCCCCCCGAATTGAGCAGACCAAGCGAGAAAAGCCTCCAACTGTATGAGAAGGGTTCTTTAGCGCGGTCTTCTCTAATTTCCTTCTTTTAGTTATGATTCTTTGAAGTTCTGAAGTGGTAATGCCTGAAAGCTGAAGTTGCTGGACACTTGCACATTTTGAGTGCATTATACTTGCTATTGCCAGATGTGCAGACCACATCAACATATGTATTATGTTCTTGAAATGATGGCCGCTGTTCCTAAATTGGTGCAACTTGACAGCTTTACCTTCCCTTAGATGTACTTTTCCAAGCAGCTGGGTTTTTGTTATTGTCAGTTATCCAAAATTCCCATTCTATATGTGACGTTTGTGTTCCTATTCTGGATTATTTTGGTTATGCCTGCCAAATATTCTGTTGCTTATATGGTTAGATGGTCTGAATTTGTGAGCTACAGTGGCAAACTCCCTTGCCAATGATATGCCTGAACATACGAGCTGCTTGCATGTCTGTTTGGTCATTTGTTGAGGTCCTCTCATGTAGCTTATCAGGAATTTGCTTTCTGCCATCCATACGTATTCATATGCATCTGCACTAGTTAATTTGGTCTGGGCGTGCACTTTGGTATAATTTTTTAGTGTTACAGACTCCCAGAAATAATATAAAGGATTATATTGCCTAATTCACTATTAAAGCTCTTCGCTAATTAGTGGCAATGCTATTCCAATATTAGCATAGTCCGTATTTACTTTGCCACCCTTTTCACATGATGGGGTTACTTAAAATGAATGTTATTGTTTCAGAATGTTATAGATGCTGAAGATGATAAGTTGAAAGGTCTGAGGAACGAATTGGGTGATGAAGTTTACCAGGCTGTGACTACAGCTTTAATGGAGATAAATGAATACAATCCAAGTGGGCGGTATATAACATCAGAATTGTGGAACTACAGGGAGGGAAAAAGAGCTACACTCGAAGAAGGAGTCATATTTATACTGAACCAATGGAGAATAGCTAAACGCAAAAGGGGAATGAGTTAAAGGTCAGTTTTTTGAATTGTGTATTATAGACATTATGGGCTGATAATTTTCTTTTGATAAGAAAATTAAGGGTTGATAAATGAATAGGTATGAGTGGTGCTGATGAATATATTTGAGCTTAGCCTTTTCTACCTTACTGACCAGGTTTTTGCTACCTACACTAGGCAGCATTCCTTGGGTGGTTATTGACATGCTTTTACTTCATAGTCTAGGTGCGTCTTTTCATAGTAAAAAATGGGCATGTCACTTCAATTTTTTATTTTATTTTATTATTATTATTTTTTATCTGTAAACAAATTTTTATTGATCAAAAGAGTAGGCAAGAGCCCAAGTATACGGGACATATACAAGAGACTTCATTTTCTAAAAGCAGGATCCGCAAATATTGCATTTGCATTCGGCTCAGTTTGTATCGACATCAGTAGTCTAGATAGCGCGTTATAGTAGGTAATGTACCCCTGATTTCAGTAGCACGCGAAGCCATATTGAATTTTTCTCACATGAAAACTTTGTTGCTGGTGTGCAGGAAATAGCATATCTGTCTCCAAATGAAGCAATGCAGTTGCTACCTTGGCATTTGGAAAACACGCTACCATGGAGAATGAGCTGGCCCATTTGCTTATCGATGGGACGCGATTAAGGCATTTTTTTTCCTTGTTAAATTATGGAATTATTTCTTGTAGGGGGATTTTCTTTTATCCATGTAACAAATTTGTTGAAATAGATTGTATTCGTCCATTCTGGCTAATGCCTTGCATTCCTAAGGTTCACGGATGGAAACCTTGACAATGTAGCCTGAGATCTCGAACTTTGTTTTAAAATAAATTCTTTCCTTGATTCTCGATCGTTAGAGTTACCATTGTTGTCAAATTCAACCAACATCAAGGGGTGGTGTTGATATTAGTTCCAAGATACATGTGAGGGGATAAAGGCCCGGGCCCCGGGCCCACGTACGAGACCTGGGATGGGCCTGGATGGCCCAGAAGGGAGAACACGAGACAGGAGCCCTGATAGAAGGATGGAAGATCGTGCAACCTGGCACCTCTGACGGAGACACTCCTAACCCTGACACGATAGGGCAAACTGACAGACCATCAGAGACATCCCCGTCCCTGACACTTCTGCCTGGATGTTACAGGAGGGAAAGCAACCTCGTCTAGAGCCATGCCACATTTAATGCACTCCAAGGGTCAGCGGCGTGCCCTTCTTGCAGGTCTGGCGAGAGGCAGGAGGCTAGCAAAGGGTGTGCGATCCTCGTATGGAGCTGCACGACTAGTCACCATCACCTCGAGACCCACCCTACCAGGTATAAATATCCATCTATTCCGCCGAGAGGGGGGTTACTCACACTTATATTCTTAAACACTTCTCTGTTTATTCATTCTAGCTCTCTCTCTATCTCTCTTCATCTTCAACTTTGAACTAACTTGAGCGTCTAAGGTACTATGGCTCCCGAGCTCCTCCATTCTACTCCTTGCAGGAAAGTGTCCGAGTGTTGCCAGGGTGGAGTTGTCCAAGCCCATGAAACACGACATCAACAATACACTCAAACATCAAACATCATTGGTTTAGAACAAAACCCTAGTCCATTCGTGGCTGGTTGAAATAAGTGTGCATCAACTTTCTTCTTTATCGGGGCCACTAAATTGTGCAACTCTCAAAGGCCTAGTTTTGGGGTTACTTAAAAGCTAGATTGATGAAGAATAACAACCTGAATTTGTATTCTGGTCTGTGGGATTAAACTCCTCGCAACTAATGTTTTAGTATACATGCTCTTCAGACTTCTGGTGCATTGTAATTGTTGATACGTTTTGTGATAACTGATAACACTTTCAACTTCATCAAAAAGCATCGGTTAACAAAACTTAAAAAAAAAAAAAGTTAGATGCTTACACAATTGACTATGTTTGAGGTGAGAATACACTTTTGTTTATGTATTCCTGTCAAATCAATAGCCTTTTTGCTACTTGATCTAATTTCCGAAACGAGTTTGAGATCGAAAACTGTTATCGGAGAATTACTTTCAGGTGTGATTAAGCAGCGGCCAAACAACCGTAAGGATGGTATCTACAGATGGCGGGTTATTCTATCTCGTTTTCATCTACTAAATTCAGTCTCACATTTTTCTTTCTTATATATATATATTTTAATTTTTTTTTCTTTATGAAATGCTTCCCTCATTTTAATTCTTCAGCAACTTATAAACTCAAATGGAAAGCTTGAACATTGTCAGACAATTGGTTATTAGATACAGAGCGGCGAATAACTCATCCATAGCAACTACGTAATTAACACGAAGATTTATAGTAGAAAATGGTGGACTTAGATATGAGTTGGGGATAGGCTAAGATAGCTAGCCGTTTTGGTTTGATTACCTTTTCAACGCATCCAACTAAATATTTGAGACAATTAGGCATTAAACAGCAAGGTCAAGCGTCCTTGAGCAACGATGGCCAGTGGGAAGGGAGGGGAGTCGCGCTGATGACATGGGACTGTTGAATTAGCTCTAATGGCTGTGATCGCAAACCTAAATGCCGAAGAGCGGAGCAACTATGCCTCCTAGGCATGCCCACTTTGTGTGCCGCCTAGTGTAATTTGTATTTTGGTTTTTTTTTTTTTTTTTTTTTTGTATTTTATTTCAAATATTTTTTAACATATTTAAATATTAAAAAAATATCAATACATTAATAGTCACTTCTTTAATTATTAAAAAAAAAATTAAATATATAAACGGTCAAAATAAAAAAATATTCTAAAATTTCTCAATACCAAAAAGACATTGACCATGATTATCTTATTTTGTGGTACCACTACACTTGCTTGTGTGGTTGGTTCACCCTTTTCAAATCTACCACTAATCCAATTACATGGTGTATTTTCATTTGCCCTTTTTTCGCCAATAGACAGACCATGGACTAATTTCAAGTTTCCAACGCCGGATTACTTTTACTCGTGAATCCAGAAGTTCGCAGAAGTTTCTACTTGCAAATGTTAAAAGATATTTGAAAAGCCGAGCCTCTACTGCACAACCTCTCTGAACTACAAATTATAGCAAGAATTTCAGTCGATTATGGTCAATTCATTGCCTGCTTGCCTGCCACTTGAACTTATCTCGCAATGATGAATTTTTCTATCAGAAATTCAGAATCAAGACCAGACATTTTCCTCGCATTGGAATGATGTTTCAGAATCTTAAATTCACATATGCACACAATCTGCAACGATTCACCGAAGACCAAACTAAATTAAAATACTTCATCATTCATGTATATATATATAGGTATAGATTAAAAAGGAAGAAGAAGAGGAAGAAAGGCCGCGGGCTTTCATAAATTAGCAGCCACTTCAGCGCCTAACATTCACTTTTTGCTTTCCCTTTTTCCCCTTTTACCATGACCATCACTAATTGATCACAACACCCCTACCCAGAGTCAAAAAGTTTCACCACCACCAACACACTTTCCCGCATTTTCTTACTCTTTTCCCGCACATCAAACTTTCCAAGAAAAACAAAATAAACGGAAAATATTAAATTAAAAAAACACGACATTATATTGAGCGGGAGAAACTCGGAATTTTTCTCAAACCCTGAAATTCTTCCCAGTGAAAGTCTGTCCAAACTGCCAATTGGAAGGGACAATGTTCCATGAAGTGGAGCTGCGACGGTCACTTGCTATGACCCTGAAGGAGATTGATTGACCAACCAAAACTACATTTGATTGCCAATTCTGACCCCAGTTACGGCTCATAGTCATCCACCCAGTCCTTGATCCCTTTACGCTCACTCTTGCTATATCCCTGCACCCGCGACATTGGTTATCAGAACCAAATTGAAGTAACGAAAGCCGTTGATTGTGAACCTGATCCCTCCTCGCTTTCGGCACGGCACCCTACACAAAACATACGACAATCAAAATTATTTTATTTTTTAAATGACAAAATACAATAAATGATAATTGTTTGGTCCTTCCGTTTTCAATTGGAAGTTATGTATTTTCTTTAAACGGAAAAGGCTGGGTCAAAACCAGAACCCTTTTCAGATTGATGGTCCAGATCATACGTCACGCAAGCTCCGGCCAGTTCTGCGCTCTGTCCGTTGTGGTAAGATTAGGACGTGACAATCGCGGAGGACAGAGAGGAGATGATTCTGATATGTCAGCAATTGATGGACAGTTGATTTTATTGACTAAATTTCAAGGTACTACAATGGAAATCTCTAGGGAATCAAGTTTTTGTGGTACTTTCACTGCTCAGAGGGCTCTGTAGTCAGTACAAGTGGAGGAAAAAACAGTCAACGGCCCATCACATGGCTTGAGGTGGCTTGGTTTAACGATTGTGATATAGACATTAATCACTGATCGTTTTTCTTAAGAGGTCCGCAGCTTTACAGGCGTTAAACAGAGCTCCGAGGAGCTGACGGTCAAAGAAAGCTAAAAAAGAAAACGTAGTTTAAAGGAGAGGCTTACCGGCGGTAAGAGACGGGAACAATGCCGGCACGGTACTCAGCGATCTTGAGGAACATGGGCATGGCTAGGTCGAAGTGGGGCCGAGGAGGGTTGCACCACCCGCCATTATCATTCGGAAGCGCATAGTTGGGAGGGCAAAAGTTGGTGGCGGTGACGAAAATGGAGGGGCTACCTGAATGGCACCATTGTGGGTCGTTAGCGCATTTGATCTCGAAGCAAGCTCCGCAACTGTACCCGTTGTTGAACAGGGCAGTGCTCAGTGCAGCTGTGTTCACGCCGTAGCCTTGGCTGTAAAGGTTTCCGTAGCCACAAGCGCCTCCTGTAGAGAAAAAAGAAGAAAATCACATGAATATGAGAAAATAGCTTTCCAAGATTACCCAATAAGAGTGAAAGAATGATATATGAATTTTCCGGGAAAAAATGGAAAATGGGTTTTTAGAGTTAGTGAAGAATGTGAGTCTTGGTGAGTGGATAAAACCGGTGAACCAGCCGTGAAGCATCTGCTCTTTTGTGGTTTATTCGAATATGAGACCCTAAATCCATGGTTAGTAAAGCTTCAAGGACTTGAAAACGGAGCTAAAAAAAAGGTACTAGCTTGAGAGGTTTTCAATTTCTGTAGACTTGATGAGTTGGGACAATGAGTGGGAAATACAATACCCATAGTTCCAGAGGCGTCACTGCCACCGTAGAAAGTAGCATGAGCGGTCTGCCACGGTCCACCGGAGTAAACGCCCGGGATTCTGGCGTCAGCCAGAGTCAAAAGTGCCATCAGAGAAAGAATGCAGGCCATAGCAGTTATGACAGCCATATCTTAGAAAGCTCCAAGATATACAAGGAGATATGGCTCAACCCTTAGTATTGTGTCTGTGTAGAAGTGGTCTGAACTCTGGAGGCTGTGAGCAGAAGCAGAGAGTTGGGTGCTATTTATGGAAGCTGAGAAGGCAATTATCATTAATTGTTTTTTTTTTTTTTTTTTTTTTTGACGTTAGATTTCGGAAAAGAAATTATGACCCTTAATTAATGGTGTTTGGTCTCTCCCTAATTAATTGTCACTTTTCTTTTCTTTCTTTTTTACCTTTTCTGTGGCGGTACTTCCCTTCAACCTCTCTAAACCCTTTTTTCGAAAGGACGGTATTACCACTGGTGATTTCTGGCTTTGCTGTTAATAACAATGGGGGATTTTGGGCAGAAAATGGAGATAGGTGATGGAATGATGGCGTGGGACAAAAGGGGCCTATGCCTCAACGCTGAGACCACTTTGCTTCATTTACAAGTTGTGCTATCAACTGGGGCGTATGAGGAGGAAGGATTTCTCCTTTTTCTGGGGGCCTGGGGTGTATTTTTCTACAAAATATCTTTACTTTCTTCTTTGGTTTTACTTACTAGGGCGTTTGACTCCGATTAATTGAACAATTACTTCAATTTTGGCCTAAATTATATGCATAAAATTAATTGGATCATTATTTTTTAATTGATTTTATTCAAAACTCAATTTTCATAGACTTTAATTAGAGGAAAAATTAAGTCCATACATAATTGACCTAATTAAATTCATTTGGGAGTTGTTTTAAATCGTGATTTGTCTTATCATTTAAAAAAAAAAATGGAAAGTCCAAATTTAAAAACATTTTGCTAACGTAAATATGTATTTAAATAGCCAATAACAATTATTTTACTGGTTAACTCAGGCCTCGGAGATGTTGAGGCTTTCCGCTTTCTTAAATGGGAAATGAAGTCCATTGCCGCCGCAACAATTTACCCGCTCAAATTGAATAAATCCTTTTGGTGAGTGGCGAGCCGCAGCTCCGGACCGCCGGCTACACGTATCACGCCGTAGGAAGCTTCCTACTTCCTAGCACGGTCTCAACGAGTGATTTGGATTCATTGATTAGTTGAGATAGTTTGTAAATAGTAGAATAAAATTTAAATTATTTATTATATTTTATGTAAGAATTTATGAAATTTTTTTTGAAATTTAAAAAAGTTAAATTGTTTATTATATTTTGTATATGAATTTGAGAAAATTGTAATGATGAGATGAGTTGAGGTGGATTTTGAATGCAAACGAGACCTTAGTCTTCCTTCTTATGCCTTGTTTATTGTTACAATTCATCTCATGAACATTGGCATTGGATTGACTATTTTATTCTTCAAATTTTGACTAATATGTAACTTTTTCACTTTTAACTAATCATTCAAAATTTAAAGTCTATATTAGAATTAGTCATCACACTCTCTATAATAATAAAATATTATTATTTTTTATTTTTATAATTAATTAATTCTATTTTCATAAACTCCTATAATCTCCAATAATTATCATTTTCACAATCTAATAAACAAAATTTCATCACACGATATCAAAGAAAAGAGCCGCGAGAGAGAGAATGAGCCGAAATATAATAAACAATAGGTTTAGACTTGCTACAGGACTTTTCATATTTGAAAAAAAAAATAAAATTATTGTAACTCATATTTGAGATGAAAAGTCTCTGGCTAATTCAATGTGGGCCAGTTATTGTTAAAATTAGTCAAATATAAAGATAAAAAAGAATTTGGCTAATCTAATGCCAATACTCTAATCATTACAATTTTTTTAAATTCTCACATAAAATAAAATAATCAATTCAATTTTTTCAAATCTTAAAATAAAAATAATATTAAAAATATATATTTTAATAATATTTTATTCAACTTTTAATTTTAATTTCAATTAATCTCATCTCATATGCTAAAATAAACTATACTTATTCTCAATTTTTCTTTTTTAATTTAATTGCTTGGTTCGTCCAAAATGCTTCTAAGAAGTTGAAGCTTATTAATTGATTTGAAGTTCAGACAATGTCGTCGTAAAGATATTTGTGTATGGAGAGCTTATAACAGGAATTTAATTTAACTTGTAATTTTGAGTCGCAAATATAACTTTCTTATAGAATGAAATGATATCTATTTCTTATAAAAAATAAAATAAAATCGAAGCTAATGGCACCCCATTGTCATATTCGTTTGTACGGATAAGATTAAATATAATATATATGTTTGTGGATAAATTAATAATGTGAATTATCCAGATGACTTGAACTACATTAATGAATCAGTGTGATGATGTATTGAATCAAAGCGCATCGATTTGTAATTATTATTTATTTTCTTTATCAGTTTAGTATTTTTTAGTCATGAGTTACGATCAGATTATAATAAATTATAATTATTGTATGAGTAATGATATCTACACAATACATTTCAGAACATATTTTATAATACATATTATAAAATAAGGATATTTTTATAAAATAATATTAATTTTATAAAGTATTTTATAAAAATATCTATTTTTTTAAAATATTATTATGTATAGTGTTATGTATTTATCATTTTTCAATTTGTATTTAGCGAACCGGAATTGGCAAGAATAATAGTTAGTAGATTATGATGGACTTAAACGGTTAGGACGGTGCGCTTTACTGGTTTCGCATTAAGGTAGGATTTTTGGGAGGGGGCGTGGCACGGCCAGTGTGTCCCATTTCATCCACCAGCCAGATCTACGAGATCCAACACGTCATCCAAAATAATTGAGCTGTAGTTGAACAACACGCACCCACCTGTCACCCATGACCCATGCTGGATCAATGCATGTGAGAATGCCACCAATATTAATTTCTTCACCTTATCTGTGAAAACACTGACAAGATCAATGTACATGCTAATCGTTATCCGGTACGTACGTACATGGTTCTTATATATGTACACACCAAATTCAAAACTAAATAACAAAATAATTTTAAATTAGTAAACTTTCTCGTGCATGCATGGTGTTCAAAGAAAACAATAATACATCATGTACATGGTATCACATATTGCATGATATTTAAGAAAGAATTAATAAGCTGCTAGCTAGGTGTGAATGGAGTAAATTCCTTGGGATGGGCTAGAAGTAAGGCCCAAGTCAGAGCCCAAATATGGGGTATGGGCAGGGCCGAACGTATTGGGAAGACTTGGGTCAGAACCTGGGTATGAGATCCAGGTCGGGCTATGTTCACGTCAAAAACTCAATAAGAAGATACGTGAAAAACTTAAGGAAGAAGAAATGTAGTATTCAATGCAACCCAGTAATATTCAAGACAGTTCACACCGAACATTAATGAGCTAGTAAAAACTTAAGAAAGAAGGTTTGTCGCATTTAAGTGCAGAGGATAAAGTTTGAAGAGACCAAAAGACATGCCACATTAATGAGATAGGAGGAACTCAAAGCAAAAAGAATGTCGCATTCAATACAACCCAGAGCTCAGGCTACACATAGCGAACATAAATATTTTATAGCTCGGCGAGCAAATCGCATAAGTATACGATCTCTTACAATGCAACACCCCACTACTATAGAGACCAGGTCAGCAAGTATAAATAGACACCACCTGCAACCAACAATGAGGTTAACTTTTACACTTATTTTTATTATTATTACTTTTTCATCTCTTACATCAAAACTAACTTAAGTATTAAGTATTGGAGGTGTAACGGATCATGAGGTACTCCTTTTTCACTGTGCAGGATACAACCTGAGCACAGACAGCGCCGAGTCGCCCATGCTCGCGAATATGCATCAACACTAGGTTAGTGAATTTCGACGGACGAAAGGCTGGATCAAATTGTTTAAATCCAAATTAAAGGATAACATCGACGATCGAAAACCTTAAATAAAGTGGGGACCATAACATGATTTTATTTTATTTTTTAACAAAAAAGAAAAATGGTGGAAAGGCTTATATATATAAATATAGTAAGCTGAAGCTAGCTAGCCTGCGGAATCACGTGATTGGCATCATTCTTTTGAAGTTGGGTAGTCAACATAACTTACTTTTTTTACTGTAGGCAGCATTCTTTTTCACGTACCAAGTATATCCACTTGTTAAGTAAAGATCGATGAAGTATCTCTAAGTTGTAGACATGTTCCTGATCTACAGATCAAGGTCTAATATTGGAGCTAGGCTAGCTGATCAAAGGGCGGGCGTATAGCATTCTTTTTCACGTACCAATTCATATTTTTTTATATATTATATTAAAAATATAATAAAATAAAAAATATATAAAATATATTATAATAATAAAATAAATGCACATGTGAATGTTTGTTTTGTTGTTGAAGGAGTGAGAAAATGAAAGATTGTGAGAAAGAGAGTGGGTGGAGAGAGAAATAATGATTAAAATATATTTTGTAAAGTGAATAGTAGTTATCTAAATTTAGATAAGTATTGTTCATAGTTAGCTAAATATTTAAATATGCATAAACCAATGTAAAAGATTTTAAAGTCATATTATGTAAATATAATTTTACATATACATATGTACAGACCAATGTGGATGATCTAAGGCAGTCGTGCTTTTTTTTTTTTTATTCCTTTTTTTGGTAGAAAACCGATTATGTAGTCCAAATTAATTGAAGGTTTTGCCACATAGGATAGGACCGCTAGCTAGATTCAAATAAACGTATAATTTAAGCAAAATATAAAATTATAGAATATCATTCTCTTATATATAAATTAAAGGTGACATTAATTAAGATGAGCTGCTTGCATATTTCTGGCTATATATTCAAGAAAAACTAATACATATTTTTTAAAAAAGGTTTGGTATAACTGCAGACAGTATCCTTTAATTTAATTGATCTATTTCCTTCCACACAATCAACTGTATACGTATGATTAATTAATTAAATACTACGAGCTACCTGCTCCACTATTATCTTTCCATTTCGAGTATTCGTCTTGAATTGTATAGCACCTGAAAGCTAGCAGAACTCTCCCGCCCGATATGTTCGATAACACAATTGGCTCGTACTATTTCATTATTATTTATAAACTATTTTATTGTTATTTACAGAGGACTATTAACATTCAAATGAAGCCTTAATTAGACTACCAACTATTCCAGAACATCTTTGCTTACTGAGGATAACGAGTTACAAATTTGGCAATTAGAGTTGACGAAGCTGATCGTAGCAACATTCAAAATGGATCAAGGTGTCCCAAATTATCAAAGAAATAGAGTTAGGAGAGAATTTGGTAAAAATAGTGAGTAAATTCCTTTTGGGTTTAGTTATATAGTTAAGGCTCATTCACACAAATCATGAATATATAAGGAATAAGAAACAAATGCCAGAATCTCAGCTCCCAGATTAAGGAGAGAATGAATTCTCATATGCATGCTGCATGCAGCACGCTTCATTGAAAACTTGCCCAATCTTTTGTAGACCTAGGGACCAAATTTCTTTAATTTCTTTCCTGAGAGATCAAGCTAGGGACCATTTACCATATTCATGTTTCCTCTTTATATATTTGAAACCCAATGTGTCCATGTACAGCAACTATATTTAGCTTTACGCGATCCCCAAAAGGAAAAGTTCCAAGTTTCTTGAGCAAGCAAATTCAGAATCATGTATCTTCAAGTTTCTTCCTCCCATGCAAGGCACCACAACCAGTAGTACTAGTCCCACTATAACTTAACTTTTCCTTTTCATTTTCGCAGGCCAAAGATCAACTACTAGCCTGGGCTTCGATCGGTCTTAATTTGCATATTGATCCCTAGCTAGCTAATTTGGAGGGTCCCCAAGTGCTTCATGCTCAGTACTCACGTCCCTTCCAGCTGTAGCTAGCTACTTTCAGCTCCATGCAGATCGAACTAACTACCACATCAACTAACTTAAACTAACATGATCCAGATAAATCATTTCAATCAAATTAACCAGAGACAGAGTTCTTTGGCCGTTGGGCAAGTGTAAGAGCGCTTTAATTTATGAAGGCATCTTCTTTAAGCTTTTGGCCGCAATGAACCCTAACTATATAAAGACCCTTCTAATTATGACGTACGTACGTACCCCTTAATAATTACGTGCGTGGTGTGTGTGGGTATTATAAATAACATAAATAAGAGTTCCTTCTTGTAGTGCACATTTTAGGAATCATTGAATAGTTTTTTGGCCATGCATCATTACCGCGCGTTGCCAAGTGTGTTAATTAATGCGACGATCGAATGCCCAAATTAAGCTAGCTTTGTGAATTCATGTGTGACCCCCAACTGGGGAGAAAACAATTTTTTGTTTCTTTAGCTGGATGTATATAGTGTATATTGGGATGGGTCCTGCTGCAAAATCATTGCACTCAACTCAAGGTAGGTGTGAGACAATTTCAAATTTACTTTCTCAGGTAGGCACATGTTGCACAATTTCGGAGCAACAACAGACATTCTTTGAGTTCCCAGGACGTGATTTCTCGGCCAGCCAATCGATGTGTAAGTGGTTGGATGCCAAAATAATGATTCTTTCTTTAAAATATATATATTTATGTTCTTTTTTATATATATCTAGGTCTATGATCATTGGAAACAAGGACCCTCAGCCGCTCAAAGATCAATGGGTTAGTACTGCAGCAGATCTAGGACGCTGGAGCCTCCAATTAAATGTATAAAATAAAGATCATAAAGATGCCGGAAGATAAGGATATATATATATATATATATATAAATTCAGGAGAAGCAAAATGATACGAAGAGAATCATGATACGGTCATCTTCTTGCTTTTAGCTTAAGAGAAAGAGTGGTGTACGTAGTAAGTAGTTTATATATATGGAGTGGTAGTGAGATATAGATCATGATCGGTAAGATTGTATTAGAAATGATGTTGTTTTATTCATTAATTGTCAACTAAGTAACTAGCTTTGACTTTGAGGTTTTATACTGATTTCCTTCCTAAACTCATATTCAAAAAGTGTGAATGCAGCAATGCTCAGGCATTATTACTCTTATTATGCCTTGTTTCACGATCTTTTTTTCGTAAAACTGAACCAGTCTTCTTTCACAATCTTTTTTTTTTTTTCTTCTTCATTTTTTTTTATGGGCCTTTCATAATCTTTTTCAATTCTTTGCTCTAGTTTTTAGAAGCGGACGGTTACATTGCATTACCCATTGATGTTTTGGGCCGGTTTGTCTCAAGCTCAAAAATGAGCACGATTGGACACGTTTATGGGCCATAAATCCTTGGTCTTCCGCCCCATGGCTATATGTAATTTGTAAATGCTATTCAAACAACCGGACCTATCGATGTCATAGAGCATTTCGTTCAGGTCCAGTACCTCCCCGCAAGGTCCCAAACACCCCCACCAAACCGTTAATTTTATATATTTTAAGGCACATTTGGATTTAAAGATAAGATGAGTTGAAATAATTTGTGAATAATAGTGATATTTATGCATTAAAATTTATGAATAGCAGTGAGATGAGTTGCAATCCAAACTGGCTCTAAATCTAAGCTCGCAGAAAAAAAACAAAAAACATGAGTTCCTGATCGATATTATTTAGTTTAAGGTAAGATTTGGATAGTGAGTTGAAATGAAAGTTGAAAGTTAAATAAAATATTATTATTATTTTTAAATTAAAAAAAGTCAAATAGTTTATTATATTTTATGTAGAAATTTAATAAAATTATAATAATTAGATGAGTTGAGATCAAGTCCGAATCCAACGAGACCTTATCCAACAAGCATATACTCACCAAGAATCTAATCTCCAACGTCATAGGGTCGGTATTATGTATATATAAAACATGGCAGGAGGATACTGGATGTGTTTTATAAATTGGAATAAAGTAATAGTTTATTGTTAAAGAATAAGACATTAAGTGCTAGGTGGTTTATATAGAGCATTACATAAACAAAGCTTGCAAACTTGTACCTTGCTGTGGTACAATCTAATTATCACGTCAAGCTGAAAGCTTAAATTTGCAAGTCAGTGCAGAGGATGCGCTTTCCATACCAATAATAATTTGCCATGACGTAGTTTGATTTGCATGATTTGATTTTCGTTGCTACAATACTTGGAAGTCTCCAGGTATATATTTCTATACTCTAGAGAGAGGGAGAATGGATAACTAACAATGATTTTTAACGATTGCAGATGTTCGTGAAAGTTTGTTAGTTAGACGCAGAAAAGTGACAAAGATCCAATTATTTATGTCAACCTAACAATCAATTACACTAGTCAGTGATCATAAGATGTTTGAACGTAAGGTGAAATAACATGTGGGTTTAGATTAAGAAAGTTAATGTATCTTGAATTGATTTTAGCTCTTAATTAAATATTTTTCCACAAAATAAAGATTAATTTATCCATCCATTTTGCGTTATTTATAAGCAACAGGATATTCAATCCATCCCAATATTTGCACTTATAAAATTGAGGTCAATCATTCATTGCACGTTAAAACCAAGTCCACTTAATTCATTCTAAAAAATAAAAATAAAAACCCTTCATCTTAATATATGTAAACTTGGGTTGGGAAAGCTAAGAGAGATTTGAAAAACATCAAATTAAAATCTCGTTTGGTTACACAGTTCATATGAGATGAAATGAGTTGTTTTATTGAAAGTTGAATAAAATATTATTATAATATAATTTTATTTTAAAATTTGAAAAAATTAATTGTTTATTATATCTTGTGTATGAGTTTGTGAAAATTGTAATGATTATATGAGATGTGATAGTTTGGTTTGAATAGAAAAGAGAAATTAATTAGGATAATTTTATGAATAATAGAGGAATTAAGAAAACGTAGAAAATCAAAGAATGAATATGAAAGGATTAAAAAATAAAAAATAAAGGTTCCTTTTCAATGAATTTTGTTTAATGCATTTTCTCACAGTACTTGGTGCTGCACCGACCCTTAAGCATCCTCTGTTTTAAAAGGTTTTAGATCTCTCATGGGAGACAGCTAGCTGGCGGAGCTAACACGGACATGCTGTATTCACAAGCAATCACATGCTGTTTTTTAGACCTGATCTACGTAATACAAAGATAACAGAGATCTAGATTTATACATTAGATCGATCTGGCTTATCCAGTCCTGTTCTGTATCCCCACTCCCGCTGGGCGGTACGAAAGCTTTCCTAGTACGTACGTAGAACATGATCGATGGTCTCGCTTCACTACTGCAGATTGCTTTCTGTTGGAAGATTCCTTTTATTAGCTGTAAATACTGCTTTGCCTTTCGTAATTAACTTTGTGTTCTCGAGCTCTGGGCTGGTTGTTAACATTATCCAATATAAAATAACGATTGTTTTGTCCCTTTTTTCTTTCGGTCTCTGATGCTCCTTCATCATCGCTAATTGCCAAAAACATAAAACTCATGTAGCCTGTAAAAGTGAAATGTCAGATACCTCGATCCCACTATTAATGCCTACTAATCTAATCGGCTCAAGATTTGCAAATTTTGGTGTAGGATACCAATTAGGGCGATAATGTAATGACACTTTGCTTTTTGTATAAAATTATTTCTTGCTAATTACTATTAGAGAAATGGACAAATGGGTAGGGATGATTTAGGTAGATACCCATTAAATTATTGTACGGCCGTTACACACATGGATATGATATTCTCGTTTGGAGAGTTAGATGAGATGATAATTTTATGAATGAAAAATTATATGCATCAATTATTATTTATTATCTTACATTCTATATCTTATAAAAAATATACTCACACCCTATAGAAAAAAAAAAAATTATAGTTGTAGAGTATGGAAGTGAATAATAATTTATGTATAAAATTTCTCTCTTGTTAATAGTAATAAGATAGTTTGATTGGAGTATTTTTTAGGTTTTGAGAAAATAGAGAGAAAAAGTTGAATAGAAAATATTATAAAATTAAAATATCGTTAAAATTTTATTTTATAATATTATTTTTATTTAGAGATTTGAAAAAGTTGAATTATTTTTTATTTTTTTGTTTAAAAATTTGAAAAAGTTGTAATAATTAGTTTAAAAAAATTATAATGATTAATTTAAAAAAGAGATAAAATAAAATAAAATGAGAATTTAAAGATGAAATCTATTTGTAAACACGCACTTAAAGTTGTGGATTTATAGAAGTGGAGCATGCTTGTGACGCATAAGAATAATTAATGGGCGACCATCATCATCATTGTGGTCAGCATTTTATTTTATTATATGTGTGTTTGAGCCAATGGTGGCAGTGCAGTATTGATAAGGCTAATCTTTTTTGTTGAGGAATCATGGGTTTATAATCATTTAAGTACATATATATGAAGATATGAGGCTTCCTAAAACGTACCGACAAAGGGTGAAACACTGAAACCTATATCTCACTGAAATTGCTATTTAAACTCATGGACGATATATGGTGATTATCTCAAAACGGCATTAATTTTCTCCAAAACGAAAAAACTATCTTCATCTCCAAAGCTCAGCTCCCCCGCCCGGTGAGAGAGAGAGATTAACATCAGTCCCTTCCTCTCTCCTTTTCTTCTTCTCCTTTTGTTATCTATTAATAAAAGTTATTTACTTTTATTTATTGTTGTTTTCTCCCATCTAATTATGAAATATAAATTAAGGCTGATGTAGTGTTCGAGAATCAAAAGACTTCTCTATATAATCGCAAACTACCTATTCATAAAACTTGATTTATCACGAGAATTTGATCTAACAAAGATTGCGTAAACCTCATGTATTGTCCCAATTATTCGAGTTTAACGAATAGTTTCGTTTGTTTTTATAGATGAAATAAAATGAAATGAATTAAAATTAAAATTAAAAATTAAATAAAATATTTTTAAAATATTTTTTTAATATTATTTTTATTTTAAGATTTAAAAAAATTTAATTATTTATTTTATTTTATGTAAAAATTTAAAATAATTATAATAATTATTAAATAAGATGGGTTGTGAAAATAAATATTTATATGAGATATTTTGAAAATAAAAATCTTATCTTGAAAGTGAATTACACACGTTGATACTCCAGCTAATACGTCTAAAATATTGTCATAATTGCTTGGATGAAGAGCTGCGGATAGATTTTTATAACAAAATATCAAAGTGGGTCCATTGAAGGCTAATCATTCGTTTGACTTAATTTTCTCTCTCTTTTTATAAACTTGTTCATATCCATATTTCTGATGAAGTCGTGAGTTGTAGGACATCGATGATCGATCTCACCCCTTTTTAGTTTTTACTGATCAGATTAACATAAAAAAGGAAAGTCAGAAAATTCGAACGGATGACCAACCCAAGTCTAACACAATTTCGTAACACGACATTAAGTTTGACCCGGAAATGCATGCTCATTGCTTACTGACAGGTGTAAACGAAAGTTGGGTTTGTTTTTCCTGAAACCATAGGGAAATATGAGCCGGTTAAAAGAAAGCTAAAGAAAGGTATTTCGTATTCGTTCCTTGAACAAGGCGTGTCCGACACCGTTACAATGTAGAAACTTTCGACGGGACAACCGCGACTGTGGGCCCTGTTGTTTCGGTATCTTCTAGGCTTTAGACAGACGAACCACGTAAAAAAATACCAACCAACCAATTACCTATCAAAACAAACAGACAAACCGAACCAAGTTAAAGACTTTATATTACATTCAGGCAGCAGAGAGAGAGAGAATGACTCAAGGACAGAGATCCACTCCATCGTCGATTCCCCCTTTGTAACTGACGCCCTTAACCTTAATTAGAAGTTTATTTGGCTTATCCACTGCCACTAGTACGTCTCGCATGTCCTCCTGCACTTTCTGCCTCTCCCTCGACACCCTGATCCCCTCAACGTCATGTCCCATGCATGCCTAATTAGCTCCATCTGTCACACTTTCCCCCATCAAATTTTTTTTTTCCCCTTTCTTCGTACTTTGTAAATTAAATAATAAAAATAGTCTTATTCAGAGTTTGCTTTTAATTAGCTCCATCTATTTGCAAAAAAAAAAGCTCTTGAATAATGCAAATTGGAAGGGGAAAAAAAAGAGCTTGAGATAAAACCAAAATATTATGGGTGTGATTCCACGTGACATCTTGAACCGTAGAGCTCTCTGCGCATATTGTACAAACATGATCAAGCAGGCTGCTGCCGGTGTCATGAATCTTTTAGATCCCATAATTAAACAATGTACTTAAAAAATAGACTTCTTAATTCTAATGGTGGGGTCCTTTTTACCTCTTTACGTTAGCTTACGAATTAATACTGTGCACTGCTGATCATATCCATTGTCTGCACTGATCAATGATCGTCTGTTTAATTTTTCTCTTTTTAATTATGTGAAAGATAATTTTTTTTTGTTATTATAAAAAGATTCTATAAAAATAAATGTACAAAATAATATGATTTAATATAATATATTAGATTATAAAATTATATTATAAAATAAATCTAATATATTATATGTCCTCATACCATTTTCTAAATTTATTAATTTCTATAATATCTCTTTATGATAATGAAACTTCTTTGTATGAAAACAACAACATAATTAAATCGCTTGATCTTGAGTGTCAGGTTGCTTTATCTCATTTTTACCTGCATCGATCGTGGCTTGTTCTTTATTTTTATTTTTTTTTGTCATCTTTTGCAAGTTACATGACGATTAATATTATAAACTGCTGTAGAGTGTATAAATATTATATAGTTAATTTGAAAAAAAATTAAAATTTATTATTAAAAAATTATTATTATTTATATAAATCTCGTATTTATTTAATTTTTTTTAAATATTTACGCGACGCTTGTGTACTTACTACTGAAACTATTATTTATCTTTTATTATCAATAATCCGCCACCCTACAGATAGAAATATATAACAATTCACTTTATATTTCTCTATACAACTCTATTTACGGTTGTACCTATCTTTTAGAGCTACGTCACATTAGGGGCTATTGACCCACGCCTCACTTCAGCCCCCTCGGCCAAGGAAAGAAAGAAATAAAAAATCCGCATACCCTGGTATTAAAAACTTAAAAGCTCTTCGTATCAATAATGCATACAACACAAAACACTACCTATATCTATCATATATATATGGGTACTTTGAAAATTAAAAAAAAAAAATAATTCCATAAATTATTTATATATATGAATTCCATCCAAGTATTTTTACTATTATAGGTATTTTCTTTTATTTTTAATTTTTTGTGGACAGTCATTGACAAGCTAATCGAATTAATCTATTATAAGTCATATCTGAAAAGTCGAGTCTTAGTATATATATTTACAATATTTAATTGCGTTCTACATTGCGTCCTAACTAAACTATTCTTAGATTCACACCTTCTTTGTCAGAATTAAAGATTCTAAAAATACTCAAACGCTTTGAAAGAGAGATCCAATTAAATAAAATTCAAAGATGAAATTGAGATCCCAGCAGTACATGCATGATTAACATCCTCTTACGTACCATATGTAATATGTACCCCTCATCACGAACAGTTTTTATTTCATTTTTTTCCAACAATCATAAACTTAAAAAATTAACCAATTATAACTATTACTGAAAAAGACAAATATTTTAGTCACAAAAATATTTTACAAAATTAAACTCACAACTGACGTGACTTATAAATGTAATCTGTTAAATTATAAATTTATTTTTATTAATTTATCACACGAAGTCACAATTTACGAATTTATTTTTATGAATTTATTTTATAATTATAGCACTTCTCATTAAAAAAATAAAACCCCCAACCCTATACACTGACATGGCCAAATTATTGTTGGATGGTATATGGAGTCCGACATTTAAGTAGATCGACAATAACTTTTAGAGCTCGTTTGGAGAATAAGATTTGATGAAAATTTTGTGAATACTAGTAAGATAGTTTATGAATAATAGTGAGATAGTTTAAGTTGAGTATTTTTTGAATTTTGAAGAATTAGAGAAGAAAAGTTGAATAAAAAATATTATAAAGTTAAAATATTGTTATAATATAATTTTATTATATTATTATTGTTTGAAGATTTGAAAAAAATGAATTATTTTTAATTTTTTGTTTGAAAGTTTGGAATAATTGTAATGATTAATTTGAAAAAGTTATAATGATTAGTTTAAAAATTTTGTATTTAAATTATATTTGGGAATGAGATGGTATGAGATGAGATAAGAATTTTAGAATGAGCTATTTCCAAACAAACCTTAATGTATTTGTCCTCCCTTTATTAGAGATATTCAAAAATTGAATAGTATCTTAACCTTGTTTGTATATAACAAAAAGAATTGTTACATATATAATGAGATTATACAAATTAATGTGATTTTATGAGATCGGTTAGATTTATTTTATAATAAAAATAATTTTATAATCTGATGTATTATATTAAATTACATTAGTTTGTAAATTTATTGTTGTGTAATTTTTTATGTCTAAAGTATTTTTCAATAAAAATAGAAGAAGAAGAAGTAGATGCAAATGGAAAAACAGAATACGTAAATAAACTCCAAAAAAAAGGCATATCAGGATATACCTATACCCTACAAAATTATATCCTATCCATTTTTTCTTATCCCCAAGAAAAATTGTAAGAAATCTCGTAACGTTTCGTACCGCCCGCGAGCCCTCCACGTGGCGGAGCCTATCCTCTGGAATAATAAATAACAAAGGGTTGAGAACTAGTCTAAAAAAATGAGTGGAGATTGTTCCAAAAAAAAAAAACAGAGAGAGAGAGAGAGAGAGAGAGAGTGGAGATGGGGGAGGGGTTTTACATCAATGACATGTTACCGGCTGGTCCGGTTGTGTGGCCCAGAAGCTATAGGATAATGCGGGTACAATTTATTTAAAGGGGTTTAAGCCACTGTTATGCGTGGTTTTTCTATATGGGGTTTTTCTGAGGTAGAAAAACAAAAAACAAAAAAAGAAAGAAAGGAAATTTTAGAGAGAGAGAGAGAGAGAGAGAAACAGAGAGATTCCAAGTGTTCTCATTTGAATTTGCATAGATCTTCTTGCATTTGCGGCAAATCTCTGATCTTGATATTTTCTTCGTCTTCGGAATTGTGTTTTTTCCATCAAAACTGTTCTCGATGGAAACTCTGGTCTTTGAACGTAATTTAGATGGATTCTAAACCGAAGATCTTTTTCCAAGAGGTGAGTTAATTGGTGTTATATGGATTTTTTGATGTTATATACGTTGAATTCGGGGTCTTTTTGTTGTGATCGCGTAGTTTCGGGTTTCCATGGGATGTATTTTGTTGAATTTCGCGGAAACTCTGTTGTATCTTTGCTTAATGTGATGAATTTGTTTGTGGGAGATTAGATTCGATAGTAAATTTGAAATTATAAGCAATTTGGTAAGGAATTGTTTCGGATTCGAAGTTAGGTGGGGATCGGATCAGATCGTGAAAGTTTTGTCCTGTTTGGTGGTGTTGAATTGGAATTCCGCGTTTTACAGAATCTTTATTGTCTGAGAGAATTCCCTTTGATACGTTTTGGCTGATAATGCGTTGTTGTAAAGCAAACAGAGGTTGAAAATGGTAATTGGCTAGTTTAATGTCGACTTTACTCTTTTAATATGATGCACCTAGACGCGGGTATTAAATTTATAACGTTTTCCTTGATTTGGAATTCGTATGTCGTGCAATTCGCAACCCTGGAATTTGTTTCCTGGATTTCGATTTTATAAGATTCGTGTCATTTTTAATTCATTGCTATATTAGGCAACCGACGTGAATTTGGAATTGGGGTCCCTTTTTTTCCTGATGAAAGGATGGTCCTTTTTTTTTTTTTTCCTGATAAAAGGATGGTCCGGTTTTAAGCATTGAAATTTTTGTTTTTTGTTTTTTTTTATACAGGGGTGGGGGTTGGAACCTAGTTCTCCTATTTAGACATCAGGTCTTATGCCATGTGATCCAAAGGACCTTGGCAGATTGGAATTTTTGTTAAACTGTCAGAGATCCGTTTTGGTCTCTAGTTTCGGTTTTAGGATCTGAAAATTGATTTGACAATTACTGCATATGGATCTATTATGGGTTCATGTGGTTGCTAAGAAACTACTGAGATTCAAATCTCTCTCTCGCACGCACACATTGCAGCAAAATTACTGGTAACCCTAATTTTACTGATTTAAGTTAATTGTTTGCCTTTTTTTTTTTTTTTTTTTTTTTGGGGGGGGGGGGGGGGGGCCTGACTGCTTTAGGTAGTAAAAAATGTTTCGCTATTTTAGTGCTTGTGAGCAAGCATTCAATCTCAGTATGGTTATCTTGTCGTGGTTATTGGTAGGATTCCAGGATTTGACTCTTTTTAATATTTTTCCTAGAACTAATTAACGAGAATTCCATAATAATGGGTCTTATTTTTATGATTTGATGGCAGTGAGAGGGATCTGAGTGGTGATGCTTCGTTTTGTTTGATGAATTCTTGTTGCCATGTATGTCTAAGATATGGTGTTTAAGAAGAGGCTAGATCATGGATTTAATGGCTTCCGGGTCCCCGCTATACCTAGAGCTCCCAGATCTGTTAGAGTAAGTATTTTTCGCAATTATTATTTCTCTGGTGTTTCCGGTATTATATGAAGCTGAATTCTGGTTCTAACTCTACAAATCTTGGTTATTGGTTTCAGAGGAGGGGTCTGTGTAAGAAAGTTGAGGATAGTCAAATCTGTGCATTTGAATTACTGGCTTCTATAGCTGGCAAGTTATTGCAGGAAAGTGAAAGTTCTGCTTCTAGTAATGCGTCTGAAGGAAATGATCAACCTGCCAGTGGCAAAGGTGCCGTTAAACAGGAACAACAAGATGAGGGCAAATCATACAAGGCAGGGTGGATCTGTCAGGGAAGTTGCGGAGAAGGTTCTTTTGCCTCTGAGATGGCATCGCAAAACAACAGTCACAAGTGCATCCTGAAGGAAATTTCACATGCTGATAGTGATGAGGTTTTGGAACGCAATTCCATTGTTAATAATTCTGATTGCTCACAGAAAGTCAGCATCAATGTGACCGACTTTGGAAAGATCTCTAGTAAAGTAGAGGGAGGCTCCACACATTTTGGGGAGTCTTTTGACGGTAATGTAAATGAAATTGAAAGACTGAATGAGTTTGGGGGTTTAAAACTGAAGGTGCTACTAATACATGTAGTTCAAAGGATTCAATGGAATTGTTTCTGAAATCTCCCACAGTGATAAAATCTGACAGCAATGTTGAATTGCCATTGTGCCAGGACTTGGCACCTGATACTTGTTTTTCCAGATATAGGAATGATGTTAAGTTAGGTAGTAGAGATGATGATGAAAATTTTTCCAGGTGCTTTAAACCTAGCACCAAGGCAAAGGCTTTTAGGTCTCCACCACGTGTTGCAAACCGAAGAATAAGGAAACTACTTACTTCCAGATACTGGAAAGCAGCTCCAAAATTGAAGGATTGTGAACTTTCTAGAACTGGTAAGCAGCTCATAAATCGTCTGACCATAGTATGCCTCATATACATACATACATATATATCTTATGCTTGTGTTTTAAGCATATTTGGTCATTACTTCTAGTTCCCATTAATGAAATTCATGATTTCTACATTTGTAGATGGATTAAAACAGTTTTATCGCAAGAGGAAACCCTGTTGCAACCGTCAGCGTGATGTGCTCTTTAAGAGGAGGAAAATGTTTGACCAAAGTTCGGTAGTGATTTCTGATGGTGGGTTCAGTTGTGAAAGTGTTTCTAATTCGCCGGAGAAATGCATGACTGAAGATAAGAACGACGCAGCTACAATTTTGAATGGAGGTCTTTTTCTGCCTTATTAATCAGTCTTTCCTAGTGCTGTTGTGATTTGGGTCTTTGTGGTTTTCAATTCTGGCACTTAATAATGTAGTTATTTTGTGCAGCAAATGGGGTATCATCTTCAGTTCTTGGTCATCAAGCTCCCTTCCATTCCAAGGGTTCTCATGGTACTAGAGTGTGTGATGTACATTCACTCTTTTCATTTTATTTCTTCTTGCATCCAAGAGGTTCTTATGTGTTTATGTTTCTCTGTGCAGTGAAGTTTAGCATCAAGTCCTTCAGGGTGCCAGAGCTTTTTATTGATGTCCCAGAAACTACCACTGTTGGTTCATTGAAGGTATAAAAAAGTTGGGACTTTCTTTTCTTTTGGCACTAATATTCTATTTAACAGGAAAAATAGAGAAGTATATTGTCGAGGCTGCACACTACAATGACCACAATACTACACTTACTTTTTTTAAGACTCTTCTTCAATCTTGCTTCCTCCCACAACTAAATTAATGAGGTTATATGTTAAAGTCCCCTTGAAAACAATTTCATAAATGGTTTGCAGATCTATCATTTTTATTTTTTAATATTCCCTTGTAGTCTCCATGACTCTTTTCTTATTGATGGGGATAATTGCTTGTCTGTTGCAGCAGGAATATGTTGTCTTTGGTTTGCTGTTGCCAAGTGATTTCTTTGCTTTCTGCATAAATTATGGCATTCTTTGACCTTTTTGTAGAGGACTGTTATGGAGGCAGTAACTGCTGTACTTGGAGGTGGATTACGTGTTGGGGTTCTTCTTCAAGGGAAGAAGGTTAGGGATGATAACAGAACACTAATGCAGACGGGAATTTCTCATAAAGACAATATGGATTCTCTGGGTTTCACATTGGAGCCCAGTACTGTGCAAATTCCTCCACCTTTGTGCTCTAGCGATCTTCCTCTTCTGATACCGTGTGACCCTTCTCAACTTTTAACCAGGTAATTCAAATGTTCTTTACATTTTATAAAACCCACGTGGTCATCAATTCTGCTTTTCTCTTGCTTAATTTCCATTTTTTTTCTTATTTATAACTCCCCCCTCTTAAGGTCCATTTAACTCGAACCTGCAGTACAAAGCACCCCTTTAGGGACCGCTGATTGTTGTAATGGTAAAAGTCTTCAACTGCCAAGAATTGACCCTTCATATGAACATACCAAAGGATATACCAATCTGTATATCTTATATGCATTTGAGTGGGTTAAACATTCCAGATAAATTAGAATTTGCATGCGTTTATCATTTTGTAGATTGAAAAGGACCAGGAAATTTATTTTGTTTTTATTAGTTCTCAAGTTGTGATAGAGCAGTTTCCAATAATTGTCTTTTCATTGATATTTTGATAATGAAATCAGCTTAAGCTGTGGTAATTTTAAATGCATCGAGATTTCTGGCTGGTTTCGACTCTTATCAAATTGAGAAACATTGTTTTTCTAATAATGCATTTTGAGGGTTTTTTTTTTTTTTTTTTTTTTTTTCCCTGTAGCTAATATTATATTGCTGTGTTTCCAGATCCCCAGGAAATCCTGCTGTAGAGATCTCTGATCCGTTAACCGACCCTCCTCCACCGACCAATTTGGGAAACCATGTTGAGAGTAACGACAATACAGTTTCCTCCCATATTGACACGACTGACAAAACAGAGCCGGATTCCAAAGCTCTAGTTGCTCTTCCAGCAATAAGCATGGAGGCACTGGCTGTGGTTCCCTTGAATGAAAAAACAAGGCATTCTGAAATCGTACAGCGTCGAACGAGGAGACCATTCTCTGTATCGGAAGTAGAAGCATTGGTGCATGCAGTCGAGGAACTTGGAACTGGGAGGTGTGGTGTGGTGTTTTTTAACCACTTATTGGCTCTGCTACAAGAATTCTTTTAATTTTTCAGAAAGAAACTCTACGTATTTAATGGGTTTTACGTTCTGCAGGTGGCGTGATGTTAAATTGCGTTCTTTTGAGAATGCAGACCATCGAACTTATGTGGACTTAAAGGTATGATTTGTGGGGTTATTGTACGTGTATTAATAGAATAAGATTTTAAGGGGTCCTCGCTATAGATGGAACAAATTCATAAGTGAAATGCTATTTGCCAAACTCTGTTTGATGTCATTGAAAAATGTGGCCATCACCGAGTTGTTGGGGATGTAATATCCTTTCATTATTTCGTCTGTCTTCTGCATTAATTGCTAGTTTTAGATTGTGAATGTAAGTTTATGATGTTTGTATGTCTTTTCTGATATCAAACTTGCACGTATGTATTTAACTCTCTCAAGTTCCAAGTTTTCAAGTTTTTTATTTCCTCAATTCCCTATTACTAGCTCCCAACTGTTGGTATATAATGTGTTTTTGCGGTTTCGAGCAGGACAAGTGGAAAACATTGGTTCATACAGCAAGAATCTCGCCACAACAAAGAAGGGGTGAGCCTGTCCCCCAAGAGCTCTTGGACCGAGTTTTGGCTGCCCATGCATACTGGTCTCAACATCCAGTTAAGCAACATGGAAAGCATCAGGCTGGAACCCTGAAGATCATGGAGACCCCAGCTGCTGATGGAAATGGAGTTGAAGGTATCTAATTGTTATGATGTAAAAAGAAAAGAAATGTTGACAGGAGATCATCAGGAAACGAAAATTGTACAAATTATTCAATTTCATGTAATATTCCCACACTCACTCAATTCATTGCCGGCATCCCCTTTGTGGAGTCATTGGCATTTGTAAATGGTTTGATGGAATAAGGTTACACATTCTAACAGACGTTACAAATGTTGTTTAGTTCAATTCATTCAATTTGATGAATGTAATATGTGGAAAAGTTTAGAGAACAGAGCTGAAAGAGTGTAGTAATTCTAATTAGCTTCTTTCACTCTTTCATGTATATTGATGGTCCGAGATCTTGGTAGAAGACATTGAAGCAATGTTCATCATTTATTGGAATTGATCCTTTGCTATCCATGTGATGTAGGAGCAAATTTATTGTTAGTTTTATACCGAAATTCAAACTTCCTTTCATTCAAAGATGGCTGCATGATTTATTTCGTGTGCTTTACATGATCTCGGGAAGTGGCAAACAGGATGGTGGTAGCGTTACGTAACAGGCTCATTGGCACATGGACAAGCATACTCGAACATGAAATTTATGATTTCTCTCCTTGAGACCAACCTGTCCAAATCTATAATTCCAATGACATGCCCGAAATTTGAAAGAAAGCACGAATTCCTTGTACTACTAGAACAATCCCTCCTACTAAGGCTGTAAATGAACTAGTCTGTTCGATAGTCTATTTGATTAAATTCGAATCGAACTCGACTCATAAAAAAAAAAATCATTGTTTGTGAAAGCAGATATCCGCTCGAATTGTAAATAATATATATCCGACAAAACTCGACTCAACTCGCTTAAAGTTCGTTAAGGCTTGCTCGTTTATGCTCGAGTCAATTTGTTAGCTCGACTCGATTAAAATTCATTTATATATTGATAAATATATACACACACCTATGTATATATACACGCGCACACACACACATATATGAAGTAACTAATAATATAAGCATACCACTTTTATAATTAAATATATAATATGTAATGTAATTACTTATGTTTATATAGTGAATATACTTCATAAGTATATTTTATAATTTGTATAATAATTATTCAATAAAATTTAATAATTTCATATACTAGTATGTGGGAACCATATATGAAATAGATATATGCCATCATTTTAAATGTATGTATTAATAATATATGTAGGTATATAATATATTGTTATTTTTTATAAATATCAACTAGTTAGATATTAATTATTTATAAATTTTTTAAAATTTTATAATTCAATAGAGGTTTTACTTGTTAGTTGTATAAATTCAATATTAGATTTTTTATTTATTTAATTTATTAATTATTAAATTTTATTCAAAAAATAAAAAAATAAACAATTTGAGATCGAGCTCGGCTCAACTCGAACTTGAGCTCATCCTTGAACTTATTTGTGGGATGAGCTCGAGTTCGAGTTGAGAGTTTAACTTATCAAGTCAAGCTTAAACAAAGAATAAAAAAAATCTCAAACTCGAACTCGAGTATTTTGAGGAACCGGCTCGGCTCGACTCGATTACAATCCTACCTCCCGCTACCACTTATGATTAGTTGGGCCAAAAGAGAGTAGCCCATAAACTTATGATTGGTTTCTATTCATCCATTTTCTCATCATCCCATGGTGTGGCATTAGATGATAGGTTCTAATATAAAAAATAATCTCGTATCATCTAATACCACATCATGGGATGATGGAAGGATGATGAGAATTGAAATGATGAGTAGCATTACTCCTTAATATTGATTGTATAGTTTCTATTGTTGTGGCCCATCTCAAAACGAAATATGCAACCAATAATTGGATAGAAGAGGTATCTTCTAGCCAATTATTAGGCTCTCCAGAGAAGTGATATTCGCTAGTTTTTACGCATTTGCTCATATGTTGTTCATTGTTCCTTCTCAAAGATTTTAGAAGTGCAGTGTTGCAATTTTCTTTTTACAGTGCCCCTTGAAGAATCAAACACAATATTAAAGAATGAGTGAGGTTTACTATTAAAAAAATAAGTTTTTTTACATAAATCTCAAGTTTATCCACTTTATTAGTGTACGTACGATACTTGCATATTTTAAAACTGTACATATCATTTATCTTTTAGTAGAATAGAGTTTGGGTTGACCCTTGAAGTAAATTAATTTTGTCATGGACCTTAGTTTTCGAATAATATATATATGACTATAATATATAAAATTGTGTTAATCAAATCATGTTATATATTTGCGAAAATGTAATGCTTTATATATTAAATAAGAGTTTTACTATGTACAAGTAAGTTTGCATACCAATCTGCGTACTAATGTTGTTGCTTTCATATTTTAAATTCAAATTAGCATTGTTTTCAATAAAATCTACATTCTGACCAATCATATTGAATTGATGCGTATATTAGTACGTAGAATCGCTTACAATTAGATTTTTTCATCAAATAATTTAAACACATCATATTGAGTGAGTGAGTTATGAGTAATGAGAGGGAGTGTTAAGAGTGAGATATTTTTGGAAGAATTAAGTTTTTAATTTTTTGAGAAAAATAATATTGTAGTATTATTTGAGAGTGTTTATACTATACAGCAATCATATTTAATTTTTAATATTTAAATTTTAAAATTTATATTTCAAATCATTATTATAAAAATGTTAAAATAAAATTATTTTCAAACATGTGGTACCCTGATGCTGACCTTAAACTCTCGTCCATGCCCGTGACCGTCGGAGTAAACTAGTGTTGACTCTGTATATACAACACATGCAAAACGCATGGCCAGCTGCATGTAAGGTGGAACGAGGAACAAAGAGAGAGCTTTAAAATCAGGTTGCGTAATCGAGAATCTTGGGTAATACCGTAAAATGGTAACACGGCAAACTGAAATTTGTCGGCGTCGATGACTTGTAAGCTGATTTTGAAGTCAAAGTGTGAATAAGGGCAGTTGACAGGTCAGTCACAGGGGTTGGCGCAGCCGGGTGTAATTATAACATATCTAGATCAAGTTGAAAGTTAAAATTGAAATGACGTCTATGACCAACAATCACCCTTCTACGACGAACAAACACTTCTTGTACTTTTGTCTGGTTATTCATAATACATGGGATAATATGAAAAAGTTAGGGAACGGCCCGGCTAAATTAGCCCCGCGGCGCACCGAGATGACGTCCCATGTTTTTACTTTCTTTTGACAGTGTAAAACTTGTTTTTTTTTTCTTTTTTTTTTTCGAATTTTTAAATAAATAAAAAATCAAAGAGCAAGTTTAAAAGAGTGAGATGAGAATTTTTTATTTTATTTAAAAGTTTAAAATATCATATTTTAATATTATTATTGCGTTAGAATTTGAAAAAATTAAATTAAAATTTGAAAAAGTTAAATTATTTATTATATTTTATATAAGGATTTGAAAAAAGTGTAATGATGAGATGAGATGAGATGAGAATTTTATGTCTCATCCCACTCTCCAAACTCGCCTTTAAGAATAAAAAAACTTTATTCATTTTAGTGTAAAAAAACTTGTTCATTTTAGTGTAATTCTCTGCCTTTAAAATGACTTTTATTTTGATGTAATTCTCTTACTTTTTATGGTACAATTAAACTTGGATAATGAATAAAATTTGGATAATGCTAGAGTGACTATCAAATATGTACATATGTACAAATGAGTTTTTGTTTTATTTTATTATTTTTATTTAATGATTTTTTAAACATGCTTAACTATTAAGAAAAAAATAAAAAAAATATAAACTTACTAATAGTCACTTTCTTAATTATTAAAAAAAAATAAAACAATAAAAAATAAGTATCCTGATCTTAACTATTCGTTTAGATGCATTAATTTTTTTTTTTTGTGACTTTTTGTTCTATGAACTGTTGGCCTGATCTTAATCAAATTGTTAACTATCAAAAAATAATAATATTTACCATCAACAAATCTTGTATCATATACAATGTGATTAGAGTTGGATTTAAATGAACGTAGCAAAGGTTTTCCAAAGAACCTAACTAAAATTAAATTAATATATTTTTTAACTTAACTAAAATGAAAGTACCTTCTTCACGAGACAGAATTGTTGCGTTCAGGATGGGAGAAAATTCTTTATGACGTCTACTTATGGCATTAGCTTCCTCACACCAAACTGAAAGAGAGAAAATCGGAAGAAGAGTAGAAAATTTGACTTAAATATAGAGTTTTTTAATTTTAAAGGTATTTTAATTTTTTTATTTAAAAAATTAATTAAAAGAATGAAATGAGTGCAACTGTCATAAAAAATAAAAAATAAACAAAAGATATGTCAACTTACTGTGCGCCGCGGGGCTGATTAACTGGGGCCGTTCCGTAGCAACTCTCGGATAATATTGACAACAAAACTTGATATACATATTACATACGATCTTTTTCGTACCTCTTTACACATTACCGTTTTAAATAATACGTAAATCATTACTCATATTATCACTGGGCCCATATTCACCATGTTGACCTCTGGTTCGGTCCCTCGAGTTATCATCAGGCTATACATTCATTGCATTCAAATCTCCTCTTCCTCTTCCTCTTCCTCCTCCTCTTCTTCTTCAAAAACCTTTTATAACTCATGTATTTTTTTTTCCGTTCACTAGCCAAAAGTGGGTTAGAGCTTCGCCGAACCTGTTCTACTGTTGATTTCCTTGTTTTCTTTAATTTTCCATCCATAACATTGAAATATGTCGATATACTATCTTTCGGCATCCTTCAACTGACATGTGTCCCATCACCAGATTCTCCAACCGCCGATCTACAGAAGGTAGAAGAAAACAGTTCAAAAGCATAGCACGTATGTCTCACGTGTGGCTTATGCTGCGCGTGCGACTCAAGCATCACCACGCCTTGGAGAGCCTGATGTCGCCACACGCGGCTCTCTTGGGACCATCGGCTTTGAATCTTTTAAGTCCGACCTATACTTTCATTTCTAGTGTGGTGCATGAGCTACACTCGTTGCCACAACCAATGACAGTCTTTCACTGGCGATTCAATACAGTTTTCGGTTATTACTATCATATGTTTCCACTTTTTCTAACCAATGATCAAGTTAACGTGATAGTGAAAGTTTCATTCAACCAATCCAGACCAACAAAATGCAGCACACAACTCTCACCTGCGGCTTCTAGCCGTAGTTTTATAGTCTATTTATCTGACTATGTAAAAATCATTTCAAGCAGCTCCCCTTGCAGAAAATAGGTGGGAGCCCAATTTTTTTGCTCCAGATCCCTCTTTTCTTATTTCTCTTGTGTTGTATTTGTTGGTTTTGAAAGGATTATAGGGGGCTCACACCCTATCAAACTTTATATCATATAATCTTTTATTTCATCTAAAATATGCTTGCTTAGAAAAAAAAAAGTCTCGATCTTTTGTGTTTGACATTATTTCAAACCTTCTAACCAAACAAATTGAGCGAAATCAAATTATATTTACATTGTCAAAGGCAGAGGAGATAAGTAACTAACTAGTTGATTTGGAGTTGGACACACGTTGGCCAGCTCTCAATCACACGTTGGGGAGGGATGCTTTCTTCCTCTTTTTTAACATTGGTGTGATAATATAACGGGAAAAGAGTCTATGCATGGATCAAATAAAGAAAATAAATGTACAAAAAAGGAAAAGCCAAAAAATTGAAATAAAGCACATATAATAAAAAGTACTAACATGACATAATTTAATTTGAAAAATAAATTTTAAAATATAAATCTTACAAATCAAATCTCATTATTTAAGTGATGTAAATGATTTGTTCTATACATCGATTTGAGAATAAAATAACCCTAAAAAATAACGTAGCTATGGAAGGTTGGCCCACTCATTATTGACTAAAAAAATGTATTGATGCATCAAACACATCAATATTACTCATTTTGTCATATTTTTATAATTATAATAAATCTCACCATATGATTTAAATAGCTAAATAGAGGTTGATTGGCTTTGTGAGGTTGGCATCCCATTTGCGTAACTTTGGTAATTTTATATGTACTTTCAAGTTGTGCTTTCCCCATTACGGAGACTTCCTATTTAAATGTTGAGTTAAGTTAAGATGAGTTTAGTTTTTTATAAATAGTAATGAGTTGAGATGATGGAGTGAGTTTATGGGATCTACCTAAGATGAATTTAGATGTGTTTAGATGTTAAGATGAGTTTATATATATTTATGAGAAGTTGAAAAAGTTTATAGGTCTTATGTGTAAATATGTGTTGAATTAAAAAAGGTTGTGGGTTCTATTTGTAAAAATGTTTTGAGTTGAGTGATATTTAGGAATTTAGAAGTTGGGTGTTTCATCGTGTTTGGATGTTAGACTCAATTTAAAATTAGATTGAATCGAGTTGATTTTAGTATATTCCTCTCTGTGTACCCAATCTATGATCTCTCTCTCTCTCTACCTCTCTCTCTCTCTCTCTAATTCTAGAATAATTGAAATTACTTTTGCTTACGTTGTGAGAGGCTCTTAAAGAGATCCAGATCAATCTCATCTCCATCTGCAGATCTTTTTTTTTTTTTTTCATCTAAGGTATCGGCATACTGCAGCCTCACCAGCTGTAATTGCAGCGTCTACATTTCGTATGCGAATTGCTGTTTCCTCCCTTGCAATGTCCACATTCCAGCTCCATTTCTTCCCTTATTGTGTAACAAATATTTCTTTTGTGCTTATTTTAAATAATATAGTTGAGTATCCTTCATCTGTTTGACATACATGTACCAAATTTTTCTCAGAAAACCTACAATGTGGATGTGAGATTTTGATTCTTTGTGGAGTGCAATTTTGATTCTTTATTGGCAGGAAATTTTACCGAGTAGCAGGGAGAGGTTTGAGCTTTAGAGGGAGGGGTTTGAGTTTCTAGTAGGGTCTGGTTTTCATTTAGTCCCAAATTCTAGTGAGAAAAAAATCAAAACAAGATTGGAAATGGACGGGCACTACAAGTTTGGGGGGGAGAGGATAGGAAAAAGAGTAGAGCTGATTCAATAAGGTATGATCAACTGTAAGACAAATAAATTTCATGTGTTGAGTCCCTATTGGCTGGTGTAAAAATGGTAATAACTCCCGATCGGTTCTGAATTTTTCTCTTCTATCACATAGGATAATGCCAAGCAAAGTATAGAGAATGAAATGAGGTTTAGATACTGGGTTGGTATGAAATGAGCTGAAATAAAAGTTGAAAGTTGAATAAAATATTATTAAAATATTATTTTTTAATATTATTATTATTTTTGAATTTAAAAAAGTTGAATTATTTATTATATTTATCTAAAAATTTGATAAAATTGTAATGATTAAATGAAATGAGATAGCATGAAATGCTTGTGGTATCTAAACCTAGCTTGACTGTTATGTGGAAGGAACTCCATTTGCATTATTTGCAAATAGAAGTGAGCAATCAAACATATATTTGGATCAAATCGAATTCACATCATTGCTTTTTATTCAGCAAGATAATTTTATAGGATGATAATAGCATTTGTATTGAACTAAACAAAGTTAAAATCTAATTAAAGTTTGGCTTGTGAGTTCAAAATACATCAAGTATCAAATTAGTTAAATCTACAGCTATTTTCTTGTTCGTTATTTGGGCTGGCCTAATATGGCCAGTGGAACTGACTATGTATTTTTACTATTATTTTATTACAAATATTTTTAGCATTGAAGTTCTTTTTCTCTTTGTTCTCCCTCTTTTTGTTCTTCTATTTTTTATTTATTTATTTGTCTATTATTCTGCAAGTATTTAAAGACTAGACTCAATAAGCTTGGCCTTTTTTGGCTACGTTTGAATGTTGAACTGAATTGAGTTGAGTTGAGTTGAGATGATAAAATATTGTTATAATATTATTTTTTAATATTATTATTATTTTAAGATTTGAAAAAGTTGAATTATTTATTATATTTTGTATTGGAATTTGAAAAAGTTGTAATGATGAGTTGAGATGAATTGAGATGAATTTAACTTCAAAACGAAGCAGATCCAAGACAAGAAACCCAAGGTTGCGATTTTTAGCTTTTTTTTTTTTGTGTTTTTTTTTTTTTCCTTTTAGTGACCGAAACCATTTAATTAGACTGCAAAATCTATTTCATGTATGTGAATTATTTGGACCATGTGATCCCATCCCAAATAAAAATCTAGACTTTTTTTTTTGTTAATTTCAAAGACAAAATCTAGAATGCCCATTTTCATAAAACTTTTTTTTTTCTTTTTTGCATTGTTGTATGTTAATTTGTGTATTTTTTAAAAAGGAATAATTATCACAATTAGTGCGAGAATAAAAAAATAAAAATAATTTTTTAACGAAATAGAGATTAATTAACAGAGTTAATTATTATTTGGTATTTTATGAAAACTGGCGAGCTATAATAAGAAAAGTGAATTCTCTAGTTAAATTTCGACCAAAATATAACCAGTACTTCGATACTAAGGCTATGACGAATGAAACCAGAAGAAGATATATAAGATTATGAATGGACGGTTAAACGGACCGTCAAATTCACATTCTTGCAAGGAGAATATGGTAATTAGCCGGAAAAGGATAGATCACTTCCTAACCCGAGCATATGACTAATGAAAGTCTATCTTTTACATGAAGGCATGCATCTAGACAAGGACATGACGACCAGTTGATCGATCAGTTTAGTTTCAAATATCATTATACATCATTGTCTTTGTGACAAAGCATCGCTAAAAAAATAGTAGCGATTAATTAACATAAACAAATTAAGAAGATTTGTACACTTTGTCTTGTTCGGACTAGCTAACTCATATATAGATCAATAAGACAGACGTCAATTTCTCAATAAAATCGTTTCGTTTGTTTGTTAAGATTAATAGATGTTCATGAATCGTGCTTGGTTATAGTCGCCATTATGCTGATCATCATGATCATGTGGATGAATAGGGTAATTAATTAGTACTAGCATGAACACGTCTATTTTTGGCTTAATTTCTCACCATCCTATATTAAAAATGATAAATATTATTATTAATCTTCAATTTTATAACTCTTAATTATACTAATTAACTAGCTAATTATACTAAGTATTTAAAATAATTTCCATATATATGTCAATAACTTAAATGAACAATCTTTTAAAATGTGTTATATATATATAATCACTATGATTAAAAATGACAATTAAAAAAAAGATTAATTCAATCTACATACAACCATGAAGTGCATAATCGCTTTGAAAAAGAGTAGAGTCTACTAATAAAAAAATATTTTTTTATATAGATCTCATGTTTTATTCATTTTTTTCAAAATGATTATGTGACGGTTGCACAATTTACGATTGTAAATATATTTTCTCTAAAAAAAAATGACATTGCTTAAATTATCAGCTAATTTTTTTATCATGCAAGGCGAAATGTATAATTTTCTATTAACTGATTATTATTATCATTATAATCCCACATTGCATGCATTGGCCATTAGTGGATTTGTCCTTTGGATATAATTTTTCTTTGTTTAAATATACTGTTACCGTGACTGTTACGTATCTTTACGCTTGAAAGAATATGAGATAGATAAGTGGACCTAATATATTCTGATGGCTTTGTTTTTTTTAATGTTTTTTTTTTTTTTACGTGCATGTATAATTTAATTGTCTCGTGTCTCCGCACTTACTAAAGTCCTTGTTCAAGACCTAATAATTCCAAGGAACTAAAGTCTTTGTTCAAGAACGTCATGGGACAACAACTCGGCGTTCTTGATGTTTGTTCTCCACCAATGAGCTAGCTGGCTGTCCACGAATCACATGGGATATGTGAGCTTATTGGAAACCATGCATGGTATCGATCAACATGACAACATGATTAACATCATGTGTTGTTTTGAAATGATTCATAGTACTCATGGACTTAAAAAAACTCGGGGAACGGGGGATCATCAAATCGTGAAGAACAAAAACTACTTTAAAAAAGAGCATGTTCAAAGATCCGTGAGAGACAAACTTAATGTTCAAAAGTAACGAATTTAGTTCTTTTTACTTGTCATTTAACACTGATCAGCTGTTTTCACTTCCAGCTTATTCATTTTTCTTTTCCCTTGATATCAAGCATGCATTATATTATAATAAAAAAAATATTTGAATATAAGAGAGTTCAAAATAAATCTTTTTCACTATCAATAAAAATAAAGCATTTAATAAGATTATTTATGGGTATACTTTCAAAAATCAAGTTAGTTGTTACTCATTATACTGCTGAATGCGCACATCAATTTTAAGGTCAATAAATTTTTGCTACTTTTCATGGGTTCTTCACTTTATTTTATTTTTTTTCAGGATGAATATACAATTCCGAATAATTAATAGTTGGTGACAGTGTGACGTCAGATGCAGGAAATATTATTAAACTTACACACATTCTAGCCTAGCCTAGAAAGAAGACTATTTTTATTACGTACACTTCAAAAAATATATAGCATTCGTTTAACATAAAATACGATATATTTTGGTCATTATGTTTCTAAAACGAATTAATTTGATGATTAAAAGACATTACCTCATTTTTCATAGAAATTGAGAGAATATTAATGTAATTACCTCCTACAAAATTTTTCCTCTTACTTTATGACAGGCATCATATTTTTTTTTTTCCCTCCTCATCTTGTTTTATTTTTTATTTGTTCCGCACAAATAGATTATAGTCTTTTTCTCTTTTTATTTCCTAAAATAAATACATTACCCAAAATAAAGTATTAGGAAGATGACAAGCATTCATTCAAATTATTATTATTTTCTTTCGTATACGGATAGTCATAGAGATTTCAATTGTTTATTTTGTTGATGAGTAATACTAAAGAGAAGACATTGCAGTAGTGTACACTTTACACTCATTACGTTGCTGCTTTTAGTTTTTTAGTTTTTTATTTTAGATTTAAGAGATATGTAATTTAGATGATGTCATATTATGTATATAAAATGATTGTTCTTAATAGTAACTTCTATCTATATTTATTCCTTTTTTATTACACGAATTTGAGAATACTACGAACACGTTAATTAATTTCCGCGAGCATACGCGTTAATTAAGTGAGCAAGAATCTTCTTGGCAGAAATCAGGCAACCCTACCGTAAGAGATTGTTCCCATCCTCACAAATCCTCACCAGCCATAACCCTCGCCCAGAAAACCCGCCTCCCTGTATTAATTTTGTTTCGTCTAAAAAGCCCCCACTTTCGGCTCTTTCAAAAGTGGAGGCTTCTCTCTCCCGTGGTCCTGGCTCAGGTTCACAATCTTTATATTTCAGCTACTCAGACTTCTGAATTATTATGCAAGAAGTATTTTTTTTTTTCCCTGAAAAGCATCACCCTTTACTCGTCCAGTTTTATTTGATTACTGTTTGATACAGTCGTGGCCTGAAACTGTATATTGATCGTTATTGTTTTATCCCCATTTGTTTTATCCTTTCGTTTTAGTTGATTCCATAATAAACCTATTTTTCTTTTGGTAATTGAATGAAGTTAAACTTATGCTTCTGATGCGATTTATTGCTCAAAGTTGGCAATTTTCTTGACCCATTTTCATATACTTTTGATTGTGTCTCTCATGTTTATCTGGGTTTTAGTTCTGGGCTTCGAAACAGAAGTGCACTGTTACTTGTGAGATTCTATTGAGGTATACCTTCTTGGGTTTTGGGTATTAGAGTTGTGAATGTTTCTTACGATCTAGATGGTCATGGATAAATCTTCGAGAGGACTCAATGGCTCTACCAAAGGATTAAAAGCAGGTGATCAGACGTTTTTGGAGTCATGTAATCAGAATCTTATCAGTAGGTTCGAAATGGATAATACCCTTGTTGATCGAAATCATACATGTATTCCTCCGCTGCCACCTGATCCAACACCTAGTAATTTGGAATCGACTTCAAGCGTGAACTCTGGGGGAGATTTGCATGAGGAATGTGATTTTAGTGATGTAGCTTTGAGGTACATAAACCAGATGCTCATGGAAGAGGATATGGAAGAGAAGGCCTGCATGTTTCAGGAGGCGCTGCAAGCCACCGAGAAATCGTTGTACGAGGTCCTTGGGGAGAAGTATCCTCCGACACCCGATCATGGATTGGCACCTTATGTTGATCAAAAACATGAAACCCCGGATGAAAGTCTTGATTTAAATAGAAATGGTTTTGAATTTAGTACTAGCAGTACTAGAGGTAAAAACGTAGCAGACACTCAGCGGAGTAGTTATTTGGGTGAGCCCAAATCATCACATATTGTTTTGGAGCCTACCTCTGAATCATCCTGTAGCTCGTCTCACAGCACTAATGTCGTAGATGGGTTTGCGGATTCCCCAGTCAGCACTCTTATAGTGCCTGACATATTTTGTGAGACTGATTCTGCTATGCAATTTAAAAGAGGATTTGAGGAGGCAAGCAAGTTTCTTCCCAATGGAAATGGTCCGATGGTTGGTTTGAAGAGTAATGGTTTGTTTTTTAAGTCGAAGGAAGATGCCAAGGATGTGGTAGCTAAGGCAGAGGAGAAGCACAAGAGTCAGCACTTGGATGGGATGAGGGGAAAAAAGAATCCTCATCCCGTGGATGTGAACTTCGATGGAGGGAGGAGTAACAAGCAGTCCTCAGTGTATTCTGAATCAACTGTGACTCCGGAAATGTTTGATATGGTTTTACTAAACGGTGGAAAGGGTGAATCTATGCTTTGCCAAGCTTTGCAAAACGGGGCAAGCATGAATGTGCGGCAAAATGGTCGGTCCAAAGGGTCGAATGGTGGAAGGGCCCGTGGAAAGAGGCAGGGAGGTAAAAGGGATGTGGTGGATTTGAGAACTCTCTTGACACTTTGTGCACAAGCTGTTGCAACCAATGACCAGAGGAGCACTAATGAGCTACTAAAGCAGATCAGGCAGCATTCTTCTCCTACTGGGGATGGGATGCAGAGGGTAGCCCACTATTTTGCCAATGGTCTTGAGGCACGCATTGCTGGCTCAGGTACTCAGATTTATACTGCCCTGATTACCAGGCCAACTTCAGCTGCTGATGTTTTAAAAGCTTACCATCTTTTTCTTGGTGCATGTCCCTTTAGGAGGCTCTCAAATTTCTTTTCAGATAAGACAATTATGAATTTAGCCGAGAAAGCAACAAGGCTCCATATAGTTGATTTTGGTATTCTTTATGGTTTCCAATGGCCTGGCCTCATACAACGTCTCTCGTCAAGGCCTGGTGGACCTCCTAAGCTTCGAATTACTGGGATTGATCTTCCCCAACCTGGTTTCAGACCTGCAGAAAGGGTCGAGGAGACGGGGTGCCGCCTAGCAAAATATGCAGATACTTTCAATGTTCGATTCGAGTTCAATGCAATAGCTCAAAAGTGGGACACCATCCAAATTGAGGATCTCAAACTTGGGAATGACGAGGTGCTTGTTGTCAACTGTATGTACAGATTAAGAAACCTACTTGATGAGACGGTGGTGGTAGAGAGTCCAAGACATATTGTTTTAAACCTGATCAGGAAGATGAATCCAGATGTTTTCTTACAAGGCATTGAGAATGGGGCCTTTAGTGCACCCTTCTTTATCACAAGATTCCGCGAGGCTCTCTTCCACTACTCTACTCTGTTTGATATGCTTGAGACTACTGTGCGTCGTGAGATTGAGGAGAGGCTGCTAATTGAGAGGGAAATCTTTGGGCGAGAGGCAATGAATGTCATTGCATGTGAGGGCTCAGAGAGGATTGAGAGGCCAGAGACATATAAGCAGTGGCAGGTGCGGAATTTGAGGTGTGGGTTTAGGCCGCTCCCTTTGAACCGGGAGATTGTGAACATTGCAAAGGATAGGGTCAAAAAGTCTTACCACAAGGATTTTCTGATTGATGAAGATGGTGAGTGGCTACTGCAGGGGTGGAAGGGACGAATTACTTATGCACTGTCTTCCTGGAGACCTGTTGGTTAGATGCATGATCTTTAATTATTTTCATTGAAGGTGAAGATCATAGGATTCTTTGACTTGCTCCCGTGTACTATGACATCTTTTTCTCATTTTTCTGATGCCGGAAGTCGAGGTACTGAAGTTTTCTGGCTAAAATGTGTATTTCTGAGTTACCAAAAAATATGTACATTTCTCTTTCTTACTAGTACCTTAATGTTTGCGTTTGTAATGTGGAAAGTAGGTTGAATAATGTTTTGCTGAGCAGGTTAACTGGGAGCAGAATCACGGCTACGGCCTGCTTGTCATCACGCTATGAAAGACCTGTTCTCCAATTGCAGGATGAAGAAGCATTCTTATAATTTCTAGAAGAACGACAAGTGCACCACTTACCTCACCTGCTCATAGAAATCTTGTATCTCAAGCATTTAGTTGACAAAAATGCTTCAGCAAGGAAATAGTTTTAAAATACCATAGTCATGAACAGGGATCATGCTTAGGCCCTGCCGCCTAGCAGGTTTGTAGAAATGTGGTGGATTCTGAAGAACATCTACGACAGAAGGAAGGAAGAAATCTTCGTTGTTCTTGTTGTTTGAAGTTCTTGCCGGCACTGCTTGGCATTGCCCAGTAACTGATCATCTACTTCATAGGTCTGCATTTGTATCCAGACTTCAATGGTATTTCACTATATTGTTTCTAATCTCGTTTGGTTTTCTCATAGACAGTGTTTGTATCAATTCAATGGCAAGTGCATTGTTTTCATATTTAGAGTGCATGGTTTGTTTGTTTTATTTTTGAACATCTCGTAGTGTATAATTTGCCTGTCATTTACTAATCAGAAAACGAAATATGCGAATAAAATTTTCGTGAAGTGGGCATCCATTCCTGAGTTGTTGAACTTTGGTTCCCGTTTTGCATTTCTCTCTGTATTATTTCTTTTTCCTCTTCGCATTCTGGAGTTTGCTAAGAGGCTAAGAAATGTTAATAATTTTACTGGGACGTCAGAACTACCCCCACTAAGTTCCTAACAACGAGATAAGAGATCGAGTCATTAGGAGGAGAGTCGAGACTCAACAGAAGAGAGTGATGAAGAGAAGTTATATGGGGAATGATCATTGATTATTCTATTTGAAAGTCATAGAATTGAAAGATGGGAAGACGAAATGAAAATAAAGAAATATTTGACTTCACGTTCAACAACAACAATGAATGAACGTACCAACGTGAAGTTTATATATGATCTGTTGTACGTATTTGCTTACTTTTAAATTAAAGTCCAGAAGCGTAGCCTGATTGACATAATCCCTAACTTTTTAAATGGAGGTCTACATTTCGAAACCCTATTTTCCAAAATGTCAAAAAAAAAAAAAAAAAAATTAAGGTCCTCCAGCTCCGTCTTGGCCTGGAATCTAGGGATGTGAGGAGGCCCAACTATGTACCAAGGCAGACCTATTTTGAAGACCCATCCAACCCATGTTTGAAAAGTGGGCCATTCTCTTTCCGAAGCAGACCAATTAGAGGACTCTGTGAGAAAGGTTGATTTCGGCTGCTGGCCCATCAGAATATTGATATGATACGATACAAGTATCAAACGCGGGACTACATGATCAGCAAAGAACAGTGCAAAACCCTTCGAATTCAACCCCAAAGGGTTTTAGACTGCGAGAACAAAGGACAGTGAATGAGTGGGGCACCCGATTTCTTCTACCGAGAGGCGCAACGCCTTGGCTATGTCGCTCGCTCTGCCTTCAAGGTGCTTCTTAGTTCTTCCTCCCACTTCTGCTCCACTTTACATTTCTTTCTTCTTTTCTTTTTCTTTACCGCTTTTCACTCTTAATTTTACTTCTCTCTCTCGTCTCTCCCTGTGTGCTTGTGTGATGGGGCAAGAACAGCTACTTCAGATGCAGAAGCAATACAAACTTATAACACCCGGTTCGTCCGTTCTTGACCTCGGCTGTGCCCCTGGTGCTTGGCTTCAGGTCTTGAATTCGAAACTGCTTTATGGGTTTTGAAGGGCGTCTTTGTTGTCTTTCTTGTGATGCTCATAGTGGTCTGGCTTCAATTACATGCTGCAGGTAGCTTGCCAGAGTTTGGGTCCGCTTAAAAGCGGTGGGGTTGTTGTGGGCATTGATCTTAAGGTGTCGTTTCTAGTTCCTTGATTCTTTTTAGTTTTTGTTCTGTGTTGGTCTCCCGAAGCACATTGATATGAATGGATTTGTTGGTAAAAGAATTTACTTTTTAAGAAAGATTTTTACTTTTTTGGTGGGTTGTAATTTTAATTTGTGAAATATGGAATATGCAGAGCAGAAGGTGAAGGTTCCTTCTCGTCACTGTGATGCGAGGGTTCAAACTGTTTGTGCCGATGTCATGAACCTCACCAAAGACAAAGTTAAGGCACTCTCTCCTCAGGTATTATAAAATGGAAGTCACTATGCGATTCTAATTGGTTTATATTTTTGGGGATATGAGGTTAACACAATTAGTGTTGGCAGGGCCATGTAGCTGAGTAACTTTCTTTTGGGCTCCTTAATAACCTTAGAACTGGTCCGACATTGGTGGGTGTTCATTAGGATTCCTTGAGATCGAATGAAACCATCCTCCTATGCATCTACTCTTGCTTCGTTAGTTTGGGGCCTAACGGAATTTCATAGTAATTTAATTTGTAGAATGCTTAATTACCATGCAGCACGGAATAGTAGTTGATTCTCTCAAATATTTGAGCCTCCCAATCCTCGCCTCTTATCAGGTTATCATTTAACCTTGTTGCCTTTGTTTGAACCTCTGAAACAGTAGACACCTCAGTTAGGAGACCATGTTCATGGTATCCTTTTAAGTTTGTAAAGAGGGTTTTTATTTTTTCCAGTCAAGGATTTGAACATTGTCTCTTTGAGTTTCCAACTCGATAAATCTTACTTTCTCTCAAGGCAAACCATTTCTGGAATCTCTGTGTGTGTGTATGTGTAGAGCAGGGATACAGATGATCTGTTTGCCTATTGTGCAGAAAGGGTTTTCTGTAATACTCTCGGATATGTGTCCCTTAGTTTCGGGAATCAAAACAAGGGATGCAGCTTTATCAGTTGAGTTAGGGATGCGAGCACTTGATTTGGCTGTTGGTGGGGCTGCGTTACTGGATGATAAACTGGATGGTTCAACCTCTGATACAGATAATAAAGGTCTATTGCACGCAGGGGGCCACCTTGTAATAAAGCTTTTAGAAAGTGAAGATGTGCAAGGTTGGATTTTATATTTCACGAGAGCATTTATATATATATATATATTTCCAGCTGATTCATTGGCACATTTTTTTCCTGGTCTTTTTCCCTTGCAGAATTCAGTCGGATATGCAAGCCGCTCTTCAGAAAGGCGTCATGGCTAAGGCCTAAAGCTACAAGATCTTCATCCAGAGAAATTTATTTGATATGTCAAGGTTTGCAATCGCATGCCAGGATGTAGTTTTTTGATTTATTTGCTTCTTGCACAGATGCAGGCAACCAGATTTCTGGATGGCGCAATGAAATCATGTTTTGTTTCCGTCATTGTTGTGGGAAATATTGATTTTATAACCTAATACGATATTTGTGAGCCCAGTCACTCTTAATGTTATTCAAAGTTTAAGAAGATTGAGATGCCAAATCATAGTGTTTTTTTGTTTCCCGGTAAGCCCTGTTAAGTTGTTTTAACTTAGAAATTGGAAGTTCGTTCTGATATTAAATAAATCTATACGAAGCCAATTGTAAATTGTTCCTTGTCCATGCTTCATGCCCGGGCGAGTTCCGTTATATCTACGACATGATGGTGTCGGTGATGGGTTCTGGAACATGTGTATGTGATTCAAGATTGGTCGTGCAGGTGCATTAGTTGTTAAAAAAAACTGTTGCTGAAGTCCACGAAGAGAAATTTTGTACAAGTCTCAAATGGATAAGTTTCGAGTAACTTTAAAAAAATGTTAAAAAAAACTATTCATTCAAACAAAATAAAACCAAAAAGAGGAAAATAATTAGAATTACATGCCACAAGCACACTAAAACTTTCAGGTTAAACGCCGAAGGTATATGGAGGAAACATTTTACAGATTTGAGACTTTATTTTTCAGACGCAACCCAAGAAAAAAAAAAAAAAAAAAAGAGAGGAAATAAATAGAATCATTGCATGCCAATTCTTCCGGCACGTCTGGTGTCTGATAAATTTACAGTATCATATTAATATACATCATAAATTAGCCCCTTTTTCCCAGTGCAAAATATTTAGTTTCGTATGCGCAAAGGGTGTCAACGGATATAGGTACGTCCTAGTGACCAAAGGCCTGTTTCTTTTACTGGTGCCTGAAAACACAATTGGAGACAGGAAAAGAGGGTATTAGGGAGCAGTCAAAGTATGATCAGCAAGTTGTGTGATTTGGATCTGATTGCATGCTCACCGGTGTTTTCATGGATGGGAAGACATTCCAAAACCGGAGAGTTTCATCGCCTGCCCCAGTAACTATTGTCTGCAGAAGGCAATTGATGTTAAAATTACTATTTTTACAAAGCAATGACATATCTAGTATAGTAAGTATAGCAAGCATGTTTGATCTTAGTTCTTGGGTGCATATACGAGTATGTGTTATCAGAAATTGCATTAATGAAAGGATGTAAATACCTGTCCATCAGGTGACATTGCTAGGTAAAGAACTCGCATGCTATGTCCGGTTAGAGTTGCAACCTGTCAAGGTTCAATTCAATCCAAAGAATGGCGTGTCAATTTAATTGTCTAGAACTTTTGAAGCTTATTTTAAACCAAGATCTGCAGACAGATTACTGTGAAAGCGGAAAATTTATGATCGAAAACCTACCTTTGCCATTGACGGATACTTCCACACCATAATTTGATTCTGGGAATACCCATGAGTGCTTACTAGTTCATTCACATTTTTACTCCACGCAAGATTGCAAACCTGCAGGTTAAGGAAAAAATCTATTTAGGTATAGGCGCATGAATTCTTTCAACAATAAGTTTTCACATGATAGATAACATGGTAAGATTGCAAACCTGCTGTGGTTAAGGAAAAAATCTATTTAAGTATAGGCGCATGAATTCTTTCAACAATAAGTTTTCACATGATAACATGGTAATTACGCCCTTTTGCAGTTGTCCAAAAGTTGTTTTTGGGCACATCTCATTTATGAAACTTTATTCTTCCTAAAAGTTATTGGCATTTTAATGTAAAGAAAAACGAAGAGAAAAAAATTACCTGGCTTCCTGTATCAACACTGTTCAATTGGTGGCCGTTTGTGGTGTTCCAGAAGCGAATACATCGATCAGCTGTTCCACCTCCAGATGCAAGAAGGCCGCTTTGGTGGGGAGACCAAGCAATGGCCTTGACAGCAGCTGTGTGCTCTGTCAATCTCAAAGCTGGTTGCTGAGAATGCTGGTTCCAGACCAGTAGCTGGAGTCACCAGTAAGTCATTTGATTAGTAATTGACTAGGGGTGCGGAAAGACACCAAAAAGGGCAAGTGTAAAGAGTAAAAGAAACAACAAAAAACTATGTGCTGATACCTGATTATCATTGCCACCAGATGCAAGTTCCCTGTCATCATTGGACCATTTTAGCCCACATACCTGTTGCATTGAACCATTACAAAAGAGCATAGCAAGGCTCGGGAAAGAAAACCAATATATGTGGAATTATGAGATGTGTGATTCAAAGCTCAATAATTGTATATACAGAGGATTGTATAGCCAATGCCAAGTAGCTGGAACCGAGGGGCTTTGAGTTGATAGAAAGAGCTACTAGGAAAATTTTCGAAAGCTTCACACCTCAGACTTGTGACCAACTAGCTTGCCAACAAAGTCATTTGGAACCCGAAGATCATGTTGAAGTATGTTGCGGTCCCTACTTCCAGAAGCTAATGTGCGTGAATTCCAAGCCAGGACTCCAGTTCTTGTTTGATGCCCAGCCATGGTTCGGACTTTCTTGCATTGAGTCCCATCCCAGACCTAAAATAGGGAGCCAAAACACTAGCTAAATCTCAGGTCTATAAAAAACTAACTGAACATGCTGGACTCCTATTAAGATGCGATTAGTAAAGGATCAGATGCAGTTGAGAGAACTAGCTACCTGAACTTGACCAAAATTTGTACCAATAGATATGTATGAACCTTCTCGGGTCCATTGGACCGAACACACACCATCGTTAGGTCCCAAGTCACACAACTTCGTTACCTGAGGAGCAAAAAACAGCAGAATAAAATGAAATATGCATCCCATTCAAATCACAATCTCTCTATTCAATAAGTGGCGGCTGCCAACTAAGTAGCATCAAACTTACTTTGCTGTTTGAAGCACTCCACAGATATACACAGGTGCCTAATCCAACTGCCAGGACATTTTGAGAGGACCAATCCACTAGGTTCAAGTAAAAGTCATCTTGAAGTGATGGCGCATCTAGAACCTGCAACCATTTAACCTTCAAAGATCAACAATCTTCTAAAATCTCCACGTTGATCTTTCTAAATTTTCCACTAAATTTTAGGCTTGCATCTCTCCCTGCCTAGACGAGATTTAGTTAAACTCATTTCCATTTCGGTGCTTCAGTTCAATGGGTTGACTGTCGGCTTAGTTACTAAGCAAATGGAGAATATTTCAAATCTGTACCGTGCCTAACACGGTAATTTTCTTTTCTTAGTTGCTGTCAGCTTAGTTGCACAGCTATGTGTTATACCGGCAGTCACAAACTAAAAGGACCAGAGCTTACCTTGTGTGGGGTCTTAGGAACCTTACGAGGTGGCTTGGGAGGTGTAGAAGTCTCGGAAGAGAACCCACTATCGTTGCCCAACACCGAAGGAGAGTAAGGAGAATTCGGCCCCGAGACCTCGGTCTTGAACCGCAACATGTTCTTGCTGGGACTCATCGGCGACCCAGGACCTGCAGGAGAAAAAGACCCAAAATCAGACCCGAAAAGTTCCAATCTCAATAACCTCGAATATGCCTCGTTTCCGCCTTCTTTAACCGGTGACGCCTTCTCGATTAACCCGAATGTGTGCAGCCTCGACGACGATCTGCAGGGTATGAATCTGTCACTACACATGGAAGATTTCGATTTCGAGGGGGAAGACAAGTTCGATATCGTTCGAGGCGATCCCAAGTTCGACGCCGCACGAAAAGGACCCGAAAAGGTCTCGAGGCGCAGCGATGTCTGGGACATCCCAGGTGGGAGATTAAGCCCTGTTTTTCTCGCTTGGGGTGAATCCATTTTCTGGGTCTTATTTGATCTTTTTGCTTCCTTGAGAGATCTTGGGTTTGCGATGGATAATGGGTTCCCTATAAAGAAAGCCTCTCCTCCCGAAGCAAAGAGAGCTTTTTTTCTAGGGGCTTTGGTTCTCTCTGCGAGAAAGATTTGGAACGGTACATGGTGGCAATGTTTATAGGAGCGAGCAGTCTTGGAAAAGGGAGGGAGGCGGGGTCCCGTGAAAATAGAACATTCTCCAACGGTCAAATTGGACATAAATCGAGCTCGTAATACGGTATACAAGCTGGTTTTAGTGCTTCGTTGCCAAACTAGCCGTTGCCATACTAGCCGTTGCTCTCAGTCTCATTATTTTATTGCTTGGAGCTTCTCTGGGAAAATTGCTTGTATATATTATTTATTTATTTGTTAGATTATGTTAGCTGATCTCGTGGTCCGTTGAGGTTTCAAACTGCTTCAATTGCGTAGGGTGCCCAGAATGGGAACAATTATGTATTCATGGGAAAAAAAATAAATAAATAAAACATTTATTTGGGGGGAAAAGAAGGAGGTCAAACTTGCATCGCATAGATTTCGAAAGACTCCACTATTAATTTTTACACTCCACTTGGCCTTTAAGCAGATGTTGCTCAGAAAAGATGCCCCCGAAAACATTAACATGCACCCCATCCGAAGTGAAGTTTTCTTTCTTCCAAAGGTTTGAAATTCAGTTGATTGAGCAACTTCGGGGTCTGAGAATCTATACTGGCAAAGCCAACTATTTGCACAAACACTAGAGGATCAGACCACGAATTGAACTGGATAGGAACAAATATCAATAGCCTGTGTATGTATGCACTCACTGGACTTCAAAAGTTCAGTCTAGAATTTAATTGACTTTAGAGTCATCTATCTAACGTTGAATGATAATTTACATCAATGCACCCTGACCAAATCATCTATAAACTGTACCGCAGTTGATATCTGCGAAGCCAATCTTCACCCTTCTCATAATAATCTGTTTTACTAAAAGTCTGTGTCAGAAACTGTGGATCAATGGCATAAGCAGCAGCCCCACGCCATGCATCAAGAATTGGATCAAATGCTCTTACCACCTTTATAAGTGACCCAGATGGCCTAATCATCCGAATTCCAGCTTCCAGTCGCTCCGCAATACCAGGGAAAAGACAACTCCCACCAGTCAAAAATATTGAGCTGGTCAGTCTTTCCTCCACACCTTGGCCCATAGATGGCAACCTCCTTATTGAGATCCCAGCCATCTCATCTAACCCTGCTTGATCCACCCCTATCCAATTGGGATGAAATAAAATTTCTGGGCATCGAAACCTTTCAACCCCAAGAACAATCTGGAAGTCTTCCTTGGTCAAAGGACGGATACGAGGTACTTCAACAGGTTGAGAGGTTCCTAATTCTGAGCTGGGAACAAATGTAGGATCAATTTCCTGCCACAATATTGGTCAATTGAGACTTGTATTTGAATTAAAAATAAATTCCGAAATAAAAAGGTTGTTTCAGATACATATCACTATCATATACTATCATGGCATCAAAAAACTGACCTGGAGCCTGGAAGATATGCGAGTGAGTTCAGCTTCATCCTGATCTGGCCCGTCATCATCATCATCGTTATCTTTGCTCATTAGTTTGTAAAGTTGCCAATCTTCATCCCTGGCACCAAAAGTATCTTCTCCCTTTCCCCGATCAAAGGCTGCTGTCGTTAGGAGGCGCATCCTTTCCCTCTGGGCTGCACTCAATCTCTCACCACGACCAACACCTCCAGACGTATTATTTCCATTTGTATGGTTCCCATTTGTCTTGAGTCGTTTTCGCTGCTCAACCTTCTCAGAAATCTCTTTGTATTTAACACGCAGTTGTTCTAAATAAAGCTCCGGGTTCTCTCTACATAAAAAGATAGACAAATAATGAAAAAAAAAAAGTATGTTCATTTGAGGGAATCTATAATACTATTCAAGCATCAAGTAAAGCCAGCTTTCTTAAAACCTAATGTTATACTTGGAATCAATTATTTAGATACAGCAGGATGTGCTTTTCTATCCTCTTGCTTCTCCTTAACAACCCTACTCAACTTAACATAACGAGATTTACTTTTGACTGGAAAAGATTTTCTCTTTTTCTCCTGGACACCTGACTGCAATTGAAAAAATGAAAGAAAAAACCGAGACCCACCCATACAAGCGGTTTTCTTCATCTTGTTGGTTTTTTCTTTCCCATTCTAATTCTGATTCTGAGCGTTTCTGTTTTGCTCGCTGCCGGCCTTCAGATGTGGTTTTAATAAACAACTGCCTCCTTTTTTCCTTGAGCTGTCATGTGACCAAAACAAAGTGAATGATTACCATTAGATCAGAAAGCTTAACAAAAACGAATAGAGCTGTTATCCATCAGGTTTCCGACCCAGCGCTGCAACCATGAGGTTGCAGTATTGTGTCAATTAGAAACTCTATCATTCCAATTCAGGAAATTTTAGAAACAGTAGTCAATACTCAAAAATAGGACCTAAGAAATATAAATGATAGGTTATGCATAAACTTCTGACTTAACATACAAAGAATTTGCAATGTAGAGGTCTTGGGTAATATGGCTATATGAGTAGGTGTGTGTAACAATGACTTGATAATTAAAATATGCAATCTGTTCCTTGTTGTTTCCAGGTCCAGGTTAAATCTTCGTTCCACATTGCAGACAACAGGTTAGCCACTTGTTGGTCTGGAGCGACAGAAGGCTGGATTACATCTTATAAGCACAACCAGTTAAAGTTCAAAATGACAAGGCAGCCATTCAGTATAAAAGCATACCTGCTCGGTTGTCAGCATGCTGTCAGGGATATTGACAAGAGGAAACTTTTCGTTTGTAGCAAGGTCTGTCTTCTCCTCAGATTCGGCTTGGTCACCCTTTGGTTCACCTTTCGATTTTCGTAAAGATTGAGTAACTTTCAGAAGGGCAGATTCTATTTCCTGCTTGGAGAGATAGCCAGTTGCTGACAGAAAAGATGGAATATCATCCTCTTCCACTTGTTCGAGCTGCTCTAAAAGAAATTCCAAACCATGCAATTCATTTTCTAGTTCGTTTATCCTAGATGACCTCTTTGCCTCAGCCATTTCTCTCAGCCGTTGACCTTGTTTCTCCTTTATGGCTGCCTTTCTAGCAATCTCTTCTTCTGAAGGAGGCTCCTCAACTGGAGGTGGAATCCATGGAAGCTGCCAACACCTGGTTTTATCTTCAGCTTCCTTGGCCCCTTTCTGTCGCCAAAAAAATGCCATAGTTTACTGTCAGAGATTGAAAGGGAAATGTGAGGAAAAGAGCCGGGCAGTTTACCTGAAACAATCGAGCTTCTAAAGCATAATCAGGAGTGATATAACAATGCTCCATCTTCAGGTCTTCAACTTTCTCCCATGTAAACCTAGCCCTGTAGCATTTAAACAACGTGATCATAAGTTTTGCACAAACATGACTGACTCAATAGAAGCACAATTTAACACATTCTACACTTACATGTGATGAGGGTATTTAAGTGAAATAAGTTGCTTCAAATAATCAGTGATGTGGTATCCACCAATATTAGTTCGGCAGCTTCCTCTATAAACAGGCTCTCCTTCAATAAACTGAGAGTCAAATGCCATAACACAGCATAAAATGAGACACCATAAACACACCATCACACCAATGATGATGAAACAAAATGAGAAATATATGTGGGAATTCCCAAGTAAAACTAATACATCATTTATTTGCAACCAGGGTCATCTATATGCTCCAAAACAAGGTTATGTTTGACAACATCGGTTCGGGATGCATGTTTTTTTTTTTGGTCCATTGCTTGAATAAATAATGCAAATCTAGGAAAGCATACCGGGATTACATGAGTTGTGGTAAATCCAGGGCAGATAGCAAGACCATCTTTATCACAAACCCCAAGCTGTTGATTATATTTATAACTGAATGCAGCATCAACACCAAATGCTGAGATAGTAGAAAGAAAAGGCAGATTAGTCAGAACATAAGTACACACATCAATGATGTAAAATGGGAACAGATCCAGCACAAAGTATTTCCAAAGGAAAGTGCAAGGACATAAAAAACTAAAACAGAATAGAAATAACCATGCCCACTGATCAGACCCATTGCTTACATAGGCAAGGCCATGCTCTCTGCAATATAGCTTTGAGCCTGCCCATTAAAGTTTTATGTAATAGTTGGTGATATACCTACTGATGGAACTCCATAAGTCTCAAAAAGAAGCTCTGCCATTTTACTACGAGACTGAACGGGGTTGCATACACATTCTGTGATCAGGACAGGATGATCAATCTGTTCTGCCCTCAAGCGTAACAAAAAAACAAGTAAAAAAGAATTCCATGAGTATATTAATAAATCCAAAACCGTTGTTGATAAGTTTTTTTTTTATAAGTAAAAATATTATATATATAAATCAATAGGAGTAACCAAGTAGACTGGATGTATACAAGAAAACACCTAGCCCATACAAGAGAGCCCCTAATGACCCAAAAATCCCATGAAACCTACCCAAAATACACCAAGCCTGAATTGGACACACCTCCCCAACCCCAACCCCTTGTTCCCATAAAACTAATCCTCTAGCCGAACATCCCACAACGAGATCGTCTTCACAATGCCCTCCCTTTATTCTTCCCTCGACTTGAGCTACCTCCCTTAGCATCGTAGTTAATTGAACATAGAAGACGCTTTAACTCCCTGCTTTTCTTAAAATGTGATTTGGTTTCAAGCGCGTGACTCGCCTCAATCGCAGTGAGTAAAGCTTTAAATTGATCTTCATATTCTCCATGTTCTCCATATGAAAGCCCCAGGATTTGCTGAAGTCTGTTAACTTTATTCAGAACCCAATCTGATGGTGAACCCGTTATATCGTTTAACGGAGGGATAGAAACCAAGGGAACAACATTATCGTTGTTGATAAGTTAAGATACCATGTCTTATTAAAATGCTACGGGTGCAAGTGTGCAACCCAAGTAAACTTAGGGTATAGGAGGGACACCTAATTTAAGGAACATGAGGGTAAAAAGAAATACCAATATATGTATTAAAAAAAAATCCCAAACCTAGTTCGCAATACAAAGCATTTAGGATAAATAACCATGCCAGATGCAGTGAACAGTGTAGAAAAAACAAATATTGTACAAAATATCATGCATGTAGATTAGCGCTGATTTTAAATCCTGAATACACTGTTTGCTCCATGCATTACCAATGGTCTCCAAATGCCACAGATAGGTGAAGATAAATTTATAAAATTTTAGATTTGTAAATCCAGATTAACATTATTTTGAAACCTTTAAAAGAACAATACGTAGTACCCAGTCACTTCATTTTAAAATACCTAAATACCAAGGCCATGAACCGCAAGTTTTTTACCAAACTCGATAGAAAACCACAATGTAAAATAGCAAGTCTAAAAATTTACTCTTAATGGTCATAGCAAGCTGAGAGGTGGATTGGTGTGGGATTGGTGTTTTTAATAAGATCCTCGCTACAGACAATCTGAGGAAATGACGGGTAATTGTGTTGGATTGGTGTTGTATGTGTAAGAAACATGGGGAATCAGTAGATCATTTGCTTTTACACTGTGAGGTGGCCAAGAACATGTGGGATGATTTGTTCACGAGAATCGGATTGTCATAGGTCATGCCTCTTAGATTGGTGAATTTCCTAGCAAGCTGGAGAGGCCTTCATGGTAACTCATAGATAGCGGCCATCTGGCGAATAATTCCTATATGTATGTGTTGGTGTATTTGGAGGGAGAGAAATGCTAGAAGCTTCGAAGATCAAGAGAGAACAACGGATGAGCTAGAAGTTTTCTTCTTTAAGTCCTTGTTCTTATGGGCGGGGACCATAGTGTGTAATGGACAAAGTGTCCATGACCTTCTACTTTCTATTGTAACCTCTAGTTAGGTGTTTCTCATGTACACTACCTGTGTAATTGGGCTTTGCCTATTTCTATGAATATAACTTCTTGATTACCGATATAAAAAAAAAAAAAAAAAAAAAAAAAAAAAAAAAAAAAAAAAAAAAAACCGTCATAGCACTCAGTGGGACTGGAAACAATCACCAAATTCTATATTTTAACAGAAACCATAGGATAATAGAAAAGCACAAAACAAGCCAAAAAAATTGCTGAGAAATAGGCCTTCTGCAATAAAAATCCTACAGCATCAACGTGCATACAAATTTGTCCATTTTCGACATACCTCCGAACCATTTGCACCCAACCGATCAAAGCCGAAGTCAAGAATCTACAGATGCAAGAAAACATTCGTGAGGCCACCATTCTTGACACGCGTTCATGCATACACAAAGACACACAAAACTTGGACGAAAATGAGCTCCAGATCTATCTGTCAATAATCAAATCATGCATTTCGGTATTTGTGACCGAAAAGTAAAACATGCACAGCCTGGGAAATACTTAAGAAACATACAAATTGGTCAAATTATAAATGGGTTTGAAATAGAATACTTCAAACCAGTTACTGAGCTCCTTAAAAGAGCACGTAGGCGGCATGTTCATTTTCTTTTATTTTTCTTGGTTCACGCAGAACAGGAACTGTCAAATCAAGTGTCAGTTACTTAAAAATAAATGGTGCAGGGACTCTACCAGGTTTTCCATGGCAGATAGATTTTTTTTTTTTTTTGGATAAGTGAATAGGAGCATAAGATACTAGTGTGGATCAAAATCTCTATTCTATAAGGTTTTCAGTCCATATTACCATCAGAGGTTGTGAAGAAGATTTTATTAATTTTACTAAAATAATTTAGAATTTAATACTTAAAACGATATTTTAGAATGGATAGCAGAAAAGTGCCAAGATTTTTGCAGTAACGCCATTTGCTTTCCCATGTTTTCTTCGCGCTGTTTTATTGATCACTTTGCCTTCTGCATATCCTACTAACCCCTCAAAACAAGATTCTCTATTTAAGTAGAGAGCAGAAAAAAGGTGGGCTAACTCAGGAAATAAAGGTGGAAGCAAATGGATTCTTAAAAGAAAGCGCAATAATAAGTTCAGATAAGCAGGAAACTCCTTATAAGGGGAGCTAAAAGTAGAGCAAGGGGCACTGCAGTACATTAAAATATAAAAGGCATGTTATGTTCCATGTTCATAAAACTTGAAATGCCGCACTGAAATACTGAGCAGAGAAAGAAGAACCAGCTTACATATTCCATTATTTCAAACTGATAAACAACATTGCTATCAAAAGCCGAGCGAGGCCCCGAGCGAGTGCAGTCAAAGTACTTCAACAATGCAGGATCATGGTCACCAACAATAGTTACAGTTTCCCCTGCATCATAAAGCAAAACCCCAAAAAAAAATTTCACGCTGAAGAAAATCCTGGATGAATAAATGAAAACATTGAAAGACGTTCACCAGGACCTATCAGACCAATTTTAGGGAGGAAATATGGAATGAGAATAGAGGCTCAAATTCTCCTTTATTTTCTTCGGCCACTCAGTCATGAGCCAAACAGAACTTAAGAATCTAATCGGTTGTCCCCTCTAGAAAAAAAATAATAATAACTTTTTAGAAAAATCTTGGAATTAAACGTTACCAGTAGTTTTATGTCGTGGCCGCTGAACAATGTTGCGGAAAATGACTCGAGGGTTCGTCTCTCCGGCCCATCTGAAAATTCAAAAGTAAATATTAACTCATAAGGACCTACGAAAATGAATGCCTACATACATATATAAATATAGACGTTGGGTTAGGGTTTCTTTGGGGAGTACCCGATACGGAAATAGGAAGCACCATTGTCGATGACGATGGGAACGGTGGAGGGGAAGAGATTGTAATCGGATTGCCGCTGTATTCGTGAAATGAACGGCATTTCAGTTTCTCCCCTCAAAATCCGAATGAGGAATTAGGGTTTTGTGGAGGAAGCCAGAAGGTCAGGTCCAGCAAGATGGTAAAGCAACCATAGTAGCAGGCTAGCAGCCTTGAACCGGATTAATCACGACCCGAGCGGCGAGCGGGTTCCACTCGAACCGCTTTGTACTCTGGGTGTTGGCAGAAACTAATTTTACGGCTTTTTCAGAATGAGGTCCAAACCATATATAAGCGGTAAGCCCAGCCCAATCTATTCACAACTGGCGCGCACTCTCTCCATCGGGCCCACCCACAACAAAAAATAAAGAAGCGAACTTGGACACCACCCTTCCAAAGAGGAGGGAAACGAACGTGTGGTCCAGATTCAAACCCAACCCTCCCTTCGTTTCAAGTAGTCCACGTGGCAAAAGTTTGCAACTTTTTTCGACCACTTTTTAGCTCGACATCAGCTGAGCTTGGTTTGATTCCGCCACAGGTTTTGATAAGTCAAAATGTTAAATCGCAACTTCTGGAGCAAGCTAGCAGCTAGGGTCGGTTTCCACTGTATAAATCATCTAGTAATTAGACTAAGCACTTGCACAGACCATTGTCATCATCGAATTACATATAATAGTTTGAGGCCGTACGATATGGAGGTGGACGAGAGGGTGGCTAGTGGTAACAAGAGAGTGGAGGAAGAGGGTTGCGTTACTCCGAGACACAGTGACTGTCAAATACCAACGGCTCTGGCATGCCCGCCGGCTCCAAAGAAGAAGATCATGGCTCACGTGAAACATCGGAATCAGCCGTCAAAGAATGGTTTTTTTCAACCACCTGATCTTGATGTTCTTTTTGCGATGACACCCAGGAGATCAGAAGCTTGTGCTCGAGGGGGGTGTATGTGCAAGAAATGACCGGTCCTTTTTTAAATAATTTTAATTTGATTGTTTCAGAATGTGTTGTTTCGTAAGCTCTCAGAATATATGATGGCATATGTAGCTATAAGCTATCATGTATATATATATATATATATATGTATTTCGTTGTCTTTGTTTAGTACGGATAGCTAGCTGGATGGTATAGGATTAATCATGGTATGGTCGTTGATTAAATGTCCACGGTTATGTAAAACTAAGGGCTCGTTTTCATATATGAGTTGAGATTAAAGTTAAAAAGTTAAAAAAATATTATTAGAATATATTTTTTAATATTATTTTTATTTTAAAATTTAAAAAAATTAAATTATTTATTTTATTTTGTGTGAAGATTTTAAAAAATTATAATGATAAAATGAGATAAAATGAGATATTTCTTGAAAATAAACTAAGCCCAAACCTATTTAATTATAACCAAAAGAAGTTGTAGATCCTAATGCCAAGAGTATGGGCCGATTCTTGCCGGCCCTTATATGAACCCAATTATATTCAAAAGTCTCACTCTCTCTCTCTTTTTCTTTTTCTTCTTTTCGTCTTCTTTGTGCATTTCAGCTAGCTTGAGATGTACGGGTATAGTTTCTGTTTTGTTTGAAAATAAAAATAAAAAATGTAGCTCGAGTCACACTTTTGTTGTAATAGAATAGCAGGAAATGCATGGGTAAATAATAGGGATGAGAATGGAGTGTAGTCTCAATGGGTTAGGGGTTGAGATGCGAAAGTGCCGAAGGGCTGCAGACAGAAAACCGGGCGTCTTCGTTTTTGTCACCAAAGCGTAGTTTCAATGCCCAATTGATAGGCTTTGGGTCTTTGGAATTTAGGAAATCGGCCCAAGGCTCTGGAAAAGACCGCGGCATGATTTCAGCCCTGCCGCAATCGGTCCACTCGTTGGACTCCTGATTAAAATAGCTAGCGCACTTTACTTTTCTTTTCGTTTTTTTTTTTTTTTTTCCTAAAATGTTCTTTTAAAAGGGAATTGGGTTATGAGACACGATCCCAGAGAGGCCTAAAAAAAGGGGGAGAGACAAAATCATAATGCAAAGTCATCGGAACTAGCGTCCATAGTTACCAGCTGCGAGACAAATGTAAGCAGGCAGCCAAGACCAGCTTGGTTCAGAAGACCATCATGGCAGCTTAGAGAAAATGTAAAGCTGTGCAATTTATTTTCCATTAAGATGAGAGAGGACGAGAAAAGGCAGTACTTGGCAAGCATCCTCCATGAAAATTCAACGGAAATTTGATGTTCAGGTCATTGTGCATGAATGAGTGGTAGTCTGAATTTTAATTTTTTTAACTGTAGGAGGTGAATATATCGAAGATGTGCAGTTCTTTATAGCTGGAATTATTGTACCATTGGGAGCCATTAACGGGTACGGGATGTACTGACTGTCTGGTCTAGTGGGTTCGGGGATTTCTCCTATGGACATTGGATACCCCTCTGTTCATTCTCTTTTATGGGCCCACATTGACCATATTATTCGAGCCTTATTTTATATAGCAACATCATTGTCATTTGTACTACGGCAAGCTAGAGTTTCTCATTCTTGTTTCCTAGCTGCACAAACTCTACATTTTCCTTTTTCCATAAAAGAAAATACGTACGATTTTTCCTTTATTTTACTCGTTTCGTTGATAATTCATCACGCCAATTTACAAACAAATCATGGAAGTAAAGTCCCCCTCCCCCACCCCTAAGCAAACCTATAAATAAAGTTATTATAATCTTGAATGTAAGTTCTTCTGTCCAAGCTGGGACCTTGATGCACGTAATGATCAGCACAAAACTTGTATATATAGTTTCAACCACGTACAGGAGTCACACGTTGAATGATTGAGCCAGCCAATCATGGCGAAATGTTGAGAGTGTTTATTATACCAGCCGAATATATCTTTAAATGCTTTCCAAGTGCACCAGCCCGATCGAGCAATGCATTCCCACATGAATAGATTCGAAGAAACGGAAGACTAACATGAGGACCACATAACTGGATCCAAGGCCACCCAGCATATATATCATGACTGTGCATTTACAGAACAGCAACCATTATATGGCCGGGACAATCGTTTATTAATAAGTAAAAGAACAACGACCAGCATGCCCTCACCCGGAGATCCACCAACTAAACTAATTGCTAGATGTATAATTATTGAAGGCCACAATGCAAACGTACAGTCATTAGTAGTCTGAAACCATATTTATATATATATAAAACTGTCAGGTACTCCAGCGTCCTTCTTTCCCTTAATTACTTTTCAAGAAGATAAACGATAGTTACAAAAATCATGTTATTAAAATAAATTACATATTTTGAAAAATCATAAAATATATATAACTAACGTATTTATATAAAGGATAGTGCTACTGGAACCGATGGTCCCAACCGATGGTGAACCGATGCAGTGTATTTTTAGAGTTTTTTTTTTTTTTCATTTCTTTCAAGTATTTTTTTTATATTTTTAAATACTTTTTATTTATAAAAAATACATATATTAAATAATATTTACTTTCTTTCACTGAGTAAAAAAAAAATTAAAAAAATTAAAAAAAATCATTGGTCAAACCATTAGTTCAATAAGCATTTCCTAAGAGCATTGGCATTGACTTCATCAAAAACCTAGCAAAATGTAAAATATGATGAATTTCATCAAAAGAGAGCTGCATTGGATTAGCCAAAAAGAAAAGTTGGAAGCTTTGAGCTACAATAAATGTATGTGTTTTTTGAAATTTGAAGGGCTACTATTCACCCATTAAATCTATTTTTTATTTATTTTTAATCTCCAATAATTTTTTTATTCATGTTTAATCTCCAACCGTCTTGTATTAATAATGTAAGAATCAAATTAAATTATTAATTAACATATGGTTAGTATAATTATAAAATATGAAAAAAAATATATTATTATTAAAAAAATAATATTATATTATTATTTTGATGAATTAAATGGTTAATCTAATGTAGAGTTATGGATAAAGAGGTTTTAGATATATAAAAAATATGTACTTTTTATCAAAATTTAAAGATAAATTTGATGAATCTAATGCTACTGCTCTAATATAAATCACTTATCTTTCAAGAATATATATTTCAGGTACATCTCCGCATTTTATTGCGCGCCCAGATGTTTTTTTTTTTTTCAGTTCACATGACCAAACCAGGACGAAAAAAATATGACGTTTGGATGACTCAATCATGATATATATAGTATCGTAAAAGCTGATTCACTTCAATTACGGTCAATTGAATTATCATACCTCTAGAGGTGGGTCATACTGCTTTCTACATACTTCAATATTTATGAGAATAAGCTAGGGTTCTCGAAAACTGGAGAATGAGCTCTAATACTGATCGCTAGCCATGCCACTCAGGAGAAAATAACCAGATAATTAATGTCCTCAAGATATATATAAATTAACCCGCGTCCCACTGAAAATGACCCTTATAGAATCCTAAACATAAAACAACATTAATAAAACACATGATCAAGCAGAATATATATGTACATGGAGAACAACTCGATCCAGAAACGATTCATGTATATATATAATCATACATGTATCTCAAGGGAATGTACTTCACAAAATAATGAAACTAGGGTACTGATAAATCATAACTGTTTTGATTGTCATTAAAGCTGCAGTAAGTGGCACTACTGACTAGTGTAGGTTTGGAATACCTTCCATATTCATTTATAAAATGAGCGAAGTGTCAGATCGTTCACCAGATTTCACACTATATATCATGGTGAAATATTTGTTTTATTTCTGAACTCTAGAGCGCATTTTATTATGATTTTCCTTAAACAATCATAACGAAAGATATGGCTTATCTCAAGGGTTCACTGGTGTGGTGATCAACCTATTGAATGCCAATTTATGTTAAAACTCTCGAATGAACATGAAAGTGCAGCATGCATGGATCTTCACCCCTGTGTACGCGTTCAGGCACGTGTTAGAAATGTGAATGAGTTCCTATATATACAACAAAAACTATAAGTTCACCCAACCGGTACTACATGTTGATCTTGATTGCTGCCTGGTTTCTTTATTGGTTGCTATACCATCTGATCAAAGCTTACACATTTTGTCCTACATGCATATATTATATCATTTGGACCAAGGTTCTGATCCGTTAGTCAGACAGAAAATATACTATTCAAATAATATTAAATCCCACCTGATAATCGGGCTTTGCATGTAGTAGTACTTAGCAGTCCTAGTTAATTTATTATAAACAGACTTAAGAGTACAGGTAAGAAAACTGAATATTGGATCTCCAAAAATAAGCTGATTCATGATGCAGTAGGACTCTCCACAAGCAAATTTAGGAAAGGAATAACTCTATGATTAGAACGCGGTAATTTAAATTAGGCCTGTCAAGATTTCAGTTTAGACTGGAAAAATCGACTAGACCAAATGGTTCCTATCGGTTCGGAGAAGACTGATGGAAAGATAGGTCAATTTCGGACTTTCCTTTACAAAATCTTCAATTCTCAGTCTGCTCCCGGGGTGGGATTTTTTCATCCCGAACCTACCGAAAACAATATACATATTTTAAAATATTATTATATATATTATTTTATACAATAATTATAATTAATTATATAATTTTCATTTAATCTATCATCATTGACAATATAAAATGTTAAGTATGCAATTACTAATATATTATCATTTAACTAATGTCTTATATCAATTAACTAACATATCACCACTAACTAATTACTAATATCTACATCTAATTAAAGTTATTAGATAAATTTTTTGTAAAATACCTAAGTTATTAAATAAATAAATAAAAACATTTGGTATTGGGTGGGACCGACCGGACCAAATGGTTCCGGTCTGGTCCAATCTATTAGCTAGGGAATTCGGTCCCATCTAGGGTGGAAAAATACTGGACCGAAGGGGTTCGGTCGGGTCCCAAAACTCCATTTGGACCGATCGGACCGCACTGAATTCACTCCTAATCTAAATGACTCCTTCCTTAACAGACTATCACGCGTACTTAACCAACCAAACAGACCATAACAGTTAATCCCAGATGCATTATTAATATATATTGTACAACTTTCCAACTTAAGATGGGTGAATGTTATGATATTGAGAAAGATAAAGGCTGAAACAAATTAGTATCTAACCAATACTAAAATTTGTGGATCAATAGTTTAATCTTTAACAATTGAGAGTGCTAGGATTGTTGGATATCAATTTAGTTAAGCATTTAACCCTCATATCATAACATTATTATTAAAGATTCAACTATTAAAAATCTTAAAACTATTAGATAATTTCGTTAAGCATTTAACAGATAATAAGTCAAAGCGCTCCCCAGCTTGAACATAACTGGAGAAGATTAGAAGTAGACAACTTTTCTCTCATATGCAAACCCAGAAATCCTAAAATGCCAACTTCAAAGGCCACTTATCCTGGAAAACCAAATCAAAATTCTGAAAAACAGTCGAGAAACTGTAAATATTGAACTGCCACATCTAATCTAAGAAATCCCTCATTTCAAAGGATGGCTTTCAAATTCAGATGCCAGAGCAAAACCAGAACTCCACGATTGTTATGTACGAAACCGACAAAATGATTGCATGTTCGACTTTATGTGTATTCCAAACAGAAAAGCTGGTCGCTCATGTTCTCATGAAGCTGGTTAGATCGATATCATGCAGATGAAAATGAATATCATGGCCTAGAGTGAGAAAAAAGAAAGAGAGAAAAGCGAATAACCATTCAATATATCAAACAAAAAGACGTCATGATTTCTCGGGTTACAATACGCTCGAAAGGACAGACATACCTGCTAAGACCAGGGGGTTGCAGTGGGAATAACTTTCAGAGAAAGATTTCAGTAAAACTACTGAAAATAAAATCTCCAAAGAAACACACCAGATTACACCATATTACCATATGGATCGTGGGAAACCTTCTTTAACACAAACATCAGACAAAGCGGGGTTAAGTACCATCAAAAAACCCTAAAAATATCAACCGGCACGGGTTAGAATGAAAATTCAAACCTACAAACAACAGAAGCTGCAGTTTCAATCAGTACATCTAACAGTGATTATAGCAAACTAATTTTCGAAGTAATCGATGACTATGAGTTACCTTCATTATTGGCACCAAAATTGAGGGCATAGTCTTCAGTAACCTGTTAGTATTAGCCATTTATTGCCGCTGCAGCATCATCAAGATTCCCAGATCACAGGCCATACGGAATAAAGCGAGGGAATACCCCGAAAAGGCCCTCAAAACGATTGTGAATCTTGATGATGCTCCATCCGCAAACAATTGCTGTTGGTCTTTAGAACCTCGTCATCATTTTTAGCCCATGCAAGAGATAGAATAGGAAGGACGAACATCCTAACCCTAACCCTAAATCTCATGCCTATACAAAAAAGTTAAGGAAAAAATTTCACGCAGAAGTGATAAAGCTTCAAAAAGTTCATACGCCCATATCTTGGTCTATGATTTATGTAGAATATTTGTTTATATTGAACAATAATATTCTGCGTATGCATAAACTCCTAAAGATGTAAAAAGAACTAGTGGAAGGAAAAGATTCTCAGGAAAGGGAGAGAAGGGGGAGAGATGGAGAAGTGCTGAGGGATCAAGAGAGTTGGATGGTGTTATATTTATAGAGTTTCAATGAAGGAAGGGAAGGAATGAGCAATGAATAAGAGAGAGGAAGACTGTTTGGTGACGGAGAGATCTGTGGAAAAGAGAGAGATGGGTGTGCCCAGAACAGTTATCCGTCGTAATCCAAGGTAACAAATTTATCAGAAACTAGCAGTCTAGCAGAATTGGGAACCCGAAAATTTACCCCTTTTTTTTTTTTTTTTTTGACAACAAGAAAATTTACCCATTGATGTAGTCGTGACATCTATATTTAGAGGACATGTTGCGTCCTCCACAAGCATTTTTAAGTGGGAGGCGACTGGGAGGAATTGACAGGGCCCTGAGCAGGCCTGCCGATTATCACAGGGGTACATATCACGGCCCCCCTCTTAGGGTTTCGGATTCTTTTGATCCCTCTTTTGCCACTTTCTATTCCAAACAAGTTTTAGGAGAAGCCTTTAATTTGCCAGTTTATGGCCTTGTGTGTGCTTTTTAAAAAAACAAAAAACAAAAACAAAAACAAAAATTAAAATCTGATGTTTAATACAAGCTGCCAACCTTTTATTGCTTCCAACGATCATATCATGTACTTTATTTCGCGAAAAGTTGATTATATCATTTAGTATAAAACATGAAGAATTTCCATCATCGTATTAATTTACAAAAGCACTAGATTAAAATAATATGACTATTTCAAATTTTGCAATAAATAAGCACAATTAATTTCAATTAAATTTAGTGTATATGTGTGTGTTTGTGTGTCAAATAAATATCTTTGCTCTTCCTCCAGTCTTATATATAATTGGCCTCTCAATTTTCTTTTTCTTATAATTAAGCTCAATTGCGCTAAACCAACATTAGTTCTTGTTGTGCTATGTGTGGCAGTTATGATGAATAGTATGAGAAAGAGAAAATAAGAAAATACACAAATTTAACGTAGTTCAGCAGTGTACCTATATCCACAGGAGTGGGGGCCGCTTCTCTCCACTCGGTACGCTACACTCCCCTTACTTCACTCTCGGCATCAGTCTACTTTCTCAATATACATGTTCCACTCAATATGAGCCATATACTACAACAGTTCTCATGCTTCGACATAAGCAATATTATACGTATGATAAGTCTTTGAGATATCTAGTTCGCGCGTTAATTATACAGGTAGCTAGCTAGGTTCCTTTGCATGAATTAGTACACATACATATTAATATATCATATATACTTCCGAGCTTGATCACTCGGCCACTACTTATGCACAAAGTGTAATTTACTGATAATCCAATATAATGGAACTCAGCCAATTATATTGTCCATGGCAATCATGAGCCTCTCCCTCTGGCCCTCCATCTTAGGCAAGCTTCTTGATTTCTTAATTAATTTCCTGGTGAGATGCTTGCAGCTGGTTGTTGTTGGGACGTCGGCCGATTTATGTTCATGTTTACATTGTTTCGTTAGTAATTGGCATATTCTTCTCTCTTTTTTAAGCTTTTGGGATATCTACATGAGCTCTTCGGACAGGTACCTGGCCTACTAATCGATCTCTTGCTATGTGAAGTCCAGAATTCCAATTAGTTGAAAACACTGAGCACCCCATGCATGAGTTAGCCATTAAAACTATTCGGACAATTAAAGTTTAGTCTTGAAGTAAAACGCTTTAATTGTCTTTTTCAAACATTGTTAATTTGTTACTATAGTAATAATTAATTTACAAAAGAATCTAGTCTATACATAATGTCAACAGTATAGATGAGGATATACATGATGTCAACACCAATTTGTAATTACTTGTAGTGTCTATATATATATATATATATATATATATATCAGTTGTGGTATATAGTACTTAATGTAACATATCGTGTCATTACCAATTTCTAGTTGCAAGATTATAAATCATCAAAAAAAATTTGCATCTTTATTTAGTTTAAGTTTAATTATCATATATATATACAAAATACCTCTTCGAGATCAGAATTAAGCGATCATGGCTAGGTCCCCGCACAACAGGGGAAACTTCCCGCGCGCAAATAGTGAATCTATATATAATGGGGATCTACTTATGAGCAACAACTCGGCGCCTCATGGTAACGTCACCCCTTGTTGGTGGCTTTTCAGAGGGGGAAAACACTATCATCTTGATCTGTAAAATGAGATTGCTATTAAAGTAAGTGCCATGGAGATTTCATATATAATATATAGAATTAAAAGCAGTCAATATAATGAGTGATGTAACATGCTACGGGACATACAAATAACTGATCATTCTTATAAGTGAGGACCATCTTATCAGTACCTAACTAATTTATTAAAATTTAATAATTCTTCCGAATATCTAATTAAATGAATTGGCTAGATCAAAACTCAAGTTGAATTATTACCGAACGACCTAAGTAGCGACACAAATGCATGTGCCATTATTTAAACGTTTTTTTTTCTGAGCCCATAATTTAAAAGTTGAAAACATATGCTTCGGCTATATATATGATTTTCACATACATGCATGCTTAAATGCACCGACACGTTAACCCACGGCGTATCTTTCCAAGTTTCTCATTAATCATGTGAACCACCCCATAGCTAGAATGAGAAAAGGAGGAAAATGACAAGCGAAAATCTCGCCCAATTGTTTTCGGCCATGCATACCGAACATGTACCAATATCCAAGCTGCCAAGTACTGCATGCACAGGCGTAAATAATGGTCGATCGTATAGAAGTACTAGCTGGTACTGGGTAAATACTGAAAACACAACTATCACAGAATACTTTGTTTAATTAGTCATTTGAATCGAGAAGGCGAGCGAATCGAGTACATGGTGCTTAGAAAATCAATTTTTTTTTCTTTTAAAAGGAGTTTTAGGGATTGCCCAATGACTCCTCCTTTGAACCCCAGTTTAGACTGGTGACGCAAGATTCTTCAAGGACATTAGATTTTACTCGTAACCCCAAGACCAGGCCAGAGCCAGTGCCAGAGGTAGAGAACTTGATGTGACATTGATGTGCCTGAATTTGTACGGAATGGATGGAAGAGTGACAGCGTACAACGCGGAGACATGGATCCAATAGTGACGATCCCATCACAGTTTTCCACACGCGCGGATGCTCATCCTCCTCGTACCATATATCTGCTTATTCTCAGATCTTACTCACCAGGTAATTGTGTGCAACTTGTACCTTGTGCGGTTAGGTTAATAAGTCGGATGACATAAAAATTAAACATTAAATAAAATATTATTATAATATTATTTTTAATATTGTTATTATTTTAAGATTAAAAAAATTATAATAATAACATAAAATAATTTTATTATATTAACGAGCCTTATTAAAAAACTTTTCTAGACTCCATGCGTATTTTCTTTTCTTTATATTGAAATCACTAATAAAAATTAGATTTTGGAAAAGTGTCTCGTTGTGCATTTATATGGCCCCTTTTTTTAATTTTTTTTTTAAAAACTGTTGAATTTGAATGGACATAAAACCAGTCATGGTTCGTTAACATAAATTTTGATGATAATACGATCAGTCAATTGGCTCTTAATTTGCAGGAGTCTGTACAGAAAGGAGAGTACGTACTAGGGTTTGAGCCAGGCAAGAAACATCGGGTAGGGACTAGGGAATTGTTCCTAGGGAGGACACCCTCTTAACCTTTTTGGTTAATAGCCCACCACCACAAAACGTAAATAAGGAAACTTTGATTTCCAACGCTCCGTTAATTCTTTATGTTGTTGGTCAATAGGTCATGATCCGATGGGGTGTGGGATCTGTAAGTTTTAAACACTTTTATTGGGCGGATTAGCCAAGAAAAAACAGAGAGAAAACCCAAAAAAATAATAAATAAATAAATAAATCTCTTGGGATAAATTTTCAGATCTCCCAGCTTATCAAACAAATGCACGTACCATGCAGACCGGAAGGTCGGGAGAGCCATTCAGTTTGTTGGCTTTCTCCACGTACGTACAGCAAACAGCAATCTAGCAATATATATGGCTAGGAGATCACTTAGCCAGAATGTCAAAGGGCCCAACCTATTCTATTCGTTGACCTATCTACTAGCAGGCAGCAGCTGTTCATTCCAGATGCAATATTCCGCAATATTCCATTGTACAGTAAATTAGATGAAAGGAAATTGCTAGTGCTACTTGAGTTTGTCCTTCATCTTGATGGTACATGTATTTAAATTTTTTTTTTAATTTTTTTAACTTAATTATTCAGAAAGTGATTTTTAATATATTAATTTTTTTTATATTTTTTACAAATATTTAAAAAAATATAGGGGAAAAAAAAAAACTTTATGCTAGCGAGCACCCAACGATTAATGCTGGGTTCGCACGCTAGCACGACTCTAAATGAAAAATCGAGGAACGAAACTACGTACAACCAAACCAGAAAATGATGCATGGTGTTTACATCAGGAGTTAAAGACAAAAATAGGGCGCTTCGAGCTAGCTAGCTGCAAAGTTGATAGTGCTTTCATCGCAGGCCAGCTTTAATTCGTAGGGAACGTTGCAAGAACCACCTGTAAAGCCACCTTTTCAACTTGGCACTACAGCATGACGCCATATCAATTAAAAGAGCGTCGTCTCCTCATTAATATTGAGCATCAACGACTATTTATTTGTCGCTAATCGATCAATGGTGGGTCGATAATCCTTCTATGTCTTATATCAAAGTTACCTAAGATAATGTTATTTACACAAGCACTTCGTGTAAATAACACTGTTTTATTTCCCAAGTGCAGATAGCTACTACCATCTTCAATATTCTGTAGGAATTTAAGCATTGTCGGTTCCGATAACAATAACAATCCCAGCTCAAATCAAGAGACTTATTACTAAGAAATTGTTTGATTGTTACTTCCATTCTCCCTTCCTGGGTCTGCTGTCAAATCGCACTTTCTTTTTATTTTATGAAACTTTGTTTAAAAAATAATAGAAAACTTTGGAAAGATGGTGACTTGGATCGTCCACCTCTCAATAATACGATCACATGCATGCTTCCACGTCGATGCGAAAACAAAAAAGGAATCCATTATGATTCTGGCTTCGGTGTCAGGATACATCATGCCACCGTGTCCGGTTCTTACTGTAGATCGGTCAATTATAATTAAGCTCCTCTTAGCTCTGCTCATACAAGCGTCACAGACACATACACGTGAAGTGAGACTGAACAGTAGAAACATGGTAGTAGTACTGTTATTTCCATTGATTTGCCGATAGATTTTCTTTTCACAAAAAGTGGGGACTACGTGCTTTTTCCTTTCCATGCTACGACGTCGTTGTCTTTCTTTCAAACAACTCATTATGGGCAATAATATATCCTTTCCTTATACTTAAAAGCATCTATCGCCCAATGAACAATAATGATGAACAGTATACTTATTTTACGCTTTTCTTCTTTGTCACTCTCTATATCCTCAAGCCAATATTCTTCACAAAATACCACAACAAATCACAAAATCACTACAACAAATCACACAATCATCACAAAAATATCACAAAATTATTACACAAAATCACAACAACAGATCACAAAATCACAATAAGCACAAACCAAACTCACCGAAATCATCTCAAAATCACCGTAGGATGATCACAAACTCACCATAAATCATCCTAATTCTACAAAATTTACAAATTTACAAAATCACAAAATGGGAGAGGTAGAGGGATGGGCATGGAGGAGCAGGGGAGGTGCCGTAGAAGGCTGGTGGTGGCGTTGTGGGCTGTAAGCAGCGGATCTAGGCCGTCGTGGTGGTGCAGTGGCAGGGGCTTGGCTAACGGCAGCGCTACGAGGAGAAACTCGCGCGTGTAGAGACGCTGCGTGGTGGGGCTAGGGAGGAGTTACGGGTGGTAAGTTTCATGGAAGTGGTCCACAGCGTGAAGGGGACTCGGTGGTGGTACTTGGTGGAGCAGGGGCTGAGTCGCGGTGGTGCAAGGGTGGAAAACCCGTGCGTTGAGACCCATTTCAGGTTGCTCGCGTGCGGCTATGTGAGGAGCTGCCAAGGGGCTTCGACGGTGGAGTTTGGTCGAAGGCGTGAGGGGAAGCCAGTGATGCGGTCGATGACACCGCACGGTGACGCACAACTGCTTGAGGGAGGAAATCAGGTGAGAGAGAGGGAAGACGTGGCTGCGCGAAAGGAGAAAGAGGGAGAAAGGGAAAGTGAGAGGGAAAAAAGAAAGTTTTTGGGATTTAAATCCAACCCTTCATCATAAGTCTCCAAATTTGATCCAATGTTGAAAATTTAAATACTAATTTAAATCAATTTAAAATAGATAATTAACATATAAATATCATATCATAAATAAATTATCAAATTTAATTTATAAAATACTAATATTTTATCATTAAATAAATGATGAAATTTTGTTAAATATTTTTAAAAAAGTAAAATTATATAAATAATTAGAGTTATAACATAATTTAAATATGATAATATTCTTAATTAACTAAATTAGGCAAACGACCCTTACCTACTACTAGTATATATTATATATATTTATATTTATATTTATATCAAAATAGGTAGATGTATTTTTCTCGTTTCTCATAAAAAGTTAATGTTTGTGTAAAGTTTCTTACGAGATAACGTCACGTAATAAAACAAGAATATCAGTGCATGCATCGTCCATATAGTAAGAAAAACTCCGGCGTTTATTGGTTCATCAAGCAACCCACGCGAACGAGAAAGTCATGTCTGGCTGCATAAAACTTAGAAAAAATAGTTGGGGGGGGGGGGGGGGGGGGGGGGGGGGGTGGGGGTGGGTGCGTGGGGAACGTGAGCTGCAGGTCAAATTAATTAGGTGGATCTAAATTGCGCCCTACTCGATAATTAATTTCACAACATTGTAACACTGTAAGGGCATTATTAACGTTGAACATGTTTTGTTGCACTGGCATTTTGTTGAAACTTGAAACAAGTGAGCCCTACGTACGTGGGCGGCAGGCTAAGAGCTCTGAACCGGTTTGTCCCAAAAAAAAAAAAAAAAAAAATCCCTGAAATTTCGGTGACAGTTCTTCACTATCCAACGGATGTCACGCTACATTAATCAGTGGTTTAATTACCAGAAATGGAACGAATGGAAATCCCAATTAACGTCCAAGGCCGACTGATCATGATCTTATAGTTCTGTGTCCGCCGCCCCAGCTTTCATCTACTTACACGCCATCTCATTTCTTTCGGTCAGTAGTTTGACCCTCTTTTCTTTTTGTTCCACGACAGTTGTTTTATTAATTATCATCAAATGGTGACTGTATTATTGTATCCAATTAGAACCTTGTCTTGGACAAGGTCAACTTTATCCTGGATTTGTCAGTTTGGGCGTTTGATTGTAAATTGCAACTTAACAAAGCATCAAGCGCCAAATATAGAACCTAGTCTTTTGGTTTTTGATACCTGCTTTTTTATCTTTATACTTATTTTTAATTCCAGTTATCTGGTTGTGATCATGATTTTCATCCACTAAAAATAAGAGCTATTAATAAAATTAGATACCTTCTTCTTCTTAAAAAAAAAAAAAAACACCAAATGTGTACCCACATCGGTAGCATTAATAATGGCAGAATTATAAGACATTTTAGGAAATCGCATCCGTTGAGAGGTGAGATCAACATGTTGCAATTAGGGCTTTACTTGGGGAATCTGATCGACTGAAGCTCATGTGGTTGTGACTAACAGTAGTCTGTGGGGGCAATGTTTTAACGAGTTAAACAAGTCCAGGAATGCATATTTAAGATTCCCATGTGTATAGGTCCTCTTCTCCACACATCCATTGAAGTATAGTTGGGTGCTTGATATTCTCTGCCTCTCTCCCAGATCAGTGTTAGCTAAAACAGTGTCGTTGGTTCAATGATGATGCCATGATGCATGCAGGGCAGGCAAGGGCGGCTATGATTCTGAAAGCTCAACTCTCCGTGGCCCTGCATTTTCTTCCATCTTCATGTGATGAGAATGATATGACCCCATTAACTAAACTCGTCCAAGAAAAAAAAATTAGTCTTTAACATGTCAATTATTTGGTGTCGACTCTGTCTCTCTCTGATCTCTCTCTGAAGAGCCAAGTAAATTAAAGCAACTATGAAAGTTGGACAAGCGGAGTTAGTGATAAAAATTTGCAAGTACCGAATCGATTATAGTTAACTTCAATTATAGAAAAAGCCAAAGTTAATTTATTTTCTTGGACTAATATTCCCTTTTGAGCTAATTGGGTCATGACACGTGCTCAAGAATATTATCGACTCTCTGGCCCGCTTTCAACATCACTATATTAATGAGATATGTATTAACTAGGAATTTTAAACCTACGCAACTCCGGTGATCCTAAAACTTGCCTAGTTTTAGGCAAGTCATGTTTGTCGAGAAGCTCCTGATATAGACTAGCTTCGAATTTTATCCTAATCACCTGTCACTCACGCCAGACGTGGACAGAGAGAGAGAGGACCCACAAATCCTACATCCCAGGTGTTGTGTCAAGGAAAAAAAAAAAAGAAAAAAAGCACACGTACGGACTATAAATTCTTTAATGTCTGAAGAGTAATGTTTCTAGCATTAAGTTGCAAATCAATTGGACAAAAATGAAGTATGTTAGAAAAATATGTAAGATGGGGAACGAAAAAGTCTGGTGTTAAATAATCAGTTCTCTCGAACACTTGAATTAATAGGAAAGAAATAAATTTTACTTGATTTTTATTCTCTATCCTCAAGTGGTTTATATTTTGGGGCAATGGCTGAACGGGTGAGGTTGCAATGTGGGTGTACTATATATAATTGCGTAGAGGGTGGCTGCAGGTAAGATGTTTGACAAAAAGACGCAGAGAATCATTAATGAGTAAGAAAGGGCAAAAAAAATGGATGACAATCACTTCGGGGGGAAAATAACATTTATCATGTTCGAAGGTGAAATATGCATGAGCAAGAATGCTCTAATACCATAAAATACTTGATAATGCCATTGAATTATAATCTAAGTCAAACTCTATCGGATATTCCCAATTGAACCGTTGCTTATAGATGTAATCATCCCATGCTTATTATTATTTTTTATTTTTTATACAATCCCATGCTTATTTTATTGACACGCTTCGGAGAGATATCAGACCATAGCTAATAGCATGCCTCGACATTATTGGGCTTATAAATGCAAGGGCCCAAAATTTATGTGTGCGCCCATTAGTTTCTGGGCTGCCTTTATGGACACCACCATTTACCATTTAAAATCCGACCCACAGATATAGTCTTTAACAAATTAATCTTCAAATAATTTTTTTTTTCTTGATAATTTGACCATAGGTTAGCAAAAATATTAAGAATATAGTCTCCATTAAGGGGCACAAAATCTTGATCTCATTTTCAATCATTGTAGAGGATTATATATCCTAATGTCTGAGTCCATTTCGGTTAGGACCTCAACTAGAAAAACATAAGGAGTTTCCTTCAATCGGCAGCTGCAACAAACTTTATGCATTCATATTGTCATGTGCGACACATCTCATGTTATCGAATCAAATATATATATTGCTACCCCTTCCAGTAAACATGGCGTGCTTTATGGAAGCATTTCTGGCTTTTGCAATTCTAATCAATTTTTTATAGAAAGAGTCACGACATTTTTTTTTAATAATTTGAACTTTAATTTACTCTATGCATCATAGCAGTAGTCTAGGCTTTTTAGCTAGCCAAAACTATGCGCCGGAAAAGTGATGAGCAGTATATCACTGGCTTTGGAACTTTCAACTTTCAGTTCACTGGAATTCATGAAGTTTCTGTGATGAGAATACTACCAAGTACTGACTCATGTATAAGCTCTGCTGAATTAAGCACAAAAGGAAAAGTGATGAGCCAGTATAATATCATTAGTGTCTGGAACTATATGATGATTAATTTGAGCGCAAAGGAAATTGAGCAACTAATTATATATATATATATATATATATATATATATATATATATATTCGCTCGTAGAAGAAGACTCCGAATGTTCATGAACGCATGGAAACGATCATTGACATCATGAAGATTGGTCAAGCGCTCATGAAATCAGTAAAAACCCGGCCTCAACTAAGAGAAGACCATGATTCCTTGGTAGAACTCAGGAATTATGAATACATATAATGTCTCTCGATTTGGCCATGTTTTGACAACAAAATGCACGATATTGGGTTTTTATCGATTATTCCATTATCTTTGTTAGAGACAGTCTGAGAAAGACACAAATTAAATGTCCTAATTTAATTATTGGTCTTTCGTTCGACCAAGAAATCAAATAATGTTCAGACCTAGAAGCAAATGGGTAGCATCCAGACATCTCCGGTAGTTACTTGTCGCTCCAAATATATAATATATATATATATATATATATATATGTAATAAGCAAAGATATGGATCAGAATATTGATACATCTCCCGTCCTGCTTAACGGCACTCTCTAGATCTCTCAAGAAGAACCATTTTGAGGTTGACTTGTTTTTCCAGGGTTGTTGGCACATGAACTCTAACTACTACTCGGTTTGTAAACAACACCCCTAGTTTGAAATTAAGTTCAGAACGAAACATCGCTCACATGCGGGCATGTGATAGTTTCACCCTCAAAGAATGGTGAAATTGACCAGTCATTATGGTTGAAAGTTGCAATGTAATTGCAGATATCTAACGAGTGGACCTATGCATATGCCAGGGCGGCATATTAATTAAGAGACTGACTGACTGAAGTATATATAGTAGTACTGCTACAATTAATTAGTTCCATTCAGGCTATCTGACAAAGCAGTAATTTTCTAATTAATTTTTCTTTTCCCTTTTCGTAAGCAGACAAACAGGTTGTTGTACGTAACACTCGGATCAGTAAGTTCAAGCATCAAGATCACCAGGAGTTCTAGATTTTCGTGGTTATTGAGAAATGTTTTTGGAAGGGGTGAGGCAAAACTCCACTAAAAGCCCCATAGGACATGATTAAAGGGGAACAACACAAGAGCAAAGCAAAATGAAAGCCATTAAAAACGCTTTCGTGTTATGAAAATAAAGCTTCCTTAACAACGCGCGCACACATATAGAGGACAACAGCATAGGGTAATTTATTAGTTGGTGAACTAATTTTAAAGAAGAGAAGAGCCACATCTCTACGCCTGCATTAAGAGCAATGTTTGTGGTCCCAAACTCTGCATTAGAAAGTCCAAGAAACGTAAAAGGGCGACGACCGAGTAGGACAAAATGTCTTAATAAGATATCAAAGCATGATTAAGCATAATTAAAAGACAAATGCTTAACCACTCCCATGATCCCAGATACCGTCTCTTCATTACTTAAATGTGCTATTTTTTTTTTTTCCCTTCTTTATTTGGCACCAAAAAGCTAAAGCAGATCAAGTTCTACTGCAACATGCAGTTTTGCATCGAAAGGAAAAACAAAACAAACAAAGATACCATAGAATTCAACGCAGGAAAGGAAGATAAACATTTTTAGAGCAAATGTTCCCTGTCCCAAGAACACGGAGGGCTGAAAAGGTAAATGTGCCTCATTTTGCGTTTGTGTTCTATATCCCATAATCCAAACGTAACGGAAGAGTCAATGATTGATGATGCCTTAGCGCCATGATTGAATTCGAATCTAGTTAATGGAGGGTTGTCTTGGTAATACTTAATTAATAGTATAGACTCCGAATAATTAAGAGACTAGATAGTTATATATATATATATATATATATATATATATATATATAAGGAAAGCTTAAAACCCAATTTCTTGTGAAATGTTTTATTATACCCTTCAATAAAAAAGGGACACGTAAGTGGTCTACGTTTATTTATGGTGGAACCTTTGGCTCTCTCTCTTTTTCCTAAAGCCACTTTAATCTCTATCTTTCTCTAGGGCTGAGCATCAACAATATTCAAGTCGGAGTGCCCAACCTCCTACCCAGATTTCGACTCAGATTTTGACTTTGTCAGAGGTTGAATTCGACCTCCAACTCCAATTCATATAGTCTCCGATCCGACTCCAACTTCGACTTGTCGGAGCAGAGTCGGATTCGGGCTTTTTTATTGAGCTTTTTTTCTTAGCTTATTTGAAATTTCAATTTGACAATTTTGGACTCTCACTAATTGAATTTGAGCTTTTAGATTTCAATTTTTTTAAAAAATATTTTTTTAATTTCAATTTTATTAAAACATAACCAAAACTAAAAAAATAAATCATTGTACAAATTAATGTTATTATATGTTAATATTTATACATTAGTATTACATGTTATTATACATTGATTGTTATACATTACCAAGTACATGTTATTATACTTTAGTTATTATATATTAGTATTACATGTTATATAAATTTATATATTTATGTTAATACATAATACATTAGTATTAAATGTTACTATAGATTAGTTATTATATAATTAGTATTACATGTTATAATACATTAGTGCTTATACATTAATTTTATTATTCATTAGTGTTACATGATAGTAATAGTTAATAGTATGGCGTTTACATATATTAAACTATTATTAGTCAATTTATTATATTATTGAATTTAATTAACAATATAAGTTATAGTTGTATATATATATATGATTAATATATAAAAAATATATATATTTTTATAAAATATGTACAATATCGAAGTTGAAGTCGGAGTCAGAGTCAGTACATCGCCACCTCTGACTCCGACTTCGACTTATCAGAGTTAGACTGGAGCCGGAGCAGAGGCAGAGGCAGAGTCAGATTTTTGCTCAGCCCTACCTTTCTTCACCCCAACTCTCCTCTCCCTTATCATCAGTACTCACACACTCTCTCATCTTAGACCCGTCACCTTTCTTTCCATACCAGATTTTATTCCACATGACATCTGATCTCCCAATTTCTTCTTCCTTGATGGAGCTTGAAGTGTGAACATAAAGGAAAACTTTCTTTCTACTCAATCTATCAGGACCCTTCCTCGTAGAGCTGCTTTAAGATTATTTATGGAGAACACCAGCTAGTGGACTCATAAAAATTAGTTGTATTGGTAAGGGTTATATGACAGTTTAAATAAAATAAAAATTCAACTGAAAACCTTGATTATCAAGAGAGATCTTAACCCAAATAACCATTTTCTAACTAAATAACATTTCAAATCCCGGCAACCAATAGTATTATAATATATTGCGTAAATTGCTTCACCCAGGGGCGGAACTATGTTGTAGATTGGGGGGGCGGTAGCCCCCCAAGGATTTTAAAAATTAGTCTTATATATTATATAATTTTAATTTTAAGTGTAAATATTCTTAAAATATTTAAGATTGCCCTCCCAACACTCAAACACAAAGTATATCACTCAAATATCTTTAAGTCCATTAACATAATAGTCTTGATTTGACATCTCTATCTCTCTTTCTTTGCCTTTGGTGTACATTGTGCAGTTTGTTTAGTTTCATATCAATGATAGTATATAAGTTTTTATTGTCTTTCTGAGCATACATATATAGTAACACGATTTTTTTATTTTTTATTTTTCATTTGGGCCATTCTCGACTTCATTAAATTTCTTGTCTATCACTTATACACAATCTTCCTTTACAACCTTTGAGATGTTTTTAAGGTACCACATATTAATCAGTTAACTAGCTAGAAGTTTTAAGAGAGTTTATATAATAGTTAAAACAAATCTGGAAGATTTTTGCATATGAGAGGTAGCAAATTTATCTAGTTAGATGATTGATGAGACGTTTCTAGAGAGATAGAGAGTATGTGAAGAATTTATTAGTTATTTACATGCTTTTTTTTATTCACTTATTAATAGTAATACAATTATACAATAAAAAATCTAACGACTTTTATATTATTAGATACTTTTTCAGGTTTATTCTTAATCTATAAATTTTTCTTAAAGTTTAGAAAAATATGAGTAAATCGAGAAAAATTATATAATTTTATGATGTATGATTATTTTTTTATATAGTCACGTGTAAAAAGTATATATTACTTATGCTGACACATACTGCACACTTTACCAATCGCCCCAATACACTAAATCCTAGTTCCGCCTTTGGCTTCACCCAATAATGAATTTGTTAGAGACCCTTTTTTGTTACAGTTTTCAAATAGAGATGAAGATTTGGATAGACACTAAGCAAGTCTCGTTCTCAATAAAGTATGTTTTGGTTTCACTTGTTGAATAAGAAGCTGTACGAAAGCAATAAAAGAAAATTGCAGACGCGAAGAGATGGAAAGCTTTTACTTGCTCAACCTTGGACGAAGAGGCTGGAGGTACCAATCAAGAAACAAAGATGGCGCTTTATAGATGTGAATGTTGAGATAATCAAAGATATTCCACACATCTTGATCTCTCCTTGTTCGCCCTTCTAAGGAGTGAGAGAGAGACGGGAGAAAATCTTACCTTCGTCGAGGAGAGAGAGACAACGGGGAGAACTGCATTTCATTTATTTAAGTATATCCGGTTCTTTAATTCATAGATTGCGTACGTGTCACTCTTCTATTGAAGGGTGTAAACTTTATATGCACACCGCTTTCGGTCTCTAGCGCCTCTCTCTAAATTTTACTGATTTCCCCGTTTTTGGTCCACGTAAACTGATTTAGGTTTGTAGTATATTGGAAAATTGACCGTTTGAGTGGATATGTAGATGTTCGTGGTCGATTGGATGGAACTTGATAAAATTTGAACTCCCATGCCAGCAATATGCAGGAAATCAATGGATCAAGAAAGATAGGTAAAGAGGTTCAGAGAGACAAGAAAAAGAATGAAGTGTGTCTGTATACTTTCCGTACTAACTTGTTTCTGTGTACAAGTCGTGTATTTCTATAACCACTAGCTAACAGAACTTGCTGATTGTAATACTCGAGACATACGTACTAACCCTGTTTTCCCATGAGAGTGGTCGTCTTGAATTTCCATATATGCTATATATAATCAACATTAGTGGGGATGGAAAATAGAATATCGTTCACTCTTTTTGTGGACGAAATGCATGCAGCTAATAAAACCAAAAGAGACACGTGGAGATGCACTTTTAAACCAGAGAAGGTAAACACCATACGTAGATTACGCGTCGCAGACGTTTAAGGTCAGTTCTCGATATCCATGGTACGTGGTCTCTGGGATTTTTGCCCTCTGAGAATGGGAAGGAAATAGTCATGTCTATGGATTGTTGTCTAAATGCGTTTAACATAGCCAATGGGTAAACCTGGACACGTGAACCATGCGGATGTTTTTCTGGCCGTGAGAGCTGTGAGACTTATACATTCTCTGTAGTCTGTATACAGATTAAAGCCTAGTAGCAGGAAGGAAATGGAAACACGCACGCTTTCAGGCTTTCAGCTCAAACTACATACGCTCATTTAAAAAAAAAACACTGATTACGTACACTGTGTTCGTAGTAGATCTCTCTCTCTCTCACAGATGGTTGACCAAAAGAAAAAACAGCAAGGACTTTTGGTCTGAGGGACCGGAGACACAGAGCTTCCCTTGTGCCGACTGACACGTGTGCAAAGGGACAGAAAGCAACCCAAAATTTAACCTACTCCACGATGCATGCATGATACAATGTGCACCATGTGATCCTCACTAACGTTTTCTGATGCCATCTCTCTCTCTCTCTCTCTCTCTCTCTCTCTCTCTCTCTCTCTCTCTCTCCCGTTATTCCTTTTTCACCTCGATCCTTATCAACTTTAGCGAGTTTGTAACAATTTTTCGTTTTTTGTCTTTTTCTTTTCTCTACGGTTTTCTGATTTGGACATTCGTAGAATATTGTTAAAGCAACCCAATCTATCTTTTTTTTTTTTTTTTTTTTAAGGACCCAATCTATCTTTTTTTTATCGATTTATGTTTTTAAAAATTAAATTATCACTTTTCATGGTATCGATTACACCATCTTAAAAAATACGCCTAATATGAAAGTAGAAAATAATATTTAGAGAATTTTTATCAGTTTAAACTTGAAATAAATTAAAAGTGTTTCGTTAAAAAAATAAAACAGAGAGAAAGAAGAAAAAAGAGTCTTGCTGGTCCATAAAGAGCGTGGGACGAGCATGGAACGTAGAGAATATTGGCGTTGTTTCACATGGCCAGTGAACGTGCATTAAATTTGACTCTTACACAAACTTGTTATTTTTCAAAGGAGTCAAAGTTGCACCCGTGCAAAAGGTGTACAAGTACAACTTTTTCTTTTTCTTTTTTTAACTTCCACGTGCATAACTGGACCACAATGGTAAATCTATCTGAATGACGGTCCATGGCCTTAAAAAAAAAGAAAAAGAAAGGATCAACTTCAAATTTCCGTTTGAATGTAGTGAATTCCGATTAGATCAGTTGGATATCAATTCATTTAAAACTTTTTTTTTAAAGAAAATTATCATCATTCATTCATCAGATAAATTTATATTTATTATCAGATACATTTAAAAATATTTTCATATTAAACATGACATCATAAACTAAAATAATATATTTGAAGCTCTCTCAGTACATTATTTCTTTTTGAGATTAGTCTGGTCTTCATTATTGTTAATATTTTTTACAGACAAATGTCAAAGAAAAAATACTATCTGTCTAAACAAAGACTCAACATCGCCTTTCATAGAAAGAGAGGTCTCAACGTTTGCAAAAAAAGGTCCGAAAGACGGACTATTTTTTATTTTAATTAATAATAAGAAAATCAAAAAAGAAAACAGTAAGATAGATGCGAAAATTGATAGATTACATGCAGTTTAGACCAATTTTGATAGACTTCATAATCTGTATCAGTCTGTGAAGGTAACACACTCGGTGGACAAGTTGGATTAAGAGAAGAAGGGGAGAATGAGAGGGAGGAGGAAGCTGATGTCCCTCTCCTTTCGACAAAAATAAAATCCCAAACCCTTAATTTTTTACTAGAGGGAGATGGATAAGGAGGTGCTGTGATTTTTTCTTTCTTCTTATGTAGTGGTAGTTAATTCATTTAAACCTTGACAGAAAAATTGGAGAGTATTTTCATTTAAACCTTGATCATGAAAGCTTAAAAAAATCTAACATATTATCTAATAAAAACAGAACTAATATATGCATACGCAAACTTGTGGCCTTGCAGTTTGTTTGTTTTTTTTGCATGTATTTATTTATGAGAAAGATTATTTTGTCACTCTACTTTAACCGTTCTACTTGATCACTGGTTAAAAATTATTTTTTTACTTAATGATTAAAGAAGTGATTTTAAATATATTAATATATTTATTATTATTATTTTAAAAATATTTAAATATTTTAAAAAATATTTTAAAAAACACTATAGTCCAATGATAAGAGTGGCCGGCATAGTAGTCCACTCTTTATTTATTTAAATTTATAAACAGACGAGTCCTCAAATGGCTGGTCAATCAGATCAGGACTTGAGGCTTATATAGAATTGATCATCATTTAATTAATTGGGGCGTTTATTGGATTGCGACATGCGAGATAAGAAATGAAACTGATGTACATTTCTCTTCACTGCCTCGGAAACCTTTAGATTCGATGACTCTCTGCAACACGTACGATGAAAATGATAAAGAACGCATGAGTACTGATAAAGAATATATATATATATATATATAGAAAAATAGTAAATATACAATATTTTATACAACATTAAACATTTTATATAATAATATTTTAATAAAAATGATATTTTTATAAATTCTCTTCTAAAATTAACATCATTTTACAAAAATAATATACGTGTGTATATGTATAGGTGGGTGTACCTCCAGTAGAACACGTCTTCGAGCTCAAAATGACAGGACTGATTGAACATGCAATACGATATGTCACTGTGGGAAATCTGAGGTAGGCATCAGATTGATCATCAAGCCGGCCCCGCCCAGAGCCCACCATTGGCCTCCCCCTTTCTCGTACCGTCACATCCACCTGATCCTCTTTCTTTCTTTCTTTCTTTCTTTCCAAACTGCATAAACGCTACCTAGCTTCCCATATTATACAATCTTTTACGACAAGGAAACAAAACGAAGCAAAACGCATCCCTTTCTCATTTTTTTTTTTTTTTTTTTTTCCTAGTTCGAGCTGAACCATGCAATGCAAACATGAACGACAGGTTCTTGGAGGGTATCCCATCGGGATCTGGTGGTCGGTGCGTTCGTGCACCGCGTAAAGGGATGGGAGGGCGTGAGTTCAGAGGCAATATTATTATTATTATTATTATTTTTAGATTTGGCCCATATTTATTTCCAAGGCATAGCTGAAAAAGGTGGTCACTCCCCCTATTTCTAGTGGACACCGCTACGACTGTTTTCTACCCAGGTCTTGACACCTGCTAATTGGTGGGATTATTGGCAAAATCAAGGAGATAGATTAAAATACTCCTTTGAAACAGGCATATATAGATTCGAATCGCCTTTTTGTTTAATTACTTTTAAATCCATTTTAGTCACGAAATCGTAGCCATACAAGTGTTGAAATAGCGAAGCGACCACGTATATTTGAGAAAACAAAAACTTTCCTGTGATTTTTATATATTTCTTGGGTATTCTATTAATATAATTGACGGTATCATATTTTATAATATAAAATAAATGTTGAATTCTATCATACTAATAAAGTGCTCAAAAAATATATATAGCATTATTAATTTGAAAAAGTCTTGATACACCTCGGATCATAAAATGAAAGCTTAACCAAGTTTGCAAATTAAATAGTACCTAGTGAAAGGTTTTGCAATTAAAGTACATGATCACTTCTTTTAAAAGATCAACAAAACTATTTTCAAAAACAAAAAAACAAAACGATAGAAAATGGTATTATTTCATTTTATAGCTCAAATTCATTTTATTTCTTCTACTGATCTCTCGCTAGAACTCCTAATAATGGGTATTTAAAAGTGAAAATTAATATAGCCGAACATATATAATGCTTAGCTCCACAAACTGTAAAATTTGATATAATTTTGCTTCTAATAATAAGCGATTTCTTGCCCTTGGTAGAATATTGTCTGTGTGTTGATAAGATATAAAATAAATAATAAAATTTATTTTTTTTTATCAATTTAAATTTTTGAGACAAGTAATAATTTTACGTGGTATTACAATAGAGATATTGAATTCAAATCCTGATTCTACATTTTATTTTATTTAATTATATATTTCACATATTGAATCATTTATTAAATGAGAATCTGATTCATATATAAAGAGTGTTAATATGTAAAATAAATAATAATATTTATATTTTTCTACCGATTTAAATTATTGAAATAAGTAATCATTTCACAAGAATCCACGTTGCCTGCGAGATGAAGAACACGAACTTGAAGGTTTAACAATTCAAAGTTGATTTTGTTATTATTCTTTTTAAGAAAACATTTTTTTTTTTTTTTTAAGTTCAATTATGTCTCAGCAGTATTATCGTCATCTTGTGAATTATCTTTGCGGTAATTTTGAGTTGCGGTAATTTTGAGCTTTCATTCGGCTAAATAAAGCACAAGCCAATGAGTACATGGTGATTACGTGCCAAAAAAACTTTTTTACTGTCCGAGAAAAGAAAAAGGCGTGTTAACATTCCTGGCCACCTTTGAAAACAACAAGTGACCTCTATTCGGCACAAGTGGGTTTCCACATCATTCACAGTCACTCCTCTTAGAAATTATACTCAGTGCAGTTTACATTCCTGGCCACATAAACCTCAAGCGCGCGCGTGATGTCACAGACTTTTTTTACGTGACAAGCCTTTTCTTTTTTTCTTTTTTTTTTTTTCCTATACTTTCCAACTGGTTTGATAGCAGAATCAGAATGCAGTAATATTTTACTTTTCAAATCTAAATGCAGCTTTCAAACTGTTCTATACAAACTTTCGTGCAAACCCTAGAAATTTTACAGCCTCAGCACCACATCCAGCCGAGTGAGATTTCTAGCATTAAATTCCCATCACCTCCATTTCACCGAATTGAGTAGCCCATGACGTGTGCTTTGGGAACCCACCTCATTATAATAAAATTATTTTCCATTGAAAAAACATGATATTATAAAATAATATACTAGCAAAATACTAGGTGGGGCTCTCGAGGCAAACAAGACCCAGGTGATACCCACTGCCACAACCATCTGCAACCTCTTTTCCTCCCTAAACCCATTATAAATAGTAACCCTAACACTCCGTTTCCTCTTCCTCACTGACTCAGTCCCGTTACTCACTGCCTGCAGTTTTTTCACTTCTTGTTGCTTTCTTTTATCTCTCTTTCTCTGTGTTGCAAAAGCACAGCAAAAGTAATTGAAGGGAAAGAGAATATCTCCTCAGAAAGTTTGTTTACATCCATGGCTTCCATTTCCTCTAGTACAAACCCCAGTGCTCCACCACCACCACCCTTTTACTTTGATGAGAAGTGGAAACTTTCAAAGAAAGAAGGGTCATCGAGAAGCCGCTCCTCGAGTACTCCTCTCATGAAGACTTCCTCGCATAGAAGGTGTGCTTTTACAAGAAAGTGTGCTAGGCTTGTGAAGGAGCAGAGGGCTAGGTTCTACATCATGAGGCGCTGCGTCACCATGCTCATCTGTTGGAGAGACTACAGCGATTCCTAAAAGAGTTGAGGGAAAGATAGAGGGTTAGAAGGATAAAGTTCTCTCTTTTTTTCTTTGTCTTTCTACGAGATCGTTCTTGGGTTTGGACAAAACCCCCAGTTTAGGCTTTTCTTGGCGTCCAACGAGGAAGAGGAAGAGGAAGTCGTATACTTGTACATGTTTTTTTCCCCTTATTTAATGGTTTTTGGGTTAGATTGTTTTGTCTGAATCTCCTTTACTGGAGACGTGTTCTTGATGTTGCTGTTGCTGTTGCATTCGTCATGATATCCGTCTGAAAATAGAGGTTGAAATTGAAAGAGAAAGAGCATGATTCAAAGCTTCAGCATCCCAGTATCATTTACCCTACTCTAAATTCTGCGTTCTTTTAAATTTCTTTGTTTTGGTGGAGACCGTAATTCAGTTCTTGGCTCTCATCTGGCTTTTCTTGATGATTGAAGTGATATGTGGCTCTGACTCTGAGATCTCATATCTCTCTCTCTCTCTCTCTCTCTCTCTGGTCAGATGGAGATTCCACCATTGCAGCTTGAGCTCTGTGTGGATCTGGCTTGCTCGGCTGACAAAAGATTATTATTTTATCTTATTTTCCCAAATTTTATAATGAATCATGGATGTCAAAAATTAATAAACAAAAAGGTGATATCCCCGGTAGAAGATGGATTCAACGTGGGAGAGAGACTCTTTGGATGCCGAAAGAGGCAACCATGATTAGATGCCCCCTTAACTCCATTGTATTTCGTATAAATGAGTTTTGCAGTTAGAGACTCGTTTTGATACAAAACCAACTTTTCTGCAAGTATATTGAGAGATCTCAACTCTTAAGGCATGGAAACCATATTCCGATGATACCTTTGAATGCACCGTGATCATGCATTATGTTTGCGTGGGACTGGGAACAATCTGCACGTATCCCTAACATATGATATTTTCAAATCCTAATTAAATCCTTTCATCTGTCGATTTAATTTGCTTACGAAAGAAAAATCCTCATTTTTTAACATAAGTCTAATTGGGTTAGACATAATAATATGTACGGTAAATCGAACGATCATCTTGTCCTAGACTCTCGAGTTCTTTGACCATTTTGGACCACTCTGAGCCCTTGTTTCATATTTAAGGGCAGTCGTGGGGTTTCACCATCACCACCCTGTTTTGTGAACGAAAGTGATTGCTAAATGCTAATGTTATCAGAGTCGAATAATGTACTGAAAGGTAGCGCATGCGCATTAGCAGAGTCGAATTATGTGAAAGGTAATTAAAGTGTATTTATGTGGGTTTTTTCGTCCCTGAAAATTTTACAGCTGGGTTTTCCTGTAGTTTATACTGTGGATGAGGGTGTAGTACCGTCATGGATCTGACTATTCTTTTTAAAAAAATGGAAAGCCTTTGGAAATCATAAAGCTTCGGTACTACAATGAATCATGACTTATTACTTACGCAAAAAAAAAAGAAAAAAAAAAAAAAAGAGCAGAAAGAGAATAAAATATATTTGTTTATTTTTGGCGTGTAATGGTGATGCAGAATGGGAAATTCAAATCGAGTATATGATTTTATTTCGAAGGAGAGGATGAATATATATGGTATGGTATAAGAATGTGAAAGACTATAGCTTTGGGAATGGCAAGTAGGGCACGTTTGCTGACATTGCAGCACGAGAACTACACATGGGTCGAAGCCCTTTGTTTTCTCAAACATTGCTTGCATTGACAGTCGACCAATTTATATAACTAGTATATTATTCGTATAAATTCTCTGACTAATTGCCTTAAATATATATATATATATATATATATATATTATACATATATCTAATGGCTTGATCCACCAATGAGCCCGTGGTTTGATGCCTGCATGGCACTTTCCTGTGCTTTCTATGCATGGTAATACAAATCGGTAAATTTGAAATGAGAAGCGGTCCCAACTTATTTTATCATTATAAAATATATTAAATAATTTAATTTTTTTAAATTTTAAAATAATAATAATATTCTAATAATATTTTATTCAATTTTTAACTTTTATCTCAATTTACCATTCAAACAACACCTTCATTTTCATTTCAATACCCACATATTACAATCGGGGATTTTATGTCCTCGAAAAATATTTTCAGGCTGGAAGATAAAGTCGATGCAATTCATGTTTAGCCTCTCTCTGTTGGGATAAGCATAATTAATCTTATGGGTTAACTCGTTTTGTTTTTTGCTTTTCTATTTGTTATCCTCTACTTTTGAGGTCAACGGTCAAACGATAAACTTTGCTTTCCTGGATATTTCTTCTGTTTCCATGCACTTTTGTATGCAATAGACAAACATAAGTCCTTATGAGATTTAGGCCTACTTTGAGTATATTTTCAAAATATCTTATTAATATTTATTATTTTTTACTTATTTTTTTATTATTATTTACTACTATTTAATATTTCATCATTATTATTTACATAATATCTAAGAACACCTCATTATCTAAATGCAACCTTAGTCTCGTTTGGATAATCAAAGTATTTCATCTTATTTCATCACATCATTACAATTTTATTAAATTTTTACATAAAATATAATATATAATTTAATTTTTTTTAAATTGAAAAATAAGAATAGTATTAAAAAATATATTTTAATAATATTTTATTTAATTTTCAATACTTATATAAAATTATCTGGTTTTATCTCACTGATCAAACCCAACCTTGGTTTTGAACATAAATCATTGGATTTAGCTCGGGGTGGCAACTGCCAAGGGACCCCAGAAGAAAAAGGGTGAAATTATTGCATATTTAAGATCTTTAATGATGGGGTTGGCACGAGTGGAAAAGTGTCACCCCGCGTTATCCGAACCCACTATTAGTTTCGATGATTGAAAATCTTAATGCGAATTATCGTCTTTTCGATCAGAAAAACTTGACAACTTTTGTAATCACAACTGAATATGTAAAAGAAAAAAAAAACAGATAAAATTACTTGAGACGCCAATGGGTGAGATTAATCTAATCTCAAATAGAGGCATAGGCATGCAAAGGGCCGAACAAGGGCGTACGTGATTCTTAAAACGTCAGTATCGCTACAATTTGTGGGCCCACCGCTTCTTATTGTTTTGGTTTACAAAATACCAAGCTTGTTTTCATCTTTGTGGGCCAACCCTAAACCTAACTCTAAAGAAAATTCCGTCCAAGCGCTAAGCCTTCTCTTATGTGGGCCCATGCTTGTCCTTAGGGTAATCTTGTACTTGGTGTAGAAGGGGGCCCATCAAGCACGAGAGAGTTCAAATTTTAGAGTGGGTCCCAAGCACCTCCAAAGTGTGACATGGGGTTTATTGTTTTTTTTTAGTGGGCTTTTAGTGCATATAGGTAAGGGCGGTCGGGTTGAGGGGTATCCCCAAATTAAAGGTACAAGCTTGGGCCCATCGTTAGTAAATGGGGTAGGGACCCCGGAAGTTGGTCTTCTCCAAGGGCATCGTATATATATATATATTACATATGTATGATCCTTTATGGCACTCCCACAAATAACATTAAAGGTGGTGACTCAAACACAACGTGACATGCTTGGTTTTTGGGGGACCTTGGACCACTCCCCTTAAATCCTTTGAACTCCTCTCTCTACCATACATTGCACATGGACTTGCATTCATGTCAACACGTGAGATTTGTTCTTCCCGTAGGACAACTTAATCATAGTTTTGATGAACACTGTCCTTCCTTTTCCCATCCAAAGTCCAGACCACATGCTTGGCCTCCTAATGTACTCTGTTTTTCACTACCACACATGAGTCATGTGTAAAGTAATAATATCTTGTAATCATTTCATGAATGAGAAGAGGTTCAAAACCAGCTAGCCAGAGTGAGGACAAAGGGATGGATAGAGCTTTTGCAGTAATGAATTCCAATCGAGAAACCAGATTTAGAAACATCAAAATCATGGAATTGAGGATTTTGATGATTCATTTTGACCCACGCATGGATATGTATTCCTTCCTGGACAGCAAAAACTCAATTTGTGAGGCAGATGATGATGTGTCTACACAGACGAATGCATGCATTTATAACATGTATGCCATCTCACTCATCACCTCACTCTATTTTTATTTCAAGTTCTCACATTAAAGACTCTGCGACTGTGACAATACTCTTGACTATTTTGAATTGTTTCGGACACTGCAAATACTGCGGATTTATTTCACTTTTTAAACACACTCAGAGTTTAAGAGAATTACTGTTAATAGTTTTTATAAAAATAAAAAAAAAAAATTCATAAATGGATATAGTTAAATTTGTTAATTTATTTATACGAGATTTTTAATGAACTATATATGTTTATAACTTTTTAATCCAAAAGGATTTAAAATTGAATGAAGTCTATATATTGAATTTTATTTTTGTTACGCAGTATTCTAAATTCCAAGAATTTTTTTTAGATAGAGAAGTCTTTCGTATGATTTTCTTTAATTTATTTTAAAACATTATTACGTATTCGTTGATCATGTAAAAAATTATTGAATGAGCGCGAGAATGTTTTAACTTTTTTTTTTTGAAGAGAGAGAATGTTTTAACTTAAAACTTCAAAAAATGCATTTGCTTGTCAAATATAAATTGTTTGGTAATTGCATTAGTTGTTTAAGGGCTGATTTAGATTTAGAGGTAAGATGAGATGATATGAAATGGTTTTAAATAAAGAATAAAAATAAAAAAAATTATTAAAAAATTATTTTTTAATAATATTATTATTTTAATATTTAAAAAATTAAAATTTAATAAAATTAAATTATTTATTATATTTCATATAAAAATTTAAAATAATTATAATTATAAGATGAGATAAGATAAGATAAGATGATACAAACGTTTAAACCAATCTAAATATACATATAATTTAAGAAGAAGAAAAAATCACCGCAACATTGTACACGCGCTATGCGCGTGGACTTACTATCCCCCTCAGATATACAAAAGCTAGCTTCTTTGCAGTGGTACTGCGAACTTCATCGAGACGCTTATGGCCACCGATCTGTCCGGAATTCGTCACGATTCATTGTCCCCGAATCAATCCAATAGCCGATCTCTCCGTTTCGTTTCTTCAGCTCTCCCCTCGCTTAGGAACGGGTTCGTAGTTCGTACAGCTGTTGTGTTCTCTGTCACAAACCCTAGATTCTCAGAAATTGTCTTTTTTTTTTCGTGTTACTTTTTTATTCCGATTTTCCAATTATGTATACATGTATGATTGCAGTTATTTTATTTTTCGTTTTGGTTATTCATTTTTGGTTAAAAGTAATACAGAGATGGATGTGGTGAACTGTAATTAGTGGTGTTCAACAGATACTAAACCCTAATTTTGTTCTTTATCCAGATACTTGTTTATTTTCCTGTACATTCAGAAGTTTGACATAAAGAACCAAACTTTACGCTGTTCCTCAACAAGATACCTATTTGGGTCGAATTATATCATGCACCCATTTGAGGAATATTTGGGAATTATCTCAATTTATTTTTTCGAGTTGTTTTGTCTGTTAGGATTTTTGGACCATTTTTTTTTCCTCTCTACGGAGAGTTTTGGCTTAAAGCCTTGAATACAATTGTAATTTGTGGAGGGTTGCTTCCCTTAGCCTGCGTAGGTTGCTCTTTGAGTCAGTCAACAGTGTAATCTAGTTCTTGTGGTGGGCTTGTCTTGTTAATATTCTCTATTTCCATCTGACTGCCAATCTACCCCAACATAACACTGCTCCTGTAGTCACTAATAAGAAAGCAATTATAGTTTAAATGGATACTTGCCTTCTGCGTGGTGTCAAGACACTACAATAGATCTAAACTTTGAAATGTGTGCATTATTACGCTTTTTAGTCAATATCATGTGATATTGCCTTACAACAGACTACAGTTGATATGATCTATTTTATTTCTCCTCCATGCCTCCCTTTACCTTTCACTACTGCAGAAATGTCGGGGTCTGAGTTTTATTCTGGATGATTATTCCAATGCCCGCTATAAATCTCAAGTCACTGCTTTGGGATATATTTTAGGCATGCTTCCCGTTAATCTTAAGCCCATTCCATGACCAAAAAATTTTTGGAAAAGGAAAACTTTCTGGACAAGAACTTCAGTAAACATCATGTTGGTTCTTTCCATTTGTTTATAAAAGCGTTTGACCAATTTTTGTCTTATCTTGAGCTTGTTTATCCATGCACCCCCTTATTTAATCCACTGAAAGGAGCATGATTTTCTTGGGTTTTACTTTTTCATCTATTTAAACAAATATATTGACAACTACAAGGATGGTAATGGCAAGTGGAGCAAATAGGAATAATTAAGTTCTTAACGTGTGTTTACTGATACTTCTTAGCATATGTTTAATTGGGGATACTTTAGCAGTTTGGTAGCACCATGCAAACATAGTAAAGGGCCTTAGCCTTAGCATTTCTTGGTCTAGTTTGCTTTAGCAGCATTCTTTCTGCAATTATTTAAACTCCAAGTAGTATTTAGTTTTTTCCCAAGTCCTGATGTTGGTTGTGCCTGACCAGGCCGTTGACAGTTTGGAACCATGGGTGATGCAATTGATTTAACCGGCGATGGAGGTGTTATAAAGACAATTGTAAGCCAAGCCAAAGCTGATGCTATTACTCCAACAGAAGACCTTCCTCTTGTTGATGGTATCTGCTTTTTGCTAAAATTTACTTCCTGATGGATTAAAGTGTTTGTTCATTAAATCTACAATCATCACAATTTATTTATTGTGTTGAGCAGTTCATTAAATCTACAATCATCACAATTTATTTATTGTGTTGAGCAGTTCATTATGAAGGTGTTCTTGCTGAAAATGGTGAAGTTTTTGATACTACACACGAAGATAATACTGTATTCTCTTTTGAGCTTGGAAAGGGCACTGTAATCAAGGCTTGGGACATTGCATTGAGAACTATGAAGGTCAAAATGTCTCTTGACGGAATATTTTTGGGCATTTAGGTTGTCTTTTTGTGACATTCTCTGTTTTTATTTTACCAGGTTGGGGAAGTTGCAAAAATCACGTGCAAGCCAGAATATGCCTATGGCAGTGCGGGTTCTCCGCCAGATATCCCACCAAAGTAATCTCATTATACTTATTATCTTACATAGTTGGAAACACATTAAAGAGCTAGTTGCTATGTAAACATGCACGCATAAACTCCCCCATGAAACCACATAGCAATGTGTCTTGCACGCATGAGAGTAATCCTGCTCATGGGTTGGAACGTAGGTACTTACCTTACCATGACATATTTCATTCAAAGTGGGAACAATATGTATTTGGTACTCCCACAATGTGCTTGAGTTAAATTACTTCTAAAAAAAAAGTTAAATTACTTACCAAAGAAAAAGAGAACACGATACTCAAGGTAAACAAGCTCGAAGAATAAAGTTAGGGAAACAGATGGTTAGGATTACATGAGGGTCAATCCTATTATGGCAATGCCCTAGAGTTGAATACTTTGTTTAGTGTTGTTATCCAGGAAAGTGTTTTATTTGCTTGGTTAATTGCCTTTGCCTGCTGTTGGTTCGTTGTTAATAGATCATCTGAGTTTCTTCAAATTTAATTCAATTATTTGTGTCCCATGCAGTGCGACGCTTATCTTTGAGGTGCAATTAGTGGCTTGCAGGCCACGCAAGGGTTCGAGTTTGGGCAGCGCTTCAGAGGAGAGGACTAGGCTAGAGTAAGTCGTCTTTAGTATTTCCATGTATTATTCTCTCTCGAAATATCAGACCAAGTCATTGCATTATCATTTTTTTTATTTTTTATTGAGATCTACCTACTTTGAGAAATATTTAATGGTTTATTTTTGGTGTTAAACTTCAAACCAGAGAGCTGAAAAGGCAGAGGGAGCTTGCTGCCGCAACCAAAGAAGAAGAGAAGAAGAAGAGAGAAGATGCTAAAGCGGCTGCTGCTGCCCGAATTCAAGCCAAGCTGGAATCCAAGAAAGGTCAAGGGAAGGGGAAGGGCAAAGCAAAATAGTGGCATATCGCAAGTTTCATTCACGTAATATGTGTTCTGATAACTAACGTTGTATCAAACTGATTTCATTCCAGATGGGTTAAGTATACTATTATTGAGACGTATAAACAATATTTGAAATGTGTTAAGCCTATAAATTGTGTCACATTAGCAACATCAGACACCGGGGCCATCTCTATATGCCTTGTTGGAGTGGGAAATCTGTTGGTCTTGTATGAACACTACTCAAGAAGGCAACAGAAATCAATTTCGTGGCAAGATACAAACAAAAACCAAATCTGACATAGGCGTCACTGTTGATTATCAATATCAAATTCTCTCGCCTACATATTTATCCCTTTTTATCTGACGGTATCGCATTATTACCGATGCTGCAATGCTACAAGGCGAAGGCCATTTTCGGAAATGGGATCTCTTGATATTAATGTCGGTGATGCAAATGATGTATAAAGCTAGTCTTTACCATTCATCATCGAATATTATGATCAAACTCAAATCGGCCATGAGATATATAGAAAAGCGATCAGGACAGCTTAGGGTTTACAGTTTACACTACCCACGTTCGAACACCTTGCCAAGAATTTAGGTCTTCTCAAAATCAAAACGGTTTTAAGTCAAATGGGTTACCCCTGCTTTAAAGGAGATTAATAAGATAAAATAAAAACCCAGAGGAAAGTATGGCTTATAATGCTCTGCATCACAGCGACGGAACAACAAATACCAAAACAGAAAATGCTACCTGAATTCTCTCGTCAGATAATTTCAAAACATATTTAATTCCACTGAGATCTTCCAAGAGTACAATTACAACCAACCTGTTATATGACCGACATGGTATTCTATGGTACCTATGTCAGAGATAATTACACCAATGCTGGCCATAAGTTACAAGAAGGAACCTCCTATTTTTGCCCAATCTATGGCCATATTCATATATGTGAAAATATCCAAAAGCTTTATGCATCCATGTAATCAAACCATGTAAGCAGCATCCATGCCACCATGTCCATTTTCCTGCCACCCAGATCCTACTCTAAATTTACAAACAGGACATGTTCCCTGCTGTCCCAGCCAAGGGTCGATGCAATTAGCATGGAACTGCAAGATGATAAAAAAATGTTAGTACATTTTTTGCATAAGCTCATATTAGTAGAATTGCAGCTTGGTCATTCAGAATAACCGCCTAGGACAATGCTTGGTTGGATACGAGAAAAGCTCTCTATACTTAATAAAATCACAAAAATGTACAAAGACCACTGGTTCATAAATCAGATTCATATCCAGATGAATCTAACTCGTTGTAATAAACATAACTATGAAGAAAACCCAGTTTTCTGTATGTCCCAGAAATGGGATCTCCAAGAGTCTTGTTAATGTACCACAGAATTTACACAGGAATTGTGGCATTCAGCTCTTTACCTGGCATCTAAAGGCAGAAACTCAAAGAAGGGAGGTTTTAGGTCCCATGATTAAAACATCATTGTAATGCCTTGTCCCCCATGGGAGGAGGGACCTAATAATTTTCAGTGTGAAAGGACAGTCCAACAGTGTGCTATGACTGTCAAAAGTATCCAGAAACGTGAAGACGCAAGAGACGTGTACACCCACTCATAACTTTTGACAGAGATGAGTACTTCCCCTGGACAGATTTTGCATAAATACTAAAACAATTTGAAGGAATCTGTTTAAAAAGTTCCAACATTTTGAGAACTGAAAAAATAATTTATAATTCAACGATGTGCTAAGAAAGTACAGTCAGAGCAAGAGGACAAGGAACCTGATGCAAACATGGCAAGCTACGGATAAGTTCTCCCACATTAACTTGCTCCAAGCAAACACTGCAAGTTAATTCATCTTCTGAGGCCTTAGTGCTCACAATCTTATTGGGATTGTCTTGCTTCTGCTTTAAGAGAGAAGTGTAAAACTGATGTCACTCTCAATAATGTTCAAAAAAAAAAAAAATCTGAGAATGGAAAGAAAGATTCATCCACGGGGATAGAAGTGTAGTATGATACTTGTAAAAAAAATAAAAGTGTTCACATAATTTTAAACTACACGAAAGCAAAGATGATTTAATTTCCTGTACGCTACACAAATTCAGACTGAAAAAAACAAACTTAACACTAATCATACCTTTCTCCTATTATGACAATAGAATATAGACCAGCCCCATTTGATCTTCAGAGGTACATATAGAAAGCACATTTCAAAAGTCCAAAAATCCTCTATATGATCTTAGGGGCTTCTGGGAGACAAATGCCTAACTGGACACAATTTTCCCCAAAACTTTCCCGAATATTTTCAGCAAAAAACATTCTGCACATCACAATTAGCAATGGAAAGCATGACTTGTTTACAGCTCCTTAGACGAGGCGGAGTATAACATAGGTATGTCCAGCAAGATGCCTTGACCTGAGGACAGTTTTGATGGGTGTGGTCGTGTATATCTAGAAATTACTTCCTGGGGGTGGGTCTGAAGGACCCTACCTGGGTGAGTTCCATGTCATAAAAAAATAATGCCTTAAACTTAAGACATTTCAGAAACAAGAATAATCCAAACGGGAGAAAAACACTAGCATATGCAAGTTCATATGCATATACTGCAGCACAAAACTTTGGCTTGGATAGCAAGTGGATATTTCTTTTTTAACAATACATCAAAAGTCTCCAAACAACAATAGAAGGGGAGAGAGAGACAAGAAGAAAAGGACTTAAATACACATACTACCTCTGCTGCAGATCCTGAAGACGAAGCCTGTTGCATTGATAGGCTACTGCTGCAAAGAAGAAAAATTCCTAGTCATATTATTGGCGTACATCAGTGCACAAATATTATATTAATTTTAAAGATAACCCACTGATAAAAAATAATGTTAAAGATAACTGGGTTTCAAACCAAGATATTGAACAGCTACAATCAACATAGTTCATTCAAACCCCAACTCCAAATATCAGATTCAGCCAGAGGAACATACTTTTGAGGACCTGCAACCTTGTACTTGTGAACAGGAAGTGCATTTATCTCTTCCTCAGTCATAGAAGGAACTGCGGGAACGTTGTCGGCATCCAGTGCTCTCAGGGTTTCATAATCTGAAATTAAGTGTCAAAAGAGCTCAATAATAATCTGAAGATCCTAAGAATATAAGTGCCAAAAGAGCTCATAATAATCACTAGTTATAGTTTTGAATCTCAAGCTATAATAGCATTTATTGAGTTTCAGCTTTAAACACCTACTGATCAAAAAAAAAATTTAAACACCAAATTAATAATGTTAGACACAAATGCATCATAACAAACACACCTAGATCATCAAATTCCCTATCAAGGAGTGCAAGCTGAAGTCGGAGGCCTTGTAGTCGGCCTCTTGTTGCAAGTGCTATGGATGGTGGCATATGCAAACGCAACTCAGTATGACCAAGAAGCCCACTGGCTGCCACAGCATGAGCTTGGGCCTGAGCTTGAAGTTGTTGGCAAGTTGCATACATCCTTAGCGTTGTAGCCATCAAGAAGACACCAAGGACTAGCCAAAGCTACACAGAAAAGGACACATAAAGTAGTTTATTGAAAAAATTAAAAATCACATACTCGTTCATTAAAAATACAAAAGTCCTCATATAAAAATCAGTAAATGGACATACCAGAAAATTAGGCGACATCTGGTGCGAGTTTAGTATCATGAATAGCAAGAGAACTGACACATTTTAACAAGTTATGTTGATAAGAAAACCCATTTCTAGAAAATCCATGTTGATTGAAAAAATAAATGCCAAATATAAAAATAAACTATGAAATACCTGTGACAAGAAAAGCCAGTGAGTTAGAATTAACAGGACGTGCTGCGTGAACACGCTGATGGAGAGCAGAATCAACATCAGAACACAGTGATTGAGAATTCAGAAAGGAAACCAAATGGGAATGGCATAATCATCCAGGCTTTGGGACAAAAGTAGATTCTGGCCCAACGTATAAATTAAAAAGAAATGTACCATTGCACGCCGCTCAGGTATAAATCCTGGAAATCCACTTTCTATATCTCCTCTCGTCCCCCGAAATACAAAACTCATAGCTGTAGGCTGAAGGCTGAAGGCTGAAGGCTTCACAAGCTTATAATGTGACTTCTTACCAGGCCCACCGGAAATAGAAAGCACCTAACAAAATACACTTCTGATATGCAAAATTATAAACCACGCATTAAGAGATATAATGTAATGTGTGCTAGAAAATAAGGAGTTCAATGCAATCGGAAACATTAACAAGCACCAAAAATAAATTATAAATTTAGAAATTCTGTTTCATACACAAGCCCAATTAGGGGCCATCCCCTATTAATTGTCAATTAATCTGAACTGCATGACCAATAAAATGCCTTCACTTTATCGGTGAAAACTAAAGACTTTATATCAAAAAACATGAAGTTCTCAAGTTTTCTAACGCAAGTAAGAACAATATAGATTATTACTTATTTAAAAAAATGAATAATATAGATCATCATGTTTTAACACAAAATTGTTACTTGACTCTTGTTTCATACCACAACATGACGTCCCAATGGGCTGCGATGAGGTGTTATAGTCATTTAAGCAGTTGACAGTATAAAACAAGCTCTTGTAATTAATAAAAATAGTATTATACTGGGGGATTTCAGCCTTCAACTAAGAGACATTTTACATTTTGCACCCAAAACTATCAAGTGTTGGTAGTTTGGGGTAGAAAGTGTAAAACGCTATTAGTTTGATAGTGGAAAGTGCATTTTCCCCATCATCCCAATACTTTCTCTATGCTTTCAGTGATAGAAGCAAGACAGCCACTCCCTCTAATGGCTCAATCCGAATCATTAAATTTGGGGGCGCATATGCGTGTTTAGCAAAATAAGCAATGCCTATATCACATGGGGGGCACAGAAAAAGATAAATGAATCGTACAAATTTATTTTTGTTAAATCATATTAGTCATGCATCAAACTCTCTAGAACAACAGGGAGAGCAAGCAAAAACCAAAAGCCATTTACATTTATGAAATTTGAGATCAACCAAAAACCTAATCCCAAAATCACATTCCACATATCACACACTAAACAAAATTAAGCAATCAACACCATGGCATACAAAGTGTATAAAATAAATAATATTAAAGCTTAGTGATCTTCCATTTGGAAAGATGGAACTCGAAAGGCAACGAGGGATTGAAAAAGCGAAAGTGTGACTTACGGAATCAGATCGACACGGCAGAAATTATAGCATCGTAACTTAGAAACAGCGTTTTGATCAAATGCAACGTTCCGATCTCCGTCGAATGATAGGGGACTGTGTAAGAGCAGGGAGACAGATCAGCGAGTCCCGACTCGGACTCGGCGTGCCGATTGTTTGATCAAAGAGCTTTTCCTCGTAAGCTTTTGTTGGAGTTGTTGGTTTGATTATTCGTTTTACAATTATTACAATAAATGGAGAAATCGAATCTAACGACGTCGCATTAATACTCACGTGGACTTTAATGCGTCTGGTTGGCGTATATCGACATGGTCGGTTCTACAAGGTTTTGCCTCTTTTAAACACAAGAAAAAATAATAAAATGAAATAAAAAAAAACAGCAACGGCTTCAAAACATACAAGGAAACCAAAGCTGTCGTGCCGCCCTCAAGATCTGCTATTAAAGTATTCCTAATCAAACAAAAACAACCTCGGCCCTATCCAGTCTGCGCCACAAACTCTAGTTGTTACCTACGTCTTAATTCTTGAGAGAGATGGATCAGGAATATTTCCATCTCTGCGTCACAGAGCTGAACAATCCGAGGTAGGTAACTGCACCGAAACTCTGATTTGCAAGAGGGAAGTCCTTAACCCTTGAAACGCTCAGATAGTCATCAAGAAACCTCTGGAAAATACAAATCTGTCGTCAAACCAAACTCTTTAGGGTTTAGTATTAATCAAGACAGCTTCAAAAAAAGTCACAGTACCTGTCGCCTCTCGTAGCTATCCATTATATCCATTAATTAGTATCCTTTTCCAATCAAAGAAAACCTGTATTAGACATAATCCTAGTCATTAATAATAGCCACGTCTTAATCTCGGACAGTTATCTTATACACCTAGTCATTTTATATTTTGGACGAGTTCTTCTGCTTGACAATCTTATACTACACACATGTTCATGTGATTTTTTTTTTTCGTATAATTTTTTTTTTTTTGGATAAACCACTACACGGAATAGTGTGTGTGGGCCGTTAAAGTTGATATTTTTTTATTATTATAATAAGAGAAATAATATTTGACATATTAGAATGTATAAATTCTGTATAAAAAAAAAAAATCATTTTTTTAATTATAGACTTTACTTTTTTTCAAATTGAATATCTGTAAACCCTAGACTGTATCTAAATATTACTGTATCCAAAAAGCCATTAAATTTGGGAGGGCCCTTTATGATAAACGAGGCAGTAGCATATGTGCCTGTCGACTTTGCTGTCCGATAAATACAAAGATTTTGTGGTATATCACTTTCAGACTTCGCCAAACAAACACAAAGACATATGTCGATATGGTGAATTTATACGGAGAACAACTCTTGTGATGTAACTAAACTACAGTACACGTGCATGCCCAGATCTTGTTCTGCTCTATATTTTCTTCACTTGGAATTTTGTAAAGTTCGAAATGCCAAAACTGTGTTCAACCTTTTCAGCCTCAACAACTTTCAGTCGCTTGAATAGGAGGAAAGTGATCACAAATAGGACATTGAATATGCTTGAAAAGCAAAGCAATTAACATCTTTCCATACTGTATGTAAATGCTCATCCAGAACGCACAGATTAGCTTAGAATAAATTAGCTCCCCAGTCCTTCTAGCTATCACTTCACTTCCATCCCCTGTCTTATCTCCTAGAATATGAGTGAACTGATCAAATTCTTCGATCGACACAGTATCGGATCCTAACCTCTCCTGCCTGGTATTCTCTCTCTGTAAGAACTCTGTAATGGACAGGATCTTTGGGCGTCTGTTATATGGTTTGGTTATGCAATAAACATTGTTAAAAAAACTCAAATGTATAATAGTGGCAAATCCAAGAGATAAAAGCAACTGTTTTTTCAATTCCTATTGAGAGTAGTCAGGCCTGGATTGGTTTGGCTCGGGATTCTATAAATCCTACTTGGAGATTGTTGTTGCAGATGTGGCAACTGTTGTTCACGATTTCTTTAGAGGTAACCCTCTTTCCAGAGTGCTCTCTTCTTTTTATTTGGTTTTGATTCCAAAGATTGAGAATCGAAAGATTTTGATAAATTTCGACCCATGGTCTAGTCTACTAATAAGCCTGTTAGAGGTAGGAATGTTGTTCTGAATATTGACATGGCTAAGGCATATAATAATGTTGACTGGAAATTCCTAATTCATGTCTAGTCAGCTTTCGATTTTTCTGAGTAGGTTTGTAGTATTGTTCAGCATTGCATTTCCACCCCTTGGTTTTCTGTGGTAGTGAATGGTACTTCGAAAGATTTTTTCCAAAGGGGTCATGGTCTGAGACAAGGTAATCCTATCTCCCCTTATCTTTTTATTGTTGTGGAAGAAATTTTTTCAAGGTTGAAGAAAAAATTTCAAGAAGGTAGAATAAGGATATTTTATCATTCTAGAGAGTCTCCTTTTATCTCTCATCTATTGTATGCGAATGACAATGTGATCTTTTCGAAGGTAGTAAAGGTTCTCTTCGAGCCATGTCTGAGACGCTTTCGGTATATAAAGCTTGGTCTGGACAAATAGTGAGTAAAGAAAAATCTTCAATGATTTTTTCTAATTATATTTCCTCTTCAAGGCGTAGGGAGCTCTTGGGAATCATGGGTTTTTCATGGGGTTCTCTGCCTTTCAAGTATCTGGGGGTACCTATCATTGTTAATAGATTAGCGGCTGCTCATTTTGAGGATTTGGTTGGGAAGGTCCGGGAGAAATTTGGAGGTTGGTCAGCTCGATTGTTGTCTAGTGGAGCAAGATTACTGCTTATTCCGCATGTGCTTAGTAGTATTTAGGGCTGTACAAGAAATGGACTGACTCAGACTGGTCGCGTGAGCTCGGAACCTGCCGAAATCGGCATAGAACCGGTCGGTCGGCGGTTGAATTTGGCCAAAACCGATGTCCAGCAGTTCGGTCTCGATTTGAGCCTAGACAAGACCGTCGAACCGACTGATACTTGAAATGTTTTTTTTTTAAAAAAAAATTATACATATATGAAACGACTTCATTTCACTTAAGTGAGTGAAATGACATCGTTCTAGGACTTAATGTTTGAAAAAAATATAAAGGAAATGGCGTCGTTTCCCTCTAGAGTTTAAAGACACGCACTCACCCTTCTTCTTCCTCATTTCTTTCTTCTCATTTCTGATTTCACATCAGTTCACAGCGCCGCCCCACCTTTCTCTCTCTCTCTCTCTCTCTCTCTCTCTCTCTCTCTCACACACAGATCACAGTGCACACAGTCGTCTCTCTCTCAGTGTCTCATGGCGCACCCAGTCGCAACCACCTCTATTGCCATCTATCTCTCTCTCTCTCTCTCTCTCTCTCTCTCTCTCTCTCAAATCGCACCTCGCGGCTTCATTTATCTCAAATCGCAGCCACCTCCGTCGCCATCAAAGATGCCGACAAACAGATCGGAGTTACGCTGAAACTGATGTAGACGGTTTTCTCCCCTTCGCCGGCCGATTTCGGTTGAGATTCATACAATTTCAAGATATAGGTGTTGTTTTCGGTTTTGGACTGAAACCAAAACCGAAATCGAACCTTCAATTTTCACCCCTAGTAGTACTCCTATGCATCTTCTTTCCATCTTGCAAGTTTCTAAATTGCAACCATCACTAAATGCTTTAGTGATTTTTTTCTGGGATTTTAAGGATGGGAAGCCAAAAACACATTAGAGAACTTGGGATGAAATGTGTAAGCCGGTAGAGGAAGGTGGTATCGGGGTACGAGTTCTACAGGATAGTCAAAAAGCTCTACAAATAAAATTTGTGTGAAAGTTATTAACAGAAAATTCTTTATGGTCCAGGTTTTTTAAGGCAAAATATGTGAAAAATGATCATGTTTCCTTAATTAATCCGAACAAAGGAAGTCGATTTTGGAAATATGTGTTAAGAAGGGTTATGTCCATTTTAAAGAATTCAAAGTGGTGAACAAATGAGGGTTTGGTATTCTTTTGGTTTGATAAGTGAATGGGAGAAGAGGCTCTTGGGGAGGTGATGCTGATTATTGGTTGTCTGGGTTTAAAATTGAAAGAATGTAGACTGAATGGTGGTTGGAACATAGATCTTCTGATTAGTCTTGTTGGACATCAAAAGGCTGGTGAAAATTTTCAATTCTTGAGTCACCAAAAGAAGGAGCGGACCTGCTTGTTTGGATTGCTAAGGAGGATGAAATCTTTACAACAAAAAGTGCTTGGGAGGTGGTAAGTGACAAATCTCCTAAGATTAATTGGGCTCAATGGATTTGACATCCAAGTCTTCCCAAAAATATTGCTATAACTATGTGGAAAAGTGTTAACAATGCTTTAAGTGTGGATGATCGCATTCGATGCACAGGTATCCCTATTGCATCAAAGTGTAACTATTGTAAAAAATGAGGATACGAGGGTTTTAATCATGTATTGGCTATGGGCGAGGTGGCCAAGGCACTATGTGAAAGATGGGTTAAACATGCCTTGGAGACAGTTTCAAAGCTGGTATGAAGTGATGCAAGCTTGGTTTATTATAGCTTCCAAGTCCACTGCGAAGGGTCAATTACTCGGTATAATCTCATCTATAGTCACTTGGTAGTTGTGGCTTAGAAGATTCAATGTATGAATGGAAGGAAGATGTATAAATACAAGGAAATATGGAGAAATATAAAATACTAGATTGTGAAATTAAGTGAAAAACTCAAGGATGTAAAACCGTTGAGTTCAGGGATTAAAGAAATTCTTGCAGATCAAAATATTCCATATAAGGCTCCAAAGGTGAAACTTGTTATGTTTGTTGTTTAGCAGAGACCACGTATAGGTTGGTGTAAATTAAATGTTGACGAGTGCAATCGAGGTAATCTTGGTATGGCAGGTGTTGGAGGGGTGGTTAGAAATGAATCGAGGAGGATGATTTCAACGTTTACAGTTTCCATTGGACACGGCACAAACATAGTTGTTGAGTTTTATCTCTTTTACATGGTCTTGGAGTTATTCGGCAAAAAACATATTACTAAAGGGGAGATAAAGATGGATTCTCATGTGATTATTAATTGGATCAACTCATCATCTTGTGGTGTTTGGTATCTTGATGAATTATGTGAGGAGCTTATGGTTCTTTTACAGCAAGTTACCTTTAGTTTGCGGCATATTTACAGGCAAGGAAATTCAGCTGCTGATCTTCATGCACGGTTGGGATCTTAGGGGGTTACTAATAGCTGAGAGTCCTTGGCATCGATACCTCATTTATTGAGAGGTATTTTTCGTACTAACTGACTCGATTTATCTCAAATTAGATGAATTGGCTATGTCTTGTATTGAACGTTTTAGCTGGTTTTTTCCACGTTATGTGTTATTGTTTTTTTGTTATTAGGGTATTGGTTTTTATGGTTGTTTGGCATTCTTTGATTTATGTAGTTGTTGATTTTCTTCAACCTTAAATGAGGGTTTGAATAAAATCTAGGGGTGCGGTCCCCTTTTGAAAATAATAATAGTGGCCGACCTTACATCAGTTATAAGATCTAAACACTTCAGAATTAGGATTTGATAATCGTTCTACGATTATGAAGCTCGAATTTCTGGTTACCCACAAAACAAAAACCATGATAGATGGTAACTAGTCCAAAAATTACTCACACCGTTCACTAACAAACTTTGTAGCCCCAAAATATAAAGGAAAATGCTACTGTCAGATAAAATAAATAAAAAATTTAAACTGACATAATTTTATATAATATATTAAATTCAGTTGTAATAAAATTATTAAACACAGCCAATAAAGTAAAATTTACAAAATTTTTTAGTGGATAAAGCAAATTTCTAATATAAAATGTACTAGGTGAACCCAGAAGCCACCTGCCCCCCAATAACTCCCTCTCACGACTACATCAAATCCTAGAGATACATAGAATCTACAGATCAAACAATAAATATACATTTAAAATAAAAATAATTGATTTGTGTAGGCCATGGACAGCCCAATTAATTGACCCCCTCTGGTACAGTCCTGGAGTAGGTAATGGCAAAACCTAATTCTGCAAACACTCATAAAAATTGTTGAGCCCTGTCGAAGTGCCGATTCTCTTAGCAAAATCCACCTCCATAGATTGGATATTATATGAATGCATGCCTCCTGTTCCAATCTGCGCAAAGAAAAAAAAAAAGACTAGAAAAACTTGGCCTAAAAAGTGTTGCCTCAAGGCTTAATCTACCAAGCCAAGCCTTTGACTTGCCAGATCACACCTAACCTCTGCAAGTCCAACCCTAGACTTTGCTAAATCAAATTCCATCCACAAGTTCTGCTGATGATGATGGCCAATCAAGAATGCCTCTATACCCAACAAGTCCGAGTTCCCAAATGTGAAACAATACACACAATCCCCACCCCTCATCATTCCTGGTACCCGATACATTAACCTCTCACCAGATACCACCATCTCGGCCCCCTCAAACATCAAGGTCACTGCGGGTAACTGTGGCAAAGTAGGCCGACTCGAGGGGACTCTGTAGCACAAGTCCATGGCTCCCTGAAAAACAAAGTTGGTGTCTTCCAAAAGATTCAGTATTCCCTTTGTTTGTTGAATGAACTCGTTTTTCAATGCGGTGTAGGCTGGGCCGAGTAAGAACGTGAACTGGGTGCCGGAGTCGACCATGGTCTGACCCGCCCCCGTATGATCTGGTACGAGCACGGATTTCGGAAGCGCCAAAATCTTACCCGAAACTTTAATCCCCTCGAGCCGAACTGTATAGGCTACCCGATCAAAATAAGGTAACGGGTCTGAAATCTGAACCAGAGGAGTGTAGTTCAATGGTTGGAGCCAAGTGAGACTCTCTTGGCCAAAAAGCAAAACACCGGACGAGTCACTCCCCGATATGCAGTACGAGAATTGAGGGAAACCCATTTGGGTTATAAACGACAAAGACCCGCGGTTAAGACCCATCAACCCGGTGGTCTTGGAGTCCTCTTCGGAGTTGGAACTGAAACCGGAATCCATGCATCCAAATATCGTACCGGGTCGGGAAGAGTTTCCGAGGTAGAGAGTTTCGGACGCGAGGTTGCCTTCAATGGAGGTGGCGTCAGCGTAGGAGACAGTCACGTGGCAGAGCTTATTCGGGTCGCAGGAAGCGGGTACGAGTAAGGTCCGGGTCCGGGTTGTGCATAAGGGGGAGGAGCATGGGATCGGAGAGTACGAGGAAGAGAGAAGTGGGTTGAATATGGAGCTGATGTTTGGGGTTTTCTTGCAGTGGAGCCAAGAGAGTTCGCTACCTGTATCGAGGACCATGGTAACGCTCTGCGGGGGCGAACCCACGGTGAGGGAGACTGTTAAGGTCACGTTGTGGTGGAAAGAGAGTTTGTCTGAAGGTTTTGATGCTGATCCACGTGGGAGTACTGTCTGGGCTTTGAGGGGCAATATGAGCGATTTCTGAGTTGCAGAGAGAGAGGATTGAAATTGATTTATTATGAAGAAGAAAGTTAGCTGAAGAATAAGAACAAGAGGAGGAGGTGGATGGGGAGTTTGAAGGCAGGCCATTGAGAAAGAAGATATTGAAGCATAAAAATAAGGAAGTGTGACCTAACGATGTGTTTCAGGTTTGGTGCGTTTTAATTTGCTTTAAAAGCTTCGGGGAGAGAGAGGTTGAAATATCAGATAAAGGTGTGCGTGAGTGTTGGTTTGGGACACTTGAAGAAGGATGTTTATGGGCAAGAGGTACCTCTTCGTTTCCTTAAATATATGGTTGGTTGGCTGACATGCATTAGAGGGCGTACGTGATGCTTTGCCTCTGAATTTTTGGATCTTAGAACCATGACCAATCACCCACTCCTATGTGCTCGTTAGATGCGTGCATGCATGTTTCTAAAGTTAATCAAAGTGCCATGAGGGTCTTGTTTTTGAGGCAGCCAATCAACAACCAATGTGGTCCATGACACTTTTTAACTACAAATTTATATATATATATATATATATATATATATATTTAACTCAATTGCTAATTTTAAGTTTTTAACAGCTTAAGCTAATGAAAAGAATTTAAAATATTTATTTGGATATTAAATTTAATATAATGAAAATATCAAAATTTAAATATATAATTAATTAATGTTTGAACAGATATATTCTTGCCAAGCTCTAGAAGAAGTTATTTTGTTTCTGGCATATACTGGCTGCTTGCCTTCATTTGGATTGATTTCACACACAACAGTTGTTATTGCAATTCACTTGTCTAGTCGGCTAGTCGGCACTAAGATGCTTCGCTTGTGAATATTATCAATTATGCTCCAGAATCCATATTATCAACTAAGATGAGTCTGAGTGCATGTTCTGTAGACACTAGACATGGTTTCTCAAAATTACCCAAGACGCGACCTTATAAAACACAAAAGGGCAAAAAAGGTCTTGTCTTGAAGGTACAACTGGGAACAAAAAGTTGATACTTTTACGAAAGTCGGGAGGAACACAGCAATGGAAGGCGACCACCAAAATTGCATGGTTCGGAGACGAGGGACTCATGTTTATGTCTGGACTCTTGGAAAATTATAGATAATTTGACTTTTAAAATCAGATTAGTTGGTGACTGTGACGCCTAATTAAATAGAGACTTGAACTTTCCGCAAAACACACAAAGGATCGACTCTGTCCTGTTATGTGGGAGCCGCCCCCTCTGCCACCCGGTCCACCTCCAGTGCCTGCTCCAATCTGTCAATCCATCATAATTTTAGACTTTCCAAACCTTGCTTTCAATGTGATCCTAAGTGTCTAGCATTTTCCACTTTCTAATAAATCAATAATTTTTTATTTTTTATTTTTTTTATCAATTAGAGATAATACCTTTTGTTCTAGAAAAATGATAAGGTTATTGTTAAATAACAATTTGATAAAATAATATTATTTTAAATTTAAATTTAATTTTCACTTTTATTTTTTATTTGATGTGTATAAATATAATAAAAAATATTATTATATTTAAAATCGTCTATAAATTATGAATGAGTCGTTAGTCTATCACTTTCTTTTATTCTAATTTCACCTCAACCTCGGGTATACCCAGCATATGTTGATCTGTCCCGAGCTATCCATGCATTAACCCTTTTCACACGGTTTAATTTGACTTCTCACATATTTATATATATATAGTATGCATAAATCACCTATTAATTAATCTGTTGATGTGAGGCACGTACGAGTGGATTAATTTCACAATTTCCCCGTGAAAATGTCTTAAATCCATTTAGTGTAATAATTGATTGGCATCTTCTTTGGTATTTTGAGACGTAAAACTTTGCACTAGTTTGTTTGTTTATTTACTTGTCTATTTTGGTGTATTTACCAAGTTTGTTAGCCGAAGTATGCAAGTGATCCATGTATTCTTGCCAATTACTAGTTTTTTTTTTTTTTTTTGTCTATTTTAAAATAGTACAGCTAAATCTATAATATATATATATATATATATAAATATCTCACAAACTGGCATTTATTTATATACTTTGTTAGATTTATTTATAATAAAAATAATTTTATAATTTAACGAAATATATTAAATTACATTAATTTATAAAATTATTTTTATATAATTCGGCTAAAATATTTTCCTTTTAAAACAATAATAATCCACCTACGTAATGTTTCAATATACGTCGCGATCCAATACTGATGGCACTATGCAGAAAGCGTATAGGCTTTGAAGGCACCGGCGGTGAAGCAGTGCCAGTGTAGCTGTATCACTTATGATTTTACTTGTCGTCGTCAAGCAATCGGGTCCAACCACGACTCTCTGATATTCATCCATATGGTAATGCATGCTAATATTGTCCATTAGTTACCTACAGCTATAATCAGATAGGGACAGTCTAAATGATTGAATCAATATGCCAGTGTAGCAGGTTGGAACACCTACAAATTATTTTATGTTTTTAACAGTCTATTTTTGCTCAATATTGGGCAAAAGACTTGCATTTCATGTTAATTATTGTAGATTCAAAAGTTTGGTTAAGATTAGGTGATTATAAGATGATAAATTTGGATATGATTAAGTGACTAAAATGATAAATTTTATCTTTTTTTGAAATTTATATTTTAGATGAATGTAAAATAATTTGAATTTATCTAAAGTTTTTTTGATTTTATTTAGAGGTTGTTACGAAATATTTTAGATAAGTTAAAAACGTAGAAATTGAGTTTCAAGAGATAGATCTTATTCAGAAAAGAGTTTGAATGTGAAATTGTCAATGCTGAAAAAATAAGTATAAGATGCTAGCAAGCCGTCAGTAGAGTCCGTCAGCAGAGTTTTACTGTGATTTAGAAACTGCTTCCAGAAATCTATTTAAATTGTCCTACTAGCTAGGAACTGCAGAGATGCAGTTATGAATATTTTTTAGAACACTTTTCAGTGCATATTTTGATAAGAAAATTGTTTCTTTCAAAGAGTGTGATTGTTGATCTAAAATTAAAATTGAATGATCGTGATTCAGCCACTAGAGTTCTAGGCGAAAAGCTAATATTTGAAGAATGTCAAAGGTCCTGCTGCTACTGTGGTAGAGTCTCATTTGTCTCATTAAGTAAGAATGTCAATTAACAAATGTTTTATAATTGAAACTTACTTATAATTGATTTTCAAATAATAAAATTGAATTTTCTGGATTTGGCTGTCTTGTAAGATTTTATCTTTAAAGAGTTTTTGAAACAGTTTCCCTTCGTTACTAATATTGGTGTTATGCAATTGGTTTATTTAATATTAATGTTTTTTTATTATATAATTGCATGATTGACGACTAATCAATTTATTGAATAAACTGATAGAATGTTGTATTATGATATAGAGATGTTTGGGTAATTTCAATTTTTTTTAATCAGTTTTATCTTAGTACTTGAGTGGAAAAGAAATAAAGAGAAAGTGTATGTATGAACTAATTGTATTACATGCACTATATCCAAAACGACGACGCACTAAAAAAATAATTGAGAAATCAAGCCAAATAAATGGCACAATTTTGTGCTTTCTTATCTCTCGTACTAAGAAAAATTGTACTTTGGTATTATGAGCGGGGGAGGAGAAAAACAGATATAAATGGACAAAAAAGAGGTAACGTTCTTTGCTTTATTTTTATTTGTTGCAAGAGATCACTTTCGGAGAGACTGAAGAGAGAAAAAGGTGTACATGTTGTGACACGAGAGGCATTTATTAATATTAAAAATATATATGTGTATAGAATGCCATTGGGGGGCCGGAGAGAAAATGTTTCAAGCTCGATCGTGACGTTTTTGCCTTTTTGACAATCATAAAGATCGACCCATGCTGGATTGTAAAATTGCCTTTACATTTTAGAGTGTTTGCTAGAAAGATATATAAAAAGTTTTACATATTTGCATAAATGGTTGTGCTTTCGCACTCAAAGTCGCCTTTTCAGAAAGTTTATTCATCTGGGTTTGATCTGTGGCAATGCTTTCCCCGGTTTTAATAAAGAACCAACGCGTCAACTTGATCGACAGTGACATCTGGTGAATTTCATGTTCATGAAAGTTCCTCCCTCCATCGTGTTTCCTTTTCATTTGAAGAAAAGCCCAATACTTGCAACCAAGGTTTTACTAATTGAAACGATACGATGGGGGTAAAGTGTAAACACTTGTTTGAAGGCATTTAGTTAGGCTTGGATATTTATTACAACTTGTGATGGGCTTTGCAGCAACTAATTTAGTTAAAAAGGAAAGCGTCGCCTGGCTAGCTTGGTTTCTATAAATCTGTAGAAAAGTGGAGGCTTTTAATTGATATAAACAGAAAACTAATAACACGTTTTGCACAACAACAGTAGGAAGCAGAGGATATAGAGAAAGCAGAGGATAAACTTCTTGCTTTTCATTGATAAACAAACAGCCCATAAATAGACTAATACATAACTGAAAGTAACATGAAAAATAGGCACTATCCCACGTTAAAAATAGGCACTAGGTAAACAAACTCACTAAAGACTAGGACAACCCATATGCAAATTATTAAATTTCCTCAACAATCCCTCCCTTAAACTGATATTCAGACATAACATCCAGTTTAATAAGAGCTAAACTTTGAAGCTCCATCCCTCAAATTGAAACATTTGAAGTACAAGCACCAAGTAGCTTCCTGAGCTTCTGAAATGCAGGAAACTTGAGAGGCTTAGTTAGAATATCAGTGATCTGGTCTTTACTTATGCAATAAATAAGATTAATGACTCCATCATTCGTGAGATCCCTCAAGAAATTATATTTCACATCTATATGTTTGCTTCGATCATGTAAAACTAGATTTTTTGAAAGTTTTATTACTGAACTGTTGTCACAATAAATCTGACTAGGTCCATCCTCCTTGAAATGCAACTTTTTAAGGATTTTCTTTAGCCAAATAGCTTGACAAGTACAAGCTGTTGCAGCAACAAATTCATCTTCAGTGGATGATAATGTGACAATAGGTTGCTTCTTTGATGACCATGAAATAGCTCATGTCCCCATCATGAAAACATACCTAGATGTGCTTTTTCGATCATCTGAATCTCCTGCATAATCACTATCTATAAAGCCAAAGAGATCTGATTTTTCTCCATTTTTGTAGAACAACCCAAACTCCTTAGTACCTTGCAAGTACCGGAAAATTCTTTTTGCAGCCAAGAGATGAATCTCTGTAGGACATTCCATGTACCTGTTAATCACACTTACAACATGCATTATATCACGTCTTCTTGTTGACAAATACATTAAACTCCCCACAATTTGTTTGCAAAGAGTGTCGTCAACCTTCTTTCCTCCATTATCTTTTTTTAGCTTCATACCAAACTCAGATAGAGTATTTACAGGATTACAATCTTTCATCTGAAACCTGTCCAAGATTTCTCGCACATACTTCTTTTGAGAAATAAAAATTCTAGTAGAAGACTGCACCACTTCAATGCCAAGAAAATAATGCATCATGCCAAGATCAAATATCTCAAATTCAGCCATCATGGATTTCTTAAAACTTCCAAGCATGGCTGTATTATTTTCAATGTAGATTAAATCATCTATATATAAGCAAACAATGAGCATTTTTTCTCCATCTTCAATTTTTATAAAAAAAGTGTATGTTTATAAGGACATTTTTGAAATCCTTCCTTCAAAAAATAAGTTTCTGTACAATTATACCAATCTTGTGGAGCTTATTTTAATCCATATAGAGCTTTCTTTAACTTATACACTTTATGCTCATTGCCAAGTTTTACATAACCAGGAGCTTGATCAATAAATACCTCTTCTTTCAAATCTACATGGAGGAATGCTGATTTCACGTCCAACTTGAAGATAGACCATGAATTTTGAGCTGCAATCGTAATCACCAATCTGATTGTATCATGTGTTGCAACTAGAGCAAAGACTTCTTTATAATCAACACCAAACTCCTGCTTGTAGCTCTTAGCTACCAAGCGTGCCTTGTGTTTGTCAACCTCACCAATATCCTTCAGCTGTCTTGTAAACCCACTTTACACCAATTGTTTTCTGCCATTTTGGAAGATCACATAGCTCTCATGTGTCATTTCTTTCAATGGCTGTCATTTTAGCATCCATAGCCTTTCTCCATTTTGGTTCTTTGACAGCCGCTTCAAAAATGGTAGGATCACAATCAGAAAATAGAGCAAAATGTGTAAGTGGGTCATCACCTTGGTCAACTCTAGTTACCTCATAATTAGTCATCCATGCTGGTCTTCTTCGAACACGTTGAGGCCTTTGTGATTCAACTGCAAGTGGGCTTAGATAAACTATTGGAACACTTTGAGTGACTTCCTCTTTTTGCTTATTCTCCATAGGCTGCTACCCTTTCTCATCATCATCAAAATTTACTGGAATATTTTCTTTAACACCATTTTGATTCCATGACCAGGTGCCTTTTTCATCAAATACCACATCACGGTTGATGACAATTTTCATGGTGCTAGTATTGTATAGTTTATAAGCTTTTGACTAATTTCATGCATTTTTCTCCCTTGTTATCTAGCTTCCTCCTCTTTTCATCTAGAATATGAGCATAGGCAATACACCCAAAAATCCAGAAATGATCTACAGCAAGTTTCCTTTCGTTCCGTGCTTCATCCGGTGTCATATTTTGAACTGCAAGTGTGGGACTTCTGTTCAATATATGAATGCTCTAATTAATTGCTTCAAGCCAAAAACTTTTTGGAATGTCACTTGTTGTCAAAAGGCTTCGCCGATATTCATAATAGTGTGGTTCTTCCTCTGGCATACACCATTTTGTTAGGGTGTATAAGCTGTTGTAAGTTGTCTCTTGATTCCATGATTCTCACAAAAAAATGTAAATTCATGTGAGTTATATTCTCGACTGCGATCCGTGCGAAGAATTTTTATTGGGTTGTCAACTTCTTTCTCAACAAGCGTTTTATAGCTTTTAAAAGCTGCAAAGGCTTCAGATTTTTCTTGCAAAAAATGTACCCATATCTTACGACTATAATCATCAATAAAGGTAATTATATATTTTTTACCTCCATTAAAATGTGGTGTTATTGGCCCACAAATGTCGAAATGAACAAGCTCCAATGCCTTCTTCGCTCTCCAAGATTTTCCTTGTGGGAATTGATTACGGTGTTGTTTGCTAACAACACATTCTTCACAAACTTGAGAAGAAGCTGTAACTTGAGGAAGCCCTGTCACCATGTTCTTCTGTTTTAGTGTTTTCAATCTGCCAAAATTCAGATGCCCATAGCGAAAGTGCCATAGCCATGCCTCATCTTTTAATTTTGCTGAGAAGCACGAATGAGGAGTGTTGTGGAGATAAAATGGGAACATACAATTTGCCGTCATGTTAACTTGAGCAATTAAGCCCAACTTTGCATCTAGAATTTGACATACTCCATCTTTGATAAAAATCTCATATCATTTTTCTTGTAACTGACCCATACTAAGCAAGTTGGTCTTTAAATCTAGCACAAAAAGAACATTAGCGATAGTGTGGGTGGAATTTCCTTTGGTTTGGATTGTTACCTTTCTTTTTCCCATAATAGAAATTTTGGAGTTGTCACCAAACTTAATAGAGTTGCAAAAGGATTCATCCAAGTCAGAGACTACCTCCTTCTCTCCACACATGTGGTTGTTGCAGCCAGTGTCTAGATACCACATGTATTGTTGAGTTTCTTCCTTCACGTGACACACCATCAAAAGAGACACCTCTTCTTCCTTTTCTGCAAAGTTAGTTTGATCTCTACTTTGTTTATTCAAATGAGTTTGACATTCTGATTTACAATGGCCATACCTATGACATCTGTAACATTAAACATTGGACTTGTTTGCTGACTTTGATCTATAAGTTGTTGAGTGGTGGCATCCACGTCCTCTTCCTTTTCCTTGAAATTGACTCTCTTGATGATGATGATTTTGTTGTTAATTCCCACAATCATTATTGTTTTTGCCTCCTCTACCTCGACATCTGCCTCTTCCTCGTCCTCTATCAGCTCTACTGGGTGTAGAGTGATTTTCTGTTAAGGCCTTCAATGCTTGTTCTTCTTTTTCCTGCTGGATAATTTTTTGCTCATGAACCGACAAAGAACTTTGTAATTCATCAATTGACAATAAACCAACATCATTAGCTTCTTTTATAGAACATACAACAAAATTAAATTTTGGTGTCAAGGATCGAAGAATCTTCTCAACAATGAGAACATCCTCTATCTTGTCGTCATGGATCCGCATCTTGTTAATGATTGCCATCGTTCTTGAGAAATAGTCTGTAACTGATTCTCTTGACTTCATTCGAAGCATTTTGAACTCGGAAAGAAGTGCTTGAAGCTGCTGCCTCTTAGCCTTTGTTATACCTTGGTACTTCTTCTTCATGGAATCCCAAATATACTTGGCAGTGTCCTTGCAAAGAATGGTTTCCAAGATTGAGCGATCAATAGCTTGGAAGAGATAAGTCTTTGCTTTAAGATCCTTTAACTTCAGCCCTTCAAGCGCTGTCTTTTTCGCATCTATCAGCACAACACCTTCTGCTGGTTCTGCTACTCCAGAAACAATAACCGTCCAATATTCTTTGGACCTCAAGAAGTTCTCCATGAGCATGCTCCAATGGTCATAGTGACCATCAAAGCATGGAATGACTGGCTGTACAAAACTTTTGGAAGCCATCAATTTCACTTTTACTCTCCTCGGAACCTGCTCTAGTACCACTGATATAAACAGAAACTAATAACACTTTTTTTTTTTAGAGAAAGCAGAGGATAAATTTCCTGCTTTTCATTGATAAACAACTAAAAGCAACATGAAAAATAGGCACTATCCCATGTTAAAAACAAACTCCTATCACTAGGTAAACAAACTCACTAAAGACTAGGACAACACAAACAAACTTACTGACAATCCTAAAGACTAGGACAACCCACGTGCAAATTATTAAATTTCCTCAACATTAATAGCAAGCCAAAGAAGCTTAATTGCTGCTTATAAATGTCTGCTGGTTAGCCCAACCAACCAGCTGCTTCCTCGTTTGAGATAGATCATGCCCAGCCCATCCTGCCTACCCAGCCTAAAATTTCCCAGAAGGATTGGGCCGCATATTTCCAGTTTAAGCCAGAACGAGACTCCGCCGGTTATGTTAGAAATGCACTTTTAGTGGTGATGGCACTCGTTGCTGCTGTGACTTTCCAAGCTGGCATCAACCCTCCCAATGGGGTTTGGCAAGAGACCTCCGCTGTCAATAGTGTAACTCGTCATATCGGTAGCTTGATCTTAAGTTCTAAACAGGGAAACTGCAAGCTTTTCTTTTTCTGCAATATGCTAGCGTATTCTTTATCAATCTACATCATCTCATTGTTGGGGTGCATGCATGTGGAGACTGGTCTGTGAGCATAAAATCGAGAAACAGAGAGTTCGCTCGAGATGTGCTCGACATTGGGTTCGAGTGAGACACAAACCCTAGTGTTCGCTCAAGCCATGCTCGACACCTCGCTCCAGCCAATGTTCATTGGATGTTTGCTCGAGCCACCATCAACATGCCACTCGAGCGAATAACGTAATTTTTGGCAGATTATGATTTTTAACGTCGTTTATTATAAATATGTTATATTTGACTTCTTTTGTACGACTTTCAGCATATTTCTTGAGTAAAAACAATTGTCCAGGGAGTGCATATTGTGTGTGAGAGAAAAACAATCTTAGAGAGCGTGAGTTGAGATTGAGTGATTGTAATCTCCTATGATTAATAAGATTACTGCAGCTTTGTGTATGTAGGTAATTTGTCAAATCACGTATATTGTGTGTCGTGTGCTTGATCATGCTTGCTTTTACTTTAGTTTGTCATCGTTGGTGTGTGAGTTTTTGCACAACAACTAGTATCAATGAGTCAATGTCGGATCTAAATGAGAACGATGATTAGAGATAAAGTGAAAGCACCCAAGATCAAGAAGTTCGACGACACTGATTTTGGATATTGGAAAATGCAGATCAAGGACTATCTCTATGGGAAGAGGCTCCACCTTCCACTGTTGGAAAAAAAACTAGAAAGCATGGATGATACTGAGTGGATCTTGTTAGATCAACAATTTTTGGGGATTGTTCGGCTGATCTTGTCTAGAACAGCGGCACACAATGTAAGTAAGGAGAGAACCACAATGAATCTCATAACAACTTTGTCAGGTATGCATGAAAAGCCGTTGGCGAATAACAAAGTGCACATGATGAAGAAATTATTCAATCTGAAGATGTCAGAAGGTATGTCTAAGAGACCACATTTTGCCTAAAGCAAATATTTCAAACCCTACCCTACAGAGAAGGGAATGACTTTCACTCTATGGACAAAATGTCCAAGAGACTATTTCTTTTTTATTATTAACTTAAAACAAAGGAAATGACATAAAAGTAAATTATACATGAGAAAATAGCGAAATACAGTTTGAAAAGTTGTAGATCCGTATTTTCAATTTTAGAGGAAATAAAAAAAAAAAACAAACACAGAGATTGTGATGGCGCGTGAGGGACATGCGCCACCCTGAGAGTATGGCGGACAATTGAGCCTGAATAAACCGTTGAAAACTACTTTTACACGATATTATTTAGTAATTTAATTGATTGAGCATATATTTTTCTCAATTTTTTGATATACTTTCATGCAAAGTGTAGATTAAAGTAACAAATAATGGCTTAAGATATAAGCTAAAAATAAATTAAAAAACGTACGGATGATGCACATGTCTTGTACTTAATTCAAGGGTACGTATTGATACTGTCAAGTACGCTATATATAGATATATATATACACACTAGTGGGACGTTTGCCTAATTTAGTTAATTAAGAATATTATTATATTTAAATAATATTAAAACTCTAATTATTTATATAGTTTTACTTTTTTAAAAATATTTAACAAAATTTCATCATTTATTTAATGATGAAAGATTAGTATTTTATAAATTAAATTTGATAATTTATTTATGATATGATATTTATATGTTGATTATCTATTTTAAATTAATTTAAATCAGTATTTAAATTTTCACCATTGGATCAAATTTGGAGACTTATTGAAGGGTTGGATTTAAATCCCAAAAACTTTCATTTCCCCTCACTTTCCCTTTCTCCCTCTCTCTCACCCGATCTCCTCTCTTAAGTAGTAGTGCGCCACCGTGTGGTGTCACCGACCACGTCACCAACTTCCCCTCACGTCGGTGACCAAACCCCACCATCGAAGCCCCTTGACAGCTCCTCCTTTAGCCGCATGCGAACAACCCAAAATGGGTCTCAACGCACGGGTTCTCCACCCTTGCACCACCACGCTCAGCCCCTGCTCCACCAAGCACCACTACCGAGTTCCCCTCACGCTGTGGACCACTTCTATGGAACTCACCACCCGTAACTCCTCCCTAGCCCCACCACGCAGCACCTCTACACGCACGGGTTTCTCCCCGTAGCACCGCCGTTAGCCAAGCCCACGCCACCGCACCACCACGACGGCCTAGATTTGCCACCTACAGCCCACGACGCCACCACCAGCCTTCCACGACACCTTCCCTGCTCAACCATGCCCAACCCTCTACCTCTCCCATTTTGTATTTTGTAAATTTGTATATTTTGTGATTTTGTAGAATTAGAATGATTTACAGTGAGTTTGTGATCATCCTATGGTGATTTTGAGATGATTTCAGTGAGTTTGGTCTATACTTGTTGTGATTTTATGATCTGTTGTTACGATTTTGTGATGATTTTGTATGTTGATTTTGTGATCTGTTATGGTGATTTTGTGAAGAATATTGGTTTGAGGACGTAGAGAGGGACGAAGAATAAAAGCGTAAAATAAGAGTACTATTCATCATTACTGTTCATATTGTTTAGTGGGCAATAGATACTTTTAAGTATAAAGAAATATATATGTTACAAAACTCTCTCTCTCTGTCTAATCGGTTCTTCTCATTTGGGATGTCAAAAACATATTATTAAGGGTACGTTAGGTACCTGAATGGACACTCCATTAATTTCCTTAACATGATATAAAGAATTAGGAATTGGAAGAAACATAATAATTAGGAATTGAAAGATAAGAATGATTTTCGGGAGTTTTCCACCACCCCATGAGTATGTGGGGACGGGGTTCATTGGCCAACCAAATTAATTAAGCTTTCAAAAATAAAAATAAAACAAAGAAGTTTCTAAAACTATAACAATTCAAATAACAATGTCTTATATACATAGTTATTTCTCTTATTTTAAGAAATTAATGAACTATTCAATATTGCATTATTTGTCATGAACCTCAACCAATAAATTTTTATTCTATTATAAATTCCTCCCACTAAACATACCATAATCATGTGACACTCTCGCCGCATGAGGCACATGTCACTCGTGTCCCAATACAAGTTGCATGTAGTACAAAAAAATTGTTTATTTACTGTTAGTTATTTTTTACAAAAATTATTATTTTTTATTAAAATGAATTTATTATCACAAATAATCATTCTTGTAAAAAAAAAACTCATTGTAAATATTCATTTTTCTCTGTTGTAATGCCTAAATTAGCCCATACCGAGGACACGACCTTAAGAATTTAATTTGTAGGACTTTTGGTTTACTGGACGGTTTGAATTTAATAGGTTGAGGCTAGGTGAGCTTATATTGGGCTTAGCGTTCCACAAACGACTGGCCTTAATAAGGATGTTGAACTTAGAGATCACTCTGGTTATGTTCTTCTTGCCTGAGCCCGTAATTCTACTTCTTCTACAAGAGTTGCATCCATAGATGAACTTATAGATAATCAATTGGTCTAAATCGTATTTTTCTTTAAGAGTTTTGTTCCATACAATTACTTTTGCATGTTTCTTATACATTCTACTGATATGATTGGTCAAAGCAATTATTTTATATTTAAAAAAGTAATGCAACCAATCACATTAGTAGAGTGCATAAAGAATATACAAAATTGACTGCAAATAAAAAATTTTTATTTCTTTAATCTAGTCCCAAAAGGGTAATTCATGACAGTAACAGCTAATAATTTCGAGATCACAAATTAAGACTTCATAATTTAAAAAATAAAGAAAATTACTACCATAAAAAAATCATCTAGCAGACAGAAAATTAAAGAAATCAGTCCTAGTCTAATATTAACTTAGTGATCAATAAACGGCTTGAAGGTGCTCACCACCCTTTTAATCTGATCAATGATTGAATTATAAGATACAGTTCCATCATTTCCAGCCAGCACTCTGTACTTGTCCTTCCTAGTAAAGTTCGTGCACTCAAACCCTAGCGTAGCAGCCAAGATCCTTTGCACGTAGTTTGCAACTTCATGCGGGCTTTTCCCAGAGGAACATGTTGCTTCGACTGGTAATTGGTTCAAGAACGTGACCTCATAGACAGGCCTAGGGTTCATGAAGAAGAAAATGGGGTCCAGTGCTTTCCAACCCCCAGCCGTTGTTGCATGGAAGAACCCAACACGATAGTTCATAGCCACCGGTACAATTCGATCTGTTAGTTCAGCAAATAGTGCGCTAAACCTTAAAAGGAAGGGCTCCCTGCATGTTGTTCCTTCAGGACAAACCACTAGGTCTCCTTTGGTCAATTGTTGCTTGATTTTCTCTGCATCCACTTCACGTATTCGCGTTAACCTGATGGTGGGGATTGGTGATAGGATCTCTGTTAATCGAGAGATGGAGTATGTCACAGCTGGGATTTTACGTCTGAGTACGGTGGAAAGGACCACGGGGTCCAATAGGGTTCGATGGGTACACACAAATAGTACCCCGGTGTTGCCATCAGACACAGGCGGGGGTGGTTTGCCTTTGACAATTACCTCACCACCGAATAGCCGAGACAAGTAGGGAATAGCCCAAATCGGTACCATCAAGCTCACAACAATGCGGATTATTGCAAGCAAGATGCCTAAGGGCATCCATAAGAGGATCAGGAGGGCAGTCAATGGTGTTGGCCTCTTGACTAGGCGGCCATCATGGAAGATTACAGGTAGCGGGCGGAGGGCCTGGCGGTCCTGCTTTTGGTTGCTGGTCATTGATGGGTGTACTTGTTCCTGTATATCACAGATTATCTCGGTATTAAATGGATTTAATAAATTTGTTCATGTATATAAGGCCGCACGTACGTACAACGGTATGAGAATCTATAGGATTTAATTTGATGTGTGCTCAAAAAAGTTTACAAATCTAAAGATAAAGTTTACCTCCAGAAATATTAGTCTATTAAATTATCATGTATGTATACTTTAATATTGTTTTCTTTGGTGAAATTATCTATCTAGCTACTAATTACCTTGCATAGCGACAAGAACGAAGAACCAGCAGCTGATGTAGGCCTTCCTAATCCTAAACTTAGCGGTTCATCTACAAAAAGCTTTGCCACCCGATCAGAGAGAGGACGAATATCATATTCCTCTACAAAACCCGTTGCAAAACCAAAGCGGTTCAGAACAAGTTCGCTTCCGAGAACCTCATCAGCTCGCAAATGCTTTTTCACAAACCTCTCCACCATAATCCTCGGTGTCTTGGTCACTACAACTCTCTTGTCATACGAGCTAAAGACTTTCCATGCCTCCGTATCAATGCCATCCATGTAAAACTTCGGCAAAACTGCCCTCGACACTGATTCGATCTCGGATTCACGAACACCCATGACTGCAACAAAGATCATAAGCTTGAGCCCGGCGTCCGCCATGCCCATCATGTCCAGCAAGCGAATCACGGGCCATAACATCAGCAACAACGCAAACCTAATCAAACCCGAGGCTTCGAATGCCACTAGCATGAAGTAGGAGAAGGGGTCTTGGTCCTTCAGAAGGGTGCCTTCGAGCTCCGCAACCACCGACTCCACTGGGGCATTTTTCATTTCTCGTGATCTAGTATTTTTTCCCTATGCAAGGACGTTCCTGTGTTAAGAATGTCCGGTTCTTGGATAAGGGTGACAATGCGTTAATGGTTTTTAGCTTTACAGTATTGGTGTTACTGGTGTTTTTTGACTGGTCTCTAACGTGGGAATTGGGCAGTTCATCAGTTTACAACTACCCGTTCTTATACTTTTTGTAGCTAGAACTCCCCCCGCTCTCTGATCTCTCTCTTGCTCGCTGTTTCTCTTTGGGTGGGTATATCTGCAAAGAATAAAGCATCACACGCCACTTTTTTATACAAAAATAGATTATTTGGCTCCAACAACTTAGGCCGAATAACATGTACACCTAAATATACGCCTAGCTAACTTGAGACTTTAGGTTTCTTACTTAATTGTGGCAACTTGAGCCGTAGGTGATGTTATTCAACTGTGAATATATAAAGTGTATATTTCAAAAAGTTCGTGATAATGGTCATCCCCACGTTGTTGCATGGGATGCAATTTGGCGTACGTTCCCGTGCATGAAAAAAGTTTTCATTTTGCGAGATTTTCATATTCAAAGTATATATAGCTTAAGAAAGCTCTAGTCCAGCTAATTGAAGTTCCCTTTTGTCGCTTAAGAAAGCTCTAGTACTCCAGGTATTTGAATTCTTAAAGTTTCAAGATGCATATATATATTATATGTGTGTGTGTGTGGCTGCATGTCATATTGGCATGATGCTTGCATTAATTATATATATAGGAGCAGTAAAGTAGGTTAGAAACTTGTTTGCCCTTGCGCCGGTTTTCTCCGAGGATCGAATATGCGCGCATGCATGCCTGGTTATTACTCACCCTGCTCTTAGCTAGGTAATAAAACTTCTTGATCTGCTCAAACACCAGAATTTTCTCTAGGTAGGTAAGTTCGGTTTGACGATTTAAGTGTTTTTCGAGGTAGACTGTTTTTGTTATTCAATAAGTTACTTAACATGCATGCACATGATGATGCATTAGAGATTCAGAAAATGGTCTGAAAAATACTAAATCCATGCATGGTGCAATTGATCATGCGTGTAACTGGGTACTAATTATTAATTGCATTGCCTATATATATATATATATATATATATATTCGTTGAAGCTATTGATAAATTGGTCAATTAATATATTTTTTTTGCAGTACTACCATTATATCTTACAATAATTATAAGGATTTGCTTTGATATTAACGAAATCATATACCAAAATTGCACGTTAGCAACTTAAAGAACAATTGGGCATGTGTATATGATCAATGTCAATAATTAATTAGGTTGAACGTACTTAGTGATTATGACCGTTGATTTATCACACTCCTTCCTTGATTTAATGAAGATCAAGCTACATTAAGTAAGTTAACTGATTCTGCTTAATACGGGTATTTATCATGTTCTTATAATTCCATAAATTAATCCTAAATGCACACCATAATATATACGTGGCCATTGAGTTCGATGTGGGGAATTATATATTTGTGTTTAATGATGTTGGCTGAATATATATCTATTTTCTGAACAATACAATTATACATAGGACTAATCATCCAGATTCTGGCCCGGGAATCCGGGTATACCCGGACTAGAACTCGGGTTTCAAATACGGCCTGGGCCAGAAGGCGGTCTTTTTTTCTTTTTTCATTTTTTTCCCAAGTGATCTGTGTTCACGAGTTTGATAGTTATGATGTTATTACTTTACACTTTCAACTTTAAGTTATGGTGTTTCGTGTAGATTTTGGGATATTTTCCTTCTCGGTTCAGTAACAGGAAACTGGAAGATTTTAGCTGAAAGTTGAGTTTGGTAATGAGATGAAATGATGGAAAATGAAGTTGAGCATCCGATCTGGAACCCACCTCACGAACAATAACTTAAGTGGTCTACATACGGTTTTTTAAAACAAAAATGTGGCCCAAGTTTTTCTTTTTGTGTTTTTTTTTTTAAATGGACCGGACCCAACCACTTAACCAATCCATAAAAATCAAATCATATGTACATGATGCAGATATACTCAATAAGCCGGGGTAAACACCCTGATGTTACAAAACGTAAACTGTTGTCGGATTTGTTATAAGGTGGAAAGATGAAAGGGCATCTTCTTAGTCTAGATTTTTTAGAAGAAGAATGTGCTGACTATCTTGATATTTTTTTTTTTTATTAAAAAAAGGGGTTCTGGGTTGTAAACCTGGGTTCCAGATTTATAATCCGGTATCCCGGATTGGGTCAATCCGGATTTTTTAATCCATGTTTTGAATTGAACTGGAAAAAAATTCGGCCTGAATGAACAGTTATGATTATACAAGTCTATATGGAGGATTTTATCTAATTTCAACCCATTAATTTCTAATCCCTGCCTCGCTAATGGCCCAAGAGGCGGAAGCTCCTCTTTGGACCACCCATTTCAGATCCCATCCTCCAACCCTGCTTGGGGATCAGCACATGAAACTGGGTCAACCCAACGAGGAAAATGATAGAGAAAGAGAAAGGCAAACCCGTGTGAGCCCCGTCCGATGTATCTCTTTATGCAGCCTAATCCATTTCCGTTAGATCAGATAAAATATAAACTATAAAGTAATTACTTGAAAGTAAACTCATAAATTGATGTAATTTGATATAGTATGTCAGATTGTAAATTTATTTTTACTGTAAAATAAATCTAATAGATCTCATAAAGTCACGTTAATTTATAATTTTATTTTTATGTAATCTCTTTATATCTATAATAGTTTTCAAAGATATATAATATGCCTACAAATTGGTGTACATGTACCGATTTACATGCATCACCAATCATGGTATTCGTTATAATTATTAAAATAATATTTTTATGCTAATTATATATTAGTTGTGCGTTTAGTAAATTAATAAACAGATAGGTTCATTACCCAATCTCTACTGATTTAGGTCTCGTTTTTCTCTCATTTTTCTATTGTCAAGCGATAGAAACTGAGGATCGGAAGAGTTTGCCCGTAAAAAGCTAAATAAGCCTTATAATACCATTAAAAAGAAGAAGAAGAAGATGAGGAGATATTGTTTGGATAGACGAAGACGAATTAATTATAACGTGAGGTCGAACGTCAGAGAGATCGTGATACGTTAATTACATGGCTAGACCAAGGAGTAATGGAACTTGAACTAGTTAGGCAGATGGTTAAAGGTTTTGGGTTTTCAAACACTAATTAATTTTTGCCCACTTATAAGATGCATGCACCTTAATTAATTGTCACAAAATTCCCGTGTTGCTAATGCTATTAGTCTCTGCGTTTCTTTTTCAATCATGTGATGATGTCCAGCCTACCCATGCATTGAAAAGATTGATTCCTAAAATTCTTGGACACCAGTTCCAAACGTCTAATCCCTTACCTACATAATCACGTTTAGTTTGTTTTTAAGATGAGGTGGGTTGAAATTAAAATTAAAAAGTTAAATAAAATATCGTTAAAATATATTTTTTTAATATTATTTTTATTTTAAGATTTAAAAAGTTGAATTGTTAATTTTATTTTATATAAAAATTTTAAAAAATTATAATAATGAGATTAAACGTTTTCAAAATTTTCAAAATTTTAAATTTTAATCTCGAAAACAAACGAAACTCGAGTTCTTCAATTGCGATATTGTAAATAAAAAAGTTGTACCAATTACACTTACATCTCGTTTTTGTTCCCAACTTATAATAAGGTTGCATTACACATTAACTTTTAAATTTAAACAATAAAATAAGAGACCATCTAAAAATGATAGAATATGTCACATTTATAAAAATAATATGAAAGTAAGATGGTAGTAGTATGGTATATATCATTTATTCTTATATCATGGAAACATAAAAAATGAAATCATAGCCAAATCTCCTAAATCACTCCCACGTACTGGACTTTATTTGAGTTGCATTCGTATTTAATGGTTCTGTTTTTAGAACTTGACTTTTGCTATTACAGGTATAAAAAATAGGTGTAAATAAGGCAGACGAAATATTAAAAGTTTAGTCGTTATTTTTGACTGCTTAGTGCCTACCCACTCAGCAAATAATTAATATGCCGAATGTAAGGTGAACAACATTTAACACTCACAACTACTAATATAAAATAGAAATTTATGAATTTGGTGTTAACTTACATTATTCCTAGCCCCCAAAAAAACAGAGGACGATTATTTTATTTTATTTATCAGTACTTGTCCATTCAATTTATCTTTGAATCTTGTATCTGATTTATTTATTTATATCAGAGAGAGGGAGAGAGAGAGGGTCAATTTATCTCACATGTCTGCAATACCATTCCTACTCCTTGGGCTATAAAGATGTAAACTAAGGCTGACATAATCACAAATTTTAATGGTAGATAAGATGCTTTTCTTTTAAAATAAAATAATAATAAAAAGACTGCAAAAGCGTCTTTCAGATTTCTTTCTTGCCGCTCGAATGCCGAACCACCGCAGTGAATGCCGATATCTGATATGCTTCATTTTGTAGCCATATTTAATTACATTATCTTTGAATTAGGTATTCATGTCAAACAGTTTAAGTGATATATATATATATATAAAGTAAGTTTATAATATTCTAAAAGTATTTAATCTTATCATAAAAATATAATAGTCAAACAAATATAAATACTAAGAAGCCAGTTTTATATATTTGCCATTTTTCATTTTAATCCAACTATAACAAATTTGAATTCATAAAGTTCTTCTACTGTAGGCAAGATTGAAACACTTTGATAAGCAAGAAAATAAACATCAGACATTAACTAATATTGAAGTGATTTGGTTAAAAAAAAGCTTAAAGCAATACTGTATATCGGACACATTAATACATTGATGTAACACGTCAAACTGTAAAATTTATTGTCTATAAATTTTATGTATTATATCAAATTATGTTAATTTGTCAGCTATTTTTCATGAAGATTTAAAAATAAAATAATATAGTGATAAATATAGAACAGATAATGGGTATAAAGAATGCATAAATAAAATAAAATTACTAGTTACAATTAACTAAAGTCATGAGATTGTATGTGTTTATATGCAATTAAACTAGCACTTGATTACATTTGATGATCGACATCTTTAGTGTACGAGATAAGTGTCCTTTATAAAGAAGAGTGTGTCCTCTATGCATGTAATCGTATTAGATTGATCACTGGGGTGATAACGTCTACATCATATTTAAAACTTTTATTTGCTCCTACTAATTAGAAGACAAGACAGTGAACATCGGATAATAACTTCTTTTTTCCCCTCTCAATCTCAAATATTTTGCTGTTGAGATCCATAACACACGAATACCATGTACAAATATTTGGAAGTGCACAGGTCTTTTGTAAATGTATCTTTTTGAAATGTTAATTCTCCTTGTAATACCATATACGCTAGACTTGCTATTTCAAATTAATTTTTTAATAATAAATTTCATTATTTTTAAAACAAAATTAAGCAATACTTAAACACTACATATAACTGTTGGTAACATTACGCGTAATAAATATCATATCTTTTTTGTTACTTCCAAACTATACGGTTATCTCAATCAAAGGAAAATAATATGATTACTGCTTATTTACTATTTATTTTACATTTAATTTTTTAATTTTTAATTTTATTTAATGATTAAAGAAGTAATTATTAATAAAATTATTAATTTTTTTATTTTTTTTAATAATTAAAGATGTTAAAAAAGTATTTTAAAAATAATGATAAAAAAATTAAAAAATTAAAATCAACTATAAATAATAAATGTGTACTAACAGCTATCACTTTCTATCTCAATATTGACACCTTATACGACCACAAAATTATGTTGCCACTCTCCGCGGGCTCTTTTGGTTCACACCTGGCAGTAAAAGCGTGAAAGTGGGGTGGGGGAGTTTTTCAAGCGTCACACAGAAGCCACTTGTCACCTTCCTATTGGGATGAGGACTTGAGAGGGTAGACTGTCACTTTCCTCCACGTGATGACGTGACAGGCCAGCACGCTGCATACGGATCGGGAAACGCGAGAGTTTAACGTTCTATAATCTTCATCAGTCATTGAATTATAAGATTAATTCAAAAACAAAGTTTACAAAGTTTGAGAGTAAGAAAAATGATAATATACAACTTATTTTAAAATTATTTATATAGTTATTTTTAAATGAGAGATATTTTTATAAAATAACATAATTTTATATAAAAAAATGATATAATTGTTTTTGATAAATAAGAGATAAATATTATATATATATATATATGAATGAAATAGACATATCACATATACACGTGATGTATACAGAACAACACTTGCATACAATCTACACGCGATAATTTAAAGATAAGAAATATGAACATTGCCCTTGCAATACAATAGCGGAAAGCGAAGACAATAAAGTATGGAACAGAAAATTCTTCAACTTAGCCAATGTACGTTCTTTATTTTCAAAATAGTGTGCATTTCTTTCCGTCCATATACATCACATGATACACAACGGAATTATCTTCTACACCGTTGCCACTTGTTGACAACCTTGCATCTTCTTCCAACAACCCAACAACTCCAAAAACAAAATGATATAATTATAACTATTTTTATAACTTTTATACAATTACGTGTTGAATGAAAGATATTTTTTTAAATAATTTATAAAAATAATATCATTTTACATAAATACTTTTAAATTAACATATAGTTGTATAAAAATAATTATAAATATATCATTAATCTTACAGAAATATCTCCATTATAAAAAAAATATTATAAAAATAATTGTGCATATATTATTACTCATAAAAAAAATTATAGGTAAAATCTTTTTTAGTTTATTCTTCCAATTTATCTATAAAAATGACGTGTGATACACATGTGACGAAATATTATTTTAAAATTTGAAGTTGAAAAAGTGTCATATATACGTGTCAATCTTTTAAATGGTTAGAATAAACCAGTTTATATAAAAATTCTATTAAAAAAATAAAGAAGAAGAGTTACTCGTCCTTTTATCCTGATCTAGAGTTAATTTGGTGTTTTCTCTGCACACCATTAACTTTTAGGATACTTTTGAAAATTAAACTAAACTCAATTCATCTCAATTTATTAATTATTATTATAATTTTTTAAATTTTAATATAAAATATAATAAACAATTCAACTTTTTTAATTTTTAAAATAATAATAATATTAAAAAATAATATTCTAACAATATTTTATCATCTCAACTCAACTCAATTTAACTCAGTTCAACATCCAAACGCAGTCTTAGAGCGAATGCCTGAGTATCACCGCTAAGGGACCACTTTTCATTTTTTTTTCAATTATTTTATTTATTCTTATTTATATTTTAAAATATTTTTAAAAAATATAAAAATATATTAATACACTAATAATCACTTTCTTTATTATTAAATAAAGAAAAAAATAAAAAAATTTAAAATAGATAAGGTGTAAAAATGAGAGACAAATTGAATGAACAAAATAACATTTTTCTAACTTTTATGACAACCGAACGTATATTTTGAGAGTCTTTATCATTCTAAAAAATATCAATGAATCATTTTGTGTGGGGTGATATATAATATCCATCTCATAGATATTCAACTATCTTTAATACTTGATTGAACTTAATTATTCTAAAAGAATTTTATTATGTATCAATCATTATTCACTCTCACACTCTACACTTATAACTTTTTCATAAAATGTGTGATGTTTTTAATAAAATATGAGTATGCTTTTCATAGGATATGAATGTATTTTTTATAGAATGTAGAATATAGAGTAGTAAATAGTAATTAATAAGAAGAATTTTTATCTTAAAAATAATTGGCTTAATGAGATAGTGAATCAATACAAGATTGGTTGGGTGATCAACCCCCTCCAACCCCAATTTTGGGCGATTGATTGTTTTTGTTTTTAACTAAATATTCTTTTAATTTTGTTTTGAAACTTTTTACTTGCAATAACAACTATTTTAAAAGAAAGTCAATTCACTCAACAAGATCTTAACTATTTATTTATAAAAGGTTATTTTCATCTGTTACTATTATCTACTTCACATTTCATATCTTATGAAAAATATTTTACATTCTATAAAAACAAAAGTTATGAGTATGTGGTACTGAATAGTGACTGATGTATAACATTATTTTTTAAAAATATATTATTTAACATTTCAGAAACTCTAGTAATTAGGTGGTGTCAAGTTTAAGTGGTGTTGTGCTTTTCTTAAGAACCCCTTTCTTCCTAACTCCCCCGTTGGATCAGGTAGTCCTATCCGGCACAGTGAGCGAAACATGCGTTTTTCTGGTATGAGAAATTTATCTGGGGGTGTCATGGGAGCTTGACAGTCAGAAGTTTTTGGTAGCTTGGATGAAACTTTTGCATCCACTTTACTAGATGAGTTTAAGAGCAATAAGTCTATATCCTTTGAACTTTCTGAAATTGCAGGCCAAGTCGTTGAGTTCAGGTATATTCTGCTTGTTAAACTTTCTGTGCTGTCACTTATTGGAGACCTCCAGGTTTTAATTCCCTGATTGAATACCTTCAACAGTGCTGATCAGTATGGGAGTCGATTTATTCAACAGAAACTTGAGACTGCCGCAGCAGAAGAGAAAAACATGGTTTTCTATGAAATTATGCCCCAAGCACTTTCATTAATGACTGATGTTTTTGGTAATTATGTGATTCAGAAGGTAATTTTGTCTATTAATTTGTTTCTGCCCTTATTTTTTAAAATGTAATCGTAAGTTGAGTACTCGAATGCTGTCTTTATGCCTAGCATTTATGATTTTGTATTCAGTTCTTTGAGCATATGGAACTGCGCCCCAAATAAGAGAACTGGCTCAATGATCACGTGCATGCTGACCCCTAGCCTTCAAATGTATGGCTGTCAAGTTATCCAGAAGGTATGGACCATGGTCATCCACTTGACCCGACATATGCAAGCTTTACATCATGTCAGTACATTCTTTATATTTTCTTTTCTAGAATTTTTTGCTTGAGTTTCAACAGTGGTATCTTCTACGGTTCTACCTTGTATCGATACGCGTTGAAGATACTGGCTTAATGCTGCTATATAACATAATTTATTTGCGAAATCCTTAAAGAGTCCCAGCTGAGTTCATGCTGACATTCACCCATTTAAGTGGTGGGAACCATGATAAAGCTGGTCTTTGAGATTGGTGGATAAAGACATTGAAATCCTTAAAGAGTTCCAGCCGAGATCATACTGACATTCACCTGCTTAAGTGGTGGGGACCATGATAAATCTGCCCTTTGAGAATGGTGAATAAGGCATTGATTTTGAGGAGTTTTAAACACTATCTGGGAATCATCTAAACCCTAATAACTTCGAAGCAGCTCATTGCACTAACGAGAACCAATACTTTTAGGTTTGAGTATATTGAACTGGATGAGTCAGTATGCCAGCTTCTTTGCTTTCCAAATGGTAGAGGACATGGAAGCGCATTAACTCATACTGTTCCTACGTATTTAGACAAATGCAGTTTTTTCTAATCTTGTTAAGGATTTAGGATTTCAGAGCCGGCATGCCTCTAATTATATCCTAATGCCAATTGAATAAGTACCGGTGCATTGACCTTGCATTAGAACTGAAATTACGGAGCTGGATTTGTACTCTTCAGGCTATAGAAGTCGTTGATTTGGACCAGCAGACTAAAATGGTCAAGGAGCTCGATGGTCATGTTATGCGTTGCGTACGCGATCAAAATGGGAACCATGTCATGATCCAGAAATGTATTGAATGTGTACCTGAAGATGCCATCTAGTTTATTGTTTCAACCTTTTATATATGATCAAGTTCTGACGACTATGTCTACTCAACCATATGGCTGTCGTGTCATTCAGGTAAAAATCTGTGTTTTTGTATGTGCACGTCTGTGTGGTGTCTGAAATTGAAGGATTATGGCTAAAGTGATATAAATTTAATATGACACAGAATCCTGGAGCACTGTGATGACCCTAAAACACAGCAAATAATGACGGATGAGATTTTGCAGTCTGTTTGCATGTTGGCACAAGACCAGTATGGGAATTATGTTGTACATCTTGGAAGCTTCGATCGTGTTTGCTACTGCTATTTGGACTCATACAGGACCACTTATGTTGATTATTTGTTATGGCATTCTTTCCCAGTTGTTCATTGTTTGTGCTGACCATTGTATTTCAATTTGAAATAAGTAGTAGTAGAGATTCTTCTGTTCTGTTGATAAATTATATATGCCGACTTAAATTCAACTCCTCCAAGAGTTGGAGGGACTCTAAACAGCTGAGAAATAAAATCATATCGGAGCTTATTTTTTTATTATATAGTTTGTATATGTTACCAGTCTCCACTTCGACGGAAACTTAATTGGTATCGAACTCATAATTTATAGTTGCCTCAGGTAACAGTCATATACTCCACGAGAATTGGTAGTTCCAACACTACTTCAAACTCACTACCAGTGCCAAATTACAGTCACTTTTATCCTGTGATGTAATTATTTCTTTATCACATGGACCACATGGTATATTTTAGATATTATTGAAATTTGATTTTGGGCATCCCTAAGTTTACCATGCAGTACATTTTGACCTGCATTATTTAGCTGTTAAAGCCCTCTTATTATTTCATGAATAGTACATTTTGACTTGTATTACTTCACAAATGGTTTTGACTCTTTATTGGATTCATGGATGTCCATTTATCATGACATATGTATGTTTTTTCTTTGCTCAACACTTCAACTCAGTTGTTGTATCAAGTGTTTTGATTGCTTCCATCCATTTTTACAGCATGTGCTGGAGCATGGAAAGCCTCATCATGAACGTTCAGCTATAATAAATAAATTAACTGGTCAGATTGTCCAAATGAGCCAGCAGAAATTTGCCTCTAATGTTATCATGAGCAGAAATTTGATTATTTTGTTTTATTTAAAGAACCTTTTCCCCAAGTACTCAATATGGCTGGCATATAACTTTGGTGCTGCTTCGTATGTTGATTGTTATGCTTTGGACGAACGTTGTAATTTGTAGCAATTATTTGGTGGGTGGGGGAGCGAATATGGTGAGTGATCATGGCTTGCCCAATCTGAGTAAGAAGTTGGGCAAAATACTTGCTTTTCGACACAGTACTTAAACTTGCTTAATGGTTCTGTGCACTCACTCAAATGCTCATGTGAGTGATGTTTTGGGCTTTCTATATTCTATAATGTACATGAGAAGTCAAAATTTACAACTCAATCTTTACATGTTCGGTTCTTAGATGCTAGTACTTTGCACCCCTAACAGGATTAGCAAAACTTAATTGGAAGCGACGGTCAAAATTTAAAATCCATGAGATGCATTTTGAAGACACTTTGTAGCAACGAAATTTAATTTTTAAGGCATTCCTACTTGCATTCACGAGCTACAGAACGGAACTTATGGCGTGCTAAATCCCAACTTGCATTCAGATTCCTTTCCAATGATCTCTATCATAAATTACCAAAGGTAGTGGGTGATAATGATTACCCTAAACCAAGTTGGCTTTGAAAATGCAAACTGCAAATTGAATTTGACGTGGCATTGGCACTACCCACTGCCCAGTGGTGGAAATAGAATTAGGGTGTCTAATCCGTGGGCTGAGATAATCAAATCCGGGTTTCCAGACAATAATTCACCCACACGATTGAAAAAGTCAAAAAACTAGAACAATAGTGATTACAAATATCACGGACATCATTGATAACAAAACAGCAGAGTAGACTTGCTTTTAACTTTATTGTTTAAGTCATCCATCAAACAGGAGGGCAAAACGTGATGACATACCGAGGAGCCCTGCATGTCTTTAGAGCTGTAGAATCATCGTATGCGTAGCTGTAAGCCCGGGGGCAGATGGCCTTAAAAATATGAGCAAACACCGTTGGCTTGCAACTCTTTGGATTGGCAAAATCCCCAGTACAGCAATACCTATCCGACTTTGCGGCCAAACAGGCGCTTTTGCATCCCACCACCTTCCCTTGGCGCTTTATCTCCAAGGCAGACGGACAGCAAACATTCAAGTCAGCTTCGCACGCGGCTACTCCACATCCCACACCACCGCCTACAGGAACCATTGACACAGGAAGATTAAACCCGTCGACCAAACTCACATCATAGTAATGTAAGGCGGACTTGGGGGTTCCAAGTGTCATTTCGACCAAAGTGGCCGGAGGGACGCCGCCAATGCCTTGGCAATGTAAAAGCCCCGCGCAGTCCCCAGTTTGGCATGACCTCTTGCCAGTTTGTTTTTCGAAGCAGCAGCCTTGTCTGCCCCATATTCTCCCAGACCATCCCTCCCCGACTTCGAGGACTACTTCCTCGCCGCTATAGAGATGGAAGCCGCCATCTTTGGGATTTGGTTGGCCTGAAGTGCCAAGAACTCCAGGCCATATGCTCTCCTTGCAGTTGTTCACTATTATGAGTTGAATCCCATCTGCAAACAAAACATAAACAGGCGGTAATGTACGATCAAAGCTGTTATATTTTACACTAGATGCAGATCGAGATGCGAGAGAGAAGAGTCTTGTAGATGTTTTGGTGAAGAAAAGGCTACGTTTGAAAGGCTTCCACAGTTTTCATACGCGCACACACATACACAGAGAGAGAGAGAGAGAGAGAGCACCTGCGAAGAAGAGGGAGTAGAGAATACAGAGGAAGAAGGGAAGTAAGGCATTTGCCATTTTTTTAAGGATTCTGGGATGCGGAAGTAATTGTTCGTCCTCTGTATGTGTTGAGAGAGGGAGTGCGACCCTAAAAGGGAGAGGGAGGGGAGCGACGTTTCCTAGTCTTTCGCAGCCACGAAAGAACTTTAACCGCAAAGAAACTTCCCCAGTATAAACGGTTTGCCAACGATGATAGTGAAGGCTTAGTTTCTGTTCAAAAAAAAAAAACGATGATAGTGAAGGAGAAAGAAAAAGATAACAGAAAAGAAAACTGACTGAATGTGCACTTTGGCAATTTACGTTGTTGCTACTCATTTGGGAAGATGTCAAATATGTGAATATTGTCATATTTCTAGCATTACTTCCTTATTTACGGTGCTTCTATAGCTAGAATTTTGTTTTCAGCTTAAATCACCTCTGTTCAATGTTCACTTTCTGGCTGTTTGAGTTGGGTTCAAGTTGTGCAACTGTTTCTGTGTGTCCCTCTTCCTCAAGTGAAAAATAAAGGCACAAATTGCTGGGAAAACCCCTTATCTATTTATTATTGGAAAATGCCAACTTACCCCATGGTTTACTCCATCGTTTTGGTGTATTTTATTTATTTATTTATTTATTTTTATTTTAATGGTTAAAAAACTGATTATTAGAGAATTTGTAATTTTTTAAATGTTTAAAAAATATTAAAAGAAAAAGAAATAGAAATAGCAAGTGCAATTTGCATTAGGGGCACAAGCGGCCATTATTATTATGTAACTTTAAGGTTGCGTCTGGATATTGAGATGATTTTAGATGATTTAAATTGATTTGTAAATAATAATATTTTATAAATTCTATTAGAATGTGTTTGAATGTAAATAAGTTGTGATATAATAAGTTGAGATGAATTTAATGAATTTAATTTTTTTTAAAAATTTAGAAAAATAATAAATTTCATAAATGATCAGATGGAGATAGATTTAAAATCCAAATCTACCTTAAACATTTCCTTTCCTCTACGGAGACACGACTTTTTTTACTACTTTATTGGAATTCTCTTAATTACAATACCGACATTTCGCCTTCACCTTTTGTAATCATCCACTTATCCATGTCTTACACACTTCTACTATTTAATTGACCATTTTTTGCATAAAAGACAATTTCGATTTTCAATTTTGAAAAATGAAAAGACCCTTTGATTTTTACTTCCCAAAAGACCATTTGCATGCCACTCTAATTATAATTACAGACAAAAATTAAATTTTTTTGTACTTTTTTTCTTTTTCTGTAGGATGCGTCTAGTGCAACAGAATAGCACACGCGCTTATGTACATGATCAAAACAGAGATTTGAAAGGGTTTTGACATTAACACGTACGGGCATTTTACACGGACTGAGGCATTACTCCCAAAGTCGAACTCCTAAAAATACCGTATTGGAGACCTTGGCTAAACGGGAGCGACAAACGGGTGATAAATTCGAAAGGATTGCTTCAACGGCATGCATCCTGGGCGAATCTAATACAAGATTCTCTCTTTTATAATCTTTCAAGGAGTCATCAAGCATCTATATTCATACCCCACTTCCATCATTTTAACTTTTTTTTAACAGGATTCTTGGACATAAAAGGACAGATCTCAGTGGAAGTCATTATTGATTTAGTCAAAGTTAAAAGATGACTAAAATTTAGATAATTTATGTAAAAAAAATTTCATATTAGATTGAACATCTCTAAAATAATTTGAATTTCAACTATAGTGCTTCATTAAATATACTTAACTACAATTACTTTATCAAAAATTAAAATATTAGTTCTCACTCTAAGCAAAAAAAATTAAATTAATTAGAATATAATTAATATTTAACATTTAGAATATAATTATTATTAACATTTAATAATACTTTTTTTAATATTAATTTAATTATAATATAATTATTATTAATATTTAATTAGTAGAACTACAAAATGTGATAAAAATAAAAATAATTAATTAATTATTAAAATAATAATATTTTATTATTATATATATAGTAAATGGATAATCCAATATGGGGATTGAATTTAAATGGATTATGCAAACGTAAATTTATGTGATATTAGCTAAAATTTAAATATGCATTTGACCAATCCAATGAGCATCCTTAATGAATTAGCTAAAAGTTACATCTATTGAGTATTTAGCTATTAGAGAGAAAAATATGCTCACAATAGATTAGCTATATTTAGAATTTAGTTACAGTGACTTTAAATTTTTTTTTCTAAATTTGAAGGTTACTGTACATACATCAAATATATATTTTATTAATTATTTTTCTCTCTTTTTCTTTCTATCACATATTTTATCACAATTGGTATATTAATTTGAGTTAGTCATAGATTAATTTAATAAGAATATGATTATTAATTAATATATAATAGGTAGAATAGTAAAACATGATAAAATAAAATAAATTAATAATTAAAAAAATTAAATATTTTTGAAATTCTTAGCTATTCATTATTATATAATGAATAAATAGATAATCTAATGTAGAGATTTGATGTGAATAACTAAAATCAAATTTATCTTATATTATTTTATTGTTATATAATGAAAAAATAGCTATTCTAATGTGAAGATTTATATGAATAGAATAGTTAAAAGTCAAATTTATTTTACATTTATAAAAAATGTCTGCTAATCCATTGAGAGGGCTATTAGTGTAGGTCATTATTGCTTGTTTTGATTTCTCTCCTTTTCTTTGGATAATGATGAATGATGATGGTAAATTTTACACTCTGAATTCACTTCTTCTTCCTCATCAGGATATTGTCCTTGTCTGTAATGCCTTGGCACACCTGCAGGCTAAATATTCATATTCACCATCGATTCCCTGCAATTTTCTAAACCCCCAAACTATCTCCATGTCCTTTTAGATCCATCTGGGAGCTTAATCAACGCATAAATAACAACAGAATTGAGGAGCTGAGTTTGAAGACAAAGGTAACGGAGTTATATTCAAATATTTTCTCAGTCAACTTTTAGAGAGCTACTGCTTGCTAATTGCATACTGCCACACAGTTGATAGACATGCCATTGGTATACCATAGAGATTCTGGAATTCCACGGTCAGAGTGGAGTGAAGAAACGAGGTAAGTTCAAGACTAGCCAGCAATATTCTTCTTAGTTTTGGTCAAATTGTAGATCCTCTGTACCTTTATGAAGTGGGACACCGCTGCACGCTTACTCTCTCGCATGCAAGACTTCATGCATATATGAAAACTGCACGTAGCTTGAATTTCACATGCTAAATAACTCCGAACTACACATTATTATGTTTAGAATATGCTATGCATTTTTTTCTTCACATTCATTTTCCATGATTATGTCACGAACTGATTAAGAAACTGCATATGCATATGGTACTTTTTTTCACAGGTTTTGCCTATTTACATATCCCCCCCCTTCCCCCCCCCCCCCCCAAAAAAAAAAAAAAAAAAAAAACAGGAATTAATAAAGAGAGGTAGAGTTAACAACGGATTGAGATAAGTGGGGGGAGGGTTGAAAGACCATTGCGGAGATGATTGACTGAATATTTGCTGTCATGGGTGGATTCTAATGTAGTGTATAGATCTGAAAATAATTAATTAGTCAAAAATTCAGTAAGGAAAAGATTTAAAAAAAAAAAAAGAAAAAGGCAATTTAAGTTTCACTTTGTTCGTAAGGATGCATCAGTGACAGCTTTAATCTTATATTAGATGCAAAAATTGTCGGCAGGGACATTTGGATTCATGTGTTGTAGGGCTTTCTACACACGTTGTTTGCAGTTTGCACGTTAAAAAGGCATGCATCGATCGGTGGAGGAACCCGCCAAGATGCTTTGCTAGGTACTATAGAAAGAGATGGAAAGATAGGAGCTAGCTAGGCTGGTCTCTTCTCGATTGGTAAAGCAAAAGCAAGCACCTGGGTGGTAGGTACCCACCTCGCAGCATGTCCAGTAATGTTTGTCACGTATTCTTTGCCATCCCAAAAGAATATTAGATGACTATGATGAATGATGGTGATACTCTTACAGTTGATAGATGTTTGTATAATTTAATTGGATAAGAGTGTTTGTAACCTTGAAGATTAGGACACTTTTATGATCCCATTTCTCTCCTTCAAAAGAATCATTATCTAACTGCCACAGCAAGAATTTGTGCTGGAGAAAGTCTGCATGATGCGGTTGTTGGAAGGTTGGCTTCTAAACCAGTAAACCTTAATTAATTAATTAATCTGCATCTCCATCTCTATCTCACCAAGTCCATCCTAGATATGGCTCTCATGTTTCTCTCGGTCAATAGATATTGCACCATATATATGAAGTAGTGCAGGAATACCCAAAAAGGACATGAAATAATCATTGACTTGAGGATTAAGGTGGAACATTCCCGAGGTTGAGATGCTGAATAGGTTCTTGAACTACTTCTCGTCTCTCGCTGATTCTCCTCCCCGTGAAGAGCCCCTCTGGCCTCCTCCCTAAGTGTTCCCTCACCATCCCTCTTTATTTTTGGGCATATTCTTTTATTCCCCCTCCTTTTTTGCTTCAAAGAATATATCTGGTTCCACCTCCTCTCGCGATGTTGCACCTCAGTTTTTATTCCCGCTTTCCACTTATACTGTTTGCCACTATCATCCTTCTGGCTAACATCTCCTAAGGAGAGCGGCCTACCCCAACAATACTTGGATCCAAATACTAAGCATAGCATCACGTGGTTCTTGTTCTCTGCATCAAGATCGTCTCCTACAATCTCATCGCTTGGTCATACAAAAGCCTTTACTGAACAATTTAGACAGCTTTTATGTATTTTTTATTGTTGTTTTGTATGCGGGAATCTTTACCATATTAATTATATTCGCAATTTAATATACTTTTATGATATTTTCGAGAAGATTAAAAAAGAAAAGATTCTTGAATTACAAAACAAATTCTACTAATCTATTTTCAACCAGAGGGAAAAAAAAAAAAAAGGTGACTACTATTTACATACGAACAAAAATTTACTAACCGTATAATTGAAAGTCCCCCACCCAGAAAAATAGAAAAAAGATAAAACAAAAAAGAAGACTTGAAGCTATGCATGGCTATCTAGCATCACCTCTACTGGGTAATGAAAGAGGTGAGGTTGAACGACCAGCTTCAAGATCAGCGTCTATATCATCGCCGACCGATGACTGCATGCTCACTTTCCCGTAATTGGACGATGTTGGATAAGAATGCAAATAATCCTCTAACTCACTGCCACCAGCACCAACTTTTTTTTCATCATACGCATCTGGTGCTTCCACAGCCTCAGGCAGGGGCACTTCCCCTTCCAAGTACCTCACAACCTGCCTCATGGTGGGGCGTGCTTTTGGTGAATTGTAGGAACACATCAAGCCTAGTTTGAGCACAACAACAGCCTCGTGCTCATTGAACTCACCCCCAAACCTTGGATCTACAACCTCGAGAATTGCTCCTGCTCTCCACTTCTCCCATACCCAGTCCACCAGGAACAGCTCTTCAGGCAACGCTTTAGGCTCAACGGGTCTTCTTCCACATGCCACTTCAAGCAACAAAGCGCCAAACGCATACACGTCTGAGCTGGTTGTCGGTTTGCCTGTGCGTGTCAGCTCCGGGGCTAGATAACCCAACGTGCCCACCACCGTGGTAGTGCTTGGATTGGAGCCGTGCTCATATAGTTTAGCAAGACCAAAGTCTCCAAGTCGTCCATTTAACTCAGAATCTACCAAAACATTCCCTGCCTTGATGTCTCTGTGAATTACAGTTTGTTCCCACTCTTCATGTAAATATAAAAGCCCTGCAGCCGCACCTTTGATGATTTTGAACCTTTGCTCCCAGCTCAGAATTGTTTCAGGATCATCAAAGAGGCACTTGTCCAAGCTTCCGTTGGGCATAAAATCATAGACAAGCAACAGATCGCCTCGCCGCCGACACCATCCTAACAACTGAACTAAATTCCTATGACGAAGACGACCAATACTGGCAATCTCAGACATGAATTCTCGCAAACCCTGCTTTGATTCATGCGAAATTCTCTTAACGGCGACTTGGGTGTTCGAATTTGACAGAGTTCCTTTATAAACTCGACCGAACCCACCAAACCCAAGTAGCTCTTTGTCTCTGAAACCCCTTGTTGCTTTCTTGAGCTCCTGGTACGAAAATCTGTGTGGACCAACATCAAGCTCCCAGACTTCAACTCCATCGGCGTTCTTGATTTTTCTAACGAGGTAAAAAACCAAACCAATACCCAAAATCATCAACAAAGAACCTGAAACAGAAACACCAATGATCGTGCCCAAATGATTCTCTTTAGGCCCTGGGAGTGCAGGGAGCTTATCTAAATAGAGGCTTTTAGCCTCTCCATTCATTTGAAAGCTCCAGCCCATGATATAATGCGAGCTGGCGAGCAAACCAGTTGAAGAAGAAAATCCTACATACATGGACTCTTGAAGAATTGATGAGAGGTCCACTTCAAAGGACAGAAGTGTATACCTTGGTTTCACAGATGAAGGTGAAAGCTTTACATCTAATCGATTATTTTGCGCATCATATTTAATCCATGCCTGAATTACCTGACCGCTCTGCAAATTAAGATCTTGCATATTTAATCCATCAAAATAAGCCGCCTGTACAGACTTGTTTGATACTAAGCTGTCGATGTCGATGCCAACATGGTTATCCTTGATGTCCCCGAACTCAAAGTCCTGTACAGTGTCAAACTCCACCGCGAGTATGTGGTTAGAGAAGTTGCCAACGTCGCTGGCGTTGAGTAGGCCAAGATAATTGCTTGGAAGGGCCCCCGGAAACTCTTTCGTGGGAGAGATTGTGAAGGCGAGGCCATGGCCGCCAAGAGTCGCATACTGGGGGACTATGGCGAAAGCAAAGGCGGTGGAGAAGGAGAAAGCTTTACCATTCGTGGAGTTCTTGAATTGGATTCGACGTGGGTAAAACGCGTGGCCAAGCACTCGCTGCGATTCGTTTGTTAGCCGTAGTATGCCATTGTCTTGGATCTCTGAGGCGCCATTCAAGCTCATGTTGCTGTCTGCACCTTTGAACCCGTTAAAGAAGAATTCGTCAAGCTGAGACCTTGCGGGGGTTGAGAGAACAAAGAAAATCCAGAAAAGTAGGAGTCTTTCTGCCATGGCTGCAATCAGAAATGAGCTGCGTGAACTTGAGGATGTGCAGGCGTGTTATGTTATATGGTGGGCGAGTTCTTGTGAAAAATATTTGAACTGTTTTGTTCACATTTTCCTTCGATTGGTTTGAGAGTAAGGAAAGGGAAGAGGGAAAGATAGCGGTATGTAGGGGGGGCGTGAGAAGAAAATCTGATTTCACAAAAGGGTTTGAGATTGTGATCGAAGGCAGCCCACCCCACCACCACTTCAGTCCACCGGCCACTTGAGTAATTGAAACTCGGAAAATGCTATAGCAACCGTTATTAGACACCAATTTTGAGTCCCGCTTCACTTGTACGCCACTATGGCATTTCTTCACTTTTTTTATTTTTCACTTGTCACCCGCGTTTGACTTTCTCCCTCACATCCTTCACACTTTCACTTTTTTTTTTTTTACCTTATCCTTTACGCTTTCACTTTCACCCATTTCATTTTCCCCAAACCAATGCCGATTGCACTCAAATCACGACAAACAAGAGACCAAACCAGTGCCCCCGATTGACTTCACCCAAACCCTGACGCACAAGAGAGCCACCTCGGACCAGCACAAGAGACCCATTTCCGGCACCGTGCGCTCTTCATTCGACCTCAAATCCAAAAAACAAAACCTCTGCATTTTGTCTCCTTCACGATAGATTTCTCCATTTTCACATTTCATCTAGATTTATTGATTTCTTGTTATGAACCTAATTTTCACGACGTTGTTGGAGCTCAACTAAAGCAACAGCATTTTGAATCCTTATCTACTTGCCATTTGAGTGTTTCATTTACTTATCGTTTGAGTCCTTGTAGTAATTTAATTTCAGAGTCTGTTATTTTACTTTACATGTGTTGCTCGGATATTTGTCTAGTTTGTTATCCCTTTGAGAATATAAGAGAAATAGGAGAATCCATTGTGGGCATCTAAACATTTTGCTTGAAAGCTGGAATTATATGGAGGAATTGGGAGCCTCGAACTTCCCAAGGTGTAGCCTATTTATCTGAAGTCTATTTTCTACCATTTATCTCATTTTGTTATTTTTATTTGTTCATAATTTTCCTTTTCCGTGTTCTTCCAAGCACTCTTGTTTTTCCAACCACTCTTCCATGGAGGATCATAACATTTCTTTACTGGTCTAGATTTCTTGATTTGAATTTTTTTTGAATCTATTATTTCGGTGGACCACTCTTGTTTATCACTAGTCTAGGTTTATCACGGTAGATTTCTTGATTTATAGTTGTAATATTGTTCCCAACGACCTTGCATGCTGATCTCTGCTTGCAGCTAATTTTTTCAACGCAAAAGAAGGAACGTCTAGTAGTTACCTTTTCTGTGATTGTTCACCAAGTTTCTCGACTATTCTATAATTTATTTGGATATTCATACAAAAGTGATGAAAGTGCAAAGGATTAGAGGGAAAAAAAAAAAAAAAAAGTGAAAGTGAGAAGGTGAGGGAGAAAGTCAAACGCGGGAAGGAAGTGAAAAATTAAAAACAGAGATGCTAAACCTAAGTTCGGTTCCGAAACTGTATCCCGAATTTTTCTTTTTTAGTGATTAAAAGAAGTATTTTTTTTTAATGACTTGTGTTTTTCAAAGAAGTATTTTTTTTAGGACTCAATTAAAAAAGTGAAGAAATGCGTACACGTGAAGCGGGACTGTGTCTAATAACGGTGGTGTAGCATTTTCCTTGAAACTCACTCACCGGGTTTGAACCTTGGATTTTAGAAGCATTTATAAATGAAAAATTCAGATAAGTTACACATTCTTATATATCATTTAAAAAAATATAATTATATTTTTAAAATAATGATAAAAAATAATATATTTTAAAAAAATAAAATTATATTTTTTTGAATGATATGTAAAGTGTATGATTTCACAACTCTTTATAAATTTATAATGATTCTCCGATACTTTATTTTCTATTATTGGATATTAATTTCTATTCTTATTTTTATCTTTCTTGGCATTTTAACTACTGTTGCTTCAGAAAAAAGCTGCTTAATAATTTGATAGTATCTTAAAATTATTTTTATTATAAAATAAATATAATATATCATATAAAATTATATAAATTTATAAATTTTTTTATAATTACAACACTTCTTCTAAATATAATATTAGTAATTGGTAAGTTGATATATACACCCTGTTCTTAAACAAAAAAAGACAAAAAAAAAAATCTTAAGCGGCACAAGTTTACCCACGATTACAACATGTCATATGCTCCCCCTTCACCGTCCGACCTTAAATAGAAAAAGATCACGTGTTAGTAATTTTTATAGTATTTACTTGCGTAGAATGAAGAATACACGTTTTCTGTTCTTCCGAATTGATTTTTACTGGCCAAAGTGGGCCCCCCCCCTTCCTTTTTTTAATTTTTTTTCATAGATGGCATATATAATACTAATCTCATTATATATATATATATTGGCACAACTCTTGACCACAAGAGGGGAGGGGATGGGGAAAATGGTTAATTATCTTTAGAGTAATGTTATATGCAGTCGTGAAGTATGTAAGTATTATATATTTGTTTTAAAAAAGAATATGGTCTACTATTAAATTTTTTTTTTCATGTGAATCATATATTTATTTACTTTTTTCAAAGTGATTACATGGCGCTTGTGCACTCATGATTGCAATTATCATTGCGCGCTTGTGTACTCATAACTGCAACTATAATTGCTCTTATTTTTATGAGTAATTCTATATACAATCATAAAGTGCTTAAACGTCGCGTAATCTCTTTGAAAAAGAATATGATCCACTATTAAAAAATTAGTTTTTTTCATGCGAGTCTTATGTTTTATTCATTTTTTTAAAAACGATTACGCGGTAGTTGTACAATTTACGGTTGTAAATATATTTTCTCTATTTTTATAAGCAGGAAATGTTAAAATCTGATACTTCAGGAATACCTATAATCTAATCTCCATCTATTACGGTTAATGACTTATGATCATGCATTTTGGATTCTTTGTCACCTGATTCATGAACTGAAACAGGGGCAAATGGAGTACTGATGATACATACAACAAAAATATGCAAATATAATAAGCTGAGAGATACATACGGTTCAATGTGGTTTTTGTAGAATAAAAAATAAACGATGAAATGGTTATAATTAAAAAAAAAAAAAAAAAATTGATGATCTCGAATTAAAAGCGATGTATCTGTCCTCTCCTTTAATCCGAGTATTTGATTTGGAGCAAATGGATATCCAGATTCCGACTGGAGGCAAATCTTGATGTCCCCGAACTCAAACCGCTTAGATGAGGATCAAATGGTCGGTAGTGGTAGGCCGTATGCATTGAATTTTTCTCCTTTCTAGCGTTGCATTAATTGCCACTGTTTGTAGTTGCTTTATAATTAATCTCCATGTTCACCATTTTGCTCTTTTTTTTTTCTTTTTTTTTTACTGTTTCTTTAATGATGTGATGGGCCAAATTATAATAAAAAAATAGTAATGGGACGGCTTCAAAACCATAGCTTTGCAGGCCCAAACCCAATCAACAACTAGAATTAATTTCTTGTCGATCTCAAGTTGAACTCAGCATCATAATCAAACTCGGCCTTATGAATTCTACAAGTTCGTTCATAGATGCTGATTGATATATATCGACATATCACTTCCACAAATTAAGCCACTTTGTCTTCCACAATAATATATCACTTCCACAAATCCTTCCACAATTTAAGCATCTACCAATTCTTTGTATCTATTTATTTCATCATTTGTGGAATGTAAATGAAGTGTAATAGAAACATCATTCTCTCAATTCTTAACATGGTATCAGAGCAAACTGATCCTCTAACTCAGGTTCCCATGATCTTTTTCTCAAACCCTTCTTCCTCCCCATACCTCCGACTCTCCTAGCCTCATCCTTGTTTCTGATCTTCTCACTAGTGACAATTTCTCCAAATGGCAAAAAGCCATGACTCGTGCACTTAATGCCAAAAACAAACTTATTTTTTATGGCACTCTTACTCCACCCGAACCCACCTTTATCGATTATACCCAATGGAACCAAACAAAAGATATGGTTCTTACTTGGCTCCTTAATTTCATCAGCCCCTCCATAACCAACTCCCTTGAATTCTATACTGATCCCCGAGAAGTGTGGCTTGATCTTCAATAGCATTTTTGTCATGGCAACAATGCCAGAATTTACCATCTCAAGCGTGAGTTATCCTCCCTGCAGTAACACAATCACTCTGTCCATGAATATTACAATCAAATCAAGCAATTTTGGGATGAACTCAGCCACTTACAAAGAACCAATGACTTTAAAAAATTGCAATAACAAGCTAAAGCTGAGAGAGTTTACCAGTTTTTACTTGGCCTTAATGACTATTTTTCCTAACTCATAACACAAATTCTAGCTATGGAGTCCCTTCCACCTATCACCAAAATGTTTTCCATTCTTTTTCAGGAAGAGCAGCAGCGCCTCCTCCATGTCAGACCATCACTGTCAAATGTTTGCCGCTCACTCTGGTGGACACATGAAAGGCCCCCTGTACTGCACCGAATGTGGCAAAAATGGTCACCCTTGTGACCGTTGCTGGCGCATTATCGGATACCCATCAAGATGCAAACCTCGCGGCAGACAGTGATCATCCCTTCCGACAAACCCTCCCACTGGTTTGCTGCCGATGGCTCACCAAGCCTCCACCTCCGCCCCAATCCCTGGTTTGATGCCAGACCTCTATCAAAAGCTTCTTGATTTGCTCAAACCAACCACTGCCAACTTCGTAGGTAATGTCTCTTCTTCCTCTCTCTTTGACAATCGCCGTGACTGGGTGGTGGGTAGTGGTGCCACTAATCACCTATGCCATGACCGAAGTCTCTTCTCCTCTTTGGTTTCTTCTTCTCATGACCAAATGGTCACTTTACCTAATGGCCACATGATTAAAATCGAGGGTGTCGGCACATGTACAATAGCCGAACACCTCACTTTGCACAATGTTCTTTTCGTCCCTCAATTTCTTTTTAATCTCCTTTTTGTCCCTAAGCTCACCAATACTACTTCTTGTATTGTTATTTTTCCTATTCTACTGTTTTCTTTTAGGACCTGTACTCGATGAGGCTGATAGGGGCAGGTGAACTTTGCAATGGACTTGATATGTACCAGTCACCACCCACCATGGCTCTTTCTACACAGACCACTGCCAATAAGATTTTATGGCACCAATGCCTAGGTCATCCTTTCCGCTTAGTTATTCCTAGCATTTTCAATAATTCCTGTGTTATCTCTGATTGTGATATTTGTGCTTGTTCTAAACACATTAGACTACCTTTTTTCCCTTCATGCTAATAAAAGAAGTATGACTTTTAATAGAATTTTTTTTTGCGATATATGGGGTGGTTATCATATTTCTTCTATTTGTGGTGCACATTATTTTCTTACCATTTTTTTATGATTTCTCTTGCACCACATGGATCTATCTCATGCACAATAAATCCGAAGCATACACTCACCTCATGTATTTTTTTGCTCTTATCCCAAATTAGTTCAACACCACGGTTAAAACTATTCGAACTGACAATAGCCAAGAATTTCTTTCTCACAAATTTCAACATTATCTCCACAATAACGGCATCATTCATGAACGTACCTGTGTTGAAACTCTATAATAAAATGGTGTTGTAGAACGTAAACATTAGCATCTCCTGAATGTCGCTTGTAGTCTGCGTTTTCAGGCTCACTTACCTTTAAAAGTTTGGGGTAAGTGTGTTCTTACCGCTACTTATCTCATAATAAATCTCCTTTTGAACTTCTCTTTGATATCCCACCAAACTATGACCACCTACAAGTGTTTGATTGTCTTTGTTATGCCCAAACTCTCCATGCTTCCCGCGACAAATTTTCTCCCTGTGCATCTAAGTGTTTTTTTCTCGGTTATCCTAATACTCATAAAGCATACAAAGTCTACAATCTAGACACTTAGGTCATTTTTTATTTTCGTGATGTCACCTTTCACGAACATCAGTTTCCTTTCTAGGACAATCCTCATCCTTCACCCACATCTCTACCTATCATTTCTCTCCCTGTTCCCAAACCCATCTTACCATCACCTCCTTCTTCTATTACTATTTCTGAATCTTTCCCCTCGCCTCCTCATTCTCCTCCTTGTCGCACCACTACTCAACCCGCATATCTTCAGGACTATATATGCTCAACTATACACATCGAGCCCACTACATCAACCTCAGGTACTACTCACCTTTGATCTACTTTTCTTTCTTATTCTCGTTTCTCATCCTCTCATCTTATTTTTTTAAATGCTCTCACTGTTTCTGTTGACCCTTCCTGTTATTTCACTGTTATTCGTCAGGCCCATTGGCGAGACGCCATGTCTATTGAACTTCGTGCTCTTGAAAATAATTCCATTTGGACACTTGAGCCTCTCCCTCTTAGCAAGAAACCCATTGGCTGAAAATAGGTGTTCAAAACTAAACTCAATGCGAATGGCTCTATCGAAAGATACAAAGCTCGGCTCGTCGCTAAAAGGCTATACTCAAGTTGAAGGCCTTGACTATCATGAAACTTTTGCTCCTCTTGCTAAAATGACTATTGCTCGGTGTTTATTAGCTGTCGTTGCTTCTCGACAACGGTTCATCCACCAACTTGATGTCAATAACGCCTTCTTATATAGCGACCTTGATGAGGAAGTCTACATGACCCCCTTCTAGTTATTGTTCGAAAGAGGACACTCGTGTCTGTCACCTCCGCAAATCCCTCTACAGTCTCAAACAAGTTTCTCGCAACTGGTTTTTTAAACTAACTATTATGCTTCTTGATGCAGGTTTTTCTCAATTCCAGGCAGATCATTCTTTATTCACCTTGGATACTTCTTTCTGTATCACTCTTGTTCTTGTTTATGTCGACGATATTTTGGTCACCGGAAATGATTGCTCACAAATTGAGGTCTTCAAAACTGTTCTCTCCACACACTTTAAAACAAAAAATTTCGTTCTTCTCAAATATTTTCTTGGTCAAGAAGTTGCTCGCTCACCCCAGGGCATCTTTCTCAACTAACGCAAATATTTTCTTGACATCTTATCTAATAGTGGCCAACTCCATGCTCAAACTGCTTCCTTTCCCATAGAACAAAACCTGAGGCTCACCAATCATGACGACACTCTCCTTCCCGATCCTTGTACTTATCAAAGACTTATTGGTCATCTCATATATCTTACTATCACCCGTCCTGATATTGTCTTTGCTGTGAACATTCTCAATCAATTTATGCACACTCCTCATGCCCTTCCCATACAGGCTGTGCCACTCGAGTTCTTCGCTACATTAAAGGCAGTCCCGGGGCAAGGCATTTTTTTCCTTTCCTCCAACACTCTCCATGTTATTGCCTAAACTGATTCCGATTGGGCAAGTTGCCCCACTACTCGTCGATCCACATTCGGCTACTTTATTCAGATTGACATCTGTCCTATTTCTTGGCGCATAAAAAAAAGACCACAATAGCTCATTCATCCGTTGAAGTTGAATACTGCGCCATGGTTGTTATTACTTACGAACTCACTTGGTTGAAACAGCTTATCACTAATCTTGGTGTCTCTCACTCTGAACCTATTAGTCTATATTATGACAATCAATCTGCTTTACATATCGCTCACAATCCTGTGTTTTATGAGAAAACTAAACATATTGAGATTGATTGTCGTATCGTTTGTGATAAAATTCGGTCTGGACTTCTTACTGACATTCACACTTCCTCTCATGAGCAAGTTGTCGACATTTTCACTAAAGCATTATGTCGGGATCTCTTCCACCATTTTCTCTGCAAGTTGGGCATGCATTACGAATCTACATGCGCTAACTTGAGGGAGAGTATTGACATATCACTTCCATAAATCCTTCCACAAATCAAGCCACTTTGTCTTCCACATCATTTCCACAAATCCTTCCACAAATTAAACCACTTTGTCTTTCACAAATCCTTCCACAAATTAAGCAACTTTGTCTTCCACATCACTTCCACAAATCCTTGTACAAATTAAGCCACTTTAACTTCCACAATAACATATCACTTCCACAAATCCTTCCACAATTCAAGCATCCACTAATTCTTTATATCTATTTATTTCATCATTTGTGGAATGTAAATGAAGTGTAATAGAAATATCGTTCTCTCAATTCTTAACAGTATATTTACATTCGAACAAAGAAATACAAAACCAAAGAAAGGAAGAAGGGAAGTATTGTCACTGCTTCCAACCCCCTCGTTTCTACATACCATCATGATCTCTACTGTGAACTGAAATTTGTGGGGTTAAACCAGATTCAATATCAGCATCACCATCACTACCGACCGAAGTCCACGTGCTGCCTTTTTGAGAATTCGAAAAAGACGTGGTCGGTAAAGATCGCACATAATCCTCAAACTCAACGCCACGACCAGAAGTACTATCATTTCTCCCATAAGGAACCGCCACCTCCTCCTGGAGCGCCAACTCCCCCTCCAGGTACCTTACCAACAACCGCATCGTGGGGCGTGCCTCGGGCTTATCATTCGAACACATTAATCCCAGTTTGAGCACCAAAACTGCCTCAACCTCATCGAACTTACCCTCCAACCTTGAATCTACAACATCAAGTATTGCTCCTTCCCTCCACTTCTCCCACACCCATTCCACCAACACGAGCTCCTCTGGGGATGCTTTGGAATCCATGGGCCTTCTACCACATACCACTTCTAGCAACAAAGCACCGAAGGCAAACACATCCGAGCTGGTTGTAGGCTTGCCTGTGCGCGTCAGCTCAGGTGCCAAATAACCCAGCGTGCCCACCACCCTTGTAGTGATTGGGTTGGAACCGTGCTCGTATAGTTTTGCAAGACCGAAATCACTCAGCTTTCCGTTAAAGTCAGAATCCAGTAAAACATTTCCTGCCTTGATGTCTCTGTGAACCACAGCCTGTTCCCACTCATCATGTAAGTATTGAAGCCCTGAAGCCACTCCTTTGATGATCTGGAACCTTTGATCCCAACTGAGGATTGTTTTAGGCACATCAAAGAGATGCTTATCCAAGCTTCCGTTAGGCATAAAATCATAAACAAGCAGTAGATCGCCTTCCCGACGACACCAACCCAATAACTGAACCAGGTTTCTATGGCGTAGACGGCCAATACTACCAACTTCGGACACGAATTCTTGCAAGCCCTGTCTTGAATCGTGGGAAATACGCTTAACAGCAACTTGGGTGTCTGAGTTTGGCAGAGTTCCTTTATAAACTCGACCGAACCCACCGAACCCAAGTAGCTCTGTGTCGCTGAAACTCCTCGTTGCTTTCTTCAGCTCCTTGTAAGAAAATCTATGCGGACCAACATCATGCTCCCAGGCTTCTACCGCGTCAGACTTCTTGATTTTCTTGAATATGTAAAAGGCCAAAGCCGTCCCCATAATCACAGCCAAGGCACATGAAACTGAGACAGCAATTATTATTTTTGTGTGATTATTTTTGGTCCCAGGAAACGTGGGAAGCTTAGGGAGTTTATCCAAATAGAGACTTTTAGCCTCGTCATTCACGTTGAAGCTCCAACCCAAAATATAATGCTGGCTAGCGGATGAACCAGTTGAAGCAGAAAAACCGACATACATAGATTCTTGAAGAATTTCTGAGAGGTTCTTTTTAATGGACAGAAGTATTGACTTGGGTTTAGCAGACTCCAGCGAAACCTTTACATCTAGTTGATTTATTTGCGAATTGTATTCTATCCATGCTTGAATTACCTGACCTCTCTTCAAGTTGATGGAAACATTGTTGGTATCACTACCCTTAAATTGCACGACGGGAACAGACGTGATCGATGCTACGCTGTTGATGTCGATCCCAACATGATTGTTGTCGACGTCTCTGGACTCCAAGTCCTTGACAGTGTCAAATTCTACCGCAACCACGTGGTTTGCGAAGTTCCCATCATTGGTGGCGTTGAATAGGCCAAGATAAGGCCCTGGAAGAGTCCCGGGAAGATCTTTTGTTGGAGAGATTGTGAAAGCGAGGCCACTGCCGCCTTGTTTCCCACTCTGGTCGATTATAGCAAAAGCGAACGAGGTGGAGAAGGAAATTACTTGGCCGCTGGAGTTCTTGAATTGGATTGGATAAGAATAAAACGCATGGCCGACAGCATGGAGAGAGTCGTTTGTCAGCCGAAGCAAGCCGTTTCTCTCAATTGCAGCAACGCCGTGTAAGCTCACGTTGTTGCTTGCCGCTTTGAACCCATCGCTAAATCCTCTCAACAAGGGTGCACCATTGTCTAAATCAGGCATTACTGGGTAAAGAAGTAGATGGAAAACCAAGAGAGAGATTAGTTTTTCTGCCATGTGTGAGGGAAAAGAGAAATGAGTGTTGAGAAGCAGAGGAAGTAGAGGGTATTAAATTGATACTAAAACGGTGGGTAGGTGTGGGATCCTTGGAAGAAGAGGAACTGAGTTTTGTTTTTGTTTTTGTCGTTGTTGGGCGAACATGAAAGGGTGGAAGAAAGTAGAGGATTTTCTGTACTCGGTGTTGTGTTGCTATTCAAGCAGTAATTTTTTCCCGGACTCGCACGGGAAATTCAGCTTATGGTTAAAATTTAAGAGCACTTTTATCATAATTCTTACATCAATTACCATATTTATTTTTATTTTTTTTATATATTTTTCCAAATTAAAAGAATTTTTTTACTCATCATTCATACACTATATATTTAATAAGAAAAAAAATAAAAAAAATATGTATGATATATGAAATTAAAATAATAAGTAGAAATTTTTAATTTAAACAGGAAGCCACAACTGCAAAACAAACAAGGAAAACTTGTGTTTTTTACGAAGCTGAGTATATGCATAGCAACTGCTCGCTGGAATGTGCCTGCCCATACTTTTTCTTATCAGCGTGGAAAAACAAAAAAAACACTTGGTTGTTTAATCATGTCCTTTTACTCGCCGGTGTGAAAAAAAAAACCGTATTTGGGGGAAAAAATCGATGAACCACATATTAAAAGGTCCTAATAGACATGTCGTGATTCCATGGCATTATACTCTTTTAACACTTTTAACAAAAATCATATACATAAATCAGATTCAGATGATGGACAACAGCTTGCAGTTACATTCATGATTATGTTCTCCAACAACCGTACTCACCCACTCTTTTAATTTTTTCCTTAGCCAGAACTTACATTACTGTCCTACACGTTTTCCTTTACCGATGAGTAAGGACAGGACCCTTCATAAATAATTGTTTGCATATATTTATATATATATATAGAGAGAGAGAGAGAGTAATTATAGTCTGTATACTATCGATTTGACAGAACACATTTTTTTTCTTTTGCCAAAAAAAAAAAAGAGAGAACATTTTCCAACATAATTGAATAAAAGTTTCCATAAATAGCAGACACGTTTTCACCTTGTGTCCAATACTCCTGCCGCTGGGTAGCCGCTCTCACTGTTATCTTATTATTAAATTTTTATTTTATTTTTTTATTCACATTATTTAATATATTAAAATATTTTTAAAAAATAAAACAATATACTAATATATTTAAAATTATTTCTTTAATCATTAAATAAAAATATAAAATAATTTTTTCGAAACATTCAGATAGGGCAATAAGAATTAATAGACATGGCAGGTTTTTTTTTTTTTAAATGAAAAACCTCTCGTGACCTTAAGAAGTTGAAGCCTCCTTTTTTTAAAAAAATTTTATTTTATTTAATTATTATAATTTTTTAATTTTTAATATAAAATAAAATAAATAATTCAACTGTTTTAAATTTTAAAATAAAAATAATATTAAAATATATATTTTAATAATATTTTATTAAACTTTTTAACTTTAATCTTAATTTATTTTATATTATCTCATCTCTAAAAATAAATAAATCTTGAATGTCTCCTTCCCGAAAACGTGTAAACTCTCTATTCTAATTACTATTTTAATAATAAAGATACAGTACAGGAATCTCACCAAAACTTGGGTTATCCTGGCTAGCAATTAATTTGAGTTTCTAAAGTTTTGCTGCATTATTATTCAAATAAAAAGAAAATATTTAAAAAAAAAAAAACTCGCTCTATATTAGCGTGACAAGCTAGCGATGCTGGTTATAAATAAAACAAACTCAAGTAGTGTTAATCTATAAAAAATAAATAATAAGATCTATACATTTTTATTAGTTTAAATTTTTAGAACAAATGACGATTTTACATAATATTAAAGTAAAGATTTTGAATTTGAATCTTAACTTTACACTCTATTTCATTTAATTAAATAATTTAAGTATTAGACCATCCATTAATAAAGAGTCTAACCCAAACATGAGAATGAATATTTAAGATATAAAAAATAAATAATAAAATCTGTATTTTCTCATCAATTAAAGTTTTTGAGACAACTATCAAGATCATTTGGATCAATTAGCAACATTTTAATTTTTCACTAAGAGAACCAATGATTAAATCTCTCTCTTCATGTATAAAAAAAATAAAAATAAAAAGTTTTTGACAAGTGATAATTTAACAAGTAGATTCATATTATCTATCGAAGCATCTAAAGGTGTAACGAATATTGGGCAAGTTTGTGCTCATAATGATAAAAGATATGATGTTAATGGGCGGCTCATAAGTTGGCTAAGAAAGTTTTGAACTTAGTGGAGGATAAAATCATATAAAAGGACTTGCTTTTTGTATTTGAATTTTGCTTCAACCTGAGTCCTGTAACAGTCTGAATATTAATCGATGTTTATTGTGTTTGATCTCAAAACAAAATGAAATAAAAAGACTCACTCTGATATCTCTATTCTATTTATAAAATAATATTTGTAATTATAAAGGATTTATATAAAAATATTAATTTTTATTTATAATAAATTCATTTTTTTTAAATGTGTCATCGTTTGAACTAGAGGTGTCAAATTATGTTAACGGGTTGTCTTCGTGTCGTATCAAGGTATGTACATTACATTTAATGGGTCAACACGAACATGACCCGTTAAGGATTTCGTATCAAAATTTCAAACCCAAACACGACACGGTAAAATAACGGGTTGATACGACACGATCCGTTAATGAATAAGAAATAAACTGACACGACACAACACGATACGACTCATTCCGTTTCAACTCGTTTACGTTAATGGGTTGAACAAATACAATACGACACGACACAACCCGTTTGACTTGATTGATTTTATATAAATATTTAAATATAAATAATATTTATAAAAAATAAAAAACTAACTACAAGTCTAAAATTACAATCCAAATAAATATGATCCACACAATTTGTAATAATACTCATTATTAAAATTACATCCCAAATATAATAAACAAAACATACAATGTAAATATATTAATATTATAATCTCAAATATAATAAAAAATTAAAGCATAGATCTAAACATTTAGAAGTTGAAGAAGGAAGTTGAGCGTCCTCCTTGTCCTTTAGGTCTAAGGGTATAAAGGTTAATTTAATTTTTCTAACGGGTCATAACGAGTTGACCCATTAGTGACCTATTAAGCAATCATGTCTTAACGGGTCAACCTGTTTTGATCCGAATCCGTTAAGGCTAAATCTTAATTCACTTTTATCGTGTCGTGTTCGTATTGAATTAATGAATTGTATCACATATTGTTATCCCTAATTTAAACCTTGTGCAACTTATGAGATCCTTATCCTTTTATATTAATAAAAAAGGCAAGAAACGATTGACGTTGAGGATCCATGGCGACCAAATTCCATGAAACGAGTGCGATGCGTCCGATGACGTTTCTCACCTCATTTCCATCCATATTATGAAGCAATTTCAAATCGGTTGTTAGAATTTCTATTTCAAAAATATATTATTATAATTTTAAATTTTTTTAAATATATTTGTATAAATTTACATTAACCGTCTCTATTTGAAAACTGTTTATAAACTAACTCGTATAAGTATTCTGAAAATTACAAACTTCCCACTATTTTCATGAAAACTCGAGCATTGGCACAGTACGGCCTGTGAATAATTAATAACTCGAGCGAGCATGCATAATATTGTATCCGTTACGGTGCTTTCCAAACCACTAAAGGCAAAGTGAATACAAGAAAATAGAAATGGACAGTCTCTCGATCATAAGGTCAAATTAATTGGTTGGTACGTCAAAATCCAAACTTATAAATGTTTTCATACTACCATGATCAGTACTACGCGTATATAAAACAGGAGACAACCGAACTTGTTGTCTTCCCTCCCTTCAAGATGTACGTACGTTTGATGATCAATTGAGAAATAAATACGAAAAACATAAACCAAAATAAGAAAGCATGCATTTTGGGAAATATGTTCCTTTTTAAGTACCACTTGGAATTACTTTTAGCCCTCCAAAATTGACTAAGATTCGAAACTTATAATAAAGTAGAAGGATAATTAAGACTTCGACTATTCATGATCTCCTTCCTTATAAAATGGTGCTGGTCACAACTACTATACGGTCGGTGGAATTATATATAAAAGTTTAATTATTACTTAATCTTTAAGTATTTATAATTAGGTAATTTTTCTTCCGATGTCATATTATTAAAGTTGGTTACATAATCATTAATTTTGGGTTAGTTAGAAGCTGTGTCGTGTATCCGTCGATGATCGAAACAATATATATAATATCTATTCGATTGCACTAAATATTTAATGGAGGTACTTTTTTGCTGTCTGGTCCTTTATTAGTATTTTTTTTTTCTTTTTTTAACATTCTGAAGATTAGTTTTTCTTGCAAGGTTGGCCATGGACCTAACACACTATATATTTCCTTTTCATAAAAAAGGAGATACATTCTTGTTAAGGTTGTCTTATTCAGTTCTCGTGTTAAAGATGTCTTATTCATATAGAAACAATATGAAAGCTTGTGAGTTTTTGTTTTTAATACAGGGAATGGGGGATTCGAATCCTTTTTTTTGAAATAAACTTATGTAATCTTTACTAAAATCAACAAGATCACTCAGTACATGTTCTCTCTTTCTCAATGATGTTTCTAATACAATTTTGTACCTCTCCTATAAAAACAAATTATGTGTCTAACTGTAAAGCTTCATTTGCTAAAGTATGTGCTACCTCATTTGCATTTCTGTATACGAACTCAATACTCCAATCTTTCCATAAGGGCAACAATTTCTTGACAGCTTCCACAATGCTCCCATACACAAATCTATCTTCTTCTTGGCTATTAACTGCCTTGACCATCGATTGAGCATCTCCTTCAAAGATCACTCTTTCCATATTCATGTCCCTACATATTTCCATTGCCTTCCACAAGACATAGCTTTCAGCAACTGCTGGACGATCCACATTTCTCTGTTGACCCTCAGCTGCAACCAAAACCTCCCCCTCTTCATCTCTGATGATTACTCCTATCCCTATCTCCCTTCCTTTTAGATCCACAGTTGCATCCCAGTTGACCTTGGCATAATTCTTTCTTGGTCACTTCCATGCCTGGTTCCTTCTCTCTGTACTGCTGTCATGTCTTTCTTTGTTTTTTTGTTGTGCTAATTGAACTCATAGAACTCTTCCTTTGCTATCCTTAGCACTTGACTTGGGCTTTTAAAAGATCTTTTAAAAATGAATTCATTTCTTCTCAGCCATAAACACCTCATTACAGAAGTTATCTCTCCCATCTCAATCCTATACATCTTTCATAATAACTTCTCCCACAGAGATAACAAATCTTCTTCATTCTTACTCCACTTCTGTATTACATTGCTAAAACCTAACTAGGCATCACTTGCAGCAGGGCACTGCCATAAAACGTGCATAACAGTTTCCTCCTCCTCTTTGCAGATAGGGCATTTTGAATCTTCAGTAATTTTTCTGAGCAGCAAGTTCCTTCTAGTAGCTAGGATCTCTGTGGCGCCCCCAATCCCCCTTATATAAATACACAGGGATCGAGACGCGATGGTGACAACACGGTCACACATCCCAACGAAATGCCAGTGTGTGTACATGCAACAGTGTACAAATAAAATAACGCAGCGGATAGTCAACTAAGTACCAGAATTTATTTACAATCAAACATCAGTAAAGATTTAAATAACAGTTATACAGTAATCCATAAAATATATTACAATAGTTTCAGATAAACAAACGAGTGATCCCAGATCATTCCTCAGGCGGAGCCGTCTCCTCAGGCTCGCCGTCCTCCTCCTCATCTGCATCAAAATCTACGTTACCACAAAATGGTATCGCAGGTAAGTATAACCCAAAACAACAACGTAATATAAAATGCATTAAATGCAACTAACATGCATGCACATGAAAAATATGCATTTTTCCACAAAACATCATTTTTCCCGAAAATGATAATTTTCCAACGCACGCCAAAATCTCATTTTGGCCCAAAATATCCGTAAAATATTTTCCCAGAAAATGATTTACCCAAAAACCAACTCGCACTATTTTCCCAGAAAATAGTGCATTAATTCCAAATGCACCATGCATTATTTCCATATGTACCATGGCCTCCCCTATGGACCATCCGCACGTCCTGGCTTCGCAGCGGTGCTCAGTTCCGCGCCCAGCGCGTACATGGCCAAGCACCCGCACTACGCAACGAGCGATGCCCAGTTTCGCGCCCAGCGCGTATGTGGCCAGACATCCTCTAGTCCCTGCCAGCAGAAGGGCCACGGAGTCGGCACGAGACCATCTCGTCCGATCCCATTGTCGCCCGGCGACAATCCAGGGGACGTTACTCAGTATATTCCGTTCCCGAGTAACCAGAGGAGCTCCACCGAGTTAATGCCCCATCTCGGCTTGGGGTCGTGATCCACACGCACCAAAAATCCATTCTCACATGAAAATCCAGTTTTCATAAACACATGAACATGAATGCAATACACGAAAACCCAGTTTTCTTTTACAAACATGATCATGCATGAAATAATGAAATGCACATGTACCAACACAATATCCAAACCAACAATTACCAATCCAATCAAATCCAACCAAACAACTCCAATCACAAATCCATCCGACCCCCGAACTCCTCGGACTCAGTCCGGCATACCAAAAATACAGTGAAATGGGTTAGTGCAAAAATACATTTAAATTACGAAAGTTCTTTGGAGAAATACTTACAGTGCAATATAATAATTTTCCGAGGATCACGAAGTTGAAAAAGGCGACGTTTGAGCAACACCACAGTGTAAAATACACTGTGGCCGTGGGTCACAATACCAACTTTCAAACGGAGGCAAACGAAGACCCAAGATTGATAGGGTAGGGCCTAGGGAGGTCGGTGAAGCTAGTGGTGGTGAAGGTTGGCCGTGGGTGGCGGCATGGGCGGCGGTAGAAGACCAAAAAGCCCAAAACGGAAATGGAGTTGGATGTGCTTCACCAGTGACAGATCGGAGGTGGGGTTGGGTCCAATGGGTTGCCAAGAGGTCGAGGATGAAGTGGTAGGAAGATGGTGGCCGGAGGTGGCGCGACGGCGGCGCAGTGGCGGAAAGAGTGCCGCGGCTTCGTGGGCTTCGTGGGGGCTAACGGCGGCACGAACGGAGGTGATATTGGTGGGGTGAGGTCGCCGGCGGCTGGGGAAGCTAGCGGCTGGGCGGTGTTGACCACCGCCGATGCACGACGGCGCTGGTTGGTGGAGAAGGAACGGACGCGGGGAGAGAGAAAGAGAGAGAGGGTTGGGTCCGCGCGCACGGGGGAGGAGAGAAATAAGGAAGAAGAAAAAAAAAAGAAAAGAAAGAAAAGAAAAGAAAAGGAGAGGAAGAAAAATGGAGGGAAAATAAATGAGGTCCAATCCTCATAACTTGGGTCACAAAAATGATCCAACGGAGATGATTTTAAAACCACAAGTTAAATAAAATAATTTAAACGTAATGGTAAATTCAAATTGAAATAATTAAGTCCCACAGTAATTAATTAAATATGAAAAACAATTTAAATGCACAACAATAAATAAATATTAAGAAAGCACATAAAAATTAATTTTCACCAATTAAAATCATAGAAATAAACTCATTAAAAATCCAACCAATTTTAAAATACGAGAATAAAATTTAAATAAATAAAAATAATCTTTTAGTAAAAATACACTAAAATGCGGGGTGTTACAATCTCATTACCTGCTCTTCACATAAAAAGCTTGACCTTCCTTGATACCTTCAGTTCCCATATGCCTCTCCATCTTCTATCCACTTCTCTTCCTTTAAAGGCTTCACCTAATTTTGCTCTTTTTCTGTCAAACTCCAACATGTAAGCACTCTTCACAGAAAATTGCCATTTTTCATCATAACTCCATATAAGTTTATCTTCAACATTCATTCTGCCTAAAGGAATACTGCAAATTAGCTCACCTTCTTCCTTGTTAAAAATTCTTTCAATTAATTGCTCATTCCACTCTCCACAACTTTTCATAAGATCACAAACTTTTGCCTCTTTATCCAAGAGTGAAATCGGGGATTCGAATCCAGTTCTCTTAAATAAGAGACCAGACATTATGACATCTAGTCAAATGACCCAGACATTGTGAGGTTATAATCACTAAGATATTGGCATATTGCTTTCCTTGTCCCTAAGTGTATGGTTGTCCCTCCTGTAAGAACACGAGAACATGTCCCATGGACCATAGGGTATGTTGGGCCGTTAATGATGGCTAGGGTGTTAGAGTATTAGCTGGCATAACAACCACCAAAAGATTAGGAGAGGATTTCAAAGATTCTGCAGTAACTACCAGCCTGCAGAATCGCTAGTCTAGCTAGTTTGAATTTCAAATAACTTGTAATCTCCATTTTACTCTCCATCAGTCACTCAATTAGTTTTATGTAAATCTATGTAAAATCTCTATATATACTAGTGAATACAAAGTAAACGGCATCAAATCATTCCCTTCAAAAGAGTATCTGTAGAATTCTATTTACTCTGTTTTTATAGTCTGACATGGTATTAGCCACAAATAGGCAAACGCCTGATCCTTTCCAATAGCTTCTGCACACACATCTTCCTCATCCTTTCCATTTCTACTATGGCTTCCTCTGATTCCATAGATTTTTGCTCTCCATCTACTCAATGGATTCAATCCATTTCACAACCTGTCAGTCAAAAACTTGAAGGACACAATTACCTGACATTGAGTGTTCAGTTTCAAATTTTTCTTCGGAGTCTTGATCTGAATGGTATGATTGATGGTTTTGAAGAAGCACTAGCCAAGCTTCTTTCAGATGACTTCCCTAATCCAGCTTATGCAATTTGGTTCAAGAAAAATAATTATGTTTTGAGCTGGTTACTAGCCTTTATTTATGAGAAGCTAGTATCTACTATCTTTAGTCTGAAAACTTCCAAACAAGTTTGGGATTCTCTTCATACTAGATTTCTAGCTACCTCAAGGTCCTGTATTGCTCTTCTTAAGAGACAGCTTCAAACTATCGTTCAAGGCAATCGGTCATGCTCTACATTCCTTAAAGATGCTAAGCAATTGGTTGATCATCTTGCTACTGCAGGCCAACCTATGGATGATCAAGACTTCATCACCTTTTTAATTGGTGGTTTTTGTGCCACCTTTACTCCATTTATTACATCTTACAATTTTGCTTGCAGGGATAAGTAATTATCTCTTGATGATTTTCAATCTGAACTTTTAAGTTTTGAAACATTGGTTGAAGCGCCTACTCCGATGCAAAAACAGAATTTTGCATTTGTTGCAAAGAATTCTAATTATTGGAAAAGGAAGCCTGCAGGTACTGCTCCAAAATTTCAACAAGTTGCTGCATCAGCACAGCCTGTGGCCCTCTAAGATTTCACTCCAACAATGATTGCGCAACTCCACATGAAAGACCACAATGTCAGATTTGTGAAAAGCATGGTCACATTGCTTTGGATTGTTTCCAGCACTTTAATTTTTCTTTCCAAGGCAGGAGGCCACCTTCTAAATTGGTAGCAATGGTTGCTGAAGCTAACAACACCTTTGAACAGCAGACTTGGTATGCGGATAGTGGGGCTAATGCTCACATTACTGCCAATGCAGCAAATTTAACAACTCTTCAGCCCTATGATGGTCTTGAAATTGTCCAAGTAGGCAATGGTTCAAGTTTGGAAATCCAAAACACTGGCTTTTCATCTATAAATACAACTCATACTTCCTTTCGGTTGAATAAAGTTTTTCATTATCCTCAGGCTGCAACCAATCTTTTATCTATTAAACAATTTTAACTCGATAATGACTATTATTTCATTCTTACTGGAATTGATTTTTGTGTTAAGGAGAACAAGATCGTCCGACTGCTACTCCACGGGCTGGTTGAGGATGGACTTTATCCAATCAATAGGAACAAGAGCTACACCAATAAATTCCACTATTTAACTTCCAAGTTATGGACAAAGGCCACCAGGGATCAATGGCATGATCGCCTTGGTCATCTTTCCAAGCCCACTCTAGATTAGTTATCTTCTTTCGTGCAAATAAAAGAGTCAACCAGCAAGTTTAGTGTATGTTGTTCTTGCCAATTAGGAAAAGCTAAAAGATTACCTTTTAGTGACTCCCATAGACAGCCACAAGACCTTTAGCTTTGATCCACACTGATGTCTAGGTATCTCCAATCACTTCGGTTGGAGGTTGTCGCTATTATGTTTTATTTATTGATGATTTCAGTCGTTTTACATGGATGTATCCCATGCATTTCAAAAGTGATGTTCTTTCAATCTTTCAAAAATATAAAGCTCTTGTTGAAAATTTATTTTCTTGTTCAATTCAGCAATTGCAATCTGATAATGACAGAGAATATTTATCTAAAGATTTTCAAAGATTTTTAATAACAATGACATTTTTCATCGATTAACATGCCCTTATACATCTCCACAAAATGGTATAGTTAAATGCAAACATTGACATATCCAAGAGACGAGATTAACTCTTTTAGCAAAAGCTGGTCTTCCTAATTGTTATTGGGTAGATGCTTTCTTGACATCAATATACTTGATCAATCGCTTACCAACCAAGATTCTTAAGAATCTACCACCATACTTTGTCCTCTATAAAACGATGCTTAGTTATTCTGAACTTCGAACCTTTGGCTGCGCCTGTTACCCTTATCTCAGACTATATGAAGATCATAAATTAGCTTTCAGAAGTAAACAGTGTATTTTCATAGGATATTCAAATCAACAATAAGGGTATCGTTGCTTAGATTATAACACGGACAGAGTTTTTATTTCGAGACTTGTGGTTTTTTATGAAGACACGTTCCCTCACTTGGACAGATGTCAATCCTCTAACAACCACACGAGCAATCAGTTTTTCAGTATGTTTTATATACCTCTTCCATTTCCTTTACTTTCAAATGTTCAAAACTTAAGTTCTCTCCCAAGTGTTACACGCTCAGACCACATACATCAAACAATTGTCCTACCCGAGAGTCCGATCTTACCAACACCTGCTACACCAGGCTCCACGTCTCCTGCAACAAAAATTGAGTTACCTGCACCTTCCTCCCTGCCATCAAATACTATTCATACAAATAATCCTCCCAAAACTCATCCTGAGCCATCTCTTATTCCACCTAGAGAAATTGTTACCAGGTCTAAAACAGGTAAACTATAGCCTAAAGAATTCCCTAGTTTTAAAACATTCTTTGCTACATGCCGCCCTCTGTGTATTTTGTCCAGCATTATTATTGAATCTGAACCTACTTGTTTTACAAAGGTAATGACTAAACCAGAATGGCGAGCAGCAATGGGCTGTGAATTTGATGCATTGATGGCTAATGAGAAATTCTAATGCAAATATCAAACTTCTTTGTCCAAAACCATTGAACAAACGTGTCGTTCGAAACAAATGGGTTTATAAGATTAAAAGAAGTTCTGATGGAAATATCGAATGCTACAAAGCAAGGCTTGTAACTAAGGGGTTTGATCAACTTTTTGGTATTGATTACTATGACACTTTTTCTCCTGTAGTGAAGCCTGCTACTATACGATTAGTTTTGGCTCTTGTTGTCTCTTTAAAATTGAATATTAAGCAGTTGAATGTTTCCAATGCCTTTCTCCATGACATTTTGGATGAAGAGATGTATATGAAACAATCGAAGGGTTATGTAGATGACAACTTTCCAGATCATGTCTATCGCCTGCATAAGTCACTCTGTGGTCTTAAACAAGCTCCTAGAGCTTGTTTTCAGCGTCTCTCATAGCAGCTAATTGATTTTGGATTTTCAAAATCCGAGATAGATTATTCTTTATTTACATACATTTATAACACTTTACGCTTTTTTGTTTTAGTATAAGTTGATGATATAATTGTCATAGGTTCCAACAGTCAGGCAATCCATCACTTTATTGATAAACTAAAGAACGAGTTCCAGGTTAAAGATTTGGGTGAGTTGAGCTGTTTTCTTGGTGTTGAAGCACTAAGAAACCAAGATGGTTTACACCTGCGACAGGCTAAATATATTACTGATCTGCGACAACACACATATGCTTGGTGCGAAGCCTTTGAACTGTCCATCATCTTCTGGTTCGAAGCTCTCATCTATTACTGGTGACATGTTTGATGATCCAACTGAATATTGAAGAGTTGTGGGTGTTCTTCAATATTGCATGATCATAAGACTAGATATTGCGTATTCGGTAAACCAATTATGCCAATTTATGTACTTGCCTCGTGATATACACTAGATGGCTGTGAAACTTGTCTTAAGATATATAAAAGGCACTGTAGATTTTGGTCTTCATTATGTTCCAAGGGAAATAAAACTGAATGCCTATTGCGATTTAGATTGGGCAGACAACCCAGATGATAGACGTAGCACTACTAGCTATGGGGTATTTCTTGCCAATAATCTCATTTCCTGGAGTAGTAAAAAGCAAGGGGTTGTCTCTACGTCAAGCACTAAGGCTGAGTATAGAAGCATGGCTCATACAACTGCTAAGTTTTATTGGCTTTGTATGATTTTTCAAGATTTAAAGATCACATTGCCTACTGCCCCGAGTTTATGGTGTGACAAGATAGGTGCCATTGCATTAGCTTCTAATCTCGTTTTTCATGCATGTTTGAAGCACATAGAGATCAATTACCATTTCATTAGGGAGAAGGTGGTTAATCGTGATATCCAAGTTAAGCACATTTCAACACAAGACCAAATTGCAAATATTTTTACAAAAAGTCATACTACCACTCGGTTTACATTTCTTAGAAACAAACTGTGTACATTTCCTCTCCAACAGTTTCAGGGGGGTGTTAGAGTATTAGCTGGCATAACAACCACTGAAAGATCAGGAGAGGATTTCAAACATTCTGTAGCAACTACCAGACTGCAGAATCGCTAGACTAGCTAGTTTGAATTTCAAATAACTTGTAATCTCCATTTTATTCTCCTTCAGTATCTCAATTAGTTTTATGTAAATCTATATAAAATGTCTATATATACGAGTGAATACAAAGTAAACGGCATCAAGCCATTCTCTTCAATCGAGTATCTGTAGAATTCTATTTACTCTGCTTTTATAGTCTTACACAGGGCAGGCATTGGTCCTGAGATGGGCTTTGATTGATCATGTTTAATGAAAGTGTGCGTGTCTTAACTGCGGCCCGCGGGCGTTTATTCGACAAGTACCCGTTAATATCCTAACCATTTGGGTTGTTTGTTTTTCGTATTTTAAATTTACATTTTGGTTCACTAAAGTTGTTCCATCCGAGGTTTTTAAAGTGGGTAAAATTAATTACTTGGAAGGGAAGTGTGATTGATGGTTTCAAGGTACGTAATGGGGATTTGTGTATAAACTGGCAGAGACACGTATAAAAATCGGTTAATTGTAGGTACCATTTATTTACCCTCCTCCAGCTTATTTACTATTTTTTTAAAATTATATTTTATTTTTTCTTAATAATTAAAGAAATAAATATTAATGAATTTATATATTTTTTTAATTTTTTGTTAATGATTAAAAATGTTAAAAAATACTTAAAAATAATAAAAAATAAAAATTTCAAATACACCACTATAAATTAGTAAAAGGGTGATAAGAGGATAGCAAGACTATCATTATTCATTATATCCTTTATTGTTACACATTATTTCTGGGTATTGAAAACCATAGCCAACCTTCTTAGGGTATTGGAGATTAATATGCAATTAATTGCCAGTATTTTCCATCCCAAGTGATGGGTTTTCCAGACCACTTGTCACATGAAATAAGAAAAATTTAAACTTCGGTTGGCTCTCATTCATGTGGCCCTGGGGAATAATAAAATAGCTCTATTAATTCGAAATCCTGGAAGAAAGTTGTGCGCGCAGGTTATATGTGGGTCAACTTGGGTCTAAGATTTGTGTTCTGAGTGATGCATTTGTCATATGGGTGAATGCCTCAATTGGGTTCGAACTGAGGATGCTCTCATTTTACTGTAAATAACTGGAAAGCTGTGCAATGGATTCCAAAAGATGGGAAAGTTGTAATTAAAAAATACAATTAATTAATCATCATCGTTTCATTATCTTGTAACGGGATGACATTAAAAATAATGAAACGACCATGGTTTAAACCGGAAATCTTAAAAACAAAGCTGGATGTAAAGCTCGACAAAGATGATGAGATTGGTGCGCATACTTCCAAACGTTAAATAGCATAGTCCCGGCCAATTTGTTGAATCTCGATGTTGGATGCAATGTAAATAAACTAGATTCAAAAGTGTGGCATAAACCAGACCCTGGGATCTCATCTCGGTTCCATGACATCAGGAACTGTCCCTAAAGTCCACTTCTCCCACATCCACAACAGCAGCACAAGCTCCTTCGATCGCCTATGCGTTGGAATCCGTGGGTCTTCTCAAACAAATCATGAATAGAAGCAAATTAACGTATCCGAGCTGGTTCTAGGCTCGCCTAACCATGTGGCATGTGAGCTCAGGTCCCAAAATAACCCTGGGCGCCCTGGTGGTGCTAGGGTATGAGCTGAGCGTGCTCTTGTGGCGCCTTATAAGCAAGACCAAAATTGCTAAGCCTTTTACCAAACTCAGAACCCCCAACAAAACATTTCGTGGATTTATGTCTCTGTGATGCATATATAAGATACTCTTAAATATATAAGTACTGCATATTGATAATTTAAGATCTGAGTATATTGAATTAGATTAAAAATAGAAAATGATATTAGCCATGTCAGATATCAAAGCTACTTTTGCATTTTAAATGCCTATTTCCACTTACTTGGAGTCGTAATTGATTAGCACAAAAGACATTTACAAAAGACCATATGACATATATAATCGAAGTAAGTATTATTGATGATGTCATATCCCAGAGCAAGCGCTTGTACTTCCACCCATAATTACCTAGAATTAAAAGTCCATGGAACATAGCAGGCAACTCCATCATAATTTCCAGCTAGCTGTTGGGTCTTAGGTTCCTTCTAAATCAGCAAATCCTCCAGAGACAGGATCGAAGATTCTTCTTATATGCTGCTTTGCCTGCACAAAATTGTTAATATTGTAAACATATATGAACAAAAAATAAACAGAGAAAGAAAGTGTGGACAAAAAAAAAAAAAAGGACTAGAAGAGCTTCGAAATCTCATGCCTAACTACCGGTCTCTCCCTGCTCAAAACTGAAAATGGCGGGGTCAAACCAGTTTCAGCAGCACCACTCCCACCGTTACCGACGGAAGTCCACGTGCTGGCCATCTGAGAATACGACGACGTAGTCGGAAGGGATTGCAAGAAATTTTCAAACGAATCGGTAGCAGTAGCACCACGTACTTTTTTCCTATATGGCGCCGCCACCTCCTCCTGCAGCGCCAACTCGCCCTCCAGGTACCTCACCAACTGCCGCATCGTGGGGCGTGCCTCCGGTGCATCATTGGAACATATTAAGCCCAGTTTAAGCACCAAAACGGCCTCAGACTCATCAAATTCGCCCCCCAACTTTGGGTCCATAACACCAAGAATTGCTCCTACTCTCCACTTCTGCCATACCCAGTCCACCAGCATGAACTCCTCAGACGATGCATCGGAATTAATGGGTCTTCTACCACATGCGACTTCGAGCAACAGAGCACCAAAGGCAAAAACATCCGAACTGGTTGTGGCCTTACCTGTGCGCGTGAGCTCAGGTGCCAAATAACCCAGCGTGCCCACCACCCTGGTGGTCCTTGGTTTGGACCCGTGCTCGTACAGCTTGGCAAGGCCAAAATCACTCAGCCTTGGGTTAAACTCAGAATCCAATAAAACATTTCCTGCCTTGATGTCTCTGTGAACTACAGTTTGCTCCCACTCCTCATGTAAGTAGAGAAGCCCTGAAGCCACTCCTTTGATGATCTTGAACCTTTGCTCCCAGCTCAGGGTTGCTTTAGGCTCATCAAAGAGATACCTGTCCAAGCTTCCGTTAGGCATGAAATCATAAACAAGAAGTAGATCAGCTTCCCGACGACACCAACCCAGCAATTGAACCAAGCTTCTATGGCGAAGACGACCAATAATAGCAACCTCTGACACGAACTCTTGCAGACCCTGTTTTGAGTCATGGGAGATTCGCTTAACAGCAACTTGGGTATCTGAATTTGGCAGGACTCCTTTATAAACTCGACCGAATCCACCAGACCCAATTAGCTCTTTGTCTCTGAAACCCCTCGTCGCTTGGTTCAGCTCCCGGTAAGGAAATCTATGAGGACCAATATCGTGCTCCCAGGCTTCAATCACATCAGCCGTCTTGATTCTCCAGATGATATAAAAAGCCGAAGCAGTCACCAAAATCACAGCCAAAACACATGAAACTGAGACGCCAACAATTAGGCCTGTGTGATTCTTTTTGGTGTTTGTAGGAATCTTCGGGAGTTGACCTAGATTGATAGTTCTGGCATCTCCGTTCCTGTTGAAGCTCCAACCGAGTATATAATGCGAGCTTGTGGATGCGCCAGTTGCAGCAGAAAACCCGACGTACATGGATTCTTGAAGATATTGTGAGAGGTTTACTTTATAGGACAAAATTGAAGACCTGGGTTTGGTAGAATCCGTCGCAATCCTCACGTCTAATTGATTTATTGGAGAATTATAGTCGATCCATGCCTGAATTACCAGATTACTTTTCAAATTAAGGTCAACCTTGTTCGTGTCACTACTACCCTGAAATTGCTGGACCGGAACAGATTTGTTCGATACTATGCTGTTGATGTCGATGCCAACATGGTTTCCATTGTCTTCATTGAACTCATTGTTCTTGAAAGTGTCGAATTCGACCGCGATTATGTAGTTCGAGCGATGCCCATCATTGCTGGCGTTGAATAGGCCAAGATAAGAGCCCGGCCCACCCCCAAGAAGCTCTTTTGAGGCAGAGATCGTGAACGCGAGGCCATCCCCGCCTTGTTCCGCAGGCTTGGTGACTATAGCAAAAGCGAAGGAAGTAGAGAAGGACATGGCGTTGCCGCTGGAGTTCTTGAGTTGAATTGGGCGGAAATAAAACGCGTGGCCTTTTTCCATGAGCGTGTCGTTTGTAAGGCGAAGTAGGCCATTGTTCTCAATGGATGCAATGCCGTTTAAGCTCATGTTGTTGCTAGCAGCGCCGAACCCTCCGCTGAACCCGTTCAACAGGGTATCGGCATCGTCCACATCGGGGCTTACTGGGTACAGGAGCAGAAGGAGAACCCAGAGAGAGACAAAGCTTGTTGCCATGTGAGAGATCAGAAAGTTGAAAGTTGATCAGCTCTGTGAAGTTGTTGAGTGTATTATTGTATGAAATGGGAGGGCAAATGCGGAAAAATATTGGATTGTTCTATGCATTTTTTTGTCGTTTGGCTTTCTTTGGCGAACGAGAGAACAGGAAGATTGACGGGAGTGGCGCATTTTATAAATACAACCCGAGTTCCCATGTGTAATGAAGAACCACTCTTCCTAGTTGCAGGCCACTTGCAGCTGTTTCGTTTGAAATAAATAAAGGCCTAAAAGGCTAAAGTAAACAATTCAATCTCGCATAATCGCAACGACCATTCTTATAAGAGAAAATCGTCCAATTATGAATTCAAAAATTCTACTCGCACCCGCAGTTGGGGAATCCGGCGTACACCTCTATCTACGTGTAAAAATGAAACGCATCGTTTCGTTGAAAATGATTTATACATTAAAGCCCATTGGTTTTTTAAGAAGGATAACGATAGATTTATTATTATTATTATTACTTCTTATTTTTTTTTAAATAATTATTAATAAAATTATATATTTTTTTAATTTTTTTAATGATTAAAAATGTTAAAAAAATACTTAAAAAATAAAAATTTTAAATACACTATAAAATAAAAATAAAAAATGATAGAATGACGGTAAATTTATCCTTATCCTTTCTAGAATACCACGAAAAAAATCATGCACAAGACAAATTCAGATTAACACGTGGTACCCACAACTGACTTGCATCAGCATGGCCCGTATACATTGAAATTATATTTTTAACAATTTAATTTTAAAACTTAGAAAACCTGATATTTCAAAATGATAATCGACCTCAAAATGCAAGAATCAAGATATACTATTTAAATAGAGTACATTTCTTAATTATGTAATTTACACAAATGAATGACGATATTAATTTATTTAAAAAAAGTAATATTTCTTTGACAATCATAAATTGAATTCCATAAATTGTAATGTTTGGATAAATAACTACTAATGACTCAAATTTATCTTATTATTATTCATAAACTATCTTAATTCTATTCATAAAATTTTCATATCATCTTATTTTCAAGCATTCCCTAAATTCAAAACCCTAAAATCCTACTATATATCTTTAATCCTCAAAAATCATTTTTTCTGACCAGTATCGTCCATTAATATTTCAATTTTTCCGGCCGTTCTACGGTACAATATTTCACCTAATACTTGGATAGACTTTTGGATCCATTTCTTGAAAAAAAAAAAAAAAGGAGGATGAATTAAAGGTAATTGGTCAACCACATTAAAGTTTAAAAACGAAAAAGGCTGATAAAGTTATGTGGCGTGGGCTCCGATTTACTGGCAGTGACGTTGGCAAAAATAATTTTGCTTGGAGTCTCCAATAAATTTTTTTAATTAGTGATTAAAGAAGTATTTTTTAATAATATTATAAATTTTTTATTTTTTAAAAAAATATTTATAATGATTAAAAAAATACATAAAAATAAAAAAATAAAATATATTATTCTAGAGATATCTTTAGGCCACTTTTTCGGTTACTTTTGCAGCTAATGAAAATGATTTCACTGGTTATTGATATTATTCTTTAATCTGATCAAAATTATAGATATGTCTACGGTCAATTCTCGCAAGTAATACAAATGGGATTTGTGAAATTATTATCAATTGTTTAATCATGACATCGGCCATCAGGTAACAATGATACTGAAAAGTAATTAATATAATATATATAGTTAGACTTAAATTAAATTAAAATTAAGTCATGTATCTAAATCATATATTGCACTTTTAATTTATGAAGACGTCCGTGTGTTTATCTAGCCTGTCATTAATTTGAATAAAGATAAAGAAAAAGGTCACTCGATTTTAAAGGAATGTTACATAACTTACTTTAGATTTTGAGCGGGTCCCAAAGAAATTAAAAGGTAACATGTTTTTTGAGATTTGATAGATAGAATGGTGTTACGAGGTAAGTAATAGGCTATGGTTTTATTCATAATTTAATTATTTTAGTTTATGATTTCTGGTTTTAGTTAATTATACTTGAGTTTTATTTATTTTATAACTCTCAAGTTTTTTTAATTGTTTTCACGGTATTTCTTTATAATAAATGAACGTATCAATAAAATTATAATTCCATCTCCTTAAAATTTGTGGTTGAAATTGGGATCGCATTCTCAATGACTGCATTAGCTAATTTGTGGTTGAAATCTAGTTTTTAGCTCTTCAATTACAAAGCCATCCTTGACCATTATGGTTGCATAGATCCACAAATATATTTGTTTAAATATTTCAAAATATTCCAGAATCATCACGAAACATCCAGCATGACCTTCTCATTTCTAAAGCTAGCAACGACAGCGATAGTTGCAATATTCTATTTCCACACATGCACCCATCTTACTTTCATTCCAGCCAACAAGTATTAATCATAAATATCTTCACAAGAATTGCATAAAAAATATTGTTAATTGTCTCATTCTTTTTCACTTTTCCTAATAAAAGATAAGCATGCATCCGGAAAAATCGATAGGACCGAATACTTTGATTTGGATCGGACCAAACCGAAATGGTCGGTTTCGATTCACAATTTTGTGGGACCGAAGGGGTATGGTCCGGTCCCAGAACCCGTAAGTTTTTTATTAGACCGGACCAAACCGAAACCGACCGATTGAAATATATATATTTTTAATTAGCTTTCAATAATATAATATTTTATTTTTATATAGTAATTATATACGTTAATTATATAATTTACATCTAATCTATTATTATTGACCATATAAAATGTTAAATAATATATATTATCAATTAATAATATATCATATGATATATATGTAGATACGTAATATATTCATACATACTCTACTATTTACACTTAATTAAAATAATCAGGTAAATTGTTTTTAAATACTTAAGTTGCAAGCTAGAATGAATAATTTTTGTACAATGAAATTATTTGATATTCATTAACTATATATAAAATGTAAGATATTATTAATAATTATGAGTAAAGTCTAAGTTAGTAAATAGTAACTATCAACATCATAAAGATAATTATAGTTAAATATTTTTTTTAATGAGATAGTTACTTAATCCATATTAACAATTCATTTAATTTTAATAATTTCTTTATTAATTTATTTGAAAAAAAGGTCCGATCCAGTCCACTAGGGGTGGTCGGTCCAGTTGGGAAAATGATGGACCGAAAGTCCATCATCCCTCGAACTAGACTGGACTGAAAGGGTTTTTCGCTGATTGCTATATTAAAGAGGAGAATATAGAGTTTTGCTTCTCATCATCTTCACACATCACACACCATATTTATTTTTATTTATTTTTTATTTTTTCTATTTTTTAGTCTTATTTTTCATAAACTAATCAAATTCTTTTACTCATCATCCATACACTATACATTTGATAAGAAAAAAAATTAAAAAAATATGTGTAGTGTGAGAATGATGAATAAAATTTTTTAAAAATATAATATCTTTACTACTGTTATTTAATGCTTTGTCGTTGGGGGTGGTTGTGTTATCTAAGAGCACTCACAATGAGTTTTGTAAAACTCATTTTTATCTAAAATTTGAAAAAAATTAGCTTGAAACTACCTCCAACGGATCTTTTATTTTCAAATGTAAAATACATTTTACTAGAGTGCAGCTAAATGTAGAGTGAACTGTTCACAAATGTAAAAATATTTTATTTATTTATTGTCTTTTTATGTACTTTATCTCTCACAATAATTTCTCTCTCTTTGTATTTTTTTCCAACAAACTCTTAAATAATATAATATAAAGAAAAAATAGATAAACTGATGTATAGTATATTGTAAAAATTAGTATGTAAAATAGAAAAAATAAATTTTGATGATATATTTTGAAGAATAAGATACATAAACCATTGGAGTTCTCTAACATTCTTCCGGTTTTGGGGACAAAGGAAGGGCCGTCCTCCCCGAACCTCCCTTGCCTCCGCCACGTGAGTCAACGACAATTGAGGAATGACAATTAATATTGGCAATTTATTAAATATTGGCGTTTTATTTTGTTTTTTTTTTTTATATAATTATAATAGTTCATAATAACATAAACGCTCCCGTCCTCTTCTCCAAACTCATCATTTATAAACTTAATATCAAATCACTCAAACCCAAGTTTTTTGGAACATAAAAATAAACATACGAAAGTTACTTTTAATAATACTATCTATTTTAGACGTGTTTTACCTTCACTACTTCACAGTCACTTGCAACCAAATAGTAGATAGCTTAGGATTTGATAGAACACTTTCAACGCCTAAGTCAGTCACTGAAAGTAATAATGTAACTCTAAAAAATCAAATCATTTTCACGTACCTAGATTTTCTCCTTATATAGAGTTTTTTGAACCGTCTTGATTATTTTAACGGTAATGGTTATCTATTATTCAAATTTAAATATGGATATGAAGGTTCATCCCTTGGTAAATTCAAATAATAATCGTTTTTATCTTCTATTACCGCAGGGTGGTTACCCAATTGGTATTGCGTCTATTGACAGTGGGTTGGACCCTCTCAATATTAATTAGGCTTTTTGGTAATGGGACAAACTCATGCATAAGGCTTAAGCAAAGGCCCAGGCCCATGTGGCCCTGATCGGTTGGGATGTCCTCTATGTTATTTTATATAAAAATATATATATAATTTAAAAAAATTATAATGAAGAGTTAAAATGAATTTAAGAAGCAAACGAAATCAAATAAGAACAAAAAAGTCCTATACATAGGAATCTTTTACGTTAAGCACCCACTCGGAGTTATTATTAATTATTATTTCTCGCAAATCGATTTTAGTTGGGACCTTAGGACGCAAACTTCGACTTTATCTTCTCCGGTAATGCAAAATGGAGGGAGGATGCGGTTCGCCATTCCATAAGTCACAAAGTCCAATCACCATCAATTGCTAGACTTGCAAAAGTCGGTCCAAATGGGCCACCAAATTACCAATCGCCAAGTCTCTGATTATTATTTTAATATATGTATATGGTATAAGTCCTTGCCCTTGCTTGGTGATTTAAATTAGGGTAAGTCATAGATTGATATTTTAATTTAGGATAAGTCTTTGATTGTGATTCTAAATGTGGTTCGACAAAAACCTTTACTAAATAATGAGACATGTTGTTGGGGGAGGATCCCTTTAGTCAGAACGAAAAATGATCTGAATATGATTGATTGTTCATTTAGTTTATAATTAGGATTAATATCGGAACACTACTTTATTGAACATATGGTCCCACGTATGTGAGAATATAAGAAACAGTACTCTCCAGTTTATCGCCTTTTTATATGGACAAATAAAACTACCTTTGAGAAGATTAGCTTTTTTTTTTTTTTTTTTTTTTTTTTTTTTTTTTTAATAATTGTTGATAATACTATAACGCGGTGAGAGTATTTGAGATTAGTTTTTTTAATCGAGTGAGATTTCTTTTTTGTATCTTTTTAGCTTATAAATTTTATAAGTTAATTTATATTATAAAAAAAATTATATTCATTTTTATTTATTTAAGAAAAATTATATTTGCAGTCATAAAATGTGCAGGCACTGCACAATACTCATTTTGAAAAAAATAAATAAATATAAGGTTCACATAAAAAAACTAACTTTTTAATAATAAACTCTATTCTTTTTAAAAAAGACTACGTAATGTTTGTATAACCAATAACTGTATCTAAAATTAATTTTTATTTCATATTTAACATTTCTGTCTTAGCCTATATTTTAATCAAAGATCAGAAGAAAAAAGTGATTATATTGGCTGAAAGTATTAGGCACTTTGCCTACGTACTCCAGTACTTGAACTCGATCGAATGCAAAACGAGCAAATCCATGTATATGCTTTTTAATATTAATGGCTGATCTTCGTTTCCAGAATCATCCATGACATGAATTAATGTTTGCGGCTGATATTCGTTTCCAGAATCATCCTTGACATGAATTAATGTTTGCAACTCTTGTGGGGGAATGCAATATTCCACAAAATCAATCATGCATACTAGTCCACAAAGTATTCCAATATCTTCAGTACTCGAGTCTCGTCAAATTATTCTCCTTGCATCGATTACTCTAATTAGGTTTTTCCCAGATATATATCAACATCCGCCCATGCGAATTTACTACTCACATGGATCGGAATCAAGGCCACAGTACAAAAGGAATGGACGATGCTCTGCTATAAACTAAAAAAATAAAAATAAAAAATCTCATAGTTAGATCAGAAGCTAGGTAGGTCTTGGATTAGGTGGTTCATGGCGGCTGGACAAAGACTCTTTAACTTCTGCCTGCGTCGACAATGGTATCTTAATCAGATCAAATCGATATGAAAGCGTTTTTTAGTTTATGATTAGAATAAAGCTGCCTTACCTAAGACACTCGAGTTTCTCAATCATGCATACGGTCCTGCAGTGACAACACGAGGAAGTGTTCCTCGTTTCCTGCCTTCTCTACGAATGCATGGCCTTCCGTATGCTTCCCGTTACAAAACGGAGTTCTCAAGTTAATTTATTGAAGAAGAAAACACAGATGTCCACTTGGGCTTGAACAGTACGTATCTGTTGTTAACTGAGGTCCTTTTGGTGCTAGTCATAATTCTAAAACGAACTTCAGTCTAGCCCATTGACCCCAAAACTGAGTTGTCGGTTGTAAAAAAGCATGGGCTCAGCTCAAAAACGTTTTGTGTAGTTAAAAAAAGGTTGCTCATCTGCGTCGGCCCTCATGCCTTGAACTTTACGGCAACTTCACAGTTTTTAAAAAAAATACGGTCGTTTTATTTGTAACTTGGCATAGAATACAAAATTTATATTGCTGCATGCACAGAGTTAAGAGTTAGTCTATAAATAATTTTTTCATTTTAATTTTTATTTTTTTGGATCTGGATTTTAAAAAACGTGTATGGCAGCAACTTTTAAGGTTTGTGTGGATGTTGAAGTGAGTTGAGTTGAGTTGTGATGATAAAATATTGTTAGAATATTATTTTTTAATATTATTATTATTTTGAAATTTGAAAAAATTGAATTGTTTATTATATTTTGTATTGAGATTTGAAAAAGTTGTAATGATGAGTTGAGATGAATTTGATAACCAAACGCACCCTTAAGATTGTCCAAACAAAGGTAAAGTTGGTGAAAAAAAGAAAAGATAAAGCTGTGAAACAATACTTAGGCATAAAATTAGTAGGTCGAGTGTGTTGATCGGTGCCGGATATGCAATTGGGATTTGTGAATGTGTATAAAAAAAATACTTGATCATGGAAAAACAAGGAACAAAGAACCTAATAAGATTGGAAAATGTAAACAGTAGAACACAAAATTAGAGGATAACAATCCAATCTAACCGGGTAACAACATTTATTGTTTATCGAACACCGTTCTAAATTGTTTCTCCTTTCCACGCAATACCTACGAATGGCCTAGAATGTGTACAGACAGCTCCCATCATCACTCCTGGCAGTTGGGTCAAAGTTCTCTGCAGTTGGATCGGTACAACCTTCAGGGACAGGAATATTTACCTGTTGTGCTGCTTTACCTGCGCCAGAAAAAATACAAAAGCTTAGGAGAAATGTTGTTCAAACATTATGGTTTTTTTTTTTTTTTTCCATTCTAGAAGTAAGAACTGGGCCTGTGGGAGAGTTAAGGAAAAGTGGAAGATTTTGAGCTAGAAACCACAGCCTCATGCGTAAATATGTCGTGTTAAAAAGAAGGATTCAAACCTCCCATCAAGGCCTCTAGGATCAAGGAGCTAACCGTAGAAAGTTCCTCTATTAATAGAATCTTCATTGGCTTCTCCAAGAGCAGCCTCGCTCAAGTACTTGTCGGCAAGTTGGACCCTCTTCACATTCTCTTGCTCTTGGACAAGCATGTTCCCGTACTCCAGCAGCTTCTCGAGTGTCATCTGGGGCTGCTCGAAAGTTGGGGGTCCTTCCTTTGAGTTCACAAGTCTCTTCCCAATGCCGTCGACCCCAATACCAGAAATCCACTTTCTCACTTCATCATCATAAACTCTAGCCCTTAGGGCACCGAAGAAATCTGCAAAATCAGGCATAGAACAAAATCATATATGAATAACCAATATTGTGCTATTTTCAATCGAATCAGGCTGAAGGGAAAGAAAGAGATATGCTTTCTAGGTTGTAATTACCGATTGATTGGCCTGGGAAGGTGTCAACAAGCTTAACAATGTCATCACTAGCAACTTTGTCCAAACGGAAGATTCCCTTGCAGACACCAACCCGGTCATCCCTGGTAGGAGCCCAGTAGAACTTCTCCATACGACCATCACGGATGAGAGGAGCATACAAAGTCGAGAAGTCATTACCGGTGACGATGATGGGGACACGGGGATTCTCCTCCTTGTTGTACATACCGGGAAGCTGCACATTTGTTGGGTTATCAGCTATGTTCATGAGGGTGGCATTCACCATTTGGTTGTTGACAGTGTATTGAGTGGTTCCACCCATCCGTCCAGCTCCTGCATCCAGATCGTTGATGAAGAGGCAGCACATTTTCCCCTTCCTTATTATATCAGCTGCCTCACGGTATCTTTGCCTGATCAATTTTGCCGGCTCTCCTGCGTTCCCGCTTTCCAGTTCTCCAGCACTCATCATGATGGGGCTGGTCGGAATTTGAAATTTCATTGTTTGTAAATTAAGATCAAATGTGCAAGCAACAGAAGCACTTCCTGTGAAAATTGATTTTAAAAGAAAAATGGACTAACCTGATTCCCATCTTTGCAAAGACAAGCTCACACTGGAAAGATTTCCCCTGACCTTTACCTCCCCAAATACCCAGGATGAGAGGAATCTGTAATAAAGTTTAAAAGTTGGTTGTTCCACTTTTGTGGTAATTTACAGCCTATAAATAACGTAACTTAGAAATCCAACAGTTTTGAATATACACCTTGATGTTAGGCAGGGACATGAAGTTCTTGGTGATGTGAACAACAAGCTTGTCCATGAAGGCAGGTGCAATGTAAAAACCATCCATGTTGTTGTCCAGGTTGTACCTAAGTTAAGCATCATCACAAGTTCATGATAAAATGTTACAGGCAAAATAGACTTATAACCAATCACTCTCTGAATCAAGAGCTTGAATAATGATTAAGTTCTCTTACTGGCGAAGTCCAGTACTGATGTAGTCGTAAGAACTCATGACGGCATAGTGAGTTCCAGCTCCCGTGGGAGCCTGGAAGAGCGAGTCAACCATACCCTTTCCTCTGGTGATGTCTTGCTGGTCATCGGAAGAATCGAAAGCAAGGCCTCTCCATTTGTCCTTGTCGGTCTGCTTATCCTCCTCGATAGCCTCTGCGACGACCTTGAAGCTCCCAGTGGAAACCTTGGTGAATCTTGGGGTCAACTTCTTCAAACTGCTGCCTAAGAAGGCTGAGCTTGGAACTGAAGCTCCAACACCAGAGCTATTTAAGCTCAGCTACATCAACATAAACCATGCACGCAGCACTTCAATGGAAGGTGAAAAACTCAACTCTTTTCATACGTAATCCTTACCCAAACTATATATGTGTCCATTTTTTTATCTTTGAAATACGAAATTAATCCTGAAAATTCTCAAAAATGACAAAATAATGGAGTGTTGTATTATAAGTTTTTAGTAGTTTGAGAAGGTGATACTCAAAATATGATAGTTTGGGGTGATTGCAAATAGTTAGGTTGATGTTAAGATATAAAATAAATAACAAAAATTTATCTTTTTCTATCAGCTTAATTTTTTGGGATAAGTGGTGATTTAACATGATATCAGAGTAGAGGTCCTAAGTTCGAACCTTGACTCTACACTCTATCTCATTTAATTAAATATTCTACGGCCACCCATTGAGGGAGAGTCTGGCTTACACGTGAGGGGAGTGTTAAGATATAAAATAAATAATAAAAATCTACATCTTCCTTTCAGTTTAAACTTTTAGAACAAGTGTGTTTCACAGTTAAGAAGAATTTGTGTAATTTCCATTTCAGATAAGTCGGCTTGAGGGCTTCCAGTTGTGTTTGATTGCCATTGAAACATGCACAAAGATCTTTGCCTCGTTCTTTATCAAATGAAAACTAGGAAGAAAAATAAAGAAAAGCACCCTTCTTTTTCGCTTTTCTTTCCCAAAAGGCAGCATGCATACATGTAAGTACGCATAAACTGATTTGGCCTTACGCATACACAGATGGCCGGCATGTTTATTAGTACATACTCGCACAAATAACAAGACTAGATATCATGACAATGAAGCCAGATGTATGTGTGTATTTTTGAGAAACCATATATATGTATGTATAAATCTCGAAATGAATTCTAGCAATAACTGATCAGAAACCAAAACAAAAGTACCCTGTGCACGTATTGATAGAATTATATATAAATGTGAGTGAAACCTTCAAGGGCGGGAAAAAAAAAAAGACACCACCATACCGGTGCCCGGTTGACAGCTCCAATGGTGGAGACGGCTGCAGCCATGATCGTACGGCTGTGATCTGGTGAGGGGGAGTTGCAGAGAGTGAAGAGAGCCGGGAGTAGGCTGCAAGTTGATGCAGAGAGTTGGTGGTGGAGGAGATGATCAGTTGTGGGTAATGATGAGGACTTATAGCAGTTCCTTTGAGTGTACAGAAATTGATATCTTGAGGATTGGTTTTTGAACTCTTTAACGGCCACACAATCAAGATTGCCCTGGAGTACACGTGGCAAGCGTTAGGGTACTTGGAACATAAGTCTACCCTTCAAGCTTCTTTCTTCTCCACTTAAAATCTGGCTTCCTTCATTACCACAAGGATATAGAAACAGAGTGGTATTTTCGAAAGAAAAAATAAATGAATAAATAAAAGATATAGATTGGGTGAAGAATATGTTTGTGATTTTCACGATTCTGGTTTCAATTATTTAGCAAAATGTGAGGTGAGTTTCATGGTGAGAGGGCTATTTTGGGTCCCATTTAGACGACGACCCCCCGGCTTGGAAGCTACATAGCTTGGAAAATGAAAAGAAAATCTTAGCTCTTCAGGGATGGTGGTATAGATCCTGAATAAAACCATCTCGTGTGTTTTTACGAATGAGATGAGTTGAAATAAATTGAGATTAAAGTTAAAAGTTAAATTAAATATTTTTAAAATATATTTTTTAATATTATTTTTATTTTAAAATTTAAAAAAATTGAATTGTTTATTTTATTTTGTTTAAAAATTTAAAAAAATTATAATTATTAAATGAAATAAATTGAAAGGAATTGTGAAAATAAATAAAGCAGTTTCCATTATCTGTTTTATTAAAAATACATGCTTTGCTGGTAAGAAAATGAAAATAAATTTAGTTTGGAATTTGAAATTCTGGTCAATAACTTCTTTTTTTTCCCCCAAAAAAAAGGGTAGATAGTATGCTATTAAGATATAATAGGTTAATATATATAAATATGAAGGTATCGTTAGACAATCTCTTATATAAATTCGATTAATTATATGCATACATGTTATCCCTAATTCCATGTAGATACAAATTTAGTACAACTCATTCTGGCCCTTAACTCAGAATTTGCACAGCTTTTCTCTCTGAAAGTGAGGCCTTGAATCTCCGGCGGCGGGGCCGGGCCCAGCCCACGCTGAGTGCTTGGCTCTTAATCCTTATGGCTCTTGATGTTTTATCGGCAGGCCAATCAAAACCCACAAATTCGTCGGTGCATGTCTTGAAAAATAGTTCTTTCTTCTGGCTACGCAAACCTCCATATAATTTGGAACAAGTAAGAGGGAAACAACTATGACAGTGCAAGCAAGTCAAAATACACCGAAGAAAATTCTTAAAAAGTAAAAAAAAAAACCCTCTGCGTCTAACAGGAAAATGCACTAATGAAGTGCCGAGAAGATGAAACAAAGGGAGGTACACAATAGTACGTAGAAACTTCTGAAACTGCAATAGGGCAACACCACACAGCATGTTGGTTCAGATATGGCACGTTTATTATCATTGGATAATATTTTATTTGATGATTCTTTATTATCTAATGGTAATATACCACATCTTAGATAATGAAATGGAAGTGTGGTGTACCGTGTATAAGATTAATCGGTTTAAAATAGTAAAAAGAAACTCAAGTCCTAAGAGGATAAGAATCCATCTTGTATGGCTATATGAAATTTTAGTTGATGACAGCAAATTTTGGAAGCACGTAATAGCAAAGGGGTTGTAGTCCAAGCCATCACCTATTGGCCATCGAGTTTTTTCTGCTTAAACTATGGTATTTAGGTTCATGGGAATGCACAAACAAACAACATTAATGTTAGAGTCGGCAAACCTAAAATTCAAGATGGAACAAAGTGATAATTGATCCATGATAAAGAAAGGCACTTTCATCGTTAAACTCAAAAGCCGAAAAGCTCCCCTCCACCATCCCTCGAAAGTCTCTTGCTCATGCATATATTTCGGTCCAAAACAAAACACTTCACAGTTCCGAAATGACAGAAAGCGAAGCTCATATTACTGCAAATGGCATGTTGCCCCAACCATCTCTCTCTCTCTCTCTCAGACACACACAAACAGACACTAGCCCAACTCTGCTTTACATCTAGAGCCATGAAGCATGCAGAAAAATAGAAGTTCGTGCACTTAGAAATTGTTGTTGACAGGTACGTGAGCCTCTCTCTTGGACTCGAGAGCATTACAAGTAATGCTGTTGGAGGCATTTAGTTCTATTAGGAAGACAAGGAGGGGGTCCGTCCTTCACCACCGACCCAATGCATAAATTAAGTGGCCAACAGCCAAACCTGATCTAGTGTTACCATTAAAATATGCCAATAAAGAATAATTAACGCCAGCGAGGATTTAAATAATGCATAATTATGGAGAATTAGTAACATCAAGACAAATAGCCGCCATGCGTCAGTGCACACAATATCCAATCCCCATTCGCACATATAACATTTAGCTCATTGGAGTAGAGACCCTATTTTGAGCCGTGATTTACCAACCCTATCCTTCCTTTTGACTGAAAGCATGAAAATTATGCTACAATTTGTTCCCCCCCCCTCATGATTTCTACACGCAATTACTGCCACGTGGATTTGTGGCTGCTGTGGAGGCACATTGAAAGGACCCAATAATCAGAAACCGAATAAACCTTTCATGGAGTTAACAAGGCTATTGACAACTAAATGTTAGCTTGCTCATTTAAAAGCTTCGGTAAGATGAGTAAAATCCCCTTCATCTTTTCCTAATCATCCTTCTCTCAGCGATGACGAACTTTCATCATAGTTGCCAAAAGGGAGAAATAGCCATTGTATTTGCCTACAAAGAATGATTTCAATCATAACACTCGTTTCAAAAACTATTTTTTTCTTTCATAGCCCAACTTATGGTCATAATGATTAGGTATTCCATCACATAGTCTAGCCTTTAAGGGCACGAATGGTAAAGGTTACCCAATTTAAGAATGACGATGTAGGCCATCAAGGAGACCCAAAAGAAACATACTTTTAACCAAAAGTAAGAATGTCCTTTGGAGGCAACAAAACAAACTTCCAACTCTTGTAAATCATCGCTATAAAGAATAAATCTCGGCTACTCAAACAACCCAGTCCAATAGTTGGTACTACTGAAAATCCAACTGACAGGGGTAAGGAAAAGCTTAGGACAATGACAGGGATTGGCTCTTCATGTGGAGCGTGCAAGTTCCTCAGGAGAAAGTGCACCAGTGAATGTGTGTTTGCTCCTTACTTTTGTTATGACCAAGCTGCATCCCACTTTGCAGCAGTGCACAAGGTGTTTGGTGCAAGTAACGTTTCAAAGCTATTACTACACCTACCAGTACACAACCGAAGTGTCGCGGCAACCACCATTGCTTATGAGGCACTGGCTAGGGTGCGGGATCCCATTTATGGTTGCGTTGCCGATATCTTTGCACTCCAACAACAGGTTTCCTGGCTGCTACTTCAACTTCTCCCCCAAAACCTGCAAAATTCACACTGAAGCTTGAATAATTAACTAACCATAGCATACACTGTTTACCTGGCTTTTGCAGGTTGCCAACTTACAAGAGGAGATAGAGATCCTTGGGAACCAAATGGCTAATGTTGCAGTTCGTGCCAGCAGTTGTGGAAGCTCTCAAGCAAATACCAGCCCATATGATGGGTTACAATTCTCTTCGCAACATGATGACATGTATACACAATATTATCAAAACCAACAAGGTGGTCTACTTTCCTATACTGGAAATTCGACTGCCAACCATGCCTCCTTTGATAGCCAGATGGATATACAGCTCCCTCCTTTATATGGATGGGAAAACCAAAACTTATTTGATGACTCTGTTCCAACTATCTTAGAGAGCCTCATTGAGGAAATTAGCGAAGAGACTCCATGGTTGTACAAGAATATGAATGTCAAAACCTGCGCGGGTCCAATCTAAAAATACCACGAATAGCTTTCGTGTAAACAGAAGGCTTTGTGTTATATAAGGACTCCTTTCGGCTTCCTATGGTAACAGATTTTGTACTAGGCCTGATTTTGCAATTTAAGTATGCGTATGACCTGGTTTTTGAGTTCTAGGCATAGTTGATTCTAGTTTAAGCCATACATAAACATCCTTCTCTTCTCTATGCTCGACCTCATACCTTCACTTCACAATCAATAGTAGTTGTCTGGAAATTATACTACAAATACCTTATGTGGGTCGTGAGAGACATGCAGATCACAGGTACAATAATTTTAGAAAAAGTGCTTGCATTCATCCCCGGCATGAGTAATAAGAAACATTTAGGGCTCGTTTGTTTTCAGAGATGAGATGAAATGAGATTAAAGTTAAAAAGTTGAATAAAATATTATTAGAATATATTTTTTAATATTATTTTTATTTTGGGATTTAAAAAAGTTGAATTGTTTATTTTATTTTGTTTAGAGATTTGGAAAAGTTGTAATGATGAAATGAGATGAGATGAGATGAGATGTTTTCTAAAAACAAACGAGGCCTTAAATGAATAGAAACTGATTCAAGGCAGTGATTTAATCCCAGAAACAAGCCAAAGATCACAATAAACTTAATAAAACCCTACAATATTAACGGGAACCAAAGAGTACACGATTCGTAAGCAACAAAGACCAACAAACAATTAAAAACTGCATAACTAAATGAAACCAGCCACTTCAGGGGCTAAACAGAAAGATAACAGAATGCCAGACTAATAGTGGAAATACGCACACATACACCCATATTAAAGTTAGTACACATGCTTTAATGTATACATGTAAATCCAGAAAATCTTGCAACAAGTTAAATACACTGCCAATCATATTTTCGTCCATTCAAGGTCAGTACTCTGGCTCTTGCCTATTCTAATTATCAATTAAAAAATATATATTTTTTAATCCCTTCCAGATTGTCCGTATGAAATTAAAATAGGAAAAAGCTTGTCAATATATCATAATTAAAATTGACGCCATTGAAATTTCTCCACAGGTCACCTATATTGTATTTTGTTACAGAGAGAGAGAGAGAGAGAGAGAGAGAGAGAGAGAGAGAGAGAAAACTATAATTCAGAGAGACACCATGCAATGACGGTAACTTCAATGCCCATTTCTGCAAGACCTTGTGTAGTCCCAAACAAAAACTAAAAGAAATTTGGCATCTCCAACATTTCTAGAAATCCCAATAAGACAAGAATCTGAATCATCCTGGTGACCTTTAAAACTCCATGCCTGCTGCCATTGAACGCTGTTGTTGATTAACAACAGAGAAGCACACTATTAGTAAGCATTTAAAAAAGGAAGCTATCTTTAAAATTTCCTTTCTTCTGATAAGTGCTATCTTTGAAACTAACAGTAAAAAACTAACCATCTCAAGAGCACCACTCTCTAGCATTCTGGAACATCCGCAACCAAGGACTAGGGCCTTTCTTGTCCACATTCCATTTCTTTGGATACCAGGGAAACTGCCACATCAAGAAGCAACGTTCTGGATGAGGCATCATGGCAAGATGCCTTCCATCTGGAGAGCAAATAGCTGCAACCCCTAAAGGAGAGCCATTCAAATTGAAAGGGTAAGATTCTGTCACATTCCCATCATCATCACAATATCTAAGTGGAGCCAAGTCTGAGTGAAGCACATCATTCAATACGCCCTCATCAGGGAAAAATGCTCTTCCCTCACCATGAGCAGCCCATACACCCAAAGTACTACCTTCCATTCCTTTGAACATCATAGCAGGTGAGTCCTTTATTGACACACTTGTAAAGCGACATTCAAACCTTCCTGATTCGTTGTGAATAAACCTCGGCTGAGATGGATCCCCACCAGCACCAAGCACCCCGCCAACTTGGGGGCCTGGGACCCACCCCAACAAAGCCATGAGCTGACACCCATTGCAAACACCGAGACTGAAAGTATCTGGCCGCTTGTAGAACTCCTGAAATTGATTTAAAAGGGGTTGATTGAATCGTATTGAAGCAGACCAACCTTTTGCAGAATCAAGCACATCAGCATAGCTAAAACCTCCAACAAACACAATCCCACGGAACTCATGCAGTGAAATGGTTCCTTTAAGCAAGTCAGACATTGTAACATCCCAAGGTTCAAAACCAGCAGCATAGAATGCTGCAGACATTTCTCTGTCTCCATTGCTGCCTTCTTCTCGGATCACAGCTACTCTTGGTTTTGAAGTTGCATTCATATATTTCTCGCTTGTGAAGGTAGGAGTAAAGAGCAATTCCCATGAAGGTTCATGCCTAAATTTCAAACCTTCTTTCTCTAAATCTACACAAGTAGGCAATCTTTGGAGCTTTTCCAGATGAAAACTGGTATCCTCCCACATGTCCCTAAGCAGTGAAGTTTTCTCATTCAAATGAGTTACCCCATCAAACTTTAACTCTATCAAGGGATTTGCAGTAACTTGTCCAATGATCTCAGAAGAAACACCTAAACTGCTAAGCTTTCCTATTATAGTGTCCAAGCTGTTCTTGCTTACCTCAAGAATTAGACCAAGTTCTTCTGCGAAAAGTGTCTGCAAGAGGCTCTTCCCATTTGAAGTCAAGTCCAAAACAATGCCACAATTTCCAGCAAATGCCATCTCCAAGGCACAAACCAAAAGCCCCCCATCACTGATGTCATGACCGGCAGAGATTAATTCATCTCCGATAAGGTCCTGAATTCCTTCAAAAACCCTTTTGAAGTATTGAACATCCTCGAGATCAGGACATTCAATCCCAACTTGGTCAAAAACCTGAGCAAGAGCAGATCCACCTAAACGCCGCTTTCCCTTTGCCAAATCAATGTGTAGCAGAACGCCATCATCTCCAAGCTTCAAATCTGGGGTTACTGTCTTTGTTATGTCAGGACAAGTGGCATAGACACTGATTACAAGATTACCAGGAGCCTTCACAACTTCATCTGCAGCATGAGCGGCCATGGAAAGACTGTCCTTTCCTCCATCAATAGCAATACCAAGTTTAATCATAGCTTCTGAAAGGGCCATAGCAGCATCATACATGGCTGCTCCTTCCCCATCAAGCTTTGCAGCATACATCCAATTACCGCTCGCTTTAACATCAGAAAGAGAAGTGACCTTCGCCCAAACAAGATTTGTGAGTGCTTCCCCGACAGCCAACCTTGCCATAGCTTCTGGATCCAGCAGACCTTTAATTGGCTGCTCCCCAATGGCACATGCACCTCCAGTCAAATCAGTGTAAGTCTGAGCAATGACTGCAACATCAGAAAGAGTAATTTGCAAGGGACCGACAGTTTGCTGCTGCGCCACAAGACCAGTTACACATCTATCCACTTTTGTTGTCAAGAAACGTTTTGAACCAACTGATGGAAGTCTCAGTACCCTCTTCAAAGAATCCATTACCGTGACCCCAGGAGCAATATCAAGGGGCTCTCGCACATGAACCATCCGGAAAAACTCGAAGGACTTCTGAGGCATGTCACCAAGTACTTTCTCAAGCTCAAGATCCACAGCAGGAGGAGGGGGAGGGAGTCCACTCGAATGACATTTCTCAATAGCCAAGCTATCAACTAAAACAACACATCCCTTGCCATTTATTGCTCCAATAACAGCCATAGAAACCCTTTCTCTATCACAGATTGATTGTAACAGGTTGTGGCTTTCGGGCTTCACCAAGATCGCATCTTGCTCCTGATATTCTGCACCCCAAATCTCTAATATAGACATCGTGTGGTCACCAACTACAACTTTTCTGATATCAATCTCAGCACCTTTGGGGTATATAATTTCCTTCACTACATTACAGTTCCCACCAGCCCCCTGATCATGAATGCTGATAATTGGGTTATGCTCCCCCATTTCAATGCAGGCACGAACAACGCGATACAACTTCTGTGCCATCTCAGCATCTCCACGCTGCACAGCATTAAAATCAAGCTCTGCATCATTTTGGCCACTAACCATGCTTGATGCTGCTCCTCCACCCATTCCAATACGATACGCAGGCCCCCCAATCTTTACGACCAACATCCCAATGTCAGGCTCTCCTTTAACTATATGGGTGTGATCAATCTGCCCTATACCTCCACTAAACATTATTGGCTTCAACCATTCCCGTCTCTCCCCACTAGGGAGTCTCATTCCAAAAGTTCTAGTGTAGCCCTGAATTAAGGGTTCTCCAAATTTGTTCCCATAGTCTGATGCACCGTTACTAGCATCTATAAGGATTTGCAAAGGTGAAGCCAAGTTTGATGGGTATGTGAAGGACGGATCTTCCCATGGAGCATAAGACCCCTCCATGTTGAGATTCCCAACACAATAACCAGCTGTAGATGCAACCACAAAAGACCCCTTTCCTGTCGCATGAGTATCCCTGATGCGACCTCCTGCACCTGTCTCTGCACCAGGGTATGGTGCCACTGCACATGGAAAATTATGGGTCTCAGCTGTGAATAAAATATCAAGTTCACGTGCAGCTGTCTCTAATGGGCATGTTGAACCAGGATGAATGGGTCGCAATTGCTTCACATAGAACCCTTTGATAGCACTCGAGTTATCCTTAAACCCAATGACAGAATTATTTGGGTTAGCCAGCAAGGTGCTCTTCACGATCTGCATGAGAGTTCTACTCATGACCTGTCCATCAATAATCATCCTACCAGTAAAAAACCAGTGCCTGCTGTGCTCACTATTTGATTGTGCTATGTCAAATAATTCCACATTTGTTGGATTCCGCTTGATTTCCTCCCGAAAGAGCCGGGTGTAATACTTTAAATCTTGCTCATCAAACGCCAAGCCCATTTCCTGATTAATTTCTTCCAATGCTTTCCGGCCCTTCTCCATGATGGGTATATAGCGGACATCCTCTGGAACCACATTGGTCTCAAATGATGCAAGCTTCTGGATATAAACACACTCAGTCATCCGATCATGAACCATTGCAGCAAACTCATTAATCTGATGGTCTTGCAGGGCACCCTGGCTATGCAACAAGTATCTCCTTGACCGTTCCATGCGGGCCACCTCTGTCAATCCACATGCTCGACAAATCGATACAGCATTTGAAGACCAAGCTGTTGTAAAAGACAGCCGAGGCCCAACCTCAACTATAACTGTATTCAACCCCTCCTGCCTCTTCTTCTCAAGAAAGCTCTCTGTCCCCAAATTCTCGGGCTCATAAGTTTCCTGAAGAAGCCACTTGAGAACAGAAAGCTTTTCACTTGAAAGCCCAGAATCAAGCCCTATATTGAAGCACTGTTCAGTTCTCAAACCAACAATCTGATTTGAGACTTTGGATTGAACAGACTTCAAAAGTTCAGCGGTTGCACCTTCCTGAAGCAGCGGGATCCGATAAAAATGGATAACTTCCTTGGTATGCTTCTCGACCAAGCTTGATTGCTCATCTATGTTACTGCTTACAACCCCAGAAACAATAGCCTCGGGCTTTGCTTGAGCACGACACCTCAATGAAACACTTCCTCTGTTAGATATACCAAGTCTTCGACCTTGTCTATGCAGTGTACCCCATAACAAATGGCTTTTCTGGCTACGGAAATTTCTATGTAGAAAAACATTTAGCCTACTGGTACCCTGTAATAAAAACGAAGAAAACGCCAAAAAATCAGATTTGCTAGTTTAGGCCAGAACCCAGAGAAAGAATCGATATTTAAAATTATTAGAAGATACGGGCTTGCTTGATTGACTATAAGCCATGTCAGAAATGCACAAATATGGTATGACAAAATTCAACTTTTAGTACCCCCAACAAACTAGAATTCATTTTCCACTAAGAAATTCCCAATCTTCATTCATCATCCTATGATTCCTCGGCAACTGGACACAGGAATAATGACAACATACCCGCAAAAACTCGGCTGCTGTAATTTCCCGAGCACTGGCCATTACCTCGGACCTGAAAGGAAAACATTACAGGTAGAGGACTGTAAGCAAAATCATTGTGTTACTTTCCAAAGAAGAAATTCCCCGGAAAAAAACAACCGATAAAGCCCCCCGTTGAACCCAAAAAAATTTATAAATCAACCATTGCAGCATTTGATTATCGAGAAGAAGCTAAACTAAATTATCAGAAACGAATAAGAATACAATACAGAGAGAGAAAGAGAGAGACAGAGAGAGCTACCGGCAAGAGAGACGGTCGAACTAGGGTTTTAGTCTGAAATAAACCTTAGTACCTTGCTGCAGGGCGTAGCAGTGAGTCGGCTCTTCTTTTTTTCTTGACCCAGACCAAAAGCCTCGATGATACGAACTATATAAGGCTTTATTTTGACCTTTTTAGCCGTTTGCGTACTGCAAGTCTGCACGTGGACTTAAAAATCTTCTGCCAAGAGTGCCATATGATTCCATTTTTTAAATGAAAATTTTGGATTTCAAACCTCCACTCCTTTTATTCAAAAAAATATATATTACTTCATTGTCTTGGACTAAAAAAACTAAAAAAATAAAAGATTTTGATACTTATGATCACCACACATCACACTTATTTAATTTTTTTTAATTTTTTAATTTTATTCTTTTTAAACTAATTGAATTCTTATAATCATCATTCATACATCACACATTTATTAAAAGAAAAAAATTAAAAATTAAAAAATTATGTGCGGTATGTGAACTAGATGATGAGTAAAATTTTTCAAAAACAAAAACACACATTTGAAGTTTAGATTCATTGATTACGATTTCTTATAATTTTTTAATTTAAAACAGGCCATTAATGCGGAAAATACCAAAAAATCTTTGTCATGAAAGTATAGAGATTCTAGAGTAATTACCAACCATATCCGACCAAAATTTTGCAGGGGTTTGAACAACATTTTTAAGTCGTACTTTAAAATGACAAATGTTATTGGATTGTGTTTATAAGATTTGTATCTTTGTAATAATTTTATGACTTCGGACAACATCAAGCATATATATAATATCTTGCATACAAAGCCTTAAATGGATGTAGAATCGTGCAAGTAAGGTAAGTTGCTCACGTTTTGGGAACTGAATTGAACGGTTCTCTACCACATGATGTTTGTTTCCTTTCTTCTTTCTACCCATAATTCTTTATTTATTGTCCCGTGTTTTGCAAAATTAATCCACACAGAGTCTTTGTTTAAAGGAAGCTGCCACTCGAGATTACAGCGCCTGATTGAAAACTTTGCTTAATCCAATCTAATCTATCTCCGTGCGATTCAAATCCTAACCTTTATTGCAAGCTCACTGCATGCACATTTGAGCCATATTGCCCGCAAATGATTTACAAATTGAATGAGGAAGAAGAGAGAGAGAGAGGGTATAATGGTGGTCTTATAGTAATAATTAAGAACATGAACAAACATCAAATAATATTTACAATCGTGAAATGCACAAGTATGAAAAAGTAAGTAAATATAATATTCACATCATTTTAAAAAAAAAACTTAATATTTTAATAATAAAAATCACTCTTTCTTAAAAAGATTGAGTGCCTAGCTATGTTTTGAAACTACATGCATGAATATGACAGCTTCTTGAGAGTCCATTATGTCCAAAGAGATTTACTACAAATCAGTTACTGTTCACATCACACCTTATAGACGATGTAAATTTTTTTTTTATAGGATGTAGGAGTATTTAAGATATGGGGTGGTAAATAGTAACTGATAAAGAAAAAATTTTTACGTCGAAACAATTATCCCTTCCCAAAACACTATTTTGCTCACCAAAAAGAAAAAGGAGTTGAATAAAAAGTAATGCTGATCTTCAAAGTAAACAAAGCCAAGTAACCTTTTTCTTCGCTCCAAAAAAAGAAAAAGATATTCGGTTTCTTGTTAATTGTGGCTAGAGGGGATGTCCAGACATCTAACATGCCGACTTTCAAAAACCCAGCAAATAATGACCCATGAGATCGATCTCCTTTTGACCCCACAACCTGAAAGGATATATATAGAAGATTACTCGAGAAGGCGTATTTCACAGCCTTCGATTCATCTATTTCAAACTTATCCCTACCTACGTACGTACCTGCCCCTGGAATCACAAGGAACAACACTATCTCGACAAATTAATTATCCAGCATTAATGCAAACCTCCAGTACTTGACATGGATCGTATTTCAGCATGATCACCTGAAATGATGAGGAGGCTCGATCTAGAAGCTTATTGAGAATGCACTTAACTTTTTCTTTCTAGCTAATTAAGCTGAACATATATCCTCAATGTTATCGATCGAAAAAAACCAATCTAACTTGTTTATTAAGCATCAAAGAAAAAAAGAAACATGAATTGGTAGTGTGATGTGAGTGCATGCATACCGAAAAATCATGATTAATTTGCGAATATGATCAAGAGAGTCACAATAATTCTGGAGAAGGAAAATAAGGAGAACTCAGAGAATTAGGAAGCACGCATACACACACACACACACACACACACACACACATATATATATATATACACCACATTTCATCCGATCTAGTTGGCTATACAGGAAGGAGTTCATGCCAATTCCGGCCCATACTCTCAACATATTCATATATCACGTACACACGCAAATCCGTGTGTTAGATTTGTTAGATATAGGACTTTTCCATCCAAACAATACCATGCAGCACACAAGTATTTACTATTTATTATCTAAAACCTATAGATAATAACTACTTTTTGACAGTCGTGCATATTTTTTTCAACAACTTCCACCACCTTGATCATGGAAACTTGCCATTGACCAACTTCATCAACCACCTTTTACCAAATTAAAGAGGAGGTAGATGGGGATTTGTAGAAATTATTACAATAGTTAGCAATTTATACATACATTGAATAATGGGTAATGTAATGATATTGAATTTTAGAGAGTTCTTGAGCACGACTCAGAATCATTGAAAACGGTGGGATGCCATAATCATGTTCTGCATGGGAGGTAAGTCTGAAATATTTCACATAAATTTATCTTCTTTTCACAAAGTTCTTTTATTTTTTTTCCTGATACTTGCTTTGCCATCTAATTTTTATATCTGCATGGTTAGATAGAGAAATGAATATACTACTTAAAATTAAAATAAATAGCTGTCGTAGAAGGATAAATTTTTGTATTAATGACCTATATACATATTGCCATGCATGCCATCTAGCACTAGCTCTTCACCTCTAATTAATCAACATATATAACAATGTATAAGATGCATGTTAGCACACGGCCATGTATACCTTACCAGACCTCTGAGAATCACTGATTTTAATTGCTCTACTTCAAATTTCTATAATTTTTGGGTGTCCCGTATTGAAAGTTACCAAGAGTTTGTGAAAGCAAGAGTTGCCGGAAAAATTCCCCAAACTGCACCAAAAACTACTTGATCTGAGAACAACAATGAACCAAATCAAATATACTGCAATAATTTCGAATTTTGTTTAACAAACGATCTGATGTTCAATGAAAAGGAAAGTTTCCAGAGAAGTGAAATCATATCACCGTTGCGCCAAATCCCTCCTAACATGATCAACTACAAGAATGCTGTATGCATCTGTAATAAATACTTATATATTCAAAACAGAAACAACTTAATAGCCACACTCACAACCACACACTTAAAAAATTGGCATATGAATGTTGTCTAGAATCCTAGATCAATACTATTTATAATGTAGTTAAACATCAAAAGAAACCTTAGGTCAATTCCCTCATAACATGATCAACTACAATATTGCCATATACATCTGCAAAAATGGCTTAATATTTTAACAGAAACAACTTGATATGAGCCATACGCAATCACACGTTTAACAAATTGGCATATGAATGTTGTTTGGCATCCTAGATCAATACCATAATTATGAGGTTAAACATGAAAAGAAACCAAACTTTCAAGACCTTATTCCACCGTATATAGATTTTCCTTATCCACCAGGTTCTTCTATATATTCGCTGCACAAGTCCTTAATTACCTACAACATCAAGCACTAACTTAAGGTAATTGTGACATCTAGCGTAAGCATATATACCGACCGATTGAATCAAAGAAAGACTCCGTCATTGATAAATCTGCACAAAGACAGCTAGCTCTCTATCAAAGAGCCACTTGCTCTTTGCTTTATGTAGACAGACATGACCCTAGCACCCCTAGCAATAAGCCCTAAAAGGATGGCAAGTGTAAAGCGTCCAAAATAACTTGCACTCGGTCATACCGTCATGCGTGAAATCTCTAGAAAGCTCTCGGCCATATACTTTGCAACCCAATGTGATAACTTGATCTCTTTTCTATCTTGATCAGATAGTACTAGGCGCCTTTCGGCAGCATCACTGGTCCTTGAAATTAGATAATCGTGTACCGAAAAACATTGATAACTTGGTTGCATTTCAAATTAAAAATCGAAGACATTATAAATTTCATTTACCGACCTGCCTACCAGAAGAAATTTCATTTGTGAGACCTGCAACTAAGACTTCATTTCTTCATTAACCCTTTTACCTGCATCATAAAAAGTGAATTCTTCCAAAGCAACTTGGTTAGAGAACTAACCAATAAACACAATTTTTAACGTGCAGAAAAAAACCTAGCCAGAGATAGATATTCATTTTCCTTGTCCGAGCCTAAAGAGTGTCAGACTAGTACAAGCAGAACATATAAACAAGAAGTCCTACCTTCATTACTATGCTATGTCAACATATTGCACAAAAACGCAAAACCAAACTAACAAGAACCCTCTCTCTCTCTCTCTCTCTCTCTCTCTCTCTCTTTCTCATGACTCTCAGTAGGGAGGTGGACGCAGAGGACCCCAGAAAACATCCTGGGGGATCTGACCATTTGGCACTAAATTTGGAGGCAGATTGTACACGGGCATTGAAGCTGCTACAGCTGCTTCACCTAAGCCTGGACATACTGAATTTCCAGTAGTACCTGGATTCATCCCTGATTGTTGCTGCACTTGCATTCCCTCCCCAGCAGCCGGATCGTCTTCTAGTGGCAACCTCTCGTACGTTGCATTCGTAAACGTCGCTGCAATCACCATAACGGGTCCCGACGCTACCAGCGCCCCCACTACAGACCCGCCAACAACCTGACCCTGCCCGCCAGCTAAATACACAGTTAACCCCATAGCCCCCAGGGGCGATGGGCAGGCAAGAAGGCACCCGACAGAGACAATATCTCAAATCTTCCATTAAGCGAGATCATTCCGCCCGGTGCAGCGGCTTGCCTGAGAGTAACGTCGGTGACAATGCCACTACCACTGAGAACTGAGACCCTCGATGCCGCCTATTAGCAAACTTCGCAATGCACTCGGCAATATCGCTGCCACTGCTAATTTCCAACACATGGCTTCGGAGGGCATTTGGACTTTCTTTGGTAATCACTATTGGAGGCTTCGGCTTGTTCCTCGACCCTGGAGGTCGGCCTCGGGGTCGGCGGCCACTACTACCGGCCTCGATGTTTTCTTGGGCTCCAGTGTTGGGATCTTCGCCATCGTTCTCATTGTCTCGGCTATCTTCGTCTTCAGGATTTAGCTTCTGTGGACTTGTGTTGCTGGTGCTGCTATTGGTAGGAGTGGTATTTGTATTACTCGTGTAATTGTTGTGGGTGGCGATGTTTCTGTTCATGAATTCTTGCTCTCTTCTGGGTCCGAGCCGGTTCAATCCACCATTGTCATCGTCTGGGTTGCTCAGGTCAAGCGACAAGGCCGAGGACATGGGTCCCACCCCTCTCATCGTTACATTCCCATCCCACCATCGATTCGCCATGTTCTGTTCTTGGAAAAAGAACGGGTTCGCCTTCAGTAAATCAAACTCAGAAGGATGGCAAATCGATGAACCAAATAAACCCTCTTTGTTGCCCTTCTTCCTCTTCCTCTCTCTCTCTCTCTCTCTCTCTCTCTCGTGTCACTTTCTATATTTGCCTCGTTGAATTGAATTATAATAAAGTACGCCCGCCTAGCTTGGATACCCAGCAAACAGAGAGAATGGATAAAGAATACACCGTCTTCTTGCTCCTTTGCTCTTTGTTTGTTTTCTTTTTGTAGCCTTAGATCTTAGTAAAGGGCATCAAATCCAACAGATAAAATCCAAAACCTTATCCCCGTTATTTTCCTCACCAAACCCATCCGACCATCTTGCAGGAATCAGACACTACACGCATGGGTTTCTCTTATTTTGCATGAAAACCCTAACCAGTATAACTCCAAATTGCAAAAAATCAGATCCAGCTAAAAACAGTGAAGATGAATCTATATTGATAGCCCGCTTCACCCAAAGCCATGAACATCAAAGATCTAAACACCAATAATTCACACAAAATGGGAAAAACCTTTTCTGGTACTCCCTACCACCAGAAAGATCGAGGACGACATTTTCATGAAACCTAGATACGTGAAAGGGTAAGACACATAGTGTGGGCCTTTTCTTTTCTGAAACATAAAAAGGAGGGGGACTACGGTACTACCTGTGAGCTAGCAGATTAGTACGGAGCAGCAATGCTTTCAGGTGTCTTCTGGGGGCCTCCAGGTACTTCCAACTGCAGCAGGGCTTTAAGCTGCGTTCTGGTGGAGTAGGTGTACGTACGTTAAAGAACTTAGCTCTTCCTGGCTAACGATAATGATTCGTGTACTACTGCATCTCTATGTAGCGGTTTTGCAGAGTGCTGAGTTTTCCTGTCTCTAAGCGGTGTTGTTACGTTCAAAGTTTCGGCCTCGAAGTTGAGTGAGATATTATACTTCTGGCAGTACCCGCTTGCACTGGTTGATTTTTTACGACAACTTTAGAGTGTCTAGGTTTGATTACTGTGGGGAACGGTGCAGGGGATGAGATAAAAGAACAAAAGCAGCTTGAGGGTTTCCTAAGAGGTGGACTTCGCTGCACTTTGCAGGAAAGAGGAAGGGAGCCAGGGGTGCGCTGGTTTGGGTGTGGGGGTAACGTGCGCGTGGGCCATGCAGTAGTGGGAACAAGTCACTGTCTGGGAGTACCGACAAGGTATCTATTGCGGCCTAGGACCAGGTCTGCAACATTTATCACCGCCAAAAACCGAGCCACCTGCAGCCAGTCCAAGCCTCCCTACAATAACTCAGAGCCTTCGGCTTCACACTCCACACAGAACTGAGCCATCTGCTTCACGCACGCTCCGTCTACCTCGTTCTTCTGAATGACCTTTTCGAAGTTTTTGGTGTTACCAATGCCACTGGAACTGGGTGACCAGCTTGATGTGTCAAGGTCTGGACTTGGAAAATAACTTCTCTCTCCTATCCTAATTTCTTTCTTTCTTTCTTTCTTGCTTAAAGAAAATAAAAACTTTAATTTATTCAATCACTAATTATTTCGGTGGCAGTACATTAACAACAACACGCTACATCTCAAAACAAATAAAACAGCTGCCACCATCAAATAACTCAACATCTCAAAACAAACAAAAACACTCCTTACCATGGAGTGTCCCTTGCACCTAACTTTACTGAACATTCAGCAATTGATTTATTTCTCTATATATAGGTGTGTCTCTACATATTTAATCCTTCATATGGCCAAAAACTAATAGAAAACAATCAAACAAATAAATGACACTGCGTTTGACAGCCAATTAACAACTACCATGCAAAGAAAATCTCAACAGTAGCAACAAAGGAAAATTTGATACCTCCAAGAAACACGGCTTCAAAGCCCAAGGAAATCAACCAAAAAACCCAACATTAAGTGTATTAGTATTGGATTCATCATTTTTATCTTTAAAATTTGATAAAAAATATATGTTTTTCATAAATTCAAAACCTCCATATCTATAACCCCACATTAGATTCATCAAAATAATAATATAATATTATTTTTTTAATAGTAATATTTTTAATTTTTTTTCATATTTTACAATGCCCTAACTATATATTAATTAATAATTTAAGTTGATATTTAAATTATTGTTTTTCAATTTAAATATATTGTGACTCAAAATTGAAAAATAATAATTTAAATAAATAAAATAATGGTTATAAAGTGTGGATTATAGTGAGTCTTCAAATTTATAGATGAATTGGAATGCATTATAACTCAAAATTTCAGACTTTAGTAAATACTAAAATTCAATGCAATGATTTTAAATACAAATTCATCAAATTTTAAAAATTGAACTCATTTGATGAGTCCAATGTCAATGCCTTAGAGCACTAGCATTGAACTCTTCAAAATTTGATGATTTTAACTTTAAAATTCTGGCATTGAATTTACCATATGCTCAAATGTCAAATTTTTAGTTACAATATATTTTTCTTGATTTTTAAATTTAAAGATTCACTATTTATATTATATAACTATTATTTTATTTATTTAAATTATTATTTTATTTTATTATTTTAATAAATTTAATAGCTAATTCAATATGTAATTATAAATAAAGAGATTTCGAATTTATAAAAAAATATGTAAAATTTTTAAGAAGAAAATAATGAATCTAAATACTCTAAACTTGAAAAGGAAATAAACCTACCGAAAACCTCTCCCCGCGGGGCGTTAGATTACGCGCGTACTAAAAACAACTCCCATCTATGTCAAGTTTATTCCAGCTTGCTTTAGGCCTAAAAGAAGTCGACAGCTACAGCCTAGCTAGGAGGATGCTCAATAGTAACTGACAGAAATAACAAGTTGATGCTTGGATGGTGCATATATAATGAGAAAGGAAAATATTATGCTTACCATTATGCTTAACGTTGACAGCTTCCGCTGGAAATTTTTTTTTTACTTTTTTTTAATTTTATGATTAAGTAATTATTTTTTAATAATATTATAAATTTTTTTAAAATATTTTAAAATATTAAATAAATAATATAAAAAATAAATAAATAAAAAACACATAATTACATTAGCAAGAACCCAGCGAGAGCTCCCAAGTGTACGCGTAGACCCACTCAATGAGAAAAGCTTGTATGCACTCATAGTTGATCGCGTACCGCTCTGATTTTTTTTTTTAGTAATTAAGAAAATAATTTTAAGTGTATTAATATATTTGTAATTTTTTTAAAATATTTAAATATATTTAAAAAATAAAAATATAAAATATAAAAAATTACTAACAGTACAAACGAGTAATACTATTTAAATGATAGAGTAACACTCCTCATATATATATATATACTAGCAGTGAGTGACGTGTAATGCACGTTTTCTTAGTGACTAATATTCACAAAATGTAAAAATAATATGTTTTTTTAAATAAAATTAATTAGTCAATAATTTAATGTATAAGAGTAGAAAAATAAATTTTAACAAGCATCATAATGATAACAAAATATTACAATAATATGAGTAATATGAAAATTAAAATATTTTAGATATTCTAGCAATAGTTTTCTTAACAAAATATATGAATTGTAGAATTTAACCACACTACTCAATAACTCAGGGAGTACTAAAAAAATTATTTTATCTAAATGATTTTAGTTAATTAAGAATATTATGAGATTTAAATTATATTAAAAACTATAATTATTTATATGATTTTATTCTCTTAAAAATATTTAACAAAACTCTATTTTTTATTTAATGATAAAAGATTAGTATTTTATAAATTAAAGTTGAATTTATATTTTAATTATCTATTTTAAGTTTGTTTATTTTTAATATTTTAACTTTGGATCAATTTTAGAAATTTAAGATGAAGAGTTGAGATTAAAATTTTAAATCTTAATTTTTCTAATTACGGTTCATTACTGTTGTCTTTTAACGTGAACAGGGATCATGAACAGTAATCATGATTTATTATTGATTTTTAACGTGAACAGTATTAATAACTGTTCATTACTGTTGACTTTTACTGTAAACAATAATCATTGCTCATTATACTTTAACGTGAACAGTAATTACTGTTTATTACTATTCACGTTATAGTACTTTTTAAATATAAGGGGATATATATAATATTCGAAGGAAATGGTCGGTCTATGGCCTCCAGTTTTAAACTCTAGTTATAAAGATACATGAGAATAACATGATTACATTACATGTAGGAAAAAGGGAGATGAAGTGAACGATTTATATATAAAGCTCTAACATGAGGTAGTAACAACTTTCTTTCCTTTTTTTTTTTTTTTTTTTAAGTCCGTTTATTTGAGCAGTGTTGCTTAAACATTCAATACTATTCCAAGAAAAGTTGGATCATATAATTAATATATACTTTTGTCTCTCTCACCCATTTAACACTTTCTCAGTAATGTCTTCCGAGGGACGTCTACCATAATTGGAAACAACGCTATTATCATCCCCATATATCCCCATCGCTTTCAATATAATATATATATATATATATATATACACACACACATATATATTTATAGTCTTGATGTTAGAATCAAAAGATGTGATAATCTCTTCTCATAATCAAAACATATGTTTAATAAAAAATTGAGAGTTTATACCTCTAATAATTTGTGATGGATTTTCCATTGAGCCTTAGGACTCCTGCAAAGTGGGGAAGATTTCCAGCTATGGAGAGAATTACTCTTTAATCTTCTTTTTCTGATTTTTGTTCTTGCACTAAGAGAGAGGAGAGGAAGAGCAAAAGGTCTATATAGAACTCAATGGGCTAGTTTTATTTTTAAAGTGGGGTGAGAGTAGAGGCCTCCATATGTGTCTATTAAAATGACCCATCCCATTATGTGCCCAATGACTAAATGTTAATGTTAGTCTATTATTTATAAAAATAAATACAGTAATCTCTCACTTGGACAACATTACATTTAATCATAATATAAACACAAACAAGCATCTCAAAACCAAAGGTCTTGTTCAAACCTACAAGTACAAGCTAGTGAACAATACACCGACAGGGCATACGACACATGACTAATACTTGCAGTCATGTAATTCAGGTCGATGAGATACAAGTGCAGTATGGAAATAATCAAAAGAATGACAAACACCCGTTTCCATAAGAAGCTCTAGAGACAAATCTAAATGTCTTTAAAGCAATAGGCATTATCCAAAATGCAGTTGCAGCACCTAGTCTAGTGACTATACCGACAGGATATATGACACCAAACTTATACTCACAACCACTTGACTCAAGCATAGACTAAAATAGATTGTCTCTTGTAGGTAATACGCATTGTCCATAATGCGTATGACTCAGGCACGAGACTGATCAATACGTCTCAATACATAAAGTACGTCTTGTCCAAAATACGCATGACTCAGTCATGAGACTAAACATAATGTCTCGTTACATAAACAATCGCCTTATCCAAAATGTGTGTGACCTAAGCACGTGACTAGTCAATATGTCTCAATACATAAAGTATGTCCTGTCCAAAATGCGCGTGACTCAGGCATGAGACCAAACATAATGTCTCATTACATAAACAATCGCCTTGTTCAAAATGCGTGTGACTCAGGCACGAGACTACTCAATATGTCTCAATACATAAAGTACGTCATGTCCATAATGCGCGTGACTCAGTCATTCATTGACATTGTTATATTTAAAACAGAATATGAGCATAAACAATATAGTCAAACAGTCAATAATCACAAAACTCTCACTAAGTAAATACAACAAAAAACTTTAACAATCTCATATGAGTCACATGCTCTTAAAACAGCTTTGGAGCTAAACCTTTAGTTAGTGGGTCAGCTAACATATGCTCTGTGGAAATATGCTTAACACAAATATAAGACTCGACTATTTTCTCTCTAACAAACAAATACTTAATATCAATATGTTTGGAGCGAGAAGAGCTCCTAGTGTTTCGAGAGAAAGTAACTGCTACAGAATTGTCACAAAATATCTTCAGCAGACTCGTAATGGTGTTCACAACACCTAACCCCAATATAAAGTTTCGCAACCATATAGCCTGACATGTATCCTCATAACAAGTTACATACTATGCCTCCATTGTAGAGGAAGTTGTAAGTGTCTGTTCGACACTTTTTCTAAAAAACAACTCCTCCTGTCATCATAAAAATATAACCAGAAGTGGATCTCCTATCAACTAAACAACCGACAAAATTGACATCAGAATATCCAGCTACATCAAGAATGTCAAAAATCACCGTTATGTAAGTACTAGATCTTTGGTGCCTTGCAAATACCTAAGTACTTTATTTGCAGCTTTCTAGTGAGCCAAACTAGGATCACTCAAGTATCTCCCAAGTACACCAACATCATAAGTAATATCAAGTCATGTACATACTTGAGCATACATCAAACTACCCACAACAGATGAATAGGGAACTGTTTGCATTTGAGTCCTCTCACTATCATACTGGAGGCATTGAGACTTATAAAATTTATCACATTTTACAATAGTTGCCTTTCCAGGAGAATAATAATGCATATTAAACCTACTTAAAACTCGATCGACGTAGATTTTCTGAGACAATCCAAGAATGCCTCTAAATCTCTCACGAAAAATCTGGATGCCCAAAACAAAACATGCCTCACCAAGATCCTTCATATCAAAATGAGATGACAACATGCATTTTGTCTCAAGCATAAGCTCAATGTCATTTGCAGTGTGTAATATATCATCAACATAAAGAACAAGAAAGATATACTTACTCCTACTGACCCTCAAATATATGCATTGATCAATAAGATTCTTCTTGAAACCGCAAGAGGTAACAATCTCATCAAACTTTAAATGTCATTGTCTCAATACCTGCTTAAGCCCATAAATGGACTTGTTAACTTTACACACCATGTGTTTCTTTCCTTCCACTCGGAAACCATCAATTGCATAATGTACATATCCTCAAATAGATATCCATTAAGGAAAGTTGTCTTGACATCCATTTAATGTAACTCGAGATCAAAATGAGTCACCAATGCCATAATAATTCGAAAATAATCCTAGGTTGAAACAGGCGAGAAAGTCTCCTTATAATCAATGTCTTCTCTTTGGTTAAAACCCTTAGCAACAAGTCTAGCTTTATACATTTCTACTTGACCTTCAGAATTATACTTGGTCTTAAAAATTCATTTGCAACCAATTGGCCTATAGCCACATAGTAGTTTAACCAAGTCTCATACACCGTTTTGACACATTAATGCCATCTCATCATGTATGGCATCCATCCAATATGAAAATTGAGGACTATCAATGACCTCCTTAAAAGAGACTGGATCAAGAGACATACCAGTATTAAACTCATGCTTCTGCAAACAAACAATATAATCATCTGAAATTGCTGGTCTACGAACTCTCAAAACAATACCATCAGTCCCCACATCAACATCAACTATAGTGTCAACAGTAGGGTCTTGGACAACAATATTGGTTCCCTCTGTCAATGGTGGTGCAGCCACTGATGGAGGAGTAACTTGAACATGTATAACAACGCGCTCCTCCCTAAATACAACTTCATGTCGCATGGACTCCCATTATCACTAACATCCTCAAAGAAAATGGCTCGATCAGATTCAATAACTCTAGTAACATTAGAAGGGTAATAGAATCTATAGCCTCTTAATCCCACACAATAGCCAACAAAATAACCAGTAATGGTCTTAGGATCAAGTTTCTTTTGTTGAGGATTATAAAGCCTTATTTCTGTTTACAGTCTCAAGTACGAAAATAATGTAAACTAGGCCTCTTATCTGACCATAACTTATAAGGAGTTTTAGGAATCGACTTACTTGGTACTTGATTCAAAATATATGCAGTAGTTTTTAAAGTCTCGCCCCACAAAAAATAAGCAAAATTGAATGACTAAGCATACACCGCACCATATCCATAAGAGTATGATTTCTTCTTTCTGCAATATCATTCTGTTCAGGAGTTCCAGGCATTGTGTATTGAGCCTCGATACCACATGCCTTGAGAAATCTAGCAAAATGTCAAGGATTTCTACCAGTTTCATCATATCTCCCTTAAAACTCACCTCCTCTATCTGATCTTATCGCTTTGATTTTCTTATTTTTCTATAGTTCTAAAACAGCTTTAAAAGCTTCCAATGAGTCTGATTTTTATCGAATGAGCTCAATACAACCATAGCGAGAATAATTATTGATAAATGTAATGAAATATCTATAATTTTTCAAAGCGGCAAATGAAATGAGACCACAAATATCAGTATGGATTAAATCTAGAATATCCATACTTCTGCTAATCTTTTGCTTTTTAGTTTTTGCTGGAAGCTTTCATTTGATACAAGCAACACAAGTTTCAAAATCAGAAAAATCCAAGTAAACAAGAATGCTATCTTTAATCAACATCTCCATTCTTTCTCAAGAAATATGAGCTAACCTTTTGTGCCACAACATTGAAGAGTTTTCATTGGATCTAATACGTTTCAAATCAACTACAACATTCACAACAGAGACACTAGAAGAAGCATGATTTAAAGCAGGAAGCAAGTCAACTTTATAGAAACCATCATATAAAATAACAGTACCAATCACAACAAAGTCATAAAAGATTGTAGCATATCCATTTCCAAAATGAAAAACATAACGACATTAATCCAAAATAGAAACAAAGATAAGATTTCTTCTGATGGAAGGTATAAAAGAAGTATCAGACAAGTTCAAAATATGCTTAGAAGCCAAAATAAGTTTGACTACACCAATATGTTCAACTTTAACCTTCACAAATATGTTCAACCTTAACATTCACACTATTGTCCATATTTACTATCAACTCTGTATCAAGTAGTCTTATACAGTTCCTTAATTCCTGCAAAGAATTTGTAGTGTGAATGGTTGCACCAGTATCTAGCCACCAAGTATCAGAAGACACATCGACTAGATTAGACTCAAAACACACTAGTAGCAAATGTGTACCTTTCTTGTCTAACCAATCTTTAAATCTCCTACAATCAACCTTTTTGTGCCCAAACAAATGACAGAAATTGCACATTTCCTTAAAACCTTCATTCTTAGGCCCATTTAGAACACTCACACTAACTTGCTGAGGAGGCCTCCCATATTTCATCTTACAGGAGTTGCTACTATTATCCTTGAAGAACTTATTATTCCCTTTATCAACAGTTACCATGAAAGCAACATGAGATTTGGCCTTTTTCATCATCTCCTCTTCTTGAGTTATAATAACAGTCATTTCACTCAGGCTCCATTCATCTTTCTGAGCATTATAAGTGATATTGAGTGCATCAAACTAAGGTGGCAAAGATTCAAGCACTTGCCATACAAGAAAGTTATGTACTAACTCAACTTTCATTCCTTTGAGCTTGTTAAAGAAATAAGTATGTTTCATGATGTGCTCTCAAACTCCACTAACCCCATCATAGATGTGGTAGTAAGGAGTTTCATTAAAATTCTATTTTCTGCCTTATCAAATTTAGTAAATTTCTTCCCAACGGCATCAAGATATTCTTTAGCACTATCTATATCAGTTATGCTCTGTCTGATAGACTTGTTAATAGTATACTTCATAATCATGAGACAAGTCCTATTAGAATGCACCCACTGCTCATAACGAGTATTTTCAGCTACATAACTTTCACTTGTGGGTTCAACAGGCGCATCGACCCTCAAAGCCAAATCCAAATTCATGATAGCCAAATTAATAGTGAGATGCTCATTCCAATCCTTATAATTGGTTCCTGTTAGACTCTTGATGGCAGCAAAAAGAGAGATAGAGCCACATTGCCATAATATGAGGAGAATATAACAAAATTTATTATGCATGTGGAAAAAGAAACATGTACTCATAAATGTCTCCATTAGGCAATCTTATATCCATACTAGAGTCTTATTTAGAATAGACTCTTACGTATGATAAAATAAAATAATTAAATACAAAGACTTGAAATGACCCGCTACCGAGAGGATAGGACTAGGCCACCAGGTGCCAATCATTTAACTATTATCTTTATCGTCTTAAGCATCCTTCCAAATAATGGTTTGCCGATGGGGCAAATTTACTATCCGTATGGATCTTAGTATAATGTTATTAAGAGGAAGTATGATCAATATAACAATTTCGATAATTTATCATGACTAGTCCAAAAAATGACATAACATTTCAAAAGAGTATCTCCACATAAGATTCTTTATTGCCACAATAAAATTATAAAATAGCACAACAGATAGTTTTGAGGCACACAGAGAAATGTAAGCATGCTATTTTATAATTCGGCAATAAAATTATAAATATTTGTGAGGGTTGCTAGACCTGGACCCTGCTACATTTCTATTGTCACGGCAATAAAATAGCACAACAGATATATAACAAAAATATCCTCCCTCTCTCTCTCTCTCTCTCTCTCTCATGTCAACAATTTGTGGAAATCGAAAATCTTGCTCCAATAGAAGGGAAAAAAAAAAGTCAATAGATTTGACTAGCGCCACATGAAGTTTTTTATTATACAATTTTCGAAAACCAGAAGAGATAAAACCCACCGAAAATCTTGCTACAGTGAACAAAAAAATAAAAGAACACAACCATAAAAAATAAGAAGAAGGCTCTGATACCAACTCTTAGAATCACAAGATGTGATAATCTCTTCTCATAATCAAGGCATGTGTTTAATAAAAAATTGAGAGTTCATACCTCCAATAGCTTGTGATGGATTTTTTATGAGAATTTAGGGTTCCTGCAAATGGGGGAAGATTTCCAGCTATAGAGAGAACTACTCTCTCCTCTTATTTTTCTGATTTTTATTCTTGCCCTAAGAGAGAGGAGAAATAAAAAAAGGCCTATATAGAACTCAATGGATTAATTCTATTTTTAAAGTGAGGTGAGAGTAGGGGTCTCCATATGTGTCTATTAAAATGATTCATTCCATTATAGACCTAATGACTAAATATTAATGCTAGTCTATTACAAAAATAAATACAACACTTGATGCAATTAACCTCACAAGTCACTAACCAGTACCAGTGAAAAGCCTCTTCCAGACTGGGCCAAACCGACTGACCATGACCCATCTCGTGGGCCGTAATCAAAGCTAACTTTTAAAAATCCCATAACACCGACACGTCCCTCTGCAGCTTGCTATTCATATTAGTTTGACAGTAGCTGCACGACACAGCACGATACACAAGAGCCGAAGAAATAGCTGGAAGCTCCTCGAAATGCATTTGTCTTTGGGTGAATCAATTTCCAATTGCAAAGCCCGCTTCCCACACTCGCATTTTCAATGCAAGTTGACAATTACCGTCTATTAGGGACAACATCTGATTGGGAAGGACTGTCTATTTTTTATTCTTTTAATTATTTTATTAATTTATATAATGCGCATTGTGAAACTTATTCAATGTTTTTTTCTCTAGTATTCGTTGAGGCAAGCAAATTGTAAAGGATGAAAGTTATTTAGAGCATTGGTATTGGTGTAGTTAAATATAAAAAATAAACTAAAATCGCTTTAAAACGGTCGGTTTGTTGTTTAGGCTTTAACAACATCCAATGAAAATTTGTCACGACAACAATTTTACACAAATATCATAGACCCATCACATCCGATAATTCCAAGAGTTCTGAAGGGTCAAATGTTTGTCTCTTTTCCTTGTTCAGGCTTCAATCCTATTATTTGTGAAGTTTGGAGACTGTCGAAGACTAGCTCCATCGCCACTACAACCACACAAGGGCGTCGCCACGGCCCACACCAAGTTTCGTCGCCCACCAAGGTCCATCGCCCCAAGAGTCCACAATAGTCATTTAGCCACCAAGTTGTGTCATTTTGGAGTTGATTATCCATAAAAAAAATCTGAAATCCAATAAATTAGCCTGCAACTTCCTTATTTTTGCTTTTTTCTCTAATTTTAATAAAACTCGAGGAAAAACCGTCAATACTCTCACTCTCTCCTGCATTAATGAACTGAACTGAACAATTGAGATCAAAATAAAAAAAAGAAGTAGAAGAGATCCAAAAGTACGATAATCGGGAGCAATAAATGACACTAGTGAAAACGATCGAAGGAGCGTTAAAGATGGCATTGGTGATTTCAAACGTTCAAGATAACACCCTCTTCGCCATTGGTATTTTTTAATATTGTACAACAAATACAACTATTTTGCATCTGCTTCATCGATCTTATCTTATTATATCTAATAATGAATAAATTTCACCCTATTTTCCTTTCCCATAGCATAACAAAACCCTTTTTTTAAACTTGGCTGTCATCTTTTTACTTTCTATCCCCTCTCATATTCCCTATAAATCAAAACTCGTACGAGTGCATATTTGGTGATAATGGTGAAGGCTCTTTCAATTTTAGTGCATTTTTCTATGTCTTCTGTTGTTGGCGGGTGATGTGGTTGCCAAGAACCATGATACTGTAATCACCCATTCTATTGTTTTGAATGGCCTTGAAAATTTTGATATCGAAGCTTCTAATTGCTTCTAAAATTATTATTTTGATTTTTGTTCCCTTTTTGGCAAGTTTAATTAGGGCGCTTGACAATTTTGCCTAAAATGATGGACATTTAAGTAGGGATTTTTAGTTTTGGGTTTTGAGAGAGGGGAGGCTTTTTTGTTGTCGTGAGTGGTAGGAGTTGTGCTACACAGAAGTCCCACACTCTTACACACTATTTAAAAATATGTGATTTTATTTTTTTTATCTTTATATTTCATACTTCAATTCAATATGAAATATGAAGGTAAAAAAGTAAGATCATATATTTTTAAGTGGTGTGTAAGATGTAAGGCTTATATCTAAAATTTTTCTTTGAAAAAAATTAGATAGGCCAGCTAAAAGGTTATCTCAAAGCAAAATCACTTAGGGTGTGTGTGGATGTTGAAGTGAGTTGAGTTGAGTTGAGTTGTGATGATAAAATATTGTTAGAATATTATTTTTTAATATTATTATTATTTTGAAATTTGAAAAAGTTGAATTGTTTATTATATTTTGTATTGAGATTTGAAAAAGTTGTAATGATGAGTTGAGATAAGTTGAGGTGAATTTAGTAACCAAACGAACCCTTATTTTCTCGTCTTTGCTATTCAAGAAAGACTTCCACATTCGATTCTCTATATATTAGTTAAAATAATAATAATTTTTTATTATTTTATTATTATTAATTTGTTTTCTCTAAAATTAATTTTTATATATTTTGTAATTAAAACCTACCAACATAATAACTTGTGATATCTTAAAATTGAAATCATAAAATAAATTTATAGGCAATATAATGAAAGTCCAGAATAAATGTAGAAACACTGGTAGAGAGAGAGGGTGAAGAAAAAAAATAAAGCCGTTGGTAGAGAGAGTAAGTGAGAGGAGAGAAGCCGAAAAAAAAAAAAAAAAAAAGTGCGGGAGGAGAGAAAAATAATAATAAAATAAAATATGAAGGGTGAACAGTAGTTACATTACAGTACCTCTGAAAAAAATGTAGAAACACTGTTCGTAATAAGCAAAAAATTTGCATACAACTAATCCAATACAGTAGAAAAAGTAGAATTGTTAGCTCAATATGTATTTACATTTACATTTGAGTACACAAATGCCAATGCTCGTGCAAGCAGATTTTAGCGGATACCCTTGTAAACGGAAAAGGGAGACGATTCTCTCTTATCCCTTTTTTTTTTTTTTTTTAATAATCCTAAATAGTTTTTAATCAGTGCAGTGATAATACGTGGATTCACCGTAACTAATGCTGAAATTTGAATATACAACATTTAATGCAGACAAGTTGTAAAGAATTTTAATCCAACGGCTAAATATAAAATTTGTTGTGCATACGGCTTTTAAAATATGCCTCATTTTTAAGTAATTAACCACATTTTAGTTATCAGGGTAAATCCAACAACTGAATCACGTGAGACGCTGCATTGCAAATTAACGCGAGTATGGCATGATGGCATGGCTCGACCCAATAATCATCAGGCAATCACTTTTCTAGGCAAAGAAGTATCGTAATATAAGTTTCAAACCAAAGATATCAACTTTAAGTTCTGTACATTAATGAGCTATGTGATACAACAATTAAAGAAGGATTCGGTAACAATGTAACATTACTGGCCTTTCCCTCCAGATTTTCGAAATTACCAAAGAAAAGAGGAAAAGAAAAAAAGTTAATTCTCAGCCTAATTAGCATCCTACTGGGGAAGCCTAGAAATCTCTAACACCATACTTGGAGATATGTAGAAAATACACTCGTCTCTAACAAGGTTTTCTGGAGGCAATGATGAGAAGAAAGGAACACCAATTGGAAAGAAATGAAGATGAGCATAATAAACAAAGTGGCCAACCTGCCGGATCATTTAACCAAGGGCTCACGAAATCAGCTCCCTCCTTCCAAGCAATTCGCATCTAGCAGCTCCAGACAAAAGTAAGATATGGTCTATCAGTTTCTGTAAATTCAAATTTCTTAACAGAGAATTTCTATAGTAACGGCTCAGCTCAGCATTCATGATCATACCTGCTTATTAACGTTCATTAACAAGACCAGTAACAGCTGCCAAACCAGTGTACAATATATGCTAACCTCCAGTGCCGGCACTTTCGGAGGCCACTGTTTCATTGGGTGGAACAGACCCTGTTTCATGAGATACAGGAACGCCCCCTGTTTGACTCTGTTTATGCTGTGGTGGCTCTGAATCTTGATCTGGGAAAACCTCAGACTGCAACGAAAGAGAGATGTTATTTACATGTAGCCATGTCAGTTCCCACAAGCTATCTCCACCTAATGCACTCCTCTGCACAAGCACTCCTCTTGTTTTCATAACAAGCAAAGTGTTTTTTAGGAGCTCCGGTACTAGCTCCTGAAGCTTCTCACTCCTCTTCCCTCTAACTTTCACCTTCATATACTTTTCCATTCGGCTGAGAACACCCAACCATAGTTTGCAGAATGTAGTTAATTGTGAGAGATCATTGAGTAACTGTAAAAACACTTTTGACAAGAGCTTCATCACAAGGATAAGGGTGCCTTCCATGTTTCGATAGTCCTTTTGAGAGTGCCCCTGTGCAATTTCAAGCAAGTCATCAAGCATTGTGAAGATCACTGTATCAAAACACTGTGACCATAAACCATGCGGAAGGTGGAGCTCATCCACTCCTGTCAAGCACTTCTGCAACGATAATAGGGCATGATTTCTAACTTCTTCTCTCTGGTCCAAACAAACTTTCCTCAGTCCCTGCACAAGCCTGAACCACATCTCCCCAATGTCCTGAGACGTTCTCAAAGCTTCCTCCTCCCCCATTGCTTCTTTGGCCTCACTCATCCACCTTGCTAAACAATTAACAGAGCCCGCCATAAGATCGAGTGCACGAACAGACCTTTCTGCCTGTCCAACACGAGACTCAGCAAACTGCCTTGATGAATCTACACAAAGCACATAATTCGCTGGCGACAAGTGAGCTCCATCAGACATTATGAACAACAGTGCATCAAAGCCTGCTTCAGAAGCTTCAGGTTGCCGAGCTGTGTTGGAAAGTAGGGATGTAATTGTGCGCCACCCCAATTGGGATCTGATGTGAGAGGCATTTGCTTTCACAAGGCGATTGACTTCCTGTGTAATTTGTTCACTAAATGCATCAGCCACCCGGGGATCAAGCTTCAAAACAAGTTGCAGTGACCTTAAAAGTTCATCAGCAAGGTTCTCTTTATACGGAAGTAGCCGTTGGCAAATCCGGAGGAGCCCAAAAACAGCTTTTTCCACCAGGGCACCAGGCAGTACAGTGGACTGGACAATATTAGATATGTGCTCATAAACACCCTGCCAAAGAAGCACAATCCTATCCCTATTGTTCAGGGTAATAGCAATTAGCAACTCCAGGCAGAAAACTGCTGTATCTTCATCCTCAGGAGAGCTGTTCCCTTTCTGAGGTCGCCCAGCAGCCCAAATTAGTGCTCGTGCAAGCTGCAATAGCGACTCAGCTTTCAGAAACTTACTTTCAGTAAATATGCTGTCAATGTGGCACTTTTGAATTGTCTGAAGGGTGCGTTGATGAGCAGCAAGTTGTTGTTCAGTAGGTTGGGATCTTGGCTCCTCTGTATCAAGAGATAAAAGCTGGCTAAACCGACCCATTAATCCAGAGGATCTCCTAGGAGTACCCATGGATGGCATATGAGCCGAGGATAAAGAACTCGTGAGAGGCTTCCCATGCCCGGTGTCAGCAGAAACCTCCAATTCATCAGCAGCATCACTGGCCACACGAGCTGGAAGAAGACCAAGCTTGTGCAGTCTTAAGATACAATCCAAAATATTTCTCCAACCTGTGCGGATATAATCACCATACCTATTTGCAATAGTGAAAACAGTCACAGTTGCCATTCTTGCTTTCATGTCATCACCAAAGGCTAGCACCGGTTCCTCAACAGATGATGGACTCAAGAGAGTGGTGAACTTACAGAGGGATACGACTAGATCATCCAATACATCTTCAAGATGATGGCATGCCGAAATCTTTGCAACTGCCAAGAATCCATCAATACATGTTTGGTAAACTTCTTCATGTTCCGCATGATCAAATACCACAGAGATAGCAGCAATTGTTGGGCCTGACATTATGGCAAACATATCGTGGTCAAGGTAGGCTCTGGAATCAGATACAATGAATGGAGCAGTTTTTTTGGATTTGTGCATTAGATCAATCCACCGGCTTGGGGTCATTTCCGGAAAGCCAGCACCTTGCTCTGGGGTTGTGCGGATCTCATTCTTGCAAATTGAGTGGTACAGTTCTGACAGGAATTCTCGAGGCAGATCACTGCCTCCGTTGATGTGCCTATTATTCCGGATGAAATCATCTTCGGTCATCTTTTTCTTCACTTGTACATTGTGTTGATCTGTATTAAGCATTATGAGTGAATACGATAATAGCAAAGCAGCATCCTTGTTAGCTAGAATCTGTGGTGATTGCTCATAGTATCTCTCTGAGAATGCCTCAAGCACCCTTTGTATCTTTTGTGATTCTCCAGGCAGTCGGAAAGTTTCTAAAAACAGCCGCAGTGCAGTGTCCAAATTCATGTCTTGGAAATCAAAAGTCCAAGCAAATTCATGAAGGACCTGAACACAAAATTCATCATGGTTCCCCAGGAAATCACCAACAAGATTCTTATCCAAGCCAGCAGTGTACCTGAAAAAGCAGGCCACGCTTTGGGGGTCAAGTTTGTCAGGTAGGAGATGTGTTCCTTGGAGAAACTCCAGCCCTTTTTTGGGATCACGATTAAAGTGATCAGCTCCAATCATCAACCGTCTCTTGATGTACTTCCTTCGACGGACAAAAGGAACCCAATGATTAGGATCACTGTAGTTGTCACACTTCACCATCCAAAATGGAGTGTACTCTTCAAGACTCACTGGAGCATGTTCTGAACCAGCTGATGTGTTGCCTATCCTCTCTGCCATTCCCTGAATAACAGCAATAAGACCATCCAAAGCAAGGATGTGCATTGATGACAGAGGACAGTTCACAGGAAATGCACTCTTTGACAACAGATTAGCTAGTTCTTCAAAGATGTTAGTGCAAGTTATATCGCAATCTAAGTTGGCATACATCTCGACCATAAATGTTTTCTGCCTGCAGAAGTCAACAAGAGCCTCCATGGCAACCTCCTGCTGCTGGTATGAAGCCCCATATCTGCTTTGTGCAAGCCTCAAAATCACACAGGAAAAGAAAGCCTCAAGCTGTAATTTGAGTTCTGTTCGAAGATGATGATACAGATTGAGAACGATGCTGCACACCATTGAAAGAATAAGTGGACTCGTTGACAAGCCGAATTGCATCAGATTTCGGAATAATTCATCCTGAATCAAACTCAACAGCCTGGGATGATGGCGAATGGAAGGTCCACCCAATTCTATAGCCGAGTTTATCAAACCCAGTGCAAAAAGAGGCACGTCCTCTTCATATGCTATTGATCTGGGGTCATTTCCCACATGCTCAACAACATTTAACAAAGAGCATAGGAAATGAAATATTTCCACCATGCAGGGGACCCCATCAGTCATCAGATGCAAGTCATATGAAACAGTTTCCTTTCCATTGACAGACCGAATTGTTTTTTCATTAGTCCCGGTTGCTAGTGAACCTGTGGAAACATTGGTAGTAAAATTCGTGGATAATGGTTGACCATCATAATCAGAACCCATGTTGCCGTTCTCCAATTGAGAACTTCCCAAAGAATACTCATTATTGAGACCACCAATCTGCACAAAAAGCAATGAATTTGTATATTCAGAAAGTAGTAAGCTCTATTTCAGAGAAAAATGAGATATTGCCAACAAGAAATTAGGAATGAAAAACACACTTATACCTCCTTTTTTACAGTATTGCTGCCATTAACCAATGAACGTTCTGTGTTGTCAACATCTGGAAGGTGCGAGAATATACTTCTAACAATTTCATGCATTGTGTGGCGAGCTATACGCTGCAACAACTCACCTTTTGATCCTGCTTGGTGAACTATACGGAAACAAGTATTCACTATCGTGCAAACGTGCTGATTACTCAACATAACAGAAGCTTGACTTTTCATACAAGACAGAAGAACCTGTAGTATCTTCATCAGTACCACTTCTTCTGATGCAGGATCAGTCACCTCAAATCGACAGCTAGTGACAGAATCAACTACCAAGTGCATAGCATTTTCAACATTCACAGTATTTTGGTCAATCACATCAAGAGATAAAATCTTGTGTACGGATGACAGAGCAACACTAGTGATTGGGGCACCAGTTTCGTCCGAGCGAATCACATCCAGAAATGGCTGGAGATAAACGGCAGGGTTGATAGTATGCCACTGATGTGGCCATGAAAAGATTTGCTTCCGTAGTGCTTTCAATGACTGAATTAGGGAATGCTCCAGCTGATCATCACCTGACATATAACGACCCCCCCATCTTACATTTCTCCTCATGACTGCCAATACAGCACCAATCTCTGAATTAATCATGCATGATAGAGTAGCTTTATTAGAATAGGCAGTATCACAGTCCTCAGGTTCCTCCTCAATTGAGTTGATTCCAGTTTGCAGCTTTAGACGGCCCATCTTTGCACAATATTTGTTGTATTGAACCTATATCTAGCAGTATATGCTGACTGATATAAATGCAGAGGAACCTAGGCAAAGCATGCAACATAGATAAAAGCAAGGCATAGTTATAAGGTATTTTAACATATCAATTAAATTGAAAAAAGTGGGGAGCCAAATAAAACGAAAAACAATTACCATAGAGAAGCAAACTGCAAAAAAATCACAAGCATATCAAATTTAGTGAGACAAACAAGCTAGTATGCGTAAACTAATAAAGCAAAAGTGGATGTAGCTAGCTCAAGCTTCTGTATGTAGCTCGCTTATAGTTATTTCCATCAAAGAAATAGAGGTAAGTGTTCAGTCTCTGTGCAGCACACACTCTCCAAAGGTAAATGCCTATACGCATTTTCATTATGTTATGCACTTCTAGGACATTCCGAGGACTAGGATGCAGCGACACAGCAGTTCTGTACTGTGAAACCGAACAATAACATCTTAGGACAAACTTCCATTCCATGGAACCGAGGTAGTATTCTCAAAAGTGCCACACAAACGCATCCAGATAGAAAATCTAGGTCAAATCCTCAATTTGATAATCTAAGTCAAACCCTCCTAATCAAACACCCCAAAAACACGATTAAAAAAATAACGAAATTGAGATCCAATTCAAAAAATAAGCCGATATAGTAGTTGAGGCGTTATTTGGACCGGATCCTAGTAAATGAGCTGAAGAAAACTAAGTAAACGGCAGATCTTCCATAGTTTGGCGGGCTGGAAAGTGCACGAAAAGAAATTAAACACATGCAAGTCTTTAGCATAGTTCAGAGGGTAATTTTCAACTGCAAAATAATTAAACAAAAATAAAGCGTAAAATTAAGATTCGAAATTACATTTTCCTTTGGGGGTTTAACAGGATGTATGAACAGAGAATGAAATAACTAAAACGAAGGCACAAAGCAAAAACTGTAGAGAATGGAACTGCGCAAAGGATTTTGGAGATCCATAGAGAAGAATGGCGTACCTTTGTGGATCCAAAAGACTCAGAGTCTGAGACTCGTCCGGGAAGTTGGGGGAAGGGGGAGGCGGGGCCGGACGAGGAAAAGCAAGCACGACTTTGACAGAGGACAAATAAAATGAAAATTACGAGGGAAATTTTGTGAAACTACCTGCGGGAAATTATTTTCACATAGGAAAATCGAAAATCGCATGGTAAAAGAAATTATAAAAAAGTTATTTTATAAATTATAGGTTTGGATTGGGAGATTATCTTATTTTATTTATTATTATTCATAAATTTTAATTTATAAATTTTATTATTATTTATAAATTATATCAATTCATCTCATCTCATTTCATCTTTTATTCTAAACGAAACATTAAGATATTAGTTTTCAAATTACTATTCAGTTTTTTTTATATGTTTTGATATACAAATATAATTTATGGAGAGTAAAATAAAATAAAATAAATTATTGGTGTTACCATCCATCGGTTTTGGAAGGAGGAAAATAAAAATAACTGAGGCCTCGTTCGTTTTCAAGAAATATCTCATCTCATCTCACTTCATCATTACAACTTTCTCAAATCTCCACACAAAATAAAATAAACAATTTAACTTTTTCAAATCTCAAAACAAAAATAATATTAAAAAATATATTCTAACAATATTTTATTAAACTTTTTAACTTTAATCCCATCTCATCTTATCTCATCTCTGAAAACAAACGAGCCCTGAGTTTCAACTTTCTACTAATTTTCAAGTTACTATTTAGTTTTTTTTATATGTTTTGATATACAAATATAATTTAAGGAGAGTAAAATAAAATAAAATAAATCATTGATGTTACCATTGATTGGTTTTGGAAGGAGGAAAAAAGAAGGATTGAGATTCAACTTTTTTCATAGGTACATTTGGTTAGGAAATTCATCTCAACTTATCGTTACAAAATTTTCAAATTTCAATACAAAATATAATAAATAATTTAATTTTTTTAAATTTCAAAATAACAATAATATTAAAAAATAATATTCTAACAATATTTTATCATCTCAACTCAACTGAATTTAACATTCAAACACAACAAGCTCAATTTGGTTGTTAAATTCATCTGAATTTAATTCAGTTTAGTCTAATTTTAAATTAAGTCTAATATTCAAACACCCAACTCTCAAATTACTAAACTCATCTCAACTCAAAACCTATTTACACGTGAGACCTATAACTTTTATTAATTTAACACTTATTTACACGTGAAATCCATAACTCTTTTCAACTTTCTATAAATATATCTAAATTTATTTTAATATCTAAATATATTTAAATTCATCTTAAATAGATCTTATAAAATTTATTTTATTATTTTAACTCACTATTATTTAAAAAAAATTCAATTCAATTCAATTCAACTTAACGTCTAAATGCAGCCAAATTCACGCACCGGTAGTTTTAACTTTGAAAGAAAGAAAAAGATAAATGGAATAAAGTTAATTTAAGATAGACAATGTCCAAACTTTCTCAAGAATTATTTCCAAATAAATGGACTCTGTCCAACCTCACGTCGCTGGTCTATCCCTCTCTCTTTTTCCAAACAAAAAGTAATAAAGGGACCTAGATTCCAAGAATAGCAATTTTTTTTTAAAGAAAAATAATAAATACACAACATTTTATATAATAATTTTTATAATAATATTTTAAAAGAATGGATATTTTTATAAAATATTTTATAAAACTAATATTATTTTATAAAAATATTCTTATTTTATAACATGTATTATAAAAAATATTATATAAAGTATTATCTGTTTATCATTACTCTTTTTTAAAAACCAAAGAAGACCGGTTAAAGAGTATGATATGGTCGGGTCTGGTATTCAAACTTCAAAGTGATGTTTGGGCCCAATAACTGGGTCCGCATTTAACTTGTATGAGTCTGGGTCATTATCAATTCGTCTTTTAGGCCCACTGACTGATCCAAACTAGCCTATTTTTCTTGAATGACGTTTCAAGTACTTAATTTCAGTATTAAAGCTACCTTTTTTTGTGTACAACACGAGTTTATACGATTGTATTAGATTCTTACAAAAGCTCTCCAAAAAGCACCAACTAATATTTAAGCTTAGAAAATTATTTATGCGTGTAGAGCCGCATTTTTGCCTTTTGGTGTGGAAGATTTCTAATCGACAGCTCCGGAGGCCACAATCTTAATAGATGCAAAATCTTCCACATAACTATGTATTAATTCTGCTAATTTAGCTCTCTATGCTCACAACTGCTCTTTCTTCTGATCAGTCCCATCTCGTTTTCACCCACCTTTTGGCTTATTAATTTCTACTAAAAAATTGATGTAAAAATAGAATTATTTGTCATTTAGATTTTCAACAACAACACGCGATACGACCCGTGTAATATGAACACGATGTAAAATTAACAGGTTTAGATTTGATATTAACATGTTCGGGTCAAAATGGGGTTGATCCATTAATTAAAACATGATTTATAAATGGATCAATCGGTGTTGACTCCTTTTAGATTTTATTTTAAAATTACAATTTTATTATTATTGGGCTCTAATAGTACTGTTGTTCAATATGCTCGTGTTTTTATTGTTGGGATTGTAATTTTAAAACTATGCCCATATTTGTTACTGTAGAATTTGTAATATTGATTTTATTATATTTTAAAATTTTAAAAAGATTGATTTTTTTGGTTAGTAGGTAGCCTTATTTTTTTAAAAGCTAGTGGCTACTAATAAATTTAAATTTGAATTTTTTATGTAAAATTATATTAATCAGGTCAAACGAGTTATGCGTATTAATATTTCAACTCATTTATATGAAACAAATTTAAATAAGTTATATCATGTTAACATATTTTTAATTAATTATTAAATGAATTAGAACGAGTGATACAACACGACCCGTTATCTAAATGAGTCAAGTTATAATTTGAAATTAAGTTTGACACGTTTAGTTAAAGGGCATATACTATAACTCGGCCGCCGCTGTGCCTAATTTTTTTCTCTGTCTGCATATCTTCATTACATAAGTAGTAAACTGCGAATTTACAAAAGTGAAGCTCGGGCTGACCTAATTATATATATAAAAAGCTCCTACATCTAGCTATATGGTTATAGTTTCCTAGGGCCTGCACTTCCTAATCCTAATCCTCAGGCTGCTATCCTTCACCGTTCCCCGATCCATAATCTCACAACATTGTCTGCGCGGTGCCTGCTCATACGGTAAAATTACAAAGGGTTAGTCCACTATTAATTATTTCACTCTTAAGAACAACAGGTGATCAGGTGAAACCTAGCTAATATTATTTCAATTCTACACATGTACAGCACATGCAGATAATGCGTTTGAAGGAGGAAATTAAAACATTCCTTTTCTTCTGTATTTCTTATAAAGAGTTCTCAGTATAGTTAATATTTAAGTTTTAGGTTGTCACCTTCCTCCAATGCTCTGGGTCCATCTTCAATGAGGCGACTTTAATGCTCTGCACTGCCATGGCCCGGGCATAGTCTGATGTACCACAACTATTCCCGATCTTAGCCACAAACCTCTTATAAGTAGTCAGAGTCCCACTCCTCCCCACCTCCTGAACCTTGTCCAGAAAATAAGTAATAGGCTGTCCACACGGGTCAGAACTCATGGGTCGGGTATTGAAGGTAAAAGGTCCATCACTCCAACTCCGCCATGTCTTGAAGGTCAACAGTGGCGTCTGCAAATCCTTAGCCGTCAACAATGACGCGTAGATCTGAACAGTGTATCCCCATGCAATGGTTACTGACCATTTACGCCTGTGGTTGTAGCAAAAACTTTGCTGTAGGATTCGTCTAGGGTCGATCCGGTATGCGCGCATGAGGGATTCCACCGACTCTATTTGAGTCTGGTTGGGAAACATAGGTTTCAAGTTGTCAAGGTGGTGGAGCGACAGAAGTGGTGCTAATGGGTGTGCTGATAGAATACCAAACGGATCCCCTCTGATATCAAACTGAGAAAAATAGAATATCCAAACATATAACATCCAGACAAACAAACGGATTAATTAATTAGTGACATCGTCCACAACATAATTGTTCAACATGCATAATCACCGGTGATAATGAGCCCGCGGCATATTGACAATTAATGCTGAGAAGAAATCCAAAAAAACCTATGTATGACAAACCAAACAAGTGCTTTTTTTCCCATTGAGTTCAAAAGAGTCTTAAGACACATGCTGCATGCTGTTACCTATCCGAGGAATACACCTCCCCCCGTTTATCTCAGTCTTGTTAATAAACCTTCCCCCCGTAAAAAATTTTATATTCTGTTTCATGTTCAGAGTTAGATCTAAAATCCTTTACAAATTTATTTGTTCAGCAGACAGAAATGCTGATTCATATATTTTTTGTAGGCTTTGTTTCTCGGGCCTTGAGACTTGACTCTTTTGGCATCCGAAGATCCCAATGCCATACTGTGCCGTTGCTCACCCGTATATATCACGTACAGGTAGTCAAGTCTTTGTTAGACCAAATCATCTCTATCTTTTGAAGTTGTTACACGAATTTGATTTCCAAATAAACATATTAAACAAATTTGCAATTAAAAATTAAAAATTAAAAATCAAATTAATAAACTTGATGAGTCACATAATAAATTTATTTATAATATAAACATTTTTCTTAATAAACATAGTAAGATCAACTGGTACTTCTCCTTCCTCACGGCCTCCAGTTCGTAATTAGAAGATTTTTTTCCAGAACCAAAACCAATTGTCGGTATCCAAGGCGATGGCATCAAATAACAACAAAAACATTGGAATATTTAACACGTGACAGCAATTCACAGGATATATATCAAGCCTTAAATAAGTACGATGATACAACAAACTTCTCTCTAATTTATTTATAATTTTATATTAACATTTTTTCACTTTAAATCGAAAATATTATTTTAATAATAATTCAAAATATATAAAAATAATAATTTTTAATACTTAATTATAAATAAATTATGATGTAATTGTTATTATATCATTTTCTTGTTAAAGTAAAGAAAAATAATGACTAATAATGACTCCGTCCTTAAAAACGCTTGCATCCCGCCACGTGTTTAAAGACAAAACAAGAGAAAAACAAAAAGCGTACCTGGTGGAACCCACGCTGCTTTGTGAGAGGCACACCGAGCTCGCTCACACATGCCCACACCCTCTGATCAGAGCCGTAGAAAGTGTAGTACCGATCAAGACAACCGTCGAAAACATTGACCAGCTGAGCCGCAAGTGGGTAACTAATGGCGAATCCACCGCCACCGAAAGCCATATCGTACGAGTGCAGCGTGTCTTGTTCCACGCTCTCCGAACTCCCTCCAATGTAGTACATCTGATTGTGATCATAACTAGCCAACACCGAAACTAAGTTATCAGTGAAAAACACCGTATCATCGTCTCCCATCACGAACCACCTCACGTTCGGTAACCCGAGCTTGTAACTTTCTAAAACAATCCGGGCGATCCGAACGGCCGATTGAGAGCTCAAGTATTTGAACCTGCTCCAATCCTCCGATACTCTGTACGGGACGGAAACTACGCCTTGCCTGGATACGTTTTCTTCGAGTTTCTCGTCAAGCCAGACGAAACCGCGGGTGATGTTGGTGTCCCACCAGAGCTCGCCATACCGACTGCGGTTGCGCCAGGTGTGCACCGTGCCGGCGAGACCAAAAAGGAGGTGCGAGATGTTGGTGGGCCCGAATTTCCTGTCAGATACGTTTCGGGATAAATGGTCAGGGAAGGAGAACCACCGAGTCCTGGTCAAGAAGGCAGAGTGGAGAGCGAGGGAAATCGACGCGACGAGGCAGACTATGAGGCCTAATCGCATTAAGAGCACGAAGAAATCGGAGAGCTTTTCTGGAAAAACGAACAACTTTGAAGCTTTTAGCGGGTCGTGACACGGTTCTGAGCGAGTCCGACTCATCTTCGCCTTTGTAATTTTTTCTCGAGCGTTTAAGAAAAAAAATTCAAGCGCCCTTAGACCAGATGAATGATGATTAGTGGAACTTTCCCCTCCAGGTTACGCCTTAAGTTGCGATTTCATCAAGATTCTCTTTGTTCTGTGCTGATCATCCCATAAAGTTTAATGAAACCCCCAGAGAAATCTCAATTGCTGACACCATGCAGCATCGCCGGAAAAGTTTCTCAATTATGCCCAGAGCCCGAGATCCTGATTCTCTGCGTTTGATTTCCGCTACGGATACCTCGGTTGTCTCCTGCGTTAGGGAAAGATGTCATCCTCCAGGCTTTTAGTTCCAACACGATAAGATGGATAGCAGAAGGATCTATAACGAAAACTGAATGAAAATAGCAAGTAGTTATTGTACTGTTTTTTTTTTTTGGTCCTTTTTGAAAAAAGAAGATAACTTTACGTATTGAAAGGTTGGAGCAAAACCAGATTTTAGCCAAGTGATAATATTCTGATAATAGTTTGGGTATTTTCAAAAATAACTTCGTTAATTAGGTCGTCGTATTAATGGTAAGGGGATCAAAGAAATCGATTTCATTGTTATTTTCCTGCGCGATACAAATATAAGGCTTTTTTCAAACTAATTAATGGATTTTCATGCACTATGAATTTACATCGTACCTTGCACGATACGGGCATATTGTATAGTGTCCAGCACTGTGATGCGTGTTGTCGACTCCCTTCTATTCTATTTCTATGAGTATCTAATGCCTAACCAAAATACAAAATTCGAGCTTTAAAAAAAATATAAATATTCGAGGTAATAGAGAATTCCGTTTGATGACTAATCAAAATTAAACGGATTATATTTTCTGGAAAAAAAAAAAATTAACGGATTATTTTGCCTGATTCCACGTAGTGATGGATTTATTAGGTTAGGACCCATATGTATTGACCGACCTAAAATTTAGAGTCAAGATTGAATTGGTGCTACTCTGATTTTTTTTTTTTTTTTTTTTTTTAAAGATGACAGTATGAAGTAGAAGTAATATAAGAATTAAAGATCGATTATTTTTTATTTTTTGCTATGGCCATGCATATAATTAATATGCTTGAGAGTTGCCTTAAATGTCTATAAGTCTTTCAACTTTAGACGATCAGCTAATTAATATACGTCTTTCAACTTTAATAATTAAAATTTAAATGTCTATTAAACTTATAATTTGTAGTTCCATTCATTAAGTGCCATGTTAATATAATATATAAAAATTTTAATCATCATCTGATCTACACACACATCACATGCACAAAAAAAAAAAATTTTTTTCTATAGCAAGTATGTGGTCATATATATAGGGATGATGAATAGAATAATTCAATTAATTTAATATAAATAAAACTAAAAAAATAAAATAAAAACAAACCATATAGTGTGTAAAATGATAACCAACACTCTCTCTATATATATAGAGAAATTCTATTTGCAGTCTCTATTTGAAGATTATATGTGCAAGTTCTTCATTAAATAAAAAAATACCATTTTGATAAGGATATTATTATAATTTTAAAACAAATTAAAGATAAAATAAATTAAAGTTATAATACAATCTTTATTTAAAGACTATATCTAGTATTGCTCATATATATATATATATATATATTTATTTATCAAACCCCACTCGGTTTGTCAGTCAGCAAAAATGTACAATTAATTGTTTCTTACACTCCATTATGAAGCGATAACAAATTACCCAAATAAAAAGCGGTTTTCTAAGTCATCTCTTTTGTTGTTTTGCAATTAAGTCATAAACATTAAATGATCAGAAGACATTGTGTTTTTTTTTTTTCAACTTTCCTTCTTCCACAAGTTGAGAAAGAAGACATTGTGGACATGGACGTTTGGATATAAAAATTATCTTATTTTATTTAATTTTAATTAATAATTTTATTATTATTTACAAATCATTTCAATTCATCTCATTTGTTACAGATAAATTTGTAAATATATTTAATGAAGTGAGGCCAATATAAGCTTCAAAGGTAGGTTAATCATTTGATAACAAAATTATTATACATAAGTCTATTATTTGTTTTAACGTCGTGTTTCGTATACTTTTGGGCCAAATTTTAACAACTTAGGTTTTTAAAACTTAAGCTTGCAAATGATGAGAAATGAGGCAACTAGGAAATGGCGGCCTTGGGGCTAAGGAAGTCTCCAATGCTAAATTTTTTTTGAAAATTTGTATATAAGTAAAAAAGACAGACACGATCATAAAGAGTTTCTCGTACCTAGAGCTTGTTATTTATACCATGAGTCTGGAGGGAGACAGATCGTGTTTGTCTCTACAGAGACTGTGCCCTTCATATTGTTCCTCCTGTCAGAATCATTTAATGTGGCGTGACTTTACGATGGCACCATCAATGTGGCGTGTAGCTCGGTAGTGGCATCATTAATGCAGTATGATTCTCTGGTTTTACTTTTATCCTTTGTGAGCTGTCGATGTCCCCATGTCAGTGGATCAAGGGTTCTCTTTATTTTTCGCAATGTTTCGTACAAGTTCTCAGGTCCGGAGCGTGGCCGAGCGATGTCAAGCTGGTCTGTCCTATCAGTCACTTGATCCCTTTTCCTGGCAGACACTTTGCTTCATGGGTAGCCTTGGAATCTTGTGGCCAGGTATTAGGCCGAAGCCCAGTAGACTTTGTGAATTGAGGAAAATCTCCTTACATCGGCACTGGGTAGAGAATATTGTCGGTGGCACTGGGAGGGTCACGATCATCGCCTGGCAGTGAGGAGAGTGGCGGAGGAGGGTTCCACGCACTATCGGCGGAGGAGAGTCACGATCGTACATGCTTCACAAATAATTCTATGATCTTGTTTGATGCACTGCTTAATTTCACTATGATTTTTTGTTCAATTACACTGTATAAAACTGAATTAAACTGAAAGGATCTTCTAATTAATCATATAATATATATCATATAATATAAACACACATACATATAGACACGCATATTACATTACAACAAAACTGTTTATTTCGTACTATTAGTTATTTTTTGTCAAGATAAATCTATTTTCATTATAAATAGTCATTTTTGTCACAAATAACTTGTCACAATTGTTCGTTTTTCTTAATGTGTATATACATATCATTACAAGAAATCTGTTTATCTATGGCTAGTTATTTTTTGTCAAAATTAGTCTATTCTTATCGCAAATAATCATTCTTATTGCAAACAATTTGTTATAAATGCTCATTTTTATTGTAGTATATATATATATATATATATATATATATATATATATATATATAGAGAGAGAGAGAGAGAGAAGCTTCAAACCGGTGATAGTGTAGTTTCTACTTTACATCATCCAAGGTACACGTAAGAAGTTCATTTTTTGATAGTGTGTGCAACTTTAGATTGCTACCCCTGTTTTTGTTTCATTCTCCTGAAGGAAGGGTTTCCTTCCTTCAATTTTCTTCATTTCTCTAGGTTTTCCTCTTTCTTGAAGTGCGGCTTGGATAGTGAGATGAGATAAGATGCTTTTAGATGAAAGTTGAAAGTTAAATAAAATATAAAATATTATTTTTTTAATATTATTATTGTTTTGTGATTTGAAAAAGTTGACTTGTTTATTATATTTTGTGTAGAAATTTGGAGAAGCTATAATGATGAAATGAAATGAGAATCAAACTCTTAACCCATCTCATCTTATTATTACAATTTTTTTAAATTTACATACAAAATATATTAAACAATTCAACTTTTTCAAATCATAAAACAATAATAATATTAAAAATAATATTCTAACGATATCTTATTCAACTTATCTAAAATCATCTCATTTCATCTTATCTCACTATCCAAAAGAACCCCAAGAATAGAAGGAGATGGGGGGCTTGGGAGAGGGTGGAGAAAGTCCCTGTAAAATCAATTGAACCAATTCTATTTCACATTTGGAGAATCTCATACGTGGTATCCCGTGATTGGGGGTGTAAAATGTTTAAACACACCAGGTCTTGCTCCCAGGCGCTCCTATATATATATATATATATATATATATATATATATATATATATTCTAATGTGTGCAATAAAAACTTGGGTGTAAAAAATATAAAAAAACAGGTTGAATCAGACCAACCGGTTTGTAAGTGGTCCAGTGCGGTACGGGTTTTCATATTTTGAAAATCGGATTAAACTGAACCAGATTGATATATGTTTATAATTTTTTATATTATATTATATATATTATATACTAAATTGCTAATTAGTATAATATGAAATTCTAATCTTATTATTCAAGCCTATTAATCTGATAACATAAAATTAATTTTATAATTTATAATATAATATTAATATAACATAAAATTTTAATCTTAAACATAAACATTAATACTAAGTTATTAATATAAACTTACTTTTGATAAATATATATAAAGGATAAATATATTTTTGGCATAATAAATTATAATATATTATTTCTGTAAATATATTTTTACACGTTTGATCATATATATCTATATAAAAATTATAGAACTTATATAGACTATAGTTAAATTCGATATTATACTAATATGTGTTAATTATTATAAAATAATATACTTATATTACAATATAAATAGACTAATAATTTAGTATTTGTAAATATCATATTATTGCTAACATAGATAATTTGTAAAATCAGAAAAACTAGACCAGACCGGATCAAAATTGAAAAAATTGAAAATTTTAATTTCGTTAATGAATTAGTCTAGTATTAGTTTTTACATTTTAAAAATCGATGTATACCGATTCAATTTAAAAAAAAATACAAAATCAGACCGAGTCGATCGGACATTTTACGCCCCTACTTAAATGCTTATTAATTGTTTAAATTGTGCGCGCCTTATGCTTTGACTTTTAATTTGACATGATATGGAAGGAAAATCCTCAAGATTCTGATCAACAGGTTTACTACACGTACAAGAGGAAATATCAAAAGTCTCAAAAGTGACCAAATCAAGGTTAATTTACCCTTGTTTAAAAAAAAAAAAGGTTAATTTACCCTAGCTATCATATTCCAGAAAAATTTGTTACTGGCATCTTTCAAGTGATTAGCGCTGCTAGTGCACTGAGAAAATTAAAGATATGGAAACTATTGACAATCATGCACCTAAATGAATGAAGTAAATTATTGTTCAAATTAATTAGTAAACTATATTTATTGTTAACTACATCAATTAATATATATTATATATAACATAATATTTTAATTAGAGTCTTTCAAAGTGAAGAGTGCATGGTTGACATAAAAAGCTCTTTAAATTTTTTAATAATTGTGTTTTTATTATCAATTTTCGTTTTTTAAAAAATATAGTTTTCAAGGGTACCTAATTTCTTTCTCACAGCTTATAAAAAATGCCTCTTCTAAAGTTTAAAAAAAGAAAGTATATATCTTTCCGCCGCATGACTTCACTACATTATAGAGAATTCGTTTAATAAGTTTCATATATTCACATAATTTGATCCTTCTTCATGATGTTATTGTTATGATTTTTTTAACCGGAAAGTGGTATTGTATTGATCAGGAGATCGAGTCAAAGGTTTTTGAAAAATAATTTGAACACACTTTTTAAAAAAATTGAAATCTATTTAAAAAAGAATTACGTTTTTATAATGGATTGATAGATCTGATCACTATTTTATCAAATAGATTTCATAGAACTTGGCAGTACGTATGGTCACTATTTTATCAAAATTGAAACTTTCAGCCAGACCTGTAGATCAAATTAATGATAATTATAGTGCAGGTCATTAAACAACATTATATGTTTTCTGACTTTTCTCGCATATATAAATGACCATACGTACGTTAGTTGTTTTCACGCATGACATTAGGAGTGGTAATATGTAACACGATCTGTTAACTCAACACGAACACGACACGATAAAAGCGGATTAGAGTTTAGCCTTAACAGGTTCGAATCAAAACGGGTTGACCCGTTAAGACATGATTGCTTAATTGGTTGATAACGTGTCAACTCGTTTTGACCCTTTATAACTCATTATGACCCGTTAAGAAAGTTAAAGTTACAATTATATCCTTATATCTAAAAATAAAGTTGTTGAGATTTTAATTTCGATATTTTTATTATTTAGATTGTAATTTTTGACTTATAGTTCGTTTTATATTTTTTTATATAGATATTATGATTTTAACATTTATATAAAATTATATTAAATTTAACTAAGTTAAACAGGTTAATTTTGAGTCTGTTTAACCGATTTACATAAACGGATCAAAATGGATTGACATGACACGACCCGTTACATTAACGGATCGTATTAGGATTTAAAATTTTGACACGATAAATTTAACAGATTAGATTAAAATTTATCTATATAATATAATATATATATCTTAATACGATACGAATACCATACGTTACACGATTTGACACCTTTACATGACATGCGGACCAACTCAAATCAAATGCGTGACAGTCGCTGAAGTAGGACCCCGGCCTCTGGCATTGCAAAAGTAATACCCCGGTCCCCGTATATAACAACGACTGTGTATGAAATCAGCTAAAAGTCAAGAGAATAGTTTCATAGTTTCCACGGAATAGCCAAATGAAAGCTGAAAACCCAAAAGGCAAAGCAAGTTATTACACGACCTTTTCGGCTGATCAGATTTTTCTTTTGCTCATAGATTCTCAAGTTGTTCTCTTGAATTCATTATGAATACGGATCAGATGTATTCCTGAACCTTATATCTCTCTGATCACTCTTCAAGAGAAGCTTCCATGAACACCCCATTCCTTTCTTTTTGCCCTAGTTTACCAGTAGTTTTAAGGTACTTAAATAATCATGGAAGAAGCTTCGTATTGGATGTGGATGAAGAGGAAAAAAATGTTACAGTCGTATTCTCAACCATCAATGAATTATTTTAACAATACATGGGAAGAAAAGGCTTTTGCAGAAGATGCAGCCGGGCCTTTTGGGGGATGCGTATGGCCTCCGAGATCTTATTCTTGTAGTTTTTGCAGTAGAGAATTCAGGTCTGCCCAAGCCCTAGGTGGTCACATGAATGTCCATAGAAGGGATAGGGCAAGGCTGAAACAATCTCCTTGGCCCCTCAATGATGAAGCCTGCCATTATCAAAATCAAGATCCGAATCATTCTAAGTCACTCGGTGTTAAGTTTTCAACCGAGCTCTGCAAGTTTCGTCTCTATCGAGACCCTAAATCTAGCCCCACTATTGTTGCATCAGGTGCTCTATCGCCTTCAAGGGTTTCAGCCTTAAATACTCCAGAAAATTTTAGGGAACAAATTAGTACTGTTGCATCTGCTGATCAGTCGACGTCTTATATTTCTCAATCTTGGTCTGAATCCGCGGGGGTTCGACTTCTCAGTATCTCGTCAGAATCAAAACCAGGAGTGGAAAATAATCTAAGAGAAGAAGATCACTCTATATATCTGGGAAATGCTGATTATGTTGAAACTGACTTTTCTGTCGGCAGGAATTCGTTTGTTAGCCAAAACCGACCAACGTCTGGGTCTTGTGGGGTTGAGGCAGTCAGTTGCAAGCGACCAAAGAGTGCTGTTTCTTCACTGTCATTCTTTCTGAAGTCATGTTCAGATGATAGATGCCACCTTCAGTCAAAGGCAACTGGAGTACTCAAGCCTAACAGCATAGAGGACTTGGATCTTGAGCTCAGGCTTGGTGATCCACCTAAACTGAAGTAGGGTCAGGTGCAATTTTATGTACCTGCTCAAGTTACATTATTTTGTTTAATGAATGGAGAATCGTTAATGTTTGTTTAATTCTCTTTCCTTAATTCCTAGGTCGCTATTTCTTGATGTCGATCTTATGGCTAAAAGGCGGATCGCTACGTATTCGATCTGCATATTTTGGAATTTTGAATGAAATGAAAAGCTTAATTTTCAACGACCTGATCACTTATTATTCTTAATTAATTAATAATATTGTCAATAATATTGCATCTGATTTCTTTTCTATTTGTTCTGGAGCTAGCTGTCTGGTGTAATAATCAGTTAGGTAATTTGCACTATCTTCCACTTTCTTCTTGTGATCATAAAATCATGACAAGGTGGAGACTAGTGGCATGATTGATAGAGTAGCTGAGACAGATTAAGGAGGAGAGATCATGAATATAGCAAGCTCCTAGCTGTACCTCATTCAAAATATGCAAAGTTTCAACTTCGAACATGTGGTGCAATGATATTCTCCTTGCCAACTATATATATATATATATGATCAAGCTGTTGCTAATTGTGTTCTGTAGAGCTATATATTCCCTTCTTATTTATAATTCGATTCATGAAAAACTGACATAATTTCTGAATTATCTCAATGATCGCTCATGTGCTATTTATGATATTTTAACAAACGGGTTAATGAGGCGAGAAGCGTGATCACGCTCTTAGATACATTAAATGCAAATTACGTAATGCAATTTTACTGCGTGTTCAGACATGAATCACAGAGAGAGAGAGAGAGAGAGAGAGAGAGAGTTGACGGTGCGTTTTTGAGGCCAGGCCCAGGGGTAAAAAAACTGGGAGAAGCAAGTCCTGTCATTTAAAAGTCACTTCAGCTACATCCAAAAGATTAAGCACCGGTTATTTTCGCAATTCATTTTAATTTAATTTAATTTAATTTATTTTATTATTATAATTTTTTTTAAATTTAAAATAAAAATAATATTAAAAAATATATTTTAATAATATTTTATTTAATTTTTAATTTTAATCTTAATTCATCGAATCTACACAGAAAACGAGACTAAAAGATAAGAAACGTACATCTGATCACACAACGTGAATTCCCTTTTAACCTGTATGATTACAATCGGCGAATTAATCTATTGCCCCCGCAATCACACCAACATTCCTCCCAAAGTCCAAACCCTTCGGTTTTGCTCCAAAACTTTCCTCGAGTCCAAAGAGTCCAGTGTCCACCAATCCTATGGAATCAAATATAATAATATATATAATAAATAATTACAGAACGAAAATTATTATTATTATTTTTTAGACAGAGAGAAAACGTATGATAACACTTTACACGATAATGTTTTAAAAAGAAGGACATTTTTATCAAATATTTTATAAGATTAACATTATTTTATAAAAATATTATTTTTTTATAACATACTGTGAAATATATAAGCGGATATCATTAATCTTTGCCACTTGCTATTGCTTTTGTTACTGTATACTAGCTGCTCTATATTACGATCTCAACAGCCGAAGAGTACCAACACTACTTGCTAGAGGCCTAAAAACGTCCGATATTTTCAGTGTTTCATGAATGAAAACCCTAGATCCTGTCCGGTTGTACTGATGTAGCTAGCGCATGAGTGTATAGCCATCTGTGAGACACTGATTGATCTGTATATTGACACCGACGGGTCCTCCTGAATACACGGTGAGTACTTGGAACTGCTTGTTTTTCCACGTTTCCAGAGAAAGGAAATTGATGAAACATCGGTTTTGACATAAAATGAGTTACTGGTGTGAAAGCAATGGATACATTGTTAAGTACAAAAGGAATTTATGTTGCCCAATATATTTTTGCCGTTAAAAGGATGCTTTGGACAAGATAATAGAGGCGAATTCTCCGTGTTCTTCTCGGGTACTTCAGAAAGGGTGTGCACACTGCACAGTGGAGACCAGGGAAAGTGAGGTTGTCTTCGGTTGCTGTGAACTGCCTGTTTTTGTGCAACAGAGTCGTAATATATTTTTGTCTGTCCTGCCGTCGGTTAAAGGGCTGGTTTTTTTTTTTTGGAAAATACTATTTTCACAGAAAATTGTTACCGGAATTTTATACCAAAATGCATTTTATTTTTTTTTATTTAATGATTAAGAAAGTGTTTTTAAATGAATTTGTGATTTTTTTGTATTTTTTAAAAATATTTAAAATGTTTAAAAAAATGATTGAAAAAAAAAATAAAAAAATAAAACATTTGCCTTTCAACAGAAAGTAGAAATCTTATGTGGGTGTAGCAGTTTTCTTTTCTTTTTCGTTACAGTTAGAGCATTGGTAGTGACTTATTTATCTTCATTTTCATCTTTAAATTTAAAAAATGTCTTGAAATTCATCTACATTAGCTTATGCATCTCTAAATTTTTGCATAGCTATGAATAGTACTTCTTCAAATTTGAAGAAGCACTATTCATTCTTCAAATATTATTTTACTATTTTTTTCTCTCTCCTACCCATTAAAATCAACTTTGTAGAATTTATATTAAGATAATTTTGATACATAAAATTTGTATTAAGTTGATAATATAAAGTGGATATTAATTGTAAAAAATATATATATATATAAATAATTTTAGAAAACAAATAAAAATAAAAAAAATAATAATATTTTATTATTATTTGGTTCAAAGATGCATAAACCAATGTGAGAGTTTTTTTTCATATGCAAAATCATTCTTCAAAAATGATGATTTTACATATGAAGATGCATAAACCATTACCAAAGCTCTTAGCGAGGTCCGAGTGTGGCTATGGCTGATCCATGCACATGCATGGGTATATATGACGTGTCTCCATCTGTTTATTTCAAAATTTTCATTTAAATTTTATTGTAACTGTGAGGGAGGGTACCGTCCTATAAGGGCTCAGGCCTGAAGAAGTCAAGTCACGGAACTCTAGACCCAAAGACAAAACCCTCCCGTAAACTAAGAGTTTGGACTGGAGGATCGCGTGCTAAGCCCATAACAGCAAACCTATCCTGGAAGGCCTTTTAGCACCTAGCTCAGATATATCAATGAGATCGTCTCGGGGCCCAATAGCCTACCGAGCTCTACCTTAAGGCGCCAGGCAAAACGCCCAAGTACACACGGACGACTGAACGTGGTTGGTCACAAACTTGTCAGACTCAAGGCACGCCGCATTCAATGCATGTGTAAGGAGATCCCACACGCAACAGCGCACCCTACGTACGAAGGATGGTTCGCCCACAACCTGACACCCAACTTTGGCAGAAAGCAGCAGGACAGACCTAGTACAGCTGACACGCCACGATCTCCTGAGCCGCAGATTGACACACTGTGACAGCAAGAAATGAGTAGTAGCAGGTCTGATACCTGACACGCCATGATCTCACTCAGTGGCGAAACCCATATCATGTATAAATAACAACCATCCCTTCTACGGGAGGTCTTGATCTGAATTTTGATTGTTCTTATTATTTTTCAGAGTTGTTCTTATCACTAGATAATTGTTCACTGACTTTGGCATTGGAGTGATCCCGAATATCACCAGAGCTCTTTCTTTTTAGTTGCAGGTGGCGTAAGGTAGGTTATCAAGGAAGTGTTTGGAAAGTGAAATACGACATCAACAATAATCCTAACGGAAATAAGGAACTAGGTTATGAAACTTTCATTAAAGGAAAAATATATTAATTACTCTGCAATAGATTCTAACAAACAGTACCAGTCTAAGATAAAAGCGCCTGGTCAAATCGATTAATGGTTGTTAGATTAATCCATTGGTATATTCTTATCCACCTTACGCTCAGGTTTTTTTAATTAAAAGACTGGGTATTAACTATTCCTTTTTATTTTTATTTCTTGCTTAATTTAAGAATTTTCCTTGGTTTGCTTTGTTGTTAACTTCGAGCATGCAATTAGAAATTTAATTCTTCGGTCTAATTTTTAATATTTATTTTTTAAAATTAAATTATATCACGTGAACGATGATGTAAAGAATTTTACATAGAATTATTGTTTAAAGAATAATAACTTGCATAGGGATACAATTTATCATTCGTGCTGCTCAATCTTCGTATCCATGAAACACTATCACGGCCATAATCACCAAAAATAATTGAGAATCCAAATAATTATCGCGTGCGTTATTTAATTGTTGAGGATAGCTTTTTGGGATTTAAATTAAAATCCAGCCTCTTATCCTTTTGACCAGCCTTGAACGTGTACATCGAACTATCAGCGGCGGACGAACGTGTAGAAATAATATAGGCTTTTGTAGGCCCAGCCCCAACTCGGCCCCTCACAGAATGATTTGTCATCACGTTTTGGCGCCGAATTAGATGTGAGATATTAGATGGATGGGAAAGGTGGAAAAATGAACAGGCGGTAGAGGCTTCGTTTCGTTTCTGAGTTCAGTTTAATTTTAAATTAAATTTAATATTTAAATAATTAATTTTTAAATTATTAAATTTATTTTAATTCAAAATCTTTTTACACGTGAGATTTATAATTTTTTTTAATTTAAAACATCTTTATACGTGAGACTTATAACTTTTTTCAATTTCTCATAAAAAGTATTAAATTTATCTTAATATCTAAACACACTTTAAACTCAGTTTAGATGAGTTTCATATAATTCTCTTTACTACTTAATTCACTACTATCATAAAGATTTCAACTCAGCTTAACATCTAGACGCAAACTTAATCTTAAAATCCTTACTTTTCCTTTATTTTCATAATAAAATCCATAAGTAACACGTATAATTTGTAAAAGCTCAAAATAAATAAACTTCATACAAGTTATTATAAAAAAGTAGACGTCACTTTAAAAAATATGAAAACAACAAAAATTTATTAGTAAAACTTACTTTTTTACAAATGGTTTATATGAAGTTTCTTTATTTAAGACTTGTATCTAGTATTACTCTTAACTATATATTATATGTAAACATAGAAATCGTCAAACTAAAGATAGAAATTTCAAGATTGAGTGGTGGTACACCCACCGGTGGATTCCACCGATGGGTGCTACCGATAAGGCCAAATGGCATTTTTCTCGAGAATTTAGGGGCAAAATATGTTCGTCACCTTCTAAGCAAAATGAGGGTAGGAAACAGAGTTAGGGGAAATTGGGTGCGCACTTTGTGTGCACAGGTAGATGCAACCCTCATAAATATTGACCCAATAAATAAGATATTGAACTACTTCTTGATCCCTAGAGAATGCAAAAATGATACGAGAACGTGAAAGCATCCCAATGGTCTGATGCACACATCCAACTCTGTATATATTTGTACTTATCACCATAAATACTATCCTCCTTGAAATGTGATTTGTTCTACCTCGAACACTCGTGACGATATAAAGAGAATGTTCTAATAAATTACTCCAAGTTGTTCTCCATGCACAAAATCCTATATTGCAAAGAATGATGTGAAAGGATATAGAAATCAAAATGTTTGCTAAGTTTATGTGGTTGTAATGTCTTATTTCTTTTCCTTAGCATTGTAATTAGAGACCTTTTTTATACTTTAAAAACAATGTAACTTGAGACTTTTTCTAAAGGATATAGAAATTAAAATGTTTGCTAAGCTTATGTCTTATTATCCTTAATTATATAATTATATGATTATATACATTTTGGTATGACTCATGAGAATGTTATGTCAACGAGAATGACTCTTGGGACCTGTTTGGAAACCGTTTGGCCTATTTTAATTGCCAATATGACTATGATTATATTCTTGATATTGTTGAAGGATGAACATTTTGTCATTCGATATAATGGTATTGTTTAATGTACTTTTTTAGTAACATTTTGTTCTTTAATATTTTATAAGGGTGGGCAGTGGGACCCCGCCCCTTGCTACCGCTCCCCCGCCCGCCCTACATGGAACAGCCCATGCGGGGGTGGGGGGCAAATTGACCCCAACGAGGTCCCGCCCCCCACTCTGCACTCCTCCATTTTTTAATATAAAAAATTATAATTTTTAATATGTATATAAATATATTGTATATAGATATATACAATTTGTTAAAAACTTGACTTCAATTTCAAGTTAATGGATTGTCTTGGCCTCCTAGACCAACCATTATATAGGAGACCAATGTAATACAATAGTGATAGTTAAGTAATGTGAGACTTAACAGATCAAAAATATAACTCTAATGAGTTTATATTTTTTTTAATGTATAAATTTCAATTTATACTTAATTATATTATAATTTGGGTCTAAAAAATATTTTTCGACTAAAAACTTTTTTTGACAATGAGTTGAGAGGGGGGGCGAGGGGCGGGGTATGAAACCCCCCACCCGCATGGTGTGGGGCGGGGGCGGGGGCAGGGAGGGGGTGCTCCCGCCCCGCACCATGCAGGTAGCATCCCTAATATTTTGTTGAAAGATGAACATTTTAATTGATGAGGATTCATTCTTCACCACACTGTTGGAAAGTAGTGAGGATAGTATTAACAACCCCCATATGGATAGTGCAAATATTGATGTTCAAGCAACACAACCCCAATGGAAAAAATGACACCTAAACAAAAATCTGGAAGGATGTGTCATTTACTGCAGGGGAAAATACTCTCGTCATTTCAGCTTGGCTTAATACTAGTATAAATTCCATACGGGGGACTGACCAAATATTCACACAATTGTAGAGTAGAATTTATGATTATTACTGTAACGCCCGTCCTTGTGGTGAATCTTTTTATAAAATATTTTGATAAAAGACGATGAGAATTACTGTCCGATTTAAAACTTTTTGCTTCTTCCCAGGGTGCAAGACTCTACGTTTATAAAGTAAAATTTGATTTTACAATAAAAGAGGTTTATAGCGAAAAACATCATTTTTAATAATAAGAGGCCTATCTTACATTTGAATCTCGTGCCTAGACTTTCGTGCTCTTCCCCATGGGCCGTGTCTGTCCCGACGCGTGCTTCATTTCCTTTCCTGTGGGGGGGGGGAGGGACATGCATAAAAATTAAAATATGTCGAAGACTCGTAAGCATTACTTCATGCAGTTAAAATATAACAACGTAGGTTTTCATTCATGCATTCATCATTCGTACATACTATACATACATGTGCGTGCATACGTGCGTTCATTTGAAAACGTCATTGGACGGGGTTTTCCTTTCTTTTCTTAAAACGTTTCACCCGTCAGTGCCTTCATTTCTTAAAGTGCGTTCGTGCATGCGTACATACGTATATACATACATTCTTTCTTTTCACTTTCACAGGCCGGTACACACTGTTACGCCCCGTGTGTTAGGATTAGCGGCCCTTTGACCTGGATTCTGCCCGTGGCCACAGGTTGGGAATCCCTTTTCATAGGGGGCAGCACTAAGTGTACTACCAGTACTACTTACCCGGCATTGCGATCTGACCATTCATTGGTACCCTTTCATTCATTCATGTGGCCGTTACGTATCTTCATACATTTCATACTTTCATTCATTCTTTCATTCATTCATGCCAGCTCTGAGGAGCTGGAGCTTTCATTCAGTTCTTTCTTTCATTTAACATGAGAAAACATTTATTTTCATGAGAAAATATAATTTCATGAGCATGGGCTCGAACGCCTCTTTCATGACGTCCACGAGCATCACCTCGCGGCATTCACAAAAGTATCAGTTCGTACCGTCCATAAAACATAAAGCACGGGCTCAAACTTCGCCTTTCGTGGCATCCATAAGCATCACCTTGAACGTCGGCCTTCGCGGCGTCCACGAGCATCACCTTACGGCGCTCACGACGGCGTCAGTCCGTAGGATCCACGAAGGCGTCGGCTCAAGCTCGTCTTTCGTGCATTTTCATCAGTTCGTTTCTTTGAAAATACATACAATAGATACATCTTATAGTCATCCATTCGCATGCGTACAATTAATAACTTTGGGTGCGTAAAAAGGGGCTTTCATTGAGGGGTCGTACGTACATATACGTTTGAAAGCATAACATCTTCTTTCGTAAGCATTTTCTTAAAGATAAAAGCTTTTCCTTTTCGTTTCGTAATTTCTAGAAAACTCTAGAAGGGCATGAACGTAATACTTACCTGGACTCCATGCTACTTTCATACCATGCAGTCCATTCATGTGCGTGTCAGCTGACAGCCTACATGCATACATAACCTTAACATCATTCTCTATCTAGTGCATAAGCAACTTAACTATAAATAGGACTACACTATACTTAAAACACTTTCATTCTATCCCGTGCACTTATGTGCCTTTTATTACGTTAAATTCTTCGGGGACCGCTTACGGTCACCACATCTTCCAACTCAACGTCTTGCCTCGAGTGCTCATTCACTAAAGTGAACCCATGATTCACCTTAGGATTAAGACACTAAGACATTCGTCTTACTATTCTCGTTCACCATATTCCGACGCATGATTCTGACTAACGGAATCACGCATCCCAATTCCTAGACAATACACTCGTCACTATCTTCATGCATCTTAGCCCATACTAATTCTCATTCCCATCCATACAAGCCACACGGCTCTAAGCCAACTCTGAGGCTTAAGTATTGTGTAACTATACTGTGGACAGATTACCCATTACATATGATGAATCCGTTCGGCACATGTGTCTAACCAGATTACACATGTACCTTACTCCTTTAATACCTAAGATCAACATATAACATGTTAATCACCTGCCCGTAGGGATGAGGGCCATATTCCGATACCAACATTCTCTTAACCTGGCCAACATGACTCTTCATGCTAGCCTTCCCTTCTTACAGTTCATCCCAACACTTAACATGATAAGGCTCCATTCACCATTATGCCTTATGTCACATCATATAGCTCAAGACTACTCTCAAGCTACACCGTAACCTTATCACGTCACCTGACATCCTGTTACGCCATTTCTACGTCAACTCCTTACTCATCACGAGTACGGTTCTTCACGTACTCCCGTCACATCTGACATCTCGTCACTTTCTTGCTACGTCATTTCTATAATAACTCTTCACCCATCGTAAGCATGACTGACAAGAACCACGTCACTTCGTGACGTTGCCCAATCATGCTTCCGTTGTGCACTCTTACACTTATTCTGCTACTACACCCATACTTTCAGTCATAAGTCAATTACAGTGACATTTGTCACCTCAGACTACAGGCCGCGTCACAACTACTTCGGGACACTGTTCCACAGTTCCCGACACAACTCGTTATGCCCTTCAATCATTCAACCGTCCTTATCTCTATGACACACCATACAGTGTATCGCTGCCTCGTGGAGTACACTCCACGTATACTCCCTATCATCAATATGGCATATCCGCCATACAATGCATCACTCCACCATATAGAGTACATTCCACGTGTACTCCATACACGTTACGCCACATTACCATTACGACATACCTGCCGTATGGTTCATCACTCCATCCTCCCGTTACACACATTACGCCATACAGAGTATACTTTACGTATACTCCATACACGTTATGCCACATCACCACTATGGCATACCCACCGTATAGTGCGTCACTCCATTACACAAAGTACATTCCACATGTACTCCCTTCATACCCGTTACAACCCATCATCAATATGGCATACCCGCCATACGATGCAACACTCCACCACATTGAGTACATTCTATAAGTACTCCCTTCATATCCATCACGCCACATCACCATTATGGCATATCCGCCACATGGTGCATTACTTCACCACATGGAGTACACTCCACATGTACTCATCTCGTTCCACAATACGCCAGGAGGGTATATTTTACATATACTCTCCTTATCTCACACTACACCACACACAAAGTATACTCAACGTGTACTATTCCCATTCCACAATATGCCAGGAGGGTATATTTTACATATACTCTCCTTATCTCACACTACACTACGCACAAAGTACACTCAACGTGTACTATTCCCATTCCACAATATGCCAGGAGGGTATATTTTACATATACTCTCCTTATCTCACAATACGCCACACACAGAGTACACTCAGCGTGTACTCTTCTCATTCCACACAACGCCGCACCATCCATACAGCACATGCCCTACAACAACACTGCACAGCACAACCACGCCATCATTACAACACAAACTCCACAACTGCATTACACAGCACAATCCACAACACTTTACAAATACGCCCAACACTTCACAGCACAACGCATCACAAAATGCCCAACACTTCACAACACAACACATCATAAAATGCCCATCACTTCGCTACACAGCACATCTCCATACTACACAGTCAATCCCCTAATACTAACAACACAGTCCACAATCTAGTTCACTAATCAATATCTAATATAAATAAAAGGGATAGAGAGTTATACCATCAACGGGATAACTCGTGCGTTGCCCGTTGACCGTCACAGCCAATGACGTTGGAGAGGTCGTACGTGGCGTCTAACCCGCATACGTTAATTGTTTTGGCGTTTGGATAGCTAAGTGTGGTCTTGGAAGGGTGAAGGCTCTGTGATGGTGGTGAGGGGCATAACATGGCGGCTCTAGCCGTGTACAGTGCCGGTCAGTCACATGCAATGACTGTCCATCACGTGCAATGATTACCCACCACGTAAAGTGGTGGTTTGGACCAAGGGCTTGGCTAAGGGAAATGCAGTGGATCTCGTGGTGGCATCGAGGTGGCGCCACGGTGGCTCACGACAGTGGATCTGGCCACACAATGGATGAGAAGCCGTGGGAGAGTGAGAGAGAGTGTGCGTGCATGGGTGACAGATCAGGACCGTGGATGGTTGATATAGCTTGATGGTGGCCTAAGGGTGCCGGAGAGGGTGGTTACCCACCGTGGGTGGCGGTGCACGGCGGTGGAGGAGTGCAAAGCCGTGTGTGCGTGAGGAGTATTCGTGTATGGAGGAGAGGCTATAGGCCTCGGGTCCAAGGGAGGAGGAAGGGGGAGGTAAGGGGAGGTCCATGGTGGTGCCTGGTGGCCGTGGGTGCGGCGCACGGTGAGGAAATGGGTTAGAGACCCATTTTGGGTTCTTGCCATGGAAGGAAAGGGAGGGCTGCACAACAGGGGCTGGCTTCGGTGGAGGATAATGGCCGGCAGGAGGAGAAGCTGCCGTGGGAGTGGTGGCGTCGTTGGGCGGCGCACGGCGGCGATACGTGCATCAAGCCCATTCGGGCTTTGCACTTCTAGCGGAGAGGAGGAGAGAGCGTGAGAGGGAGAGGTTGCTACGGGGAGGCTCGTCGGAGGAAGGGAAGCTGATGGTGCCGGCGGTGAGGGCTGCCGACGCACGACGGCGCCGGGTTGAGGCATGGAGCAGTTGGGCGTGCGAGAAAGGAGTGCTGCGTGCTGTGCAAGCCGAGAGGGAGGAGAGAGAAAGGGGAGGGAAAAGTGAGGGAAAGGAGAGAGGGTCTGGGTTTATAATCCAGTCCCTTCGTCTTGGGGTCCTCAAAACGATCTAACGTTGAGATATTAAAATACTGATTGGAAAATGCGTAAACATTAACTTAATTAAAAGCACTCAGAGGAATTAAGGTAAATATTATTTTAAACTAACTTTAGTTTATAAAATAATATTTCTTCATCATTAATAAAATGATAAAATCTTATTTAATATATTTAAAAGGATGAACCATTTAATTTAATTAAAGCTTTCAACATAATTTAAATCTCTTAATATTTTAAATAATTGGAATCATTTTAATAATTAATATTAAAATGATTTCCGACAATTATAATATTTTGGAGCTTTTCAAAATATTATAATTGTCTCATTTAAAAACAAGTTTAACTCAACGATACTGAAAATACCTCATATAAATATTTCCAGTACATTTAAAACACTGGGCGTACCTTAGAAGTTACTTAATATCTCGAGAGGCACGTCGTCATGGTTCGGTACACATGACGATGCTCGCAGTCGCCAGAAAGAATGACAGACTGTTGCATAATTCCGTCATCGAAATTTGCTTACGTCAGAAAGGAGGAGTCTTATGTAAGAAAGAAAGTAGCTTACGTAAGAATAAAGGAACGGGGGTTACAACTACACCTATAAAAAACCTAAGAGTCAATAATTGTTTGTACCCTCTTTGACTAATTGGTGGTCAACCATTCAAAAATGCGTCAATAAATTTTGTGGTTTCATAGCCCAAGTTGAAGGAATACGTCCAAGCGGTGCGACCTAATTAGACAAGGTATAATGATTTTTTCAATGTTTTATTGTTCTAATTATTAAGTATTTGTAATGACAGAGCGTACTGATTATTCTATTATTTTGTAGATTGATAAGATAGAGATTTTGTACTGGGAGACCAAAAAAACCAACTTCAACACGGATCATTATTTGTAATTTTTTGAGGCACCAACCAAAATGGTAAGCACACATGAAACTCATAAGAAGAAAAGACAACGTGTCACTTTCAGGTATTTCTCCAAAGTCAATACCTTTAAGGGAAGGCATGAAAAATGTGCTCGTGGATTGTGAGAAAGACCTCCAGGCAAGAAGGTTGAAAAAGAAAAAAAAAATTAAATATAAAGAAATATAAGATAATGAGTTTAATAAAGCCTTAAGGCAAATGAAAGATGATAGGAGGACTTTTATGATAAAGAGAAAATAAACATTGATGAAGTTTGACAATAAAAGATCCGAGTTACTACTTCTTAAGAAGATAAAACTTGATATGAAAATTAAGGTTAAAGAAGATATATATGAATTAGTAGCTCTTAAGAAGAGAAAAACTGATATGGAAATTATGAAATTGAATATTGATTCTATGAATTTTGTGCAATAAGAGTATTTCTATAATTTTCAAATGAAAATCATTGAGGAACAAACGAATAAGGTCATATCTCATACATAGTTGTATGCTTGGTTTTGGGTATTTTATAAATATTTTGTCTATGTGGTAATATGTTTTGGGTATTGTTGTACTGCTGGTTGCTATTAAATGTAAATAATTTGTTGTATTACTGGTTGCTATCAAATGGTTATTACTTGCCGGGAGCTGTTACTTCCATTTTCATTGCGGGTTGTTGTTTGCTTTTTAGAAATTTATAGATCTAATTTGTATCAGTTTTGGTGGTGGAATGGCTATGATTTTGGTGTTGTAAATTTGTACTCTAATGAGTTGTGAATAGTAGTGAGATGGGTTGTGAATAGTAGTGAGATTTGTGAGTTAAAGTTGCTGAATAGTAGTAAATAATAGTGAGATGAGTTGAGATGAATTGAGATGGGTTGTGAATACAAACCGGGCAGAAGAATTTGTATTAAAGAAAAATCAATTTTGTAGAATTTGTATTAAGTTGATGATACAAAGTGTTTTTTAACACATGTTAATATCTGTTGATGAAATTGGTGTATATATAAAATTAATCATTTTGATATATGAAATTGGTAATATTTAGATACATGAAATTGATGTTTTTTAGCACAGATTAAATGATAGAATTTATAGTGAGTGCTAATTGCAAAATATATAAAAATTATTGATTTTTTTAAAAAATTAATAATAATATTTTTATTATTATTTTGACTAAAAAATGCATAATTATAAGAATTTTTCTTAAATGGTAAAATCAACTTCTAAGAGCATCCTCATTAGATTGGCCAAAGTTCAATGATAGCTAAACTTTAGTCAATATGTGCCAAAAAACCACCACATTGGATTGAGCATCTCTATAAAATTTTAGACTTCTGCTATAGTGATTTTTTAAATTTGTAGGTGAATAGTAGGTTAGCTAAATATTAAAATATTAAATTTTCACTCCTCTCACAAAATATGTAGGTATTTTTTGTAATTAAGAAATTTAGTTCGATTTATTAATATTAAATATAAAATGTGATAAAAATAAATTAATTAGTTAATATTAATTAGAATATTAATTATTAAGTTAATTATAATATAATTATTATAATAAATATTAATTTAATTTAATTAGAATATAATTATTATTAATATTAAATTAATAGAATTATAAAATGTGATACAAATTAATTTAATAAAAAATTATTAAATTAATAATATTTTATTATTATATAAAAAATAAATGAATTTAAATAGAATAGGTAAATATAAAAAAATATGATATTAGTTAAATTTTGAAGATAAATTTATGCAAGCGAGTATGCTCTAAAAAGTGATAAAATAGAATTTCTCTTTCTGTGGATGCTCATATAAAGAAACCAATGTTCTAAAGGCGGCTAAAGTGCCAAAGCACTATCGAGCATCAATGGCGGAGACAGGGTCCGGTGTTAAAGGCTCAGCGAGATGGTCACTCAAGGGAAAGACCGCTCTGGTCACCGGCGGCACCCGTGGCATAGGGTCTCTTCCCCTCTCTTTCTTTCGGAGGAAATATCTGTTTTTCTTTTTGTCCTCCCCAAGTTAACGGTTTTATCTGATATGATATATCTTGGCATGGTGGCAGGCATGCGGTGGTGGAGGAACTAGCTGGTTTTGGTGCGTCCGTATATACTTGTTCCAGGAACGAAGTGGAGCTCGGTAAGTGCTTAAAGGAATGGGAGGGTAAGGGTTTCGTGGTCTCTGGCTCGGTGTGCGACGCGTCGTCACGTGCCCACAGAGAGAGGCTCCTGGAGCAAGTCGCTTCTGTTTTCAATGGCAAGCTCAACATACTTGTAAGTCCCCAAAAACGTTTCCCTTCGATTCAATATTCCTTTCCCCCCAATTCCTAGTGGATTTAGGCTGCGTTTGGATGTTGAACTGAGTTGAGTTGAGATGATAAAAAATTGTTAGAATATTATTTTTTAATATTATTATTATTTTAGAATTTGAAAAAGTTGAATTGTTTATTATATTTTGTGTTGGAATTTGAAAAAATTGTAATGATGAGTTAAGATGAATTAAGAGGAGTTTAAATTCCAAACATACCCTTAGGGTCCGTGTACAATTTTGATTTGGTTCATTTTTTTTTTTTTTAAATTCCATCGTATAATGAATCATGTTCGAGGTACTTGAGTTTGAGCTTAAAAAAAAAAAAGAAACGGTCGGAGAAACTAAATTCTAATTGTACTGGGTCTGAATTGTCCTATATTATTTGTTAATGCTCTTGTATGCAGCTTCCAAAGGTTCTTAATTGGTTGAAGAGATAAATGGTGTGGCTTTATGATTTTCCCTTCTTTTAAAATAATATAATAATAGTAGTAGTAGCAACACTCCATAACGCAAAGGAGTGAGGCTTGTGGTTTGAACTGCCAGTACATGTGTGACGTACCATTGGCCACAATTCACTAGAAGAGCGGTGCTACTCCCACCGCTGGGAGCCGGGGGCTCTCGTTGGTTGTTTTGAGATGAGTTTTGTTTTTAGTATTTTTTACATTTAAATATATTTTAAAAAATAAAAAAATTCATAATATTATTAAAAAATACTTACTTAATCATTAAGTAAAAAAAATAATAATAAAAAATTCACAGTGGTAAAAACTAGCGGTAGAAACTAGCGGTAAGAGTAGTATTTTCCTTTACTAGAATATTCTGACCTGGTTTGGATGTTGAGAGGAGATAATAAATATGTGAATAGTGGTGAAATGATTTGTGAACAATAATGAATTGTTTGAGTTAAGATGTTTTATTGAGTTTTGGAAAAGAAAAGAGAAAAAGTTGAATAAAAATGTTATAAAGTTAAAATATTGTTATAATATAATTTTTTATTATAATTTTTGTTTTATGATTTGAAAAAGTTGAATTGTTTTTTGTGTTTTGTTTGGAAATTTAGAAAAGTTGTAATAATTAGGTAATAATTAAATGAAAAGGTTAAAGCTTTGAAATTGAAAATTGTTTGTGTTTGAGTGATGCTTAGAAAGGAAATGAGATCATCTCAACATCCAAATGGGGCGAGAGGAGAAAGGTTCAAGGATTTACCCACGTGACATATCACATTGTTCGAAGAACCCTAGATGCAATCAGAGTAAAGGGTTTACCCAGAAAATGTCACACCCAAATTTCAGATAACCTCTAGAGACACTTGATCAGAAAACCGAGGTAGAAATAAAAAACTTGGTTAGAGACATGATCAAGGATGTTATGGAAAGTTTTACTTGATTAAGTTAATGCTGGGTTTTTTTTTCTTACCAATTGAGGGCTTAATCTGTCTGAGAAAGTATTTAAGCACTCCCGACTTCATACTTTCAGCTGTTAAATGGTTCCAAGAAGAGGGCGAGTCATTGACCATCTCTTACTACATTGTGAGATTGCCAGGATCTTGTGGGACGAAGTTTTTGCTAGATTGGGTTTAGCTTGGGTGATGCCGGAAAGGGTATGTGACTTTCTAGCCTCATGGAGAGGTATTCGGGACAACCGTCAAATTGCATCCATATGGAAAATGATACCTATATGTCTATGGTGGTGCATTTGGAGGGAGAGGAACGCAAGAAGCTTTGAAGATCAAGAGCGATCGATGGAAGAGCTTAGAAATTTGTTTTTCAATACCTTGCTTCATTGGTCGATTGTAATTGATTTCCATGGCATGTCTTTTAATGAATTCCTTGTATCTCTAAATTAGCACGCACAAGCATTGCTCTTATGTCCCATATACTTGGGCTTTTTGCCTCCTTTTGATCAATAAAATTTTGTTTACCGATAAAAAAAAAAAAAAATGGTTCCAAATTTTTTTACTTCAATGTTAATAACAGATAATTACGTTGTAGCTTTATTTTCTCACGTTATTGAACTGGAGTGCAAATAGTACCAATTTTATTGAGGTAATGGATGTTTATATTCACCAACTATAAAAGCATGGATTTCAAAAACTTATCTATGAACACCGATTTTTGAGACTTACTCTTTATGATCTTCCGGGTCTAGATAAACAATGTTGGGACAAACATCAGGAAGCCAACCATTGAGTACACAGCTGAAGAATATTCTACACTCATGACTACCAACTTTGAATCTGCATACCACCTGTGTCAACTTGCACATCCTCTTCTAAAAGCATCCGGAATGGGAAGCATTGTGTTCATTTCATCTGTTGCAGGTCTGGTCAGTATTGGTAGCGGATCCATCTATGCAGCGAGTAAAGGTGAGTCACTCTCTTGGTATGATTTAATTTTGCCTAATCATTATAGTTAGACTTGGCGGTGTGAAAAAGGTGAAAGAATTTGGTCTTTGGCATGTTATCCACAGCGGCAATTAACCAGCTTACAAAAAATCTGGCTTGTGAATGGGCAAAAGACAATATCAGGACCAATTGTGTTGCACCCTGGTATACCAGAACCTCACTGGTGGAACACGTAAGATTCCGCATTCCCACTTAGAATATTATACATACTTTAACTTTTATATTATGATTACATTTGTCAGGGAATCTTCTTCCATATATTACTTCAGAAAAGTACATCGATGCTTTTTATTTTTAATTTTATAGAAAACATGCCATACATGTTGGGCAGAGAAGTGATACATTGTGAACTACTAACCTGTTGGAAATAGGTTGACTGATACATAAATCAATGTCACATAATTAATACTTCAAAGAAATTATCATGATTGTCATTTTACTTATAAGAAATATGACAATTGCCATTTTTCCAATCCAAACCATAAAATATCAGTCCTTGTCCAACGGCATTAATGGACATCTTCCTGATGGTATTTTATTAAGCCATTTTGGTTGGCCACTTGTAGAATGACGGACATTTTCCTTGTATCTATTTCTAGCTCTTAATTAGGTTTTTTCTCACATATATGTACTGTGTACTTGGGCTTCACCTATTTTTCTGATGGGCAGGAATAAAATCTCTTTTCGCTTATTAAAAAAAAAAAGAATGAGTAATATGAATTGCCTGGTAAAATTTACCAGAAATCAGGCTCTGGATTTTGTCATGGGAAAAGAGAAACAAAAAAAGCCCTATGACATGAAACTTGTATGTTTTTTTCATTACAACGTGAGTTTGTGCTGTCCAAAGTCCACTAAATCATAAAGATAATTGCCGATGTTTGGAAAAAAAATAAAATTCTCAAACTTTCAAAACTCCATTTAATGACACTACTGGGTAGACTTCTAAATAGCAGAAACTTCTCACTGCTTAACTGTATTCATTTCTTACAGTTGCTTGAAAACAAAAAGTTTTTGGAAGAGATTGTCTCAAAAACTCCTCTTCAGCGTGTTGCGGAAGCAGAGGAACTCTCATCCTTGGTGGCATTCCTTTGCCTACCAGCTGCTTCTTACATCACCGGACAAACCATCTCTGTTGATGGAGGAATGACCGCAAATGGTTTTCAAGCCAGCATGCGACTTGACTGAGGAAATTTGCCTTTTTTCCCTGCCAAAACTTCTTGAATTGCTTGTCATACGTAAAGTATGTTCAATGCAGTTATAGACTCTAGTTGCATCTGATGTGTTATTTGTTGTGGGTTACTTCAACGATCATGGCCATTAGTGGTTGTTTGGCATATTTTTATTTCATTGATGTCTTGCACACAAGTACTTAATGGTTGGTTTCTGAGTTGCAATGATTCTTATAGCTCAATATATGTTGCATACCACCATTATTTGCATATATTGGATCATAATTTCTGGTACATATCTTTCCATAGACATAGCAGAAGAATTGATAAATAAAAATTATGGCATTCAACTTGTCTGTTACATTGAAAATTTAGCTTCTCATCATGCTGCAGTAGTCTGTAGATGCTGCGATTAGTCTTTTGTGTCTCTGTCTTTCTATAATTAAAGCTTTAACTGTTTGAGCATGGACTGAGTACCGGGTTTTCTTAGGTTTTTGAGTTGTTATGCTAATGATATGCTTATTTTTATGGAAGTTTCTGTTCCATTCTGGAAAAGTTCACTGAAAAAAATCACAAAACTATCATAGGGAAAGAATAACCAAGAAAGTGCTTTAAAAATACTTGCATTTTGCATATATGGTATCGTCATCAGGGAAGTAGCAAAATATTTGCATTGCAGCTTGTGACAAATTCAACCGAGTCTCTCCTTCCCCTAACTGGAAAAGGGAAAAAGTTAACTCTGTGTGTTAGTATAGAGAATATAATTGTTGTTTCTGCAATCTTTTGATTATAAAACATTTCCAGCTTAAGTTTTAGGAATAAAGTTCCTCTCTCTTTTTTTTTTTTTTTTAATGATAGCGTGGGCTTCATACGGTCGTTTTATGTTCACACAAATAAATAAAATCGTGGGTAGTTGGCCAATTTATGTGAAGTGATATACCTTATATCACTTATAACAATCCTTCTTCTCTTACAAATAACTAAAGGCTTGGCTACATAAATTTGTTGTAACAAGCTGTTCACCTGTCCTTCAAAGAGAGAGAATCCCGTTGCACTGCGATAAAGATAAGAGGAGTGTTATAGAAATAAATGAATTATATAAAAATAATTTTATAAATTAATGTGATTTTATGTAATCTATTAAATTTATTTTATAATAAAAAAAATTTTACAATTCGATAAATTATATTAATTTTTAAAATTATTTTTACGTAATCATTTTATAGTTAAAATATTTTTATAAAGCAAACCTTTTCGCACTGACTTTGATTGACTCACCAATTACAATAAGAGAACGTGGCGGCCCATGACACGTACAGCCATAAAGAAACATAGTCCACATCATCGTACGAAACTTATGCTATGCAATGGGATAAATGCTTTACTTCCAAGTTCCAAGTTCAGTTCTTATAAAGCTGAGGGCCAAAAAAAAAAAAAAAAACAAGTTTAAAGGGTTTTTTTTTTCTTCTTTACATCGTGCTTGATTTCCCCACAATAGGGAAAGGGGGAAATGAAATAAGTTACAACAAAGTTAATGCTATAATGAAAAATTATATTTAATTAAAGTCCAATCCTTATAAAGATGAAATGACTGCGACTCCCTCCGCCAACCTCTAATATTACAATCCTTACCCTTCTCCTTCCAGCTGAGAAAAAAAAACCTCGATAAAAAGGCGCTCCTGTGTTGTACTACAGAGTCCAGGAGCGGAATAGATTCAAGCTTGTGACCCAACTTTGAGCCCACTTTTCCTTTTCCTTCTCCTTCTCATTTTGCTTTTGTTGCCTTCCGACCGCACATTGCGTACATCGTCAAAGGGTCTGAAAAAAGCGAGAGGAAACCCACTGGCTAAGTAATGCCCCAGTACTGTTCAGTATTCACTACAATATATAGTCTGATCAACTTCTTTGCTGTAGTGACAATATGATATATGATTTACATCTTAAATTTGTGAAGAATGCTCAAAATGCAAGTTAGGTTCGTTGAACCAAGGGCTTTTGAGGTTTGATTTAAAGAATTTTTTTATATTGGAGTAAGGTATTAGCTTAGGTGGGACTCTTGATTGCTTCTACTTATTGAATGCCATTGTTATGCATGAGTTTGACACATGCGACTGCGTCTCTAATGTTATCCAGAAATAAGATATGGGTGCCAATAGTGCATTGGAGCACGTTCTCAAGGAAATACTTCAAGTGGTCCAGCCCCTGCACGAGGATCAGGAGAAACGGTATCGAGTTATTGATGAACTGCGAAGAGTCATCGAATCTGTGGAAAGCCTGAGAGGTATTTATGTTGAATTTTCATGGTTTGATTAGGGAAAAAAAGTCTTACTCACGCTGTTTAAAGTTGATAATTTATAGTTGATAAATACTTAAAAATCAGAAATTTTTTCATGATTTGCACTTAAATATGAATGTTCTCACGCATCGATCATTTTGAATGGATCGTGTTAAAGAAGGAAAACAATTCCATCTCAGGAGATCTTAAAGCCGGTCTATCTTCATACTCTGGAATTACACAGTTGACTAGTAAAAAAATGATTCCAAGTCCATAGGCTGTTGGTGGCATGAAAGTTGTATTACTTGTTTCTTTCAGTTGATCTTTTAGATTGTAAACTGTTATTAGTAAGAAAGCCAGATGTTGTTCACCGTTTTTCGGTCCAGGACCCCGTGGCAAGGCTGGGGTATCATTGGATAGAATTGAACCTAAGGTATTTTCTCCATGATGGCCACGTTTCTCTTCTGGGCCAAGACAATATGGTGGCTATGATTTTTTTTTTTTTTTCATAGGCAATCAAAATTTTTATTCATAGAAATAGGCAAAGCTCAAGTACACAAGGAGTATACATGAGAAGGACCTAGTTAGAGGTTACAATCGAAATGAGAAAATCATGGTCATTTAGTCCGTTACAAACTATGGCCCCCGTCCATAGATTAGTCCGGTGTGCAGATCTACACAGGCTTCAATGGTACTGACAATGGTTGGCTGGCGTCAGTGCTACCGAAAACTGAGACAGGAGTTACCGGCGCAAACTGTATCGGCTCCTTTGGCTGGTGTATCGGAAACGGGTTGATTGGCCCACGTGCAGCAGGCCTCCCATAGATCTGTGTTACAGGACCAGACGTTGTGCCCTTTCAAAAGAGCGCCTGACTGTTTTAGCCTCCATACAAAACCAAGTAATCAATTTGGGCCTATCTGGCCCAACCCAATCTTGACCTTTCCTTTGTCGGGCCTGAGTAGCTTCTGCCCATTAAGCATCTTATTTTTTCCTTTTTTTTAGAATCCACTGGCCTTGGCGCAAGCGCAAGCCCAAGCCCAAGTCCAATCCCAATCCCTTGTCTACTTTAGAGATCAACGCTTCTATCTCCTTCCAAAAATTGGATTATGCATCTGCATAATATGACCTTAAATTGGGCTGCATTGGATTATGCATATCTAAAAATTTGCATAGCTATGAATATTGTTTTTACAAATTTGAAGATGCACAGTTCACTCTCCAAATCTTATTTTATTACATTTTTCTCTCTCCTCCCCCTTCTCTCTCCACCAATGGATAGAATTTTAGGAAAAAAAATTCTAGTGGATGCTAAATGATAGAATTTGTAGTGGTTTTAATTGCAAAATATAAAAAAAAAGGAAATAAAATAAATAATAATAAAATAATTGGCTCAAAAATACATAATCCAATGTAAGAGTTTTTCTTGATATGCAAAATCAATCTCCAAAAGATGTGATTTTGCATATGCATATAGAGAAACCAATGCTAGTGCTCTTAGTAATTCCATTTCCTCCTTCACACTGAAAACTTCCTCTTTCAAACCAGACAGAGCCTTCTACACCTCACTTTCCACTGGACAGACATAGGAGAATGTCCTACTCCCCATTTCGGGTACATCACGTCGTCCGTATTTCTCTGCAGTATTGCCTGTACGTTCCTTTGCAATGTACCCCTTTTTGTTTTCTTCACCTTGTTGTAATGCCAAGGAGTGGCTCGTACCTCGAGGCATTGCCACCCTTTTCCCTACACCACCCAATGCCGCCTCTGCACACGACTTGGTCTGCCTCCCCGTCTCCTTCCCCTTGTCCACCTCTCTTTCCCGTCGTGGAGCCAAAACAGGAGCCTTGTTAACCGAAGTATGCATTGACAAAACATACTTTAGCTCCATAGACAAGGTTTTCCAGCCCTTTCCTTCCATCCCTTCCAAGATCGCTAAAAGACCTCGACCCTCGCTACCACCACCATAGTCTGTTACTTCCAAGAAACTCCCGTAAGCATTAGAACGCCTATGAGCAAATAGAACTTTGGTGCCGTCCCGATATGTCTTGTAAAAATCTTTCCTTCCCCCCGATAATAAACATTCTTCTACTGTGTTCACCAGCCAGCAAGTACTGGCATGGTTGAGCACCACCTCCTTGGTTACCTTCCTACCCCTCTCTGTGATACAACAATAGTTCCCGCCCTCCATTGATAAAACGAACACCTTTGTTTCTATTAAAAGATGTTTAAGAAGGCCCATGCTTGTCACAAAACAGTAAAATAATCGTAATAGCTAAAGAAAGTTGATTCCGGCTAGGAGTCACCGGAGCAGTCTTCCCATCGTAGATATGTATGGAGGGAAAACTTCAACGTGTACGGGGAGGATGTGTACAGAGAGAAAACTTCCCATCCTATGATTTTCTTTAAGATGTTGAAATGTTGTTTTGAGTCCAATAATGTTGATATGAACACATACCTTTAGGCTTCATATTTGTTGGATCCTTAGTTGGATCTTAGAAGCATGAAGAGGGAGCTGGCATGAAAGTTTTATTTTAATATTTATTGTTTTTTTACTATCACAGTGATTAGTTTTTGTGCCCAAAGTAATAATGACTTTGTTCTTTTATTTGGAAAATTGAACAACTTCTTCTGTTGATTAGAACTTTATACACCAAATTGCATACGCTGAATTCCCTTTGCATCAGGAACCTATACTTTTACTCTGCTGTGAATGAATCTGTTTCTTATTGAATGTAACTTGTCTCCAGCCATTTTGTGATTCAGTCTTGATGACATGATTTTTTCTTAAAGGAATTACAGTAGCTATAAATGTTGTTCTTGGTAAGGAAGCTTCACCCCAATGAGCATAGAGATTAGAATGTCTTAAGCCAGCTGGCACACTAATTTGAGGCTCAGTCATCCATTAGGGAGATCCCTTTTCTGGCTTGATAAAGTTGGCCAGGATGGGGTTATTCTAGTTTGGTCCCCCAGTAAAAAACAAAACAGAGAATATTCCTTTAGATACATCAATAAGTGAATTTTCATTCTCATTTCTTATTTCCCAACATTTCATTTGTTGAGTCAGCATGGTATCACGAGGAATAAGGTTGCCCCATGGTAAGAGTTTTTTAGAGTAACAATAGAATTCATGATTTGGCTCAAACAGGTGCAACAGTGGAGCCATTTGGTTCATTTGTTTCCAGTCTGTTCACAAGATGGGGTGACTTGGATATTTCTATTGATTTGCCCAACGGTTCTTATATTTCATCTGCTGGGAAAAAGCGCAGAAAGAAATTGCTGGGAGATGTACAGATAGCTTTGAGACAGAGAGGTAATTACTTTGAGTTTAAGTATCGATAATTCTGCCCCTTCCTCTCTCTGCGCCCCTCCCCATCAGTGCATCTATAGAAAGTAAACTACCTGCATCTGTAGGATATATGTTGGGATTTGGGACTTAAAAGAATGATGTTTCTTCTTTATTCATCATTTTGGTGTGTGCTCCTCATGTCAAATCCATCATGTCATTTATTGTGCTTTTGGGACCTGTGATGGCAAGCTGGATTCATAAATTCTGTGAATCGTATCACAATGGCCACTATATGATCTCTGATAATTCAGAACCTAGGGTTTCATTTGTAATTATTATTCAAAACGGCCTTTTGATCATCTTTTTGTAGTTGGGTCCTTCGGTTCCATTCTTATTGCTCATCCAAAGCCCCCAGTTATTTTTCTATATTTTTTTTATTGGCACCGGGTGTCTGAGAATAAAGTCTCGACTAATCCTGGGGTGCACATGTCCTCGGTAAGGAGTTTCCTGCAAGTGCACCTTGAATAATTCAAGGGGAAGTTCCCCCTAGTCTGATAACCTCTAGACATTGTTTGCAACATACTACCAAGACCAAGGCCTTTACCACTTGAGCCAACCCCTAGGGGTAAATTCAGTAATACTTAATTGATATGGGAAAGCAATAAGGAATATAGGTGATTGATACAATGCAAGTTCGCTTATCCTTTAAAGGGTTTGACTATGCTCTTCTTAATTGGTTTGATATTTTTTTTCACAATGCTTCTATCTTCTTTTTATAACATGGTTGATCTGCAGGTGGATGGCGAAAGTTGCAATTGATCCCTAATGCAAGAGTTCCAATTCTAAAATTCGAGAGTAGCCGCCAAAGCATCTCTTGTGATATGTCGATTGATAACATACAGGGCCAAATGAAGTCCAAACTCTTGTTTTGGGTCAGTGCGATAGATGGGCGCTTTCACAATATGGTTTTACTGGTACATACCTGTTCAAACGATACTTGATGTTGCGAGAATAAGTGGAAGTGTTTGATGTGTTTGATACATTATTCTAGCTTGTGTAGGTCAAGGAATGGGCAAAAGCACATGGCATAAATAATCCAAAAGCTGGGACCTTCAATTCATACTCTCTCTGTCTGCTTGTGATCTTCCATTTTCAGGTAATCTTTGGTCATTATTTCTGGTAAAATTTAAAAAGAAATGGTTAAAATCAGCCGGAGGTTTCCTTGCTGCTCCACGAAGTATATCCTGACAGTTCTTTTGGACCTTGTTTGTGAATGTTAAAAAAATAAAATAAAAACTTATTCTTGGTCTTTTATACTGTTGCATCAGTCTTGTTTTGTCTATTTCATTTAAATATCTTGTCATGTTTCAAGACACCAGGATATAATCTTCTTCTGACTCACATATTTTGATTTATTTAAATCTTCTTGAGTTGGTCTGGTTCCCTGTCTCTTCCTTGCATGTTGAAATTTACTGTTTCAGTTCTGATAATTAATGGAAGATTTATTTTTTTTACTTTTTTGTTTCAGACTTGTGTCCCTGCAATATTACCACCTCTCAAGGATATTTACCCGGGAAATCTTGTCGATGATCTTCAAGGTACTTCAATATTCAATCTTATGCACAAAGCATCAATATCTTTCTAGTTTTCTTCCTTAGAATGGTGGAGACAGAAGCTGAACTGTACATTTTGCGTGAAACTTATAATTCATTTCCTATTTTTATACTGTTCAAAAGTAATTTATTTTGGTGCTTTAAAGGGCCAAAGGCCCAAGGGCATAAAATTGATACAAGACATTATTTATTGGTCTCACACTCACAATGGCAGTGCCCTAACAGTTTATCTGGTTGTAAGAAACATATTGCTTTGTTCAAGGTTCAAATGATTTGTGTTCTTTCTCTGTGTACTTTGGGTTGGTTTTCTAAATTTTATACTGCCACAGTTATACCTTGTCGTTTCATCAGAAATGTGATGGAACTGGGGTTTGGTTTCCCCTTCTGTTATCAAAGCCATATGATTGGATTGGTGGAGTGTTAGGGCAAGGGAGGCGTAGATGTAAAAGTTAGTTTTCTGAAGGAGAGGAATAATGGTAATTTAATGGTGCAGTTTACTTAGAAGAGAAGCCATTAAACACCAGAAGAGTCTTGTCATAGTATAATAACGGCATTAACTTAATAAATGTTCGGGTGTGTGAAAGTAGAAATCCTGTCTTAAGGTAATTTGAATTTAGTTAAATTTAATGTTCCTTGAGAGAAGTTGTAGTCCTAAGGGTTGTGTTAAGCATATGGATCTATATGACAGTTGTTGGGAGTACCTAATGGCACCACCTCGTGAGGAATTAGGAAGAATAGAGTAGAACAAATACTTATAAGAAAAACAATGTCTTCAGAAACTTAGCTGTATCTATACATCATATTTTTTGGGCATCAATAGAATTTTTGGGCGAGGACTTAAACTGATAATAGCATTCTAGTTATGCAGTGAGATGTTCTTTACTTCAATATACTGAAAGAGAATCAAAAGAGGTTTAACATTCATATTGAAATGACCAATTGAAAAGTACTAAAATTACTGTAGGTGTTTTTTATGAGCCTCGGTGTTTCTACTATTACTGAAAATATTTTTTCTATAAGCAATCTAAAAGTTCATTGAAGAACCCAAAAGGCATAGCTCATGAGAATATTCAGAAGTACCTTCACAAGATCTGTGAATCTAAATACCAATTGACTACTTCAGAAGACAACTAGAGTCATGAGACCCGTCTTTCGACATGCTTTATGCAGGTGTGAGGACTAATGCAGAGATACGCATTAAAGAAATATGTGCCGCTAACATAAGAAGGTTCAGACAAGACAGGTTCAGGCGAGTGAATCGAAGTTCGTTGTCTGAACTTTTCACTTCATTCCTTGAAAAGGTAATCATTTCAAACATGGTTTTCTACCTTAATAGTTAATGAAAACCATAGTAATAGCGATTTTTGTGATGAGCTCAATACAGTTCAAAATAAATTCATTACACCCCTAACCCATCAAAGTTGAATTATAAGTTTGTGGTAAAAAATTTCAGTCAACTGTAGTTGTCATGAGTATGTACAGGAGGTTTATATAATTTGGTAAAACTCCCTTTTCTATTATAGTTTGATTAAGTTTTCTAGTATCTTTCTCATATCTAGGAATAGCATACCCACTAGGGGATTATATTAACTCTCTCATTGTGTCAATAAAGCTCCTGTGTTAGTGTAAAAAAAAAGTGTAATGGCATACATTTTTAATGTCAAAACTTAGTTGTAATTGATTTGGATTTAGTTCGGTTCAAAATTGTATAAAAACTGAAGAACCACTGATTTTGCTGGACTCTCGTAAGACACACGATCGACCAATGCTTGTACAGAGATCTTGTCAGACAGCTCATGAGTCGTTTGGTCAAACGAGACCTACATTTTGCTTTTTGCTAGACACACATATGACATGCAGTCAAGCAAATTAGTTCCATGTTGTAGTTCGCTAGAGGCACATGAGACCTCTTTGTCGAGGGAACAAAGTTGCTAGACGCACGTGAGACGTCCGGATCAAGCAACTCACCCACACGTCTTTGAATCCTGTCTTAAGCCTGATTTGAGCCTTACTATAAAGCTACTGGTGCACGATTTTTAAAGAGGCTGGAGCATTATTTTTAGGAATCCAGATGTTTCCTATTAGAAAAAATACTGAGTGGTATTGAGTCTTAAAGTTAAACAATTTTCACTCCCTATACTCAGGTTACCACCTGCTGATCTATTGATCATTTTATTCTTGGAGAACTGTTGTGCTTGGCGATGTGTTGGTGAGTCCATCAGGGGTGCTGATGGAGTTCCAGTAGATCGGGCAGGGTTTCTTCATTGGAATCACAGCCTGGTGTTTGAGTCTTGTAAAGGTTTTGTGAGAATTTAAACTGATTGTAGTATCTTTATTCTGTAGTGGATTTATAGGTTGTGGCTGAACAACCGAAGCGATTTTTCATATGAATAGTTCTTGAAAAGTTTTCTTTTTGTCAGCAAAATCATGTGTTATTTGTTACTTTTTATGCTTTATGTTTTGTTGATTCTAGGTTGCTTAGATATTCATCTGTTAGATATTTAAATTGGTTATTCTTCAGTTGTTTCATTAAACACCTATTTACCCCATTAGGTGTGCTCGAGATCTGTTCATTGCATTTTCACCTTGTATATTCTGCAGTTTTTTGACATAGGATTGAAGGCCTCAGAGCTAGGAATTTATCCCTATACAGGCCAGTGGGAGCGCATAGATAGCAATATGAGATGGTACCCCAAGACTTACACAATACTTGTAACTCTCTCTCTCTCTCTCTCTCTCTCTCTCTATATATATATATATATATATATGTATATATATATATATATGCGTGTGCGTATACACATATATGTGTAAATATACACGTCTGTGTATATTTTTAGGTACCCCAAAGACATATACACGTCTGAGGGTGGATAGATGTGTAAATATTTTTATGTATGTATGTGTATAAATGGATGGAAAAAAAAATTATTGGTTTTTCATATGGGGGCGCGAAGTTTTCTTCTATGATAACAATTTTTACTGCTGCCACTGCTGCTGATTTTGTTGTTTGTGGTACTGGTGGTTAGATTGAGGATCCATTTGAGCAGCCAGAAAATTCCGCAAGGGCAGTTAACATGAGTAAATTGACACTGATATCTGAAGCATTCCAGACGACTTACCGGAGGCTTATTTCTGCCAATCAGAATAAGGGTTCTCTCGTAGCAGCATTAGTTCGACCAGAAGTATCTCAAAGTATTATTCCAAGACCACGTGTTTGGAACCCAACTCACAATGGCGGGCACCATCAGTCCCACCCAACTCGTCCACAGGTGCACAGGAGCTTGCACTCAATCTCACAAGCTCAACATCAATTTCAGAACTTGAGGTTAGGAAGCCGGTCCAACATTATAACCCTGCAGAATCACAATCAAGGCCAGCAAATGCGGAGACCAAGATTTGATGGATACATTGGATAGTTTGGTTGTTACGCTTGAAAGTTGTAATTAGCACCAACTTGTTTTGATGTTTTCCAGTATACAATTGTTGGAGATTATTACGATGGAATCCTAGTGAACTCTGGAGAAGATAAGTGAGAAGAGAAGTCTGAAGTGTTGTCGTGAGGACTAGGGTTACATGACTTCGGGAATGGGCTGGCAAGGCCCAGTCCAGTATGAAGTCTATTGATGTTTTAGAATTCGTCCAGTACCGGTTGTTGTATTTCTTTGTTTTATTCCGTGAAGTTGTTAGAGTACTGTCAGAGAATATTCCCTATGATTTGGCAGAGTTTGTTACGTGCTCTATTCATATACATGGTTGTTTCCTTCTGTAAGGATATCAATGAATGCATAAGTTTTCGAGTATTTCCCCTTCTCGAGAGAATACTCATTCTCTGAGTGAGCTTGTTCATCCTTCTACCCCAGGGAGTGTTACAGAGTTTATATGCTGGGCCCCAGCCAAATCCATTGTGAAGCAAATCTGTAATTGACTTGTTTGAATTTTTTTATGGTCTCTTATTCAAAAGTCGACGTTACATCCAAAGCTGTTATAGTCCTACGACTCGTGCCAAAAATTTCAAAATTTCGTGTCCGTGTTGCGTCTCCCTATGGGCACAAAAATAGGCAGATACATATTGACGAGCAAATCACCAGCAGGCAAATGTACACCCAGAAATTCTCATTCTCTGTTTATCTGGAGGGGTCGGATATATAAGATGAGTGGAAGTAGACTTTAGATAAATGTCAATGGTAGAGCCTAGGGGGTCGAAGGAGATTAAAAGCAAAGAATGCTGGGCAATGAGGGTGCGTAACGAAAGATTATGCATTGCCATTCTTCCTCAAATAAGATCTAAAAGATAAAGAAGAAATAAACCTTTTCCACTCGAGTTATAGGAAAATCACAGCATTGAGCATCAAACCATGATTACAACCAATCGAGTCGAATGGAAAAACGAGTGTGTCAGATATGGTCGGATTAGTAGCTAAAGAATCAAATTAGGCTTAGCTTTATACTACAGTAACAAAATGACATACTATTGTATTCCAACCACATAACAACAGTTCATGAATTATTCATGCTTTCAAATGATCAGGAAAGATTACAATTAGGAGTAATAATAGAAGAGAGAGAGAGAGAGAGAGAGAGAGAGAATCAAATCAGAAATTAAAAGTAGATAATTCTGAATAGTGATGCACAATAAACAATATAAAGAATATGCACGAACGAACGAACGAACGAATAAGGGCGACGTATATCTCATAGATCTGGGTAAACAATTTAACAAATGTACTAGGATAGAAAAACTTGGATAAAACGTGACATGGAGTTTTACAGGGGCATTACGCCTTTGCACTGCTATTTGGGCCAATAGTTGCCTAGATATTGCTCCCCGCATCGTGATCTCAGCATACCAAATGTCAATTATCAATACACTACCCAATAAAAGAAATTCTCTCTATCTCCCCTCTCTCTACGTAACTGTCATTCATTCAGTGATCGTCTAAATTTCCAATGCTTCAAAGACCTTCTCGTTAGAGAAACAATAGCGTGGTTTGCCCCATCTTCTCTCAGACGGATCAGCAGGGAATAAACATGCTTCACAATTTCCACCACTTCAGCCACGCAGTAAGTGTTTTTCAGCAGTCAAGACCCTATAACTCGCATAAGGACCTTCAGCCGTATCTCGCATTAAGACATGCCAACCCATGGCCTTTGCATTCTCTTGAAGTTCATCCATGACAGCAAGAGTGTCACGGATGTATACACGTCCACCAGGTCTCAGTATCCGATCCATCTCAAGCATGATTGAAGAGACATTGCATCTGATACAAAGAAAAATCGTATCAATAATGATGATAAGAAAAGCAACTCCTAACCCCAGGGGATCCCAGCCCATATCATAAGCAAAATCCATCATATACCCAAAGATCCACTCAAGGTTTATAAACCCACGTCATTTCATATCATTCTATATTTCCTGTTTTATCAAGTAAATTTAAATATTGTTTACATAAAATCATTTTCTAAAGCAATAATATAATCCTCCAGACTAGATCTCAGTTAAGTTGAGTTGTTGATTGTAAGCAAGATCTGAGATTCTTAGCATGGCATAAACTTACTTAATTCTACATGCCACTATACTTGTCAATCAGTTGGCTTTATGGAACAAAAGAAAAGACAGGAAAAGCCGAATGAATATACCAGCTGAAGTATGGAAATCATCTACCAGGAAAAATTACAAGAGTTTGGGTGTACCTTTTTCTCTCAATAGAGAAGAGACCAGTTGCATGCAAAAAATCATAGGTTCTTGGGTATGTATCAAATGGCTCACACCTGGATAATATTATGCAAGAAGACTTCAGCCACAGAAACTTAGTTCAAGGATCATCGATAACTGTAATTAATTTTGATGCCATATAACTAGTATTTTGCAGATACTATCCAAAAAAGTTAAATGTAATAAAATATTGGATAAAGGGAGGTACATATATGAGGTAGGTATCATTGTATCATGTCAGATATCCAGTAATCTGAACCATTAATTAAATTACTCGAAGAGAAATCTGATCAATTAAAGACTCCAAAATGTTCATTTTGAGGTGTATATGACCAGTATGATTATGCAATCTGATCAGCTACAGTATCCACCATATATGTAAAAGCAAAATTATCAATATACATACATATTTGAAATAGATGCAAGAAACAGTTTTCGGAAGTACCAATCATGCAAAACTCCAATAAGTCCTCGATCATATATAACAGGCAAGGTGTTGGGCCCGCTAACAGGAACAACATTCATAACCCAAGAATCAAGATTTTGTTCCATTAATGCTGCCGCAAATCTGCCAAAGCCAGTTTCTATAAGATTGATCATAAGAAATGTAAAATTAATTTGTAATGGAAGAGAAGAGCATGAGATAATTATGATACCCTCCAAAGCCAGCTCTCATGTCCATTACATTTCTTAATCTAATCTTCTTCCAGTGCAAATTACGAACATAGTTAGCTATTATATCATCCCAGTATTTTGATTCTGCCTTGAAGAGCTCCTTTCTTGATATATAGGCATCAATCTGTATGCTCTGAAGCCTACTGGGTGGAGTTTGTAAACGTGCAGGCCACGTGGTAACATTTGCTCCAACCCCATTCTCTGGAAGTCGAGAGATGCATGACTTCAGATCAGCATACCTAACATGATTATGCAAAAAAGACAATTACAAACAACTAAATGACCTCAAAAGCCATAGAAACAAGAGGCTAGTTCACTGAGGATGCCTAAGAAGCTTTCCAAAACCACTATACCAAATTGTTCGAGTCATCAGCACATAAATCTTAACTGTCTGGACAAAAAGCCATTAGAAGATCATCAACATCTTTCAAGCATCTTTCAAGCATATGTCCTCGAGATTTAGGCCAGAATAGAAAACCCAAGAAATACCTGCACAGTTATTGTGCAGGGGCATGTGGAAAGATCTAAGTAATAAATCGCCATTGAAAATTCTAGCAACATGGTGAGGGGGAAATCCCTAGGATAATAGAAAACCGAAGAAGGCCATATTAATTGGTCAGCAAGAAGAATCAAGGTGAGGCTGATAGAGGATGAGTGAAAGATATGACTGATACATTGTTCTTAATGCAAAAACCCTTATAAACTAACCATACAAAGAATTGTTTTAAAATAGCAGGGAACCAATCTATCCACTTTTATTTAGTGAAAATTTGCATCAAAATACTTGCCTCAAATATTGAATAATGTTATATTAGGTTTGACCAAATTATCAAATCACAGGCAATAATTAGAAAGGTAGAATTGTGAGCGTACCAAACGTTGTCTGGATCATCATCTTGATCACACAATGGAGGTTTAGTTCCTTCCTCACGGCTTAAATAACAACTATTGTTATGTGGCTTCTGCCATATTGCAATATATCCATCCTTTTTCACAAAATCCCAGCAGAGACGAGTTGTAAGGTTAAGCATCTCTGAAAGATAAATATGCAAGGTGGTAAGTGATAATTAACACAGACAAACGTCAACTTAATTAAGTTCAGGTCAGAATTACACAAAAAGACCAGCAGGTCACAAAATAAGGGCATGTTTGGACAGGCAAAGAATTCTCAAAATTCTCAAAACTTCTCGTAATTTCATTCACAAACATCACTCAAAACACAAAACATTTTTCAATTGTAAATTTTCAACTTTTTCATCTAATCATTACCTAATCATTATCCAAGCACAAAAACCAATACAACTTTTACAAACTTCAAAACAACAATAATATTAAAAAAAATAATATTCAAACAATTTTTTAACTTTATAATATTTTTATTAAACTTTATCTCTATATTTTCCCAAAATCCAATAAAACATCTTCACTCAAACACTTTTTACTACTATCCACAAAATTTTGAGATACTCCAAGTGTCCAAACATGCCCATGTTAAAACTGAACACAACCGCTTTCAACAAGATTAGCAGAAATTAAAATTGTTGGTAGCGATACCTTTCCATTGTTCTTCCAGGATTTCTTCATGCTTATAAACAGGTTGTGCTGCCCAAACAAAGTATCCACCTCCACGGAGCATCCTATTTACCTCAAGCAGTAATATTCCATCTTCATCACAAAGTAATAGAAGGATAAAGTTAATAAAAAAACAAAAATAAAAGATACTACGTGAGTTAGGAGGGATACAACATCAGCCTTGAAAAAAAAGGGGACTCAGTCACATATTTCATAAGAATAGGTGCCTGATGCAAAATTGCATCATAAGTTCACCAGTAGGAGTTCTATAAACATAAAAACTTGGCATTAACTAGTTTTTAACCAACAAGTAAGAAAAGGTAAAAAGTATCTGTAAATACTCAAATGCTTGATCAGGTTTCCTTTTTGTAGCTACCAAGAATTAAACCAAATATATAGACACAAGAGTACATACCATCACGAGTCCAATTGATTCTACACCGTGAACAATGAATCAAGTCAAAAGCTTGGCTCGGATACAATAAACGATGAGTTGCAAATGCAGCCACCATTGCTGGCACACCACGCTCAAGAGCAAATTGAATCTGGTTCTCATGAACATCTTTGGGAGCAATTGACATGGTGATGACATTCCGTGATAACAAATAGGCACCGAAACTAGCTACACCACACCCAACATCTAAGACGACTCGGGTATGATGACCAAAAGCTATTTCAGGGATCATCTACATGTACAGATAAAAAAAATTGAAGATCAGAATACGATGATACACTGACCAAGTTTATTCCCAACTAACTTTTAACAAATAACAACCTTAGATATATGATCCAAATATTCATTTGCCCCATGAATAAACTGTGTACCACCTCCAGGAAACTTAAACTTATCCTTCACTCTGGCAATCCAATTTTGACCCCCTTTATCTTCAACCAAACGAGTATGAGGAACGTTGTAGAACCACACCTACAAGGGGCCAGCATATTTATTAGCAAACTCCAATATAAACATGCTAAGTCGCTAAGGAATCAGCTACTCAGCAACAAAATATTTGGCAGCAACAATACCTTTCAAAATAAATTTCCAGTGTTTGTTTATTAAGTTGGATTAGCATTATAAATCAGTCGACTCGGCTATGTTTGAATACAAAAAGCATTTCATTTCATCTCATTTAATCTAATCATTACAATTTTTTCAAATTCTCACACCAAATATAATAAACAACTCAACTTTTTCAAATATTAAAATAATACTAATATTAAAAAATAATATTCTACCAATATTTTATTCACCTTTCAACTTTCATTTCATCTCAACTCAATATTCAAACCTTTCCTAAAATGCAAAAAGGGTGACGAGAAAGCAAATCCACCAAAAGATTTTCAATATAGAATTACAATTGAACCTAGCAGCGACTAGACAACCAATCAAAAAGGGGGTAACCGGAAAGAAACCGATACCTCGTCCCGGCTTTTCGGCCATGGAATCGGGGTGCGGTACTGGCTCGGTGCTGGAACGAGGCAATTCAATCCCCGACCTTCCTCTGGACAATGCCTCTCGAACCGCTCCCCTTTCTCACTCGATTTCAGCTTCTTAATAGCCTCCTCGTTATCCAAGCAGGGAATATACTCGCTCATAGCCCTCGGACACAGCTGAAACTTGGTAACCGTAACCCTAGACGAATCTCCATCACCATCAACCGCCTCCGTCTCGTTCCTCCAATCCTCCACCAAACCCTCATCGAACTCCCCTACCTCAAACTCATCAGACATCGTTCCGTTCTCATTCACGATCCCGAACCGCTGTAATGGCGGAGGCGGCGAACTGGGAGGGACCGAGAATGGGGCTGTGTTTAGGGTTTTGTCGGGGACGGTTTGGGTTTGGTTATCATGAATGAGGGCGGAGACATTAAACGGCTTGTCAAGGTTGGGTGAGATCGAGACCGAAGGGGCTCGGCGCGCGGTGGTGAAGAAGATGAGCTGCTGGTACCCATCGGACCAGTGCTCACCCAAGTAAAAAGAAGTGACCGCGAGGACAAAGAAGGCGGAGATCTTGATAATCAGCGGGGTTTTGAAGACTTCCCCACCTCCGAATGGCTTCATTTTAAGAATTCTAGAAATATGAATCGGAAGAAGTTAAGACGAGCATGTAGATCTCGGATCTCTTTCAATCACCGCACCGAAATTGAAGAGTGGCATCGAAGAATGTGAGCTTTCGGGAATAGAGTTAGAGTTAGAGTGAGAGTGAGAGCGGTTGATTTTTTCGCTGAGTTTATAGGATTTGGATGATCAGCGAAATATACGATCGGAGATTTATGGGTGTAACCGTAGGGTGAACGCTGTGCGAGTGAGTTTATGCTCCGAGGAGACACGGAAGCAAATGATGTTGCCGCTTTTGTACGTCGGAGGATACCGTTAGGCATTTGTCGGTGATGAAGATATTGGTTTTCTTTTTCTTTTTTGTGAGCAGCAATTTTATGCACGTGGCATCGTGGCTGGAGTCCGTCCGGGTTGGGCAACATGAAGATTTTGGCTGACGTGTCGCGGACACCTAAGTAAATAATCGATTAGAGCATTCACATTAATTTCCATAAAATTCTTTATAATTTAATTAAAAATCACATTCTTTAAAATTTTCTTTAAATTTTATTCATCTTTTAAAAATTTTCTACATCTCATTATCATCCTTATCTTTATTCTATTAAATAATATTTATATATTCTTTTTTATTTTTTTTTCTCTCACTTCTATTTACAATCTTAACTACTAACTCTTTTATTTTATTATCTTATTTTCAAATATCACATTTTACTAAATATTTCTACTATTTTGACTACCGGATCGAGTATTATTTTTCAAACCAAAATTCATATTATAAAAATAGTAATTTTTTTTAGTATGTCATAAAAATTTTTGCCTAATCTGTAATGGTAATATTTTTTCTCCTTTCTCTAACGGTAAAATTTTGAAAACTTTCTTAAACGGTAACATTTTAAACTCCTACCTCCAACGGTAACTGAATTTGTCTTTTCTCAAACGGTAACTTTTTTTCTCCAGTCTTAAGCGGTAACATTTTTTTTCCTATATGTAACGCTGATTTTTTCTTCTATAAATACGCATTTTGCCTTCATTCACATTCTCACTATCTTAAATCTCATTTAATCTAAAGAACCGAAATTCAACAATCTCTCATGAGAACTCACTCCCTTCATCAAATGGCTCGTACTTTCTTTCACAAATTACTCACATACTTATCATCTGAAGATGAGTTAGATGTTGTTCTTAATGACGACGTTGATGGACAGTCATCGAGACATCGTGCCAATCGCCAACGCCGTAAGTTTATTTGGCGTGATTATATTCAAGAGCACGAGCGCCTATTTCGCGATTATTTTGCAGAAAATCCAGTATATCCTCGAATCTATTTCGAAGGAAATTCGGATGAGTTGTCCCCTATTTCTATGTATTCTAAATGATATAGAGTCTTACGAGCCGTACTCCGTCTAGAGAATAGATAATGCTGGAAGACTCTGTTTATCTTCTATGCAAAAGATAACTGCAGCACTTAGAATGCTGGCGTATGGGGTTACTGGAGATTTTATGGATGCATACATACGTATTGGTGAAAGCACCGCAATTGAGAGCCTTAAAAAATTCTCTGAGACAATAGTAAGTGTTTTTTCATATGAATATTTGCGGTCTCCAAATGTCAATGAAATTGCTGGATTGCTTGAGGTTGGTGAATAACAGGGATTCCCAGGAATGCTAGGAAGCATTGACTGCATGCATTGAAAGTATAAAAATTGTCCTGCAGCTTGGAAATGTATGTACACCGGCCACATTCGTAAACCAACTATTATTTTATAAGTAGTTGTTTCATATAATTTCTGGATATGGTATGCATTTTTTGTTACGCCCGGTTCATATAATGACATTAATGTGCTAGAAAGATCTTCTATTTTCACGAAACTTGCCCAAGAGCGTGCTCCTCCAGTCAATTACACAATCAATGGCAACCACTACCAGATAGGGTATTACCTTGCGGATGATATTTATCCCAAGTGGTGAACTTTTGTGAAGACGATTTCATTACCACAGAGGAATAAGAATTTTTTTTTTTTTTTTTGTGAAAGCACAAGAATATGCGAGAAAAGATGTCGAGCATGCATTTAGAGTATTTCAACAACGATTTGCAAGCATTCATGGACCTTCCTGAATGTTCAAAGTCAATGAACTAACAAATATAATGAAAGCATGTGTTATTCTACATAATATGATCATCGAGGACGAGCGTGATGATAGTAAGGGTCCGAACATTGAGTATGATCAACTTGATGATGAAGTCCCCGAACTGTCGCGCAATCATACAACTGAGCTTACGGACTTCATCCAATGTCATCATCATATTAGAGACACCTCGGCACATCATCAATTCCAAGCAGATCTAATTGAACATCAATGGCTATTATATTCTCAACAGTAGACATGTCGCATAATTTATTGGTATTTACTTCATGTTATAGTGACTATATTTGACTTAATCAAATTTCAATTCGCATTTCCTTCATGTTCGTAGTGATTATATTTGAGGTAATCTGTAATAATTTCTAAAATTGTAATAGCTAATTTATTTGTTTCAAAATATCAATTTACACAATCCAAAATAAAAATTAAACTATCTTGGTATCAATAATATTGCATCTATCAATGTCTAAACAAAAAATAAATAAAGAAATAAACTTTTTACAAAAAAAGTTTATCAATCCAAATGTCCTGCATCTTTGTGTCTCGCCATGATTTTCCTCTGTAGTTGCTCGAAATATAACTGCTGCAGTCCTGGCATGGCACTCACGTCCATCATCATAATGCACTGATTCGCTTCCTTCTTGGCAAGCTCTAGTTTCTCTGCCTCCAACCTCAGTCTTTCGTCATTTTGACGGATTTTTTTTAACTATTTTTCATTCTCATTTTCCATCTTCTCAACGTCCAACATCAGCCTTTCATCCTTGAGACGGATGAAATTTAGTTATTTTTCCCTGTCATGCTCTATCTTTTCGGCCTTAAGGCGAAAATACTCTTTTTCTTGAGCACGTGACTCCTCTAAAAGCGTATACTTCAGCTTGCTAAGCCCAACAATCTCCTGTGCTGACGTGACTTGGGCCTTTTGTTTTCCTTTCTTAGCTTTCTTTCCCATTGATCAGTCCAATTCGATCACGTCATTATCTATCACATTATCCGCCTCAAGATCTCGAGATTAAAAACTGAATCCATCGTGGTGCTCGAACATTGAGTTGGGGTTGGGGACATCGTCTTCCTTCGTTTTGGATCCTCCTCTGTCAAACGTCAAATCCATTTAGGTTGGTCTTTTAACAGGTGCCAACAATGTTCGAACTGGAATGAGCATTTCTCTAGTGATGCGTACATAACATTCACACTATAATACCATCATCACAACCTAATAACAGCCCCCTCCCCCGTGAGATACGAAACACTGTAAATGACCCAACAAAATAACAAATTAATAAATGGATAACCACAAACAATGATAAATCACATTCCATAACCACAAATTTCACTAAATTCTGCTCAAAACCAATAACCCCACAAATTTCATAACCACAAACTCTACCAAATTTTGCTCAAAACCAATAACCCCACAAATTCCATAAGCACAAATTCTACCAAATTCTCCTCAAAATAAAAAATCTCACATATTCCATAACCACAAACTCCACCGAATTATCCTCAAAACCTAAAACCCCACAAAACGGTTGGAAAACAATAAGAGAAACATATTAAAATAAAATAAATCTGTGTGATAGCATCATCAAGTTCTCAGAATTTTAATAGTCAACACAGCCAATCACATTCACAGACAGAAATCTACCGCAGAGTATACTCAATAAGCCACAATCGCAAACCACAAACAATCCATCAACAAAATTGGTTGGATAGCAATGAGAGAAACATATTTAAAAAAAAAAAATCCGTGTGAATGTTTAGATGAAGCCAAATGGTTGGTTTTGCAATGAGAGAAACAAAGTAATTATAAAAAAAAAAAAAAAAAAGATAATTTCCCATAAGTTTTTCGGTAGCCAAACGCTCAAGAGAGCCAAAATAATACAAAAAAATCAATGGCAACGTAAGAATAAAAATGAGAAGCGGTTTTCTCAAACAAAACCCAAAATCATAAATCTAAACGAGAGTAGAAACAAAAATTGTAAATCATTGTCTATATTCCCATAAGTTTCTCGGCAGCCAAACAACGAAGAGAGCCAAAATAATACAGATAAATCAATGGCAACGCAATAATAAAAATGAGAAGCGGTTTCCTAAAACAAAGTCAAAAATCATAAATCTAAACGAGAGTGAGAAAAATAAAAATAAAATGCAAATCAGTGAAAGTGGGCCATAACTTTCTCGGCAGCCAAATAGCGAAGACATCGCCAATGCAGAGACAGAGTTAAAGACCTTATATTGAAGCTTACATTGATCATGACGTCAGAAGGAAGAAAAATGGGAAGATAGAAACAGAAAATGGGAGAGATATTCCAAGAAAATGAGGGAAAAGAGAAACGGTTTTGATTTTGAAGAAACCAAAATCAAACTTACAAAATTGTCGATGGAGAAGAGCTGCGTTCGTTGGTGTTGCGAGGGAGAGGCCAACCGAGAGAGAAGGTTTTCGCAGGACGAAAAAGAAGCCAAATGACGATGGGGATGTACAGTAGTTCCCCATATATGGGGAACGACTGCAGATACCGTAAACACAAACTGCAAAATAAGAATTGGGATGGAGAGAGTTTTTCTCCAAAACCCTAAAATTATCCATAAATTATGGGGATGAGAAAGAGATGGAGAACCGAATAGGAATGCTCTTAGGGCCAACACCATTTCCACCGTCCGGAAAGATTGGTTTAGAGAGAGATGATACTCAACCATTATTCCACAACTCCATCATTAAAATAATAGAGTAATATTATATACAGTAATAAAGTGTATAGTATTGTGAAATTATTTTTAAAAAATAGGGTCTGTTATTCAAAAATTAATTTTTTCATGTGAATCTTATATTTACTCACTTTTTTAAAATGATTATGTGGCACTTACACACTCCACGACTATAAATATAATTTCTCAAAATAATATTATTTTTAAATTTAAAGGCATAAAACTGAATATTAAAAAGGCAATGAAAGAGTAAAAAGTATACTTGATTATTAGGTGAGATTTGGATAGTGAGATAAGGTGTGATAATTTTAGATTAAAGTTAAAAATTAAATAAAATATTATCAGAATATTATTTTTTAATATTATTATTGTTTTTGAATTTAAAAAAATTGAATTATTTATTATATTTTGTATAAATATTTGAAAAAATTATAATGATAAAATGAGGTGAAATACTTTCATTATCTAAAAGAGGTCTTAACTGTTTTTTTATTTTTTTATTTTTTTAGAACTTGGATAACTGGTTTCGGGAGTGTTATTGCCTCAGATAAAATTTGGGTTGATAATCAGATTGTCCATATGCTCGTATCTGAGAGTGGGTACGGGTGGATACGTAAGACGGATATCGAGTTTATAAAATTCGATATTTGCTACTTGAACTATGCCTATTTGGGTTTCGGATTTAAAAAACTCAGATTATTCTATGTATCAATCTAGGTCATGACTTGGATTAATTTAGACGGGTACCTAAACCCCATTTCACACTTATATATGAAAATAATCAGGTACGCGGATTCGTGTCTGGATGAACAGTATTAAATAAAAGAAAACTATTTTAACCATAAATAAATCTCATAAATTAAAGTGTCTTTATTTATTTATATATATATATATATATATATATTTTTGTTGGCCCATGAAGTGTCTTTATATAATACTTTATAATGTAAAATTATTTTAATCATAAAGTAAATCTAACGTATTTTATAAAGTTATTTTAGTTATGAATTTATTTTTATAAAAAAATTGTTATTTGAGCACTTTTCTAAATAAAATAGTTAAAAATATATTTTCACAGTTAATCAGAATTCACAATGAATATATAAATTGATTGATTATGAAAATCTCATGGTTATTATTTTGATAGTTGAAGATTATGCATAAGAAAATGAGATAAATATAAGAGAAATCTTTTATATATCAGTTACTATTTATTTTTATATCTTATATCTATATATATATTTTTTTGTGAAGTATCATTAGTAAATAATAATTAATGAAAATATTTTTTGAAAATACAAATCCATTTAAACGAAAGATCTTTGGATAAGTTTGGAAATTAAAAAGAGATAATGTTAGATTTTAAATCACAACGTCACATCACTTAAAATGCCATGGATTATAAGAATTTAGTAAGAATTATGTTTTTGAATTTTTTTAAAAAAATAATAGTATTATGTATACTTATATTTTTATTTATAATTTTATTAGTTTTTTTTTAAATTTAAATTTTTAAATTTAAAATGTTAATGTTATGATTTTAAGCATATTAATAATTGATACGTAGGTAAATAAATTTTTTATAAAATCTTTTTAAGTTAATTTAGTATTAAAAAAAAAACTAGTTTATAGTCAAAAAGGTCGAAAATTCTCTTTATTGGCTAACAAGAGTATTGAGATATTTTTAAATATTTTCACTATTATTATTTATTATTTATTTTTATTATTATTTATTAATTTTACATATTTTCATATTTTTATTATTATTTAATATTTTATTATTTTTTAATTATTATTTATAAATATTTTCAATACTTCTTAAATACTCTCATCATTTTTACAGTGAAAATTGTTTAGGAAAAGAATCTGAAAAATTATAAGGACACAAGTCCAATCATTTAACACGTATACGTCACTCTACCCAGCCGCCCACAAGCACCAAGGCCACTAACTAGTCCAATGAATAGACAGGCACACCCGTACCAGAATATCCCAAAAAAAAGCAAATGCTTATAACACTTTTATTAAATTAGTTAAAATTAAAAGATATTTTTTATGAATATAAAAAAAATTTAATTTTTAATTATTTTATTTATATAAATCTTTATATTAGAATAATTATTTTTTATTTATTAATTTTAAAAATATTTAACTTTTTTAATTATTAATTTATTTTATTTTATTATTTTACTTATTATATATTAATTAATAATTATATTCTTATTAAATTAATATATTATTAACTCAAATTAATATATATAAAATATATAATAAAAAGAAAGAAAAAAAAAATAATTAATAAAATATATATTTAATATATGTATAGTAATTTTTAAATTTAAAAAAATTTTAAAAATTATTATAGCTAAATTTCAGCTAATCCAATATAAGTATAATTTATTTTTTAATAACTAAATATTCATTAGATTTAATTTTAGCTACTCTAAGTGCTCTTATATACCGTCTACAACCCCATTTTCCTTTCCCTTTCATTTCCCAGTTCCCACACCCTTTGTTCACGTCACATTTACTTTCTGCTCCTCTCCAGCAAAACCCTAATTCCCGATAGCTGGTCCAATTGTCCGTCCCCAGGCTTTGATTTTGCTGCATACAATTCTTTCCATTCAGGTAATTCCGGAATTTTCCTCCATATATGTTGCAAATCACGCGTTGATGGCCTCGACGGCGAATTCCAAGGCCGGCGACGACACGTGCTCGATTTTTGTAAGCGAGACGGTGAACGGGTCACACCGGTTTACCGTACAGGGATACTCGTTGGCCAAAGGGATGGGCGTGGGGAAGTACATAATGAGCGACACCTTCACGGTGGGCGGCTACGACTGGGCGATTTACTTTTACCCCGACGGTAAAAACCCCGAGGACAACTCGATATACGTTTCGGTATTCATTGCGCTCGCGAGCGATGGCGCGGACGTGAGGGCGTTGTTCGAGCTGTCCATGTTGGACCAGAGCGGGAACGGGAACAACAAGGTGCACAGCCACTTTCAACGAGCGCTGGAAAGCGGGCCATACACGCTCAAGTACAGAGGCAGCATGTGGTAATGGATTACTTTGATTTGCATAATTGATTGTTATTATTGCCGTTGTTTTTATTTTTCCGTGCATTGCGGTTTGGGAATTGGTCTTTAGAGGGGGCGATCTGGTACTTGTAAATGGCTCGGGTTCAGTTCAGCGACTAAATGGTTTTTATGAGAGGGTTTTATGTTAGTGAGAGAGAGAGAGAGAGAGAGTTTTTTTTGGGGGGGGGGGGGGGGTGAGTGATACGGTGGCTCATCGAGGGTGTTGGTATAGTTGGGAAAATGATAACATTTTGCTTTCGAATCTACGTTAGCGGCTACAATTGTTATTAGTTTTGTGTTAAATTGTGTTTGTACGTTATATTCCAAAGACGGTTGTTTTACGATGGAATAAACACTCATTCAAGCTCATATTGAGATTATATCAATTTGAGAGACTCACCACCTCCTCCAAACTTATCACTAGAGATAATAAAAATATTATTAGTTAGGTTATAGTCTATTTTATAAAAATATACCTTTGGTTAATAATTCTACGTGTTTTAGTGGTTAGTAGATTTACGTTTGTATAAAGACAGAAAGGCTGAAAGTCTAAGAAAGCCGATCAAATATTAGAGCATTGAAGATGGGGAAGAGGCACAGACATAGATTGATGGAAATGCTAAAGTTGAAAAGCCTTGAACAAAAATGGAAATGAGTTGTAACAGGATTGCAGGAAGATTGGGATTTGGAGATAATTTTGAATTTTATCACTTATAGACCTTGGCACAATATAGATTTGGTTTAAAGTTTACAGGTGGCCAGAGGTGGAATTGAGAATTTAAGCATTCAGTGGAGGAATTTATAAAAGATTTAGAGTGAAATTTTTGTTACAATGGGAACTATTATTTTTTTAATGCCATACTCAACATTAGTCCAATATTTTGACCTTTTCTATGTTATTTGGGATGCATTTGGTTACTTAATTTAAGTTTCGAAGTTCATGCGTGTTTGCATTTTGTTTCTATTTATTGACCATCTCCTCAATGTTTCAATTGTTTTATTTATTTATTTGGTGGGGTGTGGGAGATTTTTGTTCTTTTACCTCATGGCTGCTGTACGTGCATTTCAGGGGATACAAACGATTTTTTAGAAGAAATCTTTTAGAAGCTTCAGATTATTTAAAGGATGATTGCCTTGTCATGTACTGCAAGGTTGGAGTTGTCAGAAATCATCTTGAGTGCCCAAAACTACGTGCTATTTCTGTACCACCCTCAGACATGGGTCAAGGTTTTAAGACCTTGATAGAATCTGAAGTTGGTTGTGACGTAGTTTTTCAGGTTGGCAATGAAATGTTTAAAGCTCATAAGTTGATACTTGCTGCCCGTTCTCCTGTATTTAGAGCTCAGTTTTTTGGACTTGTTGGAAATCCGAACATAGATAAAGTTGTTGTAAAAGACATTGATCCCTTCATCTTCAAGGTAATGCTTTTTTTTTTTTGATTATTATTTTACCATATTGATTCTTTTTATTACAATGCTAAGGAAGAAAACTGATTTGATCATTGACACATAAATTAGGAGAAACTATCTCCACGTCTTTTTTGGTATGAGTGAGTTACACTTTTGCCGCTTGGGCAGACCGGTTTTACTGAGCATCCCTATAACTTGGTGACTATAAATGATATGGCCACCTGCAAGAAGTCATATTTTTTAGCTTAAAAGTTACTACTAGTCTGAGGTTAAAAAGTATTACTAGTCTAGGCTGTTTTATTGGTGTGCTAGAGGTGAGCATCACACAACTTTCGAAGATCATCCCCTTGTACATTATGTGGTGCATATGATGCTAGAGGAACTCTCAAACTTTTGAAGGCCACGAATTATCAGTATTGAAGCTTAAGCAGTTAAGCTATTTTCCTAAGATCTCCTATTGTTGGATTGCTGCTGCTAATTGTTTTTCATTTTCAAATTTGTGAAGAGATCGATTGCAACTCTTTAAGTTTTGGGAGTTTGTTCTTTTTCCTTTCTCCCTGAATATTTTAAATGGATTTTGAGTCAAGAAGAACAATTGAAAGGGAGAAAAAGATAGGGAATGAATCCGTATGTTTTGTGGCGCTTTGACATTGGCTAGTTTTACTTCTTTGGTAGATAGAAAATGGCAAAATAACCATTTAGAATTAAGCTTTGATGATGTTACTTCATTTTGTGGCTCAGTTGAACTTTGGACTAAATTTCTTGAAATGGGTGATCATCTAGTGTATGCTTTCCTGAAAGTATTGAGCCTTATATGTTATCTATGTATGAAATGCTTCTGTTTTGTGCAGGTATATCGAGTCAGTTGAGCCTTTTTCTGTTTTTTCTTTTTTCCAGGCTATGCTTCTGTTTATCTACACAGACAAGCTTCCTGACGTAGAAGAAATTGAGAGCACAGCTATTTGCTCATCCAGTGTCATGGTTCAGCATCTGTTGGCTGCCGCCGACCTATACAATCTGGATCGACTGAAAGTATTATGTGAATCAGAATTGTGTAAAGTAATTAATATAGACACGGTGGCGACAATTCTTGCCCTAGCTGAGCAGCACCATTGTCCACAGCTTAAGGCTATCTGTTTAAAGTTCACTGCAAATGCAGAAAACTTGGGAGGTGCGTATTATGATAGGAATACTGTATGGTGCAGCTTAATCTAGAGTATCCTTGAGCCTTATTCATGCATGCCTAACTAGTCAAAATAGGTTTGCCTTAAAATTTGGTACAGAAGAAGTTTGGATGACACTTGATGAATTTTTTGTACAAAGGGTGTTCCTCATTTAATTACACGATGTTATGTTGCCTTGAAGACATGGTCTCCGAGGGCATTTTTTGGACTTTCTTTTGTGAAGGGAAACTCCTTAGTTTCGTGCATAAATGTTATTTTCCTTGTGGTGTATGTTGAAGTCTTGAACTACTAATGTCCTTTCATGTTTGCAGCGGTAATGAAATCCGAAGCGTTCAGGCATTTGGAGGGGAGCTGCCCCTCGTTGTTGTCAGAGCTGCTGGCAACATTTGCATCAATGGACGAGAACTCCAATTCTCTGTCAGGTAGGAAGAGGAGTGGCAGCAGTACATTCGGGCAAGATCTTGCGGCAGATGGGGCTGAAGCAGAATCAGCTAATCCTAACGGCAGGCGCATGAGAAGGCGATTGTAGCGAGGTGCCTTGCAATCAAGTATACCTGAAAGTTGTCTCATATACATATATATGTTCTTTCTGAGAGTTGAAATCTGTCTCCCGCTACCAAATTATCTAGTAAAATTATTTTAGGCACCTTTGAAGGTTTCATGTAAATCGAATGGCTTCGTGGTATTATTTTCTGTAAAGCGAATCTACCCACCTCCATGCATGTTGTTCTCAAATAACAACACCGCCGTGGTTGCCCCCGCTAGTTCATTTGCTTAGGTTCTCCCGTGTTCAGCCATTGTTATCACGCCGACGCTTTTCTCATTGGTAACCCTATGCTTGGCAACTAAGAGGTTTAAGACCCACTAACTCACCCAAGTTTTGGGCTCATGTAATCAAGTCTGGATAACGTTTTGAGTATGGTCTATTGTGATTTAGTCCAGTGTGGTGTGGCCCGAGCAAGTTGCAAATTGAATATCTGAAAAAAAAATTCCTATTCTCAAGTCGTAGAGCATATTTAGGCTGCGTTTGGATGTTGAAGTGAGTTGATTTGAGATGAGATAAAAGTTGAAAGTTGAATAAAATATAGTTAGAATATGATTTTTTAATATTATTATTATTTTGGGATTTGAAAAAATTGAATTGTTTATTATATTTTGTATTGAAATTTGGAAAAGTTGTAATGATGAGTTGAGATGAGTTTTGAGATTTAATCAAATGCTTATATAAAATAATTTGATTTAAAATATAAATTTGAAAATTTGAATCTTACACATTAAGTGATGTGGATGTCGTGTTCTATATACTGATTTGAGAATTGAATAAAAAGAAAAAAGAAAAAGATATCTTGCGCCCGTTTTCTCCCGAAGCAAAAACCTCATGTCCAAACATCTCAATGCTCCTTTTTTGGCCGGAGAGAATGGGGAGATTTGGCTTCCTCCTTCTCCTATTTCCCTATATATCTATTATGTCTATAGAACTATTTCTAGTTTTGTAGTTGTTTTTGTTGTCACTTTTCCTCCAAGGTCAAAACAGAATGATTTGCAGCTTTATGACAACCTCCTAGATACACGCACTGAAAGAGAAGGCTCATAGCTTGCCTATCCTTCGGATAGAAGTGACAGCGTACCAAAAAGATCACTCGTGCATGTCTCTCATGCGCAAATGAAAATGGCGCATGAGGCACATGCATCTCCCCTTCCCGTAGCTCATTCTATCATATGCGTTGGACTAGAAAATCTCCCACCCTTTGATCTTCCATATTTGACCATTATGGCCACGCTGAGGCAAGCGTGTGCGCTGGCATAGGTTTCGGCATCTCCCGAAGTTAGCTCAAAATACAATATGTCCATAATCTTCACCTCTATCTTATTGTTTTTTCTTGATGTAGTTGTTGAGATACTTTTATATCTAAAAAGTAAAGTAAACATTGTAAATCATTGGCGTTTGATGATCACCAACCCTTCCCTTTGCAGTCTCAATATGCCACTACTCTTGAGCTCCACCTTTTTTTACTCATGCCCTGGCATGAGAACCATGCATATTCATTTAAAAGAGTGTAGGGTTTTGCAATGACACACATGGCGTTATGATTTTTTATTTGTGGTTTTATTATAAGAGTTGTCATACTTTGTTGCAGGATCATGAAGACGAGGAATGGATCTCCCCAACAGTCATTTCAAAACAAAATGCAACCACATCAACCACCCTAGCCTACGGTGATAGGGATACAATCATTTTGTCAGATTGTACAAAATCTGCAACTTTATTTTTATTTGTTTTCCGTGCTCGCTTCTTTTTCTTTTTCTTAGTGATGTACTAGTTGTGAAATGTTGCTTGTCGTGGTCCCCTATCTCTTATTCATATATTCCATTATTTGTTAATTATTATATTTCAAACTTGATTAGAAAAAAATTAGAAGAAGATAGAAAAGGAAACAAATATCATGCATTCATTATAGAAAAATGGAGTAACTACTTAATATGAACGCACTAAGGTCCCTGCTCCATATTCTTCAAACAGGAGGACGAGAGACATCAAGATGACAATGAGGAAGCTGAAAGATATATATGGTGATATTTGTATAATCGATGCATAAACTAGGATTATTTAAATGATAAATAATATCTGCAGTCGTAAAGTACGTAAGTGTCGCACAATCATTTAAAAAAAAATAAAAGTGAGTAAATACGAGATTCACATAAAAAAAATTAATTTTTTAATAACTTCACTCTTTTTCAAAACAATTGCGCGATACTTATGCACTCTACAAATATACGTATCATTACTCTATTTAAATTTCTTGGCCGAAAGTGGAGAAGTACTATTTTTGAAGTTAAGGTCGTAAGGAGAAGATTTCGAATGGTATTGTTTCCAATCAGGCCACAGAAAGGCGCCCATTGCAAACTCCCTCTTGTAAGCCAAGTCACCATGCGCAGACAGCCCATATTCAGCAAGAAGCCGGTCGAGCTTCCACTCGGGCATCTCCAAGTACTCCTTCCTACTGTACCTTGGATAGTGAAGGGGCATCTGAAAAAAGCTAGCGCCATTCTTTTTCCGGTTTTCCATTTTTATTCTTATTTTTTCTCTCACTAAGGTACGCATGCATGCAGAAGGTTTCTGTTTTTGGGGATGGAGCTTTGTGCAGTATTGTTAACTTGGAGGACATTTTTATATACAGTGCTACTGGACGAGGCTGGCCGGGGTTAATTCCTCCTCAGGAGGAAGGCTCTAAAGGCATGCATGGGGTCACAAGTATGTGTTGTTTTACCTTCTCATGGAATAAGTTATCGCCATATGTGCGTGTGCCATTGGGAGAGAAGCCAACTCCAAATGTATGATCCTAGGCCCAAGCCTTCGTTCTGTTGGCCAACACCGGAATTCTGCACGTGGTACCTCCAACTTGCAGTAACCCTGAAATTCCATACGAATTTCCGGATGATACATATTTTTGAGTAAATTTATAATGTGTTTATTTACTATTTCTGTTGTATTTGTACAGAAAAAAAACGTACCAAATAGATCCTCTGGATATAAATAAAACAACATGTGGATTTTATTATAGAATAATTTTATTTGAAGACTTTTACATTACACTATTTTCTATTATAAGCACGTAGCACTTGGTTTCTTCGTTGCTGAAAAACCACTCGAATTTAATTATGCCAGACAATCCTTTCCTATTAATTATATATATCTTGTAACACCTGCTTACAATATTAGTAAAGTTTTGTTAATTGTAAGTCTTTTTGAAAGTAAATCATCTCTTAAAAGACTCATTACAATTGAAAAAATATTTAAGAGTTAAATACTTTAGGCCCCGTTTGGATAGTGAGAAGATGAGATGATTATAGATAAATGTTGAAAGTTGAATAAAATATTGTTAGAATATTAATTTTTTATTATTATTTTGAGATTTAAAAAAGTTTAATTATTTATTATATTTTGTATAAGAATTTGAAAAAACTGTAATGATGAGATGAGATGAAATCGTTTCTATATACAAACGGTGCCTAATCCTTCTTTATACTAGCAAGTTTATACATTAATAATATCGATATGTTTACTAATACTTATTATCAATAATATTACCATCTATAAGTAAGACAGCGGCCGGCCTTGATCATATGAATATTGTATGCTCCCGGCCGCCACTCCTCCGATCGAGTCCACAATCCACACTCGGCCTGAACTTGCATAGTATTATTACTCTAATAGGACATGTAGGCATGTATCAGTCCCAAAAACAAAGGAAATGTATCGGTCCAAATATTTTATTTTATTTTAAAAAAAACTTGTAATGAAATGAGCATACATGACTTGGAATGCCCTCTCGAGGCGAATAAATCTTATTTTCACACTACAAGAAATTAAGATTTTTTTAACGCTTAAAATCGTCGCAAAAGCTCCATATAATCGCTGCATTTGTACATTTGCAACGATTTTTAGTTCGCTACATTTCGACAAAATTAATTCTTCACTTCTAAGTTAACCAAGCGATATGCAAAAATTGTCGGAAAAAACTTTCTCTTCCCGGCGATTTCAGTCCGTTGCAAATAGTGGTTAAAATTGCCATAATTGGCCTTTCGAATTCCATAAAAAATCATTGCAAATACTCTTTTGCAGTGGCATTGTATCATCGCAAATGCTATCAAGTTCGCTACAAATTTTGATCTACTTGAAGTCATATGAACTTATTGTGGCCACAACAATTCACAGCAACTGTACAAATCCAACGAAATATAATTCGCTGCAAATAGTTTATTGTGCAAATAGTTCATTACCGGCGAGGAAAAATCACCGAAAGAGAGTTTTAGCGGCGAATATTGATTGCCAAAAAAATTCATTACAAAAAGCTCATAAATCGCTACAAATAACAAATTTAGATGTCTTCTCGCAAATAGATGGTAAAAGGCCACAACTACTTTTAAATCGTTGCAAAAAGTCACTTCTTGTGGTGATTTTATTTGCAACAAAACATAAAACGCCACAATATGGGCTTTTTCTTGTAGTGTCATGGCGGATTGGTAAATATAGAAATAATATTAAAGTTCACAAACCATCCACAAGTTGAAGATCATGAGGATCACATTTGATTTGCTAAAACCAAGCGGCTGGGTGCCTCTATTCGACACCATAGAACACGATCGATCAAGGTGTACCATCATATGATTTCTATCCGCGGTACCAAATATCGGGCAAAATTTTCATCTACACAAGACACAAAAACCAGGGACCCCATCACTCCATCATCATATATATGATTGTGTTACAAAATTAAACAAATTAGGGGGCTACCTGAAATCCGTACGTACTCGTGAACGATCAGTAATATGTTACGGCCCCCCTCCCCCCACTTACAGAAGATCAACAACTCAATTATACATATGTAGGGTCAATACCGTACAAGTATGAGACCCTGATTGTCTGCAAATGGATATAGATGTTCAATTCGTTTGTGAGATCAGAAAATGAGATTGCACAATAATAGGATGTTAAACTGAGTCTAATTACCGGGAACAATATATATAATGCAAAGAAGTCTTGTCTCAAGGAATTTGAAATAAAAACATTAAGATATACGATTAATGGATACCCTACCGACAGGCCTATTGCCTATAATTATATTGGACAATATAAAAGATGAAGGAACATACAAACGATCGATAGTACTAGAATTTGGTTGGAATTGAGCTTCTTTGCAGGAACACATCGTATTATTAGAGGACCCCGTTTTTTTAACGATAAGAATTTATATATATATTCATTTATAGGGTAGGGAAGGCTTAGGTCGTGCTTGGTTGAGGGCTTTGATGGCTGAGGTTCGGGAGGGCTTTGAGGGTTTGGGATCCAGGAGGAAATGACTGAATGAGGGGAATGAGGGCTGAGAGATGGAATGGAGCAAACCGATTCAGTGGTGTTAGTGAACCCAGTCTAAACGTCATGTGTGCAACAGATGCAGCCAAATAGTTGCAGCTGCAAAGATTTTCTATATATATATATATATCAGGTCAAAACCGAAATAACAAGAACAACTATCATGCATATGGGACTGTTTACAGACAATCATTGAGCGTGTCTTCATAACCACGCGATGGTGTATATAAAATAAGTGACCCCATCATGAACATGATTGATGGGAGAGACACATTTGATTGATGGGGGGTTCTGTTCTTGATAAATTGGGCCACCATGTTGTTTGGTGCACAAGGCCCAAACGTAATGGCTTTGTACAGAACATTGGGGGAATGAGTGGCTTCACAGATCCGTACTTGATACACCACTTAAAAATGAAAAACGCTTGTTGTAAGTGCCTGGTGTAAATGGTGTGCAAACGAGACTGACGTGGAGACACTTGATGAGAGAGAGATCGAGTTGAGGAGAGAGAGAGAGAATGAGCTGATGGAGCTGATGAGAGAGGAAGACCGAGCTGATGAGAGAGAGACGACCCGATGAGCTAGAGATAGAGAGAGTTGATGAGAGAGAGAGAGAGCCTTGATGAGAGAGCTGATGAGAGAGAACATGTACGTTTAGAGAAAGAGTAAACAATTCATTTTAAATTTTACGTGATATGGACGACTGCACGCCGGTTGTATCTAACGACTGTATATAGAAGAACTCCTTAAAAATTAGTGGCTTTCAATTTTATGAGTTTTAACCCTTTTTTTTAAGTCGTGAAGCTTCCAAAATTAGCGTTCTTCTTGGGCTAGGCTTGTGGGGGCAGCTGAGTCTCAATGAACCAGTAAAAGTCCAATCGAAGTGTGAACTTGTGGCCTTCAGATGGTTGGATGAATCAGGCTGGGATTTCATGCTATATATATATATATTGTGGGAGTCCTCCTGTTTGTAAGTTGATTAATTTTTTCTTACGAATTAAATCTTTTCATATATGAACGACATAAAAAAATATATCATTTACATTAATTTACAATTTTTTTAATTTCTGATCTACTCACTACAAGGGAAATCACCTTTCCCGGCGATCCATTTTCGCTGGGAACACCAATAAAATCGTTGCTATAACCTTTACCAACGATTTATAAATCGCTGGACGTTCGCCGGTATTAAAGCCTCACTTTTGATCTACTCCAACGGAAGCAAAAAATCGCCGGGAGATCTATTTTCTTTACCGGCGATTTTTATTCGCCGTAAATAATACCTTTTATCGCCGCAATTGCAAGATACGATTAAGTTGTTAATCGTTAGAAAAGATTAATTCCAGCGATTTAATACTGTCGCTAAAAGAGGGAAAATCGCCGAAAATATTCTTTCCCAGCGATTTTTTTAAATCGCCGCAATTGACTAAACAATTTTGAAATAATAATTGCGGCGATAAAAGTGCGCCGGTATAGATCAATACCAGCGATTTAAAAATCGCTACAATTGAGTTATTGGTCTTGTGAACTCAGTTGCAGCGATTATAATATCGCTAGTAATTATAGTCGTTGCGAAAAATAAAATAAATCGCCGCTAATGCTGCAATCTATTCCAACGGCTTAATTAAATCCCTGGGAATACTTGTCTCAATGCAAATTATCTTGCAGCAAGCAGTACGAATATTTGCTCAATTTTCATAAATATTTATCAAAATCTTATAGCCTGTATTAGACCAAGAAGCCTGTCTTTATAATTACGATACAGGACAAGGAGACAATAGCTTCGGTGCTACTAAACAGAAAATAGCCTGAATTGGGCCAAGAAGCCTTGTCTTTATAATTATGGCACAGGGAAAGGAGACAACAGCTTCGGTGCTACTAAAGAGAACACACCAAATACAACAATAAACCCAAAGTGGCATTTTCAACTTTTCCTTCCCAACTCAAACTCACCAGTTACAAAATAAACAGAAAAAAGGTGGTGAACTAAACTAATCAATACAATCGGTAGAAAAAATAAAAGTGCCACTCATTGCGCGATAGCCGCTGGTTCTGGTAACCATTGCCACACTTTCACTTGACCGGCTCCATCACCAGTAAAAAACACGCCAACAGGACCCATCTGAATTGCACGAACCTCTTGTTTAGCATAAATTTTACCCCTCTTCGAAAATCTAACCAGCACAGACCAAAAGAAAACAAATAGATAAAAGTGGATTCTTGAAAACAGGAATAGACTCCCAAAAGAAATTCAAATTAAAAACTAAAAGAAGTCAACCAAGAAAATACTAACGACGGCAAATCATAGAGGTGGACAGAGTTATCGTTGGAAGAGCATAGCAAGATGGGCTTGGCTTCTGAATCATGCATCCCACATAGGGTAAGTAGGCCCTGCAGGAGCCGAAGTAACAACATCATTAAATAAACTAGATCAATCAAATATTAATATTTCTATGCAAATGATTTGATCTCAGGAATTTGTATGCATGAATAAACCATACTTGGAACGAACTTGATAGATTTATGCAACTTCAAATTACTATCAAAATCATATGTGAAAGGGAACAGTGATTTCATATAATGTAAATAATAGCATCCCAATCCACTAATTTCCTAACAAGAATCCAATACCAATAATAGTTTAAAGTAGTACGGATTTAACTACCCCAACCTTCAAATTACCCCAACCTCCACACCAATAAGGTTTGAACTCTTGGGGTGCAAACAATTTCTAGAGATCACGTTCCATTGGTGAAAAACTTATGATTTACCCAATCCTCATGATTGTGTGATGGAGACGCATTACACAGGTCTATTACACAGTCCATTGAACCAGAATAGAGCCTATTAGAGCCAACTACTAATGAAACAACTCCAAGGGTATGACCTTTAAGTGATGCAGCTGGTTCAAAACAGTTGGTAGCTGCATTAAATGTCCATGCCAATATAGACCCATCCTGCACCAAAGAAAACCTTCCATCAATACCTGTTAAGAAATGTTTTTTTTATAAGAAATACAAGTCAAACGTGTTAATAACTTAATTCTGCAAACAAACACGCACGCAGGCGCAAGGAGAGAAACATATATCCCTAAAGATGCAATGGTTTTTTCCCTTAGTGAGATTCAGGTAACATTATCAAATCTGACTTCCAGGGAAATTAAGATGCCTTATGTCCTACATTTTTATGTATAATAGATATCATATACTAATAAAAAATGATATGGACCACTATTTTACAATTTTTTTTACAAATCTTCAGTTAAATAATATAATTTTATCAATTTCTTTGACTTTGATGGTCTTGAAATTTTTTTAAAAAAAAAACAATATTTTATATAACTCTTTCATACCTTATATATATAGAGCCCCCATAACAAATTCAAAACAATCTGATGGTTTTAAACCAAACCTTTGAGCTGATGGTGTGGATGAAGTTGAAAACTTCCTGCTACACAGTGGTAAAATTACATAAGAAGAGACAAATTAAAAAAAAAAAATCGCTCATAACATCGATAGGCTGGGAGATCTATGCACCATTTACTTCAGAATGACCATTTATCATCAAAGCTTTATGGTTTTTTGAGATAAGATGAATGAGAAAAAGGATCAATGGCATTAATAGTTTCAACCATAAAGTACTAAGGAAGAAAGAAAGATTGCTTATAGCTACTAAACCATCCAAACCTTCCATCAATGGAGGTTTATTGTTCTCGATATGTTCTGTAATAATTGAAGGAAATGTGTCAACCTCACTTGAACAACTAGAATACAAGATAAAAATGATTATATCCCAAAAGTAAGAGCAATAAAAAATAACAATTATAACATTATCTTAACATTATCTCCATTATGACAGTGACTTGTAGATAAAATAAACATGCAGAAACTCTCAATCACATAAATAGACGTGTGAATGTGGTAAGTTATATAGGTATCCATGCAAGTTTATCAAGTTTGACCACATCACATAGGTGAGGCCTCGTGAAACAATTTCACAGATAAAACAAAATTTTGGAAGACTCGAATTCACTTGAACTCAAAATAAGGTCCAATTAAATTCCACACAGATCAAATAACACAAATCTCATATTTCACAGTCTTTATACTTCACCTCCAACTCCATTACAATCCCAACCACACATCACTTCTTCTAAGTCTACCATAATCAACGCAGTGAATATATACAAATATGTCCAATTATGCAAACATAATGCCATTCAATCACATAAACATAATTTTCCTTGAAATAAGGAGACGGGTTTATACCATAAATTGAAGGCTGAGTTTGGCAGTGCTAGGGCAGTGCTAGATGTGGAGGAGAGGCTCCCAGTGGTCTGAGGTGGGCTGAGCAGTGGTGGGCAGTGGGCCTTGTGTGGAGGAACCTGTGGTGGTGCCATGAGGGTTGCTGCTATGAGGGTTCGGCTTAGGGCTGTGAAAACAGAGGGGTTGAGGGAGGTCTTGGGCTGGGATCCAGAGTGGGGCCTATTTTGTGGACGGTGAAGGGTGGTGGTTGGTCGGGGATGATGGCTGGCGGCCGTGAGATGAACGGAACAGAGAGATGAGGGAGAGACCGAGGGGTATCACGACTGTTGGTGGACGCTTGGTGATTGCTGATTGCGAACAGAGCAAGGGAGCGAGGGAGGGCCTCGTGCTGCTGGGTTAGGCATGGAGGAGAAGGGGGCTCCGAAAGAGTAGTGGCGATGGACGTCGAGGTGTGAGTGGTGGCGAATGACACCCCTAGCTGCGGCGATGTAGAGAAATCCGAGAGAGAGAGAGAGAGAGAGAGAGGCGAGGCCAGATTCGGAGAAAAAGGAAAGAGATCGGCGTGGGGGCTAGGGGAGAAGGAGGGTGTGGTCGTCGAGGTGACGTGGCGGTGGCGACGGTCTGTGCGCGGTAGCGTGGGTTGAGCGAGAAGAGGAATTGGGGAGACGGGGGTGGGGGCGCAGGTGGGGGGGGGGGGGGGGGGGGGGGGGGGGAGGGTAGAGGAAGGGGGATGGGTTGTGTGGAGGGAAAAAAAAATGAATGCGGGATTTTAATTTTAACATAATGTGCGGCGATATTAACTCGCCGCAAAACGAATCACTCATTTTCAACGAATTTAAAATTGTTGAGACTGCTCATTCCTGACGATTAAAAATTTGCCGGAAATAGTATCTTGGTGAATTTTCTAATATGCTTTTCTCCGCGCTTTATATTCGCAGCTAATAAGATTCACTCGCCGCAAAATATCTATTGTGGCGATTTTCCTATTCGTTGCAACTAAAATTCCACTATAGTCATCTGCGACGACAAAAAAATCGCCGCAAATAAATAAATAATAATTTCAGCATAAATTTTCGTCATATATTCTGTTGAATTTTAGCGGCGATCCAAAAATCGCCATAAATAAGAGTCTATTGCGGCGATTTTTTTGCAACAATTTTAAAATTGCTGAAAAATACTTGATTTCTTGTAGTGACTTACGGATGTTTTGATGCATGGCTCATGTGTTATGCCTAGGCTTGAAACTCTGACTAAGGGATCGTCAATCACCCAAGAAGCTAGCTAGCGGTTGTAAAGATATAACCTTTCTATGGGGTTAAACTCTTCATCTTGCGTGTAACTCTTCGTGTCTTGTAACGTACTCTCACGATATTGTATAGATATGTAAGGACGTATCATTAATCCTCTCTCATATATGCATGGGTTTGGATAGCAACTACCATAGAGAATATGTATCACTTGGTGGCGAGGGAGAATTGGAATTAGGTAATATTCACTTTCAGTAATTAATTAACCTTTGATTTTGCGTTTGCATGCATCGGTCTCGTTTAGATTCGAAGATGAGTTATGAATAGTAGTGAGATTTATGAATTAAAATTAATGAATAATAATAAATAGTAATAAAATGAGTTGAGATAAATTGAAATGGATTGAAAATCCAAACCGCACGTAATTGTGACAAGAATTAAGCAAAATATATAAGTTTGGATTAGGATTCTCGAAGTTTTTAATTTAAAATGGGAGAAATATATATATATATATATATATATATATATATATATATATATATGCAGACAAAGTGAAATATCTTACATAATTTATTATATTCGTAATCATGAGTTTTTTGTGCGGCTTGTTTGGAAAAGTTATCTTTATCTCATTTTAAAAGTAATGTTTTAAATATCGTACCGGATGTCGTATCGATTAAGGTATTGGAACGAAATATTTCAATACCGATATCGTTTCGTGTACCATTTCGAAATAGTCGATATATGAATAAATTATATATATAAATATATATATAAATTATATTTCAAAATAATAGTCTATATATGAATAAATTATATATAAATTCATATATATATATAAATTATAAATAGTCTAGTCTGAATTAAGGGTTAAAAAATGAACTTGTAGTGTGAAAAAAAAAATTAAGACCGAAATATCGGTTGGTACAGACCGGTATACAGGCCGGTACAGGCCGAAATATTGACCGGTACGAAATATATATAGTACCTGTACCGGCCTAGTGGCCGGTACGGCAAATACCAGCTGTACCGGCCGATACGGTACAATATTAATAACAGTGCTTAAAAGCACTACTTCTCATAACCTAATTTATTCCCAAACATCACTTAAACACAATCATTTTTCAATTTCAATTTTTTTTTTCATTTAATTATTATAATTTTTCCAAATTTTTAAACAAAATACAAAAAAAATTACAACTCTTTCAAATTTCAACACAAAGAATATTAAAAAAAATTATATTTTAATAATATTTTAATTTAACAATATTTTTATTCAATGTTTTATGATCTCTCACTTCTCAAAATTTAATAAAATATTTTAACTCAAATAATTTTACTACTATTCACAAGCTATTTTATTAATATTTACAAACTTCTTATCTCACCTCATTTTCCAAACATCTCAGTCATTTAAAATAGTACTATAGCTTGTTGTACATATCAATATCCTTATCGCTTTGAACCTTAGAGTTTGGCTCGAAAAAATTGTAAAAGATATTGACGCGATGTATGCGTGTATCTAATTAGAACACTTTTAATGACTTTTGTATTATATAAAAAATATAAATTATTTAAAAATTACTCTAAAAAAATTTTCATCCAATTATATAAAAGAAATTATAAAATACAATTAGTTATAGTAACTTGCTACATGGGTACGTTCATCTTGTAAAATTTTTATTATTATTGATATTTCATTTACTCCCTCATTTTCTTTTATTTTGATTTTTATCATGTAAGCAAATTCTTTTTATTGTTCATCATTTTAAAATACATTTCATTTTCTTCTAAAAAATATCTTGGAAATATTTTTAAACCAATTTTTTTTTCATATTTTGATTTTATTTTTAATTTTATTTGACTAATATATTTTTGTTTTACGTGCATGGGATTGAATTATTTTACATTGTATATAAAAGTAAATTGCAAATATAAAAAATATATGGATATTGTAAATTTATTAGTAGAAATAAAATATTTAAAAAGAATAAAAAAAGAATATTTAAATGATATAAAAAAATAGATAAGTTAATAGATGACATATTGTAAAAGTTAATATATAAAATAAAAAAAATGAATTTTAATAATATATTTTAAATGATAGGATAAAAAATCTATAATGCCATGCATATTAATTACCATTTATCTTTTCTCTACAAATTACTTGGTAACTAAAAACCGAATTATTTGAGAAAGAGACTAAACGTATTATCGTGCCTAAAATATTGTCTTGGTCATAGTTCAAAGAAGTTGAGACGACTTGGAAGAGATAGACCATTTATTCCCTTTTGATGTGTTAGATAATACCATGGGTTTAAATGATAATTATGGCATCTAATATAAAGGAGAATAAACGATGCTGATTTATTTATTTATTATAATTAATTTTATTCAAAATCATTTTTATATTTTCACATAAAATTAATATTAATGTTCTTGTATATAAAACAGACACGATTATCATAATGTCTCGTTTATTTTTATAAAATTTTTTATTTAATCTCATTTAATTATTAAAATTTTTTTAAATTATAATATAAAATAAAATAAATTTTTTAAATTTTAAAATAAAAATAATATTAAAAATATATTGTAATAATTTTTATTTAATTTTTAATTTTTATTAAATACGAGACACGTTCCAACTGCACAATCATACAAAACTGTCAATTTTTTAATTTATAAATATCACGTCTCAAGAAAATTTAGTGAATCGGAGGGCCCCACGAGTGACGTACGACGGCTTACACTTGTCTACGGCAATGATTAGGTTCTCGTCCGAGGCGTACACGTGTCATGAAATGAAAGCTAACACGCCAGCTCCACGCGCGTGGCCTCTGGAGTTCTGGGAGCCGGAGGGAATGAGACCTTCCAGAAACTTCTGGCCAACTACTGGCTAGCAATGACCGATGCATCTACGGTTATAATCCTGACACGTGTTCAGGTTACCACGTGAGCATCCTACGTGGCATCCCCGTGTCCCTGAAAATGATACGCCTCCATTTTAATGCACCAAGCGAGGACAGGTTAGGGCACCATGTAAAAGAGTCCTCCGATGACCAACCTCAAAACCCTCTTTCTCTCCAAACAGAAACCTCAAAAAAATCCTGTCAGGGACCAACCATTACTGCCACACAGCCTTGTTTCCGTATTTTCTTTTCCTGCGTAAAAGCAATGAATGGCGGTGGAAAGGGGGACGCCGAGGCCGTGAACATGGAGGAGGAGATTAAAGGGAAATTAGTGTATATGTGGGGCTACCTTCCGGGAGCTTTACCACAGAGGTCTCCGCTGACATCTCCGGTTGCAGTCAGGGTTCCTCCGACCATTGGCTCCTTCGGGGACTCCTGGAAGGATGTTTGCGGAGGGGGTTGTGGGTTCGCCATGGCCATTTCCGGTGCTCTCACTCTGTCACTATTTGATTTTCGTTTTTTCCCTTGTAATGTGGATTCATTAGCTGTTTTTTTTTTTTTTTTTTTTTTTTTTTTTTTTTTTTTCTAGTTTTTTTTTTTTTTTTTTTACACAAGATTTGGCGTTTTCTTTGATTTGGATTTGGCAGCAGAGTTGGTTTATTAGTGCATTCGATTCTGTTTGGTTGTCGAGAAAATGTGTTAAAAAGAATGAAAAGGGAATGCTCGGCACATAACGTTTTGGTTTTGGGATATGGGAATATTATTATTTTTTTTTTCTGCTCCTTCACCACCTCTCTCTTTCATATATAAAGTTTCCACTCTTTAAAATGCTTTTTGTCTTCTATTTGCTTACGAGAAGAGTGTTTTGTTTTTTAATTTTCTGTTTTGAGTTTTTTATGAAAAAAAATTTCTTTTGAATATTAAAATTGGAAAACGTACGTCTTGTGGGATACAATCTTTTCCTCCAAATTAGCTTTGGAGCACCATTTTTGGGCACCTTGTAATTCTTCCTGCTATAATCGCCCTCGGAAATGAATTTTCAATATCTGTGCATTTCAATACGTTATTATATTTAAAATCAATTTCAAATATAGAAGGACCGGTTTATCCTTCTCGTTAGTCGTAATTAATGCTTCAGTCGTGGTTCACCTAAATTTCTTGCATTTATAGACCCAAGTTTTACGGGTAACAATTTGCTAAAGTTAGCTGCACTCTACCGATTCTTCTTTTATGACCAGAGTCCGGAAAGCTCATAACATGGGGCTCAACAGATGATCTGGGGCAAAGCTATGTGACATCCGGGAAGCACGGGGTACTGCTTCATTTCACACTCTAATTCACTGAGTTTCAACTTATTATAATTTCTTAGCTTGTTTGTGAACCAACTTTATAATTGAGAAGGAAACTCCGGAGTCTTTCCCTCTTCCAACTGAAGCTTCTATAGTGAAAGCTGCATCAGGTTGGGCCCATTGTGTTGCAGTTACAGGTAATTTTGATTCTTTACGGCATTTCAGTGTAGAAAAAAAGAAAAGAAAAAAGAGACTCTGTTCGGGTAAATGAATCAAGGGTGTAGAAATATACCTAGAAATAATTATTTTCTGCTAGTCATCTCCAAGCTGGCAAAAGCATCCAATCAGTTGTTAACTATTTTTTTTTTTTTTTTAAAATAAGAAGCCAAGGTGTGCAATCCAAGTTCACGAGAAGTATAAAAGAGAGAATCAACATAAACATATATCTTGTAGTTCCCTGCGTAACGTACGCTGTGTAATCATTTAGAGAATGAGTTTCTTGTGTTGAGTACAGAAAGTGGAGAAGTTTATACGTGGGGATGGAAGGAGTGTGTTCCCTCTGGAAGGGTCTTTGTAGATCCAACACTGGGGGGTTGCTACGAAAGGGATGCACTTGAGAGGCAGAGTTCTTTTTTGACAGAGCAAGGTAATTTCAGCTTTCCATCTTTACCATGAATTATGAAAATGGAGAAAGTCGTGTATTCTTCTTTTCTGACTTGTAGAGGTGGTTCTCTGACAGTAAGTCCACCCTCTCAAGGGTCACGATCAACTGGAGAAACTGTATCTGGTATTGATGCTAGAGGAGGTGGAGAAGAAAATACAAAACGAAGAAGAGTATCTTCAGCAAAGCAGGCAGCTGAAAGTTCATCATCAGGTGATGAAACTCTCTCGGCCTTCCCATGCCTCGTAACGCTGAACCCTGGAGTAAGGATAGCTGCTGTTGCTGCTGGGGGGCGCCATACTTTAGCATTATCAGGTAATTCAACTCTGTTCTCACTAACTGTTGCCTCGTAGTCACAATTTTGATTGTAGTTTTTTTCATCTTTTGTGGCCACTGGACCTGGGTTGATATACAGTATGAAATTTGTAGTGTAAGGTCAATCATTTAAATCAAGACATATGATACTGATCATCCATAGTTTCAGATTTAGGACAAGTGTGGGGCTGGGGCTATGGAGGCGAAGGGCAGCTTGGTTTGGGTTCCCGGATACGTATGGTGTCCTCTCCTCATCCTGTACCTTGTATAGAGTCCTCTCCTTATGGAAAAGATAGATCCATATCACTCTCAAGAGGAAGCATGAGTTCTGAGGGACAGGGTTTTAGAGTTCCGGGAAGTTATGTGATGGGGATTGCCTGTGGAGGGAGACATAGTGCTGTAATCACAGGTATGCATATGAAGTAGTTTTACCACCAAGTATCATGTCATGAGCATTTTATGTTTGATCCTCTCTGATATTGTCAGTTTGAAATTTTAACACATCTGATTACGAGATCATGCATGCATATTCCCTAGCTGATGTTAGAGGTTGCTGTATTCCGTAACTCTAGAAAAGAGACTAGTTTTTCCATAGTGAATTCAGGTTCTTACTAGGAGTTGTAAGATTTATTGAAACATTATGAATCTATGATAGCACACGAATCTGAAACAATTCATAACTTGTGGAGATGGTGTTTTGTGTGTGTGCGTGTATATATAATGGTTGAGTGAAGAGCACTAAGCATAATTACATATGCAAATTCCAGTTGAGAATGTGAGGCTCATAAAATGTTATTTCAGAGTAATAGAGAAATGATCTTTATCAAGCTTACTAAAATGGTGGGCATCGATCTTGGTGAAGAAACTTTTTTAACCTAACTGTTCAAAATGTTAGAGGTTGCTGTATTCCGTAACTCTAGAAAAGAGAGACTAGTTTTTCCATAGTGAATTCAGGTTCTTACTAGGAGTTGTAAGATTTATTGAAACATTATGAATCTATGATAGCACACGAATCTGAAACAATTCATAACTTGTGGAGATGGTGTTTTGTGTGTGTGTGTGTGTGTGCATATATATATAATGATTGAGTGAAGAGCGCTAAGCATAATTACATATGCAAATTCCAGTTGAGAATGTGAGGCTCATAAAATGTTATTTCAGAGTAATAGAGAAATGATCTTTATCAAGCTTACTAAAATGGTGGGCATCGATCTTGGTGAAGAAACTTTTTTAACCTAACTGTTCACCATGAATTTTTTTTGTCCTGATATTAACTAGAGTTATGATGTTGAGGTGATCTCAGATGATCAGTGAATAATAGTGAAAAAGTAAAGAAAAAAATAATGAATAGTAATAAAAAATAGTGAATAGTTTGTGAATAGTAGTAAATAGTCGTTAGGTTGGCAAATCATGTTTCGGGTCGTGTTCGTGTCGTGTCAATTCATGAACATTCGACTATATAGGTCAACTATAACCCGACTCGTTAAGCTAAACTTATCAAACTTTCAAACCCTATCTTAACCCATTTAGATAATGGCTTGTGTCGTGTCACCCGTATTAACCCGTTTAATAATTAATTAGAAAGAAATTAACACAATCCAACCCATTTAAACCCGTTTCATGTAAATAGGTTGAGCTAACATGCATAATTCATTTGACCTGATTAACATAATTTCACATAAAAGTTAAAATCTATATTTATTAGTAGCAAAAATATTCTAAAAAATATATATCAATATTCTTCAAATTTTAACATATAATAAAACCAATATTACAAACCATACAATAACAAATATGAGTGTTAGTGTCGTATTTTGCACGCTTTTGAGCCAGACTCTGGTCTTCAGAAATGGGCCTGCAAAAGATATGGGAGAAGACAACTAGGAGAGGGTGGCCTTGGGGCTGGGGAGTCTCCGATGCCAAAGTTAGTAAATTCTTTTTGAAGTTTGTAAATAAGTGAAAGATTCTAGGGATCAGAGAGTTTTTCTCATACCTGGGGCTTGCTACTTATACCATGGGTCTGGGGAGGTGCAGATCTTGTTTGTCTCCACGGAGTTCGTGCCCTCCTACTATTCTTGCTGTCAGAGTCCTTTAATGTGGCGTGGTTCTGCAATGGCACCATCAATGTGGCCTGTAGCTCGATAGTGGTGTCATTAATGCAGCGTGATTTTTAGGTCTTGCTTTTATCTCTTGTGAGTCGTAAATATTCCCATGTCAGCGGATCGAGAGTTCTCTGCATTCCCCACTGCATTCCATACAAGTCCCCAGGTTTAGAATGTGGTCGAGTGCTGTTAGGCTGATCTTGTCTTGTCAGTCACGTGCCCCTTTTTTTGGTTGACACTTTGTTTTAAGCATGGTCTCGGCGACGCTGAGGTTGGGTATTGGGCCGAGGTCTAATGGGCTTTGTGAAGTAGAGAAAACCTTCTTACAGTTACACCGCCAATTCTCCTTGGACAGGTCCGAGGGAAATTCTTTCTTCATTCCTCTAGTCCTTGCACTGCAAGCCTATTCGGCCTCTTTTGTTCTGAGTCGGGCAACGGTTGGTCTCCCACTTTTATGGTTGTATTGTGACGGTTGCGTTTCGCATTGAATGACGTCTCTTCGATTCTCTCATCATGACCTCGTATCAGGCAGGCATTTATTTCTCACGTCGTTTAAGTAGATACACTTTGTTGAAGCTGCGACAATCGAGGGATTCCGATGCTTTGGGAGACACGTGGAGTTATGTTGCCTCAGGAGGTCAACCACCAATCTCGCCTATATAAGGCCCTTTCCCCCGTGATAGTCATGTCACTTATTCTCTTTTTTACTTTGTTCTCTGCATTCGTTTCTTGCTGTTAGACTCCTTTATTCCTTTGTTTTCTACCAGTTTCCCTCCGAAACTCCTTTACTTTTCTTCTAATCACTCATGGCCTCGAAGAAATCTTCACACCCTTCCAGGTTGGTACGATCCTCTGGCAACGCTCGCGCTACCGTCGGCCATGGTGGCACCACTTGAAAGAATTCACCGGATTTACATGGCGATCTATGGCAACTCCTGCCAAACTGGAGTCGTTGAAGGAGACCTACAAGGTCCTTTCAAAAGTGGAGTTTGTGGTGCCCTGCCCTCTCCCATCGAAGGGGCGGTGGATTTCGAGGGCTTCGGCACCAGGGTCGCGATGTACCCCGCCATGTTCTCCCGCGGCCTTAGGTTGCCCTTCTGTCGGCCAGTGCAAGAAGTATTGGCCTTCTTTAAGCTGGCGCCTGCCCAGCTTCCTTCTAGCTCGTGGAGGATTCTTGTTTCGTGCTGCGTCATTTGGCACAGTGCGTTAGAGGAGGTCAGGTCAAACTACCCGGACCTCACAGTGCGCGAGTTCTTTCTCACCCACAACATTTTAAGGAATGGTTGACACCTCTACAGCTTCCAGCCAGTCCAAGAGTTGGTTCGGTTAGAGGCATGACGTACCATTGTGAAGGGGCATAATCGTCGGTTCTTCTTCTTGTCGGGCGATGGATGGGAGTTCCTGGTCAGGCAAACCATAAAGCGTTGGTTCCCCGTGTATGCTAAATGGGGCACTATGGGCGAGGATAGAAGCCATCGCCCTAAGCCGACCCTGGAGGTGGCACTCAGGCTCAAGGTCATTCAGGCTTGAGTGGAGGCACATTAGGGCGATGTTTCTTTGGAGGCTCTGTTGACCGTGGACAACCTTCGCTGATATTGGGCCCCCTCGACCAACTTGCGCTCCAACTTAGGCTTCCCATAAATCTGGTCATGTTGTGTGCCTGCAGTTGCTCCCCTAGTCCGCCGGTGGAAGGGAAAGGAAAGAAGCCCCGGAGGATCTCCCTCGTCAGTTCTGATTCTGACAATGTTCTCATTCCTCCCAGGGGTCCGTCTGTAATGGAGCTTGTTATTAGGCCCTAGCCGTCGGTACCCAAGAAGATGGCGACGATAGCCAACCTCCTTGGCATCATGCCGTTGGTTCAAGGCGTTGATGCTGAAGTTGCCCCTATGGTCAAGGTCATCTCCTCTGACGATGTCAAAGTGGCGGGGGCTGCTGTTTTGGCCGGGGAGGTGACGACACCTGGGGTTCCTGACGAGGGGGAAGGTGAGGAGGTCGTCGACGAGATTCTTGCGGGCCTTCGGGCAACGGCTTCGGTGTGCCACGCCAATCGCATCCGCCAGATGGAGAGTAGGCTCAAGAGGCTATTTGCAGGGGTAAATTTTTATTTACAAACTTCTCAAACTCTTTGTTTGTTTCCTTTCTTGATCTGGATTCGAACTTGTGTGGCAAGTGTTGGAGCGTCTGGCTGCCTTCATAGTGGATGACCAAGAGGAGGTGATGAGCAAGAACAGGGCACTTCACTTACTTGCGTAGTTGGCCTTAGACTGTGCGGTGAAGGAGCGGAAGTAGAAGGAAGAGGCCGAGGAGGCCCTTGCCCACTTGTCGAGATCCCAGGGCGAAGTTGGCACTCTCTTGCTTCCAAGGCGACGAAGGTGTTGCAGCAATCTCTCGACAACTGCCAGCTGGAGCTTGAGTGGGTGCAGACCGAGAACCAAGAGTGGTTCTAGAAGCTTGAGAAGCTACCATCCGTAGTTTGTAGAAGGAGTTGTCATTTGTCTGTGGTGTTCGCGATGACGCGTGGCACTTTAGTTATAACGATGGCTTAATGAAGACTCATTCTTCAAACCCCTTAGTGCGACCTCAGGGTCCTGTGCGTGGGAGATTTTCCTCTGCATAAAGAGTCTCTGGACCAAAGTGTTCTTCTCGGGTAGGGTCTGGTTCCGAGTGCCCTTGGTGGTGGCCTTACGGGGAACGATCCTGCCTGTTGAGGGTGGACTTTCCTCGGCCGCAAGCTGCATGGCTCTTTCCGGGCAGATCTTCTTGCTCTTCTTTGCTAGTGTTGTCCCAAGCCTCATTTGCCGCTTCTTATTCTTGCCATTTTGCTTATTGTGCTCGCCTTCGAGGCCATTCCTGTCCGCCATCTTCACCTCCTCCAAAAGTTTCTTATATCTCTCCTCAACTGCAGGTGGTTTCTAGCGGCTCCTGGGCGATTGCTATCACCGTACGACTCAATTAGTTGCCTCATTACATCCCTGTTGATTTTTTTTTAAAGGTAACCTCGGGCGTTATTGACACGTTGTAGTGATGGAGATCTATGTCTGCCACTTCCACAGAATATGATTTGATCGGGCTCGATTGTGATGAGTCGCCTTGCGTTATATCCGGCTCCAGGCTACTCTACAGCTTCTTGTTGTAACTTGTTCTTTGTAACTCTGCAGCTTTATGTTGTAACTTGCTCCTTGTAATTCTGCGGCTTTATATCGTAACTTATTATGATTAATGATATTGCATTATGTGTTGTTGCGCCTGGCCATTTGCCTTTGCACATTCTTCTTTTCTGTTTCTTTTCCTCTCTCTCTCTCTCTCTCGCCGACCTAGGGGGATTCCCCGCAGGGAATTACAAGATTCCTAAATACCCCGCTAGTTGTCGGGTAGTCGTCCCCTCGGGACCTCTATGTGATTTACAAGACGATTCCTTCCCAATTTTTTGTCGTACCTGCTGGCTTTAGTCGCGCGCCGTTGCATTAGTTGTTTTATGTTGTACTGGGCTCTTTGTAATTCTGTGGCCACATGTTGTGGTTGTCAATGATTAATGATATTACCATTTGTTGACCGTATCCGACTATGTCTCTTCATGCATTCTTTTTCTGCTGTTTTGTTCTTTTTTCATTTGTGGCTGGCCTGGGGGGTTTGGCCTTGAGGATTCGCCACATAGGGCTTTGCAGTCCACCCCTGCCAGTGCCCGGCCCATGCCTGACGGTCCCGCTAGTAGGCGGCCTTCCTGTTCGCGCCCCTTTCATTGGCCTTTATCATGTAGCCGTTCTCCTGGGGCCTTAACAACTTTGTTTAATGAGGCCGGCGTTCTCCGCATCCTCCTTTATTTTACCCCGCCTGGTTCTTTCATTCTTCTACTTTTCTTCGCCTTTATCGTATAGTCTTCTAGTTAGGCTATTCCCGTTCTCCGCTGTGGGGAGACAAGATGGCCTTGGCTCGGCTTGCCTTCTTGGTCCACGGGGGGGTTAAGTTGTCCGGACAGTTTGGAACTATACCCGTCTTCCTCTATCAGCATTTTGTATCTCTATGCTGATCGGGAAATAAGAATGTCATCATTATTTTGCTTTTGAGGACATGAGCTAATGTTGCAAACTTGGGCTCCCTAGCCTTTGTCGTATTGTGTTTGTCATTTTCTACCATGCCACTACTGCCTGCGTTGTTGACGTTTGTGCCTTGCGCTCCGTATTCGGGCGGTCCATAGACTTGGCCCGCTCTCCTTCGGGGAGAGGTTGGAATGCCTCATGCCAAACCGTCTCTTTATCTCCCAGAGAGATAATTTGGATAGCGATGTGGCTAGTCTGCTCCTTCATTGCGATGGAGGTCAGGGTAAGCATTCGGGTAGCCTCAGGGCTGAATCTACTCTCATTCGCGGGAGGGATAAGAAGACCTTTGGCTCATCCCGTCCCTTTGTTCCCCGCATGAGGTAGGTTGTTTAGGTAGTCTGTATCTGGACCCGCTCTCACCCATTGACACCGCAAGAAAGGGTAAGTTAGGGTCAGGTTGGCGCTGATCCCATACTTCGTCGCAGCGGGGGTCGGGGTAAGTTATTCGGGTAGCCGCGAGTTTGATTCCGCTCTCCACTGTGGGAGGGATAAGGTAATCTTTACGTCTACTTTTCCCGATTGTATCCTGCAGGGAGGTAAGTCGTTCGGGCAGTCTGTTGTTGAACCCGCTCCCGCCAGTTGACACTTACGAGGAAGGTAAAGCTTTTCTTCGAGTAGCTGAGGACTGACGCGCACTTCGTCGCGGGAGGAATAAGGCAACCTTTACCTTTCCCTCTGGTGCCCGCGGGGAGGTAATTCGGACAAGGATGTGGCTGGTCCGCTCATTTGCCGAGATGGAGGTCGGGGTAAGTTATTAGGGCTATCGGGGGGCTGGTCCCACTCTTTCGGACGCGGAGGTTGAACCACCTGTCAAGATAAGTCAAAATAGTGTGAATAGTCGAATAATGGCCTTTGAGTGATCTGTATATTATATAGGAACTTTACAAGAGAACTATACATGGGAAGAAACTAATTGCTGAGTGATTCTAGCATTCTAGCCTTATATGTGAAAACTATATATTCTGTCAATATGCTAACTGTACAAGTCTAAGCAAAGAATATAATGAAAAAAGATTGATTATGGAAGCTGTCCATTGATAGCCCCCTCAAATTGATGCTGGTTGATCAACAAGCATCAATTTACTACTTAAGAAGCAATGTCAATGGCAAGTGAGAGCTTTGGTGAAGATATCAGCAATTTGTAGTTCAGTGGAAACATGTGGAAGAGTGATAACACGAGCTTCAAATGCTTCACGGATAGAGTGACAGTCGACTTCAATATGCTTGCACTCATAATAGATAGGATTGGTCGTGATCTGAATAACACTTGTATTATCAACATGTAGAGGTGTAGGATTAGTCTCAGAAAAATCTAGCTCAACAAGCAAACCTCAAAACCAAATAATTTCAGAACAAGCAAGCGACATTGCTTGATACTCAGATTCTGTAGATGACTTAGAGACTTTGTCTTACTTCTTACTCTTCCAAGAGATCAATGCATCACCTAAGAACACATCCCAACCAGTGATGGATTGACATGTATCAGCACAATCGGCCTAATCAGCGTCGCTATAAGCAGTAAGGTGAGGAGAATTGCTTGCAGGAGAGAATAAGCCACGGACAGAAGTGTCTTGAACATAGCGTATGATCCTACGAACATCAGCCAAATGAAGATGATGAGGGTTCTGAAGAAACTAATTGAGTTGCTATATTGCAAAAGAAATGTTCGGTTTAGTAATGGTGAGGTAGACAAGACTACCCACCAACTTTCGGTATAAACTGGGATCAGCAAGTAAATCACCCTCCTCTTTACGAAGCTTAACATTCAATTCCATGTAAGTATCAACAGAGGCGGCCTACTGTAGGCCACCTCTGTTGATTGAGTGAAATACCAGATGGACTACGATGCACCTCAAGACCGAGAAAATATGTGAGAGACCCAAGATCTTTCATATAAAAGGACTCAGAGAAATGAGTCTTAAGTTGGCCAAGTAAAACATAATCGGAACCAGTAATCACAATATCATGAACACAAACCAAAAGAACAAAAATTCCCATGTCTAATTTTAGAAGAAACAAGGAAGTGTCATACTTGCTTTGCTTGAATGAGAATTGTAATAAATTGGTTTGAAATTTATCAAACCAAGCCTTCAGAGCTTGTTTGAGACCATAAAGGGAGCAGAGAAGCTTACACACATGCGAAGTCGAATAAGAAAACAATCCTTGGGTTGGCTTCATATAAATACACTCTTTAAGATCCTCGTGAAGAAAATCATTCTTGACATCCATCTGATGTAATGGCTAATCATTGGAAGCAGCATGAGCTAGAATCGTACGAACAATAGTCATCCTAGCCACGGGAGCAAAGGTCTCTTCATAATTGACACTATATTCCTGATTATTCCCAAGTGCAACAAGCCGAGTTTTGTAACGATCCAAATTTCCATCAGATCGAACCTTAACTGACTAAACCCATTTGCAACCCAGAGGAACAATTGTTGGAGAACATGGCTCAATGTCCCAGGTGTGATTGGCCTCTAAAGCGACAATTTCTTCCTGCATATCTTGTGGCCAACAGTCATGCTTGGCAGCTTGTGAGTAGGATGTGGGAATATCAAAATTGGACAATGCAGCAGTAAGAGCTGAAATAGAATTGCCAGAACTGGAAGAACTAAACCCATACCTATCCGGAGGTACCGATACTCGAGGAGAGTGACGTACTAAAGGCGTTGGAGGTACTATAACTGACTGGTTCTGGAGCATGGTAGGATCAGATATCGGGTGAGCCACCGGGAGAGACTGTGGGCGGGAGCGTCTCGTATACACAATACCTGGTTTAAAGCGAGAGCTGATTGGATGAAAATCAGAGAACTGCTGCTCAAAGGAGGGGAGTACCACAGTAGAAGGAGAGGGCACAGAAGACACAGGAAAGAAATGTTGATTTTCAAAGAAAATAACATTCCTAGAAATGCGTGTGCGATGTAATGTAGGATCATAGCAAACAAATCCTTTTTGACACATTATATCCCAAGAATGCACATCTAACAATTGAGTAGATAATTTATGTCGCTCATGAGGAGGTAAATGAATAAAACATACACAACCAAAAATACGGAGATTATCATAACTAGGTTGCTTAGCAAATAAGCAGAATTAGGGAGACTCCATGTGTAAGACTTGGAAAGGTAAACGACTAATCAAGTGAGTAGCAGTTTTTAGAGCCTCGACCCAGAACATGGATGGAACAGAGATTTCTAACAAGAGTACGTACCACATCAAGAAGACGATTTTTGCGTTCCGCTACTCCATTCTGTTGAAGAGTAGCAGGACATGGACGTTGATGAATAATACCTTTAAAAGCCAAGAATGCTTGAAACTCCGTAGACAAATATTCACCACCAGAATCTGTGCGTAATGTCTTAATAGTTGCAGAAAATTCATTTGCAACATACGCTAAAAACTCAGTGAAAGTACGAAAAACCTAAGATTTAGAGCGAAGAAAATAGACTCTAGTAAATCTGCTATGATCATCAATGAAAGTCGCATAATATTTAAATTTGTCATGTGAACTAACTGAGGAAGGTCCCCAAACATCATTATGGATAAGATCAAAGCAGTGAGAAGCTCTACTAGCATGCAAAGGAAAGGGAAGAACTCTGCTTTTACTAAGTTTGCAAGAATCACATTCAAGAGATAAAGAAGAACGTTCTTTATTACCAAGAAAACCAGAGTGTAATACATGAGATAAGATTTGAGTATTGAAATGGCCTAAACGATGATGCTACATTATACTCAAATCAGGAACATTATTGCAAGCAAAAGACTTAGGAGTGGTTTGGATTCAGAGATGGGTTGAGATGGTTTGTGAATAGTAGAATAAAAATTGAATTATTTATTATATTTTGTGTGGTAATTTGGGAAAGTTGTTTTGGAATTTGAAAAAGTTAAATTGTTCATTATATTTTGTGTGGGAATTTGAAAAAGTTGTAATGATGAGATGAGTTGAGGTGAGTTGAGGTGAGGTGGGTTTTGAATGCAAACGAGGCCTTAATAGAAGAAATTGAAAAAAGTGCTGGAACAGGTAAAAATAGTGAAAACAAGCGCCCCATTTTAGGTCCCTTTGCGATAGGCTCTCTCGTTACTTGGTCCTGCATAGCACAATCATCACCAGAAAAATTAACAGCATAATTTTTATCAACTAATTGATCAACAGAAATAAGATTCGTGGAAAGCTGAATAGCAAGAAACACATCAATAAATTTAGAAGAGGCATCTCCGATAGCAGCTATGGGCAAAGAACTGCCATTGGCAGTCTGAATGGCAGATTGACCAGCATAGGGCCAAACATGACACAAAGCGGTGGGAGTATTTGTCATGTGATTAGAAGCCCCCGAGTCTACGTACCAGAGTTTAGTAGAAATTTTACCTGGAAACCCCATTTCAGATAATGCCGAAATTAGCATCTGTTGCACCATTTCTGGTGTGCAGTAATTTGCAGCAGGAGGTGCAAGATCAGAGGAAGCACCTGAGGAAGAGCCATGTGCTACAAAAGTTGTTGTGGGAGGAAGAATAACAGAAGTCTGAAGTGTTTGGGCCTGACGATTCTGGGGGCGAATACATTCTTTGATAATGTGACCCTTCTTCTTGCAATAAGAACAATATTTCTTAGGACAATTGGCAGCAATATGTCCATATTCCTTACAGTAGAAACATTGCAAATTTTTAGAATTCATAGGTGATCCTCGTCCTTGGGCAGCATAAACCACAATTGTCGTCCCGAAACTGCCATGAGATTGCTCCAGAAGAGCTCGAGTACTGAGACGTTCTTCGCGAAGTAACTCACCCAAACAAATATCAAGAGAAGGAACAGGAGATCTGGTCAGTAGAGAGGTGCCAGCACATATTCTGGGCGTAGTTTCATTAGAAACTGATCACGCCAGCTAGTCTCGTGAAAAGTCTTAATAGTCGAAAGAGTGGCAACATGAACATCTGTTGTAACCAAATCAGTATATTCATGCCAAAGAGTCAAAAATGCTGAGTAGTAGTCTTAGATGGAAAGATTACCATGTTGAAACATGGCAATCACATGTTCTAACTGAAAGCGACGGACATCATTATCTTGATGATAAACCTTCTTCAAGTAATTCCACATGGATTGAGTGGAGCGATGAGCCTGCAAGTTGGTGACAATATGCGGCTCCACTGAACCAAGAAGCCAAGACATGATCCGAGCATCAAATACAGCCCATGAAGGAAAAGCCCCAAAATCCTTGGATTTGTCAGTATTGGATGTTTGTGCGACATCCGTGCCAGCAATATGACCCCAAAGATATTTTCCCTTGAGAAAAAGTTCAAACTGATATGCCCAAGTAGAGTAATTTGTGCCTGTAAACTTGACACAGGTGCAGAGTCCATCACAAATAAATGAATCCAAGACAAAGCAAAACATAAACAACAACGGAAATCAACCGAGACCAAAAACTAAACTGGAAGTTTTGGAAGTCACGATAAAATCAACAAAGAAGCCGAAAGCCACAAAATATACTGACCAAGCCGAGAAAAAAATTCCACGTGAGGGTTGCTGCACCCAGACCAAGTCGAGAAGCCCACGGGAAGCTGTTGCGACAACTACAAGAAAACCAAACATGCCGAAACTCACCAGAGTTGCGACGACAACTACGAACACATAGAGACGCTGGAAGCACCACTAGAGTGCTGCTCCGACAGTCACCCAACCACCGAAATTGCCGAAAGACCTAGAGAAGGCTGTGTCGACAGCCACCCAACGACAAAAGTTGCCGAAACCACCAGACCCGAAATGGGATTGCCGAAAGTCTAAAAAAAAATTGAAGACAACAAAACTAGGAGATGACTCTTGATACCAAGTCAAGATAAGTCAAAATATTGTGTGAATATCTGAATAATGGCCTTTGAGTGATCTGTATATTATATAGGAACTTTGCAAGAGAAATATACATGGGAAGAAACTAATTGCCGAGTGATTCTAGCATTCTAGCCTTATATGGAAACTATATATTCTGTCAATATGCTAACTATACAAGCCTAAGTAAAGAATATAAGGAAAGAAGAATATAAGGAAAGAAGATTGATTATGGACAGCAAAGCTGTCCATTGACACCACCTATTCACCTATCATCCTTCGTGGGGAGGTAAGTTGTTCGGGCAGTTTGGGACTAGACCTGCTGCCGCCAGTTGACATCACAGGAAAGGGTAGGTTTGGGTCAGACTGGTGTTGATCCCACACTTCATTGCAATGGAGGTCGAGATAATTCAGTCGAGGAGTTGTGGGGCTTATCCCACTCTCTGCTGCGGGAAGGACAATGCAACCTTTAGGCCTACCTTTCCCTATGGTATACCGCAGGGAGGTAAGTCGTTCGGGTAGTTTGTTATTGGACCCGCTTCCGCCTGTTGACTCTTAAGGAGAAAGGTAAGTCTTTATTTTCGAGTGGCAGACTGGTGCTGATCCCACACTTCATTGCAATGGAGGTCGAGATAATTCAGTCGAGGAGTTGTGGGGCTTATCCCACTCTCTGCTGCGGGAAGGACAATGCAACCTTTAGGCCTACCTTTCCCTATGGTATACCGCAGGGAGGTAAGTCGTTCGGGTAGTTTGTTATTGGACCCGCTTCCGCCTGTTGACTCTTAAGGAGAAAGGTAAGTCTTTATTTTCGAGTGGCCAAAGGCCGACCATCACTCCTGCAAGAGGGGTAGAGTAGTCTTAGGCATTATATTCGCCCTTTTCGCCTCGTGGGGAGGTAAGTTGTTGATGGAGACTTTGTTAATTTGCAGTTGTAGATCACGTTGATGGAGTTGACTTTGGCGATTGAGACTAAGTTGATTTTGTTGGTGGACAATTCGTTGGGGTTACGTTATGTTCCTAAAATTTGCCCTTAATTTGCCATTGAAATACAACAATTCTTTTATTAGGGCCTGTAACATGTGCATGGAAATATATTAATTTACGATAATGAATTAGCTTAGCAAAAGCATTTTCGTAGATGTTCGATGTTCCAGGGATGTGGCAGCTCGTTTCCTCGAGAGTCTCGAAGACGATACGAGCCCGAGCGGTTTGTGGCTATGACTACATAGGGGGCCTCCCATCGGGGCCTAGCTTTCCTTCGTTCTTTGTTATGTTCCTATCTCTTTGAGTACGAAATCCCCGACCTTGAATGTTCTCGGACGCACGTGCCTGTTGAAGCATCTCTCAGCCCTTCTTTTGTTGGTCGCGGTTCTTATTTTGGCTTCTAGTTTGACTTCTTCCAATAAATCCAGTTGTTCCTCTAGCCTCCTATCATTGGATTCATGCTTGAAGTGCTGAACTTTGTAGGTAGGGATTCTGATCTTTATTGGCGGTATTGCCTTGTGGCCATATGTGAGGGTAAAAGGAGTTTCCCCAGTCTGCGTTTTCACTATGACATGGTAGGCCCACAAGACGGTTGGGAGTTCTTCTGCCCACGCCCCCTTTCTGTTGTCAAGCCACTTTTTGAGCATTCCTGTCAGTGTTTTGTTAGTCGCCTTAACTTGCCTGTTAGACCAGGGGTGTCCTGGAGATGAGTAACGGAACTCGATCCCCAGTTCCTGGCACCAATTGCAGTAGTAATCGGAATCGAATTGCTTCTTGTTATCCGATATGATAGTACGAGAGATGCCAAACCTACAAACTACCGCCCTCCATAGCAACCGCGTGATGTTGTTCGCCGTGATGGTTGTTAAGGCCTCGGCCTTGACCCACTTGGTGAAGTAGTCTGCAGCTACCACCACAAACTTTACTCCTCCTTTGTTAGGGGGAAGTGGGTCTACCAAGTCAATTCTCCACTAGGCGAAAGGTCAAGCCAATGTGAATGACGTCAATTCTTTTGGTGCGCAATGGGGCACCCTGGCGAATTCTTGGAACTTCCGACATTTTCGTGCATATTCCTTGGTGTCACGCAGGGCCTCAGGCAAGTAATACCCCACCCTCATTACCTTCTCGGCCAGCATCTTTCTCCCTGAGTGATTCCCACAAATCTCCTCGTGTATTTCTACCAACACATATTGCGCTTCTTTCGAGGAGATGCACCTCAAGAGAGGTGCCGAATGGCCCCTTCGATACAGAATTCCCTCGATTAAAGTGTAGCGCATTGGTCTATTTCTAATCTTCCTAGCATCTTATCTGTCCTCTAGCAACTCATTGGTTTCCAAATGCCTGAGTATGTCCTCGGCCCATGCTAGGGCTCCGGGCAGTACTTCCATTACCTCAATCCCTACAACGGGTACTTCCACGGTTCGGATCACTGTCTGCTCTGACAGGTGGGAGTTTTCCTGTCTGGACGCTACGCGTGGCAGATTATCCGCTTTCTGATTTTATACCCTCGGCACTTGCTAGATATGAAAATACTTAAAATGGGGACGCTTAACCTCTACTAGTGCCAAGTATTTTTTCTACTTTTCGCTTCTTACAGCAAACTCTCCACGCACTTGATTGACCACTACCTGAGAATCAGCCCGTATTTCGATTTCGATGGCACCTAGAGACCTAGTTACCATTAGCCTTGAAAGCAGCACTTTATACTCTGCCTCATTGTTCATCGTTTTGAACATCAGTTTGATGGCGTAATTGTACTCATTTCCATCGGATGTAATGATATGCACTCCCACTCCCCCTTCAGCCCCGCAAGATGAGCCATCAACAAATACTTGCCAGGGCTTCACGGGAGGTGCATCATCGTTCTCTGCTGGGAAACCAGTAAACTCAGCAACGAAGTCTGCTAGTACTTGTCCTTTGATGGTGTTCCGTGGTGCATAATCGATGTCGAATTTGCTCAACTCCACTACCCAGTTCATGAGCTGGCCTGAGGCGTCTGGTTGTTGTAGCACATTTTTTAGGGGGGTTTCTGTGAGGACCCTTATTGGGTGAGCTTGAAATTATGAGCACAGCTTGCGTGTAGTTACTACCAGCGCAAAAGTCAGTTGTTCTATGCGGGGGTACCTAGCTTCAGCCCCCCGATATGCCCGGCTGGTGTAGTAGACTGACCGCTGGACCCCATTCTCCTCTCGCACTAACGCTAAGGAGGCGACCTGAGTGGAGACCGCCAGGTACAGGGTCAGTGTTTCCCCACATCGGGGTTGGCTGAGGAGCGATGGGCTCATGAGGTACTTCTTGAGGGTTTCGAACGCCAGGTCGCACTCGCCATGCCTGTGCTTTCCGCAGGACTTTGAAGAAAGGTAGGCATTTGTCAGTGGATCTGAACACGAACCTGTTGAGAGCGGCCACTTGTCCAGCTAGCCTTTGTACCTCGTTTATGTTTCGGGGTAGGGCCATGTTGAGAATGGCCTCCACCTTCTCGGGGTTGGCTTTGATTCCACGTTCGAACACCATGAATCTTAAGAACTTTTATGATCCAACACCAAAAGCACATTTTGCATACGATTGACCAGCCACTGGTAGGTGGCACCCGTGTTCTTAAGCCCACAAGGCATCGTCGTGTAACAATATAAGCATCGGTTAGTGATGAACGAAGTTCTCTCTTCGCCTTCGGGGTTCATACGGATTTGGTTATTCTCGGAGTAGACATCCATAAAGCGTAGCATACGGTGATCCATAGTGGAGTCGACAATCAGCTTTCGGACAAGCTTTGTTGAGGTCGGTGAAGTCTACGCACATTCTCCATTTGCCGTTTGGTTTCTTTACGAGCACCACGTTGGACGACCATTCCGGGTAGTGGGCTTCTCGAATGAATCCATCACTCAGCAGGCGGTCCACCTCCTCGGCTATGGCGACGTTCTTTTCTGCATTGACGCTTCTGCCTCACTTTTTTTGGCCTTTAGGTCTACACTAAGGTTGTGTTGTATGACTTCGGGCGCTATTCTGGGCATATCCTCGTGCTACAGACAAATACGTCCTAGGGCTTGACTAGAAGTTGCTGCAGGCTTCAGACGTCATTTCGCTGCTAATCCTTACAGGATGACTTCCAATGGCTCGATTGGTTTCACTTTCCTGAGTATTTGCTCATCTTGGACCTCGCTTTCGACTTCCGTGCAGTCAGGCGGTGGCTGCAAGGTGCAGTCACCCATCGCAAGACACACCTCACTTACCACGCCATTCTTGGGCATCTCTACACAGTTGTGTGCCCATCTTTCTTCCTTTGCGCCCTCTTCAATCCTAAGAACTTGGTTCTTTTACTGGTCAACTTCATTGTCACCGGTAACATTGGTGAGCTTCCGAAGTGTCTGGAATGGGTTGCCTCAGGCATATGAAGTACACGTTAAATCTAAAAAAGGATCCCACAGACGGTGCCATGGTTAACGTCATGTTTTGCACGCCTTTGGGCCAGGTTCTGACAACTCAGGTCTTCAGAAATGGCCTTGCAAAATATATGGGGGAAGACAACTAGGAGAGGGCGGTCTTGGAGCCGGGAAGTCTCCGATGTCAAAGTTAGTAAATTTTCTTGGAAGTTTGTAAATAAGTGAAAGAGTCTAGGGATCAAAGAACTTTTTTGGTACCTGGGGCTTACTACTTATACTATGGGTTTGGGGAGGTGCAGATCGTGTTTGTCTACATGGAGTTCTTGCCCTCCTACTATTCCTACTATCAGAGTTTTTTAATGCGGCGTGGTTCTGCGACGGCACCATCAATGTTGCGTGTAGCTCGGTAGTGGTGTTATTAATGCAGTGTGGTTTTTAGGCCTTGCTTTTATCTCTTCTGAGTCGTAGATGTTTCCATGTCAGCGGATCGAGGGTTCTCCGCATTCCCTGCTGCGTTCCATACAAGTCCCCAGGTAGCGGCCGAGTGATGTCAGGTTGATCTTGTCCTGTCAGTCACTTGCCCCTTTTTCTGGTTGACACTTTGTTTTAAGCATGGTCCCAACAACCTTGAGGCCGGGTATTGGGCTAAGGCCCAATGGGCTTTGTGAAGTGGGGAAAATCCCCTTACAATGAGCATAGGTCTAAAATTACAATTCCAACAATAAAAATATAAGCATATTGAGAAATATCAATATTACAACTTAACAATAATAAAATTTTAATTTTGAAATAAAATCTACACGGGTCAAAACGGGTTGATTATGTGTTAAGCGGGTTGACCCGTTATTGACCCATTAATAAATAGTGTCTTAATGGGTCAACCCGTTTTGATCCGAACCCGTTAACATCAAACTCAAACCCGCTAATTTCGTATTGTGTTCGTGTTGGGTTCACGGGTCGTGTCACATATTGCCACCCCTAAATAGAAGTTAGGTAGTTTGAGGTGATCTCAGATCACTTCACTAACCAAACATAATTTTAAATTAAAAGGTTGTGCTTTGTATGCATTACATTATAAATTGATCAGCTAAACTTTAATTTTTCAAAAACTAACAATGAATCAAGGGTCAGCATGGTAAAAGATAATGATATGTCATTAAGTTAAACTACCACCTCTACATTATTCATATTAATGTACTACGTTTTGAAAGGGGGTGAATCATTGGAATTGGAGGCTCAGCTCTGCAAATCCGTTGTTAGCCTGTTATGTCTGACATGAGTTCGAAAGGGGGTTGGACTGAAATGTTGGTTGGAAATTGAGTTTCATATAGTGATATGCTTCATAGAATTTGCGGTACTACCTATATATTCTGCTCACTGCAGTATCTGATTTGTTTCTCCTTCCCATTTAAATGAGGCTAACATGACATGGACTGACATTTTCCATAAATCATTTCTTGCATTACAGATGCTGGAGCACTACTTACTTTTGGTTGGGGACTGTATGGACAGGTAAGTTCTCCTGGACAAGTGAATTCCTTTTGTTGAATGATTTTTTGCCTCTTGCCTTATTGATCTTTTCCAGAAAAATTTGCTGATTTCTAGTTCAACCTGGTCAACCAACAAAGGTCCTCTAGTTATGTGGTACACCGACTCCGATCTGCCTGCTAATCTTTGTTTGATCTATGACCTTTAAAACTGATATTTGCGGAAGAGTCATTATTCAGAAATTCTCTCTCTCTCTCTCTCTCTTGAATGTAAGAGGTGATTGATTAAAAACCAACAGAACTTATCAGTATGTATCCTAATAAAAAAATATAAACAAGTACTTATCTTTATTTTTATAAGCAAGGCTTCTTTATTTAAAAGCACAAAAGCGTTATCCAAATACACAGGTATTTATCAGTATCTCTCGGTTACATTTTCTCCAGTAGGTTTGTCTAAATGTCTTTAGGTTTGTTACCACTAAGTATCATGTCATGAGCATTTGTGTCTGATCCTCTCTGATATAGTCAGTTTGAAATTTTATCTATTTCTTCAGTTTTGTGACCCACGCATGGTATACTTCCCACTTTGTATACTGTCAATGTACCTAACTGCAGCAAGTTCATTTGAAGCATTCTGTTTGCATCACTTCAGCCATGGAATGTTCTCTTCCAGCTGCCAATATTAGATTTTATATTTTTGGCAACCTTAGTTCCTTTGTTGTCAGTTGATATGAAGAACTATGAACTCGATTAAATCCTGTCAACTGCTTTGACTGATATATGGTATCATTCATTTAATGTTTCTGCACAATTGATTTCTTGACCACGAAACATGGTGGATTTTGTCTTCAAAATCATGCAATCAAATACCCTAAGTATATGCTCTTCTACTTCAGCTGGCATGTTTAACATGTAATTATCCTGGAAACTAGTGGAGTCCCAACTTTCTGATGTTTCTCTAGATCAACATGTAGGTAAAGTGGAATTTGGAGAAAAAGCACTATATTTTTTCAAGATGAGGTTCACTTAGAAGGGGATAATCTACAATATTCCTTTTCAATATTGTTCTCTTTTTAACTCTCATTGTTGCTGCATCTCTTTTCTTTTTTTTTTTCTTTATTATTATTATTATTATTATTATTATTAACTTTGTTAAAGGAGTAAAGCTGTTTGCTTTGTCATGTGTTCTTGTCAAAGTGTGGTCAAGGTGGTACAGATGATGAGTTAAGCCCAGCTTGTGTGTCTTCCTTACTTGGTATCCGGATAGAGGGTGTTGCTGCGGGATTGTGGCACACTGTCTGCATATCTGCCGATGGTGATGTATATTCATTTGGTGGGAATCAGTTTGGGCAGTTGGGAACGGGTGCTGATCAAGCCGAGGTATATACATCTATTCTTTGGTCTTTGTTAGAATGGAAATACAATGATAATCTCATCATATCACACAGTTTAGCTACCGGTACCATGTGATATGTTGGTACTGTGATGGCATAGATTCTAGCTTGGTAATCTATTCAATGGTCCAACCAGGTGGTACTGATTCATGCTCACGCCTTTTATCCATTGAAAATATATATATATATAGGCTTACTAATACCTTCATCAGATAAATCTGTGTTTTTTATATTACCTTTGTTACTGTTAGGAAATTAATTAAATAATTAAATTTACCACTTCACAAGAAGTTTATCTTCTAGAATAATCAATGATTTAACATGATATCACAGCATTTGTTCTGAATTCAAATATTCGCTTAACTCTTTAGTCTCCATTTCCATTAAATATTTCACATGTCAAATCCACTTATAGAAAGGGAGTCTGGCCCAAATATGAATGGAATTTTTGCAATTAACTATATTATTTGAGTTTTCAAACCAGACTCTGCCAAGGCTACTGGATGCTCCAAGCTTGGAAAATATGCATGCAAAATTTGTATCATGTGGGGCTCGTCACAGTGCCATAATCACAGGTACACCACCATGGACTTCTGGAGCCCTCCATTATTCCTTTTTGCTAAGTGCTAACTGAGAACCACGCCCTTCAGCCCATGAGATGTTATGAATCCAATTTTGAAAGCAGAAAAAAAAGGATAACTGAAAAAAGGGGAAGGAGCTTTTGGTGTGCTCGTTCGACACATCAGTACCAAATCAACGTGTGGAAGTTCAATGAAACTTGCACGAACATTTCTGTTATGCTTTTCATTTGTTTGCTGATGAACTGATGTCTCTATTTTATCTGGATATTTGTTAAAGACTATTCAACATTTTGGTCAGCCACGAAATTAAGCATATATGTTTAATTGGTCTGAACTAGAAGTTTGAATGGGCTTGTCAAGTGCAAGTTCAAAGTGATTAATAGTCTTTGGTAAAATTCAGATACTTAGAATGTCTTAGTAAAGGGATACCGAGTCAACAGAACGCCAAATGAATACAAGTCAATATGCATAGACTTTGAAAAACTATTCTGAAAAAGGCTTTTGGGGGAGAGGGGCTGGGGGGTTTGTCGGAGCTATCAAAAAATAACTTGTGCTCCTTGGTCTTGTGTGACAGAATTTATCATGTGTGAGAGATTATCAAATTTGTATGAATTGATGGTAAAAATTTCTTCGTTACTGATATACCTGTTGACTTGCTGTATTTGTTTCTTGAAGAGGATAGGAAAGTTTTCTGCTGGGGATGGAACAAATATGGCCAGGTAATAACGTTCGACCAATTGATCAAGACACCATTACCAGGGCACTTTACTACATTGACATAAGGTTTTACTAATTTAGAGTCAAATGTTTGCATGTGACAGCTTGGTTTGGGAGATGTGATCGACCGCAACATTCCTTCTCAAGTCATAATTGATGGCTGTATACCTGAAAATGTTTATTGTGGCTGGTGGCATACCCTTCTTCTCGCTGAATCTCCCACTTGAATTCCTCCCTTGCTAGAGGTCTTGGGCACAATTTTGTAGGTAGCATTTATTTAGATTGTTAACTTACTGAGTACTATGTATATGTACATACAATAGCTTGTATACTTATACATCTATGCATGTACTCATTCTTTCATGACTAACATGTTCGTCATTGCTGGCCCCTATCTTAAACGCCATTGCAAGAAGGAAGCTTCGATTCCCAGATGTATAGCTTTGTCAGCACAATTGTGTATATCTCTTTGCATTCAATTTGAACTCTGATGTAATTGTGGGTGTAGAGGAAAAAACACAAAACTTTTTTTTATATAAAATAAGATCCCTGCCTTTGTAATTGAAATGTAACTAGGTGTGTTTTCGGGTTTCTTCAATTATATCTTTCTCTTATCTTTTTGGGTGTAGAGGGCAAATTTCTTAACTGCGACCTTAATTCCTAGTAGTTAACTATGCTATGACAGAGTCAAGAGAGCGCAAAGCTGTGGCTTTGTGGGCAGTAGGCATTGTTTTGAATATGAGAGAGGGTCTATATATAAACCTTGTATTTGTAGTCGTGTTTTTGTTAATTTAGTGAGGAGGAAGGCTCTCTCGATTGCTGCCCTGAGAAGTGAGAACATAGATAAAAGTTAGTCGAATCACGTTGACTACATGTCTATTGCTTTTCACTCGTCACTTTATTTTCAAACCATTCAATGCTTGCGTGAAACATTTAAACCCAACATATTTTATCATACAAGTTTATCAAATGATAAGATGCTGAACCCACCAATAACATTTCATGACTGAGTTTCACTCTCTCCAACAAGATATGTTTCCTGATTCCTGAGCTGCCAGATTGAAATTGTATGCAAGGGCTTGGCTATTGGCTTCTTGCGAGAAAGAAGTTCTCGGAACACACATTTCATTGTTGGGCGAGACTTTGGTTTGGTGCGTAGGCATGCAAACGCTATCATAGCAACAAGGAAAATATCATGTGCAACCAGATGATTGAAAGGTGGTGGACGATGATCTAATAGTTCATTTAGCATGACGTCTTGAGAATGTGATGATGATAATGAATTCAGAAATTCTCCTGGATGTTTTCCCATTAATATTTCTAGAACAACCATTCCAAAGCTATAAACATCGCATTTTTCAGTAACTATCATGGTATAGGCCAACTCTGCAATAAAAGAAAAAAAAAAAACTATACAAATGGTTAAAATGTAAATTTTTTTCTTTCATTTCTTCTTGTACATTTTTCTTTATGAAGAGTTAAAAAGGTTGGTCAAAATAATAAACATAGTAATCCAACTAGCATTAGCATTTGATTAATGAGAAATGATAGTTGTAGTAGTGAGCGTGTAAGCGTTGTGCAATTACTTGAAAATAAATAAATAAATGCGGGACTCGTATGAACAAAAATTAATATTTTAATAATGGACTTTATTTTTTTTTCAAAACGACTGCATGGCACTTGCACACTCTACGACTGTACGTAGTATTACTCTTGATTAAAAAAGAGAAATTCTATTTACAGTCCTCACTTGGAGACTGTATATGCAGGCCCTTTATTAAATGAGAAAAAGCATCATTTTAAGAGGGATATTTTTGTAATTTAAAAAATTAAAAAAAAAATTTGGCTTGCATTGTAGTCCCCAAAATTTGGGGATTGTATGTAGCATTGCTCATTAAAAAAACTAGCATTAGTATTTGTCAAACCATTTGTCTCCCATGGCTCGTTCCATCCTCTTAAAAGAACAATCAGAAGCAAGAAAAAAAAAACAAAGATAAATAAAGTCAAGAAAAGAACAAATCACCTGGGGCAACATAGCCATAAGTGCCAATGATTAATGTTTCATTGGAAGAATCAGAATCGAGGAGTTTAGCAGTGCCGAAGTCAGAGACAAAAGCCTCCAATTTAGAACTCAACAGGATATTATTGCTCGATATATCTTGATGAACAATTACCGGAATGCATTCATGATGCATATAAAATAAAGCATCTGCTATGCCTTTGATGATGTTTATCCTCTTGCGCCAATCCAGTTGCACAGCTTCAACATGGGTGTTTAGGACCCAAAAAAGGCTTCCCTTTTCCATGTACTCATAAATCAAAAACATGCAGCGTTTATGCAAGCAGAATCCGTGAAGCTTTATAATGTTTCGATGTCGAATCTTTGTTAACACCTTTACCTCATTCCTGAAACTCGTATCAAAATTGGGATTCTCTGCCTCTAGACGATGAAGCTTCTTCAAGGCAACCACTTTGCCATTAGGTAGTTCTGCTCTGTAAACACTACCATAACCACCGGTTCCGATACAATGTTTAATGTCAAAGTCCTCGGTTGCTCTAATGACGTCTTCATATGCAATATGGCCGTCGTAATTCCATATTGAGAACAAATCTCCATTCTTTGCTTTTGTTGACTCGGGTAGAGTTTTCTTAACTACACATTGTAACAAGAGAAAGCACCAAAGAACAAAGAATCCAATAAACATGGCGATGGGAACCACAATTTTTACTGTGCGTCCGACCGAATTGTTCCTAGCTGGAGGGCAAGGAGGGAAACCCATTGATTGGCCGCATAAATCCTCATTGCCAATTAATGTGTCTGGTGTATGATACCGATCATAATACCAACCATAGTCAACTGGAATTTGACCCTTCAAAGAATTGTATGACAAGTTGACTTCTTTTATAAAACTGAAATGAGGAGGAATGCTACCGGTAAGTTTATTGAAGCTGAAATCCAAGATTGATAAGTAGCTTGCACGCCCAAGTTCAACAGATATCTCGCCACTGAGAAAATTATGACTAAGGTCAATGCTATGTAGCCAATAAAGGTCAATGATATGATGGGGAATGCTTCCATCTAAATAGTTGCGGCTCAATGACAACTCTGTCAAGGCATAGCAATCACCTAGACTGGTGGGGATTGGACCAGTAAGATTGTTAGAGGCGAGATGCAGACTTTTCAAAGACTTCAAGTTTCCTATTTCCATGGGGATGGAACCATTAATTTGGTTCCAACTGAGTGACAAATAACTCAAATTAGTTAAACAGCCTATAGACGAAGGGATTTGACCAGTAAAGAGATTATTCTCGAGGGACAAGGAAACCAAGTTCTTTAGATTGCCAATAGATGAAGGAGGTATTTCACCTATAAGATTATTGAAGCCCAGATGGAGGTGGGTGAGTTTTGATAGGGTACCTATTTCAAATGGGATGCTCCCCTGAAGTTTGTTTCCAACAAGATCAAGACGGACTAGATTTGGGAAGGAAGAGAAGTTGAGTTTCAACTTACCTCCTAAAGAGGCGTAAGTTCTGTGAATCGCTATGACACTTCCACGTGCATTGCAGTCAATACCGTCCCACTGGCAATGATCTGAGTTATTGCCAGTTTGATTACTCAACCACCACCCAGTATGAAGCAGAGCATTCATTTCAAGTAGTAGAGCAGCAGATGATTCAGATGTTGCCACTAACTCAACTGCATGATATTTTTCAAAGAACAAGGTACAGGTAGCCCATGCTACTACCGCAATGAAAGTGGAAATTGAGGGTGCCATGAATACAGGCGTATGATTGACAAGGGCTAATTGTTATGTGTACAACTCCGGGCACTTAAATAAGAAGAGATGCAGATAGAGGGCTAATTGTTTAGACTTTTTTTTTTTTTTTTTAACGTGACTCGTACCCTTCAATAAGAGGAACCTTTAATTTACAAATTTTCTTCCATTCTTTTGTGACGTTGAATGAAGACCAACGTGACTCGTGCAGTCATCGTCTTCTCGAGTCTAACTGCAAAATTTCCTTGCAAATTACCTTTTGACAATGAGCAATATCCCCCGTCAATTAAAAAAAAACAGAGAATTAATGAGCAGAGTGTCCAGTCATCGTTTTCTAACCAATAAATTATGGCTCCAATGACATTAGCTCGTTTGTTTTTACAAGTGAGATGAAGTAAATTAAAATTAAAATTAAAAATTAAATAAATTATTATTAAAATAAATTATTTTAATATTATTTTTATTTTTAAATTTAAAAAATTTAAATTATTTATTTTATTTTATATGAAAATTTAAAAAATTGTAATAATTAGATAAGATGAGATGAATTGAAAAGAATTGTGAAAACAAACAGCATTGATATTAGCCATAATTGTTTGCTAATTATTTATTTTTTGTTTATTATTTTAAAATCACGTGTTAAATTACGCTTCGATTCATTATTATTATAAATACATGAAGTAAAGACGATTCATTCACTTGAAAATCTTTCCTATTGTATAAATAAAAAAACATACTATTTACATTGATTGATTATATAATATATCGTAAAAATGTTTGTATATAGATATATGATTATTCAAATTATTTTAGACCGATTGACGTACGTGCGTGGCCTTCAATCGAAAATCTCGTGTTATTTTTTCTGGAAAAAAAAAAACGGAGAAACAGCAAAACAACCATGGCAATCATCATTAATAACATTGATTGGCGCCTAGGTTAATTAAAGTAGGAGGGAAAATACGAGATAATTTCATTTTTGAATAGAAATTAATTAAGGGTGAGAACCAAAGATCATCCATATATACATATATATACATATATATATATATATATATATCATCGACCACATGAGTTGGTCCAACTAGGAACATATATACCTAACATGGAAAAACTAGAATATTAATTTAAGATGGACAAACTAGAATATCCGATAATATTCTTTCTCTTGGTAAGAATATTCTATATTCCATAATTGTTTGCTAGGTAGGTTACAATCTCGTCAAAAAAGGCACATTCAAAAAAGATTTTAAAAATATATATATAAATATATATATATATATATCCGCTGTTTAAATTTTGAGACTACGATTCAAAAAAAAAAAAAACTAATATTGCTTCTAGCACGTGCTGACTGCATTGATCATGTTCTAATTTATTCCTAGACCACGTTCAATTGTTGACAGCGTCTAAAGTACTGATTCTTTTTCATTTTCTTTTCAGCCAATTTAGCAACATATAATTAATATATATATATATATATAGATTAAAAGGTACTGATTCATGATTTTTCTAGCAAATTAAAAATAGAAGTCAATTGAAGAGTAGGTAAAAAATCATGGGTGAACATGATTATCTAGAAGTCATTTGTTACAATTATGTACCAGACTTTTTGCTAAGACTTTGACCGTGTAATCAACAAGCAAAACAAGGGACATATCACAATGAAGGCACTTATTCTTGTTGGAGGGCTTGGGATAAGGCTGAGGTCATTGACACTAAGTGTCCTTAAGCCGCTCGTTGATTTTGCTAACAAACCAATGATCCTTCATCAGATATAACTTTGAGAGAGTTCTCTTTCCTCTTAAAGTAATTTATATTCACCTATATCCATAACTTCAAAAAAAGCTTGTCTCCAAATTGCTCTCTTTAGTATAATTTGTCAATTGCAAGAATTCTCTGTGAACTGTTTTGTTAGACAAACATTTCTTCTGATTTTCATTTTTGAGATTTATGATTGAGGAGCATCTCATTTGTGAGGTTTTGGTTAATTTTACAGTGTATTTGAAATTTGATTTCCTGTTGAGTTGTGAATTACTTGCATTGATTGTTTTCGCCTCGCATCTTAGTTGTATTTTGATGAATTGTGTGCATATTTTGAGTTCATTGTCAATTTGATAAAAAATTACGTTAGTAAATTTTGCATACTATGTCAGATCTGGTAATGATTGTTGTTGCAGTCAATATTTTGTTTGTTTAATTATGACTTTTGTAAAGTTAACATTTAAATTATGCTCGGATTAGCCACTATGTCTTTTCCCATTCTTCATATAAATTTCAAGTGAAAATAAATATTTATGTCAAAGTTCTTGTCTCTTACATCAGTATATGAAGGTGTGTTTTGATTTCTGTTTATTAACACATGATTGTAGTTAGTTATTACATTTCATGTCATACTCTAAACAAGGCCATAATTGAAAATTGTGATTCTTGAAGCCAATCTTGTCCCTTTCTTGAGAACTTCAAGTTGTTGTTTATTAGTTCAACTAATATTTTTAGAAGCAAGTAGAATGACGAAATACAAATGTTTGCAATGCCGAAATGTTTGCAAGTTTTTTTGGGCTTTGATGCAAATAGCAAAGGAAGTTTTATGAGACATATCAATGGTTCAACCCTCTATTCAATGAGTGATAATTCAGACCTGTTAAACTGCTTGTCATTTACATGATAGCTATTTTTGCAATTACATCCTTATTACATTTCATGTCTTGTATCTAGTAATTGATCACAAAGTGTCCTCATGTAAACTCCAACCTGTGTCCTACCTGGAACTTGTCTTGGTTTTCACATTACCTGCTAAATCTTTTGGATGGATTTTCACACACTTTTTTCACCAATAGGATTTATCGTATGACACATGTTTTGCAATATACTTGTGTTCCTTTCTCTTTTATACCTTTTTTTCATTTGTCAAGCTTGATTCAACACATGTCAGCTCAGGTTCAACAACTTTGTCCTATGAGATAACTACGATTTCTTTCATTGTCATTTTAGACTTATAGTTGCCAATGGAGAATTTTATATAAGTGCATTTATTGTTTGCATGGATATATGAGACTAGAGGAATTTATCAACCATTCATATGGAGATTTGCATTTGTTACTATTCTGTGCTAGACTTTTTGCTAAGACTTTGACCTTGTAATCAACAGGAAAAGCAAGGGACATATATTAATGAAGGCACTTATTCTTATTGAAAGGCTTGGGACAAGGCTGAGGCCATTGTCACTAAGTGTCCCTAAGCCGCTTGTTGATTTTGCTAACAAACCAATGATCTTTCATCAGGTATAACTTTAAGAGAGTTCTCCTTCTTCTGAAAGTGTTTGTCTATATCCATAACTTCGAAAAATTCTTGTCTCCAAATTGCTCTCTTTAGTATAATTTGTCAATTGCAAGCATTCTCTGTGAACTGTTTTGTTAGACAAACATTTATTTTGATTTTCATGTTTGAGATTTATGATTTAGAAGCATCTCATTTGTGAGGTTTTGGTTAATTTTACAGTGTGTTTGATATTTTATTTCCTGTTGAGTTGTGAATTACTTGCATTGATTGTTTTCACTTCGCATCTTAATTGTATTTTGATGAACTGTGTGCATATTTTGTGCTCATTGTCATTTTGATAAAAAGCTGCGTTAGTAAATTTTGCATATTATGTTAGATCTGGTAATGATTGTTGCTGCAATAAATATTTTGTTTGTCTAATTATGGTTTTTTTTTTTAAGTTAGCATTTCAATTCTACTCGGATTAGCCACTATGTTTTTTTTTACTATTCTTCAGATAAATTTCCAATGAAAATAAATAGTTATGTCAAAGTTCTTGTCTGTTACATCGGTATATGGAGTTGTGTTTTGATTTCTGATTATTTGACACATGATTGTAGTTAGACACGAGTTTAGTTTGTTCTTACATTTCATGCCATACTCTAAACAATGTCATAATTTAGAATTGCGATTCTTGAAACCAATCTTGTCCCTTTCTTGAGAAATTCAAGTTGTTCTTTATTGGTTCAACTAATATTTTCAGAAGGAAGCAGCATGACGAAACACAAATGTTTGCAACGCTGAAATGTTTGCAAGTTTTTTGGGCTTTAAGGTAAATAGCGACATATAAAACGATTCAACCCTCTGTTGAATGAGTGATAATTCAGAATTGTTAAATTGCTTGTCATTTAAATTATAACATTTTTTGCAATTATATGCTTATTACATTCCATGTCTTGTGTCGAGTAATTGATCACAAAGTGTCCGCATATAAGCTCCAGCCTGTGTCGTAGCTGGAACTTGTCTCAGGTTTCACAATACCTGTTAAATCATTTCAATGGATTTTCACAAACTTTTTTTAGCAATAGGATTTATCATATGACACGTGCTTTGTAATATATTGGTGTTCCTTCCTCTTTCCTACCTCTTATTCATTTGTCAAGCTCGATTCAACACCTATCAGCTCAGGTTCAATAGCTTTGTCCTATGAGATAACTATGATTTCTTTCATTGTCATTTTAGATTTACAGTTGCCAATGGAGAATTCTGTATAAGTGCATTTATTGTTTGCATACATATAGGAGTCTGGAGGAATTTATCAACCATTCATATGAAGATTTGCATTTGTTATTATTATGTACCAGACTTTTTGCTAAGACTCTGACCGTGTAATCAACAGTAAAAGTATAAAGAAAGGACATATCACAATGAAAGTGCTTATTCTTGTTGGAGAGCTTGGTACAAGGCCGAGGCCATTGACACTGAGTGTCCTTAAGCCGCTTGTTGATTTTGCAAACAAACCAATGATCCTTCATCAAGTATAACTTTGATAGAGTTCTCTTTCTTCTTAAACTAATTTATGTTTGTCTATATCCATAACTTCGAAAAAAGCTTGTCTCCAAATTGCTCTCTTTAGTGTAATTTGTCAGTTGCAAGCATTCTCTGTGAACTATTCTGTTAGCCAAACATTTCTCCTGATTTTCGCTTTTGAGATTTATGATTGAGGAGCATCTCATTTGTGAGGTTTTGGTTAATTTTACAGTGTGTTTGGAATTTGATTTCCTGTTGAGTTGTGAATTACTTGCATTGATTGTTTTCACTTCGCATTTTAGTTGTATTTTGATGAATTGTGTGCATATTTTGTGCTCATTGTCATTTTGATAAAAAGATGTGTTAGTAAATTTTGCATATTATGTCAAATCTGGTAATGATTATTACTGTAATAAATATTTTGTTTGTGTAATTACGATTTTTTTTAAGTTAGTATTTCAATTCTGCTCAGATTAGCCATTATGTTTTTTTTATCATTCTTCAGATAAATTTCCGATGAAAATAAATAGTTATGTCAAAGTTCTTGTCTGTTACATCAGTATATGAAGTTGTGTTTTGATTTCTGTTTGTTTGACACACGATTGTAGTTAGTTCTTACATTTCGTGTCATACTCTAAATAAGGCCATAGTTGAGAATTGCGATTCTTGAAACCAATCTTGTCCCTATCTCGAGAAATTCAAGTTGTTGTTTATTGGTTCAACTAATATTTTCAGAAGGAAGTAGCATGACGAAACACAAATGCTTACAACGCTGAAATGTTTGCAAGTTTTTTGGACTTTAAGGTAAATAGCAAATGAAGTTTTATGGGACGTATCAAACGGTTCAACCCTCTTTTCAATGAATGATAATTCAGACCTATTAAATTGCTTGCCATTTAGATGATAGTTGTTTAGATTTACAATTGCTAATGGAGAATTCTGTATGAGTGCATTTATTGTTTGCATGAATATAGGAGATTGGAGGAATTTATCAACCATTCATATAAAGATTTGGATTTGTTATTATTATGTACCATACTTTTTGCTAAGACTCTAACCGTGTAATCAACAGGAAAAGCAAAATGCAAGGGACATATCACATTGAAGGCATTTATTCTTGTTGGAGGGCTTGAGACAAGGCTGAGGTCATTGACACTAAATATCCCTAAGCCGCTCGTTGATTTTGCAAACAAATCAATGATCCTTCATCAAGTATAACTTTGTGAGAGTTCTCTTTCTTTTGAAAGTAATTTATGTTCGTCTATATCCATAACTTCGAAAAAAGCTTGTCTCAAAATTGCTCTCTTTAGTATAATTTGTCAATTGCAATCTTTCTCTGTGAACTATTTTGTTTGACAAACATTTTTTCTGATTTTCATTTTTTAGATTTATGATTGAGGAGCATCTCATTTGTGAGAGTTTGGTTAATTTTACAGTGTGTTTGGAATTTAATTTCTGTTGAGTTGTGAATTACTTGCATTGATTGTTTTCACTTCGTATCTTAGTTGTATTTTGATGAATTGTGTGCATATTTTGAGCTCATTGTCATTTTGATAAAAAGCTGCGTCAATAAATTTTGCATATTATGTTAGATCCGGTAATGATTGTTGCTGCAGTGGTGAAGAAATGAATTATGATTGTCACTACAATCGTAGAATGGATATTCGATGCTCAAGAGATTAATTATGCTAAAGTTTGGAGGACTACTAATGGGCTTACTCCTTATTTCTGCAGGTGATGTTGAACTTCTTGAATGACTTTGAAACAAAGCTTGGGATCAAGATCACATGCTTACAAGAGACTGAGCCACTTGGCACTGTTGGTGCTCTTGCTCTTGCTATTGCTAGGGACAAGCTAATAGATGATTCTGGTGAGCCATTTTTTGTCCTTAACAGTGACATTATATGTGAATACCCACTTAAAGAAATGATTGCCTTCCACAAATACCATGGAGGGGGAGCTTCGATAATGGTCACCAAAGTAAAACTTAAATACTGTATTGATATTTTCTTAAAGACATCGTGAAACACAGAGACAAAGACATCTGAAAATCATTTCTTCTTATTTTGTAGGTGGATGAACCATCAAAATATGATGTGGTAGTTGTGGAAGAATCTATTGGTGAAGTTGAGAAATTTGTAGAAAAACCAAAACTATTTGTTGGCAATAAAATCAATTCTGGAATTTACTTGTTGAACCCCTCAGTTTTGGATAGAATTGAACTAAGGCCTACTTCAATTGAGAAAGAGGTCTTTCCAAAGATTGCAGCATAGAAAAAGTTGTATGCTATGGTGCTACCAGGATTTTGGATGGATGCTGGACAGTCAAGGGATTACATTACAGGGCTCAGACTCTACCTAGACTCATTGAAAAAGAAATCTCCATCAAAGTTGGCTTCTGGCTCCCACATCGTGGGGAATGTTATAGTAGACGAGACCTCCAAAATTGGCTAGGGGTGTCTGATTGGGCCTGATGTTGCAATTGGGCCCTGGTTGTGTTGTTGAGTCAGGAGTTAGGCTCTCTCATTGCACGGTAATGCGAGGAGTCCGCATCAAGAAGCATGCTTGCATTTTCAGTAGTATCATTGGATGGCACTCCACAGTTGGGCACTAGGCCCGCTTAGAGAACATGACCATTCTTGGAGAAGATGTACACGTTTGTGATGAAATTTACAGTAATGGTGTTGTGGTTTTGCCCACAAAGAGATCAAATCAAGCATTTGGAAGCCAGAGATAGTCATGTGAGGGAATGTTTTACAGCATGAAGAATTAAAACGTGTTGTTGTACAGAGATGATTCTAGAATAAGATTATTGGTAGTATTTGTTTTTTCTGTCCTTTTAGGTTGAAGTGTAAATAGCTAAGATCAAAGGGTGTTTTCGTTATTTTCTTAGAAGCTTTTGTTAGGCCTTTAGCTGATATACTCTATTTTTCATTTCTTTATAATTAATTGGGGTTTTTCTTCTTCAATAAGAATTAGGGCATTCTCTCAGAATATTCCTCTTTTTTTTCTCTGATGCTGCTGCAGCACCTGCTTTTCTCCTTTTTCCCACATAATATTTATGAAATTCTTGTATCTTGTCAATAAGTTGTAAGTTATTTCATCTAAAATGTGCTTGTTTTGTTTTTTCTCTTATATTCTCTACTGAGTGCAAGAGTCAGTTTATGCAATTTTGGGTGATGTGAGGTAAAATGTTGGAGGGTCAGTGAGTTTTATGAAGAGAAGGGCATTCTCTCAGAATATTCCTCTTTCTTTTCTTTGCTATTGTTGCACCTGCTTTTCTCCTTTTTCCCACATGGTATCAGAGCAAGATTCAGACACCAACAATCCCTCTTCATGCTTCTTAAATTTTAACGACCTTACCAACCCTTACCATTTGGATAATGGAGATAACTCAGCAGTCATTTTAGTGACTGATCTCTTGACCACTGTAAATTGCATTCCTTGGTCCAGAGCTATACGTAGAGCTCTTAGGGCCAAGAACAAGATTGGTTTTATCAATGGAGATTTCAAGAGACTCAAAGCCAGACCCTCTACTGGATGCTTGGGAACAATGCAATGATCTGGTTGTCTAATGGATCCAAAACTCAGTTAGCAGCCAGCTGAAATCAACTCTCATTTTCGGTAATGATGCACGGGAGTTATGGGTGGAGCTACAAGACAGGTATTCTCAACAAAATGGTCTAGAATTTTTCAATTAAAAAATACTTTGGCTAGTTTGATGCAAGAACAAGATTCAATCAGTGTTTATTACGGTAGAATTAGGACTTTGTGGGATGAACTCCATGTGTATGATTCTATTCCTAGGTGTGATTGTTGAAAATTGAAGGTTTTCTTGGACCGATATCAGAGAGATTGTGTGATTCAGCTCTTAATGGGATTAAATGATGTGTATAGTAATGTTAGAGATCAGATTATGCTACTTGATCATCTGCCTCCTGTCAACAAGGTGTTTTCCTTAGTCCAATAGCAAGAGAGGCAACATCAGATGGTTTCTCAAGCCCCCACATCTGACTCTATGGCTCTTTTCACTAAGAGGAATTATGTAAATACCAAATTTTGTGCAAAACCTGCTACTAATTGTAAACAAAACAGGCCTTATTGTACTTATTGTAAGGTTTCGGGACATTAATTTAAAAATTATTTTAAGACAGAGAATGTTGAAGCACCGATATGCACTCACTACAATATGACTGGACATATAATTGAGAAGTGTTATAAGCTTCATAGATATTCTCCTGGGCACAAGCTTCGTGCCAAGTCAAAGAACACTGCAGTTTTTGCCAATTTAGTGAGTGTTGATCAAAAGGAAAATGATAAAGCCAAAGTGGCTTTAACCAAGGGGCAATAGCAGTAGTTGTTGGCTCTTCTTCACCAAAAGGATCCTTCACAAACTCCACACTCCGTCAACAATGTACAGGCTATTTTCAAACTAGGATTAGGTCCTTCGAATTATTCCAAACTCTCTGCTATTCCAACTTGTTTATCAATTTATACCCATCAACCTTCCAATGTTGCTAACACTCCATGGATTATTGACACAGGTGCAACATATCACATGGTCTGCTGCACCTCCTTCTTGACCACATTGACTGCACAGGTCCGATACATTTTTAAGTTTCCAAATGGAAATTATGTTCCAGTAACACACATTGGTGTTGTTCAAATTTCAAACACTTTGGTCTTGACAAATGTTCTTTGTGTACCTTCTTTCACTTTCAATTTGTTATCAGCAAAGAAACTTATAGAGTCACTCACATGTTGTGTTGTTTGTTTCATTCAAGACCTCACATCTTAGACAACAATTGGGATGGGTGAAGTTAAGCATGAACTTTATCACCTCTTGCAGACTGATGTTGGTCCTTCTACCCTTTCCAACAAGTTTTCAAAGTTTTTTTACAAGAGTATTTTTGCTTCTGTTGCTGTCATAGATAGCTTACTCTGGTCTTTGGCATTTTCGTCTAGGCCATCTTTCTAATCCTAGATTGAAGTTAATTGATGATCCTATTGTTAGACATAGTGTTGATCATGACAATGAAAGGCCTTGTTCTGTTTGTCTTCTTGCAAAACAAAGTCGTCTTTCTTTTCCTTTTAGTGATCATAAATCATCATATTTGTTTGAATTGGTACACTGTGACATATGGGGGCCTTATTCCACTATTGCTTATGATGGTTCAAAGTCTTTCCTTACCATTGTTAATGACTTCTTTAGAAGTACATGGGTGTATCTTCTCAAGACCAAATCTGAAACTAGGTAGTGTATAGAGTCTTTTTATAATCTTGTTGAAACTCAGTTTGGGGCTAGAATTAAAATCCTTAGAAGTCACAATGGAGGGGAGTTCCAAATGACAGATTTTTTTGCTAGTAAAGGTATTATTCACCAAAGAAGCTGTGTAGAGACCCCACAATAGAATGAGATTGTAGAGAGAAAACATAGACACCTTTTGAATGTTGCCCGGGCTTTGAAGTTTCAGTCAAATGTTCCTCTCAAGTAATGGAATACTTGTATTTTAACTGCAGCTTATTTGACAATAGAACTTCTACACCTTTTCTAGACAACAAAAGTCCCTACCAAATTCTTTTTGACACTAAACCTTCCTACAACCATTTAAGAGTGTTTGGGTGCCTTTGTTTTGCCACTACTTTGTTTCAAAGCCGGAGGAAGTTTGATCCTAGAGGAAATAAATGTGTTTTTCTTGGATATCATTTGGAGTTAAAGGATATAAGTTGTTGGACCTTGATAATCACAGAATCTTCATATCTCGTGATGTTGTGTTTCACGAATCAATTTTTATTTTCAAAACATTTCTCAATCTCATTATTCCCCTGAAAATGATATTTCTCCTTCTTGGCTTTTATCCCACCATATTGATCAACCCATATCTACCCAACATAATTTTTCCTCACCTGAAACTGACCCTTCAGCTGATGAATCTATTTTCAAACCTATTGCTGCAGACAACTTTTTTTTAGACACTCCTGCAACATCTTCCAATCTCCATAATGACCCTTCTCCATCTTCTCCTGTTCTTTTTTACTTCTCACTTAGCTAGTAATCCTTCTACTCCTACTCCACCTACACTTAATTCTGCTTCACTTCGCAGATCCCTTAAAACTAGAAAGGCACCTCAGTATCTACAAGAGTTTCATTGTGAGCAGGTCCAACTTAAGTCTCCAACTCAATTTTTGCCTAAGGTGCCAACACACACACACCAGGTATTTCTTTTCCTCTCTCTGATTACCTTTCATACCAAAGACTTTCTCCACTTTTTTGAGTTTTTTCTTCCTCAATTTCCACCCATTTTGAACCAACTACCTATGCTCAAGTTGTGAAAAATCCTAAATGGTGCCAAGCTATGGAAATTGAGTTGCTAGCTTTGGAGGCAAACAATACCTAGGAATTAACTAATCTGCCCCTGGTAAAACTGCTATAGATTGCCGATATGTCTATAAAGTGAAATTTAATTCTAAAGGCACAGTAGAAAGGAACAAAGCCAGGTTAATAGCTAAAGGGTATACACAGCTAGAAGGAATTGACTATACTGAAACTTTCTCCATTGTTGCTAAAATGGTAACTGTGCGATGTTTGCTCTCTATTGTTGCTATTCAAGGCTGGTTTTTGCATCAATTTGATGTGAACAATGATTTTCTTCATGAGGACTTACAAAAAGAGATTTACATGCACAAGCCACCTAGTTACAACAAAGGAGGTCCTAATCAAGTGTGCAAATTGCTTAAAAGCTTGTATGAACTTAAACAAACTTCAAGCTTGTATAAACTTAAACAAGCTTGTATGAATACTACTAAGTCTTTTACAGCCCTTCTTATTTATGTTGATAACATTGTTGTTGTCAGCACTTCCATGATCTCTATTGTTGTTCTTAAAGATTTCTTACATTATAAATTCAAGATCAAAGATCTTGGTTCACTGCGATATTTTCTTGGGATTGAAGTGTCCAGGTCTTCTAGGGGCATTTACGTTTTCTAACGCAAGTATGCTTTAGACATCCTAGTAGATTCAGGAACTCTTGGTTCTCGTCCTTCTCAGATTCCTATGGACCAGAATGTTTAGTTCAACAAGGAAACCTGAAATTTTTTGGATGACCCTACTATTTTCATATGGCTTATTGGAAGGTTGTTATATTTAACAATTACTTGCCCAGATCTTAGTTATAGTGTCCAGACTTTAAGCCAATTCATAGATAAGTCAATTGATGTCCACTTGGCTACTACACACAAGCCTTTGACATATGTCAAGTCCTCTCCAGGTCAAGGGATTTTCTTCTCAACTCGTTCTTCCTTGGAATTGTGAGCTTATTGTGACTCAGATTGGGCTTCTTGCCCTGACACTCGTAGATCTATGACTGGTTATGCATTTTACTAGGCAATTCCCTTGTTTCTTGGAAATCAAATAAACAAACCATAGTCTCTCATTCTTCGGCGGAAGCCAAATATCGTGCAATGGCCACCACTTGTTCTGAACTTACCTGGCTAAGATACATCTTAGCTGACCTCCAAATTTCTCATCCACAAGCTGCTACTCTTTATTGTGAAATCAGGCCGCTCTTCATTTCGCAACTAATCCAGTGTTTCATGAGCTTACTAAACACATTAAGCTTGATTGTCATTTGATACGAGACAAGATTCAAGAAGGCTCCATTCAGACAGCTCATATTGCCACTTCTTCTCAGTTGGCTGACATTTTTACTAAAGCTCTGTCATCTCATGTTCTATTACTTCATCTCTCCAAGCTGGGAATAGACAACATCTATTCTCCACCTTACGAGAGGGTTTTACAGCATGAAGAATTAAAACGTGCTGTTGTACAAAGATTATTCTAGAATAAGTTTATTGGCAGTATTTTTTTTTTTTTTTTGTCCTTTTAGGCTGAAGTGTAAATAGCTGAGGTAAAAAGGTGTTTTCGTTATTTTCTTAAAAGCTTTTGTTAGGCCTTTAGCTTATATACTCTATTTTCCCTTTTTTTGTAATTAATTGGGTCTTTTCCTCTTCAATACGAATTAGGGCATTCTCTCAAAATATTCCTCTTTCTTTTCTCTTCTGCTGCTGCTGCTACACCTGCTTTTCTCCTTTTTCTCACAGAATGTTTGTGAAATTTGATCGTGTATCTTGTCAATAAGTTGAAAGTTATTTCGTCTTAAATTTGTTTGTTTTGTATTTTCTCTTTTATTCTCTACAAAGTGCAAGAGTCAGTTTCTGCAATTCTAGGTGATGAGAGGTAAAATGTTGGAGGGTCAGTGAGTTTTATGAAGGGAAGGGGCGGAACTACTCCCCCCCCCCCCCCCCCCCAAAAAAAAAAAATCAAAATTTGATGAAAATTTAGTTTTGAAATGTGTTTTTATAAAGTAGACTATATAAAAATTAGTATTTGGCCTCTCCAAAATTATTATTTTTTAACTTGGCCCTCCAAACCAAATTTTTTTGGTTCTGCCCTTGAAAGGGCATATTTATGCACATTGGTGGGAAGTGTAAAATAAAACGAAAAAAAATGTAGGATTTGGGCGTACAAAGAAATAAATTATTTGTTGGTCTGTCGAGCCTTGTGTAGGTGTAACTTATCAAGAATCCAAGATGAATGGTGCAAAGAGTTTGTTATTCGATGAGATGTTCTTGGAGACACCTGAGCTGGCAGCATAGATTCGCCCGGTGGTACTCTTCTTTTCCAGCTTTACTTATTTGCTTGTAGAGTAAGACTCGAGTTATGTAAAAGAGAATAGGCTTCTCGCCTTGTCGTGAATGTTGATGCTTCTTTAACATATGTTACAATATAGGGAAGAATAACTAGTATGCCTTTCGAGTATGTCACTTTTTTCTTTTTTTACTAAACATTTGACTTTTTGCAATTTATCAAGTATGCACTCGTACAATGGTGCATCCCATGCGCAACCTCATTTACATGTAGAGAGGCAGGTTTTTGAACCTCGGATTGTAAGCAACTCAACAACAGTTTGTGCTCTCTTTTTTTTTTTTTTTCCCCAACAAAGAACATAAGAAGGGAGAGACAGATTGAGATCGTAGTAGCTTCCTATATTTGTTTGAGATCCTATCAACAGAGGCCTACACTTAAGATACCCTAATACGCTTGAGGGACAGAGAATCGACATGGGAAGAATGATATTTACTTTAACCTGGTACTAATGAGACGAATTAGAGTCCCGAAGTGTCATCTTCCATCCACGCCATCATAATTGATGGATTTGAGCTATTGGCTTGAAATTCTTTTTCGAACCTAAATACTCTTCTTCTTTTTTCTCTAAAATTTTAAGTAAAATAAAATATAAAGGAATGGGACATGACCTTTGGATTATTATCCTGCATCCATACATGACATGTGGCACCAACAGTCTCATGTGAAATTGTATTAGGTATATTTATTAATGGCATAGGAAAAATGTGGAGCTTGCCCTTGTTACCAAATTCTTCATATTTACAGGGCCCTGTAGAACTTTTAATTGGCTACTTTTTAGGAGATTAACTAACTGAAATTTGTTCTGACTTAAAAAAAAAAGAACTCGTTGAAATTTGATCCTCAACACATCAACATAATATTAATTTCCACTTCAATGCACCTTCTTGAACGACATACACTAATTGATGTTTCCAATCCATCTTATGGAACATGAAAGAACTGTGCGCGAGAATTGTTATTATGTCTTTTTAAATTTTATTATTTATAATCTTGATGTGATATATTTAAAGTAGTTTTATAAATTAAAATGTGATATACAGTTTAAATTCTCTTAAAATGTTTTATAAGAATTCAAGAATATATTGGAATTAAAATTTGTGATTCAAAAAAGAAAGAAAGAAAAATTGCCCAAGGTTGTGAAGTTTGAACAAACAGGCTGAAGCCTTTGAGAACCACAGAGTCTCCGTGGGCCTGTTAGCTTGTTCTGTTTTGCGAACCAATGGACTGGGCCTGTTCAGACAAAACAGAGAGAAAACGATGATATTATTTTATACTAGGTAGCAGATAACAAGCTGGATCCAACTCCTTTAGACCCTAATCAACCTCATGTCCTTCACGTTGTCGCTGAAACCTTAAACCCTTTCTCCTTCTCCCTTTCTCCTGCAACTCAGGAAAAATGGCCTTCACCTCCATTTTTCGCAAATCGGTTTCTTCTTTTGCTCCAGTCGTGAGTCGACTTGTTCGGGGACAAAGAAGTTGCCATACGGCCCTTTTCACGGCCATAAACCACGCCAATCTCTCTCGGAGCCCCTCTCTGAGCTTTTTGGTTCCTACCCTTAACTACTCTTCTACTACGAAGCGTCCGAGTGCTGATGAAAGCCTCATCCGGGTAATTGAGTCAGAGATCAAATGTTTGGAGGATACCGATGATTACGATCGGGTGAGTAGTATTTGCTGTTTTTTTGGTTCTTTATGAGCTGTTTGGTTGGTGAGAGAGTGTGGGAAATGAATATATATATTAAGCCTTTTTTTTCTTTTTTAGAGAATATGAAAAATCCTCCTTAATATTATCATATGGTCGTGTTTGATATCTCAAATTTTAATCGCTTGTATGTTTACTCACTAGGTGACAGAGAGGGTTAATGTTAGTCTGTCTTTGGAGTAAAGGTTGTCGTAAAGAAAAATGAAAATAAATTTGGCTGCTCCAAGAGGGAAGGAATGGAAAGAAAATGAAGCTTTAAATGCTATGATTTGATATTATCAGGTTTGAAGACAGCAATCGTCTAGACCTTTTTTTTTAACAAAAAAAAAAAAACTATTTATGCAGGGTTGAGTGATTGATTACTTACGTTTTCTTTTTTTTTTTTTTTTTTTTTTTTGGTAAGAGTGAGTTTGGTCTAATGGCAGTGGAAGGTGGAGATCCAAACTGTGACCTCCGCGGCCCGCATCATTAATTGTGGTATCCATTCGATTCTGCTATTGCTTTGGGTCGTGGTTGCTTCTGTTTTCAGTTCCGTAATTTTGAACATCTTTTGTAAGACTAGGAATTTCGTTCTCTGTTTTGCTGCCGAGAATAAAGGCTAGGAAAAGAAAAGAAGGTTATAGTTTTGTGCATCAAGTTATGAAAGATGTTTTAATGCGAGAATAAATGAACAAAGCAAAAGAAGTCTAAAATTCCCAACTATCATTATAATTAGATGTGGAAGTCGTGATTGTGGAAATTTCCTCTGGTGCGAAGTTTTTTAAATATTGATGCTCTTGTAAGATACTGTTTTAGGATCTTTCAAATATTGATGCTCTTGTAAAATTTTTTGGATCTTATCATACGTATTTATGTTCTTCTTTTACTGAATTTTCTGATACAATTCTACATTTTGATAGGTCGAAGAGATTCCAACCAGTTTTCCTTTCCAAATTGAAGATAATCCAGGGTTTCAAACTCTAACACTGAAAAGAACGTATCAAGGTGAAAGCATAGAAGTTGAAGTTCACATGCCTGATCTAGTTACTGGTGAAGCTGCTGCTGATGATGATGATGGTGAAAAGGCCAATCAATCTAGCTTGCCACTCGCTGTCGTTGTCTCCAAGGAGGGTGGACCTAGTTTAGAGTTCAGTTGCGCTGCTTACCCAGATGAAATTGTGATTGATTGCTTGTCAGTTAAACATCCAGAAATTTCTGAGGATGAGATTGCCTATAGGGGGCCTGACTTCCAGTAAGCATTAATGTTCTTTCTTGTATATGACTAGTACAATGTTTTTTTTGTTAAGAGATAAATATGACTAGTACAATGTTATGGTTTATATATTCTCTAAATCTCTTCTCTGTCTTTTCAGTGATTTGGATGAGAACCTGCAAAAGGCTTTCCATAAGTATTTAGAGATGAGAGGAATCAAGCCCAGCACAATTGATTTCTTACACGAGTATATGATCAACAAGAACAGTAGAGAAGAATTGATTTGGATGAAGAAACTTAAGAAGTTCATTGAAGCCTGAATTTTTGCACAATACTGCAACTTTGGTAGACGAGAAATCAGGGACTACATACATTTTGATTTGTTTTATCTTCTGCTTTAGAGATCTACAAGTTGGGTGAAAACCCTTGGTTCGATTGAGGGATTGCAGCATCAATGGCAGGCATTTATTGAGAAGTAGATTAACCTGCTTTTGATACGAAAAAGTACTGCTTGATTTAAAAACTCACTGTACACGGGTGAGGCATGAAATTGAATAACTCCTGAAGTGCCCCTGTTCTTTTTCAATGGTCTCAGTAACACAACGTTTTGGGCGAGGATGGTCAAATTAGCTTGGTAGAGGTTGGTTTAAACCAATATTGGTGATGTTGCTTTGTTGTTGTAGCGCGCCCAGAGCATCTTTCTTTTTTGGTTGGAATGCTTGCAGGCCCCACTTATGAATGCTTTTACGTTTATCAACCTGCTTCTCCCTTCCATTTCTCTGAAGAAAATACATTGGCTCTAGGGTGCAATAGCTTCTTTTGTGTCAAATTATGTCTCATTATTGTTTAAACTAACCTCATTGAACTTTTTGCTTTAGGGCTTCAACTGTTTTATAGGCTACTACAAATTTAGTATAGGCTGCCACTTGTTGCGATGTATTTGGATTGACAAATAATAACTGGATACAATGTCTGATCAAATAAGAGATGTCGACAGAATATATCAACTTTTAACTTTTATTTAAAATTATCTTATCTCATCTCACCATTCAAACAGAGCCGTAATCTATATGGAAAATGTTAGGGAATCCATTTTTGGTTCCCGTTTAGTGTTCCAGCTTGATGTGTAAAGGCAGCTTGGAATTTGAATTTTTGTTTCTCTCTCTCTCTCTCTCTATCACTTGCCCCGCGTGACTATCCCTCTCCTCCACTCACCCACTTCGTCTCCCCTGCCCCGCTTGACTATCCCTCCCCTCCCCTCACCTAGTTCAGAGGATGGGTCGTTCTCACAGGGCAGAGGAGACGAACTGGGTGAGTGGAGGAGAGGGATAGTCACGCGGGGCAAGTGAAAAAAAATATAATAATAAAATGAAATAAAATAAAATAAAAACAAACAAACTTCAAATGCTAAGTGGCCTTGAACACTAAACGGTTTCCTAGCATTTTCCATTCTATATTGTGTTTATAGAAGTCGTGATTACTAGAGATAGTTGCGCTGCCACTGTTTGCTGGACTTGCCATTTGATTTCTGGCTACTCTCGTAGTCAATGACTTAAATCTAGATCATTTACATGCGGACAAGCTTCACATAAGCTCCGAGCACAAGCTTTGTTGATAATTTTATTTCCCTTGAATGCTTGCTGCTCGACAGTATTAAAGATAATGAGTATATCTATACAAGGTCAAAACGAGGTAAATTTCAATGATTTCGTTCTCTCCTCTCGCTAGTGTTGGTGTTTCTGAAACCGATGCCAAAAATCACTTCCACTCATCAAAGGTACTAAACTCCTCAGAATTCTCTCCCTTTCTTTGGCTCAAGAGTCAAGACTCTTTACTAAATTACAAATGCAACCAAGTGAGAAGGAGTAATCGCAACACACAGTAACTCTCCTACCAGACGAATCCCCATCTCTCGACCAAAGGAAACACTGGTTTCAGATCTGGTCACCGCACAGGCCCCACTGCATGAGCTCATGGGAAGAACGAGACCTTGATGAAGATTGCCAAAGCCAATTGCAAGAAAAATGCAGCAACCACCATCAACGAAAGATCACTTCCCGCTATATAAGACCTGAGATTCAAGGCTACAAAGCATGCTGACGCAGAACCAGCAAGAATTATAATGATCCACCGAAGAAACTCAACCGGAATGAGCAACAGAAACTGGAAAATATTCCAAAGCATGAGTATTAGATTCCCTAGATGATCATCAATCTTTTCAAGGTGACTTCTTGGTGTCCATTGTCCACCAATCACCCTGAAGAAGGCAGTTAAATTTAGCTTAACAGAAGTCATTCCGGTTCAATGCAGAAAAAATATTCCAGGGGGAAAACATGTCAATCAAAGGCATCTAGCCTCTCATTTGTCTATTGGAGAAAGGGAAAGGGGAGGGGGAAAACCAGTAGCGAAGCAAAGAAGACTGTCAACTTACCGAGGCCAGAACAAAAACAAAGAGAGAATATCCCCACAAGCACCAAAATCGAACAAGGCTGGCATTTGAACCTAGATACTGGAGCAAGAAGTAAAATGCCACTGGCACCACAATTGCATAGCCATAGACTGAACCTGCTGCCAAATTTACGTAGCTGACATCAAAGCTCCATGAAGTAGTGCTGTCGCTGTGTTTCTCCATGAGGTAGGTGGCACAATTTCCAAAAGCAGCAAGCAAAAATACCAATGTAGTGGATATCCAGATAAGCCCATATCTACAACATCAAGAGGGAAAAAAAAAGGCTCAAATACAAGGTGCTCTCACGTGAGATCAGTACCATGTTTGTCATCTAACCATCAGAACACCAAAAGGAATTATAATCATATTTTCAAAAGATTCGGATGTTCAGTAGATAACCCGTCTTTATAAGCTAGGAAGTCGTGGTTTAATTTATCAAAAAAAAAAATGTTGCGGTTCAAAAGATTTGGATGTTCAGTGGATATCCAGATAAGCCAATATCTACCACATCAAGAGGGAAAAAAAAAAGGCTCAAATACAAGGTGCTCTCACGTGAGATCGGTACCATGTTTGTCATCTAACCATCAGAACACCAAAAGGAATTATAATCATATTTTCAAAAGATTCGGATGTTCAGTAGATAACCCGTCTTTATAAGTTAGAAAGTCGTGGTTTAATTCATCAAAAAAAAAAAAAATGTTGTGGTTTAACTTCTGTAAGGATAACTATATCACTCATTGACAGAAGTCACAGAACTACACGAACCTTAAAATCTTAAAATACATATAACTTGAACAATCAAAGATCCAGGAAATTCTTTTATCATAAAAATATAAACTAAAAGAACTCGTAGAAATCCATTGTGAGAATTTAGATTCATGCATAGATTAAAATGAAAATTGAAAAGGCAACATTGCAGGTGTTGTTAAATTTGCATATAACAGACCAACAGTAGAAGAAAGGGTCATGGGACGCATGCCTCAGAATGCAGCAATCTTCAACCAACACCGCGCATGAGACACCACTCTTGAGAAAATAACTTGTTCCACATCAAGCAATCTACCTTTCAAGCAATCACCGCAACCCTTACTATGTAAAAGAAATAGAAATATATTTAATGATATATTTAACTATTAATCTTGGTTCATTTCTCCGTAGATAGATGGATATGATTCTTCAAGTATTGGCGTGACTCACAAAAGAAAGGAATATGTGAGGGAGGTGGGGAGGGTAGAAAAAGAAAGATGAAATGACAGACCACCCTACTTCCTAATGTTAGACTATCTCAAAACACGCCGAAATATTGTTATGGATTGGTCTTGTATGTGCAAAAAGATTAGGGAATCCGTCGACCATCTATTTACTTTATTTGTGAAGTTGCCATGACTCTATGGAAAGATAGCTTTGCTAGGGTCGGGTTAGCTTGGGTGATGCCGAGAAGGCTGGTTGAGTTTCTAGCAAATTAGAGAGCCTTTCATGATAACTCACAAATCACAACAATTTGGAAGAGGGTCCCGATTCATCTATGGTGGTGCATTTGGAGGGAGAGCTGAAAATATGAAGATTGCGAGCGGTCAATGGACGAGCTTAAAATATTTTTCTTTAATACTTAATTCCATTGGTCGATTGTAACATATTTTAACAATATGAATATTTATGACTTTCTTGTATCCCTAAATAATGATGCATGGTGTTGTTCTTTTGGGCCATGCCTACTTTCTATCATCAATAAAATTCTTACTTACCAGAAATTAGAAAAAAAAAATGAAAAGAAAAGAAAAGGCAGGCCACACCAATCTTTTCAAAACAAAGAAGCATTCTCATTGACTTGGTAACTTTGTTAACCCAAGTAATTCTATTCAGACAATTTTCACACATATAATAACTGTCCGTTACTTTAAAAAAAATTCCAGAAAAGTTTGTTAGTTTCAACTATTTAATGGATTAACAAAAGAGAAAAAGATGCAGCACTCACAGGTCAGGGTTAGCATCAATCTTGCTAAAAAAGTCTCCGCCAATGGGATACAAAGAACTCATCAGTCTGTTTAGGACAATGTCTGTATCGACATTGAAATATTGTGTGTATGATGAGATACTAAACACCCCTTTCCAGCCATTTTCCGGTTGTTGCTCAAATCCTTCTGCAAGGATAGGAAGAGTGAGAGATCATTAAACATGTAGCGAATGTTGTAGGAACATTGGAATTTGGAAATGGCTGCAGTTCCATAAATGACAACTAGGTCAATGGTGCATTACAAAATGATTGGGCATTTAGAATTGAGAATCAACTTGGTCTTATAAGTACAATGCATTCATTAGGTAGATAAGACGTAAGGAAGATCCAAACATGTCCCAAAGAACTCACAATCATATATATGCAGCTGCCCGACAAATCACTGAAAATTAATAACCATACCAGGTGGACTTCCAAGAGTTTGATAACCCTTCCCTCTTTCTCCTCCGTTATTGGGAGGGAATATTTGCATATTTGCTCCAGGGACTGCAAGCGAGTTTAGAAATAAGTTTTTAAGAGTAGGAAAAGAGAATGACTTGGATTCAATGGAAAATGTTGATAAGAAAACACTTGCATATAACCCCATACCCTCATAGTTTGAAGCAATCTTTTCTTCGTTGATCGCAGCCTACGCACCAAAAAATAGAACTTTTACGATGATAACAGTCGCAGCAGCCCAAAGGACCCTGCCTTGGTGGCATCCATCTCAATAAAAGTATCTATATATAATTAATATAGGTAATAATTTACAGCAAAACTACAGATTTGGTAACTTTGGCTAAGAACTTTGCCATTAATTAACGAATCGCCGAATATAGTCATATGATAATAGTTTGAACAGTTGGGCAAGGGGTGAATGCACAAATTGCGACAAACAAATGGGGGAAATTATGAAATGTCTACATAAAAATTCTTCATCCAAATGTTCAGGCTACTTGCCAGAAAAGTCTAAATTCTTCATTTGTATCGTAGAACCATTTCATTGACTTCGATATAGTCTTTTTGTTCTCATAAAAGCACAGCACTTAAATCTTTCTTTCCTTTTCCGCAGTTTTCTCATAAAATAAACAGAGCGGAAGTAATTAAAAAGAAAAAAAAAGGTGGTCGATCTCGCTTTGTACATGCACTAGATCAATTATCTACAAATTGAAGACAGGAAGCGGAAAATTGAAACAACAAAGAATTACCCGCATAGAGGGGCAGTCTGTGACTGAAATATTAGAGAAGTTAAATAGAAACGGAACGGAACTTACAGGAACCGAGCCAAGCAGATGACTGGTGGGGAGGCTTGTATAGGACTCGTCCATTGTAGAGAGAGCGAAAGTAAGATCTGCTGCCTATGAAGTCAATGCGTCTTGAAGAATTGGATTCAGAATCTGAGGTTGATGAGAGCGGACACGAGGCTCGAGCCCTAGACGTTGCTTCTCGTGGTTTGGAAGGAACGCCGCGGACCAGAGGCTGACCGGTACGCCGTATGAATATCGAGTTTTGTTGATACAGAATAAAGATTTTTATTACAAACTTGTTAGTAATTCTCGTTATCCTCTCCTTAAATATTTGATATATTTTAATTGTATAATAATTATTTGATATTATATAAATAATTAGATAAATGATTGGGGGAAAATAATTTCGAGACATGAAAAGCAAGAGTTAGGACATATTGTCGACTTGGCTCGTGCCACCTTAATAACAAAAATCACTTCAAAATTTTTTTCCAACCATTTCAAAATTTTAGGTTTTAGTCGTGCAGTTTAGATGAGATGAGATTAGATGTTTTTGTTAAAAATTAAAGAAAATATTATTATAATATAATTTTTATTTTGATATTTAAAAAAATTAAACTATTTATTATATTTTATGTGAGAGTTTAAAAAAGTTTAATGCTTATATAAGATAAGATAGTTTGATTTTGTGTAACCAAACCAGCTGACTACGTTTGGTTGCAAGACTCAGTTGACCTTAATCTAATTTTAAGTTGAGTCTAACATCCAAACACTCAATTCTTAAATTACTAAATTCATTTCAACTCAAAACTTTTTTATATATGGGATCTATAATATTTTCAACTTAATACATTTTTATAAGTAAGATCTATAACCTTTTTCAACTTATCATAAAAAGTATTAAACTTATCTTAACATTTAAACACACTTTAAATTCAGTTTAGATAGATCCTATATAACTCTTTTCATTACTTAATTCATTACTATTTATAAAGAACTGAATTCAGCTGAGCTCAAATCAATATCCAAACACAGCTTAATATCCACACTTTAATTGAGTTCTACCTTCGATTGAGGTGAATTCACCATCCAACGCTGCTAGAGACTACAAACCAACCCCTCATCAAGTTAGATTTCATCAACGCTGTAGCCACCATTTCAAGTTCCTTTTTTAGGAAGAGAAGAAAATAAAGTCGAAAATAATAAAAAGGATGAAGCTTTATTGTTTCATAATTTCATTTTTAGAATTTTCTTTTTTACTCTGGATGACTTTAATGGATGTAGGTGTGGTGTAGGCTTGCATTACAATGTGAAATATATATATATCTATTAAAGCATATCACATCAATAATTATGATTGTTGATAAAAGAAAAATATTGAATAAAAAAACTTATCAGATGTTTAGAATATTTTTATATTATTTTTTAAAAAAGACCTTAAAGATTCTCTTAAACCAAATATATAGGGTTACACTTAGAATATTTTTTAATATTTATAAATAATAATGAAATTATTTGATTTAATAATTTTAGGAAATAAAATCCAATACGTTTTATTTGAATAAAAAATTATAAAATTATGAAATTGTTTGAATATAATTCTTTAGTGTTCTTTTTATTTTGAAATTTGAAAATGTTATATTTGTGTTTTGTTTGAAAGTTTAAAAATTTTGTAATCATTAGGTAATGATTATATGAAAAATTTAAAAATTTAAATTTAAAAAATATTTTGTATTTTACTGATATTTAGAAAAGAAATATATGAAAGTATCTAAAAATGTTGAGAATAGTTGTTTCCCCATACAAGGCCACAATAACTAGAGTGTGTAACATGCACATAAAGTCTAGTTTGCTTCCATAAAATATCTCATTTCATCTTATATAATCATTATAATTTTTTTCAAATTCCTAAACAAAATATACAAAAAAAATTCAAATTTTCTAGTTTGGCCAATCTGGCGAACCCCCACCCTTTCATTATGTTTTGTTATAGCATTAAAGTCATCAAACACTAACTAGGGGCTGCCTATAAAAGCTTAAGCACAAGAAAGCAAATCCGCCCATAAGCTCTCTCTCCTACCAAGATAATTGTCACCATATATAACATAAACAAAACAGCTAAAAAAATTTCCAATCTCTTGAACTCTACAGTGAGCAGCCTAGTCATTCTCCTCAATTATAGAGATTGAAACAAAACCTGAATTCCAATAGATATACTAAGGTATCGTTTGGATTCGAAGATGAGTTGAGATGAGTGGAGATAGGTTGTGAATAGTAGTGAGATTTGTGAGTTGAAGTTGCTGAATAGTAGTGAATAGTAGTGAGATGAGTTGAAATGAATTGAGATGGATTGTAAATATAAACCGGGCCTAAATCTTAAAATAAAAATTATATTAAAAAATTATATTTTAATAATATTTTATTTAATTTTTAACTCGATTTGTGTCATCTGTATAACCAAAGCCGCATCAACCATACGAGGGTATGACTGCAGGCCGATACTTTTCAAAAAGACTATGGCCGATCTTCATAGGATTCTACACTTGTTGGGTTGGACCAAAACTTTGTCCAATCCAATAATAACCGCTAAGTCCATAACCCAAAGATCACAAAGCAAGTTGATTTTTCACAGCCGTTCCAAAATTTAGAGCAATCATAATGGTTTATATAAAATATATTTTTTTATAAAATATAAAAAAAAATTGATCAAAAGATCTTTCTAATAGATTTTGTATTTTGATATTTATTTTACATTTTGTTACCGTAATTCTTTAGATGTAGAGAATGTTGTTTACAACCCTAAAATATTTTTAATTATTTTCTCTCTCCTTTTCAAATTTATTTGATAGTTAGAATAAATATTTGAAATAAATAAAAAATATTAAAAGAAATTATGTAAATGATATAAAAAAAATAGATAAATTGATATATGACCTATTGTAAAAATCAATATGTAAAATAGAAAAAATAGATTTTGATAATATAATTTTAAAGATATGATAAAAAATCGAATGCTCGAATAGACACTCATACCCGGTTCTATTACAACAAACACACACAAACAAACCATTCATCGAGTAATAGATTCCAAAAACATTCAGGTAATAAAAGGGTTTTGACACAACCATTAGACCCAAGAAAAAATGAGTATTGTTATACTGACCTCAAATTAATTATAAATTTATTTATTATTCGATTAATATCACATCCAAATATATGAAAGAAAGATAAACAGTGTTTTTTAAGGCTTTTTAATTTTAACTAAAACGGCACCGTATCCCAAACTTATTTCACTCTTCCATATGAGAACAATTCTCTCTCTCTTTCCTTTGTCTTTGTGTTTCCATTCATTCTCTTCTATTGTTTCATAGTTCTACGTCTGTCACAAAGGCCTTTCAATCTCTCCAGCGCAGGAGCCATGTCCAACGAGGAGCACCACTTCGAGTCCAGGGCCGACGCCGAAGCTTTCAAGACCTATCCTCAGCAGGCCGGTACCATCCATTTTATTCTCTCTCTCATGGGGGCTCGAACTCCAGTCGAGTTTAATAAAAACAGCGCTAATCGAGCATCGTCTTATATTGTAATATTAAATATATTAAGTATATCTATTGGAATCGGGGTCAGTAGTCCAGAATCTTGTCAAATTCTAAACTTTGATTCTGACTCCGATTATTTTTATCCTCTAAGTTCGACTCTAACTTTGAATTTTAATTTTTTCGACTCCAATCGAAATGGGCATCGGCTGGAATGTAGGAGGCGCTGGAGTTTTTGCCCACCCCCTAAAGCATATTCAATAAAAATACATCTTAAATTCTATTATCGACGGAAAATGATAGGTACACAATCATATTTTACAATTTTTTATATAACTATATTTCAAATGAAAAATATTTTTCTAAAATAATTTATAAAAATAACTTCACTTTATATAAATATACCCACGAAGGAAAAAATGATAATAAAAAGAATTGTGACTAAATTAGTGCTATTATCAAATTACGAAAAGTCTGCATGTTTACTGTCACTTAACTAAGATTGCCTAACTAGGGTGAAGTTAACAAATGTTAATCGGAAGTATGCTGCCCACAAGTCAAGGTAAATTGTTGTGCGACTCTTCATGATTAGCCGTTAGGGCTGGATTAATTATATAAAATTAAATTATTTAATTTATCTCATCTCATATAATTATTATAATTTTATTAAATTATTACACAAAATATAATAAATAATTTAACAGTTTCAAATCTTAAAATAAAAATTATATTATGATAATATTTTATTCAATTTTTAACAAAACATGTCATTTTATCTCATTTGAATTATATAACTAAATGAGGCTTTGTCACGATTAAAAAAAATCAAAAAATTAATTTTTTTTATTAGCTCAAGTGAAAGATTTACGTGTTAGGTGAGTATTAATTCTTGTAAGTTAGTGTAAAGAATGCACATTTCAACATCTATATGGTAAGATTTAATATGTAATATAGTTTAATTTTAAAATTTTGTAATATATAAAATCTTAATAAGTAGACAAAATGAGTTATAAAAATAATTGTATTTATATAGGGATGTCCGAACCCGGTTTTAACCGGGGGACCTCAAGCGTGTGGGACTAACGTCATAACCGATAACCAACTCGCTAACCGGACAAGTTTCGCGACGCCTACGTAGAAGTCAATTGTGTTGTGTTTGAGACCTTGCTTCCGGTCCTGTTTTCTACCTACGCCCTTTTGGCAATTGGAATTTGGGAGGGTAAAGGGTCGATCTGCAAAGCCATTTTATGTTCGTCCTCGACCTAAGCTTAAAGCTCTTTCTGATCTAGTCAATCCAGTACGAGGGTTTGTTTGCTTGTTTGTCCGAAATGTCCACCGCCTCCTTTTCTCTCCTCTTATGCCTCTCTTTATTCACCTACACAACTGTCCACTCCAAACTCCTCTCTCAGTTAACTTCACCTTACCTCTCACCCACCACGATCTTCCCCCATTACCAGAATATGCTCGAAGCTTTCAAAATCTTCATCTACACCCCAGACGAGGCCTTCACTTTCAACTCCTCAGCTGAATCACTCTTCTACGCGTCTCTTCAAAACAGCACATTTGTCACCCATGACGCCGAAGAGGCTCACCTCTTCTTCGTCCCTTTCTCCTCCAATCTCTCGACACGCTCCGTCGCGCGCGTCATTAGACGCTTCAGGGAAAATATACCTTACTGGAACCGTACGCTCGGTGCCGACCATTTTTACCTCTCTTGTGCCGGTTTGGGATACGAATCGGACCGAAATCTCGTCGAGTTGAAGAAAAACTCGGTCCAGATCTCGTGCTTCCCTGCACCCGATGGTAACTTTATCCCTCACAAGGACATATCCCTTCCTCCACTTGCGAGTTCTCAGGCCCCGTACACTCCGGCGAACAAAACCGCCAGTTTTCTGGGTTATTTCAGGCACGGCGGGATAAAAGAGTCGATTTTGGTGAAGGAGTTGGTCAACGATCCCGACTTTCTGATCGAATCCCAGCCGACAGATCTGCTTACTTATAAGGAGAGACTAGCGTCCAGTAAATTTTGTTTGTTCGAATACGGAGGAGATGTTTCGGGAATAGGAGAGGCATTGCACTTCGGGTGCGTGCCGGCAGTGATTACCGACCGTCCGATAAAGGACCTGCCGTTCATGGATGTGCTGAGGTGGCAGGAGATCGCGGTGTTTGTGCCCCTTGGAGGGGTTAAGGAAATGAAGCGTGTTTTGGTTCGCACGTGCGGAGATCGGCACGAGCAAATGAGGAAGTTGGGCGTGAAGGCGAGTCAGCACTTTGTGTGGAATGAGTCACCACAGCCGTTCGATTCATTTCATACGGTGATGTATCAGCTGTGGCGGAGACGGCATACCATCAGATACCCTCGGAGGTTTACGGTTTAAGGTGGACCCACTTGGATAATGTTGTATACAAAATGCTAGCTCGATTTGTCAAAAGAGGACATCAGATTGTACTAATTTCCTGGTGAGCCAGCAAATATTTCACGCAATTTTCTGAAAGAGAAACATTACTATACCGCTCATTTTTACTCAGTGATACTTAGTGGTTAAGGAAGTAATTTTAAATGTATTGATATATTTTTTTTTTATTTTTTAAAAATATTTAAATATATTAAAAAAATATAAAAAAATAAAATAAAAATTGTTAGGCGGGTACGCCAACAGTAAGAGTGGGGCTACTTGAAGTACGTAATTACGTATATGAACTCAAATTCGAAATAATTGTTTCTGCCAAAGATTGGCTTTGAAGTTAAAGAGTGGATTTCCCTTGTTTTGGAAAGGAAGTGGAAGCAAGGTTTTTTATTTAGTGATGAGTGATATTAGCTCTTTTAGTAGCTCCTCTGATGATAGCAGTAGCTCTTTTGAGATAGCCTCTTTATGGCAATTTGTCTTTAGTAAAATGTCGGAAAATCTATTTTGTTAAAAAGAGTAGATAGGCGGAAAATACAATAGGTCAATTAACTTGATTCTGTAAATGTCGTCGCTTTTCAATTGTTCAAGTTTAGGAATGTTAGTTCGTTCAAGGGCACGCACTGTCATATTCTGCAGACATGTAACAATGGGAAAAGACGAGATTGTCTTTAAAAAGAAAAAAAGGAATTTTGACATTCGAGTTTCTTTTCCTGAAATCACCCTTTCACAAGTAGACCATATTCTTGTTCAGTGAGCAAAATTAAACAGTAAATATTTTCACAAAAAGTGTTATATCCATCAAAATATTTATATAAAAATAAACTTATAAACTGATGTGACTTCATATAATTCGTTAAATTTATTTTACAGTAAAAATAAATTTACAATATAACGTACCGCATTAAATCATTCAATTTATAAATTTATTTTTATATAATTCATCCGTTTTTCTCTTCCTTCACTACTAACTCAACTGCCTAGACAGTCTATTTTCAATTTTGTCCGAACACCAATCCCAATCTAGGGATTTAATCACGAGGATCAATGTACTAACATTTTGACTGAACTCAACTATCACGTTTCACAGAACCAAAGTAGAGCTGATTATGCATAAATTCAGAGCTTCATATCCTCCACCAAAAACAGAATAAAAACCTTGACACAAACCGCTTAGATACCAATATGAACACCTTTTTTTTGTCATAAAAGCAACCCAATTCAAAGCTTCCATTCCTTAGCTGAACTATTCACCTCTGTACATACATGCTCGAAAGATCCTCGCCTCCCACGAGTACCTTTCTCCCTTTGATTTTCTCTCTCTAAACTTCCCTTTTTTTTTATGTCGATGTCAGGCTCCACTCCACTGCTATTGCTGAGAAATACAATCCTAGCGCAAATCAATCAAGAGGCCACCGCTTAAGTGTGAATTATGGATGGAAGCAACATGTAGGCCCCAAATTCTCCCAAAAAATAAAAATCAAGGGTAAACAAAAAACCACAATAATAACACAATCTTTCCCATGCTCACAGCAATTGCCGGAGCTGTTGGTTCTCTTTCCGGAGTGACTTGACTTCTTTCATTAATTCAGCTTGGTTTTCCATAATCGAGCTCATAACACTCGACATTTCCATCTGCTCAATAATTCCAGAAGTCAATTCAGGGACAGTACGCAAGCAATGGAAATGCTGAAACTGATGCCAGTTTTACCTCTTGCATGTGGAATTGTCTAAGAATTTCTATATGAAGGTTCCTCATATCTTCGTGTATGGATTTCTGAAAGGAATCGAGAGTTTCTTCAAGAGTGCGTTGAAAAAGCTGGAGAGTAAAGGAAGATCCCTGCTGTGCATCTGGCTGTGGGGCCTTTTGGGGTTGTGAGATTCCTCCCTGTAAACATAAAATGCAACCCTATGAACAGCCATGATATAAAAAAAGCAGAACAAAACTCGCCCCAATAGATGTGATGTTTGTCATCATGTATTCCAACACCATTTTGCATCTTGAATGACACAGCACTGATCCTAGTTTGGATACTTAGAATACTTTACTACTATTCATTATTTTATTATTATTTTTCACCTACTTTTTTCACTACTATTCAATATTTTGTCATTACTTTTTCACTACCATTCACAGAATACCTCACTACCCAAACGCAAAACTACACATATCGACTAAGACCCAGAGGTCACTTCTGCTTTACCCAAAGCACAATGTTGCAGGTATCCAAGACAATAAAGCATAAAGATTATCAGCCAATGCTTGCACTCTTCTATAAAGGCAAGCACCTGGCCATTCACATTCAAGAACACAAAAATTTATCAAATGCATGTGGCATTCATACATTCATTGATGGAAGAATTCCTGCCTCTGTAGCAACCACTGTATCAGATTTTGCCAACAAGCTATTCAAAAGTTCTTCCCTGGTTTCAGCTCCTGTTTTCTTCATTTTTGGTGAACCCACCGAAAGGGATGTCCCATCACTGAAGGAAGATGCAGTGCTAATTCTCTCTGCATAAGTAGAAAATCTTCGAGGCAGGGCCAAAGATGGTGAATCAAGGTTGACCTGTCCAGAAATGCCTTTTGTAGCAAGAGACAGAGACACAGAACTAGATGATAGGTTATCTGGAAATCCCAATGAGGTCTCCTGATTTGAAGAAACATCTTTGGGGCGCAAATTCACATAAGTTAAGTTCGAATTTGTCAAGGAGCTTATACTCATCTGACTTGTTGACGAGGATAGGTCTTGTAATCCACTAAACATTGACCCTGATGACTGACCGCCAGAAGTCAGCATCCCAAACCGAGATGGCAAAGTGATTGGCTGACGCATGTGAGCATATTTTTCAGACGGTCTCTCACCACCCCAAGCTTCAGGAGGAGTGATAGAGGAGTCTTCGTTTTTTGAAGATGGGGTAGGTGTTGAACCCAACAGTGTGAAGGAAGATTGGTTGTCATCCTACATGAAGTGATAAAACATAATCACCATTAACAATATTCAATTTACAGAAAGGCATAGAGGTTTTACCCAGACCTTTGCTGGGCAGTCAAACTAAGCAAAACAATATAAGTAAAATCCAGGGAAAACATAAAATAAACAGCATACTGCACAGGTATAACCACACTCCATACCCAGTCTATATATTTAGGTATCAATTTGCAGTTGCGTGGTTCAACAATAATGGAATGAGATTACTCATACTTGCAGGAATTTCAGCTGTTCACTCAAAAGAATAGAGAAGAAACAAAACAGTTAACAAGAAGGTTTAATCAAGATGCAGATTATCCTCTACAACACTAAACCTTACAATTTCCATTCGAATGGCTTTTAGGCCAATGCAGATTGAGAGACACCTGAACAAATAATCTTTTACTGCAGCTATCTCATCAATGGTCTAACTATAAAGTATTTTCCAACTCAAAAAAATATTGTTTATTTCCCAATAGTTTGTAATGATAATAACTGATGACTAAAACGGCACAAAATTAAGGATATGAGCATCTAGGTCAGGATACTTCAAGCTCTATATTGAATTTCAAAAGCTCAATATTTCACGTAGTGCACAGTCATCCATAGAACTAAAGCTATAAGGGAGTACCAGACCTGTTTGGAAGTCAAGCTGGGTTTCCAATCGAATATTGGATGATCGCTACCACCCTCTTCTGCAATAGGGAATCTCCTACTGGATTGAGGAAACAACAGAGATGAAGGCTTCTTATCAAGAAGAAGATGATCCTTCTTGGTTCCTTCACGGTCATCCCACAGCTTGTCAAGTGAAGGTGTAATTGGCTGAACATCCACCAGAGGGGAAAACACCTCCATTTCATCCTTGAAGTTAAAACTAGAGCGAGGAGCATGTAATCTAGCCAAAGATCCACCTGGCCACAAATGGCTTCTTTGCGGTGTTTCCTCTGCAATATTGAGCGTGCTTGATGCAAACCCCGAGCCAGCTGCAGTTAGTGAAGATGCTTCAACGGAAGCACCAAATCGACCAGAATTCCGAGAACTAGATACTGATGTAGAAAGAACATTCGACGAAGTCACAGAAGGAAGTGGGTCAGGCATAAGTACCGAATCTTCAACAGAATCTCCAACAAGAGCAGTCTCAGCAGTGCAATTACTTTCATTGACAATAACAGGTTTTGACCTCTGCCAGCATAAACTTGTAACAGCCTGACAAATACTTTAAATGATAAGTAAAAACAAAAATGCCTTTCTTTCTTGGTTTTTAGAGCCAAAACTCTTCAATGGCCAACAGCCAAGCAAATATGATCCAGTCGCCTTAAATACAGTATTCCTATCATAAACTCTCATAGTTTTACCTAATTTAAGCATCGAAATTAAAGCATTAGAAGCCACTTATTCAATTCAGTATCTGGGGTGAGATTTTTCCAATAACTGGCCCATAAACAAATCATTCCATGCAAATGGTTGGGCAGATTTACAGCAGTAGAGTTTGGAATCATCTGTATTTGAAAAGGCCTAAAAAACAGACCTCATAAACTTGCATAAACAAGAGAAGATTATTGCACGTTTATGAAGCACCACCGTTAGGGACTGAAGCTATTGGTTCAATTGGATTTAAAATAGAAAACAGCAACCTGGATGTCTATTTCTGCCATTGATGACTTTCAAACAAAATTTTTAATGAACATATTATGAAAAGACAAAAATATCAACCCTCTAAAGACAACTTCTTTAAGCTCAGAGTTGGGGAAAAAAATCGTACACTAAGTTAATGCTGGACAAAAGTTACATCAAACAGAATAGCAACTTCTGAGCATATAGCAACAAACATGCTTATATGGGAAAAACTGCAAGAAAAGGACAATTTATGAGTAACCAGACAGATGGCGAAGGTAAATAGATGAGCGTCCAAAATCTACCTCTGAACTACTGTAAGCATGAAGAACAACAAAAGGTTGTGGCTTTCCACGAACATCATAGAATACCACCCGGCCACTACTTGTTCCAGCTGCAAGAGTCCAACCATCATCTCTAAATGCCAATGACGAGAAAGGTGCCTCGTAAGGAATGCAAGATGAGGGTCTTCTAGACCCTGAGTCATAAGTGTATAACTTTTTATCCAGACCAACACTAGCAATTATCTGTCACGAGGAAAAGATTTGGAAGAGAAAATGCTTAGCTATACATTTAAGATATCCTGACCCCTAATGAATATTCATGATTTCATAGCGTATAATAAAACTGCATTCTTACTATTTAAAACATAACAGGGCCATAAAAATAAGACCTTGTCATTGGATGGTGAGAAGCTAATGCCAGCAGTTGGTGCTGAGTGCTGCTTCAACCAAGAAACCTGCAAAAGTTTTGTTCTCCTTAAACCATCAGTGGCAAACCTAAAAAGAATATCACAAAACAAATGGAATGAACAAAAAAGCTATGTTTTTTAAATGTGGATAACATGAGGTTGGTAATACCAATTTACAACTTAATTAACATGCCTAGATTTTATAAGGCTCCAGTTGGTAAATGAGAAAATCAGTCCAAGAATACTGGTCCAAAATTCCACTAGTATTGTGTATGGAGAAGATCGCTGCTCTGCTGGAAGAAAAGCAATAGGCCATAATGAAGAATGACGGAATGTAACTTTGTGTGGTAGCAAATCATTATCGCCATTCATCTGAAAAGTGTACAGAACTGGCAATGCAAATACACTTGTAACACATACTTTCAAGCATACAACTTATACAGCACTCATGTGTGATATTGTTTTAAATTGACTAACAATTCATTTTATGAGAGAACACACTGCAAACCTTTGGGTTGCGACCTGTTGTATCCCATAAATGTACGGTCCCATCGTCACCAGCAGTCACTAGAAGGTGTCGGCTAATTCGAGAATAATCGAGCACTCTCAATACCTAATCTTCCAATCCCAAAGATAGACAATCAGCTTGAAAACCCAAACTCAAGACCATAAACACCTGAACAAAAGCACCAACATACAACAAACTGAATAACCTGTTGATTGGGGTCCTTGAGTTCAGTAGCCCTGGCACCAGATGCAAGGTTGTGAAGTATGAGATCCCCGCTAAGACTGATGGAAGCCAAGTGTTCATCCTTGCAGTTGTACATTGCACCTGTTATTGTATTGGTATGGCCTCTCAACCATTTAATACATCTCTTCCTCTGCAAATCCCATATTCTTACAACTTGACCGCTTCCACCAGAACATATGTACCGGGATACCTTATTGCTGAAGCTGATAGCCATTATAGACTCCTGTAAAATAAAAATAGAAATTTAAAAGATCAACTGCAGCTACACAAATAGTACGGAATTAAGTCCCAAATGAAGAGTACCATGGACTAATCACTACAATGACCCTCATATGGTCACAAAATCTATGATTTAAGGGTTTCACTACAAACAAGAAAATACAAAAACAAACACACACCACAGACACATCAGAATGACCAGATCATCTTTTGGTGATGCAAGAATTTGGCACCTTATATGCCCTCCATCGGGTGTTCTGTTATTCAATTCATAACTCATACTGTCCTGTAGTGCTTCGAAGATTGGATCCACAATGTAAGAAAGTATACACAACAGTCATATATGGACAACGGCTCTCCATTTATGCCCTAGAAAGCTAGAAACAACACGATCTTTGACAGGTGGAGGCCCCTCCTCTAAAGCATACTGTAGCTTACATCTTTCATAACAGAATACGAGGTTGGTGGAGTTTTGGTAAAATTCTCTATTTCATTTCCTTGATTAAATGTATAGAAGCTGGGCTCAGGACCTATTCAGGTTATGGACCTTGTATAAAAATATAGGAGACATAAACATTCTTAATCACTACTTGAGGAGATCATACTGCTAAAGCGAACCTTGGTTCCTCCATAACACCAATGCAGAGTTTGGTATTGAAAAAAAAATTAGCATATTACACCCTCATCCCACTCACAACCCACTAGTTTGACGTAGCACCATGCATCAACCCTCAAATCTATTATTTTAAAAAAATAAGAGTTGATCTAAGGGTTGATGAATAGGGCCATATCAACACAATGAGATGAGAATATATGGTATATAGCCTTTTCCCTGAAAAAATATCCATCAACTTTTAGGCTGGGTGTTGGAACTTAGTTCTCTATCTCACTCCATGGATTTTAGCCTGTGATGGACAGCCATTATAAATTACTTCAAGGACACCGCAATTTATTAAGAGATATGATAATCTGCACACACGTATCCATTCACATAAGCACATGATATAGCTGCCCTAAACCCTAAAAATAAATCTAAAAGAACAGCCCGCAACTCCTAAACTAAAAGAGCTCCGAAATTCTTAAACCTAAAATAACTCCGAATATCTACAGCATTGTAAATGTAAGGGCCTACTTCACTGAACAACCGAATTACCTCGATATTGTCTCCACTGTCAGTTCCAGCAACGGGAATAGTCCCCATGCTCTGCCCAATCTTACGCCACAAGGAAATCTTCTTATCATCTCCCGCACTGGCCACAACCAAATCTGCAACAATCACAAACCCAGTTGGATTAACTGAAAAATCGTTTAGTTGCTCCGAAGTTGCAAATAGTTATATAACACACTATTAAATTAGATCTCGAAATTATCAATATAAGGGAATTCAAGGGCAGCTAGCCTATAAACTCAAAAACAAGAGTGGGGAGAGAGTAACTGGTGTGGTTCCACTTGAGTGAATTGACAAGGCAACCAGGAGAGGGAGTGTAGCTCAAAATGCAGGGATCGCCGGCCTTGACCGACACATCGAAGAGCTTCACGGTATCTCCTCCGCTCGACGCCAGTAACGCCATTGATGGATCCGATAAATTCATCGTCGCTTTTTGTTCTTTCTTCCTCTCTTCCCCTTTGTGCAGACTTTACCGATGAAAACGATTGCGGGCACGATCAAATCGGGCTTTACCGAAAATTAAACTAGGCAATGGAATCGAGACATTTTATTTTGTTGATAATTCAAGGGAAAGCTAGATCGCTTTCATCAACATTCTCGGATTTGGAAACCCTACACTGGAGAGATGGGGGATTGGGCCGTTGGGAAGGAGAATTTAAAATGAAAGGGGGGCAATAACTGGGCGCCTTTATTATCAAGGAGCCCATCTCTTTCTTCCTTTTATTCCATTTTTCAAGAAGACGGAAATATATACAGACGGTGGTATGCAAATGTAAAAATTAGGGTTTGACAATTTTAAAATTAACATCTGAGAATCCAATAATAAATATTTAGAATTGATCATTTTTGACATATTTTATGGATATTTATAAACTTGACTCAAAATTAGTAAATTAAGATTGAGTGATTTGATTTATTTAACTCAATTAAATGAGTTAAGTTAAAATTAACCCTAACAGAATCTACAAGGTTCCGAACCTGACTCGACAGAACAAAATTATAACACAGAATTTTGAATTGACAACCTTATATCCACCTTATTAGTTTTTGTATTTATTCGTACAGATACACATGTTAATTACAACCTTATGAACTAAATTACAAGAATAATGTTACGTACAATTATGAAATATGTAAGCAACATACAATCGTTTTGAAAAAAAGTTTAGTCTACTGTAAAAAATTAATATTTTGTATATAAGTTATATATTTACTAACTTTTTTTAAAAGGATTGCGCAGCACTTGTGCATTCCACGACTGCAAATATTATTTCTTAAATTACAAAGATACCTTTTTGGTGAATTTTGAAACTACAATACATTTTTCATGAATTTTAAAATTACAAAGATGAGCCTATTGAAAACATATGAGTAAATGAGGATGTTTTGCCTATCCTTGTAGGGAGGGTTATTTAAGTAAAAACACCGTCTTCTAGTTGTCGAAAAATTATACAAGCACACAATTTGAAATATTATTTTACAAAATTATAATATATGAAGCATGTGAGGAACAAGTGAACAACGTTTAAACAATTTTGATCTATTTTATTATTTTTTAAAATTGGCAACGTTATAATAGTCATATATTGTTGTATACGACTTACCCAGCAACATGCCACTATCATAGCAACGGCATACATACTATACAATATATAACCTTCTTTTTAGAAGGCTCCAAAGCAATCGATTACAATGTATCTTAAACTAAATATGAAGAACAATAACAAACACCAATCAATCACGTACTTACTACCTCTCAGCATCAAAATCAGCCTAAATTCCTTCAGATAAAAAGAGATAAATAGCTCTCAAACATTTCAATGAACAAAAGTTAATAACCATAGTTACGGAAGAATTCAGGAGTAAATAAGGTCATTTCTGTTGCCCACAATGGAAAGCACAACCGTGAATTGCCTAACCGAATATATGTACACATCGTGTCACAGATGAATTGCTACAGAGAAAGCTAAACGTGCACATAATACTTTTATGCCTCTTCCTAAGACCTGATTTCCTCCTCTCTGACTCACAAGATTCATCATGGTATAAATCATAGCACTTGCATCTCCTAAACTGAGGGAAGTTATGAAACCGGCAATCTTCATTTGAGCAATGCCCCAGGCAAAAAGGGAAAATATCTGCATGAGAAAAAAACAAATAATCTAAAAAAGGAGAATGGACATGGCAATAATTGAGTACAAGTGACATCATGATTGAATGTTAAAACTTTATGTTAGTACAGGTCAAGAGATTTTTTTTTTTTTTTTTTTATAACTGTGGGTGTCTGGACCAGATTGCGCGCACCTCGACTAATCCCATGGGATCCTGAAGTTAATGACCAGATAAACCTCTAGTGGCCTTAAGGGGACTCGAACTAGTGACCATTGGGGAGCAAACCCAAGGCCGGACCAGCTGAGCTACCCCTCATGGTTACAGGTCAAGAGATGCCAAGCAATAAGAAACAAGTCCTATATTTAGAATGCCCATCAACATATCTCAGGCTATAATAAGTATCAACAAAAAATATAAGAGATCCTTTCTAAGACTGTTGCAATGATCACACAATTTTTTTTTTTTTATCGATTAACAAAATTTTATTGAGAATAAGAATAGACAAAAGCCCAAGCACACAGGACATATAAAAGAGCATCGCCTATGCAATATTTGATGTTACCATAGTACACAATGTTGATAAGTCAACATTAGGCTACATGGGAACTTCAACTTATGAAAGGCCATGCATTCAAATAAGCCCAGGCTCACAAGTTCAAGAGTAGGAACTTCAGCCGTGACAGGTAAGCATTCAAGTCTGTCTTAGGTTTGCAAGTCAATAGAATTCGGCCTTTAGGCCTCGTTTAGACACTCAACATTCTCATATATTCTCAAAACATCTCATAATTTCATTCTCAAACATCATTCAAACACAAAACACTTTTCAATTTAAAATTTTCGACTTTTTCATCTAATCATTACTTAATCATTATCCAAATACAAAATCTAATACAACTTTCTCAAACTTCCAAATAAAACACAAAAATCAATACAACTTTTTCGAATTTTAAAATAAAAATTATATTCAAACAATTTTTAATTTTATAATATTTTTATTCAACTTTTTCTCTTTCATTTCCCAAAACCCAACAAAGCATCTTAAATCAAACAATTTCACTTCCATTCACAGAATTTTGAGATATTCTAAGGGGTTGTTCAAGAATAAGTTTTATATGATCCCATCTCATCTCATTTCCTTCCCAAATATCACTCAAACAAAAATACTTTTCAATTTCAAATTTTCAACTTTTTCATCTAATCATTACCTAACCATTACAACTTTCCCAAACCTTCATACCTTCAAACAAAACACAAAAAATAATTCAACTTTTTCAAATCTCAAAACAAAATAATATTAAAAAATTATATTCTAACAATATTTTAATTTTATAATATTTTTATTCAAATTTTTATCTCTTTTCCCAAAACCCAATAAAACATCATAACACAAACCATTTTACTACTATTTACAAACTATTTCATTACTATTCACAGATTTCTCATCTCATCTTCCAAGCATCCCCTAAGTGTCCGAACGAGCCCTAAATGCTTGAACAACAAAGAAAGCTTCACATACACACGCTCGTGTGCCTATGGGTGTGTATGCAGCAACCACGAAGACCAAAATTAGTTCTAAAAGAAGATAAAGACGCACAAAACCAGCTGACCTATTTGTATTATGTAGTGTATATGGCTGGAGCGTAATGAGAGGACATTTGAAGATAAGGAGCGGACAATAGAGGATCTTAGAATTTTATTTTTCCATACCTTACTTCTTTGGGCTATTGCTATAGATTTTAATGGCCTAAATGTACATGATTTTCTTTCTTTTTTAGCAACTAGATAGGTTTTATCTTTTGTATACCACCTTGTATACCTAGGCTTTGCCTATTCTTATTTATACTACCGTTTACTTATCAAAAAAAAGACAAGAGAGCAATGATATAGCTACCATCAAATTTTGTTTCATATCATGAACTTGGCTTTTTTCTCTGCTGGCTTAAGAATCTGGAAGGAGCACGTCAAGTTTTCATCTACACTCATCATTGCACCAGCATTATCAAATTCACCACAGTAATTGGGGGCTGAAAATATTGTAACAAGTTTCCTGTCGGCAAAGAACTCATACCCATCCTCCACAACCTATACCAAAGTAGTTATTTAAGAATCCATAATGAGTCGCATTAGTGATCAGAACAATATAGGTAAATTATTCGTTTGATAAGTACAAGAGGTAAACTACTTATAGAAAAGAAAGAAAGAACAAGTGATGACCTGATGGGCACGACAGACAAGGTCCAAATCATGCTTCTCTAAGAATTCTGCCACCTTATCAGGGCCAAAGGTGTATGAGACTCCTCTGTCATTCATTCCCCATCCTTTAACATCTCTACTGGGATCTGACCAGAGCAAATCGCATAGCAATCCAGCGTCTGGAACAGCAGTCGGACGAGTTAAATTTCTAATTTGATCTAAGTTGTTAAGATCGGGGGAAAGACCACCATGCATACACAATATTCTGTCATCTATAAGAGCTGCGACAGGAAGGCAGTTAAAACTGTCTGTAAAGGCCTTCCAAAGCCTTACATTGAATCGGCGCTTACATTCATCATAAAATCCATATATCCGGTTAATAGAATCACATTCATGATTTCCTCTTAGAAGAAAGAAGTTCTCTGGATATTTAATCTTATAGGCAAGCAAAAGGCATATTGTTTCTAAACTCTGCTTTCCACGATCCACATAATCCCCTAAAAATAAATAATTTGCATGAGGAGGAAATCCCCCATATTCAAACAACCTTAATAAGTCACTGTATTGCCCATGTATGTCACCTGAAAATAGAAAGGAAAATTGTCGAGGTCAGACAAATGAAATCCAGAAAATTAGGGTAATTACGACACTTCGAATAATTATGAATGGCCCGAGCATGAGCCAGACAGGTCAAATTAACTCTCATTCCTCCAGGAAATTGTTTGTTTGACACATATAGATCCAAGGCTGCTTGACCCGATAAAAAATAAATGAGTTTGATTATGATCATGTTGCCCCAATTTTTCCAATGCTGTTAACTGAGACATAACAAAAATATCTCTCAGAAAGTGCTTACTCCAAAACCACCTGTCACTGATTACAATCATAAACTCATTAATCATAACCCAGGATATCTCTTGTCCCAATCTTTCCAATGTTGTTAACTGAGACATAAAAAGGATCTCAGAAATTGCTTACCACCAATGTCACTGGTTACAATCATCAATCCACACGCTAAGCAGTCAATACACTATGGTCTCAAAAATCAGGCTCTTGCATCCCCTATCCCCCAAAATGTAGCAAAAACAACATTTTGTCCACTTTCATCCAAGTGACGATGTAGTTCTTAAAAATTTGGATTATCAAAGCCTCCAGTGTGGGACTATCAAAGTTTCAGGTTATGGAAATAACTATAATATTCTATAAGAAAGTCGATACCACCATTGTATACAAAGAACACAACTTAGGACTGTTCTCGACAAGCATGTTGGTGAATTGACAAGGGTATTTGAAAGGACACACACGAAACATGCATCGGGAATTCCTTTTAGAAAAACATTTCTTATTTCTTAAAAAAAAAACACTTCTATTCCCACATTTATCAGCCATCAAACAGTGCATGGAGCAGAGAGGAAACAACAGGTAGAGTAAATTCATGCTACTTCAGATCATTTTGGCAGCACCCATAAGATGTATCCATTCAAAGCCTGGTAGTTTGGCGAAGAGAAAATAAAAAAATAAAAAACCACAAACTACTACTTCGCCATAGCTTGCACTCAAATTTCCTTGTCTAATTTACATTGATTAAAAGCACCTTGTCTAATTCACCCACTTATTACCTCTCTCTTTTCCCTATTCCAGTGGGGGTGGTAAAAAAAAAAAATTGAGAGGATTTTTAGAAATTTCTTATGGGATGGTATTGGGGAGGAACGTAAATCTCACTTGGTGAGTTGGAATAAGGTTTGTACTCCGATGTCTTGTGGGGTTTAGGTGTGCAGAATTTAAAGCTTTTTAATAAAACTCTCCTTGGGAAGTGGCTTTGGAGGTACAACAATGAGAGAAATGCATTGTAGAGACAGATTGTAGATGCTAAATATGGAAGGATGTGGGGGAATTGGTGTTCTAATGAAATAAAGGGGTATTTGGGGTGGGATTATGGAAGTCCATTCAGTTGGGAGGGGGGAATTTTGTCAAAACATTAATTTCAAAGTGGCGATTGGGACTAATATTTTCTTTTGACATGATGTTTGATGTGGTGATTTACCTCTTAAATTAGCATTTCCTAGTCTTTTCAGGATTGCTAAAAACAAAGGGGCTCCTGTGGCTGATTCATATTTGTTTTCTAACAACATGCTGAATTGGAATGTGGAATTTACTAGAGATTTACAGGACTGGGAAGTGAGTGAAGCCGCTGATTTCTATGTAAAACTTTATGATTCGAAGATTGATCTGATCAGGGAGGATAGGATGCAGTGGATTCTTGATAATAAGTCCAGATTCTCTGTGAATTCCTATTACAAGGTGTTAAATAGTCATGGTAATAAAACATACCCCTGGAAATGCATTTGGAAAGCTAGAGTGCCCAGTAAAGTTGCATTTTTTTTGCTGGTTGGTGTCGCTGGAGAAAGTTTTAACTACTGATAATTTGAGGAAAAGGGGTTTATATGTGATAGATTGGTGCTTCATGTGTAAAAAAGATGGTGAATCTGTTAACCACCTGTTTCTTCATCGTGAAATGGTGACTGCCTTATGGAATGAGTTATTTGCAAGGGTAGGCATTGCTTGGGTGATGCCTTTTCATGTGGTGGATTTCTTGGCTAGTTGGCAAGGTGCTGCGGGATGTGGAGGCGATAAAGCTGAGTGGAGGATGATTCCTTCGTGTTTGTTCTGGTGTCAATGGCTTGAGAGAAATGGGAGGTGCTTCAAAGATTTTGAACGCACGATGGGGGGGAATTTAGGGATTTTTTCTTTAGCACTTTAAACTTTTGGGTGAACAATCTAGTGAGGGATATGAATATTTGTAGTGCTTTATTTTAATTCTATTTTGCTTTAGTTTGTATTTAGGTGTATTCTCTTGTATACTTCCTATATACTTGGGTTATGCCTATTTACTTGGAATTAAATCTCTTATTACCTATAAAAAAAAAAATTCCTTGAATCCTAAAATGGAATGACTAGTCCAAAATATACACTATATACATTCGAGTGTTCTCCATATCCTATACTCGAACAATATTACTAACGATCAATTATTCACTCAACTGTGAACAAATAGAACACACCAGAGCAAAGAATAATCTCATAGACACCATCCAATCTAGAAGCTTACACATAAAATCGCCAAATAAAAAATAAAAATAGGGGAAGAAAGTAACGCGCACCGCAAATCTTGATGGGGGCTTCGAGCTCGAGCAGATTTTGCTGTCGAATGAAGATGTCTCTGGAAGCAACACAGAGTTGCTTGATCTCAGTCTCTGAGAGCTGGACCTGCTTCCCGGGCCTCGCCGATCTCATCTCTGTCAGCCGTCTGATTATGTCGTCGACTAGGACAGGGTCCATTGATCCCTGGCCTTGCGCCGCCATTGGATTTAGATCCTCCCCTTCAACGGCTACGACTTGAGACCTAGGGATGGGAAGGGGAAGGTTTCACAAGCATTGAAGATGGAGACGGCTGCAACTCCTATGTGGCGGAGTTGCCGTGCCAATAGCAACTGGAAAGAATTCTTAAACGGCGCCGTCTGGTATAAAATTTTCACTCGCGTACTACGACACCGTCCCATCAAATTTTTATTTCGGATGTGAGTTAGGTTATTACTGGACTTAATCGTAATTTCAAATGCTGTCGTTTCAGGAATTTTGTGAGCGCTGCCTCGGACCATTCCAAAAAACAGAAGAAAATGCTTGTGTGACCGAGACATTCTGCCTGAGACATTTTATAAATGTTTTTTAATAATGTTAATATGTCTAAAGATATAAAAATATATATATAATAAAAAATAAAAAAAAAGAGTTTTCTGTCCTTCCAAAAAAGGCCCAGGCCTAAAAATTGTGCTTTTTTGGTGATTTTAAAGGACGTTATTGCGATTTAAAAAAAAAAAAAAGGAAAGAAAAAAGAAAAGAAAGAGAAGGACGATGTTGCCTAATCGAATAACTAAAAAAAATTAAAAAAATACATCCATTTTAAATATCATAAGTGACCCATTCTCCTTTCAAGAGTAGGCAACAATATCAACCTCTCGATTCGAACTATTTACGGAAAAGGAAAATGCTAAAAATGACATATTCATATCTATGTCGATTGAATTTTGTATATATAGCCTCTGCATATATATTTAAAACATGAAAATAGTTTGAGATGGTTTTTAATAAATTACCCATAAAACTCGATTAATCTATTGAATGAGATCATATTATGAAATATATCAAGTACTGGAATAATTTACTTCAACGTACGTTATAAATATTTTATAAGCTGCCAACGGACCTCTCTTTCTGACGAGAAAAGCTATACCATAGTTTGAAAACAGCATAAATAGAGGAAGGTATCTGCATGGTGCTCTCTTACGTGTGGCTTGCTTTTAAAAACATGGCATCTACGGTCTACCCCAACAGCTTGATCGCCGTCTTCCCTTTGACAAAGTTGGAATCCTAAAGCCGAGAATAAACCAAATTGTCCCTCGTACTTTCTTTGCCAGCAGAGTTTCAAGGTCAGCGACTTTCAACGGGTATGATTTAGATAATTCCCTGCGCTGTCCTCTTGTCTGTTGGTTTGCTTCAGACTGGAGATTATACCTTCTCCATTGATGGGTCATTGCATTTGTTAAGAATCATCATGGAATAACACGCGAGGATTATCATTGATGCTGACCGGTTTGATGTGTGCGACAGTGGATCAAAGAATGCGTTGTATACGTAAAAACTAAAAGAGGCCGGGGGACATGTAAAACCCAACATCTAAAAAGGAAAAGGTTTAAAAATAAACTTCAACACCGACGGATATAGATTAGTCGTTTATGTCTCAATGCAGAGGCCCACTTCCTCGCGTGTGACAAAAGAGGCAGCAATTTAGGAAGAGATCACGTCACTTTGTATAATTGATAAGGAACCTGGCCTTTTGCCAGCAATATCAATTATGTACGATATTATATAAGAGAAATGATATTAATAGTTACTATACTATATTTTATTTGAAAAAAATAGTAAATATAAGATTTATATAAAAATAATAATTTTTTAATAATAAATTATATTATTTTTTAAAAAAATACACGGCATTTATACAACTATAATTATATATATAGGCTACTCATAATTTAATTATTGAGTAGAAAATTTAAGACTCCATTTAGATTTAGAAAGTGTTTCATCTCATCTTATCTCATTTCATTATTATAATTTTTATATATTCTTACACAAAATATAAGAAATAATTTAATTTTTCTAAATCTTAAAATAATAATAATAATAATAATATTATTATTATTATTAAAAAAAATTTTTAATAATATATTTTTTATTTTTTATTTAAAATTATCTCATTTTCTGTATAACTAATTTGTTGTAAGCACAACACTGCGACTGCCTAAAAAAGGTAGTTTTTAGATATGATTATAGACAGTACTGCCTTAAAAAGGACTTGACATAGTTGTAAAGCTAGCTAGCACTTTATTCTTTCCTATAAAGTATCATATGATAATCAACGTACGTACATATCGTGACTCAATTGGCATTGTGTCTCCCGCTGGCAGATAGCCAATATATATTTTGTTCAATTAATTCTTTTAAAAAAAATTGTTCAATTAATAATTTGTTCTATTATGTAATGAGTCCACTTTAGTAATGACATGTAGTTATCCTCCAAGAACCCAAGAATAGAAGAAGAAAGAAAATGAAGAAGATGATAATCAGAAGAAGAAGATGAGAAGAAAGATAGAAAAATGATTAATCCAGAGTTAGCCTCAATCCCAATTCACGGAGCTCTTTATACCTCCTCTATCAAAATACAATATTTTGATCATTACAATATACGCTATTAGACTTGTAAAACAACATTGTTTCTTCTGCCACTACTAATTCAAACAACTAAGTTTTATCTACTCAATATATAAACATTTACACATGAGTAGTTATACTCATCTACCTCTTAAATCTCCAACACCACACACCAATGATGTGGCATTATTATTTTTTTTCTTTCAGTAAAACGCACGATTTTATCAAGGAAGAATGAAATGTCATCATCTGTCAGCTCACATGTAACGAAAGATTTAAACTAATGACAACTGATATGCCAAGATTGCTACCACGATTGCTGCAAGCTAGAATCAATGATCAATTTTACTTTACATTGTATTAATATTTTTCTTTGTATACTTTCCATACATAGTTACTCTGTCTGTGTATATAAACAAGCTTTGACATATGAAGGAAATAATACAAAATTCAAATCAAAGCAATGTTTATTATCTTTTATGGTATCAAGAGAGCCAATCTCTAACGAGCCTTTCTTCCTCCTCGGCAATGTCTTTTTCTGCATCCTCTGATAACCCGATCATAACCATTAATACTGCTATTACCATCAACGAGAAGCTTACGCCATCTGCCTTTCCACAATGGAGAGCACAGTTTGAAGCATTGCTTATTGGCTATGATCTCATGGATTTTGTCATCGGCGACCGTCAATGCCCTGCCATTGATGTCGAAAATGCCGCCGCTTCCAAAGTAGCGAATTCCCATTGGATTCGCCAAGATAAATTGATTATTCGTGCCTTGCTAGCCTCCACATCCACTACAATCACACCGTTTCTTGCTTCATGTAAAACATTTCATGAAACTTAGAACAAACTAACACGTCTTTATGTAGGAAAATCTCGCACTTGTGCGATGCAATTGAATGAGGATCTCACTCTCAACAATCGTGGAAATTGGACTATCACAAAATTTCTCCAGGCGATCAAACTTATAGTTGATGAACTTGCCAGGATTGATCATCCTGTCTCCGATGACGATTTGACCCTTTATATTCTAAACGGTTTGGGTTCGGAGTATAGGGAAATTGTTGCCCCATACGAGCTCGTGAAAACCCTATAAGGCTTGAGGAGCTTCATGATCTGTTAATCGGCCACGAAAGCTATCTCTGACGCCTGGAACAACAAGCTGCGTAATCGTTGGTTGCAACAACCAACTACACTTAGCGAAAGCAACCTTCATCCGGAACGAATGGACAACTTTCCTTCTCCAAAGGTTGCGACAGCAACAAACGCACCACTGGATCGGGCTTTCGAAAATATAAGCCCAAGTGCCAGTTGTGCGATCAGTTGGACCACACGACTAAAACTTGTCCGAAGCATACCCAAAATGATTTCTCAGCAAATTGTGTTGTCTCCTCCAAAACAAAGATCAGAAATGGTTAGTGGACTCGGTTGTTGCACACAACATGACAACTGATCTTTCGAATCTTTCAATTCATTCTAAATATGACGGTATATATGAAGTGATGATTGGTGACGGATCAGGTTTGCCAATATATCATATTGGGTCATTATTGTTTACCTCTCCCAATCATATTTTTCATTTGAGAGATACCCTGTGTTCCCACCATTAAAGAAAACTTGATTTTCGTTCATCATTTTACCAAACAAAATAATGTCTACTTTGAATTTCATCCGTCTCATTTTCTTGTGAAGGATCGGATCACGAGGGCGATACTACTCAAAGGTGAATGTGAGGATGGCGTGTACACTTTGCCAGAGACATTGGCTAAGGTTTCAAAACCCAAGATTGCTTATGTTCATGAACGTACTATGGATGGCACAAACGTCTTAGCCATCCTTTTCAAAAAATTGTTTAACACCTTATCCGCACTTTTTCTTTGCCTATTAATAAAAAAGAAAGTTCATCTCTTTGTGTCTCATGTTCTCAAAATAAAGCCTACGGGCAAATGTTCTAATCTCATGGCTTAAATAGCATGGCAGCATTGGAATTAATTTATATAAATGTTTGGGGTCCCTTTCATGACATTGGTATTGATGGTCCAAAATATTACATTATTTTTGTTGACAACTATACAAATATATATAGCTCTATCCTATATCTCATAAATCAAGTGTTCAAACTAGGTTTCCTCAATTTCGAAACCTTGTGGAAAATAGATTCAACATTAAAATCAAGAGTCTATATTCTGACAATGGAGGCGAATACATTGCTCAAAAAAATTACTTATATGTTCATGGTATTAATCACTACACTACTGCTCCCCACACCCCACAACAAAATGGCATGTTTGAAAGAAGACATCACCATCTTGTTGAAACAGGCCTTACTCTTCTTTCTGATGCACATATGCCTCCTTCCTATTGGCCATATGCATTTCAAGCCGCAACATACTTGATAAACCGAATGTCAACTTCAACCTTGAACAATAAAACTCCTTTTGAGATGCTATTCAATCAGACCCCCAACTACAAGAAACTAAAACAGTTTGGGTGTCTTCGCTACCCCTTGACCAGGCCCTACAATACACATAAGCTCCAGCCCAAAGCCGTGTCTTGTGTCTTCGTGGGTTACTCTCTGACCCAAAATGCTTATCTGTGTCTTGAGCCCACTAGCCGAAAGATCTATAACTCCCGACATGTGATTTTCGATGAGAGAACATTTTCCATGGCTCAACCTCAATCTCCTTCTTTAGAAAATCCCCAAATCGACAACAGTACTCTGGGCAAAGGGCAAACCGTGGCCTTTTATCTGTTGACACTACATCATGAACCACCGCCGGCGCCAAATGTCTCTGCAACAGGTACAACTGCTCATTCGTTGCCTTTGGTGGCTTCGCCTCCCATGACGGCTAGTTCACATGTAAGACAACCTTCTCCACTTCCTTTAGACCCACCAGAAAATTGCTCTCAAAATATGAATGTGAGTCATGAATCTGCAATACCCAACAATACTGAACCTCGCACACACAATATGGTCATCAGATCTATGAACAACATTTACAAACCTAAAAAATTGTTCATGGTTACCAAACACCCTATACCTCTATCTTTGGAACCCACTTATGTGACTCAAGCCCTAACTGACCCCAAGAGGCGCAATGCAATGTCATCTGAGCTCACAGCTCTTATGCATTATGATACTTGGCGTCTGGTACCACCTTCAAAGGGATGCAATATTATTGGGTGCAAGTGAGTGTTTCAGGTAAAACAACTAGTTGATGGATCAATTGATAGATTTACAGCCATATTAGTGGCAAAAGGCTTTAATCAAATACCTGGATTAGACTATACTCAGACTTTCGGTCTTGTAGTCAAACCAGTGACAATTTGAACAGTCTTATCTGTTGCTGTGATGCAAGGCTGACCACTAAGACAACTAGACGTAAATAATGTTTTTCTTCATGGTCATCTTACGGAAGAGGTATACATGACACAGCCTCCAGGTTTTTAGGATCAATCAAAACCTGATTATGTTTGCTACCTTTAAAAAGCAATATGTGGTCTTAAACAAGCACCATGCGCTTGGTACTTTGCCCTTAAACAAGCCCTACTGGAATTTGGTTTTGTTAATACCAAGTCAGATTCTTCATTATTTATGTATGTTGTTGAGTCAACTATTGCCTATTTTCTGGTGTATGTCGATGACTTAATTATCACTGCCAATGACTCCCATTTTGTTGCAAGCATCATACAAAAACTTGGGGCAAAATTCTCTCTCAAAGACTTGGGACCCATACATTTCTTCTTTGGAATTGAGGTGATTCCTACAAACAATGGACTGTTTCTCACTCAACATAAATACATCAGAGACCTCCTGGCTAGAACATGCATGGATGGAGCCAAGGATGTCACTACTTCACTGTCAATTTTGGTCCATTTGAAGTTAGATGATGGATCAGCAGCTGTCGACTCCACAGAATATCGCCAGGTAATTGGTGCATTGCAATATCTCTCACTCACTTGGCCTGACATCAGCTTCACAGTAAACAAGCTATCATAGTTCATGCACTATCTAACTACAAATCACTGGACTACCACAAAACAGTTGTTGCGTTATCTCTAGAACATAATTTTTCATGGCATCTCAATCCAAAAAATATTAGTCCATCTCTTATATGTTATTCAGATGCAGATTGGGCAGGAAATTTGGACAACTGAAGCTCAACATCAACATATCTAATTATGCTCGGTTCAAATTCCATCTCATGGAGTTCGAAAAGCAACGTGCCATTGCAAAATCGTCCACCGAAGCTGAATACCGAGCGCTTGCAACTGCTGCATCAGAATCTATGTGGATACTATCACTCTTTACTGAAATGAAGTTCTCTCTTCCAAAGCCACCAATACTTTTGTATGATAATCTTAGTGCAACACATCTTAATTTTAATCATGTCCAGCATTCCAGAATGAAGCACATACAAATTGATTTGCAGTTTGTTCGGGACCTGGTTTAAAAAAATGCTCTCAATGTTCGACATGTCCATACACACGATTAGCTTGTAGATTTACTCACAAAACCTATTTCAAGGCAACGCACAGATTATCTACGGAACAAGATCAACCTCACCGATGGTAGCTAGTTCTTGCGGGGGCGTATCAAGGAAGAATGAAATGTCATCATCTGCTAACTCACATGTAACGAAAGATTTAAACTAATGACAACTGATATGCCAAGATTGCTGCAAGTTAGAATCGAGGATCGGTTTTACTTTACATTGTATTAATATTTTTCTTATATATACTTTCCATACATAGTTACTCTGTTTGTGTATATAAACAAGTTTTGACATATGAATGAAATAATACAAAATTCAAATCAAAGCAGTGCTTATTATCTTTTAGGTTTTACCCCTATGTCAATCATCGTTTTACCCCCCCCCCCAATTCATTTCATTCGATTTTTTCCCCTCGCCCATGTTCTCCCTCCACAGCTTCATCCCTCCGCTCGCCTTGCCACAGTCTGCCACAGTTGAAGACTCCGATCGACCAAAGAAAGCACACCTAGGTTCTCTCTCTATGGAAATCTCTCTCTCTCTCTAAAAAATTTCAATAAAATGCACAATATTAGTGGTTGCGTTTGGGTTCACACCCACATAAACTAACATCCGCTCTGAGTTTGTGTTTCTTTGTACATGGTTGAGTTTTTATTGAACATGGCAGATTTTATATGGCCCAACTCTATTCTATTTGTTTGGGTTTTCCTCAAATAGTCTCAAGTAATGTAATTTATTTGTTTGTACATAGTTGAGTCGTAGCTCTATATAGAAGGGTTGAGTTTTTTTTCCTCTAAAATCTAGAAGCTGGACAAGTTTGTTTTTCCTCAAATACAAAGTAATGTAATTTATTTATTTGTTTGTACATGACTGAGTTGTAGGATGTAGAAGGATTGTATTTTTATTTTCCTGAAACTGGACATGTTTGGGTTTTCCTACCTAGAACCAAGCCGAAGCATCTAAAATGTTTTTATGAAAGCCATGATAGCATATTTACAGGGAAACCAGACAACTATTGAGAGCCAACATGTTGCCCATGACTGACTGACTCATGACTCATTACCAAGTTGCGGTTGGTGATTAATTTCTCATCACCAACCAATAAAACCATAAAAGGAATAACCATTAAAGTGGTATATAAAACAATAACTACATATTTTGGGTTTCTCGATGACGCTTCAAACAGAATTTGCACAGCATAATGGAGTCTGATTCTTAGAACTTGAGGGCAAGTCATTTCTATCCATTTGAAGCAATACTGCTTGATGGTAAAATTCAGTTATGTCAAATTCATTTTCCTAGAAAAAAAGGATATAAGAGTTACAATGCCACAACATTAAAAGTTAACTCACTAGTGCTGGCATTTGGAGCCTTTTTACCCTACAAAAATATATATGCAGACAGTAATGATGATGTACATCACAGCCAAAAAAGCAGAAAACAAAGTTTCCCTTTGTGTGAAAGGCAGCTACCATTTGGTAGAAGATAATCTAAATGCATCTGATCATACCTTAGTATTAGTATTATTTCAACCAAGGTAAAAGAGAACATGGTCGCGGATAAGGGTAAGAAAATATTAAGTTCCCATTGTATTTGAGGGAAATGGAGGCCCCCGATGAAAATAAGGTTTTGATTGTGGAAAAGGCTACAACCAAGAGAAATAAGAAACATGTAGTAAATTTTTTCTATTAATTCTATATATATTAGATTGCATGCATATTTATTTCTAATAGATGTGTATTTTTGGTTTAAAATTAATATTTACAGAAAAATTTTTGATGATGAATCACAACATGGTGAGATCTTGGAAGCTCAACTTGGTGCTAACATTGACGATTGTGTTGGAACATAGTGTAGCACTGTCATACAACCAATGCCATCGGACAATGAAGAGGCTCATGTTGTGGTTGTAACTTAGTAATTTGTTGTGGTTATAAGGCTTTGTGATGAAATATGTTGCGGGTATGAGACTCTTTAATGTAAAGCTTAGAATTTATTGTAAAGAATGTAATTTGTAAATTGTAGCTTATTGTGATTTGTAATATGTAGTTTAAAGAGCTAAGAAGTTCATTGAGGATTTCATTAACTTTTGTTGTGTTTTGTAATATGCAGGGGTTTTTTTAAAATCATGTTGACAATGACACCGTGTTTTGCCACTTCAGTTCTGTTCCCAATAGATAATTATACTATGCTTTTGGCAAATAACTCATGTATTTTTAGCAAACTAGTTTATTGAATTTATTTTGCTTTTGGGTGCAATATGATATTCTTGGTGTAGCAGTTGGGTGTGTATATTATGTAGGGTTAGTTTATTTTATTTTTGTTTGCACTTGTAGGTAGATAGTTTTGTGGTGCACCTTAATATTCTATTACTGGTATGAATACAACAGAAAACAAGGATCATAAATTATGATGTTTTTGTTGGCCACAACATCACAGAGAATACCACAAATAAAGTTATGTACATTAAAAGGAGATCGATCGATATAAAATAGTTAATATGGTCTGGTGAAAGTTCTACATTAATTAATAGATTGCAGCATCAGCTAGAACTGAGCTACAAGCAGCAGGTGACAACTAGAGGTGGATATTACAGTGTAATTAGACAGCATATTGCCTGATGATCTTATGAGTTATTTTCAAATTTTTTTTTTTTTTTTTTTACTTCTAATCGGGATAGTTGTGTAACACATTGTGGCATTTCAATCTGATATAACCACTACGAACTTAAAAAATTGTAATCATACAAGATGGAGCAACTGGTTATGGACACCTTCTTGTCCCGCTAAAATCCTATATAAAAGTATTACTAGAAAATGAAGAATATTAATGAACAATAACCATATAATCAAATTAGCAATATCTATTAGAAACATAGTCGCACCATCCATTTACAATTAACAATAAAACGATACATCTATAGTTTGAACTAACCAAAAACTATCACAATAGATAACACCCAATACATACACAATAATATACATGTACATTTATTATCGACGATCCGCTTTCGAACTTTGTCCTCTTGTTTGTGAATAGCATTCTCTCTCTCAATTAGTTTATCTTTTTTTTTTTATGAACTTCATACTCACGCAACAATAAATCATCCTCCCTATTCCGAACTGCATTCTCTCTTGTCAGATTTTTCTTCTCTAACTGTTGAAGTATATATGCTCATATGAAAAATTGACATATTGCTTATTCCTGAATACAGTGCAATAATTTCAAACATTAAATATGACAAATTGAAAAGCAATACAAAAACATGACAAAAAAAAAAAATGCATACAATTCTACTCATATTATCACATCTTCGATGCTAGTTCTTCCTTAGAAACCCATATATGAGTAGATTTTGGCCACGTCATGGTGTGTAGGAGATGAAGATAAATTCACAATTTTAAATGAGGAGCCCCCTTAATTTCAACCCAAATAAAGCAAATAAAAAGGTTTATTCACTTTTTAAAGAAATGGTAAGGAGAGTTATTAGAATTGTATTTATTGACTCTTCTAAGTGGATACTATTTTGGGATATCCCAGAACAATAGACAATATGAGATGAAGATAGCAATGTACATACACATGGTTTATCTAGCTAATTATGTCGTATCAAATATATATATAAGAATGCCTACAAAAAATATATGTGAAAATATATATTATATTTATCAACTATATCCAAGCTCAGGTGGAAAAGCACAAGTTTGATAAATATGATTTTGGAACAAGAAAAACAATTACAAGAAACAGAGAGTTGAAATCTTGAAACATTCAGAATTGAGTTCAATAAGAAGTTCATGGCAAAAAAAGGGGATTGTTTGGTATGAATGGGGTTGTGCCCCCGACTAAAGTATGTATATTCTAAAAGAACTGCAATGGTTTAGAAAAGAAGTCAAGTTCAAGCACAACAATAAGTAGTTAGTTGTTGTAAATTGATGGGAAGCAATAGATGAAAAATGGGAAGCAAAGAATACAGAAAGAAGCATAAATTCATAATAACCCACTCCACCTCCTTGCCAAAAACCAAAGCAAAAACAATAAAGAAAGAGGAAGAAAAGCCGGTCTTCACGCTAGAGAACGAAAGAAGATGAGTTTTCCTTCCAAAATAATCTCTTCTTTCCATTATCTTCGATTTCTTCTTTTCTCCTAGGGTTTTCAAACCAGAACACTGACCATGATTGGCACAACCATGGACACACATATTGTCAATTTTGCTAAGTAATTCCATCAAACAATTGATGGTCAGAACCAAAAAAATCCAAACATTCAACCAACAATTAAAAGCAAAAAACTTCCATACGAAAAATTAAACAAAACAGCAAACCCAACTCAATGTCTTTCTTCTACCTAGTGTATATCAGAAAACTTAAACAATGTCACTGTACTGGGGAACCAAAAAGAAGAGTTTGGCCTAAAACTTATCGTGATGTAGGGAATGAGCTGAGTTGGACACGCAGGCACGTATGTCTTTGAGTCACAGATCTGGACGTAGTAGTTTCCTCCAATATGGCATCGAGTCATAGATCGGGGTTAGAGAGAGAGAGAGAGGGCTATGGGACGGAAGTTCTTATCGTGAGGGAGAGAGGACTACTGAAGTGAGAGAGGGAGATAGGTACTCAGATGAGAGGAGGAGACATACTCGAGAGGCCTTTCTGCGTGTGGGAGAAGTGATGGAGGGATCTGAGGGGAAGTGAGAGGGATCTGGCGGTGAGTGTAAAACTGTGACGTAGCGATCAAATCGGATTCGCCACTTTATGGTGTGTGGTGTTGGAGTAAAAGATCGGCCTAAGAGTAGATTTTCTCATTCAAACCTTATTATTCGCGCCAACGGCACTTCACAACCGTATGCAACTCTCTCGAGATATATGACATATTAATTGGTATCATTAACACCCATTGGGATAGTAAAAATATTTTATTTAATATCATCTCTTTTTATTATTACAATTTTTTAAAATTATCATATAAAATATAATAGATAATTCAATTTTTTCAAATTTTAAAATAATAATAATATTAAAAAATAATATCTTAATAATATCTTATTCAACTTTCATCTCAACTAATTATCCAAACGGTATCTAAAACTGCTTTCGTGTGTGAAACTTTATATATTAAATATTTTGGGAGACAATTATAACCTCGGAATAGTTTGTTAATTTGAAGCCAAAATACTGCACTGCTGGTATGCCTGGTACATACGATATTTAAATATTATTTTGTGAATTTTAATTTTGTAAATTAAATTTATTTCACCGGGTAGACCATGGCAATTGTGCAATTTCAAGGTAACATCACGGGCACTTGTTTCAAAGTCTTTCTTTTTCCCGGCAAAAATACTCCAAAATTTAGATCAGAAAGTAAGAGAGAGAAAATGATCGATATGACCGCATCGATCGATCCCTCTTTTCCATCTCCCTCTGAGAAAATCATCTTGAAACCGAGGGATTCTCTCGGGCCTCTGCCGTTACTTTATTGTTATCCGCCTCAGCAGATTCCTTCCCGAACACCAACTTTCAGCGATCCGATCTCTCTCTCTCTCTCTCTCTCTACTTTCCCTTCATTTTCTTTCCAAGCGAGGCATCTTTTTCTTTTCCTCTTGAACTCCTTCCTTTCCCTCTCCCAGATTCCTTCTCTCTCTCCCTGTCTATCTCTCTCTTTCAACCAGCCACTATTAACTATGTCGATTGCCTTGTTCCTCGTCCTCTCTCATATCCTACCAAGAAGTCACTTCCTCTCTCTCTCTCTATTTGTCCTTTTTCACATTTTTTGCCCTTCCTTTTGCCCCCGTTGATCTTCCGGGGAAACTTACACATAGCTCTCGGTCCTTATGGCTCCCTCTGGTGTCAACCACATACCTCAGCCTTGTATTTACGGTACTTGTCCCTAACCCAATTAATTTATGTATACCTTCTTTCACTTGCTACCAATACGGCGAACGGATCGTTTTGAATGCATTCCCACATGTATTCGATGTAAACGTATATGGATTATATAAGTTGAATCGTATTGAGTTTTAATCATTTTAGCATTTTGTATGTGGTGATTTTCCCCCCTTTTACCATACTGAATTTTTGTTTTTGGTTGTGGGGTGGGGTTGGAATAATTTGTGGCGGCAGGGGACTTGATTTCTTCAAACGGGGAGAGAAAGTCTAGCATTATGAAATGGCTGATTAAGTTTCTCAAGAATGTTTCCAATCGAGGGGAGGGCGGAGGTGGTGCCAATCATCCTGAGCCCCTTGACGAGGAAAACCTGACTTGGCGTGCACCCCCTAGATCCTCGGTAAACAGTTCCCTACTATGCTGATATTTCTTATTGCAAAGTCATAGATTATGCAACAAAATTCTGTGAAGCTCCTCCTGCATATTTGCTTACTTGGAGAAGTCCACCCGTGCTTGAGTTTCCAAACCGCCTTACACAATTTTCTGAATTCTTTTAAAATAAATCGTTGTTATTAACGAGATAAATGTTTCATCTTAACCGCGGTTTCCTAGTAGTGTCTTTGTTATTGTAGTGTAGATTTTTTGGAGTGACAATCATGCTTATGTTACATGGATTAAAAGTTCACAGCATTGTATGGATCGTCGCGCAGAAATTAGTCTTTGGGATTCTAGACCACACAGCAAGTTATTACCAATTGTTTTGGTGTTATATATGTCTACACATAATCGGTGTATAGCTGGTGGACAGGATAAAAATACGTACCATAGCCTGTAAAATATGATTATTTCTGCTTTTGAGAAATTGTGCTTGATGAATAATGCAATGGGTTTGTATACATGTCTCAATCTTTTCAATGGCAATGCTAATTTTTAACCCATAAAAGGAACTCGACTTCATTCACATCACATTATGGTGCTCAAATTTTTACATGTCACTGCTTGTTTTATATAAGAAAAATTTTGTTACTAGTTCTAGTAGTGTAATCAGGATGATCGCTCTGGGGCTCAGAAGGAAAAAGAAGAACAAGACCATGCAAATGCACTTTCCCTGGCTGAAGATTTGAAGAGACGTAATGGTGGTTAACAATATTTAATACCTGAAATAAATGTTGCTTCTCTGTTACATTTGCACCAAATTGAGTCCCCCCCCCTTTCTCCCCAGGATATGGTCGGCAGACTAACATTGACGAAGAGCTTGCCAGGGCACTTCAGGGTAGCCTAAATTCATCTTCATATCCTCCTTATTCTCCTGTACCATACCATCCGAGGAAATTTAGGTAAGATTTCTCAGTCATAGTTTATATTATTTGCGTCATGAACATTTTTATCAGTAATCAAGAAGTTTTATTCATAATAATAGGCAAAACCCAAGTACACAGGGAGTATACATGTCAAGTGCTAGTGGTGAGATGAGGTTTATGACTGGTTTCTGTTTCCCAAGGAGGCAGTTTTCATGCCACTTGATTTTGGAAATTAACGGATCTTCTGGCAGTAAAAGTTCTTTGGTTCTTCCCAGTCTATAAAATTTTTTATGAACATATAGCTCAGTTTGGAACTGAAAATTTTATTTATTTATTCATGAATATCAGTAATGAGAATCAACACACACAAACACACACACATATATACATATCTGTAAGACCATATCACATTACTTGTCACACACATTCTGGCAAATGTTCAAATTTGTTGGATTACCACTTTTTTGTTTCCCTTGGGCTCTCCTAGAAGGTAACTTACTTTTGCCACTTGGGTGATGAATTCATTGCAGTTTGCCAAACATTTTGGTTGTTAATTGACAGTTGCGACGAGTATTATCTAGTCATAAATGGTGTTCTTGAATCCATATTGGTGTTTATTTCGGTGTAGTTGCTACAGGATTTGTCAAATATCAGCATAACCATTTTAACAACAATATAAAATTCAATTGATTGTCCTAGATTCATAACTTTTTACAATCTTGAATTTGATTTGTCATGTCTTTTTGTGTATTGCAGAGAATGTGGTGGTTGCAAACGTAACATAGGCTATGGCAATTATTTGGGCTGCATGGGAACATTTTTCCATCCAGAGTGCTTCTGCTGTCGTGCTTGTAGTTACCCAATTACTGAGCATGAGGTAATCGGTTGTTCTGTGTCTCTAAATTTTCCCATCATATCAGTCTATTTTTCAGGTTTTTAAAGTTAGAGGTTGAATAACCATTCCAGTAATGATGATAAAACTTCTCCTTCATCTAGCTCTTACGGTTTTTTCTGTTGATCCAAGTTTTCTTTGTCAGGGAGGGAACCTTATCACAAGTCTTGTTTTAAAGAGCTGACCCATCCCAAATGTGAAGTTTGCCACCAATTTGTAAGAGAAGTTACCATACTTGATTCAATCTATATTGCTTGCTTTTCTTTTTCTTGTTTTTTTCTTTTTCCTTCTGGCCATACTGTTGGTTCTCAGTCAATCAAAAAGTTGTGTCCTACTCGTATAATTATGTAATTAAAATACCATTTCAGGCCTATCCTTTTAAGTCTGGGTTGCCACCGGACCAGTGCATGCCGACAGTGGTATGTAATGTCGAGCATCAGGAGTGCTAGTTAACCTCTCCTATAGGGAGAGCTAGATTGAAAAATATCGATCATGTTCCCATCTAGCTGAGATTATTTATATTGGATCTTTGATAACCATCATGAATTTTATCTACATACTTACATTTAAATATTAAAAAATTCAGATCCCAACAAATGCTGCTGGTTTGATCGAGTATAGGTGCCATCCATTTTGGTCTCAAAAATATTGTCCATCACATGAGCATGATAACACAGCTCGTTGCTGTAGTTGTGAACGTCTGGAGGTAATCATCCAAGATGTGGAACATGTTTTCTTCTATTACCTTATCTCCAAAATGTTTTCTTAATTGGAAGAGATGAATATTAATTCAAATTGATCTGCATATCTTTCCTCCCTATTTTTGTCTCCTTGAAGTCTTGGAACTCAAGATACTACTCTCTGGAAGATGGGCGGCGTTTATGCTTAGAGTGCATGGAATCTGCTATCATGGATACTGGTGATTGTCAACCCCTTTACCATGCCATAAGAGATTATTATGAAGGACTGAACATGAAATTAGATCAGCAAATTCCAATGCTTCTGGTTGAAAGACAAGCACTTAATGAAGCCATTGTTGGGGAGAAGAATGTAATAAATGATCTCTTGGTGTTTGTATTTTATTTACTTTTTCATGGAAATTCTCAGATTCTGACGTTGCTCTTTCCAGGGCTTTCATCACATGCCTGAGACAAGGGGTTTATGTCTTTCTGAAGAGCAGACAGTCACAAGTGTATGTATTCAGAATCTTATACCACTTGGTTTTGCTTTTCTTAAATTTGAAAGAAGATAACGAGTAATGGTGCCGATTGTTTATTAGCTGCTCTACCTGTGATTATTATTTTTTGTTATTCAGATACACAAAGGGCTGAGATTTGGCGTCCACCGACAGGTAGGAATGAGAACCCAACACCAAAAACTGACTCGAAAATGTGAAGTTACAGCCATTCTTGTTCTCTATGGTCTTCCAAGGTGATGGTCAATGACAATTTCGCCATTTTTTTTTTTCATGAGAAGGGGTTTGTAAATTTTCTAAACCCAATGCATTTTGTGTGTGTGGTTTTTTTTAAAAAAAAAACTCAGTCTTCATGCTTAAAAATACTTGTGACATAAGAGTAGAGTAGCACCGAGTATAAAATCTCTGCATTATGCTTTTGTGTATAATCCATCTACAATGATCGAAATCTTTGTTAGAACAATAAGAAAAGGTCCACTTGATACCCTTGTTTGGAGATTTCGTTCATTAAGTATGCTTTTAGCCATGCTCGAAGAGACATTGGATTGTAATTTGAATCTTTTCTTTGTTCTCTGTATTGAACGACTGTCCAAAAAGCTCAAACACCAATACTCCACATGCAAACGGACTCAGAAATAGTGAACAACGACAGGCCTTACGCTGCAAAATCCACGAAATTTACAGAATAGGGTCGCCAACATTTTAACCTAGGACTTTTGGCCAATACCATGTTAGGATCCAAATCAAACCAATTATGCATATTGAGCTGACAAACATATTAACACTAACAAGATCTACCTCTGCAAAAAAGGAAAAGAAGAAGAAGAAGAAGCGTTTTCATATCTTACCATTTTGATATCTTTTTGCTGGACTCAGATTACTCACAGGTGCTATTCTTGCCCATGAGTTGATGCATGGCTGGTTACGCCTCAGAGGTAGAATGCCCTTCCCAATCTCCTCCTTGGATCATCATCTGGATGTACATCACTTCATCTTCATTAACTTTGAATTGTGCAGGCTACCGGAATCTTGACCCTGAGGTAGAGGAAGGTATCTGTCAGTTGCTGTCATACATGTGGCTTGAGTCAGAAGTGATGCCAAGATCTAATGCCATGCCATCTACATCAGCAGCTTCGTCCTCTTCCTCATCTTCATCGTCAAAGAAAGGTGGAAAGTCCATTGTCGAAAATAAGCTGGGTGACTTTTTCATGCACCAAATCGCCAACGATACTTCCCCGGCATATGGAGGAGGATATAGGGCTGCTAATGCAGCTGTCGATAAGTATGGTTTACGTTCTACACTGGAACACATTCGACTCACTGGGAATTTTCCATTGTAATAGGAAGAGATGTTCTCAGTGGCTGTATCTCCCCTCCGTTGTATGCCCATTAAAGGTAGCAACATGCTCTAAAGAACGCTCATAACAGAAGTTTGAACAGCATGCCCCTTCAATTTTTAAGGTGGAACTGTGTCCAAAATGTCTCTAGCCTAATAATATGCACCTTTTACAAAGTAAATTAGTAACTATATTTATAAACTCTTTAGCTACTGGGTGCATCATAAATGCCTACGAGGTTGAGCAACTTTGCTCTAGAAACTCTGGAAAACTTCATTTCTGAACGCTTACAAAATTAGCATAGGAGACGACCTTAGATGCACATGAAACAATCCAAAGCCGAACGACGAGTCGTATTCATGCCACAAAAAAGCAAATAATCGTTACCAACTAAAGACCAGCAGAACTTCCGGGCTGGGTGTCACAATTAATACAAAAAAAAAAAAAAAAAGAAGGGAAATGACAGTGGGACAGGGACCTTTTCAAGGTATATACATAAAAACACGGCAAATAATGCGCACACATTTGTAATGCATAAACGAGGTTTGAATCTGCCAAAGGAACCCAATGTCAACTCAATTTGTTTAAGCTAAGATCACTCAGCAGTTTCATGTGTAAAGGATTAATAGATAATAGCAAAAAGTTGCACTAAAAATGGTGATTTTGAAAAAGGGTCACCAGTTAATCTTCCGTATTCTGTGGACAACAATTTCCTCCGTACAGATAGCAATCTGAGTTTACTGTTCTGTATCTTTACATGCAAAAAATGCAATTCTCACAGCAGCATACAATAAACCACCATGAGAAAACCCAAGAAAAGAAATTGGCTTTCATAACAATTTAACCACCCTTCCTTTTGAATACAGACCATACTCCCGGAGACATAGGTGACAACTATAAACGGTCCGTGATATCAGCAAGAAGCTTCTTCAGTGTCTCATAAGTCATAAAACATATACCTAGACCAGGAACCACCTTGTAGTATTCGGGCAGAATCCCTCTATACAACCCACGCAAGCCTTCAGTCCGGGTTATGTGCCTAAAGGTACCAAAAAGGCCTGTTGTATAGACATGAGGTCGGCCTCCTGCCCCTTCCAATTGCTTTCGGCGCCTCACAAGATCCAGAGGAAATGTTGCTGCATATTGTAGTGGAGAACAAATGAAATGACATGATACTACTTGTGGAACTCATAAACCTGAAACTGGTACACTAGACTTATCAATGTCATAAAAACTATCCAAGTTCCACAGCAAACAATCCCATTAACCGAACAGAAACAAATATTGAAGCCAATCAAATATGGAAAGCTCACAAATGAGAAGCACTTTATAATACAACAGAACAATATTATGAAATTAAAACCACTGATCGAAATCTCACATCAGTATTATCCTGTTTAGGATGTGTAACATTCATTCAAATAATTATTTAACTGCAATAATACACAAATTACCATAAAGAGAATAACTTCTCACCGGAGTATCCTATTAGTGTAGAACAACGGAAACCAATAGATGCAAGCCACGTAAGGGCTACATCTTCAAACCTGATGCACCGCGCTGCAGGGAACCCACTCTGTCGAGACCCCCCTCCCCCTCTCTCTCTCTACGAAAACCCCCTAACCTTTCTCTCTCTCCGAACTCTCTCTCTCTCTCCTTCCCTCTCCTTCACGAACCCTGACTTGACCAGCAAAATCCTCTCCAAGGTCATAGAGTACTGCAAGAAACAACCATTGTTCTGGACCAGCTTCCCAGTATGCAGCTCCAGGAGAATCACACCAAAAGCAAAAACATCACTCTTGAAGGTTCTATATGGAAGGTCTGCACTCGGATTGTTGTCAACAACCATTAGACCATATTCACTGATGCACATATGTTTATTTCTGTCAAACAAAATGTTTGTGGATTTTAGGTTCCCATGAGCAATGCTAGCTGCAACACTTAGCCTGCTTCCCCAGTCAAATGGTTGTTTCTGTGACCTTGAAAATGAAAGAAAAAAAAATGACTCAGAAAAAATATTTTTGCATTTTTGATCGTGAAGGAGAGGGAAGGATAGAGAGGGGGATTCGTAACGGGGAGCTGGGCTAGGGTTTGATTCGAGAGGGGGGGGGGGTTTGTGAAGGAGAGGAATGAGAGAGAAGGAAGGAGAGAGAGAGAGAGGTTAGGGTTCATCGGTTCAGTTCGAGAGAGAGAAAGAGAGAGAGGTGCTGGTGGGAAGGGAGGGGGTTGGGTCTCAAACCTGGACCCCTAATATTTAAAGTTTCTCTGCAGCACACCCCACTACCCAGAACATGTATCCCCTACATGGCACTACTCCATTAGTCTCCGTTGTTCTACACTTACAGGAGGCACCGGTTAGAAGCGCACCCCTACCATAAAACAGCATGCAAATAGAAAATATAGCACACTGTTATCTTTATCACATATAACTAGTATGTATGAACAAAAAATGTTGAACTCATGAGCAACTTCACTGATGAATAAATAATTTTTCAATAGATTCAGTGCTCATGCCTGGGGAAGGTTATTGCGGCTGTGCGGTTAAACCAAAAAATGGCATTATATGAGAAATATTCAGAGCTCTACCCAGACTATTACCGTACCTATCTCCAAATGATTTCCAAACTTGCACACACTGTATTAGGCTACTTTCTTGATGATGGTGTCATTAATGATAGACACCACTTTATAGGAGTTGCAGAGAATACCAGTGTTTGGAGAATAACCCTATTTAGAATGGCTTAAACGGGAATGCACATTCTACCAGTGAGTAGGGTTCAAGTGAAGGCAGAACGACAGACTGGTACAAAAATTCAATTCCACCAGGCAAACCTAGAAAGATGAATCTTTCGACATGATTTATGGACAGGCCAAAATAAATTATATCTACATTAAGAATGTGAATGCATTATTTGAGTTTGTCGTAGTAAAAGGTTTTGACACATGCAACAGATCTACTCAATCAGAAGCAACTAATTTTGCTTCCAAGAAAATAGACAAGGAGTTTGTTTGACTTTACTTCTAGATTTGCATCACCGCCGCTTTTTCAAATCTTGCAGTAAGTCAGTGCTTTTCAATAACAAAAAAAAAAAAAATAGTTTGCCTGTTTCATTTTCTGGAACAGAAAAATGAATGGAGTCCTTAAAAATATCGGCAAGGCTTGAAGGATACCAACGCCCATTAATCAATTGGCAATGGAAGCCTAACTGAGAAGCATACCTCAAGGAGGACCTGATAGAAAATATAGGTTCACCTGAGAGTAGTGCAACCCCATAATGGAACCCACTGCAAAGCTTGGGAGACAAGTTATTGAGGAAGTGTTGAAAACAGGTATTTAATCCAAGAAAGATCTTTACATAAAGGATAATGTTAGATGAATGACATAAGAAGGTAATTTTCTGTTGACTTCCTTACTAAAATTCTCAAATGCCAGATAAAAAAACAACTCCAGTCTGTTCTCTGGCTCTAGGGTCAGTCAGTCTGGTTAGGTACTTGGTGCAGAACCTGCACCACACCCTGTTCTCTGCATCAAAAGCATAGTCACAGCTGCATGTATCAATTACTTTTACTACATATTGACAATCTTAATTAAGCACTGGAAATAGGCTAACCAAAACCTCATTAACTGTAATAGCTGCCAATTAGCACTTGATATCAAAGACGAGTAAAAAGTACTCCAAATAAGAATCATAACATGTAATGCATACTCACAGAAATACAAAAGACAACATATGCACCAGATACTCTCCTGTCTCTATTTCATAATAGGATGTAACAAAGAATGCTTATTCTTTTTTTATTTTTTTTATTGGTAAATAAGATTTTATTGATCATAAGGATAGGCAAGAGCCCAAGTACACGGGACAGATACAAGCCCTTTATCTAAAGGGCAAGAATTTTTCATATTGAAAAAAACAATGCAACTTTAATTCTTTCGTAACACAATAGGTACATTGGTCTTTGCAGCTTTAATTCTTTTTTTTTTTCCTGGTTGGTTCCTAGAATACTGTTTATCAGACTAAATGCCAACAAAAACAATGTGTTTAATTTCCATGAAAACAAAAGACCAACCCCCATAAAATTAACAAGAAACATAGAAGCAGTCTCATAACTCATGAAAAGCTTCGGATGTAGCACGTCTAAGATCACTCACCTGTTGATGATGCAATTCCTGAAAGACTTCCACAAGCCAGACTTACAAGGACAGTAGAATCATCAGGTCTGATATAAAGACAGCAAATTAATGTTTTAGAACCAAAAAAAGGACTTTAGCAATAGGAATTGTAAGAAGTCACGTCAGAAAAATAAAATTACAGAAACAACTTATGATGTGATTTACCTATGCAATTTCCAGAAAGATCTCAAGGTCTCATATACTGAAAAACTGATTGCTATACTTGGCCCAACACCCTGCGTTAGTAACCAAACAGCAATCAATCATACACTGAAAAGGACTTAGCATGTACAAACTTGGAATTGACTACAGAAGCATACCAAGAGTGTTGCTCCAAGCCCCTTATATAGACCCAAAATACCCTCCTCCTTGCTAATAGTTTGTAAAGCATGCCAAATACCTCTGTAGTATATCACATTTGTCTGCAAAGCTCAAACTAGCCGAGTCAATGTAGAAGAAAATTGCACATGCAAAACCACAAACAAAATATCAAAGAAAAGCAAGACTCCAGTGAATGCATCTTACGATTAAAACACATGGTAAGCAACTTAAAAATAATATTTTTTTTATAACTTAAAAATCATATTAAAATGCCAAAAAAGTAAAGAGCCAATGACGTCAACAACTACAACAAGAATAAGAAACAGCAGTAGTTCCTATAGAAAAAGAAAAAACCAAAGAGCAGTAGTAATGTTCCCAAAGCATGCCTATCAATGCAGCAATGCTTTAAAAACTTTTTTTTTTTTTATAAGTAGCAATGCTTTAAAAACTTAACAAATGAGACTGGTACAAACTGGAAAAGAAAACACGACTTTTCCTTCCAGCCAAATGACATTACCTGAGCTGCAAGGCGTGTCCTTACAAGATCCAATGGATAAGTAACTGAAGCAGCTGTTATTCCAGCCAAACCACCAGCTACAAAATGTACACAAATGTCCGCACTCATATTTTCTCTTCGGCTCTCCAGTCCTGGAATCATCTTTAGTAGCTGTATCACATTAAATACAGTTTAGTCATTGACCAAGGCATAAAGGCATGATTAGAAGCACTTTCCTGATAACTATGGATCACAAACACAGACTGAGACAGGCATATATATGCTTGTCTCTACCAACCTTTTTATAGTGCTCATATGCATAAAAACTGACAGAAGAATAAGGTAGACGATGAGCAATTGTAACCAGATTCCCCTTCCAAAAAGCTCTGAATCCTTCTTCACCAACAATCCGCGAAGCCTCATGCCATATGCTCGTCTTTCGCAAAGTCGCAACATCAGAGTGCATACCTTGCACCTAAAAGGATGGAGAGAAAAAGATATCAGGGAGGCAGCTAATTAATCTTGAGGACACTAAAACGTAATGGTTGATCAACCCATAGTTCGTCCAAAATACACAAAACCGTATAGACATTACATTAAACTAACTTCCCGTGCCACTCCAATGAGCATACCAGATGATTATCCTTTGAGCAAAGTATTAAAACAGAACATTTACCCCGGCTATAATTTAAAAATTCATTCTTTATCCAACCCTTACCTAAAACAAAACAAATAAGATCCTAACTTTAGATTAACTTTATCGCATAAAAACCTAACGCACTCAAGTAAACAATGAAACCCACTCGTAACATCACACATCAACACAAAGTAAAAAAGAGTGCAAACGCAGCCCAAAGAATACATCAAATTCTGTTAAAAGAAAATGAAAGGACGAAATTCGAACCTGGAAGAGAATAGTGAGCCGAGCAAGCGGCGCCGTACAGGTCTTACTGAGAGCGCCGGCAACGCCTCCAGCAAGAAGCTGCGATACCGTTCCGATCTGAGATTTCTGGTGCAATGGCTGTTGCTGCTGCTGTGAGAACTTCCTTGCACCGCCATCGGCGTGGCCCGAATTAAGAGCTCTCTGCCCCCCTCCCTCTACCACCACTCCAACTCTTGCCTCTGTTTGCATAATGCAATCTCTCTCTTTCTGCAGTCTTCTCTTTCCCTCTATAAGTAGTTTTGGAAAGCTTTACAATTTGTCTTGTGCAGAACGGACTTCTCTGAATCAAATAGATTAAGAAATCTATTCAAATGAGGAAAGGATTACAAACCGTAATCGTATCCGAAATCACTGCCAATCGAATTCGTAGCGCAGCGCTGAAGATTAGCTCCAACCCCAACTTTCCTCTTCTTTTTGCTTGTGCTTTTAGTTTTAGGTCTCTTCCCACTGCTTAATTTGAACGCAGTGGGTCCGACGTCGTTTAGTGGCTCTATATCATCATATGAAATCACCCAAATGGTTAGGTTAGTATTTATTTAATTGGGTTTAGTCCAGTGTTAGGATTTGAACCGAATAAGTCCGTTTGAATAGTGGATGAGATAGTTTGATCTGTTTGGATTCAGATATGAGTTGAAATAGTTTTAGATAAATTAAATAAAATATTATTTTTTAATATTATTATTGTTTTGAGATTTGAAAAGGTTGAATTGTTTATTATATTTTGTGTGAGAATTTAGAAAAGTTGTAATAATGAGATGAGATGAGATGAAATGAGATGAGATAAGTTTTCAATCCAAACTGGGATTAGATGAAAGTTGGTAGTTAAAATTTGAATAAAATATTATTGAAATCTTATTTTTTAATATTATTATTGTTTTGAGATTTGAAAAAGTTAAATTGTTTATTATATTTTATGTGAAAATTTAAAAAATTATAATAATGAGATAAAATAAGATAAAACTATTTCTATATCCAAACAGTAACTAAGTCCGTCCCAAATGGTTACGTTAGTATTTATTTAATTGGGTTTAGAGCAGTGTTAGGGTTTGAACAGAATAACTGATCTATTCTGATATTTACTCTGTTTATGAAGGTCTAAAATTTTAATCACTGATCTAAAATGACATCCGGAGTTGTCAAAAGGTAACAAAAGAAGCAGCTTAATTACAACAAATCAAGTTATCATTTTTCTTGAATTGAAAAATAAAGGGTGTAACACCATATATAATCATAGGTTATGCAAATATCGTATACTCATTTTAAAAAAAAATAAGATCTATTATTAAAAATTTAATTTTTGTTATGTAGATTTTATATTTAGTCCTTTTTTTTAAAAAAATTACACAATACTTACCCATTTTATGAGTACAAATATTATTTCTCAACACAAATTATATCATTGTCTTACACACAAGAAGCAATTTTAATAAACAAGCAAAGTAAGCGATCGACATTTATATAAGTTACTTTTTTTTTGGTTTTTCTAGCAGGTTTTCAGTACCACATAGATAGATAGAAGATATATGTGAAGCTAGCTATCAAGTACTGTACTAGATCTACCCAATTATCCTTCGCTGCACATTTTTGTAAGTGTACTTGATAGCCAACATCACAAAAACACACAAATTCAACCCACTCATGGCCGCCAACAACCAATAGAAGTTGTCTAAACGGCACAAATTCACATTCTGTGCAAACCAACTTCTCCCACCCTTCTCCGTGACATGATCCACAACAATAATCAGAAAGCTGCTCAAGAAACTCCCAGCCCCAAGCACACTCAGATAGAAAGCAATTCCTAAGCTTCTCATCGAGTCTGGAACCTGGTCATAGAAATACTCTTGCAACCCAACCACTGCAAAACCGTCTCCCACGCCAATAATTATTATTTGTGGAGCTAGCCAGAAAGCGCTCAGAGATAGTGGCCCGGTTTTCCCTCCTTGAATGATTTCCTTCTCGACAGCTCTTAGCCTCTTCATTTCCACCAAGGCCGCCACAGACATTGCCACAACTGAGAATAACATGCCAATGCCAATCCTCTGAAGAATGTTGATACCTCTTTCGTTGCCCGTAGCTTTCCTTAACATTGGGACTAGAATCTTGTCGTAGACGGTGACCGAGATTATCATTGCAATTGCCCCAAGAGCATTAATGGAGGCCGGTGGGATCTTGAAGTTTTCAGTAATATTTAGGTTCATTGTGGCGGCTTGTTTGATGAAGAATGTTGTAGTTTGTGCTATGCATATTCCGAATGTTAACGAAGTTAGCCATACGGGAATCATGTTCAATATAAGCTTTGTCTCCTCGACCGTTGTCACTGTTGCCAATCTCCAAGGATTCTGCTCTATCGATATCCTGTCCTCTTCAATTGTTGCAGCCTTGTCGAGAAACCTGTACGTGGGTCAAAATTGATAATTAGTACCAATTGCATGGGGATTTTGTATACAAACTGCCTGATATAATTAAAGTGCCATATATCGATTACATGTATATGTGTATTCTTTTAAGTACCTAAGCCGATTGGTATGACCTAAAAGCCTTCGTTGGGGCTTTTGCGACTTGGGAACTTCATATAATAATGCAGGATTTGTGGGAACAGGTAAATTTCTCTTTCTAATGGCCGCAACTAAGACCTGAAACATGGGTGTTAAAGGGCTCCCTTCAGGTATCCTGTATCGGTAGTAAGGCTTTCCCAGGTAGAAGGTTACTACTGCAATCGCCATACTGAGTGTAAGAATGAGATCAGCAACACCCCAGCTCACGTAGTCTTGAACATAAGCAATTACTGTCACACCAAGCAAGAGCCCACAAGACAGTGCGAAATTCCACCAGTTGAAGTAAGACATCTTCTTCTTCCTTTCTTCCGAGTGATCATCATCGAATTGATCGGCTCCAAAGCTTTCTAAGCAGGGCTTGTGTCCTCCAGTTCCGACAGAGATAAAATACAAGCCAAGGAAAAATACCACCTCATGAATCTTTCTAGGCCGCTGAGACGTCCCTTCGCTGTATGGCTTTAGACTTGGGATGAATTGAGACATTGTAAACAGGCATAGGCCCTGATTTTGGTAGTAATTAACACAAAAATAAGTACCATTCTCAAGCTAGGGACCTAGCCATTATATATGGCTATATATCTACAATTACTTTTATCATAATTAATTAGAAGTAATTGATGACAATATATAGTACCATTAGATATATGAGGGAGGAAAACAGGACCATTGTGAATCGGCCAGTGTAGGCATCTGCAAGGAGCCCTCCAAGTAGAGGCATCAATGTTGTTACTCCAGCCCAGTAGTTTACGTTCTTGACTGCTGTTTTGAGGTCTTGATGGATCACTCTTGTGAGGTATGAGATGAGATTTGTTGCTATGCCAAAGTAGCTCAACCTCTCACTAAACTCGATCACTGCCCGGACCAGATTTAGAACACATGGCATAACCATTGACATAATCAATAATATTAATAAAGCAAGAAACAAAAATTCTAGAAACATATATCATCCACTTTGTCATGGATGGACCCAGGACAACAGCATAGACGTACACAGGGCAGAGATATCATCCAGATACAATTTATAATTTCATTAGGAGGTAAGGACCCACCTTCGCAGTTTGCCCGCGTCTTGCCTACGGTTTCATTGGACAAGCTAGGAGAAATGAAAAGAAAATTAAAAAAAAAAAGGTGGCTCAATTATTTATCCTTTAGCTTTGTTAATCATGATTATTCCACACACCAAACGCTATATATTGTTTTATTTATTTATTTATTTATTTTGATTTTATTTTTATTAAACTAATTGGCTTCTTTCACTTATCATCCATATAACACATATTTTTTAATAAAAAAAATAAAATTATATGCCGTACTCAGTAGCTTTGAAATAATGAGTAGAATTTTTCTTTTTCCCTCAAGTTCTTGCCTTTAAAGAAAAGCATTGGTGTAGAATACAAGTTGACTCTCCTCTCTACGCTATCGTGATTAATTGATATGAAACTTGCCCTACGGTACCAGTAAAAGGAGCTGCAGTTCAAACATGACAAACTACCAATGATTGAAAGGCAACCTCGTTTAGTAGTACTGTATGTTAGTTTGACTCGTGACACCTCGTTTTCTTTGTTTAAAAAGCAATGTTACCAGGTAGCAGACAGAGAAATAAAATCTAGACCAGAGTCGACATGATCTGCCGGATCGGAAGATTTAGGGGGGTGGGGGCCGGGAGGACTAGAACCGGAAAAGATTAAGGTACCTGGACCAGAGTTGACATGCATGATCTGAATCCACCACAATCCATCAGTATCTAAAAAAAAATGAAGAGGGCGTGGGGGGTAGGTAGGGAATCGGGATTTGTTTGTTGAGCCAATTAAAAGACATAAAAGCTTAGAAAAAAAATTAAAAGCCAAAAAAAAAAAAAAAACCCATAATCTCGTACGCCTAGACTGACAGCAACTGAAACACCACCAGAGGATTAGGTTGCCGTCCCGTTGCAATATTTATGATGAAATTAATAATGCTGCCATATGTTGACAAAAAATAGAAAATAAGGAAGGTGGAAAGAAAGAATGATAGTAAAATCTGTAAAACCAGAGAAAAACTTTTTGGTTTCTTCTTCTGAAGTTTCATGAGAGATCGGTTAATATGTAAAGGGGATGAGATATATTTGGAATTAAATAGCAGAGCAAAGAGTACTAGAGAATCACGGAAAGCTTAACTGATTAACAATGTTATGTATAAAATACAAACACGCGCGTACTTACTGATGATAAAGGAGGAGGCCTTCCAGATACCGGTTGAAGCACGGAGAGGAACTCTTCCTTTATGATCCACAGATGAATCATGCACCCATTTCTCTCCATCGCAGCTTTCTTCTTGTACTACTACACCTCTTCTGTTCTTCTCCATCTCCAGCTCCATCTTTGCCAACGAAAAGATATGGCTGCTTTAGCTAACTAAAAGATTGCTACTGCAAATAGATATAGAAGATGATCAGCTAGCCCACGAGAAGGAGAGTGAGAGTGAGTAGTGCGCTTCCTTTATACTGTTATGGATGGGGCCGGGGATTCTTCACGTCTTTTGGTTAATGGGGGTAGGTTCCTCATTATCTCAAATGCAAAAGATGTTGCGAATTAAATAAGAGCAATGACTTCTGATCATGCAGCATTTATTACAGATACCCATAGAAAGGTAAGTCGTAAACGGTTACGTTCTCATGTATATGATCAAAATTCAAAGCGGTCATGAGAGTAATATCACGAAACTGAGAATTTACCGCTTGTCTTCCGTGTTACATCGGAATATAAATTAAAAGAATTAGATTCTTTTAATGTGCTAATTTTATACTAAGGAAAATGTTGGGGACCAATGAATTTGGACCCTCCAAATTGACTGATATTTGTTTTTATAAAAAAACTTGATTAAGGAAGTGTTTATTAATAAATTTGTATTTTTAAAAAAAAATATGTTTAAAAATGCTTAAAATATATGTAAAGAGAAAAAAATATGTATTTTACCCTTATGGGTCCAACTATCAGTACCTAGTAGCTGGACTTATATTAATAGGTTTGTATCGCATTCGTCATGAATTGTAACAAAAATTATTGAATCTCAATTTATATGTCAAGTTGAATTTAAATTATATACGAGTCAATTTTAATTCGATTCATTTAATTAAATGAGTCGAATCTTTGATTTTGACATAATAATGTCATATTAAATTCATATCAAATTTACTATTAAGGTGATAGTTCAGTTGTTACGAATTGATATTCTATAGTCTCAAAGTCAGGAGTTCGAGTGAAACATAAGTCAAAACCACTTACAAAAGTAATACTTAACCAAGAATCTATGGGATGGACTTTGGACCAACTGACAACTTGGTGGTACTGTAGTGATGGACTTGCTCATTGAGCTGTAACTATGGCTCAAACTAAACATTTCACAATAAGGAAGGATTCCTATAGTCACGTCCAATGAGAATAGTTACGCTGGTCTCTCTCACCTCCTTTTTTGTTGAGGGAAAAAAACAACATATCAAATTCACGAGTCACATAAAATTTTTTGAAAAATACTAGTTTGACACATAAATTTGATATTTTCTTATTTTTATTTTATTTTTATTTGATGATTATAGAAGTAATTATTAATATATTAATATCTTTTTATATTTTTTAAAAAGTATTTAAAATGATAAAAGAATATAAATAAAAAAATAAATTTCAACTAGCGGTGAAATTAATGATCACAGAGTAGGACCGCTCAAATTTTTTTAGGCCTAATTATAAGTAACGCGCGCCCTGTTAAAAAGGATCGCATCCTCTCCTGGATAAATTCATGAGCTTGACTCAAATGTACGTTTTCTCCTGCTTTTCACACTGACAAGAATCACCTACCCCTTACTTCATAATTACTCTAGTAGCCATGTAACCTACTTAATTCTCTATTCCGAATGAGTGATCATATACGCACAATATATTTTTATAATACATTTTATAATAATATTTTATATTATAAAATAAGATATTTTTATAAAATAATATTATTTTTATAAAATATTTTTTATTTAATTGTAAAGTATTATGAAAAATATTATTTAAATCATTTTCTTGAAGAATTGGGATGACTCTACAATCGCTTTCAGTTCTGCTACCGTTACTTATATTATCAATTTTTTTTCATGTATTTTTTATTATTTTTAAATATATTTTTTTAAAATAATCACAATATTTTTTAATCACTAAGTAAAAAGAATTAAAAAAGAATTAAAAAAGAATTAAAAAATCACATAGCAACAATTTTAATTTTAGGGATGATTTTTTTTTTTATGACAATTTTTTTTTTTTTTCATTTCTTAGGCCAAATCTAAATTTCATCTCAAAATAGTTCGAATTGTAATTATCGTTTGGATATTATTTTATCGTTTGAACACTGATATTTAGGGATGGAATTGCCCCTAAAATTGATTGTCCGTTCAAACAGACTAGCATATCTGTTCTAACTGTATGAATTTCGTTCAAATAGTACCAGCCCGTTTGAACACTAACAATTTATTTGAACTAGAATAATTTCCGTTTGAACAAAATTAAAGTCCGTTTGAACGTAAATATTTTTAATTTGAACGGTTAAATTTTAGTAACATTTTGTTGAGATTTGGAACGCGCTAATTTTTTGATATTTTACTGTTTAAACAGTTTGTTATATACGTTTAAATTGTGTTAGTTCCGTTCGAATAGTACCAAACTTTTTCGGATAATAATAATTTGTTCAAATTAGAATAAGTCTATTCTAACGAGAATTGTGTCCATTCAAAAGGAAATAGTATTCATTCAAAGGAGAAATAGTGGCTGGGATTTGGAATGCGTTAATTTTTTGAAATTTTATCATTTGAACGTTTTTTAACTTGTTTGAATAGTCAACAATATTCTAAAAAATACAAAGCACTCCACTTTTAAAAGTCTAGGATATTTTATTAATGTTGTTTTTCTTTTTTGTAGATCTTATAGGGAATGCTTGGTGTTCAAAAATTATTATTTTTTGGTTTGTATTTGAGGTATACTCACATGGATTTTATTATTATTTTCAATTTTCTTGAAATATATAAAAGCTTGTTGTTTGCTATGAATGTTGTTTTTATTTTTTTGGTACCTTACGTTGTTCTTTATTGTTATAATATTATTTATTTCAAATTCTGGATCCTTAGTATAGGCTTGATGTTTATATTTTGTAGGTTTTGTTTTAGAAAATTTTAGGGATATTTGTTCTTGACTACAAGGGAAGATAAAAAGTTCAAAGCTTGAATATTCTTGAGTTGAACAAATATAGAAAGAACAAAAGAACTAGAGTTTCAAACTTGGTCCGTTTCATTATTTTGTATTTTTTGCATGTTCAAGGCTATATAATGAGTTGTGTAAACATTGCCAATTAATTTGTTATGGTTAAAAATTTGAGGGAATTTTGTAATGGAGAATTTTTTGCAGCTTTTATATTAATTTTCTTGATTTTCTATAACTATTTGTTGTTAGGTGAAGGCAACAAATGCTTATTTTTACATAAAAAAAATTTGCTAGGAGATTAGTTCGCTATAATTGACACTTTTGGTCACAAAAATCATTTTGAGAGATAATCTTGCCGAGGCTTTGCGGCCAATATTTTTGACACAAATAGTTATTTGCAATGTTTTTTAATAATAGAAAATGACTATTTGCGATTAGTTCTCCAAAACAAAATCCGTTCTGTTATAAGTATTATGGACAAAATTTTCTTTTCATCCCAAATAAAATCTATTCGAACGATATTTTTTTGCTTTCGAACGACTATTAGGGATGGAATTTTTGTCATCTAAAAAAAAAAATCTATTCGAATGCTTTCGAATGAAAATGACAAATTTCGTCTCAAAAAATATTTTTTGGGACCAAATTGGAATTTAATACTAAAAAACCTTTTGAGACAAATTAGTGACAAAAAAATTTCTTTTGTGATGAAATTGAAACCTGTTGAAACAAAAATTTTCGTAGTAAATTTGTTGCAGTGCAGGTATCTTTGTTCAGCATAAATTATAATCAAGTTACTCGGTCACTATGAAAGAAAAAGCGCGCTTCATGGGTTCAATATATAAAAGCACTATATATGCTATATGGCTCAGGTTATTTTGAATCTAGGAAATCATGTATATAGGGGTTACTTAAGCTGCTTTTATATTGCACCGTACCAAGATAAGATCCCCAAACGTTAGGCCGAATATTAGTGGGTCAAAATACGCCCATATCGCGTTACGCGTACGAGAATATTTACAAATACTAGTGCGGCTGGTTTAACCATGGATTATCGAGTTAAGAAGAAGGCAGAAATCTCCAATATTACTGAATAAAGAGGCCTTGCACTTGGCCCGAACTGTTTACTTTACTGATTCGTTTTCTGCAATCATTCTCAACGACTAATTAATCTTGATTATATGATAATTTTGTTTGGTAAGCTGCTCTTATGTCATGGCCCCCATATCAGATTCGCAAACGTTAGGATTGGTGTTTCAAACAAGATATATTGCTGCCCATATCGCCTAGCTTCCACTATAATCTTTGCGAAGTAGTGCCTGCCTTCCTGTTTAAGCACGGAGTCCTTAAAAGATAGCTAGCACAAATCTCCAATGCGTATGGTTTGGAGTTGACTAGCTTTGTGCGTAAGACAATATTGCCGCCAATCACGTGGAAAGAGGCCTTGCAACTTGGCCCCCACTGTTCACGGATCCGTTTCCGGCATTAATCATTGTCAACGACTAATGTTTCTTCAATATTGCATGCGGATCTTAGGATTATTTGGATTCTGGTTGGCAACTGTGACAACCACCAGCTCTAGCGCAAAGTTACAGTGACGTGTGTGTATATGTATATACATATATAAATATATATATATATATATGTTACATGAATTGTAATAGATTTAGTTGTTGATGATGAATGGTCCACATGGTCACAGAGACCAGAAGCTATGCTCTTTTATCAGGTCACTTTCCTAATAACTATGCTAGATGGCAACTCAAAATGCTCCCCAAAATGCTCCCATTTGGCCATTTCCTCCAATTCTTGTTTAGATAAACGACATGTTTGCACTGCATTATCACCAGCTCACCGTTTACTTTCTTTATTTACATCAATATTTTATTTAAGAGAATATTTACTATATTTTCTCAAGTTATGATCTTTATTCATCCAGAAGTGATGAGAACCTCTCTACTCAATATTTCAATATATTTGGCAGTCACGTTTAGCAGTTTAAGAACATAATCTTTAAAATGAAAAATTTAACTTTTATAAAAATGAATTTAGTAAAAACTTATTATTATGATTATCAGACTTGACTATATTAACTATCATTTTCACAACTCTTTATATCACTACAACAAATTTTAGTTTTAGGGACGAACTAAATTTCATCCCTAAAAGTAATTATTGGAGATGAAATTTCTCAAAACATGGATGACTTTATAAACTCATTCAAACGTCAAAATATCCGTTCGAACTGGATCTTCTGTGACGAGTTAAATTGTCTCAAAAAGTCAAAACCGTTTGAACAGCAAAAAATCTGTTCGAACAGGGAATTAATGTCTGTTCAAATTGTGTATAATTTGTTCGAATAATAATCTTGGCGGTGAAGTAATTTATTTTGTTGGGAAAAGTTCAAAATTGTTCTAACTGCAATTTGTTTGTTTGTACGGGAGAGATTTGGTGGAAAAATCTGGCGGGAAGATTGCATGACCATTTGAACGACACATATTTCGTTCGAACACCACACTTATGCATTCGAACGGATAGTTTGGTGGGAAATTAAATTAAGATCAGGGTGGATTTTTTTAAACCTGTTCGAATGGAACATAAATGTGAGAATGGTGAGTAAATTAATTTTAAAATATTTACGAATTCATAAATTAATTTTATGTAATTAATTCTAAAATATTTTAGTAATTTCTTTTATGTTAAATAGGATTTTTAATTAAATAAATATTATCGTTCATACACCGAATAATATAAATTAATAATCAATCCATAAAAGATAAAAAAAGATTTAATTCATAATTAAATCAAATTTACAAAACACCAGATACTGTCCATACCAAAAACAAAAAAAAAAAAAATTATAAATAAAAGATAGAAACTACTATAATCCAAGCTCTCTGCACACATCCTCGACTGTAGCTAATTGTATTTCTACTTGTCTCAGTTGAAAACTGAGCGTGGCCTAAGTCACCTTAATGACATGAATCTCTGTACTTAATTCAAGATGCTAGCATTAAACTCTGTACGTAACTCAGAGATGATCTCCATACGCAACTCAGACATGGCAATATGGACCTCCGTACGCACTACATCGATCACCAATGATGTGTGTCCATCGATCTCTGCACACAATATGTCAGCCATCTCCTCGAGAATAGATATGCGTTATGCCTCGGCCTGTGTAGATGCCTCACAAGCTAATACTCTAGAATCTCTCGGCTGTGCATCTCTCTGAATATCAACCAGGTCCGGAATAGGTTCACGAAAACGAAGTCTCGAGTGTCCCGTGCTCCGTGATAGGTGGAGTTGTTGATCGATTTCATCGGCTCCCATGCATGCTCGACAACATCTGGCACGACCCTAAAATATTTCAAAAATCGGGTGATCAGGATCCCGAATGACAGTATATCTATCGTAATGTACTGAGTCTCTAATTGAATCCTCTAGAATATATACCCCATGAAGTTGATAGGAATGCCACGAGTGACCTGTATTATAAATTTCGCTCGATCCATGCCAGCCTCGGTCTTGTGTTGCCAATGGTCAATATTGTTGGTCATTATCAGATTCATGATCTTGAAAAAAGAAAATAGATCTGTTTGTCTAATGCTCTTCGTCCTATCGTACACAGGAGCATCTGGACCAACAATCAAGTCTCTCACCACATGATCAATGAGGGTATCGAGTTCATCTGTGTAAACTGTTACTCTCTATGCAGCACGTTCAGATAGATATCACGCAGTCTAGGAATATTGAGATATTCAGCCTGTCTGTCCGCTAAAACTATAACTGGAGCTCATCGGACAGAGATCATGTATGCCCTTCCGCCGTCTAGGATGGTATCACCAACCTCTTTATAAAACTAAGCGACAACGTCAATATAGGAAATTGCTGCGGATCCATATGATATCGAATGTTGGAGCTCTTTATTGAAAGGACGAGTTTGAACTTAAATTTGGTCGACGAGACGATCAACTAACAGTTGAGGAACTGATGTCGAATGATTCCGAAGTTACAAAGGTTGATGTCATGCACATTTTCAGAAGTTCAGTACTACAACAGAGGCGCACCAAAATCCATTCCAAGCAATGTCACCAAACGAATGAGAGAATATTTGTGATATATTTGAAGATCTTGTTTATCAGGTAATTTTGCTGCTATATTTTTTTAATAGTATATGATAGATGTATTAAACATATAGACATAATATTTTTTTTAGCAACAGAGTACTGTGAACAAAGCAAATAGATCAAATTTAACGATACATCATCATCATGCAGGTTCTCGATCTTTTCATCGTTTATCTAAAAAAATGATAAGTTATTCTAGTCATCGTTAAATATTAACAAATACATTTTTCTAATTTAAGTTCTAATATATATTTTTCTTTTAAGAAGAAAGTCCTGCTGACTATGATCTGATCCAATTGTATGCTAAAGCACATAAAAATTATGATGGTGTTTGGACCAGTCCCGAAGCAGAGACAAATTATGTAAGTTTAAGTTTCTTTAATTCCATTGTCTAATAATACTTTTGTTACTTATACTAACTTTAATATTTTTTTTATAGGACAAGATGATATCTGTTAAGGAAATTGTTGCGGATTCATATGATAAATCATCTGTCAACGATGTTAAGATCTTTTCTCAAGTTCTTGGATCATGTTCTGGATATTTGAGGGGCTCAAAACAATACGTGAAGTCATCCTCAACATCATCATCCTCTTATCAAGCCAGATCGAATGACAAAATTAAGGAATTAGAGGAAGTAAGACTTGAGATAGAACAATTAAGGATAACGAAAAAGAGTTACTGACCTGAATAGATCAAGCAGCTGATTTAGAGGCGAGATTAGAAGAGAACATATAGAAAATGCTAGAGATGAATAACCAAAAATTGTTTGAACAGTAGCAGTTAATGACGTCACAAAACTCTATGCCACCACCACATTCTTAAAACTTTTTTTTTAATTATCTTTTTATTATTTTGTTCAAAACATTGACATTTGAACAATTTTGATGTTTAAATTCTATTTGTTCCATATTTGTAATATTATTATGGAATTTTTATTAATTCAGTTATGTATGATAAGTACCGTTCGAACGAAAAATATCTAGTTTGAAAGGTAAATTACAATTTATAAATCCATTTGCACAGAAAATAACTCATGCAACACCCCGTATTTTAGTGTATTTTCACTGAAAGATTATTTTTATTAATTCAAAAATTTATTCTCTTGTTTTAAATAAATCGGTTATTTTTAGATGTTTTATTTTATGATCTTTAAATTGTGAAAAAATTAATTTGCGATGTTTCCTTAATATTCATTATTGTTATGCATTTAAATTGTTCTTCTTTTAAATTAATTGAGTGTTGGATTTAATTATTTTATTTGCATTGTATCATTACGTTTAAATTATTTTAATTGACTTGCGGTTTTAAAATCTTTTCCGTTGGATCATTTTTGTGACCCAAGATGTGAGGATTGGACCTCATTTCTTTCCCTCCATTTTTCTCTTTCCTCTTTCTTCTTTTCTTTTCCTTTCTTTATTTTTTTTCTTCCTCTTCCTTTTCTCTCCCCGCGCGCGCAGCCCCTCCCTCTCTCCCGTCCGATTTCTCCTCCACCCAGCCCGCCGCCGTGAGCCGCCCGTGACGGACACTGCCCCTCCCGTTCACCTCCCCATTGGCCGGCGACCTCACCTCCCAAATCCCAGCCCATGTCTCGCCGCCGATAGCCTCCACACGCAACACCCAGCCGCGGCTTTCTCTTCCTTCGCGCGCCGCCGTCGCGCCACCACCGGCCACCATTTCTTCACCACTTCATCCTCGACCTCCGAGCAACCCAATGGACCCAACCCAGGCTCCGATCCGTCACCGGTGAAGCACAACCAAGCCCATCTTCGATTTCGACTTTTTGGCCTTAAAACCACTCTTTGCGCCGCCACCCACAACAAACCACCACCACCACAATTGGTTTCACCGACCTCTCTAGGCCATACCCTATCAATTTTGGGTCTTGGTTTGTCTTCGTTGAAAAGTGAGTTTTTGAAACCCACGGTCACAGTGTATTTTATACTGTTATGTTGCTGAGCCGCCACTTCTTGCAGCTTCGTGATCCTTTGGAAATTATAGTATAGCGCTGTAAGTATTTTTCCAAAGAACTTTCGTGATTTAAATGTATTTTTACACTAACACATATTATTGTAATCTGGTTGGACATGCCGGACTGAGTCCGAGGAGTTCGGGGGTCGGATGGATTATGGTCGGAGTTGTGTGTTTGGTTGGTATTGTGAATTGTTGGTTGTGGTGTTGTTTCATGTATATGACATATTTGCACGCATGTTCATGTTTGAAAATGAAAACTGGGTTTTCACACGATTGCATACATGTTCATGTGTTTATCTGAAAATTGAATTTTCATGTGAAATGATTTGAGTGTGTTTGAAACGAGTAGATTGACTAGTTTGAGAAAAAAGAAAGAGATTGTAGGGATGGTGGTAAGCAGGGACGGTGGTAGAGTCCCGCCTACGGTGCACGTGATAGAGATGGTGGTAAGCAAAGATGGTGGTTGTATCCCGCCTGTGATTCCCGCCTATGGTGCACGCGGTAGAGATGGTGGTAAGCAGGGATGGTGGTATAATCCCGCTTGTGATTCCCGCCTACAGTGCTCTGATAAGTATTCATTGTGTGTGATAAGTATTCATTGTGTGGAAAGGAACTGTAGGGATGATGGTAAGCAAGGATGGTGGTAGAGTCCCGCCTGTAATTTCCGCCTACGGTGCACGCGGTAGGGACGGTGGTAGAGTCCCGCTTGCGATTCCCTCCTACAGTGTCAGATAAATGATTTGTTTTGTGTGAATCATTTTCTGAGAAAATGACAGACTATGTTTTTGGGCCAAAATGAGATTTTTGGCGTGTATTGGAAATAATCATTTTTCTGGAAAAAATGGTATTTTATGGCTAAGTGTATTTTGTCATATGAATGCATGTTGGTTGCATTAATATGTTTTTATCCCGAGAGTTGTTCGGTTTATACTTACCTGCGGTACTATTTTTTGGTAATGCAGATTTTAATGCAGAGGAGGTTGAGGGTGAGCCTGAGGAGTCGGCTCCGCCCGAGGAGTGATTGGATCACTCACATTTTGGTTTGGGACTTTTAAAATATTTATTTCGGATGACTGTATAATATTTAAACTTTTTTACTGATTGTTTAAAATGTATTAACAATTCTGGTACTTAGTTGTATTAATTATCCGCTGCGTTGTTTTTATACACTGTTACATTTACACACACACTTGGCACTAACGTTGGGATGTGTGACCCTGTTGTCATCATCCCGGGATCTCCATTCCCGTGTCTCCTTACATGGGAGTTGTGGGCGCCATAACTCATTTGAACGATAACTGAGAAATACAGTCCATTTGACCGGACATAATTTTCCTACATATAATGATTGTTAGTAATATGACAAATCCCGTTTGAATAGACAAAATTTCTGAACATATGATGTCTGTTTGAACAATAAAATTTCTGTTCGAACAAAAGTAATATGAAAACTTAGGTGTTCGAACAAATATAATATGTTCGAATGGATTGTCCGTTCGAACATGGTCAAATTATTCGATCGTTCGAATTAAATTATCTTGCTATTCGAACAATACTTGTTTATTCGAACGGATTTTTGAGACGAAAATGGTTTGTCTAAAAAAAAAAAACCTGTTTGAACGCTTTTGAATGGTTCTACCCAATTTTATCCCTAAATATAATTTTTTGAGACGAAAATTCGTCTCTAAAAACCTTTTGAGACAAGTTTTTCAAGATAAAATATAGATGAAATATTTTCATCTCCAAAAAATTTTTAGGACGAAATTTGAATTTTTTAAGACAAAATGATTCATCCCAAAAAATCCAATCTCTTGTATTGTACAATCACGTATTAAATGATGGATATTTTAATAAAAATAAATTATAAAAATAACATCATTATGTCACTACACTATTAATAAAGATTTATTAAAACTAATTTAATCAGCGAAATATGATTTTAAGAATATAATAATAATAATAATAATAATAATAATAATAATAATAATAATAATAAAATGTTAAGGAAAATAACATGTACGAACTCAAGATGTGCAAATATCTCTGTGTAGGCTATTTGAAATAAAATGGGACTCATTGAAAAAATTTACTATTTTATAGTGGGTATTATTTTTTTTAAAGGTCTTGCACACTTTAAATTTGTATTTGCAGTATTCAAATGTTGAATTTTATATTCAATAAATTAAGGCGTGTAGAAAAAACTAAAATGATAATTAAAACAATTATTTCTTTACGGGTAGTTAATGAAGGGGTGAATTCATGTTATTTGTAATTAAATAAAAGGGATATATCCTAATGAGCTATTTTGTTTGCAAAATTTCTCATTTCATTTAATCATTATAATTTTTTTAAATTTTTAAATAAAATATAATAAACAATTAGATATTTTTAAATCTTAAAATAAAAATTATATTAAAAAATTATATTCCAATAATATTTAATTTAATTTTTATTTTTCATCTCGTTTCTCCATCCGAACCTGTTTAACACCTCTCTCTTATGCGTCGATAGAAGGCCAAAGGCTATAAAATGGAAAATGTTTTCTAGTGGGCAAATTGAAGGAAAAGAATTTGTTTCAATATTCTCTTTTTCCATTCCACATGTTGCGCTAAGAAATGGTTCTAATAATTTTTTGAAAAATAATTTTTTTAGAAATGATAGTTAGAGTCATGAGTGTGTAAGTATTATGTAATTATTTAAAAAATAAATAAATACAAGACATATATAAAATAATAATAATATTTTATTATAAATTTTTTTTTTTTTCAAAACGATTATAACACACATATATATTCCATAATTATATATAAATTGCTCTAATTTTTTATAGCAATCATTCTCTATTTAAATAAGAAAAAAAGAGGCAATCATTCTCTGTGCGCACGTTTGTCCAAAGTGTTTGAATTTTTTTTTTCTTGCTTCAATGACTCCCTGGGTCTACGACTCTACACATTGGTCTGAACTGTTTGGAAGATTATTTCATTCTCTCTCTGCATGCGTCTAACGTTGGACCAGAAAGGATAGTGGAATTTATTTTTTCCTTTCTTATCGATCGGCACCCAATCCTGGCCTCTAGGCTCTAGCTACTAACTCCACCACCTATCAACAATATATCCTCCATTTATATTGGTGGGAGCTAATTAGGGCGTAACTCAAATTTTTTATACGACATGTTTAGATAGTCGTCATTTTAATTTTTTTTAAATTTTCACATAAAATATAATAAATAATTTAATTTTTTAAATTTTAAAATAATAATAATATTAAAAAAAATATTTTAACAATATTTTATTTAATTTTTAACTTTCATTTCAATTCAATATCTCAATTCATTAAAAAAAAAAAAATGGGTACCATAATAATAATTCTTCGGTTCAGATCAGGAGGTTTAGAGGGCTCTCGCTTTATAGAAAGCTGGGTGTTTGTGCATTCATAGTGGGCATTGTATTGTGTTGATGGAGGTTATTATACATATGATATTAAAAATTTTATATTTATATCTAAATCTAAAAATATTTTTTGAATTTATTTGAATTTTGAATTAGAACTCCTAATTATTTTATGAATTTAAGTGCTAGCTTATCCAATGAAGTCGGATTTTAATAACTGAATTGAATTTTGAAGTCTTGTAATTGTATGAGGAATGATTCTGATCAGATAGCTTGTTTGGAAAAAATTTTAATACCAAAATTCTTATCTCATCTCATTTCATTTTTTTTTTCAAATATCACTCAAACACAAAATCTTTCAAACTAATTATTACAATTTTTTCAAACTTTCAAATAAAAAATTAAAAACAATATAATTTTTTCAAATCTCCAAACAAAAATTATATTAAAAAATTATATTTTAACAATATTTTAACTTTATAATATTTTTTATTTAACTAATTCTCTTTTTTTTTTTCAAAATCCCATAAAATATTAATTATCTAGCTACTATTCACAAATTATCATACTACAATTTATAATCATTTCAACATCAAGAACAAAAACAAAAAAAAAAGGTTGTACTTTTTCTTTCCAAGACATTATTATTTTTCCCTTCCATATTGATTTTGTCATGCACGTTTTGGAGAGTGATGAGAGAGTGAGTGCTCTAGATAATTGATCAGTTTTGTGAAATAGATTTCAGCGTTATAGCTATTCTCATTGCAATTTGTGGGTGTGGATTTGATTTGGATAACTGATACGAGAGAGAGAGTCTGGGTTGTAATTAAGGGAAAGGAGAAAAATGGGAAAATGGCTGTACATGAAACATATATATTAAGGAAAATGTTACTTAGATCTATAAAATTGACTGATTGTGATTTTTATTTATTTTTACTTAATGATTAAGAAAATGATTATTAGTGAATTGATATTTTTTATATTTTATAAAATATATAAAAAATGGTTGAAATAGAAACAAAAAACAAAAATAAAAAAATACATTTACACTTGTAGCTTTCTCTATTAGAAATATCGGTCATAGTTAGCATTATCCAAATATTAATATTATTCTATTAGATTTTGGAAAGAATAGGAAACGAATAAAGGTGCAAAAGTCTTACCAACAAAATAGAAAAAGGAAAAAGCTACATACAACCGCCTAGTGCACACGCTGGGTAACCCCCACCTAATTTAATAAAACACACTGTTTTACTTAGAAGTTAGGTGTATTGGACTTCTCCTTAGACTTCCTTCCTTGGCAAAAATATCTCCAGCATTACTCTGAAGGGTAAAATGCTGTGTCAAAGTAGTTTTAGTTGCTCCACTGGCAACACCAGAACGATTGTGATAGGCTCCCCAAGCAAACTACAAACACGAAAGCTGAAGGAAACAAGGGGGAAACCAGGTCCATCAACGTTCCAAAATCATTCATAAGATCTGCGATTAAACGCCACATTTGGGCATTGCTATCCAGGTTTGAGCCCTGGTAGAATGTGAATAAAATGCCTCCAAGCATTCCAGTTAAGTCCCTAAAAAATCATTGAAATGTGGCACCAATTACAGTCGCAGATTTCTCTCCAACTCTAATAGCACTAAGAAGAGCTTGTGTCAAGAGCATGATCCGAATGTATGTTGAAAGGCCCTGTAGTGAATCTCAAACCTTTGGATGGAGAGAGAAGGGGAAGCGGTAATGGTGACAGTTTCGAAGAGCTTGGTAGAAGAAGAACCATTCTATTCCTCTAAGATGACCTCCGTAGAGGATGATTTTGATGCTTCCATGAGAGAACTGAGTCAAAGTCCCTCTGTCTCCATCTGATCCAACGAAAAGGAGAGGACCTCATCAATTCTAGTGTTGCCAAAAATGTTAAAATGTTTTGGACTTCTCTTTTTCTTTTTTACTTTCTGACAGACAATCACGTGCCACATCAAGCGGTTACACGCCGGTTGCAAATCTCGGTTGTACGTAGCAATTCTTATAGAAAAATAGTTGGTGGAAGATGATCGAGCAAGAAACGAGAAGAACAGTGGTTTTTTTATTTATTTTGGCAGTACATATGCTTAGGAAATAATATTAATTTTTTGGTGAAAGGTTAAACAGATTTTTCAAGCTTATTATTTCAAATAAGAGGACAAGAATCCAGATTTATTAATCACTTTATCGTGAATTAAGACCAGATTAAAAAAAGTAGAGCCTTATAAAATTTACTATACTATGAAACTTAAAAACCATACAAAAACAAGCCCAACGAGAAACAAATTAGAAAATACAGACTACACGGTTCACCACTCCAGTTGGGCTCTCTTTGTTCTCGTCCCCCGTTACCCTTACACAGTTTTTCAGTGAAAGGCCCAACCACGTGTATGGTTTAAGAGCTATGAAAAAAACTAAAAATTAAAAGAAATTATGCTCTTCATTTAGGAATAAATGGATGTGTGGCTGTGGAGGTAGTTAATATTCTCCGCCTTCACTCCTTTATTTGGCCATTTAACATTCGACACTTTATTCTTCTTAAACGACAGCTTTAGCTGTCGGTCATCTGATAATTGGGATGCTTTACGTTTCTTTTTCTTTTGATCTCTTTAATTTATTCCTTATCTTTTTGATCCAATCGTTCTATTATTGGATTAAGTATTAACAAAGCATCTTTTTTTCTAAAAAGAGAAAAACAAATATCTTCATGGATCCATTTGATTCTCAAACATTTTCTTGTCAAAGAGATGTATGATCTGGTCAGGACTCGGGAGGAATTTGGGTTGCTAAAGTTGAAAGGAGATCGTGTCCAACCTTTACTCAATTGAAATCTCAAGTGGCATGGCATTATATATTTGCACTTCTTAATAGTAATTTATACCATATAATCAACGGGACGATATATTATTAATTGAGAATAAAAAGTAAATGAAATATATGAAAAAGGAAAAGCAAATGTTAAGCAAAAGCTTCCTTTCAAGAAGCAAATATTATATAGTCTGATTCCATGCATTCTAACAAGTAGAGGAAACCCTAGAAGTTTCCCTATGAAAAGACGATACATTACAATTTGCCAAAAAGTCCCTCCGTTAATGAGGTACAGAGTATTTATACTAGAAGCAAAATAATTAAATGTAAAAATACAAGTAAACATAAAATACATGAGACTATGTACAACTGACATGTGTGAAAACATAATACATTATGCTTGATATCTCCTTCAAGATGGAGAGTAAATGAAATGAACTCCCATCTTGGTGACTAAGCATTGAAATTGCTAACATCCAAGAGTTTTGGTAAGAACATCAGCAATTTAATGTTGGGAAGTAAGGTGAAAAGTCTTGATTACTCCAGCTTGAATGTTGTCACATATGAAATGGCAATCTTGCTCAATATGTTTAGTCCGTTCGTGAAAACTTGGGTTGGCAGCGATCATATATAAAGCAGCCTGACTATCACAAAATAACTGAGCACTATGAGTATGAGAAATGTGAAAATCAGACAAAAGGGTAAGAAGCCAAACAACTTCACAAGTAGCAGAAGTCATGGATCGATATGAAGTTTCAGCTGAAAAACGAGGAACAATTGGCTTCATTTTTGTTTTCCATGAAACCAAAGAATCACCAAGGATAATACAAAATTCAGTTGTAGATCTACAACTGTCAAGACAAGATGCCCAATCTGAATATGCAAAAGCTTTAATAGTTAGCAAATTGCCAACTGAAAATAAAAGACCATGACCAGGAGTACTCTTAATATATTGTAAAATCCGATAGGTTGCAGCTAAATGAAGATGCCTAGGCTGGTGCATATATTGACCAAGTTTTTGAACTGAGTAGGACATATTTGGCCTTGTAATAATAAGGTATAAAAGCCTACCAATAAGCTTGCAAAATACTGTTGGATCTGGTAACAAGTCTCCATCATCTTTGCTGAGTTTTAGATTTTGCTCCATGGGAAAAGAAATTGGTTTGGAAGCCAGAAAACCAGCATCTTGCAAATCTCAAGTTCATACTTCCTTTGACATAATGAAATGCCTTGTGAGGATCTAGCTACTTTCAAGCCAAGGAAGCACTTAAGCTGACCAAGATCTTTAAGCTTGAATTTAGCATCAAGCAAGGATTTCAAAGAGTCCACAAATTGTAAATCATTACTAGCAATGAGAATGTAATTAACATAAACCCTAACTTGTTTTTTGCCGAAAGTGCCATGGTCATAGGTTGGGACCATATGTGGTAGTCATCGTCGATGAGAATTTGTGTAACAAGAACAACACCAGGATTATCACTTGGATGAAGGAAAAACGGGCTGGTAGCATCATCAGGAAGATTCTGTTGAGGCAACTCCATGCAAAATAAAGAACATATGATACCATAACAAGTAGAGAAACCCTGAAGTTTCCTGTGAAAAGACGTTATATTGCAATTTGCCAAAAAGTTCCTCTATTAATGAGGTACATAGTATTTATACTAAAAGCAATATAATTAAATGTAAAATACAAGTAAACATAAAATACATGAGACCATGTACAACTGACACTTGTGAAAATATAATACAATTTGCTTGATACATTTAGATTTACAATCTAAAAACTCCGTCTACGCATGGCCATATATAATGAACTTATATGTGTGTGTGTGTGTATATATATATATATATATATATGTACGTATAGTGATGGGGCTGAAATTGTGATTATCCATACTTCATCATACCCATTATTGTTCCCTTGAAGAACAACCAATCGCTTGATGATGATTGTCTCTTATAGAAATGATTGTTCATATATAAGATATTAGTGGCAAACATCACTGTTGCCATATATATGTGTGTGGATTCCATATGTAGTGGAGCCTTTTTACAACAGAAACAATGAACAAATTAGCATGTATATACATGACATCTTCTAGGAAAACAGAGAAAATTAAGGATGTGATTGGGATTTAATGAATTGTTTGATTGTAATATTTGGGTCCACCTTTAACATGCATCACTCATTTCAAACGGGACACATATCCTCATTCAAAGGTACCCAATCCAATTCTATTTTTTTCTGATCTAATGCGAGGATATGCAATAGAAAAAAAGAAACGCAATCTGAATCCAATGGTGTAAATTCCATATTCTCTCTTCTTTTTGGGTAAGGCATGCTTTATATATTTGAAAGTTGGGGGGACATTTTGCAATTCTGCTACTAGCCCAAATATGACATATTCAACCATATATATGTAGTCCATTAGCTTGAAAAAAAAATGAGCCCAATTCCAAACCGTTTGAATCGTGCAGGCTCCATGTACTGAAAACATCTCATTTTCATCTCATTATATAAGACATGACACATTTATCATTATTGAATCATTGCCACCTATTACATAATAGGATCATGAAAGTAAGATAAGAGTGTGGTGTATAGGATTACTCATAATTATAGGACATGTAACTTGTGAACTAAAAGGTTAACGAGCGGTGTATCCAACAAATTATTGAATTTATGGGGTAGGGCCGTAGGCGTTGGGGGAGTTGGAAACTTGTTGCTCTCACCATTAAATGATTAATTTTTAAGTGTATAGTAGATGACTTTCAAAACCCCAAACGTTGCTCTTTAATCTCAATTCATGTCATTTGGAGATAGAGCTCGGGAGTGGTCACCATTTTTTTCTCAAAAAAAATAAAATAAAATGTTTTGTTTTTTGGTTTTGATGATAGAAAAACTTAGGAATAGTGGTATTTTTCAATATTCAATTGAGGAACCCCTGTTGATGTGTCTTCTACATGATGACATTCTATGGTGCAATTATCTATTAAGTAAACAATTAAAGAATGTATAAATGGGTCGTCTGGTGCGTTATGTACCGTCCAATTTAGTGGCAACACATTTTTTTTCACTTGTATCTTAAAAAAAAAGGTAATTTTGAACCCAGGATATAATACCAAGTTGGGCCATAACCACTTCATAACCTCCAAGAGAAAGGAAATGGGTGCCCACTATAGGTATCCCTTTCTTACAATTTACAACAGAAACAATGAACAAATTAGCGCGTATATAGATGACATCTTCTAGGAAAAAGAGAGAAAATTAAGGATGTGATTGAGACGTAATAAATAGTTTGTTTGTAATATTTGGGTTAAACTTCAACATGTAACTCATTTCAAACCAATTAAACAAAAGGGACACATATTCTCATTCAAAGGTACCCAATCCAATTCTATTTTTTTTTCCGATCTAATGCGAGGATATACAATAGAAAAAAGGATCAAGCCATAGATCAGAAGGGAACATTAATTAATGAAGTGCGATGCAGTTTGGAGTTTTGTTTTGTCTAAACGTTGGTGAACATTATTGGTTTTTATTACTTCCCATGACACTCGGCATATTAAACTTATTACAAGGGGTATCAACATTTCATCGAACACTTTTTACACAGGCAGATACTCTTGTTTTGAACTACTCAGGATCTCTTAATGCTTCTTCGCGCACGCTTTCAAAACTAGTTTTCGGCTAATTTGGAGTCCCATGCCATTGAATAATGTTTTGCTTTTCCATTTTTCTATTATAATGTAACTTCATGTGTCCCAAATTTGGTTGACCTTAGGCCTATTTTTCTTGTACTCCAGCGTTTGTACGTACTCAATCGCTTGCTTATAATTAAAAAATGAAAAATGCTACTTCTCAAGAATTGAATACAAAAGCACAAAGGAGGCACACGGATTCCCCTGCTGTAGAGGTAAGAATTGATTATGCACATGCTCTTTAGCCACAAAGAATCAGGACTGACATTCTAGGAGCTGAGTGGCAGAGTTTGTTATTGTACAACAATAATTTTGTAACAACCTTCTTTGTATTTTTCCTATTCTTTCTTGATATAGAAGCTGCACTGAGTTGTATATATATACATTGTACAAAGCCATACTGGTGTAATATGAAATGAGAATTACATTTTCTCCCACCATCTTTTCTTTGTTCAATCTTTAACATAGCATCAGTGCTAAGTTAAACTCATCAATACCATTGCAAAAGTTTTTTTTTTCCATCTTCCCTGTAGTTCTTTCATTTAAATCTTCACAATGACAGATGATGATTCACATGAATCTATTCATATCAGCAATATTCCCTCACCTTCAAAAAAATCCAAATAGCCCATTCTACATACACCATAGTGACAACTCTTACACTGTGGTCATTTTCCCACCATTTTCAGGATCCAACTATTTGTCATGGAAAAGATCCTTCACCTTGGCAATCTCCATCAAAAATAAACTTGGCTTCCTTGATAGAAGCATCTCAACCCCAGCACATGATGATCCTCTTTACATTCCATGGATGCGCTGCAATAACATCATACTCTCATGGATCCTTAATTCAATCACAAAGGAAATTGCTTCCAATATTTTCTACATCAGTTCGGCCAAAATTGTATGGAATAAGCTTCACACCTGTTTTTCTCAACTAGACTATGTATGTATTTATCAACTGCAATAGCAGATTAGAACCCTTGTGCAAAATACACAATTTGTGAGCGAATACTTCACTCAACTCAACGGGATTTGGGAGGAGCTAAATAACTATCGACCTGTTCCATGTTGTTCATGTGGTCTTTGTACCTGCAGAGCTCTTACTACAGTTGGAGAAACTCAGCAAGCTGATTATGTCTTCAAATTCCTTATGGGCCTCAATGATACTTATGACAACATTAGGGGGCAAATCATATTGATGAGCCCAATTCCTTCACTTGATAAGACTTTCTCCCTAATTTTAAAAGAAGAACGACAAAGGAAAACGCAAACAAGAGTTTCTTTGCTTCCCTCTACTAAATCTTCAACTTTAGTAGTATTTCATAACACCCCTTCAAGAAGAAAGAAAAACAAGAAATCACATGCAGTCGCTGTGGCTAATTTGGACATGTTCGAGAGAAGTGTTATAGGTTAATTGGGTTCTCTCCTAACTTTAAGTTCCCCAAGATCAAGTAGAGACAGTTTACTAGCACCTTTTTAGCCCCTCATTCAGCAAATCAAGTGCTATCTCCAAGTTAAGGGAAGGAGAAGGAGACTACCACAATACCTCAACTATCACTCACTCAGTCCCAAGTTCAAAAGCTGATGGCATTAGTGAATGGTCAAGCACGACAGCCACTTCCTATTGAATCCAACTCATCCAATTCCTTGCTTAACACACCCCAATCAAACGTGGCAGGTATATGCTTCTCTACCATCTCCAATACTTCTATTTTCTCACAGCTGCATAAGCATAATTTATCATCTCTATTGCATCCTACTTCACACAATTTAGAAAACACACAATGATTATTGACACTGGGGCAACAGACCACATAGTCTGTTCCCCAACCCTCCTCACCTCCATCACTTCCACAACTCATGCCTTTGTGCAACTGCCAAATGTATCATGGGTTGAGGTCACCCATATTGGGACTGTCAAACTTTATGAGTCCATTCTCCTCAAAAGGGTTTTATGTGTCCCTTCTTTCACATTCAATCTTTTGTCAGTAAGTAAGCTCATCCTTAATCCATTTCTTTGTCTCATTTTCATGGATAAATTCTATTTTATACAGGACCTTACTTCATGGAAGATGACTGGTCTAGCTAAAACCCATTGAGGCCTCTACTACTTGCTCACAAGCTCACTAAGTTCCAACCACTTCAAACAGCTTCCTAGAAAATTTTATTTTTCCTCCAACAATCATATCTGTAATGCCTTGAATATGCAAGACTTTGATGTATGACACTATAGGCTTGGTCATTTGTCTAGTTAAAGAATGAATTTAATTCATTCATATTGTCCAGATGTAATAAGTCTTAACCATGCTCATTGTACTGTCTGAAGAGATTGAAATTTCCTTCAAGTATAACTTCAACAAATGCTATGCTTGATCTTATTCATAGTGACATTTGGGTCCATATCCTCAAGCCTCATTGCATGGACACTAATATTTTTTAACCATAGTAGATTATTATAGCCGTACCACATGTGTGTATCTCATGAAATTCAAATCTGAAACCAAATCTATTTTACAATCTTTCATTCTCATAATCAATACTCAATTTAACTCTAAAGTCAAACAAATTCAAACTGACAATGGTCTCGAATTTCACATGCCCAAATTCTACAACTCTCATAAAATTCTACACTAAAAATCTTGTGTTTACGCACCCCATCAAAATGGGGTAGTAGAAAGAAAACAACAAATCTTTTTAATGTAGTAAGAGCACTTCTCCTTCAAGCCAATCTCTCAACAAAATTCTAGGCTGATGTTATTTTGACAGCAGCACATTTGATCAATCGCATTCCTTCACCACTTCTTGACAACCAATCTCCTTATGAAAATCTTTTCTCCTCTAAACTATGTTATCTACATTTAAGAGTTTTTGGTTATCTTTGTTTTATATCCACAACCAAACGTGACAGAACAAAACTTGATCCTAGGTCCAAGAGCCGTATTTTCATCGGGTATCCTGTAGGGATCAAAGCATACAAGTTGTATGATCTAACCAATCATAGAACCTTTGTATCTCGAGATATAATTTTCATTGAATCTGAATTTCCCTTTGCAAAATCAGCTCTTGAACCTTTACCTCAAATCAATCTCGATCTCACTTTAGCCCCACATTTTCCTGACATAATACCTTACCCATCATCCTCTCATTTAACCAGCACAAAATCTCACTCTAACGTAACTCCTTCATTTCCTTTACCATCTTCTCCTCTATCTTCCACCATTCCTACATCTCCATCTCTTCCCACCTCTTCCCTCTCTCTCTTTATATCAAACAACAATGAGTCTTATACACCACTGTCACCCGATCTTCTTCAACCCTCTCAACTCATACAACTTAAGAGGTCAGATAGAGTCAAACATACACCTTCATACTTGAATGACTATCACTGCCAACTTGTTTCCTCTCTTCATCCTCCTTATTTTTCTACATTTTCCACTGCTCATCCTTTACTACAAACACTCTCTTACCCATGGCTTTCTCCTGCTCATCAAGCATATGCTTTATCTCTCACTCTCACATCTGAACCAAAACATTATGAGGAGACTGTTATGCATGATCATTGGCGTGATGCAATCATTCAAGAACTTAAGGCTAATGAGAATAATGGTACTTGGTCAATCACTACTCTACCTGCTGGAAAGAAAACAGTAGGCTGCAAATATATGTTCAAAGTGAAACTAAAATCAGATGAAACTGTGGATAAACACAAGGCACGACTAGTAGCAAAGGAATATACTCAGCGTAAGGGCTTTGATTAAAGAAACTTTCAGCCCTGTAGCAAAAATGACCACTGTCAAATTATTCCTTGCACTTGCTGCTATTCATAATTGGCATTTAGAACAATTAGATGTTCATAATATTTTTCTCCATGGTGATCTCGATGAGGAGATTTACATGAAGCTGCCACTTGGATTTCAACTTAAGGGGGAGGCCCAATCCGAAGGGAAGAAGTTGGTATCCAAGCTTCACAAATCTTTGTATGGCTTGAAACAAGCATCAAGGCAATTGAATGAAAAATTCACTGCCTCTCTTGTTGCTACTGGTTTTTCTCAATCAAACTCAGATTACTCATTGTTTACTTGAAGTGACAAAGATGGTTTTATTACCCTTCTAGTATATGTTGATGATATTATCTTGAGAAGTAGCAGCTTGGCTGCCATTAATTCTGTCAAAACCTACTTGCATGATCATTTTAAAATTCAAGATTTGGGGGTGCTGAAATATTTTCTGGGATTAGAGGTTACAAGATCAAATGATGGTATTCATGTTTGCCAAAGAAAATATGCTTTGGAGATCATTGAAAGTGCAGGATTACTTGGCAGTAAAGTTGTGACCACTCCAATGGAACCAAGTTGACACACTCCTCTAGTGAATTTCTCTTGGATATTACTGGTTATCGCAGATTAATAGGCAAACTCATTTACTGAAGCACCACAAGACCTGACATCACATACTCTATTGGTTTCCTTAGTCAATTCATGGACAAACCCACTCACACTCATCTTTTCATAGCTCATAGAATACTAAATGTGTTAAGGGTTTAGTAAGCCAAAGAATTTTTTTTTCTTCAAAGTCTTCTTTGCATCTTAAGGGATATAATGATTCGGATTGGGCCTCATGTCCTGAAACTTGGAGATCTATAACTGATTTTTGTGTGTTCATTGGTGATTCTTTAATTAGTTGGAAATCAAAGAAGCAAGTTGTGGTATCAAGGTCATCGGCTGAAGCAGAATACAGGGCCTTGGCATATACAAGCTGTGAGATCATTTGGTTGATAGCCCTTCTAGAAGACTTTAACGTTAAGCATTTGCAACATGCTTTGTTATACTATGATAGTCAATCTGCAATACACCTCGCTAAAAATCCCATATTTCATGAAAGAACAAAACATATAGAATTGGATTGTCATTTTGTTAGAGAAAAAGTACTAGTAGGTGTCATTAAACCAATGCATATACTTTCAAAATTCCGGCTAACAGAAATACTGACTAAGGCTTTAACAACACCTCCTTTCCATTTGTTATTGTCCAATATGGACATTCTAAACATATATGCCCATCTTGAAGGGGAGTCTCAATAATTGCACACAAAAGCACAAAGGAGGTACATAGATTCCCTTGCTGCAAAGGCAAGAATTGATCATGCACATGCTCCTTAGCCACAAAGAATCAGGACTGACATTCTAGGAGTTGAAATGGGATATTAAGTTTGTGGTCTCGTACATATGCATGTGGCAAAGTTTGTTGTTGTATAACTATAATTTTGTAACAACCTTTGTATTTTTGCTATTCTTTCTTGATATAGAAGCTACACTGAGTTGTATATATATACATTGTACAAAGCTATACTGGCGTAATATGAAATGAGAATTACATTTTCTCCCACCATCTTTTATTTGTTCAATCTTTAACACTACTCTTACCGCTTATTTTTACCGTTGGAGTTACCGTTGTATTTTTTACTTTATTTTTTTATTTAATGATTAAATAAGTATTTTTTAATAATATTATAATTTTTTTTTATTTTTTTAAGAATATTTAAAAATGTTAAAAAATACATGTAAAAAAAATGAGAATATACTAACAGTACCTCCCGTCGGGAGCTGGCGCCACCCCATCAGGTATGATCTATCCCATACGACAAGCTGTCATTTTTATTTTGTGTCTGGGCCACGAGCCAGGCTGTCTTGGATAATGATCGCCTTTTGTCTTCAATTTTAAGAGTTGGAAAAATCAACCACTCGACTTTGGTTCTTCACTAGTAGTACTGATGATCATGTTCTTGTAGACCTTTCTGGCCACTAGTCTGATCACTGCCCTAAAACTTAAACTTATCTGGATCAACGTACCAGCTTTCGTGTTTTGTTTTTGTTTCCAACAGTTGGATGAGTTTATATATAGGATAAAACGTACATGCTATCTAGCCAAGTTCATATATAGCTGAGTCTGAACCTCCAATGGCACGCAAAACTTCTAGACTTTCATGGCTTCTCCTCCTCAGCCTCGCGACCATTCTCGTTGTTGGTCACTCAGCTTCACAGAATGACCGAAAGGTAAACATGATTAATTATCTACATACACACACATTTGGCTGATCGATCTCAGCATATATATGTTTTCTACGGAAGCGAGCTCAGTTATATATTACCGTTAAAACTTTAAATTCCGGCCAAATATCGATAAAAGATAGTCATCATGTGCATGCATGGATTCTGCAGTCTTATATTGTCTATATGGGAGAAAGGCGGCAGGACGAGGTTTCCACATTATCCGGCCTTCACGCGAGCATGCTACAAGAAGTCATTGACAGGTGATAAAAAGCAGTACAATTATGTGTAATGCTTGAAATTCTTGTGATTACGATAATGGAATTATATATATTTCTTTTTTTATAAGCCAACACTTAAACAACCTTTATTTATGGGAGAGAAACGATATGTAGCAAACATATTAAAAAAATTTCGAAATTATCTATTAAAATATTAATTTATACTAATAGTTAAATTTTATTTAATTAATTTTAATGGATTTTAACTTGAAAAATAATAAAATTTTAATAGAGGTAACTTACATTGGTATGTATCTCAAATTCTTTAATTCATTTTATTGGGTAAAACTATACTTTGAAAAAGTTTGGTTTATATCCAGTAGTGAAAAAAAAAATCAAATTAGACGTAAAGAAGTACGAAATCTACTTATTATTTGTTACAATTAATCATATCCATTTATTTTCTTAACACGATACATCCAGCGATCGAAACTCTTCTTAGAAACACTATATATTTGTTGGATTAGCATCTTGCCCCTATTTTAGATATTTATAAATGATCTTATATATAGTGGGTGGTTGTCCGTGCCATATAAAAATTAATGTTTAATGACGCATCTTAATTCAAAATAATTCAACTTTGAATTTTTATGATACAAAATTAGTCGCATTAATCATATACACGTGCTCTGTCCAATCATGTACAAGGCCTCTCTTTAACAACTAAAATTTAAATGCAGAAACAAAAAAGTCAGTTCTTCTGGTTCATTTTTCCACAGGTAAATTAATGATATTTACGTAATTAAATGTGAAGTGTTGTGCATTTTTTTTTTTTTTGAAGTGAATTAATATGATATTTATTTTTAAAAATTTATTTTTTAATTATAGATTTTACTTTTTTAAATAAAAGTACGCTATCCATATATCTAGTATTATTCTTTTCAATTTTATGACCAAAGGGAGATGAAATTAATCCCATCAAAGCTTTTCGATCGATCGGAACGGAAATGCGTCTAGGCCTTTAACTTGTCAAATTTATATAATTGGATTCAGCAATACTGGACCGGAATCTTTACTTTATAGCTACGAGAGGAGTTTCAATGGATTTGCAGCGAAGCTAACCGAGGAAGAAGCTCAAAAAATGGCTGGTCTGCGAGCCTCATCTCTCTCTCTCTCCATGTCTCATATCATGCATGCTTAAATACAGTAAAACGCGCGTTGTGACAATGAACATGTAGGAATGGAAGGCGTTGTGTCCGTCTTCCCCAACGAACAGAAAAGGCTCCATACAACAAGGTCATGGGACTTCCTTGGCTTCCCGCAGCAAGTTGAAAGAACAACTGTTGAAAGCGACATCATTATTGGAGTTCTTGACAGTGGAATCTGGCCCGAGTCTGATAGCTTTAGCGACAAAGGATTTGGTCCACCGCCTAGCAAATGGAGGGGCACCTGCCGAGCCTCAACCAACTTTACTTGCAACAAGTATATCTTTTTACTACCACTTTTTTGTTTTTTTGCCTATATGCACGTACACATGACGCATATATATAGGAAGAGTCCGTCAAAGAGCACCATTTACAATTAATGGCGTTGTCGCTTGGGCAGTAAAATCATAGGAGCACAATATTACCGTAGCAATGGAGATGTTTCCGGAAATGACATTAGATCTCCTCGAGATTCAGACGGCCACGGGACACATACCGCATCCATAGCAGCTGGGAACGTTGTTAACATGGCAAGCGTACAGGGGCTTGGCTCGGGAACAGCACGAGGAGGGGTTCCATCAGCACGCATTGCTGTGTACAAAATATGTTGGCTTGATGGCTGTGGTGATGCTGACATTCTTGCAGCTTTTGATGATGCTATTGCTGATGGCGTCGACCTAATAACTATTTCAGTCGGTGGAACTGCTGATAGCTATTTTAAAAATTCAATTGCCATCGGTGCCTTTCATGCTATGAGAAATGGAATATTGACATCAAACTCAGCTGGTAACAGGGGTCCAGGTCTAGCAACCCTCACAAACATTTCGCCCTGGTCTCTTTCCGTGGCTGCAAGCGCCATAGATCGAAAATTCTTCACTGAGGTCCAATTGGGTAACGACAAGATCTATGAGGTATATAATTATAAAGTGATCAAGCCCCATCTTAGTCCTCTGCTACCCATAGCTATAGTTTCGAGTATGTATGAATATATCCAGCTGTTTTCTTAATCCCATTGAATGCCCGTTAATGAATTAATTATTAATATACTTTGCTCCATGTGTAGGGAATTTCAATTAATACATTTGACCTCAAGAATGAAATGTTTCCGATAATTTATGGCGGAGATGCACCTAACACCACAGCGGGTTTGCAGGGGTCGTCCAGGTAAGTAGGCCGTAACCATGCACATGAGAATCGAAAAAAGAATACATATCCCAGTAACTTTTTGCTTGTGTTCCAATAACTCTAGTAAAGAAGAAGGTGATTGTAACGTTCTTTTCGTCGACCTCACAATATATAGCAGTCAGTGGAACTAATGCTACAGTACTGCAGGTATTGCGATCCAGGTACATTGGATCAGAATTTAGTGAAAGGGAAAATTGTACTTTGTGATTTCCTGGGTGACGGGGAAGGAACATTTCTAGCAAGCGCGGTTGGAACTGTGATTAAAGGCTCAGAAGGCAGGGATATTGCCTTCTCTTTTCCCTTGCCCGCATCTTACCTTGACATTGAGGATGGTAGCAACGTCTACTTCTACATAAATTCAACAAGGTATATATAGACGCAAAATATCTCATATCAGGGGCTATGCATTTCTTATATATTGTCGAACCAATGGGCATCGATCGACTGTCGAAAATCACTTCAAACCCCACTAATAATCCTGTCATCCTGATGCGCATATCCTATATATATGTATAGGAGCCCGACTGCGACCATTCTCAAGACTAAGGAGCGTAAGGATGCATTTGCACCTTACATACCCTCCTTCTCATCAAGGGGTCCAAATGTAGCTACGTCCAACATTCTCAAGGTTATAATTACTTTCCTCATAATAATCATGGTTTAATTTGCCTTGTGCTCTTGTAATATTTCTTCATTATATATCATTAAGATTTAAGACTCTTAAGTAGTGTTATATGTATTTATTTATTTTGTTTAGTTTTTATTTTTTAAATTCAAATTTTAAATTTTAAATTTTATAATTTTTAGCATATTAATATTTGACACATGGAAAAGTAATTTATTTTTTTAATAATTTAAATATTGATAGCATTTTTCTTTTTTAATTCTGTTGTAGCCGGATTTAGCAGCTCCCGGACTCAACATTCTAGCAGCATGGTCACCAATTGCCCCAATTTCCGAGGTTGAAGGTGATAATAGAAAACTGTCATTCAATATTCTGTCGGGCACCTCCACGGCTTGCCCACATGCTACAGGAGTTGCTGCTTACGTCAAATCCTTGCACCCCAAATGGTCACCTGCCGCTATCAAGTCGGCTCTCATGACTACCGGTAATATATATACAATACAACCCATCAATCTTAATTTGTCATGTAGTACCACCTCTCACTCCCTCCCCAATTGGCGAATTACCGACAGCTGACCCCATGAGTGCTGGAAAGCATCCAGAGGCTGAACTTGCATACGGTGCAGGCAATATAAATCCTTCAAAGGCTCCAAATCCTGGTTTAATCTATGACATTGATGCAGCTGACTACATAAAATTTCTGTGCGGACAAGGATATAATACCAAATCATTACAACTTCTGACTGGGGACAATAGTAGCTGTTCTGATGATGCCACTAATGAAACGGTCAACGATCTAAACTATCCTGCTTTTGCTATTTCCACGCCGCCCTTGAGATCCATCAATCGTGTTTTCAATCGGATTGTCACCAATGTTGGATCCCCGACGTCTACGTATAAAGCTATTTTGAACTCCCCACCTGGACTCACAATCAAAGTAACTCCTAGCATTCTATCTTTCACATCCCTTGGACAAAAGCTGCCGTATACGCTCACAATCGAAGGAACTATAGATAAGTTTATAGTCTCTGCTTCCTTAACGTGGGATGACTGTACGTTCCAAGTGAGGAGCCCCATTGCTGTGTTTGCACCCTGACGAAGCGCCGGAAAAATCGCTTCTAGCTAAGACTTTGCTCCAGTTATACAGGGCATTGATCAGGTGTACGAAATAAAGATTCTGTCTTGCAATTTAATGTTCGACTGTACTTCATTATTTAGACATGGAAAAAAAAAAAAAAAAAAGTAAATCATCCTGTGTATGGTTGTTTGGAAAAAGTTTTTATCTTAAAAATCTCATCTCATTCATAAATATCATCCAAACATAAATACTTTCAAACTAATCATTATAATTTTTTCAAACAAAAAATAAGATACAATTCAAAATTTTCAAATTTTTAAATAAAAATAATATTAAAAACTATATTATAGTAATATTTTAACTTGATAATACTTTTTATTCAGTTTTTTTTTTCAAAATTCAAAAAATATTTAAGTCAAACTATTTAACTAATATTAATAAACCATCTTATTACTATTTATAAAATTTTTATCTTATCTCATTTTTTAAACATGTTCTTTTGTTAGTTGTACCAAGTATTTTTTTAGTTTTATATTGGAGGTAAAGTGTGTGCTTTATATGTATATGGGAAAGAGTAAATTAGCGCGTATAGACATGACATGTTGTAAGAAAAAGAGAAAATTAAGGATAATTGAGACGTAATGAATTGTTTGATTGTAATATTTGGGTCAAACTTCAACATATATCACTCATTTCAAACCAATTAAACAAAAGGGACATATATCTCCATTCAAAGGTATCCAATCTAATTCTATTTTTTTTTTCCGATCTAATGTGAGGATATACAATAAGAAAAAGGATCAGACCATAAATTAGAAGAGAACATTTAATGAAGTGCGATGCAGTTTAGAGTTTTGTTCTGTCTAAACGTTGGAGAACATTATTGGTTTTTATTACTTCCCATGACACTCGGCATATTAAACTTATTACAAATTAGGGTATCAACATTTCATCAAACACTTCTTACACAGGCATATCTTCTTCGCGTGCTTTCAAAACTAGTTTTCGGCTATTTTGGAGTTCCATGCATGCCATTGAATAATGTTTTGCATTTCCATTTTTTCCATTATAATGTAACTTCACGCGTCCCGAACTTGGTTGATCTTAGGCTTATTTTTCTTGTACTCCAGCATTTGTACGTACTCAGTCGCTTTCTTATAATTAAAAAATTAGATCAGATAATAGGCTGCTAGCTTGCTAGCTAGATCGTCAATATTCCAAGCTGACGACTTGACGATCATGAGTACTTTAGTAGACCGACCGAGACTTCCAATCTTATTTAATATGCAGAAATCAGGAAAAAAAATCTTATATAGAGATATATAAACATCAGGTACGATTTATCTCATATATACGAGAAGCTGTCATTTTTATTTTGAGTCTGGGTCACGAGACAGGCTGTCTTGGATAATGATCACCTTTTGTCTTCAATTTTTTCGGAGTTGGAAAAATCAACCACTCGACTTTAGTTCTTCACTAGTACTAGTACTGATCATGTTCATGTTCATGTTCGTGTAGACCTTTCCACTACTCTGATCACTGCCCAACAAATTAAACTTATCTAGATCAACGTACCAGCTTTCGTGTTTTGTTTTTGTTTCCATCGGTTGGATGAGTTTATATCTAGGATAAAATTAACGTACACGCTATCCAGCCAAGTTCATAGCTGAGTCTGAACCTCCAATGGCAAGCAAAACTTCTAGACTTTCATGGCTTCGCCTACTCTGAAGAAAGTTACAAAGCAGAAGAAAACAGAGAAGGAAATATTTGATAGATGGAATTCATTCTCTTGTATATATCCGTATACTGACAACTTATATATATATATACAAAGAAATAAAATATAAAAGAAGGAAATATAATTTACAGCTCATTACAATAACAAACTAACAGAAGAATATTCACGTTTATTCATCTTTGCAAATGTCTGTGCAGTACGCGTCTTGTTGTGGAGAATCCGTGTCAAGAGGTAGTAGGGAATCCTTTTCTGGTAGTCTCAACATCCCCCCGCAAGATGGAGAGTATATGTTAATTACTCCCATCTTGGATAAATGTCGTGTGAAGGCAGATGAGTATAGGGGTTTAGTGAACAAGTCAGCCAACTAAGAATGAGAGAAAACATGAGCTGTGACTACTTTTCCTTCTGTGATCTTATCACGAATTAGATGACAATCTAATTCAATGTGCTTTGTTCACTCGTGAAAAACGGGATTTGCAGCAATGTGAATTGCTGCCAAGTTATCACAGTACAAAGTTGCAGGTTTTAAGATTAGTACTTTCATATCAGTAAGAAAATATCTAATCCATGTGAGTTCACAAACTACTGAAGCCATGGCCCTATACTCGGATTCTGCTGATGATCTAGATATAGTAGTCTGTTTTTTTATTTCCATGACACGAGTGATCTGCCAATGAAGACACAAAATCCAGTTGTAGAACGCCTCGTATCAGGACAATTTGCCCAGCTTGCATCTGAGGCTACAAGTTCCATCTTCGAATTCGCAGGGAAGAAAAGTCCTTGTCCTGGGGTTCCTTTTACATATCTAATAACTTTGAGGACTGCATTAAAATGAGGATCACGGGGAGCCTCCATGAACTGGCTTAATAGGTGTACACTTTGGCTTAAATCTGGTCGTGTGTTGGTGAGATAGAGTAGCTTCCAGATCAATCTTCGATATAGTGCTGGATCCTTGAACAATTCCCCTTCATCTTTACTAAGCTTAACATTTTGCTCCATAGGCAAATTAGATGGTTTTGCTGCCAACAATCCAGTTTCAGAAAGTATGTCCAAAGCATACTTTCTTTGGGAAAGTTGGATACCTCATTTCGTACACCCCACTTCAATACCAAGAAAATATTTAAGACTTCCAAGATCTTTGATCTTAAATTTTGTTTCCAAGAATCCTTTGACAACAGAAGTGGACTTAGGATCAGAACTCATTAGGATTATATCATCTACGTAAACAAGAAGTGCTATGAATGATGTGATTGTGGCCTTGGTGTATAGGGTGTAATCTGCCTTGGATTGGACAAATTCGAATTCAATTAAGGAAGATGAAAGCTTGGCATTCCACTGCCTTGAAGCTTGTTTTAAATCATAAATGCTTTTTTGTAACCGGCACACTTTGTTCAAGCTTGAGGATGGATGACCAGGAGGTAAACGCGTGTATATTTCTTCATCAAGGTCTCCGTAGAGGAAAGCGTTGTTCACATCCAGCTGTTGAAGATCCCATCCTTTAATTGATGCTACTGCAATGAGACAACGTATAGATACCAACTTAGCAACAGGTAAGAAGGTGTCATGAAAATCAATCCCCTCTTGTTGCGTAAATCCTTTTGCAACCAAGTGAGCCTTAGCTCTCTCAATGGTCCCATCCACCTTAAATTTGTATTTGTAGACCCATTTGCAATCAATTGTTTTCTTGTCAGAAGGCAAGTCAACAACAGTCCAAGTTCCATTATTTTCAAGAGCATCAAGTTCTTGTTTCATTGCCTTACACCAAACAGGTTCTTGAATGGCTTGGGTGTAAGAAATTGGTTCAGTATGTAAAGAGATAGAAGTAGTAAAAGCTTTGAAAGCATGTGAAAGAGATTTATAAGAAAGTGAATCAGATAAAGGAAAAGATACTTTTGAACCTTTAGCATTGGAGGGGCATGAACCTTGAGTCTCGAATCCTGACTGAGAAGGGTCAAGTGTAGCAACCTGTTGGCAATGGAAATCCTGCAGGTATGCAGGTGCTCTTCTAGTTCTATTGGACCTGCGTAGATTAGTTTGAGGAGGGATAAAATCAGAAGATGGAGAAGGGATATAATCAGGGACATGATTTTGCTCTTCAAGATTGAGAGGAGGAGTGAAGGTTTTGGTGGAGGGAGCAGAATTTTCAGGAGTTATTTCTGGATTCTCAACATGGCTTGCAGGTTGTGTTTGAAAGGATACAAAATCTGTATTGGTATGATGTGGTTGTTTTAAGGGAAAAATATCTTCGTGGAATACCACATCACGTGAAATGAAAATCTGGTTGGTGGTTAAGTCGAGCAACTTGTATCCTTTTACACCGTATGGGTAGTCTAAGAACACGCATTTTCGGGCCCTGGGTTCAAACTTAGTTCTAGCATGACTAAGTGTAGAAGCAAAACACAAGCTGCCAAATATTCGAAGATGAGAATATGTAGGTTTGACTTGATATAATATCTCAATGGGAGATTTATAATCAAGGTTGGGAGTGGGTGTTCGATTGATTAAATATACTGCTGTTATGACAAATTCATTCCAATATGGGTAAACCGGATTGAAACTTTAAAGCCCTTGCCACATTTAAAATGTGTTAATGTTTACGTTCGGCTAATGCATTTTGCTGAGGGGTAGCAACACAAGTAAGTTGATGATGGATCCCTTTTGTTTGATAAAATATTGGCATTTGAAATTTGCCCCCATTATCGGTGCGGACAGTTTTTATTTTAGTTTCAAATTGATTTTCAATAAGAGAGCAAAAGTTTTGAAGAGCAATCCGTGCTTCTGATTTGGCTTTTAACATATAAATCCATGTACACCTTGTAAATTGATCTACAATAGTGAGAAAGTATTTTGATCCATCATGAGCTTGAGTATTATTGGGACCCCAGATGTCTACAGAAATCAAGTCAAAAGGCTTTGTGGTGTTGCTCACAGTGTTTGGAAAAGGCAATTTATGTTGTTTTGCAATTGGACAAATATCACAAGGGAATCTGTTGTGAGCTTTAGGTCTATCACAAATATTATAAACTTCTTTCAAAACATGTTCAGTCAAGGAGCTATGTCCTAGCCGATAATGCCATAAAGTAAATTCATCAAAATTTGTAGTAGCAGCAGTAGTATTAGCAGAAGTAAAATGATGCAAGGTTTGAAGGTGAGAAGTTAAAGCATTAAGAGGACTTTTCTGATGTTGAAAATGGTAGAGGCCATCCTTCACTCTACCCTACCCAGTCGTCATCCAAGAGAAAAAAAAATTAGACAACAATTGGAAGTTTGGGCCAAAGACTTGGCAGAGATAAGGTTAAAGGAAAATGTGGGAACACAAAGCACATTTTTTAGAGTTAGAGTGTCTGATAGTCGAACATCTCCAACATGGGTAGCTAAGGCAGAATTACCATTTGGTAATTTGACTGCATTAGAAACTGTAGCAGTGATGTGAGTAAAAAACCGTGGGCTACAAATCATATGATTTGTAGCTCCGGTGTCAATAATCCATGGTGCAGTATCATGCTGTGCAGAAAAACATAGGTTTATACCAGACATGGGAGGGACATCTAGAGAAGTGGAGGTCATTTGAACTTGATTTGCAGCGGGAACGTGTGCTTCATGTGGTTGTGTTTGGAGCAAGGCAATTAAGCGACTATATTGTTCTTGAGTAATGACTGGAGTATTGGTGACCTGCTCCTATTCAAGAGAAACATGATTAGCAGACTGTCTATTTTTGTAGGAATTTTTGTGTCCAGGAGGGAAGCCATGAAGTTTGTAGCACTTGTCTTTGTTGTGTCCAGGAATGTGACAATGTGAGCAAACCGGAAGACCAGGATTGACTTTGAAGCAACGTTCCAAAGAGTGTCCAGAAATGTTGCAATGTGAACAAAAAAGTTTGTCCCTGCATGTGTTTGGACTCATTCTCTGATCTGGTCCTTTAGTAATCATTGCAGCGGGTGTGGAAAGTGGGAGGGAATGCAGCTGCCGACGCCTCTCTTCCTATTGTACTAAGGAAAGAACACGATTGAGTGGTGGAAGAGGATCATAAAGAAGAATTGGAGCTCGAATATTGTCATATGAATCATGAATCCCCATTAAAAATTGCATAACCTTACTCCGGTAGTGGTAATCTGCCAAGATTTTGACAGAACCGCATGTATATAGAGGCATTGGTTCATATATTTCTAGTTCATCCCAATATCCTTTGAGTTTATTGTAGTAAATACTCACAGAATCATCATCTTGCACCAAGGCAGAGACTGCTTTCCGAAGCTGAAAAATAGGTGGTGCATTTTGAATGGAAAAACGTTCACAAAGGTCATGCCATACAGTGGCAGCATTGTCAGCATGTGCAATGGTTGGTCTATGCTCGATACTTACAGAGTGTTGAATTCAAGCAATTATCATATCATTACATCTTTCCCATGGAGTGAAAATAGGGTCTGATGTATTAGTGGGTTTAGTAATTTTACCGTCAATGAAACCAAGTTTGTTTTTGATATTAAGAGCTCGGCGCATGGTCCTTGCCCAGGTGACATAGTTTTTTGTCGTCAAAAGCTCAGGAACCAGCAGAGAAGAAGCTCTTTCACCAGGTTGGATGAAATAAGGACTTGCAGGATGATGAGGATTGGTTTCAGGATTTGAGGGGGTTCGGTTTTGCATGTTTTGCTCTGGGGAAGGATTGGAAGATGAGGATGAATTAGTCCTCATGGCTCTCTGATACCATGAAGAAAGTTACGCAGCAGAAGAAAACAGAGAAAGAAATATTTGATAGATGGAATTCATTCTCTTGTATATATCCGTATACTGACAATTGATATATATATATATATATATACAAAGAAATAAAATATAAAAGAAGGAAACACAATTTACAGCTCATTACAATAACAAACTAACAGAAGAATATTCACGTTTATTCATCTCTGCAAATGTCTGTGCAGTACGCGTCTTGTTGTGGAGAATCCGTGTTAAGAGGTAGTGGAGAATCCTTTTCTGGTAGTCTTAACATGCTCAGCCTCGCGACCATTCTCGTTGTTGGTCACTCAGCTTCACAGAATGACCGAAAGGTAAACATGATTAGTTATCTATATACACACGCATATGGCTGATCTTAGCTTAATTATATATGTTTGGAAAAATCTAAATGCAGTCATTTTGGCGCACACTTGCGCATCCCGAAATGAGCTGGTGGGCCACGGTGAAAGATAAAAACTTTTTCTCTCTTATCTTTTCCCCTTTCTCTCCCTCTCTCTCTTCTGTCTCTTTCCCCTCACCTCTCTCCAGTACACAACTCGCCTCCACTTGGCTAGATCTATGATCATCACACTGGTGTTAAAGTAGCATGGTTTCCTTTCATCGAAAACACCCTTAAATCTCCGTTCCGACCATAACCCTGCTGTGAAATACTTGTTGAAATTCACGTGGCAGTACTCCAGAGCTCTGATTGTTTTGAAACCCAAACTCGTAGTCCATAGCTTGGATATCTCATCGACAATGGTTTTCCCATAGCTTGGAGATGTCATGGACAACTCGTAGTCCATAGGTCCCGAACAATCTTCGAATCGAAGAAATACCCGTTGAACTTCAAGTGAAGGAAAGTGGATCTCACCAAGGTTTTGAGGTTCGTCTCCGAGACCAAGAAGTGGAAGAAGATACTCTCCAGGCACAACGAATGCTCCATAATCAAATGGACAACGACGATTGAGCCGCATGTACCAAATTGGGATTGCAGACATTGGTTTTGCCAGAGCTTTCCGAAATAACAGAGCTACATTCATCGGCATTGCGAAATGCCGAAGGCTTTTCAGAACGAAAACCAGATAAGGTTATCGGATGGCGACACTTGACCCGGTAAACGGAGGCAGTTGTCAAGGTGGGAAGACCGAATGGCTTTTGCGGGAGGGAAGAAGGACTGCAGAATTCTCATCTAAATATTTTGCTCTCTCATTTCTCAAAATTTTAAAAATAGTTAATCCAAACTATCTAAATATTATTCACAAAATTCTCATCTAATCTCATTTTGTAAACATGTCCTTCTTTCACTAGTACCACGTATTTTTTTAGATTTATATTGGAGGTAAAATGTGTGCTTTATATGTATATTGGAAAGAGTAAATTAGCGCGTATAGACATTACATCTTCTAAAAATAGAAAGAAAATTAAGGATGTGATTGAGACGTAATAAATTGCTTTATTGTAATATTTGGGTCCAACTTCGACACATATCACTCATTTCAAACCAAACAAAAGGGACACATCCTCATTCAAAAGTACCAATCCAATTCTATTTTTTTTCCGATCTAATATAAGGATGTACAATGGAAAAAAGAAACACAATCTGAATCCAATGGTTTAAATTCCATCTCCTCTCTTTCTTTTGGGCAAAGCATGTTCTATATATATGAAAGTTGGGGACATTTTGCAATTCCGTTGCTAGATCAAATATGACATATTCAATCATATATATATATATATGTAGTCCATTGGCGGGAAAAAAATGAGCCCAATTCCAAACCGTACGAATCATGCGGGGCTCATGAGTTGAAACTATCTTATTTTCATCTTATTATATAAGATATAACATATTTATCACTATTGAATCATTGCCACATATTATATAATGAAATTATTAAAGTGAAATGAAAGTATAGTATATTGCATTACTCATAATTATAGCACCTGTAATTTGTGAACTAAAAGGTTAACGAGCGGTTTATCCAACTAATTATTGAATTTGTGGGGATAGGGCCGTAGGCGTCGGGGGAGTTGGAAACTTGTTGCTAACTTGCTCTCACCATTAAATAACTAATTTTTAAGCATATGGTAGATGACTTTCAAAACCCCAAACATCACTCTTTAATCTCTATTCATGTCATTTGGAGACAGGCTGGGCAGCGGGTCGCCCTTTTTTTTCTCAAAAACAAAAAATAAAATAAAATGTTTTGTTTTTTGATAGAAAACTTAGGAATAAATAGTGTAAATTGTAAAAAAGGGTAATGGTGGACAACGGCTGCCCGTTTTCGCTGACGATGGAAAGAAGAAGGGATATTTCGTTCATAGTCTCTGCTTCTTTTTACAAGGAATGGTGGTAGTTTTCAAAATTCAAGTGAGGAGCCCCTGTTGACGTGTCTTCTATGTCATGATATTCTATGGTGTAATTATCTATTAAGTAAATTATTAAAGCATGTATAAATGGGCCTGCTGCGTTTTGTACCATCTAATTTAGCGGCAACACATTTTTTTTCGTTTATATCTTTTAAAAAAAATAAAAAATTTGAACCGAGCAGGATATAATACCAAGTTGGCCGATAACCACTCCGGTGAGCAACCCAGATTGGTCGGATGAGCAATGGGATACATATAACTGTGCCTTTACTTTAGCCAACTTTGTCAAGGCTGGGATTCCTAAAGCCGACCCCATTGGGTCAGGTTTTTCCTAGCCCATTGTTGCTCCATGTATCTTCAGCGTCATCGTCATTGAAGCCGAGTCATGGATTTGGCTTGCCTCCAGTTACATTTTTAACATGATATCTCATGTTAAAAATTTAATGGCAAGTGATCAATGTAACTTTAATCTTTGTGTAATAATAATAGTAGTAAAAGAAAGAATCTTAACCTTTCTTTTTACATAGCAATAACAGATTTCTTTTTCTCCCAAATTTACAACTCTCTTGTCTATCTCTACCAAATTTCTTTTTCTTCACTTCTCTTTCTCGCGTTACAGCCATGTAAGTGCTAAGTGTCTCAAGAATAAGCTGTGCAGCTATGGGTTCCCAATAATTGGTTCTTCTTCTTGATCTTTTTCTACGTGCAAGTGGGTTACAGCAAAAAAGAACCGATTTTTATGAGTATACGTCAAACCAGAGTATTGCAAATGAGTTTAGTGGCTAGCGTATAAGATAAACATGAGGTTAATTTCCTTGTCAGGACTTTTTGCAGTATATAGAGTTTAGTCGCTAGCATTCAATGACCATCGTATATGACTTTTTGCATTCTTGCGCCAAAAGCATTACAATCCATTGGTTTGATTAAAAAGATTGTTATCACTTGGCCATTGAATTTTAACAAGAGATATCTTGTTACTTTTGTAACAGGAGACAAGTCGGACCGGCTGAGTCATTGTTTTAATCAGGGCGTATTACAATGCTTTGGCCTCATTAATCAAAGGAAAATATTCTAATTATAAAAGAATTATATAAAAGTAATCTTATAAATTAATGTGATTTGATGTAATTTATCATATTATAAAATTATTTTTATTATAAATTAGATTTAACGGATAAAATAAAATTATATTAATTTATAAAATTATTTTTATATTTTTTTTTTATGAATGTAGCAGTACTCTTTATCTATATTTTATATTAATTTTTTTTGCTTTAGGGTCTAATATAATTAAAGCAAAAATATTAATATAAAACACAGATAAATTGACTGTATCACACTTGTCTCATACTTGTCTCATCCTTTCTATCACAGTGGAGAGAGAGGATAAAATTAGGCGGGTGCAGGTGGGGTCCAACTAACAATTTCTTCGCCTTTGCTTTTCCTTTAGTCGTCTTTAACTTACCAAACAAAAAAGAAAATATCAATGAGACTTAGGGGTAAACGATTCCATTCGGTTCAACTTTAGATAAATTTTAAAATCAAATTGTTATATATTAATTTTGAGTTTTGAAAAAATGATACTATATCAATTACATATCTAAACCGATACTTCTAATTTTATCAATTCTAATCTACTTAATCGGTTCGGCTCAGTTCAATTTTACGATTTTAATCATCTACCATACAAAAACAAAAAAACTGTCACAAAGAAAACTGTTGTCATGTAAAAAATCTGCTGCCATAAAAAATCTGATATAAAAATATCTATTATAAAAATATAAAATTTGCTATAACAAAAATCTGCTACAAATACTATATTATAATACTATACTAATACTAATACTAATACTATAATATAGTTATCTCCATTTATATAGTTATTTATATATAGTGGATTACTAATAGTGATATACTAATACTATTAGCTATTTAACTACTAATACATTAGTGCCTAACTTATTTATAATTTATGTATGTTAGTGATAATATGCTAATGATAATATGTTAGTGTCTAACTTATTTATATATTTGATTATATATATTTGTGATAATAATTAATATGCTAGTGGATACATATATGTTAGTCATAATATATTATATGATGGTTACAAACATTTTTTATATGAGTGTATATGATCAAATGTATAAAAATGTATTTATGAAAAGGAATATATATTATAATTTATTATGCCAATAAATCTATTTATCCTTTATATATATATAGTTTATATTAATAACATATGATCAAATAAATGTTCATGTTTAAGTTTAAAATTTTATGTTATAACATTAAAATTTTAATGTTAATATCAAATGTTATATTAAGGTTTATAACATTAATTTTATGTTATATCAAATGTTATATTAATTTTATATTATTTGATTATTATGAGTAATAGGATTTTAAAATTTAGTCTTATATTAATTAACAATTTAGCATATAATATAAAAAATAAATATAGAACCGGTCTAGTCTAGTGCTAAAAAGAAGAAAAATCAGAACTAAACCGATTTCACCTAATTTTTCAAAAAATAAAATCAGTACCAGACCGATTCAGAATCAGATCGAATCAACCGATTCAGTCTGATTCGGACCGTTCACCGGTTTACTGGTTTTTATTTTTACCCCCAATCAACGGAGATGTTTCCTCCGGTCCCAATCAAAGAACTGTTTTTATTTTCACTCCTAATCAACGGAGATGTTTCCTCCGGTCCCAATCAAAGCAGGTCTTCGTTTCCTTGACTTAGAAGCAAGACTCCATTTGCTTGACTTATTGACTTAGAGCATTCACCTTAGAGAAACCAAATATTATATTAAGAGAAATTATATCCTTACTATTCTTCTATAATTTTTTTTATAATTTTATAATAAAATAATAATTTTGAAATATTTATTTTAATTTTGATTTTGATTTGATGCGTTTAAAATTTGAAAAAATATTATTTAATTAAAAAATTGTAGAAAAAATGTAAATGATTAGTTTGGCTATCATTGCTCAACTAAACATTTTCACGCGTTCCAAGAGTTGATCGGGTCCGCTAATATGTCCCCACTCCTAGTAGTTGCCAGTGTGTTACCTTGCATGTACAAATTAAAGCCACTCTCGACATCATGGTGAAGATAAAGAGGAATATATATACACACACTAGGAAACGTCCTAGGAAAAAATATATATATTTATCATTATGATTTAAAAAAAATGAAATAAAAAAATCAGTAACTTATTTATCTGAGAGAAAAAAATATAAGATTAAAAAAAGATAAAAAAATCAAGATTAAAAAAAATTGAACTTCAGAAAAGTATGAGTATTGATCTACATCTATATTAGATTATCTATTTACTCTCTATATAATAATAAAATATTATTAATTTAAAATTAAAAACCTTTTGATAAAATAAGATATTTCATTAAATTTTACAAGAGAGTTATACGTTAAATAATTAAAGATTTTAAAGGCATTTTAGTAAAATAAGACTTAACGAACATAATGAAAAAATAATAAAAATTAACAGAAAAATAATAATAATTATTATTCACAATTAGATAGCCACTTATTATAATAGAGGTATTCTTGCAATCAGGCGGCAGGATTCAGACGTCGAAACTTTGTGAAAATGTTTACCCTTAAACCCAGAAACAAGGTATTCGTACTTGGGACATAGATAGCGGAAACTTTATTATATATACAATTCACCGAAATGGAACTTGAAAGAAATTTCCAAGGGTCGTGAAAGAAACGTTTTGTCGTGACAACAATATATTTTGATTATCAAACGATCGTATATATAGCTGAAGTTTCCAGTGCAGCCAATAAGTCCATATAAATAAATTGGTTGTGTTTTCTCCTAGTACTTAAAAGTATTGATCCGGATCGATCGATGAACTAAATTAAATTAATATTCTTGAATCATCTGTTAAGTCTAAGAGCACTCATATGAATTGAACTGGGAGAAAGAATGTTAATTTTAATCGTATTTAATAAATATGAGTATGAAAAATTAATCTTGAAGAGCTTCAAATATTACAAGAATCAGAAACAAGGTGTCATTGTCAGATATGATGATATATGTAATTAAATATGAATTAAAGGAGAGAAATTAGATAAATGATATTTATAGTCGTGAAATGAGTAAGTGATGTGTAATTTTTTTGAAAAAAGTGATTAAATATAAAGTTCACATAAAAAAATATTTTTTTAATAGTAAATTTTATTCTATTTCAAAATTAATATGTGATATTTATGTATTTTACGATTCTGCATAGAATTATTAAAAATTAAAAAATTAAAAATAAAACACGTGAAAGTCCATGTGCATGTTCCTTTCCTGATCTGTCCCCTTATCAGCCGAACAAAACTTGAGTGAAAGCTCTTTCGCTGGCCCACCCTTTAGAAACTTAGCAGAGATGTAAACGCGTGCCTTTGGCACCCTTTATTCTAGAAGCCCCCCTAGCATTCAAATAAAAGGAGCCACAACACCCTGTATTTTAAAACCGAAAATTAACCCATGTCTTTATAGCTCTTTCAGAACTTTGCGTGTAGTTTCTGGTTCAAATCTGTACTGAAAATGGGCATGCAGATGCGTTTTCAGCTCTTTTTCTGGCTCGTGATGATCCTTGCTCTGTATCAAGAACCGAGAGCGTTAGAAGCCATAACACTGACACTCAACGACCATCACCGAGGTAAGCAGACCAAGAACAATCCCTGTACATCAAAAACTTTCTAGTTACATATATTCCCATTATATATAGTTACAGAATTGGTTGGCCATTTAAATTCGAAACAAGGTAATGATACTACTGTTGAGATAAATTTGTAGGGTATAACTCGAAGACGTTTGCGGCATCTCTTGGAATTGTGTGCAAATGCTGTGATGGTTTAAAAGGTGAATGCAGAAGCACGTGGGACGCTTCCTGCCCCAAGCTCCAATGCCTTCCATGGAAACTTAAGTAATACATGACTAATATTATGAAGAATATCTATAATCATGCTATAGCTAGCTTATCTTGCGTCTCATATATATATGCTTGTCATATGTATATACACAATGGCGTGGTAATAACGTACACGAGAGTACGTTGGTAATTTGTAATACTCAACTGGGTTTCTGGTTTTATGTCTAGCACTGTGATTGGCTTGGAAATAAAAAAACGGCTTGAATTAGAATTTTCCATGACAGGCATGCAAGCTTTTGGGTAACCAAGGGCAGAAACGTTAAGCCGCGTTTAAATGGATTAGATCAATAATGGCTATTCCATGCCGTTTTATTCTTGAATTCAAATTCGCAAATTCGATGGCTATGTATATATGCTTGTTGTGCCGTTGAGATCTGTAACAAAATAAATCACACTGACAAGAAAGATATAAATTAATTAAGATAGCATGGTACATTGGTACGGCGCATGGTTCCATGCATTCCACGTACGAACGTCGTCAACTCATATGATATGATCATCACCATTAATCTGGCTATATATATATATATATATATATATGTTTCCCGAAGTTTCTTGGCAATAACATTTTATATAATTTGGTACGCAAGTTTGTAAAATTTCTCCTGATCAGGATGACAATTTCCTATGATATACATTGTCTCTTTCATGAGTAAGAACATTCTCTCAATGCTAAATGCTCGTCGTTGTCATGAATATTCAGATGTTGCAAACAATTAATTATACACCAGAAATAAATGAAGTACTTAACAACATTAATTTTAAATATGCTTGTGTGCTATATATAGCAGCTTATAATTACTTCTGTTTTCCTCACTAGTTTTTTGACAAACAAATCAAAAGCTGTGTCACTGGCACACAGTGAGCCACTCAAGAAACAGTACTGGCCGGGCTTATTGTCAAAAAATTTTCTATTCTTCTTGATTTTTTATTTTTTTTTCTTGGGCAAATGGTCGGATTTTCAGCCGAATAGATTAGAAACCTCTAGATCGATGTTAATTAATTAAGGATATAGGTAAGTGCTATCCCAAGGAAAACAAATTCCATCGAATCAATTCATGGATCCTAGCTAGCTTATACCAGTACTGTAAAATATTTGGCAACAACATGGAAAACTGTCATCAGTACTCAAGTCCAAAGATTAGAGGCTCAAGTAAGATTTCTCAAGATCTAAGATCGGTTCCCTTCGTTTTAGAATTTCGAATCATATTCCTCTATATGCAGGATTTTAGAATCATTCCTAACAAGTTAATAATCGCATGTACTCTTAATCCATTAGTGGAGAATGCACCAAATTAATCAAATCCTTATCTGCATTTGCCATGTACAGGTGAAAATGACATGGTAAATTGGCTTTAGAATATTCCATGTCTAATAGAAGGAATATATGATTTCATCTATCTCACAAATCGCTTTTGACTAGTGGCTATCTAATCGACACAGCACCATTGAGATCAGAACCCTTCAGTAGTCTCCTCTCACCGTAACCCTCGAATATGTAGCAGCAGTACTCAGTCCCAATTAAAGTCTCCAAGCATTATTAAATGGACAATACTAGCGTCACCGGAAAGGTGACTTTGCATATTGCAAAATATCTTCTCTTTTTTTAAAACATTTTTTAAACACTGTAAATATTTTGAAAAAATAAATTCACTCTCATTAAAAAAAATACTTTGTTAATCATTTAGTAAAAAAATAAAAAATAAAATAAAAAGACAAAATCGATCACTTTAGGAGGTCACCTTTCTCGATCGCCCAAGCATTACCCTTATTAAATATTTGGGTCATGAACTAATTGGGAACATCTAGATATTTTGACTATTTTATCAAACTGATCAATTATTTTTAAGAGTAATGGCACTATTATGCCGGATGCCTCCTAATTTATTCCACTCACTTTATCACTTAAGTGGCACCATAATTGTTACTTATTAAAAAAAAAATTAAAATTAAGGGGCAAAGTAGCAAAAGTAAAATGGTTTTCTTGCTCTATTTCTTAGTGGATATAATACCATTACTCTCTTTTTTAATCCTTGAAAAACTCTTTAGCCATAAAATGATTTTTGTAAAAGTAATTTTATAAACTGACGTAACTTGATATAATACGTCAAATTGTCAAGTTATTTTATTGTAAAGTAAATCTAACGAATAAGTCATGTCGGTTTATAAATTAACTAATTTATAAAATCTTATAAAACAAAAAAACTAATTTGTAAAATCTTTTGGTGGCTGCAGGATTTCTCTCAATCCTTTATATTTGAAATTAAGATTATAAGTTCTCTAGAATACTGATTTCAGTATTTATGCTTTCACAACATGCATTTCCGGCCCCCATCCGCAAATTCCGCGGCGTGCTCTAGAAAATATTGTCACATTCGATATTGAATGATTCAACTGCATGCATGCGTTTATCCCAAAGTTATCCAAAAGGAACCTCACGACCGGAATATTGACATGAAAGAAAATTCTTAAGCAATCGCATCGATCGTTATCGCAATATAATCTTTAATCGGTATGCCCTTCCCCACGGGGCTTCTAAGTAGGATTAGTTTTTTGTTCCACTTCTGACTTCTCAGACATGACCTGCTAACGAATGAATTAAGGAGATTTCGCCAGAACCCTCTGAAAGACATCGAAACTCACATATATGCTAGCTATATATTAATAACAGTTTAATTGTTTTGTCTACAAAGTAACAAAACGCTTCGGGCGTTCCATTTCGTTTTTCACTACAATAAAAAGGAGAATTTATGATGGATTGTTTGCAACGAAAATAAGTACTATTTGTTATAAAAATAAACTCATTTTAACGAAAAATAATTATTTTCATAAAAAATAATTATTTTTTTACAGAAAATAACTAACCACAAATAAATAATGTTCTTGTAGCGTTCGTCCATAATTCTAGTTTAATTGGTCTCGTTGGTCAGGACATGGACTCGAACATCATGTTTGTCTATTTAATGCTTTCCTTTCTAGCTGATAACCTTATCATGATCAGTTAGTGTTTCATAAAGTATTCCATGGTAATCACGCTCTTGTCAACATTGAAAACGTCACCACGGTATGAAACTGATTAGGATAGCACAAATAATTACGACAGCACTTATCCTGATCAAGAGGCCCCCCGATAATCAGAGATATTCATTCATATGCTTTCTGCTACTTGCCAGAAGAGCAGACTCTAGGTTATTATGTTACCATAATATCTGATTTTCCCCCCTAGCTTCTTTTCTCTATTCTATTCCACCGGCCATCCTTTTTTTCTTTGTTCTTTTTTCCATGTAGTATTGCCTCGACTCAGTTTATTTGATGGAATCAGGTCATATTCAATTTGGTTTTCGAAGAAAATTCCGTTAAATCTTGAATCTTTCTCCCTTGAACAATTGAATATCTTTTCTTTTCAAAGATTGTGGGGAAGAAAAGCTACCATATCTTCATTTTATGGAATCTCGTTTGAGTCAAAGCTGTTTGGCAAAAGTAGGCATAAAAACTCAAGTTGAGCCAGCCACCTTATCCATTTATCTTCTTGTGGGACTATAGGACCATAACACCTTTAAGCCTTCCCCAAAACTTTATATATAATTGCTGTTTATACAAATTCTCTCTCTCTCTCTCTCTCTCTCTCTCTCTCTCTCAAATCACTTACAGAACGGATCATTGAACATGGATCGAGAATTTAGGACGATAACACGTGGCGGTAGGGGTTTGGAGCTGGGAACGTGTCCACTTGGAAGCGAAAGATGCACCCATGTGTCAAAGAGAGGGAGATAGAGAGGACTGAATGAAGGCACATGGGGGCAGCATCCAGACACCGTATTTTGGGGTTTATAAATAGCTGCAACCGTTCACAAGACCTCCCACATCTGCAATCTTCACGTGCTCTGCTCTGCCTTCCTCTGCTTTCTAATTAGTAGTTATCCCTTTGTTTGTATCTCTGCAAATCTTATCCAATTGCCCTTTTTGGGTCATTGGTCGTTAAAAGGTGTTGGTTATTCATCAGAGTAGTTTTGTTCGTTGGTTGACAAAACAAGCCTTCCTAGTGATCATACAGTGCTCTATAATGGAGAACAAGAAGCAAGCAGGTGCCTCGTCGTCATCCATGACTTTAGATCACCTTTTCGGTCCGAAGAACCCTTCTTCAGCCTCGTCTGGATTATTTGGATCCATTTTTCCACCCCCATCAACGGTATTTCTTTTCCAGAACTTATTGCCAACAATTTATTTTTAGGTTTTTTGTGCGCCTTGTTATTCTTAAGCTAAACTTAACTGACATGATAATTGAATGTGGTATTGACGACCTATATTAGAGGTGTGTGTGTGTGTGTGTATGGCTATTGACATACAATACCATTGTGCAGACTCCCAAGGAAAACTTTGTTATTATCGCTATCTTAAAGATTGTCTGCACTGCATCAGTGGTCTGCAGGATGTCCTACAACTGTTCCTGATCTTTGTTAAAACTCAAATCACAGAATTGAATCACATCATGCATTTTCAGTAATGGCTATGGCTTGTAAGAAATTTAGAAGATGAAAAACTTAAAACAGATCCAGATCAAAGACTGGAGAGAATTTATAGACTTCTTCATTTTGATTGATACTAAGAAACAACGTACGGCGACATAGATAGAAGCATCTAGACTAGTGTTTTTAGCAAGATTCATCAAGATAATACGTTCTACGTTTTAGATTTGCTGGAACTATGTATAAGGGATATGAAATAGGTTTCAAAGATAATAAGTGGCAATTGTTCTAATATTTTTCCTTCTTTAACTTTAGGTGCTAGGGAGGGACTCCTCTCGCAACCAAGGTGGCAGTGGCAAATATGGAACTCCAGGTACCGTCTCTGTGGTTCAAAATTATAGATGGATATATCCTCTAAAAATTTTTCCTTTAACTGATCTCATGTTGTTCTACCACCTGAGCTTTGATCTATGTAAGGATGTAATTAAAGTGGTTTAGAAAACAAAAAAGGTGTGAAACTGGACCGGCCTCCACGGGCCTGCAGTACTACTACAAGTCTACATACTACTGTTTGATTGATTTATGCGCAACCATAAGAAACTGGGTTGAAGTTAAATGCTCGAATTTAGTATCTGTTTAACTAAGAGCATTCTTATTGACTTAGTCAAATTCATCTTTAAAATTTTGTCAATATCATACTTTTTTTCATTTTCTTATTCCGTTTAAATTCAATCTCCATATTGGATTAGCTATTTACTCTCTATATAATAATAAAATATTATTAATTTAATAATTTTTTTATTTAATTTATTTGTATCACATTTTATAATTCTACCAATTTAATATTAATGATAATTATATTCTAATTAAATTAATTTAATATTTATTACATTTATTAAATATTAAATTAACATTAAATATTAATATTAATAATAATTATATTCTAATTAAATTAATATTAATATTAATCACATTTATTAAATATTAAATATTAATATTAATAATTATTATATTATAATTAACTTATCATTATAATTAGCTTAATAATTAATTAATATTCTAATTAATATTAACTAATTAATTTATTTTTATCACATTTTATATTTACTAATAATAAATTGAACCAAATTTCTTAATTACAAAAAAATACCTACATATTTTGTGAGATGAATGAGAATTGAATATTTTAATATTCGGCTAACCTAGTGTTCACCCACAAATTTGGAGAGTCAGTGTAGTTGAAGTCTAAAATTTTATAGCAATGCCTAATTCAATGTGGTGGTTTTTTGGCACATATTGACTAAAGTTTAGCTATCATTAGACTTTGACCAAGCCAATGAGGATGCTCTAACTAAGACTATTAAAGGAAAAGTTTTGCACCTGGAAAATATACGACGTATGGGACATTATCTGGATTCTCTGGGTTCTTTCAGATATTATTACTCAGAACAGCAAGGCCGGTGAAAGCGTTGGTTCAAGTTCTAGAGAAAAGGGATCCAATTATCAGAATGAAACAGTGGAACCTTGCTATTTTAGCTCATCGATCTACTATGGCGGTCAAGAAAACTATTCTCCAAGAACCCGCTCCACCGAATCCCCCCATATGGTGAGTGTAGAATTTTTTATCCATGAATAAATACATATGTGCCAATTATTTCGTCATCTAGACTTCCAGTGTATACGTGGGTCATGCAGCATGCATGCATCGATCGTCAGTAGCCGAGCCAGTAAATAATTAATAATAACACTTTACGCATGTGCAAGCGTTGAAACTATTAATTAGTATCTTAACTCTAGTCACTTGAAAGATTTGTTATTTCTGTAATTTCTTATCGATCCCTATGGTAATCTCTGATGTGGGTAAACATATCTTCAAATTTTCAGTTCAAAGACAAGAAGGATGCAGGGGATGATGATGACTCCAATGGAAGCAATCCAAACAGCGCTTCTAGAGGGAACTGGTGGCAGGGTATGATCATATGGCTCTGGATTAATTTAGAGATCATAAATGGGTATTAATCTAATTATTAGTTCCCTAGCTGTGGTTTTAGAACTTTAACCCTACTTTTTGTTTCTGCAGGTTCCCTCTATTACTAACACCCTGCCCCTGCATCTAATCGACCCATCCCCTAGCAAAGGTATTCAAATTTCTCTTCGAAAATGATTGATGGATCTCATTAATTATGTGTTCCTCTTAGAACACTTTATTATCGTTTTTGTACAATTGTACATATCAAACACATCATTTAGGCCTGGTTTGAATAGTGATTTGAGATAAGATGAAAGCTGAATAAAATATTGTTAGAATATAATTTTTTAATATAATTTTTGTTTTAAGATTTGAAAAAGTTAAATTGTTTATTATATTTTGTTTGAAAGTTTGATAAAATTGTAATGATGATATGAGATAAGATGGTTTCACTAAACAAACGAGACCTTATTATATGGCCCATTATAATTTTAAAAAAATCAAACAACTAATCATTTTTCAACATAATTCTGTAAAAATCTTCCATATCAACAGTGCCTTAGGTGTGTTAAAAATGAGACTGTCAAGTAGATTTTTCTCATCAACTTATAATTATACATGAAGCATTGCCTAAAAAACCCTACATGAAGGTTTGAAAGCACTGTTTGGGTTTTCATAGACCATTGCATACATTCATTGCTTCTTCTGTTTTTGATGTCCTTATTGTTAGGGTGTGTTTTAGTGTTCTTTGCTTTTGCCTATCGCCCTTGACACAGCTGACTGAAATGATGTTCTTTTACCATGTTGCAGGGGGGTGGTGATAGTATGATCGAGCTTAATATTTTGGAAATAAGATGGTAATGATATGAGTTGCTTAACACTGTCAGGACTTGTAAAAACGTGTTGGGTTGTTTTTGTCCTAACTGGTCAATTTTGGCAAGTCTTCCGCGAGCTGTCGATATGGTTTTAAGAGCTTGATGCAGTCCTTCTAGGCACATGAAGTCTTGTATGAGTAACCTAGCTAGCAGTGTTCCACGTACTTAAATTTTATCTCTGGATTTAGTAATTAATGTATCACTCGATCTTGTTGTAACACAATATAGACCTACGGTACTCTTGCTCTCTCTCTAGTGGGCTAAAATTTTATTATCAGTACAAGTTAGATAATTGTTCCTACTACATTAGGTCCCGTTTGGATTGGAAAACCATCTTAATTTATCTCAAATCATCTTATCATTACAATTTTTTTAAATTCTCACACAAAATATAATAAACAATTTAATTTTTTTCAAAACTCAATTCAACTTTTTCAAATCTCAAAATAATAATAATATTAAAAAAATAATATTTTATTCAACTTTTAACTCTTATCTAAAACCATATCATCTTATATCACTATCCAAATGGGGCTAAAGCAACATTCCATACCATCTTCCTACTTTGTTTTGTTTAATCCAAACTTGAGTTGGTCATGACTCATTACAGTTTAACTATCAATTCAAAATACAAGAATGTGAAACGGGTATTTGAGGAGTACAGATGATTTAAGCAAATTTTCCCTCCTCCATAGTTCTCCACATTTTTGGCTAATCACCGCCCCTGTTGTCGGGTAGATAGACCATATGCGACGTTGAGCTCTGTAATCGTTGTATTGGGGTGATTGTTGAGCTCTCAATTCCCCACCATTTATACCTGTTCAAGCTAATTAACGTATACCCCAGCTTGCCTAAAAATACACATTTGGTGGTTATAAAAAATCATCAACGAGTCCAAAAACGTACCAAAAAGTGTTAAAAACCAACAAGTGGGATTGACCTATATTATGACTCTATCATGCATGCTTGAATAGACATCATAATGTAACGTCTCAATAGAAGGCCCAAACCACATGGCCTATACTCCAAAATGACTAGTCAATGATACAATTGGAGTCTCATTGAAACCTTATAAAGAGCAAAAACTTCTCATTCCCAAACAATGTAGGATCTCATACATTACCTACTATTATTCTTATCATATGGGGTTTCACAATCTCTCCCCCTTAAATTCTCAACATCCTTGTCGAGCTAGTCCATTGTAGGTGGCACGGCTCAAGTCCCACATTTCTGATTGGGATAGACTCTAATACTATTTATAACGCCCCAATAGAAGACCCAAACCACATGGTCTATACTCTAAAAAGACTAGTCAATGATACAATTGGAACCTAATTGAAACCTTATAAAGATTAAGAATTTCTCATTTCCAAGCAATATGGAATCTCATACACTACCTACCATTATCCTTATCATATGAGATGTCACAATGAAGATCATGAGATATTGTAAAATATCAAAGCGCTCTCAAGGAAACACTACCAATCGCTAAAAGCTGGTGTCCATGCATGGCCCCTAGTCATTTATCCACACTCATGCAATGCCATTCAAAACCATGCATGGCCGCGTAATGTGAGTGTGCTTGGTATCAGCTTTTCAGCTTTCTTAAGTTTATATTTAAGAAATACGTGGTACGCCATTAAAATTCATGTTATCAATACATTGAACTCGATCCAGGCCCCTGCAATGCGACAGGTTAGAGCCTGTGCCCATTGAACCATTTCAAAAGTTAATAAATATTTGGGTCCCTCGACTCCTTTTATCTTGAAGTCAATATTTCAAAGAGAGAGTCTTCATGGGTTTTAAAATTTCCCATGGTTAAAGCTAACCCTAGGATTGTGTCTCTATATATGCTAAGTTTCTAACCCTTACAAGTCACAATTAATGGTCACCTGTAAACATAAGCAATCTTAAAAATATCTTTTACCAATCCAACTCTAATAGATTTGTTAAAAATAAATTAGTCTATTAATGACTGAATGCGCAAATGGGCTATATATAGATTGGGTTAGTTTTGCAAAAATAAAGATTCGATTATGCACATTGCAAAGCGTGCTAATAACCCCATTGTCTGTCAAACCCAGTCTAAGAAACATTAGACGTTGCGTTCAACCGATGCCTAAATTTGAGCTTAATTATATAATTTGGAATCTCCCCAACCCACCTGACCTCAGATCGATATACGAGTATCCCTACTACAGATCGTGCAAGAGTTGGCCCTCGATCTCTAAATCCCATATAATTAATTATATATTGGTCTCTTGTGGCCTCGACATTGTGCCTCGACTTCCTACCTGGGCCAACTAGGTCTTATAAGTGCCAATTTTTCATGAAATGAAAATTATTAAGTACTCAATTCGATAAATACTTAAAATTTTTAGAACTTAATATATGATGGGCATAAGCCTCCATAGTTAAGTTGTCCTTTTCTAGCACTAACTACAAACTACAGAATTTCATGAAATTAATTAATTCCAGTTAGGGCTACTACCCGCATGGTGCGGGGCGGGGGTGCCCTTCCCCGCACCCCGCCCCGCACCATGCGGGGTTGGGGATTTCCCCCCCGCCCCCCGCCCCTGGGAGGCGGGGGCGGGGTCCCCCGCCCCGGTGCCGGGGGCGGGGGAAAAACCCCATCCACCCGGCCCCCCGCCATTATGTTAAAAAAAAAATTTTTTTGGTCTAAAAATATTTTTTTAGACCAAAATTATAATATATTTTAAATAATAAATTAAAATTTATAAATATAAAAAAATTTAAACTCATTAGAGTTAGATTTTGGATTGATTTGGCCTCCTTGGCCAATCTTTATATAGGAGGCCAAGGCAATACAATAGTCATCCTTAAGCAATGTGGGACTTACTACTAAGTCCCACATTGCTTAAGGATGACTATTGTATTGCCTTGGCCTCCTATATAAAGATTGGCCTAGGAGGCCAAAACAATCCAATGACTTGAATATAATTTTAAGTCTTTTATAAATTGTGTATATCTATATACAATATATTTATTTAATATATATAAATAAAAAAAATTTTTTAATGTGGGGCGGGGGCGGGGCAGGGCCCCGCTAGGGTCATCCCGCCCCCCGCCCCCGCTATACCCTCTCTATGCGGGGCGGGGGACCCGCCCCCGCATGGGTGGAGCGGGTTAGCCCGCCCGCCCATGCGGAGGCGGGGCGGAAGCCGGGCGGGGCAGCGGGGGCGGGGCCCCGCTGCCCACCCCTAATTCCAGTGACAAAAAATGAGCAGAAGTATCCTGAGATATAACTTCAATATTAGACGAATCAGAATATGAGCTCACAGCCTTTAAGCATATCTTCCATGCATGATTTTCCGTAGTTTAGACGAAGAAAATCCAACAATCCGCAGAAATTACAAAAGAACAGACAACAGTAAGTTACATTAACCTAGCGAGTAAAAGCGTACAAAACCATACAAGCATACAGGAGAAGCCCAACGGGAACCAAAATCACGAGCGGGACCACAGCCGCGAAGCTTTCTGTGCTTCCACAAGCCAAAGTCCCAAGCTTGATCTGGACCACGTTGACCAGAGCCAGCATCAAGAACCCACAACCGAAAACTGAGCCGATACCCGACACCAGCATCCCGACACGCAGGACAGACCGATTGATGTGGGCGAGGAACTCTACTGGCGGGTGGTAGGCGGGGCTCTTGCTGATCCGGATGGCCTGCTTGAGACCCAGGGCGATGAGACTGGAGAAGAGAAAAGAGCTGAAGGAGTAGACGTGGAAGGCAACAAGGTCCTCGGCGACCGAAGGGCCAGGGTTGCAGGAGGGTTCCAAGATAAGGTTGTTGTTGGGGTCGGTGGGGTTCCAGGCCAGGCCGATGAAAACGGCTAAGGTGAAGAGGGAGTTCACGTTTACGATGCCGTCTAGGGCGCTGATGTGGATGCTGGTGGGCATTTTGGCAGATGAGGGTGATCGGAAGGTGGAAGGGGTGGACTTCGGGAGTGATCGGAAGGTAGGGTTCCGGATCGGAGAAGCTTTAGATCTTGGGTGGGTGTTTGGGTCTAGAATGGGAAGTGGTAAAAGTTGCAGACTCAGAGAGTATTTTGACAGCTGAACAGCTGATGCTGCAATTTTTGGCCCAAAAAAAAAAAAAAAAAAACAGGTGATGTTTGTTAGGACAAAGCGTTACGCTTTGCTTTATTCGATGCACAAGACTGCTTTGTACGCACGTGTAGTAAAGTAGTCGGAATGAATTTTTTTATTTTTATTTTAAACACAGTGGGAATGAATTTAGTTGCACAATTTTTGTGCGTTTCAGTTCAATTCTATGCAATTGCTGCTTTTATTCAAATTTTAATGTCTCGAGGAACAAAAATTTATAAATAAATAAAAATAGACGCATGCAATATTGTAGTAAATTTTTATAAAGAAAATGTTAATATGTATCTTGAGTTTGTCCTTTCATTTTAACTGTTTATATATTTATTTTTTTTAATTATTTTTACTTAATAATTAAGAAAATAATTTTTAATGTATTGGCATATTTATTTTTTAAAAATATTTAAAGATATTAAAAAATATAAAAAATAACTTTATACTAACGAGCAGGCCCAGCAATCAAAACTAGACCGCATGTTAGCAATACTCCTTTTATAATATATATAATTTCTTTTTCACTCACTAGAATAGGAAAGTTTGCACATTCACGACAAAAATGATACTCGGTGATGTAATTAATAAGAGTGATTTTATAAATAATGTAATTTTTATTAGAGGAGTATTTTTGTCATAAAAATATTATATAAAAATTAATTAAGATTACTTGATGTGGTACGTCAAGAGGTCTAATAGATTACATGAAGTTATATCAGTTACTACTTATTTTTATTATAATATTTTATGGCAAATAAATATTATTCCTCATGACAAATAAGTTATATACTGTCACACTTACTAATATAAGCCATTTATAATAATTTTTAATTTAATTTTTATAACAATAAATAATTGTTTAAAATGCATCCTATTAACGGTGTGATTAGGTGAGTATTTTTTTTTTTAAAGTAAATTAATTTCATTAAACAGAAAAAATGATATATGAAGAAGGGACGGGATTCCCTAACAATCTTCACAAAGTAATTAAAAATAGTACAAAGTGGTGGTACATGATTAGGTGTGAGTACTTGCTCAATAAGAAGAGTGACATTCCCTTTTATGATACCACTGTATCCATATAATATGTTCTTGCCGTGGATCCAACGGAGTCAGACCCTTAAGCCCAATATAAATTATAATAATGCTGAGACTAATAGGGAAAATATCATACCACGTTATAAGAATAAACGAATTAAAACTAAAACTAAAAAACTAATGGAAATTAACCGAACTCTCGGGTAAAAAAATAAAAAGAGTTGTTGATGTTCCTTTGAGCAAATGATCCAAGATAGTTCAGTTCATTTGCTAATAGATTGGCTGAGAAGTGTTACGGTCTCGTTTATTTTCGTATAAGATGAGTTAAGATTAAAATTAAAATTTGAATAAAATATTATTATAATATATTTTTTATTATTATTTTATTTAAAAATTTAAAAAAAATTAAATTATTTATTTTATTTTATATAAAAATTTAAAAAAATTATAATTATTAGACGAAATAAGTTTGAAAAAAATATTGAAAACAAACGAGTCCAGTCCAATAAGTAGGCTGGTTAGTGGTTTGAAACAACAATTCAAATACCGATCATTATAGCATATTGGGCTATCGGCTCACGAGGTGCCCAACACTGTGAGTTATGACGCTCCATGTCACGAGGAAAAACATGGGAGCATAAAGTATAAAAATTCGCCGTTGCCGGGGATCGAACCCGGGTCACCCGCGTGACAGGCGGGAATACTCACCACTATACTACAACGACGTTATTGAGAATGGAGATGCCTCATCAATTACTAATTAATTCACATAATAAAGAAACTTGTACCTCTAGCCTTTGAATTGCCTCACAAAATGAACATGGTTGTCATTAAATCTCTAGTTATAGAAGCCATTCTTTATGGAGTAAAGAGGACATAGCTTATAAAAAAGAACGAATATTTAGGAACCTCATACATCTTATTCATCGAAAAATAAGTTAATTGGTAAACCTCTGGACCCAAATAATTGTGTAACGAGCTTATAGACACTCAAGATATTTTCATCGGTCCTACTTCCGTTTCCCACGTATTATTATTTGTCTCAAAGTCAAAGCATTTATATTGGATTTCCTATAAATTTTTTTATAATTTGGTTAAAAATTACACTTTTTAAAATTTTCTCTTAAATTTTATCCATATTTCAAAAACCTCTTAAAGTATTAGTATTGGATTCATCAAAATCATCTCCAAAATATAGTTAAAAGTATATATTTTCTATAAATCCAAAATCATTAAAGTCATAACTCCATATTGAATTAGTAAAAATAATAATATAATATTATTTCCTAATTATTATTTTTCCTCAACCTATTTCTCAACTATTAGTTAGTTTTGATGTTTAGAATAAAATATTAAAATAGTTGGATCTATTTTTTAGAATAAAATATTACTTTTAAAGATGAATATGACATCTTCAAATATTAAGAAACACTCTCTAATATTGTAGCTACTCATATTTCAAGTTCCTATTATTTGACTACTCCAATACAGATTATTCGAGCCATATTTCTTCAAATTTTGAAGGTGCTAATGTCAGTGCTATTACATCTTACTTCCTATTATTTTTCTATTTTATTAAAATAATAATTTTCTATTATTTTTTCTACTACTTAACTCGTACATCTTTAACTACTCATTTTTTTGTCTTTTTGAGAATGATAGAAAGAAAACTTTTTAACTTATTTTTTTTTCACAATTTTGTAATTATTTAATTATTTGTTGTACCTATATTTTTTATTTTTCATCTGTAACAATTTTTTTTAAACTACTCACCTCTCTAAATGATAATATTTTTAAAATCAGTGCTTTAGTAATAATAATACTTAAAAAAAATCATATTTTCACAAATGGTTTAAAAAAAATTGGATCATCTCAATAGTGACATTTTTTTCAAATTTCAACTATAACAAATATGAACATGAGGAAAGTGTAGATAATTGAAAGAAAAATTTGATTTATTTATTAGAATAAAATATTTATAAAAAGTGATTTATGTATGAATACTGGGGTAACTGTTCACATCCCAAAACCTTTCCATGAAATAGGAAATCCAAAACCTTTCTCGAAACCGGATAAAGAGGTGTTTTTGTCAAACAGTTAATTTGTCTTGCTAAAAAGGGCTCGTTTGTTTTCAGAGATGAGATGAGATGAGATGAGATTAAAATTAAAAAGTTGAATAAAATATTATTAGGATATATTTTTTAATATTATTTTTGTTTTGGGATTTGAAAAAGTTGAATTGTTTATTTTATTTTGTGTGGGAATTTGAGAAAGTTGTAATGATGAAGTGAGATGAGATGAGATGAGATGAGATGTTTCTTGAAAACAAACGACGCTTTATCACCCGGAATCGGATGCTCTAAACCAGTTAATCCGAACTAGCTCATCCATTCATAGTTTTTATCCCTCCTCGCCCTGATTAAGCATCCAACGATGCTCGTTGTACTCATCATCTCTAAATCCGTTGTCAACATCTAGATTCCCTATTGGAGTTTTCTTTAAGAGCAAGATTCTAAAGAATTCCTGCAAGGATCGTTTTACTATACGATTGCTTTCTCGATTTCGGCATAAATTTTGTATGTTATATGCATATATAGAAACCTTTAAGCTCTTCCCAACATCCATATGGGCATTTGGTCTAGTGGTATGATTCTCGCTTAGGGTGCGAGAGGTCCCGAGTTCAATTCTCGGAATGCCCCATCAAGATTATGTTTTTCCACCCAAGTGAATAGAATCATTGGTTGAGATGTTAAGATGATAAAATATTGTTAGAATATTATTTTTTAATAAAAAAATTGTAATAATAAATTGAGAAGAGTTTAGATCCAAATTAGCCAGCAAATCTGTGACCAATACGTTAATTTTCCGAACTCATAACTACAAATAGGTGGTTACAGCAGAAGGTTTTTTCTATGACAGACGGTTTGTTGATCACAAGTGAATAAATAAGCTCTAAATAAGTAGAAGCTCAGCGAGCCTGGCTCAATTTGGCCCCATTTTGGTGGGTTGTTGATTCTTTATGACATTCCAAACCTTCTGCGCTACTTAGCTTTGGCGTTGAAGCTAAAACTTCTGTTGGATTGCCACTAATCCTTGCCTTTGAGTCAACACCAAGATAGTTCGTCAAGACTCTTTTTACCCCAAATCCACGGCGGGGAGGCTTGCTATGGCGGTTGAAGAGAAAAGGAGTTCTCTCTCCCCTGGCAGGGCTAATTAACGGTGCAGGTGAAAAGCTTGGAGTGGAAAAAGTTGTTTTGTATGGAGTGCTCGAGTCAGGCACCGAGTATGGGATTGAAACTGTCTTGTGTGAAATCACACTAACTGTGGGAGCTGCTGATGACAGTCGGTCTGAATGTTTGGTCAAGTCATCCACATATAGTAAATCATCAATACGAGCCACAATGTTGAATGCCAAGCTCTCCAAGACTCTTGAATAGCTCTCAATAATGGATTTTCCAACATCCTGCAAGTTGGGAAACAGAGTTTTTGTTTAAGAGATAAGAAGGGAAATGGCGTTAGAGGGACAAGTTGATCCAAAAGTAGATAGTCTGAACCTTATTGCATTGGATCTTGCTAGTATCGAGAGTAGTTTGCGTCAGACCAGGGAACCGTTGCTTCAAGCAAAGCAGGAGACTCTCGGCTTTTTCTGCAAGCAGCTCCCTCTTATCACCATCAAGCATTAGGTCCTTGACCATTTCCCACGACGACTTTGCAGTGGAGCGGTTAGGATTAGGTGGGAGTCTGGCGTGAGCTCTCCTACGCCATACATACACGGAAGCTTCAACACGGTTGGCAATCTCGAGAGCAACATGTTCCGAGGATAAATCAAGGTAATCGAGCAGGCACTCTGCAGAGAAGTGATCTGATGTGATGTAACGGTAAATAACATCCCCTAGACATGCTCTCCCATTCTGAAGCAAATTAACAAAGAGTTCAATATCAGGCAAATTTGAATGGTGATCATTTCAGGAGTTGAAGAAATATCATGAACCAAATGGAGAAAACATCAAAGAATCCAACACTTGTTTACAAATGGCATGGCTAAGTTTTACGGCTTTGTCAGTGTGTGTGTGTTGTTTTTGAGTTTTGCAGCATAGTGTGGAAGGGTTCGAGAAGGGCAGGTAAATCAATAATTTGAAATGCAGACCCCCAACTAAATATGTACGTAAAACATCTACATGTCCTGCTATGCTGGATTTTCAAACCTTTGGAAGAGCTTCCAAGTATGACTCAGGAACTTCCATTTCTGCTAAAGCTATACTGTTTATGGCCATTGCAGCTTTTAATATCTGACTTGCACATTCACGTGTGTGATGCAACAGTTTTCTTGAATTTTCAGTGAGGCCGCTAGGAGCAACGCGGGGTACAGGTAGCCACCACTTCTCTTCTTGCCTCTGAATTGTTTTGCGAAAGGAGGCGGACCCATCAGCATCTGGAGCTACAATACCTTGATCAACATACCAAAACTCCGTATTGACGAAGCTATCTAATATTTCCTGTCACAAAGGAAAATGCCTTAACAAATTAAGAATGACTACTAAGTACAAAATGGTATAGTGTGAAACAAGCAAGACTGGAACTTACAAGAAGCATGTTGTCTAGTTTACGCAGAGCTGGGAGATTGATGAAAATATCTGACCTCGGCCTGCAAGTCATGACCTGGAGAATGCACGAGAAAGAAACAAGAAATCGTGAATTAATAGTCCAATACATAACTACTTGATAATCCTTTTGGGGTCTCGCCCATATTTACTTCCAAGATTTTTCTTCCGGACAATATTAGGGGACGAGAATGGTGTCCTTGCATTGTACCAATAAGTATAAATGTACTTTTAAATTTTTTTTTTCTTTCAACCATTTTTTAAATATCTTTAAACATTTTTTAAAAATTAAAAGAAAAACAACCAATTCACTGCTAATCACTTCCTTCACCTTTAAGATATAATAAAAATTATAATTCGTCAATTTTATCGGTCTAATTAGCATTTTTTTCTTCGAGCTTACTTACCCAGTTTAACAATGAAAAGTTCAAGATCTTTTGTTGTGTTCTTCCACAGTAACCAAACAAGATTTTACTACTTTAATCTCAAGATCTTAACATGTACAAAATTGAAATTAGGACTACCATCTGCAATACCTCAAGCTTACTCCCATCAGGAAATGTTTGCCAAGTGGGTATCAATTCCACAATGTGATCACTGACGCAAAGTAGCCATTCCATCTCTCTTCTCCACATTGTTTTCTTCTCAGTAAGCAACGGTTCTAATCTCCATAGTTGCCCAAAAATGGTAGCTATATGATTTTATAGGCAGAGTCAGATGAAGTAATCGAAACATTCACCCCGGGATAATTCCATCAAACGCTAAACAAGGAGAGAGAGAGAGAGCGCATACCACAGAGGTTAGTAATGGCATTTGAGATAGCTAATGCTGTACAGACCCCTTTCCCAGACCCTGACATATCTTCACCAAGCAACAATTTTGAAAATCTTTCCTTCATCATATCCATCGCTGTTTGAGAATTGTTTACAAGAGATGGTCAGATAATAAAATGAGATGGGTATAATAACCAACTCTTAGATTGTTTGGTTCTTGAGAAAACCGGAGAAAAGATAACATATAATTCCGAGGTTTGTGTTCTCTGGCTTTCCGAAACAGCTCTATTAAGCAAATTTAGTTGTATCAGACTCAGTCCGGTGGATTTTTTCTCTTTCTCAGGTCTTGAAATACGAAAGAGTAGTAACGTTCAAAATCTGAAGTTATTGAGAATTTCTTACATTTTGTTAGAAACCAAGCATAACAAACCTGAATTTTGGGAGACCGTTTTCTCAAATGTCGAATCGGCCAAATGGGGTTGTTTCTGTTCACTTTGACCAATATCAGAAACCGAACTTTTGCTTACTTGAGCCTTACGAATAGGCCAACCCAACGGAGGCGGCGACGAAGACCGGCCTTTTGCTTTCACTTCCCCACTCGTAGTCTCGCTGCTCGATCTTGAAGAACCGCTGCTCTCCCTAGACTCGGTGCTCGAATCGGTGTGCGACTCAGCTCGAACCCCATTATCACCAAAAGATCCAGACCCATCTTTTATCTTTTGAAAATTTCCGCTCTTCTTTACCAAAGTTTCCATCCAAACCTTTATCGAACAAGAAAGTTTTCGAAACCCAAAAGTGAAGTCAAGTAAATGAGCCAGTGTTGGTCCTACGTTTCAACGAGTATAAGCATGGTTATAGTGCTAGGTGAGGAAGCAGGGTCACTGCAACTCACCACATGCCTTTGCCAACGTCTCTCTCTCTCTCTCTCTCTCTCTCTCTCTCTCATTGTGTACAAAGTTCAAAAAACTAATAAAATAGGGCTAGCTGTGTGGTGACCATTGTCAATGCCACTACAGAGTTTTACATTTTCACCCTTGACTATGCACTTCTTGCCCTTTTTCTTTTGGCACAAAAGAAACATTATTTTATGAGCAAAATTTCCTTCAAATTAAAAAGAATTATTTTATAAACCGGCTTTGTTTTGAAATTTTATAATTTTTGTTAGAAAAATTTTATTCAGCATACTCACACATCACACACCACACTTTTTTTGTAAGGCAAAGCTCTTTTTGTCATAGATTTGGCACTTTTTTTGAGAATGTTTAATTTTATAGTTCAAATATTTCCATTTGATTAAAGAAATCCACACCCACCTAGTTGAGAGAGAATGAAGTGTTGAATAAAAGAACAAAAGAAATTTGATGAGAATATGGGAAATGGGGAATCTCACGGTATGGAAAATGTGGAAATAAATAGGAACGGGTGGGTTAGGTTCGGTGGACATGTGATGAGTTTTAAGAAAGGGTTGAATACTTGGATTTGAATTTGATCTTCCCAACCCATTTTATCAATGAGTGGGGATTAACTAACTAACTAACTGCTTACAAAGTTTTTTAATAAATAGAAACAAGTGATTGCAGCCTCCTCTGAATTCGGGTACACATTCCAACTCAGTCCTGTTAATTGAATTCAGAACATGTAATTTTTTTTTAACCATGACTGGGCCGCGCACCACCAAAACTTAGCAAGATCATTATGTGTGATTGTTGTGGATTAAGGGCAATACAGTAATCTTGCACTCTTTTTTTGAATGGATTTGAGATTAGGTAATCTAGCCGTTTAGAAGCAGTTATTCTCCCGTCCTCCGCGAAAAGGACCTCCACTAATCTCTAAACTTATTTTGAATTTTTTTGTACCCACTTGCAGTTGCCTTTTTTTTTTTTTTTTTTTTTTGGGTGCTGCTTGTTGATGACTTGGCACCAGTTTTATAGAATTTCTGAATGAACCCCAGTAACAAATAGGTGTTTTTAAAAACCAAGGAATATGGGGATTTATGTGAGTTCATGATTCTTGGGAGGGACCATTAATCTTTTTAAGATTAGCACATAAAGCTATTTATCGACGAGAGATGTTACTCATCATCTCACACCACACATTTTATATATTTTAATATTATTTTTTATTATTTGTTAGTTTTATAATTTTTTATTTTATTTTATTTTATTTTATTCTTATTAAACTAATTGAATTGTTTTTTTACTTATTATTCATACACCACATATTTGTTATAGAAAAAATAAAATATACGTAGTATGTGGTATGTGAAGATGATAAATAGAATTATTCTTTATCGACACAATTCAAACCCTATTTTCTTTCCCGAATTTAAGCGAGCCTACTCAAATTAAGATATTGACCCCGAGCCCACCAATTTGCGAAACCATATATATATATAAGTTAATCTATGCAACTACTGTCAATGGGTCAAACTAAGCGACAAAAAAAAAAATACAAACACACACTAACCTAATAAAGCTTTTAATGGGGGACTCTTGTTCAATGACTTGGTCCCAAAACGCTGGGGGATAGAAGAAGGGCTGCAGCTGAAGAAAGCATGCATTTAGTGGCATAATCCAGCTAAGCTTGTAATCGAGTTAAAGTCTATTTTTAACAAAATATACGGCCCCATAGCATTATATGCCTTAACAACATTCCACTATGCCTAAATCATCAACTCGGCCCCAAGTTTCCATTCATCAAAGCATGCATGCTGTCTCATAATACAGTAAATCCGCATTTACAACACAATGTTGGCTATAATTAACATTAGTACGGGTTTCACTTTAACAAGTGCATATGGGGGAGGCAGTTGGGCTCTCTAATGTTTTGGGCTCTTTAAATTTCTTCTATCCTTTTGAGTTGAATCCCTATTCCGAGCCTCCAAAGTTCATCCTAGAAAGTAAAAAACCGAAAACATATAAATAAAAGTGCGAAAGGTTAAGGTTCCAACAACGGCTAGCAACATGTGGTTAAACAAATGATTGATTTTCTGAGAGAGCAAGTGTGGAAAAAAGCATTTTTCTATAGCCGTTTGAGAAAGCAAAAGCAGAAACCCTTGACTTTATGCAAAAGTTCAACTACTTCAGTACACTCGTATCCCTCCTTTCCAACTCAATTTTTTAGTCCCATTTCGAAGATGCATACCCCATATGCGCATGCAAATCAGTAACCCAAAAAGAACGCATTTTTAAGTGCTCGATCTGCCCACAAAGTTACGTGCGCTGGGTCGCTAATTATTTCGCCAATTATGCTGAGGTTTAGATTATACCAGTATTTTAGGACTCGATTGGTTTCTTCACTGCATTCAGCTCAATTGAGTTTCGTTCAGATTTAGACTTATTCTAATATCTAAACACTTAACTCTCAAATCATTAAACTCATTTCAACTTAAAACCTCTTTACACGTGAGTAAGAGTGCAAATTGGTCGGTTTAGTCCGATGAATGTCTGTCCATCATTTTCTCAGACCAGACCGGTAGCTATCGGTTCCGCCTAATTATTTTTTTCTTTTTTTTTTCTCTTTTTTAAATCAATTAATAAATATTTTTATTGAAAATATTAAATTAAAATTAAGTGACTTATTAATATGGATTATATAACTAACTTAATAAAAAAATATTTTATATGGTCAATAATAATAAATTAGATGAAAATTATATTATTAATTTATATAATCTATATAATTAGCTAACTAATATTATACATTAGTTAATTGATAGAATATTAACAAGTATTAACAACATATTTAAAATTTTACATTGTTAATGATGATAGGTTAAATGAAAATTATAGAATAATTTGTACAATTAGTATATAAATAATATATATAAGATATATATATATATTTTTATTTTTCATTCGGTCCGGTCCAATCTGGGTTGGAAAAACCCTAGACCAGGACCGGACCGGACCGAAACTTTTCGATCCTCTAAAACATGGACCGAGTCCGACCGACCTTTGTCTCGGTCCATTCCAGTCCTGACCGACCGTTTATCACCCCTACACGTGGGACCCACAACCTTTTTCAACTCTCTTTACATATGGGACTCACAACTTTTTTCAATTTTCCATAAATACATCTAAACTCATCTTATGTGAGCTACACAGAACTCACTCCACTATCTCAACTCATAAATATTCATAGAAAACTCAACTAATCTCAACATCCAAACGTAGCTTTAACCTTTTTATGCTCATTTTAAATTTCATCTTCTTCAGTACTTTTAATCTTTTGGAACAATAATAATTCTATTTGAATGTTTTTAAATTATATATTATGTACGTGGTCTTATAAATTAAATTATGCAACGTAGATAATTTATGTAATATAAAAGTTTTCAAATGGTACTTGAAATAAATTGTCTTTTACTTTTTTTACTTCTACTTCCCTTAAAACGTAAAATTTATTTTAAAAGGTTGCTCCATAATATGTCAAAAATAATAATATTATTCTTCATTTTATTTAAATTTTTATCTTTAATCACATATGCTAATGTATAGATTAGCAGATGTGATAAGAGTTCTGCTACATAAGAGTTCTATTACAAATCAGCAATTATTCACATCACACGTCTCATACTTATAATTTTTCATAAAGTGTGAGATGTTTTTCATAGGGTGTATGGATGTGTTTCATAAGGTGTGAGGTGTGGGATGGTGAATAATAGGTTATTAGAAGAATTTTTATTTGTATAAACTTAAACCCGAAGCTTAGAAACTTTGAATTGGAGGTGGGTGTGTATTTTTCGGATGTGAGATGCTAAACAATCAAGTACCCAACCTAGATGATTCTGGTGGTAAACGGCCGGCAGTTTGAAAATCAGCTTGGAGTGTTGGACCACTCTCTAACCCTCGACCGTGAAGTGATGGGACTACACTACTAACGGATTACCATTTCTAACTATTAAATTGTAATGGATCACCACCGGACCAATCCAATAACTGTCGTTTCTATCCCAAAGAACGCACATTTAGTTATTTTCTAAACAAATTTAAGGGTTGGTTCAAGTGGCAAACACTTTAGTTTTGATGGTATGCTTTATTTAGGTCTAACATTCAAATCCTCATGAGTATAAACAATTTATAAGGACAATTAGACTAAGAGAATTTCTCTTTGAATTACTCAATATGTGCTTGCAGAAAATTCTTTACCGAGAGGTATTGTGCACCGCAAGATTAATCGGGACTTTGTCAAACATGAGTGTGAATAAAAAAATATATTCTCTAAACAACGATATATTAGTCATTATCATGGACGAGAAACAGAAAAATTGTTTACAATACCAATTAGGGGTGGGCAAAATTTTCGAGCTCTGAACTCTGTTTGAGTTCCGACGAGACTCCGACTCCGAAAGAGTCGAAGTTTATGAAATTCAGAGTCGGAGTCGATGTTACTCTGACTCTAGTAGTTAGAGTTCAAAGTTGAAGTTGGAGCCCATGTGGGTTCCGAACTCCGACTATTTTCAAAAAAAAAAAATACACATGATCAAAACGAGATCGTTTTGCTTCAAGAGGAACGACGTCATTTCGCAGGCCCTGCCGACATTTTTTATTGATCAGGTAAGTAAATGAAATCATTCTGCTTAAAGCGAAACGACGAAGTCGGAGCCCATGTGGGTTCCGAACTCCGACTTTTTTCAAAAAAAAAAAAAAAAACACATTATCAAAACGAGATCGTTTTACTTCAAGAGGAACGACGTCATTTCGCAGGCCCTGCCGACATTTTGTCTTGATCAGGTAAGTAAACGAAATCATTCCGCTTGAAGCAAAATGACGTCATTTTGTGAAGGAAGGGGGTCCAAAACGCAGGACCCCCTTCTTCCCCCTCACTTTTGCACAATAGTCCCTAGTGAGTCACTTTCACACATCTTAGTTCACCTACCCCGCCATCTACCATCACTTGAGGCCGCCATCTGCAACTCTACGATTACCGGAGAAATTGTAAGAATGATTTGTAACTTCCTCCTCCAATAGATTTGTTATTCCTCCGAGTAATTGTAAAATGTGATTTATAACTCCCTTTGTGAAATTTGTATAATTTGTTGTTCATTTCAACTTCTTTGTTGCTTTCATTTCAATAACTTCGATTTTTATGCTGTTAAATTTAAGAATTGAGGGATTTAGGTTTTGTAAAAATTGATTTTTTTGTTCCAAGTAATGTTCGCTCGAGTATGGCTCGAGTGGACGTTTATTTTTTGTATTTTATTTATTTTTAAAACCACAAACACAATAAGACATATATTTTTTTTCCAATGTGTTTTCAATTTGTAGATAATTATCATAACATTTAAAATGATGATTGTTTGTTAATTATTTCAGATTATTTGCTTAAATTATGGATGCTATACCATTTCATTCTCATTGCGATTCTCCACAAGAGGATTACGCATAGCTGTTGGCGTTACCAACTGGTACTTTAAGCTGTAGACCCCCCATCTAGAGCAGTTACCTCTTGTGTAAGTAGTCGAGTCTTAATTCTACAAAACTTTGACATGCTTAATGAAGATGAGGAGTTGATAAATGTTGAGGCTAATCCACTTGCACGTCCTAGTAAAAAAAGGTCGTCGACATGAGAACATTTCACCAAAGTTTTCGATGATCGTGAGAACACGCAGGCTCGATGTCACTATTATAGGCAACTATGCAATTGTCATTTGAAAAAGTAAGGCACGTCAGTATTAATAGCATATCTTATGGGCTGCCAGCGGTATAAATACACAAAAGGTTTGTAGCAACTGATCAGACAAAGCTGAGTTACGAGACTTCTATCGCCACTAATGGCACGCAAATTAAGAAGTTATCAATCCCTCAATACAGTGAGAAAATGTTGGGGGATATTCTTGCGGAGATGATCATCACTGATGAGATGCCTTTTACCATAGTTGACAAGGCAGGCTTCCGCAAATTTGTGCTGACTTTGGAGCCACGATTTTCCATGTCTTCACGGTATACTATGATGTGTGACTGTTTGAAGAGGTATGCCAAGAAGAAGGCAGTGATGAAAGAAATCTTTGTTGCCACTAGCCAAAGAGTGTCATTTACGACTAATACATGAACCTGCATACAAAATGTGAGCTACATGTGTATCACAACCCACTTTATTGATAGTGAGTGGACGCTGCAGAAATTGATTATTGGTTTCAAATAAATTGTTGATCACAATGGTTCATCCATTGGCAAGGAAATGGATGACTGTTTAAAAAATTAGGGGATTAAAAAAGTACTTACAGTATCACAGTTGATAATGCCAGTACGAATGACACTGTTATTGATTGGTTCAGGCGAAATACGACAGTAAAGGAGGATATCATTCGTGAGAACCAGTTTATTCATGTTCGATGTTGTGCTCATATCTTCAATCTCATACTTTCTGAGAGGTTCAAGAAGGTTGATGAATCCATTATTTAAGCCTGGAACCTAGTGAGATATGTGAAAGCTTCTCCCAACGGCTCCACCAGTTTAAGACAATAGCCGAATAACTTGAGATCACATCTTCCAGTATGTTGCAACTGGACGTTCCGACTCAATAGAACTCTACATACATGATGTTAGATGTAGTGCAGAAGTACCAAATAGCGTTTGAGCGGATGGAGGACATGATGGGGGCTTAAGGTACGCTTTGTTGGAATCAATTGGGAGGAGAAATGGGGCTCGGTGCGCCAGACACAGTTGATTGGGCCAATATAAGGTATTTTGTTCAATTTTTTTAGTTATTTTATAACATAACTATGAGGATATCTAGGAGAAAATATCCTACTACGAACATGTACTTCGAGGAGCTCTCGAGGATTTATGACCACTTGCAAGAGAGTTGTGCTGACGGTGTGAATTTGTTGAATGCAATGGCTATAGGGATGAAATACAAATATAATAAATATTGAGGGATGTGGAGAAGATAAATAAATTATTATTTGTGGCTACGATCATTGACCCCCGATATAAGTTAGCAATTGTAGAGGATTGGATTAGGGACATCCTCAGTGATGAGGACGCTGAAAAGTTTATTAGATCGCTTAAATGTGATATTGATGATTTATATAGTCATTACAACAGTAATGATCAATTTTTAAACGAAAGTGATAACTCATCTCACCCAACCTGTCTGACATCTTCCTGGGATGACACACATGCACAAAGTTCAAATTTATTACGGCTACAATGATATCATCAAAGCCGTGCATCGAATAATAGTGTAAGTCAGGGGTTGGACGTTACCTTATGGAATATGTCGAGTCATCTAGTGATACATTCCAGATATTAACTTGGTGGAAGGTGAATTCTGACAAGTTTCCAATCCTTTCCCAAATAGTTAGGGATGTACTAGCCATTCATATCACTACGGTTGCCATTGAATCGGCGTTTAGCACTGGAGGTCGTCTCTTGAATGTTTATCAGAGTTTATTATCTCCGACCATCGTTGAGACCCTCGTTTGCACACAAAACTGGTTAAGTTCAACGTCTATTGGAGTAGATACTATTGATGCCAAGAGCTATAAGATTGAATCAAGTAATTTTATGATTTTAATTAATTATTTACATAATTTTAATATTTTTATTATTTAATTATAATTTATATGATTTTATAGACCGAGATGTGAATCCCAGATTAATTGTAGATGCCTGAGAGTCTCAGACTAGCGCACCGTGGGATGATTACTATCATGCAAAATCGTCAGAGTTAGAGGTAGATGTGAGTTAATAATATCAATTGGTTGATGGTTTAGAAGTCTATAGTTAAATGACTAAATAAAAGATAGTGCATCTAGTCAATAAAAGTTAAAACTTCATGCAGGAAAATTAAAAATCACTATCGAGTCATCGACTCAAATACATAGATTGTTAATACTGATGCGGGGTATTGTGGATATTTCATATTTGAATGAAATCTATAACACTATTCAATATTTTGGTGTTGTAAATTCATATTTATAGTTTGCGATTTGTAGTTTGATTTTCATTTAGTTATTGTATTTAAATTTGAGCTTTTTAACTTATCTTTTTACAGTATTTTAGATTTTTTAATTATTTTTTTACATTATTAAACAAGGGTTGATATTGGGCTGATCGGAGCCCATTTTCTCTGTAGGGCAACTGGACCTGAAAAAGCCAATTTTCTACTCCGATTGGAGTCGGAGTCGGAGTTGGATGTGATTTTGACCTCCAATCCCAGTCAGAGTCAGAGGTCGGAGGTGGGCATTCCGACTCCGTCAGAGTCGGTTCCCACCCCTAATACCAATCACGTATTATGGGTACTTCGGTCATTTTATACATTTTAGCTAATGAAGGAGTAATGAAAAATAAGTTACTTGTGATAGTTAAAATGTGTCGCAGCTTCTTCTAGCAAATTAATTATGGTGCGACTGGCCACATTTGCTAAACTGGGCTTTAGCAATTGGTCTTTGTTCAGGAGCCCATATCTTTTTAAGATCTCATTTGTCACTATCAGCCTTTTAAACCCAACTCAATACCCATGAAAAATTTAACTATTTTGACTATTGTATTTTGGCAAGGATCTTCAAGACCAGAGGCATTGTCGCACAAAGTGTGCTCAAAATGAGCAAAATCCGTTTTCTCCATCTCGGATAACCATTCAGGTCTATTTCTAATTATGAATTTTCGAAGATTGATTCTGATTTATTTTATTCGCTCCTCTAAAACTCCATGACTTGGTTGGATTACCGATCCCCCTTTTTTTTCAGCAGTTGAATCGCTAATGATCAGTACCTTGTATTTTATGTTTTCGAGCCATTTCTTCATGATCGATCCTTGAATTCGTTGATATATATTGATGCGAATTGATTTTTCACCATATCAATGAAAATTGGTCATATAACTTGAGTTTTTGATATTTCGCATGCCAATTGCATCGCACTACATTGGCGTTAAGCTATAGTATACATACATACGTGAATTGCACGGATTTTTTGTGGAATTTTATGCCTTCGGGATCCGAATAGCTTTGAGTTCAAGGCTAACCGAATAATTACTGCTCAGGATATTTGTTTCAAATGTACAAGTTTTAGCGCCACAGCGGCAGTTGCGTAGTTAATTAGGTCATTATCATGTGGCCGTTATATTTTCTGTTCAACAAGATTCCGAAGACCGATGAAGAAGAACAGGCCGTATCAGACGGAGATCCTTTAAGGTTGGTAGAATTACACCATGAGGTCTTGCCCCGCTCCTACTTTGTTGAAGTGAGTAGAGTGTCATTCTGTCCATACATTGAAGTCTAGTTTTCATGGATATGGCTATTTAGTTTCATTTTGTTTGAATCTGTCAAGGTCGGTCTGTTGGTGCTTATAGGTACCCCACATAAACCAGCTAAATTCTTGGGATTGCGGCCTCGCCTGTGTTCTGATGATCCTGAAATCTCTTGGGATCACCTGTAATTTTGAGGTGTTAAGTGAATTGTGCTGCACAACAAGGTGATTTCTTGTCGATGAAGTTATGACTTCAATCCTTTGGGTTTTGTAGTTTGCTGCTTTTACCAATTTAGTTTGTTTTGGTAAGATAAGCTTAATTTTAATAGGAGGTAAAGTTTAAGGTTTCTGTTTAAAATAAAAACTATACAAGTCTTGGACGCTTGAAAACCAGCTAAAACCCCAGAGTATGCAAGTAGATGACCTAGCGCTTAGATTTTGTACCCGTTAATTACTTTAATTATGAATGTCAATATTAGTACTGTAATTATTGATAACATTAAACGGTTGTCCATTGTCATATACCTACTTTCTATCTATCTTTGCCGTTGGCTGTATCAAGGTTCAATAAGCTGATCTACATGTCTCGTTGTTGGCACTTTGTTTGCAGCATTTGGACCGTTGATCTCGCATATCTGCTGCTTAGGTTTCCTGTCAGTTTTTCCTTCTTCACGGTAACTGTTGGGGCCAACCCAAATTATTCTGGCGAAACATTTTACAAGGTGATCTTAACATTCGTCGATTTTTTTTCCTATGGCTTGATAGTTACTTTCATCTGCTTCCTACCCGGCAACAGATGAAAAGAACAGATTTTTCCATCTTGTTTGTTGTTAGCGCTAAACATTTATTATAACTGGGGACTATATTGCTGAAATGCATGCATAGTCTACAGTATCATGTTTATAAATTACCTTACCAGATGAAACGATGTGAATGCTCTGTATTGCTTGGAGTGTCTTGTCAATGCTTAGTCAGTTCTAAGAGTTGATTTTTGCATTACCACCAATACAAGCAAAAGGCAATTAGTTTTTGTTTAATCTGTTCTCAATACATGTAATTTGGTATCAACCACCTACTCTAGAGTGGTTGTGACTTGTGCCTATACATTTCTTTCAGCTTAACATGCTTTACATCAGTTTAGAGAAATATTGCAATTTTGTTGGTGTGAAGACCGTATGGATTGTTTTATCTTTGGCAATCTTTGACATACAAAATATAGTACGTATAGGTGCACACATATATAGTCCATTAGGTAGGAAGGAATTTTCCAAATTTCTAAGATGTGACATTATACTTTGATATGCATGCTTTTAGTTCTTTTTATTATTTTTGATGTGGTATACACTATATAGCTTGTCATGCTTTTGAAGGAGAAGTAATTTTGAAGTAAAAAAATATTGTGTCTAAGCATATACCTATCAGTTATTTTAAAGCTTGTTGTATAGATATGTGAAGGACTTAAAAGTAATTTTATATTTCACAACTCCCCCATTGTATAGATGTGATCTGTTTGTGGAACTTGAAAAGCAAAATGATTAATACGGACTTAAAATTAGTTTGTCTTGCTGTCACTCTAATACTCATAAAGGTAGAATTTGGACATTGTGCAGGAGCAGTTACCTAATGATTTGGGGCGAGTTGATATGCTATTTCAAAAGGCACGGGAAGCTGGAATTAATATAAATGTATAATCCATTCATTCGAGTGTGCATTCTTTTAATTATAGAACCATCATGTCAGTTTTGTGTGGCTAAATCTTTGTTTTTTTTTTTTCCTAACTTCATTGCAGCAAATTTTTCTGACAAAAAAATGACAAATAGGATAGCTATGTTTGTTAGTTTCTAATCAAATGTAACATGTGAGGCTTTGTGTAGAAGTATCTAGATTTATTTCCTGAATGTTTATAATTTTATTTGGATTCCTTTGGAAATCACTTGAAGACCTGAAGATGAAAATATTTTTGCTCCCATTAGGGTATTAAAATTATTGAGTCTAGGGCCAGATTAGTTGGAAGAAACCTATCAAAAGAACTAAAACTTTTGTCATGTTTATTGTCCTCTCCCAAAACAGTACCATCTTTACATTCTTTATTCAGATGTTGTGTGACAATCTACTTGGACCTCGTTAATGAACCTTATTTTTAACAGTGCAGTTCAATCAGTGGTGAAGAAATCTCTGTCTTGATTTTGTCGGGGAAGTATATTGCAATTGCGTTAGTCGACCAATACAAGTTGAGGTATGGGATCCATATTTTCTGCATTCTACTTTTTCTGCTTAAATTTCATTCTCCTTTAATTGAAGTTATTGTTTGACAACCCTGTAGCATTCTTTTTTGTTATTACAACTAAATTTGCAGGACTTCATCTAGCCATAGTATTTGCATTGTTTATTTTCTTTAGTTCATGCTGTTCTTCTGAATATGAATGTGTGTATCAAACTAAAGGCTTTGCTTCTTCTTTCATAGGAATGACTTCGTAGTTTATATGAATGTTTGTATGAGAAATGAGCTAAATTAAATGCTTCTGCTAAATATTTGGCTTTGCAGTCAGTCTTGGCCTGAGAATTTAAGTGTTTCGAGCTTATTTGCCAGCAACTCCGGCTACACTGGTGAGGGGTGCTTTTCTTTTTCTAATGCATTAATTACATTTATTTGACCATTACAATTATATTAGTATATTTATCTTTCTTGGCCACTATAATCTCTCACTGCATTATGAAATCATAATTAACAAATGATGCTCCCTTGCTGTAATCTATGTCTTTATGTTTGTTTGTTGAAGTTATTTGCATGCCCCATGTAAATTCTTTACCAACTATTTAATGTCTCTTATAGGTCACTATGTCGTGATTTGCGGCTATGACACTGATGCAGATGAGTTTGAGATTAGAGATCCCGCAAGTTCCAGGTATTATCCATTTTTTTTCACCCACTTTTAATGACATCCATGATCATACTGTTCACCATAAGAGATTATGTTCTCTGTAAGATGATTACAACTATAATTATCATCTTAATGGGTGCCTTTGGCTCAACAACATTGATAATCTTAGGGATCTCACTTCATTGTGAGCATGTCGAGAAACTCAGAGATGGAGAGTGATTTGACAGTGAATTCTTTTAATGCATATACCATAGTGTTAAAATGCACACACCAGACAAATAGATCCACTCACACCAAGGTGAGATGGCAATGCAAGAGAATTCATGAGCAGACAAATAAGTTAAGTTGAACAAAGAGTTACAACGATGATACATGCTGCTTTCATTCAATTCATATCTGTTCATCATAATTTTGGCTTTATTATACTTTCCATGAGTTTCTCGATCTATGAGCAATCCAGACCATGATCTTATTCCAGCAGACAAAGCTTAACAAAGTACAACAAAATACAGATCCATTTTCTTGCCAATAATTACTTCTACTTCTATTGCTGTTTGATGAAGTTAATAAATGGTGGTTAGATTATGGTTCAGCATTCAGAACCTTGGTGGAACATCGAGGTTGTAAAAAGTTGAGTACAATTTATGTTATGTACTTTAAATAGTTGACCAACTCACAATTGATCAGCTGTACAAGCATTGATGGCCAGATTTGTTTACAACAGTGCAGTAGCATGCATGCACAATGCAGCTGAACTTAGTGGCACAATTTTGATATTACTGGGAGTTCAAGCATACACGTAGCTTTAGCCTTTAGATTAGGATTAATGTCTGTATGTATACTTAAAAAGTACTCATATGTTAAGCTGACCATGTTACTTCAAGATGGTTCACTGAACATCTTAATATTTCCTCTTGTGCTTAAACATATCATATAGTGCTTAAAAAGTCTAGTAGTCGTATTGGCATAATCTTTCAGATACATTTTCTTAGTGTACTTGCACACATAAGTTTCAACTGCATTGATTATTGGTGCAAATTTTGGTTACCATGTAAAGGAAACATGGACTTGAAATATTGTGCAGGAAACATGAGAGGGTCTCTTCAAAGTGCCTAGAAGAAGCACGGAAATGCTTTGGTACTGATGAGGATCTTCTTTTGGTAATCAATTTTATGATCTGTCAACTCATGCTTTTATTGACATATTGTGTAAACCCTTGCATATCTACCTATCAAGTATAACGATATAAAACCAGTTCCAGTTGTACTTTCAACGTGTCCATACTTCTTCCCATGGTTGATCTCAAATTCTCAATGGTGGATCCCATCAACCCTTTGGTTGCCAGTCTTAAAAAAGAAAGGTTCTGAACAATAATCAGCCCACTTGGCCTTCTCCCAATAAATCCGATTACCCCCAAAGAGTCCCTCCTCCTCCTAAGCTTCCCCCCCCCCAAAAAAAAAAAAAAAAAGAAATAAAAGAAGAAAAATAAGAGATTTTGAGTTCAGCTTATGCTTCAAGTGAAAGCTGTGAAACCAGGATTGGGTGTTTGGGATGCAAGGGAAGCATTTATCTTTTGTGGTAGCTAACTGCACATATGACCTATATTTGGCTAGTGTGATGAAGCTAAAAAGTGTAAATAAGAGGAAACAAAATAATAGATAAATCTATGCATGATATAAATTTCAACTGACAGCTGTACCGATTTTCAAATTTTTGGTTTGGTTATCGTGCCAGATATCTTTGGAGAAGAGTGTGAGAAGCAAAACAGCCCTTCAGTGCAACTTCATCCAGATGTGAATATTCATTTGTGATTTATTTTTCTTGGATATTCTTGGCTTCTTAAATCATTCTCTTGCATATATAACAAGTTGTTTGTTGTATAGTATTTACTTTAAGAAATGAGAGTTTTGAGTTGTCATTGTTTGTTATCCCAGTATTAAACACCAGTTGGTAACTACTCGGGATTACGTAGATTGTAGCTCTATAATGTATTTTATACAAATCGAACATGAGTTGTACAAAACCATGTAGTATTTACTTAATTTGAATTGAAATTTGTGTATTGTTTCCCATAGTGTTGGCGAGTGTGCTGTCTTCCCATAAATTAGGAAAGCTCGTTTCAGTACCAAACATTAATTAATTGAGATGGCGACTTCTACTTTCCTAATCGGCTGTGATTTCAGCCTGAAAGTTATTTTTTCTCTGTAGAAGTTTTCAGGTATTCTTTTATGTGGGATATTGTGATTAAGCATCAATCTTCTGATGCTTAATATTTCCTTTTGTTATTCATCTAATGTTTCGCTATGTTTGGCGCTCGAAGTTAGAAACAGCATCTATGAGGTAAGGCTAATATGTGTGATCCAGAAGGCGATATTTCCCAAAATTGGAAACGAGAAGGGATTGCAGGCAGCTTTCGCGACTTAAATACACGCAATGTTTATTCAGCAAAAAATAAATAAAGGCGTGCATATTTTTGTCATGTAGCCATTACTCTCAAGAGAAGCGTTATCCTAGTTCATGAGTTCCTCGATGGAGTAATAAAGGCAAACCTCGTTACAGACTGAAGCTTTGTAGCTTCGTGTTTGCCTTAAAAGCATGCCTGTTTTACGCATCTGCGAGTTGGCAACCAAGTAGTTGTGCGTGTATATGATGGACCTCTGTGGGTGATACTGTGACGTTTTGAGTTCTTTGCAAGTAGTAAAATTACAACTCTCGTCACTTCGGTGTCGCGCGCGTGTGTGAGAGAGAGAGAGAGAGAGGGAGAAACCCCACAAGCATGGTGCCGCCCTTCTTTTGGGGCTTTCTCTCCACATTTTTGGGACACCCTTTGTTATATTTTGACATGTCATTCAATTTGCTTGTACTTGGTCTTAAATAATGTGTAAATGCGTTAGTCAAATATAGGAAGCCTACTTTTTTTAAGCAAGTATTATTCAGAGTGGCATGGCAGCCTTATCCATATTGATGGATATTCCCGGTAATCGATTGGATGGAGGGAAGATATTCTATTACTATTGATTATTATTATTATTAATTGGGTGGCCATGGTATAGCCAAGGCAGCAAGAGATGGAAGATAAAGTTCGATCGAAGTGACGGTGCAAGCGGTAGTGGAAGACATTTCCAGCAATCTCTTAAAACAATTCTGCCGACATAAATTAGAATACCTCTTTCCCTACAACAATCGAACATGGAGCTCCTTACACAGACCCCATGATTCTGTGTTCTTAGTGATTACATTATCTGCCTTAGTTTGGGTTTAATTTCCGCGACAAAGCTAATCCTGTTCTCTCTCTCTCTCTCTCTCTCTCTCTCTCTCTCTCTGTTTTAACTGCAAATAAGATCATATGCCCCCCTTACGCATGAACTGTTTCACCATAACTTTAACTAATTGCATGTCTATTTGTTGCTAACTTATATTTACTCACGAGGATTAAGAGTATATATACCTGATCAAGCCCATTTTCTTATGAGAAACAATATACACATAACATATTGTACAATATATTATACAACAATATTATAAAATGAGAGTATTTTTTATAAAATTATGTTATTTTTATAAGATGTTTCATAAAAATATCCCCCATTTAAAATATAATTGTATAAAGTGTTGTAAAAAATATCATGTGTAAATCATTTTCATTTTCTTATATTTTATCATATTGCCACAGGGGATGTGCTTACAAAGGAGAACCCAAAAAAAAAAAAAAAAAAAAAAGAGGAGAGAAAAAAAAAATGCATGTACAGCCATTCCTATCCATATACGACACTCGTGCGAAATATACATTACAACCGACGGCTAGGAAGTGCAAATTAAAGGCCATGTTAATTGTTGTTACAAAAGGGTTGAGATCGTCGTACCTCTGTCATTATATCCATCTCACTGTCATGTCGCGATCTTTGTACACGATTCGTCCAAGAGCCAAGAAAATGGATGATCTACCATATTCAATGTAAGCAATTTTAAGAAGCCAAGTTTTATAAAATCCCAATCTCTCTTTCTTCTTATTTCTTTGACGAATATCCCAATCCCTCGTTTATTTGTTCTTTATGTCCAAGTTCAAGATTGTATTGAAGTTCCTCATCGATAGATCCAAAGTCGGCTTTATCTGCAGCTCCATTTGTCTGCACAACAGGAGACAAATTCTGGATCTGCAACTCCCAAATTCAACGGATTGTACCGGTTCATAAAAAAATATTCAAGAAAAATCACATTTCATCCAAGATGCCTTCTGATCTACGTTTTATGCCACACAATGTTGGAGCCCACTATCTTGTGGAATGAAAACATCCGATTTTAAAGGGAGGATATTGCTGGATGCATGCAACTTTTTCTAGTTGGCTTCTTTTTTTTCTTTTTAATGGGCTAGATCGAGATGCATGCAACTTGGTTGAACATAAAATAATCGATACATTTAGCGCTTTGATCATCATACATAAATCTCGCAAAATTTTGATGGGGCCCTAATCAATAAATTAGGTAGATGTGAGGGCTAAAGTCAATGCAGTGAAGGTATGAGGCAGTACTGGCAGTAATTAGAATTTTGGGGGGCCAGTCTCCTTTTTCTTTTTAGGTAACCAACTCCCCAACTTCATAAACAGACATGGGATTCAATAATGCTAAGTTCTAATTTATGCAGAAGTCTCCTCCTACTTGTTCTAGTCTGGAGTCTGATATGACTGGGACAGCTCATTGATCCCATACGGTGTTCGTATAAATTTTGTGTACAAGTGTTGATTCTTGAATGCCAATGCTTGCACGTACGTAGAAGGCTCTATATATCACCAAACACGAGACAAGAAATGCGAATGAATGTATGTTGTGTGAGATATCTGCCGGAGACTCGATGGAAACCAACCCTTGTCGTCGGTCGGTTGGTCGGTCGGCTCATTAACACTCAACTTAATGCCCATATTAAGTCAAATTTCAGATAATGTTGATACACCTTTCTATTCAATGCTGCTGCTACTTTTCTTTTTCTCTGTGTTTTTTTTTTTTTTTTTTTTCTAAGAATAAGGAGTGTCTTGACTCTCAACAGCTATTTAAATAATTACAATTTCTATATCATTATTAACGCACTATTTGGCTGTACAGAGTTTTTCGTAGCCGACAAATGGTTCAATGATTTTTGTTTTTAGTATTTTGTTTGGTTGAGGCCCGAGGGGGTCTTAGTTAGAGCATGTGATCACTCAGGCCTTGGAAATTTTCCAGTACACCAAAACGCAGAGAAGAGAAGCAGCCCACACGTGTTCCAGTTCCATGTCGTCCTTGTGACCCATTCTACTGTCAATGTAGTCTACATTATGAATAATATTATATATATATATATAATCGTAAAGTATGTATATATTATATAATTATTTAAAAATAATAATAAATTATTAGTTTTTCTAAATAATTAGACAATATATACATACTCTAGCTATCATTACTCCTGCAATTATTCTTTCCACCAGATTCAAACAAATCTTTTGACTGTTTAACTATTCAATTTGAGTACACCATGCATGTGAAGGTGGGACCCACACCACCCATGTTCAAAAAATAAATTGAAATTACGAATATCGGAGACAATATTATGAGGTACCACTCCACTCCTCATCTCGTGTACCATATATAGTACTTTGGCGGTGTACGCAAATCGAAGGATTGTGATCCTTTCCTTTTGTGGGTCCGACATAATTAAAATACAAACCTAGTAACTTTAAAACGCTACATCTTATAAAAGCTATTGGTTGGGTGTTGGTGGCATGGCAGAATGGAGTAGGGCCATATCCCGTAAAACTTTGCCAGCTCAGAAGTGCAGAGGACACGTGGGAGCGTGGAAATAGTTGGAGTTGGTTTATATAGAGAGAGAATCTTAAGATTTAAGGGATGTCGAGATAGTGTAACAGGTGGCCCAATAATGTAGGACACAGCATTCATTTCACCCTCTTCCCCTTGGTCCCCACCAAAGAAACAATTAACAAAAGATATTTAGGTGCTGTTTTTGTAATAGGTTGATATGAAAATTAAAAATTAAATAAAATATTAATTTTTAATATTATTATTATTTTAAAATTTTAAAAAAATTAAATTATTTATTTTATTTTATATAAAAATTTATAAAATTATAATGATTAGATTAAATAAATTAAAATGAATTGAAATCATTCTTATATTTAAATCGAGCGCGGTTCGATTTGTATTCGCAAGTCATCTAAATTTATTTTAACTTATCTCACTATTGTTCATTATTATTCATCAACTTTAACTCATAAATCTCACTACTATTCATAACTCATCTCACTACTCATCTCAACTCATCTCAAATTCCAAACTATACCTAAATTATTCACCACTTCACACGCTTGACTGCTGCAGCCATCCAAAACTACCAAAATATTTACTGGTACAACCATGATAGGTGCTTCTTATTTGACAAATATGTGCCTCATCTTAGCAACATACAGACGCTCCTTTTTTTCTTTAGGCCATTAAAAAAAGCGCTGATTCCTGTGACCATCAGTATGCAAGTATACATCCTATATATGTATCTTCTGCTAAAATCTTCACAGCACAAAAAAAAAAAAAAAAAAAAAAAAGCCCCAGCTTGGTAATGCGAAACGTTACATACTTCCAAACACCAAAGAAAAAAGAAAATAATTCCCATGTGTTGTTGTTGATATAAGTTCCTACGATGCAGAAAACAACAAAAAAACAAGGACTTTAGCATGAAGCTTCGGCTGCCCCCAGATGAGTGGGAAATAGCTGCAAAACAAAACAAAACAAAAAACAAAAATCTGACCGTTGAGTTCAAATTTCGAACGACGAGAAGCACGAGATTTACAACTAATGACAAAGAAAAGATGGCGATGATAACATGTCGTAGTCCTAGATATCATTTGAAAGCGACGGTTGAATTCATTTGGGTGACTGACTCGCTCTTTGCTTTCGGCGGGAAATTCAAACAATGTTTTCGCGGGAAAACGAAGCAAACACCTCCACTCTTTCTCTTCGATATTAAAATAATATAAGACAAGAATATTTCCATAAATGAATAAAAATAGCATAGCATTTTGGCTACTATGCTTCCATGTTGACCGCTTGACGTGCTGTTCAGTGTAAATTTTTTTTTTTTTAATATATTTAAATATTTTTAAAAAATAACAAAAAATATCAATACATTTAAAATCACTCTCTTAATCATTGAAGGTACGTTTGGTTACTAAACACCTTTCAACTCATCATTATAATTTTTTCAAATTCTAACACAAAATATAATAAACATGCAGTCAAATAGAGTGGACAAAATGTGGAGGCAAAATAACTTTTTCCTTTGAATAAGGCTACTCTGCCGCCTCACTCTTACTGCGTCTAATAATTTTTTTTTTCATATTTTTTAATATATTTAAATATTTTTAAAAAATAAAAAAAATAAATCAATACACTTAAAATTATTTTCTTAATTATTAAATAAAATAAAATAAAAAATTTTTAAACGGTAATCAAGTGGAGCGGTCAAAAGTGGAGGGCAGAGTATTCTTTTCCTTTTCCTAAAACTAATGTGTTGTTGAAAAAGAAGTATTATTTTGGGTAACTTCAGCCTGCCTGTCAGTATTTGCTCCTCACCTTTTCCCCTCTCTCGTGTAAAAGTTCAGAGTAATGCAAGGGCACAACACGTATTTTACATATTTTAAAATAATCATTTATTATTTATTATTTTATTTTATTTTATTTTTATTAAAATAATTGATTTGTTATATTTATCATGTATATATTACATATTTCTTATAGAAAAATAAAAAATAAAAATAAAAATATGTGTGATATTTGAAAATGATAAGTATAATTATTTTATTTTAAAATAATTGTGCGGAGTTTATAATTTTATACACTTCACGACTATAAATATTAATTATAATAATATATACTATTTACGTAATCATAAATACCCAACTAGTAAACTACTACACAATTTTCACACAATTTTTTTTAAAAAAATATCATTATTATTTTAATTTCAGTTCGTTGTGTGAAGTAATTTTTTTAAAATAATATATAATTAAATAGTTGTATAAAAATGATGTAATAGTTGCCTCTATAAATATTTTAAAAAAAGACAAAAGAACCACACCGTTCCCTTTACTTTGATGAAGTTTGAACAACGCCTGTCCTTTTCCGCAGGCAAGTTCCCAACGAAAGAACAAGACAACAAGTCCTTTCTATTCTGGCGGGAAACTCATTAAATTCCAATTGATAAGAGGTTTGGAGTCCGTTTTTTTTTTTTTTTTTCGCGGGTGGGGTCGTTAGGTGGGTTTCAAATTCAATTTCAAACCAACGTAAAGTAAGTATATTTAAGTGTGGTCCGTTAACGACGGGGTGGGGAAACAACCGTTAAAAGAGACGGAAAGAAAGTGGATTGGGTCAACGGTTAGAGACTGATGACGGTTTCTTCAAAACAAAAAAAAAAAAAGAGACAGATGACAGATGACAGTTAAGCGCATGAATCTGCTAGGCTGCCACGTCAGGAAGATTCAGATTCGCAATAGAAAGAGTGAGGAATTATCTTCTGATAACTGGAGAGTTCACGGGTTTTCTGTGACGTCTTCGACTCGATACTCACTTCGGTGTCGTTTAGATTTAAAGGTGGATTGAGATAAATTATAAATAGTAATAAAATAAATTATGAATAATAATAAAATTTATAAATTAAAATTAATAAATAATAATGATATAAATTCAAATAAATTACGAATATAAATCGGACTTAACTCTACCCAGCCACTCATTCTTTATTTAGCAAAGCCAGCCGCTTTTCATAATCAACTCTCCCAAAGTCCCATCAGCACGATTTTTTTTTTTTTGAGCAAATTACTACCGGTTATATTAAAGAAAAAATTTACATAATTTTTTACTATTTATATAATCTTTACACACTATATTTTTTTATTTTTTTTTATCAAATATTTAATATATGAATAATGAATAAAAAAATTAAATTAGTTTAAAAATAATAAATTCAAAAAAACCAGAATACATCAGCTAGAGTTTAGATATCAGTATCATAATTATACAAATAAAATGGGAAAATCTTTCCCGCTATAAAAAGACAATAAGGAGGAGAGAATTTAGAATAGGAGAATATTGTCATAGGTTTACGTTATCGTTATCCATTGTGCCAAATCATGCGTGCATCAGTTTTTTGACTGATGAATTTTTCTAACTTTCTAAACTTAAAAAGAGAGGAGATGGTGCTTTATATCCTTAATCATACACCTACATTGTTTTTTTTTTTTTTTCGTAATAAATATACATTGTTGATGCCATAGATTTTATCTGGTAGTAAAATAAACTTATTAATTTAAATTTTATAAATGAAATAATGTCACATCAATAATATAGATTATTTTATATACCAATTTTTAAATAAAATAATTATTTTTACTAGTAGTTGCTTATTATAATGTTAGATCTATTGTTCCATTCCAATATTAGAGCTTCGTGATTATGCTACCAAGTATTTTTTCTTTTTTTTTTTCTTGAGTATGCCAATCTATTTGATCATTTACACTCTCGAAAATATTTTTGACGTGTAAATTATATATAAAAAGTACCCATTGGTCGCTAAGAATTTTTCTTCTTTTCTCAACTTGAGTGTTAGATCTCGGTTCTTTTTTTTTTTTTTTTTTTTTTTTTTTTTTTTTTTTTTTTTTTTTTTTTTTTTTGTGGCTTCGTGCCCTTGGAAGCATGGACGTGCATGAATGTTGAATATATAATTGAGCTTGGAAACGGGGACGATCTTCAATATGCAGACTGGCATGATGGCATCCAAGCCAATGACTATTGGTTTATAAGAGTTTCTCAAGTCGTCCTTAAAAGCTCATGAAAAAACCCAAGAAGCAAAGGATGTAATTTATTTACACTTTAAAACTAATATAAGTTGACCGACAAGAGAAAGAGCATCCGACTATTCTCTCGTACTTTCTTCGGTGCTCGGAGTTTGAAAACCCTATTTCCAAAAACAAAATACTATTATTGGACTGATCATGATAAAATGTTGAGGTTTGACAACCAAGTGAATTGAACAGTGAGATGAAAATTTTTTATTTTATATAAAAGTTTAAAATATTATTTTTTAATATTATTATTATTTTAAGATTTAAAAAAATTAAATTATAATTTAAAAAATTAAATTATTTATTATATCTTATATATAAATTTAAAAATATTATAACAATAAGATGAGATGAAAATATAATTTTGTATCTCGTCCTATTTACCAAACCTGCCCCTGTACTGAATCATGAATTTCTATGTATCCTTTTTAAGAGATTCTATCGTATAGAAATATTTAATATTAATTACCAATTTAAAGAAAACAACCTAGACAGTAATCGATTGTGGACGACGGTGACACCATAAAACCAGCAACAAAGAGACTAGGGGAGAGAGAAATGACTCGAAAAACTGGGAAGAGGTGAGAACTTTTATTCAGAACCTTATATCAAATGATTTCGTTTTATTAAAGAAAATAATTATTTTAATATATATTATTAAGTGGATGGACGGAACCCAAATCCGAACGGCCTTGTCCCCGTATTTGTGTTATGGTGCAAGCAGGGGGCTTGCACCTGATACGCAACGGTTGGCCGGGTTGATGTTGCTCGACTGTCCAATCAGGGTCGAACAGTCGAGGGCGGGCAGACGGGGTGCGAGGCTCGCCGCCCACGCCTAAGCAATCCTCCTCCAATGGGTTTACCAACTTACAGTGTGAATCTTGGAATGTCCGTGAATGAAGAGTTTTTGGTGGACATTTTGACCGTGCAAATTAGTAACTATATAGTAAGCCAGAAGGGCAATTATTAATTAATGGAGACGTAATGACCCAAATAGGCAACGATTATGTCTGTTACTCTTTCTTTTTTTTTTTCTTTTTTTTTTAATCAGTCTGTTACTCTTTCTAATTGCACGGAAGGGCGAGTGAAAATGTTGTGCTGTCTACAAGGCAACAATCCTAATATGCTATGATCACATCTCAATATATTATTATAATTTTTTTAAATTTTAATATAAAATATAATAAATAATTCAATTTTTTTAAATTTTAAAATAATAATAATAATATTAAAAAATATTCTAATAATATTTTATCATATCAACTCAACTCACTTCAACATCTAAACACAACTTTAATCTATTGACGCTAACGGATGAAGTACTTAACTAGTTTAGGAATACTGTTTATAGATGTGATTAATTGAAGAAACTATTTGAGACATAATGATAGAGCTTCATGATCAATTTTTATCCCGTTCAACATATATGAATCGCATTATCATATGGGTATCTTGATTTTAACTTTATGCAAGACGTTGGATTTGGCCTTAATATATATATTGTTGTACACTAACTCGATTGATATATATTGTAGTTATCCATGTTAGATTTGTGAGAGTAATATTTAAATCCGTGCATGTGAAGGTTTAAGTACCTCTGTAAGATCGGTCGAAGCATATCATAAATTCTACTATATATAGTCATTTTTACGTATTTCTTACACATTCTACTTATGTGATTGACCAGAATAATTATTTTATTTTTTAAAAATAATACAACCAACCACATTAATAAGATACGTAAAAGTAACTGCATGTATAATTTTTAAAATTTTATATATATGTGAGACTCATTATTTTTATGTATTTGACAGATATAACTAAGGTATTCCATTCTCATAATGCTTCCGATACTAATAATATTAAGGGAAACAAAGTGCTCCCACCAATCACTTGGCATTCAATAATTTAATATTGCAATATTGCAATATAGAATCCGCTCTCCAATAATTTAATATCATTTTCTTCAAATTTTTGGTCAAATGATCCTCATTATACCCTTTTATAGGTATAAGAAGATAAATAATTTGAAAGAGTGATATAAATTTAGAAATTTCAAAAATTGATATATATGTATATATAAATAGGATAAAATTCCAGAAAGTAAAATTTAAATGGTCATTTATCAAATTTACGTATACATTTATTGACTGTAGCGCTGCATTTGCGGTATTCCTAATTAATTATTTATGACCGGATATGATGTGTCTGTTACTGCTGACTGATTCCGTATTGCTTGGTTAATTTGCAACATCACGCCCTAAGAAGAGGAAAAAATGCACGTTCGTCCATTAAAAAGATTGGATGCTCTAGTTTTATTCGTGCATGCACATCCATCTATAATTAACTACGATTATATCCGAAAGGTATGCCATTTTCTTGAAGTCTGGCCACTCTAGTATTGTTTGGATAGAAGATATGTTTTATCTCATCTTATTATTATAATTTTTTTAAATTTATATATAAAATATAATAAATAATTAAATTTTTTAAAAATTAAAAATAATATTTTATTTTATTTTCAATTTTTTTTGAAATCTACTGTCAAAACCGACTTTAAACCAAAACCAACTGCTTTCAAAATGTTGGAAGGGAGTGGCGCAGTATTTGAAGTCTGACCATTTTTGAATTTATGAAATTGGCCAATCACCGTGGTTAAACAAACCATCAAGGTAGTGTCTTTAAAATGAACGTTACATCCAGTTTAAGATTAAATTGCAAAAAGTAATCAAAGGATGTCTAAGGAATGCTAGATTGTCCCACACTATGTCCTTTGCATATATGATGATCATTTACAAGCAAACGAGCGAATCATTTTAAATGGTGGTTTGTGGGGGCCGGGATGGATACTATCATGGCAAATAATAATCGAAGGGAATATTTAAAATGGTTAAACATTATGAAATTGTAAAAATTGAACCTATGCAATCGATTACAATGATGATGCCCATTTTTCTGCAGGAACATGATATTTAATCCCTATTTGTTTTTATAAATAAAATGAAATGGGATAAATTGAGATTAAAATTAAAAAGTAGAATAAAATATTATTAAAATATATTTTTTAATATTATTTTTATTTTAAAATTTAAAAAAATTAAATTATTTATTTTATTTTGAGTAAAAATTTAAAAAAATTATAATTATAAGATGAGAAATTTTTCAAAATTTTTTAAATTTTAATCTTAAAAGTAAACTAGGTTTACAGTACGTTTGCAATTTAAACTCTTCTAAATTCATTATTATAATTTTTTTAAATTCTAATACAAAATATAATAAATAATTTAAATTTTTTTAAATTTTAAAATAATAATAATATTAAAAAATAATATTTTAATAATATTTTATTATCTCAATTCAATTCAATTCAATTTAAAACAGATTCAATTTAAAACAGGTCAACGTTTAAACCCAGCCTAATGTCCACAATTCTGTCAACGTTATGTCTGAACAAGTACATCCTGAAAAGAATTTCCCAAACGGGATCGAAAACCAAGGGTTTGAAGCAATGAAATTCCTTTACAGCTGGAAATCTGATCATGTATTATCTGGAAACCCAATCTCTGACTGCAGAGGGAAAAAGAATCTTATTATACAGTAAAAACACGCTTAAGCCTATATCCTAATCATTTTGTATTAATGTACAGTAATCCATTACTAACAAAGTTGTGTATTTGTCAGAATTTAGACAAATGTATCCAACCACTGGGCCAGCACCGCTCAAATTCATCGTTAGGTTAAATTCATCGTTTTATTTATTTTTTATTCATATTTTTTTACCATTTTAAAATAAAAATATGAAAAAATATCAATATATTAATAGTTACTTTATTAATTATTAAATAAAAAAATAATTAAAATAACGAAGATATTAAAATGAAATGTGCATTTTTCTTTTTAAAGTTTGTCTAAAGAGACCCTGAAACCTTAATAAAAGCAGCTTGTCTTCAACATTCTCAACCCCGCACCCTCTCTCTCACACGCACACAAATACTCCACACACTTCTCTCTCTCTCTCTCTCTCTCTCTCTCTCTCTCATATCTTTCCTTCTTTTGTTGGGTCCCTCCGCCTGCAAACACAGCAAACTCTGCCGGCTTTTATTAAATTCTTCCCGAACCAGCGACCTACTCATCGCTTTCTTTTTCATCACCATCACAACCTCCCATCTGGCTCTCTCTCGCTCTTCTTCAGCTGCTCTTTTATACTTCTTTGGGGCTTTGCATGTCCGAGTCTGTCGGTAACCCCGAGACCTGGCTTCCCTTGCCGCTGAAGTTTCTCACTAACGAAGACATACTCATGGACAAGGAGAACTTCAACAAAAGCGCACCGAGTTTCAGGTTTCCCTCCGATTTTCCGTACGATTTCGAATCGTTTGGTTCTAACTCGTCTCTCAGCTCGCCAGTCGAGTCCGTGGCGAGTTCGACAGAGACTGAAAGCAGCGACGAGGAGGACTTTTTTGCCGGGTTGACTCGCCGCCTGGCTCAGTCCTCGTTACACGAAGCTCAGAAGCTCACCGTTCCAAGTCTATCTCGGAACAAACGGGAGGTATAGCCCTTGTTCTAGAGAATCTTTTACTCTCTTCTTGTTCTTATCTTCTGGGTTTTTGGAAGCGAGTTTTCATGCTGCTTCTTTTATTGCCTCAGTGTGTAATTGCCGGGTCGCCTCAATCGACTCTGACTGGAATCGGGAGCTGGTCCGGTCGCAGTGCTGTTTCGAGCAATGGAAGCCCTAACGGTACCTCTCGGTTCCCATCACCGCCAACGACACCGTTTGGTGCTAGCAACGACACCTGGGATCTCATATATGCAGCTGCTGGGCAGGTTGCGAGGTTGAAAATGAGCGGTGAGTCTCCCAAGTACAACTACGAGAACAGAGGACTTCTGGCACCTCCTAAGCTTACAACTCCGACCTCCACGGCGAAGGGCTGCAACATTGGGTTGTACTCCAACCACGGTCTCGCTCACAATCTTCCACAGACGACTCTGGTGAGTTATGAGAGTTGTATAAAAACTCAGGATTCTTACAAGATGAGTTATGCGATGTTTCGAATTGAAATCTCAAATTTTATTTTGCCTGGGCCTTGATTTTTGTGGGTCTCGTTTAAGCAGTCTCAGCACGTCAGGCAGGACCAGGTGCTCAAGCCCCAGCGCGCAGCTTCCATCTGGGGAAGACAGCACCAAGAGAAGGCGGGCTGGTCAACTCAGCAGAACCAACAAGAGCTACAGAGTCGGAACTGTGCGAGAAATACTGGGTTCCAGAGTGGAAGATGTGGGCGCCCTGTGAGTACTATTCCCCTATCTGCATGGCCTTCGCCACATTCTCAACCTCAAAATCAACCGCCACGCCACACTGGTCCCGGTATTCGACCTGTTATCCTCAGTGGATCTAGTGGGAAGAGGGAGTGCGCTGGAACTGGGGTTTTCTTACCCCGTAGATATGGCAGTTCTCCGGACGTTCGCAAGAAAACATGTATGTGCTTGAGTAGATTTCGGTGTTTGGTTATGGACCAGTTCTTCCGTCTTTCCATGGAATTTATCAATTTTGGTCTTTTCTTTTCACTTTCACAGGTTGTCCAGCAATTATTGTCCCGGCCAAGGTTGTTCAGTCCCTTAACTTAAACTTTGATGACATTAGTAGTCACTCTCAGCCACGCTACCATTTCACCCTTGAACACGGTAGAGCCAATTTTCTTTGCCACTCTAAAGGAGAGCCGAAGAATTTACAGATCTGTTACTCCCTGGCTGTCCTAATCTCTAAGTAATTTTCTATTGCAGATTTCGTGATGACCGGGGGAAATGCCCTCATGACGCAGCAAAGGCGGAGTATACGGCCGGAGGGGTCGGTTAGTCATGAAATACGCCTGCCTCAAGATTGGACGTACTGAGAGTCCTATGTTTGCCCCCGATGGATATGTTTGTTGGACACGAGCAGTAATAAGAGTGTAGAAGTTTGTAATAGGATATGGGTATTTTGGTTTTGTAAACAAGGAAATTCAAGAATCCGAGTGCAGTTGTTTGATTGCAATAAAAGATGCAGCTTTTTGAGGACGTCGACGCAGCTATCGTGTACAAGTTTTAAGGTGAATTAATTGGAGGGGAGGCAGATAGAGGTGCCATCTTCTTGTAATAAATGGGTAGAAAATGTGTTATTTGGGTTTGGGTTAGATGAGGTTGTTCTTGAGGTGTAACTGCAAGCCTCTTTTGTAATATCCCCAGCTGGAAAGATTTTAGTAATAAGAAAAGCTCGAAGTTATGACACACTCTCTTATCTGCTTATGTAAAGTTATGACCTCCCCGGTCTGGCGATTTGAAGTATTTTCTTTGGGTAGCAGAACATGGGTGATGGGAGCACTTTGATTGTGGAATTATTTAATCAGAGCTGCTTGGCTATCTTTGAAAATCAATGTCCAAACTTATAAGTTACAAGCATTATTCCTGCTCTTTGCTCACAAACCAACAGTGCTATATTTTATGGTATGGGAGAGTGAACGCAGATTTATTAAAGCTAGGAGGAAAAGGACCATTATCGTAGCATATATAAGTAACTCCTTCGGCGTAAAGTGGGTATGTGGATGAAATTTGAGGTACGTTTTGCGTGATTTTGGTGGGCCCTTTGATCGTAAGGATAATTCGGCGCTGTACCCCTTACGTTTCCCGCTTCTCTCTATTTTGTTAAAAAAAAAAAAAAAAGGAAAACAGAGAAGGAAAGTAACCGGAGACAGCTTTGGTAGTAGTGTTTGGTGTGCTGTAGACGCAGTGCAATGTTGACTCAATCGACTCTGATATTTTTATCTCATATTGATCTTAAATGATCTCTTTTATGTGTGAGGATGAGCGTTGCATATGAGATTTTTTTACAGTTCCCTTTCGAACCGGTGTTACCTAAAAATCTCACTTATCGGAAACTAATTAGAAACTGCCACGTGAGTATTTTTTTGTAAATCAGGTAGGACGTATAGTAGGGGATCACAAAAATCCCTTCCCCTTCGTCTCTCTAGTCTCTCTAGACCAGACCGAAAACCTCTCACCTTCATCTCTCTCTATCTTGTGTACTCGATCTCTCTCTCTCATTCGAAGAGGAACTGAAACCCTAAGAGTCTAAACCGATCTTTATAATCTCTCTCCTTCGATCTCTCTCACGAAAACCCTAAGATGAAAAGGTTCAAAATCTAAATCGAACAATGAATCTATTCAAATGCTTCATAATGATGTTATGACTCTTTCCTTCTTCATTTATTTGCAAATGAACAGAGGTAAAACTAAATAATTTTTTCTTCATAGCCACTATCGATGGACCTAGAGGAGGTTGTAGAGCTCTTTGATTTTTATTGATTCGGCCTCAAAATCTTCAAGAAACAACTTCCAAATGTACAGAAAATTTTTGGACTTCAAAGCAAACATTGATAATCAAATTCAAGAAAACCCGCAAAAACTAAAGATTTCTTGCATCTACAAGTGGGAGATGAAAAACAAATGAAATGAAATGAAAGGGGGAAATATCTGGTTTGCCTCTGTTTATTTGTAGAAAAATCTAGTTTTGCCTCTGTTCATTGCTGATGCGTGAGGGACCCTTAAGTTCAGTCTTAGCCCTGTTTGGTTGCTTAGAAAACTTGGGAAATGAAAACAAAATCGTGATTTTTCTCCCGACTGCTTTTCAAGATATGGAAATGAAAAAAAAAACAAATATAAGTGTATAGGAATATTTTGGTGAGAGAGAGGGAGTCTTGAAGATTCAGAGAGGGAGGGAGAGCAGAGAGAGGGGGATCGAGAGTGAGAGAGCAAAGAGGGGGACAGAGAGTCTTTTGGCTTCAGAGGGAGGGAGGGGTTTCAGTCTAATGCGCTTCATCAGTTCTTTCATGCACTGCCCATGTGGCAAGTTTTGAGTAGCCTCCGATAAATGAGGGTTGTCGGTGTCACCTGCAGGAAGGTTTTCTCATTTTTTTATTTGTTTGTTTTCTTGCATTTTCCCTTGTAATTGAAGATATTATGGTTATCGATTATCTCAGATCTCATTTTATATATGGTTTCGATTTATGGATTGCATGAATCAACAACATTTGTCCTTGCATACACACACGTACACAATAGGCACAATTTCCATTCCGCATATATTTTGGGTGTATACAGCAAGCAAGGAGATCTCTTGTGATGTGACAATGTTAGGCCTCGATGCAGTTAAGATATTTTATTAAAATTGAATAAAATAAATATTGTTATATTTTTATTTTTTTTTTTTAATTTGAAAAATTAAATTATTATTATATTTTATATGAGAATTTAAGAAAATATGATATGATATGAAATGAAATGAGATAACTTGATTTTGTATAACCAAACTAGTCAGTATTAACTATTGTTCTGACTCAATAAAAAAAATAGATAAATAAATAAATTACATAATGGTTAATATAAATTATAGTTGCATAATTACTTTTTAGAACAGTGAGTGCTTAACAGTTGGTTTTCTTTTTATTATAGTTAACTGGGGTACGATTTCAGCTTAAGGTTTTTGTTTATACTAATAAATAAAATGGCTTCCCATCGTACGTTGAAACAGGGTGGAAAAAGTCTGCCTACGCGGCCATAAGATTATCTCAGACCCAGAATGGTATGGACAATGACAACATTCCAGTTACTGAGTGGAAAGAGTTATGTCATAGACTCAAATTCCTTTGCTGGAAAACTCTCCATAATGTCATATTCCAACTTGTACTCTCATTAAGAATTTTGTTCCTCTGTATAGTGAAGATATATAGTTTGCCCAGTCTACATCTCAGGTGAGGAAACTCAGCGCATCTATTCTTAAACTACAGCTTCACTCGGATTCTTTGGCGCCACTCACCCTAACTCCAGAGTATCTCCTCTTGTGCTAACAATGACACTGGTCTTTAGATTAAATGCATTCTTGATTCATCCAGATTGATCGGTATTCCTAAAGAGGAAGAGCATCATTTCCTGATTTTTACAAAATAAAATTGTTCATGAAGCTTTTTCCCTTGACTTAACTGTTTTTGTATCATTCACATTAAAATCTTTCGAAGAACACTGTGATGCTTGGGGTAATATACAAATTAATACAAGCCAACCTTGGAGAATCTTTCCTATGAACCACTGCTGCATTTTACAGCAGCAACTATATTGCAGGGTACCTTAAAAGTAGTCAAAGATCTTAATTACATTCTCGATTGGACAGTGCAACCTATTATTCAAGACATAAAATTTCTCTCCAAGGACTATAAAGTTGAGAACTTGGAAAAATAAATCGAGATATGAATAGATGCACGTATTTCATTGCGTAGTGGGTAGCCTCTAACAATATTTTTAAAAATATTCTACTGAATTAAATTTCACATTTTTTTATTAAGCTTTCACAGTAAAAAAAGACCCAGATTTTATTGTAACATGAGCTTGTAATTATAATGCATAATGCAGTGGATCCTCTAACTTATATAATATGTTGCTTATTCTAAAAAAAAAAAAGGTAAGTACAACCGAAATCATGAAACCTGTGGAGGTGGTTGTAGGGAATTATTCTAAATTTTAAAGTTAAGCATTGCCCTATGAGAGCGGGGGCATCTACTTAGTTAAGGTTCGGTTTGTATTCGCAAGTCATCTCATTATTATTCATCAACTTTAACTCATAAATTTTACTACTATTCACAATTCATCTCATTACTATTCACAACCCATCTCAACTCAACTTCGAATCCAAACGATACCTAAATGTGAGTGCATCTAAAAAATTTGGCCTTGTATTAGTGAAACTCTCTAATCGGAGTAACCAAAATTAGGGAGGTCTACACATGAGTTACAATAAATCCAAACCTTTCTCAATCTTTGACAAGACACTGTTTATAACCAAAATACATATTTTATTTCAAAATATTGCTATCACCAATTATTAATTAACATTTTCAATAATAATATTAATTAAATGATTTTGTGCATGGTTATTAATATTGCTAAGACTAATTATTAATTAATAAAAAAATTAAAATTATTATTATATTAATATTTTGACTAATATATGGATAACCGAATGTTGAGTTATATGTTGAATGGTTTTCGCTTTAGACAAAACATGTAATTTTAAATAAATTATAAGTTTAATTTTGACTAGACTATTATCAATACTCTCAACGGATGTGCGCTTATGGAATAATAAAACATGGCAAGGCTGCGTCTCGTAATGTTGGTTTTTCTTTTTTTGTTTAACCGAAGGAAGAGTTGCCAGCACGTGGAGGGGAAGGAAACATTGAGTTCAGAGCATTGACAATTTGACATTGGCTTTAAAATGCATCTTCAAATTTTAAGTAGCTATAATGCATCTTTAAAATTTAAATAAATGTAGATAAAATGATTTATATTGGTTTATTTAAAAAGTAAAAGCTCTACATTAATTTTAACAGTAATTAATATTTATTGTAAAAATGTGTACTATTCATATTTAAAAGTAATATTTTATTGTAAGAATTATCCCAATTGTTTTTTTATAATTTTCACTTCTCTTCTTTCACTTTCATTTTGTATTCAATTTTGAAATATGTAAAGGAACAAATATTATTATTAATTAACATGTAGTTAGTGTAGTTGCAAAATATGATAAAAAAAAATTAAAAAATTTTTTATTAAAAAAATTATGTTATAATATTATTTTGACTAATTTAATGTGGAGTTATGGTTACTTCATATCATTAAATATTATATTTTTTAATATATTTTATTCATTTTAAATAAAGTATAAAGTAGATATAGAAATGAATAAATAATAAAAAGTAGCGAGAAAAATAAATTAAATATTTATAAAATTTTAAATAGTATTCCATAGATAATAGAGAAAATATTGTAGCAAATTAGATATTAGTTATAAAATACATAATTCATTAGATGGGTTATATTAAACTATTTTCTTCAAATTTTATAAAAATATAAATTTTACATAATCCATTAAAAATGCTCTAAATAAATATGATATTCATGTAAAAATATATATATATTTTTTAATGTAAATCCCATTATTTTTTAAAAAGGAATGTGCGTGTACAACTCGACTATATCTATTATTATTACTTTTTTAATATTGATTCTTTTGATTTTGGGGGCCGAAACTTGCTCGATTTCAGGCCCATTTCGAGCCGTGATTCGCGTTCCCTTCCCTGTGGGTCCAGTGCGGTTCTTTTGGTGAATTTACGAACTACGGATCTTCCACAAAAATTTATAGATTTTTAATATTTTAATATTTTACAATATTTTAATATTTTACAATATTTTTTATTTCAGCCGAAACGAAGAAGATTTTATTCTGCTGGCAACACATCTAATTTTAGACCTTTTTTTTTTTTTGTATAATAATGTTCTTTATCTTAAATTTTATGGAAATAATAAAATAATAAAATATAAGACAAAAAATGATATTTTTACGAATACGAGTAATGATACATGTGCAATCATTTTTACAATCATTTATACAATTATGTTTTAAAATAAAGATAGTTATATAAAATTATGTTACTTTTATAAACTATTTTATAAAAATATATCTTATTTAAAATACAATTTTATAGAAAGTTGTAAAAATAATTATATGTCTATCATTTTCCATCACAATTCTTTTTCTTTTTCCCGAGCATATGTAGAATACTTGCATTTTCTATTTTTATCAGTTTTAGATCTTATTTGACAGCTGAGATGAGATGAGATTCTAAAAAATTTTTAATAATTTTCTTTTCAAATATCACTAAAATATAAAATAATTTTTAATTTAATTATTACTTAATTATTATCCAAATAGAAAACCATATACAACTTCTTCAAACTTCTAAACAAAGCATAAAAAAAATATAAATTTTAAAATAAAAATAATATTAAAAACTTATATTCAAACAATTTTTTTATTTTATAATTTTTTTATTCAATTTTTTTTCTCATTTTTAAAAATCTAATAAAACATTATAACTCAAACTATTTCACAACAGTTTACAAAATTCTCACAATTTTTCAGTACTAGTGTTTCATCAAACAGACTGAGCTGAGCCTTTTGTTTTGTTTTTTTTTTTTTTGGAGGCACTCGTAGGGAAATTAAAGTACCTCGTAAAGTTAATATGAACTCAGATGGTTGTATTAAAGTACCTCGACTTGCTTTGTATTAAATTATTTTCGATGCTATGGGGTAAACCAATAAAAAAAAAGGTCCACGCATTCACAGTGGTTGATGACGTCTATGATTCTTTTTGTTTTCTATGATCATGCCGTCGATGATGCTTCCAACTGTCACAGAGCGTGCTTATAGCAATCATGCTGGTGGTAGCTTTGTCTATTTGTGGATAATGCTGTTAATGATGGATTCAAAGGATCAATTGTTTCCAATTTGATCATAGCGGTGGATTGTTTGAAATTCATGACCACAAAACATAAAATTTAATTTACAGCTAAAAGTGAGTTTAGTGTTATTCTCAAGTTATAAGAAACAACCTTTGTTTTTAGATTTTAATTATATTTTTGGTGGACCTGATTTTATGCTTCGGCCCAATCCATTATGCCCGAAACCTTGCATGGTATGTGGGCCGAAAAGGTCATTTGTGGCTTGGGTAGACTCAGATCTTTTTAATCAACTACCTCTTGAATGGGCGAAATCCGAATCTCTATTGCAAGCTTTGGGAGCTTAGCGGCCTTAAGTTAAGCAGAGTTTTTGGAGATAACTTGGAGGCTAGCCGACAGCAAACAGCCCTTCTTGTGGATGGTTCAACCTGGATTAGTACGTGGCTCGGATTGGCTTGAACCATTAATGCCAAGTGGGTTCCTCGACACTTTGGATGGAAGAGGCCAGTCCCTGGGTGTCTTTTGGACTCGCCGTGTTTGGCATTCAACATTGGAGAGTATCTTCGAGGATGCATAGTTTCACTGACCAAAAGGTGAATGCCAAGTACGTTACAGATGTTTGGAATGTTGGGCTGCAGCTAGAGAGCGAGCTGAAAAGAGGGGTGTTGGAGAGGATTATCAGAGACCGATGGTGGAGAAATAAGGGCAGGAGATTAGAGAGAGAATTTCAGAGGTAAGGGAGAAGGCCAATCTTTGCTTAATTGTAAATGTCAACGATACAGCTGGCTGATAAAAGTCAACTAAATCAAAATCAAATCTCATTGTTTATATATATAGTTAGCCTTGTAATATGATCTGTACAGTAACTACAGTTGGTCAATTATTGTACAAAGTCTATATATAAATTATGAACACCACAGGCTACATTTGCGCCGTGGAACAATATCTTTTCTAAATCTTTTTATGGTATCAAGAGCCCTCTGGGATTCATCTCCAGGTTTTTATTTTTATTTTTTATGGCATCCGATAACAGCAACTCCTCTCTTCCTAATCTTCTCTCTTTCAAGATTATGATTCACATGTTGTCTATCAAATTGACATCCAACAACTATCTTCTTGGGTTAAGTCAAATTCTCTCTCTTCTCTCCAGCCAAAATTTATTTAGTTATGTTGATGGTTTTGTTGTTCCACCCTCTCTCACAATTATTGCCAACAACAACACAATCCCAAATCCTTAATTTACTACATGGAAACAAACTGATCATTTGGTGCTTAGTCTTCCTTGTTCTTCTCTTTCTAAAGAATCCATGAGTGAAGTCCTTGGTCAAACTACTTATTATGGTGCCTAAAAAGTTCTTGAAAATTCATTCTCTCACATATCCAAAGCACGGGAACAAAGATTAAAAGATGATCTACAACTCATAGAGAAAGGTTCCAGGACTGTCACAGAATATTCTCATGCCTTCAAGGTCCTATGCAATCAATCAACTTGCAGCCATGAGATCTGCAATTGATGACACTGACAAGGTGCATTCGTACTTATGTGTTCTTGGTTCTCAATTCTCCACTTTTTCAAATACAATGCTTTCTCAATCTCCTTTATTAAGCTTCAAAGATATATTTCCCAAAGCAAAAAATTGTGATTTGTTTGCCAAATCTCTTGAAGACCAAACCAGCAATGCTATACCTTTTACTGCTCAAAGCGGTGGACGCCATGGTCATCGTGGTAGCAGAAACAATAAAGGTTGTTGAGGAAATCGTGGCGGCAGAAATAATAGTAGAGATTCAAGATCATTAGCCTCTTCCAAACCAGTTTTCCAGATTTGCAGAAAAACAGGTCATGTTGCTGCAATATGTTGGGAGCGCTACAATCAAGCATCTCAGAAGGCCAATGTTGTTGAAGCATTCTCTTCCCAATGCTCCTTTCATGATACTATTGCCTTTGACTAGTACACACACAGTGGGGCTTCTTCCCATATGACAAATGATCCTGCCAATCTTGTTACTTCAACCATTTACAAAGGATCTGATCATGTTATGGTTGGAAATGGAGCTTTTCTCCCCATTACTCACACTGGTTCACTTTTACGCTCTCATTCTATATCTTTACTTGATGTTCTTGTTGTCCCACAAATTACAAAAAATCTTCTTTCCATCAGCAAGTTAACATCAGATAATTCTTGCTCCATTACTTTCACTGATTTTGGCTTTACCATTCAGGATCGACTAAAGGGAAAGGTGTTGGAAACCGGTAGATGCATAAATGGATTGTATATGCTTGATCATGCTCATCATGCCCTCATTTCAACCATTCGGCTTAATAAAAATCGTGCTTCTTTTTCTGTATGGCATGCCCGTTTGAGATATGTTTCCTCTCATGTTATTGAATCTTTGAATAAAAATGGTGTCTTATCTGTTACTTCTATCTTAGCCAATCCTTCTATCTATCATAGTTGTCCACTTGGTAAAAGCCATCGGCTTCATTTTCCTATTAATGAAAAAAGAAGCAACTTTCCTTTAGCTTTAATACATTGCGATTTATGGGGACCATTCCCTACTACTTCACCTTCAGACTTTAGGTTTTATGTGATATTTGTAGATGATCATTCACGCTTTACTTATTTGACCCTTTAAAATCAAAAGCTGATTTCTTTGACATCTTTCTACAATATCAAAAACTTGTTGAAAATCAATTTTACACCAAAATCAAATCTTTTCAGTGTGATGGTGGAACTGAATTCACAAATATGCGCTTTAAAACTCATCTTGTTGATCATGGAATTATTCAACGCATTATGTGTACGGTGTACTTATACTCCTACACAAAATGGAAAGGAACGCAAACATCGCCACATCACTGAAGTTGGTCTTACAATGCTCTTTCATTCCCACTCGCATCTTTATGGGTCGATGCATTCTCCACTGCAACATTTATCATTAATCGTGTTCCCACATCAATTCTAAGTGGTAAATAACCTTATGAGATTTTGTATGGTAAACAACCTTCCTACTCCATGTTTAGAACTTTTGATTGCTTGTGTATTCCTTTTTTATGTGATTACAATGCTCACAAACTTGCTCCAAAGAGTTATCCATGTTTCTTCATTGGTTACAGCTCTCTCCATAAAGGATTTCGTTGTCTTGATCGTGGCACTCAATGTGTATATATTTCTCGCCATGTAATTTTTGATGAGCAAACTTTTCCATTTGCTGGAGCACCTACTCCATCATCTTCTTCCCTCACTGATTTTGTGTCCTTTCACGAATCTACTAACTTCCCTTTCTCCTTGATTGACAAGCATTCTGCAGTTTCTCCTACTAAATCCGCTTCATCCATCCAAATGCCTTGTGTCTCTTGGCCTTCTCGCTGCAACTCATGTGCCTTTGATCAACCTCTTCCAGCACCCGCTCTTAGTGCCACTGCCTCTTATGTACCCATCTCGGTTTCAACCTCCCTATCACTTAATGAAGCTCCTGCTCCTTTTCCACATCATTTGAATCCTGTTGCTTCTCCACAACATTTGGCACTCCCTGCACCAGTGAACTCTCATCCCATGGTTACACAAGGCAAAGCCGGAATCTCAAAATTGAAATCTGATCACAGTATCACTCATGTTCCAGCTTCATCATTCATTCAGTCCTTATAGCTCTTAAAGAACCCCATGGTTTCGTCTCTGCATCCAAACACCCAGAATGGATTTCAGCCTTGGATGAGGAAATTCGTGCATTACATCACAATCAAATATGGACATTGGTTCCACGCCAACCTAATAAACACATTGTAGGTTGTCAATGGGTCTTTTGTACCAAAATTCATCCCAATGGCATAATTGAGTGATATAAAGCATGTTTAGTAGCAAAATGATATACACATATTGTAGGACTAGACTTTCATCAAACATTCAGTCCAGTTGTTAAGGCCAATACGGTTCGAATCATTCTCTTTTTTGCTGTCTCTGCTGGCTGGTCCATCGATCAATTTGATGTGAAAAATGCATTTCTTCATGGCTCCTTAAATGAATAAGTCTACATGGAACAACCTTCTGGATACACTGATTCTCAATTTCCTGATCATGTTTGTCTATTACAAAGAGCCATCTATGGGTTTAAACAAGCACCAAGGACTTGGTTTCATCGGTTTAGTGTATTCTTGGTAGATTTTGGCTTCATTTGCAGCAAAGCTGACTAAAGCTTATTTATATATAAAAGTTCTTCTGGTGTTATTTACTTACTATTGTATGTAGATGATATTGTTATTACCGGAAACAACTTAAAGTTGCTTGCTGATTTTATCAATCAACTCAACCATATTTTTGCCATGAAAGATCTTTGATTCCTTCACTATTTTCTTGTCATAGAAGTTCAACAAACCAACTTTGATCTCTTCCTTAGTCAAACCAAATATGCTCTCGATCTCCTTCAACGTGCTGCTCTACAAGACTATAAACCAACTACTACACCTATGGATGTTGGCTAACGTCTCACTGTTGATGGAAAACTCTTCTCAGATCCTACTTTGTATCGGTCTCTTGTTGGTACACTATAATATTTGACAATCACACGGCCAAACTTGGCTTATTCTGTCAACACTGTATGCCAATACATGCATGACCCTACCGAAGAACATTTTTGCACTGTCAAAAGAATTTTGCGATATGTAAAAGGGACTCTTCACTTTGGCTTCCAGGTTTTCTCCCAATGTTCAACTCAAATTTTGGCTTACTCATATGTAGACTGGGCTGGTTGGCCTAACACTAGTCGCTCAACATCCGACTATGTGATTTATCTTGGAGCAAATCTGGTGTCCTGGACTGCAAAAAAAAGCCAACTGTTTCTCGCTCAAGTGCTGAGTCTGAATATCGTTCTCTAGCCCTCACTGCAGCTGAAGTCACTTGACTCATGAGTCTTTTGCATGAACTTCATGTTGATGTCAGAGCTCCTGCAACTATTTTTTGTGATAATCGCAATGTAATGTTTATGTCCACTAATCCTGTCTCGCAACCTCGATCAAAACACATTGTTTTAGATTATCATTTCATTCGAGAATGAGCTCAAGTTGGCTCCATTACTATTCAGTTCATTCATTCTCATATGCAAACTACCAATGTCTTCACCAAAAGCTTGTCTCGCCCTCAGTTCATTTTCTTTCACTCCAAGCTGACCGTATAATCACCACCCCTTGTCAACTTGAGGGGGGGAGGGTGTCAAGGATACAACTGGTTGATCAAAGTCAACTATATCAAAATCAAATCTATTTGTTTATATATGGAATGAACTCTTATAGTTAGCTTTGTAATATGATCTGTACAACTGGTCAATTATTGTACAAAGTCTAGATATAAATCGTGCACACCACACGCTACTTTTGAGCTTGTTAGTAACAAGGGTGCACCTCTAGCCAATCCTTGGACAGCTTGATTATTTACATATCTAAATTAGAATCATTCATCATCGAATCTCAGTGACGTCCCTTTAGGTCTCTAGTTTCTGTCATTATCTTATTGTTATGCTTATCTCTAAATTATGAGAGCATTAGTAGTGAAATATACAAAGTTTGACAAGAGAATTCACTTTTATAAATTTAGCTAGTTACTTTTCAGCAACATCAAATAAAGACTTTCTAAATCTATCACTATTCTATTAAAATATTGATTTTAACCTTTTCATTTATTTTAATTCTAATTGTAATTTGAATATTTATTCGTTATTAAAAAAATATACAGTAATTTTCTAACATTCATATTATTCCTAACGGATAAATAATGAATCTTTCCTTTGCTTGTAAGGTGTAGTTTACCAAATCAAATTTAACTATATAAACTATATGGAAGGTGTAGTTTAACCGGTTTACTAATATAATTTTTCTTACTTCTAGTATTTATTCAATAATTTAACAATTTTTTTTAAAAAAAAAAATGCAACACCTATGATCTCACACCACCAATAACAAGGAAAAAAAAATAATAACTTTTTCTTTGTCTTTTCTTCATGTGTGGGAGAAACAACATGCAGCGGAAAGAGAATTGTTTATGGTAAAAATAATATTTAGGCTAATGAATAAATCTTGAGTTAAAATTACTGTTTATTTATTAAATCCATTATAATAGATTTTTGTGTAACCTAGTTAAATTTTGACAAAAATTTAACCAAGTTTAGTCCACTACCCGTGCTTGAACTCAATATGCTTGATAGAGATGGAAACTCAATATATATATATATATATATATATATATATAGCAAGTAAATGAGCTTTTAATTGAGGTTCTGGTCTCCATCCATATACTCTGGCAAGTGATTACAACATTTTTCATGCATTCATTTATTTCTCATGGCCCCAGAGCGTTCCTTCAAACAGCTGTATTTCAGATGATGTTCTTGTGCCTGCGGGCATACTCTGGCTTCAAACCAATATAAGCTGATGGGCAATTAACGTCAACGTTCGGTGGGCAGCCACCCTCTTTATTTTTCTTCTCAATTTAATTTTTTTTTTTTTTTTTTTTTTTTAGTTTGTGCTTTTATAGATTTGATTCGGTATGGATGAGTGGGTGAGTTGTTTAATTCATCGTTATTATCTTTTTTTTTTTTTTTAAAGGTCCAAAAGAATTTATTTATATCAGTCTTAATTTTAACTGAAGATAAGTTACTTTTTTAAAGCTTGGAAGGTTCCGGGGACGAGTGACCTAGATGCGGGATTTCGTAAAGTTATGGGCGTTCGATTTCCCCAATCTAGGTAATGCTTGGGTTTGCTATTATTATTTTTTTCTTGATTTATATTTTAGAAAATACTTCGATAATGATACATTTATACTATTTTACAGTCATCCATTATTAAAAATAATTTTAATTTATATATTTACCATTAATTTTTTAAAAATTGTGAGTTGATCATTTTTCTTAAATCTAACATTTGATTTTGGCCAACAACTATTTTAAACTGTGTTAGGAAAGACACCTCTCATTTGTTTAACATTTAATTATTTAAAAAAGCTCTCATGTTTATTGTTTTGGATTTTCGTTATATATATTGACTGGATTGGATTTCTGCTAATAAGGAAGGAAGGTCAGACACTGGCCAGCTGTTGGAGTTGGGAGCCGACGCATGAGTCCATGACTAGTTAGTTGGGAACAGTCCAAATGAAAAGACTCGTCATGAGTTTCCTTTTGCTCAAAGAGATGAAACCTGAACCCATTTCCTGGTCTTCCATTCTCAGCAATCTAACTACACGCTAAAATAACATTAACATCGGGATTAAATGATGTTAACCGACGGGCACACAAACTTGTTCACAACGCAGATACCAAAAAGAAAAAAAGTTTCAACCCGAAATCCGGACTTCGGGTTTTAAAAAATTCGGATTCATTCGAATTTTGGCCCAAATCCGATCAGGGTTAATTCGGTCTAACTTTCAGTTCGAATTTGTATGTCTGATTTCTCCAGTAGAAATCTGGATGAACAGTCCTACTCAAATCTAATAAATTTTCAAGGTAGAATATGCAGTGATGAGGCAGTTGCAATAACATGTGATAAAATTAGTGTTTTGGATTTCGTATCTTATTGGCCGGTATTTAGCATACCGGAATAGTCACCGATATAGGAAATATATGTGTTTTGTATCGGATCAAATATCGGCCGTACCATTGCATTTCGGTTAATACCAGCTAATTTTCAGTGTATTGGCCGGTTTTGGTATACCGACTGTTTTTTTTTTTTAATTAATGTAAAAATTCTGTTTTTTTCATTATTTTCTTTCCAATTCTCATATTTGAAGATTATTTTTTAACTTTTTTTAATCCTTTTTTCTCGAGGACTTAAAATCAAATCCCTACTTCCTTTTCAGTGATGAAGATGAGTAATTATTTTTTTAAATAGTTGGATTGAGAACTTAGAAGTATTATTGAGTGTTTATCAAAAAAAAAAAAATATTATTGAGTTTTATAAATATGTGTTATAACCTTTTTAGGGTTGCATTGATGTTATTTTAAAATATAATTTATACATATATAATTAATTTATTACATATATTTCGATATCAATATTAAAATATTTCATTCCAGTGCTTTAAACGAAACGGCCACTAAAACGGTTTTCAAAACATAGGATAAAACCGTAAAAATATAGTCAATGTTGCAAATACCAACCTTGATCCTATTTGATAATAATTCACAGTTCTTTTTTTCACCTTAACAAGTTTTTACATTTATTAGAAAAATGCTGCTTTGCCTCCCTAAATGTACTGCTCGGTTTGACAGCTCGGCGATTTTTTTTTTTTTTTACCGAAGGATGATATAAGTGATTTTAAATATATTGATGTATTTTTTTAAATTTTTTTTTAAAATTTTAAATATATTAAAAAAATATGAATAGAAAAAAAAATTACTTTTGCGACTAACGGTAACACCGAGTGGATTTATTAATGTTTGTTTTAAGATTATTAGTGTTAAGTAGTACGGTTCTCAAAATTATTAGAAATTGAGAGTCTCCGCTCTCTATTTAGATCCTTTAAAGTGGAGAGTTGAGATGCAAAGAGAAGAAAAGAAGCTGCATGGAGAACGTCGGAGGAAAGTGCAACGGGGCCATGCAACAAAGGGCGGGCCGCCGGGTGGTTCTTTTCCCGGTGCCTTTGCAGGGCCACATAAGCCCCATGCTTCAGCTTGCAAACATCCTCTACTCCAGAGGTTTTTCCATCACCATAATACACACCTGCTTCAATTCTCCCAACCATTCCAAGCACACCAACTTCACCTTCCATTCAATTCCCGACGGCTTATTGGAAAGCGAAGCATCCACGGCAGATATCACCGCGTTCCTCTCGCTCCTTAATGCCAACTGTGTCACGCCTTTTCGTGATTGCTTGGCTAAGTTGTTGTCCGATTCTTCTGATGAACCCGTTGCTTGCGTGATTACCGATGCCATTTGGCACTTTACCCAAGCAGTCGCCGACAGCTTCAAGCTCCCAAGGATCGTGCTACGGACTAGTAATGTCTCTTCATTTCTCGCTTTCGGCAGCCTCCTACTTATGCAGGAAAAGGGTTACCTCCCCATTCAAGGTGTGTATACTCTGTTTTATGTGCGTGCATGCTTGTCCCCGTGCGTCCGTGGGCGCGCGCACTTCTTGTACTCTGTCATAGCAAGAACCCTTTTATGGGTTGAGTTCTTTCAAAAGATAACCAGATTTTAATTTCTTCGTGATCTCTTATTGTCAGAGTCGCGACTAGAAGCGCCGTGGACAGATCGTCCACCACTTAAATTCAAAGACATTCCGGCGATTAACACGCGCAATCCAGAGGACTTTTATCGAGTATTATCTGGCATGTTTAAAGAAACTAAGGTCTCCTCGGGACTAATTTGGAACTCACTTGAAGACCTTGAGCAATCCGAGCTGATCTCATTCGGCCAGGATTTTCCCATTCCGGTGTTTCCAATTGGCCCATTACACAAGTACTTTCCAGCCTCGTCAAGTAGCCTGGTAACACAAGACCAAAGTTGCCTTTCCTGGCTAAACACGCAAGGACCCAGATCCGTACTCTATGTGAGCTTTGGGAGTCTTGCGGCCTTTGATGGATCCCAATTTGCGGAGATAGCTTGGGGGCTAGCCAACAGCAAGCAACCCTTCCTGTGGGTGGTTCGACCGGGGTTAGTCCGTGGCTCAGAGTGGCTCGAAGCATTGCCCTCTGGGTTCCTAGAGGCGATTAATGGGAGGGGACACATTGTGAAATGGGCTCCACAACTGGAAGTGCTGGCTCATCCTGCCACGGGAGGATTTTGTAGTCACAATGGATGGAATTCGACATTGGAGAGTATATGTGAAGGGGTTCCCATGATTTGTTTGCCTAATTTTGGTGACCAACTGGTAAATGCCAGATACGTGAGCCATGTTTGGAAAATTGGGATCCATTTAGAGAATAGGCTAGAGAGAGGAGAGATAGAGAAGGCAATTAGAAGGCTCCTGCTGGGGACTGAAGGCAAGGAGATGAGAGACAGGATTGTGAATCTGAAGGAAAAAGTTTATCTTTCTCTAAGGCATGGGGGTTCTTCATATCAAGCCCTAGACAGCTTGATCAGTCACATTTCTTCGTTCTAGTTACCTGGGTTTTAGTCTTTTGTAATTATTTGTATCCCCCAAATATCTTATTGTAACCACAGCTTTATTCCGCTACAAGTGAGGATATTCAGTAAAATTATGGTACCGTTCTTTTCTTAAAAAAAAAAAAAAATCTTTGTTCTAGTCTTTATTTATAATCAAGTGAGTAATCGATCGCTCTCTTGGAGCATGAATTCATTCGATCACATTGTGTGTGTGTATATAATAGGCAACATTGTTAGAGAAGAGTATTAAATACAGACAAAAGCATATTGAAACTAATACGACTAAATAAAACACGTACGGCTAGCTTACTCATCTCGGATCAAGGATCTTCCTAGCTTGTAGGAAATCCCTTGCTTTCAATTCACTGGAGTAGATTTTATGTCTACATTAAGAGGGCTCCTAGAGATATAAAGGGATCTTATACACTGAAGTAGTCCTCTCTCTCTCTCTCTGCACCTCTCCCCTCCTCCTGCCTTTCCCGCTCCCGCTCCTTCCTCCTCACCAACGTCGCCGCCGCAACCTCTCACCAACATTGTTGCTAAATCTTTCTTGCCCCTCATCGATGTCGCTGCCACACCGCTCACCTTCCTCGACCCTCATTGATGTTGTCCTTCACTGCAGTCCAGTCATCTTCCTCGCCTTCGTCATCGACGTCGGATCATTGTCGTTGCTGTTAACGCCCCTCAATGGCAGGTACAAGATCTCTCTCAATTAGCCTAAGGGGGTGGGGAGGGGCTGGAAAAGAGAGAGGGAAAGGGGGAGGAGGGAGAGTAGGGAGAAAGAGAGAAAAAAAGAAGAAAGAGAAGACGTGGTATGCCGCATCAGCGTGTGAAATTTCTTTATTAGATTCTTGTGTGTGTGTCTATAGTGTTTTTCTTCGATCAATGTCACCTATTTTTTGTCTGTTCAGCACACTACATGTCAAGTTTAATTAAAGGATCGAGGTTTAGTGCTTGATCAAAATACTTCATTCGAAAAATAAATATCCAGTAATATATTAAGTTTATAGAGAATTTTCTACTTCTTTCTTCTTCTTTCTTTCTTTTACGAGTTCTCAATTAGTTTTGTTCCAGAAGAGGACATATATTTCATTCTTATGCTTTAAATGGTACAAGTTGTCGATGATTGCGATTGGGACCTGGCCTCCATTTAAAAATGTGCGGTTGAAACTTCTAACATTAATAATGTTTTGAAGCAGCGCCAGGCTCTGGTACATGGTTTGGTGGTTTGTCACTGTAGTTCTAAAGGGGACCCTCTGATAATTTCTACCATTCATTTATTAACATCGATCTTGGTGTATAGGATACCAGCGGAAATGATCAATTGTGCATATATAGTCCGTAATGCCATTTGATCTTAACATCGTTTCTTAACTTTGTAAAGACAGATACATGGGTCGTCTAGACAGCCGCTCCGTCTTAGAAGGTCAGTAAAATAAAAGCTGATCAAACGAGTTATTTTTTACTAACTTCAATTGTTATGCACCAGATGATCCAAAAATTTAATTGGACACTGCCGCAAGATTATTGCTTTGTCACTAAAAATAAAAGATAAACTAATCTACAACGTGTGGAGTGACCTAATTGCGTGCCAGCCAACCATAGCTAGCTGTCGGGAATTTGGCTAACGGAACCAAGAACTTACAAGATGTCACTATGACCTCTGAGCAATATATATGTCAGAAATGCTATTGTCACCTAGAGTTGGGTCCCGACAAAAAAAATTTCCTTTTCCTTCTATTTTTTTTTTTCAAGGAAATATTTTGTAGTGATGCAGTGAATTCTTTTTTAAAATATTTAAAAGTATATAAAAAAATGAATGAATAAAACTAAAAATAAATAAAAACCTTTTTGTTCTTGTCGGGAGTCGTTGAGGATGTAGCACGGCTATATATACTAGTAAGGGTAATATGCGCGTGATTTCCTTACTAAATTTATGAAAATTGAAAGATTTTGTTCACTGAACAGAACATACAGACGAGAGGAAATAATTTTATCCAAACAGTGTTTAATACAACTGAAAAACTACCCTTCCGATTATACCCACAGAAACCCACATGTATTAAATATTGTTTGGGTAAATTTTCTTTCCTCTCATCTATATGCATATGATGTATCTGATACTAGTGTAAAAAATCACAGATGTTGGATTGACAGAAGAAATAATGGAAAGCATACTTAAGGAATGCGCAGAATGAGAAGCACGAAGAGCAATTCGAAAGGCACGAACAATTATGTGTGGAAAAGTTAGGAACAAATAAGAGTAGAAAGCAAATGAAAATATTAAGGTCGATGGTTTTAATCGGTGGAAGCGATAACTTTATAAATGTAAAAATACAATAATAGCTGGGGCAGCACAGGAAAAAGAGAAACAAAATAGTTGATTTTGCTTATAAAATTAGGGATGAAATTGGAAATAAATGAGGAGAGAAGACAGACATTAGAAATGTAAGAGGACCAAAATAGTAGTCGGCAAAAGAAGAGAAAAAATCAACAGAACAGTAGTGTGAAATACAAGCAGAGGCAAAATTGGAAAAGAAAATTTTAGACAAAAACACTATTCATCCAACATTCGCGTAGATATATACATAGCTCTCACTTAATTAATTGATGATGGAAGATATTCTTTGGAACGAACACCCATCAGGCTTATATCCTTGATCAAACGGTCCAAATTGCAGTACGAAGACCCACCTTTACTCGCACTTTCTCTTGCCAACCTAGCCATCTCCACCGTTGATTTCATAAACTCCTCCCTCCTGTCGACAATCAAATCATTCACCATCTTCTCTACAACTGTTCTATTGCAAACATCCTTCATGTCCATCCCAAGCTTCCAAACCTCACTCACAAACCTGCTGTTCGGTTGCTGATCAGCAGAGCAGGGCCAGCATATCATTGGCACCCCAGCCACGATGCTCTCCAACGTCGAGTTCCACCCACTGTGGGTAAAAAACCCACCTATGGCTTGGTGGGCCAGGACCTCCTCTTGTGGGACCCAATCCGCTATGTATCCCCTCTCTCTTGTCCCTTCTGCCAGCTCGGATGGAATCTGATCATCGTCGCCTCCATCTTTCCCGTCCACCATGTCCAGTCGTATGACCCACAGGAATCGCTTCTTGCTATTAACCAAACCATACCAAAACTCCCTCATCTCCTCATTTGTCATTTTTTTAATGCTTCCAAAGCTCACGTAGATTACCGACTTCAATGGCTGAGCGTCGAGCCACGTCATGCAGTTCCTGTCCACCTCGAAGAGGCTGTTCAAAGACTGAGACTGCAACGAGGTAGTTTTGGACCCAACTGATCTGTATTTGACGAGTGCGTGGAGGGGTCCGATGGTATAGATTTGGGGACATTGTGTACGAATATGGGAAAGTACAGGCCCTTCTAGCTCTTCAAACGTGTTTAGTATCAGTGCTCGAGCTCCGGGGGTCTGTCTGGTCTGATCCACAAATAGTTGGAGATTCGGGTCTGCTAGAATATTTCTGGTTCGGCAGAAACTTGGAAGGTCGCGGCACCGGATAAAAGTTTCCATTCCTGGCACCCTCTTTAGAATGCGATCCATGTCTTCGTTTCCTACAGAGTTCAATTTCACACAAACCATGCACTTAATCGTTACAACTTTCATTCCATGCTTAATTGTAGGGATGTAACCAGTCCAATTTGACCTGATTTTGAATAGGTTTCATATTTTTAAAAATTGATTTTGCACCGATTATTTCCGTAAATCGGTACTTTCGATTTTATCGGTTTTAGTCCGATTTTATGATTTAATATACTCTACTATATAATATATAATAGTATATTATAGTATATAATACTATAGTGATGATATATTATAGTATATTATATATATTCTAATTGTATTATAGACTATAGTGATATATTATAATACATAATATATTGATATATTATAATATATTATAATATATAGTGATATAGTATTAATATAACTATTAATACAATAGACTATAGTGATATAAAATTTTAAAATTTTATTAATTAGTAATTTATCATATAATACAAAACTATTTTATATATAATTATATATTATATATAAAAATTATATACAATATAAAAAAATTATAATATATATAAATGAACCAGTCCTATTCGGTCCGATCCGATTTTAGAAAAAAAAAAAACCAGAACCAGATCAATTTTGACCAATTTGAAGAAAAATAAAACCGATACTAGACTGAACCAAACTCGATACCGAACTAAATCCACTAGTTCGGTCTGATTTCCTGATTACGTTTTACACCCCTACTTAATTGCATGCGGAGAAACAAACAAAACCAATGTTCATCATAAGAAAATTCACAATATTTGTCTTAAATTAATTATTTGGGAATATATTTTATCTCATTCAATATCATTTCATCTCATGTTATTTCGTTCTCAAACATTATCTAAATATAAACACTTTTTAATTTTAAATATTTAAATTTCTTATCTAATCATTATTAAATCATTACAACTTTTTTAAATTTAAAAAAGATAAAATACAATTCAACTTTTTTAAATTATAAAACAAAAATAATATTAAAAAATAATATTCTATCAATATTTTAACTATATAATATTTTTATTCAATTTTTTTTTTCAAAACCTAATAAAATATCACAACTCAAACTATTTCACTATTATATACATATTTCTCATCTCATTTCTCAACCATCCCCGTTAATCGTTATAAGTTACAACTTTCTTTCTTTGTTTAATTGCGGAGAAACAAGCAAAACGAATGTTCATCCTAATAAAATTCGCAATTTTGTCTTATATTAATTGGCCAATGTTTAAATTAAATTTTTTTTAGCTATGTATAAAAATATTAGGAGCCCTTAATTTAAAATTGTGTAAATAGGTGACATCCGTGCGCGACAATATCAGTACAATTCTAAAATGGACGATGCTATGTCCACCGTGCTGGTAGCTACCATGAGATATATAGGGTGTGTTTAGATGTTGAATTGAGTTGAGTTAAAATGATAAAATATTATTAGAATATTATTTTTTTAATATTATTATTATTTTGAGATTTAAAAAAGTTAAATTATTTATTATATTTTGTGTTAAAATTTAAAAAAATTGTAATGATAAATTGAAATGAGTTGAAGTGAATTGAGATTTCAAATGAAACTATTTTTTGGTAGCTTATGGGAGCTATCGCTAGTTATTTTGATATATATTTTTTACTTTTTTTTTATATATATTTTTTTAATACTTTCAAATATACTTTTTTAAAAGAAGTCACAATATTATTAAAATATATTTTCTTAATCCGACGCAATCATTCAATTACTCGGCAATTAAACGGCCCCAACAATTTAATTAAACAGAAGATTTGCAGTGGGTGCATGTGCCATGGAAAATATATACCTGTAATGGGAAGCTCTCCCGCTTCAACCAAATCTGGAATGCAAAAGTAAGCCCAGAAGGAGCAAGCACCGATGGTACGGAAATGAATGACAGGAATGCCAAGCTCGTTGCCAACATCAATAGCAAAGCTCAGGATCCCATCAGCTATGATGCAACTCACTGCCCGTCTATTACTGCCCGGAATCGATTGCAATTCATGATCCGTAAACAACATCTCTTTAAAAAGTGGTTTGGTTACCGAATTCAAGCTATTGAACATCTCCATGACGCGCTCACCGGCTCTTGGGTGATCTGCTGGAAGGCCGTCAGGGATGATCTTGAATTGGAATCCAGGAAAGCCTGAGAAACGGGCAAGGTTATCGGCACTGTAACGAACGAGACGATCGTGGTTGTGATCGGTGTTGAGAAAGGTGATGTGAAGACCGGCATGGGCAAGAAGCTCCGCTAGCTTGAGCATGGAGTTGACATGTCCTTGTACCGGAAAGGGAAAGATTAGAACGTGAGGAGGACCAGCTTTCGTCTCTTCTTCCATACCAAGGTGCTCTGGTTTTTTCTCGTGAAAGACAACAGTACAGAAGTGCTGAATATATATATAACATTGTTGCCTTTTGTAACAAAATTTGTGGATCGCTTAGAATCTATCTATAAAAGAAGAATATGATCCGTACCTAGACAGCGCATACACGACAGGAGGGACAGGAGGGAATAGATTCGTTTTAACCTTTTAGTTTTGCCAGTTTCGAGGAGAAAGACTACGGCCATAATTATATGAAAATAGTAAAATGATCGAATAATAATAATAATAACAAAATAATTTGAATTAAAATATTTTATTTAACTGAGAAAAAAATTGGTAAAGGAGAAAGAAATGTTTAAGCATTGTTTTTGGAAAGGAGAGATAAATGGTTTAATATTGTTTTTGTTTTGACTTCCGACAAAATTGTATTGATGATAAAAAATTTTCCTCTCATCTTTTGTATTCTATCGTTTTTTATTTATTAGTGCCCACCTACCAATAAATTAAATCTCGCCAAACCCCGTCACTGTCAGCAAGCTCTGCACTCGCTTTCGAAACAGGGATCAACGAGGTGGTCTGGTTAATTATATTAACATCAAACATGATTAACCATTTTCTTTTAGAAAGGTTTTTTAATAAAAGAAGAATGCGTTTCACCAAATATTGTATAAAACCCAAGTAGGTGAATGCGAATCATCACAATGTGAAAAATAATAGAAAAATTCGTAGCGCCTGCCTTTGGGCCGAGCCCAATGTTGCATCTTTAATGACGTTTTATTCCCCCACGATAGGCCCTTCTCGGCCTCAGCTCCAGTAGGCAATTGGGTTATTGGATATGAGTAATGTTTCATATATTATAATATAAATTTGTAATTTTATTTTTAAAATTTTTTAAAATTATAAAAATATTTCTCATAAAATAATATTTTTTCTAATTTAATAAAAGGCTGCACAAACCACCCTCGGAACTACCAATAGAATTTTTCACTGGACATACACACGTGTTATCATGATTTGTTTGACAGCTTGGGGTGGCTGGTAAGCGGGACGCGACACGTAGTTTCGGATAAAAATATGCTTAAAGAGACCAATCGATTATTCATTAATGTCGATGCATGGAGAATATCTTAGAAGCTTATAGAAACTACCTCTTCTATCCTAGAAGAGCCACGATCTCCGTTTTCTACTTCATTCTTTCTGTATTTTTTTTTTGCCCTTGTATATATATGTATCTACCAGAATTTTCCTGCAAGTGCTATATATATACAGCTCACTTTGTTATATATCAACGTCATCCAAAACTGTATAAAACTTTGTGCTAACATTCACCGCTCATGGCGCTCAGCCTTTTCGGTGGCCGAAGAAGCAATGTCTTCGACCCCTTTTCTCTTGACATCTGGGACCCCTCTGAGGGCTTCCCTATGGTCTCGAGCTCTGTCGCCGACGTTCCCTCCATTGCAGGCCGCGAAACTGCTGCTATTGTCAACCCTCGGATCGATTGGAAAGAAACCCCGGAAGCTCATATTATCAGGGCCGATCTTCCGGGGCTGAACAAGGAAGAGGTGAAGGTGGAGATCGAGGACGGTAGGGTGCTGCAGATAAGCGGAGAGAGAAACAGAGAGCACGAGGAAAAGAACGACAAGTGGCATAGGGTTGAGAGGGTGACGGGCAAGTTCTTGAGGAGGTTCAGGTTGCCAGAGAATGCGACAATGGATCAGGTGAAGGCTACCATGGAGAATGGAGTGCTCACCATTATCGTTCCCAAAGAGGAGGAGAAGAAGCCCGAGGTCAAGCCTGTTCAGATATCGGGCTAATTAAACTAAGAACTCGATCCTTTCTGGTGCCTCGGGTTCAATGTGTGTCAAATAAAAGACAAGTACGGGAATATAGCCATGTTTTGCTTTCTCAAGCGAGTGTTGCGTGTTGTGTGTATCGAGTGATCTAGCTGTATGTATCCCAAAGTCTAGTCTGTTTCCTCTCAAGTATTGTTAATGGTTTTTGTTAGTATATAAATACATGTCGATGGTTTCTTCTAAGCGGCAGGGGGGTCTTGTAAAAGATTGTAAAGTGATCAAACGTCTGAAAATTCAGGACATTTTAGGTTAATCGCTCTTCTAACCCGACGCAATCATTCACGTAGTGAAACAATGCCGGAACCTGAGGCATTGCAAATCGCGCCACCTGAAGTGCCCTTCACATTTTCCAAGTCGATGCAAGATTCCGTCTCATTGACGCAGGGAGAAGTAGCCATAAGAATCGAAATTCAGAGATTTTCTTTCTCCTATTTAATTTTGAACCCTCGAGGATCCCAACCGCATCCAGATGCTAAAAGTAGCCTAGTTAACCCAAGGCTGCAACATTGGCGTTCTATATATGCAGAACTAGATTTCTTTCCGATGGTTTTTCACGATAAACTAATAGATTTGACCACTCTCCGCGAACAAATATAGAATTGACCATATCCTACTGGTTTATCTGCTTTTATACGGCAACTAATACAAAGGAAATACTCTTTAAATAAGTCCCTTGTAAAGGGTTCCTCCAAAATGAATTGAAATTTAAAGAGGCTAGAAATTCAATGAAGCTAGGGTTAATTAACAAAGACTATTCGACAAGCTTAGTTTAAGAGAGAATTATGGTTTTAATATTAAATATGTTACATAAATCTTTATTGGTATATATGTATATATAAATTTTCTAAGCTTAACAAAGCAAATAAGGTTTGCATTAAAATGATATGACATGATAACAATTTTGGGGAATACGACATAGATTACACTGCAGTCTGAGGAAGCTCTGCTGCTGGGTATATAAACATCAAGCAGATACACAAATACCACTTCCAAGCAAGAAAGGAGATGGAGTACTAACTAAGGGCCATAAACCTTATTGCTGCTTCTCAATTATCAACGCAAGAGAAATGTCATATTTTTTGTCACAGGTTTTCATGAGGGTACATTGAAGTGAAAGAGCCAAGAGATGACAAATGCAAAGACCATACAAGCAAGCAGGAAATTCAGGAATCGGTGACCCTGCCAGAAGCGTGGAGTCTCTGTTGAGTGTATAGGTGCTGTTGCTACTGCATCATTTGTCTCATTCCACTCCTCCGTCACCTCGGCCTCATTTGCACCAGCAACATTGTGTGCAATAGATCCACAGATCTCACAGGTCCTGCACTATGTGTAAAAGAAAGTTACACATTTTGTTTCAAAACATGATGCTATAAGCATTGCTATTTTCTGAAAAACATGGTAACCCTCCCTAACGCCGCCAACCGTTTCAAAAGACCTCTTGACATGGTGAATCCCCCCTCCCACTCACAAAAGCACGCACCACCCCTTTGTCCTTATGGGGGAAACAATATAAAGAGACATATGCCCAATCTCGATGAGAATGCTCATATATATGTATACATATTTCACAATTAATGCTTATATAACAACTAAAGGTAGAAATAATCTTGCAATCACAAGGGTAATGTGAACACATTAGAAAACTTTTCTTTTAATTGAGCAACAAACACCTCGACATACTTATCATGTTTGTGTTTTACCAACTCAGTCAGATTGTATATAGTTTTTGAAAAAAAAAAAACACACACACACACACAGACACCAGAATAGCAGTAAATGAGATCGATAAGATGCGATAGATAGGATTTCATAGCTCCCATTTAAAAATGAAAAGTCCAAAAGATCATGCAAGGTGCTTAAATCTTTTATATTGCAAAAAGAAAATGTAAGTTATCTGATTCATGATCTTACCAAATCTGAATTTCCAGTTGGAAACCCGGTGGGATAAACATGAGAAAGCCAATGATTGTATATGGATTTAATCCGTAAGTGCAGGTTTTGATGCAGGACATTTAGCTATTTCAACTGTTGATGCAATGGGGGAGAGAAATTCTCGGTCCTTGTTCCTATTTTGAGTTTCCAAAATCGGATGCAGAGTAGTTTGAGTGCAGAGGGTAGTTTACTAATGCTACCGGGCTAGAAGGTATGCTTACTATTTCTAAAAGGTGAAATAAGCAATATTCTGGAGAGACTGCATCATATAGGCTGACTACCTAGCATTTCCAAACTGACATGCCACAACTAGCCCAGGTTATCAATCGAGACTCTTCTCCTTTCGACTACTTATTTTTTTGGGAAACCTCTCCGAGACACTCTGCGGAGTAAATTTCAGTCTCGTGCACCGTATCATTAGAAGTTTTTCTATATAAAATTAATTAAATTGTTGACTTTTTATTAAAGAGTGTGGTTCCAAATGATTGTTTGCATTCATAAAGTGTTAAACTTTAAAGGAAGTGATATTTCAAGATCAAGAGCTTCACCGCTTGGCCAACCCCATGGGGTTTCCTTTCGACTACTTTTGTCACCGAGTGGACAACCCACTTTGTTTTGTTGATCCTTCTTCATAGGACTTAATGAACGTCATTTAAAGGCAGACAATTGATGATGCCTGTCCACATTAGGCCAAAAAAAAAAAAAAAAAAAACGAATGCAACCAGACTGCCTCCAAATGCATGTATCATGAAAATACTGAGTGCAGGGCACATGTTTCAAGTTTTATACAAACAAGTCTCTCCAACGTGAGTATGCATCCCGATATGATATGCAAATATCCACGAAAAAAAACAAGTAAATTTAACATTTCACTATAAGCGCATCCACACATCATTTCCGAAGCTTACAGCACATTTTCCAACTACAAAAAAAAAAAAAAAAAAAAAAAAAGCACTAGAATTTGCAAGTTGCCAAGAACTAATATGGATCTTCTCCAAATATAGGACATCGTTCTTTCTTTATTTCGTTGATTTTTATTTTTATTTTTTGGTTTAAATTTAAGGAGCTTACTTGTTTCCCTTAATCTTGAACCATGCCTCAGCACACTGCTTGTGGGCAGCAGCCAGATCATCCTTACAGGAACACCCCAACTCTATGGGAACCCCAGATTCGAGATTGGCGGCATCCCAACTCAAATGACAAATCCTACAATCCCTCTCCACTTTGGCCAAATGTACCTTAATCTCGGGCAGCCCACGTTCTAGATCCACCTCCGCAGAACATTCCGACGCAGAGGACCCTCTCTCCTTGTCAGACACCCCCACAATCTCAGTCCCAGACCAGCTTGAACACCTCTGCTCATTATCTGAACGGTCTCCAGTATCGAAGTACACGTCACGCCCTCCGGCGCCGGAGCTCCGGCTAGCAGTTACCTCCACATCGACAACATGGGATTTCTCTATGGTTGCCATCGTTAAGACCCAGAAAGAGGATCTTCATGTAATGGGTCTGTGAGGTCGAGCTCATCAACGCCCACAAAGGTTGAAGGAGAAGTTCTCTTTTGGTTTCTGTCAACCTCACCAAAACCAAATTGACAACTGGGTATTGTATGTGGTGGGTGATCTCTCAGAGCTTTCTGTCGTGTGTCAAATGTCAATTCCTGAACAGAACCCGGAAGTTTGCTAGAGAGAAAAAAATGGAGAAACTGAAAGATCTAGTGTGTTTTTGAAGCTATTCTCTGTTTTTTTTTTTTTTTTTTAATTAAGTAGAACGTGGGCTACTCTTTATTTTTTCGTTTTACTTTGATTTTCTCTTCTTTTATTTGGGGAATGAATGGGGTTGATGACTCGTTATTAAAAGAAGAAAAAAGAATGTGGGTATTAGGGAACTATTTGGTTGAGATGACCCTACAAAACTGGAATAATGATGGTCCACCTACAATATCTTTACAACTTAACTAATAAATAATAAAAAATAATGAAAAGAAGGATAATACAGTATTATAAAAATTATTTTATAATTTTAAAATGTAATTTTTATTGAGTAGCAGTATATAGCACAGTCATTGTTATCGCTAGCTAGTTGTTTTTAAATTTTTTTATTTTTCTATTTTTATTTTTTAATATTTAAAAAAAAAAATATCAATATATCAAAATCACTTCTTTCATTATTAAATAAAAAAAAATTTACTGTAACTATTGGACCGCATAGTAATATTTGTCATTTTTATTTATAAACAATAAACTGAAGATGGTAAATAAGTTGGAATGCTATCATTATCCGTTAAACTGTTCTGGTTTTCGGTCAGACAGCCCAGCAATAAATTAGGTGTCAAAAAGCAGATTGTTCATTATTCTCTGTCTTCTTCATTGCTTTTTGGTTTCTAAAAACAAAGGGCCGCTGATGTTGCTGCTAAGGTTAGCCCTACTTCAATCTGTGAAAGGTTAATCTTGCCCCTTCGCAATGATTGCGCGACTAGCCCTACTTCAATCTGTGAAAGGTTAATCTTGCCCCTTCGCAATGATTGCGCGACTAGCCCTACTTCAATCTGTGAAAGGTTAATCTTGCCCCTTCGCAATGATTGCGCGACACAGATATTCGAAGGGTAAGTTTGACTTGTTAATTTTGTACGTTAGGAGAATAGGAGGGCTTGCTTATGAGAAGGAGAAGTGCACATATTTTCAGCAACTTCTCTTTAAATTATCGAAAAAAACAATCGTATATACATAACACATTTCATTATATATTTTACAACATGTATTTTTATAGTAAAAAAAAAAACATATTTTATAGTAAAAATATTTTTATAAAATAACGTTATTTTTATAAAATATTTTACTAAACTGCCATTTATTTTAAAATATTAGTGTATAATATATGTGATAAGTGACGAATATTTATTATTTTTCTTAAAATAAAGTGAAAAAAGGCATCCGTTTGTGCTCGGGATTTGCATATAATTAAACAATGAGCTAGTACATTTTAATAAGAGAAATGTTAAATATCATTTTTATATCATATATTAATATGTAATTTATTATTTGTATTCTTCTATTTAAATACTTATATTAATGTGTAAATATATATATATATATATTAAAAAAAAGATAAAAATGACAAATTAGATTTTGGCGTGAAGTATAGTTAGAATTTTTAAGTTATAGATGCACAAAGATATACCTAGCATTACTCTAGCCTAAAAGATCGATCAAATAATTAGCCTAAAGGTTATACGGCGAACCTTCTTAATTACGTGCAATTGTACAGTCAATGAAAACACACATAAATAATTCTACATACAATCGTGAATAACTTGTTTAAGGTTCAGGGACTAGAAGTAAATGCTTAAGTCTGTCTCAGTCGAAGGGGGAGCCAAGGTTAGCTTATTTACTCGCTTCGGGCTAGGGGGGACAGACTCATGGATCTTTCTCAATAGTCAGAATTGAAAGAAAGACGGCAAGGAAATGAGGAGCGAAGCGAGACGTACCTACTTAGATACAGGCAAGGAAGTACAGCTTAGAGACAGGCAACCAAGTACAGAAGTAGGGAAGCTTTGTCACGTAATTACTTTGAAAAAGAATAGAGTCTATTATTAAAAAATTAATTTTTTTTCATGTAGATCTCATGTTTTATTTATTTTTTTCAAAACGATTACGCAGCGGTTGCACAATTTACAGTTGTAAATATTTATGAGCTCTTTGTTACTGCTAGTTACTTTTTTCTTCTTCTTCTTTTTTTTTTTTAATTCACATTTTTTATTATATTTAAATATTTTTTAAAAATAAAAAAATATACCAATACATTTAAAATCACTTTTTTCATTATTAAGTAAAAAAAAAAAAATTATTGAGCGGTCAAATAGAGCGGTAACTATTGGGCAACATAATAGATTTTTCATATATTATAAAAAAAATTATTCATCATTCCATACACTACACATCACATTTTTTTAATTTATTTTTTTACAAAATGTGTAGTATATAGATGATGAGTAAAAGAATTTAATACGTTTAAGAAAAATAAAATAAAATAAAAAATTAATTTTTTCTTTTAAAAAAAAATATAGTGTGTGGAGATGATGGTTAGATATATTATTAAAAGTTCATACTCTGTAAACCAAAATGCCTTGATTCTCTTCAACTGCAATGAGAAAAGTCTCTCCACAAAATACATATTTACTTTGAGAAACAAGTCAGCATTTTTGTAAACCAAAATCTTTCGATATATTCACCTAGAATGCGAAAGCCACTCTCCTCAATATTAAATGTATGCCTTCTATAATTTTGCAGACAATTGTTACGACCCACTTAATTCGATTCAATATTTGACCACCTGCTTTTGCAGTACTGCAACAAAACAGAAAGCCAGGCATGACTTTTAGCTCAAGCCCTTGACTTCGGCTGGCAAACCAAAGGTTTGCCTAGGCATCTGGGTAGATACCATTTCTGTCATCATGTCTACCAGTCTGTTCTGTCCCTCCTCAACGCAGATGCGCTCATTCCTCAGACTCTGTTCCACTACAAATGTTCCCATCAGGGAGGCTGCACCCGCCGTTTCAGACACTCTTAGGCTTCCCACGTTGTCTGGTATTTGGGCGCAATTCTTCTCATGGTCACTCTTGATCCATGCAATATTGTTCAAGTCTGTAGCTATTGAGATCAACTCGTGACTAGAGAAAGGTTGCTCCGCGAATTCAACGAACTCGGGCCCCAGCAATGAACTACGAGATTGGCCCCCGCTAGAATCTGCACAACAACCATGGCCACATTGTGAAGGCACCATAGGCTCACCATAAGCATCTTCAAGAAATTTGGAGACCCCAAAGTCTGGTTTAGAAGCTTGGATCAAAGGCCCTTGAGCCGGAACTATCTTTGGAAGCACAGAACCATTTGGTCCACTAGGAGGGTTATAAATACTGAATGCACTAACACGAGCCACCGGACGAGAAAGAGTAGGATTCTCTCTTCCTTCATCAACAAAATGACCTTCCTCCACTAATTTATATCCACATAGGTGAGGTCCATCCACTTTTGGAACGTCTATTCCATGATGCTCTCTTGCTTCAGCAACAAAATGATCCTCCTTTGTTTGACCACAAGGGCGAGGTCTATCCACCATTGGAATGTCTCTTCCTTCTGGGGCATTGAATGAATCGACAACCCCCACCGACAGAGTTTCTTCTGAAGATACCCTTGTTCTGTCAAAGCTGCCATCTTCCATCTTCTCAGCACCGGTCAGTTTTAACCTTCCAAGCTCTGTACATCTGCGCTTCAGTGTGGAATTCCAGTGGTTCTTGATTGCATTATCTGTTCTACCAGGAAGGAGCTTAGCAATTGCTGCCCATTTGTTCCCATGAATTGCATGGGCCTTAACTATAATTTGGTCCTCTTCATCTGCAGCCATCAAGTTTTATAATAATTCATTGAAGTGCAGAGTATGCATTGTACTTATGATAAAAATGACAAGTGAGTCATACTATTTTTCTTTTATAAGTGAATCATACTTCTTTAATCAGTATAAATAAAGTGAATCATACTAATTAAACATGAAACCGTGAAAAAACTAGAGGGAATTATACTTCACACCCTCCAACTACCAGACGTTTTACCCATTGCACCCAAAATTACTACAACTAATACATTGCACCCTCCAACTGTCAATATTTTCCAAGTCACTTAATATTCATCTATTTTACTAGTCAGAGTTGGATGGGTGTGTTATTTATTTTGCTGGTTCAGGGTGCAAGGTGTGAAATTTCTGATAAATGGAAAGTAGAGAGCGTAGTTTTGCCTAAAAGCTAACAAGGTATTGAAGGAGAAGAAAACAAAAGAGTCTACAGGTATCAAGCTGTCGATCTCTTTGTCATTCAAGTTTTTGTTTTCCTAGTAATAACAAGGAAATGACAAAAGAAAGAAAAAGATTATGCAAATATCATGGCTATAGCTTATTCATCAAATAATCTCTATCAATGGCAACATTATGTGACAACAGCACAAAACAAATTGCAACCAAACAATAGTACCCTGGGGGTGGGGGTTGTGGCTGTTGGTAAGCGGACCCAACAGGACCTCAAACATCACGAACTAATACATAACTATAATCTCCCCGCCCATCGCCAAAATCTCATTTTTTGCACAAGCACCCAGATAAAACATCTTGCAGTTAATTATAACATCAGACGAAAAAAATCTATAGAGGCTGAAATAACCAAGAAGAATGTCATTGTTTAGATTAAAAAATCATGTTTACTCCGAACCAAATTATAGATGTATTGGATTTTTTTAGCCGACATGAAATCTTACGACCTAAAAACCTGTCATTCGGTTATATACTAACAGAGAGAAGAACATTGCAAATACTGCTCAGCTGAACCTTTTTTCCCCCCTGCCAAACTAAAGGTTCAAGTCACGGCTGAAGCCACCGAGTACAAAATATAACCTGCTCATTTCTCACCATTACGAATGGGAAGTCTTTTATAATGAATGCCAGCTATTCATTGAAAACTGGAAGAAATATATCTTTTTCGATGACATGGAATCTCATGAAAGCATGTTCTTCGAATTCACGCCTAGGAAGTAAACCCGGCTTCATGACCCACTCGCCAAAACCTTACATCAGCTAATCCACGCGAACTCCTAATGCCTAAATCGTTTCTTTATTCTAATATTAGTTACCACCATACAATTCAGTTTCTGTTAAAATCACGTCTTTAGAAGACATATTTTAGTTTTTCTCGGCAACAAGCTGTGCCTTATGTGCTTTTGAGCAACTCACAGCTATGATGGAAAGCTATGGTAACTCAATCGACTTCATGGTTCTCCCATCAGAACAATGAAGCAAAATCGCAAATTAAATGAGATGCCTACTTAAAATAAAATAGAAACAACCCTCAATTCAAAATGGAAATCCATTCCGCATACCACAATAAAGAGAATGAATCATACATACATAAACATACATGTGCGGATGGGGTGAAGTAATGGCGGTTACCAGTGAAGGGCTTGCGCTTGAGGCAGGGGTCGAGCTGATTACACCAACGGAGGCGGCACGACTTCCCGGAACGCCCAGGAATTCCGCGGGCGATGAGGCTCCAGTTCCTCGCCCCGAACTGGCCCACCAGTCGACTCAGCACCGAGTCCTCATCGGGAGACCACGGGCCCTTCACTTTTCCCTTGCTACCAACAATATCCCCACTAACCTCTCCATCTGCGCGTCCCACGGACTCGATATCATCAGCAACACCGACCCCGGAGTCGGAGATGCAATTGGCGGCGGGAGAGCCGGTGCCTTGCTGTTCTTCGATCATGGCGGTTTTGAATTTGGTACTTAATAGTCAGTTTTGGTCTCTCTCGTTGCGTCGCAGTTACCTTTACCTACCTTCTTAACTACAAAATGGCACGCGAAAAACTAAGCGATTTCTGAGGGCCCAAATGTTCCGCATTCTCCTTTCTCTCTTCTTTTCTTTTGTTTTGTTTTTGTTTTTTTTTTTTTTCGGTTTTCGACTTTTCGTAGGCGGTTTGTGACATTGTCAGACGTGACCCCTTGGCAATATGGACTGTTCGATGGTTGAAAGATCTAGACGCCGTCGTTTTATGGAAGATGCAATGTGAACTGTTCTATGGTTGAAAGATCTAGACCCCTCGTTTGGTTTATATAAATGATATGCGATGAAAGTTAAAATTCAAATAAAATATTATTAAAATATAATTTTTATTTTGAGATTTAAAAAAAATTATTTATTGTATTTTATTTAAAAATTTAAAAAAATTATAAGAATTAAATAAAATGAGATAATTTGTGCTGTGTGACCAAACGAGTTCTGTTTCATAATTTAAACTATGAGGGGTCTACGCTTTTGGTAAAAACCAAAAAGCCGACGAAACCGCCTCCAACGAAGAACTTCCCAAAAGTTGAAAACTTTTTAGTGGCGGTATCATTTCATTTACCCCTGAGTTAAGTGTCCAACTCACTGTATGTGAAATGGATAGGCCCAAGTCCCATGCTGTGTGTATTAGTTTGGAAAAAAAAAACCATTTCTAAATTGGCCCAAGTCCACTAGCTGTATGACTTGTTTACCGCTGTTAAATTGAATGTTGAGAGGCCCAATTAAATCATTAACGGGCCAGAGCTTTTAGGTAATTGAGCTGCTTTCTCTACAGTAATAGGCAATGATACAAGTTGCAACTTGCTGAGTAACTCAAGTCACTTGCCTTCGTGGCAGACATAAAAGTCCGAGTCCCTTTCAATTTAGTGAGGGAAAACGTACGTCATTAAAATACAAGTAAAAAACTGTTAAACCTGTAATAATAGGGTAAGCAGCTTGCTGGTTCGTCTTTCCTATATCTAAACGAAGTTGGTTTCGATTATCCCATGCATGAATGTTTCAGGCGAAATTCTCAATTCAATATAGATGAAGCCCATTCATCATGAGAATGAAATTTGCTGGTAATTTTCATGCATATATAATTAAAAAATTAAACAGAATTATTAATCGAATCCCCGGTAATTTATAAGATATATATATACACACATACACACATGATGACATATATATAGAGAGTTAATTAGGACGATAGTGAGAGGGAACCCACTGAAGAAACACACGAGTCCCATATCGCTGCGGTGACAGAGGAAAGCAAAACACATGGAAAAGGACGTGGATATAATTGATATATACTCGCGATCGAATTTGCACCCTATGTTTTAAATTCTATTCAAAATAATTATAAAACATGAAGATAACATAAAACGAAAACTAAGGACAACTTGCATCTGTAAAATGTTCATGATCATGAAGTCCGAAAGATATTAGTCATGATCATCATGAGTAGTACTAGATCGCGATATATAAAATATGAGAGATCATGATCATTATATATATATAATTAATAGAATTTCTCAATTTCTATATATGTGTGTGAACTGTGAAGTGCATATATATTGCGTTTGGTACGTAATATATGACGTGAATTTTAAAACTTAATAGTACGGCCATTGTCTTCTTTTTTTTTTTTTTTTTTTATAAGTATATAGCTAGAAAAATTAGTAATGCTTAAATAATATTGCTGTATATTAAGGGATAAAAAGTGCATATATATATCATGTCTGATTAATTAGATAGGTGGTGCTCAAGAAGCATGTGTTCCTATCATTCATTTTCATAATGGAATATGATCTGATCATGTCAATAATATATATTTATGACTGTAGATAAGATTAGGTAATGAAACGTATATGCATTAAAAGAACAAACATCATCTTTGCTCTCTCATGGACTCTTCACATGGTCCCCTTCCTGCATTTATTTGCATAAACTTATTTGGCCAGGCTAGCTTTCAATTAATTAATTGCTTCTTATCTTCTAATTAATTGAATTAATTAATTTCGACCTTCCTCGAATATATATATATATATATATATATATTAAGGTTTGAGGAATGGAGAAGCTTGCATACATGTTGACATGCATGTTGTGGATCATCATAACATGGAAAAAGAAAAAAGAAAAAGAAAAAGATCATAATATATATTCTTCTTCGTAAAACTAAGTAATTAAATTATAAAATATATAGATATAATAGATAAAGGCAAAACGAGAAATGAAGGAAGCAGCAGGTGACAACACCAAAAGGAGAAAGATGATCATATATATATCTATATATGCATGCTTTCCAACCAACCATGCAAAGTGCATGGATGGACCAAAGTAATTTCTTTGCAGAATATTGCTACTCATCAAAAGGACCACACATCAAAGTAGGTGCGACCAATTAAGGGCCAATAGCTTTAGTACTGGACAGGCACAAATGCGAAGCAATTTCGCTCGTTATGGCGATTCCCGCGCTGGAATGAATTTGTGGCATGCGATCTCACTGACGTCGTACGTGACTAGGATTTGCACAATTGTGTCTATTGGCTTAGAAGAATGTCTTGACGAGGCCACATATATACAATCTTTATGCTCAATATTTTCACGGGTCCCAAGACCCATCCCAATTATTTATTTGTTTCTTTATTTCAGATGGAGAAAGCACGGGAATAAAAACACAAACATATACATATATATATATGTATGCAATTGCTAGCAAGCCACTTATAATATATATATATATATATCAGGTTTTTTATAAAGACCAAAGGCTAGCTACGTACGTTTGATCTGGTGATCATGAAGTTGATTAACTAATAACGCGGTCTAGCTAATTAATTAGCATTTTTCTTATCATATGATCATTTAGGATTAATGTTCATTGCGGACATGCATGTTGGTATATTATATGCATATTGGAGCTAGCTAGCATATTATATGCATGGTTAATTGGTTATAGTAAGTTAATTAATTAGTAGCCAAGCTAGCTAGCTACATTAATAATGATATACTTCCGATTCCGAACCTGCATATATAAGAAAAATGAGAATTTCTTACGGATTGTTTGCAAAATTTACTACGAAAACATATTCATTTTAATAAGAAATAATTATTTTCGTAAGAAATAACTAGCTACAAATAAATAATTTTCCATATAAATGATCATGTTTCTTTCTTGCTATCATATAGAAAACTCTCAACCATTATTCCTTTTTTTTTTTCCCGGCCGACACAAGCTCCGTACGTAACATGGAGTTCATGTGACCAATGGGAAATTAAAAGTGTTTGGATGTGCGTGAGAAGTTCAATTCCCATGGTGGGTAAAATATTGTGGCCTCCGGTACTCCACTTATATGATAGCTAAAATTATATGCACGATTGACCCATATCTGAGGAATATTTCACAGATCATGAGTTAGCTAGGATGCATGGATCTTACGCAATTTTAATATTATGGCTCAGATCATATACCTTTTCCTCAACCTAGCTCTTATGAGCTGCAGGCCGCGGCCATCAGGCCACTGGAAGTAAAAAGAAGTCAGATAATTGATTACTAGCTAAAGAAATCCGAGATCATCGTTGCATATTGTCAAATATTTACCGATCAAAGGGAGCATGGAATTATTTCAAAGATGCCAAAGACTACCAGATCATCGATCGAGAAAAGACTCAACACCAAACGTCAACGTTGGTCGACCTATTTCAGAAAGAAACATATTGCAGAAATCAGAGCCCATTACCGAAAGTATTGAACTGTACCACTAGGGGATCCAATGTGACAGCTAGAGTCACCTACAAATTAAGTCGTGATTCATGCTGCCAGGTCAAAAAAAAAAAAAAAAAAAAACACTAACGAAGCAAAACAAGTTAAAGAAAATACATGAAACACATAATCCTCTGCATCATGTGAGGGTCCAAACACCTAATTCCTTATCAGACACCTAGTGTCCCACTTCTTACACAAACCAGATTGCAAAGCTGTAGACTTTGATGCCAAACAAATAGGTGTAGGGTAGAGAAGATATGTGGGGTATCAGTAGGTGTCCTTAGCACTAATTGAATTGTCCTTTATGGGAGAACCTCCTAATTGACTCCATTCGTCGCATTAATCCATATGCCGTAGTTAAGGCAATCAACCGAAGGATTTTTCTTTCTAACTTCAAAGTTTAATTACAAGTCCCGCAATTTATAGCGAGTCACCACAGAAGTCTAAATATTTCAAATTGCCAGTACTATGATTTTCACTCTCTGTAGTACGTTTTCTTCTTCTCTTTCTGGGACGATAAATCAACATGTGATCTCTGGCCTATATATCGAGTCATGTCATTCTCTCAATACTTTACATCTCCATGCTTAGTGCTAGCTATTGCGGCCTTTTAACAACACCTGATCATGGATAATTGGTAGCGTACGTACCGCGTTCTTATAATAATATCTTATTTTTAATTATTTGGCACGGCATATATATATATATATATATATATATAATATGTCACGTACAAATTAACTGCTATATATATATATATATATATATGTCGAATCAAGAAATCGCTTAAAAAACTTTTAAACTGGATCCGGGTCGACGGCCTGATTTGAGGACTACAACACTTTATATTACTACATGCAGTACGTACCATTTTTACCAGAAGAAAATTCATTTGGTTCAGAATACCAGGAAGATAAGATCTGGCATGGTCAGGGGAAAAAGGTCTGCGACTCCAAGACTACGCGGGTGGAAATGATGATAATAATAATAATAATAGCAATACTTTCTTCTTTCTTTCTGTCACTAGCTTATCTAGTTAGATATGCACACTAAATTCTTTTCATTTTACATGTACAGACTGAAATGTTTGGCAAGCGGTTGTGGTCCAAACCTCTAAACATTCAATATATAGATCTGGTGTAGAAGTAAGGGTAGCCACTCTAACTAGGACCACCAATTGATCATCTTAAATGACTTAAAAACGTCAAAAGGGTGGAGGAAGGAGGGAAAGAAAGAGATCATAAAGAGTTACCCCCCCCCCCCCCCCCCAGAGTACGGCAAATGGAAACGAAATTATATATACTAGAGAACCGCTTTCACCAATGAATAATTGGATCTCGACAAATATCATACATACATACATATACATATATACATATATATATATATATAGAGAGAGAGAGAGAGAGAGAGAGAGAGAGAGAGAGAGAGAGAACAGCGCGCCTTTGGATGTTTTATAACTTACTTACTTGCTTTCTTTAAGGGTGGGAAGAATTGGGTCGGCAACACATGAATTAGCTAGGTCAAGCATGTGGTCACTTCACCAGGACGGCCGGGCGGGCGGGCGCGCGCGCATCATGAAAATTGAATGGAATAATTAAACGTGTGAAATTATTGTCACAATGACACTAGCAGCAGAAACTGATGGGTCTATTCCATCCCAATCTTCAAAGTGAGTCCAAACAAGAACGAACTGTGAGTTGAAAGCTGGCACTTAGCGAATTAAATAATATTAATTCATCTGTGAAAGATGAAGATCGCAGCTAGCAAATGGCAGGTTCACCCAAGGTCCTTGTGCACCACTGGATGGGTTACAAGGCCTGGGTGGAAATAACATTTGTGTCCTAAAAATCAGGAACATGTATGTCCAAGGAGTGAACCCAACCCCAGTTTCAAATCACATCAGACAGTATCAGCCAGCCACAAATTACCCCACTATGCATTATGTGCTAGAGAGTAAATACATATGGTGGTGGGGTCTATGCGCACCAGAGAAAAAGAATGCACTGTGCTTGTGGTCCATCTGTGCTTCACTAGTGTGGACAAGATCTAGCACCACCCATCACGATCTGATATCAAGAAACCTGTGATGACCTTGGTTATCAATGGCTGAGATGACTTGTTAGCTAGGAAGCAATGGTGATGCTAAACACTAGACTGAATTTTCTCCTAATTTCAAGTACTATTGGATCGAATATCGTTTGGTAAGAGCTAGAATGTGACAAAGAGTTTCATTTGGAGTACTCATTTAACATGCAAAGTGGACAATGCTGATGATCACTTTAGGGAACTAGTTTCCCTCTCACATGATTGTTAGAAACTAACCAGAAGGCTGAAAAAGTTAGTTCTGGTCGAGAGAAAGAAGTCTCCCCTTTTCAAATTCTCGTGCGATGGGATTTTATTATAATTGAAGTGGGATTTGAACAGTGAATTAAACTCAATCAAGTGATGGAATCATGGCATCTAACAGCTTGTGAATCACTCTACCTTTTTTTAATGGATATATATATATATATATATATATGTTTTGGTTAGGAATTACTTGCAATAAGAAGGTCATTAATTTAAAAGAATGGGTACAAATACTCGACCGTACGTTTTATTGATCAGCATATATTTAAATGACCGTTTCGCATATATAAAATTCATGAAACCGATATGGCCTATACCTTCAATTTTTTATTGGGATTTTGAAGTCTAGACGCTAGACTTTCAAGCTATTTGTATGCAAATCAGAGGAATGTTTTGGTTTGGATGAAAGGACAGCTAAGATATTCTTGTGGGTAAGACTAATATAATGCACTCTATTTAATGCCTATCCATGTGCATCATTTATAGGGTCTTACCGGGAAAGGAAATGGTCCTGGCCGGGTTATTATATTTTATGGTGAAATAATTAGCATGTATAATTAATATGCATTTTTATGAATTAATTGCCCGGAACCAATAAGCTGCTGAAGTGGGAATTAATTCAGTTGTAGATCTCGCGCGTTATGATCATCATGTAGTACTAATACTGCACTCTTCATAATTCTTATATAGAAACTTTAAACGAAAACTACAGACGTTCCATTTTCCAATGGAACCGGAGTTTTATTGGATAAAAAATTCCGCCGGACTAGAGAACCATACTGATCATGTACATACACCTTTAATTTCCCATAATATATATGTAGGGGGGGCCCTTATAGCAAACTCACGAGAGACTAGAAGGAAAGCAAGTCTGAGAATCCAACTAAGTCCAACGACCCTCCACTAAAAGGAGTCAGTGCACCTTTGCAAAGTACTTAGCCCGCGAGACCATATGGCCTGAATGGGGAACTCACGTCTATTCACCTACCCGATCATAAATTTCCTCCCTCAGTTGGACACGAAGAAAAAATTAGAGGTCTAATCTTTGACCTTGAGATAATACAGTTCTAAAGAAATGAGAGCGTGCATCGCCCTAAAACTGTAAATATTCCCTTCACGTTTTATGAGGTTGTAGGTCAGGAGAAACTCGCCACCAGTAAGGTCACATGCTTCGAATCTGACTTCAAGAAAGCTCGCTGTCAAAGGACACAACAACACATCAAGATTCTCCAAGCATTTGGGTGGAGTTGAGAGGGGGCCAATGCGAGACGATCTAGTAGGTCGCGAACAAGACGAGGGAAGGGCAATCTCAGCATTAGAGAGGTCCAGGAAGAGGGAAGAACATGCTAGGGAAGAGGGCAACCTTTGAGGCATAACCCTCATCGTCGACAGTCCCCTATTGTGGTCCAAAAACCTCAAAAATCACATTTTTCGAGACATGAAAGGTGGAAGCTAGTGACGACAAGAACTCAGATGTGACGTTCAAACGTTAGTTATGGCCAATATAGAATTGCTTTGCGGGGTGAACCTCAGGCTAGTCCAATTCTCCGGAAATCTTGGGTTGATTGGTCTTCTTGGGAGCCACTAAGATTGAAGTTAAGAAAAGAGACTGAGAGGAAAATGAGTCGAGCAAAGAGAATGGGAAGATTAGAGCATAAAAAGAAGAGGATGTGATAAAAGGGGCTAAAAAGAGGGTATAACCGTTTTTATATGAACGAGAGGTGACGGTTGGCCTACCGTACCCATGTGTTAGACGGGGGATGCGAAAGGGTTCGAATCCCATAAAACATGCAACATGATGCAACATGGGCTCCAATGACGAAGGGGGGAGGAATTCAAATAGACCTCAACGGCAGTTAACATCCTAAAGTTGTGGGAATTCACGTGCCCCACGAAGTTGACAAGAGGTGCATACATCCCGCGACATGTACTGAAAGATGCGATGTGGAGATAATGAGCCGTCTAACACCATCGATTATGAGGAAACTGGAAATGCATACTCAAGTGCAAAATCCAACTATTAGAAAATGTGTCAATAAAGTCGGGAGGGAACCATCACTTGACGTCATTAAAATAACGAAAAAGCCATATGGGCATAATCTAGAGCCTGAAACTTGACAAGTAGAAGAGTCGGGAGAGTAATAAGCGCCCATTTCTAGGGAAGAGGACCTCAACTACATTGATTGCAGAAAAATATATAGCATAAAGATGAAGACAAGAAGAAATTCCCATCGAACTAATCTGATGAGAATTAACAGGGTGACTGCAAGGGGGTTTTCCCCCTTATTGACCTGTATAGCAAGTCTACGAGGGACCACGGGGGAAGCAAGTCAGAGAACCCTGCCAAGCCCAGTCAAGCCCAACGACCCTCCACTAAAAAGAGTTAGTGGGCCCCTGTAGAGTACTCGACCCATGAGCAAAACCCACCTACGAAACAACTCACATTTAGGAAAAACGCACAGTAGGGACAGATGAGACTCGCCGCCCTGACATCACCTCGATGACACCCTACTATCGGGAACCTGCGCAGGTAGGTGGGTGAAAAATATGGAGAATCTTTGATCTCTTGATAGCAGGCATAGAAGGGATTAACAGGGAGCGTCTGTAAGGAAAAGTGAGTCAAGGAGCCACACTGCATTAATGGCGCCACTCCCCGAACTTTAGGCCGCATTAATGACGCTGCCTTGAAGCCACACCGCATTAAAAGATTTTGACTAAGCGAACAGTTGAAGTGACATGGACTCCCCGAAGCCAGGTGTGAGTTGTCCCCATCTAGAAACCAAATATAAAAGCTGACTCCCAGGTATGAAGAAATCTCTCTGATTCCTCTAAGCTTACGTATGAACTATTAGGGAGATATACTAACTTTAGTATCAGAGACTCCCCAACCACCACCAAGGCCACTCACTCTCCGTGTTTTCTTAAGTATGCAGGTGAAAAACTTAATATCTGAGTCTCTGGAATCCGGCTCAAATACATGAGAAACACGGCGTTAACAATAAATAAATAAATATATATATATATAATATGTATTTTCGGGTCATTCATATATATGGTCGCATCATTGGCCAATATTATGAATATATAAATATATACATGAATATTTAAGATATAAATGTAATTAAATATACAATTAAATGATATGATTATATATTATTAAATGAAACGAGCTTTAAAAATAAAAAGCCTGGTGTCAAAGAGGAACATGGACTGGACCACAAGCCTTCATTAGAAAAAAGGAAAATATATAAGAAAGAAAAACTATTAATATCGGTACCCACCTTGTTGGGAAATTCTAAGGAACGATTGCTGACCCGCTGCTCCTAAAACCTTCTCCATGTGCCTGGTTTTGTTAGAGAATGGGGTCTACATGCATATAAATATCTTTTGAAAAATTTGTGATGATTTGGTAAATTTAGAGAATTCTATGGATTTTATTTTTTTTCTTCAAAAAGAAAAATAAAGATGAAATTTTAGCTAGTCACTGTTAGAGCACTTCAGCCTCCTCTTTTATATTGAAGGCTCCCTCAAACCACTTTCCCCTACAAGAGAGAGAGAGAGAGAGAGGAGAGAGAGAGGTTGAAGGAAGTTTGTGGGTTTCTACTGCAAGTACTAGAGGAGGCATCCAAAGGGATCGCATTGATCCCAAGCTTGCGGTAATGATCTCGCAGAATTTTGGATCATGCTATCCTTTGGATTCCTCCTTTGGTAGCTTTTAATTAACTTGTCCAGTGAACTGTGCTGCACAGCCTCTTGTCATGCATGAGTAGTAGACCTATCTATCTGGCCAGTAGTGCCCTCGCAAAACTCCATGGAGAAAAGCTCACCATGTATTCAACTTCAAGACAAATATTAATTAGATGCAAACCCTCTCCGGCCGAATCAAGTAAGTCACCGATAACTCTACAGCCCACTTGCTCACATTAGCCCTTTTGTCTATCTTTCTTAGTACTAATCACCAAGAGCTCACCTTTACAATCAATTCCACAATTTTTACTATGAGAAACTTTGTTTTCTAGATCTTTATTTACTTATGCAGCCACTTTATTCTTTAAAAATCTCCAGAAATCTTGTTGCATCTAATGCTAAATATCTATCCTTTCTTCTCTTCAACAAAGCATCATTCATTATTTATTTCCTTATGATAAAAGTCGTCATTCAAAACCCAAAATCTATTATATATGGAGATAATGGATTATTGGATCTGGTTTTAGAGGAATATGGCAGTCCTAAAAACGGAGATCCGCTCCTAGAGCGTTCCCAACTCCAAGAGGCCTGCTCATGCCTCTTAGTATTTACATATTTAAGTACAGGTATGGGTGTGAATCATGTAATCTTTCTCTCTTTCTCACAAGTAAAATATTAAAAAACAAAGAAATATTGATGGTTTTTAATTAAATAACATGGAAGAAAAACCAACCATATGAGTTCGGTAAAAAAAAAAAAAAAAAAGAACTGTAACCTCTCTAGCTCTGTCGAAGCTTAGAGATGATCTTTCGCATGCAGTTGATTAATTCCATAGATCAGTACACAGTTTACGAGTTTAGTGATGCAGTAATATGCACTTGTGTAAGGGACATGAATAACTTTGGTAGTTGAACTAAGAGATATCCAGGGAATATATATGTTAGTACTGCAGCATTAGCTTTGGTAATTAAACTGTGTTGGGGATCTTGTGCAGCTTATATATGCAGCACTATGCAAACACCTATATATAAAATCTTCAAGCTTAGGTACTTCTGTCTTTGGTAAATTATAGAAACTGTGCGAGTAACAACATGACACACATAATATATTATTCAAACATATTAGTTGATGGGAAAAGAATATTCTAATATTGCTCAATTTATGTAACAAAGTCAGTGGTTTTATTTTTATATTTATTATTGTGGGGATCATAAGAATTTGCACATATTCTCTCTGCACTTTGGTTTTCACAACCTGAAAGATGCTTCTTCTGTTCACAATATAATGACCTACAGGTAACCAAGTGGAAGCTAGCTAGCTATTAGCAACCATTGCAAATAAAACAGTGCCTGTTAATAAAGACTTCTTCAATTTCTAGATATCTATCTAACTGACAATCAACTTCATTGTTTGAAACTTTTTTATCATTACATATAGGCTTCAACCTTTTAGAATAGTAACTTTTTTTTTCCTGGAAATGATTTAACCATAACAATTGATTGACTACCCAACATTAATTATTTTATAGTTTCCCGTCCAGATCAAGGGTGACATTATTTTCTGGTTGACCAAACAGTTTCCGGAGTCAGATCGAGGGACTTGGATATTGAAAGTTATAGAACAGGCTAGTATTGCCATTTGCCACACCTGCGGGTGGGAGGGGGGGCCTGAGTCAAGAGCCCCAGATAACATGCTTTTAGGGACTTTAATTAGAATCCAAGGCCACCAAAGATATTTAAGGACTTTTTTTTTTTCTACTTTGGGCCTGGCATTGAGTGTCCCAAAGGCAAAGGAATCGTTTACATGTGATGAGACCCTTAAAAAAAAAAGTCCTTTAAAACTTGCTCTAATTTTGAAATAAAGGTTCTTTTAGTTATCTCTCTTGGCACATGAATGAAACCCAATCTAAAAACTCTCGCGCCTATATGATCATATCTTCTTTTTCATATGGCACCAACCTTCCACAGTATTGTCCTTTCGCTTTCTGCTTATTCTGGGGATATATATATCATCGATTTATAGCTCTAATTTGATGAATAATAAATCGGTACCCTCAAATTCAATGAAACGTACAACATATATATACAAGATTACATGAGTGCATGGAATGGGCCATCTCACACTTTTTTTTTAATGATTAAAATCCAATTCCACGATTGAGAGCATATATCAAAATCATCTTAGTCAAGTGGCGATAGTGAAAGTGTTTTATCTCATCTCATTTCATCTTATCATCATTATAATTTTTTCAAATTCTCACAAAAAATATAAAAAATAATTTAACTTTTTCAAATCTCAAAACAATAATAATATTAAAAAATAATATTGTAATAATATTTTATTTAATTTTTATCTAAAATTATGATCTTATCTCATCACACTATTCAAACTGCAGCTAAGTATATCGTACGATCGACTATAAGTAAAAAAACTTTTTCTCATCAGTCACTATATATTCACTACTCCACATCCAACCTCCTATGAAAAATTCTTCCACATTCTATGAAAAAAAATTATAAATATAAAACATGAGAATAAATAGTTTTGATGTATACCATTCTTGTTATATATAAACAAATACCCCCTTACTCTCGTGATTGACGGGCTAGGTAGGTAGCTATTCCCGGATTAGAGCATGAAAAATCTGAATTCCGTCTAGCTCGTAGGACATGATTGAAGCTAGCTGAGACCGCAAAGGTAAAAATTAAATTATTGTAGTTGATCATATATGTTTTGCGGCAATCTAGTTTCAATGATGCTGCGAAGAAGAAGAGTCTCAACTCAACGAGAGCGAAAATAATTTATTAGAATTGTCTAGACGTATAAAATATGTTGCATTCCATCCGTACAATGATTGCAGGGATCATCCATAAAAATATCACGTCAAACAAATACAAAGTCGTCCAATAAGAACAAAAAGTCATAAATTATGTACACAAAAAATTGTAATCAATATAATTAATTCGTGCAGAACGAACATTTGTCAAATATTAATTAATTAAGAAAGCAAATAAAGAAATTTCTCGACATCTTTTAATTATATACATTGAAAATTAGGCAAAACATCATGATCAATTGTTGATCAAGTGGATCGATCGAGTAATTCAATTCTTCAACGAAATTACATGGACATGAAGTTCTACAAGGATCGAGAGTGAAGAATTGCACGTTGGACACTAGCTAGAACGTACAAGATTTTCTTCAAATGTCAAATATGTCGTCCATATGTCTCCCTCTTCAACTACAGAGGTTTTCAGAAGGACACAAGCTGCCAAAATAAAGACCGTAGATATTATCTTTTTCATGTACATGAAAGGAATCAAAGGATTGCATGCCCCTTACCTGGGAACACAAAACCACTGACCCCAATTCAACTCCCTCCAGCTCCCTTCGATCTCTTCCATATCCACTTCTAGGTGTGTCTAAAATTGCATTCTTTTGCTGTAACTCACTTTGCAGCCATTTATGGGGGAGGGATCTCAAGGATGTTTAGTGTATATATATATATATATTTTTTCTTTCAATGGGGGGCGCATGATCTAGACGATTTGATTGAGACGTACAAAAGCTAAAGATATGTCTCGCTAGCTACGTTTAAGTTCATTACACAAACACAGATCTCATGCTCATGAGTTTAATCACCACACGATCCCATGAACACTTCCACGACTATTGTTTTCTTTCCCCTCTGCTTATAAATTTCCCCCACTCTACTACCAGAGTTTTTCCCCCTCGACGCCATAACCCTCTTCATGTAATCTTTTAAGGCATATGCAACTTTTGTGTTGTTTTCCTTTTCTCGTCCTTAATTAACCGATGTTCATCAGTTTGTCTTGGGGTGGAGGCTCCATTTTCAAATTTCTCATCAACGACCCGAAAGAAGAAAGGTTTCCCTTCCAGCCATGCACCGCCGCTCTTTTTTTTTTTTTTTTTTTTTTTTTTTTTTTAATATATCTTGCATTTTTTCTTTGTTAATGGATAATTGGATATGCTCTTTTAAAACTTACCGTCTTTTGTCACCGTTAGTAATGTAACATATTTTAAGTGATTGTTTTTATAATTTCTTAAGTATCAATATTCACTTGATTCACTTATAATCATGTGTGCCGTGTGGCATGTTTTTAAGATAACAAATTTGAAATAAATAACAGCATTAAATCCTAAAAATGAGCTCAAGATGCCCAATATATTTATGAGAAGAGTAATGATACTCCTCATCCATCTTCTCATCGTTCTATATATGATGTAGCATTAGATAATTAGAGATTATAAAACTATTATTTAATACCACATCACAAGATGATGAGAAAAAAAATGATGAATATATATTTTTTTTAATCAAATTTCTGATTGGATTTTCATCATTTAAATGCATAACAAGAGTGCGAAGCATAGTGAATTGTCGAACCACGATAGCAATACGATTTTCAACTAGATACAGGCTGGGCCAGCCAAAATGTTGGGAAGTTGGTGTAACAAGGATCCCAAAGTTCTTATTGTGCATCGTTTTGTCAAAGGGAAAGAGACGTACGGTCTTCAAGTTTTTTTCCGAAGGTGGAACACAATCCACATAGGGTACTCTGCACCATTATAGTGTATTTTGACCAACTTAGCTACCAAATCTACCTTCTTTAAGGGAAATGATGAGGATTACGTGGGAGCAACTCCGGTCACGCCCACGGTCAGAGACTCAGTGTTAATACAGCCCCACCTACCATGATTATGTCTGTAAGATCACCCGAGATTCAGATGAGCTTCATAGTTTCTAGAAATTCGAAACTTTTCCATATATTTATGTGATCCCAATGTTCTGGTTTAATCATATTAATTTTCTTTGGTGCTTAATTAGTTTTTGTTTTATTTTAATTCAAACTATATTATATATATGCAGGTTTGTGATGGGTTAACTACTTATATATGTACCTTAATTAATATGTCTAGCAACATTGTACAAACGTACTGATGATCTATGAGGACACACAAGACAGGGATCCAACATGTACATGAAAGTGGCATGCAGTTGAACCCATGATACGCCATGGAACAGTGATGTTTATTTGACGTATCATCGGCGTGGGTTGGTTAATTTGTGATGCTAAGTTGAGGTCACTGCGCTACGTACGGTTCGGTACTAGTACAGCAGTAGCATACAAAGTTGTGTTGCAGTGGCATCGGTTTTGAAAATGGGACGGACTGCTACTGCAATTACATTATATTATGCCGGGTGGCTTAATATCTTCGAGGAACTGCTATATATACACCTACGAAACTATTCAGGATAGAAACCAACAGATACAGTCGATGAAAACATTCGAGCTGGCTGCAGTAGCACCATGCAGTGGGTTGGCAATGATGATGGCATTAAGGTGGCAACGCAAGTGTACTGGGGATTAGACGTGGCGTGCGAAAGTTTCGCGAAGTTGTTGAGGTTAGTCATTAGTGGGTGAAAATGGTGGGTGGAATACTAGAAAGTTTACTTTCGCATGCCTTTTTCTTAGCCCCGTTTTCACAGTGAGATATATTTGCTATAAAGGTGACCTGCTCATGTAAGCAAACAATATATTTGCTATAAACAAAAATGGGAAAAAAATAAATCAAATCTCGCCTTTTATACAGCAGACGTTTATAACCCACCAAAACATGATCAGATAATGTCATTGGAATCAAAATCTCGTCTCCAAGGTCTTTGCGATCCAAGAGCTAGCATTGAAAAATCGTGACATAGTTCCAATAGTCTGTTGTTGGAAATGATTTGTCAACCTGTAAAACGTGGAGCCAGATGCCTTGTATGCACACTTTGCTTGCGGCAGATATCAGACACAAGGTCTTGTCTACTCGGCAACCACTTTCGTATCGAGCTTAGCCATACAACATATAGTACTCCATGCCCGTTAGATTGCATGAGATGAGACATCATGTTCGGTGTCGCGGTCGAGTTTTCACCTAGTGATGGCATTAACTTACTTTTGTATAAATTGATTTAGCAGGAATTGATGGAGGGAGATCCGAGTCAAATGATGCTGAACTATCAAATTGCATGTTGATGACATTGAACTATTTCGAGATGATAGATCAGCACAAGTAAAATAGGAAACAATGATTTTTCTTGATTTGGAGCAGTTTTGAGTACGTATCGATATTTTGATCATAACTTTGACTACGGGTATCGGATTCACGCATATGACCTCAATTCAAAAAGCCTTTTTCGGCGCACACGCCGTGATCACTGAACTACACTTAGTGTGCTTGGTTTTCAAGTCCAAAATTAGCTATTTTCCCCCTTCAAATCCCCAATTTTAGATTTTTTTTTTTACCTTTTATGGTAATATTTTTGTTTCTCGGTTAGAAAGTGATTTTGAACCCGATTTTGGCCAGTTACACCTTTAATTACGTATTCATTTTTGGTGTGTTTATTGAAATTTTGCTATTTTTGATAAAATTATGATATTTTCGGCTTTACAGTTATTTCATCCCGGCTTATGGGTTGGTTGGACAATTCTTAAATTTTAATAATTTTCCATCGAAAAGTGAAAACAAAGTTATTTTCTCTGTGTTTTGGGTGAATCTCGTCTTCTCTACTTTGATTATCTGTTGAAACTAGCTGCCATAATTAATCTTAATTTTGTCCAGCATCAAGAACGAAGCTAAAACTTTTATTGAAAGAGGTTACGTTAGACTGTTAATTATTTTCATTAGGGAGGTTAACATTCATAAAATGATTAGACTAAGGAAAAAGTTTCAAACCGATCGGGGTGTCATTTCTCTTTTTACACCCTCCACTAAAATAGCAACACGTAGCAGTTCATTGGACTTACGATGGGTGCAAGTCCATTCTCCCCTCTCCCTTCTCTTCCATCTTCTCTTTTCTCTCTTCTCCCCCAAAGCTTTCCCTCGACGCATCAAACCTCTGTCTCCCTCTCTCTCAACAGATCTCATCTTCCTTCAAGAGATTTAAACCCATCTTCATCTCCGTCTCTCTCGACAAATCCCATATTTCTTCAAGGGATTCGAACCCATCTTCGTCTCCGTCAAGATGGTTTTACTAGCCAAAATGTACAAGTCACTAAAATATCGAAGTTTAGGCCAAACTGTTCCGATGAAGTGAGATGGTAACACCTAGGATGCAAGTGTTTCCAAATTACAAAAGAAAATGCTAACTTTATTTCAAAATAAAAGAATATCACATTCTTTCTTGTTTTACCGTCTCTCTCCTCATCGACATGCCTTTCACAATAGAACTGAAAACATGAGCTTTCTCCTTTCAAACCCAACTATTTCTCTTCCTCTCCATCTCTAATTTTTGTGAATTTCTTTTTCATACCTGGGTTTTGATTTAGCCGGTGACTTTTGGTGCTTTTTTTTCATTGCGGTTGGAGAAAGGGTGGAAATGTAGATTATCGACTTTGGACAAGTTCTTTTGCAGTCTGCAATTCTATTTTTTCTTATTTCTAATACCCAAAAGATAGTGTATTTTTTGGAGTGTTTGGATTTCATTTTAGGTAAAATGGAGAAATGAGTTTAGTTTTTGTTGACGTCAAATGGGGGGGAGGGGGGGGGGAGGTTTGGGGGTTGGGGTGCATGGGACGATGATGGGTGTATGGGGACAGCAGAGTGAAGATTGGGTTTTGGGTGTGAGGGGGAGGGGGGCAACAGATTCATTACATGCAGCTCCATATTTAGTTTTGATAGACTTACTACGTGTCTTATTATTATTAATGGGTGTAAAATGAAGTTTGACACCCATCCGACTCCTAGCCGCACCCTTAGACTAACTCAATTTTATATTTTTTTTTTCTCCTTTTTATTGGAAGAGTCTCGGGATTCTAAACTTCTAGACGATCAATACACACATTGGTTTAAGAAACCATGTTACTTTATTAGGAATCTTAATAGTCGTCTTCAAATCTCATAGTTTAGTAAAATCAGCCATCTATTTGAGGTAAAATATTTTGAGGAGTTACTCATTTTGTTTGTTTGTCTTTTTTTTTTTTTTTGGGCCCTGATGACCTAGTTGGGTTTGTGATGAATTTACTTGAGCAAGAGGTTTATTGGGTTCATATATCATCTTTGGGCCCTCTACAAATTAACCCGGGCCTACGTGTACCCTCATTTCTTGGTACCGCTTTCTAGTTGGATACGCTTGGGCTGCACCGGCAGCTCTGGAGTGGAGATGAAGTCCCGGGCGGACAGCCTGTGCATTGTTATTTATTTATTTATTTTTATTTTTATATGAAAATGCTTGGGTGAAGAGTCCAGATAAGACAAACACTGAACAGTAACTTTTATTGGCCTTCAGTGTTTCCGTTTCCAAGTTTGGGTCGGTGCATATAGTACGGCTTTTTAAATAGAGAAAAGATATTTTATCTCTCTCGTTTGACCGTTTAAGTTGACCGTTGGTTAATTTTTTTTTATTTAATGATTAAAAAAATAATTTTAAGTATATTAATATATTTTTTTTTAAATATTTAAATATACTTAAGAAGCCAATAAGTCTTCCGGTGACCACTACGCGCCCTTGTTACCCATGATGAAATCAGAGGCTTTTGTGTTGGCTGCTGGACTGCTGGTATTTGATGCCTCGTCCTCGCTTTTCAAAAATTATGGGGGAAGAGAAAGAAACATAGGGTCAAGTGGTGGAGATAAAGTTGGAGGTAAAGGTGAGCTAGTGTGTCAAATGAACCCATCAGTTTAAAAAAGATTATAAGAAATCTATATCATATATATATAATATAATTTAAAAATTAAATTTAAAAATTTAAATCTTGTAACTCAAATCTTATCTAAGTAATGTATATAATATATTATACACATCAAATTTAAAAATAGAATAACTCAAAATATATACATGTATTGTTATTATTTTATTTTATTAATTTATAAGATCACGCCATTTAAGTAATTTTATAAATTGATCGCTTAAAATAAAAATATCACTTGTCTAGGTTTGGATATCAAAATCATTTCAATCTATCTCATCTTATCGTTATAACTTTTATAAATTTATACATAAAATATATAAATAATTCAACTTTTTTAAATTTTAAAATAATAATAATATTAAAAAAAATATTTTAATAATATTTTATTTAACTTTTAATTTTTATCTAAAATCATCACATCTCATTTTACTATCTAAATCTTACCTGATTGAAAACGACAAATCAAGATAAAGAACGACAAAAACACAATGAAGAAATAAATATATAATATTGAAATTTATATAATCAAGTTCCATCTTTCCAACCCCACGTTTTTTGTTTCTATGTTTGAACTTTTTTGGGTTATCAGCAAAGAATCTTTCCCACCACTGAAAAATAGAACTAAAAGCTGAAAAATAAAGCAGCTTTCGATACCACCAAGTGTGGGTGGAATGCGTCCGGGACTCCGGAGACAGAATAATAATTAGAAATAACTATAACCAATAATGCCAGCACGTTAAAAAAACATAAAGTTGCCACTAATCTCTAATTTATTAAAAAAACCGTTGGATTTCTGGTATTATAGCTGTATATAATGAACCATGATAGGCTTATTATCCTCCAACCTCCTATTACTTTTTTGCTACTTTATAGTATATTTAAAATTTTTATTTTGTTATAAAAAATTATTTTTTATTATTTTTTTAGTATCTTTTTAACATCATTAATTATTAAGAAAAAAATAAAAAATATACAAATTAACTAATAGTCACTTCCTTAACTATTAATTAAAAAAATTAAAAAAAATAAAAGGAATAATAAATAGATGGTAGGATGTTACGATCTCACATCAACTAAGTATGGAATTAGTTGATAATTTATAAACCCCTAGGCACCCTTTTATTGTAAGTTAGTTTTCAAGTGTAAGTTCTGCCTAATGAGTTCATAATAATGGTATCAGAGTCACCCCACGTTTAAGGTCATGTTGTGACGGTTGCAATCGTGCGGCACGGGAGTGATGCCGGCATGGCAGTGTTCGTCCAGAACTAGAAAAAGTCCTAGCACATAGCCAACCTGTATGAGCTTCGGGACCGCTGTGGACGTCGGCTACAGAGCGTGGTGATTGTTACGATCCCACATCAACAAAGTATGAGATTGGTTGATGGTTTATAAACTCCTAAACACCATTCCCTTGTAAGCTAGTTTTCAATGATGAGTTCTACCTAATAGGTTCATAACATAAAAAGTAGTAAGTCTATCATTATATATCCTTGTAATAGTATATAATGTCTTTGTACTTGCAAATGCCATTTTAATAAGAATTCCTGTTGTGGTTTTTTAAGAAAGGATTTCGCTTTGTATTATACATGAAATAATTGGATCGATAATACTTGATTTAAGATTTTTATTCGTGTTATTATTTTGAATAATTATATTAAAAAATTTATTTTTTGATAATGAATTCGATTTTTTTTTTCAGAAGTATAAAAAATGTATATATCTTAAAACTATATATAAAATAAATCTAAAGTTCAGAAACAGCATGTTATCCTAACAAGAGATTGATTGTAGAGAGCACGTTTTATTGATGTATTTGATGAAACCTCGCTTAGCATCAAAAGCAACTACAACAAACTCTCCTACTTTTACTATTATTATCATCTTTCTTTTCTTTTTAACTAAAAATATATAAATGATAAAGAAAGGGATTCCGTGACCCGTCCCACTTAAAAGTTCGATCACTGCAGATCATTCAACGAGCTTATGCTATGTTTCCTTATTTAACCAAATTCAACTTACCTCCATTCATTTCAAATCGATTATTTATATGATTTAATATCTTTTTAATTTTTTATAACTTGTTCTAATTTAAATAAAAAGTATTTTAATAAAATTTATAAAATATTATTATTTATAATTCAATTCAACTCATCTCAACATTCACAACTTTAAATATGATCCGATTCAATAAATTCTTTCTATTATCAATTGACTAGTGCAAGGTTGAAAGATATAATATAGATTGATGTGAATTGACCACCAACACTTGCAGTAAATAATAAATAAATAAACATTTCCCTGTCCACCTCCACATTTACTCGCAAACATACAAAGGCATATATATAGGCAACCCATCCCTGCAAAATCTATCAAATCCAGATTATATGCATGTCATCGATTTTTTCGGTGATGATTTTTCATATTTATTTTTGGCTTGATCTATCATATCTTGTTTTTATTATGTACTGGATTAAAAGATTAATGAAAATTAAAATGGTAGATAGTCATAATATAGCACGAAAGCTTTTATGGTAACGGGCAGCTTAGCAATTATCTAACCTCCACAGCACACTAAATAAGGACTCTTTAGAAAAAAGTATATTAAAGATCTAATTAAGAAATAAAATTCAAATAATATTACTAATAATATATCAAAAATTATATGTGGTATATAATGTGAAACTGATGAGTAGTATTAACATCGTGTTTCGTATACCTTTGGGCAGGGTTCCAGCAACTTGGGTCTTGGGTCTTTCACTTGCACACTTCATAAAACACAAAGAGTGGGGGGTCTTGGTGGAAGCTGGTGAGTTTTCGATACTTAACTCAATATATATTCTTAGTAATTTGTGTGTAAGTTTAGAGGAATCAGAGAGAGTTATTCGAATCTAAGAGTCGACTTTTATACTAGGTTTCTGGGTGAGAAAGCTCATACCTGGCTTCGAGAAGTCCATGTCACTTCAATTGCTTGCTTAGTTAGAATCCTTTAATGCGGCGTAACTTTTAGGGAGGTGTCAAGTCCGCAGAGTGGCACCATTAATACGGCATAGCTCCTTGACTCATTTTACCCTACAAGCGTTCCTTGTTAAACCCCTCCATATCTGCTGTCAGGAGATTAAGAGTTCCTTATATTTCCTGCCTACTTGCTTGCGCAGCACAAGTTTCCAAGCGTTAGGTGTCATCATGGAGGTGTTAGGGCGACAAGTCTAGTCTGCCTCAATTGTTCGCTTTCCCCACGCGTGGGTTGCTTCATGGGCAGGTTTTGCTCATGAGCCGAATACTCTGTAGAAACTCACTGACTCCTTTTAGAAGAAGATCGTTGGGCTTTACCGAGCTTATTCACTCACTACCCAGTGATCCCTCATGGGCTTGCAGACCAATAGGAGGGAGAAACCCCTTTACAAGTAGAATTTTTCAGAATTAAAACGTCTCTTTGTTCAATAAAACTTAAAGGGTGGGTCTACACTCATTGTTGGGAGCTCCCGTTAGTCTATTTTAAGTTTTTTTTTTCACATCATTTTTTTAACACTTTAAATATTTTTATAAAAAGAAAAAAATTCACAATATTATTAAACAATACTTTTTTAATCACTAAATAAAATAAAAAAATGAAACTCCAAGCGAAATCCGTAGCTTTTTCCAAACTTAAAACTTCTCTATTTTTTAGAACATCTAAAAAACAAGTAAACGAATAAAATGATAAAAGTTATTTTTTTCATTTCATCAAAAGAATACATAGTTTTAAGTTGAAAAAAATGTGAGTATTCATTCATTATGACGATTTTGAAGAGGTTTTTTTTGGCAAAAACAAGATGAGATATCTTATTTTATCATTATAATTTTTTTAAATTATCATATATAATATAATAAATAATTATTTTTTTAAAATTTTGATTGAATTTTTTTAAATATGAAAATAATAATAATAATATTTTAAATTTTTATCTAAAATTAAAAATTCTCATATCTTTTCCAAACCTAAAGACTTTACTCCTCACTTCCTCAGGCCCAATGGACCGCCTCTGTGCCTTTATCTGTTAAGTGGCGCCGCCACCACTTCTTGTTATTTTCAAAAAAAAAAAAAAAAAAAAAAAATCCTAGATTCCTAAGTACAACCAAGATGGGGGAGGGATTCGCACCGACGACAGGATAAAAGTAGCGAAGAAGGAAGGAAAATGATTTATATATAATATTTTATATAATTATATTTTAAATAAAGAATATTTTTATAAAATATTTTATAAAAATAATATTATTTTATAAAAATATATTATAACATCATTTTATAATATCATAAATATCTTTATTTTATAACATTATTGTACAATATTATATATTATGTAAGGTGTTGTGTACAAGTAGGAAACCCCCCCCGCACGAGTCGCAAACATAGAAGTGGATTCATTTTGTTTCATAGAATGTATGCTCGTTCTGGGATTCGTCGGCAGTAAATAAATCTGGGGAAGTTGCTTTATTCTTGGCTCCTTTTAGGACTATATAAAAATAAGGAAAGAGAGCGTCTGATAATTCAAGCTGGCTGTGACCTGCATAGTTGAGGCGGAGGAGGAAGAGAGCGCAGCACTGATAGGAGGACCAACCCAGGTGCTTATGATGGAATGCAGCGACGAAGATTCTCGTCCTCAGAAAATGCACGAGGAGGACCCGTTGTCCGTGGACATCCCAGAAACCGCTCACCAGATTAGCAAAGGTTTCGTAATTGTCTTTCTTTCTCTCCCATTTCCTTGTTGGTTAAAAATCGTATCTGGGTCGTGAAATTGCTTTTATTCTGGGAGGGTGGGATAAATAGTTTGTGGTTTTCATTTGGAGCAGAGGAGGATTGGTTTGGTGCGGCATATATTCGTTTATACATATTCTTTATTGGATACTTCTATATTTTCCGTCTTCAATGGAATGGTTTTTCTCGTTTTGTGTGTTTTGATTGCCAGAATGATTTGCAGGTAAACACTTGATCTCTCAATCGGAAATCGAAAAACATTAAAATCACCCTGACGTACCATGGTCTAGTTCACCAGCTAATTGATCCAGCCAATTCATCCCACAATAATCTTCTATCACCATCCATGTCGACCGTAAACACCAAAAGTCTACTGAAAGTTGCCAACCACATTTCTTAAAGTGCAGTCTCCAACATAATCCTCCATGCACTCTTTCGATTTTTTTCCACCCCCCTCCCTTGTAGTTGTATCCCTTGTAAACACCAAAAGACTTGAATATGGATAATTTTAAAGGATGAAGAATTTCAATTGCCATAAGTTAATGATATTGAATTTTTATCTTTCTTTGAGCGCAATTTAGCTTTGTTTTTTTCCCCTTTATGTATAGATTCATGGTTTCAAGTGGGCTTCGTTCTGACGACTGGTATCAACAGTGCTTATGTACTGGGATACTCTGGGACTATCATGGTGCCTTTGGGTTGGATATTTGGTGTAGTTGGTTTGATAGCAGCCACCGCTATATCTTTGTATGCAAATACTCTTATTGCCAATCTTCATGAATTTGGGGGGAGGAGGCATATCAGATACAGAGATCTGGCGGGATATATATACGGTATGAGCAAAAAAGGAAAATAACAGATGAGAATTAATTGTACTCCTTACTGTTTTATAATTTCGTAAGCTTTATCTTTTGGGGTTTTCAAATGGCAGGTAGGAAAGCTTATTCTCTCACATGGGGATTGCAATATGTCAATCTTTTCATGATTAACACTGGGTTTATCATTTTGGCCGGTTCGGCCCTAAAGGTAAGATCAAATAGAATAGAATGGCTTATCTTTTCTAACTGCCTTTCATATTCCGAGATGTCATTTTGGCTGGTGCTTCACTATTCTTGCAACTGGAAAAGGTTGTCTTCTCCGTCCTTTATGACAGAATTGTGCATAAAATAGATATGCAAAAGATCTCTTTTTACGTTAGCTAATACTCTGTCATAGCCTGATAATATGTGCCTCATTCTATTTCACACCATGCTTTACATCTGACAGTTACCGTTGAGCAATTTGAATAAGAACTAGCTAAAGTTATGTCAACTTGACAAAGCACAAGTGTGCTTTATCAGTTAAGAACTCTACTCTGTAAACTGCATCAAGTCAATAAATGCAGTAGTTAAAGTTGCCTGAATTATTTCTCAACCTTTTGGTCTATGCATTTTCTATTGCAGGCTGTCTATGTACTTTTCAGGGATGACCATGCCTTGAAGCTCCCATACTGTATTGTTATAGCTGGGTTTGTATGTGCCTTGTTTGCTATATGTATACCCCATTTATCAGCGCTAAGGATTTGGCTGGGATTTTCAACATTCTTCAGCCTAGTTTATATAATCATAGCATTTGTGCTGTCTCTTCAAGATGGTAAGGTCTCTTGGTGTTTTATTCCAGAACTGTGCTTACCGTTTGAACATATTCATGTAATGATATAAACCCTGTTCTTTGTGTTGCATGAACGTAAAATGTCAAATTATTAACATGCTAGGACATAAGACTAGGTTCTTAGGCTGGCATCTTAGAGACCAATTGGGGCATTAGCTTGCTTGATCAGTGATCAGGTGGTTTGCAAAACCGTGGTTACCTGAGGTGACATTCTAAATGTGCAAGGAAGTGGGATGCGGGTGCTTTAACTACATGGTTTTGAAGTCTTGACTAAGTCAATTCCCTTGAATGTCCTTGATAGTAATCATTAGCTAGAGTTTCTCCTGTAAAGAATGCTCGTGATTTCTTTCTTGTGATTTTGATTGGTGCCTTTCACCCGTGCTAGTGCAACTAATAATAAATTTTCTAGTTAAGAATCTTGTAGTGTCGAGTTTACATCAATATTCTCTGCGTTATTGTAGGAATCAAAGCCCCAGCCAGGGATTATGGCATTCCAGGAACAACAACAAGCAAAATCTTCACAACAATAGGGGCAGCTGCTAATCTTGTTTTTGCATTCAATACTGGAATGCTTCCAGAGATACAGGTAGGCTAGGAGTACATGGCCTTGAGTTTTTAATGAGCGAGGGAATCCTCTTTTGTCTCATCTGCATGAATGATTACTGTTTTACAGTTTTTGAAACTTTCCGCCTTCCTGTGCCTGGTCATGGGATAATGAAGGCAGCAGTTTTGATACTTTTAAGGGAAAACTGAACTCTTTGAATCGGCTTGCTGCTTTTAAAAAACAATAAAATTTGCATTCCACGATAAGAATAGGCATGTCATTTGTAACTCTCTTTCCACGTTTTTTTCCTGCATTTCTCTTCAAAACTCACCTTCTTTTTCTGCATTTTTTTTTTTAAAATTCTGACAGGCAACGGTGAGGAAGCCTGTTGTTGACAACATGTTAAAAGCTTTGTACTTCCAGTTCACAGTGGGGGTTTTACCAATGTATCTTGTCACTTTTGTTGGATACTGGGCTTATGGATCTTCTACATCTTCTTACTTGCTCAACAATGTCACCGGTCCGGTTTGGGTTAAGGCGATGGCCAATATTTCTGCCTTTCTGCAGACAGTCATTGCTTTGCATGTACTTGCCTTCGTTTCCTCACTCCAAAATCTTGTCTTCTGTTTCTTGCTGTTGCACTAACCTCTAACATTAGCTTCCTCTGCTGCTTGTAGATATTTGCAAGTCCAATGTACGAGTATGTGGACACCAAATACGGTATTAAAGGAAGTGCATTGTCATTTCGCAACTTGTCATTCAGAATTGCGGTAAGAGGCGGCTACCTAGCTATTAACACGCTGGTTTCAGCTCTTTTGCCGTTCCTCGGAGATTTCATGAGCCTCACAGGGGCAATCAGCACATTTCCTTTGACGTTTATCCTAGCAAACCACATGTATCTAGTGGCGAAGAAGAACAAACTCAACTCATTACAGAAGCTCTGGCATTGGCTCAACGTTTGTTTCTTTGGCTCCATGTCCGTAGCAGCAGCAATTGCAGCCTTGAGGCTCATTGCCGTAGATTCCAAAGCATACCATGTTTTTGCGGATATATGATGGCTTTCTCTTCTACCTAAAAAAAAAAAATTGATGGCTCTCTCTTCTTGTCAGTCTTCTTCCCACATTTTTTTTTAGAAAAAACTATATATTAAACTCTCATTTCACTAATATTTGATCCTGGTGACATTGCTCATAATCTTTGAATCAACTCTTAATTTTTTAAGGGAAAAAATCAAGGATTAATAGCAAGTGCTCTCAGTATAATAAGATGAAGTGAGATAAGTGTAATAGATAGCATAGATTTTTATATTATTGTTGTTTTAAAAATTTTCCAAACTGTTCGTGCAAAATTCCTGAGTGACAAGTTGGGTATTTGTTTTTTCTCTCTCTGTACAAGTAGGAGTATTGTTATCTTTTAGAATAGAGGCTTTCAGCATATATATAATAGCCTGCCGTTTTCAAATATGATTATTGCCCAATTTTATCATACTTTGACCCAGGCTTTTTTAGTTCGATCGAACGAGGTGTGTGTACTTTGCATACGAGGAACTGGCGTACCCATTGCTCAATTACCTCCAGAAGTAGTCACTGCTGACAATGTACTTCAACCTCCAGTATTTGCTATTTTTCAATAAAGGTGACAGCATGATCACAATAAATAAATACTGCATATAATCAGGAAGTTGTTCATGAGTTGTAGGGAGAGGACATGAGTTGTGCTGCTCCATTCAGAGTTACATGCTGACAAACAGCGTACAGTCAAGTACCTATATGTTTGAATCATAATTCCAAGAACGGCAACATTCAACCATTTTTATAAAAAACAGATTCAGAATATCCTCATTTCCCCACCGAGATATCTCATCAAAGCAAAAATGCAACCTTACAATGGCTAATCATATAACAGACTTATCAGAAAATCGCATAACAGGATCATACCGACAGTAAAAGAAGAAGAAGAAGAAAAAGCAGCAGTTAAATTCTTCAGCCTTCCTAAAACAGAACTTTCTTTTGCAGAGTCCCATCAGTCTTGAAGCTTTATGATATCCACAACCACTCATTAACTGAACATAATATAAAGCCCATTATTGGTATACTCTAATCATCACAGAACGAGAAAATCACAAGAGGTCAACATTTTTATCACCATCAAGCAAGCATGTTAGCATACATGTGAGAGGACGACAACATAACTCAAAAGTAAGGGGGCAGAAACATGGGGGTCAAAATCACATAAAAAAGACTCGAAAGAGCTACTTTTTCCATGGTTAAAGAACCTTCCTATCCAAGAAGAGTAAAAAAGATGTGTTTTCTCATTATATTGGAGAGAGAGGGTCTTTTTTTTTTTTTCTCATTTCTCGCCCCTTTTTTTGGAAGGGGGTAGAGCAGCAAGATTCACTTACTGATTTACAAATGGATGTTGCCATTTAACATTTTTTTTTTTTTTTTTGCTCTGTTACTGTAGATGCTACAAATTCACACTGAAGGAATTTCATTTCCTGCTTACATTTGTCTTAAACACCATTCAAGCTCACTAGAATAGTCTTACAAGGAAAACTAAGCTAAAAAAATCAAAGCTGTGCAGAAAAACTGTAAATCCTACCAGTTACTAGATGTAACATCCCGATTTTAGTATGAAAAATGGTGGTGAATGGGATCCCACATTGACCGGAAGAAAAAAGTTTTATAGTTTATCAAGAATTCCAAGGGGTTCTAGTTGTAACATTGACTAGTCATTTTCCAGTATAAGCTCATATCTGGCTTCAACTTTTTTGGGCTGTTAAATTAGGGTTTAAATGGAACCAACCCATATGAAAGGGGAAGATTTGGATTTTCTAGATCATTTCATACAGCTTTGCTTCTTAAAGAGACATCATTTCTCAAAATCAGAAAATAATTTACATCCTATATGAATGTAACAACCGACAAACTCTCTGTTTTCATGAAATGTAAAATAACCCAGTTACTTCAATAGAAATGCAAAAGTGAAAATTTGTTCGTCATACAAATTAAATTAAAAAAATATATCTTACCTTGTGTGGTATCATCCTGATACCAACTTCACAACAATGCAGATGAAATTTAGCAGTATGAGAGGAACTCTTAAGTACTGGGTTGCATAGATAAGACCAATAAGCTGCCCCTTAAATGACTTTGTCTTGCCCCTGAGAATTCTGAGAAGCTCCATCCACGAGGTGCCAGGAAGCGGTCCTCATTTAATATTGCCAATGCATTAGCAAGAAGCAGACATCCCTCCAATAATGTCCATAAACCCATTCTCCTGTGCAATGAAGAATTTATCATGGAAAACCTTGTCGTACTTCAATTTGTAGGCATTTTTCACCACTCCCCCCTCCTTTTCATTACATAAAACTACTAAAGAAGGGCATGCCATAGTAGTACCTTTTCTGCATCTATTGAAAAGACATGACAGATGGAAACAAATGCTAGCATGATTACTTGACGAAACCATCTTTATAAGTAATACAGGCAGATTTTCTTTTCCTTTTTTCTTTGATAGGTAAACAAACACAAATTGATGATTTCCAAGTTGCAAAATGCAACTTCAGCCAAGAGTTATTGTGATATAGCAGTTTGAATACAGCTGCCAAGTTGTCAGCCCCATCACCCATGAATCAGTCGATATACAAGCTGTTGATATGAGATAAAAAGAATCATGTGTTCTTCATGGTGTCATGCACATGGCACTAGTTAAGCACGTTTCTTCACTGGTCATGGAAGACGTCATAACTCATAAGCAAGTTTGAACATTTAACCCGTAAAACACAAACACTTAATATTTTGGTAAGAGTAAGGCTCTGTTTGGTTGCCAAAGTGAGCTCAACCCATCTTAAACCAATCATTGATGAGACCCACTATTTTTTGAACTTTCAAAAAAAATTAAACAAATCTCAATCTACTTCATACACTCAAACACATATTTCAACCTATTTACATTCAAACACATTTCAATGAAATCCACAAAACACTACCATTCACAAATTATCTCAAATCATCTGAGATAACCTCAACATCCAAATGCACCTTAAGTGTTTGGGTTCAATTTCCTAAGCTTCAAGTATTTGTTTTTTTTTTGTGCTGTAAGAACCAAACTCACTTATGAACTTGGGGTATAGCCTCGTTTTTTCTGAAAAAAAAATTATGAATTATATTAACATGACCCACAAACCCAACTTTTTTTTTGTTGCGTTTCTCAACAATTTCAAGGAAACAAGTGTATCCATGTTTATAATCAGACCGTTCATCATTCAACAATCAGAAAAACTAATCCATATCTTATTAGAGCTTATAAGGTTTAAAAATGTAATCCCTTTCAATGACTTCGAGTAGTTGCGGATTACGTATTGCATACAGTATTCTGCCGCAAAAGCAACAATTTAAAGATTCGCAAACCAGTTCCAAAGATGTACTTTTTTCAAGCACCATACAGATCCTTAACCAAAATGGGTATCGACCTTCTCACTCTTCTTGTTAAAATCCTACTCGAGTCCCCCACAACAAGAAGGACCTAAATTTTCATGGTACCACGGAAAGAAGACAACAACCCAACGGGAAGTAAGATCCTCTCATACAACTAACTATAAGCTGGCAACAGGATTTCAACAATAACCCAATTTTGAGAGACACAAATGTGGCTGCTCAAGAAAACCCAAATAAAAACCCTAAGAAAATTATGGAGATGATTTTAGAAGTATTAAAATCTGTGAAATTTATGAAGTTAGATTGATAGGTAAATCTGTGATGTGTAGGATTAGGGGCAGAATAGAAAACTTTGTTCTCACTGACCTGATTGTGGAACCTGATCTCCGGAGAGACTTTGTCTTTGGGAAGGATCGAGGTCGGAGTCTGGAGCAGGGGCTTCCCCGAAAAGAGGAGTGGAAGAACGTGCCGTCCTTTGTGCACGGAACGTGACAATAACGGGAAATACTGGAAAAGGGCATCAGCGATCCATGATGCTCCGACCATTATACAGGGCCTCAGATAAAATATATATAAAAAAGAATAAATATAAATAGAAGTTATTATTAAGTATATTTATTTTGTATATATGATGTGATATTATTTAGATTACATATTTTTTTAAATAAATGTTGAAAATAATCAATTAAAAATAACCATGCAGTGAGTACAAAGTGTGATAAAAAAATTACGATAAGATTATACGGATTTTGAGATAAATTGAGTTGAATGATAAATAATAATATTTTATAAATTTTATTGAGATGAATTAATTTTTATAAGCTGAGATGAATATAAAAATTAAAAATATAGTAAATTCTATTAATAATTGATTTGAAATTCAAACAATACCTAAATCATATAATTTTGGCAATCATTAGTTCGGATACGGAAACAAAATTAAGAATGTGTTCTGGAGACACTCACGGGTTTACTTATTTTCTAACATTACTTAAGCAAACATCTCTTTTTGCTTAGCCATCGTTTGTATAAACAAAAACAAAACATCACTTTTTGCTGCGTTAAAAAATAGAATGATGCTAGAGCTATTGCTCTCGCTGGACTTTAGCATGTGTTTTTTAATTTTTTTTATATATATATTTTTAATAATTTTAAATATTTAGAAAAAGTAAAAAAATTTACAATATTATTAAAAAATATTTTATTAATCATGAAATAAAATAAGAAAATGTTTTTATTTTACTTCGTGATTAAAGAAATATTTTTTAATAATGTTCTGAATTTATTTTATTTTTTTAAAATATTTGAAAGTGTTAAAAAAATCTATATAAAAAATAACTTAAAAAAAACATATTACAAACACATGCTAGAGCAAGAGAGAGTTTCGAAGCCGTGGCTGTAGCATTGTCCTAAAAAAATATCCATAATTTTAAAACAAATGTTGAGATTATAAAGTCGAAAGTTTTTTATATTGTAGTAACAATTAGGATTTCAGGAATTTCATTAAAAATTTTTATTTTGCAAATACAGAGATACTGAACATGTTTTTATTTTATATTAGCAAACTGGGCTGGACAACCAAATATATGTATGTAGTCAACCCATGGGCCATGCCCAATACTGGGCCCTCGACTCGGGCTCATGACCCAAAAGCTTTCTCGGACAGGGTTTTCAGTCTATAAGCTCAGCCCATCTCTTTTATAAGTACCCGAATCGCTGTCTTCCACCAATTAGGGTTCTAGGTTCTTCTAATTACTTGGCCTCTCCGGATTCTGCTTTCTGAAGCGAGCGCCTCCAAAGCGAAGGGAAATGGTGAAGGGACGCCAAGGAGAGCGAGTCAGGTCTGCCTTCCTTTTTTTCCCGCACTCATTTGATCTTCTAAATCCCTAGATCCAACTTCCAAACGCCTATTTTCATTTCATGCCTATAGATTTTCTCTAATTTTCCATCTTTGACCCTGTATTTATTATCAGGCTTTATGTCAGAGGAACAATTCTCGGCTACAAGAGGTACTACACTTCATTTTCGTCTGTGTATGCTGTTCGATTTTATTTCTTTCTCGGGAATGATTTTCATGGCTCTTCTGGATTCTGTTGGGCCGTTCAGAAAAGCGGGAGAAAATCACTATTCCTATGATTTTAGTTGGAGTTTCTGTTTCCTCGGTGCACAAATCCGTAAAAGTGAGGATTTTCTTGTATAGATGGGTTAGGTAGATGGTAATTGCTTTATCTTAGCATCAGTTTGTATTCTGAGAAATATAGGAAAAGAGAACAAGGATTTACTGGGTTGATTCTTTTTTCTTTTTTATTCCAGAGTCACAAAGAGTGAAAGCGGTGGACTTAAGATTGTTTCTGTAGTTTTGTTATTTTTACATGCATTTACTCAGCTGGTCTTTAAATGTTTGATGGGAATGATGGGTCCAGGTCCAAGTCAAACCAATACCCGAACACTTCCCTCATCCAGGTTGAGGGGGTGAACACCAAGGAGGAGGTTGCATGGTACGCTGGTAAGCGCATGGCTTATATCTACAAGGCCAAGGTGAAGAAGAATGGAACTCACTACCGCTGCATTTGGGGTAAGGTGACAAGGCCTCATGGTAACAGCGGTATTGTTCGTGCTAAGTTCAAGTCGAATCTTCCACCGAAATCCATGGTATTGTAAAATAAGAGATTTTTTCTATGGTTATAAATTGGCTTTCTATAAGGAGATTTCTCGTTTATTGTCTTTTTTTCTTCTGCAGGGGGCTAGAGTTAGGGTTTTCATGTACCCCAGCAATATATGAGGTACTTTCCGATCCTTTTCTTCATTTAATTCCCTCGTTTATTTTCGCCCTTATGTATATTTCCAGTTGTGTTCAATATTATAATAAGTAGGTAGCTATGACATTGTACGTGTGCTACACCTAAATTCCTCACCAATAAAATCTTCAATTACTTATTGAAAAAAAAAAATCCAAAGCATGGGCTCCGTGTTCATATTAATGCCAGACATAAATCATAAATGATTTACAAGCATTTTCAATGATTATTGTATGAATTATTATCATATCAATAATTATCCTACCAGCTGTACTGATGGGGTTTAGCCTTTTTTATCTCTCTATATTTGGAGAATGTTTATATACCCTGTTGTGTCTTAAGATCCTTCAGCAATGATCATATCATTCCACATTTCTTTTTCTCCATCATAATTTTGCCTTCGAAGGGTTATGTAGTTATAATGTGTTTTGGGTTTCCCCTCTCTTAGAATGGGTATTAGAGTGTTTTGCATCCATTTATCAGTTTGAGGGGGAAAGAATAACCATGTGTATGACATTGATTTTTTCTTTTCTAGCACGGTAATTCACCGTGTCTCTACTATTTGTAACAACCATTTGAGATAATGAGAGATCCTGTTGTTTGTTGCCGCCATTAACTGATCTGCTTGACTTAAACTAACCATACATAAACCAAAATTAGGTGTAACCACAAGGATGACTCCGTCTGTGTCTTTCTATCCCAGAATTTGTTAACTCTTTCTGTGACAAATTTTTGAAATAACAAGGGATATCACAAGCGTGTGCTTGCTCTTATGTTCTTGTCATCATCTCATGGAACTACTGTGTGAATGTGGCAATTAAATGGTTTTGTGGTTGGACTACCTTCCTCTGTTAATTCATGCTTCATTTTTTTTCCTTGCAGCTCTGAGGTTGTGTAGATGCCAGATTGAGCAGGTGACTGAGAGTTATGCAGTTACTTCTTTTTATCAGCTAAATTTATGTCATGTTTTGGATCCAAATCGTTTTTGTTTATTAAGATTAGCGGATGGAATATTGATTGAATTTTCTAGTTTCGGAAAGAAGTAATTGCCACTGTTTGTTTCTTGATTTATTTTTTGAGAAAAAGACTGTCTTTTTCATTCTCTTTAGAGCAAAAAATGAATACAAAGGAGGATAATCCTCTAACTGCATACTCTCCTGAGTCCTAGTGCACTCTTTGCTAATACATGTGCAGCATTATTGACATTTCTAGGAACATGCCTTACAGACCACTGACTGGTTCACTATTTCTAGCAGTTTCTTGACATTTCTTAGGATTCGATTGGATGAACAGATAAGATTAGATGAGATAAGAAATATGTAAACAGTAGTGTAATAATTTGTGAATAATAATGAAATGATTTGAGTTAAGATTTTTATAGGATTTTGAAAAAAGGGAGAAAATATTGAATAAAAAATTATAAAATTAAAAGAGGGTAGCATAAAATTTTTTAATATTATTCTTGTTTTGGGATTTGAAAAAGTTAAATTATTTTTTGTGTATTGTTTGGAAATTTGAAAAAGTTGTAATGCTTAGGTAATAATTAGATGAAAAAGTTAAAAATTTGAAATTGAAAATTTTGTATTTGAATGGTATTTTAATGATGTGATGAAATAAGATGAGATGAGATTGTTTTAAAGGATTGTGAAACCAAGCCATTATAATCATCCATATTGAATTCTATCTCTCCTCATAACCATTAATGGCACCACTGGCAATGTATCTCCTTCGAAAATAAGCTGCAAGCCCAGCCCACTGTAGAAAATAGTGGCTTTGAGAACTGCAATGGCTTCACCCGGAAGCCCATCAGGAGACCAGCGGATCTTTTGTTTCTTGATTTGGCTAGTTTGGGTAGTGGAACTCTATTGTTTAATATTTTTTTATTATTATTCACAAAATATTTGAGATCATTTCACTATCCAAACTCAAATTTAAGCATTCAAACTATTTATATTTCATATAAATGTATATTGAGCAATATTAGTTCTAGGTATTTATAAATTTGCTACCTTTCCTTCTTCTGAAAAGTTTTTTTTTTAATTTTTTTAACTTGCTCTATGCTTGTTTGATTGCTCTTTTCATTTTATGTTAATTGTGATATGAAAAATTTTAATGCGTTTTTATTTTTTTTTAGTTTTTTTTCTAAAATAAATTTATTTCTCATTTTTACACCGCACTTTTAATATATATATATATTTTTTTTTTGTAGAAAAAAATTCTTTTTTAAAATTATAAAATGGTTTCATTAGGCGAGAGAAACTACGATGGATATTGGCGCTAAGTAATTTGTTTGGTTATCAAGCCTATTAAACTGCCACAGCACGTGGATTAAAGACTCGTAAAAGATGAAAGATAAATCTTCATTGGAATGGTGAAAGAATTTTATCCAAAGTTTTAAATACTGTACCGGAAGTCGTACCTGTCAAGGCACTGGAATGAAATATTTCTGTATCGGTACCGTTTCGTATACCATTTCGGGATAATATTTCGGTCTCGATACTGTTTCGGTATCGGTATCGGTACCGTTTTGTATACCGTTTCGGAATAATTTATACCTGAATAAATTATATATATACAAGCATTAACTATATTCTAAAATAATAACAGAATAAGTCATAAACTCAATACTTCTCAATACAAGTCTTAAGTTTTAAGTTACATCTAACATAAAGTTATAAACATCAACATTATCATGATAAAGTCATTAACGTCATCACGTCATCAAAGATACTCATCCTCATCAAAAAGACAATAAGGATCAGGATTCGACATGTTAATCAAAATATTTTCATCAACGTCATCACCGTCATCAATATCAATACCAACATTATCATTGTCTTCCTCATTTAGTGAGGCTAATGACTCCTCAATATTTGTCCAATCTAAATCTTCTCCATCAATAAGTTCAGATTCTTCACCCACCCATTCTTCCATCAAATCAATGTTTTCAAGATTGATTGGATTTAAAGCATCGGGTGCTGGCGCTGCAGGCTGTAGCTGCGTGATGAAGGAAGCTGCTGAAAACTGAAAGAAATAATACGGAAATAGAGTATAGACAGAGAAGAGAAAAGAAACTGAGGCCTTAGGTTTTAATTTTGAGATGAAATTCCAACTTATTTGCCATAATTTTGAAAATGCCATCAGCTTTAACACTCGACTGACCCGGCCGAAATATGTACCGACCGAAACAGAACTTTCGGCCGAAACATCAAATACCGGCCGGTACACCCGGTTTTTAAATCGGTACGGAATAGTAGATTTTCGATACCGGCCAACTGGCCGGTACGGCATGTACCGGCCGTATCGGCCGGTACGGAACGGTACCAAAAGCAGTGATTTTATCTCATTATATTATTATAATTTTTTTAAATTTTTACATCAAATATTGAAAATAGTTATTTTTTAAAATTTTAAAATAATAATAATATTAAAAAATAATATTTTATTCAATTTTTAATTTTTATTTCAATTCATCTCATCTTAATTTACTATCTAAACCGTACCAAAACAGTATATGAACATCCTGTATAATTCGGCTTGCTGTGTTATATTATGTTTTGTGTCTATTGCTCTTCATCAGAAAAATTGCTGAGCTCTAATCACCGTTGCTTATAAAATATATTTTGATGATACATACATATATGTTAACACGTACATATATCTCCTATGGGCGATGCCTATTGTTCTATTAAGTAAACTCATGGCTACTTACTAAAATTAGCTTGATTGGATAGTGAGATAAAATAAAATAAGATGAATGAATTGAGATGACTTCTATCTCTAAACGAGTCCTAAGTCCATGTATCAAGTGACATTGTTAGTGCTTTCTAGGTAGCGATGGTGGTATTTATTTTCACTTTTGAGTTGGATTGATTGAATATTAACATAATAAATGGTATTTAGCAACCGGTGGGCTTAAAGGGATACTTTGGAAACGAGATAAGATAAGAATTTTGTGAAGATAAGATTCTATAGTAGTAAGATGGTTTGTGAATAATAGTAAGATAGTTTGAGTTAAGTATTTATTGAATTTTGAGAAATAAAAGAGAAGAAGTTGAATAAAAAATATTATAAAATTAAAATATTTTTAGAATATTATTTTTTAATATTATTTTTGTTTTGAAATTTCAAAATGTTGATTTTTTTTTTTTTTTTTTGAAAATTTTAGAAAGTTGTAATAATTAGTTTAAAAATGCTTGTGTTCGAAAAATGTTTGATAAGAAAATGAGATGGGACCAAATGAGATTAGATGAGATGAAAAATATTTCCAAACATCCGCTAAGGGGGAAGATTGGTTGGGATTTTGCTCTGGGAAGAGAGTTTTGAGATATATCTTTAGACAAGTTAAGTCATATTCATGGAAAAAATTGTCAAATAATTAAATGTAAAAAACTATACAGACTAAATCTAATTATTTACTTGCATTAATTAATTATGAGAAATGATATTTACATTTCTAGGACATACAAGTCTTGCGTACTCATTTCGTAAAAAAATAGATAAATCTAGAATCCACATAAAAAAAAAAAAATTTAATAGTATATTCTACTTTTTTTTTTTTTTGAAATGATCATCGAGGGTATAGCCCGAGAGATTCTCTCGATAAGGCCATTTGGATTCTCTCAATTAATACTTGTATTTAAAGGGGATAAAACTAGCAGAACCATGTATATCATGCTTAGTCCATCAAAGGACTATCATAAAAAGGTAAGAGGAAAAAGATAAAAAGGTAACAAAACTAAAAGCGAAAGGTGAGGGAGAAAGGCAAGTTAGACATGTAATAAATAAGTGACATAAAACTGATTTCCTCACCTAGCACCGATAGAGTCACAATAAAAGAGATATGAGATCTTAGGGAAGAGGACTCGGAGACTTCAGAGCGACTATTACGAGAACAGAAAAATCATCTTCAACCTCACGATGAGGGCTTAAGAAATAGGGTCTTCTCTAGAAAAAGAAGTCTTTGACCTCTATTATATAGAGAGAAATCAGAGACTATAAGAGACTGTAAAATATTCATTTTATAGTAAATTTATCCTCCAAACGATCTATGAACGTAAGTCTTATGCTGAATTATATAAATTTGTGTATCTCCAATTTTGGTAGCAATCAAATTGAAGCCAACACTAAAAGAATCGTAGGTACATAGTAAGGTGCCATTTGGCAGGTGAGTTGAGATGAAAGTTAAATAAAATATTATTATTGTTTTGAGATTTGAAAAAATTGAATTGTTTATTATATTTTGTATGAAAATTAAAAACTTTGTAATGATGAAATGAGAAAAAATGAAACACTTTTACTATCCAAATGAGCCAAAGTCATACCCCATTCATGATACTTCATTTCCAAAGTCCACTGATGTTGCTTGATATTGGAAAATTGTTTACGGATGCGATCAAACTAAATTTTAGTGATATTGCGTGCATGATTTCGGGGAAGAGGCAGTTCATTCCTATTGCTATTTTTCTTTTTCTTTTTCTTCCAAACTATGAGATCTTCGTTCAAAAACTATAAATAGAGTTCAGTTACAGAAATATATCTAGACTATTACAACCATTCAAACAAAACCAAAAAATTAAACTTAGACTATTACAGAAGTTGATGTAGGTCTTTCCTACTGTGAAAATTGCTTGATGAGGGGTATATCTCCAAAAATAGAATTTGAAGAAGCACATTGCGCCATTATATGCGCACATCGGTTCTGAGCCCGATGTATTTTAACAGCCTTCCAACTCTCAAGACTATTAAGCAATAATCTGGTGTCTCTTATCCATCCTTCAATGAGCCAATCAAAGTTTTGATAAGAATGGAGAAGGGCTGAAATTACCACCTGTGAGTCACCTTCCAAAATGATATTTTTCCATAGATTCCTTATTGCCATTTTGACACCTATGAATGCTACTAGCGCTTCTCCATAGTTTGGATTACAGCTAGTGGTAAACTCAGTTACGCAACCCACTATATTTCCTAAATGATCTCTTCCTATTGCAGAGGTTGTACGCTTGTTTTACTACTACATCAATGGATATAGAAATCTTTCCTATTTCAGGGTGTTCCCAGTGGGGGTTGCTATGAGTGAGTTTAAAGGTCCAAGCCTTCTTATGTTCTTGATAAAGTTTTGAGACTTACACTACAAAATATTCTATAGGAATAGAATTTGAGCCATGAATAACTTGATTCCTATAAAACCACAAGCAGTCCATTGCTAGAATCGCAAATGATTGAAAATTATGAGCTTCTTGCGATTGAATGTTTATAATGGCAGTAGGATCAAGAATGGCCAGAATCCAATCATTTATGTCCTGGCCAATTATGAATTCAATATTTAAAGGCCATGTGACTGTCTCCACAAAATTCTTGAATACGGACACCTTAAGAACAAATGAGAAGTTGATTCTTCATTAGCATGGCAAATGGGACAGAGAATCCAGTCATTGTTGAGGGAGATGCAATGATTCAGTAAGGACCTAGTAGGAAGGACATTGTTCAAAACCTTCCATGTAAAAAATTTAAGGTGATCTTGAATTTGAAGAGAGCAAAGCTTTTTCCAAATATGAGGGATGTGACCATCATCAGGATTTTGAACAATGGTTGCATAGGCCGATTTAACAAAAAATCTGCTAGTAGAGTGATGGAGCCATTTTAAGCTATCCCTTCATATTCTGAAAGTTGTATTGGGCTAGAGGGATTTTGTTGATCTCTTAGACAGTATAATCTGAAAGAAGAGTAAGAAGCAGGAGATTATTCCATCTCCTTGGCTCTTCTAAGATAAGCTCAGATACTTTTAAATCAGGATCCTTGAAAGTGTCTATGAAGAAGGAATTGGAAAGGGAGGGGACATAGAAGGTATCCAGCAATCCTTCCAAACACTAGTGGTTACACCATTGTTTATTTGACAACAAGCATTGGTGGCAATGAACTCCTTTTGTTTTGCCAACCCTTTCCAAACTTTAGAGTCGCTTTGCTTTATGTGAACTTCCAACCAGGAAGAGGACTTCAAGTATTTGTGAGAAAGAACTTTTTCCCAAAGACTTGAGTTATTTAAATTATTTTGAATGAGAGACCAACCTAGTTTGCTCAATAGTGCTTTGTTAGAAGTGGAAATGAGTCTTAAACAAAGCAGCCCCTCCCACACCCCCTCCCCCCCCCCACAGATTTTGGTTTACAAATAAAATTCTAAGACATGGGAGTAAACTTGTGAGTCTTATTAGAATTAAAACCCCACCAAAATCTCATAAAAGATCTGTCAATGTTGGCTGCAATTTTTTTGGAGTAAGAATACTTGACATCATGTGAGCCGAAATGGAGCAAGTTACAGATATTATCAAAGTAGTTCTGCTAGCTTGGGAAAGAAATTTGGCTTTCCTGTAAAAATACACGAAAATACATGCTAGAAATCAAAATCTGAGATAGCAATGCTGAAAACGAAAATGGTGAAAATATACCTGCGGAAGCCATGTTTGCAGAATGCATATAGGTAGATCTTCTCCTCCTTGCTCCTCACAAATTATCAGCTATCAATGGGGCAAGCCAATGGACATATGGAGAGGAGGAGGGACCTAGCCTCTTATATAGGAAAACTAATGGAGTCCACCCATTAAAGACTCAAATTAATATGGGTCTATAAAAATTCCATAATCAAGACCCTTGATTTTTCCAGGCCTACATACGTAATTATACCACAATATAAATAGGATATAATCCTATATTACTAAGGTGTAACAAACCCCAAATGATCACTCAACTTAGTGGGTTAAAACAAAATATCATTGTGAGCTATATATATGTCTAACCCGTTTTATAAAATGTGCAATCAAATGAAGCCCATATTTAAAATATTCTAACATTCTCCCACTTGGGCAAATATTGATTGCTATAAAATAAAACTTGTTTGAAAAATGACTCTCGGGTTAGACTACATAGGTGGCCACACAAATACATAGCTCAAATGATAGCACCTTAGAAAACATGATCCGGTCCAACAAGAATATCAACATCGAACATGGAAATCGTTACACCACTTAAACGATGTAAGACTACTCCACAGCTACAAATGCTAATATCCTTATCGACATGGATCCCCATCCTCCGACCAATGTGGTAGTATGTAGTATGAACTTAGCACCAATGTGATCAAAAACTGTGCTAATTCATATCAGTCCTCATAATGCTTCAAAATGAAGCCATATGTCTCTAAAAGAGACTCATCTTATGTCTTTTGCCCATATATCTCGAGATCATAATGATATTATAATAAAAGACATAAGCCAAATGCATGCTCAAAAATTAGTATATGAATAGGGGAGATTTATTTTTATTGGAAAAGGGCTGCACCCTAAAACAAATGGGTTGCCTATGTACCCTGTAAAGGGATCAAGCCAAAACGTAGTTCCTTTTACATAAGTAACTCCCACTAACCAAAAACATCAAAAGTTTCCACAATACCCATATTAGTAACATGTGTTTTAAAAACTTTAGGAGCGAGTCCCTTAGTCAAAGGATCTGCAATCATTGCCTCTGTATTAATTTACTCTATCTTTGTCTGCCCTTCTTTAACTCTATCTCTGACCACCAAATACTTGATGTCAATGTGCTTGGATCCACTAGAACTTTTATTATTCTTTGAAAAGAATACCGCTGCACTATTATCACAATAAATAGTAATTGGCCTCGAGATGGAATCAACAACTTTCAGTTCAGAAATAAAGTTCCTCAACCAAACAGCTTGGATAGTAGCTCCATAACACGCCACAAATTCCGCTTGCATAGTAGAAGATGCCACCAGAGTTTGCTTAACACTCTTCCAAGAAATAGCACCCCCAGCAAGCATAAAAACATAACCTGAGGTCGATTTCAAATCATCTTGACATCCAGCAAAATCAGAATCTGAGTAGCTTACCACCTCAAGGTGATTTGAACGCTGGAATGTGAGCATGTAACCTTCAGTTTTCTTCAAGTATCTCATAACTTTCTTAGCTGCTTTCCAATGCTCTTGCCCTGGATTCGACTGAAACCTACTAAGAACACTAACTGCATAGGCAATATCTGGTCTAGTGCAAACTTGAGCATACATCAAACTCCCCACAGCACTAGCATATGGTATGTTCTTTACAGATTCCCTTTCAAGTTCATTTCTGGGACATTGAGTTTTGTTAAACTTATCTCCTTTTATGATGGGTACATCACCAGGTGCACAATTATGCATTTCAAATCTTTGCAGTACACGTCGTATATAAGCTTTCTGAGAAAGTCCCAACAAACCACGAGCTCTATCACGACATATTTCAATGCCAAGCACAAAAGAAGCTTCTCCCAGATCTTTCATCTCAAAATTAGCAGATAACATTTTCTTTGTTTCATGAAGTAATCCCAAGTCACTGCTGGCAAGCAAAATGTCATCTACGTACAGAATAAGAAAAATAAAGTTTCTCCCACTGGTCTTGCGATATATACACTGGTCCACTGCATTTTCAACAAAACCAAGTGAAGTTACAACCTCATCAAACTTTAAATACCACTGTCGAGATGCTTGCTTCAGGCCATATAAGGATTTATTTAACTTACAAACCAAGTTCTCTTTTCCCTTCTCAACAAAACCTTCAGGTTGTCTCATATAAACATCTTCATAAAGATCTCCATTCAAAAATGCTGTCTTTACATCCATCTGATGAAGCTCCAAATCATAGTGTGCCACAAGTGCCAGGATAATTCTAAAAGAATCTTTAGACGAAACTGGTGAAAATGTTTCATTATAGTCAATGCCTTCCCGCTGAGTGAACCCTTTTGCAACTAATCTTGCCTTCTTTCGTTCAACATTCCCTTTGGAGTCTAATTTACTTTTAAAAATCCATTTGTTGTCAATGGCTTTAGCATCTGGAGGAAGTTCAACAAGTTTCCAAACTCTATTCTTTTCCATAGAATTCATTTCATCTTCCATAGCACTAAACCACTTATCTGACTCAAGACATGTCAAGGCTTGCTCAAAAGTAACAGGATCAACTACATGTCCAATATTAAAATCACTTTCTAACAAATAGACAATGTAATCATTAGGCAATGCAGACCTTCTTTCTCTTTGAGATCTTCTGACTTGTGGCTCAGAAAATAACTCTACTATTGTTGGAATTTCTTCTTGTTGTTCAGGTTCTTCACTAACAATCTCAATTGGCAGAGAAACAGCTCTTTCCTGTATAACGGGAACTGGAACAACAACTGGATTAGGATCAGCAAATAACTCCTTCAATACAGAACTCCCACTGACACCAACATCATTTTCCAAAAATTTTGCAGTAATGGACTCAACAATTCTGGTACCACGATTAGGACAATAGAACTTATATCCTTTTGATATATCTGGGTACCCAATAAAATAACCAGGAGTAGATTTTGGGTCTAGTTTCTTTTCAAGCGGATTATAAATCCTAATCTCAGCTGGACACCCCCAAACTCTGAAATGAGCCAAACTTGGCTTACGGCCTGTCCACAATTCAAAAGGAGTTTTTGAAACAGCTTTACTAGGAACCCTGTTTAAAATATACATAGCAGTTTTCAAAGCTTCACCCCATAGATATTCTGGCAAATTTGTTCTGCTCATCATACTCCTAACCATGTCCTTTAGAGTTCGATTTCGTTTTTCAGAGACACCATTCTGCTCAGGTGTTCCTGGCATGGTGTATTGAGGCACTATTCCACACCCTTGTAAAAATTTTGCAAAATCGCCCATATTTTGACCAGACTCATCATATTTCCCATAATACTCGCCGCCTCGGTCAGATCTTACAACTTTAATACTTTTCCCACATTGATTTTCTACTTCCATTTTGAATATCTTAAATTTCTCAAGAGCTAGAGATTTATCATTAATCAGGTAAACATATCCATAGCGTGAGAAATCATCAATAAAAGTTATGAAGTACTTATTCCCACATATGGTAGAAGATAAAGGTCCACTAATGTCGGTATGTATTAAGTCCAAAATACCGTCACTCCTAGTAGAACCCTTTCTTGTGGATTTAGTCAACTTTCCTCTTATACAGTCCACACATGTGTTAAAATCTGAAAAATCAAGAGAGGGAAGTATCTCAACTTTTACCAATCTCTCCATTCTTTCCTTTGAAATATGTCCTAATCTCTTATGCCACAACATAAGATGATTCACGGATTAAAGACCTTTTCTTCGCTACATTGGTAACACAAGAAACTTCACCAAAAGAAGCCAAAGACATTCTATATAAACCATCACACAAAAGACCATTTCCAACCAAACGAGAATCATAGAACAATTCAACTTTTCCATTGCCAAACTTCAAAGAAAAACCAGATTCATCAAGTTTTGATATAGAAATCAAATTCCGTCTCATTGACGGTACAAAAAATGTGTTCTCCAAAACAAGAGAAAAACCAGACTCCAAAGATAACTTTACTACTCCTATAAACTCGACCTTCACTTGAACTCCATTCCCAACACATAAGCTCACTTCATTCTCACTTGGCTTCCGTTTGCTTACGAACCCCTGCAAGGAATTCGCAATATGAATACTTGCACCTGAGTCTATCCACCAAGAATTTAAAGGCACATCTACTAAAGAAGACTCAAAACAAACTAAGGCCAAGGAGGTACCTGCCGAGTTCTTCTTCTTCTTCTCCAACCAAGTTTTAAATTTAAAACAATCCTTTTGCCAATGACCCTTCCTCTTACAAAACTTACATTGATCATTTTTCTTCATAGTTTCTTTAGGACCACCAGAAGTCTGACCTTCAAACCTTTTACTGTGCTGATTTCGATGTGACTTATTTCCCTTGTGGAACTTGGACTTATGATTATGAAAGGACCCCTTGTTATGTTGTGGCTGAAAAGCTAATTGCACAGTTTCAACAGTCTCACGACGCATCCTACACTCCTCTTGGGCACATACTACTATCAAATCATTTAAATCTCATTTATCTCGCTGAGCATTGTAAGCTACCTTTAGCTGATTAAACTGGCTAGGAAGACTATTAAGAACATGATAAACAAGAAAAGGCTCAGCAATGGGAATTTTGAGGGCTTCTAGCTTAGAGGATATATGTATCATTTTCATAATGTACTCCCTAACTCCACTAGAACCATCATATTTCATACTCATCAGTCTATCCATCAGGTCTCCAGTTTCAGCTTTATCGGATTCAACAAACCTTTGTCGGCACCCAAAAATTTCTTAGCACTATCATTGTCAGGAATAGCTCCCATAATGGAATCTGATATAGAACGTTTGATGATCTTTAAACAAAATCTGTTTGCTCTATCCCACTTTTGATATTCAGCCACATATTCAGCAGTGCTCTTATCAGTAGGTTTTGAAAGTTCGTATTCCAGGGCAAAATCCAATCCCAAAAGACCAAGAGCAATTTCTACGTCTCGTTTCCATCTCACATAATTATTCCCAGTCAAAGTTTCAATAGCAGATAATTGACTTGAAATAGAGGAGGCACTCAAAACTGTGGAAACATGAAATAGTACATTTCATTTAATTATCATCCAAATAGATAGCATGCAGTCAATAGATGATATCAAATCTTTCTAATTAATATGAGCTATTAATTAGACAATCCATAATTAAGCTCGGAACCATATGAGCTTCATTACGGTAAGAGCCTTGGTGCATCATTGTAAAGTCACCTTTGGGCTGACTAAACAACATGCTATAAGGTACTCTTAAAACATATCACAAAACTAATTAATAAAATCACATCAGTTTCAAAATACCATCACCTTTAGGCAGAAGGAAATTTCTAGACTAATGTAATCTCATTAACTAATTTACATCATTTTCTAAAATGTCACACACAATAACACCTTTGGGCAAGATATTATGTGCAATAAATTAGGAAAAACAAAGATATCCCTTTTTTTTTTTTTTTTTTTTAAATATCAATGAGTGTGCCACTTTGGCGGCTACCACCCACGAATATTTCAAAAATTTTATTTAAAGGAAAAATAAGGATAATCTGAATGCCCATGAATTACAATCACAAAATGATAATAATAATCATCAACTTGATACAATCAAAGTTAGAATTCAAATGTGATTGTGATACTAAAACAGTGTGAATAGATCAAACGTATAAGACAATAGATATATCTAAAATTAAATATGAATTTTGAAAGCATATATACACAAAATACTTATAACAAGTCACAAAATTAACATGCATCTAAAACATGTTGAGAGAGAGAGTACACATATGCACAGATCATATAAGATACTGACTATTCACCACAAAAAATATTATAATATTCAGTACACTGTAGCCCACAGAAAAATGTGTAAATAATATTCAAAAATATAAAACAGTGTCTTATGATGTTACAAAAAATTTTCAAAAAATATATATAGATATACTAGGGCGAGTACATAAATACTGGAAAAAGAAAACCAGAAAAAACATTGTTTACTGTGCTACACGCGCCGCACGCGCCTACTGCTGCTCGTGGGTAACGATCTGGCTGGAGGTGAATTCATCTTCAACCTCCAGCCGGGTCAGCAAGCGGGTCGCGGGTCTGAAAATCGGGTCTACGGGTTTTTAAACGGATTTTCTCAATTTCTTGCAATTCTTTGATCAAAAAACTAAAATTAATTTAGGGGAAACAATATATAGTGCCCGAAAAACACATATATGATGTTTTAAAACAATGGGTATCTATATTTAAGGAAGATTAATCAAATTTTGAAATGGGTATTAACCCTAGTTTTGTAAAAACTCAAAATCAAAACTAAGCATCGATTAAACACATCTAAAACAAGTAAATAGCATTCCAAAAACCGATCTTGATATGAGTTTGATCAATCGATTATGAAATACGATTTTCTTGCCCAAAATTGGTTTCGAAAATTAAAACAAAAATATAAATGGTGAAACCATAACAGTAAAGTTGCGGAAGCAATGAAGAGAAAATAAAAACCCAACCAGATTGAAGATTTACAGCAAATAAAACCTACACATTTCATTTTGAGCGATCGATTTGCATAAAGAAAATAAAACCGAAAACAGAACAATAAAATCTGCATTCTTAACGAGAGATTCTAATTCTAGCATGGAGGCTCTGATACCAAATGTAAAAATACACGAAAATACATGCTAGAAATCAAAATCTGAGATAGCAATGCTGAAAACGAAAATGGTGAAAATATACCTGCGGAAGCCATGTTTGCAGAATGCATATAGGTAGATCTTCTCCTCCTTGCTCCTCACAAATTATCAGCTATCAATGGGGCAAGCCAATGGACATATGGAGAGGAGGAGGGACCTAGCCTCTTATATAGGAAAACTAATGGAGTCCACCCATTAAAGACTCAAATTAATATGGGTCTATAAAAATTCCATAATCAAGACCCTTGATTTTTCCAGGCCTACATACGTAATTATACCACAATATAAATAGGATATAATCCTATATTACTAAGGTGTAACAAACCCCAAATGATCACTCAACTTAGTGGGTTAAAACAAAATATCATTGTGAGCTATATATATGTCTAACCCGTTTTATAAAATGTGCAATCAAATGAAGCCCATATTTAAAATATTCTAACATTTCCAACATGACAGTTTTTGCTGGATTTTATCTTTAATATTTTCAAAAAAATGTTTGTTTGATCTATCCAAATTGAGATGAAGACCAAGGTATTTAAGCTTATTTGAGGCAAGCTTGAAATCCATTACTAATCTAATTTCCCTAATGGAAGAGGGAGGAGTGGTTCTGCAAAAAGAATAGGGTCATCGGCAAAGAGAAGATGTGTGAGAAGAGGCCATCTCTGCCCATCTTGATTCCTTTGATATGGCCTATTGCTATTTATTTTTCAATTCCTGCTTTAAACGCATTAAAAATTACATTTCCAATGGTGATTTGAAAACTGCAATAAATAGAAGTTGCAAAGGACATGCGCAATGGTTATTTCACTTTTGCCCTTAGCAGTTGGTGATTGTATATTACATCTAGAACTAAGAACAGTGATGGTTTCGTCATTTTTGGCTTTTTACCGATTGAATCCATCCTGTGCTATGAAACTTTATCGAGTAGTGGGTACATGGCGCCCGAGTACGCAATGGAGGGACAATTCTCAATAAAGTCTGATGTTTATAGCTTCGGAGTTCTAATGCTAGAAATCATAAGTGGGAAAAAGAACAGTGGTAGGCCTCTCTTCCTTGTCTGTATCTCGAGCTCAAATATAAAGTTTATACACGAGATAATGAAAAGCAATACAAAACAGGCATGGCGACTTTGGAATGAAGGCAAGGGAGTAGAGTTGATAGATCATATCGCATTGTTGTGCGTCAAGAAGAGTTATCATGCTTGCAAGCAGATCGATATACGTACATCAGCCATCCGCACATCCATTCTCTATTGCTAGATTTACATTTTTTATCAATCTACAACAACTGGTTCCGAGGCAGGATTTGCCAATTCTGATCAATCTTCTAATTCTACATACAATCGTGAAATTTGTAAATAATTACAAATAATTATTTTTCAAAATAATTACGCGGCGATTACACAATTCACAGTTACAAATATATTTTCTTTAAACAAAAACATTACTTTTTTTGCTGCGTTAACAAATATCCATAATTTTAAAACAAATGTTGAGATTATTAAGTGATTTCAGGAATTTCATTAAATAAATTTATTTTGCAAATGCAGAGATACTGAAACATGTTTTTATTTTATATTTAGCAAATTGGGCTGGATAACCAAATACATGTATGTACTCGACCCATGAGCCGTGCCCAATACTGGGCCCTGACTCGGGCTCTTATGACTCAAAAGCTTTCTAGGACAGGGTTTTAGGTTCTTGTAAATACTTTATAGGACAGCTTTCTATAAGCTCAGCCCATCTCTTTTATAAATACCCGAATCGCTTTCTTCCACCAATTAGGGTTTTAGGTTCTTGTAATTACTTGGCCTCTCGGATTCTGCTTTCTGAAGCGAGCGCCTCCAAAGCGAAGGGAAATGGTGAAGGGACGCCAAGGAGAGCGAGTCAGGTCTGCCTTCTTTTTTTCCCGCAGTCATTTGATCTTTTAAATTCCCAGATCCAACTTCCAAACGCCTATTTTCACTTCATGCCTATAGATTTTCTCTAATTTTCCATCTTCACCCTGTATTTATTATCAGGCTTTATGTCAGAGGAACAATCCTCGGCTACAAGAGGTAAATGGCCTTCATTTTCGTCTGTGGTATGCTGTTCGCTTTTTTTTTTTCTTTCTCGGGAATGGTTTTCATGGCTCTTCTTGATTCTGTTGGGCCACTCAGAAAACCTGAAGAAAATCACTATTACTGTGATTTTAGTTGGGGTTTCTGTTTCCTCTTTTCCCAAGTCCGAAAAGGCGAGGATTTTGTTGTATAGATGGGTTAGGTAGATGGTAATTGCTTTATTTTATCATAAGTTTGTATGCTGAGTTGGGCATACAAACTCAGATCTACTGAAATCGTAATTGCTTTATTCCAGAGTCACAGAGTGAAAGCGGTGGATTTAAGATTGTTTCTGTAGTTTTGCTATTTTCACAAGCATTTTCTCGGCTGGTCTTTTAAGGCCTGCTTTGGTTACACGATCAAACTATCTCATCTCATCTTCTATAATTATTATAACTTTTTCAAATTTTCATACAAAATATAATAAACAATTCAATTTTTCAAATCTCAAAATAAAAATAATATTGAAAAATTCTATTCTAATAATATTTTATTTAATTTACAACTTTTATCTCATTTCAATATGTTGTGTAACCAAATGAGACCTAAATGTTTGATGGGAATGATGGGTCCAGGTCCAAGTCAAACCAATACCCGAACACTTCCCTCATCCAGGTTGAGGGGGTGAACACCAAGGAGGAGGTTGCATGGTACGCTGGTAAGCGCATGGCTTATATCTACAAGGCCAAGGTGAAGAAGAATGGAACTCACTACCGCTGCATTTGGGGTAAGGTGACAAGACCTCATGGTAACAGCGGTATTGTTCGTGCTAAGTTCAAGTCGAATCTTCCACCGAAATCCATGGTATTGTAAAAGAAGAGATTTTTTCTATGGTTATAAATTGGCTTTCTATAAGGAGATTTCTCGTTTGATTTGTCTTTGGTTCTTCTGCAGGGGGCTAGAGTTAGGGTTTTCATGTACCCCAGCAATATATGAGGTACTTACCGGTCCTTTTCTTCTTTTAATTTCCTCGATTATTTTTGCCCTTATGTTTATTTTTCAGTTGTGTTCAATATTATAATATGTAGGCAGCTATGACATTGTACGTGGGCTACACCTAAATTCCTCACCAAGAAAATCCTCAATTACTTACTTGAAAAAAAAAAAGGCAAAAGCATGGGCTCCTTGGTCATATTAATGCCATACATAAATCATAAATGATTTACAAGCATTTTCAATGATTATTGTATGAATTATTATCATATCAATAATTATCCTACCAGCTGTACTAATGGCGTTTAGCCTTTTTTATCTCTCTATATTTGGAGAATGTTTATATACCCTGTTCTTTCTTAAGATCCCTTATCAATGATCATATCATTCTACATTTCTTTTTCTCCATCTTAATTTTGCTTCGAAGGTTTATGCAGTTATAATGTGTTTCGAGTTTCCACTCTCTTAGAATGGGTGTTAGAGTGTTTTGCATCCATTTATCAGTTTGAGGGGGGAAGAATAAACGTGTGTAGAACATTGATTTTGTCTTTTCTAGCAGTGTTTCACCGTGTATCTACTATTTGTAGCAACCATTTGAGATAATGAGAGATCGTGTTGTTTGTTGCCGTTAACTGATCTGTTTGACTAGGCCCTTTTGGATAGTGAAAGTGTCTCGTCTAATCTCATTATTACAATTTTTTCAAATTTTCACACAAAATATAATAAGCAATTCAACATTTTTAATTCCTAAGACAATAATAATATTATTTTTTAATATTTTAATAAAATTTTATTCAACTTTCATCTCATCTCAATTTATTATCTAAACGGCACCTTAGACTAAACCATACATAAACCAAAATTAGGTGCAACCACAAGGAGTGGAACTCTATCCCAGAATCTGTCTTTCTATCCCAGAATTTGTTAACTCTTTTTGTGACAAATTTTCGAAATAATGAGGGATATCATAAGCGTGTGCTTACTCTTATGTTCTTGTCATCATCTCATGGAACTACTGTGTGCATGCATACGTGGCAATTAAATAGTTTTATAGTTGGACTGGCTTCCTCTGGTCATTCATGCATCATTTTTTTTCATTGCAGCTCTGAGGTTGTGTAGATGCCAGATTGAACAGGTGACTGAGAGTGATGGCAGTTACTTCTTTTTATCAGCCAAGTTTATGTCATGTTTTGGAGCCAAATCGTTTTTGTTTATTAAGGTTGGTGGATGGAATATTGTTTGAATTTTCTAGTTTCGTAAAGGAGTAATTGCCACTTATTTGTTTCTTAATTTAGGCCCGTTTGGATACAGTGGTAATTATCTCACTTCATCTCATTTAATTTCAACTAATAATCTTATTACTATTTACAAATCATCTCAACTTATCTCATTTTACTATCCAAATTATCCAAACTGGCCTGTAATTCGACAGTCAATATTTCATAGAAATGGGTGTCCGGCATAATGAATTTACGGTGGGAGTGAAACACGCCATAATTTCGCTCAGTTGATTCTCTCTCACAGAAACTTGGTTCGTGCCCTTGTCCGTAAACTCTCTGTCATCTCTCTCTTTCTCTTTCTCTACCATGACGTTCTGGCCTTCCTAGAAATTCTCTTTCTTTCATCATTAATCAAAATCGTTGTTACCAATCAAATAAAAAATAATAATCAAAATCGTTGTTGTGTTATTTAGGTTATGTTTAGGTAGTGAGATGATCTCATATGACAAAATCGTTGTTGAATAGTAGCGTAAAGTAATATTAAAATTGAGATCACTCCAATATCTTAAAAGCCTTAAACTTGGTAGTTGTTTGGAAGAAGTTTCATCTCATATCAAATTTCATTCAAATAATTTTAAATATTTAATTTTTTCAACTAATCATTACAAATTTTTTATATTTTAAAATAAAGTATAAAAAATAATTCATTGTTTTTAAATCTCAAAATATATATAATATTAAAAGTTATATTATAATAATTTAAATATTATGAAATTTTTATTTAATTTTTTTCTCATTTTTAAAATTCAATGAAACGTCATAATTTATTTATTTTATTATTATTTACAGACAATTTTATTATTATTCATAAATTTCTCATCTTGTCCCTCAGAATGCAGCAAATCCATTTTGAATGTTCTTATTATTCCGGAATCGGAAAGACATAATAAATAAATAAAAGGCAGAACTCTAAACACGCACATTAGCAAGAAGGGATTTCCTGCAACGTCCCCACAAGAGTTACAGAAGCAACTCCATGAAATCTTGTAGCTTATCCTATTGTAGATTGATTTTAAGTAGTCCTTCCTCGTATTGAGAGCTGATGTTTGTGGTAGCCAACTGCATCCATGAGTTCTGTTTTGACGGGTATAAACCAAAGGAAAGTAGATTGGAAATTAGTTGCCAGACACAATGGAAATCAAAACAAATTAATGATGTTTTGGAAGGGTTGTGTGATGGGTTCTCTGTTGTATAAAGCATGCTCCTTCTAGCTAACTTGCAACCTGAGAGAGGAGAGAGAGAGAGAGAGGAAAGTAGTTGCGAAAGAAATCGATGGTGAGAGAAAGGAGAGGAATGGTGAGGACAGTAAGGGGTGAACGAATTGAGAGCTTGAGAGAGTGAACTTGAAGGGAGAGAGATCAAGGGCTTGAGAGCTTGAAAGAGTGCGTTCGAAGAGAGAGAGAGGGAGGAACAATTGGGTCCTGTTTGGTTGTTAAACTCATCTGAGTTCAATTCAGTTCAGTCTAATTTTAAGTTAAGTCTAATATTCAAATACACAATTCTCAAATTACTAAATTCATCTCAACTCAAAGCTTTTTTACACATTGGATTCACAATCTTTTTCAATTCAATATTTCTTTACACATGGGACTTACAACTTTTTTCAACTTTTCATAAATACATTTAAACTCATCTTAACATCCAAACACATTTAAACTCATCTTAGATGGACTCCACAAAACTCACTCTATCATCTCAACTTACTACTATTTATAAAAAATTCAAATAATCTCAATATTCAAATGCATCCTGAAGAAGAAAGAAGCATGTAATGTGTGAGGCATCCCACGGTAAAAATCATGGATTAATGAGGTGTTACCCTCCTATTGGGGGTGTAAAATGCCCAAAAGCTCCACATCCGGTTTTAAGAAAAATTCAAGTAAACTCATGGTTAAAATATATAGTTGTATAAAAAGTTTTAAAAGGAATTGTATGTCTATTATTTTTTCTTAAAAAAATAAATTAATAAGTCCAATATATAGACTGACATTGTTAGTGCCTTCCGGGAAGTTATGCATTACGATGTGGTATATATTTTCACTATTGAGTTAGATATATTCAGTGAAAAAATTGTCAAACGTGTAAATGTTAAAAATTAAACAGGCAACCCAGTTATTTACATTCATGATCCAGCCAACAAAACACGTTTAGCAATTTGTATCAGAATATAAGCCACGTATTGTATTTGAAGATAAGGCCGAGCGAAAGTTATGGGTCGTTTTCTGAGTCAATGAGCCAAAGTTAAGTAAACATTGCATTAATGAGTCAATGAAAGAAGGATTCCACGAGTTAATTTTTTGGAAAACAAAATATAAAAAGTATAGATAAAGAGGACTGTTAGAGATACAAAGTGATCATACATACTGATGTGGCACATTGTTATTATGTCACATCTTTTTTTTTTTTTTTTTTTCCTTCTCTTTCTCACTTTCTCCCCTCTCCCCGTGCATCTCTCTTTCTCCCTCTCGAGGTGGTTTCCAACCACCATAGATGGCCAAAGAATAGCAATCGTCGACCACGCAAGCCGTCATCTCATATCTCGACCACCCCGCCTAGCTAGCGACGGCCACGCAAATAATGTACGCCTCTTTTCCTCTCTCTTTCTCCCTCCCAAAGTGGTTCCCGACGACCACAGATAGTCAAAGGACAATAACCGCCCACCACGCAAGCTGTTGGCTCAGATCCCGACCACCCCAGCCACTTAGCAACGGGTGGAATCTTTTTATGAGATTCATTTGTATCTGTAGTATTTACCTTATAGCAAGGATTTTACTATTCATTAATTATTATTCATCTCACACCCCTGCACCTAATAGCATTTTTTTTTTTTTTGTAAATGTTAGACCACCGATCAGGACCTCTCTCTCAGCTCTCTCTCTTTGACCTCTCTTCCCAAGCTCTCTCTCTCTCTCTTATCAAGCTCTCTATCTTATCGGATTCGATCCCTCTCTCATCAAGTTCTCTTTCTCTTCAAAGGAGGAGATGAACCAGATTCACATGTAAGGTGTGGGGTGCGGGGTTTGGCAGAGTGGCTGATGAAATCAGCTACAATAACATATTTGATTGAATTTAGCAGCAACCAAAAAAAAAAAAAAAAATGATTTTCTTTCACAACTCCAGAGCCTTCGTTTTCCTATCATTTATAGTATGCGCGCTAATCAGCCTAGTTAATTGCGAGCCGACCGATGTTGCGCACTATTGTTTCGAACAGTCTAGTGGAACCGACACTCCTAACCAAGAGAATCTGATCATCGGCCTGTTAGCTAATTTATCCGACGGATTTTCCCAAAACCAAAACAATGGCTTCTACAAGGATACCTCCGGTGGTTTCTACGGCCTCGCCCTCTGCCGAGGTGATATTCCTCTTGATACGTGCCGAGTCTGTGTCAACTATGCCACTCAAAGAATCGCCCGTCGGTGTGGATCTAATAAAAGTGCCATAATATGGTTCGATGAATGCATGTTAAGGTACTCCAACAGTGACTTTTTTGGAAAGGTAGAGACGATCCCAGCGATTTACGCGTGGAATATCGAGAATACAACGGACTCCCCTGATGACCCTAATTCTGTAGCATTATTGCTAATGCGCAAACTAATAGCCGAAGCAGAAACAAAAGATTTGTTGTTTGGGGCAAACTCCAACAAGTCGGATAATGGGACTGAGAGATATGGGATGGTGCAGTGTACTAGAGATCTCAATCGTTCGTCTTGCGCCAATTGTTTAGACGCTTTGGTAAACGCAGCTACACGGTGTTGCATATCGAAAGTAGGGTGGCGACTTTACTCCCCGAGTTGCAATATAAGGTACGAGTACTACCCTTTCCTTCTGCAACCACCTGTAGTACCGTCGCCTCAACCCGTGCCTCCACCGCACGTGCCTCCACCGCCCCCCGGTAAGGCGCCCTAAATTTGAACATTTTCCTAGGATTCAGATACCAGCTCAACCTTTCCCCTGCGTATTTTGACTTTTTATAACGTGCGTTTGGGCCTATTGGCAGACATTCCCTAACTAATTTAAAGAAGAAACAATTATCTTTAAGACCTTTCAATTGTAAAAGTACGAATATTAGACAATCATATTTTTAAATTTTCAAATGACAGATTCGGTAAATCTAAGAAAATACGTTAAAAGAGGGGATTGGAGGGGAGGGAGAGATCTAAACTGATGATATAAAGATGACTAGGTAATGGCAGTCTTCAGAACAGAGAGTAATTGGGACAAAGAGGCTAATGAAGCATTCAATAAAGATTGCAAACATGAATGTAGTTGGCAGTTCTCCCATGGGTTTACATTATTATTTCCACTCCTCGGGTGAATTAAGTGGTACAGAAACTATTCTCTATTCAAATGATAGCAATGATTTTTGCATCAGCGGGTGCGCATAGATTTGCATTCAAGATACTTTGTGAAAACTTACAAGTTCTGTTGTATCCCGAGACTGCAGGAAAAAAAACAACAATGATTGTAATCATTACTATATCCTCAATTGCAGTAGTAGTAGCTCTCTGTGGTTTATGGTTTTATTCATTCCATGCCAGGAGGAAGAGACGAGGTAGATTTAGTGTATTTACTCTATTAAGTAAAACACAATTGTAGTTCTAGACTGCCTCTAACGTTTAATCTATTTTGCTACTCAGAACAAGAAATTCCACTCCAAGAATTTGAAGGTTCACCATCAATGGACATAAGTGTGCATGTCGGGGATCATGACAAGAGTGGGGAAATGCATTACTTCAATCTAAATACCATACTGACTGCTACAAACAATTTTTCTGACTCAAATAAGCTTGGAGAAGGTGGTTTCGGCCCTGTTTATAAGGTTGAAAAACATCTAGTTTTTTTACATATCCATTTTCAGAAATTTATTTCAACATTTACATTTGAAAATAAATGATTACATGACATAGAGAAATTTTAGAAATTGTCGGAGATCACTGGTATCTAAATAATTGTTAGGATCACTTGATTTTAGTAGAAGAAACGTTTGCAAGTGAACCTTAGGGCTCGTTTAAATATTAAGAATATATCAGAATATCTATAAATATTTTGAAAATATCTGAGAACAGTTGTATTTTTAAACAGACTCTTAATGTCGTAAGATATAGAACTTGCACACATACCATCTACCATTACTCTGCGATAAATTGTTTTCTTCGGCTGAAAAATGTTACCAGGGCAAGCTAATAGATGGAAAGGAAGTAGCAGTAAAAAGGCTTTCAATCGAATCCAAACAAGGTATTGAAGAGTTCAAGAACGAAATGATGTTCATTGTGAAACTTCAACACAAAAATCTGGTGAGGCTCTTAGGATGCTGCCTGGAAGGAGCTGAAAAGCTTCTTGTCTACGAGTACATGGCCAACACTAGTCTAGATGCCTTCCTGTTTGGTTTGCTCTCTCTCTCTCTCTCTCTCTCTCTCTCTCACACACACACACACACACACACAAGCTCACACGCTAACGTTTAGCACCTGTTCATCATTTGCCAATTATTTCTCTAATGCTAAGGCAAAAATATCTTATCCGAGTGAAATTTGCCTTATTATTACAATGCAGATCCAACAAAACGTAGAGACCTAGACTAGGCTAAACGCGCAAATATTGTCAATGGGATCGCAAGGGGTGTTCTATATTTACACGAGGACTCCCGTCTCAAAATCATCCATAGAGATTTGAAAGCAAGTAATGTACTATTAGATGATGAGATGAACCCAAAGATATCGGATTTTGGTACTGCTAGAAATTTTGGTAGTAATCAAATCGAAGCCAGCACTAACAGAATCGTGGGTACATAGTAAGTCAAATCCCATTCACGATACTTCATTTCGACAGTCCACTGATGCTGCTTAATATTGAAAAATTGTTTGCGGACCCGATCAAACTAAATTTTAGGTCGGTTTGGATACTCAAAGAATATCTGATATATATGTGAATAATAGTAAAATGATTTGAATGAAGATATATTTTTGAATTTTAGAAAATGAGAAAAAAAGTTGAACACAAATATTATAAAATTAAAAAAATTATTTGAATATAAATTTTTAATATTATTTTTGTTTTCAAATTTAAAAAATTAATATTGTTTTTTGTGTTTTGTTTATGAGTTTGGAAAAATGATAATGATTAGATGAAAAAGTTAAAAATTTAAAATTTAAAAATGTTTTTTTTTTTTTACATGGAAATGTTTTGTGTTTAAGTGATATTTAGAAAGAAAATATCTGAGAATACTTAATATGTTATCAAACGGATCCTTAGGGCTTGTTTGGGAAATGAGATGACATGAGAATTATGTTAATAGTAGTGAAATAATTTGAGTTGAGATGTTTTATTGGATTTTGGAAAATGAGAAAAAAAATAAAAAATATATTATAAAGTTAAAATATTGTTTGAATATAATTTCTTTAATATAATTTTTATTTTGAAATTTAAAAAAGTAGTATTATTTTTTGTATTTTATTTGAGAGTTTAGAAAAGTTGTAATGATTAGATAAAAAAGTTAAAAATTTTAAATTTAAAAATGTTTAAGCAATGTTTGGGAAGGAAATATTTGAGAATACTTGAGAATAGTTGTGTTGTCAAACAGACCCGCTCGTTTAGGAGGTGAGATGACATGAAAATTATGTGAATGGTAGTGAATTATGTGAATAGTAGTCATAGTTATTTCACTTTTGCCCTTAACGATAGTATATTACATCTAGAACAGTGATGGTTTCGTCTTTTTTTGCTTTTTACTGATTGAATCCATCCTGTGCTATAAAACTTTATGCAATAGTGGGTACATGGCGCCTGAGTACGCAATGGAGGGACAATTCTCAATAAAGTCTGATGTTTATAGCTTCGGAGTTCTAATGCTAGAAATCATAAGTGGGAAAAAGAACAGTGGTGTATCATCCAATCCAGAGCGTGCACAAAGTCTTCTGCCACAGGTAGGCCTGATCTCTTCCTTATTTGTTTCTCGAGCTCAAATATAAAGTTATATGTTGAGATAATGAAAAGCAATACAAAACAGGCATGGCGACTTTGGAATGAAGGCAAGGGAGTGGAGTTGATAGATCAAACATTGGTCGACAACTGCCCTTTAAGTGAAGCTCTGAGATTGATTCATATCGCGTTGTTGTGCGTTCAGGAAGACCCTAATGATAGACCTACCATGTCATTGGTAGTTCTCATGCTTGCTAGCAGATCGATATACCTACCTCAGCCATCCGCACCTCCATTCTCTATTGCTAGATTTACCCCTTCTGATCAATCTACAACAACTGGGCCGAAACAGGATTTTCCATTTCTGATCAATCTTCAACTATTGGGGCCGAGGCAGGAAGGGTCGTGTCTGATCAATAATAGCATGCTACATGCTGATCAAGATTGTTTTTTGTATCGTTTTCATACCTTTTACTGGTTGTTTAATACTGGTTTTTGTAATTGTTTAATCGAGAGAATTTATATCTGTATAGGCTGGTTTGGGCACTTTGACTATTTCAGAATTCTATGAAATTGTTTTAATTAAGATACTTCATTTGGTTTTGAGAAAGGAAAGATAAAAGAGTTCATAAAAATATGAAAAAATTAAAAAAATTGTTTACATATAATTTTATAATATTATTTTTACTTTAAAGCTTGAAAAAGTTATATTGAAAAATATTGAATCTGTCATGTCATATCATATCCTATCAATCTTCAACTCTTGGGATCTGTCATATCTGATCAATACTAATACGTTACTTCCCATGAACATCTGTTTGCTAAACATAAGATCAGGAGAACGTAAATCCTTGCATAGTACGGGTCATACTGTTTTTTTTTAACACCCCAAGCCCACTATTTTAACACTGAAGCTTGGTTTGAAATATGGGTTCCTCTCAACTCATCATTATAATTTTTTTAAATTTTAATATAAAATATAATAAATAATTTAACTTTTTCAAATTTTAAAATAATAATAATATTAAAAAATAATATTCTAATAATATTTTATCATTTCAACTCAACTCACTTTATTTTAATATGTCTATTTAATTTGCAAAGCCAGAGGCACAGGAAAAAAAAAAAAAAAAAAAAAAAAGGCAATTTTGGGTTGTGGCACATTTCATTATCTCAAGACTAAAGTTTAGTTTAAATACTGAGAATATCTCACTATTAATTATTATTTTATTATTATTTTTTAAATATTTTTTCTTATTATTTACTATTATTTAATATTTTATCATTAATATTTATAAAATACCTCAGTATCTGAAGGTAACTAATATATATTTAAAAAAATCAATATTCTCCAACCTAATTCACGTGAGTCTGTCACTTTTCAAGATAAACATATTTTAGAATATCCTTTATATATAAAGTAAAAAAAAAAATTATGTCTCCATTGCACGTTATGCGGTTCCACAATTGCTGGAAGAGGAATGATGCGCAACCATGTTTCATTGTAGCTGAACCCATACGTTACTGATAATTCTAGTTCGGGGTTAGATCATCGGCATTGAATTAACTAAATATTTTTTTATCTTTAAATTTAACAAATATCATCTATATTTATTTCACATTAAATTAATTAAATTATTTTTATCCAAACTATAAGTTACTGTAAATATATTCTTCTTTTCAAATATGAAAAAAACTATAGCAAGTAAGTATTTTTTGAAATTATTATATTATAGATATGAGATTTTATCATCTATATACATATGAAATTATTATATTATAGATTGTTAGATTGTAAAAATGAAAATGAATATAATTGTTAGAGGTTATTGAAAATTATAAAAATAAAATATAAATTAATTAAAAAAATATAAATAATAAAAAAATAATAATATTTTATTATTATAAAGAGTGTGATGACTAATCCAATATAAATTTCAAATTTTAAATGATTAGCTAAAAGTAAAAAAGTTACATATTAATCAAAATTTAAAGAATATGATGACAAATCCAATACTAATGCTTTAGAGTTATTCGGTATTCCATTCTGATCATATTTTCATTATACTGTGTTAATGTGACAGTACTCATTTACCTTTAGATTAGCTATTATTTTTTAAAATGACAAATTTAAAAGTTGATGAAAAACATCACATCTTCACAATAAGATATCAAGAGTAAGATGAAGATGTGGTATATATCTTTTGTTTGTCTATATTACATCCCTATTATATTTTCATCATATTGTATTGTAGTATATACCTAAAATCCTTATTTTTTAAATGGTCTTTAGTTCTATACATTTCATGATGTGTTTGTGATTTCAGTTGGTAATATAGTATTTATTAAAAAAATGCAATTATTAAAAAATAAATAATTTGTATGAGCTTTAAACAGATAAAAAAGTAAATCACAATTCAAAAAATATATTAAAAAAAAAAACTATGTATTTTCATTTATATCGAAACTCGAAAGTACCATCAGATCCGATTCCTTGTACAGACAAGTCTCTGGCTGCTGCTTCCAATGAGATTCAGAGACGATCTCGTGATAGTAAATGGCGGCATTTGGACCGGCCTTTGCCTAACTCTTCCTCTTCCAAAAAGTTTTAACTTTCTAAGCACTTTGACTATTCCCCGCTGATTACGGCAATTTGACTAAGTCATAATAGTATGCATTTTTCTTCCTCCATTACCTAAGGTCAACGAGAACGTGCACCTGAATGGTTATTTGGTCATAGACCACATCACGAAATAATTTCCAATTTTTAATTTATGAATTTTTTCGAATTTAGATTGGGAAATTCGGGATTTGGAATCATTTTTTTGTGGGATTTTGGAATTTAGGTCCGTGAATGGGTCCTTACATTTGTTTTGTGCGAACCCACAAATAGATAGAAGGCAACAAAGTGCAAAAATAAAAAAGAAAAAGAAAAGGCCTCTTATCATGTATGGTTATGGCATGCACGAAATGGAACAAAAATTGGTATAAAAATTGAGATTGACATGTTGGTTTGCAATTCGATTACACCTTTTATACTCCTAATCATCCTCTTATCATACAAGTCTCTTTTTCCAGTCAAGTAGGATGTTTTGAAAGATTAAGGTCCTGTTTGGATTCAGAGATGAGTTGAGATGAGATAATTTGTAAATAATAGTAAAATTTATGAGTTAAAATTTGTAAATAATAGTGAATAGTAGTGAGATCAATCCGAATCTAAATAATTAGAAGGACTGTTAACAAAAATGTCTCTTTATACAATAATAATAATAATAATAATAATAATAATAAAAAAAGTATGTGCATTCTTTTTTAATTACACTTCTGAAACCAGCAATTTGTTAGTAAAATCACCTCTATAACATGAGTATGTTTAGAATTTAAAATCATCTCAATTTATTTTAATTTATTATTATAATTTTTTTAAATTTTACTAGAAAATATAATAAACAATTTAACTTTTTTAAATCTTAAAATAATAATAATATTAAAAATAATAATATTTTATCATCTCAATTCAGCTCAATTCAACGTCTAAATGCAGCCTTACTCAAATTCCTACTTTCCTTGAACTGTACACCTCTATAACATGGCGACAACAAATTAATTACTATTAAGAAAAAAATAATAATATTAAGATTGTGTTTAGATGTTGGAGTGAGTTGAGGTGAGTTGAGTTGAGATGATAAAATATTATTTTTTAATATTATTATTATTTTAAAATTTAAAAAAGTTAAATTATTTATTATATTTTTTATTAAAATTTAAAAATTTTATAATAATAAATTAAAATAAATTGAGATAAATTATACTACCAAATGAAGCCTAAATGAATGCAATGACTACAAGTCTACGACTAATTAGCAATAAATTAGTGGGAAATGGGTACGAACCAAGCTCCCCACCCCACCTCACCCCACCCCATACGCGTTTACCTTCTCTGCTTTAAAACTCCCTCTCCCTCCCCCTCCGTCTGTCGGTATCTTTTTCCCCTATCAGCAGGGGTACATTGGTCGTCGATCGTGTTCTTGTCCTCAAAATACGATCCCAAATCCTTTCCAGCCAGGCCCGCCTCTGTTTCTGTACCCGTCTATGTCTCTTTCTCCCTCTCCCTGAAGAGAAATGAATTTCGATTTCCCTTCAGATCCATGGAATCCAACCCATTTTTTCTCTGCAATATTATCTTGTGTCTCTCGTTTTTACTAAATTCATCAATGTCCAGATCTTGACACGCCCAAACCCTAACAGATCTGTATCCAAGTTCTTGTCATAATACAGCCCAACTTGCCTAAATATTGCCTCTTTGTATTTTTTCCTTCTGCTTGGTTGTTGATAAAAATCTCATCTCATCTCAGCCGCCCGATCAAAACCTACCTCCGAAAATGAAGGGCTCAAGTCGATTTTTCACGATCGGGCTCGTGGCCTCTTGGTACTCCTCCAACATTGGGGTCCTCTTGCTCAACAAATATTTGCTCAGCAACTACGGCTTCAAGTACCCGATCTTCCTGACCATGTGCCACATGACCGCTTGCTCTCTGCTCAGCTACGTCGCCATCGCATGGATGAAGATGGTCCCCATGCAGACAATTCGGTCCCGGGTCCAGTTCTTCAAGATCGCTGCACTCAGCCTCGTCTTCTGCATCTCGGTCGTCTTTGGCAACGTCTCGCTCCGCTTCTTGCCCGTCTCCTTCAACCAGGCTATTGGGGCCACGACGCCGTTTTTCACTGCTGTGTTTGCCTACCTCATGACCTTGAAGAGGGAGGCTTGGCTTACCTATGTGACCCTCATTCCTGTTGTCGCCGGGGTGGTCATCGCAAGCGGGGTATGGCACTTTTTTTTTTTAATTCTAGTTTGTGCCAGTTGATCAATAGTATTAGGTGTTAATTTGAAATGTGGATTCTTGTTTTTGAAATTGGAGGTGGGCTGCCTTTTTGTTTGTGTGAATTTTTTTTTTTTTGGGGGGGGGGGGTGGCGGCACGTGTAGAGCTACTTTGCTATGCAATTGGCTCAAGTTTTATTTGGAGTTGCTTCAAATTGAGGAGATGGGTGGGGAGGAATGTATAAAAGAATTAAGTCGTGGTTGTTCGGCTGGAAAATCTAGGAAAAATTATCTTTCAGTTTCCCCCAGCTGAACCTAGTTCAACTCCTAGCGTGGATGCTAACATTTAAGGATGGAGCTTTGTTTGACTGCATCGAACTTAATACGTTGCTTTAATCTCACTTCCCGTTTCTTTATTTTAAATAATCTTTGAGGTTTGTATGTACTTGTGTTGTACCATAACCTTGATTTCAAAAATTTACAAATCATTCGTTTTCTGGTTTGGAAGATTTATATTTGGTTGGTTGAATCATTAATGGATTTTTGGTTAGAGACACTCCCACTATTAATTACCCTGTAGTTCTTTGATTGACAGTTGTCTCTTTTCTAGCGAGACATCATTAATATGAGGTAGATGCCTTCTAAATTTTGTGTGTGTGTTTTTTTTTTTTTTTTTTTTTCTTATGGTCACAGGGTGAACCGAGTTTCCATCTGTTTGGGTTCATAATGTGTGTAGCAGCTACGGCTGCGAGGGCGCTCAAATCTGTTCTACAAGGGATTTTGCTATCTTCTGAAGGGTAAGGAACTCTTATGCATCCATCATCTCGAGACTGAAGTTAATGGGATAAAACTTTGTTCTGTATTTGGGCTTTTGGAAATTTAAAGTTTGGATTATTTTAAAACTAAAAAGGGTACTGAGAGTCCTGCAATATTATTTTAGGGAGAAGCTGAATTCTATGAACCTCCTGCTTTACATGGCTCCAATAGCTGTTGTCTTTCTGCTACCCGCAACACTTATTATGGAAGAAAATGTGGTTGGCATCACCTTGGCTCTCGCTAGAGACGATATAAAGATCATATGGTACTTACTATTCAATTCGTCGCTGGCATATTTTGTGAACCTGACCAACTTTTTGGTCACAAAACACACCAGTGCTCTCACTCTCCAGGTATGGCCTCTTAATACGGACTAATTTCCATTTGTTATCCTACATTTTATGGTTGCATTTAATTACTTGTATTGTCCTTGAGCTGTAAGAAATCAATATTCTTCTTCCCTATATAGTTATGACTATTTAGGAGGAATGGTCTTTACTTTGCCAATCACCCAAATTTAGCTGCTCCATTGCCAATAAGATATTTCCTATTGGGATGCCTTGGAATTCACAAAATCCATCCGTAATATACTCGGAAATTGGTGAGAAATTACAATGGATTTATGTTATTACCGCGAGATCATCTTCCGATGCTACTTGTGGTGGTTATGGAAGTAGTTTACAGTTGAAGATAAGCAGTTGTCTCTTATGTTGGTGCCCATGGAAACTCAATTGCAGCAATTTGTTTGAAGCATCATCTTTGTATTTTTGAAAAAGTATGGAGATAATAGGGATAATAATAAGTTGGAGCTCTAGGCATTGCCAATCAAGAGCGTGGTGAAAGAATCATCTAAGATGGTTTTGCTCATGGATGATGGGATGCATAGATTGGTACCATTGAGGGGTGCTTTGGTTTAAGCCAAAGGCAGCTCTTGGAAGGATGGTTAAAATTATGTGGGTTGAAGATGCAGGGAACAAAATCCATGTTGCCACATTCCAAGTGAGGAGGATAGTGCTTTTATAGAATTTGTAGATCTCATGTTGTATATCTTTACGTTGGCTATTTTTGACTACTGAATCTTACTTATTCAGAGCATAAGAACTCGCTGATAACACACTTTAAAAATGTTTAGCGGTATATTTTGCCCTAAAGCTGTCCCAGCCGTTTGTTCACTTTCCCTTGTTCAATCTTACTGCCCCGTCTATTTGTGTTTCAAAAGGCTCAATGCATATAATATGCAATGTTGCCTTATTTTTCCTTTGATTTATTGCTTCTATATGATTTGGAAGTTTGAACTTTGTACACTGAGAGTCCTTGGTTGCTTCAGGTACTTGGAAATGCAAAAGGAGCTGTTGCTGTGGTGGTTTCAATTTTAATTTTCAGAAATCCTGTCTCGGTTACTGGAATGCTCGGTTACTCGCTCACAGTCTTCGGAGTTATACTCTACAGCGAAGCCAAGAAACGAAGCAAATGATATCATTATGGGAGACGATGAAGTGGATGTTCCTATATTTTGATTTTCTAAAAGCAAGTACAGCATCAACGCCCGTGGAGGAGGGGGGGGATTTGGGCCACATGCTAACAATTGGTAGCATGAGCATTATATTGCCCTCTAATTTTTTGCCTGGAAGCCCAGAGATTGGCTTCCACTTGTATCAGCAACAACCCAGATTAGCCGAAAAGTAGAAAAGTTCAATAAGTGACTTATATGCCTCTATTACTCCCTGTTTGGGGTTTTGGAATGCCCTTTTTTTTTTTTTTCTTTTTTTCTTTTTTTTTTTTAATTATTGATTATAATTATTCTTTCAGGAAACGGCTGTAGATTGGGTCCATACACAATCGATATGTTAATTAACATTTCACATTATATTGATTAATTAATGAAAATCATTCATGATCTTGCCATTCTGCGCTTATACATCGCTGGCATTTAAGGAATTTCTTCAAAATTCATAGCACGCAAGGATAGGGCTGAGAATCGGCAATGTCGGAGTCGGAGTGTCGACAAAATCAAGACACTCCGACTTCAACTTTGTCGGAGGTTGGATTGGAGGTCGAATCCGACTTTTGACTCTGATTCGCATAGCCTCAGATCCGACTCCGACTTGTCTGAATGGTGTTGGATTTGATTTTTTTATTGTTTTTTTTTTCTTAGCCCATTTGAAATTTTGGACTCTCACTAATCAAATTTAGGCTTTTAGATTTCAATTTTTTTTAAAAAAATATTTTTTCAATTTAGATTTTATTAAAAATAATCAAAATTGAAAAAATAAATCATTAATTATTGTCATTATACATATTATATGTTAATGTTTATATATTAATATTACATGTTATTATACATTAATTATTATACATTACTAGTACATGTTATTATATTTAAGTTATTATATATTAATATTACATGTTATTATACATTAATATTACATGGTAATAATAGTTAATAGAATGGTGTTTATATATACTAAACTATTATTAGTGAATTTAGTCTATTTATATTATAGTATAAGCATATTATTTTATAATAATTTGCTAATATTAGTATATTATTAAATTTAATTAATTATATAAGTTATAGTTATATAAAATATATATGATTAATATATAAAAAATATATATTTTTATAAAATATGTATAATATCAAAGTCAGAGTCGGTACATCACTACTTCTAACTTTCTTGGTTAAAAAAACTTTGACTCCGAAGTCAGAGCAGAGCCGGAACGAAATCGAAGGCGGAGTTAAATTTTCGAATTTTTGCTGAAAGGATATCAAATACAAGTGTGTATACAACATGAAAATTAACTAAGAACCCCGTCCACGGCTCGATTTGGCGATGCAAAGACGGTAATTGGACCTTTGCTCTCCGGAAAAGTCAACAAAGGACGCCATGGGACTTTAAGATGCATGCCCGGGTCAAAGTAAAGGGGAACCGAATGACTAGAAGGGAAAGAAAAAACCAAAATCAGAATGCATGATATCACTTTCAGAGGACCAAGTCAACCATACCCTTTATAAAAACAATAGTGTGGCAAAAATCTAACCATTGAATTAGGTTCAGGCATTGATACGTTAGATGTTAAGAGGCAATGACACCAGATGAACTACTCATCATCCATAAGATCGGCTTCGACCTTGGTTTCCACAACCATGCTTTCCACTTGAGGCTCCCTCTCTTCGGACTTGATCTCCAATTTAGGTTTGGTCTCTACTTTAGGCTTGGCCTCCACTTTGCGCTTGGTTTCCGCTTTAGGTCTGATGTCGACTTGAGGCCTGGCTTCAACTTGAGTTTCGATCTCGTCTTCTTCTAACTTGGGAGCCAAGTAGAACCTTATGTAACCCATCTCCGCCACTTTGTACTCAACTACCCCAGGCAGATCTGAAGACAGGCTGATTGTCACTTGGTTTGCCAAAGGGGTTGCCTTTGTGAATGAGTTCATATACCTCAGAGCAAATGTCAATGTGACTGGCTCCTCCATTTCTATGACTGTAGCTTCTTCTGGCTGTAAATACCAACATCAACATGACAAAAGAACCCATAGGTAAGTCCGTCCTGTGACAGTCTCTCAATTCTGGAGAAAACAGAAGCAGGCATGTCTAGAGCCCTACATTGCTGAGAGGTATATAACCAAATGCCTAAATATCCACTTTCCAATGGTTCATGTTGAGTTTCAAAATTACAAATAGCTCTGTTTTATACAATTAATTTCAAGACTACAGAACGTCACTAACCTTGTCCACAGTAGTATTCTGCCTGCAAACAATACTGGCAGTCCCAATATCACCTCTGGTGGAGAACTTCACACCTTCCTTTGTCACGGATATAACAACTGCAAAAATCACCATTACACCCATAGTGAGAGTTCTGAATTTCTGACACGTCTACACTGAAACAAATTAACTATTTTCATTAATAATTATAAAGTAACTGTAACAAGGAAGAAAGTGAGAATGCAGAATACCAGTGTCACCAATGGTGCTAAGGTCCTTGCAAATCCTTGCAAACTCAGCCGATGGCATCCTAACAATGGCTTGGAACTCTGCTTCTGGGATCCCAAGGTGCTCACTGTCTATGTCCATCAGCTTCATCTCAAAGTCAGAAATCTTATCTTGAGCTTCATGCCACGAAAAAACAGCAAGCAATCAAATAACTCTCCAAAGGAATAAAAAGAATACCACATTCAGTGAAGAGAGTCCCAATATCATGTAGCAAACTCATGCATCCGGACAAACAGCCTAAGCTTAAGCACAGTAAATTTTTACCAAATCAGGCCAATTTACAGACCTGCTCGCACTTTTTTTCGTTCATTCATTCCAATAACCAACGGAGCAAAGATAAACTCAAAAACTTTATTAAGAGATTAGAAGCCACAGAAAATTTCAGCAATTCATAATTTGCATTTTAAAAGAGCCACAAAAATGATATATCATGAAAGGAAACTAGAGTCTAGAATCTTCAACTTGATATCTCTGTAGTAGGAGACCATCAAAAGAAAAGCCTCCAAAATATTGGTCCAATGCATTCACAAAACGCAGAAAAATAGATCGTTTTCCATTATTTTTGCTCACTCTCAAATCACACGAGACCATATCATAAAGAAGGCATTCAGGATTTCACCTTCAGAACAAAGCTACTATCAATTTTCCTTTCCTACATTCTTTCAACAAACAAAAGGCCTAGAGAACCACACAGAAATGATATTTAAAAAAAAAAAAAAAAGCAGAGAGAGATTTATATGGGGTTAGCCTAACGTAATTATGAGTATTAGATTATAGGAAACATTAATAGAATCAAACAGAACTGATTTGCGCCTTTTCTTCATGCCCTTTCCCACATTTCCTCGGAAACCACCAATGTTACAAATAGAATTTAAAGGAAAGGGAGTGAAATCTTACTAGGGCTCTCGAACATAAAGGTGACAGAGTCAGCGCCGTCATCTGCCTTGATCGTGACGATGTCGTCGTTGCCAGCACACTTGAGCATCTTGGCCATGTTGTTGAGGTTCATGCCCATGGAGAGATTGCGGTCGCAGCGGTAGTGCTCGAAGCCCTCGGATCGGAGAAGGAGGGCCACCAGGGCGACGTGGCTGGAATCCATGGCCTGAAGTGAGAACCCCGCAGGCGAGCAGTCGAAGTTGGCGTCATTGACAAGGTCCTTGATTGATTCCAGAACCTTCTTTAGAAGACCGCCTTGGACCAGCCTAAGCTCCAGCATTTTTCTCTGTCACTTCGACAAGTTAGAACGCGAACTCAATTTTACAGAGTAATTTTAGGGTTTAGTTTTCTTTCGAAGATCTCCGCGCGCGCTAGAGAGAGAGCGTTATTCATGTGGTTGTGGCACTCTCTTTGGCGGGAAATGGAAACAGTCCCGCCAGAATCAATATGGAAACGAAACCGTTTTCGGACTTTCATACTCTTTCGAAACTGGTCAAGCGAGACAATGGCTCATATTTTTCTTTTTTACAAGAAAAAAAAAAAATTACAAATGGTTGCAATGTCTTGCGGTTGGTTTGGATAGTAGATCAAATGAAAAATCCGGAAATAATAGAGAGAATATTTGTGAATAATTTTGAAAAAGAAGAGAAGAAAAGTTGAATAAAAATGTTAATTAAAATATTATTAAAATATAATTTTTATTTTAAAATTTAAAAAAACTGAATTTTTTTATATGAAATTTTGAGAAAATTATAATAATTAAATGAAAAATTATGAAAAAAAAATTAAAAAATATTTATATTTAAATATTGAAATCAGATGGGACAAGACGAGACCAACTGAATATTTGTTATAATTGAAAAATATTTGTTATAATTGTTGTTCACCGCAACTTGCGTCTATTAATACTTATGATGTATTGGGCTATGATCGTGACCATTATAACAGTCAATGGTCACAGTCACTAGATCGAAGAACCAACAAACAATTAACGTGCGATTTGAGTAAGACGAGATAAAAATTGATTTTATCTAAAGTCTATATTTCTTCCAATTTGATTGATACAAAAAGAAGATTAATTTTTCCAAAGCTTGCTATAGTATGTATTTTTAATTTTTATTATAAGTATGTATTTTTAATTTTTATTATAAGCACAACAACATTTACTAATTATATATATTTTTTTCAAGAAATCCCCAACTAAGTGAAATAGAAAACGGAATTGACAAATGTTCCCAAGGTAAATCTCTGGCAAATGAGAGAGCAGCAAGAATACGCGGCCTTTTCACACTCCATATCTTTGTAACAAGCCAATACAAAAAGTACATAAAGCTCGTGAAGTTCTGCAAATGGGTCCTGCGAATCATTTTACACCAGTTGGATTGGCATCCCATATATCAAGAAAACACAACACTATGCTCGACACTGACGAGCAAAAAGGGAACACGGAGAGGAACTAAGTTTTGCCAGTTCCCCACCCTTGAGGTCAGGAATCAGAAGAAACACACAATAATAAAAAAGAAAGGAATGTAATCAAACCCATAGTTTAAGGATTGGGACTTTAAGCCTCTGGAATGGAGGCTGCTGCTGCTGCACGTTTAATTGATGCAGACTTGATAAGATGGTTGTAGCTCCCTTTCTCCTTGAAAAGCTGGGAGAAATGGTGTTTGCAATATAAAATCCCCTCCAGGGCTGCATAATTAGATGGGGTTATAGGACAACCGCCGTGCGAGCACTTGAAACATGACTTATGATAGGCCTGGCTCTCCACCGTCACCTGAAAATTTTTTGTTTGAAAAACCCATTTGTAATCCACGTTATCAGAGGTGTAAAACACGATTGAATCTAATTGGGGTCAAAATTACATACAAGGGGATCGTTTTAATTTTATTTTTATCAGTATATATCACCCTGGTAATGATGCCAAGCAATTGCAGTACATTGTATGCATCTACCTGCATAACTTTATGCATGTACAGCCAAAGTGGATTGGCTGGGAACTAGATTCGCACAGCTACCTATAAAAATAAAAAATAATAATAATAATAATAATAAAAGATCTGCACGGATCACAGAAAAGTTTAAGATGCTTTTGGATTTATTGGTAAAATACCCAACGGACAATTTCCCTTATTTGCATTTCGCAATTATCTGCTTTTGTACATATAATTCCTACCTTTTTTTATAAGTATATATAATTATATATGCTACTATTGGAGTTTAGAACTAGCAACTTTGGGAAAGGCTTCACTCATTGCCAAAGAAAACTTGACCGAGCCAAGCCTGAATATATGCTTCTTTCATTTTTTTTCCTCGTTGACTATATGCCCCATCTTCATTAGTCTAGACTTGGCCCAGCTTGGCTCCTATATGACTTTTATCTGTTCTGTTCATTCTTCCACAAATAACTACCAACCTGATCCCCAAGCAACATTCCACATTTATTTCCTTACTCTTATTTTATAGGTAAAAACTTGATTACCTATAAAAAAAATTATAGGTAAAAACTTATTTTCTTAACATCAACTAAAACATTAAAAGGGTCATCCAAACTGCCACCAGGAAAAGAGGAAAAAATATGCAGTGGAAAAAACACAAATGGAAAAAATATGCAGCTGAATAAAACTTCAATGCAACCTCCCATGTAGCATGTAACAACAAATTAATCTGTTAGAAATTTATAATTTTACCTTCTCCAGTGGATAAGCAGTTTTACCACAGGTAGCACACTTTTCTTGTGTCCCAGAAAACATGCTGGCAGCTTTGCTTGGTGACCTAGTCTGAAACCAACTCAAGCTTTTGAGAATCAGTGACAACATCCAAAATCAGATTAGATTCCTTACAATGAATTTGTCCACTCATAATAGAATCATAAAAACTTGAAGTGCAATATGGAAAATTACCAGCTCGGGAGTTAACTTCTCAGCTGACTTTGCAGCTGTTAAAAATGAAATCCATGGCAACTTAATTATGCAAAAGAGAAAATCTCAACAGAAAAATAAATATAGAACTTCTCTGGTAAATGAAAAGACGTACGTGACTGAAAATTCTTGTTGAAATTACCCGTCTCCTTGAATAGCTGTTCAAAGTGAGGCTTACAGTATAAAACCCCTTCCATTGAAGAATAGTTGCTGAGCTGAAAACATAAAATTTACACACCTCAATAGACTATTTAGAATCAGCCCACAAAAACAGAAGTTGCTAATCTTCACTAAACAGTATCTGCGTTAATGCAAACCATTCTTGCTTACATTATGAACCCGTATAGTAGCAACATGAATAACGTGAGTAATTCTCTCAATAGTTTATTTATATAGGACCAAAGATTTATCATTCTATTCTTTTTGAATCATAAAACTTTCACAGTGTAACCAAAGTGGACTCTAATTGGAAGGGATGTTTACATCCCCTACCAGGTTGGGCCTAACTTATCCCAGGAGGTCCAGTGACTAAAGCGTAGTCGGCAAAAGGGGAAAGACGCCCAGGGCCCACGCGGGAAGAAAGTAGACGTGGAATGATGGGACACCGACATTTCTGACACCGCCCTACACACGCATGTAGAGGTAGGGCCACACCACTCTTAAGGACGGATAAGAAATGCGGATAGGGATCATGGTAAGGGCCCCTGTCCCTAACAAGGTGCACGACACAATCCCCTGCCCCTGATAGAGTGCACAGCGCAACCCCCCGTCCCTAACAGAACACACGAAAGGTGGTCGCACGCACCCACCTGCCACAAGGACATGGCCCGGGTAGCCACGCCGTATTAAAGATGACAATGTGGTGTCCCATACAGAAAACAGACACCTCTAACATGAGATACGAAGGACTGACCACCTCAGCAGGCAATATAAAAGACGGGCACCAGGTCAGAATTACTATCTTATGTTCTCTCATATACTGAAATTCTCTCTAAAGAGTTGAAAACTGACTTAGGCATCGAAGGTGTTTCATCAACCCCAAGCCCCCACTTTCCTCATGTTGCAGGTAGTTGAACCCAATGACCGGTGTGCGAAAGATGTTATTAACACTAATAATTTCAGTGGAAGCATAACCAAAAAGGCAAGAAATTAAAATATAAAATTAAAAAAGAAAAAAAAAAAAAAAAAAAAAAACCATAGCTGCCACGGGCGCTGATACATGCATGCATACTATTAAGCCAAAAAAGAGCCGGGAATAACGATAGATATACCTTTAGCGTCCCTTTGCAGTGGGAGCACTTGAAGCAAGACTTGTGGTAGACAACCCCATCGGCAGATAGCTGCTCTACAGGATAAACCGTCTTCTCACAGACCTTGCATTTCTGTTGGGTGCCAGTGAAAGACATATCTCCTGCCTCGGATCTAGCTCTTCTCTAAATGCTTAAATTACCGCCAACCCCAAGGAAATAGATCGGTTCCAAAATAAGGGAAGTGGATTTTCTTTCCAGCAACAAACTTATCTACCAAGAACTTTAAAAAACAAACAGAATCAAGAATGTAGCCAGACTATGTCAAAGAAGGGTAAATACATCATTCGTTATGATTGGTTTCGTAGAAAACTAGGGAATAAAACTGAAAGACAGCCCCAAAATTTTAAAAATTTTAAGTGATTCATTTAGATGGGTTTTCTAAGAAACCTAACATCCAACTTAATAGAACCAAATACAGATATTTGACTTGGATTGAGAAAAGTGTTCATCCGGTATATTGAAAGGACAAAAAATATACCCAGTTTCATTATATTTTCCTCAGCTTTCTCCGAAATCGATTGGGACTTGTAGAAACACGTAATAATAAAATGTAGGGATCTCTAGGAGAAAACCCAAAGAAATGCGAAACATCTATTTAAGCACAGAAGAGATTTAACAAGATCTGATTCCTTGGGAGATTAGTTTACCTCGAAAAATAGAGCAATTGTGGATCTGAGAGCTTCACGGAATTGGGCTCGATCTAAAAGCTAAAAGTTCGGAAATGGGGATTGAAAGCGGAGGGTCAGAGAGACGTTTTATGCAGCGAAGTGGAAAATATAGATAAATTATAGTATTATACCCACGGGAGAGAGAGGTTAATGAGATTATTATATAAATAAAAATAAAAATAATAAAACACGCCAAAATTTCTTTGTTGGCTCCACTATGTTGCGTTCAACGACTCGATTACGCGGCTTTCCCACCCGGAGAACTTCGTTGAGGGCATGTAAACATTTCGCGCTCACTCTTTATACTTCGGTGGGCCAGACGTTATTTTACCTTTTTTTTTTTGGGTTCAAAAACCTGATCAAAAACCTGATCATTCCATTGATCAACAGATACCAAAGGGGGAGTTTCCTCCAGATCTACTGTACACTCTGATATAAGCAGAACATTTTTACTTAGTGTATATGTAACTACATTGCCTTCTTTATAGATATGTTTAATATTACAAACATCAAAACATATAATTCTTGATTTGATATATGAAATGGTCATCCCAAAATAGCTTTCATCTGCTACTTGTTTCTGAATTTCTTTTACTACTATTTTGGAATCACCTTTTAGAACTACTTTTCTCATTCTTAGATCAATACCAAAATATACTTTTGTAAGCCTATAAGTGCTCATTTCGCTTCTACTAATAGTGGATAAGGAAATAGAACTTGCTTCTTTCTCATGGTGGCTAGAAAGTTACATTCCTCATCTTTGACAGCAATTTCAATTCCAATCATATAGTGCTTCTTATCAACTGTCACATCCCAATTTATCTTACAAAAACCTGGTGGTAGATTCTCCCATGTGCCAGCCCTTACATTATTACTAGTAACCTGGTTGGAAACCCTAGTTTCATATGTTGCAATGTCTTGTAGCATTTGATGGACCCTCTGTAGTACTGACTTGGGATCAACATGATGTTTTTGAAGACATATTCATTTCTTCTCCACCACAAATTCCAAAGAATCGGAGACAATTCTTCCGTCTCATCTAGCTTCCTAAACATGTCTTCTACTTGTGCCTTTAGACTCTTGCATAAGACCTTAGTTTTTTGAATTTTCCTTGAACATTGTCCCAGGATATCAGTTGTAGAAATACATTCTCATGGAATATGTTCTATGGTTTCTGGTTCCATTGAGTAGAGAGGGCAAGTTTGATCTTCCAGTATCTTCTTCTTGCACAGGTTGACCTTAGTAGGTAAAATGTTGAGGCAAGCTCTCTACAAGAAATTCTTTGTAGTTGGAGGGATGCCAGTCTCCATATCCTGGTCTAGTCTTCACGATTATGGGAGCTTTGTGAGCATTGACCATTTTTTCTTTCTTGAAGTTCCCCTTGTAGGTAGTAAGCACTCATAATAGTGAATATTCTATTTGATGTGCTTTTCCACATCAGTTTATCTGGCCTGTTGCAGTGGTTGATTGGAAGCTGGCTTATTATTTCAGCACCTTCCTTTGAGAAAACTAATCTTATGAGATTGAAATTCCATTCCATTGTTCCTTCATTGATAAGAAGCAAAGATATAGCAGATAAGAAGCTCTTCCAAATATAAGATGGATAGCTACTCAACTTAGCATGGAGAAAATCAGTATTGGAAAAATATTTGTAATGTAACACTTGTGAAGCTAGGGAATTTGGGTATTGAATCATCCTCAATCATTGTTTTGCTAACAAAGCTAGGTTGAAGTTTTCAAAATCTCTAAACCCCAAACCCCATTTATTTTTAGATTTCCCCATTTGATTCCAATTTATCCAACTAAGTTTTCTCTCGTGATTTCTTTGTTCCCATCAGTAACCTTTCATTAGTTTATTAAGTTCTTGCAGCAAGCCTTTGGGTAGTTTAAAAACTCCATAGAATAAGTAGGAATGGCTTGAATCACTGACTTGGGCTGTATTTCTTTACCTGCTTTTGATAGGAACTTCATTTTCCAGTTATTTAGTTTGCCTCTAACTTTGTTAAGAATATTGTTAAAAGCCTATACTCTGGATCTTCCAACCAAATCTGGTAATCCAATATAACCTCATAAGAATTTGTTGTCCTTATCTTTGCAATACCGAGGATGCTATCTCTTGTAAAACCCTTGTATTCTTACTGAAAAATATAGAGAATTTTTCTTTGTTCAACCTCTAGGCTGATGCTGTTTTATATTGGCCTATCAAGTGTAGCAACCTAATCCATTCTAAAGAAGAAGATTGATAGAATAACAAGCTATCATCTGTAAAAAAATAAATGATTTATTGTTAGCTATCCTCTTGCCATTGGGAAGCCAGAAATAACTCTCAACCTTTCTGTGAGAAGGTGACCATGATTTTTTTTTTTTTTAAAAATGGCTATTAGAAAGATAAACTAAATCATTGATTAATTTTAGGTTTCCTTTACATTGACACTGATGTACAAGCGTGGTAGGTATGGTGATGCCAATTTTGGTCTTTAAGGGTTAGTTACATTAATTATATATATGAAAACAAGATTTAAATTCCCGTGTATTCTTATTATGTGTTATTTGTTTATCAATTGATTAATGTTACATCAAAATATGTTGAAAAAAATGATATTTAAAAAAATAATAAATAGCATTTTCTTCTCCAATTATCACCGATATAAAGTTTGCAATTGCATGAATCTATCTAAAAAAAAAAAAATGCATATTTGTCCTACATCTTTTTTAAATAAAGTTCAATACAAGGGGTTGGGCCTTATTGGTTAGAGGTTGTTTGGAAGATGGAATGGTTTTATTTCATTCCATTTGATCTCATTTCCTTCCCAATTATTATTTAAATACAAATACTTTTCAATTTCAAATTTTTAACTTTTCAACTTTTTATTCTAATCATTACTTAATCATTATAAATTTTTCAAACTTCCAAACAAAATACACAAAATAATTTAATTTTTTCAAATCTCAAAACAAAAATTATATTAATAAATTATATTATAACAATATTTAAATTTTATAAATTTTTATTCAACTTTTTCTCTCTCATTTCTCAAAATCCAATAAAACTTTAATTCAAACTATTTCATTACTATTCGCAAACTATCTCACTATTATTTACAAATTTCTCATCTCATCTCATTTTATTTGATTATCCAAATGAATCCTTAGTATCACAAAAATCATGTTTGATTAACGCGTCATTGCGCAGTTCAAAATAGGCCTAAATGAGGGATTGTGGAAGAGGAAGGCTCAAGATAAGAATGTTTTGTCTTTAGACCACACATACATGAGCTTAGGCTATATATCCCATTAGAGCCCAAAGGCATGTAGGAAAAGGGAGAGAAAAAGAGGGGAAAATTGAGTTAACTCAGAGTCTAAGAGGAGTAAATGTTTACAGGATAAGAATGTAGAATACACCAATTCATTGGTAATGCTGGTTCCCAGCCCTGCCAAATGCAATGAGTCTATTAGTATGGAATTACCAAGAGCTTAGGAACTCTTAGACAGTTAGAATACTTAGTCTCTTAACTAATGATAAGCGCCCCAATTTGGTATTCTTGGTGGAAACCAAAAGCTCAAAGAATCATATGGAGGAAATTAGAAGAACCTTGAGATTTGATTGCAGTTTTCCTGTAGATAGTTTGGGATGCAGTGGTGGACTTGCATTACTATGAAAGTCTGAATGGCAAGTGAGTATTTGCAACTATACAAGGTGGCACATTAGTGCCACTGTTCAAGAACATGAGAATGGCCTTACCTGGATGTTCACAGGTTTCTATGGTCATCTGACACTTCTAAGAGGGATGACAGTTGGAAACGTATGAAATATCTTAAACCCCCCCCCCCCCCCCCCATCATCACCTATGCCTTGGATTTGCATTAGGGATTTCAATGAGATATTAAGCCAAAGTTAGAAGTTCGGGGCAACATTCAAACCTTATAAACAGATGGAGTCCTTTAGACAAGTAGTCAAAGATTGCTTACTAAATGACATTCACTTCTTTGGGCAAAAGTTTATTTGGTCAAATAACAAGCATGACAATGAGTTTACAAAAGAAATGATTGATTGAGCCATGGCCAACAAAGAATGGAATGACTTGTTTCCAAATGCAGTTTGCAATGTGTTACCTGCAATGAAGTTAGACCACTCACCCTTCCATATCAGCATGCAAAAGAATGATCTAAGGAGAAGAAGGTGTAATGTGATATTTAGTATGAAGCTGCTTGGGAGTTAATGGAAGAGTTTTCTAAGATTGTAGAAGCAGTTTGGGACAAAAGGCTTGTGGGTGATAGTGGGGCCTCCATGATGACATGAATGAAAGGCTAATGTTGAAATTTACTGGAGAGAAGGTGAAAGGAGCAGTCTTTCAAATGAATCCAATGGGCTAGGTAGGGAAGGAAATCTGTAAATTCACTCTACATATGCTCAATCAGGGTGGATCTCTCCAAGATGTCAATGATACATTCATCAACCTAAAGTCAAGAATCTTAAGAGATTGGCTGATTTGAGGCCTATTAGCGTATGCAATGTAATTTACAAGATTGTGTCTAAAACTCTAGCTAATAGGCTAAACTCTATCCCACATGACATTATATCTTTGAATCAGAGTGCATTTGTACCTGGAAGACTAATTTCTTACAATATTTTGGTGACTTATGAGACTCTGCATTCCATGAACTCTCAGATGAAGAGGAAGACAGAGTTTAGGGCTCTAAAGATGGATATGAATAAGGTCTATGATCGAGTAGAATGATGTTTTGTGGAAGTTGTGATGACCAAGATGGGGTTTAACCAACATTGGATTACCTTTATTAGATCCAGCATATCATCAGTCTCTTATTCCATTTTGGTTAATGGAGAGCCTCGACAGAAATTCATACCTTCTAGGGGACTTAGACAGGGAGATCCCCTATCTCCCTATCTATTTATTCTATGTGCGAAAGTGTTATCTTCTCTTTTATCTAAGGTTGAAGCTTGTAGAGACATAACCTGCGTTCTAGTTGGTAAGGGCCCTACCAGAGTCAATCATATGTTTTTTGCATATGATTGTCTCTTATTTTGCAAGGCTAATCCTGAAGACTGGGGTCGTGTGTTTCAGATTCTCAAACTGTATGAACAAGCCTCTGGACAAGTCCTGAATAAAGAACAGAATTTAATTTATTTTAGCAGGAACACAGCTACTGAGGCACAAAGAACAATCCTAAGGATGACTGAGGTAAAGTCTACTAGAGTTTTTGAGAGATATCTTGGGTTACCTGCAATGGTGGGAAGATCAAAGATAGCAACTTTGCACTCTCTGATTGATAGAACTTGAGCAAGAATTGCTAATTGGAAGACAAAGTTCCCGTCAGCAGTAGGGAAAGAAGTGTTGTTAAAGGCTGTTCTTCAAGCAATCCCTACCTATACCATGATAATTTTCTTACTCCCTTTCTCAATAACTGAAAGACTAAACAAGCTGCTTAAAAGGTTTTGGTAGGGATACAATAAGGATCACTCGAAAATTCAGCAAGTGAAATGGAACCAGATGAGTCATTGAAAAGATAAATGTGGGCTGAGATTTAGCGATTTCAGGAGTTTCAATTTGGCTATGCTTTCTGTGGCGCCCTCGACTCCACGTGTTATTTTTGTGGAGCTCGTGACACCAGGATGTTGACCATACAGATCATGCACCCCAACGACAATGCTCAGAGTGTGTACAATATGCAATAAGTGTACAAAATAATATTCGCAGCAGAGAAATAAAAAGGTCTTTCTTTATTAAGTACCAGAAATTGTTCAAAAACAATAAAATAACTTTACAAGGATTATACAGTCATCCGACAGATAAATTAAAAATAGGAAATAACATAAGGGAAACAAATTCCATAACGCTGAACAATAACTCAGCAACTCAGACCTCCGGCGAAGCTAATCCCTCGGGTTCATACTCGGGTTCTGCGTCAGACTCTATGGCACCATAAGACGGAACCGTAAGATAAAACACCATAATGAGATTATGACATCTCAGCAAGTAATTAACCAAAACAACATTCAAGAGATTTAAAACATATTAATAAATTCACGCGTCCCCATACGAACAAATAATACAGAAAACAATATCCACATTTCTTTTTGCCAAAAATACATTTTTTAACAACTCACGCCAAAAATCCCATTTTTGGGCCCAGTCATAACCATTATTTTATTATGCATGTACCACGGTCTCCCTTATGGACCGTCCGCACACCCTGGCTCTCATTGTCACATCACGGGTAACGTCCGTGCATGAGACTTCATAACGAGCGATGTCCAGTTCTGCGCCTAGCGCGTACATGGCCAAGCATCATCTAACCTCGCTAGCCAAAAGGTCACGGAATCAGTACGAGAGCGTTACCGTCTCGTCCATTCCCGTCATCGCCCTACGACAACTCAGGGGATGTCACGTCAGTCTGTTACACTCCCGAGTGACCAGATGAGCTCCACCGAGGTAATACCCTATCTCGGCTTGGGGTCGTGATACACACGCACCCACACATTCAGTCTTAATTCCATCAGACAACGTGACATCACAACACAATTTATTATAAACGATAAATAAGCATTACAATAGTTTATTGGAATAAATCTTAAATATCTCATTTATAATAAAATAATCATTCATTTACAATTATACAGTTTCACAAATACACGCGTAATCACAACCTCCAATCCGGCCCAAGGCCCATCTACATTTAAAATCCCAACACTCCAACGGCCCAACGCCCATTTCCAACAACAACACCGTTTAAAGCCAACATTTCAACAAATACAATACATTTATAACAAACCAACAGTTTACAATTAAAACAGTTATAAAGTCAATTTAAATCACTCTAGTCGTGATGGAAAATTACATACACAGGAAGTTTAGGAAATTCTGAAAGATCACTCGAAAAGGGTGTTGCTCAAGGTGGCGGCAAATGGTGAAATCAGTGGCTTTTCTAGTGGGTTCTCTCAAAATAATTCGATCTAAGAACAAGTTTTTGAGAAACTCCACACACGGCAAATCCAACAATTCACCAAAATAAACCGTTTGAAATGCAAAATTTTAGAACAAAACGGAGCTCGGCAAAACTTCACAAGCTCACGGATTCACCAACTAAAATTCTCAAAACAAATCCTTAAACACCTAGAGATGTAAAATGCTTTAAACGAAAGAGGAAAGATGAAGAACTAAGAGGATTTTATTGAGGAACCCGTGGACTTTAAATAGACCGAGTATGGTGGTTTGCGAGGTATGCGTGTCGCAAGGGTGAAAGAAAAGCAAAAATGGCAGCAAGCCATGGAGGAGAGGTGGCATTTCGCACGGACGTGTGGCATGGCAGCTGGACAGTGCACCACGGAATCCACTGCCGCACGACACCGAGTAGCCGAAGCAAGAAGGAGGTGGTGGCAAGGGGTGAAAATGTGTGACTAAGGGCCGCAACCGAGCGACACAGAGCTGCCTTAGAAAGGTGGAGGTGGCTCACGGCAGTTGCTGGAACAAGAAGAGAGAAGAAGAAAATAGAAGGAAGCAGAAGAAAGAAGAAGAAGAAGGAGATGGTCGTGCGGCGCATGAAGGAAAGTGATGGAGCCCTAGTTTTCTTTGACCAAAACGACACTATTGGAATAAAGGGGAGGGGCTGGGTTACCAAAACCGCACGGGCTGGGCTTCAAAGGCGCACACGGGTTGGGCTTCAGATGCTACACGAGCTGGGTTAAACACAACACACACACCCACGGCCCACAACCAAAATCACACAATACAAGCCCAAAATAAAATAAAACACTACAAATAAAATAACACCAATAAAATAACATAAATAAATAAATAATGAGGAAATAAAAACCCAAAATAAAACACACCAAAATAAATTACAATAACAAAAATAAATAAAATAACACACTTATAAAATAAATTATAAACACAAGATTTTATGGATCTCACACTTTCCAAGCAAAGTTGTAGAATAATTTAGAATCCAAATTCTCTGTTAGCACAGGTTTTCAAGCATAAATATTTCAGAAAGATAAATATGTTGGAAGCTAAACTGGGGCCAGGACCTTCTTATGCTTGAAGGAGCATTTTGCAAGTTTGCAGCTGCTAAAAAATGAGCTATTTTGGAGGATTAGCAATGGCAAAAGTGTAAACATCTGGACTGATAGGTGGCTACCAAGACCATAATCTTACAAAGTGGTATCATCTAGAGCTGATTTAGAATGCTGTGAGAAAATGACTGATTTAATTAATCCTGATCTGAAGCAGTAGAAGGAAGAGTCACTACAACAGTTGTTCTCTACTCAGGAAGCTAAGTTGATCTAGTCCATACCAATTAGTATTGGTGACAGGGCATATAAACTGGTATGGTTACATACTATTGATGGCAAGTATTTTGTCATAAGTGCTTATCACATCCACAGAGAGCTTGAGACTAGTAATGAGGGAGAATCATCAAATGAGAGGGTGGGTTAGGAAGGTTGGAAAACAGTGTGGAGAATGAATGTTCCAAATGCAGTGAAGATGTTCATTTGGAGGGCTTGCAATAAAGCTCTCTCCACTTTATCCAATTTAAGGAAAAGAAAAGTGGTTGAGGATAGCTTATGCCCTATTTGTAGATTGAAGTTTGAGACCTCAGGACATGTTTTTATGGGAGTGTGGTGCTGCTAGAGATGTGTGGAGCCAAAGCTGCAGAAAAGTCCAAAAGATGGTATGCCATAATGTGTTCTTTCTTGATATCTAGAACAATATGGTTAATCTCCTAGAATTTGAGGAGGCTGTTATAATATCAAGATTGATTTGGACTAGAAAAAATGAGTTTTCACATGGGAAAGGCTTCAAACATCCTACTCTTCTATTCAAAAAAGCTAGTGATGAATTTGAATTATTTAAAAGCTCAAAACAACCATCTCATAAGAGATCCATTCAAATGGAACTCGTGCAACCTAAGTGGCAAAAACCAAGGGAAAGAGTATACAAACTGAACGGGGATGCTGTAAATAGTGCAGATGGCAGAATTGGCATATGTGTGATTGCTAGGGACTTTAAGGGATAGGTCATTGGCACTCTTAGAGTCTCGAGAAGTCTGAGTGGTAACTCATTTGATGCAAAAGCTCATGCCCTGGTGTTAGCTGTTGTTTTTTGCAAATAAATAGGCTTAACACAGATCATTGTAGAGGATGATGCATTGCAAGTTGTGAACTTGTTGAAGAAGAACAAATCAAATTGGAGCATAGGGGGTTTATTGATAGAGGATGGAAGGAGAATTATGAATTCTTTCACCTCTTGGTCAGTGACACATACCAATAGAGGTGCTAATATGGCTGCTCATCACCTTGCTAAAAATGCTCTCAATTTTGATGAAGACTTGTTTGAATTGGAGGATTATTTTCAATGTATTCATTCTACTGTTTTAAGTGAGATGTTGTAAGTCTTCAGTATTAAGAAATATCAGTTTCATTACAAAATAAAAAATAAAAAATAAATAGGCCTAGGTGATGGGCCACCCAGTTGACGTTTATATATATATATTAACTAAAAACAAAACTTTAGCCTATGATTGTTCATCTGGGTTTTGGCTCAGGAATTCGGGTATACCCGGACCGAAATCCTGGCCAGAACACATACTAGATTAGCCTAGGTCAGACTTGGGCTGAAACCTGGATGAACCTGGGTTTTTAAAACCCAATTTTTTAAAAAAAAATTTAATTTTTTTTTACAATAAAATACGTGCCTTACAACTGCAATCAATCTTTATTTCCTAAGTAAAATAACTTGAAAATCAAAATCCTTGGATGGTTCTTAGAACATGTTCTAAGAATTTTTTTTCCCCACAAATACTACCTTTCCCAGAATTCGTATAGCCAAAAGAATAACAGGAAGCAGTCAGTTCTAACTCTAATGTGTCCTCATCCTCTGCAACGATGTAAGTAGGAAATTATGGAAGCATTGAAATGTCAGGTTTCTTGTAGAAGGCATCTTTTACAAACACAAAGTTCCCTTCGGCACAGGCATTTTTTTGCCTTTAAATACCTGTTCAGGAAATATATGGTTTTAAAAATTAGAATCCAAGGCCAACTACAAAATAAATTCACTAATATATCAAATAAGACAATATCACAGGATCAATCTCTAATGTTAAAATAAATAAATAACAAATCGGAACCGGATGTACCCGAGTTTTACAACCCAAATTCCAAACCCGACCCGGATGAACAGTCATACTTAGCCTAATCAGCTCTGCCTTTTCTCTTTACTTCTACTTCTATTATTATGCTCTTTCTTCTATTATTTCTATATTCTCCCTTGCTCAAACTCACGGTGTGGTCACGAGTCTCTGGTGCTAGACTTACAACACTGACACACGTGTCATCCAAGTTGTAAAACCTTGGAAAAAAAATGAATGGCTACTTGTAAAAATTAGAGTCCAATTTCATCTGATAACTAAAAAAATGCAGGAATTAGTATTCATATTTATCTTTGTAATTTATTGAATCCACGTGAAACGTTATTTTTCTCAATACGGATGAGGGTCTTATGCAAGTAATGTTGGCAAGGAAAGATTGTCAATTACACATCTGGTAAAACAAAGCCATACAGAGATTATATTATAATTTGAAAATGCTATTTTATTATATCATTTCATATTACTTTCTAATATAAATTGAATAGAATAATTTTAGAAATAATATAACATTTTTTCATAATTTTAGACACGAAGTCTTTTTTTAATAATTTCATTTAGAAAAGAGGACGATTATATACAATTTAAAATGTTAAAAATTAAGATTTTTAATGAAAAACTAAATTAGAGGCAGAGGATGGATGGCAATGCCCAAACCTGGGTTGGGTCTAGACTTCTAGTAAGTGCACGACTTTCACAATGCCAACGACGGCCCGTTTGAGGACAGTCGTTTCGTAATACCTCTTCGAGCAAGTGGAGAGCATCTTCGTTCCCCAAACCGAACTCCGGAACTCCTCGAGTCCTAACGAGCGAGTGAAGATCCGAACCGAGTCAATAATGTCGAAATCGTTCTCCGACCTCCATCACCTTCTCATTCAGTAATCTCTCTCTCTCTCTCTCTCTCTCTCTCTCTCTCTCTCCATCTCTTCCTTCTATTAATTTCATTTTAATTTTTTGAAGGTTATCGGAGCCAATAACGGAATCGGTCTCCAAAATCCAATACACTCCACCAGAGGGCTCCTACATTTCTGTCAAAGCCCTAATCGAACCCCTCCTCCCGCACAAAGCCTCCCTGCCAAACCCTAGCATCGCCGAGGCCCAAATTCATGCTTTAATAAGAGATTTTACCTTAGCTTGCGCCTTGATATTCTCCTCCCAGTCCTCGACCCACGAAATCCTCTCGTGGATTCCCCAGCACCTGTCGGTCTCTGCAAACTCGTCCTTTCGCAAGCTCTCCGAAGCATACTGTGGCGTTTTTGGCGAAACAAATGCAAAGAGGATCGTTGAGTTGGGTGTGGATATTGGTTCGATTCCTGAAAATAGGAGACTTGTGGTGGAATTGATCCCGGAGGTGCTGCCATTGTTGAAGGAGAGGATTAAGGAGAGCTCGATAGATAAGTCGGACGAGAGCCACGAGGTCTCGGCCGCGTCGGCTCGGGTTCCGGTAGGGCTCGCAATCGTAGCAGCTTATCAGTTTAGATGGTTTGTCACTCAGGTTGTGCTTTGGATATTCTTTTTTAGATTTGAAAGGGTGTTGACGAGGAAAATGTTGGTTTTTCATGTTCATGTGAGCTTATTTACATTTATTTGCCTGATAGGTTAGTTATCCTTATTTGGGACAACTGTGCGCTTTGGTGATTCCTTGTGCATTGACTGCGCTTGATCACTGGTCAGCGGAGGTGAAAGTATGTGCATTTTTTTGGTCTGTAGTATCAGCTTCAAGTATTGTTTCAATGATATATTTTCAATGGGAAGCCAGAGCTTATTTTGAGTGAATTTGTGCAAAGAATTATGTCCAAAGGGCACTTCCTTCCCCCATAAGAATGGAGAGTATATGTGCTTAACTTAAAAATAAAAGAAATTTATACTGGATAGGTGTCACATTGGGTGCATGATACTCTCTTTTCCTGTTTTTAGGGCCAGGGCATGATTAGCCTTACACATCTTGCAAAAAATGTTGATGCCACGGATCTCGGCGGGTATGAGGATGTGATTCTTGATGCATGCTGCCAGAATATTGCTTCTAGTGATGATATATGGCACCATGTAGTTGAGATGTCAACACTTTTTGTGACTTGTACTCAGAGGGGCAATCCTCGTAGCCCATGGTAGGCTTATTTGTCTACATTCCTTCACTTCTTGACTGTTATTTCTGATGAGTTTTTGTAGGTGTTATTTTGAAGAACAAATGAACGTAATTATGCATGTTATAATCATGGACGGTATTTCTTCATGGGGAATATTATTTATGTAATCAAGTACTAACTAAAACTTTGAATATGGATCATGATTAAAAAGAGTTTCAAAAGGAAACTTTCTCTGGTATTACTCTAGTCGGTACTCTAGTCAGTGATTAGTTAGAATGAAAGGAATCTTTTATTCTTTTCCCTCTGCAAGTCAAAAATGTTATATAAGGTACCTGATTGTGTTGACTTTTATCACCCTTTCTGGATACACTGCATCAGAGACGGGAATTCTTAGTTTTGTCTGGCTGATTGAATATCACTTATAATTTTAGATCAGTTATATAAATAAATTTTGTAGAGTTCAGTGTGATTATGAATATATTACTCTAGGCTGCTGTTTGATGCATGCTGAGAGATGTTGTCTTCATGCCTCTTGTTGTCCAGCTATTGCATATTTATGGAAATTGTTGTTTACTCATTATTGTGTCTGGTTGTTTAGGTTTGAAAGGATGTTGAATGAGATGTTAAGTCACTTGGAGCGGCAGCCAAGGAACAAGGAGCGTCGGATTGCATGGCTCAAATATATTGATCCACTTTTAAGTAGTGTTGGTCTTGTGTTATTAGCTCATTTTAGGCGTATTTTTCCCCTTTTCCTTAAGTGGATGCATGCCGATGATGACGAGACTGTTCTACTGGTGAGAATAATTTCAAGTTCTTTTTAAATTTAATATAATATTTCACAACCTCACTGATTTCATTTTTTGTGCTTTTCTCATTGAAAAATTAGTCTAGGGAAAGCCTAGCGTAATTTACTGGAGCTGACGTTTGTTGAATGTAGTAATTGATATACAATTTTTGAATATTTTTAATTGCATGCAGGTTCTGGAAAGGATCCAAACTATCTTAAGGTTAACATGGATAAGGAACACACCATATGTTGGAAGGTAAACTGCTAGGTAATCATGCTTTATTATCCATAGAATGTACAGTTAGGAAGCATTTGGAACTTCTCTGGAATGTTATTCATGTTATTGTCTTGCATGCATCTGAATATGTAGTTGATGGTCTAAAAGATCAGAACTTACATATGTCAAATAGAATGAGGTAGGAATCTTTTGATCTTCACTTTACCTTATTGAACAAGTGTTTAGAGCAAGAATCAAACTCATTAAATGCCATCAAGAAGGAACATAATTTATATTAAAAAATTCCAGCAAAAAAGAAAGGCATCCGAACCTCTATCTGTGTCACCTTTCTTCACGTCCAGTTTGTGGTCAATGCTGTTTCTAAGACTATGGCTGTCAATGGATTTACCTGTCATTTCCCCATTTCTCCCGACTGAGACTTGATTCAAGCATGTATTTTTTATGAAGCCAAGTGTATATTCCCAGAATTGCTGTCTCCTGTTGTGCTTACAATTCTCCATGCTTTGTTGTCAGGTTGGTCGATGAACTCACTATGTTGTATAAAGAGGCAGCATTGAAGAGGACTCGCGAAGAAGTTAGAGCAGAAATTGTTCAGATATTGATCTTACTCCAACAGTAAGGGTTATGTCATGATTTCCAGGATAATAATGAAATTTAACAGGATTTATTCTTAGATGATTTGTTGTTTTGACATTCTTCCTGTAATCACAAGATGTAAAGGTATGCAATTCGAAGCAGCCTGGGGCAAGCACAAGGATGATCCAAACTTGACAAATCTTGAGGCATCACTAAGTAGAAAAGACACAGCGACGGTAAGAATTATGTTCTTTGTTGCTGCACAGGAATAATAATTGCAGTGTGGTTGGTTCAATTCAAAGCCCTAAGAGAGCTTATTGAGCGTGGCATGATGTAAACTGTAAGCAGCACTTGTAAAACAATTTCAACAAGGGGGAGGGGATCTGAAGCGAGCTTATCGAGTTCCATCTCCTTTTCATGTTGTTTCTATTATTAGGCTACCCTAAGGTCCTATTGTGATTTCATACATGTTCTGTTCTTCTTTACCTATTTAACATGTGGTATGTGATGCAGGTCATTCAATGATCTTTCGGAAGCAGACGGAATGCGCTATTGCTTAAGATATGGTGTAAATAGCTTATTTTGGGATCCGTGTACGTGTAATTATGAGCACTATATAACTTTCCTTATTTTATGTATGGTGTTGCCATATTTCTCGAGCATAAAGCCCACAACCGTTGGTATGTATATCATGTAATACAAATAGCTAACGAAAGATTAATATAGAGTAGAAAACTTTTAGGCCCAGCATTTCACAAGGTGAAGGTCACGTGTTTTACATTCACTGCTTAAGAGTGTGATACCGTGTTTGGCCGGATAAGTAAGAATAATCCCCAACAGCTTGAAAAACCTAAGGAGTTCACCGCCAAATGATTAGTGGAGTAACTAAATTAGGAAAGAACCATCCAACGCCGTTTTTTTTTTTTTTTTTAAAATTCGTCTTCATTGTGCAGCAAAAGCCTTGATTGTGTTGGGGGTTCTGGAACTAAAGAAAGAGCAGGAAACAAGTCTCCAAATGGGAATTTAATAGTTTGGTAGGGGGGAAGGATTTGGGAGAGGAGGCTGAACCGACGAAAGGACCCCCCCCCCCTCCTCTCTCGCGCAGACCATGGAGCCATTTGGGCAATGCTATCTTTATTATTTTCAAACACAGAATATTTTAAGTAGTGAGTTTATATAAAAAAACCACTTAAATTATATCATAAAAGAAAAACGCTTGTTGCAAGCGCATGGTGCAAACGGCGTGCAAATGGGGCTGACGTGGAGACACTTGATGAGAGAGACCTAGCTGATGAGAGAGAGAGAGAGATGAGGAGAGAGAGACCGAGCTGATTAGAGAGAAATACCGAGGTGATGAGAGGGAGATCGAGTTAATGAGAAAGAAAGATTGAGCTGATGAGAGAGGAAGACTAAGCTGATGAGAGAGAACATTTGCATTTAGAGAGGAAGAGTAAACAATTCATTTTAAATCTAAAGTGGCATGGATAACTATACACCGGTTATATCCACCGACTATATATAGAAAAATTGATCATAAAAATACACATGATTATAAATAATATAGTCTGTATGAAAAGTACGATTCCAGCTACGGCATTGACCAGACTATTTGTCAAGCTGATTCGCCAGACGTTACCCTCCATCCCTCCGTTCCCACAAAACTTAATAACCGCCTTTACTCAAACCGATCCCAACGGCCTAAAGTAACCTCCTCCTAGCTCTCTCTCAATTTCAAAACCCCAAGAAAACCCTCCAAAACTTCCTAATCTAAAACCCCCCCCCTGCCTCCCGAACCAACGGCATGGCTTCCATGGGTCCTCCTCCACTCTCCTTCTCGACTTTCATTCTCTCTCTCTACCTCTTCTCTCTCCTCCTAAGAACCACCTACTCGCTTCCCACTACCCTAGGCGTCACCTACTTCACCCCCGTCCCCACCGCTACTCAGCCAAAGCCACCTCCACCTGTCCACATTGCCACAGCCATCTCCTCCCTCGGCTTCAACTCTATCCGCGTCCTCAACCCTGGCCCAACCCTCACCCGCGCCTTCACCTACACCAACACCACCCTCTTCCTCACCATTCCCAACCCCTTGGTCCAACCCATCGCCTCCAACCGCTCTATGGCCCTCCGCTGGCTCTACGTCCACGTCGTCCCCTTCTACCCACGCGCTCGTATCACCACCATCTCCGTCGGCAATGATTTCCTCTCCGCCTCCCCCCCTGGCTTCTACTCCTTCCTCCTCCCCGCAATCCGTAACGTACACCTGGCGCTTCGCGATATTGGCATCCGCAAGATCTCCGTCTCCACTTCCTTCTCCTTCATCAACATCGTTTCCACGCCATTTCCTCCCTCCTCTGCCGAGTTCCAAGGCCTGGCTTCGGATAATCTGATCAAACCGCTGCTTCAGTTCCTGCGTGACACCAACTCGTCCTTCTTGATCAACATCTATCCCTACAACGTGTACAGGTTGAACTCCGAGATTCCCATTGGCTTCGCTCTGTTTCAGGAGCACCCTTTTAATTTCCGTGACGACTTGATCACCGGCGTTCGTTACCGGAACCTCTTCGACATGATGGTCGATGCCGTAATCAGTGCCATGACAGCGGCGGGCTTCGTGAACATTCCGGTGGTTGTGGCCGAGACAGGGTGGCCAAGCTCGGGCGATGCGCTGGAGGTTGATGCCAACTCGGCCTACGCCGAGATGTACCTTCGAGGCCTCGTGGCGCACTTGAAATCCGGACTCGGCACGCCGCTGAGGAAGGAAGGGGTGGCGGAGGCTTACATATACGAGCTAGTTGACGACGAAGTTAGGCGGGGAAAGACTCCGCATGAACGCAGTTGGGGAATTCTGTTTTCCAATATGACCAAGAAGTACGAGATCGAATTCTCTGGATCAGACAGCGCCGGAAGGAGTCGGGCTTTTCTTTGTCTTTGCTCGGTTGCTGTTGCAGTAAATATAATACGTGGACCTTTGCATTTGCTCAGCTTGTGATGCTCTGTTTCTTTGGTGTTGAAGCTTCTTGGGATAACAAGATCTTGAGGAGATGTGGTTTGAGCTGATATGTCTCTTTGTAGTAGAGATGATAATTCTTTGGCACAGTTGTTATTACTTGATTTGAGGCTCAGGGTCGAGATTTCCGTTTCTCGTTGAAGTTGGCGAGTTAGGCTCAGACTTTGTACTGGTACATTAATGGCCGAAAACTCTCTTCAAGTTGACGATGTACATGAGGTCTTTGATAAAAACAAAATCAATGAAATGTGGCTTATGTTTCACCTAAAATCTCGTCTGCTGGTATGTTTTTTTTTTTTAACCCAAATTTCAAAGCATTTTGTGTGCTTGTGTCAGCAGTCGGTATGACCTATTAGTACTGTTGAAATCTTCGACCTGAAAAGGCAAACCCAGAAGCTGCACAATTTCGATTCTAAGGAACTGTAGCTTACTTACAAATTAGAAATTATCTTGGATGGGACAATAAATGCTGGATGCATAGAAGTTTTGACTAGGCATAAGAGGAACAATGGTAATTTGACCTCCCTCAAATTCATCGGGATATCACCAAGGAACACAGGGAAATCTGGTCTTAAACTAATCGGCACAAGAGGTATGAAGCGGGGATCCAAACACCGAAGATAGATGAGAAAACCGAACGTCTCTGTGATGCTTTTGAATCGGGAGGTACCAATGACTCACAGCAATGCTCAAATTGTTCCATCTACACCGTTCAGACTCAGTTATAGTACTGGGGAGTGCATAAGTGACCTGTACTTGTTTGAATTAGTAGATATATATTATTATTAAAAATTAGTAGATATACTCCTGCAGAAGGAATACAGGGAAGTTTTTCTTCAACTGAAGAAGCCCAGTGAAGGATTGCATGGTTGCAGCGCCTGCAAGCACCTGGTCCATCCTTTTGACAGAATGCTTGTCATGTTTTGTTTTCACCTTTTCTTTCATACAAGTAACAGGTTGTTTTTAGATATGCAGATGAGCCTCCAACCACACCTCCTTGAATCCCCAAAGCTAATGCGGGCGTCACAGATTCACCTCGACTCATCCAGGAGATGTTATTTGCACCACTGGTGGTCAAACCTCTGCCCTACTTCCAGCCTAAGGTGCCTGTGTTGCTGAAAATTATTGGGTAATCTAAACCCTGTATTTTCCGGGTTGTGCGGAAAGTACGTCGTGGAGTTGTCAACCATGCCTTATGGCCTTCTTTCTTCTGTCATCAGTAACTCACTCATCCATCGACATATTCTTCTGGTTGAACTCTATTGTTCTTTAAGTCACTTCATTTATAATATATGAAAAGATTGAACAAATATATACAAATATCTGATAATAACAATTATCAACTAAATTGGAGATCTCTGAATCGAGTTTACAATCGGAAACTCCCAAAGAATTTTTAGCCATGAACTCATCTATTCTGAAATAGATGTGCTCTCAAAATTGTAATATAGAGCATTTGGAAGCTTAAAAATACGCTTTCCTAAATATGGGCCAGTTAAAGCATCCATGCGGCTGCTTATCACACCTGTTATTCGGAAGCCATCTCTTTGCATTAGAGCCCTTCGCGTAGAGAAGTACTGACAGGTATCCATTTGCAGTTCATCGTCTGATCTGCATGGATAATGAACATTTTAGTGAAGAGCATAGGCGGCATAATAGAAGACTACTACAGCATATACTTCATAATAATAAAAATAATTAATACAGAAAAAATTCGTTAAAGTTTAAAAGGCTCGCAGTTAACCTAAAGGGCTAAAATAAAATAAAGCAACATATTAACAATACCTCATAATCAATGAGGTCCAACCACTGTATCCTGCAGAAATAAGATACCCTACAGTGGCATTCTTTTGTATCAAAGACCTTCTTGATAACAAAACCAAAGGCCACCCGCCAGCTTGAAGTTTCATGTATAATCTAAATATAAGGAGGTGCTTCAGATGCTTAGCCTCTTCGACACAATCACGACAACCGAACTGATCAAATCTGTACCAAGGAGAATCATTTTCATCTTGATAGGATGATAAAGTGCTAAACCAATTAATTCAGTAAATCCAGATTGGAAGAACTCAAATGTGACTTTTTTTTAGGAGACTTATGACTGACATGAACAGGCACTTTACAGAAACCAACCTAACCTTACATGAGGACTATAAAATGTCAAAAAGATTTCAGCAGATTCAGAAATCCAATCTATGAAGCCCACTCAATACTCTGCCATGAAATGGAGAAAAAAGCCAAAAAAAAAACATAAAAAAGTGCAGAGTGTAATTAGGAAATTACCTGTGCATTAATAGATTAGTATGGTGAGGATCTGAGGAAAGAATGTCATCTATGTCCATCAATACGACATCAAGACCATCATTTGGCGGTGTAATGCTACTGAAGTAATTCTCAACCACCTGCATGGTAGCATTTAAATCTTTGGCATATTGACCAGCTTTAATATACCAAATAGCAAAAGCCTGGCAAGTTGAAGGGATTTCATCTGCTTCCAAGATGTTGAGCTCTGCATACAGAGCAAAAAACTTGCAACCATTGTAATCATCGACTGGTTTCTGAATCTCAACAACCCCTGAACTCTTACTCTGACAAGATTGCAACATTACTGTTAATGCAATCAGCAAAGTGATTAATAAAACCCCTACAGTTACAAGTGAAGCAATGAAGATCGTTGCAGCAAAAGACGTCATGTAGAACCCTGATTCCATCACATACCGGCTTCCCATCTCTGAGCCCAAAGAAAAAGAATCAGATAGGAAGTATATCAAAATTAATCCCAAAGATAATTAAAAATGTATTCTGGCTTGAATACATGTCAAATAGCCTACCAAACAGGCCAGTACATGCGGCACATGATGATAGGCACAAATGGAGTACCACTTGAAGGCCTTCTTTGAATCAACACAAAAAGTTCCATTATCCAAGTTTACATTGTTCGTTCCTAAGTTTAATACAATTTCAACTTTGCAAACAAATATAAGAGGGTAACTTAAGGTTTTAGGTATTTGTTTAAAACATTTCGCAGATAAAATGGTTGATGATAACACAGTTCCACAACAATAAACAGATTTCTATGAATTGGAACTTGAGAGAGTTTCTAGATTCTCGCAATAGCACTTGAATACTGCCCTAATGAACATCAAATGGCATAAACTACTTGTACCCCATAAGATAGTTAAAAAGTGGCGAGTAAGAGAAGGTATCACGTACCAGAATTTCTACTGGAGAGACTCCGGGCTGAGATCTCCCGCTCCATTTCATGGGCATACGCAGACATGGTTCCTAAATTAAAAATCAATGGCAAAAGCAGTGCACACAAGAATCTTCAAATCACTTCCGGATGATAGAATGGACACCTGTAATACAGTCTTCAAACTCGTCAAACACCAGCCTCATTTGGCTTTATATTATTTTAGAGTCATATGCACTCCTTTGACTAAAAATATTAACATTTGAATAAAGCCATAACTTACAAGCAGCTTCATTTACTACTTTAAAAAAAATCATCTGTACCACATCTCAACTTCTTTGTCTATCACACTTCGGGGTTTCATTACGACACTCAAGTAAGTTCTTATTACAGTTTGTCTGCCGCAAGGGTGCCAAACTGTAGTAAGATGCTATACTATACTGTGATGATGGCTCCAAATGGTATCAAAAGCCCAAGGGACTTCGTTGAATTCAGGACAAAAAACAGAAGGGAAAAATGGCTTTTAGAAAAAGAAGGGCATCCCTTAATCCATTCATACTGAATGGCGGGACGGGTGAGAAAGACAGTTAGTAATACACTTCGTGAACAAGGAAAACGACAAAAAAGTAAACAGATAATGATTTTTCTAGAATATCATGTATTTATATTAGAAGCGACATGACTTCTGATAAAAAAAATCTTGTTTTATTTTTGAAAAATAGAAAAAATAAATATAGGAAATCGATGAGGAATGAACATGCATTTTTTTTTTTTTTTTAATTTCGTATTTTTTAAGATGGCCTAAAAAATGAAAGGTTATCCTGACGGAGGGGGTCAATCAGTGGAGGTTTTTATTGACTTTCTCATGCTCCTCCGATTAATAAGATACAGACCAACTACAATGATCCCAAAAAAAATATCAATCTTCCGATAAAATATATTCTTCAGAATTGCCCATTCAAAACTGTATCTTGTTCATTATATGCCCATCAGTCTGAATTCTAGCAGCAAATAAAGACCCGGAAAAAGAAAAGGCATTGAATCTTAAAAATTTAAAACTATCTGATCAGCCATAATGATGCAAATAATATAAAATCATTTATTGGGTCCATAAAACGCTAAGGTGATCGGATTGTTGGACCCCTTCAAGTTTCAATTGGTGTGGTCGCATTAGAAACAACATAATTGGATCAATTCTTCATAAGTCATCCAGCAAAGTAAATACTTGAATCTAAACGAATCAGGCAAATTTGATCCGAGAGATAGAGAGAGTACCAGAGAGAGACATTGAAGAGAAGGTGATTTCTGGAAGAGGGCATAGGCTAAGATGAATTAATAAGCTCTAACAAACTCCAGGGCTTATATTCTGCTACTCTCTGGCTATCTCCAGACTCCCACAAGATCTGTTCATCTCTCTCAGTGGCGAAGCTTCCTTCTTATTTGGAACGAGAATGATTGCTGTTGTGGGGCCTCTCGGAGATTACAAACGGAAAAGCTTTTAAAAAAAGAAGAGCACAAAAGCAGCGAGATATTTGGCAAGTGATTATTTTCTTTTTTTGAAAAAAAAAAAAACCTAATATAAAAAATATTTTTTTAGTTTTTTTTTTTAATTCTTGTTATTGAATTTTGTAAAAATTGGTAATAGTAAGGAAATTTTTTTTTTTTTGAAATTTTGTTTAGATATGTTTTTCTATAAATTGGTGGGCAGGTCAAAAGAAAAGTTAACGGATAAAAAAGTCTTGAACTGATTTTCGAAAGTGAGTAACTAGGAACTTAGGATGGAAAATTGTTTCAATTTCAAATTGTTTAGATAAAACATTTTAACTATATTTCGTATTAGAAATTAAGAAATTGTTTTGATTTTAAGTTTATCTTCACACAGGTCTCTCCATTAAACCCCACCTAACAGACTCCAATAACCCATTACCACGTAGAGCCCACAAACTCAAAGAGATACACTGCAATACAGAGGAACAAAAGAAAAACTCTACCCTTATCCCTCGAGCCCTCCTCCATGTCTCTGTCTCTCCTCTTCGAATTTATTAGTTTTATTATAGTTTTGTGGTCGAATCTAGAGTTGATCTTAATTTTTTTAGTATTATGTTTTTCAGTAGGCTGATAAGAATGATGCTCACATGGAGTGAAACTGACTGTTTCTCTCCAGGTTTTTATAAAAATACCATATTCTTGTCTCAAAACAATGGTGGGAGAGAAATCAAAAGTAACTAACATCAATGTACAATAAAAAACAGGGAGTGTCATATTCACAAAACTGAAGTGATATGTGTCTGTCTGTGTGTACCACATATTTGTATATTATACGGAAGAGCGAGTAAAGGAACTTTTCTTTTCAATGAATTTTGGTGAATTTATTATGTGACTTCTGTATTGGGTCTCATTTTCGGTCAATTTATTCTCTAGAATTTTGGTGAATTTCGCTTTCCGTCGAAGGGAGGGAGTGGTGATTTGTTGAAGAGATTTCGCGCTAATCTAGGCTGGATCTTCTCCACCGGCATACGACGTGCGACGATTGGGGCTTGTTTTCTATCTAGGGGAGGGAGGGGTTGTCGAAGGGTTTTTGTGGAAAGGGGCCCAGGGACCGTGGGTAGGGGGGGGGGGGGGGCTTAAACTCGATTTTCTGAATCTATCAAATGTTACAGTGTGTGCAGGTGTAAACTATATTTATTTGAGGTGTTGGTGTGACAATTTTGTATTGATGTCCATTAAACTCTATATATCGAATTGTTATGTCTGAAGAGGGACTGTTTGATTTTTTCTTAAATTAAAACAACTGATTAGAATATCTTTTTATAATTTAAAATATGTGTGGTCTGGAAAGAAAAATATTTTTAAAAATCAATTTAAAAAATTTTAAATTGATTTTTAAAAGAGTCAAGCTATTACTTGACGCAATTGAGATGAAGAAGAATAATAACAGATAGAAAACTTAATGGTCTTTTACTGGAGATGAAAAAATAAAACTGATGTTCAATATTAAGATTGATTAGGGAAAAATGACGATGCATGAATTTCGGGAGAATTATACATATAATGACTTCATTTATTTGAGAGAAGGTACGGACTGGATAGTGGATATTATCATATTAAGATTGTAGTTTTTAATACTTATCCGTCCAAATGCGGACTGATTTATTGGTTTTTAACGAGGGGTGCTATTCTATCACATGCAGATGTACGCTCTGTGCCGCCTAATATAAATTATATATATATTTTTTTTATTTTAAATATTTTTAAAAAATAAAATAAATATAAATGTATTAATAGTCATTTATTTAATCATTAAAAAAAAATTAAATGAATAAACAGTCAAAATGAGAGAACAAATTAAAAAGGGCCGAGATATAATAGCATTATTCTTTTAATATTTATTGGTGTTTTTTGGGCTAACTCTAACAGAGCTGGGCCCATGCTTTGAGTCGGAAAGCAAGGATAACGGGGAGTCATGGGTGTTGTCTGGGTTGGATGATGGGCCCAACAATTGTCCAAAATTGGGCCCTGGCCCTTCATATTCATCCAAGCGCTCAGATTATTTTTCCTAGGCAAATGAGTTTTTATTGGTAACGGCGGCTGAATCTTAAGAGAGTAAAAATTTCTCTCTAAACCTAACAACAACTGATAATAGAATTCAATGGCTAACTCTATTATATATAGGGTGAGAGAAGAGAAGGGCTTCCTCATGTGTTAATATTTTGACCCATTGCATTATGAGCCTAAGACCGATATAAGATCTATACTTGTCCATAATAAATACAATAAGATGGCAATTGTATCATAATTTTTAATAAAAAGAGGCCATACAAAATTAGTATTTAAAATTAGATAGAAAAGTAAAAATATTACCACATTGGCTGATTGTCAGTATGTATAAGAATTCATTAACATTATATTCTAAAATGTATTTCATGCCTCATTAATTATAATTTCCATTAGATGCATAGAACAGGAAAATGAAAAAAAATATATTGAAAATCTATTTCCATTAATTATTTGTTATTTATGCTGAGTGATTGGCCAGAGTGACCCTCGAACGTACAGACCCATTCATGAAACAAGATCGACAAACATTAATGGAAAATCTGAAATAATAATCTATTTGTTAAATATGCCATGCATAATACTATTTCATAGATTAACAGGTCGCAGTCCGACAGAATTGTGGCATTGAGTGAGTACGTAGTAATCCTATCTGTTTAGCATCTGCCACTAACAAACTAAATAACAATACGTATGCAAAAGCAGAATACCGAATACAGGCCAGGCCGTCAAACGCAAGTGGGGCTTTTAATTGTGTCTGTTTATAGGACCAGAGCAGAGCCACATAAATTTGAGCGGATACTTGCTTAACCTTAGCCCATGCCACATTATCAGCTATCTTTGCAACATCTACCACGTGGCTGACGGCTACTAACCACTCATCTGCTATCCTTCACCATTCCCCAGTTTCCATGCGAAAGACAAGAGATGCAATAACACAGCCCAAAGACATTACTACAACCAAAGTGGCTGCTTGCAATTTGGTCTTTGCTTTGAATTACAATCTGCACTTGTGAGCATGGAGACTGGCATAGCGTGCTATACTCGTGGGGCATTCTTGCCTAGTACACTTCCTTCTCAGCATTCAACTGCTCTAGTATCTCCACCATCCATCTCTTCATCTTTCAGCTCCTGGGTATGAAAAATAAATATGGGTGCAAATATTCCTGTTAACCTCTCTATATTTACTTTGTTTTGAATGAAATAATTGAATAGTTCATATGATCATATATAGTATTTATTCAATCAAACTTATATACTGTATCCAATTTGTAAAAAGTGTTCTGACATGCATGGCAGAGTTTGAAATCAAGCTCACTCTTTGGAGAATCATTAAGAGTGGTGCCAAAATCATCACTGAAAGTTTCCAAGACAAAGAACTCTTCCCTCGTAACAAGATGCGAAATCGGCGATAGCTTGGTAAGTTGCATGGAGGCTAATTCTATTTCATGAGCCTAATCTGTTAAAAGCTGGACAACCTGTGTGAGTAATACAGGTTGTGAATTCCACATCTAGTGGAATCTAGCCATGTAGAAGGAGGGAATTCAAGAAGCATGGATAAAGTATGATTTGATATGACTTTGTACTTGCAGGAAGAGTTCCTTGCAAAGGCTACCCCAGATAAGGGACTAATCAGGTTGATGACGTGCATGGGAGAAGCATTAAGGACCATATCTTTCAAAGTGAGGACAGCTTCTTGTGGAGGAACAGCATGTGTGAATTCCTTTGGAGACGAACAGCTTGCTGTGGATATGCTAGCCGACAAACTTCTTTTTGAGGTTGGATTCGATTTCCTCATTCAATGTGTTCTAACTTGTTCTATTTTCTACTCTAATCCTGTTTGATTTGTGATTGATGGAAACATTGATAAGTAATGATCACTAGAATGAATTTTAAATGGACTCATCTTCATGCGACTTTCTCTTTGTTGTGAAAAAGGGTGCAGTTGATATGTAAAAACTTAATCTCAAAACTAAATTCTATGAAATGTAGATGTGACATTTCAAGTGATATGAAACATTATAATAAACAACGTAGATCTTAGAGCCTTAGACATGCTTCTTTGAACGAAGCTTCTGTTTCAAGTACAAAGTGTAGCATTTCTAATCGTTCCAGCTACCTACTTGTTTATGAGCAACCCTATTCAAACATTCCTTGATGCTATTGGATTTGAGATATAATCTGAAATTCGCATAAGAAGTTGCACATCGTTTTCAATCATAAGTGATTTCCCCCCAAATTTACTCCTGCTTCCTGAATAAATTCTCGAGTTCAGAATCAATGTCGCTGACTTTTCTTGTGTAGGCCTTAACTTACTCGCACTTCTGCAAGTATGCTTGCTCTGAAGAAGTTCCTGAACTCCAAGACATGGGAGGCCCGGTTGAAGGTCCGAAAGTTCTTTCACCTGTATAGAAATTCGTATATTGGAAATTTTTTTTTGATCATGTATATTGGAAATTTTAGTACTTAAAAGGACGTATTAAAATACAGTTTCATGAGATTTTGCACTATGAACAGGTGGATTTAGTGTTGCTTTTGATCCACTTGATGGCTCCAGTATTGTGGACACAAATTTTACAGTAGGCACCATCTTTGGGGTGTGGCCTGGAGACAAGCTAACTGGGGTGACAGGAAGAGATCAAGTCGCTTCAGCCATGGGCATTTATGGTCCCAGAACTACATATGTTCTTGCTCTTAAAGGCTTTCCCGGCACCCACGAGTTCCTTCTTCTCGATGAAGGTCTGCTTTCCACAATATAATCAAATTCCAAATTTTTATCTGGAACTTCATTTTCTAATCTTCTCCACATCATTTTATGATAAAACTGGAGCCTTGGAGGCTCCTGAATTGGTGGAAAACATGTTTCCTCTATATAAAAAATTGCTCTTTAAATGATTAAAAGAGGTTCCCTACTTGCCAAGGGATGAAGGGTTCCCTGTTTTTAAAATGTAAGGATCACTCTCTCTTCTCTCTCTTGTCACATGGTGCATTTTGTCAGGAAAATGGCAACATGTGAAGGAGACAACAGAAATTGGTGAAGGAAAGCTATTCTCCCCTGGAAACTTGAGGGCCACATTTGACAACCCTGACTACAACAAGGTCTCACTAATTACTTGGTTTTAATATTATTGATATTTCATCATCGTCTTAAGGCAGACCGCCAATTAGATATTTAATTTGTGACCCAACAGCTGATCAACTATTATGTAAACGAGAAGTACACGTTGAGGTACACCGGAGGAATGGTGCCGGATGTTAACCAGGTCTGACCTTTGCTTTCAAACATCCTGTTGCCCTGTTTTGTTTTTGTGGTTTTTCAGAAAAGCTCAAGCATTCTGACGAGATTCACGATTTCCATGTCATGCAGATTATCGTGAAAGAAAAGGGTATCTTCACCAATGTGATTTCCCCATCTACCAAAGCCAAGCTGAGACTATTATTTGAGGTAGCCCCTTTGGGATTACTGGTTGAGAATGCTGGAGGTTACAGCAGTGATGGCCATCAATCTGTACTAGACAAAGTGATCAACAATCTTGACGACAGAACCCAAGTTGCTTATGGATCCAAGAATGAGATTGTCCGATTCGAAAAAACTCTATATGGATCCTCCAGGCTTGAGGCTGGGGTGCCTGTTGGAGCTGCTGCATAAGTGAAATAGTATTGTTTTTGGTTGTTAATTTTGAACCAAGTTTAAGCCATTCCGTATGAGTGGGTCTTCTACGAGTGAAATACTCAACCTATGGTGAGACTTTGGAAATTGAAGGTTGAATTCCTGTGAAACAACAATAACACTAGCTGAAAATTATTGCTAAGCCACGCGTCATGTACATTGTTACGTATCTTGATTTCCATTTCAAAAAACTTCTCGATGATCCTATCAAATCCATATATTAAAAGAAAAATACTATTTGTACTTATAATTTTTAATTACATAATAATAATGGGCTAACGTGTTAATTATTGATATAGTAAACATTATAAGAACGTAAAATCCATATATCAAAATAAAGGATCCTTCTTCTGTGCAGCCCAGCTATTCCTGCGAGACGTGCCTTTAGTGCAATCTTATTTTTTTTTTTAAATAATTTTTAAACATCTTTAAACATTATAAAAGAACACAAATTCTAACTTTTTTAAACATTTTAAAAAAATTAAAATACACTAGCAATCAAATACAAGAAATAAACTAGCAAAGAAAATATTATTTGTATTTATAATTACATAACAATATGTTTTAATGTATCAGCTATTGATACATTGAAAAAATATATTTTAGTACAGTAAAAGCACGCGAGTATTTTAGCAGCGCGCCAGGTAGGGGTCGAACCTACGACTTTTTGCTTCGGAAACAGACGCTCCATCCACTGAGCTACAGGCGCAACAACAGTAAAAGGCAAGAGGAGCCGTTATTTAAATGCGCAATCAGATTGATTTTTTAAGTTTAGAATCAGGAGTGTCGTGACAAACTATTCCAAACGGTCGAATTGATCGTATATCTATCCTTGGACAACACAGACAATTTGAGAGTATTATACAAATCCTAATGATGTTTTTTCATTCAACAAAGTGTCATGCTGTTCAAATTTTCATTTTTCTAACATCTATGAGTAATTCTACATACAACCGTATGTAAGCTACACGAAAATCATACTAGAAAATAGAATCTCCTTGAATCAAAATGCAGAGTATGAAATAGAGAGGATGTACCTGCAGAAGACATACGAAACGTTGTAAATGGTGAAGAGGTACCTGCAGAAGACATTGGAGAATGTTGACAGTCTGATCTTCCCCTCCTTACTCCTCACAAAATATTAGCTATCAATGGGATAAGCCAATAGACGTATATAGAGAGGAGGGGGGGGGACCAAGCCTCTCATAGAAGTAAACCTTTTGTAAATGGTGAAGAGGTACCTGCAGAAGACATTGGAGAATGTTGACAGTCTGATCTTCCCCTCCTTACTCCTCACAAAATATTAGCTATCAATGGGACAAGCCAATAGACATATATAGAGAGGAGGGGGGGGGGGGGACCAAGCCTCTCATAGAAGTAAACCTTTTGGAGTCCTCCCATTAAGGACTCAAAATCACATGGGTCTAGAAAAATTTCAGAAGAAGACCTTTAAACTTCCAGGCCTACATACGTAATTTTACCACAATATAAATAGGACATAATCCTATATTATTAAGGTGCAATTAACCCCAAATGATCACTCAACTTAATGGGTTAAAACAAAAGTACCATTGTAAGCTATATATACATTTAACCCGTTTTATAAAACATGCAATCAAATGAAACCCATATGTGAATTATTCTAACATTCTCCCACTTGAGCAAACATTGATTGCTATAGAAAAAAAACTTGTTTGAAAATGAATCTCGGGTTAGACTACATATGTGGCCACACAAATATATAGCTCAAATAATAGCACCTTAGAAAACATGATTCGGTCCAACAAGAATATCAACATTGAACATGGAAGTCGTTACACCACTTAAACGATGTAAGACCACTCCATAGCTACAAATGCTAATATCCTTATCGACATGGATCCCCATCCTCCGACCAATGTGGTAGTATGTAGTTTGCACTTAGCACCAATGTGATCAAAAGCTGTGCTAATTCATATCAGTCCTCATAATGCTTCAAAATGAAGCCACATGTCTCTAAAAAGAGACTCATCTTATGTTTTTTATCCATATATATCGAGATCATAATGATTCACAATAAAAGACATAAGTCAAATGTATGCTCAAAAACATAGTTTATGATTAGGAGAGATTTATTTTTATTTGAAAGGGGTAGCACCCTAAAATAAATGGGTTGCCTACGTACCCTGTAAAGGGATCAAGCCAAAACGTAGTTCATTTTTACATAAGTAACTCTCATTAACCAAAAAATCAAAAGTTTCCACAATACCCATATTAATAACATATGTTTTAAAAACTTTAGGAGCGAGTCCCTTAGTCAAAGGATCTGCAATCATCATCTCTGTATTTATATGCTCTATCTTAGTCTGCCCTTCCTTAACTCTATCTCTGACCACCAAATACTTTATGTCAATGTGCTTGGATCTACTAGAACTTTTATTATTCTTTGAAAAGAACACCACTGCACTATTATCATAATAAATAGTAATTGGTCTCGAGATGGAATCAACAACTTTCAATTTAGAAATAAAGTTCCTTAACCAAACAGCTTGGGTAGTAGCTCCATAGCACGCCACAAATTCAGCTTGCATAGTAGAAGATGCCACAAGAGTTTGCTTAACACCCTTCCAAGAAATGTCACCCCCAGTTAGCATAAAAACATAACCTGAGGTCGATTTCAAATCATCTTGACATCCAGCAAAATCAGAATCTAAGTAGCCTACCACCTCAAGGTGATTTGAACGCTGAAAAGTGAGCATGTACCCTTCAGTTTTCTTCAAGTATCTCATAACTTTCTTAGTTGCTTTCCAATGCTCTTGTCCTGGATTTGACTGAAAACTACTAAGAACACTAACTGCATAGGCAATATCAGGTCTAGTGCAAACTTGAGCATACATCAAACTCCCCACAACACTAGCATATGGTCTGTTCTTTACAGATTCCATTTCGAGTTCATTCCTGAGACATTTAGTTTTATTAAACTTATCTCCTTTTATGATGGGTACATCACCAGGTGCACAGTTTTGCATTTCAAACATTTGTAGTACACGTTGTATATAAGCTTTCTGAGAAAGTCCTAACAAACCACGAGCTCTATCACGACAAATTTCAATTCCAAGCACAAAAGAAGTTTCTCCTAGATCTTTCATCTCAAAATTAGCAGATAACATTTTCTTTGTTTCATGAAGTAATCCCAAGTCACTACTGACAAGCAAAATGTCATCTACATACAGAATAAGAAAAATAAAGTTTCTCCCATTGGTCTTGCGATATATATACTGATCAACTTCATTTTCAACAAAATCAAGTGAAGTTACAACCTCATCAAACTTCAAATACCACTGTCGAGATGCTTGCTTCAGACCATTTAAGGATTTATTTAACTTACATACCAAGTTTTCTTTTCCTTTCTCAACAAAATCTTCAGGTTGTCTCATATAAATCTCTTCTTAAAGATCTCTATTCAAAAATGTTGTCTTTACATCCATCTGATGAAACTCCAAATCATAGTGTACCACGAGTGCCATGATAATTCCAAAAGAATCCTTAAACGAAACTGGTGAAAATGTTTCATTATAATCAATCCATTCTCGCTGAGTGAACCCTTTTGCAACTAATATTACCTTCTTTCGTTCAACATTCCCTTTTGAATCTAATTTACTTTTGAAAATCCATTTGTTATCTATGACCTTAGCATCCGGAGGAAGGTCAACAAGTTTTCAAACTCTATTCTTTTCCATAGAATTCATTTCATCTTTCATAGCACTTAACCACTTATCTGACTCAGGACATGTCAAGGTTTGCTTAAAAGTAACATGATCAACTATATGCCCAATATTAAAATCACTCTCTAACAAATAGACAATACAATCATTAGACAATGCAGATCTTCTTTCTTTTTGAGATCTTCTGACTTGTGGCTCAAAAACTGACTCAACCATTGTTGGAATTTCTTCTTGTTGTCCAAATTCTTCATAAACAATTTCAATTGGTGCAAAAAATGCTCTTTCCTGTACAACAGGAACTGGAACAACAACTGGATTAGGATCAGGAAATAGGTCCTTCAATACAGAACTTCCACTGACACCAACATCATTCTCCAAAAATTTTGCAGTAATAGACTCAACAATTCTGATGCCACGATTAGGACAATAGAACTTATATCCTTTTGATCTATCTAAGTACCCAATAAAATAACCAGGAGTAGATTTTGGGTCTAGTTTCTTTTCAAGGGGATTATAAATCCTAACCTTAGCTGGACATCCCCAAACTCTGAAATGAGCCAAACTTGGCTTACGACCTGTCCACAATTCAAAAGGAGTTATGACCAGACTCATCATACTTCCCATAATACTCACCACCTCGGTCAGATCTTACAACTTTAATACTTTTCTCATATTGATTGTATACTTCTATTTTGAATATCTTAAATTTCTCAAGAGCTAGCGATTTATCATTAATTAGATAAACATATCTATAGCGTGAGAAAACATTAATTAAAGTTATGAAGTATTTATTTCCACATATGGTAGAAGGTAAAGGTCCACTAATGTCGATATGTATTAAGTCCAAAACAAGAGAAAAAACCAGACTCCAAAGATAACTTTACTACTCCTATAAACTCGACCTTCACTTGAACTCTATTCCCAACGCACAAGCTCACTTCATTCTCACTTGGCCTCCGTTTGCTTACGAACCCCTGCCAAGTTCTTGTTCTTCTTCTCCAACCAAGTTTTAAACTTAAAACAATCATTTTGTCAATGACCCTTCTTCTTACAAAACTTATATTGATAATTTTTCTTCATAGTTTCTTTAGGACCGTCATAAGTCTGACCTTCAAACCTTTTACTGTACTGATTTCGGTGTAACTTATTTTCCTTTTGGAACTTAGACTTTGATTATGAAAAGACCCATTGTTCTGTTGTGGCTGAAAAGCCAATTGCACATTTTCAACAGTCTCACAACGCATCCTACACTCCTCTTGTGCACATACTACTATCAAATCATTTAAATTCTATTTATCTCGTTGAGCATTATAAGCAACATTTAGCTGATTATAGGAAGACTGTTAAGAACATGATAAACCAGAAAAGGCTCAGCAATGAAAATTTTGAGGGCTTCTAGCTTAGAGGATATATGTATCATTTTCATAATGTACTCCCTAATTCTACTAAAACCATCATATTTCATACTCATCAGTCTATCTATTAGGTCTTTAGTTTCAGCTTTATCGGATTCAACAAACCTTTGTCCTATGGCATCCAAAAAAGTCTTAGCATTGTTCGAAATAGCTCCCATAATAGAATCTAATATAGAACGTTTGATGATTTTTAAACAAAGCCTGTTTGCCCTATCCCACTTTTGATATTTAGGCACATATTCAATAGTGCTCTTATCAGTAGGTTTTATAGGCTACTCCTCCAGGGCAAAATCTAATCCCAAAAGACAAAGAGCAATTTCTACGTCTCGTTTCTATCTCACATAATTATTCCCAGTTAAGGTTTCAATAGCAGATAATTAACTTGAAATAGAGGAGGTACTCAAAACTGTAGAAACATAAAACAATACATTTTATTCAATATCATCCAATCATAATGCATGTAGTCAATGGATGATAACATATCTATCTATTAATTAGATAGCTCTTAATTAAGCTCGAAACCATATGAGCTTAATTACGCTAAGAGCCTCGGTGCATCATTGTTAAGTCACCTTTGAGTTGACAAAACAACATGTTATAAGGTACTCTTAAAACATATCTTGAAGCTGCTTAATTACAGTAAGAGCCTAGATGCATCATTGTAAAGTCACATTTGGGTTGACAAAACAACATGCTATAAGGTACTCTTAATCACGCCATGAGGCTAATTAGCAAAACCACATCAGTTTTCGAAATACCAACACCTTTAGGCAGAAAGTGATTTCTAGACCAATGCAATTTCATTAACTATTTTGTGCCATTTTCTAAAATATCACACACAATAACACCTTTGGACAAGATATTATGTGCAATAAATTAGAAAACAAAGATATCCTTTTCTTTTTTCTTTTTTTTTTTTTAAATATCAATGAGTGTGCCACTTTGGTGGCTACCACCCATTAATATTTCAAAAATTTTACTTAGTAGAAAAACAAGAATAATCTGAATGCCCATGAATTACAATCACAAAATGATAATAATAATCATTAACTTGACACAATTAAAGTTAGAGTTCAAATGTGATTGTGAGACAAAAACAGTGTGAATAGATCAAATATATAAGACAACAAATATGTCTAAAATTAAATATGAACTTGGAAAAGCATATTTGTACAAAATACTTATAACAAGTCACAAAATTAACATGCATCCAAAACATGTTAAGAGAGAGAGTACATATATGCACAGATCATATGAGATACTGACTATTCATCAGAAAAATTATCATAATTTTCAATACACTATAGCCCTTAGAAAAATGTGTAAATAATATTCAAAATTATAAAACAGTGTCTTCTGATGGTACAAAAATTTTTCAAAAAATATATAAGGAATTAATAGGGCGAGTAAATAAATACTGGGAAAAAAAAATGATGAAAAACACTGTTCACGAGGCTACATGCGCCGCACTCGCCACCTGCTGCGCGTGGGAAACGTTCTGGCTGGAGGTGAATTCATCTTCAACCTCCAGCCGGGTCAAAAAAGGGTGGCGGGTCTGTATTTCGGGTTAACGGGTTTTCAAATGGATTTTTCTCAATTTCTTGCAATTCTTGGGTCAAAAACAAAATTAATTTAGGGGAAACAATATTTAGTGCCCGAAAAATACATATATGATGTTTTAAAACAATGGGTATCCTTATTTAGTGAAGATTAATCAATCTTTGAAATGGGTATAAACCCTAGTTTTGTAAAAACTCAAAACCGAACAAAGCAACAATTAAACACAACTAAAACAAGTAAATAACATTCCAAAAAACCGATTTTGATATGAGTTTGATCAACCGATTATGCAATACAATTTTCTTGCCAAAAAATGGTTCCGAAAATACAACAAATTTGATGTATAGAGAAAAACCGAAAACACTATCATACGAAACTTCATTTTATTGATACGAGAGACTCTAATCCTAGCAAGGTGGCTCTGATACCAAATATAGGCTACACGAAAATCATACTAGAAAATAGAATCTCCTTGAACCAAAATGTAGAGTATGAAATGGAGAGGATGTATCTGCGGAAGACATACGAAACATTGTAAATGGTGAAGAGGTACCTGCAGAAGACATTGGAGAATGTTGACAGCCTGATCTTCCCCTCCTTCCTCCTCACAAAATATTAGCTATCAATGAGGTAAGCTAATGAACGTATATAGAGAGGAGATGGGACCAAGCCTCTCATAGAAGTAAACCTTTCGGAATCCTCCTATTAAGGACTCAAAATCACATAGGTCTAGAAAAATTCCAGAAGAAGACCCTTAAACTTCCAGGCCTACATACGTAATTTTACCACAATATAAATAAGACATAATCCTATATTACTAAGGTGCAATCAATCCCAAATGATCACTCAACTTAATGGGTTAAAACAAAAGTACCATTGTAAGCTATATATACATTTAACCCGTTTTATAAAATATGCAATCAAATGAAGCCCATATGTGAATTATTCTAACACCGTGAAGTGCATAAATACCACGTTATTGCTTTAAAAAATAATAGAGTTTACTATTACAAAATTAATTTTTTTCCATATGGATCCTATGTTTTATTTTATTTTTTTCAAAACGATTATATAGCAGTTACATAATTCACGATTGAAAATATAATTTATCTTTTAATAATATGGCAGGAGTACGAGCAATTTTGGATTGTGTAGAATTAAACAGTAAGCTCCGTTTTCAATGCAATCGAAATAGAGTCTTAACTGTATAATAGTGGTTAACTGGCGGTTGGGAAAAGGTGCAGTGCCTTGGCCTATGCTTGAGGTTCTGGATCAAATTTCAGTTTGCTGCCAAGGTTTAAGTTTTAATTGTACATGTGAAACACATTTACAGAGTAGCAAACCAAATTGCTGATTTCTTTAATCAAGGTGGGTGCATCTCGAGAGTTTTTGTTTTTTGAAGACGTTCTAAGAGAGATTAAGGAGTATTTATGTGTTTGAAAGATCTGGTTTACCTTTCTTATGATCTCTCTCTCGAAAAAACAAAACTAGATGTCGCCTTTATTAAAAAAAAGAGATTAACTTCAAACCAAACTAGGTGAGTAAGGGATTTTTATACCCTCTAATAACATTTTGACACATAAGCATTTTAAAAGAATAATAATAAAATCACATGCAGGCAAGCAAATCCACTTTCTCTCTCACTTCCCCCTCACTCTCTCTCTTTCTCCCCCTCTCTTCACTTTATTCATCTTATTTTTCTTGTACCAAGCTAATTTTCGACAAATGCACCCAAATTTATGTGCTTTTCTTTATAAATTTGCAAATGTTTATGGACAGACAACAAACATCCAAAAAGATTGAAGTACCAAAAATCCATATTTGCGTTGGCTCTCTGTAAACCCTTCAAATTTGGATAAGAAGGAAAGGGTGAGAAAATTATATTCCTCTTTCTATTTTTCCCCATCTCTATTTTTTTTAAACCCTTTTCTTAATTTGTATTTCAGACCTTTTATGATTTCTTGTTTGAATTTAGAGATTTTAGGCCAACAATGGCAGAGTGAAGAGAGAGAGCACACTGCCAAGCAGAGAGAGAGGGAAGCAAGAGATAGCGTGTGACGGGAAAAAAGAGAGAGAAAAGGAAGAAAAGAAAAAGTAAGTTTTATTTGCATGTTGTGCGGTTCTATTATTTTTCTCGTAGAATGGTTATATGTCAAAATTCTATTAGAATGTAAAAGTCCCTAATTCACTTGTCCGGCCCTAGCCTCTCCCTACAAAAAAAAAAAAAAAAAAAAAAAAAAAAAAACCTAGTTATTTGTGACTTATCATTGGCTTCAATTACACTAAAATCATAAAGTTCTTATGCAATTGAGAAAAATTGTTTTTTTTTTTTCTTGGAGTTCTGGATAATTGAGATTTGAGAGGGGTAAAAAGGGTGAAACCCTTAATAATTTGAAACTTAAAAGGAACAGACCAACATAACAATTTACCGATCAAACTTACCTAATTAAACATCGGGAGGATAGTATCAATTATGAAAGCCTAATTTGGCCCATTGGAAAAAGAAAAGAAAGCGAAAGGGAAAAGATGAGAAAAATCACGACCCTTTTTCTTTTTTGGCGGAGGAAAAATCATTATCAAACACCCTACAATAATAAGAGGGAACTGTCGCTGGGCCTGTTCTTCCTGTCTCAACTTGCCACATTTCATGCCCCCAATTCTCTGTCCCGGTTCTTCTCTCCTTTGAATTCTTCCACAACTACCAATAAACCTTAACTGGTTTTGATTCATTGATTCTTGACTTTCTCACTGATCTTTTTTATATAGATTTACCTTTCTCTTGTCAAAGAAACCAAGAAAAAATATATGTTTCCCGCCATTTCCTCTCCGGATTCTTCAGAATCCGTCTTTTTTCTCCACTGGGTCATGCTTTGTCCACCTTTTTCTACGATCTTGCTCCTTGGTTCTTCGTATTTTGCTCTCTTTTCATGATTTTCTGGACCTTCCGAGTAGCTTCAATTTTTCACTTTTGAGCTTCATTTCTTCAAAAATTTTTGGCTCCTTTGCTTAAAATTAAAATTAAAAAAAAAAAAAAAAAAAACCCATCTGTGTTTTGGTTTCTCTCTCTAGGGGTTTATACCAAAGCAACAAAATCAGATTGCTCACATTTTTCCAAGATTCCCTTCGATTCTTAAAAGGCGGGTCTTTTTAGGATTCTTCAGTTGATGCTATTAAGAAAAGAAGATTCTTGATTCCCAGTAAAAGATTCTGAATTCAATGCGTTTTAAATCATAGTAAAGATTACATTCTTTCTAACTTCTGTCTCTGTTTCTAATACTTCTCTCACTTTCCAAGTTTAATTTCAATGCTACTTAAATGAATTATCGGGCTATTGTTGTAAATCAGTACTAGGAATTATGGAAACTCTCTATCCAGCTTCGTTTATGTCAAACTCCAATCGGTTTGTCCAAGCGAGCCAGAGCACAGAATGGACTAGAGAAGAAAACAAGAAGTTTGAGAGAGCGCTTGCTATATACGACGAGAACACTCACGACCGATGGACAAAAGTGGCGGAAATGATCCCGGGAAAGACGGTGTGGGATGTGATCAAGCAGTACAAGGAGTTGGAAGATGATGTCAGTGATATAGAAGCAGGGCGGTTTCCGATTCCCGATTACCTTATCTCTTCCTTCACAATGGAGTTGTTTGATGATCGCAAGTTTGATGCCCATAGAAGAAAATCTTCAACAGCTCGTGGTCCTGATCAGGAAAGGAAGAAAGGAGTGCCATGGACAGAAGACGAACACAGGTGAATTCCCTTGTATTTCGTTGGAATCTTTAGAATTTAGCTTCTAAGTGTGAGAACGCATGAGGTTTTTGGTGACTCTTTTCTTTCTTCCATTGTTGAGAAAACTAAAAGAAAAGTGAGATATGGACTCTTAAAAAACTCCGTTTAGTTCCAATGCCCTTTATCAGTTACTGTGGAAACCAAGGAAAAGAAACTCTCAAATTGGTAGTCTTACATGATGCTGTTCCATTATAATGTTAAATGAAATTAAAGCTCTAACCGATTTAATCACACGATTGTGCTTGGCTTACTTGAACTTCTTTTTTCTTGGTCATCGATTTGAGAAAAATAACCAAATAAATGTCCTTTTCAACCGATTGGTTGTTAGCTAAATAAATTTTCAACTATGCTATATTGTTACTTAAGTGGTCGTACTTTTTAAGCTTTTCTAGTAGATGTTTATGAAGTGGTAATTTGAATTTTGAAAACCCAAAATACGAACAAAAAAAGTTCAAAGCAATTGTAAATAGGGCCCGTGACGTCGTTTAACATGGAGATGAGTTGGTAAAGTCTCAAACTTGTTGGCATTCTGAACTTCGCCTTCATCTTTAGATTGCCTATTCTGCAGTTTGAAGTCTTTTGAATGTCATGCTTTTGTTCTTGAAGTTGGGGCTGTTTTGTAATGAATTACAGGCGCTTTCTGATGGGGCTTCAAACCTACGGTAGAGGGGACTGGAGAAATATCTCCCGGAACTATGTAATCACCAAGACTCCAACTCAAGTGGCAAGTCATGCTCAGAAGTACTTTATAAGGCAGCTTTCAGGGGGGAAAGATAAGAGAAGGCCAAGCATCCATGACATCACAACTGTCAGTCTCACAGACACCACACCGGAAAATAATAAACCTCTCCCATATGATCAGTCTTTTGTGCTTCCACTTCAGCAAAAGCCAACCAGCGCTCCAAGAATGTCACTTGACTGGAATCAACCTCCCAATGAAGCAGTCACGGTTTTCGACTTAGCTGGTGGAAACCTTTTAATGTCATCTCCATATGACTTTAAAGCACAAGGGCAAAATCTGTATGGCAGTGCTCATTATGGAACTCATACCAAGCCGCACAATTCGATGTTTCAATTCCAATCCTCAAGACATCAAATACCTGGATGAGGCAGCTATCATGCATGTTTTAACAAGTCTAGGCTGATCATGTTCAGTATAGTTTCACTGTCAGTGCTTTTGTGATGGTTTTTCTGTGTGATCGCCTGATTGAGGGCTTAAGTTTCATTGTTTTTGAACGATGCAAAAGGAGAAAATATTATAATGATTCAAATGTCAGTCTTAAGTACGAAATCAAATGAAGACGCTTCAATCTATGTGCATATTTCCCTCCTCTTGAAGAACTAATTGTTTCCTAGGTATCAAATTATCGATCCCTGTGGATGCTTTGACTGAGTTAGCATTACGTATTAAAATGGATGGTAGGCAGTTTGAGGATGAATTAAACATAACCAGTTAAAGACATCAATAAGGTTGTTGACTTGCACAATTGGCCGTTTCAGACAATCATGTTAGTTTGTGCTCAATAATCTTTAGTTCTTCTTTATTGTCCGCTTTTTTAGACAGATCAAAACCTAAATATGATGGCTAGCTACCCAGTTCTGCAAATACGTGGTCCCATTAATCCGAGTCTATAATTCAAAACCCTGGATTTCTAGGTTTGTCTAAGATCAATAACGATAACTTGCCGTGAAGGTTTTATGAAGCTGTTGCTGCATTCAGGGTCCGCGTACGCATGATTCTGCTTTTACCTGTGAAATAGTTTTGTGATTATCGTTTCACACAAGCAGCCATGTTCTTTTGGGTGAAGTAGGTGTAAGGGATTTTCCCCCACTTCACAAGCCCACTAGAGTTCAACCTGATACCCGGCCTTAGGGCTCAAGTTTACCCATGAAGCAAGGTGACTACAAAGAAAAGTAAACAATGATTGTTGATAGAACGGACAGGCTTGGTGTCGCTCGGCCACACTCCTATCATGGGGATTTGTACATGGCAGAACGGAAAAGACGGAGAACTTTTGATTCTTTGACATAGGACATCAACGGATTGTCAAAAATAAAGCAAGTAAGAGAACCATGCCACATTAATGATACCACTACCTGAGCTACACGCCACATTATTGATGCCGTTGTAAAGGCACGCCGCATTAAAAGACTCTGACAACAGGAATAGTGCAAAGGACATGAGCTCTACGGGGGCAGATACGATCTATCCCCCTCCCCAAACTCCTGGTATAAATAGCAACTTTTATGTACGAGAAACTCTATCTGATTCTTAGACTATTTCACTTATTTACAAACTCTCAAAAGAAGATACTAACTTTGACATCAGAGACTCCTGAGTCCCAAGACGACCGTCTCCCAGCGGCCTTCTTCTCTATTTTCGCAGGCTCAGCTATAAAAAACTGAGTTGCTGGAACAAGGCCCAAAGACGTATGAAACATGACGTTAACGGTAGGCAAACCGGCTGACTCACTTATCACTCTTTGGACATTCCACAGTATCTGATCGCTTAGTTTTCTCTCAGTACACTTGCCGCCAGTCTCACCTTTATCAGGTATAATATGGCCAAGTTGACGATGCTTCATCCGTTCATCGCCTAGTCGAAACTGAGTTTGCATTCCACTTAAAAGCATCCCATGCTTTAATCCGCTGTAGAACATTGGAAGATCCACGTAAGAGTGCCAATGCAATGGAGTTTACGTGTTTTCTAATCATCTTTTTTTTTTCTTTTTTTTTTCCGGGGGGTGGGGGGACCTATCCAATTTTACCGTATATTTGATATTTCTGAATCCGCCAATCCAATTGTCGATGGTGGCAAGAATGTTGCATCAGTATATTTGCAGCTTTTACTAGTCTCCGGAAGCATCATGCTTTGTGGTGATTCTTTATTTTACTTGCAAATCCAACGAGGAGTTATAGTTGCATGCGTTCAGATTTTGTGCATGTTTTGACCGCCCTATTCATCGGAACAGAGAATCAATCAAGCTTTGAAATTATGCAGAATGAGGTATTGACTGTTTGGTATAATTTCCTATTTTGGTTTGGTATAATAGCTTAATTTGATCAGTCTATGAGTTGATAATTCGAGTAGATAAACAGGGAACTAATGCTTATAGTTTTATCCGCGGAATGTTCCAAAAATAAAATTCACTTAGATATGCGAGGCAAAATAGTAAAGTATTCTGGAATAATCTTATTTCTGAGAAATCCAAAAAAAAAAAGAAAAGAGAGAGAGAGAGAGAGGAAACTATAGGGATACTTCGTTGGGTTTGGGGGCCCATGAAATGGGTGATGGTGGATCACCATCTCAAAGGTAAGGTGTTCCACAAAAGTCAAATGAAATAAACAAATAATATTTCCTGATATGCTGTTACTGTGTTTGTTTTTCTTTTATTAGTTGCCAATGCTGCTGCTGCAACTATTCTGAAAAAGGCTTAGTGCCCACCCAAGTCACTTTGCATATACCAATCTCTCAGCCACACATTTAGCATTAAAATCTCCAATGCAACATGAGCAACTTGGTTATTCATGTCAAATTTTCTTCTTCTCTTCGATAAATGACATAACTATCAACTTTGTATTACTTTTCAAGAAAAGCAGTCTTTCTGCAACTTGCATCAGAAAGCACCCTGGCACTTCATCCCGATTTTGATCAAACCTTTCAGGATGGTAAATCTTACACTTTTAGACATCTTTTATTGTGTTGAAGCTCTAATCAGAGAACAAATATTTTAGGTTGTTCTTCAAAATCCTTTTGAGAACCATGCAAATTAAGACCATATTCCATTTTCAAACACATACTTAAATTATATGACAACGTACATAGCTCTATAGTGCGTCTTTGCTGGTCCTTGTGGATTGTAAGGATAAGTTGCAGGAAGCCTTTTGTCATCAGATTGATATAACGGGTAGAACTTGTGGACTAATTAGTTACTGAAATATTTACAGTTTACATATCTGGGTAGCTTTTATAGAAGTGAAAGAGAAGTCTCGAGGGATGACTTGTGGACTAATTACATATCTGGGTAATGACCTGTCCATGTAGTGCATATATATATATATATATATATATATATATATATATACACTGTGCGATGACAAGAAGTGTGCGCATAACTCTGATGGTCTTTTACCCTCCTAATTGGACATCACAAAATGGTGAAAACAAGTATCTTTGAAGAATAAGGACAAAATCAATGCAAATAGGTTCTCTTCGGGAAGAAGTACCTGTTCTATTCAGAATGGGAATTGACTTCATCCATGGAGTCGCCCACTACAATTTTAACTTTAACGTTGAAAATAAAAAAAGTCCAATCGCCTTTTTTTTCTCTCTCTTTCTTGGTTTAATTATTGAAGTATTGAAATTTATACATTGAGCGCAGATGATGATGACTTCTTTTACATATTTGCTTCATGAACACCCATTTCACTTGTGTCCCTCTCCTCTTCCTCTACAGCTTTGCATGATTCTCCACTTCTATTATCTACACATGCCGACAGCATTGAGGTGCCACACACATCACCTCATTGATAAATACCCCCCGGCTAGTAAAACTGAATTAAGTTGCTTTGAACAAAATGTTGTCCTACAGAACAGGTTTTTCTTTTAAATTCTAGTGTTTGATGAAACCAATGACAATTATATTTATATAAAAATAAAAAATAAAAAAACCGGTGTTGTTGTCTTGTTTCGCAGCCCGAGTAGTACCATAGTAGCCAAACTCTCAGGACCTGCAGCGAGGAAGAAGGATGGGTTCTGGTGATGTCCGAGGTCCCTCCAATGCCAAAGTTAGTGGAAATTATTTGAGTGATGAAGAAAGCTAAGTGAGTCAAGAATGAGAAGAGTTTAGAGAGCCTTCCCTTGAGAGGGATGACTGTATTTATACCTGGCTTGGACTCGACTGCTAAGGGAGATCGTGGGATGTCAAGCCTTGATTGGGTTAGACCTACCACCACCCTCCTATCGTGGCAGTATGTCAAGTCGTGCCTTTGTATGACACCTTTGACAGCACGTTGTTGCATGTTCATGCTCCCTGACATGTATTGAATGCGGTGTGTCTCTAGGCTAGCATGCCCACAATTAGACATGCCCAACCGCCTACGCTCTGCTACGGTTGTCTGCTGCGTACCTTATTATAGGGCTTGACCACCCACGGAGATCCCAGGCAATTGTTGCCTTGTGGATGGGTAGGCGAGTCGTGGGCTCTGCACACGGCTTCTTGGCTTGAGCCCCTAACCTGCTTCGGTTCCCACCTGAAGGGCCTAGAGCCTCCACGATTTGATCTCTTTAGACCTTGGCCACTCTCCAGAGGGGCCCCCTCACAACCAGTACCATATTTTTTTTATGCTAACCATATCTTTTTTTTTAATTGAATCACTTTATGGTTGCATTTGATTTCCTTCAGTGGTGAACAAAGGTGGCATATTAGTTAAGTTATCATTTGTGCAAAAAGAGTAAGCTACGTCTGTCCCTTACTCATATACTTACTTTTTAGGGATTGCAAGTATTGATGTTTCCCCATCAGCACTAATCCTGCCCTTAACGGGGCAACATGGCACATGGAAAGTGTAACCCACCTCTAAGTCCGCCAACACTGCACATGGGAAGCGTAATTTGTTGAGAGCTGTTTTTAGAAGATCAGAATGATTAGCTTGTTCCACTTGAAAGTCTTGATCGTTTTCAAGATACTGATCAAACATGTTTCTGATTCTTTATCAAATCAGAAACTCCCACAAAACGATTCCCTTAAAAAAATAAAAAATAAAAATCAGTACGTTTTCAAAGGGTCAAAACATTTTGAAGGCTAGTCTTTCAAATTCTACTGAATGACACATTATTTACACGATACCACCACAAGATTTAATGCAATAAAACCTGTTACAGCTTCTGCGTCTGCCAACGTGAATCATGCATTTTTATTAGTACTAAATAAGGCAAACCTTGACCTTCAAATCTGGCCAGTTAAGGGTTTAGAGCTGCTTTGGTCAAGCTAGTTACCCATTCTAATGGTGCTAATTAATATTCACGATGCACTTCTTTAAGTGCTTAAAATTATGTATTTCTTTTATTGAAATAATAAATATAAATATAAGTCGTTTACAATGGAACCATATCATTAGTAAAAAACTTCAAAGCATATTTTTTCATGCTAGCTGACATGGTGGACTTCTACATCATGTAGTCGGTGTATTTGGTGTGCAGTTGTACGGTAGTCCAAAGGAAGAAGAAGAAAAAAAAAAAAAGAGAGAGAGAGAGAGAGCATGTTGTATTATGGGATGATGAGGTAGTTGATCCCACCTGAACGATGATGAAAAAAATTAAAACTGTAGGATCGTAAGTTGGGCATAATCCAAGCAAATTACTATGACTAATAGATTATACACAAGGATTAAACTCCCGTCCTTGGGGACTTCTAGATAAGCCAAGTTCAGCTACTAATTGAACACATGAGGACAGACCCATAAGTTTAGTGTATGGTGGGGTGCAGTGGCAGCACCAACCCTTCTGGACCAAGTCTTGATCACGTTCAAAGTTAAAATTCAAAATCCGGAAAATCCAAGGCTCAGCTTTAGTATTTACTATAAGAATAATGTTATTATGACATCTTATTTTGCATTTAATTTTTTTTTTACATTTTTTTCTTTTACTCATTGATTAAGGAAGTAACTATTAATGTATAGATATTTTTTTTATATATTTTTTAAAATGTTTAAAAGTACAAAAAAAATATGAATAAGTAAAATTAAAAAAATTAAAAGGGAAAATAGGGGCACCTTAGCAGCACTCTTGCTATAATAATTATTTGCAGTATCTGCGAGTAGAGAGAATATATTTCAGGAGCACAAAATCATGGCTAGTAAAACCACACTTACTATCTTTTTATTCACAAACTTGAAACGTCCCACAACATTATACCGAGAAAACAACAATGATTTCCAAAAAGATTGACTCAGGATATTAATACAAGTCACCAAAATGTCGAAGCTTAGACCAAACTGTTCCCCAAGCGGTGAAGTGAGACGGTAACACCAAGGATGCAAGTGCTTCCAAATTACAAAGAAAACCCCAACTTTATTACAGGACTAATGTCTAGAACTAGGGCAGAAAAAGATCAAATTAAAATCGAAAACCTCTTACCAAAGGGGAAAAAAATTTATGAACAAGACATGACAAGGAAAAAAAACTCCTTAATAGATAGAAGAGGTATATACAGCTCTAAGTAACCAAGGATTCTGGATCCAAAGGAATGACAGTATCTGGAAAATCTGTTCTTGGTCCAGCAAGGGAGTAATATGCCAGTATATGGGCGGGATGCTCAACCAGAACAGTCTCCTCAAGCTGACCCTTGACAACAACTCGTCTAGAAGGAATTAATTCAATATTCCAGTATGGGCGAGCCATTGCCAGAAGGTCACAACCCGTTGCAGAGGTGGCTCTATATCCTTGCACCCAGAGGTACCTCAGAGAAGTCAGCTGCAATACAGCAGCAGCCAGTGCACGCTCACTGAAGCAGCAGCCCCTCATTTCTAACTTTTGCAAGCTGGGACAGCCTCTAGAAAAATCCAGAAGCCCCGTATCAGACTCCCCAACATAACCTAGAAGCATCCATCTTATATTTTTGCTGTACTGCCCAACATAACTGAGACCCACATCAGTCAAGCCCCCAGGTCGGAGATACAATGCAAACCTTTTAAGCTTTTCACATCCCCTCAACAGATCTCGAACCCCATTGTCCAGAGGCAAATCCGTTATCCTCTCTTCTCGGTCAAGCAAGACTAGGCGGAAATCACAGAGGTTTTTAGAGTAGTTACCAATAGACTCCAAAGAAGCATTTGTGATATCAGAAACATAAACAGCCAAGTATTCCAGTTCTAGGCAGCCCTGAGCCAAAGCAATCAAACCTCTTTGTGAAACTACACCTTCTTCATCCTCCATGCCCTGCTCATCAGCACCTCGCTCAATTCTAAGCCTCTTTAGTCTCTTACAACTCCGAGCAAGAACTTCCAATCCTCTATCTCCAATGACATCCCTTGTCTGTCCATAAGAAAAACAGATGAGAATATATATAAACAAAAAAAACAAAAAAACAAAATTCAGAAGTAGTTCGTAGTCCAAAGAAGAACATATAATACCCATTCCCCTCAGTAGTAATAACTTTCTAGAATATCAGAATTTGGGCATTTTGTATTGTCCTATTGTCCTCAAATTTGTAAATAGTATTTTTCCAATCCATGGCATTCAATTACCCAGGTGAACAGTGAATTTGATTTTTTGTTTTTGGTTTTACAGGTAAAATGAAAGTTTTAAATTGACATAAACAAGCTAAACTCTAGAAATCTAGTCTTTTAAACCCAGACGCCAAGGTCAAAAAATACATTATCAAGAACTTCCAGGCATTCTTAGGGAAGAAAAGAGATCCATGATAAGTTAAAACGAACTGCAAAAAATCTGGACAGAAAAAGCAGTTACAAGAGCCTGTTCAGGAAGATGTACACATATAGAGCAACAAGAACAATCTAAAGATGATTCTGACTGAAGGAAAAAATGATAAGAAAGGTTAAAAGAAGAAATGGTTTTGCGATTCTACCTCAAGAATTTCTAAGTTGGGGCTCCTTTGGATTAACATACAGTGGTCCTCTGTGTCAAGCAGTGCATATAGGAGATCCAATTTTTTGAGTAGGGGCGCACAAGGGAATACAATTGGCATTTCAATCGTCCCCATGTATGTTAGCCCCAAACGGCACAACTTTGGGGTAATGATACACTTAAGTACTTGTCTGGCTGCTCATTGAAGGAACCCCCACAAAATTCCTCTAAAGCAGGGGCAGCACAAAAGAAACGCAGGAGGCCCAAGATTTCACAATCACTAACTTTAACGGAAACTAAGGATGAACAATTTCTGGCTATGAGTTCAAGGTCTTCAAAGCTGACTTCAAGATCCGTCATATAAAAGTTCAAAGTTTCAAGAACCGTGTTGTTCACAGCAAGCTCATGTAGCCATTCACCACCATGATTAATTATTGAGCTCTCCTCCAAAAACAAAGTTTTTAAACTCCTGAGGAAGCATATAAAGAATTATCACATCAGTCAATAGAAAACCCAGATACCAGAGCTCCAGAACCAAAAGCACAATTCATTCCGACTGACGACTGTCCTCCCACATCCACAGTAACAAAATTGCATAGAAATGAAAAGGAAAAAAAGAAAAAACTCATAAGAATATATAATATGCATCCAACCCATGTAAGCTTTAAAATTTTTAACATGGTAAAATCTTATTTTCAAAACATGACTCATGTTCATACTATTTATGGCCTAACTACACAGTTACCAACCTAGATATAATTACATGATCAGTTAAAATACCATATTCATCACGACTTTTTTAAAAGAAAAGGCTTATCTGAACCAATTCGCGGCACCACCGTACAAGTCCTGTTTCTCCAAATATATGACATTGCCTTTAGTAGGTCATAATTTCTCTTCCACTTTCTCAACACGTTTTTTTCTTTTTGTTCTTTAAAGGCCAGGCTCACCATCAGCAAGACATACACAGGGAGCACAGATTTTCCACACAATTGAAATGCATAGAAATTTCTAAGATCTACAGCAAAAATAAAAGCAAAATGAAGAAATGAAGCATGGAGAGAGCTTTTAAGGGTGTGAAAATTTTCTGAGTGCAACACAATTCTCCACATTCAACTTGTATTATATTCCAATCTAAATCAATACTAGTTGTTCAGTACAATTTAATCTATAAATTCTACAAGAACAAGCGCATTCATGCACTATGGAATTAATGCCGCAGCTCTAACCAGTCAGAAGTTTCAAGATATAGAATCTAGGTAGTTTACTTGAAAGCAAAAGCAGAAATATAATTCACTTTTTTCCATTCAAGAAAGGACACTTAGATGCAGTTGCTTAAAATGAAAAGCTTGGCATCAGTGCATGAGCAACCTCTCAATCTCACTCAAATCATCATGCATGTATGTTTCACAAACGTATGCAAGTCAAGTATTACTTTTTTAAGTTTTTATTCTCAGTTCTACATTTGATGCATTTGCATTAATTAATATTGAGACTCATCAGCTTTTTTTTTTGGTATAAGATTCATAATCAGTCTATGAATCAGTCTTCACTATTTAAAATTTCTTATGACATTATTCTTAGTTCTATTCCATCCTTTCTCCAAGTATTCAGGCAGAATGGCTTTGTATATTCCTAATATATGTGTATATTTTTTAGCAAGTAAAAATAATATATTTTTGTATATTGCCTTGGTTAACTTTTAATGATGTCTATTATTCTAAAAAAAAATGAAAAAACCTTCATTCCCCTTTTTCCATTATCTAATTTTTTATTCAGTGCTGAACCTACCTCAGAACCCAATGAAAGAATATCTATATACATATATACATACATATATATATATATATATATAGAGAGAGAGAGAGAGAGAGAAATACTTTAGCTACAAATGAATTACACAAAATTTAACCCATAAACTAACATGGTTTGATGTGGTACATCAAATTGTAAAGTTATTTTTATTGTAAAATAGATTTAATGGATCTTAAAAAACCACATCAGTTTGTGAATTTATTTTTATATAATCTCTTTGTGTCTGTAGCAATTTTCATATATATATATATATATATTATATATATATATATATATAAACTTTCCATTAGTCATCCAAGTCAAAAATAGGGTTGCCAACTTGCCGTAGTTGATCTCAACACCATAAAACCAAGTCAAATTTTCATTGCTCATTCCAAAACATGATGGTCTTTAAAACTGCTCTTCATTCCCTCCAAAGTCTAACAACATACCTCCATAAGCTTCAAGAAACATTAATTAATGCAACCTTTTTTTTTTTTATGTCGGAGAACCTCTCCAAAGCAGGGCCCTTCGAATCTACCCCTGCAGAGTAAACCCCGGTCCCGTGCACCGCACCCTCGGAAGTTTTAATTAATGCAACTTTCTGGTCATTGATTGACGTCTTCATCAATATGTTTTTTTTTTCTCTATTCATCTAATGATTTCACCGGCTTTAGAATAACAGTGTCTCATAGACCATTGTCATACACAACCCAGAGTTTGAAGGGAAAAAAATTGTGGAAGTTTAATTTAGATTATTTAAGGCATGAGATAAGCCAACCCCAGCTACCTGAGCAATCCTCAATATGATCTAATAAGAAATGGCAACACAATGAATACTGTCAATGTCCAAGTCTTCCAAGTACTTGGACATTTCTGGATCTTTGCATGCTGCATCATTCTTCTCGATCAAAAAACACCGAGACATTGTATCAAAGCTTTACTCCTGAGTGAGCAAGCTATCAATTCACAATTATAAATTCTTTCAAACCACAACTTCCCGAAGAGAAGTGAGACATTATTTCTTTGGCACAAGCAAGTATATGGATAAACACTTAATGATAGTCTAATGACTTTAAGTTCTGGTGAATCGTTAAAACAACTAGTAGTAACTAGTAGTTTATTCGACATTCAAGGATGAATAGAAAAATTAGCACGTCAACCAATAAAGGCTCAACCCCTGAACAAAAATTAGAACCTTGCACCGTTTGGATAAAAAATGATTGAGAAGGAAGTAGAAACTAAATGAAGATAAAGGAAAATCATAAAATCTCACTCTCACCAAGAAAACTAAGTCTTGTAGACCGTATTTAACATTTAACCAATCCAACAAGAAGAAAATCGCAATAAAGAATCAAGTTGGCGGATATTTTTCCAAACATTAAAGAGAAAACCGGCTAAGCCACGCGATCGGAAGAAGAATTAAACTAGTTACACGTACTACAGCATCTATTGGTCATAAGAAAAACGCAGTCACGTTCTAAGCAGGAAGAAAGAGTTAAATAAGCAGATTGATACACCTAAATAAGCTGTTCTACCTTTTATTTCTCTTCATAAAGCATCAAATATTGTTAGATTCATACTTACAAAAAAAAATATTGCTAGATTCACTTTCACTTGATAATTAATATTCGCTACTGACCTAAAATTTAATACAATCCTTAAATTATATATTCTTATTAACAGCAATTATAGAATCCAAATCGCAAGTAAAAAGGAAAAGAAAATTACCTGCAGGACCGACCGATATGCAGAAGACCATCCGTAGAAAAGCCAGAACATTTATCGAGCTTGAGCGCCTGAAGAGCGCGCCCGCGAGACCGAGCAAGAAGCTCGAGATCGGAGTCCCTCACAATCATTCGCCGGAAGTGAAGCGACTTCAAGCAATTGAAAGACTCGGCCATCTCGTTCATCCAGGGAGTGACGTAACCTCCCCAATCTTCAGGTATCAGATTGAACATCGCGGCCCTCGGCTTTCCCTTCAGCTTCAGCGACTCCAGGTGACCAAACCTCCGGCGCAATCGATCGGGGCTCGTCGTGTAGCATAGAGCGATCGTCACGTGCTTCCGCGTCAGCGCGTCAAGCTCGTACCAGCGCCGGCACACCCGGGAAACCGCATCCCGATCCTTGGGGTCGTGAATATACGGTATCACGCAGCCGATAACCACCTCAGACATTCCGGGACGCACTCTGGAGACTTTTCGATCCTCCATCACTACCAGAACTCCACAAAATATCCCCGGGGAAACAAAATTACCTTCTGTTTTTACTTCTTTAGGAAACAATAATTCTCCCTCTCCCACTGGAGAAGCTGGAGAAAGTAAAAGATAGCCTCAGACGCTACCAGACCCTCAAATCTCGAGACCGAAATCCGTCAAACGAATCAATTCAAAAGGCAAAACCCGAAACACTTATCAAAAGCCGTACAAAGCCCAAAGCCGTACAAAGCCCAAATCGACAGATGACGCTTCATCTACGACACACGAAAGAAGAACATCTCGGAGCGAAGTGAAAGTCGGCAACGCCGAAAAGCGGCTCGAACGAGACCCACATGGTGAGAGAAAGATTGGAGGGTAGGGATCTCCGGAATAGGAATCCGACGGCAATGGTTGGAAAACAGTTGAGGTGGGAGATTGGATCAGAACCTACTGAGTAGTGTGGGGCGAGGGGTGTTGGGAGGAGGGGTCTATCATGCGTCTTGTAAAAACAAAAGGGGGCTGATTTTGGGTGTAAAGAAGAAAGGACGAGAGGCGGAGTGGGAAAAAATATCAAGCATAATAAATAAATAAATAAATAAAAGAGAAAACGACAAAACGACAAAACTATATTGGGCGCAACCAATCAGACGTCATTATTGAAAAAATAGAATTGAGAAATAATTATGTCTTGAAAAATTTTGATCATTATTTGCACTCCACATATTATATATAATTTTTTAATTTATAATTTTTTTATTAAATGTATAGTATATAAATAATGAGTAAAAAATTTAATTAATTTAAAAAAATAAATTAAAAATAAATATGATATGTGGTACGTATAAATAATAACTTATTTGAACCACCGTTCTGTGTTTTGGCACACCACTCCCTTCTAGTGGAACGAAGCGGAGATAGAGAGAGACGACGCTACGAGAGGATGAAATAAATAACAACTTTTTGTGAATTATTGTAAATTTTGGTGCGTGATGGTGACGTGGTGGATCATGATAGGCGGGTTATGCTTAAGCTTTCAGTCACTTTCCTGATCTGATGGTGACCAGGAGTGCTTTTATTTTAAGGGAGTTTTAACTGCAAAAAAAAAAAATGAAAGGAAAAAGTCGAGAGTACTGTTGTTTTCACGATTTTAGACATTTTATAAAGTGTTTTTCTCAGCCACTGTTCATCAACATACACTCCTGCACCTTTTTTTTTTTTTAATTACAATTTGAAGACAATGTACCCATCCCGCACCCGCGTCCCCCTCCCTCCCTCCCTCCCGTCCGTCCCCCAACACCCCCGAGCATCCTTGTCCCTATCGTCGCCCATCACCTGTGACTCGTCGACCTGCCTCTATCCATCGCCACCCAGCCTATTTTTTCCACAGATCATTTCGAACAAGAAGGAGGAGTTCATGGGAACCACTCGTCGCCTAGCACCCGCATCACCCTCCCTTCACTATTATTATCGCGCGACGCAACCTCGACTCATCGTCATCTCTCTCTTCGCCCAGCACTCACGACTCCTATCTCTGTTTTGCTGCCCATTTGTTTCGTCGACAAGTCAGTTTATATTTTGGTTTTCTTTTTGCTATTTCGAAAGTTTTCTTTCTTTCTTTTGAAAATAAAATGTTTGCTTTTTAAAACGCAGTGTGGAAACTGGGGAGATGAAGTTCGTTGGAGAGAAGAGGGGGGAGATGAAGACGTCGAAGAGAAGAGGAATGAAGAGATGAAGATTTCGAGCTGAGGAAGGGTGAAGCACTCAGTCGAAGAGAAGAACTGACAGAGGGGAGGAAGGTCAACGGCGACGAGGGTGTTGGGTAGAGGGAGGATCGATGGCGGCGGGGCAACTTTGCAGAGGATGGGCGACGGGGCTCAAAGAATTTGAAAAGGGTCCGTGAGAGAGAACCGTGCGAAAGATGGAAAAAAACTCAAAAAAAAAAAAAAGGTTACTTTCCACGTGAGGTGTGCAACGGCTGATGAGAAATAGTGACTGATGAGAAGCACTTTCCTTTTATAAATATATATATATTTAAAATCTCAAAACTTAGAATCAATGGAAAAGTGGGATTCAATAATCACCACATTCAATTCACGAAGTTAAAAATAAATAAAATATAGAAAATGAGTCTAATAATGTTGACCCAATCCCATTTTTGTTTCTTTACCAAGATCATGTAATCATCGTAATGACGATTTTTATGAGAATTAAGTTGTGGGGTTACTATGGATTATGCTTTTGTAACAATTTGTTTTCTGGTAATTGTAACAATTATGCTTTTCATGTTGTAATGCAAATGAATACGTGGATTTGACCCAATGAAAAAAGAAAAAAAAATTATTTGTATAAGCTTCAATAGATAAATTTTATATAAATTATTTGTAAAAATGTAAATCTCACTAACAAAAAATGTAGATTTTTTTTTCTTTTTTAATAAGACCCATATTTTTACAAAAAATCTGCATGAGATTTATTTATTTAGAACTTATATCTAACATTATTCTTAGAAAAAAAAAAACAAACAAATAAACAAACGAGCTCAGCAGCAAGGGCCTCATGCTTGCCAAAAGTGGTACTGTTCAATCGGTCGGAATGACGGAATTGCTCTCCGATACCACCTATTCTTACTATTCCATAAATATCCTTAATAATTGAAGGAAAGCGAAAGCAACGTGGGGTTCTTTTTTTTATTTTTTTCCCCACTACTACCAGTTGTAGTATATTATCCACTTGGAATGAAAATCCAAAAAATCTCACGTACACAACGTTTAAAGAAATAAAAAGTATACTTTCAATAGAGGCAATGCTGAGCAATTAAAAATTAAAAATCTGTTACTGACTTTTTCATGTCATCCAAAATATAGGTGTTGAAATTCCTGTATAAATCAATGAAAATGCTTGCAATAAATAGATTGAATTACTATTTGATTGTGGTTTTCAATGCTAAATACATATACATGTGTAGAGAGAAAGAGATCAGAGGAAAACTATTATGCATGGTTCAGAAATTTTGATAAATGAAAAAATAAAAATAAATAGAAGAACTGAGAAAATGGCAGAATGTGATGACAAAACAGATGAACTAGAACCGCGCACGCAACTTGCGGTCATAGGATGTGGTGTCCACTTTTTCTGTTTTGCACAAACCAAAAAGACAACAAATTAAAACGTAAAGTATGCCAGATGGTGAGTTAGCTAGCTATCAACTAGCTAGTAGCTAGTCGTAGCTAGTCACTTGGTACGGGCAAAACGGGCTCACTCCATCCCCTCCTCCTCCTTTCCGTCTTTTGGGTCGATATGCATAAGAAACAACAAATTAACCTCAATTTTGTTTTGTTTGTGTTTTTGTTTTTTTGCCCAGATCAACCTCCTTTGTAAACTCCTTCCCGGCCCCATTGATTCTTTGGCAGCTTTGGTTAGCTCAACACCTGTAGCCTTTGTCATCCACAAGATTACTAGATCTTCTGCTATCAAACTCAATATTCAAGACCTGATCGATGACCTGTACGTACGTTTGTGAAATCAGATTCAATGATGGTTTCAAAACAAAGTCACATGAGCTTGCTTGGAGGTACAATGCACCGTGGGATGATATTTTACAGCTTTTTCCAATGCTCTCTGTTCGTTATTATTGTCACTCGTCAGGTAAATTAGAAGATCAAGGCATGCACTGTTTCGTGAATACCTATAATTCGGGGCTGATTTGAATTGAAAGATGAAATATATGGTTTTAGATAAAATTTTAAAAAAATATTATATTTTAATATTATTATTATTTTAAAATTTAAAAAAGTTAAATTTTTTACTATATTTTGTATAAAAATTTAAAAATATTATAATAATAAAATGAGATGAGATGAAACATATTTTAAATCCAAACAAGTTCATATCTTTGAGCGAAATTGATAGAGTTGAAATTCATAGTGAAATTCAAACGTGGGCAAGTCTCCAGTCACATCTTTCTTTTGGCATTACTGAACTCTAGTCTTATCTATATAACCAATTGCATAGCGCGAGCAAAAAGTTGCTCAATTCATTATGTATAAATAAAAAATCCCGATGTTTTAATTTTTTTCTAATTAATGAAAATTGAATGGTCTTTAATTGGGAATTGAAATTCGAAAGGATTTTTAGGCAATAAAAAATATTTTTATTGTGTTTGGATGTTGAAGTGAGTTGAGTTGAATTGAGTTGAGATGATAAAATATTGTTATAATATTATTTTTTAATATTATTATTATTTTAAGATTTAAAAAAATTAAATTATTTATTATATTTTGTGTTGGATTTGAAAAAATTATAATAATGAGTTGAGATGAATTTATGTTCTAAACGAAACTTAAATTTAAATAGTAAGGAAGAATTATAATAAATGAGTAAAGTGCTTGGCACAATACAATTAGAGTGAAAAAGTTGATATGGTAATTAAGAAAATTGCAAAATTAAAAATCTAATAAAAAGGTAAAAGAATTACAATAAATAAAAAATAATGAAATGTCTCGATAAGAGCAAATCAAATACTTGAGAAATTATCTAGGTAATGGATAGTATTACTGCAAATTAAATAGATAAGGTCGGCCAGAGTTTAGACTTTTGCTTTTTCTGGATTTGCACTTTGGATCTTCTAAATTATTATCTAAAATTTTAAGATAACTTAATTTATTTTTGTAGATGAGATGAGATGAGTTAAGATTAAAGTTAAAAGGTTTAATAAAATATTGTTACAATATATTTTTTAATATTATTTTTATTTTAAAATTTAAAAAAATTGAATTATTTATATTATTTTGTATAGAAATTTAAAAAAAATTATAAAAATTAAATAAAACGAGACGAGTTGACAGAAATTATGAAAACAAAAGAGGTCTTGAGAGCGGAATGTAGATAAATTGGAATCACAATATTTATTGTTATTTAAAAAAAAATTACTCGAATAATTATATATAAATGTCGCAAGATCCAATATTTCATACGTCTATATATCTTTTAAACTTGAGATAATATGAATACATTGTGTTTTTAATTGCTCTAATGATCCATACAGACTTAACAGTGTTAGGTTTTATTTATTCTTATTTAGTTGTGGAATACAAATATAAATAGGGTGAGGAAAAGTAAAACCCAAAACCTATTAATTGCCAAGACTGATAATATCGAAAATTGCAGCCAAGCCGGTGAGTTTTGATATCTATTTAAGACAAAACCAATCTGTTTTTATTCGAGAACTAGTTCATACAAGATCAACCATGAGTCCATCATGACCCATCTTTTTGCATCAATTGTCTGATAACCTCGTTTAGGTTAAATATAATCAATAGATTGTGTAAGTGTTTTATATTATTTATTTTAAAAGATTAATTTTTTTATATGAATATTATATTTACTTACTTTTTCTAATAATCGTGTGCGCGACCCTTACGTACTTTAAGACTGTAAATATTATTTCTCAACATATTAATTGAAGAAAAATAAAAGAAAATGATTTTGACAAATAAGAAAGTGAGACTTACTCAAAAAATGAATTTTTTTGTAGCTGGTCTAATTTTTTTTTTTTTAAATGGCTTGCATAAGACTTAGACATCTTAAACTTGTATCTTCCATTATTGTAAAAAAAGATGTTAATGAAATGGATAACCACTAGTAGAGGTGAATTCGGTTCGGTCGGTTTGGTCTGGTCGATCCAGATGGTGTTTTTTGGGCCGGACCGGATCTTATCGGTCCATTTGATCCATAGAATCCTTAAATGTATATAGTAACCCGTGAGTTCACTTGAGCGAAGATCAACCCGTGAATTCACTCGATAGGCACTCAACACACCGCTCAAACGAATCACTAGTGTTCGCTCAAACCCTGCTTGACATACCACTCAAGCCAAGAATAAGAGAAAATGAGGAAGGAAGGGAGAGAAATAGAATCGAAGGTCCCTATAAAACTCTTCATTAAGTATGAGTGTGTACTACGTGAAGAAAATAAAAATTTACAGTGAATAATTAAAATTTAGGGAAAATGTTTTATGGAACTAATATTTCTTCATTACTATTGTCTATTTACATATAATGACATAAATTATCACATGATTTATGATATATTATTAAATGATAGCATATATTATTTAATATTTTATATGGTTAATAATAATAAATTAGATAAAAATTACATCATTAACTTATATAATTACTGTATAAAAATAATATATTAAATTATTAAAAATATTTTAAATATATATAATTCGGTCCGGTCCAAAATTATAAACTTCGGGACTGGACTGATCTTCTTTAGTCCACAATTGTTGGGATCGAGATTGACCCCTCCAGTATTCGGTCGAGTCCGATCGGGACCGAAATTTTCGATCCAATCAATTTTTTCCGGCCCAAACTGAATTTTGTACCAGCACATGTCCTCACTGTAACGAGGTTGCACCGAATGTCCAGTTCTACAGAGTGAATGAGGATAGAGATAAGGTAATGTAAGAACAGCAACGGTGCTTGTTTGTAGTGGACTGTCTACAACGACAAGCCCAAAGTGACTAGGCCAGTGGTTCTCCGCTATGGTCACTCGGTTAAGCCATAAATTAGCTTCGATATTTGCTCATAAAACACCAAGACAAGTTGACATGCACTACTCCTATATTGCTTATTCCAATATATCATCCTCGTAATGCTTCAAAAAAAAACTTCAAAAAGGTGTCCAATTTCTATTGAATGCAGTCAGTCATATGGCCACTTGCTTTTGTTCAAGTTCGTTGCGGCAAAATCATTTGCATGGTGGAATGACATGAAATATGTTTTAAAGTGGCTGAAGATAGGTAGCTGAGGATATATATATCTGAGATTCTATCTTGTCTTGTCCTGTCTGCTAGTGCATATTTGTCCCCCACGTTTTGGGGATCCACAGACAATTGCTCGTTTTCTTGAGTCATAGCAAATGTCAATGCTGTGAGTTGTTTGAATTATTACAATTCACTCAAGAATGCAATCTATTCAAATGAAGAGAACACTTGCATAATATTTGACTACATCTTCACAATATAATTCTTCCTAATTTAAGGTATCGTGTACCGATGGAGCAACTAAATATCTATATAATAAGCGAAACAAGTGTTTGGACAGTACGAGCAGAAAAATGTAGCAACTTCAATTTTCTTTGAAGTGCGGCTAACAATCGAGACTTCAAAGTCTCGAGGGGGGGCGGGGGGACGACGTCGGTGGACTTTTTGTGGCAACGTACTCTATAGCCTAAGTTGGAGTGACTAATGTCCATTGTCCACCCAATTTGAAAGCAACATGCTGTCCGGATTTGCTTTTATTGTGCCTTCAAATGAAAATGCGATGGTGGTACTTGTATTACTTATCTCAATGCATCACTTTAATCCGATTACTACACCTTCAAAAGCCTCTGACTTGATAATCGAAAAAAGGAAGAAAAAACTTCAATCTGACCCTTTTGAATTGGGAACAAAACACTAGTCGAGGTTGTGACAATCTTCTTGTAAGTTGTAATAGCATGATCAACACCAAAGAAGTAGGATCATTTTATGGACGTAGTGCTCAAGCTGCCAAATCACTTCTTTCTATTTTCTTGGCTCGTTTTAAATGCAACGAATAATTCAAGCACTTCTTTGTTCTTTCTGGGTTGGGAATCTTTACCATGGGCACCAGGAATGACAAAAAGGATGAGAAATTGATCCATGGCGGAGAAAGTCACCGTTTGATGTGACAGTTATTCTTTAGGTACTCTGTTCTATTCCAATCACGGCACTGCTTTGTGATGTTACGCTTCTAATTTTTTTTATAGATATGTGGATGTGAGAGGAATTTGAGAAGTTGCAGTCCAGCTTTTCAAACGATGACCAAAAGTATCGAACAAGTTTTGCTTCCTTCGTCAACCAGTAAAGCTAAGTAAGTGGCTTTTTTTCGTATGTTAGAGTCAATTTGGCATTCACATGAAGATGGGATTCTTTTGAAAATGAATTCTGTATTGTTTCTGTGCAGTTGATTTTGCCCATAGAATTGAATTTTTTTAGCTAAGGTTGTTTCTATCTGGAATATTATTAGATGACATGCTACCATATAGAAAGACCAAATATCAAATAAGACAACGTTATATGCAGAGGCCTCAGATCAAGGGCACCGACCAATTTTATTTAATGAACTCTGTTGCTCTCTCCCATGTGTTTTCTAGCCATACACTGAGGGATATTCTTAGCTGGCTCATTCAAATCCATTTCTCATGCACAGAAGAGCTCTTTTTATTCGCTTTCATTAGTTTCTTTCAATCAGTAATCAAGAGAGAGGATATCTTTGTTGCTCTGAGAAACATCCTAAACATTCTGATTCTACTGGCAAGAGTTATTCCAATCAGATATCCCACAAAAAAAAATGCCCACGATTTTGACAGGAGAAAATAAATAAATAAATCAAGATACGATGCATGTGATTATCTCTTGTTGGAATGTAAACATATGGCAGACAGCTTGGAAATACCTTGGCATTTTAAATGTTTTAAGCTCGATCTGATTCAAAACATGTCTATGGTTGAATTGAAGTCTTGAATGCGGTTGAAGAAAAAGCTGATTTACTAACTGAATAGGGGAACTAGCTAAGGACTGAGTTATGGTACGAATACAATGAATGCATGTGAAGAGGATTAAATATCCAAGTCCAATATCAGACCTAGGCCACCATGCCACTACTAGGAGATAAGAGGAAAAGCAAAAAAGTAAGGGAGAAGAGTATGTCAAGAGGCTAGGAGGACAGTGTTAGGAGAAAGTGCAAAAGGGAGAGGTGATCAGACACGCAAAGCGGACATCCTCACCACTACCAAGGCGCACACAAGAAAAGGGTCAGATAAAAAGCAAACAGCCAGACGCCAGACGACTTTGACTTCTTCTTCATCCTCTTAAAGGGGAGCTCCAGTGGGGTGGTCTTCTCCATCAAATATATTCAAGATCTTCATTGTACATTGAGAAATGAGAGGTTATGAGATACTGTAAACAAGCATGTTATAGTGGATTTTTCCTCCACAAACGCCTAGTGGACGTAGACAATATGCCGAACCACGTAAATCTATGTGTTCATCCTTTTTTACTTTCTCTACACTTATTTTCCTTTCACCGCCATGGATGTACGCACTGGCATTGTACAATCGCACCGGACCATTATCGAGGGCTTCAGACCACACTAATGACTGATCGAGGCCCAAATCATTATAACGGGCTGGAAATGACTTTTTCTCCCCTTCCGGCCTGTTGTGCGGTTTTTTATGCATCAATAGTTGACGTCGTCTGTGAGATCTGATTTACTCTCTACACTGGAAGTGGGAAAATGACGATTTTTTGACAAGCTGAATAATTACCGGATGAGCAGATAACATCCTCTAGATAAGTGTTCTTAGTTTTTTCAATTTTTACGTTTATGAAAAACATTGCTCCAAAGAATGAGCGAGTAAATCTTTTCTTGCCCGAAACCCAAGCTCCTTGTCATTGCACTTAGTACACTTTTGAATGCACCATGCAAAACAAGAAGTATATGGTGAGCACTATTCACGTAAAAGGCACATTGCCCAGGCATATGTACTTCCCGAGTCACTAGCACAATGCATTGCACAGGTCAGGGGTATTGTACACTTAAGTGCACATGGGAGTGTACAATACCACGCACATTCCCACCACCGTGAACAAAGAGGAACATGAACATGGGCGAATGTGCACTAAGACGCACTCAAGCGCACTGTACACTTGCACTACAATGCACGTACCCGCCATGCATGACAACACGACGGGTGCACGTCTTGTGCACTCGAGATCCACCTCAGACTCATGTCGTGGATCCACCAGAGGGAACTCCCGGCCACCCAGAAGGCCGCTGGAATTCTCTGCCGCAGCCATGGTGGTCATCGGGCACAAAACGACGGGCAGTGACTATGATGAAGGCCGTGCACAGAGGGTAGCGACTAGACTTTGCCCTACTCGACCTAGAGGCACACGACGACCAGCTTTGAGCCTACCTAACCCTCTAGTGGCCACCACTTAGGCTGTCAGAGGTTTCAATTCTTGATCGTCCATTTCCCATGAACGAGGAGCAAGCTGAGTGCGGTACTGTACCATGCTCGCCATAGCACACAACTTTATGCACACAACGGGCAGCCACGAGCTTGGTAAACTTGTTGACGGCTAGGGCGTGGCCCACTAGTAGTTTCTGTCTACGACCGGCTCACCCCCGCTGCCAGATATCGAGCACGGTGCGCCTAAAGGGTGCACCCAAAAGGCTTATGACAGCTAGCTATGAGCCCGTTGAACCTGCCGACGACCACTAAGTGGCCCGCCAGCAGTTTATGTTCCCGTCTGGACGTCCCACGTTTATGGCTACCAAGTGGCCGTGCACTGCAGGAGGCAAAGGGGCATGATGTCGTGCACCTGTCGGGCCCCCTCCCACAACAATGTCGTGCACTGGGAGCTAGCGAGATCATCGCCTGGAACTACCAAGCATGACAGTGATTTCGATCATAGGCGAGATGCTCCATGAACCAAGTCCCTCTGTCGTAGTGTCAGCGTGCGCCTGGACACATGATGAGCGACAGATGCATGCAACATGCACCCAACAGGGACCTCCCTCGCAGCCACCGCAGGCTGGCGGGCAATGCCACCTTCCATTAAGACCATCGGTGATCTCTATCACCAGTGGAGTGCTCATCGGCTTAGCCAGGTCTCCTAGCCACCACATGCAAACGGGCATCAACATTACACCACCGATAACACGGCGAGGGACTCCTCCTCAGACATCTGTGGCGGGTACCTCCTTGCCTGGTCACACTCCTCGGCCTCACAGTGGTGAGGAACCAAGCTGCCCGGTCACTCTCCTAAGCCAAATAGTGGTGAGGAACCAAGTTGCCCAGTTACTCTCCTCTGCCACACAGTGGCGAGAAACCAAGCTCTACTTCTCACCCATTTTCCTCAGGCCATGTGTATCTTGGCCACGGTCCTGCCACACACATAGTCAGTTATGTAGCAGGTGGCCACTCACTTCCCTCAGCCACCATATGCAATGTACATTGTCCTCCACTGCAACGAAGACAACGGTTAGCACTGCCACACGACCAGCCTCGTCCAACACGTTGCATGGCCCATGCTCGCTTAACACACTACACCAACTTGCTCGCCCAACATGCTCCACCAACTTGCTCACCTAACATGCTCCACCAACCTGCTCACCCAAGTTTGCTTGTCCGATTTCAGTCAAGCAAAATCTACTACGGTAACAAAAAACTCTTCGGTTTGTCTCTCTCAAATTTGTGTGAATTTTATTTCTACTGACAAAGTTGCTTCCTATGGCGCGGAACATTGAACACTGGCAACATGGCCCCACTTGGGCACCGCTTGGACACCCCAATATGGCTCCATCGGAACAAATTTCCTAGCACTAACATGCACTCGAACACATCGAACCTTCGTCACCGTCGAAACATGGCAATCCACAGGCCTCAATCGGCCCACCTCCAACCTTCGTTGTGCTCTGACAGGGCAAGTCAAGTTTGCCACCTCACTTTGTGATTTGGGTTGTTTACACTAACCAAATCGACCTTTTTTGGCACGGACAAGCATCTCCTTTAGCAAAGCCGAGTCCCACGACACAACGGTCAAACACAAGTCCCTTGACTTGTATACCATCGCGCCAATAAAGCTGAGTTCCTTGACTCGCCACGACACAACGGTCAGACACAAGTCCCTTGACTTGCCGACCCTCATGCTAGCCAAGTCGAGTCCCTTGACTCGCCACGATGCATTGGTCGAGCTAGAGCCTTAAGGCTCGCCTATGTGACCAATTGGACACAAGTCCCTTGACTTTTTTACCTTCGTGATACCTGGCCATGATGCATTGGTCGGGCTAGGGCCCCAGGTAAGGGTGTAGCCGGTCTGGTTTTAGACAAAACTTAGGGCCGAATTGGTATGCACCGGTTTTGCATTTTCAAAAATCGATTACGCACCGGTTACCCTCATAAACCAATACCTCTAGTTTTTCCAGTTAGGTCTGATTTTTTTATTTTAATAAAATGCAAAGTTGCCATAAAAAATCTATTTATGAAAATTAAAAAAAAAATACTTTAAAAAAAATCTGTTTTATTAAAAATCTATTACTATTTACAAAAATTTGCTTTATAAAAAAAAATCTGTTATGTAAAAAAAAAAACTACTATAAAACAAATAAGAAAAAACTACTATAAAATGTTATTAATATATATATTTTATGTTTAAAGCATATGATCAAATAAATTTTTATGTTTAAAATTAAAATTTTCTGTTATAAATTATAATAATATTATCTTATATAGAATTATAATTTATATAATAATTATAATTATATATAATATAAAACATATTATATATAATATTAAAAGAATTAATTTAAAATATATAATATAGTGAACCAGTCCGATCTAGTCCTAAAAAGCATAGAACCAGAACCGAATCGGTATCAGTCGATTTTGGAATTAAAGGAACTAGTCCCGAATCGGATCGGCTCCATCGGTTCAGGCCGGTTCGGTCCGGTTTTCTGGTTTCCTGGTTAATTTTTACTCCCCTAGTCCCAGGGCTCGCCCACACGACCAATCAGATGCAAGTCCCTTGACTTGTCGAACTTTGTGTCGCCAAGCCAAATCCTTAGACTCTTCGTGAAGTTTAGGCCAGGCACTAGTCCTAGGACTTGCCCAAACGGCCATTCGGGCACAAATCCCTTAACTTGCCGACCTTCACTTTGATACGAGTCCTAGACTCGCATTGAGTGTCACACTCGAGCCATAACCGTTACCAGTGGGTTACCTCCGGGAACGAGCCTTCGAAGTTAATGGGCCTTTGAGCTCCACAATCACCTTGCACTGGTTGTCTCCAGGAACAAGTCAATGGGCTCGACAACCGCGTAAGGTGGACCCAGGGGGTCGACGAGCCCTCTGACCACTTTGCGGGGGTTACTTTACACAAACTCCAACACTAATAATAAATCCAAAACAAAAATATCGGATGGACATACACTTTTCAATAACGACAGACATACATGCAAACGCATTGATGTACTACACATCTTACGCAGTTGAGCATATCTCTCGCCAAATCCAAGCTCTCTCCCGCATCATGCGCAGTCGAGTACACCTCCCGCCTCATCTGAGCTTCGCGCTAGCATTTTACGCAGTCGAGTACACCTCCTGTCACATCCGAGCTCTGCGCTTGTATCATACGCAGTTGAGTACACCTCCCGTTACATCCGAGCTCCACACCCGTATCATACGCTGTCAAGTACACCTCTTGCTACATAGAGCTCCATGCTCGCATCTTACGTGGTCGAGCACACCTTCCGTCACATCCAAACTCCATGCTCGCATCTTATATAGTCGAGTACACCTCTAGTCACATAGAGTTTCACGCTCGCATCTTACGCGGTCTAGTACACCTCTCGTCACATTCGAGTTCTGCACTCGCATCATACGCAGTTGAATACAGCTCTTGCCTAACTCCACGCCCGAAATCCTTTATTGCTTAACGCAAGTGAAGCGGACAACCAGGGACCAACTCCCCGAAATTTATTTTCTCACAAATTTCTACGGATAACCTCGGTTGCATATTGTATCTCAAGGATTATCAAGGCCTTTGTTGGAACAAATTGCTTTTAAGAATCACGAGCAACTAAAGAGGATAAATTATCCAGGCCCAACCCACCAGGACACCACTAGGAGACAAAAGAAAAGGCAGGAAGGTAAGAGAGAAGAGTATGTCAGGAGGCAAGGGGGCAGTGTTTGGAGAAAGTGAGAAAGAGAGAGGTGGTCAAACACGCAAAACAGATGTCCCTCACCACTACCAAGGTGCACACAAGAAGAGGGTCAGATAAAAAGCAAGGGGACAAACGACTTTGACTTCTTCTTCAACCTCTAGAAAGGGAGCTCTAGTGGGGGGTCTTCTCAACCAAATATATTCAAGATCTCTATTGTATAGTGAGAAATAGGAGGCTATGAGAGACTGTAAACAAATATGTTATAGTGGATTTTCCCTCCACAAACTCCTTGTGAACGTAGGCAATATGTCGAACCACTTAAATCTGTGTGTTCATCTTTCTTTACTTTCTCTACACTTATTTTTCTTTCACCGTCATGGATGTATGTACCGACATCGTACAGCCACACCAAATCACTGTCGGAGATTCTAGACCATACCGATCGAGGTCCGAATCATCATAGCAGGCTAGGAATAACTGCTTCTTTCCTTACAGTCTGTTGTGTGATTTTTTATGCATAAACAATATGCATTAAGTAATCCAATATTAAAGAAAAAACAAAAAGTTGATCAGGCCAGGCCAGGCCAGGAAGAGGTCTATAGGGATGCAATTAGGGTGGGTAGATTTCACACATAAGTTCATAACCTTTACAGGTCCATTGTTTTTTGTTGTATTCAATGTCATACCAAAAACCCACGTGGCTGTTGGGCAGCTTCGATTCCAATCAACCCAACTGGCCACATTAATGGCCTTGAAAATTATTTCACTTTGGTCGCATTGATTAAAACATTAATGTTGTCGTATTTCTAATCAATACTAGGAGATGGGTCTGATTTTTTTTTATGAAAATTGGCATGTGATTGATACAGGGATCATTCATTCGCTTAGAAATTCTAGGTGGCTTTTCCAGCTTTCATAGAGGCAACTCTAGATGGAGACAGGACATCACTAATAGTTGTCAAAAACCCGGCCTTATTATTTGTGGGTTCTTAGTTATCGAGACTATTGTTAGAACATCACTTATTGTTAACGTTTGCCGGCCTGATAAATAGAAACAGTTCGAGTACATATCTCAAATCGAAGCCTTCAAGTTATCCGACAAAATTGATACGAGATCAAGCCTCAAGGAGAGGTTTTGCGGGATATCTACTATATCTCCTTATACTTAAAAGAATCTATCGTCTAATAAACAGTAAATTTGTTTTACGCTTTTCTTCTTCCTCTTATGTCCCTCTCTACATCCTCGTCCCTCTTTACATTCTCACAGTAAAATCATCACACAAGTTTCCATACAAATCACAAAATTACCACACAAATCACAAATCAGGAATTGTCGATTGAAGAAAAAAGAGGTAGTGGAGAGGTCGTCGGCGAAGGACGAGACTAGTGTGGTGGTGTGATGCCGTAGGGGTGGCTAACAAATGGTGCTACGGGAAGAAACCTGTGCGTGTAGAGGGACTGCGTGTGTGAGGCTAGGGAGGAGCTACAAGTGGTGGGTTTCATGGAAGTGCTCCACGGCGTGAGGAGAACTCGATGGTGGTGCTTGGTGGAGCTAAAGCTGAGCCGTAGTGGCGCAAGCGTAGAGAACCCGTGCATTGAGACCCATTTTGGGTTGCTCATGTGCGGTTGAGGGAGGAGCTGCCAATGGGCTTCGACGGTGGGGTTTGCTCGTCGGCGTGAGAGGCAGCTGGTGAGATAGTCGATTACACCGCAGGGTGGTGCACGATGGCATTGGGCTGCTTAAGAGAGGAGGTGGGGTGAGAGAGAGGGAAGACGTGCGACTGAAGGGGAAGGAGAGAGATGGAGAAAGGGAAAGTGAGGAGGAAAAGGTTAAGTTTGAAATTTTAAATCCCAACCATTCATCTTGAATCCTCATATTTAATCTAACAGTTGAGGTCTAAACATTAATTTAAACTAAGATAAAATAGATAAATAAAATATAAATATTATATCATACACTTAAAATTAACTTTAATTTATAAAATACTAATTTTTCATCATTAAATAAATGATACATTTTTACCGAACATTTTTAAGAAAATAACACTATCTAATTAATTTGAATTTTCAACATAATCTCATAATAAATGATGAACATAAATGAACATAATCTTACTCTTATGTATTAGACTATTTTTAATATTTAGAGTCACTTTATTTTTTTTTCCTTCAATTAGGCAGATGTGGCAAACGTTTAGCCACTGCTAGTATATATATATATACTAGTAAGGGCAAACACGTGCAATGCACGTGTGCCCAATTGCAAAAACATGAAAAATATTCTTAAAAATAGAAATTTCTTGTAAAAACATGTAATAAGAAATTGAGAGAAAATAACCTAATAATAAAATAATATGCATGCCATAAAAACAAAGCCGAAATACTTGTGTTCACCATATAGTAAACACTCTATCATTCTCTACGTGTGATACAGAATTCCATTCGGAGAGGAAAAATCAATCTCAAAGAGTAACCAATAAGAAAGTCTAACCAGCAATTTAAGTTCAATAAAAAACTATGTACTTCAAATTAAAACAATCATCTTATGACAGGAAGGTCAATATGATCCAGCAACACATGCAATACTTCTTCAACTAATTTTATACTCATAATTCGAAACATATCTATTCGATCAAATTGGGATAAAAAAAAAATTATAGTGCTCCTCCAGGCCAAACACATCCATTTGGTATGATAGCATGATACTTGAATCTGATGAACCATTTGATATGTACTCGTTCCCCATCTCTACATGAAAGAATGAATTGAGTATATCATGATGTGTTTTATAAGGTGTGAACATGCACATATGTATGTAAACTGCATATTATTTGGTATTCAGTTAGTAGGATGGAACGTAGCAGTCAAATACCTTACAGGCACTTAAGTTCAAAACACAAAGACACACCACACTTTCATTACTGATATTACATTTTTCTATTTCCCTCTATTTTTCTCAGCGACCAAACATTGGAGTAAACAAAGTAAAAAAGTAAAATAAAATCCTAAATTATGAACTATGAATAAACCTCAAAACAGCATAAACTTCAAACCAAAAAGTCCAAATTCCTTGCAAGAAACAAATCAACAAATCAGATTAAGTAAAGAAAAAAAACACAACCAGAACATAACATGCAAAAAAAATTGAAAGTCATCTATTTTTTTTTAGAGACCAAACCCAAAAAACTGGATCACAGTCCAAATTTCCTAAAAAAAAAATAAACCAACCAAATAATGGATAGTTCAGAATACATAAAAAATAGATGTAAAAGTACACATTGAAAGTTGCCTATTTAAAAAAACAAAGGTTAAAAAAATAAAACCCTATTTAGTTGACCATGCCCCCACCAAAGAGCAAAGGACAGTCAGCACCAACACAACAGGTCCATTTTATTACCTGGTACCATCTGCATTGTAAGCCATTGTCGTGCACCAGCGACCAGGAGCATCATAATCAACTCGAGATCCCAAGTTGTCATACAACCATGCTTTTATCTTTCCATCCAGTGCAGTTGAAAAGATAAACTAAGTATAAAGGCACAAAAAAGATGTTAGGAACAAAAATATTGGGACTTAAGGAAGAATCCATGAAAGGAAGGCCAAACCAATAACCACAATAAGCTCAAAGCATTCAACTAAAACAATCAGAACAAAAAAAAAAAAAAAAATCACAAATGAAAATGATACCTGAATGTTTTCCTTATAGTGAGGACAGACAGAATAAACAGGAGCCTCATGACCTTCAAACGTATACTGCTTTGCACCAGTAGTGCCATCCCACACCTACAATTACCAAACAAGATTAGGAAGGAATGACAAATTTACCTCAACTTAAAACATCAAAACGACCAAACATGCAACAAGACCAACCGACCTTGATGGTCTTATCGTCACCACAGGTTATCAGACAAAGTTGCTTGTTTGGGTGGGAGAATGCGATGTCATTTACTTCGCCAACATGAGCATCAATCTATATCAGTAAATTAAAGTAACTTTCAGTATAGCATCTCAAATACCATAGAAGTTAAAGTGCAAAAAGAATGAAACGGAAAAATTTATATTAGATATACCTCCAGGTGCTACTGTATATTTTCATTCCCATGATAAGAATATATTTGAACGATGTGCCTGGACTATGCAACTCCTGTAATTGGAATAGAAAGAAGACATCATCTAATTGTCTAGTTCACCTTTAAGATATATATTAGTTGTGTACATGGAGTGAAAACCTCCAATGTATTAAGCATACCAAACAAAGAACCGTTAGGGCTCCAAATCACACGATTAATAGATACACCAGGATCTTTAACCAGAGCTGCCTGAAAATTCATCAATATCAGTTCCAATTACTCTACAATTTTTTTATTGGTAAACAAGTTCCAATTACTCTACTATTATAAGCATTAAGGATAAAACACTAACATTAACTTGTATCGTTAATGAAAGAAAAAAAAAAAAAAGAGAAGGGACACACCTGCAGAGGCATTGAACATGCACTGAGATCCCAAACTTTGAAATTCCTCAAAACTAACCGCTCCCTAGAACCAACTTCCCACAACCCAATGTCCCCAACATTGGTACCAACTGAAGCACAACATGCAAAATATTCAATGGACATAAAACACCAAACATTTGTAGGAAGGAAATATAACATTTACAACACTGGATAGCAAGCTTAAATATTTATAGATAAAATCAAGAGGCTTTAAAAGAGAGCCAACCAAGAAGTAAGGTTTGTTGGTGAGAAGACTAAAGCATCTTTAAATGAGTTACTTTTGGTTGATGAGAGTCCGTAACCTTGAATTTTTAAGGTTTGGGAATTGCAATTTATCACGGAATAAAGGATTTGCTTCAATTAATTTTTTAAGCTCCACCAACATGATTGCTCTAGCAGATTTGGTATTTCCATATTTGGAAAGTTGCTCATTTTCTCTGTGATACAACAAATCTATTTTGACAACATTTTCTATAGTTGATTTCAAATGTCAGGGGGAAGAGTTGAACACAAATTCATCATACCTGAAATTCTCCAATGTCAAGAGCTAAGTGATTTCCTTGAAAAGCTTTTCATTAAATGTGGCAAAAACTTTCAAATCCTTTACTAATATATCCACAGCCTTGGAACGATCATGCCTATCAAAAAACAGTCTCATTCACATGCTATATGCCACAGAATCTCCAAAGACAAACAATCACTTCTCATAAAACCGACAATTAGATAATTAATAACCTAAAACTTGGAAGCTTACTTATCCAATGTCTCAAGATACTTTTGCTTCCTTATCTCAAAAAAGATTTTCATTGAGTATCGATTGTCGTCCACTTTTGTGAACCCGGAAAGGTACTTCTCAACCTCCTCTAGTTACAAGTGGATCCTGTAAAGATTTATGTCAACAAACATAATATCAGTCCCTAACAAAATCTAAAGAACAAAAAATAGAATATCTAATGCACCTTGGAATCATTGAAAAGCTGAGAATACACTACGCTTACTAACAAATATTTCACATTTTTTCATCCAGATTTTCTACCACCTAAAATGTTTCAGTATTCACCATTGAATTATCATTTTGACATAAACGTGCACACAGTAGCAAAAATGTGCTTAAATTCTCAACTGCAAGTAGCACCAAACTACTCAGGCACATAACATGCATCTATATTCTTTAAACAATGACTTAAACAGCATAGCTCTGATGACCATACCTGGTCTGCAGTGGTTTCAACTGAGAGCTGCTTCCGCTCTTTAGCCAGAGCAAGCCACTGTGCAGAATTCAATTAATTATATAGTTTCCCATTAATTGATTTCTGAGATCCATCCAATATATTCAGAATTTGATGTAACATAGACCATATAGTAATTATTTATATTTAAAGCAAGAAAAAGAAACATTTATTTAAAAAAAAAAATCTCTAAACGGGGCTTTAAATTAACTATTCTAAATATGACATATGAATAAACAAAATAAATATTACAAAATAAATATAAAAAACATACTTCAAATAAAAGTGATAAAAAATACCACAAAGTAGAGGAGAAATAAATGAACGGTAGGAATAGCACAGATGAGCAGTCAGTGAAATGTCATAGAGCAAGATAAGAACATAACCAACTGATTCATGACAAATAATATATAAAGAAACAAAACATAATAAAATTAGGATTTTATTTATGAATGATACTATAATAAAATATTAAGAATGACAACAAACATTATGTATCAAATATACATACACACACACACACATAATATATATAGATACATGAAGATATAAATGTAAACAATATAAGAATTATTTATATTTAAAGCAGAAGAAATAAACATTTATTTAAAAAAAACAAATCTATGCATGCCATTAAATTAAATAATCTAAATATGGAGCTAGAATAAATAGAATAATTATTACAGAATAAATACAACAAGCATATTTAGCATAAAAAGGACAAAAAAAATACCAAAGTAGAGGACAAATAATTGAACAGTGGAAATGGTGCAGATGAATAGATAGTGAAATGATAATGAGCAAGATAATAATAGAACCAGCTGATCTGCGACAAAGAACACATAAAAGTGTAGAATATAATGAAATTAGAAATCATATTTATTGAATGAGGCCATAATAAAATACTAAGAGTGAGAACATATATAATCAATAACATGGGTATTTATAAAATTGGAAATTAAACAGAATATAATACAGTGGGAGATAGAATTTGTTATTAATGGTCTTATTAATAATAACATTAATAACCTCATAAATATAGAATTCTTTGATAATATAAAATATAATATTCAATAATTATTAATAGATTTCAAGTATAATATTCAATAATATATAAATTTTCAACAACTATAACATGTGGAGTATAGTTTGTCACACGTACGGTAGCTCAAAAATATTTTTCACCAATTATAACATGTGGGGTATAAATTATTCTCGTCTTCCCTCTCACTGCTGACACTTTTTTTCTCTTCTCTCCTCTCTATCTTTCTCTTCTGCTTTTGCCTCCACTCTCATAGCTCTTTCTTTCTCTCCTTATCTCGCTTCTACTCTCAGACGCATCAACCGCAACACCAACATAACAGCTCCGTTTTGCACAGCCTGACTCCATATCACCTGGCCAAGAAAAAACAATTTTTTTCTTCGTGCAACAGAGATGATGAACATCGCATCCATTACTTCCCATTCTCCATGCTTAAAACTTTTTTTTTGTTTAGATTTACGTTTATAAATCTAAAGCTATTTACACGCTTTACTATAGATCTAAGGAATTTTTTCTTCAGATCTGTTGTTTTATATATTTCCCATTTTTTCTGCAGATGTAACTTTTTTGGTGTACTAATTTTTATTTTCCAGATCTGCAAAAGATTTTCTTTTCGTTGCTACTGTTTGTCTAGTGTTTTTCTTATGATTTCTTCAACTACTTATATAGTGATTTATTGTGCTGGTATTTTCATTGAAGTTTTTTTTTTCCCTAACTTTACAGGTCCAAGGTTTTTTTTTTTTTTTTTGCACAACTGTAATTTTCGTTGCTTTTATTTTTCTTTCTGTAAATTTGTTGTTAATCTCATCTCTGCTTCGTTATACATTTTTTGGTATCAATTTTTTCATCGTTATTGAGCATAGTGATTTGATTGTCATTTGAGGTTTTGTGCAAGCTCTCTGTTTGGAAAAGTTTTCTAGTTTCAATCCTTATTCATCTAGACGTGTATTATATGGTTTGGGATATTTCGTTCTCATATTTGTTCTGGTCTGATCTAAGACTATATCGAGGTGGTGAATTTTTGCGATCTATGATCTTTTTTCTATTAGTATGAGTTCTCTTTCGAGTTTAACGAATCTATGTACAAATGTATTACATGTTTTGATTTTTTTTATTTTATTTCTTTCTCGCATGTCACTGTAATATTGTTCATATCTGAGAATCTTACTTTTATTTTGTTTTTTTTTTCTAGATAAAGGAGCCAGAAACAGCACTACAATGAAAAATGGAGAACCTGATCAGATTCAGTCATCTCTTTCTCAACTAAATTTAGTTTTCTAAATCCAAATATTCAAATAACTTTTTGTTGTTGTTCTTTCGTTTCGATTTTTTTCATCCATTCATCCCAAAAAAATTTATAGTAAGACTTTTTTTATTTATTTCTAACAATTTAGTATTGCATATAGAAATAAATAACTGAAGAAATAGTCAGAAATATTTACCAAAATAATCAACATAAAATTCATACCTGTGAAACTGGAGAGTTGAGAGGCGAACCCAAAAGCGAAGAAACAGATTTGGGAGGAAATAAAGAGATGGAAATCACTCTTATACCAAGCGGCAGGCGGTGGAAGCGGTGGAAAGCAGAAAAAACAAAATAGAATCTGATAAGAGGAAAACAGTAGAAAATAAACGAAGTGATAGAAGCAGTGGGAAAAAGAAATCAGAGATAAGATTAAAACACAGGAATTGGGAAAGCGGAAGAAAAGGGTAGTTAAAGATAACGACGGAAAAAAAAAAAAGGTCCAAAGCGAAAAACAAAACCAGAACCTAGGAGAAGTCAAGGATAGAGCAGAAAAAGATATAGAAAATGAAGGGCAAAATCGAAAAACAACATGTTAGACAACAGCTGCCTGCTTCAAAAGCAGGGGTGAAATTGGTATAAATGTTAGAACTGAGGGACAGAAACGTAAAGAAATACGAAATAAAGGGCAAAATTGGAAATAAAAGATGGACGACACCTCCTTGCTTATTGCCGCTTATTATATATAAGATATATATATATATATATATTTATCTACTTATATATAAAGTGCAAATGTTGGATAAACAGTATTTTTGTCTAACATTTTCATTTTCAATTTTGTCCTTACTATATTCCAAAATTCCGTTCTCTTTCCATTTATTTTCCTTTTGCCGAGGGGTGGAGGCCCAGTGTGGGCTGAGAAGGAGGGTATGGCCTAGGGGTGGAGGTTTGGTGTGCTCGTGGGCGGCGACGCTCGGCCGTAGGTGGCAGATTTGAGCCGCGAGGTGGGTAAATTGTGTAGAGAGTGAGGGCGTCCGTGCGGGGGAAGAGTAGCTACGGGCCTTGGGCTTGGGGAGGAGGAAGGACTGCGACGAGGCTGTGACTGGCGGAGTACGGTGTGGTTGCTAGCTGCGGCAGATCTAGGACAAAGTTTTTTTGCAAGAATGACGAACATAACAGGAAAAAAAATGAAACTTAAAAAATATCCATATTGACTAATCGAAACTGCATATATATTTAACCCAAAAAACATAAGAAGAATCCAACATAGAAAAAGAGAAATTTGAAAAAAATATAGCGTAGATCTGAAAAGTATGCTTTCAGATTTGTTGAAACTTGAAAAAAAAAAAACATCTAAAAAAGAAAGAAATAAAAGAAGACCCATGTCGAAGCAAACAAAAAATAAACATGCCTCATCCCGTACAAAGAAAACCGTATAAGAGCATGTATATCCAACCAAAAAAACATAACAACCCAGATCTGAAGAATAAAGAATCAGATCTGTAAAATCTCAACAAAAATTGAAACAATGCAAAAAAAAAAATGTAGAAATAGATAAAAAGGTTAAATATATAACCCACAATACGAAAAGGGAAATAAGAAAAACCAAAAATAAAGCAGATTTGAGGAATACACATTCGGATCTGTAAGATCTCCAAAAAAAAAAAAAAAAATTGCAAAAACATGGGCTAAAGTTGCTATCGGTGTTCATGTAGCTGAGAGAAGAAGCAAATGGATGAAACAATGAGAGAAAGAAGAGAGGGAAAGCGAAACTGTAAGACACAAGAGGGAGAGAGAGAGAGAGAGGAAAGGGAAAATGTGTTGGGAGAAAATGGGAGGCACCAGCATTGTTGGGAGAGGGAGAGAGAGAGAGAGAGGGGTGTGAAAGTGACAGCAGATAAAAAATTGGTATTTATTTGAAGGTATTTATTTGAAGGGAGAGAGCTACTTCGTTAGGTTTTATTTTATTTTAAGTTGGTCATGAAATTATCAAGAATAAATATAAATAAAAATTATTATTAAAAACATCTATTTACACCTATAATATAATATCATCTAAATCATACATCTCCTTAAATAAATATTAGAAATAATTAACTAAAAATAACTATATAATAAGTACAAAATATACAATACTACAATAGCTTCTATAGCATTACTCATCGCTTTTCTTTTTTATTTCCTTTTATACCGCACACAAGACAAATCCTCTCTCTCATTATCAGCTCTCTGACTCTCCCTTCCTAGTTCTCTCTTTCAATTCAGAACCTCTCTCTCCTCTCTCTCTTCACCTCGTGTGACTTACCGCTGTTAGTAGCCACGGACCAGGCCAGACAGAAGCCCTCCTTCGAGTAACAGCAGCGCTGTCTCGATCTCTCCTACGTCTCCCACTCACAACTGTCATTTCGTCCAATAAGTGTGAATTAGAGATGAATAGTAGTTTCTCATTATTCTTTCAGAAATTCATACTCGTGTACACGAGAACAAAGAAAATTAGAGAAATGTAATTTCTGTAAATACAAAAACAAGAACAATTGTAAAAATTCTTCATTAGAGAACATTACACCCGGATTTAAAAAAAAAAAAAAAATCAACCCCACCGATTTGAGGAGGAAGATTTCGAAATTTCTACAAAATCACTAAAACACTATATCCATACACACGAAAGCCAAACAAGAACACCCTCTGTGCACTGCTGTTACGACTTCTTCCATCATTCATTTGTATTTCCCTTAGCCCAGATTACATCACAAGGTGCAAACTTTTAACATATACACGATCTGAACTAGAGAAAAAAAAAAAAAAAAAAAAAAAAAAAAAAAAAAAAACCTTCAAATCTCAAAGAATCTTATATTCAGATTTGAAAAAGCAAAAAAAGAAAAACTCAAATCAGAAGAAGAAAATAATAATAAAAAAAAAACTCCACATTTCTCATGAGAAACAACCGTGTTCTTCGTTGGCTTACCTAGCCTGCAGTTTTCTTCATAGACCAAATACGGGAAATATCTATAGAAAGGAGATTTGAGAGACACAGTTGAAGAATCGTGAGGATAGAGAGAGAGAGAGACTTCTAGTTTCCAACAAAAAATAGATTACAAAAGAGAGAGGTGTGAGAGAGTGAGTTTGAGAGAGAGAGAGAGAGAGAGAGAGAATCAGAAGAGGGGAAGAAGGGTCGGGAAGGGAAGGCTGAGGGGAGAAGAAAAAGGAAAAAAGGGATGGGCTGGGCTGACCAAATGGGAAGAAATAGAAAAAATGGTAAAAATGAATGGGGGTGCGGACGGGGTTTATAAGATTTTTTTGGGCTTTATAAGTGCATTTTAGATCTTATTATAAATAGTCTTGAATATTATTTTCCAAAAATAATAGTAAATTTTCATAAAATTCTTAAGGAAATAAAAATTCTAAAGAGATGAACTTTAATGTTGCATAGTGTTTTATTACCTTCATAAGAATCAAAAGAAAATGTTTACAAATTAAATTTTAATGTTGTGCAGTATTTTATATTTTTTAATTTTGAGTCCTGTAAATATTGAATTAAATTTTTGTGTTCTACTACAAATATGTAGTTAGCTATATAATTTCCTTTGTTTCTATTAATGGTTTCTTTTTAGTGATTTATTAAAATATATACTTTCTAAACCTAAATGTTTCTTCTGTTTTCGGATAAATTGAAGATTTTCTTCCAAAATAAATATATTTCTTAGTATAATTATAAATTTCCATTGGGTAATGAATTATAATTTTTTAATAATTTAAATAAATCTCTATATTTATTAGATCTCTTATTATTCTTAATATATAGTTATTTAATAAATGTAAATATAGATGGAATGACTTTGGACTCAACTATTAACCTATAGTCTGTTCATTGTTTTTAAAAATTATTATACCAATTGCTCATAAAATTGTAATAAGAAATTACAAGAGCACCTCCCATATTTCTAAAATATTGCAAGTCAAATTTCAGAGAAATAATGGATGATCCACTTAGGCGCACAAATAAATGAACTTGGTAGTTGCACCAAAACAAGCTAAACGTGTTCTTCATCAATGTTGTAACCAAAGCAGCATCATAAATGTTGTATGGAAGTGAAAAGGTTAGACAGAAACTGGGTGACCATGTTGGCGGAAGAAGAGGAGAGAGAGAGAGAGAGGTGGGTTGGGGGTAAAGGAAAAGAGGGGGGTATTTTGGACTTTTGCTCTTCACATGTGAAAAAGAGAACTTGGCGCAGGTGGATCAGGAGAAAGGAAAAGATGTGAAAATAATACATAGAAAAATAAGAGAGAAAGAAATAAATAAGGAAAAAAATATACTAAATTTTAAAATCAAGTTTTTTATTCTTGATCTAAAATTAAATTTTTTTTATTATAAAATAAAATGATGAGTTTTAATAAATATTTCTTAGGAAAATAGAGTCATCTAAATAATGAGAGTTCTTAACATAAAATAAATTAATGAATATTAAATAATATTCCTAAAATAATAAAATCATTTAAATAAATTAATTTTTGAAAAATATATTATTTTCAGAACTCCAAAATATAAAAAGGTTTACTTGAAACTTAGTCTTTGTTCAATAACACTACAAATACCTCATTTAAAATGATTTTGGTAAAATATTTAGAAGATTTTAGAATACTTGATTCAATTTAAAAATCATTGGCTAGATTTAAAATAAAGATATTAGATTTAAAATGATTTTTTTAAAGAAATTATATTCATCATCTCCACACCACACATCAATATTGATTTCTTATTTTTTTTCTTGATATGTAAACACATATATTTAAATATCAATATATATATATGTTTTGATTAAATGATAAAAATGAAAAATCACATGTTACTGTATAGTATAGGAGATGATGAGCTGAATTTTGTTTTCTATAATTCATTATTTCTACTTTTTAAAGTAATTTATTTGTTTAGAAAACAAAAAATTATGTAAAATTAAACTGGACACACGTGCAGGGCACGTTGTCCTTTCTTAGTGCAATATAAATAGAGTAATACGTACAGTCGCGTAGTATGCAAGCGTCATGCATTCGCTTTAAAAAAGAGTGAGATCTCTTATTAAAAAATTAATTTTTTTTCATGTAAATCTCGTATTCATTTACTTTTTTTAAAATGATTGTACAACGCTTATACATTCACGACTATAACTATCATTTTTCATATAAATATTCAAATACCAAACTTTTTATATTTGGTATGGCTTATGCTAGCAAGTAGCAACATATTTCAATAAACATTTTCATTACAGTGCATTGAAATGGGCAAAATGGCAAACGTAAAAGAGAGAGAACAGTTTTTTTTAAGAAAAAATAAAAAGTTAATAATGGTATGTTGAAGTTGTATGACAGAAAAAGTTAAATAGCGTTGTGTAGATCCTAAATTTTACGCAACTTTTGAAGAAAAAATCATATTAAATGAAACAGAAATACACAAAAGGTAAGTTCAAAATTAGTTAATCATCTTAAATCAAACAATATCGCTCATTGCAGCGGTGACTCCCAGTCTCGGAGTTCAACCGAAAAATACATGGCTACAGATCAATTTTAAAGTCAGAATTCAGAAACAGAAACGAAAATAACGAATGGGGAAAATCAAACTTGAGAACAAGAATATGCACCACTTAAAACAAAATCCAAATTTCATTCACATTCTAATCCAGAACTAGTACAATTATGGCTCAAAAGAGAGCCAAGAAACGGTGGGATTTTCACTAGTTACAACTCAAAAGGGCAAACCTACAGCCACTTATCTACACTTGTGGGAACAAAAACAGGTTATACGGAGGAAATAAAAAAGAGCCCATGCGAAGAAGCGCAGTGTGTCAATCAGTTTCTTCCCTACAATCTGAACATGAAGTGGTTCCCTCGTCATCTGGAAAAGATCCACCCAAGCCACTCGATCCCGCCTGTTGTATATCCGTATTCTCATAGCTGCCACCACCAGATCTCCCAGACAGTGAAGCCAAACTAATGGCAGCGATGCCCTTTGCAATGACGCCGACATCTGTGGTTCCACAGTATAGACCTCGGCTACCAGCAAGTAGTATGCCTTGATTCTGATCTGCTTTTGTTAGAACAGCAGGCAATACCTCCATCAACGGTGGTTTTGTCATCTGGGATGATCCACTAATAAGCAGACGCAGAGTCTCTCTCGCACCCTTTTCTACCATGGTGTCAGTTCCAGGAATCAATGGGTTCACAAGTTTTGGGTGCAATGGAGGAATGACATTTGAAATAGCAGGACCGGCACTAACTAGGTAGCCTTGACCAGAAGAGCAAATATCAATAACTGGAATGTGAACAATTGGGTCACACATTAAAGGTGTGAAAGTTGGAATCTGCTGAGAAGTTTGAATTGGCAACCGGACCAATTGGTCTGACCGCAATGCTGGGAAATTCACTGTGGAAGCTTCGTCAAGACCCAAAGGTGGTGTGGAAGTCAACAAACTGGATGGCATCGTACCAGGTAATAAGGAAGAAAGTGAGGGAAATGTCAGTGATTCATTTGATGATACAGGAAGTTGTTGAGGTGCGGCTGAGAATTGCAGAGTTGGCAAACCGGGAGGGCACCAACAATAGTAAGGGGAGAAGAGAGGCGAGCCAACACAAGAGATTTGAGTTGTGGGGCTAAGAGCTGGTACGGCCGCTAATTTCCCAAGTGACTCTAGAAAACTCAATGGGGAGTACGGCATATTCCTGGTGGTTGCTGGGAGCTTGTCACTCGCAGAATTATTTGATGAGGATGCTTCAAATGCAGTTGATGAAGTAATGGTCAGATTGTCAACTGCAGGAACATGACTGTCCCCTCGCCGTCGCAACTTTTCCCTAGCAGCACTCCTTAGTGAAGACAAGTTTCTTGGCAGGCCCTCTTTAAAGGAACTGGATCTTGGACTCAGGCTACCCTGATGAAAAGAAATTGCTTTTGCTGCTTGACTTCCAGAGTGCCGAGATCGCAAAGATTTTGTCGACATTGATGAGGACAGTCCATTCTGAGATGTATCAAACAGTTCAGTGGTGGTGCCCAAGGAAGGAATGGGAGATCCTGGAGAACTTGCTCGTGAACTACCCACTGTTGCCACCAGATAGGCACGAAGATGAGTTGCAAAGCAGCTGAGGCGGGACTCACAAATTCCCGTTAATTCAGCAATAGAAGGCTTCCTCATGAGTAAATCCCTCATCTGCTAGAAGGGAACGGAAAAAAAATAATTAGCAACCACTCTACCAGAGAAAGTAGCATGTAAAATAGTTTGAGCAGATTCTTTTTCTTCTCAAATCGATTTCAACTTGCAAGTAGTAAATTTCAGAGTCAAGGCCCACTCAAATTATCATGACAGTGGAGTGTGTGCACACGTGCATTCTTGAAGTCAGACACACCTTTGCAAGCAATTCAGCTCCCAAAAGCTTCGATTTCTCAGAGCACCAAAAGAAGAAAACCTGGCCATCTGGGATCTTGATATGGAATGATCGGCCAGAATTATCTGCTGGGATCTCGTCCACTTCTACAGAAGCGCACTGGGATTTACTGATGGTAAATAGTCTCTCGGTCAGACTGTTGTCTCCAGTGAATGAGAGACGCAGATCAGATGTAGGCAAAACTGTAAGATTCAGATTTCCCCTGCAAAAATGGAGAGAAGAAGAATGACTTAGAAAAATTGAATACTGAAATGACTACCAAAACTACATCCAAAAAAGTAAATAAGTAGATATTACAACGTAACGTTTCGATTGTTATCAAGAGCCAATAAAAACAGAAAATGTAATTAAAAGTACTGTCCCGTCAAAGATTTTCACCTATTCTTCAGTTTAAACATCAATTCTACCGCATTTTTCCACCTTTGGCGATTTGTACTAAAACTCTTCTCAGTTTATCAAAAAGACTACTTTACACCTAATTCATCTATTAATGCCTTTTAATTTCTTTTTTGATAGGTATATACTAATGTCTTTTTTTTTAAAGGTATCTATTAATGTCGTTTCAGATATGATTTACAGGATTTCCTGCAAATTGTTTATTGCTAAATATAATCCCCAACTCAGTAGCAAAGAAACGCTAAAGCATGTCATGTTCTATACATTTTCTCCGTTGGACAAAGTCACCAAACAAACAAAACACATGTAGACAAATCCAGTACCAGTTTCTCCAGTGGAGAAAATAGTCCTGGACGAGGTCAAATTAAGTTGTACTAGTTTAACTTTTGCCAAACCTCCTTCAATGTATATGGAGTTGAGCATTAAGTTCAAAATATAGCTTTTCATATATCACTTTTTTCTTTTGGGTTTATGCATTGACTGGCTTCAACAATGCATTACTTATGGAACCTTGTTAGTTTATTCAAACTTCTCGAGAAACACAGTACAGATGCTAAAGAAGTCATTGGCAAAATGAATTTAAAGAAGACATAAAAGATATATATATATATATATCTAATAATCACACGTATCCTCAAACCAAATGACAAATTCATGAAAGAGGCATATAAAGCAAAACATCGTTTTCAATGAACAGAAGGTAAACGTTAACATATATAGTGCAGAAACTAGACTATCCAAGTCCAAAAATAAATCTTAAGAGAAAGGTACACAGACAGAGACAATAACAGAATCAAGGGCATATAAGACAACGCATTTTACACTCAAATTCAATTCAAATTACAAATGTCAACCCTATAAATCCAAAAGGCAGCAGCAAGCTATATATAATACAGGAGCATGAAACTACCTTTACCTCCTCTTAATTCAGAGATCATAATAGAATACGCCCACTTTACCTACAAGTCAAAAGATATATTTATTTGGAATAATGAAGATTTTCACCATCAATAAGCTAAAATATAGATTCCTGATATTTCTATTTATCACCAACACGGATACGCTTTCCAGCAACACTGTATACACAAAACATAACAGTAGAAGAAGAGTTCAAACACTCGATCAAAACTTAATCCCTGTCCCCCAAACAAAAAAAAAAATCTTCTAAACAAAATGCCATAGAAGAGTACAAGAGAAGGGTAAGGTGACTACCATCTAAAAGATAATTAACATAAAAAAAAAAAAAAAAGGATATTCACTAAATTGGAGTAAACAGAAACTAGATTCACAAGTTAAGGAAAGGTAAGATCAATTCTATCATTGAACAGACTCCTTATCTAAGAAAACTCAAGCTACCTTTATTTCACTTCATTCTCTGAGAAGGAAGAGAAAATGATACAAGAACTAACAGTTGACTTTTATTCTTATAACCAGTGAAACTGGGTATAATCATCAAACTAACCTCCATCGCGTCGCCCCATGTGAAAATGCAACCACAGCTATGCAGTGTCATATCAAGATGCAGCAGTCTATCAAACAAGAAAATAGAATCTAGCATATGCAGCCATTACATGATTGCAGTTAAAATACTTTCTAGACATTGTAACATGCAACCCCAACATGTAACTAGTCAAAAATTAAACGACCTCCCTGTCCACTTGAGTTAAGAGGTAACCCATCATGAACATATGAAAAAAATAAAACTGGCAAAAATCACTATCAACTATATTCAGAAACAAGATCAACTAAAAGGACTGCTTGAAAGTAATGGAGACAAAAAAAATCTTTCTACAAGGTTAAGAGTCAACAAGAAGATTTCAAACAAAAGTTGTTGTGCAAGTATCTGCTGAAATCCAAAGCACGCAGAAGTTCTTAAAACCAATATATATGTATTCATATACATTCATGAGCTTTAAAATTTATAATCACAGACAAATTAAAAGGTATATTAGCATGTGCTATATACTGTGAAATATCAGAATATTCGTAGCATGGCATATTTTTACACCGGCTGCCTGCATGGAATATTCATAATCAATTACATGAAATAGCTACAAAATGGCCCAAAACATTGTCCATATATGTGTTCTCACTGGAAGGAGGTAAAAGAAACATCAATGGCATTGTATTTGTAAAACTAATGACACGGATGCAGAACACCAAAATGTAGAGAGGTGCAACAGTGATTGACCGTTGAGAATTTAGTCCTCAAACAACAATCTATTGATGATGCATGTCAAAATGAACTTCTAGAGCTTGACATCAAAATTATTGCCCCTCCTGAGAGAGGATCACCAGTTTGAGGAATCACGAGAATAAATGATGATTGACCTCTACTGCAGCAAGAGATGAATCATACAGTTATTTCAGATTGTTATTGTCAATATGTTTTTTTTTTTTTTGTAAGTAACTTCAGAGATCGTTATTTTCGTAGAACGCTAATCAAATTAAAGGTATACATCCCCAGATTTCAGAATTATAACAAAGGAAAGCCGTAAGAGAGACGAAAAGAAGTGGAGCTTTCAACTACTTTTGAAACACGATGACTTGGAAAAGGTACAAAACGTCATATGCAATGTCATCAAAAACGCCATCGCACATCTCAAGAACATAAAACATATAGACATGCCGACATCCATGTTACTGAAATTACCTTGTACCAGTTGGGCACAACTGATTTCCTTGCCTGCTGATCTTTCCCACACGAAGAGAAACTAGAGGTATACAGAAGCACCTCGCTAGCATACCAACCTCTGCTGGCTCGAAATTCTGTTCATTAAAACAAAATAAAATCCATCATTAAAGTATAGAGATGTATAAACAACAAATAAATATGGTAAGAGAGAAAGCTTCTGCGGACAAAATACATATATGGAAATCATCAATTCAACACGATGCACAATTAATCATGTCCATGTTTTGACTCACGGCCAATTCGTGAAACCGTGCAACCATCACCGGCCACCACACCAATTCCTACATAGAATCGCCAAACAAACTTCCACCACAGAAGCGGTGAACTCTTTGATGAAAAAGTAACCAAATCTCAGAGAATCAAATTATCTTCAAACAAGATACATACCTGACTTAAATGAGCCAGCAGGCGATCCTCAGCGACTCCATTCGAAGCGTTCGTCTTCAACAAAGGCTTCAACCTCTCATCGGCTCGACAAGCCCCCATCACTTGCATATCCAAAGCCTGTAGCCACCGCAGAGCCCGGTCTTCGCGATCGTTCTGCTGAAGCAACAGATCTCCATCTCCTCCGTCCACAAGAACATCCGTCAACCGCTCCGTGAGCCCAATCTCGCTTGTCGACCGACCGCTCTCTCGCGAGCCACTCGAACTCGCAACGGATCCGACGCCACAGGAAGAAAGCGCATCCACCGACGACGAATCGTCAAAGTTCTCGCCATCGTATCGGTTCGAGCGATCAAGATCCTCGATCTTATCGTTACTAGTTGAATCTTGGTTTGTAGAGTTCGACATATCCAATCTCAGAAACTTCCCCTCAACAAAGTCGAACAATCAGCAAGCAGATTCGAAACCCTAGCTTCGGAATATAGAAAACCGAATTAGAAACGTCGAAACAGACTCAAATCCTCAGGAAATCGATCGCAATAAGGAACGTGAGATAGAGAGAGGACCAAGTTTTAGAGAGAGAAACAAATATCTCCCACAGGAATTGTGTGCCCAAAAATGGTAGGATAAGAAGCGCCCGGGTCCATTAAATAACAGACCGCGGAGGAGCGGAGACCCCCGGGGGGCGGGCCTGGCGGACTTGAAATCGGTTTATGAAATGCGATTTTTTAGAGTCGGTTTCAAGTCCGAGCATGATTGCATTCCACGTCATCTTCCTCATAAGTTTGTCCCACTAATGTTTCTGTGGGACCAAGCGACTGGACGTTTTGGGAACTGCCACGTCATAATCGTAGCCGACATTTTCGTGTAGGGACGGAACGAAGGAAGGAAGCGCAGCGCCAAATAGGAGGGTGATGTAGGTACCGCTGGTGGATAGCGAGGATTGAGGGAACAACAAAGTACGAGCTGGCCGTTTGGTTAAATAATGAATGGGGACTACATTGACCAATTATTATGGATCACTATTTTTCTTACTTTTTTACTTTTTTTGGCATATTTCTTTTGGTGAAGGGATTTTTTTTTTTAATTTTTTGATTAGTTTGGAATTTCCACCCGTAGATTAATGATGTGTCAAAGATGCGGACCCACTTCACCGACAGATACCTTCTTTTGTAGGTCCCACTTACTGAAATAATTGTCTTCGTAGTTCTGCTGCCCATTCGGATGGCGAATCCGAATAATACTTTCAAATAATAATAATATCATCAAATTATATATTTCTTTTCACTTGCAAAAATATATAAAATTGAGACGTTTTTCATATATATTAACTGGTCATATTGTTTTTTCAAAAAAAAAAAAAAAAAAAACTGGTCATATTGTCATATCCGATGTTGTCTTATCATTATACAATAACTTCTTTAAAGCTTCATTAAACTATTCATATAAAGTTATGAATGGGTGAAAAAAATAGAACCCTAACATAGGGGACGGGAGGGCCAGATGAGATTGGACTTTATGGAGCATATGCCGGGTATATGCCTCTGGATCACATTATCAAACTCATCCTCTTTGTTTGTTACCGTGACGAGGTTAACTTCTTTCTTTTTTTTTTCTCCAAAAGATGGAAGAATGTGCATCGAAAGGACCCTTTTCACCCGCTCTTTACATGAAGCCCCGTCTGATTCAGAAATTAGTTAAAAGATGCATTGAAATAATTTTAGATGAGTTAAATAAAATATTATTAAAATATTATTTTTTAATATTATTATTATTTTAATATTAAAAAAAATTAAATTATTTATTATATTTTATATAAAAATTTAATAAAATTATAATAATGAAGTAAAATGAGATGAGATGAAATACTTTTAAAATCCAAACTGGTCTAATGTACATCGACAAGGACCCTTTTCACCCGCTCCATCTTCAATCCTTTACATGATTGAATCTCAAGTGAGAAAGGATCAAAGGACGTACCGAGGCACGCATAACTGTTATCGAAATAATAGGTTCCCTATCAAATGACCAGATTCAAAAGAAATTCGCCTGATACAATGATTTTTGCACTCTTTGTACAAAAAGCATAGCTAGGAAATCAGTATTGAGTAAAAATAGAGAAATAACCGCTTCCTGTAGACAAGCCCAAGTCTCGAAGTTTGTCCTTCTCCAGAACATTGGCCCAACAATCGGCGTCATCGTCAAAACATACAATAAGAAATCGTAACAAACCAAAACTTGGATCTGGTAAAAGACAGCATCAAACCAACACACGGTACACAACTGACAACACCATCACATATTTCTAAGTTTTAGGAAGCAAGAAAAAAGCCAGATGGAAAGAACGCGTACGATTTTACTAACAAAAAATCTGCCTAGCTATTGTGCATGATCCTTATCTAGATCCATTCTCTATTGTGCATGATCCTTATCTAGATCCATTCTCAGCATTGGATTGGAAGTAAAATTTTCAACTAGAAAGAAATAACTGTTTAGTGAAAACGATCTGACTCATGCACCACAAACGGCCATTTTAATTCAATTTGTTTGGTTGTCTCCCAATACCAAAAACCATGATATCACTGAGGAACATCTTGATTCACGTCAAAACATGACTAGAGTTCTGAACCAATGCCCGATCAGACAATGTCTGAAACTTCAATTCACTTGCTCTTCTTTGGTTCTTTTGCATATTCATTAATTAATGCTTCAACATCTTTCCAGAATAGACCCTCCACCAAAACTCCATCCTTTGTGAACCTATAACATCACAAGAGACCAGAAACGTAACAGAGCGTATATTGATGTGCAGTTCAATGAGTATGTACAGCTAACATGCATGTGTGCATGAAATAGAGAGAGAGAGAGAGAGAGAGAGAGAGACCATTGAGTAACACTTTTGGTTAACTGTACTGGTTGATTTGCAGAAATAGATTTAGGATCTGCACTCACTATGCCAAGTGTGTACGTATCAGAAAATCTCGGCAGCTTGGAAGACACCACCAAGCCTGTGCTGGTAAAGGATCCCTGTCCAGAGAAATTGCAACTAAATTAGATAGGAGAACAACTAAATTTCGTTGCATCAGTTTGTATGATGTATGCACAACAAATTTCGACAAAGGTAGATAATTCAACTGCTGGAGTCTTGCAACATATTATTTTTTATAAGTAAATAAACAAATGGAGTCTTATAAAATATAAAATAAGCTGGAAGATCCTTTTTTTCTGTCAAACCACCCCCGATTTATGCACAGAAAATATTTGGAGAGGTTGCATTGTGTTTGCTTCTCTTCAAATCAAGCAAGAACAAGTTCTTAGCCTTCAGAAATAGAGAATGCATACTAAGATTTCTGAGCTTACATGTGCATTTATGAGACCATGATGGCTAGACCTCAAAGGGGGTATTAAGTTCATAATGGAAAGATCGAGAAAAAAAACAATAAACACGGCCTAACAAAGAAAAGTAGTTTCCTTTCTCCCCACCCACACCTTATCTTTCTGATAAGTTGAATTCAATTAAATTAGGAAAAGAAAATGATATGCTCTGCACACAGAAGGTATCCAAAGGTCTGGCCTTAAAGACAGCTTAGATTTAAAAAGATCCAAAACCTCCAAAAAGGAACTCTTTTTCATGGATAAGTGCAATGATCACAAAACCAACATCTATGTAAGAAATCACATTACAAGATAACATTTAAAGCTTTAGCAAGACTAGTCCAATACTTCAAAGATTTTTGTATTATATATTTCCTTCAACAGCACCAAGCTGCCCTGCTACTCTTCCTTCCATCTTCCACATAAAGACCCCTCATGAAGGCAGGGATAAACAATCCAACCAGGTGTAAGATTATTAACGGAAGATCAAGGCCCCAGAAAGCATGCAATGATGAAAGATAAGATGTTACCACTCCCCATTACACTACTCTTAGGACACGCTGCCAAGCAAATTATTCCCCATCATGCCAATGACTAAAGCTGGTAAGAGAGAGAGAGAGAGAGAGAGAGAGAGAGAGAAAAGAAGTAGAAGAAGAAGATACACATCTGAAGGGACGTGAGTTTGCAGAGAAACCCCACAATCTAACCCAACATATCAATCTTTTAAAAATATTATGTAATGACTAAGCTCAGAATTGTATATCTTGAGAGCTGTCTCCAGGTCATTGTATATTCCCCAAAGCTAATTATGCTATTGTCACTCTAAAGAAAAGCATGGCTACTTCTAAACCCCCAACAATGGAATGCAAAGGCTCACATGAACAAACTCGAGCAATCTTCAATAAGGGCCTTCATTCATAATTTTTTTAATACTTGTAAAAAAATTCATATATAATCCAGGGCCTTTTTTCATCAGCAAGACCCATGAATACAAGTAGCCATACAATATGCGACTGATGGTTTAAAATAAAATAGTTTGAAGCATGCAGTATTTCATCCATTCATCCAGAAAACTAAACCCTGATGATTCGCCACCAATACCTCAAGTCAACTATCTTATGCAACCAGTGTCGGTACTATTAAAATCAATTATGGAAGGATTTAGAATCAAGTCAAGAACTTATGGCTTACATGAGATTCTCTTTAGAGCAATTGCCACTAGAACATAACCTATGATACCAGAAAGAATGCATTATATTCGTGGAACATTATGGCTTTTAACCAATCTTACATACATAAAACCTCGTCCGACAAATTTTGCAGAAAATTACCCAAGGGGCTGACTTGACAACTCACTTTCCCTTAACTCCATCAATAATCTTCAAATATCAAACATCCAGCTATCTCTTCCCTAACCATAAAGCACACTCTCTAGCGCAAGCTTTGTAAATCAGAGAGGCAGATCTCCTAAAACTTCGTTACCGCTCACACTCCATCCCTTCCTCCCTCCACGAAACTTGGCATAGGGATTAACTTCAGTGCTGACGAAAGTAGCCATACAGGTATCGAAAAAATGTATGGATATTTATGTTGAAATATAAATCACTTGATCCTCTTTTCTTTCAATAAGCAGATTGTATTTCCAAAGACAAACACAGCGTCTATAATTATTGCTGAGTTTCCATATGGAAAGAGATATTACCACAGGGGGATAAGTACACAGAATTTCATTCTTCTCCTTTGTGTAGATGATCAGCTGCAATAACCCATTGAAGACTATATACTTGCCAGAGTCAAAGATCAAACAAAGTTGAAAACGAAAGCCAACGCATTATCAACACGAGCTAAATATTTTGAAAACTCGAACCGGAAATATTTAGATTCCCTTTCCATATCCCGCATTTTGCCAGAAACGAGACGGATTTTCTCATCAATGAAAAAGAGAAGTCACGAAAAAAAAAAAAAAAAAAAAAAACCAGGTAGGAACAAAGGATATAATAAGATTCAGCCGATGAGAAAATTCCTGTTCTCAGGAAACTTTTTCTTGTAAAACTGAGCCGCCAGAGCAATGATGATTATAATCGTGCCCATCAACAATCGTATATTGCTCATCCTCACGTCTTCCACATATCCACGACTCGTTACAATCTATGGAAAAAATTAAAGAAGTACACATATATTTATTATAAATAAAAAAGAAGAACATGATCATGGATCTATAAAAAAAAAAAAGAGAGAGAGAGAGAGAGAGAGAGAGAGAGAGAGGTGAGTTAGGGTTTTCTGTTCTTTGGATTTACCTCGGAGACGGACTCGTCGAGGATATGCTTGATAGAGTGGTGGTCTGAGAGATTGGCCTTCTTAGAGTTTTTGGTGGCGATTTCGGGTTTATTGTCTTGCATTTTTATTTTTGTTTTTGGGAGGTCCGGGTGGGGTTTTGCTTGAGAAATGGTCGAGAATGAGGGGGCAGTTCAGTCGGAGCCTCGCAGTGGTGTGTTAAAAGTTAAAACCTTCTTCAAGGCGCGGTCTACTGAACGATGACTGAAATAAGAAATAATCATCGCATCAAATTACTGTTTGCGTGTCCATTAAACGCACGTTCTGTTCCCTCTCTCATCGTTCCCTCTCTCAGACGAAAACGCCTTCACATTTTGAAAATAACTTTCTTCCTCTCCTTCCTCCCCGTTTCTACCTATCCCCACACATCCCCGTGTCGCCCCTCACCCCCACCACCCACGTCGGCATCCTCTTCCCGGTCACCTACGCCGCGTCGATTTCTTCCTCTTCTCCCTCCCCGTTTCTTTTCTTCCTATCCCCACCCCTCCCCGCGAGCCCTCTTCAGTCTCCCCCAACCCCCAGCGAAGCCCTCGAAGCCTGTTTTCTCCCCCAGCCCCCGATCGACTACAGGTTTGGATGGCATCGCGAAGAGAGTGGCTTCTTCTTCTCTGCGATTTTGACGCCGATAAGCATTTTTCCTAAACTTCTCACATACTCTCTGTTATTACTCACTCACACTCAGATTCTCACCACTCACGCACACACATTTCAATTTTGTTCATATACAAATAGACATGAAATAGATCTGAAATTTTTAGGGTTTGTAGTCGATCTAAAATTTGAAATTATGCCCCAAATTACTGAAAGTAGATCTCAGAATCTAGGTTTGTAGGCGATATGTACTTTGTAGTTTGGCCCTACGGAGTATGTACCACCATTTCTGTCCTATGGAGTATTCTTTGTTGTGGGGAAATCGTAGTTATTGAGGGATGTTAATTAGTTTATCCATTTAGATTGTCAAGAAAATAGTTATCATATTGTGATGATACAGACCTGTGCTTCAAAGCCCTAAACGATGGGTTTGTGCTCTTGCTTAGATAATGCCATGACTGAAATTTGAGGTAATTTTTTTTAAAGCCTTCATGTTGGAGATGTTCAGGAATCATTTTTGTAGTTCAATACATTAGAAATCATGCTTTGTTTATAATTAACCTGGTGAAGATGTATTATTATTCTCTGCTTTGGGCTTCTGAGTATGGGGGGTTGGGGTTTAGTGAAATGCTTTTGAATGTTCTGGTGCACCACTAACGTCTATATTTTTGGTAAAACGTCTGAGCCCCATTACTATGTGATCCCAGTAATAGTATTCACACTAATTTGGGTTTGATTATGTGCGAGAGGTTTTCAGGTCGGGTAACTGAACTGGATTCCTTAAAAGCCATTTTTGGCTTTCTTGCCCCTTTCACCACATCCATGTTGATGTTGGATTTGGTTCCAAAATTCATCTCTAATTACCCTTGGTGCATTATTTCCAAACTTTTGAGCTGTTCTTCGATTCTAGAAAATGATATTTTTAAACTGTTTTTAAGTTTAAGGTTGATAGTAATTTGAGTCATATTGCATAGACAAACAAATACAATATGTATGCGTGCGTGTGTGTACTCATAGAAGTAAAGCATCACTCTGCATTTGACCATATGCTTGACCTGCATTATTTAAAAGATGGATCATCATCACCAGTCTGATGCTTGACTTGCATTTATGATAATTACAAAAAGTATGATCATAGCTTTTGGCCAAACTAAGTTGCAGTGTTGACCTTATTTTGATAACCCAATAAAAAAATGTTTCTTCTATTCAGTTATGTGTGAGTTGGTTCTACGACCAGATGGGAGAAAAAAATTGATGTTTGGTTATCTCTCTGCCTCCCTCTAATCTCTCTAAAAAATTTATTTTCTAACACTTTATCTTAAATTCTTTTAGTTTCCATTAACTAGATACAACTCTCTATGTCCATACTCGAATGAAACCATTACTTGACCCCCCATGGCTTCTTTGGTATCAAAGATTATGCTCAATTCCCAAAATGCCTTTATCAATGGAAGACAAAGTCTTGACTCGGTTGTTATTGCCAATTTGTGTCTTGTCAATGCATATCTACCATTCATTCTTCAGTATTTGTAAACAGTAGCCCCATGGACATTTTTAGTAGCACTTGAGGTCTACTATGCTGCGCAGGGGTCTCCTATTGGGCTTTATTGTGGGAACTAGGAATGGGTCTTCTTACAGGTCAAAGTTTTGTTCTGACTTACAAGTTATCTGCTCCCTATGTGGTACAGAACAAGAACCCTCTTAGGCTTTAGTTGTTTGGCTACATTTGGTTTGCTCTGCCCTGCAGATGATTACAAAAATAATTTATACTGATATTTTGCTGCTATAAGGATATATCTTTTGGTTTAGTTATTTTAAGACAGTTTTGATTTTGAGGGTATACTGATCTTTTACTATTATTTGTTTCAAGGGTGTTTGTTGAAGTCCAAATGAGAGAGAGAATTCCAACATGCAAGGGGAGAGATCCATAAAAGAGAGGAGGACATCCAAAAAAGAGTGTTGTTTGCTATGATCAAGATCAATGGAAGATTAAGTCTGTGTTAGGGACTTTTTGTATGTTGTTAAGTTTGTTAGTGTTTCAGTGTAGCCAAACTGGTGACTTGTAAACATTCTGCATTAATATGTAGTCTTGTCGAAGTTGTAATATGTAGTTTATGTTTCCAACTGTACCAGACTTATGATCTCTTCAATATAACATATTTTCCAACAAATTTTTTGTTGTATTAGTAAGCTGGAATATGTGGCAGCTTATCTTTTTTACATACCAGTACATTAATAAAGTGTAAAACTGAAGTATATATCTAACACTTACAGCGAACCAGACTAACTCTCAGAATGCAATAGGCAAGCCTGGGTTGTTTTTTTTTTTTTTTTAAAAAAAAAAATTTCATTCTTCATTAAAAAGCACAAAACAAGTACATTGCTTGTATAGTCATACAATTGATCCATTTGTCTAAAAATAAATAGAGTGTCAAATACAAACAACGATTACAAATAGCTACCACAAACAACTAGACTCCATTGAACAGAGGCCATAAGCAACCAGCTTCAATAATGCCAATAGCGACCACAAACAACCAGGCTTCAAAGCTAAACATGACCATACTGCCAACTTCCAATACACCGAACGAAACTAAATCACAAATAAAAATTGTCATACTTAAGTAAACAAATTCATATATACGAACTACTGCATACCTGTATAAGGACACTTGGTTGTGTGCCGGGAAGTAAGACCTTATAGTCTAATCATATGATTGGGTTTCATATAAAACATCTTTTTTTTTTGGTGAATAATTGGGCAGGCGACACAGGTGCTGGGCGACGCGGGTTCTACAACACATCTAAGTAATACTTAACCCCCAGAATCAAAAGGCATTGTTGAGATTTTACTTTTCTTGCAAAAAAGCAATATCAACCAGCCAAATGCAAATTATCCAATCAAATTCAAATCAATTACTATAGATTATCCAATCCAAGCTACCGGATAACCACAATCTTTCAATAGAGGAGCAAAAACCATCAAAAGAAAGACTATTAGAATACAGTTATAAAATCATTTCACACATGAAAAAATGATATATTGAAAGTATAAAATTTGAAGAAAAACCCTATAGCTCGAGGTTTCTTAACCTATTTTCATTGTTCATATGGAACTGCATGTGAGGACGGAGATCACACCAGCCAAGTTCAGGTGAGGGAAAGAAGGCTTTTCTGGTTTAGTTTTTTATTTTTTTTTGAAAAATCATACTTTCTTCTGAATCAACTTTTTCCATTCATTTTTCTTCTTGGCTAATTCATCCTAAACTAGAATTCTATCAATTATTTTGGGCAAGTCTCCCAGTTACCAGCAAGTTCATTAGGAAGAATATTTTAAATGAATGACCCTTCATATCTAGAGCATTTTCATCAATAGAGGTATTTTAGAAAAGAAGGGACAGAATATTTGAGATAGTTAGGCAACTTGGGTTTAGAGGAGACCCTACACATAGGAATGTTTGAATGGCCCTTCCTATGTGAATGTTGTTTGATGGAATTAAAATCTCTGCAAAACGACAGGTTTAACAATCAAAGATGCCATGCCTTCATGGGCCAGGAAGTTGTTAACCAGAATAATATTGCTTATTTTTATACTCTCAGCACTTCCTACAATTTCACAAAAAAGTATAAACAAACAAATCTATACAGAAACTTGGTTAATGAAGCAATAATATATGATCTATATTATGTTATACCACTAGAACTTGCAGAATTATAATACATGCATTTGTACCCTACAATAATATCATTAATAATATTACTGAAAGTCTCCTCATGAGTTTAGTATTAACTGCTTCGACTTCTGCTATATTTGTGATCTTTCATTTGAGAATTGCATAGATATATTTATAATTACAGTTTTTGGTGACTATAGTTGATTCAACTATTAATTATAAGTAGTACTGACAACCTATAAGGTAATTCAACATGATAATTTTTCGAAAGAATTTATATGAAATATTCGGGAAATATAAACAGCAAGTCTAGTATTAGAGGGAAAATTATACATATTCATCTTCAAGGTGCATACCAAATGGGATCGATGTCCAATCTTTCCTTAACCTTCTTCACTCAAATATTAATACAATAAATTTTGAAATGAGAATGAAATTTTAAATTTTGGGCTAGATTATCTTGTAATTTTTTATTTGCCAACACACATTTTTAAAGAAAATCTTGATGCATGGTTCATCAAAGTTTGGTTGAAATCGTGAGTACTGAACATGCAACGGCCTTTACTCACATCCTTGAGGGACTTGTTCTTGCTAGCCTGCCAAGAAATCTCTCTTTCGACATTGTCTTCATCCTCAACATTAAAGCCAAAAGGAGGCGGACAGGGTGGTTTAGACGACTGTTGCTTCTTCTTCTGTTGCGCCGACAGCCTTAGGTTCAACCCATAACCTAACTTGTTCATTTTACTTTCTCTTCTTACTCTTTCTCTAAAATAAGGAGCCAAAAAGCAACAAGATCATTGTCACAAACCAATTTTCTCATTTTTATCAATCTAATAACACAAGTAAAATCACATTAAACAGCTTTATTCTCTAAAATGCTTCAACAATAAACAATTAGGGCCTCAAAGTGTTTGTTGTCATATGTGAGAGAGAGAGCTAAACTGGGGATTAGATCAAACTATTGATAACTATGGAGTAGTATTTCTCCTATATCGCCAAGTGAATCCTTCAAATGATAGTGAAATCCCAATTAGAAGCTATGAAACCCAAAAGGAAGGAAAAAATCATCTTAAGATCGATAAATCTCAAAATCTGTACAATAAATTCATCGGAAAAAAAAAACCAAGGCTGATAAAATTTCACAAATCTTATAAAACTCAAGCATATAACCGCGTAAAAGTGAGAAATTTTGGTTTATACATCTGAAGGTACCAGAGAAAAGACGTGAAAAACGTATGGAACCTCCACAAGCAGCTGCGTCTTTACCGCCGTGAAAACCAAGACGTCGGTGATAGCTCCCTTAGCGGCTCCTCCGTTATGGACCTCCTGCTGCGCCATTAAATCTCCGAGGGACAGAAAATAAGACCCAAGCCTCAGAGAGAGATAGAAAGAGTGTGAAACCCTAGCCTTAGGAGAGAGAAAGAACCAAGCCTCTTGGGAGTGGCGGTGTTGGGCAGATGGTGTAGCGTAGCTCGGTGTCGTTGGATAGAGAGACGGCGTCGCCGGGAAGCGTTGGGCAGAGGAAGGTGACGCGACGCGGGCGAGGGATGAGGTATTTCGTGGGGCTCTGAAATTCGAATGAGAAAGAGAAAATCAACTGAGAATCAAAATGCACATTTTGTTAAAAAAAAAAAAAACCTGCAGCCACGTAGGGTGTGCAAAGTGTGCACCCTACAGTGGGCTGCTCTATAGAAGAACTTCTGAAATAAAAGCCACCCAACCGAATTTTGGGGCGAAATACATATATCTTCAACAATTCGTTTTTAACTTGATGGTCCAATCCACGGGATATCATGTATCCTCCAATTTTGTTTTGGATAATGTTAGCTTCACATTAAATATGCATGTTAACGTAGTATTTCGTACATCTTTAGGTCGGGTTCCAGCCATTCGAATCTTGATTTTCGCACATGCACACTTAAAAAAATACAGGGAGAGAGGGGCCTTGGTAGAGGCCAGAGAGTCTCTGATGCTTAAGTTATTATATCTCCTTAGTAATTTGTGCGAGAGGTTAGAGGAGTCAGAGAAAGTTCTTTGTACCTAGAGGTCAGCTTTTATACCTGGTTTTTGGGTGGGGGACAATCCATACCTTGCCTCAAGGAGTCCATGTCATTTCAATTGTTTGCCCTGTCAAAATCTTTTAATGCGGCGTGGCTTCTGGGGTTGTGTCATTAATGTGGCGTGGCATGTAAATGTGGTGTGGTTCCTAAATAACCATAGTTCCATTAATAGATTTTACACCGTTGGCATGTAAATGTAAATTACAAGTTATAAGCTCTTTAACAATAGAACTTTCGTAGATGCTCGGCGTTCTATGGGTGTGGCAGCTCGTTCCCTTGGGAGTTTTGGAGCCAGTAGGAGCCCGGGAAAATGTTGGTGGTGACCACGTAGGGGCCCTCCCATCGAGGGCCTAGTTTCCCTGCATCTCGGGTAGTCGTCCCGTCTGTTTTAGCATGAGATCCCTTATCTTGAATGCCCGTGGACGTACCCGTTTGTTAAAACATCGTGACACACTCCTCTTGTTGATGGTTGTCCTTACTTCTGCTTCAAGTCTGACCTCCTCCAGCAAGTCAAGATGTTCTTATAGTCGTTCATTGTTGGAGTTTTGCTCAAGTGTTGTATCTTGTAGGTAGGGATCCCGACCTCGACTAGCGGCATCGTCTCATGTCCGTAAGTGAGAGTGAAGGGGGTTTATCTCGTCGGGGTCCTTACCGTGATTCAGTATGCCCATAAAAACTCCGGGGAGTTCCTCTGCCCAGGTGCTCTTTCTGTCGTTGAGCTTCAAGTATACCCATCAATGTCTTGTTGGTCACCTCCAATTGCCTATTGGACTGAGGATATCCTAGAGACGAGTATCGGAATTTGATCCCCAAGTCCTGGCACCAGTCTTGGTAGTGGTTAGAGTCAAATTGCCTTCCATTATTCGATATGATGATACAGGGATGCCAAATCTGCAGATGACAGTCTTCCACAAGAAACGAGTGATGTTGCTTGCCTTAATCGTTGCCAACGCCTCGGCCTCTACCCATTTAATGAAGTAATCCATTTCCACTACTACAAATCTTACCCATCCTTTGCCCTGGGAGAGGGGGCCCACTATGTTAATTCCCCACTGAGCAAAATGTCATGGTGAGGTGATTGATGTCAGTCTCCGGTGGGCAATGAGGCACTTTAGAGTACTCATGACATTTCCTACATTTCTGCAAGTATACCCCTGCATCCTAGAAGGCGCGAGGCCAGTAGTATCCTACCCTTATCACTTTGCCTGCCAACACCTTTCCTCCAGAGTGGTCGTCGTAGATTCCCTCGTGTACTTCTACTAGCACGTGTTGGGCCTCTTCGAACGAGACGCACCTTAGAAGAGGTGTGGAGTACCCCTTTCTATGTAGGGTTCCCTCGAGTAAAATGTAACGTTCTGCCCTGATCCTAATCTTTCTAGCTTCCCATTTGTTGCCGAGTAGCTCATTGGCATCTATGTACTTGATAATATCCAATGACCATTCCAGAGCTCCCGACTTTACTTCTACCACTTCTATTCCCACAACGGGTATCTTAACAATCTCGATCCCTGTTTGTTCTGGCATAGGAGAGTCTTCCTGCTCAGACGCCGCTCGTGCTAACTTATATGTTTTTTTATTCTCAGCACTTGTTGGATCTGAAAGTATCTAAATTGGGCGCGTTTGCCTTCTATCAATATTAGATACTTCTTCAATTTTTCACTCTTTGCAGCGAACTCTCCTAGTACTTGATTAACCACTACCTGAAAACCAACTCGCAACTCTATTTCTTTGGCAACCAAAGACCTGTGATCACCAGACTAGAGAACATTGCCTCATTTTTTGCCTCAATTTTTTTTAATTTTAAATGCTAACTTAATTGCGTAATCATGTTTTTCGCCCACGTCTGTAACAATATGCACCCTCACTCCCCCTTCAGCCCAGCAGAAAGAGCCATCAACGAAAACCTCCCAGGGCTTCACAGGAGGTGCATGTTTGACCTTTTCCAGGAAACCGATGAATTCTGTCACAAAACCTGACAATACTTGCCCTTTAATAGAATTTCGGGGTGCGTATTCGATGTCAAACTCACTCAGTTCCACGACCTAGTTCGTAAGGCTGCCTTAGGCGTCTGGTCTTTGAAAGATCTTATTCAGAAGGGTCTCAGTGAGGACCCTCACTAAGTGAGCCTGGAAATATGAGCAGAGTTGTCATGTGGTCACCACTAAGGCGAAGACGAGTTGCTCTATGCGTGGGTATCTAGCCTCTGCTCCTCGGTAAGCCCAGCTGATGTAGTACACGGGATTTTGGATTCCCTCTTCATTTCATACCAAGGCCAAGGAAGCTGCTTGCGGGGAGATTGATAAGTACAGGACCAAGGTTTCTCCACATCTGGGTTGGTTGAGCAGTGGAGGGCTTGTGAGATGTTTCTTGAGAGCCTCAAGCGATTGGTTGCACTCGTCATCCTAAGCTCTTGCTTTCTGCAATATCTTAAAAAAAGGTAGACATTAGTCGGTGGACCTCGACATGAACCTGTTAACGGCCGCTATTCGTCCGGCGAGTTTCTACACTTCGTTGATGTTTTGAGAAGGGGCCATGTGGAGGATGGCTTCCACTTTCTCTGGGTTAGCTTCTATCCCTCATTCTGAAACCATGAAACCTAATAATTTCCTAGAGCCTACACTGAAGGCAGATTTCGTGGGGTTCAATTTCATCTGGTACTACCGCAATACTGTAAAGGATTCACGAAGGTCGTCGAGGTGTTGCTTGAGAGCTCCATTTTTTACCAGCAAATCATCTACATAAACCTCCATGTTTCTCACGATCTGATTCTTGAACATGCGGTTGACTAGTTGCTGGTAGGTGGTCCTTGCATCTTTTAATCCAAACTGCATGGCAGGGTAGCAGTATAGTCCTTGATCAGTGATGAACGAAGTCTTCTACTCATTGTCGGGGTTCATGCAAATTTAGTTGTACCTGGAGTAGGCATCTATAAAGTTAAGCATGCAATAACCCACCATGGAGTCGACGATTAGATCGATGCAGGGTAGGGGGAAGTTGAGCGGTCGACCTCTACGACAATGGCGATATTCTTCTCCGTGTTGAAGTTTTGACGTTTCTGCCTTACGCCCTTGGCTTTTGGTCCCACGCCCAGGTGGTGTTGTATGATTTCTGGGTCAATTCTAGGCGAAGACATCCTGGTGTTCCATGAGGAGTTATTGCATAGCGCGCCTCATTTTGAGTGTCATCCCACTGCCAATCCTGACCATGGTTCCAAGAGGCTTAGGTTCAAAGGGATTAACTCCAGTAGCTCATTCGGCTCCACTTTTCTGAGTGTCTGTTCATCTTGGATCTCTCCATTTGTTATGGTGTGTTCAGGCTGGGGCAAGAGAACGTGGTCATCGTCTAGGTTGTGGACTACATGTACCCCACCATCCCTTGGTTCAATTCCTGCACGTAACAGTCCCGTGCCAGGACCTGTTCTTCCGGTATTTCGCACACTCCCCAAGGGGTCGGGAACTTCATATTCAAGTGGTTAGTCAACGTCACCGCCCTCAGGTTGTTGAGGGTAGGTCTGCCAAGTCTGACGTTGTATGACGATGGAGCTTTTACCACTAAGACAAACAGTGTGATAGTGCTAACCGGTTGGACCATATCCCCCGAGAAGCCCTTCAGAGACATAAGAGCTGGTTAGAGTCGGGCGGCATCTATCCCATTTGGGTGAAGGCTTTCCAGAAAAGGATATCTGTGGAGCTGCCATTGTCTACAAGGATCCTCCTAGTGATGAAGTTAGCAACCAACATAATCACAACCATGGCGTCATCGTGTGGATAGAAGACCCCCTCATTGTCGTCTTCTGCAAAAGACATGACTGAGGCTGGCTCCATTTTCTTGTATTTGGTGGGGCGGTATTCGACTGAGTACACTTCTCAGTATTATGCTTACCTAGCGTGCGCCTTCTCACCCGATGAGGTTGCACCCTCGTCGGGGTGCGTGGGGGCGACCATGCGGGGGTCCCTGCTCAGCTACCTTTGCCTCGGGCTCCCTTTCCTCCTTAGTCTGTTGGCCCTTTCTGAACTTATTTCTCGTGATCTCTTCCTCCAATCTCATTTTGGTCTCCGGGCGAGAGGATACAACAGTCTTTGTCGCCCAGCTTGTTCTCTTTCCTCTTTCAAGAAAATACAATCTTTCGTATTATGAGTGTTGGACTAATGGTAAGCGCAATAGTGGCGACTAGTGCTCCTGCAACCGTCTTCTTGAACTGCTGGCCAGTCGTCTTTTTGGATGGTGAGTGTCGTCCAATCAAATTGAAACCCCAAGCCTCTCATAGGGGCTTTCTCCCTCTTGTTGTCTCGTGATTCTTTTTCCAGCTTCTCGCTAGCATTGCTCTTGGTTGGTACCTTCCCTTTCCTATATGTCTGCTCCAGTTCTTTTTTCCTTGACTCAGTCAGGGCTTGGACTGTGTCTTTGGCGTTGATGAAATTGTCAACTTGATCTATAAACTTTCACAGCGTGGTGGGAGTCCTCCTTGACAATTCTACCATGAATTGGGATCGGGGCCATACCCCTCCTAAAAGTGCTGCCTAAGTTATTTTTTTATCTTGGTCGTCCGTAATCATGTGCTCTTTGTTGAACCTAGATAGGTATGCTTTCAAACCTTCTTCTTCCCCTTGTTTGATGGTAAGGAGATATGCCGCGGGGCATCTCTTTCTTCTGCTTACCATAAACTGTGAGAGGAACAGATGGGCCAACTCCCCAAAGTTATCTATGGATCAGGGCGCCAAGGATCCGAACCATACTCTTGCTGGTCCTTTCAAGATTAGCAAGAAAGTTCTAAAAACCACTTCTCCTGAGAAACCATGCAGGGTCATGTGGGCTCTGAAGATTTCTAGGTGTTCAAGGGGGTCCCTGGTCCCACCGTACACGTCCATAAGGGGAACTCGAAACTTCGGTTGTAGGGGCACGACCATCACCTCCACATTGTAAGGTAGGCCCGTGCTAGTGAGAAGTTGGTCTACTGATGACAACTTGCCCATTATTTTTGTCATTTCTTCGTATTTCCCTTGGAGGTTACGCATCTCATTCTACATATTTATTTTCTCTTCCTCCGCATCACCTATTCCTCCTGCATTTGTGGATTCTACATGCTCACTGTTGCTCGACCCCACATCATTTTTTGGTTTGTTGGTGGCTACTTTGAATGTCTCTTTTTGGAGGGTCTCTACTTTGATGGTTAGTTTTTCCACTAGTTGCTCCATCACTGCGAACCTTGCTTCCATGTTCCATGTCTGTTGATGTTGCTTCTTCTTGTCCCCGAGTTGTCTGAGAACGAGTTGTCGCAGGCATATGAAAGACACTTGAAGTCTACAGAGATCCCACATACGACATCACTGTTAACGTCGTGTTTCGTACATCTTTGGGGTAGGTTCCAGCAACTCGGGTCTTGGTCCTCGCACCTGCACACTTAAGAAAATACAGGGAGAGGGGGGCTTTGGTAGAGGCCTGTGAGTCTCCAATGCTTAAATTAGTATATATCTTTAGTAATCTGTGCAAGAGCTTATATGAGTCAGAGAGAGTTTTTTGTACCTGGAAGTCGACTTTTATACCAAGTTTTTGGGTAGGAATAATTCATACATTGCCTCAGGGAGTTCATGTCACTTCAACTGTTTGCCTTGTCAAAATCCTTTAATGTGGCGTGGTTCTAGAATAGTTCCATTAATGCAGCATAGAGTCCGGGGAGTGGTGCCATTAATGATGCATGGCTCCCTGACTCATTTTATTCCGTAGATGTCAATTGTTAAGCATTTTCATGCCTGCTGCAGGAAATTGAGAGTTCCCCACATCTTTCACCCACCTGCCTGCAGGGGTTCCCGAGAATTAGGTGTCATTGGGGAATGTCAGGGCGGCGAGTCCTATCTGCCCCTACCGTCCGTCTTTCCCACTTGAGGGTTGCTTCATAGGTTGGTTTTACTCATAGGTCGAGTACTCTGTAGAGGTCTAGTGACTTTTTTTAGGGGAGGGTTGTTGGGCCTGGTTGGACTCTCTCCTCCTTTCCCCGAGGTCCCTTATGGGCTTGCTATACAGACCAACTGGGAGGAAAAATCTCCTTACAATGCACTTTAAATATGTATACAGATACAAATAATGTTTTTTTTAAGCATTTTTTGTAACATGCTTAGCCATTAAGTAAAAATAAAAAAAAAATACAAATTTACTAATAATCACTTTCTTAATTATTAAAAAAATATAAAAATAAATAAAAATATATGAGCGAGCATGTTTGGTGAAAATATTTAAGAGTTATACTAATATTTTTTTTTTTATTTTTCCGCTTTGATAAAAGAAAATTTCTATTACTGGTGGGATTGCAGTTTAACGGAGATTTTAAATTCAATATATTGAAAAGTCAATAACATTGTTTCGGTACAAATTCAAATCCATAAATGATCTAAACTCTAAAGACCCAAATTAAAATCCTCCTACTTAAATCCAGCTATCCAAACGCACTATAGATGCAATACTTGTACAATATCACCAACGTGATAAACAACCAAAACAATTACACTTACGAGTACGATGATATATGTCATGCCAATGGTATTTCGTAGGTATTACTAGGGCTCTAGGCAGCTCTTTCGCCCCCGACCTCGTCACGTCTCGATCGGGCAGATGGATTTCCCAACCCATTATCTAAAGAATAAGGATAATGATAACCGTTTTACTTTCTACTATTCCTTTATTATACTGTGTTTAAAATTATTATTATTATTTTTAAGTATTTTTTTTAACATTTTTAATCATTAAAAAAATATACAACTTTATTAATAATCACTTTCTTAACTATTAAGTAAAAGAAAATAATAATAAAGAATTAAAAAATAAATAATGAGAATAGTAAAAGAATAGTAAGAAGTAGTAAACTTGTCATTATCTAAAGAATAATGATACATATAATCTAAAGAATAATGATACATATAATCATAAGTTGTGCATGCATCACCATACTTATTTTAAAAATGAGTGAAATCTATTACTAAATATTAATTTTTTCATGTAAATTTATATTTATTCGTTTTGTTCAAAATAAATGTATCGATACTTATGCATTTTATGATTAGGACTATCATTCCTCGTCTAAATCCTTATCTAATCAAACATTTCCAAACCTATTTCTGTGAGAAAGACGAAGCTGAAGATAAGTAATAATACGATTAGAGAGAGAGAGTGTGTGTGGGGACGCCAGAGACATTGAGATGGAAGAAAATGAGGGAGTGAATCAAGTACATTTTCAATGACTTTACAAGTCACCTGTTTAAATTTTCATATATAAAATAGTCAAATAATTAACACAAGACAAAGTCTATATGACACACCCTTTTTTAATACACCCAACAAACCGTTGATCGGCATCAAATTTTTTTTTATAAAGTTGGACAATACTCTAAATTTTATTGATAATTCTCTCTTATGATGAATAAATAACTTTTATAAGTAGTGGAAGAGATTTGGAGGTTACATAAATTCCACCAACACCAAAGCCCTTGTAAAATCATGTATTATAAGAAATAAAAAATTATACTCAACAGTCTACACTACACATTTGCTTAGGAAAAAAAAATACAAAATATAAAATACAAATCTACATGTGTGGTATAGGGCTGCTGAGTAGAATAAGTCTCTAAGAAAAACTAATACGTAGATGAACTATTCCAAAGTATCTATTACAATAAAAGAGATAAACCAAATATTCAAAAGTACTATTTCCATTTAAAGTTTGGCAAACTAATTTTATCTATAACGAAAAGTCTATACAATTGCGTAGGTAATTGTATAATAGAAGAAAAATTTCATACAATTGCATAGCTTTCTACATCATTTATGCTAAAAAATTATTGGTGTTTTAGATGTTTTAAAGTTAAAATAAGTCACACTTAATTAAGATATTGGCTTATATGTAGCAAAACTCCTAACACATTAGCAAGTATATTAATAGGAATTGTTGTGTATTAGAGTAGTGGTATATGCATGGAAGAAATCACGAACCCAGATTTCTTTCTTGGCTTAAGCACTTTCCTGTAGATTATATTGATTCATATTGGAACCGTTCTTGATTCATGTAAAGTCACAAATAAATAAAGAATTACTGAAACCTTTACAATAGTTATTTTACACGTTGACGTCAATTTTATTATAAGTTAATATTGGTTGAAGTTTCTCAAGGTGAAGCTTCAGCAAGATTGTAACTGGATTTTCCCTCCCTGTTGGTCCTATAGCAAGCCTATAAGGGATCTTGGGGGAAGAGGGAGAGCCCAACCAGACCCAACAACTCTCTCCTAAAAAGAGTCACCGAACGGTCTCTACAGAGTACTCGACCCATGAGCAAAATAACCTGTGAAGCAACCCTCAAGTGGGAAAGATGGACAGTATGGGCAGATGGGACACACCGCCTTAAGACTCTCCAATGACACATAGTCCTCGTGAACCCCTGCAGGCAGATGGGCGAGAGATGTGGGAGACCCTCAATCTCCTAACAACAGGCATGAAGAGACTTAACAATGGACATTCGCAGGATAAGGTGAGTTAGGGAGCCATGTCGCATTAATGGAGCTGCTCTTCGGAATCTACGCCGCATTAATGACACCACCCCAAAAACCACGCCATATTAAAGGATTCTGATTAGGTAAACAGTTGAAGTGACATGAACTCTCTAAGGCAAGGTATGGATTGTCCCCACCCAAGAACCTGGTATAAAAACCGTCCTCCAGGTACGAAGAACTCTCTCTGACACTTCTAACCTCTCGCACAAATTACTAAGGAGATATACTAACTCAAGCATCAAAGACTCCCCGCCTCCACGAAGGCCCTCCTCTCTTTGTGTTTTCTTAAATGTGCTGGCGCGAGGACCAAGACCCGAGTTGCTGAAATTGGACCCAAATATTTACGAAACACAACATTAACAAAGATCATTTGATGAGCAAGCATGGAAGTATTTATGGAAATTAAATGTGCCAGGAACTGTGAAACACTTTCTTTGGAGAGCTTGCCATGACCTGCTTCCTACAAGATTTAACATGTTTAAGAGAAAAGGTAGTTGAAGGGCCTTGGTGCCCTATCTGTGAAAGGGAGCAGGAGTCAACTATTCATGCCCTTTGGTCTTTCCCAGCTACGAGTGATGTGCGGAGAGAGGAGACTAGTTATTGATCTTTCATATAGTTTCGTGGAGTTGGTTGCAGCCTTAGCATTTTTAGAGAGAGAACATCCAACCTCTCTCTAACACCCAAACTGAAACCAGCTAGGGGGTGTGGGAGCTTTGGCTCCTCCCCCCTCCCTCATTCCAGTCCAGTGTTTTGTCTCTTCCCATATTTGTGTTTTCTGTTTTATTTTTTTTTTTAGGTCAAAGAAAGGAGAAATGCCGACCTGTGGTTTTCTGGTGTCCAACGTCCTACACGCGCTCCACCATGGGTTTTTTCAGTCGTCGATCTTCCAGACTACCAAATACGGTGCCAAAAGGAACGGCTCATAGCACACACGCGCAGGATATTGCGCACGCGTGGCTTCCATTCACCACCGCGAAAAGGCTTATACTGCCGCCACAAGCGGCGTTTCTGGGACCAGCGACTCCGGTATCCTTAAAATCGACTGTCTGGCATTCTCCTAGAGTGGCATGTCAATACAACCACCTTGGCCAGTGTGATTTCACTTTTTTGCAGTGTTTTTAAGTGTCTATAGTCTTGGTTTTTGTTAGTGTTAGGAAATAAAATAAATAAACTATTAAACTTTTGTCCACAGTAGAAGAACCCCTTCCTCTTTTGGAAGACGGGGTGGTCCTGTCATTCTCCTCATTTGAAGGATAGGGGTGGTTTGTCCTTCTCCTCATTTGGAGGATGGAGGTAATTTTGTCATTCTCCTCATTTGGAGGTGGGGGATGGTTATCACTGTTTTTTTTTTTTTTTTACAGAGAGTGGTACTCTCAGACAAACCAGTTTTGTCAATAGAGAGTTCTTAAAAGTTAAGATAATATCCGTCGCAAAGAAATTTGTATACGGGGAAGCTTCCCACAGATGAGTAGTTTGGCGTATAATTTGAGTTTTTTCTCTGTATTGACCAGTCATAACTGTAACTTCGATTTCGTGAATGAAATGATGTCTATTTCCTATAAAAAAAAAAATAAATAAATAGATCTGCTCAGAAACCTGTCTACCATATTTAGACTACTGGTTCCAGAAAGAAGCAAAATAAATGGAGAAAACCTGATGTGGATTATATGAAGATCAATTGAAAACCTGCTGCAGTGGACACTAACTCGAAGAATTAAGGATTGGGAGTGATTGTTAGAGATACAGAGGGAGAAGTCCAAGCTTCAATATGTTGCAACATAGATGTTGAATTACAACCTGCAGTTGTAGAAGCAATGGCTTTGAGAAGAACACTGGTGTTCTGTTATGATCTAGGCTTCTCAAGGGTTGTCTTTGAAGGAGACTGTTAGGAAATTGTTAATGCAATAACTCTTCACATGAAAGCTCGGCAAAAGCAAGTTCATTAATTCATGAAATTAAAAGACTATTGAAGTACAGAGTGGGATGGAAAGTGCCATTCAATTACAGGGAGACAAACTTGGCTGCACATCAGTTGGCTAAATTAGCTATTTCTTTGTTAGGAGAGAGGAACATTCACATTATGATTGTCATAATGTGGTGTTGCATGAAAAACTTTGTATTTAGTGATATTTATATTAGTAGTGTTATGTTGATTTAAAAAATATAGGGAAATGCTAGTATGCCGTTTAAGGCCTCGTTTGTTTTTCCCTGGATGGCTAAAAAAAAACAAGTACACAGATATGACGCGTTATAATATATGTGGTATCGGGAGATTATGGGGCAAAAAATAAATCCACTTGGCTTCAGACTTGGTGCAACCCAAGGTCATCATTCTCTTTGGTTTGCACAACCACAAAATTATTCCGAGAGTTTACAAGAAGACCAAAAAATACGAGATTGTATCAGGAATTATATACAAAAAAATATTAGAATATCCTCTGGTGTTGAGGGAATTGCATGTATGAGATTCAAAAAAGAATTAGGAGGGGGTCATCTAATTTCATCATTACAACTTTCTTAACTTCGAATACAAAATAAAATAAACAATTTAACTTTTTCAAATTTTGAAACAAAATTAATATTAAAAAATATATTCTAATAATATTTTATTCAATTTTTTAACTTTAATCTCAACTCATCTCATCTCATCTGCGAAAACAAACGAAGCCCAAGTTTGTCCCCTCATTTTGACTGTTAATGTATTTGATTTTTTAATTTTTTTTTGTACTTAATGATTAAGAAAATGATTTTGAATGTATTGATATATATATTTTTATTTTTTTTAAATATTTAAATATATTTAAAAAAATGTAAAAATAAAAGATAAAAAAAAAATAACTTTGTGCTAGCGAGCACGCCAGCAATCAAAGCTGGACGGCACGCTAGGACGACTAAAAAATATAAGAAATAATATTTATAATCGTGAATATGTAAATGCTGTATAATTATTTTATGAAAAATAAATAAATATAAAATTCACATGAAAAGAAAATTAATTTTTTAATAATAAATTTTATTTTTTTAAAATAACTACATGATATTTATACATTTCACGATTGTATGTAACATTACTTTAAATATATATATATATATATATATATATATATATATATATATGAAGTTTTTTGCTTATCTTGGGCCACGGTCCGACCGACCCATGAATGGAAAGAACGTCAACTTTATACCCAATCACTACGGCCTATGGTAATTAGCATCCCAAGCAAACAACAGTCCTCTGATTTTTATCTCCCTCGTTACCACAGACAGCCATGGCCTCCTCTCGCCCTCAGCCACCGAAGCCTCTGGACCTGGAGCTCACCATCGTCGCCGCCAAGCACCTAAAGAACGTAAACTGGAAGATCGGCGACCTCAAGCCTTACGCAGTCTTTTGGGTTGACCCCGACCGCCGACTAGCCACCAAATCCGACGACGCCGGCTCCACCCGCCCCGTTTGGAACGAACGATTCACCCTTCCACTGGCCATCCCTCTCCAAGAATCCGTCCTCACCCTTGAGATCTTCCACTCCAAACCTTCAGAGACCCCCAAGCCCTTGGTCGGCACACTCCGTGTCCCGCTCAAGGACCTCGCCGAAAACCCCGACGAATCGACCGGTATCAGAACGTTCCATCTCATCCGTCCGTCCGGTCGTCCCCAGGGCAAGATCCGCGTAAAGCTCGCCGTCCGTGAACGCCCTTTGCCTCCAGATTACCATATTGCCCCTCCGCCGACCTATTTTTACTCCAGTGCCCCTGTCATTCCACCGCGCGACTACAGGGGTTACTCGCAATCTCTGTACACTTCACCACTGCCCGCCCCGTCTCCATCGCCTTCACCGTCGCCGCCGCCTCCGTATCCATATAGTTCATATCCTGATGCGTATTCTGGGTACTATCCAGGGTACTATTCCAGTGCGCCACCACCACCGATGCCACCCAGGCCGTTCTTCGATCGGCCCGTGAACTACGGTGTGCCTGCCGGGCCCAGTGGACCGTCGGCACCTGTGGATTACTCGCCGTACGATCAGAAGCCGAAGTCCTCGAAAATGGGTTTGGGGACTGGATTGGCTGTGGGCGCGGTCGCTGGAGCGCTGGGTGGGCTCGCATTGGAAGAGGAATTGAAGTATGAAGAGGAGAAGATCGCTGATAGGGTCGAGAATGACTTGGCTGCGCGAGACGATTACAGCGATTACCGAGGCGACTATCGTACCGATTATTGATATATTGGGAACGAATATGGTGAGCTTCTACTTGGGAAAATGCTAGTTATGCGAATTTAGAATATATATATATATATATATCTATACGTGTGTATATTTTGCGATTGAATTTGAGTCCAGTTTAAAGCTTTGGATGGTTGCTTTTATCGGTTGAAACCTATTTGGTGTTATGAGTTTTCTTCCAGTCAATAAATGATCCGTCCGTCTCGTTCATGAGGCTTGGCATATAATTCTAGGATTTTGTGAAATTGCATGAATACTGTGAGTCAACCAGTATACGTATTAAGGTTTGTTTGAGGTGGGGCACTTTACAAAGCTAAAGTGCCTGATAAGTGATAAGCTCTAGCACCTTAGGTTGGGCCTAACTCATCACTCTTATATGAATTCCGGAAATTGGCTTTGGCAGTGGGCTTTCCATACGAGTTTACAACCCAATGGTTCTTTTGGAAAATGAAAGAAGTCTGATATGGCTGACAAGTGTCCCGTCTTTGGATTTTGATTAATGAGGAATAAATAGAGTGGATTCAGTGGAGCATTTTTCCTGGTTAAATATTATCCTGGTTGTGGGTCTTTTTTTTTTTATAAGTAAGAGATAAATTTTATTGATATGAATGAAATAGGCATGTACCACATACACAGGAAGTATACAAAAGAACACCTAAATACATTCTAAGAGTGATGAACTAAAGACAAGAAGTCATGAATATTATCCCCAGTTAAAACAATAGCAGAAAACCAAAGCAATAAGGTATTTAGAAAAAAATTCTTCAGCTCCACCACTGTGCGTTCCTTGTCTTCAAAACAGCACGCATTCCTTTCCATCCAAATGCACCACATGATACACAACGGAATCATCTTCCAAACTGCTGCCAATTGATGACAGCCCTGCAATTTTCTCCAACAACCCATCAAATCTACCACCCTCATAGGCATTACCCAAGCGACACCAACCCTCCGAAAGATCTCATCCCACAACACCCTTGTTACGTCATAATGTAGTAAGAGATGATCCACCGATTCTCCATTCTTTTTGCACATGTAGCACCAATCCATCACTACACATCATCTCTTTCTCAAATTGTCCGTGGTCAAATAAAAAAAACAACTTTGGAGGACACACGAGACCTCCAAATGTTCTTCCAGGGGAATGCAGTATGGTCCTGCGTTATCAAAAGGTTATAGTACATCTTAACAATACATAACTTATGATCCTTAGACCTCCACTTCAAGCTATCATGCTGTACTCTAGTAGTCCCCGAGGAATGTAATAGGCTGAAAAAGTCTGTAACCATAGCTAGTTCCCAATCGTGAAAATCTCTATTAAACAGAATATTCCACTGATGCGAACCATGAGAAAATAACCACACGTCAGCCACTGAAACCTCCATATTAGCTGCAATACGATATAAAGCCGAAAAAAACCATTTTCAATGCATGATCTCCACACCACACAACCCGCCAAAAACTGATTCGGTTGCCCTCACCGGCTACAAAGCGAATATGATTTTCAAAACATATCCACCCCTTCCTTATAAACTTCCATAACCACACTCCATACCCCCTCTGATTTCGTTGGAACACCAACCGTCCCAAGCAACACCATATCTCGCGTCTATAGCTTCCTTCCACAATGCTCCCCCCTCATGATGATATCTCCAAAGCCATTTCCCCAATAGTGCTTTATTAAATGTTCTCAAGTTGCACACACCCAAGCCTCCATTCACAATTGGGGCACATAATGTCTTCCAACTAATCAGGTGGAATTTCTTCTCCTCCCCTAGGCCTCCCCATAAGAATGCCCTAAAAAGTTTCTCAATCTTATTCACCACCCCTGCATGCATAGGAAAAAGAGATAAGAAATACATGGAGAGGTTAGTGAGTGTGCTCTTGATAAGAGTAAGACGCCCCCCTTTTGATAAATACACCATTTTCCATCCCGCCAACCTTTTCTCTATCTTCTCCACCACCCCATCTCATATAGCTCTACTCTTAATAGTTGCTCCTAACGGAAGGCCCAAATATTTCATTGGGAATGAGGGCACCCTGCAATCCAAAAGACTTGCTAGACTGCGGATATTAGGAACCTCACCCACCGGTACCATCTCAGATTTGCTAAGGTTCACCTTGAGCCCTAACACTGCTTCAAAACAAAGTAATAATGCTCGTAGAGTTTGGACCTGATTGCTATCCGCTTCACAGAATACCAGAGTGTCATCTGCAAAAAGAATGTGTGAGATGATAAATGGGCCACCAGAACTATTTCCCACCTGAAAAGTAGATAAAAAACCCCATCAAGAGTAGCCTGCACCATCCTACTCAACGCCTCCATAACGATAACAAATAGAAGAGGAGATAACGGATCTCTCTGTCGTAAACCCCTTGAGCTATCAAAAAAATCAGCAAGAGTGCCATTAACTAGAACTGAGAATCGGGCAGTTGAAATACAATGACTCATCCAAGAAATCCACTTATTTCCAAAGTCACACCTCTCAAGCAGGTACAAGAGGAATTTTCAATTCACATGATCATAAGCTTTCTCCATGTCAAGCTTACAGATAATACCTGGACTTCCCTCCCGCAATCTAGCATCGAGGCTCTCATTTGCTATGAGCACCAAATCAAGAATATGTCTCCCACGAATAAAAGCATTCTGAGGCTTGGATATAATATTTTCCAACACTGGACTAAGCTGGTTAGCAAGAACCTTCGATATAATCTTATAAACACTACTAACCAAACTTATTGGATGAAAATCCTCAATAATCGAAGTCCCGTGTTTCTTGGGGATGAGAGCAATAAATGTCGCATTAAGGGATTTTTCAAACTTCTGAAAAGTGTGGAATTCACTGAACACCTGCAAGACATCACCTTTCACATCATCCCAACAAGTTTGGAAGAAACTCATCGAGAAACCATACGGGCCTGGTGTTTTCTCCTTAGCCATACCAGAGATGACCTTGAAAATCTCTTCTTCATCGAAAGGTCTCTCCAAAACACTCATATATTGCGGATCAATTGCCTCAAAAGACAAAGCATCAAGCTTCGGCCTCCAAGTTGCCGATTCGGTGAGAAGAGTCTCATAATAATGTACAATATGATTTTCTAATTCGGGAGGAGAGGATAACACCTAAGTACTAGAATGAAGCAACTCAATAGCATTGTTACGCCGATGTGAATTAGCCACTTTGTGAAAGAACTTTGTACACCTATCACCCTCTTTAAAGAGTCCTGGATTTTTTACGCCATGATATCTCCTCTGACAACAAAACCCTCTCTAACTCTGCCACAACCGTGCCCTTCCTCAATAATACCTCCTTCGAGGCATCTCCCAATAGTTCCCTACCCTCTATCTCCTGCAATTCCTCCAACAAAGTAGACTTCTGATTGTCTGTGTGACAAAAAAACTTCCAAATTCCATTTCTTCAGATCTTATTTTAGAGCCTTAATCTTACCTGCTAAAATGAAACTTGGAGTGCCATTAAACTGATATGATGCCCACCAAGCACGCACCGTCTCTACAAACTCATTCCCTGTTAGCCACATGTTCTCAAACTTGAAGTACCAGCGACCCCTATGAATGCCCTCACAATCTAGAAGAATGGAAAAATGATCTGAACTGACTCGAGTTAACCTTTTTTGACTTACTTCTGGATAGTGGGCTTCCCGTGATAGAGAGACCAGGAATCTATCCAACTTCGACCAAGCCCGGCCGTTAGACCATGTATACTCACCCCCCACCAAGGGAAGGTCCATAAGGTCCAGATAAAAAATGAACTCAGAGAATTCTTCCATGGCCATAGTATGCCGATGATGTCTTGATCGTTCACTAGGAAAGCGAGTAATGTTGAAATCACCCCCCATACACCACGGCACATCCCATAATGAGTATATACCCGCCAATTCCTCTCACAACCTTCGCCTATCACTGTCCATGTTAGGACTATAAGACCCTACAAAAGCCCATTCCCATCCATCACTCACATTTTTTAATAGAGTCAAAACAGAGAACTCACCAACACACTCATTGATCGCCTCAACCACTCTTTTATCTCACATTAATAACACTCCACCTGAGGCTCCCAATGAGGCCAAATAAGACCAGCCCACATGCGAGCATCCCCATAGGCTATGCACAATTCTTTTATCTATGAGACGCAACTTTATTTCTTGAAGACATACCACATCACCCTTCCACATCCTCAATAAGGATTTGATACGAAGACGTTTATTACTATCATTGAGTCGCTGTATGTTCCATGATAAAATCTTAGGCTTCATAAAAAGTTTAACTTGCCCCTCCCTTTCGATCTATCCCTTCCGCTACTCCCTTCCTTAATATCATAATTGATGGAACAAGTTAAACGTTTAAGTTCTCTATCATGTTTTGTGGCTGATTTCGAACGGCTAGCTTCAATAGCCATCACAAGAGCCATAAATTGCTCTTCGTAACCTCCAAAAGAAACCCCAAAAATATCTTGTAGCTCCTCTAGCTCCTCCCGTCAGAATAACTCAACTGGCACACCATCCTCCAGCTCCTCCCGTTGGAATAACTCAACTGGCATACCAGTGTGGTCGACGGAGGCCGGCGAATTTTTTTGTGCCGGTGGTGGTGCCAGCAAAATACATATCGGCGCCACAGGAACCTGACTCTGTTCCTGGCCCAAAATATCGGTAGTTGCCCTAGTTAAAACCCTCCAGGCCTTCATTGGGCCTGCGGCCCGGCCCATCCCAGGGCCCCATGTACCCGAGGTACAAGGCCCACTCTTATGGCCCGTTACTAGGCCCAGATCTTTCTTCATCTCAGCCTTGCCCTTGACATAGCGTTTCAAATAACCAATTTCCTCCAACACTGCTCCCACTTTTTCCTCTAAGCCAACCAGCATCCTCATAATAGTTTCCTCATTAGACCCCAACAGCCCATTGCCTTCTCCCTTGTGCCTCTGTACAACCTCTGAGATTCAAGTTACCTGCTCGAACAACAGGAAGCACTCTATTTCTCCTGCACGAGCCAAAGGATAAATGGAGCTCCATTAATGTATCTCTGAAGTTCCTCCACCCCTCCCCCTTCCTCCCTTCCGGCACGACTATCAAACCTCCTCTTATCATGACCAAACTCCGAGAGAGAAATGAAATTGCCATTGTGATTATGTCCCTTTCGCACCATTAATACCATGTCTTCTTTTCTACGAGTTCTTAGAAACTCATAAACACCCCTAAACACTGCACATTCCCTCACCATAGAGCCCAACCACCCCATAGCTTCATTATCTAAGGCTATGTATTTAACAACACGGCGACTACTTTCTATGATTTTCCACCACCTATCATTCTCCTTCCTGAACTCGAATAGCTTCTGGTCAATGAAAACCTCATTGCATTGCCCCATCTAGTCCAACCCACAACGTTAACCCAAAGCTGCAGTGAATACGCTAATCTCCACACAGAGCAGAAGCCATTAATGAATCACCACCAACAGCAAGAAAAACCAAAAGAAAAGGAAAAATTGTACGTAGAGAAAATATTTAGGAGAGAGAAAAATATCTTGATAACAAGCAACCAAAGAGACTAGTTCTAAACAAAAAAGAGCTGGTTGTGGGTCTTGTATGCTAATCCCTTCTCTCGGTTGGAAGACTGGAAGTGGGAGACATACTTCCACATTTATTTTGTGTTAATGGAGGAGTGATGGAATTTAAACTTGCATCCCCATGATGAATTCTACTTAGGTAGAGTATTTTTCCAATAACCTGATAACCAGAGTCCATAAGGATGGGAATGCCTATATTCCCGGAGCCACGACATTCCAATAGCAGCACTAGGCATTGCGTCAGTTACTGTTAAGATTCTTACTTTTTTATATTGGCACCGGGTGTTTGCAAACAACATCCCGACTAATTCCAGGGGTGAACAAGCCTTCGGCAATGAGTTTTCCACTAGTGCACATCGGTAATTTAATGATAAAATTCCTCAGTTTGATGGCCTTTAGGAATTGTTTGTAGTTTGCATCCAAGAGGATTTGAACCTTAGACCTGGAGGGAGCATACCACCAAGACCAAATATTTTACTTCTTGAGCCAACCCTTTGGGGTTCTGCTAAGATTCTTCAAGGGTTCCCTTTCCCCCTGCTTTAAGTTAGATCCTAATGGTTTTCACGGGTATATATTTTGCAATTGATTTTTTTGGTCAGCATTTAAACGGAACGTTTCAATAATAACTAAGCCATTAATTACTGCTTTTGCATTGCCCAGATCACGAGTCCTCGAGACAGAAGAAGAAAGTGACTCTTGACCTGTATATTGGACTGCTTAGCATCTTACTGGATTTTCTCCTTCAGATTTCACATTAATATTTTCTTGATCCTAAAGAGATATTTTCAAGTGTATTTTTGCTGCATTTGAGTTTTTATTTGCTCTTTGGTGTTTATGTGTTCGAAGCACTCTCAGGAAATTTCAATTAGTACATTTAGCTTTCTTGTGCCAATGTAGAATTGTCACCTAGGAACTCAACTTTGCGATGCCCTAGATGCAGTTATGCTTGTTAAAAAATATCATAGTTATAGTTGCGCTATATTCTGCCCCTTCACCCTATCTTTTTCTCCTCTTACTTGTAGGCCCGTTTCTATTCTACCTCAAATGTTTTGTTGATAGCGTTGGATTCTTTGACAGGGATTAGTAATGTTGGTTTTGTGCCATTCGTATGAAACAAATGTTGGTTTTATGCCATTTTTTGTACATGCATGGCTATCTAGAGAATAGTTTGTTTTCTCATTCGTTTTCTTGCAAGAGTCGGAAGTTTGTCGATACTAGTATGATGATATGAACAGTGATTGTAAACATTATTTAATCAATTGGCTGATATTTGGACCTAGTGGATTTTTTTTTTTTTTTTTTTCTGGGGGGTGGTGTGAGACAAAAGTGTGAATTTGAAATCGTGCGGAAAGGATGAAACCTAGTTAGTTCTCAATGGATGGTATTCATTTGTCTGAAGGTTTAAGTTGCTATTATTGATCGTATTTGTCAATCTGAAATGGAAAACTTTTAGCAGTCCAACAATGTCTGTAGAGATTAATCAAGACTGTTCTAGACACCGCCAATAAAAAAATTGGGGGGTGGTAGGGTAGTTTATGTGAGTGACAGCTTTCTGAAAGCTTGTGGTGACCTGAGCTGTTTATAATCTAGGATTCAGCACCGGCACGTATCACAATCTGTAGCCGAACTTGGCTCATGGTTGGCATGGCAAGCTATCCAAAACCTCAATTCACAATCCATATAATCTTGATTTCCTTGTTAACGAAGGATTTGGTTAACGCTGTAGTTTTAGAGAAGGTGTTTGGTTATGCCAGCGTTTGACTTAAAAATTTTGGTAGTTAATACTGCTGCTAGCATTACATATCGTTGCCCGTCAGGATGGGCTGGGGCTGAGGTTCTCCCCTGTTCATAATGCGTATATCTCCAGCCTGAGTTATGGTTATCCAGGGGTGACTGTCCCTAAACCCGAGAGCATGCTAGTTGTGTAGCAATTGCATAACTTTGGCTAGCTTCCTTGGCGCCTAGAGATTGCTCTCTTCTGAACATCGGTGATTTGCCTTTCGTTTACATACTCCAGCAATGTTTGCAGGCTTGCGTGAACGTATTCAGTTGCTAGGGTTGGGGTACCTCACGGCCTTTAAAAAAAAAAAAAAATGGGAAAAGAGACAAAGAAGCAACACAGTAGTTATTTTACGAATAATGAATTTAGCCCAACACAGTAGTTATTCTTGGCACTAATCCCCATGAGGGGCCACAAATAATGTGGAAATTTATTCATACGAATTAAGATGATGATAGTCACAAGAAAAATCATGTTTCTACAATGGAAGATCGATGTGGGTGACCATCAAATTTCCCAAATATGTCTTGATCATGTTTGTAGTACTCCACGATCGACCTAGCAGCGTATACGACGCTGTCCAATGTACTTTGATCTCCCGCAAGGGAGCCTCCCCTGAATTGCAAGATTCACCGGGCCCCCATCGAGATTATATGGGTTTCGGCTTTTCAGCTGAGAGCCGGATTTATGAGGAAATTTTTGGCCTTTTCCAATCTGCACATATTATATATGCTAAGTACTTTGCTTTATCGCATCAAGTACTTCAAGTTCATGATCCAGCACACAATGCCAGAGAGATTTTTAAAGAGACAATTAAGCTATATATGAGGGGGGAAAACTATATGGCTCTGAAACTTAATTTGCATAAATATAAGATATATTACTAGCTAGCTAATACCATTCTATATGCAGATCGACAACAACTTCATTTTCCTAACAGAAAGTAACTGTTTTTTTAGTGGGGGAAAACCTACGTAAAGGCAGTAAGTGCCACGACCATATGGCATAGGTGATCCGCGTGCGTTTGGACGACATGAAACCTGACATCACACCACGTACAGGAGAAATATTTCCAGTGTGCAGTTGAGAGCCAATGGCCCGTTGACATGTCTCAGCTAACCCAATTATCACTTACTAGTCCTCTCCTCTCCCCTCCCTTTAAAAAAAAACAAGAAGCATATATCAATCATAATTGGGTTAATGGTGCCACCTTCAGACATTTTCTGAAGCACCAATTAAATGATAATGGCGTTCTTTATATATGAAACCTGTACTGTTTTCAACTTTCTTTGGTGGATGTTTCAGTGTATGGTGGGGTTCCAATTGCATTTGCGTTGAAAATAGGTTCGTTTCATTAATTTTGGGGGGGGGGGGGAATTGTCAGAGAGAGCATATCTTGGAGTGGGATTGCTTGGTTCTTGTTACATTCTTTCCCGTAATCGATTTTCCCCCACCAAAACATGTTACGTACGTTTTAAGCTAAGCCCCAATTTGACGGTTTGGATTAGAAATTTATCTCATCTCATCATTATAACTTTTTCAAATTTCTATACAAAATATAATAAACAATTCAACTTTTTCAAATCTCAAAACAATAATATTGTTAAAAAATAATATTCTAACAATATTTTATTTAACTAATCTAAAATTATCTCAACTCATATCTAAATTCAAATGCGGCCTAAAACACACGTCAAAGTTTATTAATGTATAATATATGAAATCTCACGTCACGTTAAAATGAAAAGTACGAACATGAGAGTTTAGCTTTAGCATTTAAAATCTCACTTGAAAGAACTCAGCTAGTATTTATATTAAAGCAGTGCTAGAGAGCAGCTACTATAGTTGTGCACACATTGCACACACTACGTGACTGCTTCTCATCCTTTTTTTTTTTTTTTTTTGCAAAATGCAGACTCCATCGTCTCTCTCATGATCTCTCTCTCACATCAGTGTCTCTCTCTCTCTCATCAGCTCTTTCTCTCTCCTTGACTCTCTCTCATCTCTCTCTCTCTCTCTCTCTATCTCCTCGACTCTCTCTCTCATCTTGCTCTTTCTCTCTCTCGTCGTCACTCTCTCATCGTCTCTCTCTCTCATCGTTTCTCTCTCTCATCAGCCCTCTCTCAATCCACTAATTTCGAATTCAAGAGATGTGAGATATGTAGTTTAGAGAATGCTATATAATGTGTGTAAAATGACTCATCAAACAGTAGCTGCTATACATATTATTTCTTTATAATATCAGGAACACGATGACATGCAACGCTGACCTCATTCAACATGGCACTAAAAGCCAAATACTCGTGGTACACGTACAAAAGGATCCACACTGTCCCCAGCTAAAAAAGGACAATTATCGTTGTCAATTCTTGAAAACATGCATGAATTTGGTTGAGTTACAGGGTCCTGGACGACCGCAATAATCATCATGTTGTCCTAATTTATTCTACAGTTTGTTCAAATGCGGCGTTACGTACGTACGCATTGATATTACCATGCTCTACCGTCCATCCATCCTATACTTTTGGCAGGCAGGCATACGCATGCCTATCGGGCTTGAAAGTCGAGGGATATGCTTACTGGGCTATACATCTCAACTTTCAATGAATCAGATAGCATTCACACGAACCAAACAAGAAAAAAGAATGGCTTCTTCCGTGGCATTTAGGACACTACTGCATCATGCTAAAGATTCGATAAGATCTGCAAAAAGTGTCTGCTTGTGCTGATTCAGAATTTCATTCTTCATACTTTTCTTCTTTTTCTATTTTGTTTTTCCCATCATATCTTTAATTTCCTTCGATCGGTGACAATATTAATTTGAGGGAAGGGTACTAGGGTACTTAAAAGAGAAAGTACAGGATTATAAATAATCACAAAGTACTTAGGCTTTTGAAACACGTTTAAAACGTGATATATATTAACATACGACATTGACTATATATCGATCAAAGTAGCCTGCAAAAGCCAAACATGAAAGCCAACTATGAAAAAATTGTTGAGTGTCGATGTGGGGGGGGGGGGGGGGGGGGAGTGTGATTTATCAAGGCGGACGGACATAACAACCTATATATTAGAGCCTTAGGCTCCATTTAGTTAGCGAGATGAGATAATGAGATGGTTGGTTTTAGATAAAAGTTAAAAGTTGAATAAAATATTATTATAATATTATTTTTTAATATTATTATTGTGTTGAGATTTGAACAAGTTAAATTGTTTATTATATTTTATGTGAGAATTTAAAAAAATTATAATCATTAGATGAAATGAAATGAAATGAAACTATTTCTATATCCAAACGGAGCTTTAGGAAGCTCAATATAGCGTACGGAGAAAAAAGTTGCCCTTAGTTTCTACAAAAATATATAGAACAAGATTATGATTTTTCAAGGGGCCTCCTATTATTGAATTTATGACAAAAGATGAACTATACTTTTCCTCACTATATATTGATCAACTGAATCTCAAACATGTTGCTGAATTTTAAACTTATAATTTATCATAACACAATGAATTGTGTGATTTTATTCTAATTGAATGATTAAATACATACATTCTTATAAATTCAAGCTTTTAGGCCAATTAGTGAGATAACATGATTTCAAGATAGTATTCATGAATTTGATTCCACTAATTAAGGAAAAGTCTAATGATTAATATTTTTTTGGCATTATTAATGTATCATGAGAAGGGTACAATATTATGATTCATCTCCCCTGATTTGCATCTCTCAACGTTGTATAAAAATTAGTGCAGCACGGTTGAAAGAGATATTCGATGTAAGTGATGATCTATAACACTAAAAGAAAAAGAAAAGCACTAAATATCAATAAAAGGGAAAAAAAAAGTCCTTAACACCAAAAGCAAAGGACTAAATGATCACGAAAAAGAAAGGAAGAGGATTAAATGCACATATTTTTATTCATACTCATTGATTGAACGTATTTGGATGTTTGTGGAAATAATTACATGGCTGAGTCATTTTTGTGGGTAGAAAATACAAAAACGTTAGATATAATATTTTATGAGTTGAGTAAGTGTGATGTACTTATTTTAAAAAAATGAAATTTATTATTAAAAATTAATTTTTTTATATAGATGATCTAAAAAAATTGAAATTTATTATTAAAAATTAATTTTTTATATAGATGATCTTATAATAATTATTTATTCTTTTTTAAAATGAATATTTTACACATTCTATAACAGTATTAAATTCCTATGCATGTTAAAAACAAGAAAGTAACAAAAACAATAAATAAATAAATGCAGAGCTTAGCCTTGGGCCTACGACGGAGGTACTTGATGATCAGTGGATATACGTGTGCTTAACGACAGTTAACAGTTTGCTGAGGCGACGGGAAACGAGCACGTTCAGGCCATCTAGATTCTAGCCTAGCTACTATATATTAAATTCTATAAGTGGGGAATCTTATCCCGGGAATGTCAATTTTTTCTGCAGTTGCCCGGACAGTCATCAACCCCTCCACCCTCATCATTCTACCTTCTAGCAGCCTAGCTAGTGTTTGTTAGACTGCATTTAAATGTTAAATTACATTAAATTGAGATAAAATAAAAATTAAAAATTAAATAAAATATTATTAAAAAATTATTTTTTAATATTATTATTATTTTAAAATTTAAAAAAATTAAATAATTTATTATATTTTATATTAGAATTAAAAAAAATTATAATAATTAGATAAAATAAATTAAAATGCGTTTAAGATTCAAAGCGAAAAATTTCTCCAAATTAAAGCTCGATTGGATATTGACATGTTTTTATATATAAAGCAGATCAGTGAAAATCAGCTCTTCTTGTTAAATAAAAGACAGTTGCCAATAAATTACTTAGATCCCGGTGAGACTTCTATTATTATTTAATATTTTATAATTATTTTTTATTATATGTTTTTATATATAAAGCAGATCAGTGAAAATCAGCTCTTCTTGTTAAATAAAAGACAGTTGCCAATAAATTACTTAGATAACGGTGAGACTTCTATTATTATTTAATATTTTATAATTATTTTTTATTATTTTTTTCTACTATTTATTATAATTCAATAATTTAATATTTTTTTTATCACTTTTTTATTACTAGTTAAAAATTATTTGAGATCACCTCACTACTCAAATATAACCTAAGTCAATTCATATTATCCGTTACGAGAGTTAACAATTAAAAATATATTTTTTATGATAAATTATAACCTTACAACTATTTTACAACTAATTTGCAACTCTATATGAAATGTAGGGTGATTTTGTAATATTAAAATTTATTTTTAAGGAAGTGGTATGATTTTATTGGTTATTTGAATATTTGGTTTAAAATAGTTATAAAAGAATTGTAGGTGTATCATTACTCTTTTTTATAATAAATATATTCTCTTTTCTTATATAGATAAGTGTCATTTTTAATGAGATTAATTCTTATGTTAATGATATACATATACATATATAGATGTTTGCCATGTGTCGGACTTGAAACGGTTAGATTAATTTAAAGAGATTATTCACTAAAATATTGGATTAATTAGTTATCTTCCTTTATAAACTTTGTGAGTGAGACCCATTAATTAAAATAGTTGAAAAGTGTTACATCTATAAAAGAAGATTTTATGAGATTAAGCTTATAAATTGATGTGATTTGATATAATATATTAAATTTATTTTATAATAAAAATAATTTTATAATTTAACGGATCATGTCAAGCTAGTTAGACGTACTACTCCTATGGTGCGAAAATTTGTTATCAAATATTGTAATGTTGAGAAATCCCACAGAGTTTAGAAACAAACTCATCTTGATTTTTATAAGGAGTTATCTCGTTTCTCCTATTAAGCCTTTTATGAGAAGAAATAAGTGTTTTTATATGGTATAAGAGTAGATGTCTTGAGTTCGAATCTTGATTCTACATTCTATCCCATTTAATTAAATACTATACGTGTTGGGCCACCTATTGAAAGGGAGTATAGCATACACTTAAACTTTTAGGACAAGTGGTGATTTCATATGGTATCAAAGCCAGGTTAAACTATGATCGATGATGGACTCATGCGACCTACCCACGATGATGGTACCAAAATTACTGGCCCCCACGTGAGGGGGTGTGTTGAGAAGTTCTACACGGCTTAGGAACAAATGCATCTTAGTCTTTATAAAGAGTTACCACACTCTTCTTATTAGGCCTTTTATGAAGAAAAAAAAAATATAAGTGTTTATATATGTAAGAACAGGTCAATTAAACAGATCAGTTTATAATTTGAGATTCGTTTCGGCCGGGATGAATTTGGTCGTCTGAACCTGTCAGGAAAGAAGCATGCATGGATGGCCGGCCTTATGCCTCATTCAAAGAACGTCAACGGGACCATCCAATTATTAGCACAGTCCATATTCTGGTGCATGAATATTCACCCGCACTATAAACCCAAACTACCAAATAATATATATATATATATAGAGTTTAGAGGGTCAAAGTTTTGACTTGTGCCGTCATACGGAAAGAGATTGTTGGAGATGAAGTATGCCATTAACGCAAGAAGGTAGTAGGTACCATGCATGTATGGGGAAATTTTGTTAACTTTCTTCAAAGGTTCATTGCTTCGGCCTTCATGCGCGTCATCTATCAATTAAGTGGCAAAATTCTAAATTTCTTTTGCTCTCAGCCCATGATTTCTCATGTCTAGCTAGTGACTATATCATTTGAATAAAATCTATAGACTATATTCTAACTCTATTATGATAAGATGATATTGTATACGAATTTTAAAAAGATAAAAGATAATTCGAAATAAAAGTGAAAATGTATATGCAGCATTACTCATTAATCAATGAATCTTCATACTTATTTTTAATGTCCAAATTCCGTTATATAAGAAGCAACACAGTTGAGAGCGCATAAATGGTGCATATATATAGTTTTGGTTCTTTTATTATATGATGGTCGTTGTTTGAAGTGGAATAACCATTTATGAAACTTCTGTTTGCAATAAATTAATAGCTGTTTGGAAAGCAGTAGTATACATTTTGGCTACAAAGTAATAGTATACATAACAAGCTGTAGGGTTGAGCAAAAATTTAAAATTTGGACTCCGAATCTGGCTTCGCTTCGACTATGACAAAATGGAGTCGGATTTCCTTTTAATTTTTCAGTCGGAGTCAGAGTCGGGGGTGTTGTTGGACCGACTCCGATTCGATCCTACTCCGACTCCAACTTTGCCCTCTGACTCCGACTCTGATATTATACATATATTAGAAAAATATGTATTTATCTATATATTTATCATATATTCTAGTATAGTTATATAACAATAACTTATATATAAGTTAAATTCAATAATATATTAGTATGAGCTAATTATTATAAAATAATATACTTATACTATAATATAAATAGACTAACGATAGTTTAATATATGTAGACATCATAGTATTACTACCTTATATAATCAAGTATAAAAATAAGTTAGACACTAGTATTTAAATAAGTCTAGTAGAATAAGCTAATAACCCATACTAATTTACTAAAGTATAATAACATGTAATTAGACGCTAGAAAGTCTAGTATATAATTAAGTTAGGAATAAGCTAGACATTAATGTAATAACATATAATACTAATGTATAATAACATACAATTAGACATTATATATAGTATAAGTCTTGTATAGAAATAAATAATTAGACACTAGTATAGAAATAACTAATAAGTCTAGTATAATAAGTTAATAACACAAAATACAAAATTAGTAAAGTATTATAACATGTAATTAGACAATATAGTATAAATCTAGTATAAAAACAAGTTAGATTCTAGTATAAAATAAATTAGCAGTGAATGATTTAGTTTTATTTTTTAATTTTTTCAAAAAATTGATATTTGAAAGCGCACAAAAATTCTTTTTTAAATGGGTTAAATATGAAGTAAAAAGAAAAAGTTCGAAGCTGAACGCCCAAATCTGACTCCACTCCGACAAGTCGGAGTTGGAGTCGGATCGAAGTTTACACAAGTCGGAGTCGGAGTCTGATTTAGGAGAATCTGACTCCGATTAAATCGGTGCTCACTCCCAATAATAAGGAACATTGAAGGAAATAACTAGGTAAAACTAATCATCATCAATTGGATATAGTAAGACCGGGTGTTAATTAAGTTTTGCAAAAGATTATTGAGCCTTCTCTTTTTGAAATGAAAATTTACTTCTACTACAATATGGCAGATTGCAATTTGACCGATTGAGGGTTCTCCAAACTTTCATCGCTTGATCAGCCTTTCCCTCAAACCCCCCACCCCCCACCCCCAACATACCCCCACATAATTTATCCTCTTTTTTGTTTTTATTTATTTTATTTTTTATTTTTTAAACTGCCCATGCATTGCACTTGACTCATCTCAACCCTTGACATCCCATTCTGTTGACTTCATATGAAGGTCATGCATGCATGCGCCACCAACCACGACGTGTGACCATCATGCGCCTCCTCATTTAATGGTTTCAAATCTAGAGTTGACTGGATTTTTTAGTTCCAAATGATGTGCTCCTGATCCACAAGTACTCCATTTACCGGCCATATTCCTCCATAAGGCACCAGCTTCCAACGCGTTCGAACTTCGTGTAGCTCTATCCTTGGGTGCTTAGCTTTCCTTCGACATTGATCTGACACATTGAAGCTCTATTTTCTCCAAAAATAGCTTTTGTTTGTTTGCTCCTTTCCAAGAATATTGCGAGCTAGGGGACACGAGATTGAAAGTAGTAATTCAACGACGTTGAATAATTTGCATGCATATAAATTAGGAAAATTGATAAAAACACATCACTTCTCATAACATTTTACACAACAATATTTAAAAAAAAAGGTTATTTTTATAATCTAACTTGTAAAAATAACATTATTTTACTAAAATAACATTATTTTATAACATGTGTTGTGAAATATATATGTTGTGAAATGTGTTGTGTAGTTATCTTTACTCATAATTTAAATCCTCCTCACTACAAGAAAATGGCTCTATTGCGGCGATTTTTGGTCTGCTGCAATAAATGTCGCCGCAATAAGTCATTATTTACGGCGATAGATTTGGTCGACGCGGCTTCCAACCCGTGCGTATTATTGTCCTTTTTTGCGGCGATTTTATGCTTATTTGCGACGAAAATTTTCGCCGTAAAAAACTTTTTACTTTTGCAGCGATTTTAACGATACTTACGGCGAATTAAACCGCCGCAAAATCCCAAAATGTTCTGCCGACGCATAAGTTCGCTGTGAATCTGATTTTAATGTAAACGGCGCCATTACCTCCATCGATTTTCAGACTTCCCCCCAAATCCCTATTTCCCCCCAAATCCCGATTTCCTTCGTCCCCATTTTGGCGTACCAACTTGTTTTCGCCCCTGTTCGCGCCCGGCGATTCTAGAGCAAAAATTCATCCCAGGCCCCTCATTCCAGACTTGAAGCAGCAGCGGAGTCAGTGCCTCCCCGCGGTCCGTTTCCGAGTGATTGTTTTGGGAAGGCCAATATCGGCGGTCGAGATCATCCATCGACACTTGTAAGTGGTTCCCTTTAAGAAATTGCTCTCCCCCTTCATCCTCGCATGAGCTGCTTATTGCAAAAATTATGCATTTTGGTGGGTACTGATTAAGAGTGTGTCGAACATTCACTGCAGTCTTAATGGATTTGTTGATCTCTAGCTTATGCATTCTGGTTTCTGAGTGATAATTTTTTTTTGTTGATCTGTAGCTTATGGATTTTGAGTTATGTTTGGTTTATTCATCAACCCTTCACTGGTGCATTGTTTGTGTTTGTGTTTTAGTCGACTGTCTTTGAAGTTCCAAACTATTATATGTAAACTTTATCTGTTGTAAATTTTATCTCACTATTTCCTACAAATATATTCCCCAACTGAGCTAAAATTTTATCTCTTGTAAATATGTAAACTATTTCTCTTACTATTTCACCATCAAGAAACGGAATGGGAGAAATATACAAAACCTCCTCCAACTATCATCAAATTTAAAATCACCTCTCAAACTTTTCATACCGCAAACTTTTCAAAAATTATAGTGTATTCCCTTTTCCCTCAAATGAAGATATTGCCTTTAGAACTTCTAAAAAAAGGGTGATGCTACACCCACTGAGAAGTCTCACCGAACAGCCTATTTCTTTTTTTAAACCTCTTAAATATTTTGCAAAAGTAAAAATATTATCAAGTCATTAAAAAACAATTCTTTAACTATTAAGCAAAAACAAATACTAATAGATAAGAATCCTCGATAAGACTCATTAAATTAGAACATATTCTCCTAAAAGAATCTATTAAATTCCAAAATTGATTTTCGCATTTGAAAAAAAAAACCCCTATATATATATTATCTCCCATCTAATCTCCAACAATATTTATAGCACTCATTTCATGGAAAGGTCACCATAGATCATGAAAATCAAACAGATAGATCATTGTGAAAAGATGTACTGGCCAAGAAATCTGGGCAAACTTACTTTCTTTGCCCTACATCAAGCGCAAGCTGGGCAACTGCCCAAACTGTAGATGCTTTATAAATGTATATATATATATATATATATATATATATAATATCATATATGAGGGTTTTATATATAAATTTTGGCCCTGCATGCATAGCAGCAGCTAGTTGAGCCGGCATGACCCATTAGAGACCAATAAAGATATAAAAAATTATTAGAAAAGTTGCATGGATTACAAGCATATCAAGCTTTAATCAATTCACAAGCCAGCTAGCCAGTAAGAATCTTGGTGGTTGGGACAATTTTACTCAATTTCTTTCTGCTTAGTGTTGCAGGAAGGAAAAAAAATTGATAAAAAAAAAATCACAGAAAAGCTGAGTAGTACTATTACTAGACTTGCATTATGTATGCTCCCATACCTTTCTCATGAAATCTTCTATGCCATTAATATACATATATTTCTGGCCTTTCCCTTATACAATATAATAATATATTGTGCTGGATAATGCATTTTGGATTGTTGTAGTATTAAATATCTGAAGCAACTACAAATCCACTACCCTCTCTCTCACTCTCTCTCTCTCTCTCTCTCTCTCTATATATATATATATATATATTTATACACACACACACACAGGACCTAATCACAAAGTTGCATCTGTTGCTTCATATAAGTAAAATGGAAGAGGCAAAGTCATGAGGAAACACGTGGTGCTAGATTTTAGGGTGAAAAAAAAATTGTTACAAGATAAACAAAGAACAAGGAGATTGTATAAAAGTGTTTTGGCCTGTTTAAATCACATATTCTCAGCGTTTGTGCTGAAATTGATGTTTATGGTCTAATGCTTTAAATATTTATTTTATGAGATTTATAGTTGAAAATAGTGTTTTTATATCGAAATTTTGAGGGAATCGAGCAATATATATATATATATATATATATATATATATATATATATTCTACAAGGAAACCCACTGGTCCAAGAAGAAAGATAAATTTGTGACACCTGCTACCGAAGACATTTATGTGAGTATATTCTAGCATAAATTTTGTATGTTAAATGCAATGACGGAATACATATTTATCAGATTGAATCATAAAAATGCATTATTAGGACATATAAGTTCATAATCGGTTCATTATGTCATATTGCTGAAGGATATGGTAGGAAAGCTGGATAATTTAGAACCAGACAAACGAACTGATGAAGCAGCAGCGGGTGTATTCAGAGAGGTACTTGGGCATCGACCGGGTTATGCAAGAGGACTGGGAGAGATGGTGATCCCCGAGTCTACAAGAAAACACTCCTTGGCACGAGAGAAAGAGTATATAGCTTTGATTGAAAAACATAAGAAAGAGGCTGAAGCTTCCAAGATTGAGATGGCGTCAATGAAGGCAAACATGGAGGTTATGATGGAGAAACAAAATGAAACCGATCGTATGTTGAGGGCCATCTTAGCTGCGAACCCATCCCTCATTGAGTCTCTTCGGGAGACTCAGTGAGGATATTTTTTGGGGTTAAAAATATGGGAATTTTTTTTGTGGTATTTTGTGGTGCATTTTTGGCCTAAGATGGTGGATTGACAAGATATATATAGAATATATATCCAATGGGAGGTTATATGTATATGTTTTGTGGGAGCAAGCTGGGTTGGGAAAGCATATGTATTGGCTCAAGTTATATCCAAAGGAATAGGTATGATAATATGTACCAAAAATGATGAGATGATGTTAGGCCTCATACTTACATGAGTCAAACATGTAAGTATCTACGCTTTAATGCTTTCACTATACATATCGATTGGGTGTAGTACTGGCATGCTTAACAACATTTGGTTGCTTGTTGTACAGGCTAATTCATACCATATTGGATGTACATGGTATCTCATGGGTGGGGTCGTCTTACGCTAGAAGTAATGAACTTAGAGAATTTGAATTTGAACTACAAATTCACGGAAGGTCTACAAGCAGGTGATGTCTTCATTCCCCTATGCGATTTACTTCTACTATGGACTTCTATACAAATGATATGAATTTCATGTAATTTTTATACATTATATACGAGTTCCCAATTTGTGCTTCTGCTCAAGTATAGATAGGCCTACTTTATGTACACAAATTAGTTATGGTATGCTATAGGTGGGGATTGTAGTATGAACGGTATGTTTGGTTCCCGTTTCAAATTAGTGTATGAAGGGTTACATACAAATTTCAAATTAGGCCGTTTGTGTTTTATCACATTGTAAAAATAAGTAGTTTGGAATGGGCTTCTATTTTTGGTAGTTTGCAATGACAATACTGCAATATGACTTAAACTCTGGGAATCTGCTTGGAGGACCACTTCCTAAAGGCCTTAGTCTATTTGCAGCCACTTGAGCTGCCGTAAGACTTAGAATCCCTATTTCAATTTTTTAAAAGTATCCAAATGGTAGAAATAGAAGCCCATATCTGCCATTTTCGTATGTTCGGTTAGTGTCTTAACTTGATAGACCCAGCATGGTGGTTCATAAAAGTTTAAACTTTTATGATTATTGATTCTTTAACCTCTAAATAGCAGTTTGTCTTCCCTATGAAACATCTGTTTTGAGTCCTAGGAAACTCAAAACATTTGTTTCAGTTTCTGGGCTCCATGGGCAGATTCTGGCTGCACATATAAAGGCAAGGTGGTGCCAATTTGTGTTAGCTTGATATGTATTGTTGGAGTTGTGTTTTTAAGTTTAAGTTTTTAGAATAATTGATGTCCTTTGGACACTTGTCTGATTCTATTTTAAGTAGTTCCAGTCACTTGTCCGCTTTTATATATCAAGAGGTTAGTCAGAAAAGTATATTTTGAGTTATAAAGTCTATGATAAATGGGATAACGAAATAACTTGTCATTTTATATACCGTCCAAGTATCATTTCTCTTTTGGTTGAAAAGAAGACTTAAAAGAAGAAAAAGTAAAAGATCTTCAAACTTTCTTAACTCAATCATCTGTAAATTAGAAGCGAAAAATGAAAGATGCATAGTCCGAATCATATATGCAGAACGTTTGTGTATTTTAAGCCATTTCCTTCTGCTTATCTGTCATGCATGTATCTTTGTATGTTTTAGACTTGCTAAAAGATGATCCATTAACATTTTGCATTATGCAAAATGTGCACAGGGTACTGATCATGGTGGTGACACATACTTCGGACTATGCACATATCCTGGACGTGAGCTACGCCACCGAATAGATTTTAAGGTACTTGATGGTATCCTGTAAAAAATTACCAGAACAGACATCAACACTTGTATATCTACCGGTGAATTACTTATACGTTTACCCCCATATCCCATTGCGTACCTGTTGAGCCTAGACATTTAGACGCATATAGAGGTTTTGACTTAGACTCTGAGTCTGGGATGGTTTTTACTCAGCATGCTTGGGATGAGTATTGATATGTACTTTGATTGGAAATTAGGCCTTAAATTATGTTATAGTTTTCAAGAGTTGGGAACTTTATGATGGATGTATAAGTGTGGTGGGTGTCAAACCTAACTTTGTTTATGTTTAATAGGATGTTCGTAGAATTAATGGAGAAATTCCTTCAAAAGCATGAAGTAACTTCAGATCATACGAGACTTCTGGATAGGTAATACCATCACTACATGTAGTCTTTTCTTCTTAAATTTAGTTATGTTGTTTACTTGTTTTAGAGTAGAGCTTGATAGTTTTTATTACTCTCAGCAGCTTGATAGTTGATGTTCATTCGTGCCTTGTACTCAAATTGTAGATGGCAGCTTGATAGTTTAATAAGTTTTCATAAACAACCCGTGCACATTTGGAATCATATTTTTTTTTATGCATGTGGTATATGCAAATATAATGTACCACATGATCTAATACAGATCATAATCATCTTGAATACATATATATACTTCCATTTTAATACCTTTGTTAATTAGATTAACAATATATATTTCTATTAGGTAGCTAGCTAGCTAGATGGAAAAGGAATCATGGATTTTTTCCTCTTTTGGTTTAGAATGTATTAATAGGTTTTACATAATTTCTACCAAGAAATCGTGTGAGTTTTATGCTTTAAAAAAACTATATAATGTAGAAGGCAGTGTACTCCACACCAAAAACTGAAATATATGGGCAAGGTCTGGCCCAAAAACTGAAAAATAAAATATTTTTACCATCCTACTTATTTACACACCAAATATATTATTGATATAAAAAAACTACCATATCAGTTAGTATAAAAAATATTTTTGTTTTAAATTATTTTTATGAGTGACGTGGCCACACAGTAATAGAGTGTTTGCATGTAAAAAGAATAAAAAAATTTCGACTCTCTTTGAGGATAAATATACAAACAGTTAACAGGTACGTTAATAGGTTTTAGAAATTATTTTTATGAGTGACGTGGCCACACAGTAACAGGTACGTTAATAGGCTTGGAAATTTTGGAAACCCTCGATCCCCCAACTCTTTTGGTTTAGAATGTATTAATAGGTTTTACATAATTTCTACCAAGAAATCGTGTGAGTTTTATGCTTTAAAAAAATTATATAATGTAGAAGGCAGTGTACTCCACTACAGATTCCCTATTAAATGCCCCATTATTTGTTCATGTACACCATTTGTTTTTATATTAATTGCAGATTTTCATTTTATGGATATTTCTTTTGTGGAGCGAATGTAGAAGGCATAAATCTAAATTTGCGGCGATAACCCTGTTCCAGACAGCTGGATCGATCTTTGCCCCTCAATATACAAGTCATCGCAAATCATCAACGATCGATATCTCGAAGTTGCGGATGAACACCACCCAAGCAAGCATATTTTTTATATTTGTTTATACTTGTATCACTTGGATTGTGGATGCAAGTGATATGTTTGTTCATGATTAAAGTTGTAAGAGACATTAGCTGCTCCCATTTGTAAGACATTATTGCCTTCCATTAATGCACCATATGCCAGTTTATAGTAACCTTAAAGGGTATGATGTATTGATGATGTATTGGATGGGAACTTGAATTTATATATATTAATGTACAACATTTTATGCTAACAAGTATTGGATTAAAGTACTATTTGCTAATGTTGTGAATCAGTTGGAGCAGGGAATTAGGTACCCACTACAAATTTTGCATTCTGTACGTATACTGCCGATTTTAGGTTCAAAATCTCTTTTGCGGCGATTTAAAATTCGCTGCAAAAAGATTTAATCTAATAAGAATCAGTTTTTGCGGCGAACAAGAGTGGACGTCAAAGCAATCTAACAATCAAAATGATTTTGCGGCGATTATTATTTCGTTGCAAAAAGAAATATTCATCATCTGCGGCGAACATAGTTGGACGCCAAAAAAAAGTCATATGACGAGATTTATTTGCGGCGACTAAAAGTCGATGCTAATAAGTATTAGCAGCGAAAAATAGTCGCCGCAAATAAATTGGGGCTACTATTTGCAGCGTTTGTAAAATCGCTGTGACAAAAATATGCGCTATTTACGGCGATTATTTGGGTATTCGCAACAATCTAAAGTGCTGCAAATAATTTTTCGCAGCGATAGAAGAGTGAAATTCAATCATTATTTGCGGCGAAATTAAGTATATTTGCGGGGGAAAAAATCGCTGCCAATAAAAATTTTTGGCGACGAATTTTTCATTTCGCTGACAAATTTTTTAAAAGGCGCAACAACTGCGACGGAGTGCCGACGCAGCATAAATCGCTGCAAATAAGTATTTGCAGCGATTTTATGCATTATTAGCAGCGATTTTAGGCGCCGGGAAAGGCTCTGTTTCTTGTAGTGCCTACAGTGTATTTCTCGATAAAATCTGTATATATATATATATATATATATATATATATATAAATGGATTACTCAAATTAACGTTAGCCTCCTTAATTCGCTTTGGCCAATTAGTACTATGGATCGAACCGTACAATTTAATTGGAACCATTTTCCCATTTATTCTTATTTTCTGTACTATATGATGTATTGTTTGTTCTTAGGTGGTGCTACTCTCGCCAAGGGGAGCCGCCGAACAACAATTTTTTTTAAATATTTTTTTAAACACCTTAAACATTTTAAAACAATAAAAATCACAAATTCATTAAAAAATATTTCCTTAACCCTTAAGTAAAAAAAAAATAATAATAGATAAATAAAAAATCAAATCGGTGAGTTTCATAGGTGAGAGTAGTGTTTTCCTTGTTCTTGTATGTTTGTTGGCTGGTTCACTCCCTAGCTTATGTGTTTTTCTTTTATGTAAATTGTCCATTAATTAAGAGAAATGGCAGTTGCAATGTTCATTGCAATTGCATGCGTAGATAATTGCCACGAACCATGCATATGGGAGGAGAAAATTATGGGGGAAAAACCTCCTTTTGAGACCAGAAACAAAATTCATTTACTACATTACAAATTTAAAGAACTTTTTTTTTTTTTTTTGAACGAATTCAAAGAACCTTAAACAAACACATGAGGGATGGATGTGGTTACACTAGGTAGCAAGGACATATAAAAACTGATCATATGGATCAATTTCATGGCTGGACTTGAACTGGAAGGCACGTGGCCGGTGCTAAATTTCAGTTGAGTACTACTTCCTGATTAGACGTAGCATGGCTCGATCGATCCCGAATACCTGTAACTCAAGTTGGTCTTGAACTGTCATACATGTGGAAAATGCCAAAGGTACACACACTGCAACGACTTCTTATTGGGACCTAGTACTTGGACATGCACCATGTCTAGGCTAGCTCTCTAAAAATAATTTGTAAGCACTGGATTTATATATAGAGTTATGCTACAGAGCCGGCCAACGAATCAGAAATGACGGTTTGCGGGAGATTCTCGCGAGTTATGTACCGACCTTTTCTATCAATCAGATAATCTCGTAAGTAGCTAGCTAGGCTGTATTTTAAATGGATTTTTATATTTATAATAAATTAGATGCGATATTAATAATGTTGGTTATTAAAAAAATATCCCAAGTAGACGTAATTAATTTTCCTGATCAAGACAGTTAATGAGTATTATAAGCTAAACAGTTTAAGATTCTAAACGCCGGCCATTCTTGGGATTTGGAGAATGATTGACAGCCAACATACAGAACGTAAAAAGTCGGCGTACGTTCCTTATTATTTATGAGTAATTAAATCTTGCATGAGGAAATTTGGATTGTCGTGGAATCTTCTCTAACCTTATTTTATACGGTTCCAATTGACAAAGCATACTGCTTGATTAAGCAAACTTTAATTTGCTATTTAATCTTATTTTATTTAATTAACAGATCATTTGCATGATATATTAATTAGTAAAATGCGAAAGATATATAGTACGTAGTACCCAAAAGCCATATCGTGTAAATGATATATAGGTTAAAATAATTTTGTCCCACGTTTTTTTTTAAAATGATTTGCCATAATTAAATCACATGTTTTTAATTAAAGCGATCGAAAGATTATATACTCAAGTAATAAATAGTCTTTTGTTAATTTTCTCCCACCATCATAGATAATCTTCTAAATATGAGTACTTGTAAGGGTAAAGTGTAAGAATTAAGACCACGTATTTGCTGAGACTCTGAGTTTGTGATCCATGATTAATAATATATATATATATATATATATATTTATAGGAATTATAAGGTGGTCGTAATATCTTTTGCCATTGCTATGTAACGTGATGTTTCTTTTTAGTGTATCCGATAAAAATAAAAATAAAATATATTGTTAGTCAGATCAGTACGTAGGTATTTTAACAATTGTATGAAGATTAATTGTCGCAATATTATGGCAAGAGATATGGTCTCCCCAGTATATATCAGAGGGCTCCAATATGGAGACAAGTGGAATTCTGTCACTCTTATATATATTTTGACCCGCACGTAGATTAATTTTCTCGACATTTTGGGCAAATGACATCCTTAATAAGATTGTAACATACAGAAAATATTTAATTTAATGCTAATAAAATAAGAAATGGATGCGTATAATCTCATGATGGTTTGTACGTTAACGTTATATTGTGTAACTCAAAAGGCAGACTTTAGTGGGATACTCTGAGATTCGAAGAAAAAATCTTAAGAGATTCTGTATTGATCTCCATATATACTACTCATCATGTATGTATAGTACCATCATAAAATCTGAGTCACTCTCACAATATTATAAATCTCTAGCTCGGTCTAATTAAATGATCAAGACCATGATTTCTATTAAATGGCCACTCGTTGCATGTCTGCGCCCCACCATTTTCTTATGAATGCCATTTTCCACGTGGATATATGAATGATGTTAAAGGTGTCATCAAAATATAAATTAAGGCAGATAAGACAAATTCCTGGTCTCCTTTTTCCAGCTTGAGTATAACTGTCCCATTTTTCCACCCTTTACTTTGGCAATATTCTAATTATTAGATTCACACTCTCGTCTACCTTATCCATGCTTTCCATGATTGTCAAAATAGATCTGTTTCTGCAGCTAGGCCTTTGTAAAAAACCAGGACTGTGCCTAAATAATAAATGATTTCAAGAACTAATAATTAAAAATGATCGTTAAAAATGTCAAGTGGATCGGGCAAATCTATTTGATTTTGGCATAGCTAGCTAGGCCTTCCCGATAAAGGACCATGTCTTATGATATTATATTTATGGGGGCCAACTTGATCCATCATAGGTAGAAAATAATATATATATATATATATATATATGAATTAATCTTCCCATCAATAACTATTCAATATCTCACACCTCATACCCTAAAAAAAAAAAAAAAACTGTTAGGTGTAAAGTATAGGGTGAATAGTACTGACTGATGTATAGTATATATATATATATATATATATATATATAATCGTGAGATACTTGCGAGCTAGCTTGCCAATTTGATAACATTTGTCTCCCTTAATCCTCGACTTCTTGTATTCTACTCCTCTTATTATAAAAAGAAAGAAGATCTAAATATTACTATCTTATTTTACATAGATTTTAAATCTTAGATAATACGTATATATATAATTAATTAGAAATATTAATAGAGCGCACACAGATATATATATATATATATATATATATATAAAACTATGATTTCTTTTTATCATTTTATAACCTGCATATTCCTCATGATCCATTCGTTATTTATCTTTATAATCAATAATATCTTACAAATATGAGTTCTTGCCATTTGGAGACAAAATATCCATGCATCTTCTGGAGTTAATGTCTAGCAATGTCCACATAATGATCATGGCTTTCGTAAGTAATATACATGAATTGAAGTAAGTGAGCTAATTTGCAGCGCATTTTATTCACAGCTATTTATACTTCACGTTATATTATATGTATAGTCCCATGCACAAAAGAAATAATTAACTTCCGGCCAATTTTAAACAATGTGTATATATTATATATATATATATAAATATTAATGCACAAAATAAATTAATGCGATATATAAATAAAAAGCATACCGTTGCGTACAGAAGCACAGGGTCACGTGGTGCCAATTATCGTAGCCTACGAATAGCGACCATCAAGAAAAATTCAGAATCGAAGTACCGGATTACAACCCAACACCAAATAAATCGAATATTATAATGAAAACAAAGACAATTAATAAAATTGAATAAAGGAAAATAGTATACCATTGCTGCCCCCGCCCCGATCGGTAAAGTGCATGAACCCAACCTCACCTTCGCTACTATATATACCACTCCCGACTCCTCCTTCCTTCCTCACTCCTCACTCGCAATTACACCCAGCGAGCGAGAGCCAGAGGCAGCCGCATTCTTCTCGATCTATTAATCATAACTACCCACATTCTCAGAAAAATTCCCCAAAAAACTTACGTAGTACTCCATTCTGAAAATGCCTTGCTCGACAGGTTTCTCTTCTCCTACTCTAATATCCAAATGCACTGTGTCTCCGGACCAAAAGTCCAAGCTCGGAGACCTCATGCTCTCCGTCTCAGACCTCCCCATGCTCTCCGTCCACTACATCCAGAAGGGTGGCCTCTTCACCCGCCCTCCTATCCCCATTGATTCCCTTATCTCTCTCCTCAAACTGGGTCTCTCTCAAACTCTCTCTCACTTCCCGCCTCTCGCTGGTCGATTGAGGACAGAATCCGATGGCTACGTGTATATCACGTGCAACGACGCCGGGGTCGACTTTATCCATGCCACCGCTACTAGTTTGTCAGTTCGTGACCTCTTGGCTCCGACCCATGTGCCTGACTGCATTAAGGAGTTCTTCGCTTTTGACCGAACCGTGAGCTACGAAGGCCATTTCAAACCCCTATTGGCTGTGCAGGTCACGGAGCTCGCTGATGGCGTTTTCATCGGTTGCGCTGTGAACCACGTGGTCACCGATGGCACGTCGTTTTGGAATTTCTTCAACACCTTCGCTGAGTTGTCTCGTGGGGTGAGGAGGATCTCGAAGCAAGCGGACTTCAGCCGTAGCTCGCCATTGATTTCGTCGGCGGTGCTGAGATTACCAGAGGGTGGTCCAAAAGTCACCTTCTCCATCAACGAGCCGTTACGTGAAAGAATTTTTAGCTTCAGCAGAGAAGCACTTCTGAAGCTGAAAGCAAGGACCAACAATCGGAAATGCATCGATAACGTCGATGTCGACGCAGTAGAGCTGTTGGGAAAGCAGAGCAACGACCCTTTCCTAAATAACAACAACGGCAAGCTGACGACGATTCTAGAGAACTGGTTCAAGAACACCGTGTCGAAACCGATAATCGACACGGAGTCGAACAAAAACAAAACCATGGAAATTTCATCGTTTCAGTCACTCTCTGCACTTCTCTGGCGTGCGGTGACGCGTGCGAGGAAATTGCCCTCTAACAAGGCGACGACTTTCAGAATGGCAGTGAATTGCCGTCACAGGCTGGAGCCGAAGCTGGATCCGTACTACTTCGGGAATGCAATTCAAAGCAGTCCAACTATTGCGTCAGTAGGTGACGTGTTATCTCGGGATCTGCGCTGGTGCGCAGAGCAACTCAACAAAAATGTGATAGCCCACGACGACACTATGGTGCGCCGCTACGTAGAGAATTGGGAGAGCGATCCGAAGTGTTTCCCGCTAGGAAACTTTGATGGTGCATCAATCACGATGGGTAGCTCCGCGAGATTTCCAATGTACGACATCAACTTCGGGTGGGGAAGGCCTTTGGCGGTTCGGAGTGGTAGGGCCAACAAATTTGACGGGAAGATATCGGCGTTTCCGGGGAGAGAAGGTGGTGGAAACGTTGATCTTGAGGTGGTTTTGGCGGCGGATACGATGGCGGCGCTCGAGTCGGATTCAGAGTTCATGCAATATGTGTCCTATTAATCTAAAAAAAAAAAGGAAAAAAAACTAAAGATAGTTTTGGCTTGGCATGCTTCATGGTATATGCTCTGGATATGACAAAATCATGTCAACTTTGAAAAATGCAAATATATGGGCCTCGTCTCATGTTGTTAGGGGAAAAAGAGTTATGTTGGGGTACTAAACGATCAAATGCGTCAAAAATGTGACTGATGGGTCAAGTAGAGTACTATGGGAGGATGAGGTGTGGGGACTACTGCCCTGTAGCGTTTCGTTTGCTTGTTTATTTTGTAACATAAATTTAGTTTCTAATTAATGTTCTGTACTTTCTTGCCGTTTTCTGTTTTTTGTCTCAAAACTGAATCTATAAGAACCGGTACTCTTTAACTACTCTAAAAATTGAAGAAAACCTGTCCTCCGAGTGATAATCTTGCTTGGAATTCTTATCCCATGACATGATTTGTTTTTGACAAATTTTTTATGTAATTATTTGAGGCTTTCATTAATTAAAAGATATTTATTTAAAATTATTTTAAAAATATATCATTTCTTCAAATACATAAAAAAAAAAAAAAAAACGATAGGAAAGTTTAAGATTTTGTACGACTTCGGTTTTGGTAAGACATGGTCATGCTACCCCAAAATTTATTCTTAAAAAATCCAATTTCCACAACAAGGCCTAAAACGAATACGTACACAATAGACAGCCCAACCATATTTAGCTTGGGCCAACTGACCCCAATTTAAAGCCGTCCGGTGCCAGCCTCTAAATCTTAAATCCAAAGGGATTTTTACGGTGAGAGGGTCGACGGCGACGAGGACGACTCAGATCTATGCCGGGAAAATACGAAGTTACGGATCTCCCCTCCACCCTCTCATCAGTCAACACAATATCTCCCCTGGTAACAGCCCGTCCCGTCTTACTTTGATCTTTAAATTATGTTGACCATTGATTTAGTCCTAAGCTTTGGATTCGTTTTGGTTTCTTATGATATGGGTAGTTGTGATGTTTAGCTGACAATCAACAATTTGCAATCGTTGAGGTAAGTTGTTTCTGTTTTGGTAGGGGGGTTTTGCATGCTGTTAATGGTTGGAGTTTGATCAAGAATGCGATACCTCTTCAAACTAACTGCAAGTTATGGAACTGTCAAAGAAGATGAAGAGGGGGTATCTTTTGAAGAATTCAATCGCTTTCGTGTGCGTTGTTGTGTCTGTCTGTTGTCTTTTTGTTGTTATCATTTCGATGCTTCGGGTTCCTGAAGTACCAGTTGAAAGTAGGGCAGTTGGGTTGTACCGAGCTAAGAAATTGGGAAAACTTCCCGAGAGTGAGAAGATTATTGGGAGGTTTGGGGAGATGATGATGGAGATGTTGCCTGAGGATCTTGCTTTTACTGTCTTTGTCCCTTCCCAGAAAGCTTTCGAGCGTGATTTGAGGCTACGGGTGAATGATAGTATGGTGGGGGAGAAGATGAATGATACGTATGCAATAGTTTCTCGGATATTGGGTTTCTCAGCTGTTCCTCGGACTCTTTCATCGGTTACTGTACCATTTGACAGGGAGGTCTCTTATGATTCAATTTCTGGGTTTACGTTGTACATTTCAAAAGATACAGATGGAATGCTAGTTGTTAACAGGATTCGGTCAGAAAGGGTTGATCTTAGAAAGGGAGAGATTGTTGTCCATCTTATGGATGGAGTCGTCATGGATGCTGAGTTCGAGCAATCGGTTCGAGCTGATTACAATGAAGAAGAATGACTGGAAATGACCCATCAGAGCTTAAAAATATTATGTCATCGAATAGGTAATTCTAGGTTCACCTGAATGGAAAAAAGATCAAGCAAATAGGTTTCTAACTCAGAGATAAATATTAGTAGGACGAGGATAAAACATTAGAATTTAGAATCATCAAATGTCATTCTTTTTATTTTCTTGTCCAAAAAGAAAAGAAAGAATGGGTGATTCTAGGTTCAGTGTTCTGGGCAATTGTTATTTTTTAAAGCTATCTTATCGAGATACATGTTTTATCTTTTGCAAGTAAAAACTAATGTATGATGCATCTTATGTTATATTTATCTTGCTGATTGATAATAGTTTCAATTTTCTTTTTTTTCTTTTGTTAAGAAAAAAATGTTGAGATTTGCTTTTTTTTTTTTTTTAATTAGTTATTATTATTAAAGTGGTAGCATCCGTTGAAAATTTCTAGCATCAGTTAATATTCACTGTCCAATCGCCATCTCACTCTGTTGGGGATATACAGGAGTGAATCCTAGAAAGAGAAATGAATTAGTTCTAATTTCTTGGTAGGGAAAGCTTCCAATCGAGTGGGATCAGAGATTCAGAACGATCTTGTCTTGGCTGCTTAGTAACTCTTGGATTAAACTTTGCCAATAGTAAAATGAGATGGTAGTAAGATAGTGATTTGGATTCTAACCTTATCCAATGTAATAGGTTTGATAACTGGCATCATGGCATGACCTTGAAAGCTATGCGGGCTTTCTAATCCAACGGAATATATACTACGTGCGATCGAGCTTTTGATTATGGGCGACATAAACATCAAACAAAAATGATATGGATTGAATTTAAACAAGTCTCAAATAAAATAGTCATATTTTGAATTTATTTAAATTTGATTTGATTTTGGTGGACTTGACTTTAAAAACTAATAATATTTTATTTTTGAGTCGTGTAAAAATCCTATTGAAATTCAATCTCCATGCCAAGTAGGCAACAAGTCAACAAGGTGCAATCGCCTAAACAGGTTACCAACTCGCAATAAAATAGTCGAGTCTCTGAAACATAGCGTAAGGTAAGTAACAACATTAAAAGGGCTTCTGGGTGTGTGAAACTGTGGAATTGAAAAGGCATCAAATCTATATTTTACTTGTAAATCGGTGTATGAAACATGAAAAATGCTGAATGCAAGCGGCCAAAGCACAACTGGCGTGCAAACGCTGACGTGGTGGCCATGTCATTTAATAAAACGACTGTGCTTCATTTGTGTTTTTTTGAGGAATAAAACGGTGTGTTTCATGAAATTCCTCTCCATTTCATTTCCATAACCCTAAGGTCCTCTCCTTTTACCTCTCCATTTCGTAACCCTTAGACCTCCCTCTCCATTTTGCAATCAGTTCTAACATTATACTATGCAACTTCACACTATTTTATCATTGAAAACAAGAAAATAAAGCATGATAAAGACAAATTTTATTATACCACTACCATCTACAAAAGTATAGGAAGTTATGATAAATCAGCAGATTCTCTGGTCAATCAGAGAAGGGGAAAAGTACCTAGTAATAAGAAGATTTAGATTAAAAAAATGAAGTTGCATGGACAAATGAAAAGTATGCAAGAGAAACAGAGAACTTCATCTCCTCTCTCTCTCTCTCTCTTACGGGTTGGGTTTCCAATTTCCATTTCCTCTTAGTCAATCAAACAACTTTACACATCATTTTCCTTTTTTCTCCTTCTATTTTTTTCACTCGTCTGATCTCTTTATAGAGCTATCTCAGTCTGTAAAACAGTGGCATTGAACTCTCCTTGTTGTTGCTGCTGTTGTGTGAACCCAACCTCTCACCTTGGGCTTGGCCATGACTCCATCATGCACAGGCACAAAGAAGACGACGAGCTGCCTTTTTAATCTATAAAAAGATCCAAATAAGACGATCTCTGAGAGACCCAAACGACCACCAAAACCCACATGAAGAGCTGATGCCTTTCTTCACTCTTTGCATTTCTCTTCTATTTTTATTTTGGTCTTTTTTTTTCTTTTATATTTATTATTATTATTATTTAAAGCACGCCGCTTATATAGGGCAACTGTACGTAGCAGTTTTAATGAAACATACCCTCAATGTTGTTTCATTCTTGGGATTCTAAGGATGCGTTTGGAAGATAAAAGCAGCTTAGCTTAATTTAAATTTAATCTTCATCCGCCATCCAAATGCACTTTGAGCTGAGTTTTCAAATGTAAAACTCATTTCACCACTGTAGATAGACGTAAGACATCGACTTTACAGGATTTCTGACATTATTCTGCGCATGTCTTTACTTTTTTTCTTTCCGTTATAACTCCTCTCTCTCTCTCTTTTCTGTCCATCTTCTTCCCCAACCCATCTTCCAGAACATCCCAAAATTGAAGTTCCATTCAAAACCCGCTCGGCAGCTAACGTAGAAAACTTCACTGCACGCCGGAGGATTTTTTCCCAATCACAATCATAGAAAACTTCCGTTGTGTGAAGTGCCGGCTTTGGGAAAAAAATCAACTCAAATGAGAAAGTCCCATTGTTGCTAAGAACACTGAAATCGGAGAAAAAAAAAAGAAAGTCCCATTGTTTTGTCAGAAATTGTCATAAATATTTTATACTTGGGCGCAAGCTTGAAGAATGGGTACTGTGACTAGCCGGTTTTAGGTGCTAATAGTGGAATAATCGTTGGCTGCGCGGGAGAAAACACTGACATGTGAACAGTATATTTATGGTGGGACCCAATTATTTTACAAATTTCTATAAATATATCTAAATTCATCTCAATATACAAATACAAATAAATTCATCTTTAATAAATCTTACAAAACTTACTCAATTATCTCACTTCATTATTATTTATAAAAAAATAACTCAATTTAATATTTAAACGCAACTTTCGGATCAATTATTTCCCTCATGCTTTTGCTCGGGGATCATGAGATGACAAGACTTTATTTGTAAAATATTTAAATTTTGAATTTTTTTTTTATAAGTCAAATCTTGTCAGGTCAACAACGCACAGAATGTGTGCTTTACGTATAAATAGAATTTTTCTTATTCAGGACGTCTATTTGCTAACAGATAAGATTTATGTCATAATTGCAAAAATCACAATTTCTCTAATGACATGAGAGTCGAGGACGAATGAAATGGAAGGAGAAAGCACTTTAAACGAAATAGCATTCGAATGTCCAATCAATGAACATCTTTGTCATCAACCTGCGAATTAGACGGCATTGAAGTACACAGGAAACACTGGCTCATCAGGACCCTAGTAAACCCAAGGAAGGACCAAATTAGATAAATGTCCGTGTGTACCCCAAGCTGGCCAGCAAAAGTCCCCAAGATTCGGATTTTAAAATTCATTCAGTACTACTCAGAAATAAAAAATGAATCCCCCTCAAAAATCCAAGCACGATGAGATCTATATATTTAGCTTCCAGCTGTAGCTGGTACAGCAACTGGCTTTGAGTCTTCTGCTTTCTCGTGTTCTTTATTGAGGATCTGAAATCATACAAGATAAGTTTAAGCCATCAGGGCATATATAATCAAGATTTTGGGACAAGAGATGCTAATATTAAAATAATGTTTTAAATTCTAATATTAGACTTGGGAAGTGTATCTTGCCTTGTTGTTGATCAGGTTGTGGAGAGCGATCACGCTTCGGATAAGGGAAGAGAGATATATAACCAACATCATGTCATTCGTTTTCACTGCACATTAAGGGCATCACTCAACAATCTAAAGATAAAAATGAAAAACGCAGCACTCCAGCAAACAGTTAATCAAGAAAACATGGGATCGGACCAAATATTTGCTCTTGTTCCCCTTTCATTTTATTTTTCTTTGATACATTGATCCCCTCCTTTTGTATCTTTAATTCTCATTAAGGCAAAACTTGATTAAAAAAAGCACCCAGTGAATTAAACAGGAGAATGTAATTTAACCTGAAAAACCCTTGATCAACTCAGCCACATTGAGATTTGGCAGTAGATTGAACACATCCTACAAGTATTTTGAAAAGATACAGACAAAAGATCATCATTCACTGCAACAGAAAATCATAATATATGCAAACGATCAAAATAATTTCATCCGTAAAATTGATTGGTGGTGACCAGTAAAAATGTAGCGCGAACAATGAATTGCGTTAAGGGCAGAGACAAATTCAGAGGATCAAACTTAGAAGCAGCCGGCCACAAATTCCTAAATAAGTTATATGGGATAAGTTTGAGTCAATCCTATGGTACTCAAGATGAACATATGTTGCCAAAATATAGCATAAAGCACACGATAACCATAAGCAAATGTGAAATGGTAAGTGGTAACTAAAAAAAACACAATATATGGCATTAAATTCTGGATAAAGATCATTGTACTAAAAATCATGATGATTCACCCAATAATCAATGCATCGGCAACAGAAGAAAAGTGGACAAAGCAAATATGTCAAGAAAATAGCAAGAACCCCAGGTTCATGGTTTATTGCTTTTGAAAAAATCAATATCATATTGTAAAAGGTAAATATTCAAAAAGCACAATCAATAGACACAGGCAATTATGGCCCTGAATGAACGTAACATACACAGTTTAGTGAAGTCTTCTATCTGGTTTACTCCCTAGTGTGGGGGGGGGGGGGGGGGGGGGTGTCCAAAAGGTCAGGGCCCTGCCTTGTGAGGTTTCATGTCATTAAAAAAAATAAAAAGTTTCACCATGACTTTATAACCTCCATCCTGCACTAACAGAAGGGGAAGGAGCCATTTGGCTTACCCATTTTTATGCTGAACGATTTTGCTAATATATTCAAACAAGTCCTAGACCAAGCCTATCTGTCAGGAACCTAGGAACAAACCTGTAAATGGTAAAGAATCTCGTGGTTTAATGGGATCTTTCCATCGATAACAAGGTCAAGATAACCCTGTATCTCTCTAAGCCTGGCATCCAAACCCTTCAGTGCTGCTAGCTTCCCAGTCACCTGCACGAAACAAAAGATGCTAAGATTTTGTCCCCTGCCCAGCCCGCCCCCACAGGGTTGAAAAAACAAGAAATGGTAAAAAAACACAAACACAGACATAAAAAGTGTGCATGCACACACACAACAGAGAGAGAGAGTCAAGATAAAACCTCTGTCGCAAGGGTGCTAATGGTGGTATCTTTCACATCCCTAAGCAGGTGTTCCACTCCTATGATAGGGACAGGTAGAATGTGTGTTAATAAACTTTAAAAAAAAAAAAAAATCATCATAATATACTTAAAAAAATCAAAGCAGCAAAAATAAATGCAGCTCGGCTTTATGTTTAATGACAATACCAATTTCCTCAACTTCATGGGCAGCAATTTCTGAAGGCACATGAACAAACACCTTCTGGCTTTTCTGTGTGGCGTTCTGTAAACATATAAAACTCTCGGATAATTTTCGTAGAACATATGAATCGAGTCTTAAACAAAAGTTGCTTTGGCCATTAATGGAAACGGGTATACTAGAGCTGTGCTGATAGCAGCTTAATATGAGAAGACATTTTTTTATAAGTAATATAATAATATGACAAGACCTACAAAAAATAAGTTGTGGTCTACCTCTTTAACTTCTTCAACAGCATAGTAGGCTTTTGTTGGTATTCCCAGTTCCTTGGGTTGGACATCAATTATGACGAGGACAGGATTCGGAACATAGCTGCAATACAAGAAATTGTTATTAATGCTGGATGGAGGAAGAAAACCTATGGAAAAATATAACTATTTACATAGAGAAGAAAGGCAAAGGCTCTTGCTCGAATGCGTGACTGCAGGGCACCTATCTACCCAGCATGGCACTATAAAATGCATGTTAGGAGGAAAAAGGGGGATATAGAAGCTCAATTTTCTAAGATACAGATGCTACATGGAGAAAATCTGAGGAAGAAAGAGTACAGGAACTCATATATCCAAGACTGAAATAATACATTTATCAAGCAAAGAAAATATCAACTAGTGATCTACATGCAAATTAAGGGTAATAAATCCTTCTAACTAGTTGTGAACCATATTAATTTGTTTTTTTTAATAAGAAAATTTATTGATCCTAATAATTAGGCATAGCCCAAGTACAGAAGTGGTATACAAAAGATAAATACCTAACTGCAAACTACGAACAAAAAAGCATACAAGTCATTAAAATTAGCCCCCTCTAATACAATTGCCTTAGCCCAAAGTAACAAAGATTGCAAAAATAAGTCTCTAATCCCCCCAATGAGCGTTCTCTATATTAATTTGTGCACGAACCATAACCAGAAGAATTACAAGTCAAAAAGAAAATGATAATTAGTAGCTCCGCAACCTTCTAGGAAGATCAAAATATCAAATGATAAGGCGCATTCAAAATAGGTAAGTGCATAAAAGGTAAAGGGGAAAGAAAATGAAGATAATGCAAAAGTTAGGGCACAAAAACGTAAAGGTGAAGACGAACGAAATGCAAATAAAAATGTGAGAAACACGAACAAAAATGTAAAATTACTCGGGAAATTACAATTGATAATCTTACTTATTAAACAATCCATGAATATCCAGGTCATTTTCCCGCAGCTTTGGACCAGTGCTATACCATCCTACAACATGCTCCTTGGCTGTGAAAAATAAATTAATAAACTTTTAACATACTACTTGGGGTATGCCTATTCCTCATCAATAAGATCCTTAATTACTGATTAAAAAAACTACTGGTTATCTGAAATAACGGGACCGAAAATTTAGATTAGAAGCAATACCATTTATTCTCTTGAACATGGAAAACATTGATTCGTGGTAGTTGTGGTCAAGAAACCAGATGCTTGGATCCTTTTCATCTTCTTCAAATGGTACTGTGGATAAAAATTTACATTAGCAAAAGGTTCAGAAAAGAAGACAATCTAAGCAGCAGTAATTATAGCCATTATTTTCCATAGACTTTAAACATACGAATTTGAAAATCTCCAGATCCAAGGAAATTGAATAAGAAGCAGGTATTATAGAGAAACCTGCCTGCATAGCTGTTAGAGACATCGACGGTGCCTTTGAAGGTGGAACCGAGCAAAACCCCAACAACGCGTTTACGAGTGTCCTTGGCGACCCTGTTGTAGTTGTCGACGATGCTGAGCAGTACCAGAGGATGTACTATCACCTTCTCTATGGGTCTCACCGCTATTTGCTGCGTCTTTATCACATCCATTCCGCTTCGATTTCGAGTTTCACAGCTTGCTTCTTCCCCAGGAAACCCCTGCAGCACTCGCCGTATAAATTGCTTTTGATTGCCTTGTCGGTAGCTCTTTCTTCCTCAAAGAAGACTTCAACATAAAGAACTCCGATCGGGTTATTGGTTGGGCCTAATACATGGGCTGGTCTTTTATAAGCCCGAGGCGTGGATTAGAGCCCTAATCTGGCTTTTACGTGGGCCTTACAGAGAAAAAGTTGGGTTGGATCTTTTCTTTTTTTGAAAAAAGTCTGACTGACTAGAATAGAAGGCCTGAGATTGAACTTAAGAGTTCTTTTACACTTAAGCCTATATGAAAACCAACACCACACACCACTTATGTGTATTTCTTTTTTTCTTTTTTCTTTTTTGCTACAGAAAAACGCACCAGACAAACCTCTCAACTTTTTTCCCAAATCAGTTCGAATTTTCTTCCTCCAACTTCAGCGTTGTCTCTCTTGCTCGTTCTCGTCGCTCTTCTGCTGTTGTCCGTCTGCTGTCGTCACGGTGTCCACGGTAGCATTTTTTTACCAAGTAAAGTGTTGCGACGCCTCTCTCCCTTTCTGCCTCTTGTGTTCATGTGTTTGTTTTTTTTGTTCTATTTCACCGTCGAGATGCTTGCGAGCACTTCTACTGTGAGCTCAGAGAGAGAGAGAGAGAGAGAGAGAGAGACGGAGGGATAGGTGGCAACTATAATTAATTTTGTCTTTCATTGGAAAACCCAAATGCCGCCTTTCCTGTTTTCTTTCCGGCGAGCTTTTCGCTAGAAACTAAGGTTACGTTTGGATGTTAAAGTGAGTTGAGTTGAGTTGAGTTGAAATGATAAAATATTGTTAGAATATTATTTTTTAATATTATTTTTATTTTGAGATTTGAAAAAGTTGAATTGTTTATTATATTTTGTATTGGAATTTGAAAAAGTTGTAATGATGAGTTGAGATGAGTTGAGATAGGTTGATGATTCAAACGAAGCCAAAACAAAACAAGAAAAAAAGACTATGTTGTTCTCATCCATTTTCTTATTCACATTTTCATTTTTTCGTTTGTTACAATAACGGAAATGATTTTATTTTTCTCCGAGCTTTGATTTCTCTGACTCGTCTTTCTCTTTTGTGATTGAAGAAACTCAAATTTTCGAAAGTAGAATGATCATGAATACATAAAAAGAGCTGGGCGTTCAGCGTTTCTCTTGGCTGGTTGGGTCCAATTAAATTCCGAGCCGTCAAGCCTTTTTCAAAACTCAGATGTTGGGAGGTCAGAAATGGACAAAGTTCGAGATGTAAGGCGTCTCGCGTCTCACGCGTCTAAGATGCTTTGGAGGGGAGACAAAATCGCTCAATCTTGGTGCTTCGTGGTGTTCGCATTGTTGTTCGTGGGGGATTCGTTCATCGTTTCTTTCGCGGGGGATTCGGCATGAGTAGATGGAAGGGTAACTTGAAGGCATTAAACTGTTGACACTAAACCCGGTCAGCCACATCAGCTGGTGTGGGGTGTTAGAGCCTAGACCGGCTTTAGAGTAGATTTATACTAAACTTAAATCACTATGAGATATCAGCCGAGACAAATAAAAATTTGGGCATGAAGAAAAAGGATTTCTTCAAATTTTATTAAAATTCTTATATAATCACGTTGCAGTAATGAGTATATAAACGTTGTGAAATCACTTTAAAAAAATGAATAAATATAAGACCTACATAAAAAAATAAAAAATAAAAAAATTAATTTTTTATTAGTAGACTCCACTCTTTTTTAAAATGATTATACGGTACTTGCATACTTCACAATTATACGTAGTATTATTCATTTTAATAATGTGAGAGTAATGCTATTAATTTTAATCATCAAGTCTAATCGAGACCACGTGGTTAAAATTAAATCAAATTCACATGATGATATATATATATAGTACGTACGCTGTCGTCGGTGGTGCATTCTGATATGTGTTCTCTGATCTGCGAATTAAAATTAAAATCAAACTGGGCTCATGATCACGTACGTGTATCTAATTATCTGACATTACCGAAGCTCGATAGCAGACGTAGTTCGTACAATGCACACCACGTTTCAAGTATTGTCTATGAAACTAATTAGAAACAGTACTGTCCTTATAATTAAGATTGATCAAGGAATTTAATAACGTCGTCGAAGAGGGAGATAGACATCTAATTATAACAGATTCAAAGTTCAAACATTAACGTTGGTGATCTCAATGTCGACCTACGGTTGGCAAACGTATAATAAAAATTCGAACTTTATTAATTGGTAGCAGCCCCGCTAGCTCAACGACCCGTTTCTACCATTATATATGTTTATGCAGTACCCGACAACACTTTTCTAATGACGAGAGGAAACTCCAATTTCCGAGCGTACAAATATCCAACAGAGTAAACACAGAGAGATAAAACAATGTTTTTACGAGCATGCAGAGAAGAATGTCGAAGCATTTTCAATAATTTAAAAAAGAGAAGAATCTATTGCTACGTAAACTTTCATGAGCTACAACTTTTGACCGTTTATCCATTTCTTTCCCCCTTCTTTCTAAACCTAAATATTTCCCCGGAAATACACGACCAATGATTCCAAGAGAACATTTTCCTTCCCCCCCCCCCCCACATGCAAAGATTCGAAGCTTGTAATTTACAGAAAACTTAAACGCAGATCCAATGGTGAGTGCTCCATTTCTGTCCCAATCTTGTATGAAAAGCCTGTAATCTCCTTGTAATCATTTGCATGTAGTCTCAGCTTCTCGGACTCAGGATCGAAAGAATTTAATGGGAAAAGTTGGAGGGTCTCAATCACTCTTTCGGGCTCGGAATACCGATTCATGTCGGTGAAATCTGCGAAATATAGTGGAACAAGATGAGTAAATTAAACATAAGCACAAGTTAGACAGTCCTGGTGCATTATACAATAGTAGGATCATATAGACCTAAAAGGAGTAATTAATGCTGAGTTTGTTTCTTCAAAACAATGAACTGAAGAAAAGAATTGCTTATTTTGACAGATAGACAAATTACTTCGTATTCCTAGATCCTTAAACGTACGTTTTACAGATGAAATCTGCTCGTCCTGGAGGATCAAATCCTTTTCATCGATGCAGGATACTCTACGCCGCTTCTGTCTTTCCCTAGCCTTATGGTTCTGGAACCAGTAAAAGACGTTCTTACTCTCAATCTTACCATAAAAGCTAAGCTGAGTGGATATCTTCTGAATTTGATCAGTGCTCGGGGTTCGAAGTCCGGACCTGAACAGATCAGTCAGAACTTTAACCTGTTCAGCGGTCGGATTCCAACGCCCACACTTAGTTCCACTAGTAGTACTTCCATTACCACCACCACCACCACGAACACTTCCTGCTTTAACGCAAAAGGCTGACATTCCGGCCTCCTCCATCTCTCAGCTTCAAATGCTTTTAAGCACTTCTGTCTGATCTAAACTTTCGCTCTGAGCTTCTGAACTGAAAAGAAGCGAGTACTTCGTGTGCATATATAATACCATGTATGAATAATTTATTTGAAACATCCTTTGTGTGGTTTGTTTTCTTTTGTTATTCATGTATCAGAGATCAATGAATAGCTGAATTTACCCATTGTTTATTCCAGTTTGCTTTGATTTTAGGGAATATGAGATTGTATTGTTCGGATTTTTTCCGGTGTTTTCCCGGATTTTTGTGCTGAGTGATAGAAATAGAGAGACAAGCGTAAAAGCTGCCACTGTTGAACGTTTCGGTCTGCGAGCAGACAATATGTAAGTTTCACTAGTTATGATTAAATTATTTGTCGTATATTAAAATCTGTGAACTCCTTGAGTTCATACATATAAATTTGTGTATATATATATATATATAGATAGGGTTGTTTGTGTTTTTCAGTAAAGTTTGCACTTGCTTCTATTATATATAACTCAATATGTATAAAAAAATATGGTCATGAGTAGACTAATCTAGTTAGTCCAACCCCACCAAGACATCCGAGTAATCCAAGCTTTGTTTTTAAACAAGTGTGTGTCTGCTAAAGATCATATAGAATTGTTCAAATTTCATATAATATCTTAAGTGGGTGTCAGCCTAAAAGAGATTGATGCAAGTGAAAGTCAAAGTTCCACACTGTCCGATTTGGGTTGGACGGTTGTGATCACGACAGACTGACAGAGATACTCATTTTGGTTGACCATGCAATGGGTACAGCTAACTCAGTCAAAAATTTAAAGGTTGGGTTAAAACTTCTTTTAAGAATATGGGAACATAAACTAATAGACAACAAAGCCACCAAATAGAGATTTGGGATAGACAACTCATGACCAGCCAAAGGGGGAGCAACTCGGCTTTTCTCATGTCATGTGGCTCCTGTCTTAGGCCAACCACATGCATTTTTTTAAGTCATCCATCTTTTGGTTCGAAAATTAGGCAACTTCTTTAATTTGTTTAGATAAAATTTTGGGAACCTAAAATATTTAAGGATATATATATATTATTTTGATTATAGATCATGACTAGCTAGGTGAAGTGATCTGATTGTAAGTGGCAAGTATATTCTATTTCAACCAGCTTGTCCCTTAATTAAGGAAGAATTAGTTTTAAATAAAATTTTTGAGAATGGTGAGGTACTGGACACTTTTTTTTTTTTTTTTTTATGGAAACTGTCATGTCATCATTCATTCATCAAGAAACTTACATTTATAAACGAATGCATTCTGAGATGTCTCCATATCAAATATGACATCATAAATTACTAAAATAATGCATTTAGAGCTCTACCAGTACATTATTTTCTTTTATAATTGGTCTGATCTTCACTACTGCTGATATTCTCAATAGACAAACGTCCAAGAGACAGCTCAACCTCACTCTTCATAGAAGAAAATGATTCAACTTCTACAGACAAAAATCTGAGAAACGAACTCTTGCAAACTCACAGCACTTGCAATAGCTTGTGCGGGATGTGAAATGCGAACATTCAGAAACTTTGATCTTTTCATATGAAATTAGGCTCGTTTGATTATGATATATCAGTACTCAAAACTATCATAGAGTTAAATAAATAAAGTCGTGTAGAAGCTGGTTTTTTGTTTTATTAAGTGTCGTTAAAGAAAATGTTTTATTTGGAAACTGGTGCATGCATGGGATATACCGATATATCTTCTACATACGTGGTTGATATGTTAGATTAAGAAAATTATAATTTTATAACATGTACGATGTAAATTAGAACATGAGAAAATTTATTTAGAAGTCTTTTTTTTTTTCTTTAACACATCCAACACACCATTGAAGTTGAAACTTTCTACATGATCAATTATATATGCTAAAAAATGGTCGGTATTTTGATTTTTTTTCTTAAAATTATAATGAATTTCACTGTAAGTGATGTATTAAGACACTGACTTATTTATAACATGAGAAGTCAAAGAACATATCCTCCGCACCAACTTATACTAAAAGGTTTGGTCACTCATAGGCATGTTTTGTAGCGTCTTGTTTTCATTTCATTCGTGTCATTTCGATAATTTGGAAACTGATAAAAAAGCTGAAAGAGGATAGACATTGTACAATCAATGATCGCCATCAATTTTTCTACTTTTCAAACTCAATCTGACAAATGGGGAAAAATAAAAAACATTGCTTGTTTTATCAATTGTTATAAAAATTCGTCGACCCATGTAATTATTACAAGAAATTGCACGTATTAGTGCAAGTAATGAAAAGTGATATCAGCAATTATTTTTTAGAGGAAAAAATAACTATCATAAAGAATCAAAGATATTGGGTTCACGAAAATAAAGTAGTACAGCGGGAAATTGTTGTGCGCACAATTTCTACAATTCCCGAGGGGCTCTTATTCACGGGCGTGAAATTTGTCTGCTTGTACTTTGGCACGACGCTTTGTCATTGATCTAAAGCCTAGTCTCAATAAAATAAGAGAACCCATTCTAAAATTATTTTGCAGGTGGCCGTATACCCAATTCAACAACGCAGCATCTGTTTGTGAATTTCCTTATTATCCGTATCGCTTTATAATAATATAATAAATTGTCCGTCTATTCACACTCATTTGGTGCTACCAGCTCGTAGAGGAGGCTCCGGAAACTGAGCTGCTTCCTGTGTTCTTTTATTTAAACCGATTATTTATCATATTGCTTAATTCACATCTGATTGTTTTTACAAATTATGATAATCTGAAAATAATTATCAATTAAAACTCCATCCATGAAGTATTTTCTTGGTGATATTTTAAATAAATTCAAAGAAATCAATTAAATATCAAAATTTCATATGGAAAAAAAAAATCAATCGCAGATTGCCTGGTCGAGAGTGATAAAGGAAAAAAATTAAGCTATTTTAATTTATAAATTTATTACTTTTTTTGTGATTAGAATATTGTCGTGTTTGCCTGTCCTTACTGGTTGTCCACGTATCATCTCATTGCAGCTATACATTTTCTTAACGTTGAGAGAGAGAGAGAGAGACTAAGAGAGGTGGGGGGTTCCGACAGGGAAGAACGAGGAAAATGTTATTCAGTGAGATTCGAGAAGTCTAGGCTACAAACCGGGCACGCGTGAAATCTAGGCCGCCCCATATTTCTTGTCTTCTGCAACTTTTCTTCTGTCTCCACCACGTTTGTCTACTTGTACATTAACAGGAGTTAAAGTTTCCACTTCCTCCGTCCGGACAAAAAGGCAAAAGCAAAAGCAATTATCATCGTCCCATCCACCCAATGACTGCATGATCATGGGAAATTTCTGAAGCACTAATGCTAACGAACTCCCAATCAGAATAAGTGGAAAGACCCCAAGAGTGGACAAAACATGCAAGTATTCATTAATTGAAAATAAAATTTTGAATTTCCGCACATGTTATATCATTATTATGTTAATGGTACGTTTAAAAGGTAAAAACTACGTAGATGAGTGTACTTTATTCCCTTATTAGGCTCCGCCCCAACCGGAAAGTGCATCATTTGTATTCAATCCGGTCCCATTATCAACCATTTTCTGATAATGAGTAGTTTCTATCAGTTTCATAAGTGATGACACTTCTTTTCTATTCAATCTGGTCCCATTATCAACCATTTTCTTCAATTTCTGGTCGATCCTCACCTAAAATAATTAGTCATCCTATCAGATTTGAACAAAAGAAAGAAATGGAATACAAGACAGAACAAAGAGCAGAAAGATCTTGGAGAGAAAATTGTATCAAAATTGTATTTGATAAAACTTGCTTTGTGTACAAGTATCTAATGTCTATTTATACACCAACAGAAAGAGTAACTAACATAACTAACTAATAACTAACTGCTATATATACATGTGTAAGATTAATTTTGACTTATATAATTTAATACTCTCCCTCAAGATGGGTTTACAGCTATATGGATAGCAGCCTCATTGTCACAAAAAAAAAAAAAAAAAACACAGTTGGTTTGGACTGTGGAGTGAACAAGTCATTAAGCAAGTGTTGCAACCAAGTAATCGCACATGTAGTTGTTGCCATAGCACGATATTCAACATCTGTTGTAGATCTAGATACTGTGTTTTGTTTCTTGGATCTCCATGAAACAAGTGACTATTCAAGAAATATACAAAAACCAGTTATGAATTTTCTGGTGTCCCTGCATGCAGCCCAGTCTGCATCACAAAAGGTTTTGAGTTGCAAATCACTGGATGAAGAAAAAAATATCCCTTGACCAGGATTACTTTTGACATATCTGAGGACACGATGAGCAACTGCTAGATGAACATCAGTAGGATTTGCAACATAGTGACTTAGAATCTGAACATCAAAGGACAAGTTAGGCTTGGTAATTGTTAGATAGAGAAGTCGTCCCACTAATCTTCTGTAGCAAAATGGATCTTAAAGAATTGTGCCTTCTGTCTTAGAGAGTTTTAAGTTTTGATCCATAGGGAATGAAGCAGGCTTGCAAGCCAAATAACCTGAATCAGAAAGTATCCCGAGTGCATACTTCCTCTGTGAAACAGTAATTCCTTTGGTGGATCGAGCAATCTCAAAGCCAAGGAAGTACTTTAAAGGGCCAAGATCCTTGAGCTTGAATTGTGAATGGAGAAATTGCTTCAAATTAGCTACTGCAGCATCCTCATTACTGGTGATGATGATATCATCTACTTACACTAGTAATGCAATGAATGAATTGTTTTTCTGTAGAGTAAACAAAGTTGGATTAGCTGAAGATTGAACAAAACCATGATCCACCAATGCAGAGAAGACCTTTGAGAACCACTGTCTTGATGCTTGCTTGAGACCATATAATGACTTGTCTAGTTTGCATACAAATTGAGAGTTAATGGAATTTGCTTTAACAGATGGCATAAACTCCCCCTAAGCAGAAAAACCACTTGAATGACAGTGAAATCCAAGAGGAAGAGACATGTACACTTCCTCTTCTTAGACTCCATGCAAGAATGCATTGTTGACATCTAATTGGTGCAAGGACCAATTCTTAGATGCAGCAATAGTTAAAAGTACTCTCACAGTAACTAGCTTGGCAACTGGAGAGAAAGTTTCCAAATAATCCAGTCCTTCTTGCTATATATAACCCTTAGCAATTAAGCGGGATTTATATCTTTCAACAAAACCATTGGAGTTGGATTTTATCTTGTAAACCCACTTACATTCAACAACTTGCTTGTTGGGAGGCAAGTGAGTTAATGTCCAAGTCTTATTATCTTCCAAGGCTTTGATTTCAGCAGCCATAACATCACACCACTGATTGTGTTTTATGGCTTCTCTGAAAAATGTTGGTTCTTTGTGGGATGAAATAGAAAGTGTGAAAGCTTTATGAGAAGAGGAAAGATTAGAATATGATATGGAGGAAAGTAGATATTTAGTACCTGAGGTTGAACCTTTACCCAAGGAATCAGATGATGAAATGGCCTCTGCACAAGTGGCTAAGTTGCAATGGTAATCTGCAAGATATGATGGATGTTTATGTGTTCTAGTGGATTTTCTGATAATAGGTTGTGATGAAACATAATTAGAATTTTGCTAAATCACTGTTAGAGGTAAACTGTCTGTATTTTCATTCATGGAATTTGAAAGATTATTTTGAGAAATCTGAGTTGCAGACAATTTGAGTGTATAATCAGAAGCAAGACCATGATCTGTTTGAGATACTGGTATGACTACTGATTGAGTGGGAGAATCATAACCAGTTATGAATGGAAAAACAGATTCTCGAAATATGACATCATTGGATACAGAAATAGTATTGGTTTCCAAATCATAAAGTTTGTAACCTTTGGTACCATATGGATAACCAAGAAAAACACAAGGATGAGCTCTAGGTGCAAACTTAGAACGATTTTGAGATAAAGTGGATGCAAAACATAGACAACCAAAAACTCTAAGATTAGAATAATTTGGTGGCTTGGAGAAAAGGATTTCATATGGTGTTTTATCAGATAACAAAGGAGAGGGCGTTCTATTGATTAGGTGAGCTGCTTTGAGAACACACTCATTCCAGAAAATGAGAGGTAAATTGGCATGGAATCTAAGGGATCGTGCCACATTTAAAAGATGTTGGTGTTTACGCTAAACTACACCATTTTGTTGAGGTGTAGCTACAAAAGTTTGTTGATGTAAGACTCCTTGAGAAGAATAAAAAACTGGCATATCAAACTCAGCTCCTCTATCAGTCCTTATAGTTTTGATATGAATATCAAACTATGTTTCAATGAGTTTAAAAAATGATTGAAGTAGAGGTCGAGTGTCAGATTTATTTTTCATTAGATGCACCCAAGTACAACGTGAGTGATCATCCACAATTGAAAGGAAATATCTAAAACCAATAATGGATTCAACAGAAAAGAGACCCCAAATATCACAATGTATCAAAACAAAGATTTTATTGCTGATAGAATCACTAGTTGTGAATGGCAATCTTTTATATTTTGCCAATGGACAGATATTACAAGAAAAATTGGAAGTAGTAATATTAGGTATCAACTTAAGAATTGTTTGAATCCTTTTGAAGGAAGGATGGCCTAACCTAAAATGCCAGATATCTAAAGAATGAATGATTAAAGTTGAATTAAGAGCAAAAAATGCCCTAGAATTGATAACAGATGCTTGCAACAAATATAACCCAACCACTTGTTTAGCCACTCCAATTGTCTTCCAAGAGTGTAGGTCTTGTATGAGACAGAAATCAGAAAGAAGAAAAAAACAACATGAGTTTTTAGTAAGTTTCTTGACTGAAATGAGATTAAAAGAAAAAGAATAGACATATAGAACATTATTAAGAATCAATGATTCTGATAATTTTCCAATATGTGTCATAGGAACACATGTACCATTTGGCAATTTTACAAAAGTGTTTGTGACAAAATTAATTGCAGTGAGATGCGAAAGAAAACTAACCATATAATCAGTGACACCACTATCAATTATCCAAGAATTTGCCTATTTAAAGGTAAAATCTGGTGGATTAAACATACCTGATAAACTCAAAGAGTTGGAAGATGGATTTGTCATAGCATTCATTGTTGTTGGTTGAGGAATTGTTTGTGAAGAGGTTTGAAGGAATGAAATAAGCTGTTGACATTGTTCTTGGATGAAAGGGAATTGAGGAGTGGATGAGTTTTTGGATACTTCATCAAAGGCATTGGAAGATAATGAAATTTGATGCACAAAAGATGTTTTTGTTCATGGGTTCTAACGATATCCAGTAGGATATCCAAGCAGCTTGTAACATCTATCAATCGTATGACTAGTGAGACCACAATGAGTGCAAATTGGTTTAGATCTTTGTTTTTTATAGTTTTTGACATTTGTTGCAGGAGCAGCTACATTCTTGCTAAACAAAACAGCGGATTCAGACAACACAGAGCATCCCACAACCTTTCTTTGCTTCTCTTCTTGTAAAGTAAGAGATAAAACTCTATCAATGGAAGGCATCGGATCCATTATGAGAATTTGTCCTCTGATGTGTGTAAAAGAATCATTTAACTGCATTAAAAATTGAACAACATATTCATTTTGATGTTGATCAATTACTGTTTTCGAAGCTCCACGAGAACAACTTGGTGTGCAAGAACAATGTGGAATTGATTTCATGGAGGAAAATTCATCCCATAAGGCTTTCAATCTTGTGTAATAAGAACTGACAGATTGTTGATCTTGAACTAAAGAAGCAAGATCTTTCTTGAGTTGAAAAAGGCTAGGGCCATTACCTTGTGTGAATCTTGTTTTCAGAATTTTCCAAACCTCTTCAATAACAAAAGTACTGATAACACTAGTAGCAATTTCTCGTGTAAGAGATTTAAGTATCCACGAAAGGACCATGTTATTGCATCGAAACCATTGAATATACAATGGATCAGATTGTGCAGGGCAATTCCATCTATGAAACCTGTCTTGTTCTTGGCATTGAGAGCTGTCACCATTGATCTACTCCATGTGTAGTAATTGTCACCATTCAAAGGTTGAGACACCAAGATCGATCCAGGACTTTCTCCATGATGAATATAATAAGGATTGAAGAAATTCTCAAGTGAAGAATTTTGATGATGATGATGAGCAGAAGTCGAATTATTATTCATATTAGAGTTCACTTCTTCTTCTAATATCTTATCAGATTTGAACAAAAGAAAGAAATGGAATACAAGAAAGAATAGAGAGCAGAAAGATCTTGGAGAGAGAATTGTTTCGAAATTGTATTTGATAAAACTTGCTTTGTGTACAAGTATCTGATGTCTGTTTATACACGTACAGAAAGAGTAACTAACATAACTACTGATAACTAACTGCTATACACGTGTAAGATTAACTTTGACTTATATAATTTAATATATCCATCTGCCATTCTCAAATTTCAAAAGACAGATAATTATCGAATTCTACTTATCATCTTCAATATCACGTATCGATATGTAATTTATCTTTTACCATTCTATTTAAACACATAAATATGTGTATTTAAATAAATAAAAAATGAAAAAAGACATATCAATAATAGATTTCTCTTTCACAAAATCATTTGGACGATCTGTACCATACCAGCTACAATGCCAGAGAGCACTTCCTACAGAAGTAGCAATCACTTGACATAAACACACCCATCTCTGATCAGGCTATACGCCAAAATTACAAGAATAAGGTTCAGGTTTAAAGTTTTAATGATACATGACCCCTTTTACAACCCTTTTACCCTCGTATAAAAGTCTTAATGTTATTTTTATAAATTATTTTATAAAAATATCCCTCCTTTAAGACATAATTATATAAAAACTTCTAAAAAAAATTATATGTCTATCATTTTCCTAACCCAGAATTGCCAAGCAACTACGAAAGCATATCAATCAATTAAACACGACGTCAAATACGTGACTAGGTTTCTCGTTAACTGCAGGAAAGCAACTGTACATGTACGATAGAATCATAGATTTGAGTGGTTTTGTGGAAATAGTCCTATCCACATTTAACATTCTAAGAAACTTACTAATATTAATAAACCCAGCGAAAAAAAAATTAAAGAAAATCTCGGGAGCATTCTTATACCAGAAAAGAAACAATAGTACTTGATCTCGACCACAAAAATTTGCTCCAGATATAATTCAACCGCCGCAAAAGGACTCTTCTTTCCTCAAATCAATGATACCCCGCCTATTCAAAATCATGCAACATATCATGACTCTCTCCGAATAAAAAGTCAGCAACTTCAAAGTTGCCATACATCACGTACGGAACACTTGGTAAATTAAATTTTCTTGGCACATGGGTTCCTTCAGACAGATTCGCACTACAAAATCTGAGCAGCTGTGTTCAACTTTTCGGCTAAGCTGAGCTGCGTCCTGGTGATGCTTGACAAATAGAGCAAGAGAAAATTGTCCTGCAAGGGAAAAGAAAAAGGATTAAATTCACCATCAGAACAACAGCCAAATTGGATAATCAGTTGAATAGTCAGTTAGTACATTTACTTCAATTCTAACCTTAACGAAGGTATTAACCTAATATATTTAATTACCTGTAGACTGTTATTTACAAGTTTATCCAAAGCTGATGGTGACAGTTTGGGAAGGGACGATACAGTTTCTGATAAAAATCTCCCTATACTGTTATCTGGAGCTACATGCCCATCCTGTGAAGAAAAACATTTATAATCTTAAACAAAAACGAGGTGATCAGTAACCTCAAGGGGTGGTGTACTGATCCTGAGGCGAGCCATACAAAACAAACTCTGCATTCACACTCTGGAGCCATTGGGCTGGGAAAATTTTTCATTGAATTACCCAAGCTGCACTTGTTGAAAACTCCCAAGATTATTTAGGACTTTGTCCCGGGCACCCGGTGCCAAAATAAATAAAAAAAGACACATGATCAATAATTGAGAAGATATTGCAACCTTACCATAACATTGTCAACATATTTGTGGACATCATCAATTAAAGCTAATAGCCTTTCCATTGAAGCTTCCATCCCTTCTAAATCATTTGGGAGTTTGTCAACCGTTCTTGACTTTACGATATCAACTGCCATCATGAAATTTATTCTTGATCAAAGTTGCATCAAGATTATAAGTCCAATCAATCACACATAGATTTGCATCAGACTACAACACATCATCACTCAAATGATCAACGAGCCCAGAAAAATATAACTGAATCCCTTCGTTTCTTTTTTTTCAAGCCTACAATGTACTCCAATAATGGTGTGCCTTTTAAAAGGAACAAAGAGACTTTTTCATCAACTACGAAGACTTTTTCAGCACATGTAGACATTATGTTAAGGGCTTGTTTGGAAAAAATTTTCATCCCAAAATTTTCATCTCATCTCATCTCATCTCATTCCATCTCTTTCCAAAACATCACTCAAAACACAAAAACTTTCAAACTAATCATTAAGATTTTTTCAAACTTTCAAACAAAAAATAAAAAACAATTCAATCTTTTCAAATCTCCAAACAAAAATAATATTAAAAGACTATATTCTAACAATATTTTAACTTATAATATTTTTTATTCAATTTTGTTTTCTCTCCTTTCCCAAAACCTCATAAAACATTAACTCAAACTATCTCATTACTATTCACAAACTATCTTACTACTATTCACAAAATTTTCATCTTATCTCACTCCCCAAGCTTGTCCTTAGTCTTCTGTCATGAATTGTTCAAAAGGAATGAGGAACTAAAAGTGAATTCTTACATCCAACTCGTTCAGCTTCAACCATACGAAGATCAAGAGGAATTTCCTGGAATTGCGCAGCAAGATGCCGGTCTCCAAGAGACAAAATGAAAGAAACATACGCTTTGATTGTTCCCTGTCCATTCCTGAATCCTGTGTCAACAGTCAGATGAACAGGATTGGGAACTTCTCTAGAATAAAACTCGTGTATGAGTGCACTACCACCAGTGACACCAAGACCAGTTGAATACCTGCATACATTAATTGTTTCTATAAGGTACCAAAGAAAGATTGCAACCAGCTCATACAAATCAAAACTCCTTTGACATAAACCCCAAATTAATCCAAAAAGCAGCCAAGCAGGAGTCAGTTCCTGTCCATTTTCAAAACACGAGAAACCAAAAGCTCAAAAGTAGCTACATTTTAGTTGATATTTTGATATTAAGAGGATTTCCCAAGCTTGGGGTTGGACAATTTTTTTTTATTCTTTTTCTTTCTAACAAGTTGTTAAGACATGAACTTCATTTTGACCTTTGATAACGGTTCACATCGATCTGATACCAAGTAAATTTCCCCGTATAAAATCCTCCTCCTCTCGCACCCCTTTGTTAATCTGTATTTTGCAGCTTTGAAATAGTTCCTAGTATTATCAACAACTAAATATTAAAAGAGTAAAAACGTAACGTGCCATTTACCATCCAACAATGACTTCCTTCGGATTCACTTTTTGGTGCGATGCTAGGATATTGTGATGGTACTCGATATCCAAAGCAACCTGCAATTCAAATTTGTTTTTTAAAAAAAAAACAAGGAAAATGCGAAAGAGCATGAGAAAACATGAATATTGTTGATGTGTGGGAGCATTATCAGTGACTATCGCAAGCATAGATAGACTGTGCAAGGTCTTTAAAACCAAATACTGAATCGGCACTTCTAATTTGACAGTTAAGACACGCTAAGTTGGCATAAAATCATTTCCCAAAAATAAAACCTTCAACTGATAAAATACGGCAAATTCATTCAACATCCTAAGTCAGGTCCCGATTAATCAATTTTACCTTTCTGATTTTCTTTTTCTTACAGACCAAACAGTAATTATACAAATCTTAAAATCCAAGATAAATATTATAATAACGCAAGTTCGATGTAAATCTCATGGGGAGGGAGGGAAACCTGGTCGGAGGACTCGTTGTGTGGAACGGCATAGGAGTTGCGGATTTCAACCGTGCCGTCGGAAGAGACCGAGCCAAGGAGGGTACCGATTACACGCTCGGCTTGGTCAGGACGCCTCACGTAGCAATCGCAGATGTTGAAGATAACTAGAGGGTGAACCCTCGCCGAAAAACTCGCCGAAGACGGTGTGAACTGCAGCACTGTGTGCTCACTCGTCGCCATTCTCAGCGCTCGGATTGTCTGGGTTCGGTTGGGCACGCCAACTGTGCACAGCGGGAGCTAGGGCTTGCGGAGAGTGCCGAGACGTTGAGAAAAGAAAAGATTGGAATTTGGTGCTAAACACAGAACACCGTTCGGTTATTGTTGGGCCACGAGCGGTGCTACAATGGGTTTCAGCCCATTACACATGATAAGATTGGGCCAGACTGTGATGCCCTGAGATAAACTAGCAAAAATATGTCCGGAATGAATGAATGAGATTATGGTACCCAAAGTTTTAGGTCTCATTTATTTTTGTAGATGAGATTAACTAAGATTAATATTAAAAAATTAAATAAAATATTTTTAAAATATATTTTTTTAATATTATTTTTATTTTAAGATTTGAAAAATATTGAATTATGTATTTTATTTTTTATTAAAATTTGAAAAATTTATAATAATGAAATGAGATGAGATGAGTTGAGAAGTTTTCTGAAAATAAAAGTGGCCTTAGTGAAAGATGAATAGAATAGATTTTCTGGCCCAGAAGTTTTATGGGATTTCTCTGAGTGGGGAGTGGAAAATCAACTCTAAATGCTTTGTTTAATATTAGGTTAAAGGGGAATATTGTTCTTCATTCAATATTTTGTTATTTAATTAAGTAATAGAGATATAAAACTGCTAAATATAAATGGAAAAGTAGTTGTGTATCATGTTCCCATTAGAATGAGTAGTATTATCATTTTCAATTGTCCTACCATTTACTTTGTAACAATGTTTTATATGCTATGAGCAAACCCGAGCCATATTAACTGCTACAGCGTGAATGGTTTATATGCTGTGACACATCATGCATTTGCAAGTCAATTGAAATGCAACATGCTCATTCTAACTCCCATTTTCATTAACGATCCTACCTACGTTTTACTGTGTTATAGGACTATGGCCCATTTGCCACCTTGACTCATTACCTTTTATGTATTTAGTCCCTCGGTTCATTTATGTTGAGAAATAAAACTTTGTTCCTTTTGTCAATAATCCGCATCTTGCATTAATATGTAAGCAGCTGAATGAAGCCAGTTATATATAGATTATAAGATTTTTACTCCAAATTTGGAAATGAGAATTATTAATTGATGCGCATTTAACATTCATAAAAGTGAGGAGGAAAATGGGACCGGGTGAACCAAGAGATTGGACTTCTTTATTTTGAGCAGGGGGAATCGAAAAAAAAAAAAAATGTCATTAATTAAGAGATGGTAGCTAGTTGTGAACTCAACAAAACTATATTTTCATCAAAGTTTAATTAGGTTGTATAAAAATTTATTGTAGTGGACTCAACAAAACTACAATATTTTTAATTTTGATAATTTTCACTGATCAAATCTGTTGAGTCTAAGTTACTGGCCAAATATTATTTTGACATAAAAAATTCCTCTTTTCCGCACCTAAATCCCAAATTGCCGTCTCCCACGATCCATTTCGTAACTTCTCTGCAATGTCTCTCACGACTCCGTCAAAGTTTTCAAATCAACCAAATTCAACATCAATCATATCAAGAACAATGTAAACTGAAGGTCTTTCTTTCTCTGTAATTGCAAATTCTTGATCTGATAATATAAATGTCATTTAGCACAACTGAAGACATCATAAGAATATTCAACTCAAAGACAATAGTCTGTAATCCCTTCACCATCTCTACATAGAGAGAGCTCTATGAAATTTCACTCTCATATGCTTTCAAAATTTTCGAGGGCAAAGTCAAAAATTTCGAGATTAGAATCCTAGCTTCCTATCAATAGAGAGAGAGAATAGTTTTTATAGATAATTTTGTGTATTTGTCAAAATTAAAATATTCAAACTACAATTAAAATTAAAATAAATGAAAAGATTAAAATTAATATTTTAATAGAATAGTAATAAATTTAAAAAATTTATTATTTAATATTATTAAAAAGTGATTAGCTAAATTTATAAATAAAAATGAATTTTTTTAATTAAATTTTAGTCAAATTTTATTGAGTGAGGTTGTAGTCCGTCAGATTTCGTAATCCAAAAGTTATTCAAGTAATTACGTATGCCGTGTGGATGCGGTTGTTTTGTACTATTTTAATAAATACTACAATATTCATATTTAAAAGAATCAGCTTTTTTATATCAGTTTTTTTTTTTTTTTTTTTTTTGTTTCACATAACAAGGATTTCATTCATCAACAAAAACACTACAAAACAATGGTTCAATAAACTGAGGGAAAGAATCTTCCCATACAGACATCTCTTCAACATGCCGTGCATATCTTGCTAGTTTGTGTGCATATCAGTTAATATAATAGTTATAAAAAAAATCAGTTAATGTAATAAGTGGTGATTATTGTTCCATTTTTATGTTTTTTTTTAATTTTTTTTATAATTTTAAACATTTTAAAAAATATAAAAAAATATTAATACATTAATAATCAATTCCTTAATTATTAAATAAAAAAAATTAAAAAAATTAAAATACATAAAATATCAAAATAGGAAATAAATTGAATCAACAAAGTAACATTTTTCTATAATAATATCAATATTCTCGCGTCACTGTGCTCAAGGCTTGTAACCATCCCGTCTTTATTTTTTTAATTTCCTTGATTTGACATTTGATCTAACAACCTAGATTAAGCATAATGGCAATTATTAAATAGTAAAAAACAAAATGGGCTATCTATATCACCACAGTAGGTGGGTGCAGGTAAATGCCCTTTCCGACTATAAGACAATCGAATGGAGAGTGGCTTAAAGAAAAGTAATATAACTCATCGCCCAAGAGCTAAAATGTACATTAATTACCCAACAGTGATGAGTTAAATTACTTTTACGAATACTAATTTACGAGCTTATTTTTGCCTTTTCTTTTTGTTGTACCAATCATGTTATTAATTGACTCCATTTCAAGGTTAAATATCAAATTATCTATAAATAATAACGAAATATTTTTTAAATAATTTATAAATAATAGTAAATTATTTATTGAATAAATACGAACTAGTCAGAAAATATCTTCCAGATTTCCAAACAGACCTTAGAATGAGGCCGATGACTATCACCCAACAGTCAAGATGAAAATGGTGCATGAACGAGCATGAATTCAGTTCTGGTAAGCAGTACACTGATCTGATTTATATAGTTTGGAACATGATGAGCTTTGAAGCAGTTTGCTCTTTGTTATTCTGCATTGAAAATACACAAGTTCACAGCCGAACAAACAAAGTCCGCCTACTAGAAATGGGGCCCATCAACAACCTATTCCCCTTTGAAGAAGAAAGACACGAAATTAAGAAGGAACTTTGAAAGAAGCATGCCACTATTACATATCTTATCTTTACCCACACATACACACAGAAATCTGGACAGACTTGGCTAGAGTGGTCTTTTAACTTGCAACATCAATGGCCACAAAATTTAAAGCATCACGGATTGTGCACGGTGAAGCGTCACTAGCTTCACTTTGACTTGAAGGGCATGGCTCTGATCACAACCTGGTGGTATAGAGCTGCGAGTGCTGCCCCAATGAATGGTCCCACCCAGAAAATCCACTGCTCAAGGAAAACGGGAATAGGTTATAGGTTATAGATTATTTAATATATATATATATATATATATATATATATATATATATATCAAGAGACGGGAGAAATCAGAATCAGATGGTTTACGTGGTCATCCCAGGCGCGGTCCTTGTTGTAGATGATTGCAGCACCAAGACTCCGAGCTGGGTTGATACCTGTTCCAGTAATGGGTATGGTAGCCAAGTGTACCAAGAATACCGCGAACCCAATAGGTAGAGGTGCTAAAATCTGATCAAGACAAAAATATATCAACCAATCATCATATTGAAAGAAGGAAAAAGAGAGAGAGATCAGAGCCAGAGGGGAGACTGCTTACAGGAACGTGGGAGTCCCTGGCGCTACGCTTGGCATCAGTGGCGGAGAAAACAGTGTATACAAGAACGAAGGTACCAACAATTTCAGCGCCAAGGCCATCACCTTTGGTGTAACCATTGGCCACAAAGTTGGCCCCACCATTCAACCTTACGTACTCGCCCTTCAAGAACCCCCTCACAACACCAGCACCACAGATGGCACCTAGGCACTGCATCACCATGTAGAACAACGCCCTCGTCAGCGACAGCTTCCTCGCCAGAAAAAGCCCGAACGTTACGGCTGGATTTATGTGACCCCCTGCCGCAATTGAAAAACAAAATAAAAGTAAATAATTTAATCATTTTACCAAACTAAAGGTATGAGCCCGTCTAGCTCAGTTGGTAGAGCGCAAGGCTCTTAACCTTGTGGTCGTGGGTTCGAGCCCCACGGTGGGCGCTGTTTTTGTTTTCCAGCACCGGATCCGGATGTCAGTCCCATTTAGATTTTAGAAGGCAAAGGAAAATAACTGTAAAATACAGCCGCATAATGTCGAACCTGAGATGCCAGCGGTGCAGTAGACGAGGGCGAAGATCATGCCGCCGAAGGCCCAAGCGATCCCTTGGATCCCGACATTTGCGCACTTATTTTTACCTGGGTCTACTGGCTTAACAACGCCCATCACCGTCAAAATTGTGATGTACAGAAACAGGAAGGTCGCCACGAACTCGGCAATCCCAGCCCTGTAAAAAGACCAAGAGCTCAGCTCCCCAGGCTCAAACAGTGGAGCCGGTGGTGGCTCCGTGTAGTCCTTGCCATCGTCCTGGCTCTGAGCAGCAGTCCCGATCGGTTGCCTCTCCGGGAACTTGTTGGCTCCCAATCTAACATCCTCTTCTTTACCCTCCATCTCAGCCCCGACTCCAAAGCTTTAGCAACAAACAAGTTGATTAGTGAGTGATCGTTTGATCTGCTGCGCCCAACGAGAGTGGCAAGCGGGTTGTGGAATTATATAAAGCAAAACGGGACCAGAGTTGCTGAAGTGAGCAGGAGAGGTGGTGGGACCATGTGGATGTTTTAGAATGAATTTATTTTCTTATCTAGAGGCCGACCCATCATTTTCACGACCTTTCATGTAAAAGTCTATTTTACCCTGATTTTTTCTTTTTTTCTTTTTTTTTGAAAGGTGGCCTACGCCAATCGCTGGTAGCACCGGCCGGGCACAAGCTCGTCCGTACACGTGCCGAGGTTGTATGAATAACTCCACCGTCCATGCTCTTAAAAATGGAGAAAAATTGTTAGATTGATTTTTCCAACTTTTCATGGACTACCAGTTAATCCCTCCTCCCTGTGACTGTATTATCGGCTGCATCTTCACATTCGCCTCGAGGAGTCATAAAAAGTTCAAATATAAATGTTAAATGTGAATACACATTTCTATATTAATAATATTTATTTGTTAATAAATAAACTTATAAATATATTATACACTGTTTATTGTTGTAAGATGAGTTATTTATATAACATTAAATATTTGATAAATATTATAGAATTTAGCGTATTTCATGTTCAATTTTAATCAGGATCTCTTTATCATCATCATTATTATTATTATTAACCTAAATCTTAGGTTCAACTCTATTTCATTGGCCTCAAGCTATACGTCAGAGCTTAATATTTTTTTGAGTTTCTTTGTAATATGGAAAAGGAATAAAATCCTAAAGGTGAGTGGATAATCATCACAAACATGAATTATTTTCAAGCTTATCCAAGAGATCCATGGTGGATATACGATTTTTTATACCCATGTCAATTAAGAGGTTGCTGAGTTATTAGTACGTGGGGCCAATTGTTATGGGCCAAAATATGGTGACGACAAATAGGTTATCGTTCTTTCTTTCAACATGGCTAGTAATAATCAATTCATCATTTGCCTGTTAAATGATCACTGGGCTTCTAATAGCCCTATTAATATTGTTTTTTCATACATATGAGGAGAGGAGCTAATGATTACTTGTTCACGGTGCAGAGGCCAGGGGCAGACATTCATGCCGGAAGTTTTGTTTGGATGAGAAGATTAATCTCTCATCCAGTAACGTGTCTTTTTATTACGGATGACACGTCCGGATAAGAAACAAAATAAAAAAATTTGATGTTATTGTCGCATGCCAATGTCTTCGAATCTTCTTTCAAATTACAGTCGAGACTCGCACCACAATTCGCATCTGTGTTAGAATCTGGATGGCAAAGCCGCCCCCACATTGGTGTGGCTCAAAGACAAGATGCACTTGTGCGAATTAGTACAAACCAGCATAGGGCCAGGGTTCTTTTCTGGACCACAGCACTACAGCAGCACTTCGATGGTTCGCTTCATAATAACAAAATAAATTTATTTTCTATTCTTTTAATATCTATTATTTCATCATTTATAGATATACAAAATTATTAATAGCACTATTTTGTTAAAAATTGTAAATGAAACTTCTATTAGATTTCCCAAGTTTTTATAACATTATTATTCAGTTGTATGGCAATTTAATAGTCTGTAATGGTCTCGGTTAGTCGGTTTGTCAGAACCTAATTGCATATTTATAAATACTGAATTTGTTTGTTAGCATATGAATTGAATGCTAAATTAAGTTAGGCAAGAAATAGGTGGATGACACTTACAGGACGGACAAGTATTCCCGAGTAAACAAAGAGAAAATTCTCGATCATTATCACATGGTGACGAAACACATCATAAAGTAGATAGCAATTATATATTTATTATTCTACGAAACAACCGCCTATTTAAGCTAGACCATAGCTTCTATCTGATACGGTCAAGTCGCGTTTGGTTTGGGCATTCTGGTGTGCGAATCCAAATGATTATCGATACTTTATTTTGAATGCAAACGACGTACATGACAAATACATTGAGGCACAATTAATTTATCACAATAAATTAATTAGCCCTCTTTAAAAAAAACAAAAAAAGCAAAATGTCTCTATACATTACCACCGCCCATGACGCACAGATTGAGAAATGTTTTTTTTTTTGGTACTCTAAATCCTATATCACAATAAGGATGATTTTTTTTGAATTATTTTCAGAGATTGAAGATTAGTTTTATAATCTTTACAATAAGTGTTATAATTGAAGGTTAGAATTATCACAATAAGGATGTTTTTTTTAGAGATTAGTTTATATTGGGTTTTGTAAATTATAAGTATTATAATTACGAAGAGATAATATAAAAATAAATTCATAAATTTATATGATTTTATATAATACGTTAGATCGTAAAATAAATATAACTTATTATCTTAAGTCATATTAATTTATAAATTTATTTTTATAAAAAAAAAAATTGTTGTGGTTAAAGTGTTTTTCTTTTTTAAAATGTATATACTCACTGTCGTTGCCAAGCTAATTCAATTATTGCCCGAAACTCCACCCCCGTGACAGCAATGTCACCTTGCACAAGGCCCACTCGACATACTACTACACTACATGGTACATACACTCCGTGCCAGATGGGTTTGTAGTGCAGGCAGCCCAGTTGGTCCAAGGAGCCCACAAAATTATTAGTGGTGGACGTCCCAGCACTGGACTTTCAGAGCCGAACATAATTTAAGTTCAAAGTTCTGACCCTTGTGAAACTGATCGTTGAGTTTGGTGTTATTCTGAAACTGAGTTGCATTCATCTATCCATGCTATTAATTTAATTCACTCGTGTCCTTGTATCCACTAACCAGTTATTGTCGTGAAATTCCTCCGAATTATTTTGTCCTGGTCATCCCTCGGACCCTCGATGACTAACGATAGTGGTTATTTTGTGGGCTAGAGTAGAGACCAGTTGGAACGGCCCAACAACTAAATATACATCAAAATGAGGAGGGAGGTTTCAATCTAATTGTGGGCTCCTGACTGCTAATCTGTTTCTGGGCTAGACCCCCTTAAATATAAGATCTTTTGAACAGTCTAACCCCACATAAATATTTACGTAACAGCTGGGCGTACAGTTAATTGAAATTTTTGTATTTTTTTAATATCATTGATTCATTAATATGTAAAAAAAAAAATACATAATTTTATTAATAGTCAATTCCTTAATCATTAAGTAAAAAAAATAAATTAAAATGCACGAACAGTAAAATTGGGAGGACAAACTTATGAGACCATTTAGCATTTTCCTATTTAATATTGTTCTTTTATCTATTTATAATTTGAATAGTCTAATTTGATTAAATTTGATATCTTTTACTCTTTATATTGTGATCCTAGTCAATGTTAATCATATTGCCATACTTGTTATTGGTATTTTGACAATCTCTAGTATAATGTTTGTCAAAACGAAAAGGTTTTAACGGTTACATTTATAAAACAGACTACCAACTAGATTGAAAGAAGAGTAGATACCAAATTGGATAATGGATATAATTCCAGCTTTATCAGATCGACCAAATCTGTACCTCACTACCAACAGAAAGACGAGACGATTCTATAATGCTAGATATAATTTTATAACAGACAAGTTCAGTACAAATTTTTTATAAAAAAAAAAAATGGATTTTATTAAAAAAAAATATAAATTTTACAGTTTTTTTAAATAAAATATACCTTTTTACAAAAACTTACATAAAATTTATCTATTTAAAATTTATACAAATTATTTCTCCTGTGTAAATATCAAGCGGACGCTAACACCGTTTTCACGTCCACTGACCACACACTAAATAATCTCCGTTCCTCTCAATCAGTGGAAGTGTGGAACCTCAATCCCCTTGAACAGTTGAACTTAAGAAGAAGAAGACGTGAGATTTGGCCGTGTCCTTCGACGTGAACGAGTTTTTAGCCCTACGCTTCACCATATTATTCCCTTTTCTCTCTCCAATCACCGGACGGCACCGGCGGGTATAAGAACGGGCCGGTTGTAATCGTATGCATGGATCTTTGTTTTTCTAAAAGAGCAGTGACGAGGGAGGCCAAGTCGACTCGTCCCTGAAACCGCCTCGGACGCGGAGGGATCGTGGTGATGAGAGGAAGCTTTTTGAGCCGTCGCACAGTACAGAGGCTCCGGCAACTGGCGATCGCCACCGTCGGATCAGTCAAGATCGAGCTCGTCCTCTGCTGCTGCATCGCCTTCACGGTGATCGCGCTTCTGAGTCGTGCTTCGGGTTTTACGGGATGGACCAGTCCCGGTGTTGCTTTGGAACGGTTATCTGCTCCACGGTTCGTACAACTAGATACACAAAATACTCTCTGATTAGTAACTTATAATTAATTGGCACTGGTATTGATAACAATTATATATCTGGTGCGTAGGTATATATATATAAAAGTTTATCGTGCATAAAATTTTTGTTTGTATCCATGTTTAATGGATATCTTAAAGAAACAATTAAGTTTGACCATGTCTTGGTGTTTAGATTGGGGATTCATATGGCTTGTTGCAGTTCATTTAGCTTAAGCAGACAAATTTATTCAGTTTTTGTAATAAACTCTAAAACTGTCACCCAAAAGGGAATAAAAGAAGAAGAGAAGAACATCTTTGAACATTTCATGTAAAATAAATACGAAAGTTCTAGTTTGCTTTAAAGCAGCTGGTGCTGGTGTAAAAAATCTAAAGCATTCTTTATGTAAAAGAAAGTGGGAAGTTTCTAATTTTGCTGTAAAGCAGTTGGTGCTGGTGAAAAAAAAAAGGCTCGATTTTTTTCCATGATTTTTTATCATGTAGCCATGGAGTGGGTGGGGGATTGACAGCTGAAAAGAGAAAAGAAGAGGAAAGGTTTTTTATGCATTTTATTTTGGAATGGTATAATATTTTCCGAGGGAGCGATTCTGGATAGTGGTGAAAAGTAAAATATTTCTGATAGAATATACACATCATTAACCTTGCGTTTATTTTTAGTCATTTAGATCTTTGTCAAGCACTTACTTTTAATTTGCTTCTCAAAGAAGCATAAAGTTGAGAGAGAAGTATTCACACTTCACAGTTCACACACTTCATACCCGCTACTGAGAGGACTCGTTGCATTATGAATCAAGAAATCTTTGTAGAAGAATATATTTGTGTAAGAAAATGGAAAGATTGGAGCTTAATGCATGATCACAAAGTTGTGTTGGGGGACAATATATTAATAGGTGGGTTTAACAGGCATATTTGTTTTTCTGGAAATTGTTGGCCATTATATCATTCCTTAAACAGAATACCAGTTCGTATTATGTATTAATGCTGGATGTATATTTTCTCCAACAGGAAAGGATATGCTATTGTAATGAACACATGGAAAAGATATGATCTTTTGAAGCAGTCCATTTCTCACTACTCATCATGTCCTGGACTTGAATCTATTCACATTGTCTGGAGTGAGCCCAATCCTCCATCAGATTCTCTTAAGAAATTTCTAGATCACATTGTACAGTCTAACTCTGGGAACGCGCAACATGTTGAACTAAAGTTTGATGTCAACAAGGAAGACAGTTTGAACAATAGATTTAAAGAGATTAAGGATTTGAAGACAGATGCCGTTTTTTCAATTGACGATGACGTGATATTTCCTTGCTCCTCTGTGGAATTTGCATTTAGTGTATGGCAAAGTGCACCAGATACAATGGTGGGATTTGTACCACGTATACATTGGGTTGATCAATCGGTATGCCTTTAGCGTATATCTATTTCCTCTTTTTCTTGGAACCCCTTATTTCAAATAATTCCTTACCCTCAAGCTAGTTAATCTAAGTTCTTGCCTTTCTATTTATTTGATGTTCATGTTCAATAAAAAAAAAATATGTATTCTGGTAGAAATATACCTGATTCTGGTCACTTCCGATTTCACCACCGCCCCTCCCTCTCTTTGGCAAAGCCATTTATTGTCCACAGTACGGAAGAATATATGTGAAACATATGCCTTATTTGTCACCATTGTTTCTACCCTACCAAATGAAAAGTACATTTTTTCATATAGCACACAGAACAATAAGGAAAAGAAATTTGACAAGTTGTCATAACTTAACTTGTGGATCAATCTGCAGAAGCAAACTTTTCATGAAGCTGTTAATATGGCAGTCTATGACTTATGACTCAAGTGTCAAATCCTGAGCTAAGCCTGGGATTTGAATTTCTGTATCAATTGCATTTATATTGCCCCCATTTATTTTCTGTTGGCATTACCTAGAAGGAATCAAGAAGCTACCTGCATGTTGAATATCTGGATCTGTCAAAACTTGCCATTTTAGTAATTCCATCTCTGTGCAGAAAGGTAGCAGTGATTACTACGTATATGGTGGGTGGTGGTCAGTTTGGTGGACGGGTACATACAGTATGGTACTCTCAAAGGCGGCCTTCTTCCACAAAAAGTATTTGAGTCTGTACACAAATGTAATGTCAGCATCAGTTAGAGAATTCGTAACAAAGAACAGGTTCTTCTCCATCTGCTTAATGCATTACTTGGAATTTGTTTCCGCTGCTTTTGTTGATAGTATATTCATACCAAGTCTTGGAATGGATATTCCAGGAATTGTGAAGATATTGCAATGTCTTTTCTTGTTGCAAATGCCTCAGGTGCTCCCCCAATATGGGTGAAAGGTAAATGCCATACCTGATGCAAATTTGGTTATTGTCATTGGGTTATTTCTCTTTTGCCATTTTTTTTTTTTATAAGTAAGAAAAACTTTATTTAATGAAACTAGGTGAAGCCCATGCACACAGGAAGTATGCAGAAGAAGCACCTAATTACATTCTTTTGCCATTTGGTGGATAAGTATTGAAATTCTTATTATAAGCGTAGAGGAGTGGAGCCCAAGTTCAACGGAAGTAGACAAAATTACACACCTAACTAGCTAAGTTTTTCCTTTTGAGAAACTAGTAGTATCCAATGTCATGCAAATCATAGGAGATATTCATATTATGATAATGAAATCTATTTAGGATGAGAATGTTAAATAATTTTTTTGATGAAAAACAGATGCAGCAACCTCAGAAAGATATTACTTGAAAGCTCATGTGCCATGAGCAATATGTAGGGAGCAGTGGAATTTGGATTGTTATTACACAATGATTATTGCAGATTCAAATATGCTGATCATGTGATTACTGGTCCAAAGTCCCTAAGAAGGAAGCCGGTGTTAGAAATGATCATATGAAAATTTTCCATTGCTATTTGATCTGTCCTCCATTGCCGTTGCCAGTGGAAAATTTAGGTTAGCACTGGCGCCACTGAGCTCTGGCTCAAATGGCATTTACTGAACCCATAAGAATGTATGGGAGGGAGAAGTCATGAATTCAACATCCACCACATTCTAGTATACATTCCCTTACCTTTTTCATTTTTTAAACCGAGGCTTAGAACCAGTATCTTGAAAAACAGAATTATTTCATCTTTTGAGGGATTATCATCTGTTTGGGGAGCAGGTGGGCTGGCCTGGGAAGAAGGTGGGGGGGCACAGGATTTTTTTGCCTCATATCTATTTTTGCCCATAAAGAAAAAGAGGACCGACTCTCTGTGGTACTCAACAGACTATCTTTGTCTTAACCAAATACCAAAACCTCTTTAGTTCTTTGATTTGGTAAAACACCACATTTCTTTTTTGTGCAATCTAGTGTGTCTATATTGAAGTTCAAAGTTTCTATTTTTTATTGCATTTTGAGAACACGTGGATCTTTAATAGTGAATGCATCTACATAATGGTATCTAATTGCCACTTTATAGCGGAAACTGAAAAATATAAGTCAGTTATTTTTTCCCCCCCTAAGAACGATGTAACTAATACTTGGAAAGGTTTTTCCAAGATATTCCTTTCTGCTTATTCTTGGTATTTCACTAGTTTTTTAACATATAATTTTTTGTATAAACTATTTCAAATTTGTTAGTGATGTCATTATTGAAGGTAATATATTTGAGATTGGTTCAACTGGAATCAGTAGCATGGGAGGCCATGGTGAAAGAAGAACCCAATGCGTCAATAGATTTGTTGCAGAGTTTGGGCGAATGCCTTTAGTGTCTACTTCTGTAAAGGCTGTTGATAGCCGCAATGTCTGGTTTTGGTGACACAGCAATGATCCTTCTTTTCAATTGATGAATTTCCACACTGGTTTAGAAAGTTGAGTTATTATTACCTATCAAAAAGAAAATTGAGTTATTCCAAGACAAAAAAGTTTTTTTCTTTTTTGAGCCATTCCACTTCTTATGGGATCCTAAGTTGTAAAATATTGAACTTTCAGTTAGTGTATGGGCAATAGAAGTCATCACATCCGTTGGATTGATTTCATGTATTTTGATTTTGTAACGTGTGGCAGTTGCTGCCATGTGAGATACCTACTAAGATCAACCTTTGAGCAGAATGAAAGACACTACATGGTTGTCTTGTTTTGCTTAAATTCCGCAGTCAACTTTGATATTCTTAAGACCGACATAATCCCAAAGGCGTGATTTAGTAGGAATCTATCGATATGGGCATATCTTTTCTTTTCTTTCTGACACCTAGATTCAGCTTTCCTTAGTGATGTGAAAAATGATTGAAGATAAAAAGGAACTTCTGGATGTGATTTGATGTCATTAATGTATTTCAATTTCACACTTCTGAGTCCTGACTAAATTACGCATAAAAACTATGTTACTTGGTTGCTATGAACTAGTCTAAAGAATGACACGTACTTAAGAAGGGGAGCCCTTTAGAATACCACCAAATAATACTTCAGGAGGCAAGGACAATTCCATCTCTGTCCAAACGGAATAAACTCGCACAAAGAACTTTCCAAGTCTAAGTAAAGGATCGATACCTCCTTGCTTACACGGATCAGCCTGGCTATCAAATAGAAAGACTAACTAAATTAAGGAACCACAAAAGATCATATATCAAACATTTATCTAATAATAGAAAGCCATAAAAGATTCAGAGGTATGCTGGGGCTTTCTTTGGCTCTGCGTTTAGGAATTCCTTCATATCCAGAAATAATCTTTTCGAGGATGGAAAATCGAATACACCTCGACCTGTTCTGTTTCTTATCTGAATGAGACTGACAGTGATACTTTCACACGTAGGGTACCACGTTTGCAGCTGACTTAAAAGAAATTAAGATGGTACCACTGTACCGGCTTCTTTGTTCAGCTTCATATTAATTTGTCGGCAACCAAAAAATAAGGGAATTGAACATGTGAGTGACGGGCTTATAGTCTAGACTCTACACGTGGCCATCCCTACAAATTTTAGTATACTACACGCCAAATATTCATAAATTATCACTTCTTGTCTAAATTATAATTTTACCTTTTAAATTATAAAAAATTACAATTTGTTTTTTGTTTTTTGTTTTTCAATTGTTTTAGTTTTAATAAAGATATTTGTCTCACTTTTTTTGTGTTAAACTAATTTTATTATAATCGATGAAAGTAAGATACGAATGTGATTTGTAATATTATTTTTTGTATAAATAAATTATAAGATAAGAATATGGTTAATAACAGGTAAGAATGTGGTTTGTTTTCAGGATTAAAATTTAAAATTTTGAAAATTTTGAAATTTTAAAATTCTCTCATCTTATCATCATTATAATTTTATTAAATTCTTACATAAAATAAAATAAAAAATTTAATTTTTTTAAATCTTAAAATAAAAATAATATTAAAAAATATATTTTAATAATATTTTATTTAACTTTTTAACTTTAATACCATATATTTTATTTCATGTGATTGGCTTGCGGGAGATATCTCTCAGTTTTCTGCCACCTTCTATTATTCAGCTCCTTGAGCATCTCCTGGACATATATTCTAATTTCTATTGATAAGGTGGTATTCCTTGTTTTAAGGTTAGGAGGTGAGAAAAGAATTTTGTATTTTATTTAAGAGTTTAAAATATTATATTTTAATATTAATATTATTTTAAAATTTAAAAAAGATGAATTGAGATTTAAAAAAATTGAATTATTTATTATATTTTATATGAGAATTTTAAAAAAATATAATGATAAAATAAAATTAAAATTTTGTGTCTCATCCCAATACTAAACCTGCCAAACAACAAGGAACCCTGTTTTTGTGTATTTACTAAATCACTCAAATAACTTGTTCTCTCAACAAATTCCAAGACAAAACTTTATATGATTCTTTATTAAGTTTGGGAGACGTATTTTTTTTCTATGTATAACATTTTTATTAATACTAAAATATCTAATTCAAAATCGTTCAATTGTCATATTGAATTAATTCCTGCTCCATTCTGAACTCGACTTTGGTCTTTAAAATCAAACCTTGTTCTATTGCTTTGTCCATTTATAAATACCAATGCATAATAAATTACACGTTTTTAAGAGTATAATGGAATAATTTTAGTCACCAAGGATTCAAATATTCAGAATTAAGCCAAAAACCGTACAAAGAATTAATTTAACTTTTCAATTCCCATGTGTGTCTAAACCTAACACTTCCCCCTTGATTTCTGAAAACCCGGGTTAGCAACACGACGAGTCAAACAATTTGACTCTCGAGTCAAGCCCAATAAGACTCGCTGGGTCTTCAGTCAGTGTCCATCTATCCAAGTCGCGCTCCACCGTGTTCATGGTTCCAAAAATCCCCCAAAAACGTCTTTGCCGCATCCAAACTCGGGAAATATGTCGGCTCAAGGAAGATCTGACTCAGCGGGTCACACGAATCTGAGCTCACTACGACTCGGTTCGCGCTCGCCTCCAAGCTCCCCATCACAACCACGAGCAGTTGCTTGTACGCGTAGAAGAATCTCTTCATAGCCGACTCGATAGACTGCAAAGCCTGAAGCAGGTGAATCTTCTCCATCTTCTTCTCGCTGTAGGTCTTCATCGCCGCCTCCTGGACCCTGGGCCCACCCATGGGGTCAACCTCAACGCCGAGAATGTACGGCACCTTGTGCTTCAGATCCTTGCAATGCCTCGCGATCTCCACTAGCCCCTTCGATCTGAAGCAAAACGGTCCCTCTTCGTTGGAGGACTTGATGCTCAATCGGTTCTTGAGCCTGAGAAAATCGTCCGGGTCCATCAAGAGGTGTAAATCCTCGATATCGGCCAGAAGCTTCCAGATCCGTTCGATCAGATAGCAATCGCTCGCGGCTCTTTCAAAATCTTTGTTTTCGATTCGCTCTGTGATTCGCTTCAAGAGCTGTTGCGACACGTAGATCCACGACTCCAGGATTTGGTGCGTGGTGTAGAGCGTCTGGTTCTCGTAGTTGTCGATGTGTTCGTACGGAGTCTTCTTTAGAGAGTGGAGTTCGCTCGGCTTGCAAATCAGATCGTACTCGAGGTTCGGCTTACTTGCGAGGTTTGGCTCTCCCAAACCGAGAGTGTATGGACAATTGTGCATCTCGCACTCGATGGAGTAGAGGATCTTCTGCGCGATGCGCTCTGATTTATGCCACGTGGCAAGCCGAGGAAGCAAGCTGGCCTCGCTGGTGCGGCTCACCACGGTCGTCTCACCTGGAATCTTCCACACCTCGGCGTAGCTCCCATCGCGAGCCAAGACGCCACTCGAAGACCTGAGATCGACGATAGGAGCTGTTCCACGTGTCGCACCGTCTTGTTCGTCATCCTCGCAGAGATTGGCAATGATCTCTATCTGAGACGTTGCGAGCGACTCGAGCCTCCGCCTCCACTCGCGCCGGTTCGTATACGGCCTCGGATCCGACAAGAACGTCGAGACGAACCGGAACGAAATCTCTAAAGCCTGCAAGGTCGGTTTCAAAACAGATTCGTTTTTCCAAGTTGGAAACTCTTCGGAACTCCATAGTTTCCGAAGCTCCGGGAGGCGAAGATAGTTATCGTAAGAGGAGCATACGACAGCATTAGCGGCGGATATTTCGGCAGCACGAAAGGATGGCGGAATGGAGACTTGGAGTTTGTTGGAGAGTTTGGGGGATTTGGCGGATGAGACGGTCTTTGCCTTCCACTCTAAATCAACCATGTTTGAACTGCGAAATCGAAACCAAAACGGAGTAAAAATTTGAATCGTAATTTAAGATTTTGTGGGAATTTGAGGAATTGAGAGACAGAAAGGGGTATTTATAGTGGATACGAGGAAAATTGAATAGCCAGCCAGCCGAAAGGCGTGTGGACTGAAGGTACGAATATGAATACAAACATTAAAAAACGAGGAATTTGAAAGACGCGGGTGGTCGTCTACAAACATTAAAAAACGAAAAAAAAAATAAAAAAAAAAAAAAACAAACGGCACATGTATGTACCCTATCCATTTCACCTAACGTAGAAGGTGCTCGAGCGCGTTGTACGCTTAAGAAGGAAGCTGCCCTTCGTCGTAATCTAGGAACAGTATCGTTGAAGTTGGACCTGGGTCATTGTACGTTGTTGTTCGATTAGTCCGCGTAGGAGGCTAATGTTCTAGATCCCACAGCTTTGCATCTTTTTGTTTTAACTTTTGTTCGTGGTGTAGAAATTAGAATGCAGTCATGTTTAGCCACGTGTTATGATGGGCTGGACCAAGTAACGTTGGGGGGTTGGGTCTAAAGGGATGCATGTTATAGTAAGCAGCGCAGCCAAGGAACAACATTTGATCTTTTCCTAGGATGCTTCGTCGGTGTTCTTTACCGAGTCCATTGTTGATAAAATTGTTTACGAATGTATCGTCGTCGGTTTACCAGGTATAGGAAACTCAGGAATTTGTCCCTGTTTACAGGGGAAGAAAAAAAATACTGCAGCGGTGCAGATGCAGCCTAGCCAGCTGATTAATATATTAATTTCAGCCCTTTGATATACGGAAGGTGCAAAGATTTTCTAAGATTTCATGCGCCCGCATCGGGAATAAAAGCTGAAACCAAATGGGCTTTTTTGTCGGAATTAAATTTATGGCAAATACTGATTAAAATCAAAAGAAGCGATAATGATAACGCCGATATAATGGAGCTAGTCCATTTAGATTCCACCTTTTCGGATGGTGAAACGACAAAGCATATTAATATATACATCAGCAACTTGATCATGTTTAGGATAAGATAAGAGGTTAGAGCAGATGGATTTGATTGTACTTTCTTCATTAAACTACTTTTGAGTCCAAAATATTGGCTCCATGTTAAAAACCAGAAAACAAAAAAAGAGTTTGTTTTTTTTTATTTCCCGTTGATTGTTAGGTTCGTTCCATCAATATTCCATCTTGTTAGCATGAAAGTAAGGATTAAGACCCACCATTAGGAAATCATATGCAAACATATTCCTCCATCCAAAGTCGATGAACCTGCTCAAACAAACAAACAAACAAACCAAGCAACAAAACTACGAAACTCTTCCTTTTTCTTTTGGGTTCTTTTTCCTTATACCCAATTATCAATAAAGAGTCCAATTCAAGGGGTTCACATGACAATAATCGCCGTTCCTCTCTCAACCTTTTTTTTTTAATTGATCCCATAGTGTGTCAAAATCATGTGTAACTTCATCCAACTAGCAATAATGAAGAGCCATTGATCAAAATAAAGGGATCGATCAAATAATTGAATTCCCCTGAAGTTACTAGCATCTTGTTTTGGTGTCAATGCAAGAGATGGTTTTATTGATCTCTTGATTTATGGATGTCCTAGTGTCTTTTTTTAGTGTCGATATAAGGGATGGTGTTATTGATTTATTGATAATTTTCCTTGGATATGAGCTTGTTTATCACGGTATTCATTCGTCATGAGTGAGGATTCTTAATAAATTTGGGTGGTGTCACTCTTAGACAGAAAAAAAAATAAAAATTGTAGAACGCCCCTCTCTCAACCACAAAAAATAATCTTTTTCTTACAAAATCCACAGCTATGATTTACAGCGTCAGGTTAGTAAAACATAACGAGTAACTAATGTCACGTTTATCGTATCGTATACTCTCAATAGTTATGTTAACAAGAAAAATTAATAATTTTCAAAAGCCTCCATTTCAGATCAGTGGAAGTGGTTCACGTTGGTTTTGGTCTTTTGGATAAAGCCTAAAGCCTCCATTCCTTTTGTCCGTTTCTCACACTGCCCACAATTCAAAGGTTGGCGAAAGAAAGAAGCTTCACAGTTGGACTCGACCCCTCCGTGTTTACCGCTTCAACTCCGCCAATCCCACTGCATTTGATTGGTACACGTGTCGGTCAATATATGTGCTTGCCTCAATTGAGGCGATGACTCCAGACGTATATAGTAGTTAGTGGCCTATGGTCTGGCTTGGCTCCAACTCGGCGATTCTTTTTTGGCCAACTAATAACGCGGGAAGACATGTGACATGGCCCCATTCCCAGACACGTGGCATGTAAATCACGTGCGCCACCCACTATCATCCACTCTACCTGTTTGACATAGGTGGACAGATCGAGTCCCATTGGCGGTGCCAAACCAGCGCTCTCGATCATGACGCGTGGCATGTACGGTTGGACATTGAACGGTTAGTTGGCTTGCACGACTAGCAAGGGACATGCGTCGTTGAACAAGGTGGCCACTTATTTGTATACTAAATAAGACATTTATTTTTTATTTGTTCTTTGAACTTAGGAAGAATGGCAAACCGATCAATAATAAATGTTTGAGTTTCTTTTATTTGACTTTGAAGGGAGTCAAAGGTGATGTTGCAGAGGTTTCCTGGCAACGAAGCATGTTTTGGGGCCGATAATGGGGCATTACCTACATCATCCATCCAGAATGCGGGATTGTCCCATTTGCACGTTTTCTCGGAGATAGGGATGAATCTGAGTTTCTGGCATATGCTTGAGCTCTTGTTTCTCTACCTTATCCGGATTCCGATTTTAAGTACATGTTTTTTTTTAAAAAAAATAATAATTGATTTAATATTTAATATTAATATTTTTTAATCATTTAACTAAAAGACTATAATTCAAATTTCAACCATCCTTGTCCAAAGTATCTGGTCAAGGAAAAGAATAGATGATGCGTTGAAGGAGAGAGAGAGACCAGTGCTAACAGACTGTTGATGAATGTGCCATTGGATTGAACATCACGTCGTGTTAGGCTAACGGAAATTTCTATCCTTCTGATTTTGAACAATTTGATTTCATATCCGCACTGCACAAATAACTGTAGCATTAATTATATTGATGTGATCTACTGCTATTTTGTTTCCATCCAATACATTATGTCGCAGAAAGGACTCTCCTGTAAGGATAAATATGAAAAAAAAAATCTTGAAATTTAAGACTGAGATGTTATAAATTAAATAATGAAAATAAAAGCATGAATCGGATAGAAAGTAACACTAATTAAAATAAGAAGACTATATATAAACTTCAAATCATGTCAATAGTTTATAAAAAAAAAAATAAAAAATCATGTCAATAGTACCATACAGCCAAAGTTTGTTACTAAAGAGACTGACTTTATATATTATTTCTTGGTCATCGAAACATGATCAGGAGTCCACCATAAATGATGGAGCGTTCGCATTGGAATATCCAAATGCAACAGCTCAAATGGCTAATAATATATAAAAATAGGCTGCATTTAATTATGCAAGCGTAAAATCAAATGATTTTTAGTTATAGTAATTCAACTCATTCAGTCATACTTGATTTAATATTATAATTCAATTAAATGTTTGTTTATTATTTTCTTCTTCTATCTCTCCCCTCAATTTTCCCAATGTGAAGTAGATGTTTTTCCAGTCTAGCTTCTGTACAAAGTGCATCAAGTCCAGTAAAAAAATAAATATTGACATAGAACAAAAAAATTAATATTGCAAAAATATTAATATTTTCATGTAGCTCTAAATAAAAAAAATAATAATAATAAAAAATTGAAAGAAATATTATTAAATTTATAATATTTTATTATTATTTTAATTAATAGATGGATAATCTAATTTGAGAATAAGTTTTAAGTGGAATAGTCAAATACAAAATCATGTTATATTATATAAATTTTACATTTACATATGCATAATCCAATACTAATGTTCTTGGACTTGGACTACCTAAAGTTTGTAGTCATGACACTTGAATTAGTTATGATTGGCTTGGGCAGATATTTTAGCATTGGTCCTGCATGCGTACGTCATGCTTAGCATTAATATATGTTATTCGTCTTTAAGATAACTTCAAATTGTCACTTCCGGCACCAAAGTCAAAAGTAAAATATGAGCAACGGCATATGTCGGCATTGCTGTAGCTATAATAATGATAGACAATTCATGCTTAGGGAAATTAAATTAATAAAGAATAAATATATATTCACGACTTGGCTGGCTGAATGTTCCTGACCAACGATCATGTTTTAGCGGTCCGGATGAGAACAAATATATAAATATATTAGATATATTAAATATTATATGCGAGTGATAAGACCAGTTTGCCTCCTTATTGGAAGTCAAACATGGAAAAACACGGAAATAATTAATTTTGAATGGGCCTGTTCTTTAGAAGAGGGATCTACTCGGTAAGTTTCTCTCGAATGAAGATTATTCTTTAGCATTTCCGCACGTCATGTTAGCTCGTGTCCGGTTCAAATTTAAAGACTACGTAGCTAGGCTATACACATCGAACAAATCCGACAAGCAAGCAGGAGTTGGTCAAGTCAACTGTTAAAAACACAAGTGTCAAGTGTTTAGAGCACTCTCAATGCATTATTTATCCTATTTTTTAAAATGTATTATCAAATTTTTTACTTTTATTTTATATACTGACTTTTATAATATAGCATATATAAACTTATTCATTTTTCTTCACATCATTTAAATATTTTACTTTTTAATATTTTTTTATTTATTTCAAATATTTTCTTTAACTACTAATAATATCTTCATATCTTTTGATATTTGCAAGATCTCCTCAAATACAATATCATATAATTATATTTTATTTTAAATTAATCTAAATTTATAAATTAAACCAAAATATCAATTAATTCAAAAAATAGAAAAAAGAGATTATATAATGAAAATATAATCAAAGTATATTATGAAAATATTCATTCTCGATAATTGTAAAAGAATATTCTTAAGATAATTATTCGATATATTCTGTGAATATCCATTTTCAATAATTGTGAAAGAATATTCTTACTATATTCTTTAATATGTCATGAGAATATACATTTGGTTTTCTCAAAACTTCAAATATAAACAACACCATTTGTTTATAAAGTTTCATCAACATCTTCATTTCCATTTCTTTACACAATTATTATAATTTTTCTTTCTATATAATTCTTATGGATCCCGTCTCAAAATGAAAACTTAAAGATTGCAGGAAATACAACAACGAGTGTTTGAAAAAATTTGTTAAAGTTGTCATTAGTATTTTCTCTAACGATTAGCATTTTCTCCTATGAGTACTTAAGATCACCAAATGACAGCGATATTGATAGATTGCTCATAGTTGGAGAAAGTCGTGGGTTTCTTGGGATGTTAGAGAGTATTGATTACATGCATTGGAAATGAAAAAATTGTCTAAGTGCATGGAAATGAATGTATTGTGATCACATTTATGAACCAATGATAATTATAGAAGCCATAGCGTCATACAACCTTTAGATATGACATGCATTCTTTGGATTACCAGACTTTCATAATGACATTAATGTCCTAGAACATTATTTTGTTTTTAGAGAGTTGGCTAAAGGATATGCTCTAAATGTCAACTACTCAATAAATGGAAATGAATAATCAATGGAATATTATCTTGCTGATGGTATATATTCTTTGTGGATGACGTTTGTCAAAACAATCCATGCTCCACATGGAAATTAAAAAAAAAAAAAAAAACAGCTTGTTGTAACTCAAGAATCAACAAGAAAGATGTAGAACTATCATTTGGAGTGTTTCAAACTCGATTTGCAATTGTATGCGGACTTGCACGATTTTCTGATCGACAAACGCTAAAAGAAATTATGATAGCATGCATAATTTTGCATAATATGATCGTAGAAGATGAGCGACATTCTTATCTTCAAGTAAAAGACTTTGTCTGTGAACAAAACGATGAAATATCCCAAGAGCTAATGTCCCATGAGCATGCAGATGAATTTGTAAATTTCATTCACTATCATCTCATTCGAGATCAAGGACTTCATTCTCAACTCCAACCGGATCTTATCGAACATTTATGACAAATATATAGTCAATCTTAGGTACTTGTATTTTACATTTCACTATATTTAGCCTAATATTATATTCTTGTTTTGTACAAGATGTAACCTTAACTTCAAAAAACTATATATGCATGTATGGTTGTGTTATTTAATTTCTAGTATTCTCACTAGTCATTTTATTAAATAAGTGATATGTTAGACTCAATTTTAATTTTGAACGGTTTATTACATAGTACTTCCTGCACCCACCTGCCTTTAGACTATTAAGACATGTATGGTTGTGCAGTAGCATGATTAAAAATTTAAAGCACTTGTGTGGATCACATACAATTGGTCCTATTTTTTCCATCTACTAAATCACAAGTTTCAAAACAGGAGGATTGTATTCATTCCATGACATTTGCCTAGACAAGTAGAAACAGAAAAATGCTATACATTATGACATTATCTCATAAATTTAAGAACGGAGAAGCCAGCATTATCCTAGAAAAATACTATACATTGTGACATTTCTAATTGAGTAGAATCAGGACATATACTCTAACACTTGAGTATATAAAGAACTAAGTAAACTAAGACAAAGAATAGGCATGCAAGTTGACCCCATAGAAACAGGACATATACTCCAACATTCATCCAAGAACTAAGTAAACTAAGACAAAGAAACAGGACATATACTCCAACATTCATCCAAATAATATTCATTCCATGATCCACATAACACACGAAGCAACTCATTCATGCTCATTCATTTACATAATACTCTCAAATCATTAACAACAACACTTTAGTTCCCATAAGAAGTCATGGTTTAGTGTGCCACCATCATAATTTCCCCAAAAGAGAACACATTAGACTATTGAGACAGTTTAGTGTACGAATTGTGCTGTGTTCTATACCCAAAAAAAAAAAAAAAAAATCAAAATATAACTATCCACTAAGTGCATTGTGGCTTCAGATTTGTGCTGTGTTATATACAAAAAACTATCAAAGTAGAAGTTCCAAAATGTGGCTGCATTTGTGGCAAGTTTGTGCTGTTTTCTATACAAAAAACTATCAAATGAGCATTCCCAAAAGTGGTTGCAATGATACCTTTCACAAACTGTTCATTTGCAGCCCAGACCAAACCCAGTCATGGTTTTGTAGAATTTTGTCTCTCAAGTATTTCCAATTGGAGGCTACGGAAATACTCTTGCTACATTGGAGGCAAATTTGAGGTGTCCATCCTCATAATTTTCTTATCTTCTCTCCGTTGATTTAAATCAAGCCTCTCTTTTGTAAGGCGGATAATCTCTTTCCTATATTCTCCTTTCTCAACATTTACTGCTCTTCTTCTCCTCTCTCATCTCAGTCACCAAATCAGCAAGATTGGAAGATGTACTATCTTGCCTCTTTCGCTTCTTTTTAGTCTCCTTTCCAATGGGTCTCTCTAGACCCATATTTATAGATGGAGATAGGGTGTCTTCATCTAGACATGTAAACTCTGGCACATGAGCATCTAGGGTACTAATATTCTCTTAGTTTTCATTGTACCCTCAGCCACAGTCTGTTTCCATTTTGGATGGTGTCTTAGAATAGTTCAACAACGAAGAAAGTTAAATGTTGTAGACTGATTACTTCGATAGAGCTCATTTGCTTGCTCAATCTAAAAAATCAGTAAATGAGATGTAAAATATATCTAATACAATGTCTTTTAAACGATAAAATTAAAAGATATTGGTTGTGCACCTTATCTTGCTCAGTAACCCCACTTGGAGACCTTCATTCGATTTAAGCTAAGGCCACACAAAACTTATTTGTAGCATGTTGGATGGTTGACCATCTATTTGTGAGAGAGTTAGAACTACGTTCACAACATGTGGATTTTTTATTTTTCTTGTAATATTCATGTACTCTAGCCCAAAATGAATGTTTAGATTAATCAACCTCACTGATTGGGTCCAAACTAGTATTAAGCCAAGCTGACACTAGTAAGTTGTCCTCTTCTAGATAAAGTTTCATTTTCTAGATTTTTTTTTTTTTTTTTTTTTTTTTTTTTTTTTTTTCTGGCAGTTGCTTGTTTTGGGTTGGGAGGAGCAACTTGAGATTCTAAGTGATTCAAAGATGTGAGGAGGTAGTTATTGTAGATTTATTTCACCTCTTGTAAGAGGATAGTGAAGGAATGAACTCCATGGAGTCGTGAATTCATCGTTCAAAGGAAAAAAAAAAAAAAAAAATAAAATAAAATGGGATCATGGAATTCAATCAAACTCAATTAAAAAGTTTGTGAAATTCTAAATTTTCATAAGTACCACATGTTTTGATAAAAAATAAAATAAAGTCAGACATTCTTTGTTACCCATCTTATCAAATGGGGATACTAACACGGCAAGATAGTGGTGGACAAAAAAAAAAAAGGAAGCTGATTACACGAATGGTGCTAGTACTTGGATATATAAACCTTGTTTCAGGAAAACCTTAGGCTTTAGTTTAGGCATATTTCCTTCTATGTTAGTAAATGGCGTCACCAAAATATAAATTGATTCAACAAATAATGAGAGAATATATTGACAACTGTTAAGCATGGATATGTGTTATTTAAATTCATTAAATTTCACTAAGCCAACCATTTTTGTTAAGACAGTGCTGCATGCCTTGGATATATTCTATCCACTTCTATTAAATAACATACAACCTTGTTGAACCAACCACTTCCATTGCCATAAAAGAGCAAAAATGGTTGAATCACAAAAATAAGATATTTTACGGCAAAAATAAAAATTTTGTGATGCTAAAAATAAGCTCTTTTATTTAATAAGGGTTGAACAAAATTAAATAAAATTCTGTGATGCTAAATTAGCTCTTTAACCACAAAAATAAAATACCTTAAATTAGCTCACCCTTTACATTACTTAAATTAGCTCTTTTACGACAAAATAATAAATTTTGGAAACTCCTTTATGATCTTTATTTATACAAAAAGATTAAAAAAATTTGTTCAACACGCACCTATGCTTAATTTTACTGGCCTGAACAACATAAATTATTCAATATAATCACACAATTTCTTGCAAGAGTGCTATCAATAAGAACTGAACCAATTTTGGGATGTATTCCAAAGATGCAATGTGAGAGTAGATATCACAATTTGAGGACAACTTGCACAGAATTTTGATAGATACCTATTTTTGCTCACAAATGCTAACAACAACTGAGATCCAAGTTTTTGAGCTTTTACATCATGCAGATGAAGTGCATCCTTCAAAGTTGAATTTATCTAAATATTGAAGCAAAGTTTTTTGGAGTCACAAATGGTCAGCATTTAAGGCATACAAATAAGCACCAGTACCAAGTGGAAGAAAGCGAGAAAAAATCATATTGTGGACCTTGTGGACAGGGCTCTAGTGGATGGGAAAGAACGATGGGTCTTGGAGATCACAAAATTCAGGAGCATGCAAACAGCCAACAGGGGAGGTACAACACCACACATTGAAATTGCATTTCGCCACACAAATACAACAAATAGAAGGGGGTTTTTAACTAAATGCAATCAGACCTAACAAGTGCTACGAGTTTGAAGAGGTAGAAGCTGCCGTCCCAAGCAAAATCTAACAAAAAACCCTAAATATGCGACCATCCCCAAATTTGAAGAAGAAAAAACTCCAAAAAATACCAACATGCTCGAAAATCCAAGATTTCATCAAAATCATCACATAACTTATTAGAAGGAGAATAAAGAGATTGAGAGAGAAGAGGTTGAACCATACCCAAAACCCACTCGGAATAGGAGCTGCAACGGGGACAATTTTTTTAGAAGCTTTGCCTTAGGCGGACGACAGGATGCTTGAACCAGAATTGTAGCAATTTGAAGCAGCAAGCTGTGATTGATGGAAGACAAGCAGACCCCAACTATGAGGAAAGGAAGACGCGCGAAATAAACAGATAGGCTGAAAGGGGATAAAATGAAATAAAGTGAATTTCGATAGTGGAGAAGAAAGTACAAATATGAGAGAGAGATGATTTTAAAACAAGACACAATGGTGAACAATGCAAGCTAAGTGTAGCGGTAATACTGTAGCAAATTGGAAATTACAGATGAAATACATCATCCGTTGGACGACACTTAAGACTGATTTCTTCAAATTTTACAGAAATATGGGTTTGTGAACATGGATGATGAGAGATGATAAAACATAATTGCAGATTGTTTTGTGGACCATTGAAAAAACGAAATTGTCAAACATTATATTCAAAATAAGAGTATTTTTATGTAGTAATTTATAAAATAATTATAAAGATATCTTTATTTTAAAACATAATTGTGAAAACAGTTATATAAAAATTATTAAAATACCCAAATTCTAGTGGGGGATACCAAATAACATAATTGGATTTTGCATTCCAACTTGTAAGGAATGAATATTGAACCGAACGGAGCTCGTTAAACGGGCCCAACACTTATCGTATAGGCTAGCCCATGATGAATAATACCTTTCCGTTTCTTTTTTGGGACGGGACACAAAGGCTCGGAAAAGCCTTTAGCAAAACAAAGTCCTATCAGGCACCGACATTGTTTATTGCACTCTAGAAAAAACCACTGTCGACAGTACCGTAAGGGACACCCATTTCATTAGCCCGAGGCTTTGCATCGAAATAAATCAATTGGGTTAGCTCATCATCTTCCCATTATAGATTGGTATTTCCGAAAGTCATTGGGCCTTTTATATTACAGCCATCATATCTTTGGGCCACCGCCTGTTTTCTGTTTAGGGCCCGCTTTTGATTTTCTAATGGAATCTTATTTTACTTTATTTTATTTGCTTCGAAGACCAAAAATATACATCCATGAGTTAATTAGTCAACGAATGTACAGGGCAGCTTGAAACTCATACGACACGTTCCGAAGATTCAGGTTTTGTCGAGATTTTGGTTAATAATATAAATCATATTGGAATTTAAATTGCGAGTAAACCATAAAAGATGCAACAAATGAATTTGGTGAGACTCTTCAATTATATAAACATGAAAAATTCTATTCACCACACTCACATTCTAATGTAATGAGATGACATTGCCCATCAATCATACCGAGATGAAAGTAAGATGAGTGTCGTGTACAACATTGCTCTATAAACATAAACCGGGATTACTAGTACATGGCAAGGTATGGACTTAAGTCAACAACATGGAACCGTCGAAATAGAGAAAGATAGACACGAACATGAACCAACAAATTGCAAAATGTAATCTAAACTAAGAACTGAGATAGTAGAAAATAACTAGACAAAAAATAGAGTGATAGTAACTGGCTGCCAAGTAATATGGCCATTTACACTTGATAGTTGATACTTCTCGAAAAGAACAACTCACTAGCAAAAAAGCATATTGAAGTGCTAAGCAAAAGGGCATACTAAACTTGGTGATTTCCCGGGAGAACAAGGTCATCAAAAGAACATAAAACATAAAGTCCAGCACTCAAAAATCCAAAAAAAAAAAAGGTAAATGAAAGGATCTCCATCCTAAAGTAAAAACATAACCAACAGAAACTTAATCGAACAAACTAAAACCCATGTCATCATCGGACTCCTCAGCCGGCTCCTCCTTCTTCTCTTCCTCCTTAGAAACAGCAGCCGGGCCAGCACTCGAATGAGCTGCTGCGACGGGGGCCACAGCAACAGCAAACTTGCTTGGATCCTGGATTAATAACAAAAATAATTAATTGAATGGGAAACTTAAGGATTTAAACAATTGTCAGAGCAAAAGAGCCTGTCCATTATTACTGAAGAAATGGAAAACAAAAGTCAACAATAGTTTGGGGGATGAAATACCTCCAGGTACTCCTTAACTTTCTCCGCCTGGGGGAAGGAATACTCAGTAGCGACAGCAATTGCTAGAGCATTCTTGTAGGCATTGATGAACATATGTGGTGCAGAAGCTAGGGTTGGGTATGAGAGAGCCAGTGACAATGAGGTGACCATGGATACACCAATGGCAAACTTCTCAATAAGGTCATCCTCGGTAAGATCAAGCACCTCAGGGCTGAAGACTGAGCCATTATCATAAACAGATATGACAATAAGACCATAAGAGAATGGCCTTATTCCAAGCTTTGCAAGCAGAGCAGCCTCAGAGGAGCCGACCTTGTCACCCTTCTTAATAAGCTCCACAGGGGTGATAATTTCAACAGTACCCTTGTTAATCTTCGTTGGGATGTTAAGAACCTGGAAGGCAATGGCATAAGACACTGATGTTTCAAGTAAGCGAAAATTGAAAATACTTCCTTTGGAGATCACAAACCTGGAAGAAAGAGGTCTGTGAAGGGTCGAGTCCGGTGTTGCCGGGAGGGACAACAACATCAATTGGAGCAACTAAACCAACACGAGCAGGTGCTCCAACCTGTTTAAGTATGAGAGTTATATGAACACCAATGAAACTACATAAAGAGAAAGCACATTACAGCCACAAAAAAAATCATCAAATTTCAATCTACCAAGGCAAATAAAGAAAAATTTAGCAAACACATGCCAAAATTATGGGTGAATGCTTTAGAAAATAATTGTATGAAACCAGGGAAACCACACTTATTTCGGAGAATATTATTAATGTAAGCATCCTACAAGTAAAAAATCAGGCACCACAAACACAATCAGTGTCAGTCAGGTAAATGGCCACACCCTGGAAAATATTCTGTCTAATAAACCCTCAATTAGCCAAGAAATCTGTAATGCACATAGAGAGAGAAAAAACATCACTAGATGTCGTTTTTCACAATTTATCCTAGTATGATCAGGATATGATCTTTACCACGAACTCAGTAAAAAATACTTCCTCTATTTCCTAGCTTTCCCCAGCAACCTACCACATTTACATAGAAACGCATGGTAACAACCCGCATATATGTCAATGAGCGACCCTATGGTTCTATTATCAAAATACCACAGGAAAGAAAACTTCGGATTCTCAGACAGCCGTTTCAGCCATGCTACTAGTGTATAACAACAATTAATTGAAGCAAGGATTTCTCCACCAAGTGAACCCCATGGAAATCATAAACGTACTAAAATAAGTACCAAATCATATACACATAAACCAACACCAGAGGGTGAAAATCTCGATGCGAATGAACTCAAAATGAAAGGTAAAGGGTTTAAACCACCGTACCTTGTACTTGGCAACCTCCTCGCTGACCTCCTTCAAATCACCCTTAGTGAAAATCAGCCCGACGTTGCCCTATGCAAAAAAAATAACGTTAAAAAAATCATGCTTTTCCCGTGAGTTCAAATTGTTCCATTTTAAGATAGTCCGAGAAAATTTAAGAAACCAAAGAGCGTGACGTACCACAAGAAGGGGAATGAGGTTGAGGAAGGCTTGATTGCCGGTATTCTCAGCATGGATCCGGACCGAGCGCTTCATCATGGTGTTCTTACCCATGAGCACCACGGAGTCGCCACGCAGACCCTTGCGAATGTTCTGTAGCTGGTTGGATCCGACATTGTCGGCCGCCACCACTAGGATTTGAGTGTACTCGTCAAGCAGTTGGCACAGCTTTGTGTCGTAAGCGACCTTCTTTTCCGACTTGGTGGGTTTTACCGCCATTTCTACGATGCTATGGGTTTCGAAGAAAACCTAGAAATCGAAATATAGAGAAGGACTGCGCTAAGAAATATAGCAAAATCGAGGGCCAAGACGAAGCTGAGGGCTCAGTCAAGGCGGACAGCGAAACGGTGCCGTCTCTTTAACCTCTCCTGCCTGTACTAGGGGTTGAGGGTTTGTTTAGGAGGACCTAGAGGCGGAGGAGGCTAATAGAAGAAGAAAGACGATGGGCGGAGGCCATGTTTATATTGGTGGATGGGGGTAACAAAATCATTAGGGTTTTTCAAGGAATTCCTGTATCTGACGGCTCATGTTCAATCTCTCTCGTTAATCTGACGGTGAGCAGGCGTTTCCGTGGGGATTTGTCTGGTTAATCTTCTATAACGGCTTGTCAATCCGGTACCAAGATTTAACGCTTTTGAATAATCTCCCACATCAAACGATAAATATGAAAATATCAATAATAAATATTTTTTTAATCATTTTATAACATATTAAAATGATGAAATAATGTGAATTAAAAAATGAAAACTCTATGAAAAGAAAAATCGCTTAAAAAATTTGGATAATAAAAATATTTTTATCTCATCTCATTATTATAATTTTTTAAAATTTTTATATAAATTATAATAAATAATTTAATATTTTTAAATATTAAAATAATAATATTAAAAATTAATATTTTATTTAATTCTATTACAATCTATATCTAAACGATACTTGGGTAAGTGGGTCGAAAATTGGTATTACAGAAGCCTGAACCGAGCCCATGGCAAATAAGTGGGACAGAAAAAGGAGTTGTTATAAACTATAAAGTTAAAATTTTCACGATTAATGTCGGTTAGGTTAGTTAGGAAAAGCCCAAATCCGAGTTCTCCGTAAGCGCAAAATATTCAGAGCCAAGTCAGGGCAGGTCGCGGATCTGATCCCAGCATAGCACCCGCCAAATCCCCAATTCTCTCTCCGACAACGTTTCCTATCTGAGCCCCCCTCGATTCCCTCATAATCACGGAATGTCGTCCACCTACAGAGATCGGACGTCGGAGTTCCGTTCACTCTCGCAGACTCTGAAGAAGATCGGAGGAGTCACAGTCGTTAATCGATCAGAAAACGACCCATCTTCATCGGAACCATCTGTACCGGCCCCTTCTAGATCCGAATTCAACAAGAAGGCTTCGAGAATTGGGTTGGGGATCCACGAGACCTCTCAGAAGATCGCCAGACTCGCCCAGCGTAAGCCCGTCCCTACCCTCCCCCATTTTTTTAATCTCTACCATAGTTTGGTGAAGCACACCGAGTTAATATATATATATACTGAAACGCAGTGGCAAAAAGGTCATCAATGTTCGACGATCCGATCGTGGAAATACAGGAATTAACGGCTCTGATAAAGAATGATATAACGTCGCTGAACGTAGCTCTTTCAGATTTACAGACTATTCAAAACATCGAAATGGCAGACGGGAATTATTCCGACGACAGAGTCGTTCATTCCACAGCTGTTTGTGATGATTTGAAGAGCAAACTTATGGGGGCGACAAAACAGCTTCAAGATGTTTTAACCACAAGAACAGAGGTTCGTTTCAATAAGCAATACTTTAAATTTGATCCATTTGTAACTCCTAACTATTTTTTCTCCTCACAGCATATTAAGGCTCATGAGAATAGGAAGCAAATGTTTTCAAAGAATGCATTAAGGGAGAACCCTTTTCAGCATAATTCGAAAACTGTGACCGAACCACTCCCTTGGTCCAGTTCATCAAATGGAGCTGCGAGTCCACAACCATCAGCGTGAGTATATCCTATTTAAGTTGATAGTATAGTAACCTCACTAAACACTATTTTTACGAGGCATTGGACATGACGACATTCTTTAATGGGCTATAAATTGTTAATAAGTTTTACGAGTATATTCCTCTGTTTGTGTTAGTGGCGAAATGTTATTGGTTTCAAGCAGGCTGGTTATCTAACTGTGTTGAACACCGATTGTTGATTGTCCAAGTAATTTTGTAACATAACAAACGGCATGTGAGCATATACTATTTTTTCCCCTCTTAAGCTAGATTGGACCTAAAGACTTTCTAGCCTTATCCCAGCGCACTCCTTTACCCCCTCAGTAAATTCCCTGGGCATTATATATGATCATTTTGTTACAGATTTATTATTTAAAAATGGTATGGGTAGCTTGCAAGAACATATTTGTTGGCTGGTACTTGAAACTGTGATAGCAGCTTCAGCCAGTACTGGGCCTCGTGTTTTGCACCTTTTGAAGCGGTCATTACTATTGTTTAGAGATTCAGTACATGGTTTGCTCTGGGTCCTGGTTAAAAAGTAATTCAATTACGTGCTAGTGACATCATAAAGATTCAGTACGTGCTAGTCTCTAAATTAAAAAATCTTTTAAACCTCTGATGGCTACACATGAACATCAGTTGTTGTGTGGTTGAGATGGCTGGATCCAATTTAGAAAGGAGTCACAACGAAACCATCTGTAAAGTACTTTTTGTCATTGTATTTTGGTTTAGGTCGAAGCTTGTAGAGTAGGTTTATTTACAGTAGTCCTGTATTTCACAATTCATAAACTACCTGTGCAGAAGCCTTCAAGTAATTGTTTTCTTATATATGGTATTTTAGTCATATATTAGATATTAATTGATGTCACACAAATTTAACGGACTTCAAGTAGTGATAGGCCTTCATGGTTCACTTACTGATAATGATTCTTCTTCCTCTCTCCCCAACCAGATTGGCTGCAAATGGAGTGCAAGTTGGCAACCAACTGAGGTGTGTTTCATGGAACCCTACCACGCGATCAAGTTTGACTCTTTTTTTTTATAACTTTGTTACGCATGCAGACACAGAACACATTTGTTAGAGAAAATCAAATCAAAGATTTGGTTTGATTAATATCTCTAACAACATTGATACACTTTTTTTGTTTGTTAGCCTTTTTGAATATGTGGTGAACACGTTCTGTGTGGAAGAAATGTCCATCCCAGCTAACCTTCCTTTGGTGATTTGCATTCTCACGAGCTTTTAGATTGTCTGATGGTGAATAACAACTTGAATTTTACCTTGCCAAGCCAGACGAAGGTTAGCTGTTGATAACACTCCATCCCAGCAGATGGAAATGTCCATGTTACAGCAGGTAGTTCCACGGCAGGAAAATTACACACAAAGTCGGGCAGTTGCTCTTCACAATGTGGAATCAACTATTTCGGAACTCAGTGGGATCTTTACACATTTGGCTACAATGGTTGCACAGCAAGGGGAACTCGCAATCAGGTTTGCTCATTTTGCTCCAATATGTGATGCTTGCATTTTTCATCTTACAATCTGGAAATTTTATTTTGTCTATCTAGCTTTAGATGGACTAGGTATTAAAATGAAAACCACGGAAACCGTAGACTATTTCAATTTTGCTCTCATATATCAAGTTGGCTTTCACAAGTCATATAGTATCTGATCTCCCTGATTGATATGAGCAGGATTGATGACAACATGGATGAGTCATTGGCAAATGTTGAAGGTGCCCGTAGTGCTCTATTGAGGCATCTTAACCAAATATCATCAAATAGGTGGCTTATGATAAAGATATTCGCCATTTTGATATTTTTCCTCGTGGTCTTTATTTTCTTTGTGGCATAAACGTAATTAGTGAAATCCAAAAATTTGACTTCTTGCTGCTTGGGGCATTCAGGCTTCTCCCTGTCTGTCCATCAGCTAACTCCTCGGGAATAGATTTTGCATGCGGGAGCAAGTAGCGCTTATTGTGTAGCTTTACTTGGCATTCCCACTTTACAATTTTTTGGCTGTATCTTGTAGAAGCTTGTAGCAGTGTCTAGATAAGCAGATATACATCGGTATGTGTTTATGGATTGTGAGTGGTTGGGCTTGGAATTGTATTTGAGACTCTGTAAAATTGATTAGAAGTTTTGCAATATTGTCTTGAGAGACGAGCGTCACTTTTCTATTGCTTCCTTTATTAAGGATTCCGTCTCTGCAATGCACTCTTGATAAAAATGCGCATATGAATTAAACTGTCTTCTTTCCATTCGGAGAATTGCGGCTGCAAATGCTAATAATGGTACCTGTAGGGCAGTTTAGATGTTAAATCTATCAATTTCGCTTAAGATATTTGGGTTGGTGGCGGGTAGCGACTTGGCATCGCAAAGTGAAACTTTTGCATCTCAGCTTTTGAAATAAAAGCAAGGATAGCAGGAAGAAACTCTTCCAATTCTTCAGGTACATGGTTCCCACGTGCATAAGTTTAGCGACCTATTTCAATTAAGGTTGCGTTTGGGTTTTTCATGTATTCTGTGAATAGTAGTAAAAAAAATAATGATAGAATATTAAATAGTAATAAATAATTATGAAAAGTAAGTAAAAAATAATAATAAATAATAGAAATAAAGTACTCAGGAACTTTATCAGCACCGCTGACTTTCTTAAACGCGGTGCTGATAAAGTTCCTTTAGAGTTTTGAATGTGTATCTTAGGCCTAAGACGCTGACTTTCTTACACGGCATGAATAAATCGTGTTCTTCAGATGCAAAGATTCTCGAGGAACTTTGTAGCACATTATATTACACTCGCCCCCACGCCAGCCCGATTATTTTGCTTCCTAAGCCCAAGTTGATCCAGGATTGCATGGCATGGTGGGCCGGACTGAAAACTTGGTAAAACATAGCGGGGCACCACTTCATGACATATATTCTAGAGGGAAGGACTGCGACCATGTTGGTGTAGCAGTTTTCACATATGATATCGGTCCTTGAGATATATCCATTAACAGTAATTTTTAAATGTTTCAGGTATATATGAATCAAACTTTTTTGAGGCGAGGCGATCTAATCCGATAAAAAATTAATTTCTATTTTTTTTCCCCACAATTTCAGATAGTGGGGTGGTGTGACAGGATTGCTTCTGTGCCTTGTGTACGGGAAAGAAATTTCTTGGACGAACCTGAGTACTTTTGTTTCCCACCCAATACAAAGTTGTTGGGCGACATCTTGTTGTGTTCTCCATTTGTGGCTTAGGGATTGACATTACTTTCTGTGGCCTAGTGATATTTGAGTTGTGTTTTCATCGTCTGGGCACGTGTGCATAGGATCTGGCTAGCTACGGACCCTAAAGCTAGTGAGCCCAAATAATAATAATAATAATAATAATAATTCCATTCTAATTATGAGTAGCTTTAGTAAGAGCTTATTATATATAAAAATTACTATATTTAGGATCACAAAGAGATGAGGAAGATTCGCATACATGTTGTATCCGTTTAAGCGTACTGCACTATTCCAAGTTTCGAAAAGATACAGTACAGATGGTGGAGGAACCACTAACGTATTTGCTGCAGACTTTTTTGCTTGGATTATTCTTTTCAACGGAATGCCTTGTACATCACTTCTCTTGTTCCCCACAAAGTAATTAGTGGAGAAATGAGCTAGGAGGAAAGAAAAGGTACGTACGTGCTAGACAAGCCTGCTTACTCTGTATCAAGTCTTTGATCACTGCATGGATCAATGTTTAACCAATGCATGATCTGTCCTAGTTGAACATGTATATATAATAACTATTCTGATCATCCGCTTTGATCCCGTTAAACAGAATTCACCGGTCTGACCGACCCGGGTTTGATAAAGTTTTTGATTGTGAGCAACTGTCTATTGGTCGCGCTAGGAAGGATAATCATGCTTTACCTACGAGAACATGAACTGAAAAGCTGGATACATAAAGGAGAGAGTTGATTTTGTGTGTAAAGTGCAGAAAAGGTAAAAGAGCCGGCTTTTCCTTCTTTTGCAATATACAAGATAAGACTTTCCATGTCACTGACAATCTTTATTTGTACTAAATTTCTGAAAGAGTTAAAAAGGTCAATACATTTTCTTGGGGGGAATACATTCTCTTTCCTATTACATCTTTCCATTCACCGATTACATCTCTTGGTTTTGTGGGTGTCGGTAAGGACCCTAATTCATTACAAATTTGGTGAGATGGAAGTAGTGTAGAAAAATGAACCTTAACAAATACTCCACTAATCTTGTCTTAAATACTTCTAAACCCCAACAGAAAACAGTGATTGAAATACTTATTTATTTATTTATTTTATTTTAACAACTGTATACTCCATTGGAAGCAAAGTTACCAATTGTAGAGGACTATATATATATAGAGAGAGAGAGAGAGAGAGAGAGAGAGAGACGTAAGAAGTAAAAAATTCCAAGTCTTGATCAAATCCATGATGATAGATTTGGCAGATGGTGCATGCATGGAAGATGCCCATTGAAAAGACTCGTGGATACTGATACCATATATAAATGTACTTTTTTCCCACTATGCCTAAAGAACAATATATGGGCTTCTGCAGCGGCTGATAATGACGCATTAGATCCCCACTATCAAGCCAGACAAATGGGGACAAAACCCTTCATTTATTATGATAGTGCAGGAAAAGAGTAGTTGTAGTTGCAGCAAAGGAGGGTGGTGGTGTTCTTGCGGTAGGCAACTACTGAGCGGTGGGATATTGAGATTTTCTTATGACTTCTCATCATTTTGATGGACCTTGCCTGCTTTGATTTTTTCTCTGTGCGTATCAAATTTGATATAACATCTCCTTGATTTTGGTGGTATAATGATGCCACTGCCGAGAAAGAAAACAGATTAAAAAAAAAAAAAATTAAAGAGGTTTCGCATTATATGTATCTTCCCAAAGTTTGCCCAGTTCATGAATTTACACCTCATATGATGTCACTGACATAGAATCATTTCCTTTTCTTTTCTTGACATTTACCAAACTAAAGGTTTCATGACAATCATTTTCAAAGATATTTAACAGGTACCCAAAGGATCAATTGGTTCAATATCGACAACACAGTAATTTATGAAATAGATCTTATCAGAAACATCAAACATGCAATAGTGCATGATATAAAATCATTCTGAAAGCTGATTAATTATGAGAACCGGTTTACATGCGTGGTTTGCAATTTCCTTTTTTACTTTTTATTTTATTTTATTTTATTAGATTTCTGTTAATAGGCCTGAGGGTTAGATAACTATTTGATCTGAACCTTTGAGCTTATTAAAGTTTATTGTCAATACAAATTTAAAATGATGCAAATATCCCTTTATACACTTTCAGAGCTAAATGAATATCCCTTTTGTTAGGTATCCAATTCCTAATTAAGACGTCTTTGAGTTACTCAACCAGACAACCACAAGAATCATCGATTGCTTACTACGTAGCGTTCTAATTCTGTTAATATAAGTGTCCCTTAAGTTAAGATTTCACAGAATTTTTATCTCAACTTGATTTTTAAGGGTCTAAGTGGGAGCACGATTAGCATATAAAATGAGTCCTAAGTATTTATTGTTGTCCATATAAATTCTTTGAGTTATATTAAATACTGAAGAATCATTTCATAAATTTATCTCTTAGGTCTCTTTGTTTTCATAACTATTTTCATCCCATCTAATTATTATAATTTTTTTAAATTTTCACATGAAATAAAATAATTAATTAAAAATTTTTAAATCTCAAGATAAAAATATTATTAAAAAAATATATTATAATAATATTTTATTTAATTTTTAATTTTCATCTAATCTCTTCTTATTTACGAAAACAGTATTAACATCGGTATACCCGAGTGTTACTCTATTTCTATTTTCTAACGGGTTTAGCATATCTTAACTGGGCCCCAAGCCCAAAATTCGGATAAGGCATATTCTTGGCCCATAGCAGTGATGGCTAGACAGTCATGCTGGTGGAAATTAATGATAGCCTGTGACCAAAAAAAAAAAAAAAGAGGAGTTGGACTAATCGTACGTATACCAACACCACATGAATGCAAAATAGTCAATGCTTTAAATCCAACGTATATTTTTTTGGGCAACTTTAGCTTACTTTCTAGTGGTAGCTATTAGGGCTGGGTTCCGATTCTGACAAAGTTGGAGTGCTCGTTTCTGACCTCTGACTCCGACAAGAGTCGGAGCCAAATTGGAGCTCCGACTCTGACTCCGATCGAAGGTCGGAGCTCCGACATAAGATCGGAGCTCGACGTGCGCTCGACGTGGCGCTCGAGTGAAACTCTTTCAGAGAGGTTCGCTAGACTTCTGCTCGACATGTCGCTCTAGCGAATCTCTCTGAAAGAGGTTCGCTCGACTTCCGCTCGACATGTCGATCGAGCCAATGTTCAATACAACGTGTGCTCGACACCTCGCTCAAGCGCAAGTGTACAGTAAAAAAAATTTCAGAGTCGGAATCGGAGCTTCTTGGAGCTCCAACTCCGAATAGATATTCGGAGCTACTCCGAATTCCGACTCCGAATTCCGATGACACCGACGAAGTCGGAGTCGGAGCGGAAGTCAGACGGAGTCGAAATTTTCGAAATTTTGCACACCCCTAGTAGCTATGGAGTGAGGTCACAAGACGCATCACCATTATATATATATATATATGTCAATGATTGATGGTAATATTTAAATGTGTATTGAAGATTTGAAATTGAAAAAAACTGGTAAAGCGTTTGGCATGCCCAGCAATCAACATTTTTGGTCCTATGTTCATAATTCTCCCCCACTGCTGTTTTATTCATAAACCAAAATAATTTGGGGCATTTTGAAATGGTACATATATGTATAATGAATCCAATAATGACAGTAGTACATAATGATCTGTTTCGTGTTAGATACAAATAATTGAACTTTTAGTAAATGAATTTGTGGGGACTTGAAGCTAAAGCATGTCCTAGGATGCTTGTTCAGTACTGACCCATAATCAAAACAGATTCCCAGTGGGGGGAAAGTGATAGAAAAATATACCAATTGGGTAAGCAATATATAAAAGATCGTAGCTTGCAGCACACAATTTTTAATGCGATCAAGTTCTAATAGATGCTTTTTGAAGTGTGGGGAAAGCGAAATAAATCCAATCCTTTTTTTTTTTTTTTTCCTTTCCAATGGTATTTCAAACAATATTCTTTTCACTTGTGGGCATCTAGAAATTCCTTCTAATCATGATTATACGTCTAGACCCCTTTTTCCTACGTATGGAAATGGAAAGCGCACCACTACCACCCTACCATGCATGCCATCCAAATCGATCGTCATGCCGATATCATTCGGGAAATAGTGGTGCTTGCAAAAAACCAACCCCCAAAAAATATTCAAATCGTTTTGAAATAAGCATATATGCTTATGTAGTTATGTGGTTGCATGTTTTAGGGGTGCAAAGAAGGGGGAGAAACCGTCGATCGGTCTCGACATAACTCCGGTTGGTTCGTCGGCGTCTTCGATGGCGATAGAGGTGGCTATGATTTGAGAGAGATGATGCCATGAGCCGTGAGGTGTGATTTGAGAGAGAGAGAGAGAGAGAGATGACTATGTGTGTCATGAGCAATGCTTTGAATACCGTACCGGACACCGTACCGGTCAAGACACTGGAACGAAATATTTCGGTACCAGTACCGTTTCGGGATAGTGTTTCGGGATAACGTTTCGGGATAGTCGATCTATAAATAAATTATATATATAAATATATATAAAAATTATATTCTAAAATAATAGTCTATATATAAATAAATTATATACAAATACATATATATATATAAATTATAAATAGTCTAGTCTGAATTGAGGGTTAAAAAATAAGTTTGTAGTTTGAAAAAACGAAAAAAAAAAAAAAAACATAGGCCGAAATATCGGCCGGTACCGGCCGAAATATAGGCCGGTACAGGCCGAAATTTAGGTACCGGCCGGTACGGAACAAGTATAATACCTGTACCGGCCGGACGGCCGAAACGAAAAATTTCGGCCGTACCGGCCGGTACGGTACGAAATTTAAAACTGTGGTCATGAGACACTAAGAGAGGTGGTTAATGCAGCGCCATGAGAGAGAGAGATTGAGAGAAAGGAGGGGACGGTGCTATGAGTGTAAATTGTGATGTGAAATCAGAAAGGAGAAAAAAGAAATGAGGAAGAAGAAGGATGTGGCGTGTGTTTAAACCCTAAAGTGAAATGGCACCATTTAAGCCAAATGATGCCGTTTCTTTTATATATATTTTTTAGACATTAAGTCTCAAAATGACGTTGTTTCACTCATTTAAGTGAAACGGCGTCGTTTCATATATGTATAATTTTTTTTTAAAAAAATCTTTAAAGTATCAGTTGATTCAGCGGTTCGGTCTAGGCTCAAACCGGAACTAAACTTTTGGACATCGATTTTGGCCAAATTCAACCACATTTTGACCGATTCTATGCCGGTTTCAGTTGATTTCGAGCTCTGGTGGCCGGTCTGAGTTGGTTCCGATCGGTTTTTTGATTTCTTGTACAACCCTAGCATGTTTCATCATTTTGACACCACTATTGCATGAGAATACCCAATTTAAATGTGTTACTATTAACATTAGGGGTGACAATTCATTTTCCAGATTTGATCTTATAATAAAAATTAAAATCTGTATTTATTAGTAGTCACAAAGTCACAATATCTAAAAATAAATAAATAGACTATTTACTAATAAAAATATTGATATTTTTTAGATTTAAACTTTTAATAAAATCAATATTACAAGCTCGATATTAACAAATATGAGTATAGGTTTGGAATTATAATCCTAACAATAAAAATATAAGCATATTAAAAACATACCAATATTACAATCCAACAACAAAAAAAGTATGATTATGAGTAAAAATCTAAACGGATCATAATGGATTGGTTTCATATTAAACACGTTAACTCATTAATGACCCGTTTTATAAATTATGATTTAACATATCAACTTATTTTATTCCGAATTCATTAATATTAAATCTAAACTCACTAATTTTGTATCACATTTACGGTGGATTCACGAAATATATCACATGTTTCGTCTTCTAATTAGCACAAATTATTCTCTCCTTAGGGTGGGGGGAGAGGAGCTGGATCACCTACCTACCTACCTATTGAGTCACTTTAATTTTGTTTTAAATGGTGTTTTAAAATTGCATGGAAAAGCGTAATCGGTGATGAAATGGATTTGATGGGTGGAATTAGATTTAGGATAATGGTCCTGTAAAATCACCAGTATGGGGGAGAGAACCTGCATGCAAATTAACATGGGATTATTATCATTAGTCAAGAGTCAGAGAAAAAGGGAGACAGGAAGCATACTAAGGAAAAAGTGAAAAAAATAAAGATAAAAATAAAAATAAAGATCAAGAAACGAGTGAGAAGGCGGTCCCTCCACTAATAAACGTGTTTATTAAATCTCTCGGGAAACTGACGTTAATGGAGAGATTTTTTTATAAAGATGAAAGACATCCAATAAGGGGTTGCACAATGCATGCATGCATGCATGCTAGCTAGCTAGCTGCATTTAACTTTTGACCGCTCTGACTCTTTCGTACTCCAGAGTGGTTCACCATATTCTTATCGAACCCAACGTTTTAGTCAAAGTTCGATTCTACATTATCTGTTTAGTAGTGCTATTTAAAGGTTTTTATCTCATCTATCATGTATATGATATGGTTTGATTTATCACCGTCAACTTTTCTCATACTTGGGGTTTGGTGTTGGGGGTTAAAATTGCTGAGTTTGGGATTGGGGGTCAGCATCTCTTTGAAGCCACATGGGTGTGTGTCCCAACCCACAAGCAAAGGAAAAAGGAATGCAGATATGGTGAAATTTTCACTGGCAATATGACAATATTAATGTACCAAAAAGCATAGTAGTAGATGGTCACTAGATTCTCCAAGTGAGAGAAAAAAATTGTCACATGATTAAAGCTACAAATGATCTTTCACTTGTTTCTTTTTTTTTTAACTCTGTTTTTCTAAGTATTCGATTTCTTGAAGTATGATAACCTTTTTTTTTTTTTTTTTTAAGAAAAAAAGCCTGGTTTGATTTCTTATATAAAAATATATTTTATAAATTAGTTTATTAACATGCAAATATGTAGAACCCTTCCATATCAATTAACAAAAAAATATTAGTATCTTGTTTTTTGTTTTTTTCTTTATAAATATAATGATCTTACAATAAATAATTCGTCTATTTGTAAATAATAGAATTTTTCTTTTTCGTTGTAACTCTATGATTTATTCCCGGCAAGTAAGTATAATTTCCACATAAACAATTACTCTAATTCCATATTTTATTCCTGATAATTATGGACTTCAATGGCAATGACTATTCATAACTCAACTGGTTTTTTTTTTTTTTTTTTTTAACTTTATTCAGTAGGAGCTGTTGTTTAACATCACAATCCTGGAATAATAGACACGAAGTATAATGACTGGAATTCGGAATTAGTTGGGAAATTGAATGCTCAAATCGGTTTGTATTCATAATCTATTTTAATTTATCTCAATTTATTTTATTATTATTTATCAATTTTAATTTACAAATTTTATAACTATTTACGATCTATATTATTACCATTTACAATTCATCTTAAAAACTAAACGACACTGAGAGTCGGATCTGCACTGGCGCACAGACTCGTCCAACTATTTTAAAAAGCCCTCACAGCACACCGTGAGAGAGAGAGAGAGAGAGAGTAGAAAGAAAATAAAACAAGTACATTGACAGAAGCTAAGATCTCTGCAACCGTTAACAGAAAACAAAGTGGCAGAGGAAAAGAGAGAGAAATAAAAAGATTTCGTGCTGTGGTGTTCGTTTGGTATGGCTCTGGTTCTTAAACACTAACGACCAGTGCTCACTGTTCTGCAAAAGTTCCTCCTTAATTCCCCCTTACAGGAGGTGCCCCTTTTTTGTCAGATCTCGACTCTCGAAGCCTAGGATTCAAGCCCCAAGAAGCAACTACTGGGTCTTGTTCTTCTACGCGGAGTCCAACTCAAATTTTCCCTTTCAAGAGAGTGCCCCTCCCTGCAGTGTTTATTGGTTTATTTTCTGTCTTGTTTATTAAATCATGCCTGCTCTTCAGATAAAGTTACAATTGATGGGATGGTAGGTGAGTGAGAGAGAGAAAACATTGTGTGACAATTAAGGCACTGCCAATCTTGGAATTGGGTGAACTTTTTGAGAGTTTAATACATTGCAAATTTGTAACTTCCGTGGGCAAAGCTGTAACTGACGGCCTAGCCAATACGAGTGGCACCGTTGCCGTCCTTTGTTCGAAAGGGAAAACGAGACGAGCACTTAACTCTCTCTTTCTAAGGAGTTAAAGAAGGCAACGGATTGCGGACTGTCATACATTTGTCACGAAGAGTCTCTTGCTTACTCTGCTTGTGCTATTATAAATCCCCTCCTCAAGCCTCTAGTGCAGAGCCAAAGAGACCGAGATTTGGTATCTTTATTTGCATGGCAATAAATGATTTCTTTCAAGAATATTCTTGGGTTTTATTTTTGAGATTTTCCTGACTTATTTATAAGCTGTATGTTGCAGATCTACTTCGTCTGTAAGAAATGTTACCTCAGAAACATGCGGAGGAGGCCATGGTCTCGAGCTTCAACTTGACTGAGCGTGATGACAGAGAGGAAGAGAAGGCAGACGAGTCGGGTTTGGGCCTCAAAAGCTTTCTCTGGCATGGTGGTTCTGTCTATGATGCATGGTTCAGCTGTGCATCCAACCAGGTATAGGAAAAAAAAAAAATTCAAGCCATAAGTTGGATTCATAAAATTATTTTTTCAATCAGTTTTGTCTGAGAAAGATTTTACTGATTTTGGTCTTTTGTTTTGGTTTTACAGGTGGCTCAGGTTCTGTTAACGCTGCCATACTCTTTCTCTCAAATGGGTATGCTTTCAGGGATTATACTGCAGGTCTTTTATGGTCTGCTTGGAAGCTGGACTGCTTATCTGATTAGTATTCTATACGTTGAGTACCGAAGCCGAAAGGAGAAAGAGAATGCCAGCTTCAAGAACCATGTCATCCAGGTAAGCATTTAAAGAACACCGTCACACTGTACAATTTCATGCAACTCAAATTTATCTGAATTTCAGTATAAAAAAGAAATGAATTGTTCTTTTGTGTATCTATGGACAGTGGTTTGAAGTGCTCGATGGTTTACTTGGTCCGTACTGGAAAGCCGTTGGGTTGGCCTTCAACTGTACCTTCCTCCTCTTCGGATCTGTTATCCAGCTCATAGCTTGTGCAAGGTCTTCTTCTTTCTTTTCTCAAACTTGGCTTTCCATCTTTGCCTATGGATTTGTAGTTTCAAGGCGATAATAAGATTTGGGTTATGTTTATTACTAAAAATTCGTGCTTTTACGTGTGATTAATTATACAGTAATATATACTACATAGACGACCATCTGGACAAGAGGACATGGACGTATATCTTTGGAGCTTGTTGTGCCACCACTGTGTTCATACCCTCATTCCACAACTACAGGATTTGGTCCTTCCTTGGGCTGGGAATGACCACCTACACTGCTTGGTATTTGACCATTGGAGCCCTTGTTAATGGCCAGGTACAAAAAATTAAATGAAGAACATTTCCCATGAGCCTCTTCCTTCTTTGTGTGCGCTTTATTTAATTAAAGCTTCCCTTTTTCACTCTTATATTGTATTTATATTTATATTTATATTTATATATTACTGGTTTACAGGCAGAGGGTGTAACGCACAGTGGCCCAACAAAGTTGGTTTTGTATTTCACAGGCGCCACCAATATACTGTATACTTTCGGCGGGCACGCCGTCACCGTGTGAGTTTGACCATATCCTAATTTTTTAAAGTAACGCATGCTGCTATATTCTTCTCTGAACATTCAGAGAGATTAAAAAAGGGTAAAATTTATTGCTCGGTGATCTTCTGCTCGAAAGCTTCTACATGCCATAAATGGGTTTTGCGGAAAAAGACAAAATCACGATCGAATTATTTTATTAGCTCCATTAATGTCCTACGTGTAGTTAAGTTAACCTAGATGGTTATGCAAGGAAAATACTTTATTTTTTGGTTGATTTCCAAAATATGCTCTGTTGTTTCGAGTAGGTAACAAGAGTGAGTGAGGTTCCCTCATTTTATAAACGAAGAAGTTTCAGCATAAGTTTTGGTTACTCTATACTTGGACCATGTGGCGATGTACTTGGTCTTTCACAACTCTTAAGTCCGTCTGCTTCCATTTACTAACTTTATGCACTTGGTCTTCCACTGTTCTGACATGGTTTTCAGTGGCTTCCATTAAAAAAATGTTATGTCAGTACAATAGAGATTTGAGGTAGTGGGTTCATTTAATAGGCATCCCAAAATCTTCGTTTTTATTTCACTCAAGTTGGGATTATGTATGCTTCTTTCAATAAATGATGTTCATAAAATAGTGCCTTACAATTGTTCATTGCATCCGGGTTGTACTTCAAGAGTCCAGTCAAGTGAAGATCCCTCAGAATTTGGGGTTTTGTTTCGTTTTTCCCTTTCTTTCTATTCCTAGTCAAGTGCCAAGTATTGATTTTTCTGCCATACTTTGTGCCTCAGAAGTGTCAAGAGGCCTTTTTTTTTTAGTGAAAAGTAAAATTTTTGTATATGATAAATGGGAATTGAAATTGATGCGTGATGGTTAGTAAAGTTTATAGGATCATTCATATTGCTTACAGGGAAATCATGCATGCAATGTGGAAACCTCAGAAATTCAAGTACATTTATCTCCTGGCCACCCTCTATGTATTCACCCTTACACTTCCATCTGCGATTGCCATGTACTGGGCCTATGGCGACCAACTTCTGACCCATGCCAACGCCTTTGCGCTCCTTCCCCGGAATGGATGGCGTGATGCTGCAGTTATTTTAATGCTCATTCACCAGGTCCATACACTTTCCCCTTAGACTTGATTGCGTTACCTATGTAAGTAGCCTGATGCACCAATGAAATAAGAGTAATGCTACGTATAAGAGAATACGTAAGCGTCGTACAATCGTTTTGAAAAAGTGTGAGATTTATTATTAAAAAATTATTATTTTTTCACGTAGATTCTATATTTACTCACTTTTTTCAAAAAGATTGTGCGGCATTTGCACACTCCACGATTACAAGAAATAATACGAAATTGTTTCATGTTATTGCCAGAGCTATTTAGTGGGAATTGTTGTTGCCAGAGCTTTAATTATTTCTTTGAGCAACACTGAAACATGTCGATCGATGCTGTTTCACAAACTCCGTTTTTAACCAACAACATCTTCCCTTCAACAAAAATTAATTTACACGTTTGAGCTGATTTATTTGATATCATGATTGGCAGTTCATAACTTTTGGGTTTGCTTGTACGCCCTTGTATTTCGTGTGGGAGAAAGTTATAGGAATGCACGACACGAAGAGCATATTTTTAAGGGCACTGGTGCGTTTGCCTGTGGTGATACCAATCTGGTTCTTGGCCATTATATTTCCTTTCTTTGGCCCCATCAACTCGGCTGTGGGGCTCTTTTGGTCAGCTTCACGGTCTACATCATCCCCTCTTTAGCGCATATGTTCACTTTCAGATCTGCCTCCGCAAGACAGGTAAATTGTTTAATCTCCCCGCGTCTTATCTTCATTTTTTTTGGTTGTAGTACTCATATCCATCTGGCATTGTCTAGTCCACCATTGAAGTTGTTAATGCATTACCACCTGCCTCACTTCCATCCATAATGTCGACTATTGCAATCTGGTGGACACACATGCTTATATCTGGTGTGTGTGGTGGTCGAAATAGTTCTTATATCCATATAAGCCAGCATATTGCTCATTTACACAATCTTAATCACTGTTTAGTCAATCTCAGCTATTGAATTATTAGAGAGAGGGGTGATATTCTGACCCCCGAGCAATTTATAATTGTCTTCCTTGCTGTTGTCAAGTCTTTAAGCTGTTAGTGGTGAGCCAAGAGCGTACCTAATATTAATCTGTTTTAAGGTCGTGTCTACAGATTTTCTGTAGCCTGTCATTTTGTCGTTCTGTCAATGTTAGATTCAAGATTTGTTGATTTTGAGAAGCTTCAGGATCTCAATATAAAATTCCCCTTTTTCTTTCTTGGGGGATGAAATTTCAGAAACTCATTTTGTGAGCCCCATTGATTTACCTTCTTACAGTCACTAGTAAGCGTTTGGGTTCGGGGTTCGGAACACAAGGATGCACCCAAATTTACATGGGCACAAAACTACAGGGTGTTACAGCTATACTTGCCTCTTATGACAAAATAGAAAGGGCGAGGTCTTAATTGTTTGAGGATATGGATCCAGCTTTTCGATTTGGCTTGGAAGTGACTTTCAATCCCATAAACAAATATAGCCCCACAAACTCTTCAGGAAATTTATGAGAAAGAGATGCGGTTGGTGGCATCTCCTTGTCATTCAGTTATTTCAGACTGTCACATTTCTACTCTTCTTGTACTGGCCACCTCTTGGAATGCTTTGGTCCAAGCCAATTCAACTCTAGGAGTTGACCCTACTTAGTTCACCAGTCTTATTCTTGGACCTAACTGCGACTTCCAATGACTTTGCTGAGCCGAAGCATTGAGCTTACTCTGCTAAATTATACTAATGAAAATGAAAAGAGAATTAATTACTCCCATCTTCCTATCTTATTGCAGATTTGCTTAGTTTTTTGACTGCATGTACTTTCTCTCCCTACTTGTTTAAGCAAAACTGAGTAGTATTTCAGCTTCGAAATTAAACTGTGACAATGTCTACGTAGCAGAACCCATTTATTTATCCCTGACATTTAGTTGTGTAACTCTGGTGTATGCAGAATGCAGCAGAGAAGCTTCCATTCTTCCTTCCGAGCTGGACTGCCATTTATGTAGTGAACACGTTTATAGTGGTATGGGTGCTGGTAGTCGGATTTGGCTTTGGAGGGTGGGCCAGCATGAACAACTTCATCAACCAAGTTGACACTTTCGGCCTCTTTGCCAAGTGCTATCAGTGCCCGCCCCGAACCACAGCCGCGAAAAATCACTAATTTTCTCAGGCATATTACATAAGGAGCATCAGCATTTCCCCTTGTGCATGCGGTGTGCTGTATTTTCCCTATCCTTTTGTTACGTCTAGTATTGTGAAAGGTGTTCTCCTTTTAGTTATATCAAAGCAATGCTTATATTTGGATATCTTTTTCCCCAAGTATACAAGTAAACAATATATTCAGATGATCATGCCAATTATAAAGGCCAAGGGCGCCAACCAAGAACACTTATAATTTGATATGGAATGCATGCAGAAATAGTCATTATTACTATCATCTTGGCAAAATCTTACAAAATCTCCCATATCTGTTTCTATGAGTTTTGGTATATGCTTCCGTGGCCATTGTATTTGCTTCACGTACGTGGCTTTCAAATTCGGAAACTTGTGTCTAGCTAGCATATTCCAGCTCCTTTGCATGTGAATTCACGTGAATATTACAAAACAGTGTAGTCTGTATTATTATGATTAATAATCTAAATTAAGCCACCTCTGACTGGCTCTTGTTTATTTTTTCTCACTCACATGAACACAACGTTATACAATATATGTGTGTGTGTGTCGTTTTGCGGCATAATCACGCTGTCTTATACGCTGACTAGTCAAATGCAGTGGATTAAACATGGGTCCCTCGATCTCGTTGATGTGGATGGCTTCATGTAAAGGTGCATGGTTTGGTGTTTGTAGCTAATTTCAACTTTAGTATATACAGCAAGAACTAGCGAACAGCTTCCGCTCAAGCTTCGTTCTTCTTCTTTTTCCCGCATTTAGGCATTATGATAAAGCTTCGGCGTGGGGACGTCCAAGACAAAACAAGAGATGATGAATTTGCTTTTTTAAGTTGCGCAGGAGCAAATTGGTCCCTATAATAGTTTATTTAAGCATTTTAAGGCTGTATTTGGATGTTAAAGTGAGTTGAGTTGAGTTGAGATGATAAAATATTATTAGAATATTATTTTTTAATATTATTATTATTTTAGAATTTGAAAAAATTGAATTGTTTATTATATTTTGTGTTGAAATTTAAAAAAATTGTAATGATGAGTTGAGATGAATTCAAATAGATTGATGATCCAAATGAAACCTAAGTCAACGAAACTGAGAAATTGATTATGCTCCACCAATGCACAACGTGTCCTGCATCCTTGAGATAAAAAAGTTGAAGTCCTCGTCTCAAATATCAATCTTTTTCCTGCTCTTCTTTTCTTTCTCACTTATAAGATGATGACAGAAACCAGCAACTTTAAAGAAAGTCTCTTAAGAAAAAATGAAAAAAGAGGGAACGGGCTTTATCAAATAAAAGATGCCATTACCTCATCAAATCACACGTTCCCATTCTGTTCTGATCCTTTTTCTTTCTTGTTTCCATGCAAAAGCATATTTCTTTACAATACAAAAGTGTGAAAACAACATCTCAGTCTTTTTTTTTTTTAAATTGTTGTGAGTACATAAATTCGTTATTGGGTAATAAATAGCGCCAACGTGATTTGGTGACCTAAAAATGGTTTGCTTCCGCTCCCCTTATTTAGCATTAGCAATGGCTTATACATCTTCATATTCATCTTAATATTTATATAATATCTTTCTAAATTGATCTACATTAAATTATACATATTTAAAATTTTGCATAGTTGTGAATAGTATTTCTTCAAATCTCCTAATATTATTTTACTATTTTTTCTCTCTCCTACCCATAAAAATCAACTTGGTGAAATTTGTATTAAGTTGATGGTATAAAATGTTTTTTAGTACATATTAATATTTATTGATAAAATTGGTCATTTTGATATATGAAATTAGTAATATTTAGATATATAGAATTGATATTTTAGATCACATAGTGCTAATTGTAAAATATATAAAAATAATAATTTTAAGAAAAAAAATAAAAAAAATAATAAAAATAATAATATTTTCCTATTATTTGGTTCAAAAATGCATAATCCAATATGAGAGTTTTTCTTGATATGCAAAATCAATATTCAAAAGATGTGATTTTGAAGATGCATATAGAGAAACCAATACTAGTGCTCTAAGACTTTTGGTTTGGTTTTCCTAAAAAACCATTTGTCTTCCCTAAAGTGGTTCACTTCATCTAAGAAAATTCACTTCATCTATCAAGTATAAGTAATTGCCCTTAATAAATGAAGTGGTTAACCCTTGCTATTTTTTTATGGATGCAATAATGAGAGTAATTCAAAAGTTGTAGAAGTAATAAGTAAGAGTCCCTAGTCTTGCATATGTAAATGGGCTCGTGTTTTCCATTAATTCAACCAACAAAAAGTTCTAAGGTAAAAAGACTAGAAGTCCCTTCCCTACAGAAAAATTTCTACTCTTTTTTATAGGTTTTTTAGTTCTCAAACCCAAATAGCCGATGGTAAAAATTTCTATAGATCTCTTTATTCTTTTAAGAAGTTTTACACTTACAACCGGAAATTTTCTCCTACGAATAAAGGTTTGCTCCTTTCTTTGCGATTTATTCAAGGGTTGATTAGATATGAAGCTTTTGGTAGTAAATATTGTCATTCTCAGCTGCACTTGCTAATGTGGCACATTTATGTAAATTCATTAATTAACCTTTTAAATATTAGCGATTTAAAATGTGCCCCACATTATATATATATATATATATATATATATATATGATTCAAAATCTATCAGTCAGGATGACAAAATCTAATATTAAAAGTAATATTAAATATGGTTCAAAAATGGAAAAAGCATATTAATCCTTCTCTTTTTCGAACCGTCTAACCATAATGTAAAGTAAAATTTATTTCTAACCTTCCATGACACCCAAATTATGCCCACGAAATAGATTATGTCTTGCTTACCCAAAATCATGTTTAACTAACTTTCTCTCTTGCTCCCTTGGAACAAGAAACAATGTTAAAGATAAGTAACGTTTTTTATCTTAAATTTTGTCATCCTAATCATACATTGTTGATATAATAAATCATTTTAATTGGTTTTTTTATTTATTTAAGTGGTACACAACTATGTAAAATGTATCATATTAACAAATGTGATTAAAAGTGATAAAATTTATAATAAAGTGTAATATTGCTCATTTAAGAAAGGATAATAATAGGCTCCCTACTTCATACCACTCATTTTTATTTTTTATTTTTTTTTACTTAATGATTAAGAAAGTGAGAAGTTGTAAATTATTTTAATTTTTTTTTTAATAATTAAGGATGTTAAAAAATACTTAAAAATAATAATAAAAAAATTCAAATATAAAAGAGTGATAAGATGGTAATAAGCCTATCATCATCTTTCAAGAAATAATTTAAAAACGAGAATACCTTCTTTCTAGGCGTAATGAAGCATTAGTTGAAATTTTTCTCATACAGTTCATATAAAAATTACAAACGGGGCCCTGTGCGTCTCTGTATTAGCCCTTTGCTACATTCAACAAAACCGAGATCCAAGAAAGCTCTAAAAGACCCCCGAAAAGCCCAGTTATAGTGAGAGGCTGCAAGGCTGCACCCCACTTAACCACTAGCGACGGATAATTCTAGACTACATGGGTTCGATGGCTAACGCAGCAAAGGCACCATTAAATTTGGGCGCGTCTTTTTCCATCTTTGTCACCTCTTCCAGCATTTCCACTAAATCAGCCTGCTCTCTCTCAGCACTTTTCAGTAGGCCCAAAATCACACTCTCCAGCCTGCACTTTTCCATTCTATGAGACTCGGCCTTGCTCTTCAATCGCCGAATCCACATTTTGTACAGATGGAGCTCCTCCATCACCTCGGTTAGTTCCACTAAGCTTTTCCTCTGTCGAAACACATTGTATCCCAAACTCTGAAGCTCCTCCGTAGTCTTCCATAGCTCACTGGACCTAACCCAGAAATCATTTGCTATCAGAGTATGGATTTCTTCAAATGCTCGATCCCACCCGGCCATCAAACTCTTCCTTGCCACTTCAGAGTAGCTCCGAAGCTGAAGAAAGTGAGGACTGTGAGGGATGCCTTTCCGAATTCGCGAAATGGGTATCAGTGGTAAACGTCGAGACGAAACAGATTCAGAAGTTTCTGGAGCCGTCTCGATCTCTTTCTGAATTGTTTGCTGATTGGGTTGAGCGTCTTTCCGTGAATTCTCTGCCTTATCTGAGCTCAATGGCATGACCTTTTTATCTAAAACAAAATTTTTAAAAAGATAGTGGAATATTATTAGACAAATTAACTTGGATGTACCGTGTACGAAACGAAATACACACATACACACGAAACACCCAGAGGTTCGATCCACAAACAAGATGATCACTAACCACCAGGCACAGTGATTGGTTTAGCATTTGTAGACAATGACAAAAGTGTTTTACCGTGGGTGACAAACGAGCTGGAAAATGCATGCATAAACACCGTCAAATTCATACTGTTACAAGACTGCAATCCGAAAGAAATCGAAGCAGGGAAATTCGTTGATGGAGGATGTGATGATGAAAAGGGGTTGGAAAACGGAGTCGTAAGAATGGAATTTGAAAAATTTGAATTTGTTGTAGAGGACTTGGTGTTGGCCCCGCAAGAGCAGCGATTCCTACCACCTTTCGCCACGATTGTACGTTTCCGAGGGCGGAGTTTGGCTTTGACGTCAACTGTTCCTGATTATGGGAAAATTGTAAGAATGGTATTATAATTAGTTGGATCACTAGCGAGTGTGTGTTTGAGAGAGAGAGATGATTACCGCAAGAAAAAGAAGCAGAAGAAGTTGGTAATGTTCCAAAGACGAAGGAGTTCGAGTCGGCCATGGCCTGAAAGCTGGTGATTACAGAGAAAAAGAGAGGCCTCTGGTCCTAGTTGAAGTAAAATAAAAGTAAGAATAAAGCAGGATTAGCAATCACTGTCTCCGTCGATTTTTGACACTTGGTACAGTACGGTGCTGAATCGTTCCCACTTCCCAAGGCTTAGCTTTCCATCGAAGGAAATAACAGTGATAACTGGATTAGCACTCTCATGTCTTCTTTACCATTTTTTTTTAAATACTTCACTAAAATTTTTTTTTTTATTTTATATATTAAATTTTACAATATATTATATATCGACTTATTTATTTTTTTATATTATTTAAATATTATACTTTTTAATTTTTTTATTTATTTCAAATATTATATTCTCTGCACATCATATATTTTAAATATTTATCTATATATCATATATTTTAATATTTACAATATTTCTTTATGTATAATATAATATTTTAAATTACTTAAAAAAAGAGTAAAAAGATAAAAATATATATATATATATCTGTCTTTATTATTAACAATATCAAAACTTCTCATGCATAAAAGTCGAAGTGATTATAAACGGAGTATTAGAGAGTAGATGACAGATAAGAGAGTGAGGCTTGTGCAAAAGTGATAAAAGGATTAAAAAGGAAAGAGGATTAAATGAGAGAGAAATAATAAAAAATTGTCTAGAGGAATAAAATAAATGTAATAGAAGGAACTTTTGACTATCTTTTATATTTTACAACAACTATTGAGAGTGCTCTTAGCTATTTCAAAATTTAAAATTGGGTTACCTAACTTTTTGGTTTTTCACTAATCATTTAAAATTTGAACTCCATATTAAATTAGGCATTACATTTTTTATAATGATAAAATATTATTAATTTTTATTTTCATTTTTAATACAATTTTTTTATTTGTTTAAATACTTTTTTATTTTTATTTTCATAATCTTCAACAATTATTTTCATTTTTACAATCCAACAATCTATACAATTAGCGTACCTAGTTGAGCAACAAATTGTGTTATTTTTATTTTTATTTTCACAATCCAACAACATAATTGCTTCCCAAAATTATCACTAAACATATTTTGCTCACATATAACATTGTGTCAAAATATAACATTTTACTCACATATGATATTATCACAAATTATCCATTCTTGATTATTCACATTCTGCCCACATATAACAGTAGCATATAACAGTAGCATATAACACCTCGATAAACCCAAAACTTGCATTTGGAAAATCAAATCATTCGCATAAGAAATTACATCAATTTATAAGAGTAGAAGAAGACGGATAAAATAAAAACTACCCGCAATTGTGATAGAGATCGAAGAATCTACTAGATCACAGAGGCCAACTTGTCTTTCATTCATGCATGGAGGTGGCTCCAAATGAAGCATTCATGCAAATCTTTGGCCCTATTAGCCTAAAATTGAAATCTTCGAGTAGAGCAAGACGTAAATCCAAATCAAAACCCTAATAGCACTTCACAAAAAAAATTAAAAATTTAGTGAAATAAATTATCATTAGCCACAGCAAGCACATGTACACAACTCTCTTCCTCACATTCATCTACATGCAACTGTTTAGAGATTCGACAATGATTAAAGAAACACAAAAAATCACAAATAAAAATAATAAAAAAACACTAATACCAACCTCGTCCCAATCCTCCAAAATCCCAAATTTAGAAGTGTTTGCATTGACAATAAGTTATAACAACGAACACAGAAAAAAAACCCATTTATTGTCCATCCTCATAAAACTATAATTTTTCAACTAGAGGCAGGAAACATAGCTCTACTAAAAGTGAAGATGAAGAACTACAGGGTCAACTAGGTGGAGATCGATGGGGGGAAAGGGGGAACCAAGGGGAATGACAAAAACAAAATGAAACGGTGTAGTGAAATGAAGGGGAATGGGCAATAAACGAAACGACGTCATTTTTGTTCGCAGCGTGGGAGCCGATGCCAAGGCGGGGATGCAGGGTGCCGGGATGGAGGGGCAGTTGTATATAGAATTATACATTGAAAAAACATTTAACACATCAGCCTTCTATTATTTTATGAAAAATGATAGCCAACTCGATAAAAGTGATTGATTGAATTCTTTTAATTTTTAATTTTTTTTATTTAATGGTTAAGGAAGTGAATATTAATAAATTTATATATTTTTAAATATTTAAAGATGTATAAACAATAATTAAAGAAAAAATAAAAATAAAAATGTATTTATACTTATGGGTCGTTCTTCCGTTGAAGTCTTGATCCTTGTATCGCTGTCCTTGTTTTATTATAGACGCATCTTCACCCAATTTCATCCTGCTTTAACATCAATAGCATCTTCTATTCAACGTCTCCCTGCCTCTCATATGACTCTCCCGTCGGAAATCTCTTCGAGTCAACTCTCCTTTCCTTCGTCCGAGACATAGTTGCGGTTCATCAAAATCACAAAATAGTAAGGAGTTCTCTACCCAAGGAAGATCAATATTCTCTACTACCGAGTCATGGCTACTTTTTTTAGAAGGAATTTGTATATTTTGTAAGATAGATGCTTTCTTTTCTTAAAAGTATTGCGATCTTGCATCTTATGAATTATTTATTATTTTTATTAAAGGGGAAGTGCGTTCCTATCTCTCCAGGTACTGTTATTCCAATGCCTTGTAGAAGAACGGAGAAGACGAGTAACCATACCATATGGAGCTCGACTTTGTTCGTGATGGCATCGGAAAAACCTGATGGTGGCTGTTCTGGAGCTTGACTTTCTTTCAAACTTTTTTAAATATTTAAAAAAAAAATACAAAATCATTGGTAGTCACATTTTAATCATTAAAAAAAATTAAAATACATGAGCAGTCAAAATTAAATCCAAGAGACAAAACCAGCTAGCAATCTAGCATTTTCTCTAACCATTTATATTATGTAACAGGTTTGAAATTTGATAAATATGACACATATTATTCCACTGGAAAAAAAGGTGAAAGGATATTTGGTCATGCTTTTCATATTTGTAAAACATATCTTTTTAACGGTCTTTGTAAAACGCTTTCGGGAACTGAAAGATCTATCGTGGGCTTTTCATTCAAGGAAACCGTGACAAATTTGCGGATGTCTACTTAAAAATTCAGTAGTACAACTGATATCGACATAAGGAGACCATTACTGTTATTAGGCAATGTGGGCTGGAGTCAGACTCAATCCTTCCATAATCATAAATCTTTACATAATTACATCTATTATTTTTATATGATAATAAAAATAGAAATTAAAGGTAAAATCTTTGCTTAAGCCGTCTTGAAAGTAAAATAATAAATGCAAATTACCTTTGATGATGCTAATAAATGTCAAAATCTGAACTATTCAAATAAAATCTTACGTACTCACACTCGCATTAGATTTTTGGATTTTGTTTTTTCTTTTTTCATGGTAAAAGAACTTGAACTAATCATTACCTGTTTAGATATTGAACTGAATTGAGAAGAGTTAAAATTTTTTATAAATAATAAACAATTGTAATAATAAAATAAGTTTTGTGAAATCTATAAAAAATACATTTAGATATGTTTGAATATTAAAATGATTTTAAATGTATTTATAAAAAATTAAAAAAAATTATGAATCTCAAGATTTTGAATTAAATTATTTAAAATTTGAGTATTTAAATATTAAAATTAACTTAAAATTAAATTAAACTAAATTAATCTCAATTTTTCATACCGACCTTACGAAATTCTGTTGAAAAAAATAAAGAGATTATTATTTTTTAGAGAAAGAAAATATTGATAAGGATAAAAGGACATTAAGAAATAAAAGTCTGAGATCATGCACAACTGACAACTGCACATGTGACATATGTGTCCCAAGCCAATCACCAAGGGGTACGGAATACAGATGCCTCGCAGGCAGGCTTTCAGTTTCTACTGTATGTTTTCGAGCGTTTCAGTTTAAAAGTCGGAGCGAGGCCCCAAAGCACCACTCCAATTTCTGAAGCGTCTTCTCTCCTCCTCCCGTCGCTATTACGGTTTCTTCGACGATTTCCGTCACAATGCAGAGCCTCGGTCTTTCTCACTGCTTGCTTCCGTCCAGCCGCGGGCGCTCTCTGGCCCCACTACCCGTCCCCGCCATTGTCAGTAGAAGAAGCTCAAGCTCAGTTGCATTTATCCCTACAGTGAAATGCTGCTCTCTAACAAGCTCGTCCTCGTCTTTAGGTAATTGATACGCTTCCCGGTGTTGTTTAAACTCTTGTTGGTCGCCGAGAAATTAAAGGAAGGAACGGAAATGTTCTGTCCCGAGCTTCTTGCCGCGGAATGAAATTACCCTTGTTTTTGGAAAAGGGAAAATATTGCTTGAACGAAGCGAGTCATTTTTATTAAGCTTTATCAAGTGGAGTTTCTGGTTAAAAACAAGGACACATCCAAATACGTTATTGAAAAACGTTTAGTTATAAGTGTTTGCGTGTTTCATTTTCTCTTTTGTTTTTTTTTTGGTATTCCTATCTATCAATTATTCCGATTGTTGTTTTCGGATTTTCAATGATAAAAGCAATTTAGCAGCTTATGTCTCAATGTTTCAGCAATTATAAAAAGTAACATTGAGGATTTTCATTTTATATTCTTTACTATATTTTCTAGCTATCCAAATAAGGAAAAAGCTCGGAAAAGAAACAAATCAAACATCTTGAAATCGATACTATGTTTTATCCTTGTTGAAATATAAATTAAATAACTTAGTTCACGTTTTCCTACCGGTTTCAGCTTTTGGACAATTGGTTATTTAACACTCTTGGTTTTTATAATTTGTGCTAATACTTAGTGAGAAGAGAAGTGTTCAACTGATTTGCTAATTTGAATAGGCTTGGAGGAGTGGCGATGTCGATTATCCTGAATCACATTTATACAAATTTCAAACATCAGAAGCAACTGAATTTAGAATTCAGTACAGAAATTTTTTTCTTGTTTAAAAGAAGCAGTTATAAGGAATTTGATTTTGTTATTTCAGTTGACAATGAGACAAAATTCGTGGAAGTGGCTAAACATGCAAATCTAATTCCACTTCACCGAACCATATTCTCGGATCAGCTTACTCCAGTTATAGCTTATCGGTGCTTGGTTAAAGAAGATGATCGGGAGGCTCCAAGCTTTCTTTTTGAGTCGGTGGAGCCCCATCCTATTGCTTCAATTGTTGTAAGTTGTGGTTTAAATTTTTGTTTCTTGGCCTTGAATTTACGAGTCTCTCCATATCATATTACAAATCACTAATGCATTGGTTGTACTAGGGTCGTTATAGTGTAATTGGAGCTCAGCCAACAATGGAAATAGTGGCAAAAGAAAATAACGTTACCATAATGGACCATGAGGAAGGGCGATTGACCGAGGAGGTTGTTGAAGATCCAATGATGATCCCAAAAAGAATCTCAGAGGACTGGAAACCTCAACTTGTTGATGAACTTCCAAATACATTTTGTGGTACGAGAAGATAACTTTGTCTATAATCTGTGTCCACAATAATCAACTTATTGATGAACTTCAAAATACATAGCGTTATCAGAATTCTGTTGATGACTGGTGTTCCATAAAATTAAAATCTTAAGTATGACCGGATCATGACTTTTTTGGTAACTCCTATTGGATTTTAACAAAATTATCTTACTTTAGAAAAAGAAAAAGATTTTGCTGGAAGCCACATTACTCGCATAGGTTGAAAGTTGGTTGTTCGGACTTGCTATGTTTGAGCTGAAATGGAAGTGCACAGAAAAATAGTTTTTGCTTATTACTGATATGGTAGTGCGGTGCATTTGTTCTTGTAACGTCCATAGCTTACAACATATGCATACAGTGTATACATGCATGCACATGTATAACTGATAAACCTGTTCTAACGAAGTCAATAACCAAATCGGGATAGATGTAGGAGTAAAATCAGGTTCTCAGAAGAAAGAATAAAAACTTTTCATTATGGCCGACCATACTGCTTTTTGGCAAGCTCAGGTTTTGGAATTATTAGCACTGGGAATCATTTGAGACAGTTCAAAAGAAAGAAGGAAAATGCTAAGAAAAGTACTACTCGGTTGAAACTGCAGATCTTTTAGGTTCTTCCAAAACATACGTTTGGTTTGTCGGGTCCTCAGGGTTTGGAGTTATCGGCTTTGGCGATCATTTGAGGCTGGTCAAAGGAAAGAATATTCTAAGAAAAGTAATATTCTGTTGTGACGACAAATTTTGTAGTTCTTCCAGAACGCATGTTTGTCGCATCCTCATTATGGTGCTGAACATTTGTCCTTGGGATCTATGACTACGAAGTGTCATTTGGCAACTTTTGGCTGTAATAGCCATTGAATTTACTAAGCTCCAAGGAATATGGCATTGTATCCATTAGAGGAATTAATGTGTCAAATAACTTGAAACCCTTTGTTTGGTCAAATCTCAAAAGAGAGTGAGGATCAAGTAGCTGTATAATCATTGCTTAAAATTTGTCATTAATGGGGAACCTTGAGTTCAAATTGGGTTTCCTTAATTGTACCAAATCATTGAAATATGTAAGATACAGACATCATCATTTGTACATGTAAGGGGATGCACCAAGTGGGTGGGTGTATGTGCATAGAAGCATATAGTTGTAATAATGAATCCCCAAATGCTAGAGATATATAAATATGCAAGTTCTGTTCATATTTTAATCAAGATTCTCTCATGGCATGCTGCATATATTAAAAACTGAACATATGTTTAGTTCATCTTGTTATAAATTCTAGCGCTGGGACTCACTTGGTTGTCCGACACTGGAAGTAAGATGCAATTGCTCATTCCTCCTCTTTTTGACGAACCTTGCTTAATGGCTTTTTTTTTTTTACCTTGCTTAGTGGTTAATTGCTGTCTTGAATAGGTGGCTGGGTAGGTTACTTCTCATATGACACAGTTCGTTACATGGAGAAAAAAAAGCTGCCTTTCTCAAAGGCTCCAAAGGATGATAGAAACCTTGCTGATATACATCTTGGCCTGTATGATGATGTGATTGTTTTTGATCACATTGAGAAGGTATCTTGTTTTTTTTTTTTTTGCACTAATGATGTGACCTCTCACCAGTTATACCCATTATATGTTTTGAATTTCTGTGTGTATCATGTTTCAAGTACCCCACTTGTGGTTATACATTATTCTCCATTTAAAAGTTTAAGATTTCGTTTGAACCCTTTGTAACATTCATATCCTTTTTTAATAAAACTCTATGTTAAGATTTCCATGTTGCTCAGAAATGTCACGTACATAACCATTTAGCCCCTCTTGGTGTTCTGTTCATGTTTAGAAAGCATATGTTATTCACTGGGTAAGATTGGATCGATACACCTCTGTTGAGAAGGCTTATAAAGATGGAGTCAAACGCTTGGAAGTATTGGTGTCCAGAGTACAAAATACCGAACCGTGAGTGACTGCTGCTCTTTCTATAAAATACTGGAGGTAGTAAAGTTACCTTATAAATTTTTTGTTTGATTCCCAATTTTACAGCCCAAGGCTTGCTTCGGGTTTTGTGGAATTAGAAACTCACCTTTTTGGTCCTTCTTTAAATAAGTCAACCATGACAAGCGAAGAATTTAAGAAGGCTGTACTACAGGCCAAAGAACATATTCTGGCAGGGGATATCTTCCAGGTCGTATTAAGTCAACGTTTTGAGCGCCGAACATTTGCAGACCCATTTGAAGTATATAGAGCATTGAGAGTTGTGAATCCAAGTCCATATATGACTTACTTACAAGTCTGTATCTCTTAAACCTTTTGTAATTGCAATATCCTGGTTTTATGAGTTTGCTAAGTTGTTCTGAACTTTTTCTTTCTTTTTTGTTTATATTGTTCCCCATCAGGCTAGAGGATGCATTCTTGTTGCTTCAAGTCCAGAAATTCTTACACGTGCAAGGAAGGTAAACTATCACAAATCATTTGGGAATTCATTGATTTGAAATCCTCAAACAAAAGGACCAGCTCCTTTCTTAACTCCAATATTGTTCTTATTCTCTAACTATTTACGAACAAGGATATCCATCTTTATAATGCATGACAGAATAAGATTGTCAACCGACCGTTGGCTGGAACTGTAAGAAGGGGGAAGACAAAGAATGAAGATCAGATGTTAGAAGTTCAGCTGCTTAATGATGAAAAGCAATGTGCAGAACACATCATGCTAGTTGATTTGGGTCGAAATGATGTTGGAAAGGTTTCTAATTCTGCTAAATCTTTTCCTAATAATCTAGACAGTTTTGCAACTTTTAAAGCTCTAGACTCTCTAACTTGTTTGTGTTGGCTGCATTACTAAATTTACTCCTTGTAATTGCCTTCTTATTCTGTCATCTTTCTTTCCTTTGTCACTAAAATGACATATTTGAAGTTGTAATCAGTTGAAGCCATTAAATGGTACAATAGTTTGTTTCCATTGTGTATCTATCCTGTATAATATCCATCTGCTAAGAGCAATTAGTTGTGCTTAATTTAGTCTATGCTTTTGAAAAGCTTCTTGTTGGATATCTTGTGTTTTAGTTCTCCTTATTATTTTCTAGAAGCTGCTAGTTATATCATGTTGTGCCTTCGTCAATTAAAGAGGAAATATAAAACCTGAAGCTTCATTGTTAAAGCTACAAATCTCTTATTATCTTTCCCATGAATAATTGCTTATTGTCTTCATGAATGGACCCATGGTTGTGGTCCGTGGATCATGAAAATTGTTAAGAGTAAACATATCTTCTCTTCTATGTTGCAGTAGAAAGGGCATAACTTCTTATTAATGACTTTTCTGTTAGTTGCAAAAAACTGGTATTTCTGACATGGATTCTTGATTTAGGTCTCCAAATATGGTTCCGTGAAGGTGGAAAAGCTTATGAATATTGAACGGTATTCCCATGTGATGCACATAAGCTCCACAGTAAGATCTGCTCTTTTTGTGTCTCTTCTTGTTTGAAATTGAAACATGAAATGTTTCTTGTGATTATCTGCATAAAGCATAGGTAAGATGAACTGTGTCATCTGTCCTGGTTTTGCTCTATTACTTGATAGTTGAGTAGGACAGAAACCTTGAGTTAGGAAACACATGATATATAAATATATATATATATATAATATTTGGTGCCTCAAATAAATGAGTGAGCAACTGCAGAACTTAAACGTTGGGGATGTGTATTCCAGTTTCGAGTTGAATACTATCAGCCCTAAGGTGAAACAATTATTGCACTTTGTTTACAGTAATAAAATATAAATGTCTACTTCAGTTTATGTGGACGAAAAACCTTGCTTCCACTGTGTTTGGTTTGTGATTAATGGAATTAGGTATGGCATTCGAATATCAAGTGAATTGAAATCAGTTTGTTTTGGTTTTTGTTGGCAGTATGAGTGTTTTGCCATATGTAGCGTTTGTATAATATTCCTTTGTTGACTTTCCCAGGTTGAGGTAAAAGGTGAATTTCCATTTTTTTTTTTTTTTAATTTTCATATTGATTATGGTGATAGATAATAATGCCTGCTTCCATGTGATTTCCATGTGTCACGTTAAAATTGCTTTGAAAAGCTCTATAAACCAATGTGACACTACAGTATCAAAAGCATCACGGTGCAGGTTACGGGAGAGTTGCAAGATCATCTCACTTGCTGGGATGCCCTACGTGCCGCACTGCCTGTTGGAACTGTTAGTGGAGCTCCAAAGGTTCGGAGTTATTATGCTCGATTCACTTCTCTTCATTTACCTTCTTCCGCCTATTTTGTTTCTAAACAATGACGAAGTACTTATAAAAAAAAAAATGCGTGCTGCTCGAGCAAAGTAGATCGCTAGTTTTAGATCTCTCTCTCTCGCTCTCTCTTCTGGTTGTCATTAGTTATCGTTTCAGGTCCGGGCCATGGAAATAATTGATGAGTTGGAAGTAGCAAGGCGTGGGCCATATAGTGGCGGATTCGGAAGTGTCTCTTTTTCTGGGGACATGGACATTGCGCTAGCCCTCAGGACCATTGTATTTCCCACAGGAAGCCGATATGACACAATGTACTTCTACAAGGACGCAACCAGGCGCCAGGAATGGGTTGCTAACCTTCAAGCCGGTGCCGGTATAGTGGCTGACAGTATTCCCGAGGACGAACAACAGGAATGTCAGAACAAGGCAGCAGGTCTCGCCCGTGCCATTGACTTGGCCGAATCCACTTTTGTTCATAAATTATGTGGATGAAGAAGATGTTGGATACCCACCTAAATAATTTTTGCTTTCTCAATAAAATCTAGTGAAGGAAGGTAAAGCTTCTCAACAGAACTCAAGTTACTTTCTCATTTTGTGCCTGAAATTCTATCGTATTTCTTGCCACAATATGAAAGGCATAGCATTAAGAACACCCACGGCCAAATGTACCGTTGGATCATAATCAACTTAAAATGGAGCCACTCTAAAAGCATTTCTGCAAGAATTATTTCTGATGGGATGTTGACTCATTATATTAAAAGATATCACTGGCTAAGGAATTAAAATCCAGATGATCTTATTTTTGTTTACAGCTCCTAGTTACAAGCAAAACAATTCGTATTGCGAGTCACCTATTTTTCCCCTCTTATTTTACAATGTCAACCGTGCATAACGTGGCGAGACTATGCACTTCTGAAAGTTTCGTGCATCAAGTAATCAGGTGAAGAATAAAGTACTTTTCCTAGACCCAGTTTTTTAATGATACTGCGAGAGTACCATGTATCCATAATTCTAAAGACTTATCTAATAATTACTCATCCTATACAACCATTAAGTTTTTCTATCATAAACCCTCAAAATCTGTTCGCACATATATATGTACTGTGGCATAGATGAAGAAGTGAAAAGAGAACGATAAAGAAACGGGCCATATAAATTCTGGTATGGAAAAGTGCATACTTTCCGTCCTTTAGATAGGGCTTGCTTGTTCAACCGAAACACCGGCAGAAAGAGTGAAAAAGAGGGTTAGCACCAATGAACTCTACATTTGACAAAGAGAAGAACGTTTTTCCTGGTGTTGGCATCCGTAGAGAGAGATCAAGGCAAATGCAGATACTATTTTGTGAATGTTTTCAAGGCAGAAGTTGTTCCTGTTTCTGGGATCATGGTATTCCCTTGGCCTTTGAGTCCCAAAACTGGCAAACAAAACTAACTCTATATCTCAATGAATTACTCGAACAACAGAAGTATGAAACCCTTGATGAGATCAGATTGCTGACGATCTCCTTCAGAAATCCCCTGTTAAGAAAGTGTATATGCTCTCATGCTAGTTTAGTCCTATGCTGGTAAATTGGTAATGCAACGCAAAGCCATATGTATGATATCACCAGCCATGGACTGAGTTATGCTGTACAAGTATCCCATTGTAATGAGCCTTCATGCTTTTGCTGATAACTGCTACAATCTTAAAAGCTTTTATAGGACCACTATTTTTGGATGGTAAAAGATATCAGGGAAACGAATGTATGGCGAATATCTTCATTCAAAAATCATCTATGATGTGGTTACCATATATCCACCCCATGGCATCTCAATCTTATAATAGATGGAAAATTAACATATTATGGATCCCATTCTCCTCCTACTGCCAATCCGTTACCAATAAGGTTCAAAACCTAGGAAAGAGGCATTTCACGATGAAGAAAACAGGAACAACCATCAAGGACTGACACCGGACATATTCAGAAATGCCACATTGCTCGATGCACAAGCCCTCATCCTTAAAGTAAGAAAAGCTCATTCCTTTACCTTCAACATGTGCTATTAGGCCTTGCATAAGAACAAATACCGCAACAGATAGCACCTTGCTCCTCGAGTTCGCAATTACTCTAGTCTAATTGCATAAGAACAAATACCGCAACAGATATCACCTTGCTATTAGTTCCAATTACTATAGTCCCTGACTGCTAGAGTATCACCGCTCCTCCATTCCCATTTCAAGTTAAAATCAGCTACTCTGTTTATGCCTATACACAATTACATGCATATATCATACGAACATACGCATGAACAAATAATTCAGTTGCATACACAAGCAAGTATGAAATAAAACTGCCAACCAAACAAAAGTCAGAATTTCCAGAGAGCAAGCAGGAAATTTAAGCATGAAATAAGCACAAAAATCATACTGAAATCCCCAACAAAGAAGCTCCCAACAAATAAGCCCCCAACAATAAGCAACAAAATCGAAAATTCAACCCTCGATTCAAAAATTTGGAAAGAAACAAAAGCATAAATAATTTACCGCAACATAAGATCCGATCACCGAACACTGATCATCACCAAACAAAGAGAATATCCTTACAAAGACCACAGACACGGATCGATCCGAATCCATATACAAACAGAAACTTAGGGACCCCACCAAATTCCACCAAATTATCCATGTACGAAGATACAAAGATCAAGCTCTGCTAGTCGACTTCTAAATCTCACCGCTTGCTATCGTAATCGACGATCTCCGAGTCGGTAACTGACCTAGAGTGCTGCACAATGGACCGTCCGATGGAGTTGATCCAATCCTCTTTCTCCTTCTCGGAGTCGGCAATAAAGTACATGGTCTCGGAGCGGGTGGAGAGCTCGAAGGCGTACTGTTTGTTGAGGACGTCCTCGGCGCCCTTGACGGTGAGGCAATTAGCCACCGGGATGACGCCACGTGGAATAGAGCCGCGGGTGACCGTGGACTCCTTGAACCAGAAGAGCTTGCCTTGCTTGAGCACGAACCAGCGACGGCGCCATGTCTTGATGTACTCGCCTTGCTTCGTCAGCCACCCGGTTCGCTCCGGGTTGGACCAGTACTCCACGCCATCGTAGTTGTCGGGATTCTCGGACTGGCCCGTCACGGCCCGCCACAGGCTCGCCATCGGACCCTAGTTTTCTGCGTCGGGTTCGGGTTAAAGCGATGGATGATCGCTGGTGAAAGCTAAATTGGAATGGGAATCAGAAATGGAAACCTCTACCGGACAACTTACGTTTCTCTTTCTATGTTTTTCTTTCGATTTATTTGATTTTAGATTATTTTATTTTCTTGGAAAATTTGCGAATGTACCCCTCAAACTTTTCATATCTGTAAAAGAATCCATCCGCTTGTTTGATCTATTCTCTTTTGTTTGTTTGTTTGTTTATGGGTCCGAACGTTAACCCATGCGATTCCTCTCAACTACTACTGCTTCTGCTATAGAGGATTAGGCGCATGAGTTTAATATTTAATTTCATATATTTTTCTTGGACTCTTTTTTTACTTGAAAGTCGGTGAGCAAAATATCCAAGAGAATATTTTATAGCGGGTCGGTCTGTTCCTTCCAAAATAGCAGTCATCCAATTAAAGATCCACACGTAGCTCCACTATTTCATATACTATATACCTGTCCACACTTGATAATATGAAAATGCACAACACGTGAAATCCCTTCCTCCCTCTCCGAAGCCTCTTGCAGTACTTCCCTCTACAATCAGACGAATTCTTCTCGCTGCTTCTTTCCACCAGCTGCTGCCACCACTACCAGATCGAGTGACCGACACTGGAGTCGTAAAAAAAATGAAGTAGAGCATGATGGGGCCTGTTTATTTAATTATAAAAAATAATTTTAATATTTTTAGAAATACATTATATTTTTCATATAAATAGATAGACTAATAAAGATTTAGATATACATAAGGATTTGCAAGGCAAGCCAAGAGGGCTTCGATGCTTTGGGGCTGCTAGTAGGGGTGGGCTCCGACTCCGACGGAGTCGGAGTTGTCATTTCCGACTTCCGACTCCGACAAAAGTCGGAGCCGAATTTTCCCTCCGACTCCGACTCCGAACGTAGTCGGTGTCCGATTCCGATCGGAGGTCGGAGCCCCGAACTCCGATCGGAACTCCGATCGGAGTTCGGAGGGAGTTCCGAACGGAGGTCGGAGCTCCGACTCCGAACAAAATTTCCGAACTTAATTTCGGAAATTTTGTTCTTTTTTTATTATTATTTAAATTTTATTGTTCAATTTCGTTTCAGATAGTGAGCAACATATATATTTTTTTAAAAAGTGAAACGATCTACAAATATTTGGTTTATTCAAGAGTTTTCAATAATTTAAATATTCGTTCTGATTTTGTTACTGAATTTTGATTATATCTTTAATTTATTTTATGTCCGCCTGAAATTTAGCATTAAAAGTGCTCATGACTCATGAGTTGAAAATTACATAAATTTAAAATTTTATAAAAAAGAATGATGGTACGAATTTCTATAATTCGATTAATTTCAGTTGGATAATAAATTCTAAACGTTTGAGAGAAGATGGATAAGTAATAGAAATTATAGAATAAAGAGTACTTATCTCACGTCTTTGCTCGGGATATAACTACATAAATATAACTATATAAATAGTTTAAAAAGTAAATAACATGTATGATGTAGTCATAAGTTATAACAGTCTCATTTATAACATAATAACAATATGACTATAATTTGAAATATAACTACAATTCGATTAAACATGGATTTCACTCAAATACTTTTTGTTCCATTGGTCATGCCTGAAATGAAGATAGAAAGTAGCAATCAATAGATGAAAAAAAAATGATAATAAAAAATTGAATACGGTAAAAGAATAATTTGATTCTTACCAAGAAAGGAGGTTCTCTCAACTCTATCCCAACTCTAAAGTAGCGTCCGTTCCAGACTCTCAATCATCGGTAATTATGTTAGGGTTCACAATTAGATCTATAAAATCATAAAAATTAGAAGTTAGAAACATTAAAAATAATTAAATCATCATTTAAAAGCATATAAACTTACCTGATTCAAGCCTATAGCTCTCGGCATCAACGCCAACGGTATCTAGTCCAATAGGCGTTTCACTTATCCAATTCTGTGTGCAAACGAGGGCCTCCACGGTTGACGGTGACAATGAACTCCGATAAGCATCCAACACGCGACCTCCAGTGCTAAATGCCGACTCTGAAGCAATCGTAGTGACAGGAATGGCTAGCACATCTCGGGCCACACGGGAAAGGACTGGATACTTGGTGGAATTAACTTTCCACCAAGTTAATAACTGAAATACATCACTAGGTGCCTCGACAGCTTCCATAAAATATCGTTCAACCTCAGATATACAATGCATAATATTCCTTGTTGACATGAGTTGATGATACTGCTGTATAATACGATTGCCTCTAACCCCTACAGATGGGTCAGTATCACCTGAAGAAACTGTGAATCCTGTCGGCCTCGAATGTGAGGAGCTACCAACTACGGATGAAAACTGAGCACTAGTACTGTAGTGATGATATAAGTCATCAACATCATTTTTTAGCAATTTAATAAACTCTGCAGCCTTCACTGCCCGAGGACGGAATTTATCCAAAATTCTAGAACGGTCAACTTAACTCGGGGGTCAAGGATCACAGCCACAAATAACAATCTATTTATCTTCTCAATATTCTCCCAATATTTTATCATATTTGATCTTCATCCTCGTAGCCATAGCAGATAACAATCCAGCAGAGTCAGTACAACTATTTTCCAACTGGAAGTGAAGCTCCGAGAGGTCGTTGAAAAATGAGTTCGCAGTCGTATATTTGGATCCAGATAGCCGCATGGTTATCTCATAAAAAGTTCTTAAAAATTCAACAAAATAACTCACACTGGTCCAATCATGTGCGTCCGGCGCACCGAGCCCCTATCCTGCTGGCTCCAACAAAGCATACCTCAGGCCCCCATCCTCGACCTCCATCCGCTCGAATGTTTTTTGGTACTTCTGTGCCACATCCAACATCATGTATGTAGAATTCCATTGAGTCGGAACGTCCAAGCACAGAATACTAGAACATTCAATCTTCAGATCTTCTGCTATTGCCTTAAACTTGGCAAGCCTTTGAGGGGAACCCCTCACATATCGTACAATGTTGCGGACTCGGGTTATGGAATCATGAACCTCTTTTAATCCCTCAACAACTATGAGGTTAATGATATGAGTACAACATCGAACGTGAATAAACTCGTGGGCCCGAATGACATCATCTCTCACCGTCGTGTTCCGCTTAAACCAATCAATTGCTGTTTCATTCGCACTGGCATTGTCAACTGTAATACACAGCACTTTTCGAATTCCCTAGTTCTTTAAAACAATCATCCATCTTCGCCCCAATGGATGCACCTTTATGATCCACAATTTCTTTAAAACCAATAATTTTTTTATGCAAAATCCACTCATTGTCAATGTAGTGTGCTGTGATACACATGTAGCAGACGTTCTGTATGGAAGTCCATGTGTCAGTCGTAAAAGACACTCTCTGGCCAGTGGTAATAAACATCTTCCTCATCTCCTCCTTGTCCTTCGCATGCCTCTTCATACAATCTCGCATCACTGTATACCGTGATGGAATGGAAAATCGTGGCTCAACAAAATTTAGAAACTTTCGAAAGCCTCGACTGTGGTAAATGGCATCTCATTAGTAATTATCATCTCTGCAAGCATGTCCCTCAACATCTTCTCACTGTATTGAGGGATGACCAATTTCTTAGTTTGTGTACCATCAGTGGCTGTAGAAGTTTGGTAACTGAGGTTGGTCTGATCAGTGGCTTGCAATCCCTTCGCTATCTTATATCGTTGACAACCATTTAGATGTGCTATTAACACACTGGTACCTTGCTTCTTCGAATGGCATCCACAAAGTGATCCACAGTAATGGCATCTTGCTACTGGGTTCGCAATTTCACCAGGAATTTTGGTGAAATGCTCCCATGTCCACGACCTCTTTTTAGAAGGTCGTGGTGGTTGATATTGCTCAATGGGCATCTCCTCCTCTTCGTTGAACATATTCTCATCCTTTGTATCAACTGGGAGTGGGAGTCGACTACTCGCACAAGATGTAGCTGCTCTAGATGTAGCTGCCCTAGATGTGGCTCTAGGGGTGGAAGTACCCACCGGTGTAAGAGTTGTAGCATTGGCATCCGCCACATCCCTTTGTGGACGATCATCTCCACTGTCTAGGATCCATATCACAATCAATGAAGCTGAAAAAATTAAATTAGAAGCAAAAAATTAGTTTAAAAATAAACTAGGTATTGTATTATACAATAGGACATGTATTATTGTATCATAATATATTATTGTATCGATGTATTATTACATCGAGGTTCGGTTGACTTGCGCTCGACTCAGCGGAACCCATCCAGAGAGGTTCGCTCGACGTGCGCTCGACATTCGCTCGAGCGGAACCCATCCAGAGAGGTTCGCTCGACGTGCGCTCGACGTGACACTCGAGCAAAACCCATCCAGAGAGGTTCGCTCGAAATGCGCTCGACATGGCGCTCGAGTAGAATCCATCCAGAGAGGTTCGCTTGACATGCGCTCGACGTGGCGCTTGAGCAGAATCCATCCAGAGAGGTTCGCTCGACGTGCGCTCGACGTGGCGCTCGAGCAGAATCCATCCAGAGAGGTTCGCTCGACTTGCGCTCGACGTGGCGCTTGAGCCAATGTTCAATACAACGTGCGCTCGACTTGCGCTCGACGTGGCGCTCGAGCCAATATTCAATACAACGTGTGCTCGACTTGCGCTCGACACCTCGCTCGAGGGCAAGTCTGCAATACGTAAAATTCAGGGTTTTGAGCGCCGTGTTGGGACTATATTGAATATTCAATACAACCAATTCACAAGAATCACAACTGCTGGCTCCAATTCATAAGAGACGTGCTTGAATTAAATTTAGGGCTCATAAATTTAGGGCTCACCGTAGGTGGAAGCTGAATAGAGGAGCAACGAGGAACGGCGGCACGTAGGAGCAACGACGAACGGCGGCACGCTGGCACTGGGACGGAAGACGCAAGAGAGAAGGGATGGTTCAGTCACTAGGATGGGAGACGCGAGAGAGAAGGGAGAAGGAAGAAGAAGAAGAACTGGAGAAGGAAGAAGAAGGGGGGGAACGTATGAGGAGAAGGCTTCCTTAGGAAGACATATGAAACGACGCAGTTCCATATTAAGTGGAACGGTGTCGTTCAATAATTTTTTTTTAAACCCAGCTGTAAAACGACGTCGTTTTACAGCTGGGTTTAAAAAAAAATTCGGAGTCGGAGTCGGAGCTACAAGGAGCTCCGACTCCGACTCCGACTCCGAATCACTATTCGGAGTAGTTCCGAATTCCGACTCCGAATTTCGACAACTCCGACTCCGTCGGAGTTGGCGTCGGAGCGGAGGTCGGACGGAGTCGAAATTCTCAAAATTTTGCACACCCCTAACTGCTAGACAGGTCTGTGGGAGTTAGTTCTTGGCTGTTGTTTTGAAAGTATTCACTTCTGTGCATCAGCACTCAAAGCGCTTAGGTTCCTAGTCTGGATTCTTTCTTCCTCCGCCTCAGTATCGTTGTGATTATCTTCCCTCGAAGCTATCTTCTTCTGTTGCCTTTGCTATGTCATTTACTTCTCTTGTGAAAAGGTTTATATCCAGAATCCGCTCCACTCTTTCTGGCAATGCCATCTTAACGAAGTTGTGGAGGCTGAAACCATCTTTAAACATTTTGTCAGTGGGTCTCTTTCTTGAATCCCCTGAGCATCTCCAACATAAATATCCCGTAGCTATAGGCATCTCCCTGTCTTCACGCCTCACCACCCATTCCCGCACTCTGCAATTCATATTTTTCACTTGCATAATTAATGTGAAAATGATTTCTCATAGCTGCTTGACAAGTACTTCAAAAATATACAAATTTTATGTTTTTAAAAATTCTAGTTTGCACCCCTAAACAACCACAATTTTTTCAAATTGTAATCAAAAGCAACAATTTGTGTCCCAAACAATCACATTCTCTCATTTTGAACCCTAAATTTTTAAGTAGATTGACTAAATACACTTGCCACAAATATAAAATTAAGTAAATACCCTGAAGTTATAATAAAAATATGAAAAAAATACTATAAATAAATAAAACAAAATAAAAATAATACACTAATGTAATATAAAAGTAAAAAAATTAAAGAAAAAAAAAAAAAAAAAAACAGGGTGACCTGTGTTACTGTGTAGACCATTTTTTAGCTCTCATATTTTTAAAATTTTAACGGGTACATTTTAGGAAATGTGGGTGTAAATTTAGAAAATGTTTTACTTTGGAGTACAAATTTAGGAGTTTGGTAGTTTGCACTTTGTAAGAATACAATTAGTGATTCTTGTCAACTAGCTATGATCATGATATGGAAGCTTAATAATTATTTACCTGTAGCAGTGTAGCCAAGGGAACCCTTTATTCCAACCGTGCTGGTTTGGTTTTGGGAAACATTATTGGTTGTAGAAAGGAGCCTTGCCAAACCAAAATCACCATCACGAGTAATCGTGTCATTGTCGAGAAGAACGTTGCTTGGCTTTGAATCACAATGAATAATTGGTGTTTGAAGGTGGTCATGAAGATAAAAGTACTGCAGAAGCGACATCAATTGCAATATCTAGTCTTTGAAGAAGATTCAAATTTCTTGGTTGATTTCCATTGTCATCTGGATGCTGTCATCTGGATGCAGCCACTTCACTAGGCTTCCATTTTCCGTAATTTCGAAAACTAGTGCGTTGAATTCATTACCATTGTAGTCTACACTGGAGAAGCACGTTAAGATCTTAACGTGATTCCGATTTCGTGTATTTCTTTAACATATTGTTTAGTTTAGTTTTGAATGTTTGTCTCAGCGAAAGCATGAGAATAGTAATCTTGAATCAGGAAGGAAAGCGGTTGAGAAAGTAATTTGAGTTTCTAGTTTTCAATGACGAGGGTCCAAACTTTCCAAAGAAAGTACACAACAAATAACAGAATGCGAAGGACTGTTCAGTACATATCGAGTTTCCCTAGTGGAACAACCATGAATTACATAATCTCTCAAATCCCAACAATTCCAATAACTTTAAATTAATCGTAGAAGCATGACTTCGGTCAGGTCATTTGAGAAAGTGGATTCTCTTTAGCAGTCAGGATGATTCAGATTCAAAATGAAATGAGATTATAGGGAGACTACAGTCTACAATGCAGTTATATCTCAGGATAATAGGCCTTAGAACTATCACCTGCCACGCACACTAGCAGGTGATCGACCACCTCGCTCACTGCCAATCTCGTCTTCTAGTTCACTCCCATCTAAACATAAGCCATTATTGTTCACGCTAACTTCAGAACTAGCATTGCTGCTCGTGGCAAGAGGAGAGTCTGAAACACTAATAGCTCTGCTTCGTGAAGGCCCCGACCTTACACTGTACATAGATGATGCTGGAATATTTGTCATCAATGGCCGTAAATTACCTGGAATGCTTCGCCTTATATCCTGCTCGAGTGAAACTTGAATCAGAGAATTTCTTTTGAAAACAAGTATGAACAAATGAACGAGGGATGAGCATCTCATGCCACAGAAACTTTTGTAATGACATCAGAGAATCTGCACTGAACTGATGCCAATGCAAATGCTCATAACATGGAAAGAATATACTTACCATATGCCTTATGGCCATATCCAGGGATTTCTTTGAAAGCGTTCTTCCAAAGCCTGAACTGTCAGGGGATGAGGATGACTTTCCTGAGAGATTACCACAAGGAGAATGCTTGTCATCCTGCTTTGGCGGTGCCAGTTTCCGCATGTTTATTACCCTTTCGACCATTTTCGTTCCAATTAAGACTGGGCTCACATTGTCATTAACTTTAGAATACCCACGACTCACTGCAGGAACAGAGCCACCACTGGCATGTTTTGTGGGGACCCGTCCTCTTGAAGGAGAGCATGATTGCCGTCTTGGTCTTCCATTAGAACCAGGCTCAATGGAGGAAGATCGAGAACTAGGTTGTCCAGGCCTACCCCTTGTTGCTGATAGTGGCCTTTCAGGAACTGATGTCCTTAAATTCGGTGGCGCATCAAGTGAGAAACCAGGCATCTCTGAGGGTTTCCATGGCCTGGACTTCACTGTTGGGGAAGTGCCACGTGATGGCACGGAATTTCTTGATGATGTTGGAGCTGGCTTTGAAACTGAAGAAGATGATTTAATTGAAGGAGAAGATACACTGGCTGTACTCGATGGTGTGGATGGTCGCCTAGTGGGTGTTGCCGCCCTTGATGTGGACTTGGATGGAGGTAAAGTAGGTCTGGCAGTTGGAGTTGAAGATCTTGATGTAGATCTGGATAAAGGTGTAGAGGATCGTGCTTGTACTGCAGGCTTGGCTGCAGGAACTGTGGACTTATTTGCAGGTAGCGTTGACTTAGCTGCGGGAACTGTGGGCTTAGTAATAGAAACTGAGGGCCTAGTTGAAGACAAGGTCGCTCTTGATGTGGGTGTTGAGGATCTTGAAGGTTTCGACGTCGTGGTCAATATGGGACGCCCGGTTGGTGTTGCAGGTCTTGATCCTGGACCCCCTGATGACGAAGGCCTGCGAGTCCCAGCACTTGAATTGTTCAACCCAGGGGAAGAAGCTGCTGGTTTAGATATTAAGTTGCTCCTTGTAGTAGGCTCTGGCTGTAGGTTTGCTAACTACAAAAAGCACAAAGGAATGACTTCCCATATTGGCTTCATGAATTCAAGCATAATGTTAACCTCGAAATACTAAATACCGAAATGCCATTAAAATTGCCTCATGGCCATTGAATTTCAAAGACTTGAGATATATTTGAGAAAAAACATAATTATTTCAGGGGGGAACTACAACAATCTTTAACTTCAACATAATTTTTTTTCTATAAGTATCAACTTCAAACGAAACTAAGGTCTTAAAATAGCTTAATATTCCTAAAACTGTGAAATTTTCAATTCAAGTAATCGAAAGAACACTGTCAGACAAGATATATATTTTTTGATAATAACAGTAGACAAGCAATATTTGAATTGGTACCAAGAGTTTGAATGTTCAGATAAATGCACATGTGAAATTCAGAACCTCAAACAACCATCATTCACTGAGGACAGAAGTGTATAAACCATGAAACTTTTATAACTGCTTACCCTAGACTTCAGCACAGTGGGGCGAGCCTTTGGGGTACCAAGCTGACTCATTATTGTCTTTTGCGATCCCACCTCCAATGAAGGAAATAGAGGTGTTCCAGGAGGGGTTAGAAGCCTGAAAATAGAAGAAAACTCTATTGATATTGGCTAAAATAACACTCATTGACACCTATTTACATATATGTAAAAAATAAATAAATAACATCACAGTATGACATTACAAAATTTCTATGGCAGAAAAACTAAAACAAATTTTCTTTTTGAGGATCACAAGATTTTTTTTCATTCTGATGATAGAAGTTAGAACCTTTGAAAATGTCTTTCAATCAAATCCACAATGTATCCACTTCCATCACCTACACATAAATATCAATAACTGCAAAAAATATTCTCTTCTTCCACGTAGGTTTCTCTAATGTATGCTTACCGTGTACTTAGTGGCACCTCTTGCTCATAAATACAAATTGTCCTACATATCTTTTTTTTTTTTTTAATTGGCACCGTGTGTCCAGGAACAACATCCCAACTAATCCCGGGGGTGCACAAGCCATCGGCAAGGAGTTTCCCGCAAGTGCACCTCAGGTAATTCAAAGGAAAAATCCTCCAATCCGATGGCCCCTAGAGATTGTTTGCATCCAAGGGGATTTGGACCTTAGACCTGGGGAGAGCATACCCCAAACCCAAGGCCTTTACCACTTGAGCCAACCCCTAAGGGTTAATTGTCCTACATATCAAACAAGTTTCTTTTCTTCTTCATTTGGTTTGGGGGATGTAGATCCTTTTTTTTTTTTTTTTTTTTTTTTTTTTTTGACAAGGAAAAAATTATTTGGAACTACATCCCATAATTCAAGTTAATACTGCTTCTGAAACGTCAAACCAAGAGTAAGACCCAGTGAAATTGCGATAACAAGTGGGATGACAAAAATCTAGTCCCAACTGACACTATGTTAATTTGCACAAGGAAGACTTAAGAAAAATTGTTTGCTCTCTGGAATCTATCTCAGCTAGTGATGACTAGAACCCACATGAGAAAACGGAAACTCAACTAAAATTAGCAAACCTTACAATACGAATGTAAGAGGAAATAAGCACGTTACCAATCATAGTCATTTTTATCATTGTCAGAATTGAGGAAATCGTCAGTACTGGTCTTGCGTGGTGGTGCCAGCGCCGCCATCGAGGATGAAATATTAAATATTGGAGAAGTTCCGGGCTTTGATCCTGCAATAGGAACGACACCGAATTACAAACACGATACCAATCATCAAGACCAATTGCTCTCGCTGCATATATCAAAAGTTCACACAACTGCAAATATAGACCAAGTTAGCAGCCTAATTGAAGAAGACTAATTGAAGAAGAATACAAACCCAGTAGTGAACCATAGCAAAACCTATCTTTTATGTAATTCGACGTTTTATGAATAACATCGACATGAGAACGATCACGATACATTTTGTACACTTTTAAAGCCCTCAGAAGCGCAAAATTTCCCAACAAAACTTGAAGAAATCTGTACCTAAAGGCGCATCGAAATCTTCGGAGTTGTTTAGAAGGTCATTCCGTTCCTTCTCGCGCTTCTTCATCTCAAGGAACAGTGCGAGCTCCTCTTCCTTCTCATTCTTCCTCGAGGCCCTAAGAACTCCCAACTGCTGCTGCCTCTGCCTCATCGCCGCTTGCATTTGCGATTCCTGGGCCCTAAAACTCCGATTCATCGCTAAAACCCTAGCTCACGACCCCCCGAAATTAGAAACAAAAAAAATTTCAGATCAAAGCAAAGAAAGCCCCAAATCCCTAAGCGAAAACCTACTTAGCCTATCATTCCTGCCTCTAACCGCCGCAGGAACTTCTACAACACCAAACACTTTCTTTAAACCACAAGCAGCAAGAATTAGATCTGAAACCGAAAGCGCAATCTACACATTTTATAAGACTTTGTCCGAACAAGAACTTTGACCTCATCCAATGCCAGGGACTTGTCAGAAAGATTGAGAGCTTGAGAGAGAGTATCTTCAGCTCGCGAAAACCTCCATCGTAGCGGAGTGAAGCTGAAACCTAGAGGAGGTAGAGATTGTGTTTGAAGGAACCGTCAATGAAGCTGAACGAAGCCGAGGACAGATGTCTGAGATTTCACAGTACAGAGAGAAAGAGGAGAAGTGGCATTAAATGGTAAATAGGTGGGGTTTGGAGTCCGAAAAGGGGAAAAGAAAGGGGCTTGGACCTACAGCTCTCGTGGTTTCTTATCACTTAAAGCCTACGTTTTAAGGTTGGGCATTTGGTTGGGCATGTAATGACGATAATACCCTGTCCTACTACTCCTGTTTTTCTTTCTTCGAAGCTCCTTTTGAATTTTGAAACTGTGGATTGCAGTTTTACCCCTGATTTCTTCTATAATTCTGTTTGATACGCTTTTCAGTTTTTTTCTTAACAAACTTTATTATTTAATAACAAGAAGTCTGAAGAAGACTTGCAAAGGGCGTTGGTAGAAGCTATGCAACAGCTAAACTGGAGCAAGAGGCCCAATACAATAAAGCCGAATTAGGCCGAAGACCCACGATGATAAAATGGCCCAAAACTAAAAGCAAGATCAATATGCCTTTCTTGCATAAGAGAGAGCTTGAACCTCAGCTGAAACGACGGTGGTTGGTGTCTGCTCAAGACAAAAGTGTTAGAAGCATATGTAATCAACATATAGATAATAGATCACTCTAAAGGCTGATTGTTGCAAGGGGTCAGTCTCAAGCTGAGGGACATAAAGAGGGTGGCCGACCAGTAAGATGATGTCAAGACAAGCTCGAGCATCGTGGGATCATTCACATGTAGCCTCCTCTACGAGTAAAAAACTAAGCCAACCAGGGGACGTACCTACAATTGCTCTCTCTCTCTCTCTCTCTCTCTCTCTCTCGTGTGCAACTTTTGATATGATTTTTACTACAACGATACTATATACAATCGTGAAGTGCGTAAATATCGTGCAGTCATTTTAAAAAAGAATGAAATCTATTATAAAAAAATTAATTTTTTTTACGTGGATCCTATATTTATTTACTTTTTTCAAAACGATTGCAACTATCATGAAAAATTATTAAGAGTAATATTACATATAATTATAGAATGTTTAAATTTAACGTATTACTTTTTAAAAATATAATTGAATCTAATATGCACATGAAAAATTTTCTAATAATAAATCCTACATCTTTTTTTTTTAAAAAAAAGCACCAGACCTACGTGCTTTATTATTTAGCATTACTTAAAGTGCCTGTTTGGATATGGAGATCATCTCACCTCATCTCATCTTATCTAATTTTAACTAATAATCTCATTATCATTCACAAATTATTTTAATTTATCTAATCTCATATCACTATTCAAGCAAGCCCTAAAATTGACATACATTGATGGTATAAAAAATTCTAAACATAAGTTTTATATTCTTACACATTTTTTAAAAATATATAATTTTATTTTTTTATTTTTATATTTCATAAAATATAAAAACATAAAATCACATATTTTTTAAGAATATATAGAACCGTCTATGACTGATTGTAGTATACACTTTTTGTTTGCATCCGCAAGTTGCGTTTTAATTTTGCTGACGTGGGTGTGGAGACTGAAGAGTAATATTTTTACAGAGAAAATAACAACGGTAAACAAGGTTGCGATCGAATCTCAGACTACTTTTGCTGGGAGTCTGGGACAGAATTTTGACAGAAACGAAGGGTCTGGTGGTGTTCGCCGAAGTCGTTAAGTGGCGGGGAATATGAGGAGCGATGGCGGCAGTAGCAGTAGCGGTAGCGGCTTTAGCAGTAGCAGAGGGGAAAGCGTTGTGGCAGACTACGGAAGGCGCAAAAGCTCTTGCGGCTATTGCAGATGCCCCGGTCGCACCAGCATCTCTCACGGTCCGTCTTTCTTTCTATTTATTAATTATTGTTATTTCTTGTATAATATAAATATGCTGAATTGTTAGTTTTATGATTTGGTTGTGATTGAACAAACTGTTTATTTCTTAGTGATTATTCTGTGTTCATCAGGGGTTTATTCCTTTGTTAATTGGGAAAGGATGCGTTTGTTGAATTTGGGACGAATCTTTATTTAGTTTCCATGCGTGAAAGTGCGTACGCTTGTGAGGACTTATTGATATGTTTATTTTGTTCAACTAAGGGGGGTTACCATGAGTATTTGCAAGTTAACCCGAAAGAATTGAGCTTCGTGAGCATTCCTCGTCCATTGATCATTCTTTGACATAATACTGGGAAAAACTGGATCGGTGAGGCGTCTGTTGTTGACAATTTAGCACAGGCAGTGACTCATGCAAAGGCGCTCATATTATGTAATATTGAGATATTGAAAGCAAAAGATCGTTTGTTCATATTGAATAGGGGTTGTCCTTAAAAAAATAGTTTCCCATTTGGATTTTGAAAAGTGAATAGACTAGTTTTTGCACCCACACACATTTTCAAACATACATGCGTGCGTGTGCATTTGTGTTGCACACACACACATGTTTATTTCACCATTCTTTGTCTAAAACAAACACGAGTAAGGTAAAAGGCTTCTCATTTAGTTTTTTCTTCTTGTTTCTCTTTTCTTTTGCAGGTTTGTGGGCGAATAGAATCACGGTTGATGACTATCAAGGTGGAAGCAGCTTCTTGCTCTATGTTGCAAAGCAAACACTTGTTTTTTGCACGCAGATATCAGTCAGTTGATTATTGTTCCAGAAAAGGGTCACATTTTTTCATTGTTACCCAACATCAAACTTTGCAGTGGCATGTCCTTGCGGTGCCACTGGGAATTTTGTGGTTGTCTCACTAGTCTACCCTATATGTGATATATAATGGTGCCATGGCAATTGTAGTGTTATGTCTATCTATGAAGTCTTCCCCCAATCCCTGGAGGCCCTGGTAATACTACTGAGGGCCATCATTTATCTCCTTGAATGAGAATAATGTGGACCTAGAGGAAAAACTTAGTTATTTTTGTTATGTTACAGATTTTATGTTTAAAAAAACTTCCATGATGTCTGTGCCTAATTAAATAGGATATTTAGTGTGAGTAATGACATTGTGATAAGTGCCTCTAGAGCGTACAGATGAATATTGTGATATTGCAATGCATATCAAAGATTTTCTTTTATCATCACATATGTCGGAGTTAAATGGTTATTTTCTCTTCTGTTTTCTGGTTTGCTGGCTCTCATTGTTCTGCAACCATAATAAAATATCCATTACTTCAGGTTTTCAGCACTTCTGCTAGTTATGATTATGTCTTGACTGCCCTTTCATAAATCTATTAGCCCTTTGGCAGATCTTCTTGACCAAGGTTGGAGGAGATCTGGCTCCTTTCTCTACAAACCTGACATGGAAACAACATGCTGCCCTTCTTACACTATTCGTCTGCGGGCAGCTGATTTTTTTCCTTCTAAAGAGCAACTCCGGGTGTCTAGACGAATGCAAAGGTAACCTAAGTTTTTGTATGTTTAGTCATTTGCAACTCATATTCTTTTATTAGCTTATACTTTATTATTTACCAGCTTTTATACTATGCTCTAACTGAAGATATTGTCATTAATTTAATATTATCTCTACCAGAAAATTTGAGCTACCCTGATTGCTGAGCATCCCTAATGACTGAAAGAGTTGAAAGGGGTGTATTTTGACCTTTATTAGAGGATCAAACTTCGGAAGTTAAGATGATCTCATCTAATGAGTATTTTCTTCCTACTAATATGTCAAATATTTTCTCACTTATTTCTCAGATTAGACCATGGGTTTTCTTTTCTATTTGGGTTTTCCTATGGATTTTAGTAGATTGCAATAGCTGGTGACATCCTCCTTCAATATCAGCAAACTGATTTGCTTCATGTTGCTAGTTATCTCTTATTTCTAGGCACAGCTTATCTTGTTCTGAATTTTGTTCTGTATAGGGTACTGACAGCCTGTCATGCCTAGGTTTTTAGATGGCACATTGGATATTCAGAAACCAGTTAACCTAATAGATGATCCAACTTCTAAGGATACATCCTGCTGTGCTGGTAATGAAGTTTCAAGCTCATCGACAAAGGAATTGTTGTCCAGTAACAATGAGACGAATAACAAAGCAGAACAACTACTGAATTATTTGTCTGACCAAATTGAAAATGCAATACACACATTTAAGGAAAGTGGAGAATATCATTATGATATTCAATTGCCAAAAGCTTCTGTCAAAGCGGTCGCACAAGCCAAAAGGAAGCTACTAATTAAAGGATCAGAAGATCTGCTGTACTCCAGTAATATTGCATTCAAAATAGCTGCTGCTATAAGGCGCGCACAGACATGTGATAAACATCAGCCGAAACTATCAAGACACTCTGCAGAAGAAGATGAGTTGTCTCCAAAATATATTGCAGAAAAACTGGCAAGTTCTTTAAGTCACCTGGCAGAAACTTACAATCTGTTAATCAAGGCTTGCAATGGACACATAAATTTTTATTCTGCTAGCGAGAACTCTTCATCAGATGGAATTGTTGAAATTCATTCAAGTTCAAAATCTGGAGCAGGTTGTGCAAGTAAAAAGTCCTGTTTGAAGAAGAGCACCGAACAACCTCAGGGGAAAAGGCGGAGGCTTGAGATACTTTTGAAAAGGTCCAATTTCGATCCTGAAGAATTTGCTTTATATAGGCAATATCAGATTAAAGTGCATAATGATACACCAGATCATGTCACTGAAAGCTCATACCGAAACTTTTTGGTCAACACTCCCTTAGTATTTGTTCCATCAACTGGTGATGGTATCATTCCTAATTGTGGCTTTGGTTCTTTCCATCAGCAATATGTGATTGATGGTAGGCTAGTTGCAGTTGGTGTAATAGATATCCTCCCTAGATGTTTGTCAAGTAAATACCTGTTCTGGGACCCAGACTTTGCCTTCCTATCACTAGGGAAGTACTCAGCCCTGCAAGAAATAGGTTGGGTCAGAGAAAATCAAGCCCATTGCCCTAGTCTTCAATATTACTATCTTGGCTATTATATTCATTCCTGCAGTAAGATGAGATATAAAGCAGCATATCGCCCGTCCGAGCTTCTCTGTCCTCTTCGTTACCAGTAAGTTCTATATCTATCAACTGTTTCCCTTCTCTACTTTATCCATCTTACAAAGTTATAATGCATCACCATTCATCCCCATCACTAGCTCTTAAGGTTTGGTTTGAGAAATTTCTGACATTCGTGAGTAAAACCAGAGTCAATGATCAAGACACCCTTGAGAGAAAAATATATTGTATGTAAAATTCCTGGAGATTACTTATAAAAAAATACAAGAAATTTGTAATAGAGAATATTTACCTAGAGCTTTGAAAACGTGGTTGCACCATCCAGATATTGTTTCCCACCATCAAAACAAACAAACAAACAAAACAAGGATAAAACAATTTACTTCCCACCATTCAGATCTCAAAAGTGGATCTGTTTTGCTGCATTGAGTCCTAATCACTTTTTGCTTGTCTATATGGCGTTCAAAGGTTACGTTTGGCTACTGAGGAAGTTCTATTACAAATTTCTTGTATTTTTTTATAAGTAATCTCCAGGAATTTTACGTACAATATATTTTTCTCTCAAGGGTGTCTTGATCATTGACTCTGGTTTTACTCACGATTGTCAGAAGTTTCTCAAACCAAAACTTAAGAGCTAGTGATGGGGATGAATGGTGATGCATTATAACTTTTGAGATCTGGTTTGGTTACGTTTGGATACTGAGGTAGTTCCATACATTAGACTATACTCAGCATCCAAACGCACACAAGTATGCCCATATGAAGTGATCTCAAGTGGGTCATGTGTTTTCATCACTGTTTATTGAGAAGACAAATCACTGATGGGATTCACTACTTTTTCAACTTCCCATAATTATTCCATCACTACTACAACAACAAACCAATCATTGATGAGACCGACACTCTTACACAAAACCCATTCAAACATCTTAACTCATTACTATTTACAGATCATCTGAGATACTCTTAACATATTCTTGGCTTACAAAACTGAGAGCTTGTCTCTAGGTGGGTGCCATTTGATATTGCCGGGCCTTTGCTTGACAAAAAGCCATATGTAGTCTTATCAGATTTTGAGATTTTACAAAATGGAGAATCCTCACCACCTCCCATTTCTCATAAGTCATGGAAACGCATCCTGTTGAAATCCTTCACCAAGACTCGAATGATGTTTTTAAGGATGAGGAAGAAGAAACGATTGATACTGGATATGAAAGCTCCTAGAATCAGTCCCGGAAAGCAGTGATCAGGCTTCAACTGAAATGGAACTTGGTGACAGCTGTAATATTTTAATTGGGCCAAATAAATCTCATATGAGATACAATCATACAAGGTATGCATTGTCAACCTGGTGCATTGATGACTCTACGGCATCTTATTATTCTCATTTTGACTATGAAGTTTAATTAGGCAGCTCATATCATATTTACTCATTTTGAAGTAATGATGATTGTTTCCGTTTGGATTTGGTAGAGGAAAATATAGGAGTAACAACCAAAGAAGAAGTCAAGGGAAAAATAATCTAGTCGTCTGATCACAAATTCTCACTAATAGAAGGCCGCTTCCACACTAAAAATGAAATAGTTATAAGGAACTAAAAACTGCGTCCAATGGAAGAAATTACTAACCAGTTGAATTATGTTTCTTAATTCTCCGTGCTTTTACTCTATGGCATTGTTTCTCTACTGAAGGATATGCGACAAGCGTTTGGTCCCGCTGAAAGGAGTTACTTGGAGTCGCAGTTGCGTAGATGCATGAATGTTGTGGGTGCAGAGCTGTTTGAGCGAATGGTCTATTCACTTGTTTGATTTGATTATTTTGAAAAAGATCACTCCCTCGAATTTTTATCTCAAGCAAGGGATGTATGTTCAGAGTAGAAGCTTAGTTAGCTGCCCGTGTTCTCTGTTGATCATATTGGGGGGAGGTCGAAAGCGAGATGTGTTGTAGTTTAACTTTTTACTTCGACTGGGGATTGGTTTGTTTGCTCAATCATCCAATGTCCAATAATGAAGTACAGATTACTAATCCAGGTTCATATAGTTAGTCCATAAAATGAACTGGACTTCTATACAACCCCACGTTCAGCATGTTTGGCATGTAATTTATACTTTTTGATTAATATACAAATTCTTCTTATCAGACCACTACATGTTTGAGAACTGAATTGGGAATATGCAGAATCAATTTCTTTATGGAGGTAAGGCATCCAAGAACTGAACGCGGATGTGCAGAAACAAACTTCCACCACAAGCTTAAGAAGAAATTAAGAGAGGATGGATCGGATATTCTAGAATAGAGAACAAGGGACTGCATTCTGCCCTACCCATTTTGAAGAGGGCAATCACTGGGCAGTACCTACGCCCTGCTCAAGATTCAGAATTTTCCAGAAACTGGCCCTTTCATAGGTAACAAGAGATTCAAACCATTTGTTTAAATAAAGAAGGGGGGTTTAAATAAAGGGTAATTAAGCATCATCTGCATCACTTCCACCAATATGTGCTCCATGGCTGACCCAGTAATTGCTTCCATCGGGACCTGAAACCTTGTATCTGTTCAAATTTGTAACCATATATATTAGCCCAAGTCCACATGGGTTAGAATTGTCACTCGTATTTAACCAGCTTCCTATACAAAGTTCACCCTATGCACTAAATTATTTGATGAACTCATCATAATAAATTAAAATATTAGCTTTCTAGTAGGGTGAAAGCAAGCCTCTAAGGCCAAAACATTTTAAATTCTTGTTTTCTCCTTAAATTCTTCTTCTATAACATTATTGCACCCCCCCCCCCCCCCCCCCAAAAAAAAAAAAAAAAAACCTTAAAAATGCAGAATTGGAATTTGATTTCTCCAAATATCTACTGACCTCTCAAGCACAGATTTTCCTTCCTTGTACTTCTGGCTTTTTTCATGGGCAGTCTCCTGGAAAAACAAACACCATCAAAACAACTAACAGCTATCAAATGGACAAATATAGACCCAAAAATTTTGAATTTATGCCTCTAAATCTTACATATGTCCACCCTACTATTGATCCACAACCAACACAAAATATGTCAGCAACAGTGTGCATCCCAGTCGTCATCACTCTTTCTTCTTTTTCACCAACAGACACATTCACTCTGTCAAAGCATTGAAGATGAAAATTAGAAAAGAAAAATGCATAAAAAGCTTATTGATTTAATTTTTCAAGCAAGCATGTGACTGGGGAAGCCCTTGAAATTCATTCCTCCTCTTGTAATCAAGTGGATGGACAAGAGATAGAAAATGATATATGATGCCCATAAAGTAATAATCAACTGGATGATAAACTAACTTCACCAATGCATATATTAAGTAGAGCATAAAGATAACTGATAAAAAGTATATCTTCAGCCAGTTCCAGAACGAGCAAGAGACATACAAACTGCATCTTGCTCGTGTCTTGAAGCATAAAACAGTAACTATTTTCACTGGCACAGCATTTTCTTGGTCAGTGTTGGTACAACTTTGTAACTAGCACCTTGTGGCAATGGCAACTTTAAGTTAGTTATATGCAGATTATTTGGTGGTGTTGTATTATGTTGAGGTTCCCAAAATCAAGGAAACTTACACCTTATTGAAGAGATAAGCTTTTCCATGCCTGCAGTGGAAAGACTGAATAAAACATGAGCAAAACATGTAGTCAGATCTCAGAACAATTGCTTCTTATAAACTCCCAATTAGCAATGGTTCGACAGTGGAAATTGGAAAGTGCTAATTATCACCAAAATTGAATAGCATCATCCACATATTACATACAGACTACTATCATCTGCAATTTCTCTTTACAAGTGCTGCATCCTGTTCTTATCAGACTGGTGGCAGCATACATCTGTGCATGTATACACATGGACTTGTGTATCCATGCATAAGGGCATGTATGTGTGCTTGCAATACAATTATTTTCAAAACGCTAAAGATGTCTCTCCCTCATTAGAAGTTCCAGAGGAAAGTCGTCCTTTGTAGTCCACTGTATGCCGGCTGCTCATACAACTAGAATTTGATTAAGTTTAGAAGCACAACTTGTGCCCAGAATAAAAGAATGAATCCACTTCTCATTAAAAATTAAAAAATTATTACCTTCCCGAGTTTGAGATCATTGATATCATTATACCTCATTAAGATGCTAAAGATAAAGAAGTGGCGTCCACTTATTGGGCTTTAAAATCCGTTTTTCATCAAAAGACATTAAATTAAATATATAACCTGCTATCGACAAATTACGAGAGAGGCACAAATAGAGATCTTCCAAGCTTCCAGCTTACAAATTATCAAATCACAGTCTCCCAGATGGAATTATTTAGAAGCATCATCAAGCTCGCTTTCATGTGCCACTTAGAAGCTGCGCACATGTTAATAAAATGAAAGGCCTAAATCGACTTTAATAGCCTAAATTGCCTAAGTAGCCTTTTTTTCTCTCTCATTGCATAGATCGTACCTCACTTCCCCATATCTGACAACAAAAATCCCCAAGGGAAAAAAAAACTACAAATTACAACTTGTTATCACACAACTCAACACCCGAAAAAGTAAAAACAAAAAATAAATCAAAACAAACAAAATTCATTAAAAAAAAAAAGCATACAAAAACAGCAAATCCGGCATAAATCAAACAAATTAACAACACCCAGATGGAAATTTCCCAAGATTGTAACAAATTTAGAGATATCTAACTGATTAGAAGGAGGTAAGAGATGAAAAATGACCTTGGAAACGATGTCTTCACAAAGTGCAAGATGGGTCCGGCAGTGCTTGCAACTATAGATCTTCCCCTCGAGATTCACCACAAACAACCTCCCCATGCCTTCCTAGAGTTTTAACAAAACCTATCAATCAAATTCGGAGAGTACGCGAGAATTCAGATGGAGGGTCGTTGAGAAATCGACGAAAGACGATAGCTTGAATAAAAAGGCATGTCAAAATTCAAAGCAGATGAAGCATGCGTGAAGAAGGCGAAAAGAGATGCTAAGAGGAGAACGAAAGAGAGAGATTCGCTGAATATTACCTCCGGTTTGTGACCTTCGGAATAGTCTTTCCGTCTTTAGACGCAATAAAATGGGACGCAGTAGCAATCACGTTACTCAGTTAAAATACCACTTGGTCCGCGAAAGTGGAACCTGATTGCTCCTAAAAATACAAACGTGGAACCTGATTACGTCTGCGTTTACTTTTTTTTCCTTTTCAGTATTCTTTTTTCTAGTTTTAAGAAAAATACAATCCATTTTACAACTTTTTCGGTCATATTTTGCAATTTGTTTGTAATTATATTTTAAAACCCTTTTTTAATTTTTTTAAAGTTTAATAAATTTCACAATAAATGATATGTTAACACCCGACTTATAAATAACATGATTCTTTACATAATAATTATAAAAATATCGTCCTATTATATCTCCAGATCAGAATATATTTAAATAATAAAATTGTAAAATATCCATATCTTGTAGATAACTACAGATATCCAAGTCTAATCTCACTGTAATGAAGCAGTTATTTAATTAATAAATAGATTAATTGTGAGCTTTCTGTGCTTTAGTTAAAAATAAAGAGCAAAAAAATAATCTAAATTTGCAAGTTATGTATAAAGGACAACTTATAAAAATCCGATTATGAGAATTGTACGATGACGCAATTTTATACGTACGAAGAAATTTAATAATTGATAAAGGTCGTTGTTGGTAGCTTTTAGTAAGTGAGCATTTATAATAAATGCTGTTTTTGTTAATAGGAATATGATTTGTTATAACCTATCTTTTTCTAACCCTATTTCATATAGGAAAAAATGATGAATATGTGTATGCATTAGTTTATCGCTTGTTTGGATGGTAAGATGAGGTGAGATAGTTTTAGATCAGTTAAAAAAAATATTAATGTTAGAATATTATTTATTATTATTATTATTGTTTTAGAATTTGAAAAAGTTAAATTATATATTATATTTTATGTAAAAATTATAATGACGAGATGGAGTGAGATTATTTCTGTATCCAAACGAACGTTTAAACTTATATATCAGGTCATTTTTGGGCGTGCAAATTCGTAAATATTGGATAAAAAATGACATAATACGAAGAGGAGGTTGGAAAAGGGGTAGGGGGAATATAATATAAATAAAAATAAGTGGTACTTTACCACAAAGCAGAAGAAGGAATTTGGCCTTGAAGGGTGAAATTTAAGAGTGGTATTGAGTTGAAGTATTGAATAAACAAGTTCCAAACTTGAAAAGAAACTAATCCCTCCACCACCTTTACGCGCAGGAGAAAAGTAGTTGGGCATAGATAAATAAAATGTGAATGAGAAAGTAGGTATGGAATATTACCTACCTACCACGCACAGCTCTACCCTCACCAATAATGCTGCATTTGATGACAAATTCTACTAATTATTGTTCCCAATTGCTTCTTGTCTGTACGGAAGCATTGCTGATAGTAATACGTATGGAAGCATCAAGCACGAAACCATAAAAAAAAAAAAGAATATTCTTGACATCTGCCATTGTGCATATTAGCCAATTTGCACACTTACGTGACACCCATCACACTCTCCCCATCACATAGTTTTCCTCATTTGAAATTTTATCTGAAATTTCTTCATTTCTTTTCTCATCAGAAAAAGTTCTCTACCCAGAGACTTCGTCTTCAACCTCACCCTAACCTCAAGCACGTTGACTGCTCTAGTCCAACCCCCGACTCAGTGCACGTCAGTTGCACCCGAGGAGAGAGAGAGAGAGCTGATGAGAGAGAGAGCTGATGAGAGGAAGAGCCAGCAAGAGAGAGAGAGTTGATGGGAGACGATGAGATGAGAGAGTGAGAAAGAGAAAGAACTGATGAGAGAGAGATGTGATGAGAGGGAGAGCCAGCAAGAGAGAGAGAGAGTTGATGAGAGATGATGAGAGAGGGAGAGCCGCTGATGAGAGAGAGAGCCGCTGATGAGAGAGAGAGCCGCCCTCTAGAGAGAGAGATGCTGAGAGAGAAGATGAGAGAGAGAGAGGTGCGTTTTGCATAATCTAAAAAAAAAAAGAAGAAAAAGAAGAAGAAGAAGAAGAGAGATTGCCACATAGGTTGTGCAAAATTGCACACCACTACAATGGCTGATTCCTATCAAAACTCTAAAAAAAATAGTGATAGGAGGTTAGGAGACATCAATCAACGAGATCGCCCTTGGGGGTATTAGAACACATAGACCTGCCTTAGAGGATACTACCTCACAAGCCACGTTCTCCACGTCCGCTGCACATTCGCAACAGAAAGTCACCTCCATTCCTTCCGTAGCTGCCTCTCAACAAAATGATAAAACCAATTATTCTCAATAGAATGTTGTAGACTCTTCTAGAAAGATTCTCCTGTAAATATTTCTTCTATAAATTGAGTGTTACTGTATTAAGGAAGTCAAAAAATATACACAGAATACTTGTTCAGACTCTAGTCTTCTTTGATGCTTTTTCTCAAACACCTTGGGTGCACTCTGTTATTCACTTGGTTTAACATGGTATCGAGAGCCTGAATAGGGCCAACGCCCACTTTTCTTTCTTCGATCATCATGGCACCACCCAAATCCCCCTCTCCAAATCCCTCTATCACCAACTCAGCTGCACAACTCATCACCATTAAACTATCTACAGATAACTACTTACTCTGGCACGCCCAAATCACTACCTTCCTCCACGGAAACCAATTGTTTGGCTATGTCGATGGATCCACACCTATGCCTCCCTCCACCATTGACAATGCTCCCAATCCAAACTATACTGCCTGGCGTAATCAAGATCAACTCATCATGTCTGCAATTTATTCTTCCCTCACCGAGACCGTTCTCTCTCACATTCTTGATTGCTCCACTTCCCAGCAAATATGGACAACCCTTCATGATCTCTACTCTGCTCAATCCAAAGCCCACCTCATGCACACGAAATTCCAGCTTGCAACTCTAAAAAAAGATCCGATTCCATCTCAACTTATTTTCACAAAGCCAAAGCTCTATCTGCTTCTCTAAATGCCGCTAGTCATCCTCTTCCTGAGTCTAAATTCATCATTTATTTTTTAACTGGTTTAGGCTCTGACTTTGAGTCCGTAGTGTCTTCCATCACTACGCGACCCGATCCTCTCTCTATTTCTCAATTTTACAGTTTTTTGGTCAATCATGAATCTCGTCTAGCTCACCAAACTTTGTCACTACTCTCTACCAATTCCCTTACTGCTAACTCAGCCGCTACTCGAGGGTCCTCTTCTAACCGAAGCCGTGGCCGTGGCTTTCGGCATGGAAGGGGTGGTCGAAACTTTGTTTCGTCCCCTTCGAATTTCTTTTCCTCGACTCAGACCAACTGACCCACATGTCAGCTTTGTAATCGTGTTGGTCATACGGTCATCTCTTGTTATCATCGATTTGATCATGCATATCAGTCTCCTCTTCCTCCTTCTCTTTCAGCCAACTTTACTAATTTTTCACATACGTCCACTGCTTCTCCTGACTGGTTTCCTGATACTGCTGCCTCGACTCACTTCACTTCTGACTTTTCTAAACTTAATATGGAGTCCACTCCCTATCAAGTACCAGACCAAGTAACTATTGGAGATGGATCATCCCTTGGTATTCAAAATACTGGCTCTGGCTTACTTCCGACACCTGTTGGCAATTTTCTTCTCCGTCAATTACTTCATGTTCCCTTAATCTCTAGGAATTTATTATCTGTTAGACAATTTTGTTTGGATAATTCAGTTTTCTTTGAATTTAATTCGTCTGGTTTTCTTGTGAAGGATTTGCATTCCCAGGAGGTACTTCTTCAATGTCCCGTTAAGAATGGCTTGTACGTCCTTCCAACTAATGATGAGAATGTCACTCTTTCCTCACGACATGCCTTCATTGGCGAAAGGACCTCACCAAACACTTGGCATGCTCGCCTTAGTCACCCATCTACTCGGATCACTACCTTTACCATACGTCATCACAATCTTCCAGTCACAGCCACGTCGTCCACGTCTCCTTGCTCGGCATGTCTTCAAGCCAAATCCCATGCTCTTCCTCACCCACTCTCACCTTCTCAATCAAATTCTCCTTTTCAATTGTTATTTTTAGATGTATGGGGACCTGCGCCTATGCTATCCTCTAGTGGTTTTAGATTTTATTTTTCCATTGTTGATGACTTTACAAAATATGTTTGGTTTTTTCCGCTACATGCAAAGTCTGATGTTTCTCCTCATTTTCTAAACTTTGTTAAATATGTGCATAATACCTTTGCTAAAAACATTATTGCTATCCAATCTGATTGGGAGGGTGAGTTCCGTCTCTTTCATGGTATCTTGTAAAATCTTGGCATTTCCCATAGAATCACTTGTCCTTATTCTCATGCACAAAATGGTAGCGTTGAACGACGTCATCGCCATATTGTAGAAATTGGTCTCTCTCTTTTAGCTCAGTCCTCAGCATCTACCAAATATTGGGCTGACGCTTTCCAAACAACTGTTTTTCTTATTAATCGAATGTCAACTCCCATTCTTCATCATATTTCTCCATTTCAAGCTCTCTTTAATTCTCCACCTGATTATAATTTTTTACGTGTCTTTGGCTCGGCTTGTTGGCCTAATCTTCGTCCTTTTAATCATCACAAATTAGACATGCGATCTCAACTTTGTGTCTTTTTAGGATATACTCTTGATCACAAAGGCTATAATTGCTTACATATTCCATCTGGCCGAGTTTATATTTCACGAGATGTGCGCTTCAACGAAAATCTTTTTCCGTTTGCATCATCCGGTTCTCCTCCTTCTCAGGATTTCTCTTCAACGCCCACTACATCTCTGCACACACCTTTACCTCTCTCCCTACCTGCTCGGGTCCCCTCTCAAAATAATCACAATAATCCAACCCATGAGCCCATAACATTAAACCCTAATCATACTTCAGATTCATCTTCTTCTCCCGAAAACACTGCAGCGCCGTCTCCTGCAATTCATCCTACTATTTCCTCATCCTCCATCCCGTCTTCCACAAATCTTCATTCAATGACTACTCGATCCAAAGCCCTCATCACCCGTCCTCTTCAACGCCAAGATAGCACCATCCCATGGCCTCCTCCGAAACACAGTGCCTCGCTTACCACCCATTCATCCATTCCCGACGAGCCCACCTCCTACACGGAGGCTTCTAAATTTTCTGTTTGGCGTACTGCCATGGCTAGTGAATTTGAAGCACTTCTCCGAAATGATACTTGGACTCTCGTTCCTCCCCATCCCAGTCAAAACGTTATTGGTTCAAAATGAGTCCTTAAGACCAAACGTCTTGCCGATGGGACCATTGAGCAGCGCAAGGCTCACCTTGTCGCCAAAGGGTTTCATCAACAAGTCGGACTAGACTACTCAGAGACCTTCAGTCCTGTAGTTAAGCCAGTTACCATTTGGCTTTTGATCTCTATTGCAGTGTCTCGAAAATGGCCTCTTCATCAGTTAGATATACAGAACGCATTCTTACACGGGGACTTGGAGGAAGATGTCTTCATGCAGCAACCAACTGGATTTGTTCATTCTGATCTCCCTCATTTTGTCTGTAAATTAAAAAAATCAATCTATGGCTTGAAACAAGCCCCTAGGGCTTGGTTTGCCAAACTTAGTTCAAGATTATTGGCACTCGGTTTTCATGCCTCCATATCTGATTCATCACTTTTCATTTTTTCATTTGGTACTGCTTCCGTTTATGTTCTAATTTATGTTGATGACATAATTGTTACTGCCTCAGATTCTTCTCTTATTATTGATTTTATTCACTCTTTGTCCAAATCTTTCCCTGTAAAAGACCTCGGTTCCCTTAACTTCTTCTTAGGGATTCATGTTTATCGCACGGCCGAAGGCCTATTCTTATCTCAGTCTCGTTATATCTCTGATCTCTTGAGGAAGACTAATATGCATGAGTCCAAAACCGTGTCAACACCGATGTCCACTTCTGATAAACTGTCCATTCTTGATGGGTCATCATTTGAGGATCCTCACCTCTACCAAAGTGTTGTCGGTAGTCTCCAGTACCTTTCCTTCACTCGTCCGGATATCTCATTTGCAGTCAATAAAATTTGCCAGTACATGCACAGCCCTCGTAACTCTCATTGGCAAGCTGTCAAACGCATACTGCGTTACCTCAAACTCACAATCTCCTTTGGCTTATTTTTCTATTCTGCCTCACCTCATAAACTAATAGCATTTTCTGATGCTGATTGGGCTGGTTGCCAGGATGATCGAAAATCGACGGGTGGTTTCTGTGTTTACTTTGGGTCACATTTAGTGTCTTGGGACTCTAAGAAACAACCAACAATAGCTAGATCTACGACTGAAGCAGAATATAAATCCGTTGCAAATACTGCTTGTGAACTTTTGTGGATACAAGCTTTATTTAAAGAATTGGGAATTTTTATTTCTGAAGCACCACACTTGTTATGTGATAACATTGGTGCAACTTATCTTTCGGCCAATCCTGTTTTACATTCACAGACTAAACATGTGGATCTTGATTATTATTTTGTCCGTGATCGTGTTGCTAACAAAACTCTCACTGTCTCCTTTGTCCCAAGTAAGGAACAAATTGCAGATATTTTTACAAAGCCGCTCTCCTCGGCACGATTTGCCCTTCTAAGTTCAAGCCTCACCATTCTACCGGTGCTGCTTGAAACGCGGGGGAATATTAGAACACATGGACCTGCCTTAGAGGATACTACCTCACAAGCCACGTTCTCCACGTCCGCTGCACATTCGCAACAGAAAGTCACCTCCACTCCTTCCGTGGCTGCCTCTCAACAGAATGATAAAACCAATTCTTCTCAATAGAATGTTGTAGACTCTTCTAGAAAGATTCTCCTGTAAATATTTCTTCTATAAATTGAGTGTTACTGTATTAAGGAAGTAAAAAAATATACACAGAATACTTGTTCAGACTCTAGTCTTCTTTGATGCTTTTTCTCAAACACCTTGGGTGCACTCTGTTATTCACTTGGTTTAACGGGGGTTGGGGGTGCTACTTTGCTTGGTTTTGTGTCTCTCAGCTACGCTACTTCTCGTGTATTATTTTTACCCAAATGTAACGTTTGTTGTTTACCTTGTCGAATACCAATAGTTACTTATTCATCAAAGACAAATAGAAAACCCAACATGACCCTTCATTATTTTATAATTTTACTACTCTTAATAGAAAGTGAGGGAGATTTTCTCACATACATAAGATGCTATCGATGCTTATGAAGCTTATCTATTGAGTAGCACTGACAATTAATGGGGGAACTCCGATCCGGAGAAGATCAATATATATTTCAACTTTCAAAGATGGCTGCTTTGTGAAGGTGAGAGACGTCACTAGTCCTACTTGTTAAAGGTAGCCACAAAACTGATTGGTCCTTTGCCAGTTGCAGCAGCTTGGATTGCAAAGATGAGGAAGACCACCATAGCTAGCCTACCATGCTTGATCTCTGCCAACTGAAGCCTGGCCTTCTCGTCGGGGTCCGCAGCCAAGCCGAGGGGATCGAAGAACTGGCCTCCGGGATATAGCCTTTTTTCAGGATCGAGTTCTGCGTTCCTTTGGATTTCAATGTAGCCAATAATTATTACCTCAATCCATATCAGTGTGGTCAAAGAGAATGGAAGCGGGAGACCTAGGTAGGACGATCCTTCCACCAACTCCACCTGATCATCATCATCACCATGATCATCAAAATAACCCCACGCACGAATTTATTTTGTTATGAATGGTGACCATGCAAGGAAAAGCTAATTAAGGGTAAGTACTAGAACGAGCTAATAACAAAAACAATATTGCACAAAGTTATGTCTTTTTCATCATCGCTGTCGTTTCTGTCGCTGCCCTTATCATCGTCATCTGCAACAACGACCGTAAGTTTTGAGTGGATTTACAATAAGACACGATGAGCAGAAAGCTGCGTCAGGTACTTCAGCTCCTATATACAGGGGACCATGTCACTAGGTGACAAAGAAAACTTCCAACCGAGTGAAATAAAAAATCAACCTCCATACGAGGGAATTAAGGATTAATTATCGGCCTTCAAGAGACATTTTCCATATTAACTTTTTCGTTTCTTTCTGTCAACTTTCTTTGGATAAAAAGAAAATAAAATCCAGCCAAATCAATGCTAGCTATGATGCACTTCGAAGAACAATTAATAATGCGTTACCTTTCCTGCGTCCTGCCATGCAACCCCAGTGAGAGCCTCGACAGCAAGGGCACCAAGTGCGCCCAGCATTGCCCACCTACCATGGATGAGTTCGCATTCTCTAAATCTCTGCAACCCAAAAACCTCCGAGTATGGCTGAAAAGGTGTCGGATTCAGCTCCGCGACCTCGGACCGGGTCCCGATCACCTCACCGGCCTCGTTCTTCGCCAGGTTCTGGTCCAACGAGTCGAAGTCGAACTGCAAATACTCCGCCGGCTTCCCGAGCCCGAAAGGGTCGAAACCACGGTCCCCCACCATGGTCCCGTCGAGCCACTCAGGAGGTTGTGCGCCGGGGAACCATACGGGACGGTCCGAGACCAGCTTTGGGGCAGGTTTCTTTGGAGCCGGAGGTGACTTTTTGGCGCCGAATGGCCCGAACCCGAAGCGGGCTTGGAATCTTCCGGAGCCAGGGTTTGGGTTAAGGAAACGAGTTCCGAAGAAGTAGGAGGTGGCGGCAGATGTAATAGTGGTGGCCATATTTTGTGGAGTGGTGGAGCAGGGAGGAGGGACGGTGTCAGTGTGTGCGTACAAATACGAGGTATATATTATATAGTAGATTTTGCGAATGCCACATCTCATCTTTTTGCCTTATCTGCTGGCCTGTGGTGAAGCAGAATGGTTGGTCTCGCATTTACCCCTTTTTTTCTTTTCTTTTTTTATTTTTATTTTTTATTTTTATTAGATTTTTTTTTTTAAAAAAAATTCTATTTACAGATTGCAATGTACAAATCTTTTATTAAATAGAAAAAATATTATTTTGATAAAAATATTATTATAATTTTAAAAAAAATTAAAAATAAAATTGACTAAACTTGTAATGTAATCTTTAAAATAAAAACTGTACCTAATATTACTATTTTTTTATATCATTTTTATTAGAATCTTGTAACTAAGTTATTTTGTAGGTTAAAATATGAAAAATATATACTTTTATAAAAACAAGTAGAGGAGATCTAACATATTAAATTTAAGCACGTCAATTCATTTTCCAGAACACTCTATATTGAATCTGGCAATTTTTTAAACATATAAAAATCACTTCTCAATTATTGACTTCTTCGTTATGTTCTCGGATTATACTCACGAGTCGCGAATTTGGATGTTGAAATAGGATGGAGTAAGATGAGAAATTTAAAAATAATAATGAAATATTACATAAATAGCAGTTAAATTGTTTGAATTAATATATTTTATAAGATTTTAAAAAATAGAGAGAAAAAGTTTAATAGAAAAGTTATAAATTTAAAATATTGTTAGAATATAATTTTTATTTTAGAATTTGAAAAAGTTGAGTTATTTTTTATATTTTATTTGAAAGTTTGAAAAAGATATAATGATTAAATAATTATTAGATGAAATAGTTAAAAATTTGAAATTTAAAAATGTTTTATGTTTGAATGATATTTAAATATTGAATGAGTTGAGATTATTTCAACATCCAAATATGATCTAAAAGATTTCAAATGAAATATAAGATATGAAAATGCAGCACACCACTCTACCATTTTATTTTTATGCTACTATGTAAGATATAATAAATTTATTATCATTAGATGAAAATCAAAAGGTAGTGTAGCGTATAGGATTATCACATATATAGATCTTTTCTTTCTTTTAGTTACATTGAAGTTTGCGGTTTGAATGTGTCAGATAGAAAACGGTGTGTCGTATTGGAACGACGTCAAGGGAGAGAAGCCACAGTCGCCCAGAGTGCAAGAAATGAAACAAATTGAAATACGCAGGGGGTGAGGTGTCTAAAATTGGCCATTCCTCACTCAGCAGGTTACGCAATCATAGCCCCCCAAAACGAAAAATTCTCCCCAAATAAAGTGACCACGTGTCGCTTTCATGGAAGTCCCACAAATATCTTCTCGGCATCTTTTCTCAGTATCACTGCTTAACTTTCGTCTTGGATTGCTGTTTTCCTGATCTCTTTGGTGTTTGCCTAGTTATTCCCCTCTCTTCTATCAGAAGAGGTACGTTCAATTTCTGTTAAATAGTTTCTAAATTTTAATCGTAAATTTGGGCATGCGATGCTGAATATTATCTGTCGTCTTTATCTTCTTCTTCTTTTTTTTCCCTAAAATTTGAGCAAATAAAATGGGTACGTATTTATTTGTTCTTTTCGAGCAGAGTCTTATGAATATATATATATATATATATATATAAAGTTCTGGACTTTAACTCTTTATGGGTATTCAGTATTCTTGTTTCAGTTATTATACTTGTGATTTATTTTAAGCTATTATAGGCAACATAGTCACGTTTGCAAGGAAGAAAGGGAAAGAAAAAGCCTGCTGACATGTGCTTGACCGATCGATTTTCTTTCGAAGAAGGCAAAAATATTGTAGTTTTATGGCTTTGCATGGAAAGCGAACATTTATTTTGCACATGAAAGCTTCAACATTAATATCTTATGTGATCATAGCTACTAAAGATCCATATATAACGCCAAACACAGCTTTAAGATGTGTAGTCAGAAATTTAATGACAATGGCAATCACCTTTTGCGGGGACTGCAGCCGTGTCAATCTAGTTTTAGCCAATTTTAGATCAATTTCATTGTTTATCTAGCACTTAGTTGATGGTGTACTGCATAGACTTGGCTTTAACTGAATCATTTTATGTTAGGGATCTTTATATTGACAATGAAGATTGCGAAGGGAAAATCGTCAACAAGGAAGGACAAAACAGAAGTATCAAAGCCGGTTGAGGAGAGGTAGTTCTGTTTCTATTGGATTTTGCATCCGATCATTTTTTACTTTTTGAATTGCTTACTTATTAATTTAAGGTTAATCATTTATTAGAGAGTCTAGGTGGGGTTTGGATAGTGAGATGAGATGAGATGGTTTTAGATGAAAGTTGAAAGTTGAATAAAATATTGTTAAAATATTTTTTTTAATATTATTATTGTTTTGAGATTTGAAAAGATTGAATTGTTTATTGTATTTTTTGTGGAAATTTGTGAAAATTATAATGATGTGATGAGATAAGATGAGATAGGTCGAGATGGTTTTGTTGTCCAAACGGAGCCAGGCATCCTTGCTTTGCTCATGAAGTAGATGTGTTTTTTACTGAATGCTAGTGTCAGATGTGTTTTTCAGTGAATGCTAGTGTCATGTACGCGTTTTCTTCTTCTATTTTATTTTTATTTTTATTTTTCAGAAAGGTTGGAAAGCGAAAGGCAGCAGTTAAGGCTGATAAGAGTCGCTTGAAATTGACCAAGAAAGCAAAATTGGACAAGAAAGATCCCAACAAACCAAAGAGGCCTCCAAGTGCCTTCTTTGTTTTTCTGTAAGTCTCTCCTAATCTCCAACGGTTTAGTGTGCTGCTCTCTCTTTATTTTTGTTTTTTATTTATTTATTTATTTTTTTTTTGGGGGGGGGGGGGGGGGGGAGGTTTGAAGAGTTGCTAAACGTATACAATGGAATCACTGCAGAGAAGAGTTTCGAAAAACTTACAAGCAAGAGCACCCCAACGTGAAAGCTGTTTCAGCTGTAAGCAGCTACCTAAATTTTGTGTTTCTAGTACTTACGAAGTGTTTTTTCTGAGTTTGATAACTCACTTTATCTGTAGTTGAAACTAATCTAGCTACGGCCTGCTGTGCTGCAGGTTGGAAAAGCAGGAGGTGCGAAGTGGAAATCATTGTCTGCCACGGTAAGTAATAGACTATTTTCCTTGGAAGGTGCTTGAACAGGTTGAATGAATTAAGGACAAGTCGTGCAATCACCTCTTAAGCTGGTTACTTCAACTTTGAAAACCTATGGATTCTGTTTGTAAAGGTGCTGCGTAAACCTTTCACTGTTACTTCTACTGGACCTGGCTATCGGTGACTTTGAACTTCAATGGTGTGGCCAAGCCAATCCAGTCTGTTGTAGACTACAGATGCCCTTAATATTTTGTATTGCTTGGGCCTGAAGAAAGGACTGGATAGTGGAATTTGACATATATATCCCTTAATTGATGCAGCAAGTTGGAAATTTAGCACATACATGAATTAGCTGATATAACTAGTTATGCACAGGGTATTAAGTTTTTTAGTGCTGTAAGTTCTATTCTCCATCCATGGCTTGATTCATGCCAACTGAATATGTAGAGATTCTTGCATTTGTTAATTGATTTTTAATTGGACTGGATTTTGGCAGGAGAAATCTCCATATGAAGCTAAAGCAGCACAAATGAAGTCAGATTATGAGAAGCTTATGACAACATACAATAAAAAACAGGTGAAATTTTTTTATCTTTCTTTTGGAAGAATGAAGTGCTTTATACTTTTATGCTTCATATAGTACTTTACTCAACTGTTTATTCAGGAAAGTACGAATGATAATGATGATGAAGATGAAGAGTCAAAATCTGCTCTGAATGATGAAGATGATGAGGAAAGTGGGGAGGTAATAACTACAAGCTATGATTCCATGCATACTTAGGTGCATTGTCTTCCTTCAAGTCTTGAATGTGCAGCAGTTTGCATCTAATAGTAAAGCAAACTTTCTCGTCTGCATAATTTTCTAACTATCGCTGACTTTTTTGGCTGTTAAGTTAGAAATAGAAGTTATCCATCGTAACATGAGCAGTATAATTTTAAAGTACTCTTGAGACTGAATTATTCAAGATTTCAGAAAGGATTTAATGTCTGCAATTGTTCTTAATGAGGCAGCATCCCCCCCCCCCCCCCCCCCCCCCCCCCCCAAATTTTCTTTCTCCTCTCCGTCTTTCTCTGCATCTACATCAGATCACCAAAAACTCCATTATTCTGACCTTTTTTTTTGGCCGTTCTTTGGACTTTTTGTTAGACATTTTTTAGAGAAATCGTTTGACCTGCCATCTGCACACATACAAGGATTTGACCAAAAAAAGAAGATAAAATAGTTTTGCGAAATGTATTAGACAACTACCCTTCTACCTAGGTGGAGAGCTAAAAACTTGTGAACTTATCTAACCTATTGTTGGTAAATAGGTGCATTTGGTGTGTAGCGGCACTTGATTTTTTTTAAGGAGTTTTGGTAGGTAATAGGTATAATCATAAGAGCTTAGAACAAGTTTCCCTTAAACAATCAGTGGCTTGCTTGCCTCACTTAAACCAAAGGCACATTACTTCGACTGTGAAAAACTGATGCAAGCAAAGTTCCTCAGTACTTATAGGCCAAGCGTTTAATAAAGCTTCGCATATTAATTACCGATTGCCATCATCAACTATTGCTGCTTGCATTCTCATCTAAAGACGCAGCTGCAGATACGGTCTTTTTGAATATGTCATATCTACTGGCTGTCTATTCACCTTCCGTTACTTATCATATTGTTTGCATTTATACCGAACTTAGATCTCTCCTGACACAAGTTGGCTTTTACTTATGTATAGGATGAGGAAGACGATGAGGATGAGGATGACTGAATCCAGCATGCTTTCTAAGTGTCCCGAGCGTGAGCTCCGGACCTTGTACTGTTGTACATTTGGGGATGTATAATATGATTGGTTTCCTGAGATGGAAAATGCAGCTCTTAAAAAACTACTAAGTAGGAAAGGTTGCTCCCGTATGTGCATTGAAGTTACTCTCGACAGTTGAAAAGCTGACTGGGAAATTTGACCTCAACTAACAATTACAGGCTCTTGTAGTTGTATCTATATTGCTCATCTTTTTCCTGTCTCTGGCAGTTAGAGTTTGTCTTCCCATATAAATCTAATACAGCAAGTAAATGCCATTTTTAAGCGAAAATCTCACACTGATCTGTGTTTGATATTTTGTTCGCTATTATCAACCATTTTGTTATTAATGACTCTCTCTTTAAAGTTATCAACACCCCCTACTTGGATGCGCACAGAACCCCAAAGCACAAACCAAATTTATTCTAGCATCTAGACCATCACACTTCCATATTCCATGTTTGATGCCTTTGTTCAAAACCAATGTCTGTTTCAACGTCCATAGAGTCCATCACATTTGTGTCCACGTCAGCAGATCATGGTAAGCGGTCATGGGAGGATTTGGGAGGATTAGATAGCTGAAACCGACCTGAAATCCAAATGGGCCTTTTCTTTTCAAAACTGGGGGAAACTTCAGACCGAAACAGTAACACAAGCAGATGTCTCTCATCAGAGTCTGATGCCTAGAGTACAGAAGAAAACCGAAACAGATAAGATGCCTATTTACTCCAAGCTCCCCATTTCCCTGTAAAACCAATTTTCCATATATCGTCTAACAAACATTTCTTATGATTTTATTTCCCCTGGCTTATGGGATAGAATCACAGAATTAAATTAAAAAGGAAGGTAGAAACATAATGATAGGTTGGGTCCATTGAGGAGAAAAATTAGTCATAGTGGACTCTTATCATTGTCCATGTTGGATCATGGGCCACTGTAAAGAAAAGAAAAAAAAAAAAAATCTTTTTTAAGCCCCTATTATATTCATTTAGAGTGCACAATCCAACTTTGTAAAAGTCTGATCAACAAATAGACTGTAAAGAAATGCATATAATAAGATTAAAAAAAAATTAAAGGATTTAGCAAATGATCATGAGGTGGATGCAGAGAAAACATGATTCCCACGTGCGGATGTGGGAACATGTTGCCGGAAAGCCAGAAGGGGGATGCCCACCTGGTCGCTTTAGAACCGTCAAAGTGGAGGAGTACTGCAAGTGCCATCATCGTCGATTAAAAGCTAAAGCGAAAAGAAAAAGGCCTCCCCCACATGAATGACAACATAAAACCATTAATCTTATTTTTCTTTCCATGTGTTTTTATTTTATGCTAATCATGATTTAGCCTATTATTCAAGCTTTTATCATTGTATCGCATAATCTCCAACATTAATCATTCCCGATGTCAGTTCCATTGACAACATTGATGGATTCTGTTATTAGCGTGAATCTGTTGTTTCACACCTTGATGTCGGAATTTTGTCGGTGATTCCAGCATTCACGTGTGGTATGGGTGAGAAATAATTCTGATCTTCCTGTACGTGTTTGCTTGGTTTAGGCTTTAATGATCAAAAGATGTTAATACCGGATGACGTGACTTGAGACACTATCTTTTTTGGTTTTTTACGACTTAAAGAGTACGTATTATTCATGTTGATGTATTTTTCTTTTAAGAAAAAGATGGTAGCTATAGCTCGATTTTACTATTATTCTTCTCGCTTACAGTTGAGTAATACCTTGTGATACAAAGAGAAGAAACTTGAAGGTTATATGGATAGAAAGAGAGTCCCAAAATAAAGTTCATATAAAATAACTAAAGATTATATATAAAAACATAATACAACGATCATATGAATTAATGTAAATTAGGGGGTCAGCAATGGGGCCCTTCAACCCGTTCGCCTCGCCCCCGCATGGGTCAGGCAGGGATCCATGTTGCCAGATGCGGGGGGTGGGTGGCCCCGCCTGCATTTGGCTCCCCAGCAAAGATGGGGGATGGACTAGGCCCAACCCCGCCTCGATTTTCCTCCGCCCCACTATATTATATATATATGTGTGTATTTATATAATAATAATAATAATAACTCTCAATCATAAAACAACGTTGTTTCGTATCTGACAAAACGGCGTTGTTTTATGGCTAAGGGGTTTTTAAAACAACCCACCCATACTAGAACAACGTCGTTCGGTCATAGTTTCCCATGGTGACTCCCTCTTTCTTGGCCCCTTCTCTCTTTGTCCTCTGAAAAGTGAAACCTCTCTCTCTCTCTCTCTCTCTCTAGTCGTCTACTTCGTCACTGTCCATCCGTCGTATGCACTACATTGTCTATTTTGTCGCCGAAGGTAAGTTAATCGAATCGATTCACTTTATTATTATTTTTTTAGTTATGGAGATTGGAGGAATGATGAGATTAAATGGAAGAATTGGAGGGTGGTATTGTGTCATTGTGAATTTTGTGCTGTAAAGATTCAATTTGTGCATGTGGATTTTGTGACTTTAGGGTTTTAGATTGGAACCCTAAATTAGTTTAGGATTTCAATCCGAAACCCTTAATTATGTTAGGAGTTTCAATTAGTTTAGGGCTTACGTAAACCCTAACTTAATTTAGGATTTCTCTAAATTAATTTAAGGAAACCCTAAGTTACAACTTATAAAGTTACAACTTACAAATGATTTGAAAATTGGTTGTGTTGTTTGCTGAATATATTAACTAATTTGAAAATTGAAAATTGATTTGAATATGTACAATTGACTTGAAAATTGTATTTTATATTAATTGCTGAAAATTTCTAAATATACCAAGGATTCACATAAACATGTTCGTGCTGATGTTAGTGGTATGTTTTCATTTCAAATTTTGACTGTTTTGGAGAATCAGGAATGTCTACTCTAACAGATTTTAGTGATAGCTTTCCTACCCCTATCCCAACACCTAACCCTATACCTGCCACTACCCCCACAAATCGTAGTCCTAACCCTACAGAGACGAAACTTTGCCCTGCCCCCAAGCCCACACAAAGCAAAAAATCAGTTTCTATAATTTGGCCTCACTTTATCAAACAAGAGAGTGGTGACCCTAATAACCCCTAAATAAAGTGTAACCATTGTGGTAAATTCTATGGATGTCACTATAAGAAACATGGTACATCACAATTAAAGGTCCACTTAGAATAACAATGCAAGAAGAGTCCAATATTAAAATTCTAGACTAGAGATTGAACTAAAAAATAAAGAATGGCAGATGGGAGTAGTGGGGGTTCAACATTGAAAGGATATACTAAATATGATCCTGATGAGTGTAGAAGAAAGTTAGCTGATATAGTGATCATGGACAAGTTACCTTTTCAGTTTGTGGATGGGAGAAGGTTCTAAGAATATTTTAATTACTTGGAACCTAGATTTAATCTTCATTCTCGCCACACAGTGGTAAATGATATTAAAAAATATTATAAAAAAAAGATTTGTTGAGGGGCCAATTGGCGGGTCAAGTAGTTTGCCTCACTGCCGATACTTAGACATCCAACAAAAATTATAATTACAAGTATTTGACTATGCATTTTATTGATTGTAATTGGACACTACACAAAAAAATTGTAAAACTTTCTCAAATTTCCGATCACAAGGGCGAGACGGTTGGGAAGGCCTTGGAGGCCGCAATAAAGGAGTGGAGGTTGTCACGGGTTTTGACATTTACAGTTGATAATATGTTGTTTAACGATGTCACCTTGGGACATCTTAAGACTTATCTTAGAAAGGCAAATAAGACAATATTGGGTAGTGACTGTTTGCATGTTAGATGTGTTGCACATATTCTGAATTTAATTGTCACTGATGGTTTGAAATATCTTATTGAATCGGTTGCACAAGTCAGAAAAGCTATAAGATTTGTGAGATCTTTTCTTGCTAAATTAGAGAAATTCAATGCTGCTATAAGGAATACGGGCATAACATCCTAGAGGGACCTTTGTACTGATGTTTCTACAACACGGAACTCAACCTTCTTGATGTTAGAGGTAGCCTAAGAATACAAGGCGGTCTTTAAATTATTGGGTAATGAAGACATTCAATATGTCAAATATTTTGATGAACACGGGAGATTAGGAAAGCCTATTGATGATGATTGGGAGGTTGTTGCTACCTCAGTAAAATGTTTAAGGCTTTTCTACGAGGTCACATTAAGACTATCTGATTCTTTGTACCTTACATCCAATTATTTCTGTCAGCAAATACGTAAGGTGAAAGAAGAATTAGATGAAATGTGTAGGGTAACCATATTAGGATGCGAGAAATGACATTGATAATTAAGGTCAAATATGAGAAGTATTGAGAAGATTTGAGTAGGTTAAATATTTTGTTATATGTGACTGTTGCTCTTGACCCTAGCTCAAGATTGATGGCATGATATATAGTTTGAGACTTGTGCACGAGAATGCATGGGCTGAGCATATTGGGACAATGGTTAGAGAAATTATTAATAAATTGTTTGATGAGTTTACCGTGATCAGGGGTGGTAATGCACCTACACCTACACCTACACTTACACCTACCCCTCGCCTCCTCCAGAAGCCGGGACAAGGAAAAAGCGTAGGTTGGCGTGAGGTGAGAGCCTCCACATAACCTAGTACGTTAATCAACGGAGGCGAAGTCAAAAGTTGATAGATATTTGGCAGATAATCTTTTTCCATATACACGAGACTTTGATATATTAACATAGTGGAAGACCAATATCGTGAAATGTCGTCCTTGGAGAGATAGCCCGCAATATTTTGGTCATCTCTATTAGCACTGTTACCTCAGAGTCGACCTTTAGTATCGGAGGATGCATATTGGATCCATTCTGGAGTTTATTGTCTACTAACACTGTGGAGGTATTGATTTGCATGCAGAATTGGATAAACGAGATTAAAATTCATGTTCCAAATGTTCTTGACTTTAAGGAGACCAACAAGGATGAATATGGTGATCAGCCTAGATTGGTAATCGTTGATTTCATTTTATTAGTTTGGTTTATTTATATTCATTTCATCGGGAGTAATTTAAACTTTAATTGTTGTAGCAATACATGAGATAACGTCTACTTCTGCTGTAGTATGACTTCGTGGTATTGGACCCACCATTGCCATTTGCCATAAGTTTGTACAATTTGTATTGTCTCTTAATTATTTTTTATATTTATATAATTTTTAGTATCTAATTGTTTTTCTTGTATTTTTTTAACTTTTATAATCTTATTATCATATGCTCAATCCTAATCCCAAGCCCAAGGACCAAAAGATCTATTCTCATCTTTATCCCCATCTCATATTGGTTTGTCAGATTTTAGTTTGTAATTTTAATTTTCGTTTCTTGTTTATAATTCTAATTTATTTTCCTATTAAATTGTTAATGTTTCAGATTTTATGATCTCACAGTCTCACTCACAGCAGACAACACTAATTACATGTCTTCTCCAACCATGGCAACTCACCCCAAATGTCAAACAACTCACTTAGTTGTATTCAATGATTCAATTATTTGTAATGTTGATACAATGTCCTTTATATGTTTGTAATTTTTTTCCTCTTAATTTGTATTATTGTAATAGTTTAGTTATAATTATTAATTTATTACTTAGTACTTCTGTAGTTGGTTGCAACTTAGTAGTATATTGTTTTTATTATTGTAAATTCATTTTTTTTGTTAATTTTTTAGCCCAAAAATGTTTTGGGCCGTTTTGGACCAATTTCAACTATTTCTAGGCCATTTTGGGCGGAGAAGCATGTTTTATTTTAGTTGATGGTGTTAAGGGGGCAGACGGATGGGGTGTCCTCCCCGATACCCGAACGAGATAACCTGCTCTTGCAGACCGAGGGTAGATTAAGGGGTGGAAAGCCCCACCTCCTGCCCATACGGAGGCGGGGAAGGAGCTACCCCCATAGGGTGGGGGTGACACACTTAATGTAAATATATTAGTGCCAAATAGAAAGAAGACCTGCACAATCTATGGAGAAAAGAACACAATCATATATTTAGGAAGTTGAGATATATTATTCATGTTGATGTTAAACCCTTAGCTTTGAAGTATAATTTTATTGTTCTAATTATACGTTCCCTTTAGTATTTACATAATTACACATGCATAGATATTCTTGTGCTTGCAAAATTAAAATTATTACACTTGCGAAAAGGAAAGAAAAATTAAAAGGGCGTGCATTGCATGCACCATGCATGCTTGGCTAAAATCAAAATGAATCGTATGTCCCGATTTTTTCATTTTCTTTTTCTTAGTTCAGATATATTTATATATTTATTTATAGCATGAGCTTCCTAGATTTGGAATAAAAGGTTTTGGGTCTGTAGTGGGAAAGTGGTTGAAAACTTGGGATACTATATACAGTTTAAGAGATGTGAAAAGCATAAACGTACACGCATATCTCCCGAAATATAAGTAAAGGATATACCGACAATTGACGATTCCAAAACAAAGCCTAGCTGGATACTCCATTGATATGATTTTCTGGCTCTGTCCCCCATTTTTCAAGCAATCCGAACCAAAAAGTACTCTGATCTCTCCCGATGATCTAAAGATGAATATACAGTAGTCGAAACCGCGTTTCACTTTTGCTGTTTCAATTTTTGTTGTTTTGTCAAGGAAAAAACACTCTTGGTTTGATTATTTTTGGGAAATTTTAGAAGCCCAAAGAAAGCCAAGTCGATTGGGGAATGATTGGTGGAGGAGATCTAGAATTAGAAACTCTTGAAATTCTGCATGCGCACAGTACTATACGAACAAATTAAGAATGGGGCATTAAAGGACAACAGAGAAGAATTTTAAGTGGGTTTTATCGGTCTAATTCGACTTGATTACAGATAAAGCAACCAAACAACCAAAAAATCAAAACAAAGTGGCCACCATTGTCCATCAAACTTATGACTAACCACCACTTTGAAGAGAGTTCTAAAGTAATTAACATCAAAAGCTCTCTGGGGTTAAGATTCTGCTATGATCCATCTCCAAAAAGAAAGCTGCCTCCAACACTTTTGGTACCATATATATATATATATATATATAAACGTTATCTAGCTATATATGTCTTCTTGTAGTTATTATATATGAAGTCTTGATTATGCATACATGTTACCATATAGATTAGTAATTACGTAATTAATTTTCATATGTAGTATGATATTTTATGATAAGATTAGAGTATAAGTTAGTAGATCATAGAAACCTCATGCTTTTCACTAATTTTCATTTTCTTCCCAAGTTGGATGCAGTACTAGTACTGCAATCAAACCAAAATACGTACTACAGTGTCTTATTCTGAAAATAGAAAGCTTTTAGTCACCTTCAAATGCATCGATCACTCACTCTACGTACGTACCATTATGTTATTAGAAATATTGAAAATCAAATTATAATATATGTTCAACTACAACATTGATTCTACCATTTTAAAAGCTGTTAAATCGAATTTTAGAACTTTTATCAATAACATTGATATTAAAATAAGAAGTCTATTGATTATTGTAGATTGAATATTATTTAACATGAATTAAGTAGTTATATAATAATTTTATTTAATAAGATTATTTAGGTCTGATTTAAATAAATAAAAATACTTCTATTTGATCTTATCTTATCTTAATATCTAAAAAAAAAAAAAAAAAAAAAAAAAAAAAAAAAAAAAAAAAAACAATGACAATCACCTAAAAGAAAAATGCTGGAGGCAGTCAGCTGGTGCAAGTGCTGGGTAAACGGCACTGACGTGGACAAAAAAAAAACGATGTTGTTTTCGGTTTTTTTTTTCTTTTTCTTCTACCCCTCTCCCCCTTTCTCTACCCATCTACCTCGTCTGTCCTCACTGTGTTTCGAAGACCCTCAAGAAATCTCTCCAGCTGCCCCGTCCATTCTTACATTTTCAAAATGCAATTTCTCTCACTCGAAGCCCTTTTGTTTCTTTGAATCAACTTCTAAATGCAGAAAACACCATGAATCCTGCTTCAAAGTGTCCATTTTTTCACTGCCAAGTATAAAAGGTTTCTTCCTACGATCATCTTGGAATATTCAAACTAACAAATTCATTAACCTTAAGAGAACCAATCTCTTTTCGATTTCAACCAATTCTTCTGTTTCATTCATTGAAATCTCAACAATTGAAAATTTTCAAGATTTATTCATATCAAACAAAAAGGAAAAGTCATAATTCTCAAGCTCAAATCAGATATTTAAGAATGACAAAACCCATGATTCTTACCTCAAATAGCAAGCTTTCCAGACTAAAAATAAACTCACAAGTCCCAAAATCTCTTTACAATCAAATCCAAATTCACGCTCTTAAAAAAAAAAAAAAAAAACCTAACATAAAAAATTTGTAACCAGTTGAGAGTAATTCCAAGACAAAAGAAATTAGAAAGGCAAATGAGAACAAGGAGGAGAGGAGATGGGCACCCAACGCAGTTGGATCGAGGTTTGGGTTGATGGATTTTTTTTGTTTTTTTTTCTTAAGCTGCATATGGATTTCAATCGATGAAGAAAGCTTGACAAATGGGTTTAATCCTTGGAATTCATTTTTTTTTTCTAAGTTACAGATAGGTTTCGTTTGAATCAACTTCCGTTTCTTTGCAAGAAAACTCAAATTCTTGCCTCTTATTTTATCTAATTTTTCTCACTCGTTTTTAAATTTTTTGTTTTAATATTAACTGACGTGGCCAGCTACTCGACCTATTGCACATAAGCCGACTGCACGACGTCCACATGTAGAGACTGTATATAGAATAACTACACAAAAAGAGTTCATTGAAATTCAAAGTTGGTAAAGCAGACTACGTCGATCCTGCTACTCGGCCTACTTGGCAACTTTGGCATTTTGCTAGAGCCTACAAGCAGGAAAAGCTGCCCTCCGCCTTCCCCTATAAAGGGTCGATGACAGTCACCTAGAAAGAGTTGATTGATTCTTTCCTAATGCGTAGGGCATGTGATCATTTTCCTATATATATATATATAAACAGATTTCAATGTGATAGACGCGACTTCGTGTGATTTATCTGTTCTCCTGATTCCTGAACATTAATATCCACGCTATCGGCCTACTTGTCGTAAGTGTATTGTTGAGTTCTTCGTGGCCAAAATGCTATCAAACTTACGTACGGGGGACTTATCTTATTTGGTTCGAGTTTTCTTACTTCAAGAATTTTGTTGTCACTGTAGTACTTCGTTGTTTTTTTAACACTTTCTAGATAATTTGACACGACAGATGTTCCTAAAAGAAGCACATGCCAATTGAGATTGAAGTAGACGATCTATACATATATCCAGATATTTAATCATATCTTATATATATAGCAAGCATGATCATGACAATCAAAAATTAAACTAAATACGTACACACGTAACTAGTATATATGATATTCCTAAAACCAATTGTTCTGTTCAAGCTAATAACACTATGAAAAACATGTCAACTAAAAGAACGGTGCTACTCTGCCGCCCGAGTAGCACCGTTCAGTATTACTATTAGTTGTAAAATTAATTTTTTTTAATTTTTTTATTTATATTTTTTTAATATTTTTAAAAAATAAAAAAATATATCAATATATTTACAATCACTTTTTTCATCATTTGACAAAATAAAAATAAAAATCAAACGGTCAAATCGAATGGTATGATTTGGGCGGCATAATAGACTCTTCCTAACTAAAAATCTCATAAGTTCAATCAAAATACTCCAACGTTGAATCTGACCTTAGATTTTGGACACCCAGAAGATCATGGGTGGTTTTAACTTGCTGTCAATCCCTTTCGCCTGGAAAACTAGAGGCCAAAAACCCAGAAACAGCCTGCAGAAGCAAGCGGACAAATACTCTTAAGGCGTGCATGTGAACTTGCCTTGTTTGAACCTGATCAGACCCCTCTCTCTCTCTCTCTCTCTCTCTGTGGCTCCGTGTCATAGTCATTAACATTTCTGATATTGGTACCACACGTGCACCTCTGAAGGACCCGTACGTTCGTTCGAGGAGCAGAACAATGCAGTACATTATCGAAAAGTGTACGCAATATATAGCATAGCATCTCGTCTTCAATTCTTCAGCAGAAGAGGGGCTCAGTCCACACGTGTGCCACAGACCTCGTGTCTCGTAGCTGACCGGTTGACTTCTGATGTCATTGTCTTTCTATGATCCTGATCTACTTAAATATCTATATTTATTTAATTTGTAAAAATTATGCAAATATATATATATATATATGAAGAACTTGATGGTCTTTCCATAGAAATGATTATGACAAAGCAAATTATTCTAAAAAAGAATGGCATTCCAACTGCTCGACCGTCACAAGATCAGTTAGAGTGAGCTACAAATTTAGCTAATGTCATCAATAGAGTCACATTGAATTAGTCAAATTAAAGTTATTAGTTATAGTAAATCTATCCCACAAGTCAAATACGACTTGACAGGTAGCAAAGTCCTCTGTATTTTTTATAATTTTTCACAATTCATATGTATAGATCATTGTTAGATTGTCAAGATAAAAATGAAAATGATTGATTAAGATTGTCAGAGATTGTGAAAATAAAAATAAGAAATAATTAAAGAAATAAAAAATTTTACCTTATAAATGAAAATAATAATATTTTATTATTATATAGAGTGCAATGATTAATTCAATGTGGAGTTCAACTTTTTAGTAATTAGCCAAAAATTAAAAAATAAAATATTAGCTAAATTTTTTATATAGCTAGCTAATCCAATGCTAGTATACTTAGAGCACTCTCATTGGATTAGTAAAAGTTAAATTCAATGAGTATTTAGCTATTAGAGAGCAAAATATACTCACATTAGATTAGCCAAATTCTAAATATTTGGAATTTAGCTACAGTGACTTTCAAATGTTTTTCTAAATTTGAAAGTTACTGTACATACATCAAATACATATTTGATTAATTATTTCTCTCTCCCTTTCTTTCTATCACATATTTTATCACAATTGATATATTAATTTGAGTTAGTGATATATTAATTTAATAAGAATATGATTATTAATTAATATATAATAGGTAGAATAATAAAATATGATAAAATTAAAAAAATTAATAATTAAAAAAATTAAATATTTTTGAAATGATTAGTTATTCATTACTATATAATGAATAAATATATAATCTAATGTGAAGATTTGATGTGAATAATTAAAATCAAATTCATCTTATATTATTTTATTATTATATAATGAAAAAATAGTTATTCTAATGTGAAAGTTTATGTGAATAAAATAGCCAAAAATTAAATTTATCTTATATTCATAAAAAAAAGTCCTTTAACTTTAACTAATCCAACGAGACTAGTGCTCTAATGGCGAATTTCGTACATAAAATTTTTATACAGGGCTCGATTTTATTTTTAATGGAACCAGGCCGAAGGCTTGATCTTATTAAAAAAAGTACCCTTTTATATATATATAGATATAAAGGTACCTTCTGAGTGCCATCACATCTGACCCAACGTTCCAATTACACATGATTATGAAGAATAGAGGACAAACCGCCCAAAAAAATCGATACAATAAATCAAAAAAATAAAACTATATTAGTCACTCATGTACGTAAGTACTATATAATATAGTGGGAATAAAATATTCCAGTCAGATAGATGTTAAATATTAAATAATCTCTTTTGATCAGAATCTTAAAACGAGATTGTTTAAGTTTCATTCTTCCGATGATATCAATATTAGAGATTAAAGAAATGAATCTTTCATCATGAAACACTAGGAAATTCTTCGTTTGCCTGGCTATATATATGTGGTGCATGCAACATGCATGAGTACTGGCAACTCAAACGTAGAATAGGAAATCGATCGACATCGTGATCGATCCATTGAATAGCTTAAAACGGATCAATGAAAGGATCATGATTGGGCAATTATTGGCATGCATCGGCAGACATTATCGCATGAGGAGTGGCAACAAATTAAATTATTTCATTTTTATTTTTATTGTCTGTCCAACGCTAGTGCTTGATGATTGAGAAATCGCAAATGGATGCATGCATGCCACGTACCTGAACATGTATTATATATAAATCCAAATAAACATGGTATTTGAGTCCGCTTAGGAACAAATTACATCAGGCTCAGCTTGAAAGCTACTATATATGTCGTAAAAAAGAAGCTCTACCAAAAAAAAAAAAAAAAAAAAAAAAAAATTACAGAAGGAAATCGAAATTAAGGGATACTAACGGATGATAATGAAATAGATATTGACGGCCTCCCCTAGCCTTTGGCACCAACGTTAGTCGTGAATAATGTACGTTGCTGTCCAAGAGCGAGAGGATGTATCATATATAGGTTCTACTTTGTAAAAAATGTAATTACCGAGAGAGAGAGAGAGAGAGAGAGAGAGAGATCACGCGATAGAAAAAATGCCAATTGATATCATGCATGTGGTTGCTATATATCCTTTTCTTATCTCAAAGAAGAAGATATAGCCTTCTATCGGGTACATAGAGGAAAGTGCGATGCCATTTTTATCGCAGTTTAAACCGGCCTTGACGAACTTTAGGTAAGCTTGAAATTAATTGGCATGAATCGGTCTCTGGTCCCACTTTACAGAGAAATAAATGGGTCTAAGAATTGATGAGATTTTGACCGGCACATTTGTGCACCACAAAATCTAACCAACTCATATACAACCGGCTGGCATTGTGGTGCCACGACGGTGCCGGAAAATTAAAATAAAGGATCTCGAATGTTTCTCATGATCATTTCAACGATCCCTTATCAATTCTCAGTTACAAAACAGAACAAAAAACTATATATATAAATTTATATATATATATATATTCTGGATAATTATCTCTCTCTCTGATCTCTCGGGGAAAAATAGTGTCGGCAAGCTTGCATGTACATAGATATTATCGATATCAAATGTTGATCATCATGTCCCACATGAACAACGACGAGCAACGTCCTCTTCTTTGCACAAAAACAAATTGACCACACACAGCTTGCATGATTTTTTCCACGATAAATAGCTTTCAATTCATGAATGAATGTGCCATATTAAAAGATATATTGCTTTCAAAAAAAGAAAAAAGATATTGCTTTCGTGTTCAACCTAGCTAGCTAGCCATAAATCTCATCTTTTGCCATGCCTAACTAGCAGCTTGATCAAGATACATCAGATAGAGCACGGACCCGTACGTACCGCAACTAGTTGGATTCCCATAAATCTCATCAGGCTGTTCTCTCGATCGGTTAAGTGCACGTTCGGCTGTTACAGTGATCAATCGTGTTGCTAAAGTGGACATTATTTATATGGGCCCTGAAAAAAATGGACGTAGATAACACCTAATTACAGCTAATTCCTCATTTGGCAGACGCCGTACTGGTCAATTCGCACTTGGACAATATGCTTTGGACGGGCTCTTCGTTACAATTAGCTAGCAGGGCCAACAGTGGTACGTAATTATACCCTTAACAAAAAAAGAGCAACAAATCATAGTGATTCTTAATCGAAATTATTGTTTTGGCCGGAGGATCATGATCAAGAACCCATATATAATACATTAACTGTCAAGAATCCGTAGGCTAGCTGGAGATCATGAGGTGTGATGCGCGCGGTAAACTTGACAAAATACGGGTTAGACTTCAAAGTACTGATCCCATAATCCAGCATGCATCAAATTATAATCATCGCAGAATTATAATTAATTAATTATATATGTCGAAACCCACTAATGATCGATGGTTGTAATTAAATTGTCTGGAAACGACCAACCTACCTACCTAGGATTAATATTAATTGATTAATGTACATATATATATATATATACACCTCCATTATAATTATAAATCCTTTCTTTAAATTAATTTAAAGATGGTGATCATGAGACGGACGTAACATTAATTAATATTGATCGATGCTAATGGGTTTTTAATTAAGAAATAGAATTTTATATGGTATCATGATCGATCTGATGTGTAGAGCGAAATTAGTGAAGCGATTAAAAAAGGTTTGGAGAGGGCAGGCAGAGACGTAGACATGAGATATGATGATTCCCTCTCATCGATCGATCTAATTATTGCAATAGCAAAAAGGTGGTGTGGGTGCTACTTGGGGATCATAATTCTTATGGGGCTGTCCAGTGGGTGGAAAGCTTAATGTCCCTTATGGGGACCATCATGTGGATCCACGAACATGCTTGCTTTCATAAAACTCATATTAAAATCCCATCCCTATTATTGAACCATATTCCTTATTATTCATGATCAACACGTGTCCGGTTGTTAAGCTGCATGGATGATCAATTGCTTTATATATACCGTCCAGTACTACTACTTATAATTCTAAATTAGAAGCTTCATTTGTACGTGGGATCTCACCCAGCTAGCTAACTAGTAATTGCCTTGCCTGGGGCTCGACTCCATGCATCTGCTTAATTAATTGATCATCTACCTACCCATGCTAATTAATATATCAAACCTAGCTTTAATTAATTAATTAATTTGCATCAAAAGTAATTAGGGCTAGCTTGATCATCTATATATACATATATATATATATATATGATCAAGATCATCAGAAAAAAGCTAGCTTTTCCTCATCTTTTCTTTGATACACTGATCTGATCATAAACTCGATCCTGATCAATTCCGATTAATGTATAAAACTTAAAAAAGGAAAAATATAATCATACTTGGGTTCATTAAAAGCTCCTCGGTGCGCGCATTTCCTTGGAATTCTTTTACCCTTTGGCCTCCATATATATAATTATTTTTCAATTTATTTCTCCAAAGACTTATCTGATCAGAGACAGAAAGGGGAGGAAAAGTTTCTGCTGAAAAAAGGTTGTCATGAGATACGAAAATCTATATCGACCCAGACACGGGTTTAATTCCGATCGACGACTTACGACTTTCTCCCCCCTTTTGACAGATCGCATACTCTTCTAGTACGTACCGTGTAGCATCCGGACACATTAATACATATTTCTCAATAAAATTAAAATTATTTCATTTTAAAAATAGTAATTACAATATAATGGAAGTTGGAACAGCTTTGAAAAAGTCCTATATTTGACTTGCTAGTTATGTCTATTTGAATTGGGATTTCAACGGAATTATTGTTATATGAGTAATGATATACATATAATATATTGTATAATATATTACATACTAATATTATAAAATGAAGATATTTTTATAAAATTATGTTATTTTTATAAGATATTTTATAAAAATATTTTTTATTTAAAATATAATTGTATAAAATGTTATAAAAAATATTGTTTGTTATATTCATCCGAGACATCTTTAGAAAATTTTTAACCTCAAACTCGTCATTTCAACAAACTTATGATCCCGAACAGGGACTCGGAACTGTCACCTCCTTTTTTCGCTTTAATTCTTCCATTTTAAACGTCATTTTTTTTTCCATGTTTATTGGAAATCTCCATTCTATCTATTATATTTTCAATGTTAATCAATTTTTTATTCAAAAAAACCAATCTTAATTTAGTAGTAAATGAACTAAATTAGCAGATATATATATATATAGATATATATATATATATGTACAAGTTGATCTGTACGAACAAAAAGGATATAAGATATTAAGATCCCCCGTCCGTCTGATCTCTCTCTGCCCTTCACTCTCTCCCCGTAAAACCCTGCATTCACATTTCACAGGCTCATGGATTACCTCCATTGATTTCCTTGATCCAATCTCAGCGGCCTTGTCCGTAAACTTCATGGCGGCCTTTGTTTGTCTGCTTCTTTGTGTTACTCTCGCTTCTCTCCCTTTCTTCTTCCTGTTCCGTGCCTCTCGGTGCCGGAGGCGGATGCTGCCACCAGGAAACCTCGGCCTCCCTTTCATCGGGGAGACTCTGCAACTTATTTCGGCTTACAAGACCGAGAATCCTGAGCCGTTCATCGACGAGCGGGTGAAACGGTTCGGACCCATATTCACGACCCACGTTTTCGGCGAGCCCACCGTATTCTCCGCCGACCCAGAGACGAACAGGTTCATCTTGATGAACGAAGGGAAGCTTTTTGAGTGTAGCTACCCGGCCTCGATATCGAACTTGCTGGGAAGGCACTCTCTGTTGCTCATGAAGGGTAGCCTTCACAAAAGAATGCACTCTCTCACCGTGAGCTTCGCCAACTCGTCGAACATCAGGGACCATCTTTTGGTCGATATAGACCGGTTGGTCCGGCTCAATTTGGATTCTTGGAACGGTCGGATCTTTCTCATGGAGGAGGCCAAGAAGGTGAAATCAATTTTAATGTAATTAGCATTCGGGACTAATTCATTTTTTCACCGAGGAAATTTAAAAAAAAAAAAAAAAGAAGAAGAAACATATTGCCAAAATGTTCATTGAGTCGACTCGGTTCTGTTTGGTCTGATGTTACCACGGTTCAGGCTTCAGGCTAGGGGTCCTGTGTCGCACATTAGAGTTTCTCAGCACTTTACCTTGGCTCGGGTTAGTAATAATTGAGCAAAGACATTCTTCCCTCTTAATTTGTCTAATTAATGGCGTGTGTCATACTTCGTGTTAAAGAAGTAGGGGCGATTAAGATTCCATGTCTAGTGGGTGACATGCATACGTGCCTGTGCACGTTGGTGTGTAAAAGTTTACTGCTAAAACTCAATTCTCTTTAGGTCATCATATCATATGCACACTTGGAATATGCTATTCTCTCTCTCTCTCTCTCTCATCATCATCATAGTTTTTTTTTTTTTTTTCTTTTGTTGGATAAGTTCATTAATTTTCATAATAACCTCTCAAGAGGCTTGTTTTAGGTTATATAAGAGACCGCTTCTTTTTTCCCCCGTTGCAGATAACATTTGAGTTAACGGTGAAGCAGCTGATGAGCTTTGATCCAGGGGAATGGACTGAAAGTCTGAGGAAGGAGTACGTTCTAGTCATTGAAGGCTTCTTCACCGTTGCTTTGCCTATCTTCTCGACAACTTACAGCAGAGCCATCAAAGTATATTGTTTCTCTCACTTATGTACAATGGATTTTATTGCCGTTTAGCTTTTACGTTGTCGAGAAAACTGCATGATCGAGTTTTGTTTTCTTATACTAAGGTTTTCCTAGCTAGCAAATAAACGACATTTTTTTTCCTCTCTTAATCATCCCTATTAAGTTTGTTTTTGCTATTCCGTTATGAAGGCCAGAACTAAGGTAGCAGAGGCATTGAGCTTGATAGTGAAGCAAAGAAGGAAACAGAGCGAAGCGGGAGAGAAGAAGAAAGACATGTTGGAAACCCTCTTGGCCGGAGACTACGGATTCTCCGACGAGCATATTGTAGATTTCTTGCTGGCTCTGCTTGTCGCCGGCTATGAAACAACCTCAACTATTATTACTCTCGCCGTTAAGTTTCTGACTGAGACACCTCTAGCTCTTGCTCAGCTCAAGGTTTGTAATTTTGTATACCTCTCTCTCTCTGCCCTCGTGCCGTCACGTGCTCCTTTTTTTATATTTATTTTTTGCTTGTTTTATATTTGGTCAATAATTCTGTCTCCTAGTAGACCTAGGCCCCACTGCCAAAGTGATAGAGTTGCCTAACTCGATAGGAACCTCATTTTCATTATCTGAAAATCCTCATCCGTCCACATTGGACGCGTTTACTACCGATATGTGGGTAAGATCTCATGGTTTGTTTTACTGTTTGTCATTGACAAATGAGATCAGTAGTACTTGAGCACGCACGTACGTCTTTAACCTTTCTCTATTTTTATTTTTTACTTTTTGGTTTGTACATGTCTCAACTTTTTGGCAAAAACCGAAACTTTATGCCTCACTCAAAAGGTAATTAATTTCATATATTGTTGTGTAGTATGATCACCCTGCCCTCTCAAGTTTGCTACATTTTGAGGATAGACTGCGTCGAACCATTCCAATATATAAAGTAGATAAATGTTTGTGATAAGAGAGCCCTTTTCTTCCAGTAGGCAGTAAAGTATCTTTTAAAAAAATTAAAATAGGATTTATAAATTGCGTTTGCCGGGAAGTGTAATTACATGGTCAAAAGTAGAAGGCAAGGTGCAGACCGTAAAGTCAAAGTAATAGGAAAAAAAAAATAATGATATATCACAATATTTTATATAATATATTATATAATAATATATTAAATAAAAAATATTTTTATAAAATATTTTATAAGAGTAATATAATTTTATAAAAATATCTTTTATTTAATATATTGTTGTACAATATTTTATATAAAATGTCGTGGGTAAATATTTTTTAAAAGAAAAAATCGTCGAAACCAACGGACAAAATGATGGTCTTTCTTCCAAAACTGTACGTCTCAAGATGCGCTTAGACGTGTCAGATTCTGATTACACATGGTCTTTGACCACAGAGTCCCCCACGTGCAACTGTATGAGGGGTATTTCTCGCACCGAAGATTCCACGGTCTCTATGTGTCATCGGAAATCGTGTGGTTCAGAGTTCGAGGTCTGTAAAATGATCAGACGGTGAAAAGGGAAGGAAGATGAGGTCATAGAGTCACCACCCTAGCGTGCCCCTCTCTATATTCCTAGGATTGTTTTTGGTATCTGTGCGCACACTTGATGGTTGAAGCGTCACCTTTGGATTCTCTTTTGAATCGTTGAGGGGTGGGGCCAGTCAGTGGTACCCACCAAGTCATTAGGGATACCGCATTGTCCACTCGGCTTCTATTACTGAACATTAAAAATGGGCTTAAACCCTCTCTCTCTCTCTCTCTCTCTCTCTCTGGAGTCATTAGGAACACCAACGCCCACATGGTCCATGTTGGCTTTTAACACAACATTAAATGGGCTTAAATACTCTTCTAAGGTATATATATACTTTTCCTCGGCACTCGAAATGGTTTTAATCAGATATAGCTTCGGCTCAAAAAACTAGAGGTAGCGTGTGGGGCTTTAATGCAGCAGGTTGACCTTTTTTGTTTACGTTTATCCAAATTCTATAAAGCCAGAAAATTATATGAAAAAACCAACCCCATGTGTTGTACAGTTTGTGCCAAATCCTTACCATTTTGTGTAGTTGTCTAATTGGTTGATGCGTATGGTGTGTATGGCAGGAAGAGCACGATCAAATTAGAGCAAAGAAGAGTGAGAACGAGACTCTTGAATGGAGTGATTACAAGTCTATGCCATTCACTCAATGTGTAAGTACATGGTTTAATGAACCCAACATCACTACAGATGGCAAAAGCTTGATTTTGATGTGGTTGCCTTGCTGAGATGTTCTTTTTTTTTTTTTCCCCCCCCCTTGTGATTTCAAGGTTGTTAACGAAACTCTGCGGGTCGCAAACATAATTGGTGGGATATTCAGGAGAGCAATGACAGACATCCATATAAAGGGTAAGGAATTCCTGAAAAGTCAAGGATAATTTTATATACAGATCAAGGGTAAGACGGTGTATTTATCTCATTGGAACAGGTTATACAATTCCTAAAGGATGGAAGGTTTTTGCATCATTTCGGGCTGTACATTTGGACCGTGACCACTTCAAAGATGCTCGCTCTTTTAATCCATGGAGATGGCAGGTAACTACTCTCTGTTGACTGTCCTTCAAATCTCTCACACTCTGCATGTACATGTCTTGTGTTTTAGCTGCTCCTAATTAAAAGAATCGTCACGATTTTGAATATGTGTATCTAAACAGGAGAATTCGGGAACAACAAGCGCAGGGAATGTGTTTACGCCATTTGGAGGAGGACCGCGGCTGTGCCCTGGCTATGAGCTTGCTAGAGTGGAGCTCTCCGTCTTCCTGCACCACCTAGTCACTCGTTTGAGGTTAGTGGACTAGTGAACAATTGGCATTCATACAATATTATCTTTATGATTCGCGTTCTATTATCCATTTATATAATGCATTTGTCGTCATTGGGAATGCAGTTGGGTTCCTGCTGAAGAGGATAAGTTGGTTTTCTTCCCAACCACCAGGACGCAGAAGCGGTATCCGATCAACGTGCAGCGTCGAAATCATGTGTCCAAGTTGTGTAAAGAGTAAAAGATCAGGAAAAATTAAAAAGAGATGCAATTTGTAAGAGCCAAGAGGGGTGTAATCCCTCTCTCGTCGTGTCAGTAGGAAATAAAATCAAATAATTCGATTAGTAGCCGATGTAAATTAATTTTGTTCAAAATGTTGTTTACTTACAGCAGCTGTATCAATGGCTGCGTATTATTTTTATCCTCATACATTCAATTGCAAGAAACCTTTAGAACACAAAGTCTTTAAGAACACCCGATATGTGCGGATATATTTCACACCTTGTGCTTCAGATTCCAGCTCCCAATTCATAAGTTGCTCTCGCTTGTACGCAAACTTTGTTGTAAAAGTAAATATTAATATGTTCTTTTGGATTGGTCTGGAAACTAGTATCTGGGAGATTAAGAGAGAAATTCTCAAAATTTCCTCCCAGATTACTCAAATTCAAAATATTTTTCAATTTTAAATTTTTTAACATTTTCATCTAGTCATTACTTAATCATTATAGTTTTTATAAATTACAAAACAAATTACAAAAATCAATACAACTTTTTCAAATTTCAAAATAAAAATTATATTAAAAAATTATATTCAAACAACCTTTTAATTTTATAATATTTTTATTCAATTTTTATTACCTCTTTTTCCAAAATCTAATAAAACATTTTAGCTTAAACCATTTCATTACTATTCATAGAATTATTCATAGAATTATGTTGAAAAAAAAAAAAAACTCAGAAGCCTTAAAAATGTGAACTCGGAAATTACGTTTTAAGGGCAATGATCAGTACTAGTAATGTTCCATATAAATCATCATTTTGCAATTATGTTTCTTTCATGTTAGCAATGGGAAGAGATTGACATCACTCAGCAGTAAAGACCCAGGAATTGTAGCACAAAGACGTAGTGCCACCAGTTCTCCCAAGAAGTGCATGTCAAAATATCACCCATAAGACATACTATGCAGACTCATATCATCTACCTCGCAGAACATGCAAAGAACTATCTCTCGAACTGCTCGTACCCACCTGGCATGCCCATGGGGCGGGGCCGGGGGCCAGGGTTTGCAGAAAGTTAAATGGGTACGCAGTCGCCAGGCGATTGTTATGCAAAGTGCAAACCACCGAAGCTCGAAAGACCCAGAAGTGGCTCCAGTAATTCTTCTTCATACTCACTAGAAGGGTATTTCAATCGCCAGGTAATCCGCCATGTAAAGTGCAAACCACCCAAGCACCAAAGGCAGAGAACGGCCACTATAATTCATCTTCGCAATCACTGAAACGGTAGATTTCAGAATCTGCTGCTTTCCCGGCTTTTTAACGCAGCCTCCACGAGCTTTGCTTTTTTTGTATTCTCACTATTGACAAGTGAAAGCTTCTCGAGCGAGGATTTCAGCTGGGAGATGTGGGTATCATGGCCAAAATCCTTCTTCGCTGATATTTGTCTTTGTCGATTTGATATGTTATCCTTTGGAGATTGTGTATGCCTTCTTAGCCTCGCAGCCAAAGCATCAATGGATGTGTGTAAGGCATCCAATTCAACTCCTGTGTAGTGGTCTACATAGCGATAACAGTTTATGTAGATAAAGTGCAAGCAAAATGCAAAATCATAATGATGTCTACAAGATCACGTTACGAATAATCTTGATAAGCATTTAGTCAATCATGGTCAATTGAATTATATGAGCAATAATATTGAGCTACCATGCTAGGAAAATTTGTATTGTTGCAAAACTTTTTCTTTCAAAGGATTTCACCACAGTATTTATAATGGACAAGAAGTTCATTACCAAGCTCAGATTTGAACTGACGCTCTGCCCTCGACAGTGGTCTTTTGTGAGCCCCAGGCAAGTTTCTCAACCCTTGCAAGCGCAGCTCCAGAAAATTGTGCAGCTGGATTGCTCGATCAATCCTCTCCTCCAACCTTGAGTGCTTATCTGCAACTTTCTGAAGCTTCTGCTGTGCCTCAACTAAACGTCTGTGCTGGTCATCGATTATTCTCTTCAAGTGAGGCCCATGATGCTTGATCTCAAAGTGAACCTAGCAAAATAGGGGTAAAATGTTGATATGATATCATCTTAAATTCACAACAATCTAGTAGGTAGTCTGCTGTTCGTCTTCTAGGCAGATCAAGTTATTACTAGGTATGAGCAATGCATGACAGTGATGGACATTCCTAAAATCGTAAGCCTCAGGATTACGGAACTGAGAAAGCAAACGTATTTTCACAATACTGGATATACTCCACTGATGCATTAAACGCTGTTATAAATCTGTATGATCATTTAGGCTACCCTAAAAGCAGATTCTGCTGAAAACATGGGACTGCTTTATTGACTACTTACAAATATTTACTCTCTCTGAAAGGAGTCAAACTTTAACCCATGATAGTTCATCCAACTTTTGGGACTTTTTTTCCAGCTGGTTTAAAGCCAAACAAACTTTGGGAAGATGCTTAGTTCATGAATGGGCAAATTCTTATGTGTTTTCAGCATTTTGCCCAAGATCTCGCCTAACGCGCACAAAAGTTAAAAATGAAAAAGTGAGATCTTGAAAGCTAATTATGTTAGCTGAGAAAAAGAAAGAAAAAAAGGGAACTTATTATCTCCTGCAATGACCGAAAGAGTAACCATATATGAAGAGGTCCTATTGTAAATATACCCTGTTTGGTATGTTCTCACCTTATGTGCATACTCCACATAATTTTCATGAAAAAGCTTGAAGTACTGATGAAGAGTTTGCCGACCTTCGATAGAATCAGCAGCAACAGAACGAAGATTTGGTGAGGCCTGTGGAAGAAGAATAGCCTTAGGTCCAATGAGGAGTTCTTTGCTTATAATATACGGAATATCTCTCTCCTCCTGTTCTTCTGAGCTAATGGATTTCTTCTCAATATCAATATGAATAGGCAGCAAAAGATTCCAAGTTTTCATCTCTAGCACAACACATTCTTGAGAAAGAGTGACTCCAACAATCCATGAATATCCAAAAGAATCTGATAAAGATACAAAACCACAAAGCGGATACTGCATGGAGGTTTCCCCCTGGCATGTACTTAGAACAGGATGCACAGAGGGTGTTCTCATGGTCTCATCCTTGCCAGTAGACTGACATGTAAATGGGAGAAAATGCAACACTATTGAATCAATTCCTCCATCGTGAAGGCAAAACAGTCTTTCCGGCATAAGGGGATCAACAAACAGCATGATAAGAGAACCACTATTTGTTTTTCTTGGCAGAGCTAAATCCACTATAGCCAGTCTCAACAGAGGGGGTGGATGGCCCAACCAAACAGTATGATCAAGTGGTTGATCAAGCTTCACTACAGGAAGCTTCCCTTTGAAGGATTCACATATCATAGCAACACCAAGAATATGGTCATTTGAATCAACACGAAGATGAGGTGGGCTACCAACACTCCAGACCGGCTGAATTTCATCAGCTAGTGCATCAATTTGCAGTTGCCCACCACTCCAGGCAGTTACCAAAATGGAGTCCTTGCTTACTATATTATAAAGAAAACTGACAGCACGGCCTTCGCATTCTGCACCCCGAACTGCTGAATCTTCATCTCCACCATGACCTACTTTCCGCAGTGGACCCTATTAAATACAACAAAATAAGAATGTTGGCTTCACGGAAATGTGTAATAAACAAGGCCAAATTTCAAGTGGTAAAACTCGATGAACTATGTTACCACTAGTCAATTACACATTTGAGCATCACTATTCCATGCTAACTTGAGTGTAAGTACAGATTTAGACAGACTTCAGCACATACTAGGTAAATGTGTCTAGATGTCAGATCGGCTCAACCCAGCAAATTTCTCTAAATCTCCCAATGTTACACAGAGCAATACTAAGTATAATGGATGATTCATCCACAAATAAAAAAATCCCACATTTTAGAAACAGAAACTTCAAATCTTCCACTTCTGTGGCATATCCAATAGGTATATGACAATCATCTACAGATATAGGCAACCATGAAAAGTGAGTTACATATCCCATATCTGGCTTCACGTAAGTAATTTACACATCTCAGAACATCTATGGAACATGGGCAAGTACCAGATCACATTGGCAAGAAAGTATAGTTACCTGCAAGGAAAGTGATGCATCAAATAAAGCATAAGGATGAGCTCTTAGCATAGAAAGATCTCCCCCTTCTGATTCTGAGTCCACAAACTCAGGAAATGTTGCTTCCAGCCAAGAAATTGCTACATTAGAATTGCTAACGGCTGTTGAATTGGCCGATTGCAGCCCAAATGTATGAGCATCTGTGTGTATCTCAAGTATAGATTCCCACTTGTAGAAACTGTAGAAATTTTAAAAATAAATAAATAAATAAATAAAATTTCAAACATACTCATTCAATAAATATAGTCAGCCAACAAGCAACGCTCAGAATAAACTTTCAGCAAGCCATCAAGACAATGCAGCCTTATTGAACAATCAATACACTGAATAAGGAATCCGGGTGGATCATAAAACGATGCATCCAGCTTCCTCCATGACATGCGACTCCAATAGTAATGAGCAAAATAGGTCTCTTCAGATTGAATCTTTATCATTGACGTATCAATCAATAACTCTCTCAAGAAGTAACTCTAAAATATCAAGGAAAAAAACAGAACAGGCAGATCATAAGTTATCATTACCTTCCAAATGGAACAACTGGGCAGAGGATGTAAATTGCACCATCGGTGTATAAAACAAAAACCTGCACAATCACAAAAAAGTGAAAACCAATGGATGAGAAAAACGACTACAGATTAAACTGCTAATCGCAAAATCTATTGCAACAAAAAAGATTAATTCATGGAAGATTATATGAAAATAGTTCAAATCCAGATTTACTAAGTCAAGAAGTGCAAGAAACAGCATTTAAACGTGGACATTATTCTTAATTTCCAGAAAATATCAGCTGAGCCGCAGGAAGAACGGAATGGTTTGATTTCCATGGAATGTCATTTGCAATTGTTCAGAGACAATTGCAAGCAAACACAAAGCATAGTAATGTTTTTACAAGTAAACACAAAGCGTAGTGTATTTTTTTTTTTTATATAAGTAAGAAGTTTTATTAATCCACATAAAAAGGCAATGTCCATGTACATAGGAAGTATACAAGAAAAAGCCTAGTTACAAACTACACGCTACGGAAAGTAGCATAAAAGTCATTAAAATTCACTCCATTCAATATAGTAGAAGAGGCCCAAAGCAACAAAGTGTGATAGAAAAAGGCCCTAAAGCTATCCAGAGAGCGTTCCCTATTTTCAAAACATCAACCATTTCTTTCAATCCATGTGCGCCGCATTAAGCATAGAGGCACCATCTTCCAAACAGCTGCAATGTGACAGTTGCCCCAAATCCCTCTCCAACATGACAATAAATCCAATACCCTCCTTGGCATAACCCATGCAATACCAAGCCTAGTGAAGATGTCGTCCCATAAAGCCTTGACTACTTCGCAGTGGAGAAGTAGATAGTCTGCTGATTCGCTGCTGTGTTTGCACATGAAGCACCAATTGGTTAAGTAAAGGCCTTGCTTCAGCTCATCAACAGTCAATATCTTCTCATGGGATGCCAACCAGCCAAAAAAGGCAACTTTGAGGGGTGCATTGCTCCTCCAAATGCTCTTCCAAGGAAAGGCATTGGAGGGATAAACCGTCAAAAACTTGTAATAAGAGCGGACTGAAAATTTCTTGTTCCCGGTGTGTATCCATCGTAGTTTGTCTTCCCTACCTGCTTGCACTTTCAGCGCGTATAAAACATTGTAGAAATCAACAATGTTGTTCACCTCCTAATCTTGAACAGCTCTAGAAAAACTCACAGACCAATGAAGAGAATTAGCAGAAATGCTCATATTATCAGCCACGGAAGCATCCTTGTCTGACACAATCCTAAAAAGAGAGGGGAAAACATTTTCCAAGGCCACATCGCCACACCAAATATCATGCCAAAACCTTATTCGCGTGCCCCTTCCCACCTCAAGTTTGAAATTACTGAGTAAGTCTTCCCATCCATTCAGAATGTATTTCCAAACACCCACCCCGTAAGCCCCTCTTACTGCATTAGAGCACCAATCTCCCCAAATGCTCTCGTATTTATTATCGATGATGCTTCTCCAAAGAGCGTCCCCTTCTTGATGATACCGCCATAACCACTTTCCAAGTAAAGCCTTATTGAAGATTCTCAATTTTCTAATCCCCAATCCACCGCAAGCCAAAGGGGTGCAAACTCTATTCCATTTCATCAAATGGAATTTTTTCTCATCTTCTAGCCCTCCCCACAAGAAGTCACGTAAGATCTTCTCCGGTCTATTTGCCACCCCTGCAGGCAAAGGGAATAAGGATAAAAAGTATGTTGGAAGATTAGAAAGTGTGCTCTTAATAAGCGTGGTTCAGCCGCCTTTAGACAAGTAAATTCTCTTCCAACCTGCCAGTTTGCATTCGATTTTCTCAACAATCACATCCCACATTGCCTTAGATTTGTGAGGAGCCCCCAATGGAAGTCCCAGGTGCTTCATAGGCAAGAATGACACCTTGCAACCCAAGATGGCAGCCACTTCACTTAGATTATTAACCAAGCCAACTGGAACTAATTGGGACTTTGATAAGTTCACTCTGAGGCCGGAGACAGCTTCAAAACAAAGAAGGAGGGCTTTCAAGGAGCGAATCTGGTCGAGGTCTAAGTCACAAAAAATCAACGTATCATTGGCGAAAAGTAGATGAGCTACTAATATACCTTCATGCAAGGAACTACCCACCGAGAAGCCCAAGATGAAACCCCTATCCACCACCCCCTCCAACATTCTACTCAATACATCCATCACTAAAATGAATAATTAAGGAGATAAACCGTCCCCTTGTCTCAATCCCTGAGAACTGCGAAAGAAGCCTTCGGGGGTACCATTGATCAAAGTGGAGAAACTACCAGTTGTGATGCAATGTTTTATCCACTGACATCATCTTTCCCCGAAACCGTGCCTACCAAGAATATACAACAAGAAATCCCAATTGACATGATCAAATGCTTTCTCCATATCCAATTTACAAGAGACTTGGGGTGCCACTTCTAACTCTAGACTCCAAGCATTTGTCAGCAATAAGAACAGAGTCTAGAATTTGTCTTCCTTTAACAAAAACACTTTGTGACTTCGAGATGATCTTCCCCATAACCTCACTTAGTCGCTTCGCAAGAACTTTTGAGATAATCTTATAGACCCCATTCACCAAACTTATGGGCCGGAAATCATGCACCTCCACCAACCTCACCCTTTTTGGGATAAGGGCGATGAAAGTGGCGTTTAGACTTCTTTCAAATTTCATAAAAGAGTGAAATTCGAGAAAAACCTTCATGAGATCCTCCTTGATAATGTTCCAATAAGTTTGAAAGAAAGCCATTGTGAAGCCATTGGGGCACGGTGCTTTATCTTTGGCCATCCCTTTAAGCACACTAAGCACCTCGTCCTCCTCGAAGGACCTCTCCAACCAAGCCCGCACTTGCTTGATCAATTGAATCGAAATCTAGTTTGTTTACCTTGGGCCTCCATTGATATTGCTCCATTAAAAGCTTGTCATAAAAGTGAACAATGTGATTTTTTATCTCAACACTATCTGTCAAAACCCTGCCTTCCGAATGAAGGACCTCAATGGCATTGTTTCTACGATGGGAATTTGCAACTCTATGGAAAATCTTTGTGCTCCTGTCCCCTTCCTTCAACCAAAGGGCCTGAGATTTTTGTCTCCAAGAGATCTCCTCCATAAGGGTGATTTTTTCCAGCTCTGCTACTACTACCATTTTCCTTGCTTTGTTGTCCTCTGAAAGAGTCCCCCCCACTTCTTTGACATCAAGTTGTTGCGGCTCCTGAGAGAGAGTAAAACGCTGGTCATTAATATTCCCAAAGACTTCCAAATTCCATTTCCTTCGATCATTTTTCAAAGCTTTAGCTTTCCAGCCAAAATAAAGCTAGGGGTGCCCGTGAGTTGATAAAGAGTCCCACCACGATTTGACTTTCTCCAAGAACCCGTTAGCCTTCAACCACATATTCTCGAATTTAAAATATCTCCGTCCCCCGTGAAGACCCCCACAATCTAATAAGAGGGGGAAGTGATCGGAGCAAAGTCTGGAGAGCCTTTTTTGGCAAAGGTTGGGGAAGTGAACCAGGAGGAAGAGACAATGAACCTGTCCAACCTAGACCAAGCTCTCCTGTTAAACCAAGTGAAATCTCCCCCTGCCAAAGGTAGGTCAACCAATTTCATCTCAAAATAAGTGCAGAAAAATCAGCCATGGCTGAGCCCATGCTAGAATCCCCTGATCTTTCACTCAGGAACCAAGTGACATTGAAATCGCCTCCAATACACCACGGGATATCCCATCAACTACACAAACCAGCAATTTCATCCCAAATGAGTTGTCTTTTGCTGTCAAGATTTGGCCTGTAAACACCTAAGAACCCCCACTCGAAACCATCTTCTACATTTGAGAAAGAGCAAGCTACCGAAAATCTGCCAACGAAATCCTCCACCAAATTAACTACTCTCTTATCCCACAACACTAATATGCCCCCTGAAGCACCCTTAGAGACAAGGGTGGTCCATCTCACGTAAGGACAATTCCACAAGCTTCTTATTAAGTGCCTGTCAATATATTTCAACTTAGTCTCTTGCAAACAAATCACATCTGCCTTTCATTCCCATAATAAGTTCTTTATTCTAAGGCACTTGCTTGGGTCATTCAAGCCCCGAACATTCCATGAAAAGATCTTGGGCTTCATGGAGCACCGAGGTTCACCCTATCATTGTGTCTTCCCCTGCTCGCACTTCCTTCCCTTGCATTATAATTAACGAAGCAAGCAAGCCTCTTGAGCTCCTTATCTTTTTTTCCGGCAGATTTGGCAAGATGTGGTTGTCCTGCTTCTATGGCAATGAGGAGAGCTTTAAATTGGTCCTCATAACCGTTGCATGAAATCCCAAGGTAGTGACGAAGAACATCAACCTTTTGTAATACCTAATCAAATTGTAAACCAGCCCATGAAGGCACTGGTGGCAGCGAGCATAAAGGACTAGGTACGTCTCCAGGATCCCCCAGATCCATGTCAACTCCAAACTCCTTGCAAACTAGCTGTAGATCATAACCGTGTGAAGACTCATTGTCTGAGAGAATCCCTTCATACGATGACTCATCATCCCCTTCTTCCACAGTGCACAGAACCATTTAAGGGGTCTCCAAAAGATCAGATGAAGAAGGCAATCCTTGAGCCCTAAAGAGAACATCTGAGAGTTGAGGAGGGACCAGAATCAACCCAAGGCAACCTAGTAGAGGTCAAAGCCTCCAAGCAAATAAATTCCCCAGCTGAGGCCATACTATTAGCCAGAGGCCTGGATGAGGCCATCTGCACTTTCTGAGACACAGACGAGGTCATCAGCTCGCTCTGTGTCGTGAGCGAGGTCCCCGAGTCCAGGGTGCAAGCGGGTGAGGGCATCGGCACTTTCTGTGGCACAGGCGAGCTCGTCGGCTCATTCTGTGTCGCCGACGAGGTCACCGAGTCCATTGGCACTTTCTGAGGCACAGTCGAGCACGTCGGCTCGATCTCTACAATCGACACCTTCTCTATGATGGTATGTGGCGCCCTCAAGGTTCCCGTAGATTCGCCGATGACCATTGGCGAGTTATGTGTCACCAGTGAGGTAGCTAGGTCAACTGCGAGAGGGGAGCCTTTACGGCCCAGGCTCTGGGGCTCTTGGGCTCGAGAGAGCCCCTTGGCACTCCAGAAAGGATCGAGCCTGGTGGGCCTGATGGGCTTGGGTCTGAGGCCCACAGGCTCACAGACACCCCTTTGCACACATTGTGGGCACACGGGCCCCCTCAAGCCCTGGCCCAGACCAGAAACTCCTTCTCCATTTCCCACCTCCATTAACAAGCTAAGTCTTGCATCCACTTTATTCATCAACACTGAAACTTCCTCAAATACCCCAGACAACTGTGCACTGACAACCCACAAAATACCTTCCACCTCCCCCAATTTTGTACACTCAACAAAGGGCATCCCACTACCCCCAAGACAGTGAAAGTCCCCTGCAACACAAATCTCCTTACCCCTCGATGCCATGGCAGAGTTGCCTAATGCCAATGAGGTTGCTAGTGACCTCAAAATAGAAGCATAAGAGACACCCTTTGAGGGAGGAGGCTTCTCTGTAACCACCCCACCCCAGCGTAGGCCAACTATCTTCTTGAGGTGGTAAGAAAAGCCTTCCCAGCCACATCCCTTCTCAGTTCTCACCTTCAGGGACAATCAGAAAGCCCCTCCTACTACCATTCCAAAACTCCTCCAAGCACAAAAAGCATCCCCTACTATTCCTGTGGCATTGGAGAATGAGAAACCCATTGCCCACCCTCAACTTTCTGAAAAACTCTTCGCATAGACATGAAGCAAGAGCTTCCTCGACCATCCTTGCCACCCATGAAGCTGATGTCCCATTAATGAAGAGAAACAAAACCATTCATCTGCTCCTCTCGGTGATACGAAAACTATTAGCAGCCACCTTCTTGAAGCTAAAGGTTTTAGACTCCACCATAAAGCTCCCATCATCATCCGTACTAAAACAGAAGCAGAAAAGGAAGAAAGAAACTAAGAAAAGAAGAAAAAGCGAAGAAAAGGTGCAAGAAACAGAGTATCAACTCCGGCTAGAAGCGCCGGAGAAAGGGTTACGTGCGTGCATGAGAGCAGCAAAAACAATATAGAGAGAGAAAAAAAAAGGTGACTATATTAGAAGTAGATTGATGTGAACAAACCTACCGTGAATGAGCGCACACAGTAAACACAAAGAAGACAGATTCAGGTAAAAAGTGCACCAATGTATTATTGACATTGGTCACAGTTTTATTAATTTGGGGTTTGGGGGGGGAGGGGGGGGGGAATTTATTTTTTTATAAGTGGGGAGCAGGAATTTATGCATTAAGAATGTCTCAAAAAGTCAATGTCATTGTGAGTTTCAACTGAACTTACGCTAAACCTGTCCCATAAGTGATCACCTCCAAAAGAAAAATCAACAGGGCAGATTGATGTGGCATTCCTGGATCGACCTGGTTCCACAGGCTGCAAATAATATTCTTGCTCTGGTAGCACAAGATCTGAAGACAAATCAAAGATTCTAAAAGAAAATGAAAAAAAAAAAAAAACAATAAGTACTTATCAAAAAAAAAAAAAAACCAGTAAGACCAGATAAGAAGTAACCAATGGTTCTCGTGTATAAGTCTTAATATAACCACAAATCTTTTACAGAACCCATAAATTATTAGCAGCATAACACTTCACATGGAAGGTTATTTTTAAAAAACTAATCGAATAATTTATCAGAGAACAAAAGGCATAGTCCAAGTAATAGAAAGTATATGAGAGAAACCCCTAACTGGGAATAAAAAATAAAAAGAGAAACAACAAAATCACAAAAACTCAGCCCATTAAAAACTAGAGAAGCTGCCCAAAGGAACGGAGACTTAGAGAGTGTTGAAAAAGAAGAAATAAATGGAAGGTTAGTAATTGGGTTTTTTTATATGATGCGGCCATTTTGTTTTGAACATTTCATTATTATACTATACTCCCCTACAAAAATAACCCATTAACCGATCAATATTGTGATACCCCATATGATAAGGATAAAGGTAAGCGGTGTATGAGATCTCACATTGCTTGGGAAGGAAAAGTTTTTGCTCTTTATAAAGTTCCAATGGGGCTCTAATTGTATCATTAACTAGTCATTTTGGAGTATAGGTCATGTGGTTCGAGCCTTCCATTGAGGCGTTACAAATGGTATCAGAGCTTATCCCAACCAGAAATGTGGGACTTGAGCCATGCCAGCTACGAAGGACTGGCCCGGGAATTTAAGTGGTAGATTGTTATACCCTATATGATAAGGATAAGGATAGGTGGTGTATGGGATCCCACGTTGCTTGGGAATAAGAAGTTCTTGCTCTTTATAAGATTCCAATGGGACTCCAATTGTATCATTGACTAGTCTTTTTGGAGTACAGGCCATATGGTTTGGTCCTTCAGTGGGGGCATTACAAATATGTAGTATAGTTTTGATGCAATAACATGCATGCCGGCACCTATACTAAGAACCTGATAAGAACCTCCCCCCACCCCACCCAACCCAAAAAAATAAGAAACAAAACAAATAAAAAGTAACTTATACCTGAAAACTGAATCAGAAGAAAGAATTCCCAGGTGCGTGTCACTATATGGGTGCCATGAAACCTGTAGCATATGTATGGCATTGCTGCCATCAGAATAGGTTTGTGAACCGACGGTAACAGTCCTGTAAAAAAGGTACAATAAGAATATTCTCGATGGAAACACTATAGTGACCAAGAAAATAACCAAGAAAATTGAAAATATAACACATCAATACACCCATTATATCGTAAGTTAAACTTCCCTGCCCGCGGGGGGGGGGGGGGGGGGGGGGGTGGGTTTGGGCGGCGGTGCAGACATATCAAGAGTTACAATCAGATCGGAAGGGTTTAAAAGTTTGTATTCTAAAGAGAAGTGCACCCCAACTTGGATGCGAAAATAAAATTCAGTCACTAGTCAACCAGAGTAAGTCACATTTCACCAGGTGTTGCTTCCAGAGACGCCCCACTCCACATGCAGAAAATGTGACAAAAATGGCATCATGTTGCTAGTACCTGCAAATTATTGTATTCTCTTCAGACGAATTATGCCCATAGAGGTACATGATGTATAAACGCTCTGAACCGGCAAGCAGTAGTGCCGATCCATTCCTATTGATGGAGATTTTATGAACTACAAAGTTGGGCTCCATATCTGCTTGCAATACCTATTAATCAATGATATTATTAGCGAAGCACTTCAAGCTAAAAAATGAAACCGAATTGAATGTAACATTCGAGCATGAGGGAGAAGAAGGGGTTCAAAATAAATATAAAAGAGGCCAACTTTCAAAGCCTGTATGCTTGCTTAGCTCATGTGATGATACTAAGCCATCCAATTTTAGCACCAAAACGATGATTCTCAACTCAACTCTTCAAGAATTTATCCCAACTTCCCAGACACTCAAGTTGGGCTGCAATACTACCGCAACAACATATAGAACTAAAAGAAGATCAAATTTTAAACCAAATTGAGTTATACCTTTCGTTTACTAGCAAAGCAGGGGAAAAGAGCGTAAAAATTGTAAATTTGAGGGAGAGAGAGAAAGAGAGAGAGAGAGAGAACCTTAGAGGGCGAAGCAGCAAGAACAGAAGTGGGTTCGGGCTCGCCCAGGCGAATGGAGATGCGGTGGAGACAATTGTTGTGCGAGTCCCAGAAGTAGAGTCGGGAGGCACCGTCCCATGCCACCAGGTTCCCAGGAAACGAGGCGATAGACGCATGGGCGGCGGTGGAGGTGAAGACGGGGTGGTTGTGGAGAGGAACCCATTGCACTTCGTCTTTGGGCGTGACGGAACGCCTTTGCACTATATCCGACTCGTACAAGTCGAAATTGAACCTCATTTTGGTTCCCCAATCTCTCTCAGGCTCTCTCGCTCTCTTGCTCGCTCTTTTGATATGCTTCTGCTATGAGCCCGCACTGACTGTTGGAATTTGTTTCCAGGAAACGGTACGAGAAAACCTAGCAAACGCTACCATACTTTTTATTATTTGTTTTCTATGAATAATTTTACATATATAATTGTCAAATTCGTAAATATCAAGTAGTTGGTTTTAAAAAAAAAGTAAAGAATATTATTAAAAAATATATATATATTTGGATCCTATAATTTATTTATTTCGATATAGTTATATAATTTATAGTTGTAAATATATTTTCTCTTTTTTTATATATAAAAATATTATTTTTAAAACTTTATTTATTTACAGAAATATTCTTTGTATTTTAAACTTTTTTTTTTTTTTTAATTTCTCAAAGTTTATAACCAAGTCCTTCTATGATCTATCTTAATACACTGAAATTAAAAAATCAGTAACTTTCTTTTTAACAAACAAATATTCAACACTGACTTTCATTTAATCCATTTTTATGAGTTGAATTTTGGAAACAGCTTTTATATATACCACCGGCTCTTGTAATCGTGAGGAAACCGGCTCACGTCAGCTAATGTATTGTTTAAAAAAAATGAAAATTTAAACAAAACATAACGAAAACGGAGAGAAAATTGTTGAAGAGGGAAGTTGGAGGTTGCGTCGTCTAGAAAAAGGGGAGAAATGCTCTGCTCTACTCGATCTCTAAACTGGAAAAAGAGATTTCGCCGCTTGGGTCTGGGAACTGGAGATCACGTCATCTAGGTTTTGGAAGAAAAACTCATATCGATCTCAGGTCTGGGATGAAAAGCTGGGAAGAAAAGGTCGGCTCTATTCGACCTCGAGTTTGGAAGAATGAGAGATCGTCGCCGCCATCCTCGTCGTCTTCGTGTTTAGAAGAGAAAAACCTGCTTGAACTCGGGTCTGGTTTCTTTAATTTGTTTTGCTCAAACTCATACTCGTTTTCTCATTTTGATTTCTACAAACTCATACTTATTTTTTCATTTTGTTGGTTTTTTTTATGGTTTTGTTTTACTCTTGATCTGTTGTGTGAAGATTTCATTAAGATGGGTATATATTTTGTGTCATTGTAGTACTGAAGAAGCAGACTCAATACCACTCTCGCACTGCGTGACTATGTCTATGTAAGTTTGAAGGGGAGACAAAGGGGTTGCAAAGACGAAGGAGAGAGATGTTGTCGTGCTAAAGGGATTGAAATGGTTGAAGACCAAAATCACTAGAGTAAACCGAAGCTTCTTGAAATGGAATGGAGGTACGAACAACAGATTAGAGTGAAATCGTTGGGAGGGAAAATTGTTGAAGACGAAGGATCATTGGCGGAGTGAAATTGTTGAAGGTGAAGGGAAGATGCAGAGAAGACGAAGGAAGATGAAGAGACGAAGTCTGAATGAGTGAGTTTCGAAATAGAGTGAAGGAAAAAAACAAAAAGAAAATTGTTCGTTTCATTCAAAACGCGTCGTTTCACTTGCCACTGGGGCAAGGGTTCCCCTGCAGTTACCCATGGCAATTGCAGATAGACCTTTTTTTTGGAAAAGTGGGTAACTGTTTGTCTCTCCTGGCATGTTCTAGATGTCACAAATATAACAATACTCTCAGTTGAATAGATTTTCATATTACTTGAAAATGGAAAATTTTTACCTTTACTTCTCCTATGTTTTTATAAGGGTTTTATTAAATCTTCACAAATGATATCAAAGTCAAATAAAATTATAAGTGTGTGACTTAATCATGTCGCTCATAATAAAATTATTTGACGAGAATGTCATATATTTAAAGGCAAGATTTTGTATTGAGTATATGAAGTTGGTGAATAGAATTTCATTACTATTTACTTGTGAGGTAGATTTTTTTTTTTTTTTTAGTGATGATAAGTGATTCAAATTATACCTTTGATTGATTTTCTCTGAGTATGGAAGCATGACTTACAATTTTCTTGAATTTTTAAATACTTTTTTTTTTAACTAATAAATTTGCAGTTAAACATATAAATGTAAATGTTTGAAATTTGCTATACATAAATTACTATTCATCCTCCATCTGATAGTTTATTATTATGTCAGACTCATCATTTTCGACCTCTCTCTCTCATCAAGCTCTTTCTCTTCGACCCCCCTCTCTCTCTTCGAGCTCTCATCATGCTTCCTTCGAGCGGGATCGAGATGGAGGGGTTGGGACAAAAATCGGTTTATTTGTTCGTGAATCTAATTTGCCACATAAGATGTGGAGTGTAGAGTAGTAAATAGTAATTAATGAAAAAAGATATGTTTAAAGCCCCATAAACTCTAATAAAAGTGGCTGTCGAAGCTTCACAATTAAAATTTTTACAAGCTGCTCGTGTCTGTCAACTGAAACAGAACAAGGCCCTTTAAAACCCCGAATTCCACACTCAATCCCCCGAGAAGGAAAAATTGAACTGCACCACCGGCCTCGTTTGACCATGACCACGAAGAATTCATTTGCTTTTGCTTTTTTATTTTTATTATTTATTTATTTATTTCCCTTTCTTGGGAGGAATTAATTTTCTTCATTGGCTGGCTGTACAACTGAAGTGATCCCCTGTTTTCGCAGGGGCCTACGCTTGTTTGAATGCGCTGCATTTTGGACACTAAATTAATTGAGGCATGACTGCGTAAAGATCCATCCATGCGCTGAATTTACAGGAAACCTCGATGCGGTGACACAGAGATAGCTCACTCTTTAATTTCTTGAGAGATAGTACTCTTCATTGAGTATCAAAGAATAATGAATATTGTATGGTTCAGAAGAAAGCCTTCGGCCAATTCTTTCACCCTTCGATCTTCATTTACAAATATTGAGTATACATCTCTAGAAAGAGAGAAGACAACTATAAGTTAGACAGACATGCCGACATCATAGCCAGCCAGCCAGCCTCTATAGTGACAAATAAAACTTATCCAACACTTGTTTACAACAGTATAGCCCATAGTTAGTTTCCCACATGTTCGTTCTCCAGGAGCCTGGTTTTCCTCGAATGAACGAGTCTGTACCAAAAAAAAAAAAAAAAAAAAAAAAACAAAGAGGCATAAGGCGACAGTTGGTTGGTTACTAGAAGTTGGTGAGACATAATAGATTAAGGAGTCAGATGTGCGTTTGGTGGTAGCACATGGACATGGGTTTTGATGAAATTTAGTTCAAAAAACCAGTTTTAAAATATTACCTGAAATCTCACGCCTCTGAAGATTTTGTATGAAAAAACATATCATAATGATATCTGCTTCATTGTTAGGTTCACTTCACCCTTTCTTTCTAGCAAAATCTTCTGATAACTTAGAAACCCATTCTTGCAAGCTGAAACCTGCGCACATGACATAAAACCTGTTATTTCAAATCCTTTCAACATCATTTTTCTTTATTATCAACGGTCACATTTTCCAAGCTGTTAAAGATTAATAATAAAAGAGACAACATTAGTATTCGATTTTCCAAGTAGTGGTTGTGACTGTATTGTCAAAAAATGGCACATGGTCAACATACTCTCATGCTGTTTAGTTCCCCAAGGGCGGCTACCCATTAAACAAACATGAGGGCTGGAGGAATAAGTCAAATCTCAAATTCTCAATATTATAATAATTATGTGACCACGCCTTTTTTATTTATTTTAAACACGAATAACATGTTTCGAGCTCAATTTAATACTAGCTGATCTTTTTTCTTTTTTGTTTTAATCTTTTATTTTTCTGAGTATATAAGATATTATTAACCAGTCACATCCCAAATAGAACGAATAGTTGTAACTAAGGATAATAATCTCTCAAAAAAAACTTCAAGGATACGTGAAAGAAAGAAGGTAATCAGGCACATCAGCCAGAGGCAGTAGTAAATAATTCAAGTAAAAATTGCGCACATAAATTCGGGACAAAATCATCGATGAAACGAAATCGAGCACTAGCTAGGTGATAACAGAGAGATCATCATCTTCTTTAATGAATATAGAATAAAATCAAGAGAGTATCGTGAACATTCAAGAGATATCTACTTGAAAGTTCGACATAATTTGTCCGACCCAACGAGGAATCCCCCTAAGAAAGTCGTTCTTTCTAGGTTAATGTTATAATCTTGACCTTCCAGAAGAACAAAAATTCAAACCTTGCATTGAAAGAATGCAGAAATTTCATTTGTTCTTTCATCTGTAATGGTGTGGGGCCAGATACCCACCAACCGTAATATATCACAGACTTTTCTAATCTTAATCAAAGAATTACACCCCTAATAATAATCAGCGCAGATTATATTTCCAAGCTATCTTTTAGAGAATAGAGAAGAGACTTACTGCTTCAATGTCGATTTTGTAAACCAGAAGCTTTCGTCTCTCCCTGCAACTTGTTCTATATGCCACAATGATATGCCCAACAGCCAGAACCAGCGAGCATATGAACAACGCTACTTCCGTGGTCCTAACATATTCACCTCGAGCGGTTCCCGAAACGCCGAACATATATGCAGCTTTCAACGACACAAACATTAGAGATAACAACGAACACATCGTCGTAATTCCCAAATACGGTCCCCGTGAAAGCCTTGGCCCATCACACAAGCTATAAACACCTGGAAAAATGGAAGAATACATACCGAGGGAAAAATCAATTATTTTAGTTCCAAAAGGGTAAAAAACGATTGTTACAAAATTTTCTTTTTTCTATACTTACAGATTATGATTGCTGATCTTATGAAGGATATGAGAGGTATATCGATGAGCGAGTACCGAAAATCATAGTCTTGGAAATGCGAAGAGAGAGTCTGAAAGGAGAGAGGAGCAGAAGAAAGAAAAGTAGAAAGAAGCGCGGAAGGAAGCACCATATCCGCTACAACCAAAAGAACCGGTGCCGAGAAAAGCAGCAAAGAAATTAGCATGGTGATCAAGAAGAACAGAGTCTTCAAAACCCTCAAAACCCTTTTTGATTTCTCATCCTTTGAGAAACCCATTTCTATATCTCCCTGTTACAATTTTCGATTGTTACAATTGAAGGATATATATGTGCCTGTAAGAGGAAATCGAAGGCAGTGAACTGTACAGGGAAAGATTTGGAGAGGGAGAACGAGTTGAGAGAGGCTCGAACTATATGAGAAGATTTTGGGGGGGTGCTAGAAAGAGGCTTAAACTTATTAGGGAAGGGAGACAGAGAAGGGTGGAAGGTACAGGCCAAGGTGCAATGTTTTGACTGGACTTCTCCACTGGACAAGTGATGACGAGGACTTTGGAACTTTACACGATGAATTTACCGGTCAAATAGTGGCATTGCCTCTCTCTCTCTCTCTCTCTCTCTCTCTCTCTAGTCGACACCAACGGCGATACGATGTCTTTAAAAGACAAACAACGACATCCTTTTCTTTCTTTCTTTCTTTGTTTTTTTTTTTTATTTTTTTATATATAATATATATAAAATAAAATGAAAGTTGATTTACTGATTTATCGGGACATAATTGTCTGGTCTGGCAGTCTGGGTGTGCGCCTTTTAACGTTGAGAACAATTTTTTGGTTCCCAGTTTAAGGCGTTGGACATGTGACTCGAGTAGACTTGATTCAAAGAATGTAGAGGTATCGATTGTCGTAATGGTACTATTGATGGAATCTCTTCTATTTTCGTTTGTTTTCACGAGATTACGTGCAAATCAAAACATAGTTTCGTAAATATAGCGTAGATATCTAAATTTAATAATTTGCTTCAAGTTAATAATGTCGGATGACATTTTATTTTACTTAAAACGATGAAAAAGTTAACCAACTTTATTACTTATTTGATTGTACGAGTGATTTTTTGTAGGAATCGAAGGTTACAAGAATCCATCAGTTCGTGGAAGTAGCTAATAAAAAAGCAACCAATTAGATGAAGTTAATTAAAAGTTTACATTGCTTATAAATTGAAACTTAATGAATAATGATACCATCTTATTATATTATTATTATTATATATAGTTTCAATCAAATAATCGATAAATATTTTATATAAATAAACGGGTGCATGCTGGTCTGTTTTTTAATATTTACAACCAATCAAGCGGATATTATGGTGGAGCCGACGGATAGGACCATGTGATATCACATGCAACATTTGTCTTTATGAATCATTCGTGATTTGTTTTTGGTACCTTCTTTCTCTGGCTAATATTTTTAAAACACTTCACAATTATCAAGTTTTCAATATGGTTATAACTTATAATTACATTCTTTGGGGGTTGATTTCACAAAATCAGTATACTGTTTATATTATTTTTAAGACAAGTAATAATTTCACCCACACGTATATATATATATATATATATATATCAAAATAAAAGTCTTAAATTTGAATTTTAACTATACTATAATAATTAAATATATATCTTCCTATTAGCTTAACATTTTAGGATATGTAACAATTTCAAGCAGAAAAGACAATATCATTTGGCATCTACGATTGCAATTCCAGTCTAGAAGGCGAGAGAGCTGTTACGAAGTAGATTTCGTTTTAATTCTTTGAATACGTAATATCCCACGTTCCCATTAGATATTGACATGCCACGCATGGCATGACAGTAGCCCAAGTTTATTAAATTCATAGGATCACATTTTTGCCTTTTTTTTAGTCAAAATGAAAATTAAAAACAGTCATGCAGATATAATTATTTTATAACTTTTTTTTCAATGACTGACATTTTTATAAAACAATAATACTCTTAAGTCTTATGATTATACTGTACAAAAATACTTTATTTAAAACAGAATTATAAAATAATGGTAAAAAATATTATGTTTTTATCATTAATTAATACTATATACAGTTGTGAAACGTACAATCTTCTTTTGAAAAAGAGAAATTCACTGTTAAACAATTTATCTTTTTTATATAGATCTTGTATTTCTTTATTTTTTTCAAAGAGATCGTGTAATATTTACACAACTCACAATTATAAATATAATTTATCTTTTTATCATTTCTTAAAACAGTTATAAAAAGGATTGGGGTTGGGACGAATTCTACGATGTTAGTTGAGGGATGGTTGGGTAACTCCGGAAAATTGGTTTATTTTTCTTGGGTTATTGGTTGAAATGCCAGTGCTTTTGACATAAACATCTAGAAGAAAAGTACGTATATGCATTTGATTGATTTTTTATAAGTAAATGGTACAGACAAGTATGACCAAACAGTACTTATGGGTAATTAGATCGACGATTGAGAAATACCTACCTGTTGCTTGGCGGAATTGACCATATATCCGCCAATGTAAAATACGTTTTTTTGGTTATTAGTCAAACCCCACAGGGTCGGATTTATGATATTGTGCATGCATGTTTTAATTTTGGGGTTTACTAATTTGAAGCCGGCTTCGGCCGTCAAATGTCACGCACGCCGTGGCCAATCTTGGCACCCGACATCATGCATGGCCTGTGACCCCCACATACATAGCTGCCTCATTCCATACTTCTCTTTCCCCGTATCATAGAAGCTCATTCTAGGATTACTACGCCATCAATTAAATATATAAATAATTAATAAATATTTTTAATAATTAAATATTATATTAAATCATGGAAATTAATAGAATAATAAATAATATTAATTTGGATAATAGATAAATAATTTTCTTTAAATGGGAGAATTATTTCCAAAAGATTTATAAATTACAATATTAATTCAAGGACTAATTTTTTTAAAAAATATTATCTAAAATATTTTAAAATCTTCAAGTTTTTTAATCATTGATTGATACTTAAATATTAGGTTTCGGCTCGTTTAATTGGCCCTAAGTAATATTGAGATTTTATTAATTATTTAATCTCGTTTACTTTTACAGATGAGATGAGATGAGTTGAAATTAAATTTAAAAATTGAATAAAATATTATTAGAATATATATTTAATATTAATTTTATTTTAAAATTTAAAAAAGTTGAATTGTTTATTTTATTTTATATAAAATTTTAAAAAAATTATAATGATTAAATAAAATAAATTAAAAGAAATTATAAAAATAAACGAGGGCATTATAGTCCTCGATCACACTACACGCGGAAACTTGTCTTTTAAGATGTAACCATTATAACTTGGCCACGCAAGCAACCAGAAAACTGCGTGTTGGAGCGTAGAAACGGATGAAAATGGGAGAAGGCCCCCCCCCCCCCCTTGCTTATTAGCTACAGGAGAAAAGGATCGATGGCCTTTGCATCAATCCAAACACGCGTACTACACGCGGACTAGTAATCGGGACACGACGATAAGATTGGTGTTGTTATAAATAAAGTAATATTGCTATATGTTTTTATTTCTTTATAGAAACCAACCCTTTATTTATTTATTTATTTATTACTTTTTGGTGTAAAGGCATGTGTCATACATTTTTTAAAAAGCACAAGTCATGATAATGAACATTTGAATGCGATCAACAAAAGGCAGCCCATTAGCTAGATCTCTTGAGTCGTGTAGTTCACTACTTTATTTATTTATCTGAGATGCTGTACTTTTTGGCAGTTATTTTTTCCTTTGTATCCATAAATTTTGTTAAGCAGGTCGTAAATGTAGCCGAAAGTGGTGATTTGGGGGGCTCTAGAGAATTTCTTCCATCGATATATATATGTGCTTAAAAGTTGCATTTGGCGTGTTCAGATTTCAGACCACGCTTGGTGCAAAAACTTAAAGAAACCGATGGATGGAATCGATATGGCAATTGCGTTGCTTTTGACACGTACTTGTCGGAATCGAAATCCATCTTTTGGGGGGTGAGCTGGGATGTCAAAGCATACAGACAACTTTAAAACCCAATTAAAGTGGTTTGGCGTATGATTTTTGATCCGATTATTAAAGAAAATTATCTTCATCTCCAGCAATCAGCCTTACATGTCTAACTTTTATTGCTTTATCGTCGTGTTTTTTAAACATGAAGTACGCCAATCTTGTCTGTAAAATAAAAGCGACCGAGGTTTGGTTGGTTGGTTGGTTGGTTGGAATCCCATTGTGAGTGGTAATGGTGGCAAATAACTCATTATGTTTATGTTAATTTACATGTAGCAATTGCGTTGTAGGAGCTTTGAATTTCAATATGTAATTTAAATATTGAAAAAGAGAAACGTTAATTGTACTTAAAAAAAATTTACAAAAAATTAAATTTTCACCTATTGATATTTTAAAAATGATAGAAATTTGAAATTCAACCACCAAACTGAAGTGCTTGACTAGTTTATGTGAAAAATAAAAAACAAATTATTATTATTATTATTATTATGTCAAAACGAACATTACTTGGATCGATTTCTGTGACTCAGCCGAAACTCATCGGATATGTGAAGTTGAGTTTGGGCAGAAGAAGGTGGCCCCAACAGTTGTCTTGGGCTGAGCTCGTTCGTGTGAACTAGAATCTAAATGCAACACATCAGGGGAAAAGCCCGGACTTATTTTTGGATAGGCCGACCGCTAGCTGCCATATGATGAAAACATGATATTTGGAAGGTGTGAATGAAACTAATGGGCAAAGGCCCACATAGCCGACCCATTAGCACTGGGTCCAGCCTGCTACAATCTCGACCCTTCGGCGTGTGCTCGTCTTCTGCGAGCACACGACACGGCAAAAACTAACTGGATAAACATTATACAATTAAATAACCATTTGTATGAAGTTGAATAAAATCGTTTTCATGATTTGAGTATTTTAGATAAAATACTGTTTTAATTTTTTCCTATATATATAATTTTTTTAAATTTTGATTCTTTTAACTCTTCCAGCACTCTTTCATTAGTTATTGCACATATCCAAGAATTTTTAGAAAGAAAAATTAAGAAAAAACAAATCATAAACTAAGGCTTCGTTTGGAAGCCAAACTCCTCTCAACTCATCTCAATTCATCATTACAACTTTTTCAAATTCTAACATAAAATATAATAAATAATTCAACTTTTTTAAATCTTAAAATAATAATAATATTAAAAAATAATATTCTAATAATATTTTATTATCTCAACTTAACTCAACTCAACTCAATTCAACATCTAAACGCAGTCTAAAAGCAACAAAATGGAGGTGACCCGTGGCCGTAGGTGGGGGTGGGTGGCCATGCGGGCCTTATGCAAGTTTTTGTTTATTGTTTTTAATTTAATGGATGATTTATCGGTGTTGAAGAGTTACATACGATTAATTTTGTGAACCGAAATGTATGTAGAGAAAATAGAAGTTTATCTGTTGTCATCAATGACGACGAGTGCAGTTCTGCCAGATATACTATTTATTGCGTCCTACTATTATTTTCGGTTAATATATTCTTTTTTTCATATATTAAAAATATATTTATACCTATATTAAGATTTGATAATATGAGAATTTCAAGTGTAAAGTATAAGGTTTGTTAGAGCTGAATGTTGTTACTTCAAACAAAGTAAAAAACTGGAGTGTATTTTTCACCTTTATTTCGTGCGGCACTGGTTTCACTGTGCTCCAATTAAGGGGGAGACGCCAGGCAGTGGGCAGGGATCAAACTCCCATCTAGGGGAAAAGGAAAGTTGGTGTTGGCGTAGAGGAGAGTGCTTTTTCAATAAAGAACCAGCTTTGGAGAGACATGGTGGGACCAGCGAGGCCTCAGTTCGTTCTCTTCGGATCCTCCATTGTTCAACTCGGCTTTGGCCAGGGGGGTTGGGGTGCCATTCTTGCTGATATCTACGCTCGCAAAGTATCCTCTTTTTCTCCGTGTCTCTTTGTGTATGATCTGTTTCAATGTTGGTTTATTAACTTAATTTTGTGAATTTTGGTTGACGCTCCATTCCGATTATTACAAGGAAGTAAACCATGTTGAAGCCCATCTCTTTGTATGCTAAAAGGAAACCGGTTTTGGGTGGAACTGGCTATGATGGTCTTTATTTAGGTTTCTTAAGAATTTGGGCTTGTTGGGTGTTGAATACATTTTTGTATTTTGCTTTCGACTACGAGATTTTGCCCTAAAAAAGCAATAACTTTTTCCCGAAAGGGATCATGTACTCGGACTCAATGTTGCTTTCCATGTTGTGATTCTATCAAGTTTAGATCTTTACTTATTTGTGATTAATGTTCTAGATTATCTCCAAAGGTCGTTGTAAGGATTAGTTTGTATCATTCTTATAACATTTTTTTAGGGAGGGATAATCGGGACCAAACCCAGTAAGCTCTATCTGTTGAATTATATTACTGTTTTAGATGCCTACCGATCATAATTCTCTTCTTAAAAAATTAAGCTTCTAAATGTTTTATATATCCTTCCAAGCTCATCTTTTTTATTGTACCAGTATAAGTGAACTTCTTGTGGTATAAACTGGCCGGTATGTAAAAACAGAACAAATAAAGAAGAAATGTCATGTTCATATGACAATGCTTATCCAATTTATCATTTCACGTGCTCATTTTTGGGTGTATACGAATTTTCCTCTACCATGAGAGAGGGAGAAAGGAAATAATACTTGAATAGTTTTTCAGTAAAAAACCAGTTCGCGTGCTCATGTGAGTGCGTACTTGATCAGTAGTTAGTCTTATGTTCCTTTGTGCATTATGTGGTGTATCTAGATGGAAATGAATGATCGGTGCTTTGAAGATAGGGAGCACACAATGGAGGAACTTCGGAACTTTTTTGTACACACCTCATTGGCATTGGTTTATCTATATGCAAATGCAAACACATATTTGCATAACTAGACGTTGGATTATGAATATGGAAATATTTCCATAGCTATGAACAGTGTCAATACATCTTTGGAGATGCACTATTCACTCCTCAAATATTATTTTATTAATTTTTTCTCTCTCCTCCTGCTCTCTCTCTCTCTCACAACCCTTTCCTCTTCTCCCTCCCTCAACAACACAACCTTCACCTTCACTTTCATTTTATTATTATAATATATTATATATATATTTTTTATCATTTTATTATTATTATTATTATATTTGTATTATTAATACCAAATGTATGTAATGGGTGCTAATTTCAAAACATATATAAAAAAATTAATTTTAGGAAAAAAAATTAATAATAATAAAAAAATAATATTTTATTATTATTTTGACTCAAAGATGCATAATCCAATGTGAGAGTTTTTTTTGAATGACAAAGACAATCTCTAAAACTTGTGATTTTGCATTTGCATGTAGAGAAACCAATGTTAATGCTCTAATTGATTTTGTTTTCAGCCATTGTGCTTAATAGAACTAGTGTTCATGATGTTCAGTCTTTAATTTCTGGTTCCTAGAATGTTCAGGTGTTCTTTTGTATACTTCTTGTGTACACAGGCTTTGCCTACTTCATTCGTATCAATAAAATTTTCATTTTACTTACAAAAAAAATGTAGTTGGTCTTATGTTTATATCTACAATGGGCTCTCTTACTAATAACTTGATTATTTTGCATCATAATTGTTGTATGGAAATCTTTTTTTATTCATGATTCGCTGTAGGCAGATATTGTGTTGCGAGGGTATTTTGGGTGGAACTCACGACGTGCTATCCAGGTCCTTGATCAAGTTTTTCCCAAGGTATTATACTTCTAGCGGAAAATTCCTTTTGCCTTATAAGGTATTCAGGTGACCATATTATTTGCAATGAGATCTCAGATGCACTTTGGTAAACCGTAGTAGTTCCTATTTTTGTTTCTTTTCGTTTTTTGGTTCTGGGAATGCAGTAAACATCAATAATGCTCAGATGGTGTAAGCAAGTGGAGATTTTCTTGTAAAAGTTTTGTCCTTTTCAAGGTAAACCTAAGGATAGACCTTATAGGATGAGATATCTCCGTACATCTGTATGCCCGTTGATCTCCCTTTAACTTTGCAAACTGTGGGGTAATTCCATATTGGAATGTGCTTGAACACACAGATGCTTATTAGTAGAATCGTGGAGTTTAGTGGCCATATGTACACAGACTCCCATACTCTTGGAGCCCTTGTTGCTTATGAGGGCTGAATTAATATTCCATCTTCTCCTGACCATGGCTGTCCCTCATAATTTAATAGAGACAGTGGAAGGTTGGTTCTAGTCGAACATATGCAGTTCATTGTTGCTGGCGACCTTGCTTTGATCGTGACAGCTCCCTATGTATCCTTAAAAATTGGTATTCATGAGGAAATGCTTCTTCTATATGATGCCAGTTTTCCAACTACATTAGTAGAGCTTTCGTTAATTAGGCCATCCGGTGTTTTTATCATTCAATTATGCTCTGAATCCCTACATTACTTTTCTTGGTTCTAGGATGCTGCTTTACAGCCTTCTTTGGTGATAGTTTATTTCGGGGGTAATGATTCAATGGGGCCTCACTCATCTGGCCTAGGCCCACATGTACCACTTCCTGAATATATTGAGAACATGAGAAAGATTGCAACTCATCTCCAGGTACTTTCTTCACCTACTAATTTATGCAATGTTGCAATGTTTCATGCGCGAAGCAAATATGTGTGTATTCAACTGTAGACCATAAGGGAACCTGACACAGTGACTTAGTGAAAGGTTCAACAAATAACTCGTCCAATCTGATTCTTGGGAACCACTGAAGATATTATTTCAGCTCCTGGAAACTGCTCTGGGAAGAATTGATTTAGTTTCAACTTCATAATATATATCAATGGAATGAGATGAAATCTTCACCTGTCTCGTGTAAATTATATACATAATCTTTATTTTACTGTCGAGTAAGGTGGACTCAAGTTGTTTTGGTTTCTAACTGCTGTGTGTGTCATTGATCATCCTTAAATTTTGCCATATCTGATGCACATCCTATTGCAAATTTGAACCAGAGCCTTTCAGAGAAAACACGCATCATTTTCTTAAGTTGTCCTCCTGTCAATGAGCACAAGGTTCACGAAAACACAAGGTGCTCTCATTGATATCTCACATGTTTTTTCCTGGGCTTTCAATGCTAGTGTTAATTTTAACACGGGTTTCTGTCTTAAACCAGTCAATTTTTCAGCGAGCTAGTCAGAACAAATGAGTTATGCCAAAGCTACTCAGAAGCTTGTAGAAAGCTATGTCAAGAAATGGGCGTGGAAGTTGTTGATCTATTTAGTGCACTTCAGAAAAGAGATGATTGGATGGATGCTTGCTTCACGTAAGTTTTCTTTGCCGAGTTGCTGGATCTTTTTTTTTTTTCCTCTGTAAACACTTAATTTTCACATTCACAGCATAATCATTCATCTTCCTGTCTTATTCCTTAGGTCTTCTCATCTGTCTATTTTCACTGATAGTTAATTGAGTGCGGCAGTGGAACTTCTTATAATCATACTAAATGCAATATTATGTAATTAGACCCGGAGGACTCCTCGGCTCTAGATGCGTAAAAAAATAATAAACTAATAACAGTGAAAAAAAAAACTCCCCAGCTCCTCTTCCATTGGATTGTGAAGAATGTCCTTCAGGCTTTAGGTCATCACAGTTTTACGTTTGGTCTTCTTTGAAAGCTTATGCTTTAAGTACAACCTTTTCGTCCTCCTTGTGTTTGTCAGAAGATGCCTAATGCATTCATGTTATGCAGTGATATATTTGTGTGTTTGAGAGAAGAGTCCCTTTGATCTTGAAACTCAACAACTTCCCTTCCATTTTCATTCTTCCCTAGAGATGTGTCATGTTAAAACAATTATTTGGTGCGTTGACCCTGTTTTGACTCTGGAAATTAGTGTCAAAAGAGCTGGTGCTAGTTTTATAATTACTTTTACTTTTTTTTTTTTTCCCCCAGAGATGGGGTTCATTTATCAGCTGAAGGAAGCAAGATAGTTGTTGGGGAGATACTAAATGTGCTCAAGGAAGCTGACTGGGAGCCATGTCTGCACTGGAAGTCTATACCGACCGAGTTTGCAGAGGATTCGCCATATGATCTTGTTGCTGCTGATGGCAAGACAACCTCGAATCCTTCGGAGTGGACTTTCCACTGGGAGAATCAGTGGGACTAGTTTGTAGAATCCCGGATAAACGATCCTCTAGTATACATACCTATATATAAAGTTTATGGACTATAGATCTAGAGTAATAATAGGTACAAATTCTAAATGTACAAGCTTTGTGCAAGCCTTTTCTAAAAATGTGGATCCTATAAAGAAAAAGTGAGTTTTTCATACTTTTCTATGGTGGGGTCATTTTTTTATAAAGTATTTGCGTGAGACTTGAACATATGGGCTTATATATATCATTTCTCATAGATCTAACTCTGAAATTCGCTGAATTCCATTTCGGTTGGAGCATTACAATGTTAAAAACCATACGCTGCACTGAAATCGGTTCTCCTCCAATTTTATTTGAGAATATTATCTCATAATCATCTTCTTCTTCTTCTACTACGGCTACCAAATAATAACTAAAGCACTTCGTATAGCACAATCACTTAGGACTCATTTGGATTGCAAGGTAGTCTTATATCATTTATCTCGTTACAATATTAAAAAATAAAAATTTTTTAATTTTAAATCTTTAATTTTTTTTATTTAGGCTAGGTTTGGATACAAAAAATATTTCATTTCAATTCATGTCATCATTACAAATTTTTTAAATTCCTACACAAAATATTAAATAATTCAACTTTTTTAAATACCTAAACAAAAATAATATTATAATAATATTTTATTCAATTTTCATCTAAAACTATCTCATCTTATCTCACTATTCAAACTCCACCTTAATCATTACTCAGTTATTATAACTTTTCCAAACTTGCAAACAAAATATAAAAAAAAAATTCAAAATTTTCAAATCTCAAAACCAAATTAATATTAAAAAATTATATTATAATAATATTTTAACTTTATAATATATTTAATTATTTTTTTTTTAAATTTTATAAAATATTTTAACTCGAATGATTTTATTATTATTTATAAATTATTTTATTACTATTTATAAATTTTTTCTTCCGTCTCAACATTCAAACGAGACTTTATAGATCCATATGGTTTGGAATCCAAATAATCATAAAATAATTGGTATATATATTTTAAATTGTTTGGCTGTTGAAAGGTGTGGGTAATTTCGGAAGTGAATTTTGTGTATATTAATCTTGAGAGATGTTATTTATTATTATTTCTATTTAATAATATTATTATTATATAAAATAATAGCGATTGAAAAAAAGATGAATAATTTTATTTTATTTTCTGCGTGGATTTTTATCCGAGGTCCGAAGATATTTATGTCATGTGAGATATTTTCTGATACGAACGAGGTAAAGTTTCCGCCGTGGCAAAACATTGGTTTCGCTTTTTCCCGTCTCTGAGATATTTATGATGCTACTGCTCGGACGCGAGGCGCGTGTTGTGCTTTGTTAAGCGTAGTTCCACATTCCACGGTTTTTCCACCCACCCGCCTCATCCAAAACCAAAACCCACCAAACCTCTCCAGTTCGGAAACTCTCGTATAATCCACCTGCTGACTGCTCCAGCTTAGCTTCTCCGTGCACATGAGCACACCCGATTCCTCCATCTCCGCCGCCGAGTCGAGTATGGACCTCCCATCCAACCACAAGAAAACCCTAACTACCACCGGAGAATCGGCGGACGAAAGCGGCGACGGTGAGGTGTGGGATGCCTTTAACCAGAGTTTCCGGCAAGTGCAGACGGTGTTGGATCGGAACCGATCGCTGATCCAGCAAGTGAACGAGAACCACCAGTCGAGAATCCCGGACAACATGGTCAAGAACGTGGCCCTCATCCAAGAGATCAACGACAACATCTCCAAGGTCGTCTCCCTCTACTCCGACCTCTCTTCCAATTTCTCCACCTTGTTCCATCAACGCACTGCCAAGAGCGGCTCCGAAGACAAAACCTCAAGTCCCCAGGCCTGAAATTCCGTCCCTTGCCACAATCCTCAGTAATTCACATCTAATTTATATTTATTAACTGGCTTGGAATTGAAACTATCGGTCTGTCTGAGTAGCGTTTGTTCACTTCAATACGCTTGTTGGTAAGAGTCTATTGGGAATAAATCTGTTTTTTGGTGTGGTACTCTTGTTATGGACAAAAGTAATGAGTTACGTATGCTCTGTTTAGTCCATGCTTTTGTATTCGTTTTTTATGGTACCAGATTATGCGAGGAAGTTGGGGAAAGAAGCATATGAGAAGTTGTCCAGCTAATGTCTATGTCAGTGTGCGGATACGGTATGAGCTTAGTATGTTTGAGACGAGCGACGGAGTTGAAAAATATGGTATCCCGTTATAAGGACAATTGATTTGGAGAAAAATATCCAAGCTGGGTCACTCTGCAAGCTTTCTTAGAGCGCTGGATCTTCTACTTGTTCTGCTTTCATGCCTGCTTAATTTTAGATATGTGTTGTGTCTGTTTGGAATTTGATTGTTCGCATAGAAGCTTGGAGGGATTGGAGGAAGTAAAGCGAGGAGTTTATTGGCCATACATGGTGAAGGGGAATGGGGGTCAACCGCTCTCAAAATTAGGGGACGTGGTGAGTGAAGATTCCCCTGTAGAGAGCCGGACGAGGGAAGAACTTCGCGTCCAGTTTGGAGGGTTGGGATATCCCGACCCTACTATTATTTTGCCTTTGCGATGATACTTGGATCAACTTAGATCTCATAGAATTTCATTTCATTTCTCAACCCATAATGGATATGAGCTCGAAGCTTCCTTTGTAACTTTGGGAACTTCTTCATGCTGGCTCCGTCCCTTGCCTCATTTCATAGGGAACACCTCAAAGTGGCTCTATTTCAATATATTTCCATACATGTCCCAATTCCATTCATTTAATATTCCCTTGGTGTCATTGAGATAAGAGATACTTTGTAGTCTATCTGGCTCTATTTCTATACATTTCTTTCTGTCTTTCTAAACATCAAATGTCAAATCTAATGTTAAATTAGCTATTAGTGGTATTAATCATTTGACTGTTGATTAACTCTACATACCTCAATGTTATGTCAGCCGGTTACCCAAAAACAGAAATGAGTTAGGGAGTTAGTTTACCGCCCATAGGTTTGGTTCCATATATGTTCTTATTTTTTATGGGTGTTCCCCTTCTTCTACTGTTCTTGGGAAAGATCTATAATGCTTATTCAGTGATCTGTTTTGTTTTACAAGGAGGATTAGAGTGGAATCACCTACTTACCTGTTGAATCCACCAACCTGATAAGGTATTTATATTTCATTTGCTCATATTTTGTGCTTATGCTCCGTATGGTGAATAATTGCTTTTGTTTGAAGGTGGGGGGAATCCACGGTTTTTGAATATGATATCATCGTAGTCACCTCCATTACAAAGATGAGTTCAACGAAGGAAAGGATACGGCCTCAAATGGATTTGTTGTTGATTGAGCTCTTCTCTTGGGTGGTAAAAAGGATTTATGTAGCTTGGCACAAGTAGTTGGGAATTAGGGTTTTCCTAGTTCTGTAGAAGTGTATCAGCTATGCCATGATGTGTTCAAAGATTTTTGTTGGCCCAACCACTTTGGGTAATTACCCTGTTACCTGCTTACGTTATTTAGCTGGTTATGTCATAGATGTCGCCACAAATTCCATTCGTAGAATGTAACCAGTGAATGGTTCTTGTAGTTATTATCGGAGATCAAATATACTGGGACTTAATATTTTAAGTAGGCATCACAGAAGAAAGTCCTGGTTCAGTAATTTGCCGTTAAAGGTTCAGTACCTCGCTTATAAAGATATCCATTGGCGCCTATAAGTTGGAAAATGGCAATCAGAAAACTTTGATTATGTTGGGTTTCGGAAAATCTGAGTTTCCCCCCTCGTTAATTTAGCTGGGTTTGCATGTTCATGCACTTGTCAAATTAGTTGTCATCGTGGGGGCATCGAACGTTGGAGATATTTTTGGAGTTTTGGTATTCTAGGAACAGTTTGCGAATTTTGTCATCAAATATCGTAAGTGTACGTGACAACCACATGAAGAGCAAAAACCAGGGTCGTAGTCCACCACCATGGAATGTTTGTAAGATGAAGAGAAACAAAAAGAAAGACGGGGAACCGGAATTACTTAAGAATTAAAGCAACGGTAACATGCAAAATAAGCCTATTTTTGATAATGCACTGAGTGCCTAGGAGAGGGAAACCAATAAAATAAAGTCATTTTACAGAGAAGAGAGACGGCACAGAGCACCATTCGTGACAGTTAGCATTTATATGTAAAAATGAGATAAATAGGGCGATCACATGGTAAGTTCACCACTGTCTGAAATGACAACCTCGCTTTTGGGCACGCCATTCTGTCTTCCTTCCCCTTCAATCTTGTAGACAATATCCATTCCAGAGAGTACTTTGCCAAATACAACATGGCGCCCATCCAACCTTTAAAGGAAACCAGAAGCAGTCGCGAGTAAGAGAACTGGGGTACGCAGAGATTTATAGCATATTTTACAGATCCCATGCAAAGTTTCAGACGACTATATATATATACCACTAAATTTATCTAGTTGCAAATGTCTGGCCGGCGGAGCCAATAGACTATAGGACCATAGGTGACTAATAGATATGCCTCTACTACCCCTTGTCATGTAACAGATCATATGGTGGGTCCTAAATTGGGAGGATTCGTACCTACTCAAAATTCCCGGCTGCAACAAGTACTTTTTTTTTTTTGATTTGGGGGAGGGGGGTTTGGAACTCCAAGCCTGTGGGTTATGCCAACCAGGCCTTTAGTGACACTAACAATTTTACTGATGAACAACATTCTTGAAAAAATAAAAATTGCTATTCTACAAAGTATTTTACACATGCTCTCAAAAAGGACCATTACCAGCTAGTTTTGACAGTGGTAATGAAGAATTGAGATCCGTTGGTGTCTGGTCCAGCATTTGCCATTGACAGATTTCCTGTCAAGTGAAAAAAGATTACGGCAAATTAAAATTCTCTTTGCAACTTACATTTTTCAGTATACTTGGGAACCAATTACAAGATATTTTATCGGGAACATAACAAATCTGACATCACGGAATTTAGCTTGCCTGGCCCGGTGTGCTTTAGTTTAAAGTTCTCATCAGCAAACTTCTCGCCATAGATCGACTCCCCACCTCTCCCATCACCACGAGTAAAATCACCTCCCTGTATCATAAAGCTCGGAATGATTCTATGGAATGTGCTCCCTTTGTAATGAAGAGGCCTCCCACTTTTTCCAATTCCTTTCTCCCCTGAAATGAGAGGGATCCTTAAACTTGAATGAAGAGCAAACAGTTATATAAGCCTATTGGCAGTGGAAGTAAACTCCCATAGGATCATAAAAAGGCACGGCAAAATATAAGAAGCGGCCTTCATATGATAAGAGTTATAAGAAGGGAGCAAAAGTTACTTGGCTACCAGTGCAAAGAGCTCGAAAGTTGTCTGCGAAGGAAAAAAGTACAAAGTTAGTAACTTCCTATAATGGTGAAAGATCTCAATTGAAACATGCACAAGGCAGCAGCTTCCATTGTCCTTAGGTACCATACCTACAGTCTTAGGAACTGTATTACCAAAGAGGCCAATGACTATGCGACCTGAAAGAAAAATAAAAAAATACTTTATATTATACTAAAAGAGCAACCTTGCAGTATGTAGAAGAATGTTCAGACTAAATTCATGCAGCCAATCAACACTATGCTCCTTCACAAATCCCATGGTAACAACATTTGAAATGGCATTTCGGATCAAGTCCATTTTGTTTTATAAAACTTCGAGTCCCTTCACCTTCAAAGGTCATGAAAAACACTGCCCCTATTCTTCTAACAGATCAAAAGACTTTGTGACACCAAGAAAAAAAAATTGATTTCACAGACAGATAGAATGTCAATGAAAGTAAAGTAAAGAAATAATTCTTTAAAAAAATTAATGATAATGCTAAAAAAAACCCGAGTTTAACCAGTTGCTGCCATCTTGAGATGCTTACCATTTAACTCATGCTTACCATTTGTTTTCACAACTCCTCTTAACCCATTTCATCTAATCATTACAATTTTTTCAAATTCCCACACAAAATAAAATAAACAATTCAACACTTTCAAATCCCAAAACAAAAATAATATTAAAAAAATATATTCTAATAATATTTTATTCAATTTTTAACTTTAATCTCAATTCATCTCATCACACTTGCGAGCGAAAACAAACGATGCTAATTTCAAAATTCTAGTTATCACGTGAAAAATCATGGTGAACATGTAAACATTTTGTCAAACACTTAGAACACAAAACTAACCTGGCCAATGCATATATGCCTAAATGAATTCCCCAACCACACAAAAACAGCAAAGCTGCAATACTGTGTAGAACTAATAACAAAGCACATTCATTCATAAAAACAATAATAGTAATAATAATAACAACAAAGCACATCCACATGGTCAAACACTCCCGCCGTCCCGAGCTACCAGGTCCATACCCATATGTTTTCCACCAGTTTCAATATCAAAGAAAACTTTATTGGTAACTTCTTCCAGCTCCTCCTCCAACTTCTTCTCCTGTTGTACAGCATTCACCACTTACTCGAGTTAATAGTCATCTGAAGGCACCCAAAAAGGAAAAAAAAAAAAAAAGAGAAATAATTCGTAAGCCTCCGTTTACATGAACCAAAAAGTAGTTTCCAACCTCCTGGCGCTGACTTCTGGTAACAATTTCAATTTGCTCAGATGAGGCTCCGGTATCGCTTAATCTATTCTGAATTGACACCAAAGCAAAAATTTATAAGAAAAACTACTTATGCATATTTTCTGAATCTCCCGGGGGTGGGTAATACCCGGAACAGCTAGTTATGATTCTATGCAATTTATAGCATCAGATGCGCAGACAATCTGCATGGAATTAGCCACTTCAATGGGATCCTTTTATTCTGGTTGATCTCCATGAACATTTAATAGCAGGGCGGAAGTACCTGAATGATACCTAGGGTTCCGAACAAAATCAGGACCCACAAAAGAGCTAGTGTCACCAACTTTGTCGTGGTGGCCATGCCTTCAGGCTTCTCAGCTCCGAGGATGTTTGAGTTTAGACGCTGCGATATTGGATCGGATTTTGGGCTTTTATTCAAGCATTTTGATAATTTGACTGTAAAATAATTATGGTGCGTGGCTGTATTTATGGCCAGCTGATATACGAGCTTGAAGAACCAACTAGTATTTTTGTTTTTAATTTTATTTTATTTAGTGAGAAATTATTCAGGTTGACCACTTGTTATTATCCGAAAATAACTAATCGAGAATGAGAAATTTGGTGTGAATAACGGAATTATTTATTTATGTTATGTGACTAACGTTTTATGATTTTAGTTATAATTGCTATAAAATGTTTCATGGACGAGTTACGCTATTTATATGTTTGAACTGTAACATATTATAGTCCGATTTTATAATAAAATAATTTTTTTTGAAGTTTTTAATATTTATAAAATAATATTAATATTTTGAGTTTTTTTTATATATGCTGATGTGTGTTTAGTGTGCATGTCAACAAGTTATTCATAAATTTATTTTTCATAAGGTGAAATGTTGACTTAATGAAAATAATTACCAGTAAATGAATGAAAATAGTGTTAATATCTTAGTTTAAAACCTCAAGAAGTTTGTGGTAATCCACGGCTATTTTTGCTAAGTATCTCTTTATATAAGAAACTATAGCAAGACAACCGTTGCTGTCGGTCACGTCCAACGATCCAGCTTCAAACACTCCCGAGTTATAGGCCACCTCGTAAGTCCCGCACTTCCCCCTCTCTCTCTCTCTCTCTCTCTCTCTCTCCCCCCCCATTCACCTTGTAGAATTCTTCGAGTTCAAGTCTTCGAGACATTTGTAATTCTCCAAACGCATTGAAAAGCCAATAACAGAGTGGGAGAGCGAGTTTTTGCGTGTTTCAATGGCGAACTACAAGTACAAGATGTTGGGGTTCAGTAGGAAGTTCAAGATGAACGAGGTGGGCCCACCGGCCGACGTGAAGAAAGCGTTCTCGAAGTTCGCCGAGGGTGGCGACCACATGTCCGCCGACCAGCTCCGTCGCTTTCTGGTGGAGCACCAGGGCGACATGGACAGCACCGTGGCCGATGCGGACCGAATCATAGAGCAGGTTCTACATGAACGCCGCGATGCGAGCGAAGGCCTTTCCCTCTCCGATTTCTTTCATTTTCTGTTTCACAGTGATCTCAACGGCCCCATCAAATCTCAGGTCATCTCTCTCTCTCTCTCTCTCTCCCTGTTGCTTTGGCATTCCTCTGTTTGGTCAACGAGGAAATTCGGAAAATAAATTCAATCTAATAGTGTTTCTAGTTATTATTCTTAACATTAGGGTATCTAGGAAAAGAAAATTATTCCCTAATAAGGGTTCATTCGACGATCTCGTTTAGAGAGATTTTTTTTTTTTTTTTTTTGTTCCCTTCTTTCAATCATAACGCAGCAGTTTGGTGTGGAATGAAATTGATATGGTAACAGTGAGACCTCTAGCACATATCTAAAACTAACTCACAGATTGTTCACCGGTTTTAGATATAATAATGATCGTACGTATACATTGAAATGGATCACTTATTGTTAAGGGCAAGCTTGACAAAGAAACTTTGATAGGTCCTTTTTAGTTTTTATTAAAGCAACCCTATTGTTGGTAAATGTCAAATAGACAGTTTATTTTCATCTGAAGGTTTGTTTATCAGAACATGAAAGACCCCCAAACAACTTCTGTTGCTGGTCTTGGACACTAATGTGTTGATAAGAATGTATCGTTGTCTTAGGCACGTAATCATTTACTATCATTATTTGAAGAATTCAAAATAAGAACAAATGTAGGTTTGTTATTGACATATTATGTGTGATATCAGGTACACCATGATATGACTGCTCCATTGTCACATTATTTCATATACACAGGGCACAATTCCTATTTGACAGGGAATCAACTCAGCAGTGATTGTAGTGACGCACCAATCATAAAGGCATTGCAGAGGGGTGTGCGAGTAATTGAACTTGATATATGGCCAAATTCTACAAAAGATGACGTCCTTGTTCTTCATGGAAGGTATAAGTTAATTCTCAAATCTCTCATTTAGTGATGTCATTGTTCTTGTGCGTACATTTGTGGCCGTGCTATAAGATGTTTAAGTATCTTCGGGCACCCAAGTCCCAATGGCAGAGGAATTTCTTATCATTATTTCTTATCTATCTATTTTAGCAACTCCCATATCTATCTTATTTTGCCGCACCACTTTCTGAATAACTGTAGGACCCTGACCACTCCTGTGAAGCTCCTCAAATGTTTGCAGTCCATTAAAGAGTACGCTTTTGTCAAATCTCAATACCCTGTCATTATAACTTTAGAAGACCACCTTACCCCTAACCTTCAGGCCAAAGTTGCGGAGGTTAGACCTCTCTCTCTTTGTCTCTCACTATTATTTAAATTCAAGGTGTTTTTTTTCTTTGTGACCGCAATTCACTTTGCATGTAGATGCTCATTCAAATATTTGGAGAAATGCTGTATTATCCCCAGGCAGAATGCTTAGCTGAATTACCATCACCAGAATCATTAAAACATCGAATTGTTATTTCTACCAAACCACCAAAAGAATACCTGGAATCTAAGGATAGCAAGGATAAGGAAAGTATCTTGACTGGTGAAAGGGCATCTGGAGGGGAAACACCAGGTTTTATGGCTGAGCAAGAAGCGAATGAGAGAGTGAGCTGGAACATGATGTAAAAGTTTGCAGTTTGAATCTCAAAGCATGCTTATTTACATCAACTCTTTTGATGTATGGCAGAGCGACAGCGATCAAGATGATGAAGAAATTAGTGCGTGTGATCACAAATCAGGCCAACGAGGAGCACCAGAATACAAATGCTTGATTTCAATCCATTCTGGGAAACCAAAGGGTAGTGTAAAGAACGCATTAGAAGTTGTAGCTAACAAAGTTAGACGTCTTAGTTTGAGTGAACAAGCACTTGAGAAGGCTGCCACAAATCATGGCACTGATGTTGTAAGGTATCTATTTAACTTACTTGACAGCAGATAGTTGCAATACAATTTAGCATTCTTATTTTTTCTCTCGCTTGGACAACTCTTTCTGGTATCAGATTTCATGCTTTGTAGGTTCACACAGAAACATGTACTAAGAGTATACCCTAAAGGAACACGTGTCACCTCCTCTAATTACAAGCCACATGTTGGGTGGATGCATGGGGCCCAGATGGTTGCATTTAATATGCAGGTTAGGTTCAAATTTCATCATTCAAATGAATCTTGCTGCGCTGTATTCTACTAAGCTTCCAATTTTCTAATCCGTATTTTGTTTATCTGATAGCGTGGATGAATATGGGAATGCTTACAGTGTAATAAGATTTTCCTTTACCACATTTCTTTCATGCCATATGAGGGCTCTTTATTTACTTCTCACTTGAGTTTGATGGCAAAGTTTTTCTTCTCTTCTGTTGTCAAGTCATTTGCCCATGTGAATGTGAATTGACATAAGATAACTGTCACACAAAAGAGGGACAATGGTAAACAAGAGAACAATAAAGGTATTTGATTAAAGGATAACCCTTTCGTAAAGAAGGCTTTGGAAGGTCAATTCTAAATCAAGAAATGATTAGTCAGCATGAAACTACTAGGTCTTCCAAGTAAACCATCATCGTGATCCCCACCAGAGAATTATCATTAACTTGTGAGCTTTCCTTTACCAGGGATATGGCAAATTGCTTTGGTCGATGCAAGGGATGTTCCGAACCAATGGAGAGTGTGGTTATGTGAAAAAACCTGATTTTCTGATGCAGAAGGGTCCACATGATGAGGTGTTCGATCCTAAAATAACCTTGCTAGTGAAGAAGACATTAAAGGTGTGAAGAATGTTTTAGCTTAGAACCGAATGTGGTTTGTCTAATGACCCTTTCTTATCATTGACGTTGATTATCAGGTGAAAGTCTATATGGGAGATGGATGGCACTTGGATTTTAGCCAAACACACTTTGACTCATTTTCTCCTCCGGATTTCTATACAAAGGTATAGTTATATTGTACAGTAAATATACGTGTGACATGCATTTTTTTTTTTTTAGATTTAATTATCTTAAAATTCATGACTTTAAATGCTGGTCAGCTCTATACATACTTTTTTTCATGGGTGGACTCTTGAAACATGTTGTACACGTACAAAATGATAGTTGTTTTTGGCAGGTTCGCATTGTTGGGGTGCCGGCTGATGTTACCAAGAAGAAAACGAGGATAATCGAGGATGATTGGGCTCCTTTTTGGGATGAAGAATTCAAATTCCCTTTGACAGTTCCTGAGCTCGCCCTGCTTCAGATTGAAGTACGCGAGTATGATAGGTCTGAGAAGGATGACTTTGGAGGGCAGACATGTTTGCCTGTCTCGGAACTAAGACCTGGGATTCATGCTGTCCCACTTTATGACAAAAAGGGTGAGAAACTAAAATCTGTGAAGCTTCTAATGCAGTTTCAGTTTGTTTAGGCTTTCGGATTCCATTCATCCCGGACAGATGGTCTTGGTACGAGTCCATGTTACATTTTTACAGGGTTTCATTCTTACTTCTAACAGCAATCTTGTATTTGGGTTCGCGGATACTGAGTCATCATAAGTTTTGGCAGATGATTTTGGATTAGAGACCTCCACCCATTGGGAATCAAAGCCTTTTTAAACAAATCTTTCTTTATTGTCGTACTAATTTAATTTATACATTAAAGAAATATTAAAAGAAGGCTGGGGGCGGGAAAGAGAAGGCTGGTAACAAATAAGAAGTAGAGCAGGTCCGTAATAAATTCACCGACATAAATCATGAGGTCTTGAATCACACTCCGACAACCATACTTTTGGCATCTAACTATGTATGACGTGTTACTAAATTCACCCACCTAAAGTCTTCTGGAAAACTTTAATGCTCTTGTTTGGATTGGGAATTAACAAAGCCAATTCCTTCCTTTCAAATTATAAAAAAATAATAAAAAAAATGTTTTCTAAATTGTACAATTATTGCTCAGTGTGGAGGTTATAACTTTTTTTTTTTTATTTTTAGAAAGAGGATGGTATTTCAATTTTATTGATAGTCTTTACTTATATTAGAGGAAAATTATCGTTATAACAAAAAAATATTGGGGTTTACATATATTCAAGAAAGATCAAAATTTAAGCCTAAAAAATCATAGACATGAAACCAAAATTACAAGATATCAAAAACAACATAAAGATAAAAAAAAAAAATAAACCTATAAAAAACAAAATGCAAGAAAACACCAGCACAAGCAAATAAATTATCCTCAAATAAGATATCCTCACCAGCAAGAAAACACCAGCATAGTAAAATAACAATGAAAACAGAAGTAAATAAATTATACCTTATTAAGATATCCTCAAATAAGAAACATCAAGTCTATTCATCTAAAAAATACCTCTTAACTGGACAGAAAAACTCTATCTTCAATCCCATCCATATTCAGGCCCCAGCTCCCCTGTTTCGCAAGAAAATCTGTCGAGGTTATAACTTATCTCAATTCTTAAAGTAAAGCAAAAGTAGCACTTGCATGCAACTTTCCACCATGTTCGAGTGACAGAAGTGTCGCAACGTGTAGAAAATGAACATTTGTTGTTTTCTGAAAATAAACGAAGCCCAATCCCAACAAGTCGACTGAGGTTCCGTTAAAGGAGTATAAAGGATAGTAAAAAAATAATAAATTATAAAAAAAAATTGTTTTCTAAATTGTAAATTATTGCTGTCAGTGTTCGAGTGACAGACGTTTCACAACGCGTGGAATATGAACATTTGTTGTTTTCTTAGTATTCGATTGTCGTCATCTATCTATTATTTTATAATAAAATATTAATTATAAACCTATCATCTAATATTATATTATAAAATAAATAACTGAATAGATTTTTTAACATAATCCCCAACAGGTCGACTGTGAGACTTTTCAAAGCCTACTTTTTTCGTTGATCTTGATCCGACCAAAGCCTCCCGCGTGTATAACGTTCCGCTTGGGTCCCACACCGATCATTCCTTTCTTCCTGGAAATATTAAACCGCCCTCGTTGTCAAAACCATTTTTCCTCATCTGATCAGAGAGTAAACCTGAGCTCTCTCTCTCTCGTCCACACTCCCTGTATCTAGAATTCCACTATCCCGATGTCGAAACAGACCAACAAACAGACCTACAAAATATGCTTCTGCTTCCGCCGGCGATTCCCTCTAACAGCAACTGAAGCACCGGACGAGGTCAAAAGCCTGTTCGACCAGTACTCGGAGAATGGAGCAATGTCCGTCGACCATCTCCGGAGGTTCTTGATTGAGGTCCAGAAGGAAAATAACCTTACCGTAGAGGACGCTCAGACCATCATTGACGCTCTCGGCCACCTCCACGAGCTCCGGCACCTCAATATTTTTGCCCGAAAATGCATCACTATCGAGGCCTTCTTCAAGTACCTCTTCTCTGACACCAACCATCCTCTCCCGCCTCCTAGGGTAATGCTCATGCTCTTTATTTGTTGTTTTTCTAATATATATGTGTGCGCGCGCGCGCGCGCGGTGATATAACTTAGACACTGTAATTTGTATTCATTATATTTAAAGGCTCTGTTGGCTGTACGGAATTATAATTCCACGTTTGGTCGTGAGTACAATATAAAAAGAAAAGAGAGGACAATGCTAACGAATTTGATGGTTTCTGCTGACTGCTTTGTTTGTTTTTGGAAAGAAAGGAAGAAATGGACTTAGCTTAAGTTAAGTTTATTTCTTTGAATTTACCAATTTGGCACTAGTAGAATTTCTTCCCGTCAGAAATCTGTCCCCAGCAGTAATGGACATATAATAAATGACATATGGAGGGACACCGCCATCATGCTTGAAAAACGAAGAGCTTTGGTAATTTCGATGTTTTATAAGTTTCTTAACGAAACTTTGATAATTTCGATTAATCCCTTATCGCTGAAATTGCAATCTCCTTTTTTTTTTTTAGTTCAAGTGGCATGCTGTGACAGATGATTGTTTATTCTATTTAAAAAATCGGTATTTAGTTGTTATAAAGTCGATGGTTTTTACTTTTATTTTTGTGCTTACAATTTGTTGTCTCACGGGTATATAACTAATAGTGAAGCAGATTAAGGACTCAATAATTAACTTGCTACTGTAAATTTTAAATAACATAAATTTTTATGGTAACCATTTGTTATATTCTAGGTACACCATGATATGTCTGCGCCATTGTCTCATTATTTCATATATACGGGTCACAATTCATATCTGACGGGGAATCAACTCAGCAGTGCCTGCAGCGATGGCCCCATCAGAAATGCACTGCAGAGAGGAGTGCGGGTAATTGAATTGGATATATGGCCAAACTCCAAGAAAGATAATGTGGAGGTTCTTCATGGAAGGTTTGGATTTAGGGTCGAAATTGTTGTGAACTTCGTAATTTCTGCAACAGGCTTAGCATCTTTTTGACAATGACCACCTAGTAATTGCCACCCAAATAAGTTGAGTTTAGATGAATGAGAATTTAAAAGTAGATTCCTATACAGGATTGTGCTTCTATGCTACGATAATATGCTTTTTCTAATAGTGCGTTCTCCCTCCCTCTCTTTTGGATACACTTTCACAAGTATCTTTAAATTTCAAAATAAGAGTTGTAGTGTATATTGCCTCAGATTGGGCTGGTTGTTGAAAAAATGATTTATGTAGCCAACTCCGCTTGGTTGGGATTAACCCTTGTTTGAGTTGAGTTGAACTAAGTTGATTATATGCTACTTAGTGTAAACCTAGTTAAGAGATATGTTTCGCGTACAGGACACTGACTACTCCAGTGGAACTCATAAAATGTTTGAAGTCTATAAAGGAGCATGCCTTCACTGCATCTGAATATCCAGTTGTGATAACTCTAGAAGATCACCTTACTCCAGATCTTCAGGCTAAAGTGGCTGAAGTAAGTATTTAATTTTATGTTGGTAATTCAGCGCCCTTGTTCTAATAATTTACAATCTTTTCACCAATTTCTAGATGGCCACTCAAACTTTTGGAGACATACTCTTTTGCCCTGGCTCAGAATCCTTGAAGGAGTTCCCATCCCCAGAATCGTTGAAGAAAAGGATTATCATTTCAACCAAACCACCTAAGGAATACCTTGAGGCCAAAGAAATCAAAGAAAAAGAAAGCGATTCACAGAAAGGGAAAGCTTTAGGCGATGAACAGGCTTGGGGGAGAGAAGTCTCTAACCTTAAAGGCATACCTGTGGCAAATGACAAGGTGTGAAGCATAATTTCCTAGTTCGCTGATTTATTCAAGGTACAGAATTCTTATTTTTCATTTGCTGACATAACATCTTCTAGCAGAATGATTTGGATGAAGATGATAATAATGAAGGGGAAGGTCTTGATGATGCAGATCCTAAGTCAAACCAACATGCAGCACCTGAATATAAACGTTTAATTACCATTCATGCTGGTAAGCCAAAAGGTGGATTACAGGATAGTTTCAAGGTGGATCCTGAGAAAGTGAGACGACTTAGCTTAAGTGAGCAACAGCTTGAGAAGGCTGTACAGATTCATGGAAAAGAAATTGTTGGGTATTATACGATTTCCTTTGGTATTTTTTTTAATTTAGGTGTTGCAAGAGATTTAATTTGCGCCTGTGGTGTGTTTCATTGTGTCATGTTACTAGAATGCCACCATTTTAGTATTCAAGCAAAAAGCCTCATTCAGCTGGTTTTTTTAAGTTTTGTTCTGTACTGCTTGGTGCAGAGAAGCTCAAAGCTATATGATATTCCGTATTGACAGACCTTGAGGAATAGTTAAATGACATTTTAGCTTGACAAAAAAGCCCTCATCTCTTCATCTGATAGATCGTCACCCATGAAATTTTGACGTTCCCCTCAAATCTTCTCAACTTGTCCATTGAACTTCTAGTTTTTCTTTGATACGTTTATTTAATGATTTTCCCTTGCTGTAAATCTATCTAATTGCAGATTCACCAACATTTGTTTTATGAGCACCTACAATCATTTTACCAGTCAAAAGAAAAGTAATCCTTACTTGTTCCTTTTACTCTCTTCAAAGTGTTCTACCACGCTTGTGGAATGCCAAGTTGCATGAGAAACAGAATAATTTTGGGAGAATTATAGTGATTTGCTTGCCATTTAAGAAAGAAGATTGCTGATTTACCCATGTGGAGCACACTTTATGTTCTCTATGCCAACAACAGGAAGAAATGAGCTACTTCTTGTTCCAATTCACAAGAATTGCATGGTTGGAGAATAATTGGGGTTTCAGATTGGAACAATCCAAGCAAGACTCAGGCTTCTAGGTCCTCTTAACCCACAAAGACCAAACCAGTATTACGAGGTTCCTATGTTGTTGCAAAAGCTCTTGCTTGAATCCAAACCACAAACCCAAGGAATAATAAGATGACAAAGCCACCCAATTTGCATTGTTGGATCCCTCTGCTTGCAAATGCATCAAGTTAAGTATTGAGATATCAATTACATAAGGACACGGTTGCTTGGTGTCATTGCTAGAGATCATCACGCTAAAACACTGCTTACTTGGACTAGAATAATCGATTTTTAGCAGAGGCCCTAGCTGGGAGATAGGCTCTAGAACTAGTGCAACATGGGTGCTGGAGTAATGTTCTAGTGGAAGGCGATGCAGCACTTGTAATGGAGCCCATTCTGAAAAAGGAGTTGCTGGCTAATGGGAGTATTGAGACTACAGTTTAATATGTGTGGTGGATTATGGGTACTTCTGTGTATTTTTATATGTCTAGCATCGGAAGAAATTCCAATTCTGCAGCAGATGAGCTATGTCAATGTGCAGTATTGGTTTGGTTTTCTGGTATTTTTAAGCCAGACCAATTCTCTGTGTCCCTTGATACAGCTCTCTTTGTTCCTTGGCAGTGCTTGATGCAGTAGATGTGATAAATGAGCCGAGATGAAGAACCAAATATTAGAGATCCTTCAATGAGTTGAGCCAATTTGGTGGCTAGAATTTTTTTTTTTTTTTTTGTATGACATAGTTTAAAGTGCTGATAGTCATGGTTAGGAAGGGCATCTTTTGGTGGGATGGCAATTATCTGGTTGAATGAAATTATTGCCTTAAATAGGAGGTCTCAGGCTTGATACTCAATGGTGGCTCTTATTTTTTTTACCCTGCCGTAGCCATCATGTGATGTAGTGTTTTCTGTCTCCTGCAACTATCATATAGGTTATTTACAGTAACATATCAACAAGCTTTCATATGTAATAATATAAATTTCTATCTGCTTAGAAAAAATAATAATATAAATTTCTATCTTTATTGTTAAACAATCGAATCTTCCCATGTTCTGATGATAGACTTGCTGTAGGTTTACCCAGCGAAATATTCTGAGGGTTTATCCAAAGGGTATACGCATTGACTCATCAAATTACAACCCACTGATTGGGTGGTCTCATGGAGCCCAAATGGTTGCGTTTAATATGCAGGTTTGTTTGTTCTTTGTTCATTATCTTTTGTCAGTTGGGAATATCTTGCTGTAACTACTCCCTTTATTGTTAGATCAAGGAAGGTGTGATATTTAGCTTCTAACATTCTAGCGTGTCACAAACAAAATTCAAATAAAATAAAATAAAAAACATTCTACGGTATCACTGGTACACCCTATGTTCCGAAGTTATGAGTAATAATTAATTAATTAGGTATTTGTATATGAAATTTTTTTAGCAGTGTTTGCCTTTTAAATGGAGCTATTAGATAAGAAATCCGCACATGTATGTCTATGAGTGTGCATTTTATTTCCTGATAGGAAAGATTGGATTTGGGATTGGGTACTATGGTGAGTGTATGTGTGAGACTCTCTGAGCGGTGAATTAAGCTTGGTCCTACTATTGATCCCTGCCTGTGAAAGATGTTCCCTCAAAGAGTTCTACATCTGCTAATTTCCTTATGACAGGGACATGGAAGATCACTGTGGTTGATGCATGGAATGTTCAAAGCAAATGGTGGGTGTGGTTATATTAAAAAACCAGATTTCCTATTGAATACTGGTCCACATAATGAGGTCTTTGATCCTAATGTTATATTGCCGGTGAAAAAGACTCTGAAGGTTAGGCTTCTGTCTTAATTTAGTTTCCTTGATCCTTTTGTGGAAGTGCTTTCTATAGTATATATGTATTATGTTCACATCTTGGCCAAGGGTTATAATTCTCTTGTTATTCAACAGGTGACTGTCTATATGGGGGAAGGATGGTATCATGATTTCACTCACACGCACTTTGATGCGTTTTCCCCACCAGATTTCTATGTGAGGGTAAGATGATTGAATCTACAAAAAATGTTCTCATTCATACAGCTGCATTCTATTCTAGTTTGGCTTGTGTTGTAACCGCCTTCCTTATCTGCTATGATTCTGATAAATATCTTGAGTTACAATAGTTTTGCCTTAACGGTGGGTGTCTTGCCTTTTATTAACAAGTATAGCTATGTAATAATTGTTGATCTTTTTGCTGCACCCACCCATTCCCCTTTTCTCCCGGGTGCCCTTCAGCAACTCATGATCTTTTTGAAATTCTTCCTTATTTGAGAAACGATCAATATGTATGCAGGTTGGAATTGCTGGGGTGTCTGCTGATACTATAATGAAGAAAACAAAGACATTAGAGGATAATTGGGTGCCTGATTGGAATGAAAAATTTGAGTTTCCACTGTCTGTCCCAGAACTGGCTTTGCTTAGAATTGAAGTTCACGAGTATGACATGTCTGAAAAGGATGATTTCGGAGGCCAAACATGTCTACCTGTGTCCGAACTGAGAAGTGGGATTCGAGCAGTTCAACTTCATAGCCTTGAGGGAGAGAAATACAAATCTGTAAAGCTTCTTATGCGCTTTGAATTTGTGTGATGCATTGGTGGTCCCAATCTATGGGCGGGTTGAAAGAAGGGTAAAATAATGTACAGCTTTTAACTGTTCTCGTCCTTTTTTATAGGAAGTTTTATTGAGAAGATTTATATGGTTGTACTTGTTATACTTGATGCCTGTTTTGTGGTATTTATACATGTAAAGCCTTCCTTTAGATCTGTTCAGGGTTATGGTGTGCGAAACTGCGATGTATTTTCTTGAGTTATGGATTTCCATATTTGTATTAAAAATATGGAAATCTTTCCATATATATATTGGATACTCTCGTTCACTTCTGTCTGCCTATGCACTTAACTGGGTCTTGAAGGACGGGCTTGGGCGGATAAGTAGGTGCATCTACACGGCTATCTCAACGTCTGTTATCTTCACTTTGAGCATTGTAGTGGAGTTGTTGATTCCTGCATTTCCTGATCAATACTTCTTGACATCTGTTGCTATCATTGCCAAACAAATAGGCCTTTTTTAGCCACAAATACAGCTGTTCATCGAAGCTTTGCAATAGGAGATAGCCTTGGTGAATTTTCTGCGAAGGCACAGATTCAAACAGTATGCTTTGATGACCTTGGCTTATTGCTTGCTGCACTTCTTAACATGTTGTCAGAGCTTTGCAATATGTTGTTGCACATCAGAATAATGAGATGAGACGAGAATTCTGTGCATGGTAATAAAATAATTTATAAATAGTAATAAAATAGTTTGAATTAAAAATAAATAAAAAACTCAAAAGCAATTTGCGGTCAAGTAGAGCGGGCTATTTTAGGTGGCAGAGTAGCCAAACTATAATGTTTATGTGATATACTTAAATGATCATATACATAAAATGACTAATTACTATATCAAACAATAAATTAAAAGGTAAAAATTTTATTTAAAAACAATATAAAAACCAACTTGATTTAAAAACAAACAAATATTAAAAGCTAGCTTTGCAAGTATTGCGGCAAAAACAAAGCAAGATAAATTTGTTTGTTTTTATAGATGAGATGATATGTGATAAGATAAGTTGAAATTAAAGTTAAAAGTTTGAATACAAAAATTATTAGAATATATTTTTTTAATATTATTTTTATTTTAAAATTTAAAAAAATTGAAGTGTTTATTTTATTTTATATGAAAATTTAAAAATACTATAACGATGTGATGAGAAGGTTGAAAAGTTTCCTCAAATCAAATTTTAGAGCTAGCCTCGATGGATGCGAGTTCGGAACGACTCTAGTCCTTTCCGGATATCTATTAATTGTGATTTTGTTGGCATTATAAATCAACTGGTTAACTTATAAAAGTGAAGTCTTTTTCTTTAGATAGGAAAGAAAAAGATTGTTCAATCAGGTCAGTGATCGCCAAATATAATTAATTACTTATATATTCTCAGGTATTACTACCATATACGGAATTGGTTCCACGGCCCGGCCTATATATATATATATATATATATATATATATTATATATAATATATATATATATAGGCATCCATAATTTTCAAAATAATATTAGATATAAATTTTAAATAGATAAATTTTATATAAATCTTTTATAAAATATTAAATCTCCCTAATAAATAATAGTTTTTTTATACTTTTTTAAAGTAAAATCTATTTTTTTACAAAAACTTATATATAACTTGCCTATTTAAAACTTGTAAAAATCATTTGTCTAATTTCCCAGGGCACAATTCCATATTTTACCAAGTAGAGAGTTCGAGGGAAGAACGGGAACTCAGAACACGATCTACGGCCGCATAGACAAAACCACGGTTCGTGATCTCCTTGTTGCCACTGCTGATCTCCGGCGATCTCCAGCTTGTTGCCACTTCGAACTCCTTTGCTTTTGATCATTTCAATGGAATCCCAGCCTGCTGATCTTCCACCGGATATGATCTTCGAGATTTTAACCCGACTATCTCTGGAAGATATTGGGAGATGCAGGCTGGTTTCGAAGAATTGGAACCGGACTACGTACGAGTCAACTTTCATGCAACAGAACTGTCAAAGAGCAAAAACAATATCCGGGTGTTTCATACAATGCTGGGACAAGTACGAGCCGTCTCCTGAGTTCGTCTCCATCAACAACGTCTCGGATTGCGACCCTAAACTTTCTCTAAGATTCTTGCCCGCTCCTGTCAAAATCGAAGCCGCCACTAAACAAGGTATTCTGTTATGCATGAATGATTATCGAACAAGAAGACTGAGAATACCCGAGTATTATGTGTGCAAGCCCAGCACCAAAGAATGGCACCAGATACCGAATCCTAAAACTCGGTATTTTACTCAAAAGATGGCGATGCTGGTTCTAAGATCAAAGCCATTACGCTACAAAATAGTTCGATTTTCACAACCAAAGTCTACGTTCACCAGGTATAAGTCTATATGGTATAAATGTTATCGGTGTGAGATTTTCGATTCAGAAACATGGGCGTGGAAAAGACTGAAAGATGTGTTGTTGCCTGATGGCAAGTTCATTGGATTCGAGCCTGCTGTATCTGCATGTGGTGTGCTTTACTCGCTTATGCCTGACAATGAAATCTTCGCGTTTTATGAAGATACAGAGAGTTGGACAACCTTCGAACTGCCTTTCCCTCTGTGCAAGAAAGATTATTTCAAGCACATGAAGCTTGTGGAATACAGAGGCCGACTTGGGATGCTTTGCATGGGAGAGAACTTTATGATGCAACTCTGGGTAATGGAAGACCATGACATGAAAATATGGAGTAAGAGAGAAACAATAAGCATTGAAGCCCTTCGAGACGTGGAGACCCATACTGTTCCTGCTGCCATGCACAGTACTGGTGTTGCGCTAATGCGGGGATATTCCGCCGTAGTTTTTTATGATTTTAAAAGTGGCAGGCCGTCCATTAATGTCTGCAAGGTGGGGAAGTTTTTCGATGCAATTTTTCCCTTCCAATCTGATTTAGAGCCGGTTCATTTGAAGAAGAAATCCTTTACAGGGGGTGTGGGATCAGCTGGGGGCATGAGATTTCCCTTCCTATTATCCGTAGTTGTTCTTTCTTGGGTTTTCTTGTTTATTTGCAGTTATTTGGCGTATTACTCTTAGAACCCACCCAGTACGCAGTAGTTCTTTGAGACAATTTATTAGTATGTTATATTTCTTATGGTTTGAGGAATTTTAATTTGTAACTAAATATGTACACGCAGTAGAAACATTAATTTTTGTATAAACCCACGAAATGACGTCGATTCATGAAATCTATTAGATCTACTTTATAATAAAAGTAACTTTATAATCTAACGTACCACATCAAACTATATCAATTTATAAATTTATTTTTGTGTAATCTTTTTATGATTAAAATATTTTTCTTATTTTTTGTTCTGTAATTGTTTCAATTTAAACTTTGAATCTGATCAGTATTACCCATTGATATGTATAAGAAAACTGTTTTTTTTTTTTTTTTTTTTTTTTTTTTTTATGATAAGAAAGATATGATCTGTTTTGATTAAATTTCTTTGTGTGGTTTTTTTTTCTTGGGATCTACTTTCTAGATACCTGAGTGCAATGGGACAAGGAGCAGGAACACATGGACTCGGTGAACAAAATGAGCGATTGAAGTGTAATATGATACAACCTACCTGAATAACCAAACATCCAACATATTAAATTTCTCATAAAAATTAAACTTATAACAAAACATCTCGATACGTATTTCTCGTGTTCATGGGCTTGAAGAATCCACCATCTGGCAGGGAAAAGCCCAAAACCCTCCAACCTACCGTAACTGTTCCTGTGTTCAGCCCAAATCTCAGAAGGGTGAAGAAGGAAACTTACAAAACATCTGAATAAGTACAACTCCTCGAAGTTCTTAGATAATCGCGCACAGACTGAAGCAAAACACGACGCTATCAATACCGAATCCCCAAAATGACCTCAACTAATGACCACCGCCAACAACCTCCCTCCGATTCAGACTCCGACTTCGATTCAGACACCGACTACGGCCACACTGGATCCCGGCCCTTCCGCCACACCGATCTCTCAAACTCTATTTTCAAAGCCTACTTCGAATCCACCAACCAATCATCACCTTCCACCTCCGACCTCAACAAAATACAGTCCTTCCTCAACTCCTCCTCCTCCGGCGCCCTATCATGCCTCATATGCCTGGAGCGCATCAGGCCCTCCGACCCCACCTGGTCCTGCTCCTCTCTCTGCTTCGCCGTCTTCCATCTCATCTGCATCCAGAGCTGGGCCCGCCAGGCATCCGATCTAGCCGCCGCGCGCGCCGCCACACGCCTTTCCGTATCTCCGGAACTCGCCTCCGTCTGGAACTGCCCCAAGTGTCGTGTCCAATACACCAAATCCCAAATCCCTAAGATCTACCTCTGCTTTTGTGGCAAATTACAGGACCCGCCCAGTGATCCGTGGGTTCTACCACATTCTTGCGGCGAAATCTGCGATCGCCCTTTGAAGCACAACTGTGGCCATCGTTGCTTGCTTCTCTGCCACCCTGGGCCGTGCCCCTCGTGCCCTAAGCTGGTGAAATCAGTGTGCTTTTGCGGCGCCGTTAACGACGTTCGTCGCTGTGGCTTCAAGAAATTCTTTTGTAACAATGTGTGTTCGAAGCTGTTGGACTGTGGGGTCCATAGGTGCACTGAAACTTGCCACGACGGGCCGTGCCCTCCGTGCCATGCGCGTGGGGTCTACAGGTGCCAGTGCGGGAAGGTGGAGGAGGCAGAGAGGGAGTGCTGCGAGCGGAATTTTCGGTGTGAGAATCCGTGCGGGAAGGCGCTGGCTTGTGGGAAGCACGCGTGTGGGAAAGGATGCCATTTGGCCGGGGAATGCGGTGGGTGCCCGCTTCAGGGGAAGCGGACGTGCCCGTGTGGGAAGAGAGTGTATCAAGGGATGCCATGTGATGTCGAGACACCGCCACTGTGCGGGGCGACTTGCGATAAGACGTTGAGCTGTGGCCTGCATAGGTGCCACGAGAGGTGCCATCGCGGGCTCTGCATTGAAACTTGCAGGATTGTGGTCGCCAAGTCCTGCCGGTGTGGGAGCCTCAAGAAAGAGGTACTTTCTTTCTTATTTTTTGTCTTTGCGCTTTGGTTGTATGGATTTGAAGAATTCCTGGAATCTCAGTATGGGAAAAATGAAACTGAAATTAGAATAGGTTCCTTGCTATCAAGATTTGCTATGTGAAAGGAAGTGTCAGAGAATGCGGGACTGTGGGCGCCATGCTTGTAAGCGTCGCTGCTGTGACGGGGATTGTCCTCCATGCTCAGAGGTGAGTGTGTATGGTTATTGTTGTTGCCTCGTTTTGTAACAAATAATCTCTGATTCTGTTTTTTTCTTTTTAAATTACTTCCAGGTCTGTGGCAGGAAGCTACGGTGTAAGAACCATAAATGCCCTTCTCCATGCCATAGGTATGTCATATGTAACCCTTTCCCATTTGCAGTAACCAACATGTGATGGTGCTGCTATCGTATGGTTCTCTGGTTTGGAGATACTAACAGGAAATTTGTGGGGGGTGGGGTCTCTATGGTTTAGCCAATGAGCTGAACAAATAAGATTTATACTCAACTTTAGCTATTACCGGCTCTGGAATTTTTAGCGTAGGTTCTGCAATTGTAAGAAGCTTTTGGTAGCTATAATTTGTGTAATCCTGAATTACTCATAAAAAAAAAAAAAATTGTGTAATCCTGAATTAATAAAAAAATTGTGTAATCCTGAATTAATAAACAGAGGCGTTGTATGATGATAGTCAGTTTTGTTCTTGCAGAGGTGTCTGTGCTCCCTGCCCAGTGATGGTGACGATTTCATGTGCATGTGGTGAGACACACTTTGAGGTGTGAGTTTAATCTTTTGGATCCTGTAGTTAGTTTCTTATTTGGGAGCTGGTTTTCATTTCAAGCACCAGTTTTATAAGTACTGAATGAAGTGTGGAGAAGTTGGGAAACATATTATCTTCTGTTATTACTCAAATTGAGGGCCTAAGAGCGCAATTATTCCATAGTTATGTTGTAGCTGACCCCTTGCTAGTGTTTGTATAGCATGTGCATTGATTACATATACTAACCTAATAAATGTATAAATAACGTTGCCCCTTCTATAATTTGGTGTTTCCTTGTAACTCGAGATAAGCTTTTGTATTTTTCATGCGTCTCTGATTGATGGTATCAATTGGCCATTTGCACAGTTTTTCTTTGTGGCTCCTGAAAATGCAGGTTTCCTTTTTATGAAAAATTTTGGAAAGAAAACAAAAAAACTTTCCTGCAACAAATGCATGATTGACAACCTTCATTGAATAGTCTCATGGTTTCCATACTAGGTCCCTTGTGGTACTGAGGCGGATCAGAAGCCTCCTAGATGTCCCAAGCCATGTGATATTGTGCCTCTATGCAGGCATGGATCAAATTGCAAGGTACCGTTGGTTGTTCTCATGCGGCTTTTCGATTTTAGTGGTTTCTAGGTTTTTTCAATTATATGTTGAATTCCCTATTTTGATTTCCGGCAACCCTTATCATATCTGACCGCATTCATTTTCACCATGTGTGGTTATGAAACTAATGGGGCCGAGGACTCGAAATTCCTTGAAACATTGATGATTAGCTGATTCTGGATATCTTTACATTTTCTTTAGGTTTTTGTCTTAAAATTTCCATCATTATACTTGTAAGTCTTGTAGAAAAGAAATTTAGTTATTCATTGCATGTCCTTGCCCCTGGATATTTTAAACATTGACAAGCCTTTATTGTTTCCAGCCACATAAATGTCATTATGGAGCTTGCCCCCCTTGTCGTTTACCTTGTGAAGAAGAATATCCATGTGGCCATAAGTGCAAACTAAGGTTTTCAATATCTCTCATTTCATGAATGTTTATGTTAACATCTCCTTTCGATACTAGATAGTCTTTTTTCTGTACTACTTATTGTTCTTTTCCCTTATTTTCCAGGTGTCATGGCCCTAGACCTCCTCCTAATTCCGAATTTACATTGAAACCAAAGAAAAAGAAGTCAATACATCAGAGCGAGTGTACACCAGGTTCTGTATGCCCTCCTTGTCCAGAACTGGTTTGGAGGTCATGCCTCGGGCAGCACATTGGAGCAGAGAGAATGGTTAGTTTCAGTATTCTTGCCATCAATTTTCATTTTTCCTATATGCATACAAATAGGATAATGGTTTCCTCTGTGTACCAGATGGTCTGCTCCAATAGAACACAGTTTTCCTGTGAAAATTTGTGTGGAAATCTTCTATCTTGCTGTAATCATTATTGTACAAAAACCTGCCATACTCTGAAGAGCCTACCTGCAACACCCATCCAGAACGAAAGAAGCGAGTCTTGTGAAGAGTGTTATCTTCCTTGCCAAAAGGTGTTTATTAAACTTCTATTCCTTCCTTTCCAGTGTACTTTTTATCTTTCATGTTCCTCCAGTGATTAATCTGTATCTTAGGACTCATCACTTTAAAACTCATTAGTTGCGTCCTTATTTTCAATGTCTTTATCCAGGAGAGGAAGCCCACATGTTCTCATCATTGCCCCCTGCCATGTCATCCTGGAGAATGTCCCCATGCAAAGTGCTTGTAAAACGATCATGCCACTGTGGTGCAATGGTCCATGTTTTTGAGTGCATATACTACAATGGGTTGTCTGAAAAAGAGCAGATGATTGTTCGCTCATGCAGTGGGCCTTGTCATAGGTAATTTATGAATATATGCTCATGCTAAGTTATTATGGAGCATGCTTATTTTATTACTTAAAGTAAACGGAGCCTCAGGCTTCGTTTGGAAGCCAAACTCATCTCAACTCATCATTATAACTTTTTCAAATTCCAACACAAAATATAATAAACAATTCAACTTTTTTAAATCCCAAAATAATAATGATATTAAAAAATAATATTTTAACAATATTTTATCATTTCAACTCAACCAACTCAGTTCAACATCCAAACGCAGCCTCAATCTAAACTCTCTAAATTCTTCCTCGTGCTTTGGTATTCTTCTTGTGGTCTATGAAATAAAACAGGACAATGGACTTAAGAGTTGATATTGATGCTGCAGGAAGTTGCCCAATTGCACCCATCTATGTCCAGAGACATGTCATCCTGGTGAATGCCCATCACCTCAAAAGTGCTCTAAGAAGGTAATGATTTCAATAAATTTATAGAGAAGACCATGTCATTTAGTGGAACATATGGAATCTCAATTATTATGACACAATTGTAGCATTTCAACTAGCATTTGTATATTTGATTACTCTTTTCAACTGTTTCTTTTGCTAGATTTTTGTTCGTTGTAAATGCCAAACCTTGAAAAGAGAGTGGTTATGTCGAGATGTTCAAGCAGCCTATAGGAATGCTGGCTGTGATCCCAGAGATATACCAAAAAATCAGTATGGGCTTGGACTTCTTTCATGCAATTGTGATTGCAAGAGCAAAGTACAGGTTGCTACTTCAGAATTACAGTTGCGTAAATCAAAGGTGGTGGAGGTAATATACTTCTAATCCTACCAGAACCTTTTTTACTTTCCTTTCTCTCTGCTTGGAGTCATTGTGGGTCTACTACAAGATTTTATTGGGTATGGCAATCGAGTCTCATTTTTCCAACTTTTATACAACCGTAGGTTAATATGAGGGCGTTTATGTAAAGTGATGTTACTTATATAAGTTGTTTTACAAAAATGTCCCTCAAACATGGTTATATAGAAGTTGTAAAAAATGATTGTAAGTGTATCATTTTCCATGGCCAATCGGTTGGCACAAACTTTTTGCCATGTACTGTGGAATAATTCCTGTAATCCCAAACATCAATATAGAGAAATAGATGCAAACATGCAGACTTGAGTTGTTAAAAGATCTGATAGCACTCAATTCTCCCCAGGGACCATAGAAAGTGGCGGGAATGGCAAAATGGAGCCTTTTCTATCTTCCTGCACAACCCATAAACCTGATTTTGGATGGAATTTCTTGTCCGCTGATAAATATTCAGTTTAAAAAATACAGCTCTTAGCTTTTTGTACATGAGAATTTGCTTATGTGTGCGTTTAAGATTCAGTAGCTTTTTGACAGATGAACTTTATTCAGATGAAATCTAATACCACAGTTAATTCTTTAAAGGAAAAGGAGCCAGATACTGAAAAGAATGTACGAAAGCGCAGAAAAAGACGAGAACGGATACAAGACGCAGAGCAAATCTCACGACTACAGGTTTGATATCTTTACTAGACAAAAAAGGTAGCCCTCCCATGTACCCTCTTGTTTGCTTACCAACAGAAACTCTCCTTTGCAAACAGAAAATTGCTGCGACTGTGAAGTGGCTTCTTCTTTTCATCGCCCTCGCGGTGGTCATAATTGCTGTGGCAAATTATTGTTACAAGGGTCTCATTTGGCTCTCTGATTGGATGAATCAAGTTGAAGAACAAAGACACAGAAGAAGATACACTCGGGTCTAACCATTCTCTAGTCTTCTTGCTTTGCTCTTCTAATGCTTGATGTGGATTGATTTACAAAAGGACACTACTACTACAATGAAATTCTTTTTGCATTGATTGCTTACCAAATAATCTTTACCATGATACTCATCCAATGTACGGACACACCTATTTGATCATGTCGGTCAATTAAAAAAAATTGCAAAGAGATAGTTTTGCTACTTATATCGTAATACACCATATACCATATTTATTTTAATTTTTAATTTTTTTTAAATTAATTTGTTTTTAGTTTTATTATTTCTAAATTAATTGAATTTTTCTCGCACATTATATATTTGATAAGAGAAACAATAATACAAAAATAAAAAATTATGTGTAGAATTTTTCATTTGCCTACGATTGATTCAGTCAGCTCTGGCGGCCAAGCCCATTTAACATCTCTCTACGCAGTTACTACATTTAGACCTCGGTTCTCGGGATCAATATCGAAGTACCCAACTATTCTAGCATCTTTCATCAGCTTATAGTCACGTATCAGATTCTGAACCAACGATAAACGGTCCAAAGTAAAAAGAAAAAATCTATTTATTATCTATTTTTTTATTATATTTTCATCATTTTATAATGCGGTATTAGATGATAAATTTATAAGTGAAATATAATAAATAGTCTTCAATCATATAATGTCATATCAAATAATAAGAATTGAGATGATAGCAGGATTACTCTTTTATCCACAAGCCAATATCAAGCTCGTGTGAAACCAGCTATCTGACCAAAGCAGTACGCGTTTGACTTGGTCCCTGGGTTTTCTTTTACACGTTGCCAGCCGTGTGAAATGCGAATGGTTCGTGACATCTGAATGCAACAAAACGAGGGTGTGAGAATATGTCGCCAAGAGGTCAATGTCGTGGATTTGGGGGATTTTAAATGGACATGTTCCATTGATTCTAAAACCATTACGTATAATGAATGTGTATGTATAGAGCTTTAATTTGTTTGTCAAACTTATAAAACTTTGAGCCAATAACGAACAAATCTATTTTGTTTATGTAAAAGTGATTAATTATTAATCTCGTATGACCTGATATTAGGCTTTACTTATCAAGTTAGGTTCAATATTTAATTGCAATTACAAGTTTCTTTCACTGCGTAAGGAAAGCCCGAGATGTTAAAAATTGAAGCTTGTATGGTTCCCAGCTAAGACACGTGATAGGTTGATCAAGCTTCCTAGAGTCTGTAGTTCACACTTGTGCTGTGCGGACTGATCCCTTCCTCCCATCCATAGAGTAGTTGTTCAATTTTCATTCGTTCCTCGTACCTCAATTTCAATTGGGCAAGAAATGGATGATTATTGTTAGTCATTTTATTCACGTGCAAGTTCAACCGCAAGGCTCCTCTCTAGCTATGGTGTTTCGCAATTAGTTGCATTTTCCTCGTAAAAAAAAAAAAAAAAAAAAAAAAAACAACAATAGGCAGTGTCTTATTTAATTAAAGTTTGTGCGCATAGTCCTTCACCCAACAGCCTAGTAAATAAAAAGGAGCAAATTCATAATATCATTAAAAAATACTTTCTTAATCTGAGTAAAAAAAAAAAACTTCGGGGCACACTTTTGAAATACTTTTTCGGTGGATTTAGTATTTCTGAAATTATTAAGCTAAGCCTGGAGGAGAAAAGACTGGAGAGTACAGAAACCGCTGGGACTTTTCCCGGAAACTATTAGAAGTCAAAGTGCCCCAAACATGGAAAGTGCAAGTTACACGTTCTCTTTCAAAAGGTCGGACGGACCACTTTCCCATCTTTTCATTCGTAAAATAGAAAGGATTGACAGAGTTTGAGTACGTGTGGGGCTCAAGTGCAAAGCGCAAGCCGCGTATCTGGGCGCACTTACAAGGTGCATCATTTTATATATGCTCCCTCCAAAACCCAAAAAATCTTTGTTCACGTACTTGTATTTCTGTCATATGCTCATCAAATTGAGTGAAGAATATTCTGAACCTGAAAAGCCTTCTTCCGACCCAGTCAGACTTCGTTTATACTTGATTAGTACGTTGCAATTATGAAAATTAGAAAGCTTTATTAACAACTCCAAGTTAAAAAGGAAACATAAAAACCTTTTTCCTTTCCTTAAAAAAAAACCAGGTAATCTTTCTTCCTCGCTGTCAGTGTTCACATAAATCCTACCCTACAGCCTACTAACAGCTCAATGTTAGATGAAATTCCTAAACTTTACACACACACACGCACACACCCAAGAAAACACATTTATACCAAATAAGAACTCTCCAAAAACAATAATGAAAATGGATAAAAAGAATTGTTTCTTTTCTTGTTTTCCAGTTCGGAACTTCATTCTAAAACGATGGAGATTGCACCACTAGAGATGCTGCCACGACTAAAATCGCAGACAGACAATGCTCGGTCCAGATTCGTAACAATGTCAGCCATGGTTGGCCTGTCCTTTCCTTCCAAATTCACACAATGCAGTGCAGTATATGCCATCAGCTCCACCGCCTCTACTTCATTCACCTCTGGTGGCCCAACCCTGGAGTCCAGGATCTTTACCATTTCTCCAGCCATAATTGCTGGCACCGCAAAGTCCACCACGCTTATGGGCGTTCCTCCATCTTCACCATTCCTGAATATTGCTCTCTTTCCTGTCAAAAGTTCTAGCAGTACTATTCCAAGTCCATAAACATCACTCTTTGCTGTTAATAGATTTAGACCATAGTATTCAGGATCAATGTACCCAACTGTTCCAGCCGCTTTCGTTGGCCTGTAATCGCAATCGGATTCCGGGCCCATTAACGACAATCCAAAATCAGATACTCTTGCTGTCCAATTCGCATCGAGTAATATGTTAGAAGACTTGATGTCTCTATGAATTATGGATGGGACGGCATAATTGTGGAGATATTCAATTCCTCGTGCAGCATCTAACGCGACTTTGATCCTCATCTTCCAAGAATTCAAAACGCTACTACTCTTTTCCACGTTGTTCTTGTCGTGTATATGATCGTAAAGGGCACCATTCTTCATGTAGTCGTAAACCAGGAGCCTTTCATCCTCTTCCTCGCAATACCCAACAAGCCTAACCAAGTGTTTGTGATGAAGGCGGGACAAGAAGGCCAATTCTGAATCAAATGCGCTTTCTTTCTCTTGAAACTTCTTCGTCTGTGAACCTGTTTCGCCCCTTTTTATCGCAACCTCGCGACCATCACTTAATTTACCTCTGTATACAATGCCAAAGCTTCCAGCACCGAGCTTGTTCTGTAGGGAGAAACTGTTGGTGGCTTCTGCGAGCTCAACTAGTGAAAATTCCTCGGCCATGTCTGCGCGCTTGGATGAGGTTCCACTCCTCTGGCGCCTCATAATGAGCGAGGCCTGGCGCCTAATGGTGGATGATCTCGAAGGCGGGCTATTGTTTGAGGCCGTGCCATTGTTAGAACTGGGAGCTCTTGTGATTGTGGGTTGCACTGAATTGTGCACTTTCTTCTTCCCAAAACAGACTCCAGTCCAAAAGCAGTAGACTATTGTGCAAATACCCGCAAAAACTCCAACCGAGCCCACAATGCAGAACGCCAATAATCCCTTTCTCAGACCCTTTGATGGAGATGACCGAGCCGAACCTGTTGGCCCCGGGGGTAATGGTACTGGTGGCGGCGGCGGCGGCGGAGGAGTTGAACTTTGAGTAAAACAAGGGTTGCAAATATTCCCAAAACCAGAGCACAAGTTTTGAGACAGTGGATACAGACCACACTCGCTGCAAGAAGAATGATTGCAAGGCCCAGGAAGAATTGCAGGAAAATCAGCCCCTAAACTGGCCTCACCAGCCCAGCCGGGTCCCCAACATGTAATTGACAAACTCTCCATCGTTAATCCACAAGTAAAATTTGACCCCGACGCAATGGTTGCAAACGAAACACCTTGCGTCACATTCACCGAATACTCTCCTCCACCACCCCAACACACAACCGAATCATTAGGTCCCCTAATTCCACAACTATGGCTCGCTCCAAGCGCCAACGTCGAGAACTCCCATGCCGAATTCGAAGGAACATTCAACTGCCCAGAATCGTTATTTCCTTTGCAAAACACAAACCCCGTAGAATTGAGGCCGCATACATGAGTGCCACCAGCTACAATACTCGCCATCGGTACGATCCCAAACTCTGTCTGTATACGATTCGCTATAGTAGTATTACTTCCCCAACACCGAACCTGACTACTGTTCCTTAAGATACCGCAAGAGAATCCTATCCCAGAGGAGATTGACAAGAACCCATCAGATGGTGGTTTAGACTTATCACCTCTCCAGCAATTGACGGAGCCTGTACCAACAACCGTGGCGCAGACTTGGTCGTCACCGACCGAAAGGTTCTCTAATAGGACTTTTTCATTGAAGTAAACTCGTTGGGGGTCGAAGCTACTGCTAGAAAAGTTGGTCGTGTCCCAGCAGTGGAAGCTGTAACCACCGGAGCGGAGGCCACAGAAGAAGTTCTGGCCGCCGGATATGGAGGAGAAATTGACGTTGGGATTGATGGGGATGATTTGGCCACGTCGGTAGCATTGGATGCTTTGCCTAGGCTGCGAGGCGACGATGCCGCAGACGGTGGCGGAGGCGTAGCTGATTGCGAGGGTGGCGCCGGAGCCAAGCGCATGGGCTGAGGGTGTCCTGTAGATGAAGAAAATGACGGAGAGGATGACGATGACGGCGGATGAGGAAGAAGACGGTAGTTTCGTCATCTAAAAGACTCTGTTTTTACGAAAGGAGTGGTGGGTTGGAGGCTGGTCAGCTTCATTGGCGGAGTTGACCGAGAGAGAGGGAGTGAGAAAACAGAGAGCACCTTAGAGACGGAGAGAGAGTCACAGAGGTCGAGATTGCAGGTGGATTAGTTGTGTGAGAGAGATTAGATGGAGAGAGGGCCAGACGTTTCGGAGTTTTCAGTATGGAAACAATTGAACTCTCTTTCGGGGAAGTCTTTTGAGGTTGTGTTTGGCAACTTCGTGCGAACCGGTCTTTAAATTTTCGTATTTAAAAACAAACAAATTTCAGTAGTTGGTATCAAAATCAATGGAAGTGACAAAAGAACGTTAGAAACTTATACGATTTATGATGCTTTGAAGGATTTTTACTTTTGAGTATATTTTTACAAATTTAATTTTATATATTTCTTGATAATATCCAAAGGATACTCTTTCCAAATTTAAAGGCTTATTCGTATGGTAGGTTTTTCTTTTGGTCTTCTTTTAGCATTAACTTAACTTAATTCCTTATGATCATAAGTTTTGGTGCTCTTTTGAATTTGAAAAATTATAATTATAAGCTGATGTATAGGATATATTATTTGTAGTATTAACGTTACGTGATTTAAATTGTAAGAGAATTTAAAATTATACACTCTTGCAAATTAAACTTGACACGTCAACGATGTAAAATATATGTCCATCACATCAGTTTGAAACTAGCATTGCTCGATTGATTATTGAGAAAATATATTTGTAATCGTGAATTGTATAACTGTCGCGTAATCGTTTTAAAAAAAAATAAATAAAATATGAGACCCACATAAAAAAATTAATTTTTTAATAATAGACTCTACTCTTTTTTAAAGTGATTATGTAATATTTATACATTTCACGATTGTATATAGAATTACTCAAATAAAATACACATGATAAATCACCCACTTATAATACCAATTATCTCTTGCCTTCGTCAAAAATGAACAAGGATTCTTTCAATAACATCGGTTCAATTTAAAACATGAAATATTTTAGTAATTTTAATTCTCATCGTAATGTATAATAATAAAAATATCTCATATTTTAAACTAAGTGAAGGTTATCCATTTCAATTGATATGGAGAAGATTCTATTGTTACGAAAAATCATATGAAAGCTTCTATTAATTTAAAGTATAATAAAATTTCCATAGTGATCCTTTTAATTAACAGATTTTCTCGCGTGTCTTTTAAGTTTTAATATTTAGCTCTCAATAAAACATTTCAATTGTTGTTTTGTTTTGAGGCACCTGAAATATATCTAATATCATTGATCATGGATTATTCCCTATCCTCCCCCAAACCAAACCAAAGGGTAAAAATGAACTTTCAGTCATTTTTAATTGTAATTTTTTTATTATTTGCCATGAAGAAAAATTACAGTTCTCTCATTGTCGAATAACTGTGGAAAATGCAGAAAGAGTATATATTAATTTAGAGATAATATAATAATTTTATTAAATTAGTTTCGTTTATTTTTACAGATGAAATGAAATAGGATAAGATAAGTTGAAATTAAAATTTAAAAGTTAAATAAAATATTGTTAAAATATATTTTTTAATATTATTTTTATTTTAAAATTTAAAAAAATTAAATTATTTATTTTATTTTATATTAAAATTTAAAAAAATTATAATAATAAAATAAAATAATATGATATGAGATGAGATAATATATTTTTTAAAAACAAACGACAGCTTACTTTTCAGTACAAAATAGGTTGGAATAAGGAGGAACCAAACAGATGGTTTAAAGCTTGTTGGGAGAAGGAGAGACAGCAGTTGTACGCGGAACACGGCGCACCCAAAAGGAAAGGAAAAACAAGGGAGACTCGGCTCGCCGCCACTTGCGAAGACGTGGCGATGTGGCATTGCTGCTTTTTACGCGCCCTGAGACGAAGCACGTGCGTACAGGTGGCGGATTTTGACCGAGAAAAAATGCCGTGATTTCTACATGTTTTTTTTTTTTTTTTTTTTTTCATAACAAAATAAGATTTCATTACTTACTAAATTTTACAAAAAAATAAAAAATAATATGTAATGTGTGAAATAATAAATAAAATTTTTCATACCTTCAAGAGAAATGTTATTTCGTACAGTTTGTTAATTTTTTTATTTTTTATTTTATCTCAGTAGTAGATTTCAAATTTTTAATAGATATACATAATTATTTAAAATATATCACACTAGTACGAATTATTAGAGATGATGAAATTTAAACGAAGGGTCTTACATCCTAAATATATTCAAAATAATCATTTTATTTGTAAGTAAGTTTAGAACATGAATAGTTATTAAGTAATTTTGAAATTAAAAATTTTATGTAGAGTCACTTTTATATATTTTTTATACATTTTATTAATATATAAAAAAAATTATTTTTTTCAACCACATTAATATAATATGTAAGGAATACATAAAAATGATTCTATAAAACAAAATTCTCTTGAAATATGGATATGTGACATTATGGAATGTTTTTTATAGGCTATTTGTAGAATATAAATCAGGATTAGGAGAACACATTTCCCTCCGCATGACCACTATCCTATCAAATTAAAAAAAAAAAATTAATGTAAATGTCTTATTTATTTACTTTTAAATTTTTAATAAAAATGTGAAAGTACTGTTGGCGTTAAAAGAGCTTACCTCAGGGTCATTCTCAAGAGCTGGATCTTCGGGTACTGCAGAGGGGGAAGAAACTGCAACTTCGTGATTAACTGCTTAAGAGAGAGTCAAAGAGTCGAGGCGTTGCTTCGTACATGGTTTCATTTGTAACTTTCTTTGGACTATAGAAATGACTCCATAACGTCCGAGAGGGACCCCAAGTGCATGCTACCCTGCCTGGTTAATGCATCCTTTTGTAGAGGAGTAATACTATATAGAGTCATGAAATGCATAAATATGATACAATCGTTTTAAAAAAAGAAGTAAGATTTACTATTAAAAAGTTATTAGTTTTTTATATGGATTCTGTATTTATTCAATTTTTTTAAAATGTACTGTACTTATATACTCATGATTATAAATATCATTTTTCTTTACAAAATGTCACCATCTTTCCCTTTTTTTTCCAATAATTATTTTTTAATTTATCACTTTATCCAATCTCCTCTACCAGTTCATTTGCGAAGTTATTCTCCTTCTTCTTCATTCTTTTAAATTTGATAGTCAATTTATTAGGTTGCATTCAAAAACTCACCTCAATTCAACTTAATTCATCTCATTATTACAGTTTTTTTAAATTTCTATATAAAATATAATAAATAATTTAACTTTTTCAAATCTTAAAATAACTTTCTTAAATTTCTACACAAAATATAATAAATAATTCGATTTTTATTCTATTATTCATAAACCATCTCAACTCATCTCTGAATCTAAATAATTCATGTTGCTTAAAATTCGAGATTTCACACCTGTATTTAATTATGTTTTTTTTTTAAATATTTTTTTATAAAGGATTGGGATATGAAAATTCGATGCTTAAGGGTGCATTTGGTTACCAAACTCACCTCAACTCATTTCAACTCATCATTACAACTTTTTTAAATTTCAATATAAAATATAATAAACAATTCAACTTTTTTAAATTTTAAAATAATAATAATATTAAAAAATAATATTCTAATAATATTTTATCATCACAACTCAACTCACTTCAACATTCACACATACCTAAGACTTTGTCACAAAAGAGATGGAGGATAAATACAGTCAAATCAGGAAATCTGTTTTATTCAAATTCAAACACGACGGACGCCGGATATCAGAGGGCTGAAGCTGCAAGCATATATACACACGGTGACGGGTCAATTAATTCAACCATTTACTCCATTTACAGGTTATTTATTTTAAAGGAATATTAAAATTGAAAATTGCTACTTATTATCTGTACACTATTAACCGATATGAGATTTATTATTTTTATCATTTTATATAAACACATACATATTAATGAGTGTTCATGAATGGACAAAATAGACACATTTCATTTTCTGTTCTCATGTACCCATATAGTATGACTATTTAAGAAATACAGGACATTTAGGACATTTCATCAGTCAACTTAAGTTGAAGAATTCTAGAAAGAAATTATTCTATTGCCTTTTCTTTTTCATCTTTCGTTTTTGTGTCAGCATTATTTAAAAAAGAAGTTGTTTTCTTTGACTAATCTTGGATTTCAGATTGAAACAACTAGATGTCGTCACATTGGTGCTGATAACATTAAGCCTTCCAGATCTTTTATGGGAATGAATCGAATAGATATAAAATCAGACGATAGTTATTAAAAAAAAAAACAGCTATAAAAAATATTGAATTCTGTGACATAACTATATATAAGAAGATTGCTTTACTTTTCCACCCTCTATATGACGTGAATGAAATGATCAATTCCATATATATATATATATATATATATATATATTCGTGTAAAATATTAACTCGTGTTTAATTTAATTTCATTAAGCATGTGTATGGAAATTTGCTGGCAATTTCCCATTCTAGTATGAATAACCGAGATACTAATTTCCTTTTTCTAAGGATATTATCAAAAGAGAAATGACAGTTGTAATAGTAAGTACGTAATAGTAAGTACGTAATAATAAGTACGTAAATGTCGCGTAATTATTTTAAAAAAATTGAATAAATACGAGATTTACATAAAAATAATTAATTTTTTAATAGTGAATCATTCTTTTTTTTCAAAATAACTGCATAATAAGTTAATAATTATATAATACTTACACACTTCATAACTATATGTATCATTATCCTTATCAAAATTATTACAAAATGTACTACACATTAATACACGTTATTTTACAAATACATTACGCAGTATAGTCCGCGTTAGCTATTAAATCGAGGACGTCCACCCACGTGTCATACAGTACCGCGACAGTTATTCAAAAAGACAAATTATAAACTTTTTAAATACAAAAAAGAAGAAGAAGAACAACCACCACCTTTCTCGAATCATTTTCAGTCTTTTCAAATGTCTCAACTTTATGATTACCACTCACTCAAATTGAAAAATATGAAACTGGTGCAGTGTTTTATGCACGACCACGCTTCTTTTGATCCTACTCAAGTACCCATCTTACGTTTCTTGGCCATGAACATCTCACACGATCTAACCCTTGCAGTCAGGACTTTTACTGGCTTGATCTCCAATACCACAATTTCATAACAAGGTAAAACCATGAAAAAATTGCGAACGAAAATGAAGCATATCATAGAGAGAGGCAAATTCAGCAATTCGATCGGTCCCATACAGTAAAGTTGGGCAGCAAGGTTGTGCAATTCTGTCATTTCAAACTTCAATTATCGGACCCGACCCGAAAAAGATACACAGCCTGAGGCTCGGAGCAATGAGAACATGGAAAGGAAAATTTTAAGACAAACTTCGAAAAAAAAAAGACATACAAAGAAAACAACGGGAGCTTAACATAATACATAAATATACATATATGATAAAGGTGGAGATATATATATATATATATATATATATATATATATATATATATACATCGACAGAAGATCGTCCTTTTAGAAGGGGATAGAAGTGTTTCCAACGCAGTTGATGCTGTTGCTTGACACTGAGATGGATAAGCTTTTAAGGACAAACAAAGCTGTAAAAGTTTCATTTGGTAGCCTGCGTTCCTAACATGATGTTGGAGTGCTAACTAATATGATAAACGGTACATCATTGGCATTTTTCAAAAAAAAAAAAAAAAGGGTTACCACCGACCATGTGGCCATGCAAAGTGTCCTTACTGTGTCCCATTATCGGAGACTGCCAGATATTTCCCAGATGCTCAAAGATCACAAGCCCAAGACAATGTGAAGATGCGCACAAACTCACTCTGGTAAAGGAAGTTAAGGTATCGTTTGGATTCGAAGATGAGTTGAGATGAGTTGTGAATAATAGTGAAATTTGTAAGTTAAAGTTAATGAATAGTAATGAATAGTAGTGAAATGAGTTGAGATGAATTGCGAATCCAAACTGGGCCTTAATTATCATGAATTTACCTGGGCTCAAATTACCTATGCTTATAGCTAGCTCGTCTATTCGAGCTGTGGCAGCCAGGGGGTGTACTGGCTTTATTACGTAGAACTCCCCAACTGGGAGGGCAGCCATATGGGCTACAAGGCTTGAATCTTGAAAGCATGAAAAACCTACCTATTGACAGCAGTCTAGGGTTGCGGCACATAAAAGGTTTCCAGTCTAAGAATGAGCAGCCGGGCTTCTCTTCACAATGAACCTCTTAACTTTCTTCCCTCTATCTAAAAGAAGGAAGGGAAGGAAAAAAAATGGATAGGTAGGCCGGTTGAATCTTGTCTTGCAAATGACAAACCGAAAGGTTAGACTTGATAAATCTACATGCATCTGATAGATGCAACGGACGCGTAACGCGTTCGTCCGTTGTACGTGCTCTAGTTTCATGCCCATAGCCATCACAAACACGCATCTAGATCTCAAATAATTGTTGAGCAATGCTGCTGTGAACATTTAAACAGCTAATAATTATTGATTACTGTCATAACAAATTTCTAACAAGTTACAGAAACAATCAAGATGATCACAAGCCTGAAAATCAAGTTTCATAACAATCAGAACTTTGACAAATCTACATGCATAAATGGTGTAGCTAGGGGACCAAGGAGTGCAACAGTTGAAATCTTCGGATAGAGCTTCAAACGAGGTTTCATCATCTCCCGTGTACAAATCGTTGCTATACAAAAATTTTGAGTCCATTGATGAGGTGTGCTGCCTTCGAAAAAGAGGAATTGTAGGTGATTGTACAAAGAAGAATGGCGGCTCTTATTGCATAGTCTTTATTCTACAACATCCAAGCAGAAGTAGGAATTCCTTGCTTTTGAAACCATTCAGGCATATGGAACCTTTCATAGAGCACTGGTCTCACATCTTTCTGCTGAGAAAGGTGCTTGAGGAGTGGAAGGAGGACATCCAGAAGCTGATCAACAGGTAAATAGTAAGTACTGAATAACAGGATAAAAGAGCCGAAGAATAGATGATGAAATTATTTGTGAAAAGATACCGAGATATCAAATGCAAATATTGGTACCTGTGTGTCATGCGGTTGCCCAGCAGTAAATGGAATGCATGGAATTCCATTCAATGGTTGCAATAAGAAACTAAATGGATTGTTGTCAACAATAACAATTCGGGATGGATTCTTTGACAGGCAGGAGAGGTCCTTCACATGCTCCCGGTACTCCCTATAGTTTAGCAGAATCAAAGGCTTTACCAAACCAAACCAAGTCGTTTTGAGCTAGGGAGCTTTTGAAAGTTCATTCTTCCAATAAGTGCACATAAATCACAGGAAGAAATGCGTGCTCATGGAATTAAACTTGAAGTTTCATACTTGACCAAAATTTATGAGATGGATTGGAGCTTTATAAAAGTGGAGTATATAAACATGTGAATAGTTTGGGCATTTCATAAGAATCAAACAAATCCTTCAATACTTAAATAAAAGTCTGTGACCCCATGATGTTTACAAAGGATCTTAATCAGCCAGTAAGCGTACCAAAAAGATAGAGGAAAACCTAGTCATTTACAACAATTAACTTTTTTTTATAAGAAAACTTATTGATCCTCATAATTAGGCAAAGCCCAAGTACACAGGTAGTTACAAGAGATAAATACCTAATTACAGCCTAAGAGCAAGAAAAAGAAGCATAAGTCATTAAAATTGACCCCTCTAAAACAATGGCCTTGGCCCAAAGTAACAAAGATTGGAAAAATAAGTCTCTAATCCGCCCCAATGAGCGTTCTCTATACAACAATAAAAAAAAATGAAACGCGAGGAGGACAAAGACACAGGTGCAGTCATCAAAATAACTTTTCAAAGCAGCAAAAAGTCCCCAACAGGTACAAATAAAATTTCACAAGAAGGTTTCCACATTATTGGCTATGATTTGCAAAGAAAGGAAACGGGAAGGGTGGAGGGTGGGAAGGGAGAAGATCACAAAAGGGAAGTGGAAGCAGTACTTACGTGCTAATTGTTGAAGGTCGATAGAGTCGACTACCAAATCGATTTTCCTTATCTATTTTGTCAACAAGTGGTCTAGCATAACCTATGCGCATAAATAAAGATATCATGTGTAAATGAGAAAAGGGGCAAATAGAGGTGAGAAGGACATATAAAGTTTTGAAGTAATGCTAAAAACAACACTACTGCCCCACCATTATCCCTCTTTGATGATGTGACAATGTATAATAACCCTTGGAGTTTTATCTTTATCTCCTTCTTCTTCTTTTCTTTCTTTCTTTCTTTTTTAACAAGGATTATTGTGCACTCCTACATCAGTAGAGCGAGATAAAGATGGAAGAGTGGGATAATTTCTAGCATTTTCCTTTTAAGTAATAACAAACCTTCAAGACCAGCAGTAAACAGCACAAGATCCGCAAATTCACCAAGGTCTTTTAAGAATTCTTGCAACCCAGGACGCTCAAAAACTGTAACGTAGTTGACCTTAGGTTTTCCTTCACTTTCCTTCAATGCCAAAACATTCATGTGAAGACATTTTTATATGAATGACTACCGTACAAACTAGATATGACATGTTTGTTATGCAAAGCACCTTGTCTGAAGAGATGCATTCCAGTTCAAACCACTTCAACCCAGCTTCCGTGGCTTGATTACGAACAACAGCTGGCAAATTAGATGTCTCATAGGCACATACTAGAGTTTCATCCAAGTCAAGAACTACCTGCAAGTGAATTTTTCATTTGCGATATCTACCAAGGTATCAGCTTTCAATTGAAACCCAAAACAAAGATGATGGTAAGAAAAGAAACGAAAGAAAATAAAATTATACACATTTTGCAAACCTATGTTACCATTTTCTTTTGCTCGACTGCAGTTCCTTACCTGAACTAATTGGGGTTGGCATATTTTGCACTCATGTTCTTAAACTTTCTTAACAAACTTGCACATCCGAAGTTTGTGACGGTCAAAAACATTGTACACCTACACCTTCCAAAAGTCTCTATGAAACAGATACCGGTACCATAGTATGGATGGGAAGCAAACTAAATGCGAACTGCAGAGAATAATGGTAGCAAATTTGAAAAGCATACCCGCAAGATCAACCCAAACAGCATAAGCAAATTATATAGGTAACCACAAAACAAAGTACTAGGTGAACACCAGTATGCTACCTATGGTTTTGATAGCTTTTGCAACCAGTGGTGGACCCACGTTATACTTAGGGGGGGCCATCCCCCCCCCCCCCCCCCCCAAAAAAAAAAAAAAAAAAAATTGCTGATCTCAATATGCTCTCTTAAATTTTCTAAAAGTTCAATATACCTAGAAATGCCTCTCTCAAATTTTTTTTCTTATAGTCCCAAAATTTTGTTTAATTTCTATCTATTATCTATTTTGAAGGATGTGGCCTCTCCAAAAACTAAGTTTAGGAGAAATAATAAACTTATTAATATGGATCCCAAAGTTTTTTGTTATATAATACTAAGCTTCTTAACATGAAATCTAAAGCGAAAGTACAAGAAAATTTTTTAAGGTGGATGATATATATGAAAAATAGTTTGGAGTTATGTTTTTATGATTTTTCAATCCCTTTTTAATTTAAATAAGAGAAATAATATTTGTAGTCCTATGATGTGCAAGTCTCGCCTACTCTCTTTGAAAAAAGTAAGTAAATTTAAGACCCACATGAAAAAAATAATTTTTTTAATAGTGGACCCTATTTTTTTCAAAATAAGTACGTAGAGCTTGCACACCCTAAGACTATATCTAACATTTTTTAATGGTGGATTCTATTTTTTTCAAAATAAGTGCATAGAGCTTGCACACCCTAAGATTATATCTAACATTACTCATTACATAAATGTGTCGAAAAGTTGAACCCCGTTGACACAATTGCCGGTTCTGCTACTGTTTACAACCCCAGTACCTTCCTATAAATAGCAGCAACATCTAGCTTATTCCCGATTCAAGTGGTTCCTTTCATGTCCTCAATATACCTATTTAATGCCCGCACTAATCACTATATCTCAAGCGCAACTTAATTTCAATCTTAGAAACAAAAGGGTTTACATATTTTAATTTTTTGAAATGAGGTTTACATTTTTTCTGGCATATCTAGTAAGCTCTCTACATATGTGAACAAAATAAAATGAAAAAAAAAAAAAAAAAAAAAAAAATAGTTTTAACCAGCACAAAACGTTTCTCTAAGCAAAAGCAACGTTTTTGCCCCAATACACCTAGAAAGCAATCGATTATCTAACCCACCATGCAAAAAGACGGGGCTAATATCTCCTACAGACTAATCTCCTACAGACTAAAACCCCCTGCAATTAACGAAAAAAAAAAATACTTTTAACCGATGAATGTTTATACAATCGAAACACAGTCATTCAATTTGAAAAACCAGATCAAATGTAAATTTGACATAAGGGAAAAAAAAAAAAAAAAAAAAAAAAAAAAAAAAAGAAAAAAGAACTTTAAAAAGAAAAGGTGGGTCGAAACGAAGCCGTACCGTGAGCTTCTCGAACTGCTCGACGGAATCGAAATCCCCGGATGCGGTGGCGATTTCAACGGTGGAGGCTGCCGGAGAGTCGTGTTCCGGGAGCTCGACGACCGGCAAGGGCTTGAAGGAAGGAGAAGAAGAGGAGGAGGAAGAGAGCAGAGCGTGGTGGCCGAGAGCTCTGAGGATCTGAAGGAAGATCTGAAAGAACAAGGCCAACCAGTTCAGGAGCGTCCGCCATACTTGCAGAGACCTCGGCGAGTACACCTCTGTCTTAGTCAACTCGGCCATAGCATAGCCAAGAGTGCGTCTCTTTCTCTCAGAGAACAGAGGGCGAGAGTGATTAGGGTGCGTCGGATATCAACGAATGATCTGCTCGCCCAGATATGTACGTTGATAATAGCTTCTGTAGTTTTCTCTTTCTTTAATTTTCTCGGAGATGCGGTCGTGGTCTTCGTCGAGAAAGAGAGATGGTAGTCACGCGTTCTTCAGGAGAGTAGGACGTACTGTCGAGGTACGTGGCCAGAGTTTCTCTTTTTTATCTTTTGGTCGGAAGATGCTTTTGTTTGTTTCCTTTTATTTTTTGTTTTGTAGGTTATATTATTTATATATTGAGAAAAGATATCTGTACTTGTTAATTGTGTAGTTCGTATAATTCTTTTAAAAAAGATAAATAAAATATAAAATTTATATAAAAAATAATAATTTTTTAATAATAAACTTAATCTTTTTCAAAAAGATTATGCGATAGTTGTATAATTTTTACTATTTATTATCACATATACCACATTTTATGAAAAATAACTGCACTACTTATGAAAAAAAATTATAGATGTTGGGTGTGAGAGTGAGTAGTAGTTAATGAGTAGAATTCATCTATATAATATATTTGGATTTGAATTTCTTACAATTATTTGTTGTAAATTAAATATGCATATCACCATATATTTTAATTTTATGTGATCAACATATGTGTATAAAAAAAGTTTAAATGATCAGAAAAATTAAAGAAAATATTATTTAATTAAAAAATAAGGATCAAATAGGCATATTTAAAAATTTATTTTACCTTAAAGTACAAAGTTAATCTCAATAGAATCCATCCATGATCAGTATGGGCAGTAAATAATTTACAAGTACGTATAAATAGTCATTTATAAGTTATATTTAAGTAAAGGTAAAGCTTAAAATTCATTTTTTTTTAAATAAAAATTAAAGTGAACATGATCACTTGCTCAAAATCCTTCAAAATAGGTGAGGGCAATGTGGGACGGAGGCTTCAGGCTTTAGGGACTGATTGATCGATTCAGGGAATCCACGCGCAACTGCGGAAACGTGGGCTTGCATATATTTCGGGCGACAAAAGTGATAAAGTGAGGGAAAAAAAGAGAGAGCGAGGCTTCGGACTTGGAGATGTTAGAACCCGCCAATCAGAAAGAGACAATATTTCCTTCTTTAAGACTCTGTCCTTTGTAATTATTACTTTTGATTTTATTACATGCTATGATGAAAAGGAATTAAAATATATATATGGGTGATGATTCATAGGAGGGGGCTAATTTGGTGCCCTCGGGCGTATTCAAAGGGCATGGAGTTCCTTTCATTGGACTGAGAAACCAGTGATCATTGAAAAGTTGTCGTAGAAAGATATTGCTTGGACTTTGTAGACGTGGAATTACGTGTGCTTATTTCATCATGTGTGTGTACAATGGTGGCCAAGAAACATTGTATGTTTGACCATTGTCGTTGAGCATGTTCAATGTTTTTGGCCAAAATTTCAAATTGGCAAAGTTTGGTCAATGATCAACCCTATGTAGATAAAATGATGACTTTTTCAAAAAGTAAAAATTTAAACTATGAGATAAGTAATTTTAAATATATCTTTAAATTTTGAAGATGTATTATTTATTTTTAAAAATAATATTTTATTGTAAAAATTATCTTAATTATTTTACTTTTCAGTTTTCATTTTTCACGATTTTTACTTTTTTTGAGCACCATTTCACTTTTATTTTTGTCAATTTTGATGTATGTGAATGAAGAAATATTATTAACATATAGTTATTGTAATTACAAAATATAAAAAAAAAATTATTATTAAAAAATAATATTATATTATTATTTTGACTAACTTAGATTATGATTAGACAGGTTTTGAATTTCAAAGATGACTTTAATCAAATCAATACTATTGCTTTAGAAAGCTTCTTATAACTTTATTTTCAGTTTTATGATCCATATTTTTTTTTTTCCTAGTGTAAGCAAAACTAGTCAAACTTTGCTTGCGTCAACAAAAATAAATAATGTTAACGTCACCGAAAAATTCTTCCGAGATTGTATGCCATTTTTTTTTTACTTAATAATTAAGAAAATATTTTTTTAATGAATTTATAAATTTATTTTTAAAAAAATATTTAAAATGATTTAAAAAATACTTAGAAAAAACACATAAAATAAAAAAATAAATTTTGCCTCATCGATAAAAGCTGTCGAGGCCACCAAGTAGCTGCCATAATAAATATCGTGCTTTTGAGAGTGGTACCAATTTTCTTATTTAATATATAATATATGTATGTGTTGAGAGAGAGAAAAAAAAGCAAAAACAAAAACAAAAAACAAAAGTGAAGCTCAGCAAAACACCGTTCGGCAAAATCTGTGGAACGGAATGAAACTGTGTACAACTTTTGATAGTACAGAGGTTTACAAGGAGTTAAAACTTTGTACTCACCAGCAAGCATATAGAACCCAAATTGGTTCGGAAAGTCTGTTTTTGGTTAATTACAAACCAACCATAACCTAAAGGGTAAAAAGAATTGAGTAGAAACTTTGAACAAAACATATGTATGTGCTAATTAATAAATAAATTGTACAATACAAAAAAAAAAAAAAAAATCATGTAATGTAACAACATATATGCAACCAAAACTGAAGTCAGAAATGCATTCCATTCTCATCCTCAGGGAAATTTGGCTTATGTGAACAATAATCCTCAAAAGAACGAAAATTCCACCACTAATATTCGAAAGAAGTGGACTAGTACCGGTGGGAAAGCCATGGGTGCTCTAGTGCCTCCATTGCTGTTGGGCGCCTCTTTGGATCGATCTCAAGCAGACTTTTCACAAAATCGATAAACCCGATATCGGTAACCTGCAGTTGATGCTCCAACGAGGATGACTCGGGGATTATGTATTCCAGTTCGTCTGTCTCCTGGTCACAACAACGTGCATGCTATGAGCTAAAATGTAATTCTGTATTAATGACATGATCACAGCATCACCGTATATGCGCTACTTTTGTGAAGCATTTTCCTTATGGTTAGACAATCTCCATATGCGAGTCAATGACGAATTATCACTTATGGTTAGACATCATACTTCAATATGATTTCGTAACACCTGAAGATAGTTCCAGATTTGTTAACCTCTTTTGGTCAAAGGAGTTTCAGCTCTTAGAAAATTTATACCATTCAAGGAAACCTTATTTAATACCTTATCTTTCAAATGAAAAAGTACACGTTTTCAAAACCATACCCCGTAATTTGAATGAAGTTAGTGAGCACATTTAAAACACGCAATTTAGTAATTAGAACTTCTGATTGAGTCTGCCTTTCATCAAGCATGAGAAATGAGGTTAAAGTCTCATGTGTTGAGCTGCAAGCAAGACGCTATACATTCACAATATCTTGTTCAGATAAAACGGGTAATATGCTTGAAGTAGTAAAACATGGGAAACAAACCTCATTTATATGATAAAGATCATATTCTTTTGTGAAATACTTGTTTGTCTCCTGCCCCTGTTCCAACATCTCTAAATCAATAGGGCCAAACATCCCAATCATGCGTGCAAGGATTGTCACAATTGAATCGTTTGGAAACAGCACCTGGCAAACACATAATTCACTAATTACAGGATATAATTTTTTTTGTCAAATTGGTTGCAAAGAAAAACATCAGAATGAACAGTTATAGAGAAAACTCAAAATTGGCATATGATACTTTAAAGCAAACATCTATGACAATGAGTTTTAACTTCAATTAAATAATATACATGAAGCAAAACAAAGACATACTTCCCCAGAGCATAGCTCAGCCAATATACAGCCAAGAGACCAGATGTCAATCCTTTGGTCATATGGAAGGCCTAGGATTACTTCAGGAGCTCGATAGGAACGGGATTGTACATACAGGCACAAGTTGTCTGTCAGAAAGCAACTGCTTCCAAGATCAATAACCTTGATCTCACATCTTCTGTAACTTTTGATAAGAATATTTTCCGGCTTTAGATCACAGTGAATAATTCCCAAGTGATGTAAGTACTCCAATGCCTCCAAACATTGATGGGTTATGACCTGTGAGAAGGAAAGGAAATTTTTGAAGCATACCATTAAGTTTCATGCTCATGGTAAAATGCCTATATAATTGCTCATTAACATACACAAAAACTTCATTGAGAAAATCTATAAATCCAGTGTAACAAATATGAACTGTGTGAATCAAAGGCACCCGTACCGTCAGACTAGACTCCCAAACAAAACAAACAACATAAGGAATCAACTGGAAGAAGTACTGCAAGTAGATATTCTAATTGAACAACCTGCAATCTGCTCAGGGTAAAATAAGCCTCTCCACCAGATTCTTGATTGAATTTCTGAAATTCATATAAGTTTGCTCGGAGGAGTTCACAAACAATGAAGAGATGCTCCTGCATTATTTTCATGAAGAAAGAAGTTGCCCACAATAAGTTAATGAGCTACATAATAAGTAAATAGCATGCCAATCATATAAAAAAGATCAAAATCCATCATTCTAACAGAACTATCTCAGCCTATATGCATACCGAAACACATAAACAGAATACAGCAATCATATGGTGTTGAAATATAGATTCAGGAAATTACATTTGGTAATCTTTGAGAGACATAAAGCAATAATGAAGCACACACAATAAGTTACTTGAATGCTGTACCACATTATCATACCTGATGATAAAAGAAGTCATAAAGACGCAAAATGTGCCGTTCATCAGAAGGGTCATACTTGTTGACAAGCTTTAAAAGTTTAATTTCATCTAAACTTTGATCGAAAAAGTCTTTATCATTTTTTATGATCTTCAGGCAAACATCCATTCCAGTGTGAAGATCATGGGCCTGAACAACCTTACTGAAAGCGGCCGAACCAAGGTACTCTGTAATATAGTATCTACCTGCAATGACAGTATTCAGCACAATCGGCAGATCCTTGTTTTCCTCGAATCCAGTCCTGTAGATGGCATAACCCATGACTACAATTGATTGCTACATCTCAACCCGGAACACAAGATTCAAATCTCCAATAAAACAAAGAACTAATTGTATGAACATTTTGATGACTAGAATCAACTTCTAATGATCTTATGCTCCCCAGTTAAAACCAAAATTCAATTCAAACAAATTGAGAAAAAATTGCTGGATGAAAAAAGAAATTTATTGAAGACTAGAAACTTAGAATTGATCAAGATGCAACCAAAAGTAAAAGAGGAAAATTTCCAACGAACCTGTTTTTCCTGTGTATGATTCGAAGGTCAAATACTTCATACTCATCCTCATGAGTATCATACATTAAAAGATCATCAATAAAATCCTCCCCTTCTGCAGCAGCTTCAGGCTTGCTGGGTTCTGAATTTACTTTTCCACCATCTCCAAACTCATAGCTGTCGATTCCATTTGGTATGAAATCTTTCTCAGCAACCTTAACATTAAAGTGATGGGAATCCTTAAACCCTTCAACCCAGTCATTCGAGCAGCCCCTTTTAGCAGAGTAGCTAGTCTTCCTTATTTTATCTTGTGTAGCAGCACCACAGTCAGTGGGAATATCCCCTACAACCTTTAACTGAGAACCATTCAAATCAGTTTCTTTAGAGCTCATGTAGCTGTTATTTGCAAGATTGTCACCATAAAATCCTCCAGCTCCAACACTGTATGTATAAATGGGGGCTAGACAATCATAAGCGGTAATACCTTTGGTTTGCTCCTGAATGCATCCTCCAGGGTCATACTTTCTATCAAAATTATCATAATCCACCATATGAACCTCATTTTCATCATTTAAGGGATCAATGTAAAAAAGACATTTCTCTTCCAGTGGGTTCCCATGTTGCTTCTCATTCTCTGACATCATGACAAACTTATCCTCACTTGGACAGCCAAAGAAGTCTGGTCCATCAAATGAGGGAGTCATGAAGTCACCGTCATCTTTCTCATCATACCAAAACAGGTCATTTTGCATATCAAAATCATGATAATCGCGTGCTGTGCCAAATTGAGATAGGTTTTCTGATGAGGCTTCAGAGGTATCATGAGATGTTGACCGAACTCCATATGGGTTTATGAATTCTGTGATGATAAAAACTTTTTGTGAGTGCTACAGGGTGAAATCAAGAAAAAGAGAGGAAAAATGGGAAATATAATGAATAATAGGAAAACAAATTAGACACTTTGTTTGAAATTTAACAAGTCCGGCGATATGGCGTTTCCTGACTCTTTAGTTGAAAGAAGATTTGAAATGCAAATATCAGACAAGCATAAGTGACAGAGCAACAGTGGCAATCAGATTGATGGTTTAAATCATAAAAGAGAAGCCTAAAGGTAAGTTTCAGAAACAACATGGCGATGAAGTTGCAAGTGTTTGAGTAATTATAGAAAAGAAAGTGGTAGCAATGGAGTGATAGTGGAGAAAAAAGATTGTACTCCATTTCTAGAGTAAGAAACCGAAGATAGACTACAGTAAAGTGAGATCACAAAATCTAATCAGGCATATCTGAGTGAAGCATCTCACTCTCGACAGCAGATTATAAGTACACAACTTGACATATAAGAGGAAATGGTGGAAAAAACGAAGTTGACTATCAAGACCAAGAGAACAACTAAAGTTGATCATCCCGATAAAGAGATCAATTTTCGTGCTATGCAAAGATGCCGCTTTGGTTGCCAATACTTCATTAAAAGATATACGCTAAATGAAATTTTGTCTCGTGAACCGGCTTGGATAGAGTATCAGTGGCGTGCTCATCAGCATCAATTAACATCGGAACAATTTGTTAACCAAATACTGGAAGATCATCGGACCATAAGTTCCTTTGATCAAACAAAGCTACAATTCGATTCTTGAGCCATGATATTCCATAAATTGGTACCAGAAAAAAGCAAAAACATCCGCTCGACTGAATCGAATTAATATACCAGATTAGCATGTGTGAACTAAAACATCGTTTCGTTTCTTTTGTTGTCATCGGTTATCTTGGAAAACAGACAGAAGGTTAAAAAAGAAATCGAAAAGGCAAGAATTTTATGCTTACGGAGCACGCTGTAGCACAAAGATAAACATAAACTCAATCCAAGAACAAGCACCTGAAGAACACACATCCGAAGTGGAAGACCCTAAGCTCACGAACTCGTCGTCCCCAGACCTAGAGTTTGACCTCGAAGATTCACCATCATCAGGAGGAATCCCCGATCCTCGGAGAGTCGACGGAATTCTCACCGGTGGGGAGGAGGCACCATTGGGAAGAAGAATTTCTCGAAATCAAACGAACCCAGTTCACTCTTTTCAATCATATCCTCTTTGAGAGCAGACTCGGCCTCCGAGAACCCGTTGTTCCTCAAGAACTCTAGCACTGCCTCGACGTCTGAGACCGCCATGAACGTGAAAAGTCAAATGTGAAGTGTGAGCTGAGGGAGAGAGAAACGTGAGGGCATGGGAGTTAAGTGACTTAGGAGGGGTAGAAGTGGAAACTATGACATGGTTCAGGGTTTGCATGCTTCTACGAGACTCGAGTTCTAAAAGGCTCAGCTTTCTCTCTTTCTATGTCTGCTGTAAAACACAAGCTACGGGAAGGGAAGGGCCGAAGGGGTTGTGCCTTACCAACTTTGACAAGTGAGAGGTGTGGGTTTTGGGGGTTTTTGCTCAGTGGGGCCGCAAGTGCTTCGACCGATTGACACGTGGAAATTATTCTATCTAATCGTTGAAGACGATATTATTTATTTATTGTTATTATTATTTTGCTAACAAGGTTTTTATGGTGGTACGAGAAAAGTGGGACGTCGGGACCGTTTGATTTTGACCTTTATGCACTTTCCAACTGGGAGAATTTCTCACCGAAAAAATAAAATAAAGAAAAATCTTCCAAGATGATGTGATTTTTCCTTTTCTTTGCTTTATGCTTGTATTTTTTTTTTTTTTAAGAAATTTCTGATTTTTTTTTTTTACTAGACAACAGTTATAAGCTTAATTAAGAATATCTGTATTAAAATATAGTGAAGAGACAAAGTTTGGTGATCAACATGTTTCTGTTTCGGTTTCGGTTGAAATGTTGTGTCTTTATTACTCCTATTACTCCATACGCATTTGGATTATACGGAAGGCTTTTCGTGTTCATTTGGTTGATATGATGAATAAATACATCAACGGAGAAATATGTCATCGAAAATAAGTGAATATATCAACCAATGGGAAAGTTCTATAAATGGAAAAAGAGAATGTATCACTTAAAAGGAAATATAATAAATAGAAGTGAACATTCGTAACTTGGTCTCCATATTTAAATGGAATGTTCAAATAAATATATCCTAATATAAATAAATAAAATATTTGCTGATGAGTTTGGATTAAAAAACAATACAAATCTACTTTTTTTATTTGAAAAGTGTGACAATATGATGTATCATATTAAATTACGTCAGTTTGTAAATTTATTTTATAAAATTTTTTTATAACTGAATTATTATTATTATTTTTATCTTGTTTCCAGTTTGAGCAAAAAAAAAAAAAATATCAGGAAATTTGTATACTGTTTTCTCGAATATTTAATTGAGGGGTGAAATTATGATTTATGAGGTGCAACCTCTGGGTTTTGGATGATGAAAATAGTAATACGACCCACCGCAGGCCATAATGTTGCTCCTACACAAGCAGTGTGATGGACTGGACACAGCTTTTTTCACTTTCTAGCTTCTTTTCCATGTGACCATCGTAAAGAATGATTAACCTCTATTTCTTTTTCTTTTCTTTCCTTTCTTTCTCTCTTCTTATTATTACTTGCTTCTTTTTTTTTTTTTTTTTTTTTTTGGGCATCTCTGCTATTCTTGTTTTCAAATTTTCAAATTCAAATGAACTGTTGGTTCGTACTTGGTGTGGTGAGACCACAATCGTAAAGTCTTTTATTTTTGCAAAGAACTGTTGGTTCAAATTTAATTCACATTAATGAAAATCTGACCACAATAATAAAATTGTGAGGTGAGCAATACGAATCAGTTCGAATTTGTTAAGTGATAAATGGTCAGCATCAACCATCGACTCAGAGAAAAAAACAATAAAAAATTATGAAAACAGGGTATCGACTTGAGAAATTATTAGCTTTTTAGATGGGTTGGGTCCAAGTTAGGACCCCCTTCTGCTACCAAACTTATATTTTATAATTTATTTTTCGGGTGGGATAATGAAACGACCCAATCTGATTTTGGGCACGTTTCTTTTTTTTTTTTTTTTTTTTTTATAAAAAAAAAAGAAAAAAAAGAATCATTCATGTAATGTTTAATTTGAGTGCAAGCCAGGCATGCCTCTCTAAAATTTTTTACTTGCAGAAGGAAGGGAGAAATCACATATTACTTTTCACAGGATACCTCGAAACTATAATGATCACGATAGATGTCCTTTAATTAATATATCTATCATCGTTTTAGCTAATATTCAATTAATTTTCATTTGATTATTCGCTATAAATAAGCATGTTTTCCGCCCCCACCCAATAGTGAAAGTACCCAACATGATTCAAGTGGCCAAGTTTGAAACGAAATTGGTGTTTGCCTTCATTGTTCTTTTTTATTTATTTTTAAATATTTTATAATTATATTATTAAAAAATCAGCAAGCAAGCAAGCAAGCAAGCAGTTGCATTCATCTTGTAAGGTCAAAATTCATAAAAGCATCTTTGGATTCCCATATCTTGAAGCATCTTTGAAAAAAATGGACAAAAGTTTGAAGGTTTCCAATTTCCATCCACAATGAAAACGACTCGAAGAAAACTAACAACAATTTCTAGAAGGTAGATTTCTAAGCCAGATTGAGGGAGTAAATAGTAATTACACATTTCCCAGTACCATTCTCAAATATATAATTAATTCTAATGGCTACAACGAATTTCCAACTCCAATTCTATTGGCTGCTTGCTCGTCTTCTGTGGCCTAAAATATGTCGTTAAGGATAAGTGAAACGTAGAGGATTTTTCTCACGAAGCTTCCACAAAAGGGCTCATTTATGATTTATTTGGAGGGACCACGATCGGGTTTCTTAAAGATCGAACCACGTCGAAACAGCTTTGGTTGGATCTATATGGTGTGAGAAGGTGTCTTTGAGAGAGTGCAATGGTTTTTGCATGTATTAGTCGACTTCGATGCTGAAGTGCGTTTTTGGCGTATGTATAGTGAGTTAAGATGAGATAATTTTAAATGAATTAAATAAAATATTATTATAATATTATTTTTTAATATTATTATTATTTTAGAATTTAAAAAAATTAAATTATTTATTATATTTTATATAAAAATTTGAGAAAATTATAATAATGAAATAAGATGAATTAAAATCACTTCTCAATCCAAACAGATGAATATTTGTCTAAATTTATATAAACGAGCTATATTATCTTCATTCGCATCCCACCTCTTTTGAAAACGACAAGGTACATGAAAAGATCCCAAAAATCCCATCTCTATGGCCGTACCAATTTGGAAGCTCACTCCCAAACAAAGAGAAACGTACATATACATGTTTATTACTTTCGTCTATTTCCACAATTTTTTGGCATTATATATTACTCCACTGAAGGACAACGAGGTTATATTGGTGAAATTAGAGTGCTAGAGAAGCCATCTTAGTTCTTTGGAATGATATTCGTAGCATCCTTTCCAGATCCACGGCATTCATTTGTAGCAATCTCAAAATTATTATCTGAACAAATGGATTGGGTTTCCAAAGGTACGTCTTCTTCGAGTATGGGCACATTTAGGATGGGACCCTCTTCTGCTCTCGATCCCATATTCCCGCGCAATCTAATATATACATATTTGTGCACATTAAGGGTGGTAATATGTGACACGACCCGTTAATCTAATACGAACACGATACGATAAAAGCGGATTAGAGTTTAACCTTAACGGATTCGGATAAAAATAGATTGACCCGTTAAGACACGATTGCTTAACGGATCACTAACGAGTCAACCCGTTATGACCCATTAAGAAAATTAAATTTACCTTTATACCCTTAGACCTAAAGGGCAAAGAAGACGCTCCACTTCCTTCTTCAATTTCTAAATTTGTTTATATCTGTGTTTTAAATTTTTTATTATATTTGAGATTGTAACATTAATATATTTATACTGTATGTTTTGTTTATTATATTTGGGATGTAATCTTAATAATGAATATTATTACAAATTGTGTGGATCATATTTGTTTAGATTGTAATTTTAGACCTGTAATTAGTTTTTTATTTTTTATAGATATTATTTATATTTAAATATTTATATTAAATCAAACGAGTCAGGTCGTGTCGTATCGTGTCTGTTCAACCCATTAACATAAACGGGTTGAAACGGAACGAGTCGTGTCATATCGTGTCAATTTATTTATTATTCATTAACGGGTCGTGTCGTGTCAACCCGTTATCTTACCGTATGTGTTCGGGTTTGAAATTTTGACACGAAATCCTTAACGGGTCGTGTTTGTATTAACCCGTTAAGTGTAATATACATACCTTGATACGACACGAACACGACCCGTTAACACCATTTGACACCCCTAGTGCACATGTATGTGTTTATAAAATATAAAAGCATATTGTCCTTCTTCCTTCCTTCCTTCATCTCGTATAGGATCATGAATCCTCCACTTCTCTTTCCTTCCTTCCACTTCCTTCCTATAAAAATAAGAATACTGATACTAAACTACAAACAACGGGTACATTGATGGCATTTCCTTGTCTGCACCGATAAAGAAACATATATACAACATCAAGGAATCTGCCCAGCAACCATATCATCTAGCTAGGAAATCACAACTTATTGTAATGAATATTCATATGAGGAATTTTTTGTAATTTTTCTAATGCGCTTTTCCATTCAATAATGCTTCTTCCTAGAAGATAACAACCCAGAGCTTCAAGAGAATGTGGAATTCCTCCAACATAACCCACTGCATCAATCGAAAGCTGTAAGAAACCATCTTTTGGATGGGCCATTCTAAAGGCATGCCAACTGAAAAGTTGAAGGGACTCCTCAGGATTCAATTCCAGTACCTCGTATTTCTCATTTACTCCTAGCTCAGTAAGCAAATGTTCATCTCTTGTCGTAGCAATAACTCTACTTCCTGGAGCCAACCACTCGAGGTTTCCAACTAATGAACTAAACTGGTTTAAATGATCCACATCATCAAGAACAATAAGAACTCTTTTGCGACAAAATCTTTCATTGATTCCTCCATCAACATTCCCAGCCTTCAAGTTCTTTGTTTTCAAGATATCAGAAACAAGTTGTTCTTGTAAATGAATTAAACCGTCAGGTTGTTGTGACATTTCTTTAATCTGTAGAAGACAACTGCTTCCTTCAAAACCATTACATATTTCATTATAGACAGCTTTAGCTATGGTTGTTTTACCGATTCCACCTATCCCATAGATACCTACAACACGAACATCACTTGTTCCAATATTTAATAAAGCTTTCATCTCTTCAACACGAGAATCTATTCCTACAGGGTGGACAGCAACATGCAAGTAAACTTGGTTTACTTTACACAAAATTTCTTCAACTATCTTCTCAATAAGCCTTGATTCGAACCTGATCATCATAATTCAAATAGAAAATAGCAAAATAAAATAAGCACAAGGAAAGAAAAAGAAAAAATATTATGTCTGTATCTTAAATAATTGAGTCGTCCCAAATATATAAAATATATCATTTAAATATGTTTCTCTGTAATTTCTTGTCCAATACCAACCCCCACTTTTTCTTTTCTTTTCTTTTTTTTCCTTTAACTGTTTCAGGGAGGATATTGTCACAATATTGTTTCTCTTGTATATTCCATTTCATCTAAAAAGCCACCTAGACTTAAATATCTAAAACCAACATCTGTTTTAATATCTAGATTTATACAGGAGAAGTAAGGTTCTAGGGCATGAGATATCACACTCACATTGGCAGATGGAAAAGATTTGACTTACTGTTTTATTCTCTGGGATGAACTAAAATTATTGTTGACTTCGTCCTGGTGAATAGAGTTGCAATTATTCAAACACTATCTATCACACTTGCCAAAACTTGTTTATTCTTTTTAATGGGATAAATAATAATAATTTAAGACATCCAGTTACAATATTATGCAGGGATTGTCAAAGGGTAATTATGTACATTAAAGATGATGCAAGCATGCCCAAATTAGTCTGAAATCCTTTAAAATGGTCAGATTTAGATTAAATTTGGTTTAAAAATAAATTTAGAAATTTCTCCAAAATTTATGAAATGAAAAGAATTGAAAATTGGGTAAAAGGACCAAAAAAAAAAATGCATAAAGAAGCAGAAGTGACTGTAGCATTATACCCATTTGCATCATTCTGGAGATCCAAGCCGGAAACATTTGCAGCTTCGGTAAGAGCTTCTCTCCACTTCTGCACCCTCTCCATCTCAGCCCGAAACCGCTTTTCATGGCTAATGAATGCTTCAGCAAAAGTTTGGGTCTGTTTTCGGACATCTCTGGGAATCACATCAAAAAATATTGGAAGAAGAGTGTGGCTCAGGGCATTCTTACAGCGCACAATCTCCACAAGCTCGTCAAGGCACCAACTGGAAGAAGCATAGTCTTTTGAGAAAACGACAATGTAAATTCTGGATCCTTGAATAGCATTGATCTGTTCACTAGAAATGTGCTCTCCTCTTGGAAGCTCGTCTTCATCTCGAAAGGTGTGAATTCCAGCTTGCTTGAGGGCACTATAGAGGTGGTCAATGAAGTTCTTGCGGGTGTGTTCACCACTGAAACTAAGGAAGACATCATGGCTCCAACAAGGATTGGGAGGGGATGAAAGGGTCTGAGAAGCCATGAAAAAGGAGAAGCTTTGTTGTAATCAAGCTTGTCTGGAAAAGGAGATAAACCTTATGTGAGTAACAGAAACGGTGGAGCTAGGCTAGCGGACGGAGCATAATTTAAATTTAATACATTTACAGTATATTTATTTTTTGTCTTGACTAATTTGGGAAAACATAATATACAATATTTGGCATAATTGTGAAGACATATTAAGTATCCTAGGCACCATGGATGACCTACCAAACTATGTTTGGTAGTCGCCTAGCAACACGTGAAAACTTGCAGAATACAAAATTGAGGGTCCATTTTGTAAGAATGCTACAGAACGCTTCCCCACGATCGAATCCCTCCTCGTATCCCAGTCAGACCATTACCTTTCCATTCATAGGCTCTCATTAACAATCTCTTGTGATTGTGGAGAAACTTTCCAGTTCCACATCTCAAAAGCATCACGAAATTACTAGGACCAAAGTGAAACACTACACACATAACTAAAGCTTTGAATTTCCAATGCGAAGTGACAAGATTGACCAGGACCCAGATCATTTGTTTTGCGAATTGCAAAAGAAACCCAAAACGAAACTCTAGATCTGATTTTTTGAGTTTAGAAAACTTCAAGATTGATCTGTCCAGAAAGTTTTGATATACAGGTGAGATTAAAACTAATGTAGATGCAACCATAAAATATAAATATAATAAGAACCCAGTTGAAATTTCCAACTCTATATAAACACTGCAAGTTAAGAACAAGACAAACCAACCGGAAAAATAATTGTTCTTTGCAAAGTGGAGAAGGAACGGCCGAAGACGAACCAGTACTGTCGTTCATGTTGCCTGAGCGATTCGATACTTGGGGCCTGGTGAGTGTCTGCCGGGGTTGGGTTGGGGCGAGAAAGGGACCGCCTCGAAAGTTTTTTAGGGAGGGAGAGGGCTTCTGTTCTAGCATTTGGTTGACCTTGGAGTTTGGTCTGGTCAGATTTTCGTCGACACGGAGCGTTTCTTTTTATAATTTTATATGATATCAGTCGGGCATATTTGCGCAGGGATCATTGAACAAGCCCGTATAAAGCCCATTAGAAAGAAGGGTAATGGTACCCTTTACTATTGCTTACAATTTCTCTGCTACCCAATACACATGTGTCTTTCTCTTTCTTTCTTCTACTTCTTTCACAAGCTAAGGTTTAAAATTGAAAAATAATAATTGTAATTATGAGTATAAAAATATTATATAATTATTTTAAAATAAATAAATAAATATGAGATTCACATAAAATAATTAATTTTTTAAAAATGAATCTCACTTTTTTTCAAAATAACTGCACAGTACTTACGCACTCCACGACTGCATGTAGCATTACTCTTCAAAATTAGTTGATATTCAAAATCGCAAGTAGACCATTTCTTTCGCAATTCGCGCCCACCCAACCCGACGCTCTCCTCCTCTCGCCCGAGCTCTTCCCTCTGCACCCAAAAGCAGCTGTCAACGGATGTAACTCGAGACAGAAAAATGTATATGACACACAGACACACACGCTCTCTCTCTCTCTCACTCTTTTCAGAAGCTCCCCTCAAGTGAGAATACGCTTCTCTCCCTCTCCGTCATGCCCAAAACTTTTGAGCTGGAAGTGATATTGAAAACATTTATGGGCCTCTAATGGCATCAATGGTGTTCTATGACCCATTCTAGATAGAGGACAACACTTTCCATAATTTTTAGAACGACAAGAATATGAATTCATGAGATAATGAGACTCATCCAATAATACACTATATTCCTCGAGTTATTACTCAGTATGATTCTTAAAATTTTAGAATTCCGCAAGAGCTACACTCTAGAAAGAATTAGGTTCCGTTTGAATAGTGAGATAAGATAGAAATGTTTTAGATGAAAGTTGAAAGTTGAATAAAATATTGTTAGAATATTATTTTTTAATATTATTATTATTTTAAAATTTGAAGAAGTTGAATTGTTTATTATATTTTGTGTAGAAATTTAAAAAAATTATAATGATGAGATAAGATGAGACCATTTTTATATTCAAACGGAGTCTTAATAGAACAAATGCCTCTTAACAAAGAAGCAACTCATCTAATACTTGAAAGCAAGACATCTACTAGCTAGAAAGCAAGACATCAACAAAGAAAGACTTCAATTGTCCTCTAGAAATATCCACTGCAAACTGAGAAACGATGTACCATAGGAAACAAGACATTTACCAGCTTGGTTCCAGGCCTAACTAAACTATTGCCAATGTATGTTGGCTTCTAAGAACATTTCCAATGGTTCTTTTATCCTATCTTTGAAAATATATCATCAAAATTCACTTTTCTATTTTACATACTGATTTTTACAATAGGTCATACATCAGCTTATCTAACTTTTCTCTATATAATTTAAATATTATTTTTTAATATATTTTATTCATTTCAAATATTTCTTCTAACTACCAATAAATTTGTAAAGGAGAAAGAAAATAATTAAAAATATTTTAAAGTTGTGAATAGTATTCTCTACATCTAGAGGATTATTGTAGCAAAATGTAAAATAAAGATCAAAATACAAAATCTATTAGAAGGGTCTTTTGATCAACTTTCTTTATATTTTACAGAAAAAATATATTTTACATGAGCTATTGTGAATGCTCTAAGACTCACCTAGACAGCATACAACATGTTTATAGCTTACAACCCCAAGCATCCAATACTCTAATCATATCTCTTCTCCATTAGTAAAACCAGAGCTTCAAAAACCAACTAAGCTTAACTCACATGTGACACAAGACTAAAGTAAAACTCTTGATTCACCACCAATCAATAACTTAGAAGCTTTTTCAGTGGACAATAGTCAGACCAGATTCATTATATTCAACTTTGGATATCCACATTTGAAACATGAAAAGAAAAAAAATATATCAACAAAACAACCAAGCAAGATCCACAAACACCCACATGCTAGTCCATCCACCAGAAATCGAATGCAGTAATCGTAAATTCCTTAAAAGTTCTTTTAAAGAGCAAAAAGGTGATACATGGGAGTTACCTGTTGGAAGGTACTTAGAGATGCTAGGATTGATCCTCCAATCCAAACACTGTACTTTCTCTCAGGTGGAGCAACCACCTTGATCTTCATGCTGCTGGGAGCAAGAGCCGAAATTTCCTTGCTCATTCGATCAACATTTTCAGGGAACATGGTCGATCCACCGCTAAGCACGATATGTCTATATATCCACATCACACTTCGTAATGGATTTGAAAGTAGTTTCGTGGATTCCAGGAGCTTCCATACCAATGAGAGATGGTTGGAAGAGTACTTAAGGGTAACAGAACCTTTCAGCTACAATCGTGATAACCTATCCATCAGGTAATACATAGCTCTTCTTAATTGCAGAGCTGCTCTTTGCAGTCTCCAACACTTGCTCGTGATCCACGGAAACATAAGCAAGCTTCTCATTTATGTCACGAACAATTTCCCGTTTTGCAGTGGTGGTGAAAGAGTACCCTCTCTTAGCGAGGATTTTCATCAAGGCATCAGTCAGATCACAGCAAGGTCCAACTGTGTGACCTTAGAATAACTATGTTATTTCGCCCAAATCTTCCAAACCCGAGACAAAAAGAGATGAGGGAGAGGGAGAGGGAGAGAGAAGTATCCTCACCTAAGATGACACTGTTGAACGGAGGCCAAACCACAAGACGTGCAACGTTGAGGGGAGCTTCTGGAGAGAGAGTGTATTGGATTATTTCAAATATCCCACATTAAAAAAAAAAAAAAAGAAGGAAACTTTTAGTGGTTTATAAGTGAATGAGTTTCATTATACATAAAATAGAATACAAGGGTAGACACACAATAGTAGTGTCTAACCACACACGCACGCGCACGACACATTAATGCTTTAGGCGCACATATCACTTCGCAAGTGAAGAAATTTTTTATTTGAATTAAATGATGTGTTCTTTCATCTTTTTTTTACAATTATTGCTAACTGTCAATTACAGTTATTTCTATACATTTTCAGATAGTAACTATTTCATTTAAATTCAAATTGAAACATTGCAACTGCTACTATTGCATATATTCGTTCTAATGTTTAGTGTTCAAAATTTGCAATCTGCACACTATATAAACAGTGTTATATCCTGATGAAAAAATTGCCAGATTCTCTTTTACAAAACTCAATTCTAGTGGGAGACAGTATTTGTTTAAAAGACAGATTAACAATTGCCTCACTGTATACTATCTGTTTGCTATTCTTATTTTCTAACTAAGAGAGGGAGAGAGAGAGAAAGTTATTGTGTCACAGGCACTTTTTTGTCTCAGGCTGCAGTCGTTGAAGGCGGCTTTTGGATGCAAAGGGAAGAGCTCGGGCGCGAAGAGGAAAACGTTGGATTAGGTGGGCACATAGGAAATAGTCTGCTTGTATGTTGGAATTAAATAATTGACTAGCACATGTTGCCGAAATACTTGGAATTAAATAACACATTTCTTATAAACTCACTAGGTAGAACTCACCCTTAAAACTAGCTTACAAGAGAAGGGTGCCTAGGGGCTTATAAACCATAATCCAATCACATACTTAGTTGATGTAGGATCGTAACAACCACCATGCTTAGTAGTCGACGTCCACAACAGTCCCGACGGTCACACGGGCTGGTTGTGTGCTAGGTCTTTTCCTAGCTTCGAGTGAACATTGTCATGCCGGCATCACTTCCCATGCCGCACAATTGCAACTGTCGCAACATGGCCTTAGACGTGGGGTGACTCTGATACCATTTGTTATGAACTCACTTGGTAAAACTCACCCTTGAAAACTAGCTTATAAAGGAAGGGTGTCTAAGGGCTTATAAACCATCAACCAATCTCATACTTAGTCGATATGGGATCGTAACAATTGTTACGGGTAGGCCCCATGATTGGGACTGCTATGTTGGGCCACCAGTGAGTGGAACATGATGCTCTCTTGGTTATTAGGCCCATAGGCCCATTACATTAAATTCTTGTTTATTTGGTTGAATGAGTAAATTGCAAATAACCAATTTGATACCTGAAGTTGTTGGTCTACAGATTAACGTGTGGAGTTGTTGGGTCCCATCTTTAATTTCGATCAGTTATTTAAGTACAAGTATTTTGGTAGCATGTGCCAATCAGTTATTTAATTCCCTGTAAGTAGGCAAATATTTTGCCAAGTCAGTACAGTCATTTGTCTATAAGTATTGTTTGCATCAATAAACAAGACAGATTATTCAAGTCAACTAATATCTCTGGAGAGTGATCTTCTCGAACAGATCAATTCCTATCCATTCCATTAATATCCTATTTTTTATCCTAACATTGGTATCAAGAGTCAGTGCATCCATGGCTGAGGGTAATGTCAGTACTCGTTATTTCCAGTTAGCCGACTCATTAGCCACTTTAAAACAGGTCCAGGAGACACATGAAAAACAGCAAGCACACCTGCAACAAACTGTGGAAGGATTAGCACAACAAGTGAAAGTAGTAGCTTCTAATTTAGAAATACTTTTGAAGCATGAAGGCAAGAAAGTGGACGTTGAAACCAATGTCGTGCTCACACACTATTCGAATCCTCTATTTGAAGATACCTATGGCATTCAAACCAAAATAATTTGCTTGGAGTTTCCCACATTTGATGGAGTTGACCCTAACAGTTGGTTGTATCAAGCCAATCAATTTTTTAAATACTATCAACCACACCCATAGCACCGTGTTTTATTAGCTTTCATTCATATGGAAGGCAAAGCCTTGACGTGGTTCCGGGAACTAGAAGCGACTGGTTCATTCACAAATTGGGAAGTATTTGAACGTGCCTTACTTACTTGTTTTGGGCCATCCGTTTATGAAGATGCCATGGAAGCCCTCACAAAGCTACAACAAACAACGACGATGGAAGCTTACAAGTACGACTTTGAGCATCTTTCTAATCAACTCCATGGATTAGCTGAATCTTACAAACTCAGCTGTTTCTTGGGTGGATTACGTGAAAATATTCGATATATGGTGCGCATGATAAGACCAACTTCATTATTGACTGCTTTTGGCATCGCTAAGATGCGAGAAGAAAATGTGGCAGCACTAAAGCGAATTGTTCGCATTCCAATGGGCTCTCCTAAACCCCAATGGGCTCTTTCGAAGCCAACAACCAAGATGCCCATTCTCATTCAACATTTATCTCCAGCCCAAATGAAAGAAAGAAAAGACAAGTGATTGTGCTATAATTGTGATGAAAAGTGGGGTCTTGGCCATCGTTGCAAATCAGCCAAGCTTTTTATTATGAAATGTGAAGATTCCAATGAAGAGGATGTGGTTTCATGCCCTAACAATCTTCTAGAAGTAAGAGAGCTGAGTTCAAAGCTTATAAGCATAGAACCTGATGCCAAAGAACCTGAACCAGCAATCTCCATCCATGCTCTTGTTGGTTCTCCAAACCCAAGAACCATGAGCCTTATTGGCTCTATTAGTGGTGTACAAATTGTCGTGTTGATCGACATAGGAAGCACTCACAATTTTGTAGATCCCTCAATTGTAACAAAGGCACAATTACCTCTATGCCATACACCGGGGTTGACAGTCAAGGTAGCAAATGGCGAAGCTGTCCGCAGTGAAGGACTTACGCAATCTAAAGCTTTTCAGATGCAAGGTATTCACTTCTGTACAGAATTTTTTGTCCTCACCTTGGGTGATTGTGATGTGGTCTTAGGTGTTCAATGGCTGAAAACTCTTGGGCCAATTCTCTAGGATTTTTTGAAGTTATCTATGGCTTTTACTTACAAGGGCAGTAAGGTGGCGCTTCAAGGCCTTACTCATTCTGCATTCTCACTTGTGGAAGGTGACGACTAGCGGCTAAAATGGATAAAAGAGGTATGGTGTTACACTTAATTGAGAGTCTTAATTTTCCCATCACTACTACTAAAAATTCACCCTAAACTCCAGCCTCTTTTAGACACTTTTCAATTTGTTTTTCAGATTTGTACTGGTTTACCACCGACCCGCACTCATGATCACCATATTGATCTCGATAAAGGAACCAAACCAGTTTTCACTAGGCCTTACCGTTACCCATATTTTCAAAAAATTGAAATTGAAAAGTTAGTCACAGAAATGCTCACTACCGGGGTTATTCGACCCAGCCAAAGCCCATTTGCATCACCTGTTTTATTGGTACGTAAACAAGATGAAAGTTGGAGATTGTGTGTTGATTATAGGGCTCTAAATAAAGAAATTATTAAAGCCAAATTTACAATTCCTATTGTCGACGAACTACTTGATGGGGCCACTATCTTTTTCCAAACTTGACCTTCGTTCAAGATACCATCAAATCATAATTTTTCCTAATGATGTCCCAAAAACAGCTTTCCACACCCATGATGGCCATTGTGAATTCCTAGTTATGCCATTCGGCTTGACTAATGCCCCCGCTACTTTTCAAAGTTTAATGAATAAAATTTTTCGCCCATATCTCCATAAGTTCCTTTTGTTTTTTTTTAATGATATTTTAGTCAATAGTAAAAATATGGATGAACATATTCATCACTTGAAATTGGTGCTTGAGACTTTGCTGCAAAATCAACTCTATGCTAAACTTTCAAAGTGTAGTTTTGGTTGCAATGAAATTAATTATCTTGGTCATCTCATATCTAAAGAAGGTGTGCAGGCCAATCCCTCCAAAATAGAGTCTATGCTCAAATGGCCTTTTCTTAGTACTCTAAAGTCACTTCGTGGGTTCCTAGGCCTTACGAGATATTATCGGAAGTTCATTAAAAATTATGGCATCATTGTAGCCCCATTGACAGCCTTACTTCGTAAGAACAATTTCACTTGCTTCGACGAAGTCATAGTCTTATTTCAGGACCTCAAAAGGGCTCTAACATCACCTCCTGTTTTAGTGCTTCCTGATTTTTCTAAACCTTTTATAATTCAGTGTGATGCATCAGGTTATGGCATTGGAGCATTTCTCTTACAGCAAGGCAAACCAATTGCTTTTACGAATAAAGCATTGAAAGGAAAGGCTTTAGCACTTTCCACTTATGAAAATGAATTGTTCGCTTTAGTCTTGACAATTAAAAAGTGGTGACCCTATGTCTTGGGACAGAAATTTGTTGTTCAAACTGACCAACAAAGTCTCAAATATTTATTGGATCAACTTGTGGGTACTCCCGCTCAACAACGACGACTCACTAAACTTTTGGGGTATGACATTGAAGTATACTACAAGAATGACAGAGAAATTTGTTGCAGATGCATTATCCAGGAAGGATCATGGAGAACTCTCAGCTCTTACACTTCCCTTAGTTTCTTGGTTATCTACTTTATGTTCTGAACATGCCACTACTCCTGAACTAATTAAATTGCAGGATCAATTTCGTAATGGGAACCTCGATACTTCTATTTATTCCATAAAGGATGGACTGATTTTTTACAAAAATAGAATTTTTGTTGCTGCACAGTCTCCTATGCGAGATATGCTTATGGAACTCATGCACTCCAACTCTTTTGGAGGACACTCTGGGTTTCACAAGACCTACCACAGATTAAAATCTGAATTTTATTGGAAAGGCATGCGTCGAGACATATGCCCCTTCATTCGGGAGTGTGAAAATTGTCAAAGGAATAAATCTGAAAATATTCATACACCTGGTTTACTTCACCCTCTCCCAATTCCTACTAAGGTATGGACGGATATTTCTATGTATTTTATCAAAGGTCTACCTCTCTCTCATAGGTGTAGTGTTATTATGGTCGTTGTGGATCGACTCTCCAAGTATGCACATTTCATTGCCATATCGCATCCATATACAACTTCAAAAATAGCTACTATTTTTCTGGAGCACATATTTAAATTACATGGAATGCCTGCATCAATAGTCACAGACCGTGACCCCACTTTTACAAGCCTGTTTTGGAAAGAAATGTTTAAGTTGTAAGGAGCCACCTTCAATTCTCTTCAGTCTTCGGCTTATCATCCACAATCTATGGCCAGACTGAGATCGTGAATAAAAGTGTGGAATAATATTTACGAAGTTTTTCAGGTGCTAAACCCAAGGATTGGAAAAATTAGTTGCCTTTAGCTGAATGATGGTACAACACAAACATTCATACTTCCACAAAGCTAACACCTTTTGAGGTCTTCTATGGATACCCACCCTCGAAGCTTCTTCCATTTTCTCCAGGTACAACAAAACTACAAGCTGTTGAGGACACCTTGCGTTCTAGGGGTGAGATACTACAATTATTACAGCATAATCTTCTCTTTGTGCAAGCTAGAATGAAGAAATATGCCGATATGAGAAGAATGGAGCGGGTATTTCAGATTGGAGATTTTGTCTATTTACGTTTACAACCATATCAACAACAATCTCTAGTCAATCGGCGCAATCAGAAATTATCTCCTCGTTTCTATGGTCCCTATAAGATTCCCGAGAAAATAGGGACAGTAGCTTACCGATTGGAGCTTCCAAGTGACTCTAGGATCCATCCCACCTTCCATGTCTCCAACTTGAAGCCAAAGTTGGGTCGCCGCAACCTCCTCTCCACCAAGTTGCCACCAACTGCTGCGGATGGATTACTTCGACCTGAGCCAGAGAAGCTTCTTCAACGCCAAGTGGTGAAACAAAAGAATAAGGCTGGCGTCGAAGTACTGGTTCAATGGAGATATCTCGCTCCTGAAGATGCTTTGTGGACAAATTACTACAAACTGAAGGTCTTTCCAGACCTTGTGGACAAGGTCGCCCAAGGGGAGGGATTGTTACAGGTCAAGCCCTGTAATTGGGACTACTATGCTGGGCCACCAATGAGTGAAACATGATGCTCTCATGGTTATTAGGCCCATAGGCCCACTGCATTAAATTATTGTTTCTTTAGTTGAATGAGTCAATTGCAAATAACCAATCTGATACCAGAATTTGTTGGTCTACAGATTAACGTGTGGAGTTGTTAGGTCATGTCTTTAATTTCGATTAGTTATTTAATTCCAAGTATTTCGGCAGCATGTGCCAGTCAATTATTTAATTCCCTATAAGTAGGAAAATATTTTGCCAAGTCAGTGGAGTCATTTGTTTATAAGTATTGTTTGCATCAATAAACAAGACAGATTATTCAAGCCAACTAATATCTCTAGAGAGTAATCTTCTCGAACAGATCAATTCCTATCCATTTCATTAATATCCTATTTTTTTTCCTCACAGTTGAATCTCGGGGCAAAAAGTAGAAGAAAGAATGAGATCAAATAAAACCACGTGGGCAGTGGATAAGTTGTTATTATTAGTTGCAAGGTATCATTCTAGAAAGGAACCAGAACAGAACACACTCCCGAGAAATATAAGGCACACGTGGCATCATCAGGAGCAAAAGTCATGCATAGCAAATGAGGAGTTCTAATCCATAGTGCTAACTGAACTATGAAAAATGTACTAAGAATTTATATATTTACATGATTTTTTCATCTGTATATTACTTAATTTTATTTAAAAATAAAACATAAAAAAAGAAAAAATTGTGAAAAGTCATATTTATTTTTTATTTTTATTTTTACTTTTTTGTGAGTAAAATACCATTTTCCAATCTCAAAATATTGTGAAATTATGATTAGAGAAGTTTTAAATTTATAAAAAATATATATTTCTCATCAAATTTTAAAAATGACTTTGATGAAACTAATGCTAATACGATTACGAGTCATTGAAGTTGAACAGCCAGATTTAAGTAAAAGATGTTGGCTCCTCTTGGCCATTATAAAATGTTTTGAATAGCAACTCCAACGGAAACATTGATGCCTTCAAACTTTGCGTTAATTTTTACAAGCCATATTTCAAAAAAGAAAGAAAGATTAAAAAAATAATAATAAATAAAAATAAAAGGAGGGATGACGCTAATTGCCCAAGCAAGAGCTAAATGCCATTGCTTTGCTTTAATACCAGCTTGGAGACACAGACTCTCGCACGTACCTCCATACCCATGTCGAAAGGGAAATGCAGTGTTAATAAGCCCACTGAATTAGACGATGCCATAGAGCTACAGAATTTTCCTTGGCAAGGCTAGTTAGTTACAAGAAATTGAAGAAACGAACCCAAGGAGATTGTTCGATCAGAAACACGTCTCAGAATCTCAATAAAGTGGATATTTCTCATCCCAATTTATCGTCTCATCTCCTCACTCGAAGAGTCGGAATTAAATAAAACCAACACTACTTGTACAACCATTATTGAAAAAATCACAGTTCAAAGACAAAATGGGAAAAGAATCAAATTTCAAAAGCTGAAGGGCCTGATCTTAGTTGCAGACCTTCTAGGTCAGATGATACATACATACATATTTATATATATATATATATATATATATCATCTTCATCATAAAGGACTTTCCTTCTTATATGCTTCGGCCTCCAGCCTCGACCTTTTAGGGCAACTTTCTTGAATAGACCAGTCATTGCTTGATCCTGCCTCATGTTCATCACGACCCCTCTTCATATACACCATATCCATTGCAGTATCGGCACCAGTAACAAAATCGACGTCTTTGACCAAACTTCCATGTTCATCTTCATCTATAACATCTGGCTCTGCCTCCTCAATTAATCTTAAATATATTCCACACTCCTTCACTTCAAAGGCTTCTCCAAAGTCGAAGGACACATTTATTTCCTTTCCACTTGCCATCCCAGCTTTGAAATTTGACATGGGTATGGAGGTCATAAAGGTTGTTCCCTCCCGCAATTCATCAAACCAATGTGATTGGTTAGTAAAAAAGCGGCTCTTAATTTCAAAAGAGCGTACCACGGGCTCAGCTGTGGTTTCTTTCTTGGGTGCAAAAGCAGCGCAAACATCCACCCCCACGATTTTACCCTCTGAAAGTGGAGGTACATGACAAGATATCGAAGACCCAACTTTCTTATGGCTGAACCGATCTGGAACCTCGCGACCAGGGTGAAATGGATAACCCCACTGGCTCTGCAAGTTTGAGGACTGCAGTCTCGAAAAAGAAAAAATAATTTACAACAAAAACGAAAGATAAATATTATTTTTCATTTTATATTGTCATTATTAGTCATGCATGTCATCATTAATCACTACTTAAAATGTGTTATATGATGGATGTGATTGCTTTAAAGAAATTTCACATCATTTAAAAGAAAAAAAAAAACAGAGAGAGAGAGAGAGAACCTGGAAAATATTCTTAGAGAAAAAATATGACACATTGTAGCCCTCGTCCGTGTGAGTGATTGCAAATTGTAGCTTCTCCAAACCTTGAATCTCAACCAGTTTGTTGCACTCAGATAGGCTAATTGACGACCACCGTTTCAGGTTAAACAGATTTGAGACTCTTTCCAATGATGTGCAGCGAGCTGCTTTCAACTCGGTTACACTTGTGGGAAGTTCTGAAATCAATTGAAGACTTGTACAGTCATTCAAACGAAGTTTAGCTAACTTAGGAAGGCGACTCATGCAGGGAGGTAGCTTTAAAAAACTGTTTCCTGATAAATCCAACTCTTCAAGTGAAGATAAACTCCCAAAATCAATGGGAATCCCGTCTTCACGTAAACTGCAGTCACTGAGATCCAATTCTCTCAAGGAACATAATCCAGAAATTGAAACTGGTAGCAAGTTCGTGGGGTTCGAACTTGGTAATATCCCAGATAATATTCGTGAGATCCAAGATTCCGAGGCATGTTCTTTGCATCCAGATAATGTTAGAGTTTGGAGATTTGTCAAAAGACCAAAGGAGGACGGGAGTCGCTTAATTGCAGTTTTATCTGCTCGCAACTCCCTCAGAGCCATCATATACCCGAAATCCTTTGGTAGCATCGTAAGTTTTGAACAGCCAGACAAGTTGAGAGTTTCAAGAGATTTTGAGTTAGAAATGCTTCTTGGAAGATTCCTCAGATTCTTGCATCCTTTCAAATTAAGCAAAACAAGGCTTTTCAGATGTCCAATAGACTCGTGAATCTCAGTCAAACTAGTACAACCTTCAAGTATCATTATCTCCAATAGAGGGACTCGCAAGAAGTTCGGTGATTTGGTGAGATATATGGAATTGCTCATATTTAAGACTTTCAACTTGTTGAATATCTGCCAAATAAAAAATAAAGGTTAAGAAAATATTTAAAATTAAAAAAAAAAATCCCCGATATAGAAACAAAAGGTAAGTAAAATTTCTCATACTTTGATCTCCCTCCAAACTTGTTTGACATTACTATGCTGCATGTCAAGGACAGCAAGGCTCTCGAGTTGGAAATTTGGTGGTAAAAACTGCAGAGGACACTTATGCCAACAAAGCCATTTGAGCTCTTTGGGAAGAAGTTCATAACAGCCTTTGAGATATACACCATCGATCTGGAGTAATCTCAAATTCTTCATCTCTCTAAATGCTTCGGCTTCGAAATGTACATCTTCAAGTGTTGGCATATTTAAGACGAGACCCTGCACTGCTTTTGATCCCTGACAATATAATTTAATAAGTCATATCTTGTATAAAGCTAGAACACCTTCAAACCGAAGGCAACCTTGATATTCTGACCACCATAATTCAAAACATACAGGTGTATGCGATTTAGACATGATTAAAATTGCCAAAACATGCTTGCATGCATCATTTTTTACCATCTTGAAGTATCAGTTGTTACTTTTATATTTTTTGTGAGCATCAATCAGTTGTTTACTTGAACTATGTTATGTTGCTAGAATATTTGAACTATGTTTATAAAATATAAATGTAAATATGCCTTTTACCATATGTTTGCGAAGCACTTTAAGACATCCTCATGAAACCATAATCTATTACGTTCGCCTAGATCATTGGGTGACTCTTCACGAACAATCTCTCTTCCCATGTCACGAATCAGATCGTGCATTCTCAATTCATTTCTTTCATTAACTGTCAGGAGAGATCTTTGAATGAGAATACTTATACCAATATCTGGAAAGAAACAACAGCCATCAAGTACCCTGTTGACATATTCTTTGTCTGTACCAATAAAGAAACATGCGATATCAAGGAATATGTCCTTCTCCGTAACATCTAGCGAATCAAAACTTATTCTAAGCTTCCCCTGAATCTGTTTGTCAGGAACTTTTTGTAATTTTTCTAATGTGCTTTTCCATTCAATAATGCTTCTTCTTAATAGAGAGGAACCCAAAACTTCAAGAGCTAATGGAAGTCCTCCAACATAACCCACCACATCAGTCGAAAGCTTTAGATACTCTTCTGCTGGATTAGCCATCCTAAATGCATGCCAACTAAAAAGTTGAAGGGACTCCTCGTTATTCAATTCCTCAACCATATATTTTTCATTTACTCCTAGTAGAGTTAGCACGTGTTCATCCCTAGTTGTTGCAATAACTCTACTTCCTGGACCAAACCATTCAACCTCTCCGGCTAACGAATTAAGTTGCTTCAAGTGATCCACATCATCAAGAACAATAAGAACTCTTTTGCGGCGAAATCTTTCCTTAATCAAACTTATTCCTCCATCAACATTGGAAATCTTCAAATTCTCCATCTTCAATACATCAGAGAGTAGCTGTTCCTGTAAACGTACTAAACCATCGGGTTTCTCTGAAATTTCTTTGATGTTCAAAAGAAAACTGCTTCCTTCAAATTCAAGACATAGTTCATTATAGACAGCTTTTGCTATTGTTGTTTTACCTATTCCTCCCATCCCAAATATGCCCACAATGCGAACATCATTTGTTCCAAGATTCAATAAATCTTTTATTTGTTCAACACGAGAGCCTATTCCCACTGGGTGTGCGGCAACATGCAATTGAACTTTGTTCACTTTGCGCAAAACTTCTTCCAGGATTTTCTTGATGAACTTTGATTCATACCTGATCAATAATTTAAATGGAAAGAATAAGACAAGCACAATTGGAAAAAAAAAAAAAAAAAACAACATTAGTTATGTACAATAGTAATTAAGATACATCAAATTCATTAAGAATATCATTTAAATATACGTATGTGTTAACGATATATACTTGGTCAGCTTTAATACACTACTAAATTGACAGCACTACTAAACTACAAGTTTTTAATACACAAGTGAATGTTGCAAATCCATAGATTTTTTCAACAAAACCGTTTACTTTTGATTTTTTTTAAATACTTATTTTTCTTTTTTGTTGGGTTCAATAACAACAATTTGAGATATAATATGGATTAGTAATTGATGAATTTAAAGAGAAACAACGATGATAGGGATTATAGAAGGAAAGGTCGAATTTAAAAATAATAGAAGCATGTCCAAAATTAGTTCCATTTTTTTTTTTTTTTTACCCATAAAAATATAGGTTCGATGGGGATTAGAAAATAATTTCCATTTTTCCTCTGATAATTCTACTTATTATCTCCCATGTCACACATTTTACTTATTTTAATTTTTTTTTATTTTTTTTATATCAAGTATGTAGTGTATGGATAATAATAGAAGAATTTAATTAGTTTAATAAAAATAAAATAAAATAAAAATTATTTAAAACTATATAAAATATGTTATGTGGGATAATGAGCATCTGTTCCTTTAAACTTTGTCAACTAGTTTGAGCTCAGCTCTAGATCCAGTTCGGAAATATTTTGTTTAAAAAATAAAAAATTATTATAATATTAATTTTATTTTAAAATTTAAAAAAATTAAATTATTTATTATATTTTGTATAAAAATTTAAAATAATTATAATAATTATATGAAATGAGATAGTATAATTTTGTGTAACCGGCCCTTAATTTTATAGCTCAAACCCATTTTATGAATTTTCTTAAAATAAAGAAAAACAAGTTGCATGAAGAAGAAGAAGAGGCGGTAGCATGATACCCATTTGCAACGTCCCGGAGATCCCAGCCGGAAAAACTTGCAGCTTCAATAAGAGCTGCCCTCCACTTTTTAACCCTTTCCATCTCAGCCCGAAACCGTTCTTCATGCCTAACGAATGCTCCGGCAAAAGTCCCGATCTGTTTTCGAACATCAGAAGGGTTCACATCATAAAATATCGGAAAAAATATCTGACCCACGGTCTTTTTGCAGTGCAGAATCTCCACGAGCTCGTCAAGGCACCAACTAGAAGAAGCATAGTCTTTAGAGAAAACCACAATTGCAATTCTGGATGCTCGAATGGCGTTGATCAGCTCGGTAGAGATAAGCTCTCCCCTTGGAAGCTCTTCGTCATCTCGGAAAGTGTGAACTCCGGCTTGCTTCAAGGCTGTGTAGAGGTGATCGGTAAATTTCTTGCGGGTGTCTTCACCTCTGAAACTCAAAAAGACGTCGTAACTCCATGTAGGTTTGGAAGAGGATGGAAGGGTTTGAGCATCCATGAAAAAGGAGATGCTTTGTTCGGATCAAGCTTAGACTGGAATAAGAGATCACGAACCCTGTAAGATAATAGGAAAGGTCAAATGTGGAGCCAGGATGACTCGTTTTATGCTGCGTCTGGGAAATTCAATCTATTTTAAGTTAATCTAATATATAAATTTTTAATTTTTAAATTATTAAATTAATCGCAATTCAAAATTTTTTTATACATAAAATTTATAATTTTTTTTAACTTAAAATATTATATAAGATCTTTAATTTATTTTAATTTTTTATATAAATATTAAATTAATCTTAATATTTAAACATATTTTAAATTTAATTTAAATAAATTTTATATAATTTTATCTATTATTTAACTTATTATTATTTATAAAAAATTTAATTCAAGTGAGCTCTACTCAGTATCTAAATGTAGCCTCAAGCTATATTTTCATTTACCACATGTACAATCATCGAGATTTATTGATTTTAGTTTGTGTACGCTAGGAAGAAGCTAAAACTGTACTTTTGTTCAATAGAAGTATGGTGATAAAGAAAATAATATTTTTTAATATTGCATTTTCACTTATTCCTAAAACTATGTTTGGTAGTCGTTTCGAAAGACGTGAAAACTTGTCGATTCTACAAGAACGCTACAAAACGCGTCACCTCGGATCCCTACTCTTATCCCAGTCAGACCTTTCCCAGTCAAGATTTGCACAGTTGCACACATGCATTTTCTTTTTCTTAAATAAAATAAAAACAAAATCCATCTCTCAAGTGGTAGAAAATTAGAAATTACTATGAACAAGCTCCAAATTTCGGATATGAGGAAAGTTAGCAAGATTACCCAGAACCCAGAATATGAGTGTTTCTGAATTTTTTTTAAAAAAAGGAACCCAAAGAGAACTTCTGGATTTTATTTTCGAAGTCGTCAAGAAAATAGGTATATATCATCATCGAGAGAAAACAAAAAGCCAATTGAAGTTTCAAACCCTGTAAAATTCACTAATCAGCTAAAAAAAGACAAACCAACGTCCAGAGAAGTCAATTGCTCATCTGCAAGTGGAGAAGTGACGGCAGAAGACGAGCCAGTACTGTTGTTGACGTTAGTTGGGGCAAGAAGTATTCCTGTGGGCGAGTTGACAGATCCCTGAAAATAAAAAATAAAAAAAATCCCTGGAGAAGAAGAAAGGGACGTACGGGCTTTCCAGCCACAGCTTGGAAAGGCGCTCAGTGTTACGACTGAGTGGTGGTCGCAGCCTCCTACGTTTATTCACGAGGTTGCGTTATCTTTTTTACTACGGAATGACAACTCATTCTCACTCGAGCAAGAATGTGTGGTATAATAAAAATTAAAAAAAGTGTGATGTTTACGGATTGTGTGAATATTAAGAGATTATATAGATTTTTTCTTTATACAATAGTTTGCACAATAATTTTAAAGCATTAATATTAGATTGACTATTCTATTTTTTAAATTTTGATTAATATGTAATTTTTTTATTTTTAGCTAATCATTCAAAACTTGAAGTTTACATTATATTAGTCATCACACTTTCTATAATAATAAAATAAATATTTTTATTTATTATTTTTATTTTTTTATTAATTTTTTTTCATAATCTCCAATAATCATATTCATTTTTATTTTCGCAATCTAATAAAAAAATGAATATTATTATATACATAAAATGTTTTAAGGAAAAATGAGAACAATATGAAGAATAATTTATACCATATCAATATCCAAATATAAAAGTTTCATCATTGTCCACAATACAACATTCATATATAGTTGTGATCCAAAATAACATTCACAAACACTCATATTTGTAATCCAAAATAACAAAAAATTACAAAATAGCATAGCTTATAATCCCAGAACAAATACAACCACAAAATAAAAATAATCCCAAATCATTACATCAACAAAAGTCTACACATCTTCAAAAGGTTGAGATATAGATGGAGATGAAAATCGCTTCCTTGATTTCTCGAAAACCTCTTTTTGAAAATTCAAGAAATACTCTTGTTGCATTCCATTCATGCCAATAAGATCCATCTTCATTATCTCCATATTGATCTTGTTCACCACTTTGCAATAAAGTGATAAAGAATGGATTTTTATCAAATGTGGTGTCCATCATCGATTAAAGTATAATTGTTAAAAATCAAGACTAGACTCATAACAGTGCTACTGAAATAGCAGCCACAATCTTAAATATTCACACATAATCTCATGCAAACAGGCCTAATATTGCATTGCTTAAAGATAATATTTCTTTGGAAAAATTTCATTTTGTATTGAAATGAATGGAGCATATCTGAAAAAGTTACCCAATATTTCAAGTGCTACCTATTTCACATCACGAGAATAGTTCTTGTTTTCATTATGAATATTATAGGAGCATATCTGAATGTTTTCATTGTGCTTTTAAATTCTTACCTATTGAGAATAATCCAAAAAAGTAAAGGAAAACTTCTTGCTCCTAACTATATAGATTTAAACAATTCTTGAAACTTTGTTATCAGAATGGCATGTCTTGAAACTTTGTTACCAGAAACAGTATTCACACAATTCTGTTTATTTAGATTTAAAAGTAGGTATTGTTCACCAAAAAAATTAAAAATAGTCGAGTTTTTTTTATTCAAAGAGTGAGATTAGCTTTTATCCCTCAATTGGAGTCTGCTTGCAATCCAAATCATGGTAACCTCTGATTACATGGCTGATGGTAATCTGAACTTCTTCAAGTTAAACAAATATGCAATATCTGTAATATGCAATCCAAAAAGTGCTTTTACTAGGAGCACTTTTCCCACCAACTTTTTTCTTCTACTTTTCAGAGTAACGAGGAATCATGCACCATCTCCAATTTACAGAGCGTTCTTCAAGTTATACAAATTAACACACAAAAATGAAATTTACAGTAGTTTCTAGAGTAAACACCAACACTAATAGCTATTTACAGAAGTTAAAGAAATTTTAATTACTTGTATACAACCAGCAAAACTAGGAAACAGAAATGAAATTGTGTCATATCGTGTTAAAACCAAAACTAGAATTTGAAAAACTCCTGCTGAAAACAAAATCAAACCTAAATAACGTCAACAAAAAAAAAAAATCCAAGCAATAAAATCAAGGCTAGAGTTTCGAATTTTACCATATTATTACTCGTCGTGTTGGAGAGAAGCTGTTACGGTGCCGTGCTAGAGAATAGTCGTAGGAGAGCAAGATGGTAGCTTTTTTAGCTACATGAGAGAAAGAGGGAAGGAGAGAAAAAAGAGAAAAAAAAAACCAAAAGAAGAGAGAAGGAAGAGATGCGGGAAAGGGATGAAGAGAGAAGAAGAGGGAAAAAAAAAAACTAGAAGAAGAGAAAATTAGGAAGAGATGGGGGAAAGGGAAGAAGAAGAGAAAAAAAAAACCTAGAGGAATCCAAAGAAGGAAGAGATGCGGGAGAGAGGAGCTGAAATTAATAAACAATACATTTAGACTCCATACAGTTCTTTTCATTTTTGAAAAAAAAAAGATAAAATTATTGTAGATAAAGTTATAAATGAAAAGTATATGGCTAAACCAATGTGGGCCAAATATTGATAAAATTAATTAAATTTGAAGATGAAATGTTGTTTGAAGAAGCCAATGCGGATGCTCTTAGGTGCCATTAGTTTTCTCTCTCTCTCTTTTTTTTTCACACAAGGGGCTAAAGTTGTAAGAAGTCACTAGATCTAGAATTTTAAACCCCACGCCACACGAGAGCTCACCTCGTCTCCCCCAAAAATTTCAAACCCCAAATCCAGCCACCATGGTGCGCTCAACAAAGCTCGCACTAAACAGTCTCCATTGCCAAGATTTCCATGACATAGCACAACCACATGGTGCGCTCATAAGAGCTCGCATGACTAAACATCTTCATTGTCCTTACATAAATTATGCTAAAGAAATTCTCAAAAATCAAATGAAAAAAAAAATACTAGAAGTATGTGTTAGAGACAAGCACTGCTTGTATCTAGTCCGATAGGTTGGGTTAGAATTGCGTGAGTGTAACTATGATTCTTTCTTAGGAAACAACAAAGAAATTTTTTTGGACAATTTTGTGCGAGTAAAGTAGTTAGTTTTTTTTTTTTTTTCCTTTTCTATAGAAGATAGGTATATTGTGGAGTTTGGTTGGGGACTCGGTGGCATGGGGCTGAGTTTGTTCTTGTGATTCCAACAACTTCAAGTTGGACCATGAGAGAGAAGGAAGAGTGAGACCGGAGCTCATCGAAGGCCTTAATCAGAGAGAGAACTCTCTACAACGCTGATGTGGAGGATGGTGGTGGCCGGATTTTGAGTTTGAAATTCAGGAGAGATGATGTTAGGTGCGGTGTGGGTTTGAGCATATTTTCAATTTTTTTTCTTTTACAATTTTAGACTACGTTTGGATACCAAGAGTACCTCAAGTACTCTCATTACTATTGACTTTAGTCTCCCCCAATGCCAGCCGCTTGTGCGAGAAAAAGGAAAAAATTAATGTCACATAGGGTGTTGTAACTTGTGTAAATTGATGTGGATATATCATTTTGATAAATTTTATAAAAAATTCTACCTGCTGAATGATTTAATTTATTAAATTATAAATCTCTTTTTATTATATTAGAAAATATATCTTCCTTTAAAATATGACTGTGTGTCTATCATTAGTTAAATTTTTAAGAGTAACCATAAGGCTACTAATCATACACCACTAATATTATAAGGATAATTTCTTCACTTTATCAACAGTTAAAAATTATTAATCACAATTGTGTTAAAATTATGTATAAGTTGTAACTCAATGATTTTTCAATTTTAAATACGGCTGCCCAATCCTGACAGTGAGTTTTATTTTTGGACTGCAGTAGTCCAGTCAGTTGCGTAACCTGGCCCGATTAGGGAATTCCGCAAGTCTACAGAGACTAGGGAATGGCAGTTTGAGGCCCATGGTGGTCCAAAGGGTAGAATCTTCAACGCCCAAATTAGCTATTTCCCAGCACTATTACCATACCAGGAATCATGTTGTCTCATGTGCATTGCTTGGTTAGACTCCGATCATAGGGGCCATCAGATGTTGATGCGGATCTAAGTTTATGGGCACGCGTTTTAGGGTGTGTTTGGCAAGTGAGAGTATTTGAGGTACTCTCACTACTATTCTTTATTTTATTATTACTTTTTACTTACTTTTTTAATATTCATTACTTTTCACCTACTTTTTAATATTTTATTATTACTTTTTCATTACCTTTTCATTACTATTCATAAACATTCTCAACAATTTTCAGGTATTCTCACTATCCAAACCAAGCCTTAATCTCACTATCAAATTGTGAGGAATATACATGATCTGCGTGCCCACGTGTTATTCCATATATATTGTGATGTAAAAAATATTAAAAAAATTGATTAAAAAAATAGAAAAATTTTATTTACAGTCTTGAATGAAAAATTATATGTACAATCGTATTAATGAACGAGATAAAAAGAAAAAAAATATTATTTTAAAAAAATATTATTATAATTTTATATTTTTAAAAATATATAAACTTGCATAAACAATCCTATTGCAAAGGGATTAGACTAACTTAAAAAAAATAATATTTATAAACATTTAATCATCACTCTTTCGTTATCCAACATCACATCATTGGCAATCAAGTGAAAAATAAGCAATAAAAATTTGGTGATTAAAATTTACTAATAGCATTTCCGTCCACGTGTAAAAGGGTCAAACTAAAACAAAAAAAATAATGAAAATATTGCTCGAGGTATAGATTATACATACCAGCATTTTTCAAGTTATTTTATTCTTAAATTAGTATATAAAGTATATTATTCACATCACTTAAATAAAAAAAATTAGATTTGTAAGATTTAAATTTTAAGATTTATTTTTCAAATCAAATTATATCATGTAAGAACTTTACTAATATGTTTTATAAACTAGCTTAAGTGCATGTTTGGAATTGTGGTAGAAAATATAGCTTATAACTTCAAGACTTATAGCTTATAACTTAAGTAATAAGTTATACTATTAAAAAATTATTTACTATTCGCTAACCATATGTTTAAAACACTTTTAGATGTGTTACATTTGTTGGAAACAGATTAAAAAGTGTTTTTGAGATAAAAATGACGATTATTTGAATTTTTAAAAATTATGACCATATCTTTGAAAGTTTAAAAGTTGTGATTATATGAAATTTGTATAGATAGTTTCATCAATTGACAGTCTTTTTAACTTATTTGAGATTAAAAATACTTTAATATATCATTCAAACAACTTAATTTTTCTATTAATGAGCTTCTAAGTCTATTTAAATACTTTTTAAGACTCCTATCGCAACCCCAAATAGATCCTAAGAATATAGTTTTTGTTTCCAAATGTAAAAATGGGTAGTATAATTAATTAAAAATTTTATGTACAATCACTTTTGCGTAATCGTACTTTATTAATGTGATTAGTTGTATAATTTTTTTAATATAAAATAACTGTTTTAGCTAATTACATTAATGAAGTGTATAAAAAATATATAAAAGTAACTGTATGCAGCATAACTAATAATTAATTAGATTCATTTTTCGTTATTGGTCTTTAACATCAAAATAAGTTTGCTTTGGAGCCCTAAAAGAAGATGATATAATTAAAGTTGGAAAAAAAAAAATCGTACCAAAAATTTCTCTCCGGCCCATCTTTTGCGGGGAATATCTGAAAATAGATTATCCTAATCCAAATATATATATATATATATATATATATATATATATCCGAGAGATTTTACTCTTTAAATTAGGTGCAAGTGTTACTATTATGACTTGCTTAGCTTTTGGCTCATTCAACAGATAAAGTAAAAATAGCTAACGAACAGTTGTATGCAGATAAAATACATTGTAATATTTATCGATATCTGCACAACTTCTGAAACAAAACAAGATTAGGAAGATTATCCATAAGAACGTTTAAAAAACGATATGGTTAAAAAAAGAAAGAAAGAAAGAAACTTCCGTGACTAAAGCCTCAACACAACTGTAAAACTAATCACAGGCGCAATTCCAGCCAAAACATCATCGACCTTCCATCCTATATTATATAATGCACAATATCTTGGGGGTAGAGATCTCCCTTATTATTGCCACTACCCTTAATTTCCCTCAACCTCCAAATCTCTTCTTTAATGCATTGACAAACCCATCTCCAATATCATTCATTCTAATTTCTACCTTGAAAAAAACTTCCATAGCGTTAGGACTCGTTGTCTATGGCTTAATTAGAGATTTATCTCAAGAAAAGTACCATTGTCTACAATTCTGATATGAACCATATTCCTCTTATCAATTTCCTGCATTCCGTCTCACTCGTTCTATTATATTGGTTCTACGTGTTTTCTTGAATTTTCTTTCACGTTTTAGTAACTTCGTATTTCTCAGTTTTCTTTAAGCTATAATACTTTTTTGAATCTATCGTTAAGAGTTCAGTAATACGGGAAAAAAGATGCCGTCCACACAATCTGCGAGCTCGGGGTCTGAAGCTGATGCAATTAAATACGGATTAATGGATGAGAAGAAAAGGAAGAGGATGCAATCAAACAGAGAATCTGCAAAGCGCTCGCGAATGAAGCAACAGAAAAAGATGGAGGATTTAGTCGATGAAAAGGCAATGCTGTTGAGAGAGCTTAAGAAGAATAGCGCAAGTTACTCTGGCCGGGAGAGAGGATGGCATTCCCTGGAGTCAGAGAACAATCTTTTGATAGCTGAAAAGATGTGCTTGGCCAAGCGTTTAGACAAATTTAACTCACTTATCGTCAATCTTGGGCTTGTAGAAAATAACACACCCAAAAGTCCGGAGCTAATAATGTTGAATACATCGCTGCTTCCACAATGCAGCTTGTCGCAGCCTCCGCCGGAAGGTTTTGGCTTGAATTCAGTAAGTGGCCGAGGATTTTGATCTCGTGGACAAGTCTGCATGACATTGGTTGATGTCTTTACGTGGATTATATAATTTGTCGATGGTGGTTTGGTTGCTCATTGTTTTCAATTGGTAATTTAAGTTGTCTTTCTTGACCCTGTCCATGACTATTGGATGTCGTACATAGTTTTCGTACGAATGAAGAGAAGAGCATTAGGATGGCATGATTACTCATATATACTTGACACTGATAAATTGAGATGCAATGCCTTAATTACATGCAGTATGGTCCGATATGCAAGAGGCAAAATAAGCAGAATCTCCACAGTTTAGAGCAATTTGTTGGAACACCAAAATCTGATCTAAATCACCCACTTGGGTCTGGGCCTGAACATGGATCGCAATCTGTGGGTCTAACAGTTGGTGGAGGTAGGCTATAGGATCAGGCCCGAGTTGCAGAAGCTTGGGCTTGTTATTGTATTTATCTTTTGATTTTATACTTGGGTCAAATTGCAATGATAAGTCGGTTGCTGGGACGAGCCTCTTTGTTGTTGTAGTCGTTGGTAATTTTTTTTTTTTAAAATGGTTGTCTTGTCAAATTATGTGCAATCGAATCAATAGGGACAAAGTAAGATGGCCAAATCTTTTGAAAACCAATGGATTTCTTACAACAAATGTCCTTTGAAGTTAATGTAATTTGAGAAAAAAGAAATGAAAAGGAAAAATGGTCAGAGTCAGTAGACTAATGGAATGAAACAAGTACTAAGGTTTGCCACTAGCACGAAACATGTATTCCTATTTATGGTAAAGTCCAAGGCAGCACCAAGGTATCCCACTTGGCCACCCACCCACCCACCCACCCACCATGCCAATGTCTCTTCATGTTTCCCTTTTCCTCTTTTCCACCTCTCCATAATTGTTTCTTTACGTGGAAAAGAAAAACTTTTTCCACAGTTGAAGGATCACTTCCTCTGCTCTGGTTGGCCATACCCATACGTATCTCCTACCGAGGAATAGAATTCCCCACATTAATTCCATTTTTTCTATCTTTTTTCCTAAGAAATTCTTTGACGTTGCTTCACTTTAGCGACTGAAGCAATTGAAAGTATCATGGATGGGGACCAAAAAATAAAACAGTATATAATGATATTATCTCTAGTATATGATAGAAAAGAACATACAAGTGGGGAGGTTCTTCTACTGTAACGTGTAGAGTGGCCATTGGCATTGGTGGGTGGGCTCCCTGTAACCCCTAAATGATTCGGTTTGGTGTTTGGGGGCCTTTTAATTTTGATTGTTTTCTATTGTCAAGAAGATATATTATCCACGCCATGCTACTGGTAATACAAGATTTTAATTTTTAATTTTTTTTAAAAAAAAATTTAAATCATGTCATGTCAGCAGTGTAAAATATGCATCATTTGTACCAATTTATAAAAAAAAAAAAAAAAAAAAATCATTTAGATAAGTGGGTTTTCATGTTTGAACCTTTGAAAATTATTATTATTATTGGTGTCATGTCTTAGTCCTTGATATTGCTTAATTTCTGTTTTGTTTGTTCAAATTATGGTCTTGTCACCAGTAGGGCATCCAGAAAATGAGCTACCTAAATATTCCTACCAAAAAGCACAGAAAAAAGGAAGTTTTGAATTTCCCAAGTATCAAAATCTATTTGCATAAATTAATGGTAAAAGAAAAAAAAAAAAAACAATATCAAAACCTTAATTTATAAGATAAAACAGCTACAAAAGCTTCAAATATATATATATATATATATATATAAATGAAGTAAAAAAAAGAAGGGTGTGGAGTCGCATCTAATCACCCCTTTATCATTATGCAGCAAGAAGCATGCATGTCTGTTTGTACTGATGTTGCTGCTTAATTGCTAACTGCTAACGCCGGTACCATTTCATGAGTTGCAAAGTGATAAAATGAAATGGTACCATTGTCGGTTAGTTGATGAATGAATATATTCGTTACTTAGCTAGCTTTTGTAAATTTTCATTTTATTGTGATCGTTCGATCGTTGCTTCATTGGTCCCAAAAACAACCGATCTTCCACCTTGTGGGATTGCTTCTTTTTTCTTCATACTTCGATACTCTTTTAATTCCCTCCCTGAAAGATCAAAACGTTGCCACGCCCAAGGCATTGACAACTCGCATCTATCCCCTCACCACACTTGTAATTCCGTTAATGTTCGTGTTTAAAAGGCTAAACCAGCAACTTGCATTTTCCTCTGATCATATATATATATATATATATATATATATATATATATATATATGTATGTATGTATCCACTTTTGTTGATATAATATATTATTTCGAAAATATTCTACCACCTTTGTTCCGACCAGTGGTACGCTTCTCACAATCTCCCCAAATGAACGGCTTCCAACTCTTCTATTAGAAGCGTTTTCCATTTCGTTTTCCCCGGCATCTGTAAAAGCTAACATGTAAAAGCTAGCTAGTAGTGTGATATCAAACTTTCATCAACCTGATTATTTATTTGTTTACTTTTTATAAACTAATCCTAAAAATTTAAGTTGATAAAAAAAACATTATAGATTTAATTATTTATGTTATCTTAACACTCATTGATCTTATGTGTAAGTTAAATTTTTTTGTTCTCAATAAATTAATCAACCCATCATATGACTGATAGAAATAAGTGGATTTAATTATTTATATTTATCTTAATAACATTTGCTTGCGATAAAAAAGTAGGATATAATATTCTTTTTATCCTCTATCCCAAACCAATATATTCTATAATCCTGGTAGAAGTATCTGCATGATTTCATGGCACTACAAGAAAAATATTTATTTGTAGCAAATTATTTATTATGAAAACGATCATTTTCGCATGAACACATTGAATATATATGATGATAACATAACGAGATAAGATTACAAGAACCTAGAATCCTTCTTTGGTTTTTGTTTCTAACTAATATAATAGACATAGAAAAGATTGTAGACAATGAAATATGCTAATTAAGAAAAGTGGTACATTCCATTTACAATCATCGCACCTTAAATACAGATAGATCATCATAAACACACACAGCACACATGATATATGCGAACTGTTGCATTTATCTTTTAATTCCCTTCATTAACCTGTCGATGAGTTAGGAATATGTGCATGATGCTGAAATGGTCCCGGTCTAATCATAACTTGGTGGAGAATGCCCACTAGGAAAGTTGAATTCTAAAATTGATCAGCAAAGTTTATTTGTGGGAGAGAGAGAGAGAGAGGTGAGGAATAATAAGTCATGCGCATTAGGAGGTGGCCCAGAAAGAAAGCGATCGAAGTCAAATCCCATCACTCTTTATAAATAAAGTTTTATTCAAAAAAATGGTGCAAAGCAGTTTTCAACAGCGAAGCGAGAGTGACGTTGAATATTTCCTAACAATAAAAAGAAGAAAGAAAAATAATATATGGGAGCAAGTCATGATTTTTAGTGATGCTCCATCAAACAGAAGACTGGTTTAGCTGTTGGTCCCCTAACAGACCAACCTTTGCGCTTGTTTTCTCCTCCATTTTTGCCCACAGTTTATGCGATGGCCGGGGCTTTAATTATTTAAGTACAGATCATAAGCAGCAACTCTGATCTCATCTAGCCTCCTGGCATTAGCATCTATAAAGTAATGCTTTTTTCAGGCTCGAATCGACCATATGGTTTGAGTTCATGATTGCTCCCAGAACAACAACAGCTACAAATTACAATTTTCAATAATTTACCTACCATTTTGTTGTACACCCACCGCTAGCTTTTTCTCTTTTTTGTTTTTTTTTTCTTTTTTTTTTATTAATTTAGGCCGCTCAACTATGCACAAAAAAAATTGTCAAAAGTCTGTAATTTGATTTTCATAAATTCAACCTCTAAAATAGAAGTTTGAAATTCGAAATTACAAAAAAAAAAAAAAAAACACTATGCACAAAAAATGGCCGAACCCGATAAATAATTGGGACCAATTTTGTTTTGTTACTTTGTAGAGACCTTTTGAGTCTCCATAGACTTGAACAGTAAGCTAGCTAACTGAAGATTTTTAGGTCTGTTCATTGGCTGAAAAGGCTAAAGTGGTGAATGATTGTACCGAATACTAAAAGCCAAGTCAATTTCGAACATATAATGCGCAATTTTTAGCAGCAAAAAATAAATAAAGTGAAGATTCCAAACCCAAGCTGAGATCTTACTATCCGAGATTCGTCCTTTCCCTTTCTCCATCACAACATAATTCGTTTTTATTTTCCCGAATAGTGATTATGATTTTAGTGGGAAAAGAATGTTGTCCTTTTGGCCGTCTAGAGCGCAACAATATATATATATATATATATATATATATATATATGCGAAAATGACATTGCCATAATACTATTAACTCACTTAAGTTTTTAGACTTTTAGCCATCTATTTTTCGAAAAACCATGCATATATAGTGCATTCGACTTTCTCTATCTTATTTAATATTATATTTAGTTACTTTCAATTATTACTTTATTCTTTCTTTGTAATAATTAAATCAGCATCACAATTCCTTCTCCTTCAATCAAATACAGCATAAAAGAAGGAATCTGTAACAATCAGATGAGTGCTCAAAGAATTTAAAAAGTATACCCAAAAACCAAATAATCAAGTTGGGGGGTTTTTGAAAAATGAAAGAGAAAATCTTAATAAAAATACTATAAAATTAAAAACTTGTCTTTAAATATTACTTTTATTTTGAAGTTTAAAAACTTGTATTGCTTTTTGTGTTATAGTTTGAAATTTGTAAAAATGTTTTACATTTTGCATTTGAATAATGATTAAGTATTGATAAGATAAAAAAAATAATGAACATTTGATTTTTTTTTTTTTTTGTAATTGAATAATGTTTAGAAATAAAATTATGAAAATTTTTGATAATTTTATGTTTCATCTCTGTATCTAAACTAGACATCCCCTAAAAGAAAAATATAAACTTTAACTATCCAAATATATTAATCTCATATTTCAAACAATAGTAATGAAAATACCAAATCCTCCCTAAAGGGATATTTGAAAATAATTTTAATCTCATCACATCTCATTTCATTTTCAAACATCATTCAAATACAAATACCTTCAAACTAATCATTATAATATTTTTAAATTAATCATCACAAATTTTCCAAATTTTCAAACAAAAAATAATTCAACTTTATCAAATTCCAAAATAAAAAATTAGATTAAAAAAAAATTAAATTTTAACAATATTTTAATATTATAATATTTTTTATTAAATTTTTTTTCTCTTATTTCTCAAAACTCAGTAAATACTTAACTCAAACTATTTCATTATTATTCACAAACTATCTTATTACTATTTACAAAATTATCACCTCACCTCACCTCAACTCACAACCATTCCTATACTATAATGTAAAAAATAAAAAAAAGTGTTGCAAACTTGTAGATGAACACTAGTCTGCAACACTTTCCATGTTAGTAGCAAAAGAATAATAAATAAAAAATAATATTTACAATGGTAAAAAAAACAACCACCTATTATTCTAAAGAGTTCTTCTACACAACGCCTACCGTTCTCCAATCTCTGCACACCAGCCTCCGTGGCATTTTTTTCTTTTAATATGAAACGTGCGTTTTGACTAGAGAATGAAGGTAGGTCACGCAATCTCATCCTTCTTGAGTTCTCTTTCCTCTGTCTGAACCACAGACTCTCTTTACATGGAAAACCCTAGTTATAGGGTTGTAAGACAAGCTTCTTTTGCCCAATAAACTCATCTCCTTCTTCTCCCATCTCTGTCGCCATTGCCAATACCCACAAAGCTCTTAATCTCTCTCTCTCTCTCTCTCTCTCTCTGTTGAGAACTTTTGCTTTGTCTCCGTCCTTTTCCACCTCGCAAGAACCAGATCCCATTCCCGTCTCCCTCTCCTCCGAGCTACTAAAAAACCCTGACTCAGAACCGCTTCCAATCTCCCAAAAACTCCACCTAAGCTTCTCGCACATCAATCCAATACCTTCCTTGGTCCTCTCCACACAATCTTTGCCCCGATGCCAGCCGTACGGTCCAGGCGTTTAATCACTGGCTCATCTCTAACCCTAGTTTCACTCACATTGATTAAAACCATGTCCTACTTCGGTCGATGCAAGGATTTCAAGGCGATCCACGGAGTCCTTGTGAATGGAGTTGGACTTGCTGGGCCTAAAACCCAAGAATCTGCCATTGACAGGCTCGTCTGTGCCGGGAGGTCGACTAATGTGGTGTCTTTTTTGCAAAGGATGAAGATCGATTATGGGCTCAAGCGAGACAAAGAATCGCTTTTAATTGTGGTGGACAAGCTTTGCAGTAATGGGTATGCGAGTTACATCGAACGAATGGTGAAAAACTTGGCAAAAGAGTGTTTTCTCGACGAGAGAATTTGCAATTTGTTGGTGAAATGTTGGTGCGTGGATGGGAAGCTTGGCAAGGCCAAGAGATTGGCTGAGGAAATGTATAGGGGAGGGTTCGAGGTAGGGACAATGGCATACAACGCGAGTTTGTAAGATTTGTAGGGAGAATGCCCGTTTCGGCTTCATTTAGCCAGCTACTATTTGCTTCCCTCAGAAAGGGATTTGAGGAAGGAGGAGAAAGGTATCTCGTCGAGGGAGGGTGGGAGAGAAATTGAACTGTGACGTGGTCGACCAAATCGGTTCGCCACGTCAGTTGCGTGGTGTGTATTCTATTGAATCGGAGGATGAGGAGATTATTTTTTTAAAAAAATAGTGAAAAAATATAGAATTTATATAAAAAAAATTAATTTTTTAATAATAAATTTGATTTTTTTTTTTAAATTATGTAATTTTTAAGTATTCTACAATTATATCTAATATAACTCGTAATAAAGAAAAAATCTTCTAATAGACTATTTCGATGATGCCTAAAAAACAGTCACTAATAAAATGTTGCCATGTAGACCTCTAGGAAACTTATCTTGAACCACAAAACAGAAAATGCCGCCCAGACCCACCCTCTTCCGACCCCATGAACATTGTCGCCACCATACGGCCAGACGTGTCGTCGTTGCCCACGCGCCATCGTCCTCCTTGTGTCCATTGTGTCGCCCTCTTCGCAAAATACATGGTTTTATTTTACATTCAAAATCTCATTTTCTATCTCTGCAATTTCACAAGGAAAAATTATAGCTATTATTTGTTTTACATTCAAAATCTCAATTTCTAACTCGTTCCATTTTACAAAATGCACTAAAATGAAAGGAGAAAATGTGATTTACAAAATCCAATCGAAGAAGAAAATATTCTTGGCAACCACAACAACAGTTAGCAGCAGAAGATACAGACAAATGCACTAAAATCGAAAGAGCTTCTTCACTATTATCACCAAATGTGCACTCATACGGATTTTGATTTACAGAGAATCTGATAGGGAATGAAAAGTAAAATGAGGTCAACCAAGTTTAAAAAAAGGATTTGCTATGATAACGTTGTGATGTAGGAAAGGATATGGTGAAAATTTTCATCATAAGATACAAAGGTCGATGAAGCAGATGCAAAATAGTTGTACTTGTTTAACAATATTAAAAAAAACCAGTGGCAAGGGTCACGGAGTCCAGGGCTTCCATGGTCGAGGGTCACGGAGAAGAAGTCGTTTGGAACTTTGGAGTGAGCAGTGAGAGAGAAAAAAAAAAAAAAAAAACAGCAGTGATTATGAAACACAAAATGCATGATTTTTTTTTCTCGATTGACTCGAACTTATTATGTGGATGACTTACGTGTATATATTTTATTGGTGAAGGTTAACCTCAACAAAACAGCAAATCCGCTCCAAAGCGGAACTGCATAATAAATTATGAGAAATCTTTCAAAAAGAAAACAAAGGTTGTTTTTGACCCACCGCGTCAACTGTATCGCAGGAGGGGTTAGCTTGGCCGGATAGGTCATATCAGAGGGCGGACTGTGTTTGGTATATTGGCGGAAAAAGGCAGCTGAAAAGGTAGGCAAAAGTGAACAAAGAAGGTAGGAACAAAAAAAACACATCAAATCAAACACTTTTTTAACCCCCCTCAACCCTTTTGAATCTCTCTCCTCTTTCAGAGACTCTCGTGCATGTGCTTGATGAATAGTTTGTGTGGGAGGAAGGAATAAAACCTTTCGATGGACGAGGCCCCCACATTCTCCAACAAGATTCAACAACATATGCTTTCAGAGACTCCAATATGATGATGAATGGTATGTGTGTGGGAGAGGTTGTGGGGTACTTCTCTCCTGTCACTCTCAACCTTTACAAATTCAATTAGGTTCTTCAACTCGTCCGGCTCCAAACCATGGCAGCTCCAACTCGGTTGATTTTGACAGCTCTTGCATTTCCATGTCAAAAGCTCTCAGCTTTATTTGCTTCACAAGCAACGAATCCGAGTCAAGTTGTCCTGACCCATTACCGAGTCAACTCATTCATGTCAGCTCAGCTGATTCTCGCACCACGCTCCAAGAGAAACGATCAAATTACATGAAAGCGCAGATAATGACGCTGACTGTCATTGTTGCCCCACTCAAACTATGAAGTGGACGCAGCATATATGATATCTCTCTTTCTCTCAGAGAAAAGCATATGACGATGATGATGATCTGTGTCATAATACTCGAGTCCAAGAAATAGAAGAAAAAATGTATATATATCCGTGATGTAAAGAATCTATTCTCACCGCCTGTTTCTTCCCAGGTAGGACCCATCCTCGTCCTCACCAGGCCCCCACCTCACACCACCACAGCTCTCTCTTCCGTCGCTCTGCCAATAAATAAATTGAGAACCCCTACTAGAAACATAAATTTATGCCCCAAAACTTTAAAAAGTACATTTTTTTCGCTTTTATACAGCGTTGTGTGGAGTTAATAAACTACAAAACATATATATATATATATAATATAGATATATAAGTGTTTTATATCTTCGCCGGAGATGCCTACGCCGGTTAATATTGCCAGGCAATGCTTAACGCCAGAGGCAGCCCATGCGCTCGACGAGGCGGTAGCAGTCGCGCGCAGGCGTGGACACGGCCAAACGACGTCGCTTCACGCTGTGTCTGCCCTCCTTTCCCTCCCCTCGTCCACTCTACGCGATGCCTGCGCGCGTGCGCGTAGCTCCGCTTACTCGCCCCGCCTCCAATTCAAGGCTCTGGAGCTGTGCCTGAGCGTCTCACTCGACCGAGTACCCTCGACCCAACTTGCCGACGACCCGCCTGTGTCGAACTCGCTCATGGCCGCGATAAAGCGCTCCCAAGCCAACCAAAGAAGACAACCCGAGAATTTCCATCTCTACCATCAGATTCCGCAGCAGTCTTCGATTTCCTGCGTGAAAGTGGAGCTCCAGCATTTGCTTCTTTCGATTCTCGATGACCCGGTAGTGAGCCGGGTTTTCGGTGAAGCGGGCTTTCGGAGCTCCGAAATCAAGCTCGCCATCGTTCGACCACTCCCTAACGTCCTCAGATACTCGCGCTCCAGAGGTCCACCTTTGTTTCTCTGCAATTTGAGCGAGTATTCGGACCCGGGGCGTCACGGCTTCACTTTTCCTTTCTCGGTTTTCCCCGGGTTTTGCGGCGGAGACGAGAATTGTAGACGGATTGCGGAGGTTATGGACAGGAATAAGGGAAGGAATCCTCTGCTTGTGGGTGTATGTGCTTACAGTGCACTCCAAAGCTTCACAGAAGCAATAGAGAAAAGAAAGGACAGCGTTTTGCCAGTGGAACTCTCTGGGTTGAATACAATTTGCATTGAAAACGATGTCTCAGAGTTCGTTACCGAGAATTTTGATAAAGGGTCTCTGAGTTTGAAGTTTGAGGAGGTGAGTTCGAAGGTGAAGCAGAGTTTGGGACCTGGGTTGGTGGTGAATTTCGGAGACTTGAACGCATTTGTAGGTGGTGACGATGGCGCGGGTGAAGCAGCAGGCTATGTCGTTGACCAACTCACTAGGTTATTGGAGTTTCATGCAGGGAGAGTGTGGTTGATTGGTGCCGCCGCGAGTGACGAGTCGTATAGGAAGTTTTTGCGTAAATTTCCATCAGTCGAGAAGGACTGGGACTTGCAGCTTCTGCCCATCACTTCTCTCAGGCCGTCTTCCATGTCTGAATCATACCCCAAATCCAGGTAAAGTGCCTGGTTTAATTTAGTATCGGCAGGGTGCTTCTACTCTTCTAGTTTTGCGTTGTATTATTATACTAGAGTTCTTTTATTTTTTATTTTTGTGGTTACATGAATGTGAGCGTAATGTCTTTGTTTGCGTCTGAAATTAATATCGTATTTATCTTGGTGGTAGTACAATACTAAACTTAGAATTGTTATTCTGAAGGACCACGGGTACTATTTCATCGAACTTCTAAATACAGAACATATTTGATTACTTCTTATAATTAGTAATCGTCACCTTTCCTGCTGTCGCTCGTAATTCCTGACATTTTCTTTTTCATAATCACAATCTTCGGAGGAACGGGGTTACATGCCACATAGTTGAATTAGCGAATGTCGTGCTATATGTTGCAGTTTCTTTTTTTCCATTTTTCCTTTTTTATTTTTTTATTGTTTTTTTAAATAGAGAATTATCCTTATCACGCATGTGTAAAAAATTTTTGGGTTTTTTTCACGAAAAATTCTATTCCTAAACCTCATACACCACACACTATTTTTTTTATGATTTTTTTAATTTTATTCTCTTATTAAATGTGTGGTATATGAATTATAAGTAAAATAATTCAATTATTTTAAGAATAATAAAACCAAAAAAAACTTTAAAAAAATTATAGCGTGTGGTGTATGGGCTTATGAATAGCAATGCTCTTTTTTCACTCGTGTCTGCACATGAATTTTGGTTTATTAGGTTAGTAGTAAGTATCGGATTATCTTATCTATCTTGTTTTGGATTATGGGATCCTGTTTTCTACATCATTTAGAGTTGGTTACCCGGCTATGTAGTTTATCAAGGATGCACGGGTTAGGGTATTTTACATTAAGAACGGTGAATTCTGGGATTTTAAGGGTATTCAAAGCTAAGTTGAGCTTGGGTTTAATTTCTTTCTCCAGTTAGCGTTCATATTCAGTGTGGCATGTATATGAAGCGGTCCAAGATTGCTGGCCCGAAATCATGCATGAGCAGCAGTAGTTTATATGTTAGGGTATTGGTTGGTCGTGTCCCTGAAAGGATCGACCTGGTTAATTCATAAGTAGATGTAGATTGATGCCATAATCATAATTTATCAATTCCCATGGCTCTCTCTCTCGCCTGGTTTTTTTGTGCCATTTAGTGTTGTTGATGAAATACTTTAATATTTTGGGTTTACAAGCTTCTTGAGATGGAGGCCTAAGGTAATTCCTACCGAGAAATGTTTTAGCCACAAAGAGATCTCATAAACTGACGTGGCTTGATGTGGTACGTTGGATTGTAAAGCTACTTTTATTGTAAAGTAAATTTAATGTATCATATGAAGCCATGTCCGTTTGTTTGTTTATTTTTGTGGAATCTTTATGTAGCTGTAGCACTTTTCATTCCTATATAATGTATAGCTGGCCCTTCTCTTGGCTGCAGACCCATGACCATATCCCCAACTTAACCCAATCCGAGCATGAAGTTTGCTATCTAAGATTGTAAAATATCTGTTAAGGCTGTTTGCTTACTTGCTCATACCCCACCATGCATGCTCAATCAAGAAAAGTTGACCACGGTAGCAACTGGCAAGGGGCTTAGCAACTTGTTAGGACTATGTTCAGTTTTGGATTTGAGGAATATGCAAGTGTTTGGACCATCCATCTGTGCTCTCCCTTCCCTTAAAATTTGACTCAGATTCCTATGTGCCCATAGATTTAATAGCAATGTGGTTTTGATATCCATACAGCTTGCTGGGGTCATTTATTCCATTTGGTGGGTTCTTTTCAACACCTTCTGACTCAAAGGTTCCATTGAGTAGCTCATATCGATGTGTTCCCCACAGTCTTCAGTGCAATGAAAAATGTAAGCCGGAAGTAATTGCCGTTTCAAAGGGATGTTGCACTACTTCAGTTGCAGATCACTACAAATCTAGCTCGCCATCTTGGTTGCAGATGACTGAACTTGGCTCTAACATGGGACTGGATATGAAGGTGTGTATTCCTTTCGCATAATTCTTCAAAAACCAGTTAAGATTCACCTTATAATGACTTTAATCTCTTCTCCTGTGAAGTGGTGTCTGCTGGGGTGGAACCAAGGCTTCTTTTTCTCTCCCTCTCTTCGGCAGGGGATTTGGGACTAGGGTTTAATTGGTGATATGTACAATATGCCTCTGCAATTAGGACATTTCATAAAATTATTGTAACTTGACTTCTTATGTTGCCGTGCCCCTCCTAGTAGTTCATGCAGATGCCCATTCACTGATATAAGATGTCATCTTGTTACCACGTGAACCTTTTCAATAGGTCGATTAGTGCAAAGGAAATTATGATTTCCCAAAAATAGTTTCAAGTATCCTATAGAAGTACGTTATGGGATGAGACTTATGTTGTTAAAAACGGGGTGACCATCCAAGATGACATATTTGATGGGAGTCATAAACTTATGCAGTGCTATGCTCTTTGTATAATGCTTATAGTCCACTATCTATTTTGCTTTGATTCCATAACCAGGTCATGCTCTTTCAGTTGTGTGAATAACGAAAGCTTCACTTAAAGTTTAAGAATATTCTACATAATTGTGTAAAAGCTGGTTTATTATCTCTTCAGTGCAGATCAAAGATGATGGAGCGGTATTGAATGCCAAAGTCATCGGAGTGCAGAAGAAAGGGGACAATATATGCCAGCATCTCCAACACACACAACTATTCCCTGAAGCAAACAAGTTTCCTACTGTCTTGGGCTTTCGATTTGTTGAAGACAAGAAGGAAAACACTGATAATCACAGTAGCAATAATACTGATGCAGCTTCAAATGAAACAAACTGCGTGAAAGTGGATTCATGCATGTCCATGGATGTACTAAAGATTGCTACATTACAATCAAGCAATCCTTTCCCTGTGGTTAGCAAGGCTAAGAATGAGCGTTTGCTATGGGAACAATGCAAACCACCTTCAAAAACTGAAGATCTTGAGTCAGGTGGTCTCTATTCTCTTCCTTACAGTTTATCCAATTCAAGTGTGGGTGATGGTAGTCGAACCTCTCCCACATCTGCAACTTCTGTCACAACCGATTTAGGACTGGGAATATGCTTTTCTCCCATTAATAATAAGCCAAAGAAATGTATACAGAAAAATGTAATAAATCTTTCACGGGACATCTCAGGGAACATCTCTAATCATCCCACTCAATCTTCCTGCTTCTCAAGTCCTGACTATGGTGGGCAGTTTGACCCAAGAGATCTCAAGACGCTATTAAGAGCATTGACTGAGAGGATCGGCTGGCAAGATGAAGCCATAGCCTGCTGCCGAGCAATTACTGAAAAACGGCATAGAGAAAGTCTGAGGACGAATATATGGCTCCATTTTATTGGACCTGACAGATTTGGTAAGAAGAAAATTGCTCTTGCCCTTGCTGAGATATTTTATGGAGGCCGGGAACAATTTATTTGTGTCGATCTGAGTCCCCTTGATGGGATAATCTATACAAACACAAACCTTGATTGCCAAGAAATGAATGGTCATGATATAAAATTCAGGGGGAAGACTCTTCTTGACTATCTTGCGGGGGAGTTACGCAAGAAACCCTTGTCTTTAGTCTTCCTTGAAAATGTAGATAAAGCTGATGTGATGGCTAGGAATAGTTTGTCTCAGGCCATTCGGTCTGGTAAACTTTCGGACTCACATGGAAGAGAAATCAGCATTAATAATGCGATATTTGTGACAACTTCAACATCCTCAAAGGGAACGAGTCTTGGCAGAATCAGGAAAAAACCCTCAAACTTCTCTGAGGAAAGAATTTTGGGTGCAAAATGCTGGCCGATGCAGATAAGAATTGAACAAACCTTTGTAGATACCACAAAAAACCAAAACATGAATGCATTGGATACAGTGAGAAAAGAAGTATCCAATCCAATCTTTGTGAACAAAAGGAAGCTTATTATTGGCAATGAATCTCTGGAGCAGTCAGAAATCTCAGAAATGGCCAAACGGGTGCACAAGGGATCAAGTAGGTACCTAGATTTGAACCTTCCAGCTGAAGAGTATGAAGCTTGTGATTCTGATGAGTGGAACTCGGAGGATTCCATCCTTGAGAACTCCAATGCTTGGTTACAAGATTTTTGTGATCAGGTGGATGAAACCGTGGTTTTCAAGCCATTTGATTTTGTTGCACTTACCGAGAAAGTATCTAGGGAGATAAAGAAGTGCTTCTCCAAGATTGTTGGCTCTGACTCTTTGCTAGAGGTTGACTCTAAAGTCATGGATCAATTGCTTGCAGCTGCATACATATCAGATGGGAGCAGTGTGGTGGAGTATTGGGTGGAACGAGTCCTCAGCAGGGCATTTGCAGAAGTTCCCAAAAGATACAGCCTCACAGCTCATTCTGTTGTGAAACTAGCTTCTTGTGAGGGCCTTTGTTTTGAGGAGCTAGCACTTGGAGTTTGCCTTCCGCCAAGAATTATTCTTAATTGATGTATCACAAAAAGCTTATTAGTGTAAGTAGACGTATAGGTATAACCATTTAGCATCTAGTAGCCTTTGTTTAGCCTGTCAATCCCATAATTTTGTTGGGTCCTTTTCTTATGTTTCTTTTTTCCAGGTTATGGTTGTGTGTGATATGTAATCTGAGGCTCGTGCCGTTGGGGTTATATTATATGTACTAAATTCAGTTGTCTGGTTTCCTCTGTGCTAAATTTTGATCCTCAATTTGGGTTTCTAAGTTTCACAATGGTTTGGGAAATATTAATGTTTGAACCTGACTGAGCCTCCTCGAAGCCACCGATGCCGGTGTTGGTGGGGGTAAATCCTTGATCACTGACCTGAAATCCAGGTTGATCCCCCTGTAAATTGTTTGTATTTAAGAAAAATGGCTTCCTTCTTTGTAGTCCTCGCTCCGTTGAAGAGATCTTCAAGGACTACAGCGCTCGCCGTTCTGCCCTTATTTGTGCCCTAATCCCTGGTCCCTACCTACCTACCTCCCTCCCTCACTCTGTGTGTGTGTGTGTGTGTAAATCCTTCTGTGTTTTTCGCTGATACATTCATCATCTGTTTGTTTATATGAAAGGTGAATTCATTTGACGTTTATTTTTTGTTTTCTTTCATGTGCTCTCCCAGATGAGGATCAATTCTTTTCGCACTGCAATCCAGGTCTGTACATTTTCACTTTTTTTAACCTTCTGTTTGGGTGCCCAGAAAATGTGGAGAATGAATGGTTAGAAATTCTTAAACTTCTTTTTTTGGAGTGTTGTTTTTATTTAGCAAAGAGGAAAAGATTACTTACAAGTGAGAGTAGTAATCAAAATGGGTTAGAGTTGAGTGGAAAGTTGAATAGCCTAGAATTTTGATCGTTGCTGTTTTTTGCTTCCCACTTTTTCTCACGAACAAAACAGTGCATTAGCGGTAATTCCAGGGCTTTTTAGTTTGAATTTTAGTTTAGTTTTTTTATTTGTGCCACTCGGTCTGCATTTAGGTTGCTTTACGAAATTAGTTCTTCTTTTTTCTTTTTATCTCAATTGCAATTTATATTAGATTCAGAGAAGGAGAATTTGTGTTTGTACGGACATCCAAATGAGACGTGGGAGGTGACTCTGTCAGCAGAGGAAGTTCTGCCTGAGCTTCCAGAGCCAGCTCTGGGCATCATTTTTGCAAGAGATGGAATGATTCGTACAGATTGGCTTTCATTGGTTCATGGCCCTTGCATAATGATTGTTGATTGCTCTACGAGGCTTTCTACTTTGGTGCTCGTCTTAATCACAATGAGAGGTACATACTTCTTGCTTGCCTCAATTTCCAGTCAATATGTCCTGAGATCTGCATCTTGTTTCTCAATGCTTTTAGTATCAATGTTAAAAGTTAAGTCTCCTTAAAGGTTCGTTTAATGATGATTCAAGTGTGAAACTTATAAACTGTATTAACAATGTTAAAGTCCTTGCAGTTTGTATTGGTACCTAGGTAAGCATTTTGCAGAGCTTCAGTTCCCCTATATCTTGAAAGCAAGAGCACACCCAATGTGCCGCCTACGTATGTGCCAATAATTGTATCTCCATATTGTCCAAGCATCTTCTTTTCAAATCTTGCATTTTCTTTTACCGCAAAGCATTAAACATAGAGGCACATAGACACACAGTCACAACTGGCTAAGGTACATGTGCAGTGCTAATCAGATGTGTTAATAACTGAAGGAAGATGCAAATGTCTTTGGAAGTCATTTGGCCAAAAGGTAAGATATGTCATGTGTTAGAGGTAGGCATTTTGAGTCCCCTTGCACTTACACTTGTAAGAGTTAAGAACTCTTCTGTTTAGCCATATTACTATCCATATTATCAAGGGATGTGTCATGTACTACATATGTAATCATGGACTAACTAAAGGGTTAGCCAGTTAAATGGTTCATATATGCAGTGCATCCAAAATCTGTGGACCCTGATGTAGAAACATTAGACTTTGGATCATGCTAAGGAGCCATCCCATCTGACAACCAAATTTGACTACTTTCAATAATAATAAATAAATAAATAATCATTTTTTTTCAGTTTTATTTATTCTCCTGAATTTTCTTAAATGAAAAGTCAAATGGGGTTCTAAGTGGCATTTTCCTTCAAACTTCTACCCAAAATCTTCTGTTTTTAGTGCTAAATTTTTATTGAATGAAAAGGTAATAACATTGGCATGTATATGCACTTTATTAAGTTTATTTAAAGATTTGGCTAAAGCAATGATTTTGGGAAGCTGCAGGTGCAAGGCTCATTCTGCCAGAAGCACATTAGTGCGATGCACTTCTAATAGAAGAAGCTGGCGTCATGTTCTTGATATCCTTAAGTTCCGTTGGACATTGCATGCAACAACATGAGTACCATATCGTCCGTACCGAATGGTTGATATCATATGACATTGCTTTTATGTGGAATCAATGCATGCAATCATGCATTTGGAATGAACGCCTTGTCTGTCCAATCCACCTTTATTTTTAGAAGCACAAGTTTAGATACCTTCCTCCCTACCTATTTTCTATGTTTCCACTCTGTTTTCTCCCCCTTAATTTAATTTATTTTTTTTATCTTTTAGTATCACTAAGTTGGATGGTATGGGAAGCCACCACGGCTAGCAGTTATTGGTTTTGATATATAATGTCTTTCTATTTTGAAGCCTATTTGTTTTGTACATCATGCTTCTTTGTTTTCAATGATATGTCCTGGGGACTATGCCTTTTACTCAACAGAAAACGCCTACTTAGCCTGATAAATGATCTGCCCATTGTCTTCGAAGTTGTAACTGGAAGGAAGCCAACCAAAGACAAGCACAGTGTGGATAGTGGAACCAAATCCAGGAATAGCGCAAAGGTAAAAAAATTTCTCTCTTATATCTGTCAGATGAGCACAGTGAAATCCTTTGTAGGAGCTGTGGGGGGTAGTTATAATGCTGAAGAGTTTTGGATTGGTTGTAACATCTGCAAGAGGTGGTTCCATTGGAAGTGCGTGAAGATAACCCCAGCCCGGGCCGTAAAAGTATCAAGCAGTACAGATGCCCTTCTTGAAGCACCTAGAGTGGCAGACAGTAGTATCCAATGTAAAGCTTTTTGAGAGGTGAACCTCATTGTTTTGGTTGCAGATACTGTTGTAATGATGTGATAATGTTTATCCATAGGAAGTAATCTTTGGCCTCGGTTGAAAATCGAGTGGTCACTTTTCCTTATATTTATCTACATGTCGAATGAAAGTTCAATAGCACAATGCTCATTGCTAAAGCCGTCCTGTGCCTTAATTCTAAATGACGCATTATTGTAACAGTTTAGTCATGTTTTCTAGGTATGTGGAAGTGGAAATTGGAATTGTGGATAAATATCCAGGAGCATACAGTGATTGGTGATGAGTTTGGGATCCCTTCATCCTATTGTAGATCAAAGGCCTATTTGATTTTACAGAAGCTATCAATCCATCTCATTTCAACATCATTTAAATACGAATATATTTTAATTTTTAAGTTTTCATCTAATTATTACAATTTTCTTAAACTTCTAAACAAAATATAAAAAATAATTCAACTTATTTGAATCTCAAAATAAAAATTATATTAAAAAAGTATATTCTAACAATATTTTAATTTTATAATATTTTTATTCAACTTTTTCTCTCTTATTTTTCAAACTCTATAAAGCATCTTAACTCAAAAAAATTCACTACTATTAACAAATTATCTCTTATAATATTTTTATTTAATTCTTTCTCTTATTTTTCAAATTCTATAAAACATGTTAACTCAAATAATTTTATTATTATTTATAAATTATTTTACTATTATTTATATATATATATATTTTTTTTATCTCATTTGTATAATTAAACTAGTCCAAACTTATCGTTGTGTTATTATCTGTGTCTGTATGGAGGCTGCAAGTTTTTAAAGTATCGAGATTGATTGAAGGGTTGTACTGTTGTTGTACCATATGGTTGAGCAATATTTCTTTTTCTACCTGCAATTCAAAGTAGATGTACATTAATGTTGTGTGAAAAGGAATATAAAGATTACTTCCATTTTCTCCATCAATATAACGTAAGAGTAATGATATATATACAATAAATTATATAATATATTATATAATAATATTATAAAATAGGAGTATATTTATAAAATTATATTATTTTTATAAAATATTTTATAAAAATACATTTTATTTAAAATATTATTATATAATATATTGTATAAAATATTATTTATAAATCATTTTCCATAACGCAAATGGGTGAGGGAGGGGACCGAGCCTCGTGGCTCGTACTCGCCATTTGCCTGTACTGGCCACAGAAAATATTAGGTGACATCTGTCAACAACCCAAATGAACATACATTTTCCTGTAAGGTAAGGTACACCCACTCTTCGACTTCTCTGCCGACATCTCTAGTAGCTCAGACAAACACGGGGTTTTTTGCGCGCACATGTTAATTCACATTCTTGCTTGTGGTGTAGACTGACGTCATGCACTTTTCTTAGCCCAAATTCTCAGTCCGGATTCCCAATAATTTTCATCGCTTTCTTTTAGATATAAAATAAATAATAATTTTTTTTATTAATTTAAATTTTTAAGATAAATAATAATTTTATATAATATCATAATAGAAATATTAAATTTAAATTTTAACTCTATACTCTATCTCATTTAATTAAATATTTCACGTATTAGATTATCTATTAACGAAGAGTCTAACCCACACTTAATGGAGAGTGTTAAAATATAAAATAAATAATAAAATATACATCTTTTCATTAATTTAAACTTTTAGAACAAGGGATAATTTTACATTTCTCACATTTATAAATAAATAAATAAGAAAATTTTACAGTTTCTATTTATCATCCTTACACTACATAGTACACATAGTTTTACTTTTATTTTTTTCTCTTATTAAATATGTTATGTATGGATGATGAGTAAAATAATTTAATTCGTTTAGAAAGAATAAAATTAAAATTTTTAGTAAATAAAAATAAAAAAATAGTATAGTATGCGATGGTGTGTGGAAATGATCAAAGCTACTCCACCATCATCATGAAACTATACCTCCACCATGGCAGTGGACCGGACGTAACGTACGTTGTCATGGCCATTGAGGTGAAGCTCCAGTGGTTGCCGTTTATTATTAAAAGAATATATATATATATATATCTTTTTTTTTTATGAAAATTTTATATTTATATATTAATTTTTTAAAAAAATAAAACTTAAGCATCCTAAAATTACAAATATCATTTACCTTTATCTAATCCATCTTCACTAACTTTTTTTTTATTTTGATCCAAGAGACTAATTAAAATAACTTTAAAAAAAATTAAAAAAAGGAAGCAACTTTAGGACTGCTAAATAAAATGTAAGGAAGAAAATGAAGAGAGAGAGAGGGAGAATAGGAGAAATTAGTAATTAAAACAATACTTTAATTTTAAATAAATTATATAAAAATAAATTTATAAATTGATATTATTTGATTATATATGTCAGATTATAAATTTATTTTTATTATAAAATAAATTTCATAAAATAACATCGATTTATAAATTTATTTTATATAATTTTTTTAAGTCTGCAACAGTTTTCTTAAATTAAACAGGAATTGTAACTTGTTATCGTTAGAAATAGTCACGTAAAGATCAATCATGACTCGTTTTAGTGGAAGCTGATTGATAATTACTGAAGTCCAAGTACTTTATTCTATATTATATATATATATATATATTTATATTTATGAGTTTTATTATTCATCTTTACACATTATATATCATATTTTTTTTAATTTTATTCTTCTTAAATTAATTAATTTTCTTACTTTTTAAGAAAGAGGGCGTGGTACGAATCGATTAAAGTAGTATTGACAAAATGAGTAGAGTACTACTTTTACGGGGCAAGTGGGATTTAGATAAAAATTAAAATAGGCAACGACAAATTAAATGATCATATGTGATCAGCGGATACGTAGGTTGTCTTGATCTTGGATTTTGTTTTGGTCATGATGATCACCAAGCAGCATATTATATAGGTTTTTTTCACACATCTTCGTCAACTGTCTACAACCACCACCACCACCACCAGTACCATGCCTCCTTCTGGAATAAAATTTGAATACATGCATGAGCTAGATTGATATTAAACAACCATTAATTCCAAGGCTATAAAATTCAATCCACCTAAACCGCCCTTACGTCATCATGTATTTTCAAATGGTTACGATTAAATATTAGTATAATTAATACATGATGAGTAGGTGATCAGAATTTATAACTTTCCTAATTTATATATAAAACAATGACTACGTATTGATTAGAAAAAAAAAAAAAACAATGACTACGTACTACGAGCTATATATATTGAATTTAATATCTTATATAAAGGTCATTAACAAATGAGTACTTATAAACATGTGATTTTTTTAGGAGATAAAATTATTTTTTTGACAAGATCTTTAATATATAGTTCATGATTATTTGACTTTAAAGATGATTGGTGTATTAAAAAATGGAGCAAAAATAAAGAAGAATCAAAGCAACAAAGATAGACGTGTGATTGTAATTTTAATTATAATATGATCATTAATTTCTCATCATGTGTTAGTGCTGGCCCCCAATAAGCATGAATGAGTTGGATTACATAGATCAACATAAATCGTTGTGAGTGATCACTCACATAAATCGATCATGACTCACTAATCATGCCTACACATGATGTTGGTGGCATGCATGGATATTGCCTCAATCATATACTTCATATTATAATGATGATCATGTTACTTAGTACTTTTTTTTTTTTTTTCCCTAAAAGAGGAAAACGTATGCATCTCTAAATTAATTAAGGTAATTCGTCGATTAATCGCTAATAAACCAGCTCATGATCTAATCCAATGGCAGTACATATTTTATCTCGTAGGAAATTATATCCCTATATATCCCACCAACCAGTCAAGGTTGCAATATTGTAAATCAGAAAAAATTATCCATTATTGGCAAATGTAGAACCTCATTCAATTCTCTCTCCTTTGCTTTAAATTCATGATGTCTTCATCAGATATAGTTTGGGTCCTTCAAAATTATTACAAACCACAAAACTTCTTCTTCCAGAACTATATATATATCTTCTGCATTGTTTGGTTGGCTGAAAAAATTAAATTAAAATTATATCCAAGTTTTTTCCTTTTCTTTTGCAATATTTTCTGAATTTTATTTTTGATAGTGATAGGGTTACTATCTTATTACTACTCATAGTTCATTTCAAGTTTTTTATTTTTTTATCATTTTCTTTTAGTATTTTTTTAAAATCCTTAACCATTAAGAAAAAATTTAAAAAATATATAATTTTACTAATAATCACTTACTTAACTATTGAGTAAAATTAAAAATTAAAAAAAAAATCAAATATAAAATGAATAGTAAGAAAGTAATAATCTATCATTTTCCATTTTAGTTCAATATACAGTTTTTTTATTGTTTTTTCAACTGGAGCATCAAACTGAACTGGACAAAACACTGACTGGCCTCGTTTGTTTTCAGGAAACATCTCATCTCACTTCATCATTACAACTTTCTCAAATCTCCACACAAAATAAAATAAACAATTCAACTTTTTCAAATCTCAAAACAAAATTAATATTAAAAAATATATTCTAACAATATTTTATTCAACTTTTTAACTTTAATCTCATCTCATCTCATCTCATCTCATCTCTGAAAACAAACGAGGCCTAATTTGCTGGAAGTGGATTATTCTCGATGGTCATGTACAGTGACGGATCAGTTCAGGAAACCGATACTTCCGAAACCAAAAGTCGGTTCGGGTAATCGGTTATTCGGAAACTCTTATTTTTGGAAGTATGTTGATGGGGTCGGATTGGGTGAACAGTGCTAACCTGTACTATAGCAGTACTAGTTCAACCTCATTTTAAATGGTATAAGTCACGGGGAATATCATTTAACACATTTTACAATATATTACACAATACATATTATAAAATAAAGATATTTTGATAAAATAATATTATTTTTACAAATTAATTTATAAAAATAATTTTTTTTAAAATATTATTATGTAAAATATTGTGAAAAGTGATATATCCTTATAATTTTTCATATTATTTTATCAGCTATTTGTTGCCACAGATAGTGGAAAAGTACTGGGAAAAGGTTGTACTGCCATATAGAAGGAGAAACTCAGGACCTTGTAATATTGTGGAACCTGCAAATATTCGCACCTGATAAGTACTCAATCAAATGTGGAGACCAATCAATCCCGAAACTTTCGGTATTCCGTTCAAATCCTATCTCCATTTTTTTTTTTTTTTCCGGCTTCGAAGGAATCTGCCTTCATGATGATTACAAGATCATGTACAATTAAATCACTGGCGAAAGAAGGGGATGTTCTACATGTCATTTACATGAACAAAACTTGTATGTATTTTGCGATCTCAGTGACTCCACTTGGGATTTGCCCCGAGGACCCCTTAATCTTATGAAAAGCCTATATTCATCGAATGTCATAGGTGGGTATAGAGCAGGTCTGTCCTTTGCCACAAGCTCCTTTGCTGGCTCTATGGGTATGTCACTCTTTGGATTGTAGAAAAAGGCAAGAGAGACACGCTCTTGGCCTGAATTTACTATCACTCTATGCTCCACGCTCTTGTAGATTGCATTGCTTAGAACCTGGTCACCATCATCCATTATCAATTAAAACATACGACAATTGATCAAATGACGGTCATTATGGCGAGAGACGATCATCTAGCACGTCAAGTCATTTTATTACCATCAATCAAGGGGGTGAAAACAATTTATTTTTATAGTGGGGGAACATCCAGTACTACTAGCTAGGGTCAAGGCCTTGTCCCCCGTCAATTTCAAGTTTTAATTAACATGTTAAAAATACGGCAATGCTTAAGCACTAAACACTACTAAAAGTGAATCGTATAACATAGCAAAAAAATGAGAGCATATCACAAATACTATTTGGCACGTCGGCTGCTAATTGGAGGGAAAAAGAGTGAAATGGACATCTGTAAAATAACATTAAATTGTGAGAAAAATAACAACGAGATGATAACTTAATTGTGGATTTTACTGAGTTAAAATTCAAAGAAAAATAATAATTAATGGAGAGATGATTGTTTGTGAGGGAGAATGCAATTATCATTAAAAAATTTATGCCAAGACCTAATTATCCATGGCGCTCAGAACGTACGTGATGTTATCCGGCTGAGTTGTGTTTGTAGGTCGCATCATTTTCAGAAGAATTTATAATAAATTCATGTTTGTACAAAGCTCTCATTTTTTTTTAAAAAAAAAAAAAAAAGAAGAAGAGAGAGTTGAACAGAAAAGTTGAACCAGAAGGCCAAATTGAATCATGCACAAAGAAAAATCAAATAAAGCACGTTAAAGAAAATATATATATATATATATATTAAAAGAAGAAGGAAAGAAAGGAAAAAGACAAGATCTAGCTAGTGGCATGTTTTAAAGCTATGGACCAAAAGTTACTGGAGCGCCCGTCAGAATACGACCATACCATGTGCCTATATATGGTTCATGAATTCTAGCCAAACACTTCAAATCGCATAGATAATCTTGGATATAAAGGAAGGAAAAAAAAAAAATGTATAGTCACCTGAATTTGATCGCCAATATTGACGATAAAAGCGTGGCGAGCCGGTTTGACAGTAATCCAATTATTTTCTCTCCGGACTTGAAGACCGGGGACTTGGTCATCTGGAAGGAGCAGTGTCATGCCACCTGGGTCCGAATGGGATGACAAACCAAGGGTCAGGTCAGGCTGTGGACACTTTGGATAAAAGTTCACCCTCAGACAGGCCCCAATGTTTTGGCCGCCGAATGCGTTTTGAAGAACATCCTCTTCCAATCCAAGGTTTAAAGACAAGAGTTTCATTAACCTCCCGCATAGGTTCACTACCTCTTTCCCATACTCATCGAGCACTTCCCTAAATTAAGTTGCAAAACCCATCCCTTCAAGTCAATTTACTTGAATATACAAGTAAACAGAGTATCACATTATATAGTTAATACATATCATGCTAAACTAACTGGTGGCCTATAAAGATATGGAACAGTAAGTGACCATTATATATATATATATATATGTAGTTCAATAAAAGTGAGAACCATATATATATATATATATATAGCATATGCCATATTGCATGATATATGAAACCAAAGAATAAGCAATTGGGAAAAATCATTATTAATATAGGAAGAATTTTAATGAAAAGAAGAAAAAACGTGTTGTTAATATGGCAGAACAACCTGCAATCAGCCGGGAGGGCAGGCCATTTGTTGTAGTCCTTCAACGACAATGGAAGGTAGTGAAGAAAATAATAATCACTCCAATCAAGAATGGCACCTTTTTCGACCCCTAGCCGGCTACCATAACCTTCATAAGTTTTTGGGGAGTTAGCATAAGGTTGCTTCATCTCCAGGGGAAGGTGAAAGAACTCGCGCCAAACCTCCCGTGCACGGTCCATGAGTTGGGGACGGACTCCATGGTTGAGAATCTGGAAGAAACCCCACTCTCGGCAAGCTTCAGATATTTGACCAAGTATGGTGGTACGAAGATTATCATCGTCTCCATGTAAGCCTTGAAGATCGATGATTGGGATGTTAACATCGTCGCGAGGCGCATCAGTAGTACTAGTAGTAGTTCTGTTAATGGTCGGCCTTTCAAGTGGCGGCTTGATGTATCGGTCAGGAATCACTGGCACTTCACTTTCGGATAAGGATTGGACGCGAACTATGGGCTCGGGCCAATCTACTGTGCTATTCATGATGTAATTAAACAAGTATAGAGCCTATCTAGCTATATTCTATATAGCTTGGTTCGGCTTCCAAGTTCGATCCTACACACACACATGCTTAAATAAAACAAAACTATCGATCGTAAAACCAATTAACGAGTCCCAAAGTATTTCAAGTACTCCAGAGAGAGAGAGAGAGAGAGGTTGAGGTCTGGATGGGGGAGTTTGAGAGTGGTAGTTAAAGGAGGAACATGCAAGGTGGAGAGGTAGGAGATGAAATGGACGTGAAAGAGAAACGTGAATATATGGGGATTTTTAAAAAGTTGTGGGGGGGGGGGGGGGGGGAGGGAGTGAGCGTAGATAGACTGAAAGGTCGTGTTAATGACCGTTTGTTTGTCCAACATGACTACCAATTTGTGTGGCTACATATAGGAGCTGGGACTCATGACTATCAAGTGTCCGTCGAAAAAAAATCTATTTATTATTTATTTTTTTATTATCTTTTCATCATTTTAAATCATAGATGATAGATTCACAATTAAGATAGAATAAATAATCTATAATTATTTAATGTCACGTCAAAAAATGATAAGAATATAATAAAAATTAAGATAAGTAACATTACTCGTGCGTTGAGGTCGACAGACCAACATTCAACGAAGATATATATAAAAATAATGTGTGTGTATATATAATTATATATATATATATATATAATAAGTGAAATCAATTTAGCCATTTATAACTCATGTCTAATGAACCCAGACAAGGATTGGTCCCCATTTCGGCGCCGTGAACCACTTGATTTACTTTATTTTGTTCAATCAATATGTGCCACACATTATTATTGACAGGGAGAACAGCACCTATCTATCCGTTTGGAACTTGCGGGCTGCAGATATGATTAATGAAATATTGCAAGAGTGAGCCTCCGACTACCATCATAAACGTACAGGAAAGGAAAAGGAAAAATGTTAAAAGAGAAAAGAAAAAGGTACTGCAAATTAAGCTGACGAAAAAAAAAAAAAAAAAAAAGCTGACGAGAAAATCAGAATAATCAAAAGGAATCGAGTCATTTATATATCAATAAATCTTATACTAATCGAAATGCAAAACGATTTTTATGCAACATGTCAGGGAAAAAAAAAAAAAAAAAAAAAGAGGTTCTCCAAAGATCAGAGAGTGCCAAAGATTTTGTACCTTACATACACAATGGAAGTGATCCACAATATTCTATAGACATGCTAATATGGAAAAAGATCTCTTCAAGCTAGTTGCTCGTGTACGTATAAACATGAGATCAGCCTCAAGTAATACAGAGTTCATATCAAGTATTCGTTTTAATTAATTGGAAGCTGGATAAAGTCTTCACAGTTTTTTGTTAAAAGTATCTGGTGCAACCACATCAGACCCCTCAAGCTCCAGTTCTGCAGATCGTGCACACAATGAGTGTCTAAGAAGTATCATTACCAATATGGCAAGAGCACCTCTTCAAGATCATGACAGCAAGCCTTACAAATATGGAAACTCACACTTAAGGCAAGCCTTTGCAACAATTATGGATCTTACAATATCTGCTATATAATTCTGTAATCCCATGGATTTAACAAATCAATCTTATTTATGTCAATTGTATATTTCGCTATCTTGTACAGAAAACAATGTGTATCTCTCAAGATTGTATCTTTTGATTTTTCATTGACTTTTACTACTTATATAATAATGAATACACAATATACTGGTTTGGTGAGTTGGCCAAAACCATTTTTCTGCAACTCTGTTCATTTTTCACCCGTGAGATTCTTCAAATTATGTCTGTTTCCGCATCGTGTATTGCATATGGCTAGAATATGCGACACTTCAACTGGAAGGATATATTCAATATAATATGATCTCTGTCAACAATATATATATATACTGATTATAATTTATTAATAGAATAAAGATTAAAGGTTTTCTTAACAGCTTTATAAATTCATTCAATGGGTTATAGTTAATGTAGTTCATGTACTAATTGTTATATATCAGTTTAGTTATTATATATAGCTAGACTGGATCGGGCATTATAATTACTGATCCGGGCTCTTTCCTATATATATACCAGCTTCCCCCAAAAGCCCATTTAATTAAATCCCTCTTTTATTACCATACCAATTTGTGCAAAAGAGCAAAAGAAGTAGTACTACTGAAACTCTAATCTGTACGTTAATCTTGGTTAATATTAATCTGCTCGCATTGAAAGCAATCGTGAAGAACTAGTTATTGTGATCTGTTCTTGGCTAGCGCGGCATGATCTGCAACTTGCAACTTGCAACTTGCAAATCCATATGCAGTACCCTAAGCGGACCCAGGGTGCCGGACCATAACTAGTGCGTCATCTCGGCCTACGTGCTATATATATGTGTGTGTGAGAAAGGGAGAGATAGGTTATTCAAGCTATGCATATAACGCGGTTTTTCGTATGGAATGTAGGTATATATATAGGCCAAAGGACAGGTGATTTGATGGCTTTAGCGACAAAGAGTTCTTCCTCTCAAACAAAAAGGCCGCAATAGAGATATTACAGAGGTACGGCAAAATAAAAATCCAGCTTAAGAGAATGTATTATTATCATGGTACTTGGGTTAGAGGTGAGACATAAGTGAAAAAGGAGAACCACCCCCACCACCACCACCCGGGCGTCCCGATGCTCTGAAGAGATTGAAAAGACGAGAGTCCTTCGTTTGATTAATTGCTAGTACCTCCACATGTCCATCTTTTATTGTCAGTCAAATCTTATATCTAACTTTCTTTTTTGGTGGTGTTATATCATAATGTAAATCAAAATATTTATCAAGTTAATTTTGTTATTAATTCGTTAAAAAAGAGATTATAAATGTAAAAGTTTATCTAAAATTAAGTGACTAAGACTTTGTTTAAATTTTTAACTACTCTCAACTCATCCCAACTTATCATTACAACTTTTTCAAATTTCAATACAAAATATAATAAACAATTCAACTTTTTCAAATCCCAAAATAATAATAATATTAAAAAATAATATTCTAACAATATTTTATCATCTCAACTCAACTCAATTCAACTCACTTCAACATCCAAACACACTCTAAGTTAATAAGTTTAGGTAAGATTAAGTGACTAAAATGATAGAATTTATCCTATTATTAAATTTGTAATTTTGGATGAATGTAAATTATTTATTAATTTTATCTATAATAATATGAAGTTTATCTAGGAAGTATTAGATGTTATTTAGATAAGGCATTTATGTGAAAATCGAGTTCATAAGGATCTGCACTTATCTAGAACAAAAATTGAATTGAAATCAATTAAGAATTATCGCGAAATGTTAGCATTCCATTAAGAGACGTCTTCACGACAAATTCCTACTGAAACTAAAACTACTTTCAGATTGTTTATTTAAATATCCTTACTGGTTAGGATATGCAGGGATTCAGATCTAGATATTTTCTAAAACACTTTTCAGTGCATATTTTAGTGAGAAAATTTCTTGGAGAATTTTCATATTGTTTCTCTCAAAAGAGTGTGATCGTGCTCCATGTTGGAGAATTGATTGGTCGAGTTTCAGCCACTATAATTCCAGGAGAAAAGTCGATGTTTGAAAATTGTCAGATGTTCTGGCTGCTACTGCGGTAGAAGACAAATGAGTCATTTGACTGATTAAGTAAGAATGTCAATTGACAAAGATTTTGTAATTGAGCTTTACTTGTAATTAATTTTTAAATAATAAAATTAAATTTTCTGGATTTGGCTGCCCCGTTGGGTTTTACCTTTAAAGGGTTCTTTAAAGGATTTCACTTCGATATTAATTTTAGTGTTATGCAATTTACTTACTTTGCGTTATTACTTAATTATTAAATAATTATATGATTAACGACTAACCAATTTGTTGAGTGAATTGGTAGATATTTTTGATGTGTTACAATACAGGGATATTTCGATAATTTCAATTGACATCAGAGCGTGGTTCACTCATTCGAGTGTGATCTGTTCCCTTGTTGATCATGTCATTATATGTCCCGCCACACTTTGATAGAGAAAACTATGTGTAATGGAAAGTTCGTATGAGGGATTTCCTCAAGTTTATGGATGAACGTGTGTGGTCTGCTGTTTGTGCTTTTGATATGTTTATATTACATTCACCAAGTTGATTTTGTTACGAATCTACCAAATGGGAAGATTGTAGATGCAAGACATTCATCAAGTTGAATTTGTCACCAATCTGTCAAATGGGGAGATTGTAGATGTAAAATTTTGGTCAGGACTAGGTGACTAAGTTGATAAGTTTAATTAAGATTAAGTAACTAAAATGATAGAGTTTATCCTATCATTAAGTTTGTAATTTTGGATGAATGTAAATTATTTATTGACTTTATCTATAACAATATTAAGTTTATTTAGGAGGTATTAGATGTTGTTTAGATAAGTCATTTATGTGAAAATCGAGTTTATAAGGATCTGCACTTATCCAAAACAAAAGTTGAATTGAAATCAATTACTGTAGTGAAGAGTTATCGCGAAATGTTAACATTCCATCAGGAGACGTCTTCGCAACATATTCCTACTGAAACTAAAACTGCTTTCACATTGTTTATTTAAGGGTGGTTAGGATCTACAAAGATTCAGATCTAAATATTTTCTAGAATCAACAAATGTTTTTAAATGTATAGGAGATGAAGTTGAAAAAATAAACCTTGTCTAGGTGTGCCTTTAAGATAACGTGAAATGCGATGTGCAGCCTGAAGATGAGGCTCTTTAGGGTTGTCTAAGAACTGACTAAAGTGATGCACTTAATAAGTAAGATCAAGTCTTGTATGGATTAAGATACAACAATATGTCAATCATCCTTTTATAAAAAGTAGGATCAGATAGAAGAGTGCCATCAAACTTGTTCAGCTTCAAATGAGAATCCATTGGAGTTGAAACAAGCTTGTAACCAAGAAAACCTGTGTCAATTAATATTTCCAGGGCACATTTGCATTGACTAATGGAAATACCTTGCTTAGAATAAGCTACTTTCATGCCCAAAAAATATTTAAGTTGGCCTAAGTCTTTAAGTTTGAACTGACGATGCAGTTGAGCTTTCAATAGAGTAATTGAATCCAAATTATTACTGGCTATCAAAATATCATCTACATAAACTAATAATGCAATAAATGATGAAACTTGCATTCTAGTAAATAGGGAGTAATTAGATTTTGATTGAGTAAAACCCTAAATGAGAAGAGTAGTTGTAAACTTATGATTCCACTGTTGAGAGGATTGTTTCAACCCATATAGGGATTTATGCAACTTACATACACTAGTGTCCCCCTTTCTACCATAACCAAGAGGCAATTTCATATAGACTTTTTCATTTAAATCTCCATGAAGAAAAGCATTGTTAACATCTAAGTGAACTAAGTGCCATTTAAACATAGTTGTCAAAGCAATAATACACCTCAGTGACCTCACAGTCACTATTTTTGCTATTGGAGAAAAGGTTTCAAAATAACCTAACCCTTACTGCTTTGTATACCCCTTAGCTACCAAGCGTGCCTTATATCTTTCAATAGAGTCATTAGCGTTGTATTTTATCTTATATACCCACTTACATTCTATGACAGTTTTATCAGAAGGAAGATCAGTAAGGACCCAGGTGTTATTAGCTTAGCTTCTAAAGCAGCTAACTCATCAGCTATAACATCTCGCTAATGAGAATGCTTAATAGTTTGATGATAGATTTCGGGATCAGCATGTGAAGAAATGGCCAAACTACAAGCACGATGAGTAGAAGACAAATTGATATATGAAAGAAAAGACAAAAATGTTGTATTGTTTACCTGATGTAAAAATTCCAAAACTGGTAGAACATGTAGAAGATGGTGAAACAGTAGAAGAAGCAAGGAAACAATGAGTCACTGCAGGTTTAGGCAGAACTAAAGTTGCAGAATCTGGAGAATAAGATGGAATAGACTTTTTATGAGAAGAATCATAATGGAAGGAAAAAATAGACTTATGGAAGATAGCATGTCTAGACACAAACAAAGAATTTGTGACTAAATCAAACACTTTGTAACCTTTAGTACCATAAGGGTAACCCAAGATGATACATTTGCGAGCTCGAGTAGCAAATTTTGATCTGTTATAAGTGGAGGTGGAAGCATAACATAAGCATCCAAAAAATCTAATATGATTATATGTGGGTGGACTATGATATATGAGCTCATAAGGATATTTATTGTACAATCAAGGAGATATAATTCTATTTATAAGATAAATAGTTGTTAAGATACAATCTCCCCATAAATGAAGTGGAAGATTGGATTGAAATCTAAGAGCGCTCACCACATTTGAAAGATGTTGATGTTTTCACTCAAAAACAAAGTTTGTTGTGTTGTTTCTACACAACTAGTTTGATGTAGAATACCTTTAGAAGAAAGAAAATATGTCAAAAAAAATTCTGGACAATTATTTGTTCTGATGGATTAAATTTTGGTATGAAATTGGGTTTCAACAAGATGATAGAAAGAGATCAACAACTGTTTAACATCAAATTTGGATTTCATCAAATAAACTCATGTACATCGTGTACATTCATCAATAATTGTCAAAATATATCAAAAGTCATTTATAGTGGAAAGACTAGACAAACTATATGCCTTTGTTCGGCTAATGGACAAACTGTGCAATGAGAATCTCTATTGGATTGAAAAGAAACATTGGGAATGGTATGTGCTATAAGCTGTAAAATGGAAAGACTATGATGTCCCAAACGATTATGCGAAAGATTAAAGTCGGAATCAATTACAAAACTAACTCGAAACTTATTATTGAAATGCAAAGAAACTATAGACATATCAGGAATTGACTGCTGCAAAATGTAAAGTCTCTCAATTCTTTGACCAATTCCAATCATCTTCAACATAGCTAGGTCTTGAATAAAACAAGATTCAGGTAAAAAAAAAACAAAAACAAAAACGTAAGGAAGTTGTGAGTTTAGTAACTGATAAAAGATTAAACTGAAAAGAGGAAACACAAAGAACATCTGTCAAGGTTAAAGAATCAGAAATCTTGACAGTACCAACATGTGAGATAGATACGGAAGTACCATTTGGAAGTGTAACTGAAGTATTAAGAATAGATGTAATTATAGTGAAAGAACTAATAAAATGGACAATGTGATCAGTAGCACCTGTGTCTATGATCCAAGAATCTTTAGAAATTGAATGATGAGAAAGTGTGTTAGATGAACACACAAAATGATCATGACATACAGAACAAATATTAGAACAAAAAAAAAAAAAAAATTACCTGGAGAATCAACTAATGGAGATGATTGAGTGAGAATATTAGGAACATGATGAGAAGAACTGTCATCGGAAGCAGAGAGCTTAATATTGAGCAATGCTAATAACTTCTGACATTGTTCTTGAAGAATTGGTAATTGTGTATTTAGATCTAAGAGAGTACTAACAGGAAGTGTCAGAGAAGATACTTTATTGGCAGAGGACTTTTTTCCTTTCATCTTGTACCCAGGTGGAAATCCGTGAAATTTGTAACACTTATCTATACCGTATGATTTGCAGGCCCACAATGTGTACAAGCCTATTTTTATGAAAAGGTTGTTTGTTCAAGTTAGACTAATCAACTTTCTTGGCAAGAAAAGCAGTTGTGTCAATAGTTGAAGAACGAGCCGATCCAATCTCCAATTATTTTTCCTTTTGTAAAACTAAAGAAAAAATCTTATTGATGGATGGATTAGGATCCATCGGTAAGATTTGTCCACATACATGTGAAAAATCTTCATTTAACCCCATAAGAAAATGCATAAGATGTTGGCGTTGTTGATGCACAAGTAAAACTCATAAAGCACCACATGAACAAAAAGGTACAAGATTATAGTGCATGAGCTCATCCTAAAGACGTATCATGTATAATATAATATGCATTGACCATTGCTGATAAATGGTTTTCTTGTGAAATAGATGAAAGATCATTTTCAAGCTGATAAATGCATGGTCCATTGCTCTATGAAAAACGCTCATGAAGATCATGACGCATCTCCTACGTTGTAGTGGCATAATGATACTAGATGCGATTTCTTTAGAAACAGAGTTGAAGATCCAAGATAAAACCATGTTATTGAAGCGGAGCCAAGCAGGATAATGACAATAAGAAGTATGACGAGCTTGTGACATTGAACCATTCACAAAACGGATCATGTTCTTGGTAATTAGTGTCATTTCCCTAGAACAAGACTAGGTATGGTAATTATCTCCCATCAGTGGTTGCGTAACCAGAAGAGATCCAGGAAAATCACCATTTTGGAGATGATACGGACTTGCAGAATTGTCTTCCATTGTAGAGGAATGAGAAACAAATGAAGACATCAAGAAAACCCTAAAATTAGACTGACACCATATTAGAAATTGAGAGATGAAACTTCTAGAACTTGAGGAAAAACTAAAGTTGATCTTATTCAATCAGTTCTCAAGAATTACACGAAACGCTATTTATATAGACAAGAAAAGAAAAAGAATTGAAAAATGACTAATCGACTAGTGTCATATAGGTTGTGAGCTGTACAATGAATATAAAGTGTAATACCTCTTATCAGTAATCTTTACGCGTGTGCCAATCATATGTTTAAATTACTTGGGAAGCTATCAACCTCCACTTACAAAGTATATTAATATTATTTCAACTTCGATTTAATATTCACTTCCCATTATTTCTGCACTAGGGGTGCTACCTGCCCCTACGGGGCGGGGCCACTACTTCCCTGCACTCCGCCCCCATCCATGAGGGGGCGAGGTATCTCATTCGTTGCACCGGGTGCGGAGGTGGACCACTATCCATCCCCCCCAACTAGCCCAGTTCAATTATCTTGGCTCAAAATGGCCCAGAAATATATTTAAACCTGTTTTTGGGTCATTTTGGCCTAAAATTTAACTAATAAAATAAATATATTGCGAAACTAAAAAAAGAAAAAATATGGATATTGGATAGAAACTATTAACTAATAACTATATACTAAGTTTCAACTAATACTATTAAGTATTAACTAATAATCATCACTAAGGCACTAAGCTATTATAATTATACAAATTAAGAGAACTAATAAACTATTACAATATTACAAACTCATCTAAAAATAGTAAATATTACAAATTGTACTACTAACTATTTTAGCAACATTACAATTAATTGTAAATTAACAAAATCATAACATTTCAAATTTGATCAATTTGAGGTGGCGATGAGTTCACTGAGTTGTATCAATATCATAAATCTTGCAATATTAATAAGTTAAAAATAAAATAAATTAGAATTATAAAATTATAAACATGAAACAAAAATTTAAAATACATACACATTGTGCAAACCATGGCAAATTGGCAATGGTGGGTCCAATACACACAAGTCATACTGAATCAAAGGTAGCTATAGATGTCGTCTCATGTATCACTATAACAATTAAATTTGAAATTAATACCGATTACATATAAATAAATAAATAAAAATAAGAAAATGAAATTCAAGTCCCACGATTACTAAATCCAGGCTGATCACCATCTTCCTCTTCGACTTTGACCTCCTCATAGTCAAGAACATTCGGAACATGAATTGGAGTCTCTGTGATCCAATTCTGCGTGCAAATCAAAGCCTCCATAGTGGAAGGATCTAATGAACTCCAGAATGAATCCAATATGCGTTCTTTAGTGCTAAAGGCCGACTCTAAGACTACGGTGCTAATAGGGATGGCTAAAATACTGCGGGCTATCTCTCCAAGGACAGGATACTTCACGGCATTCACCTTCCACCAACTTAATATATCAGAGTCTCGTGAAAATAGTTGAAGTTTCGCTGCCAAGTATCTGTCTATCTCTTACTGGGCCTCTATAGAACTCTGGGCGAAGGGGTTCTGCTCCAACCTCTCACCCCAGTCCAATCTATGTCTTTTCCCAACCATGACTTTTGGAACTGGTGGAGGTAGGTGTAGGTGCCTCAATATTATCACCCACAAGACGGTAAACTCATCAAATAATCTACCAAGAGTTTCCCTAACCTTTGCTGCAATATTCTTTGCCCATGTTTGCCCGTATGCAATTCTCAATTCATATACCATGACATACACCTTAAATCGAGGGTCAACAAAAACAGCTACATATAACAAAATATTAACCCTAGTGAAATCTCCATAATACTTGTCGTATTTTGTCCTCATAACCAATGACATCTCCCGGAGCCTAATGTGACCACCCGCGACCATTTCACCTAATTTTTCTTTTACTCTACATATTTGTTGATAGAAACGATGGGATATAGGGTACAAAGTTTTAGGTAGAGTCGTGGTGACCTTGTAGAAAAGTTTCAAAAAATTTACGAAAATAAATACAACTTCCCAATTATCATCCATAGACTTTCCCAATCCTCCGTGATCATCAAACTATTTTACATATTGGATGTCTTCACCACCCAATAATTCAAATGCCAACTTATATTCTTCGGCTGTCTCCAACATAAAAAATGTTGAGTTTCATCGTGTAGGCATATTAGTACAAATACCCTTTTTGGATGTAAGGCAAGCAGACCTTGTAGCATCTTTTAATTTTTCCAATCTCAAACGTGAAGATCTCACTCGTTTCACAACAATCCTAACCCGAGCAATCGAGTCATAAAAATCCCTCAAACCATCAGTGACAATAAGATTCAGAATATTTGTCACACATCTCACATGCAAACACTCATCACCCATAATTATCTTATTTGTCTCTCTAAGATAGATCTTAAGATGTCTCAATGTGACATCGTTAGATGAGGTATTATCAACTATAACGGTAAAAACTCGTGTCAACCTCCACTCCTTTGTTGGGACCTCCAAGGCTCTCTCAATCGTCTCACCATTGTGATCGATAATTTCATAAAATTTTATAAGTTTCTTGTGCAATTTCCGGTCACAATCAATAAAATGCACAGTCAAATACATATAATTAAATTTTGGACCGATGTCCAAGTATCGATGGTGAGACAAACAAGTTGACTATTCAACTTCTCTTTTTTAGACCAATACTATTTTTTTACATCCTTTGCCACCGTGTGACGAGAATGAAGATTAAACTTGGTTCCAAGTAATGAGAATATGTTTGGAACCTTTTCCCATCAACAACTTGAAAATGTAACTCGTCCATAATAACCATACTAGGTAGGTGTCTCCAACACTCATCGGAATCATATTTAGTATACCCTCGCAAAGTTGCACCTTCACTATTCTCATCCGCCATTTTTTTAAATCCAATCTCTAGTCTAGATTGACTCTTCTCTTATAATGATCTTAATATTGAACTTGTTTCTACATTGATTTTCTAAGTGTACCTTTAATTATGAGGTACCATGTTTCCTATAGTGACATCCATAAATTTTACCACAGTGGTTACACTGGGCTTGAGGATTCCTGGGGTCATCACCCTCTAGTTTGGTGAAATGAGACCAAATTATGGAATTGGATTTCTTGCTAGGCTTGGGGGTGAAGCAAGATTTCATAGGCGTAGGGGTAGGTATTGGGTCAGGAGTAGGAGTAAGGGTAGGGGAGCTCGCACTAGAATCTACCGAATTTTCCATGAACTCAATCAAACAACAAATATGAAATTATAGCAAACTTGACAACATGCCAAACAATTAACATCCAAGTATTAAGTTTTAACATCCAAATATTAAATCTAAAAAAGAATCAAGATTATGCTACTTGTAAAAGATTGTGCTATTATTTTAATATTTTTTAGATCTATTACTTTTTACAATTGTAAATTGTAATGATATTTTTATAAAATAACTCATAAAAATAACATAAGTTTATATAAACACTTTCATTTTAAAATAGGATTGTTCAAATGACTAAAACCCTAGCAACAATTTGTGTGTGTTCTTTTTATATCTTGAAATAAATTATATGGCGTCATGTTAAGAACATTATCTAAGAGCAATTATTTCGATGATAAAATTTATGTTTTCTGTTGAATGGGTGCATAATTTTTTATACAAGCAAGCATCAAAATTCAAACAAATAGAAGTGGCCGAATTCTGATGTTTGAAAAATCAGAATTCTAATGAAAGCAGGTTGCCTAGAAGGCGACTTTTTTCAGCAATTGATGTTTGAGAATGGTTGTTAAAAGAGCATCATTTCAAAATATTAGTATATCTACATTACAAGACTATAAATTTAGGGTTCCAATGTTTGAAAAATCAGAATTTCGAAACCCTAAACTAATTTAGGGTTCCAATCTTTGAAACCCTAATCCAAATTTCGAAATTCTAAACCCTAAACCCTAAATTAATTTAGGGTTTTGATCCGAATTTTGAAACCCACAAAAATGAAAATCACTGATTCACTATCACAGATTCAAATTTCAAGAATTTACAAACATTCATTGACACACAATCAGTCTCCACAGCACACAATTCACAAACACAATCTCATCCTCCATCTCGTATTAAATCCCATTCTTCCTCCAATCATTATTCCATAACTCAACAAAAAATTAAATACACACAATCAGAGACTGAGAGTAAGTTCTTACCTTCGGCGACGGCATAGTGGGCACGACGGCAACGTTGGATGGCTACTGAGATGAGAGTGAGAGAGACTCAGAGACAGAGAGAATGAGAGAGAGAGAGACAGAGAGAGTTTACAAAAGTGAGAGGAAAATGGAGGAATCGCGCAAGATGGAGATTTCTTAAACATATGACCAAATAACAACGACATCATTTCATGTATGGGGGATTTTTTTTATATATATAAATACATATATATTTATTTACATTGTATATATATATATATATAACCGAAGCTTGGCCCCCCTTCGGCCCCCGCCTTCGCTGGAGGTCGTAGATGCGGGCAGGGCCCCTTGCATCTGCGGATAGGAGGCCCGCCCCGCCCTTGCGGGGGTTAGGCAGCGTTGTGCGAGACCCCGTTGCCCATCCCTATTATGCACCTAAAAATATCAATACTTATTTTGTGGTAATCACTCATGATTAGTACATTTGCATGATCGAGATCATGAGACAATACTGACGTGCATGCACGGAACCAATATATTGAATTTCACTTTTTTTTAGCATGAGAGGTTCTTTAATCATAAAAAAATTGTATAAAAATAAATGACATTATTTGATACGATATGTTAGATCTATTTTACAATAATAAGAACTTTATAATTTAACGTTTTATGTCAATACACGTCAATTTATAAGATTATTTTTGTAATATCTATTTATGACTAAAACACTACTCTCTTTTATTATTACTCTTACTATATATTGAATTACAGTAACTAATTGATCAGACGCGCCCAATTGTATATACATATACAATATATCAATACTTAGGCGCGCACTTAGAATTATGCAAGTGAGCGGCCTGACCGAATTAATTAAACCAGCTTAATTGTAACCTGTAGTGGGGAAGCCGTCTTCTCCAATCTCTACCCCTTGCTTTACCTGGCCTCCGGTTCCCCGTATCTTCCTGGAAAACATATCTTCCAAAGATTTCCTTAAATATTGATCCTGATGTCAAAAGCAAAAGCACCCAATTGGGACGATCGACCTACCTCACCACCTGATCATCACTTTCAGAGAAAATTCTCAAAGCACGTCTTTTCGGGAAATTAAACTCAGCATTAAGTTTAAAAATAAAAAAATAAAAAAACTCTCAAAGCTGTCCCAATCCGGAAATTTGCTATTTGCGTATTATATAATACATATATACATATATATCTATAAAAAATATTAAATGCACTTAAGAAAAATTTATAATTTACATGTTAGTTAATAATATCTTTAAAATCATAAAATTTTAAATTTAAATTTTAAATTTTAAGAAAATAATAAAATAAATCAATGACATGATAAATTCTTGGCGCCACTCCCGAGATGCCACAGGAACAATTACTTCACTCCGGTACAAAGAAATACTAGCTTTGCATTGATCATATATACCTACCAGTGTAACTTGTCCTTCTAGCTGTAGCCAGCCGCCTCTAGTCACAAAACCTAATTATTATGTAACAAGTTATTCTATCAGGAGATTCCATGCCAACAATTTTTTTTTTTTTTTTATAAAAACATATTGAAAAATTCTATAACTATATTAACATTTTATTTTTATCTCATTAAATAAAATGTAATATATTTATTATTATTAAATAATTATTTATTATATATTTTTTTATTATCTAATAATAATAAATATATCACATATTATTTATTTAATATAAAATAAAATAAGATGAAAGAATGGTATATAACAATATTCCTAATATTTAATTAAGCTGGTATGATAAGCTCTGCATATACAGAGAGCTAGCCAGCCCTTTACCTCAACACAGATTAGCAGATCTACCTCGTCATTTAAGCTATTAATGCCTCATTAAGGGATAGCCCCGACTAAAGTTGCACCCAAAATATTTCGCGAACGTAGTCAAAACTCTGGAATATTCAAAGTGCTAATTGTTTCGGCATTGAGGCCAGCTGGAATATTCAGACCTTTCAATGAGTTCATGAAGATCCAACCCTGGCACTATTCTAAGTTTCTAACGTCTAACTACTAGAACTGCCGACACGAGGCCGGGGAAAAACCATCTGATAATTAGCAGTCCTGGACTGCCATTAACTACGTATATACGTACCCTCTCAATTTGAGTGAATCTTTTGCCACCTCACGATTCTATTTTAACGCGTACGTACTAGCTAGCATAGAAAAACTCATGATAAACCTACAATGGATCGAGGTGGTGCCAGCCATGCCACGGCCTGTAGCCTAATCTAGCCATGCCCTGAACCCACCATGCATGCGTCTTCAGACTTACCCCAATTTTAATGCCGATTATCTCCAAATTCAATGGCTATTAGTTGTTATAATGAACCGGCTTTCTGACGCAGCTTTACATCACCATTACGTACTCATAAATATAATGTCATCCCATAGATAATAAATCAGTAGCGTGATGGCCGGTAGCAATAAAGATTGATCATTGTTCTCTTTCTTTTGATAGAGGCAGGAAATTATATAGCCAGATTCCTGCAAGATGGAGCCTAATTAACTACCACTTCTTTTTTAGGCACCATCATTTCGGATATAACTGATCTGTTATCTTTTAATGAATCAACATTCTTTTAATTTGTCACTTCAGGATCTCCTTTGATGATCTAAATATATATATATATACATGCATGCATGGGAAGCACCGATCATGATTGAGTAGTCAGCTGTTGGATTTTGATAGATCTAGACTAGTTCTGTAAGTAATTAATATTGGTTAGATGATGATAATGTATCTAGAGATTAATCATTATCATGGTTTGATATTGCATATATCTATCTCTATTAGCTCGATCGTTAACCATGCATGTCAATGCGTGCAAACCGCGTGTATATATATGTTGTATGCAAGATTAATAATGAAAATTTGTCTCATACCGTTATTTTTAAAATGATCGAAGTTTGATCATGTCCATTGAAGGCGCCGTAATATAAGTGTTAAAGTCAAATTAAGCTTGATCTCTATTATTCATTCGAATAATTTCTGCTTGCACAGCATGTGAGTATTGTTTTGTTTGTTTGCTTTGAAAAAGTTAATTAATGAATACGCGTTTATAGGCTTCGTTTGGTAAGTAAGCTCATCTCAACTTATCATTATAATTTTTTTAAATTTTAATACAAAATATAATAAACAATTCAACTTTTTCAAATCTTAAAATAATAATAATATTAAAAAATAATATTCTAATAATATTTTATCATCTCAACTCAACTCAACTCAACTCAGTTCAACATCTAAACGCAGCCTAAGTACTGTCAAATTCTCTTTTCTTTTTTTTTTTCCTTTTTATATGGTAATATGTCAAATATATATTTTCACTTACAACAAGCACACAAAAACGTCGCATTAACCATTATTAAGAAAAAAAAAAGAAAGAGATTTAAGAAAACACAACCTTTGACTTTAATGATTTAATCTGCTTTTTCCTCCTTGTGTTGGGACCATCCCGATTGATGCATGCATAGCTCCAATTTGAGATAAACAATGGGAGAGATAATGATGTTGATTTTAATACCATTAATATTCCAAGATGATTTCTTGTGGATGGGTCACATCATGCGAAATTAGGCACAGTTGCTTGCGTTGTGCTCCACTTGAGCTCCGTGATGGAGACTTTACAACTTCTGATGCGCTTGACACAGACGTGCAACTTTTTTCCTTTTAGTTTTAGTTGTCGACAACGTTTGGAGTTAGACTCTAAACATAAAGAACGAAATTGGCACATGTTTTTTCTGCACAAAGTCGGAAGTATTGGACTGAGTTTTCATTGAATAATTCAATTGAAAGGGAATCAAAACCAGATATGGTTTTGCTGATTGTGTGCAGAATTATTGATACCTTAGCCATCCTATGTTTGTTGAATGGTTGTGTTTTAGCTAACTTTGCGGAGTAGATGTGAAGCAAATCAGATTTAAAAGGAAAAAAAAAAATCTTTAATAGTTCAAACTATAAACTCCCCCAGTTATTTTATTATCAACTCTAACATCGGGCTTCTTTGTCAGTTATGGAAAAGAATGAAGAATTTATTCCAACGCTTCGATCTTTTTCCTAGTAAATTCAAAGAGCAATATTCCATTTTGGTATGGTGTAAATTATTTCGGGTCGTGTTTTCCAAATTCTATTATCCATTTTTTTTGGTCCAACTCCTTTCATTTCTAAAGCCTCATTTAAATACACAGATAAGATGATATAAAAATTAAAAATTAAATAAAATATTATTATAAAATATTTTTTTAATATTATTTTTATTATATTTTGTATAATAGTTTGAAAAAATTATAATAATTATATAAAATAAAACGAGATGATTTGATTTGTATAATCAGACCAGGCCTAACAATAGCGTGACTAATATAATCCAGCCCCCACAATTATAGTGGGCCCAATAGGGAAACCCAGCAAAGTCCCGACTAAGCAGGTTTGAGTTTGTTTTCTTTTCCTCTATTTCAAGTATTGTAATAAGCCCTTTTAAATCCAGCTAGATAAGGTGGATCAAGGTCGGCCCAAAAAAGGAAACTTCATATCACCTAACTTCACCCAGTACCACACCATCCCTGTATGGTCTAACTCGAGCAAGCCCAACTACATTACCGACATTACACCAGTATCTTAATTAATAACGATAAGGCCTGATATGTCAACAAAATTCGGAACTGAATCATTAATTTAACTCGGCTTCTCAAATTGTTTCGCTTATTTTGCTTATTATAATGCTGTAATGGATTATTGTTGAAACGAAACTCTACTATTTTAATTATTATAATTTTAATTTTAAACAATATCTCATATATATTTACCAGTAATCAGTTCTTAAAAATGTATGTCAATTAAAACTAAATGATTTGTTGATTAGATAATCCAACACTCAGCTCAAATTTGTTTATACCTGCCTTGCCTAGGTGTCACACATCCTTGCCTGAAAAAAAAAAAAAAAAAATATATATATATATATATATATATATATATATAAACTATTGTGGGCGGATAATAATGATATGTTCATGTGTTGCATAGAAGCAACGCGTCTTGTATTGTATTATTGAATGGAAAGGAGACAATTGACAATGGCCCAATGTGCATGGTGGAAGGCTGAGTCAGCTATTATTATTGTTTATCTTATCTCATTGTCCATAGGGTGTCACCCACCTAAAGAAACAGTGAACGCATTTTTACTTTTTTTTTTTTTTTTTTTTTAATGGAGCATTTAACTTAGAGAAAAGCTCAAAATGGGTCGGGTGTAACCCTATTTTCAACATATATGAAATGTATTTTTTTTTCTAATAGATCTTATCTCACGGAATCAACTCTATCCCTCTCCTCTCTCTCCTCCCGATTCTCTGTTCTTCCTCTCCCCTCCCCTCCCGATTCTCCTCTCCCACATGGCGATTCTCTGTTAGTTGCATACAGAGAGACAATAATATGATTCTTAATAAGTGGAGAACCCGAAAGCTGGTGGCCCAAGATCGTGAGATTACAAATGGGTTAGTTATATTCGTGGGGATTCGACGTGGGTTTTAGTATATTTGTAGGGAACAGAGACAGAGAGGTTGTGTGGCTGATTGATTTGAATCATCGAGGGGAGGAGAGGCGAGTTTTTTCTTTCTTTTTTTTCCTACGTACGCCTGTATTTTTTTCTAAATTACTTCGGGTTCTCCACTGTTCAAAAACCATGAAGGGCAGATGCTAGTAATCAACTGGTGAGTAATTTTTAGATTGACTAGTGGGGAGATAACTTATCTCAGATAAGTCGGAACTTCGGTTTTTGTTTTTGGAAGCAGTATGTTAGTTTGCTAAACAAATTGTTAGTTTGTGATTTTGGGAGTTCTCTGCAGCTCGACAATGTGAAATCAACTAATTCCGGTGCTTCAAGTTCCAACATAGCTCGACCAAAGAACATAGGTGCCATATGATTCTAAGTTCCAACACACCAGAGAACTTGTATTTGTTGCAGGTTGCATTCAAGTTGTATTATCAAGTTGTATTTGTTGCAGATTGAGTTGTATTATCAGATCGTGTACAACCATCCATATACTGATCGTGTGCATTTTTCAACAAAGTCTCATGATTTCTCACATTTTCTCAGCAACCAAACAAAATTTAATAGGCAATCAAATCAGAATTTAGTTTATCTTATTATCAATCACTGACTGAGTTTCTAACCCCATATATTCTTCAATCGATGGAGGTTGATAGGGGGGTTTCGAATGGATGATGGAGGCTGACGGGGGTGGGGGAGGAGCTAGAAGACAGTGGATGGTGGGAGCAGGCTGACAGGGGTTGGGGGGATAGTGGACGGTGAGAGTAATGCTGACTGCTTTTTTCACACAGAGCAAAGAGAGAGACAGGAGGAAGCCGACGGTGGGGCAAGGAGGCCGACGGTGGGGCAAGGAGGAGAGGAGCTCAATCTTCTGGCATCGTGTTTTGGGAGATGTTGTGAATATTTAATCTGCTGCATGTTGTTCTATTCTCAATGTAACTAAAATCTGCATGTGACAGTTATTTAATAGCTAGTATAAATCAACATTACACACTCGACCGGCTCCAAGTGCCACTCTTTAACTTAACTACACTCTTACCTTCTCCGGATCAGTAGTATTATCACGATGTCATCCACTCATGCCTGACACTGCATGCTCTATCTCACCAGCTAGCTTCCTATTTGCAAAATGTCAAAGTTTGTTCCATAATTTTTTTAATTAATTAATTATTTTTAATTTATTAAAAATAGAGATTTCGAATTCTAGAGTTGTGGTTATATTAATCAGGCCGACTTTGGCAAATTTTTTATTTTTCTAATAACAGTGTTAAGTTTATAGGCTTGAGAAGTAAGGCAGAAATATGTGCACGTTTTAATATTATAGCGAATATTCACATGGTTTTATTAGGCTACTCTTAAAACGTTTCAAAAGCATATATATATATATATATATATAAATAAATTTTTAAAATAATATTATTAAAACACTTTTGGTATTGCTAAGACTTTTAATTATATTGTCACAACTCTTTTATAATACTGTTAAGCATGAGATTTCATATTTTATTAACAATAATGTTTTTAAGTATAAAATGAAGGTGTTAAATATATAATATAAATAATTAAATTCATTTTTTATCCGCTTAAATTTTTGGGATAAGTACAACTTTTTTTGACAAAATAAAATCTCCTTATATTATGAAAAATAAAATATATTTTATTAGATAATAACTAAATAAATATTTTCATGTTATCGCTAACAGTGTTCAAGAAAATGGAAATTTTCATGGGATCATTTTTAAATCGTGAAAAAAATATTCATATTCCGAACATAAATAGCAAACATAACTAAACTTGACCAAATAAATAGTTGACTTTGCAAAATCACACAATAAAAACTTTTTAAACCTGATTCGGACATTCATCAGAAACAAGATAAAACAAAAATCACCAAATGGATACCTGGTAGATATATTATAAGAATAAACAAAACAACATACCTTTCTCCATAAACCATCACCTAATTTTCAATTTACATTATAATTTATCACAAATTTTGTATTGTCGATTAAAATTTGATTGTTAAGATTAAAAAAAAAACTGACCATGTGGTACAATATTAATAGTTACATCTGTATGAAAAGAGTATAAAGAATATATTTTGGTAATTTAGACTTTAGAATGGAAATTGAAACTGTTGATAGTCTAGTTTAAATACTCTTACTCGCAAACATCGGTAAAGTTTGAGAGTAAAAGAATAATTTTTCCCGGAAATTTGATTTGGATTCATACTAAACAAGGTCAATGAGTAAATAATACATATCATTTTCAAGAAATGTTTTAGTCATAAAAAATTTTCATAAAAATAAATTTACAAACTGACGCAACTTAATATAATACGTTAGATTATATATTTATTTTTCTTATAAAGTAGATTTAATGTATCATATAAAATTGTGTCACTTTTTGAGTTTATTTTAATGGGATTTTTGGTGACTATACACTTCATATAATTTTCATTTTCATATGAGATAGTATGACCTAATAAAAATATTAATTTTTATTTGAATTCTAATTTTATATAATCACACTTACATAAAAAAAAATAACTAAAAAAAAATAACTGTATCTTCTTATTCAAAATTAAAACATAAGAATTTCCAACAATTTTTTTTTTTAAGATTCCCAAACTTAAAATGACAAAACCGGATGATGCGGGTTGACATGGAAATTGCACTTGTTAGTAGCGGTATAATCGGTCCAATCCAATCGGTCTAAGAGGAAAATTTCAGACCAGGCCAAATTTTTCGATCCACCAAAAATCCAGCCCGATGTAATTTAAGTTGTCTAACTAAGTATATACCTAACTAATTAAGTATTTGAATTAAGTATAATAGATTAATAATGCTAATAGTATGTTTACTATCAATAATTAATAGTTAATACTTTATCTTAAAATTATTAACCTTTAATTTGTATATAATCTAAACATAAATAATTAGGTTAGAAGATAATTAAATAATTAGTTAAAAGAAAATTACATAATTACTTACTTTTCATTTATATTATTACTTAAAAAATTATAAACATGATATAAAAAATTCATTTAAAAATTTATATAATAAATTCAGTCTAGTCCAAGATGAAAAAATCTAGCCCGAGAGGCAAGAACGGATTGAAAATTCAATCTCTTTACTTTTTTGGATGGAACCTCTTAGGTTGCGTTTAGATGTTAAACTGAATTGAGATTAATTGAGTTCTTTATGAATAATAGTGAGTTGAGATGGTGAAATTAGTTTATGGAACCCACTTAAGACGAGTTTATATGTGTTTGGGTGTTAAGATGAATTTAAATGTATTTATGAGAAGTTGAAAAATATTGTGAATTTCACGTGCAAAAAAGTATTGAGTTGAAAAATATTGTGAGTCTCATGTGTAAAGAGGTCTTGAGTTGAGTGATGCTTAGTGATTTAGAAGTTGTGTGTTTAGATGTTGGAATAAACTTTAATTTGTACTCAACTCAGATAAACTCAGCTGTTTCCATGTTTCAAACGTAGCCTTAATCATTCCAGTCATACCAAAATAGATTGGTTTTCTTGAACCAGCCAAAAAATTTTATACCCTTATAGCTATTTGTTAGAGTATTGGTATTGGTTTAATCAAATTTATCTCTAAAATTTGATGAAAAGTACATATTTTTCATAAATCCAAAATTTCTCTAAGCATAACCTCACATTGAATTAGTCAAAATAATAATATAATATTATTTTTTCAATAATATTTTTTTATATTTTAAAATTACACTAACTATATGTTAATTAATAATTTAATTTGATACTTAAATTTTTGTTTTCTCACTTAAATATATTGTGGCTCAAAATTGAAAAACAATAATTTAAGTAAATAAAATAAATAGTTATAGAGTCTAAATGGTTAGTATTCAAATTTGGAGATAAATTTAAATATATCATAGCTCAAAATGAAAAATTTTAGTGTATATTAAATTTAATACAATAATTTTAAGCATAAATTTATTTAATTTTAAAGATGGCATTCATTTTACGAGTGCAATGCTAATGCTCTTAGCGTGCGTCGAAAAAGGATTTTGTTCCAACACGCGAGGGACAAACCCTTGAGGCGGTCAGACAACTTTGAAGGAGGTTTCGCGAATTTTACTGCATTTGAATTTCATCTGGGCGTCATTTCCCAGAAAACCAAACCGTCCATTGGAATCATTGACTTTGACTGAAAAAGGCAAGCAAAGAAAGAGCTGGGAAGAAAAGTCTCGCTTTCCTCCCTCCTTCGGTCTTTCTGAGCCCGTGCCCTTCAACGAACAGGTAAAAAAGGACCGATCCCCTCGTTCCTCGTATCTCACGCTCCCAATCGAGGTCTTCTCGATATTTTTATATTGCAACAGCAAACGCACAAGTCCCTTCTTGTACGCCCACAACGCACAACGTAGTAAGAGGTATGTTGCTTGCTTTTACCTGTTTTGGTTTTTGTCGTTTTACTTGGTCAGAGAAGATTTGCTGGATTTTGATGTTTTTCCTTTACGGATCTATGCTAAGAAAATTTGTGAAATTTTGGTTGTTGGGCTAAATTTTTAGAATTTGATTCTGCGTTGGGTTGTTTGGACTGGGTCGTCGGTGCTTATGCTCTAGTTTCATTTTTTTTTTCGAAAGATTCTGAAAGAAAATAATTCTCTGGTAGGCCAAGTCGCTGGCTTGAAATTGGAGCAAGGCTAACTCGTCTAATTTTTTTTTCTTCTGAATTTGATTGTCGGTTTGTTAGTTTACTCTCCTCACTCTCGCCTAGGTAGCTTATTCTATGTTTGTTAGATTTAGAATAAATAGTGTTTACTATTTTGGGAGATTATATATTAGAATGGAAAGTATTATGTTTTAATTCAATGTTTTTTGTGCTTGTTATTTATAGTCCTTGGGGGTGGAGGTATTGAGTTGGGATGTAAGCAAAATCCGAATGTTGTTCTTTCGATTATTAGACGGATTTGTTGGTTTTAAACTCCGTATAACCTATGATTTGGTTTAAGGGTTTACTTAAAAAAAAAATTAGAATAAAGTAGAATTTTAAATTGGTTTTTGTTTGAATTTTGCAGGGTTTGGATATGTGCAGTGGTTCAAACAATAAACTTTCTTCCTTAAGCTTTGAGATGGAAGGTGGATTTCAGAAACATAATAGGTTTTTTTGTGATTGCTCTGTTTTGCTGGAATTGTCTGCCATGGATGATCTTGAGGCGTTCAGGAGCGAAGTAGAAGAGAAGGGTTTTGATGTCAACGAGGCAAGCTTTTGGTATTGTAGAAGAATTGGGTCGAAGAAGATGGCGTTTGAAGAGAGGACATCTCTTATGATAGCTGCCCTGTTTGGTAGCGTCAAGGTTTTGAATTATCTAATTGAGACCGGCAAGGTTGATGTCAATAGAGTTTGTGGTTCAGATAAAGTCAATGCACTCCATTGTGCTGTTGCTGGTGGTTCCAATTCTTCACTCGGTATTGTTAAGCTCTTGCTTGATGCATCTGCCGATGCTGATTGGATTAATGCTAATGGTAGTAGGCCTGTCGATTTGATTGGCCATGTGCTGAAATCGGCCTCCAATTCGAATCGGAAGGCAATGGAGTTGTTGCTTAAAGGTGATATTTCAGCTGGGGAAGGTGAACAAACTGCGATCCAAGAGGAAGAGCAGCAGAAGATAGCAATGCCTCAGCTATTGAAAGAAGCAACTGAGAAGAAAGAATACCCTACTGATGTATCACTGCCCGACATAAACAATGGGATATATGGGACTGATGAGTTTAGGATGTACACTTTCAAGGTGAAGCCTTGCTCAAGGGCATACTCCCATGACTGGACTGACTGTCCTTTTGTCCATCCTGGGGAGAACGCAAGGAGAAGAGACCCACGGAAGTATCCCTATAGCTGTGTTCCCTGCCCAGAGTTTCGGAAAGGGACATGCCAAAAGGGTGATACCTGTGAGTATGCACATGGTGTTTTTGAGTCCTGGCTTCATCCTGCCCAATATCGAACCCGGATTTGCAAGGATGAGACTGGGTGCATGCGAAAAGTCTGCTTCTTTGCTCACAAGCCTGAGGAATTGCGCCCCGTATATGCTTCCACAGGTTCAGCTATGCCTTCGCCTAAATCTCATATGACTGGTGCACTAGACATGACAATGATGAGCCCGTTGGCTCTCAGTTCATCATCTATGTCAACGACTACTACTTCAACACCAATCATGTCTCCCTTGGCAGTCACATCATCTCCTAAGAGTGGAAGCTTGTGGCAAAACAAACTTAACCTCACTCCACCAGCCTTGCAGCTCCCTGGTAGCCGGCTAAAGACTGCTTTGAGCGCTAGAGATTTGGATTTGGAGATGGAATTGCTTGGGCTAGAAAGTCATACTAGCCAAAAACAGCATCAACAGCAATTGATTGATGAGATAACTCGTCTCTCATCCTCATCTCCATCTCCATCCCCATCTCCATCCTGCTGGAACAAGGAATTCAGTCAGATTGGAGATTTAAAAACTACTAACCTTGATGATATTTTTGGATCTCTTGATTCTTCCATGCTGTCCCAGTTGCAAGGACTTCCACTAAAACCCACAACACCAACCCAGTTACAATCTGCAAATGGTCTCCAGATGCGCCAGCACATGAACCAACTTCGCGCAAGCTATCCAACCAACCTCTCGTCCTCCCCAGTGAGAAAATCATCATCATTTGGGTTTGACTCATCTGCTGCAGTTGCGGCAGCAGTGATGAATTCCAGGTCTGCAGCCTTTGCAAAGCGAAGCCAGAGTTTTATTGATCGTGGAGCAGGGATTCAACGACCTGGCCTTACTGCTGCTGGCAACTCTGCATCTATGATGCCCTCTACTCATTCAGATTGGAGGTCACCGGATGGGAAATTGGATTGGGGCATTAACGGAGATGAGCTGAACAAGCTCAAGAAGTCTGCTTCTTTTCGGTTCCGAGACAACAATGTGGCAACAGCTACAACCTTGATGCCATCTGTAGTTAATGAGCCAGATGTCTCCTGGGTTAATTCCTTGGTTAAGGATGTTTCTCATGAGAGTTCTGGGCTTTTTGCCACAAAGAATCAGCAGTATAATTATGGTAACGCGGGCAATGAGATTCTTCCTCCCTGGGTGGAGCAGCTGTACATAGAGCAGGAGCAGATGGTGGCATAAGGAACATGACTACCTAATTTGCTCCTCGGTTATGTTGACGAAGCTTGATATTCTTTAAATTTATATTTTTCAATTAGTATCCAATAATTGTATTAGAGGTAGAAGGGGGAGAAGACGTCATAGAGAACAAATTTCAGGTAAACCCAAGACCTGAAAGTTTGTGCAGGAAGAACGAGTTCCTGCTAGATTAGTTGGAAGTTGGAGAAATCTTTGATGGGAAGCAAATTCGGTGATTTTTTTTTTTAACTAATCTACAATATCTGTGTATTTTTTCCCTTTCCGTTGGGGGTTTAATTATCGATATGGAAATGATACACGACTGATCAATGGCAAGGAAGTAGCCATTATTTCAATGTGGAAATTCTGAACATTTTGTTTTTGTGCTTTATTTGATTGATAGATAATTCATTGTGGGGTTCCTAAACTGGTTTACTTGCAAACTGCTCGCTCAACTTTTAAGTGGTAAACTAACCGATGGCCAAAGTAATATCCGTACATGAAATCTAGACCATGGTTCCTGAAAGCTAAAACTGCATCATAATGTTGAAATGTCAGCCACCAAATTAACCATACGTACATTGGCGGCCATTAGGTCAGATATGTATGGCTCTTTTTGTTTATCAGTTCACCTTCTTTTTCTTCAAATGGCAAGATGTTAGTACCGGTAACTGCACAAATATATGCAATAAATTCAACAAAGATTCCTCGAACTTGTTTTACCTCAGGGCTCGGGCATTGGCAAGCTTCGTCATGCAGGCCAATTTATATGTTCTTTTGACTTATTATATTATTGCTATCATTTGGATAGTTGGAACTCGGAGCATTCTAGTGCCGGGAAAGGTGCAGCATTCGCGCCTGCGGCCCAACTTTATTGACTACTGTTTTTCTTCAAGCTTAAGCTAGCTTTTTGATCGAGATATTGGAGCCGCCCACGAGGTTGGTTCTCAAAAAATATCTAGACCTTTTTATCCCCCACCATCCCTACTAGCACGATGATTTTATTATTATTTTTTTTTAAAGTTTTGTTACTTATAAATTTTTAGACTTTTTAATTTAAGTGACATTTGTAAAACAAGGATTGGTGCTAATGGTGTTGACTCACTACTAATCGTTCGTTAACTGAGTTGTAATGGGTGGGGTCAATTTGGTCATTATTAAATGACATGGATAAAAAGTTCAATAAAAAAAAAAAAAAAATTTGAGAATAATTTGATTTTGGAGCAAACCACAAGAAATATTTTTATATTTAACCGTTTTGTTAATATTTTACAAGAGAATTTAGTTACTTTGGAAGAGATTTATTTCCTTGAATGGTTTTATGGAATTTTGTTAACATTATTTTAGTTTTTATTTTCTATGAAAATCAAGATAAGATACTTTTGATGAAATTCGTTTCCTAAATTACTTTCGATACTTGGATTGAATAGTAAATACAAGAAAATTTGAGCTCGTAAACACCAGAGAAATCTGAGGAAACTTTCAAAAGCTCATTTTCAAAGATGGCCTTAGCCGTTTGAGTTGGGTCGAAGGTATAACATATAGCTATACATAGACGATTATTTTTTTGGGCCAAAAGTTAGCTAACACCGAGATAAAAAAAAAAAACCCACTAAAAAAATAAAAAATAAATTAAAAACCCATTAAAATGGCTCTCAAATATATATAGGGTAATTGGGCCAAGGGCCTTGGGTGCATTATCAATACGTTTGACCCTTGGCCTTCGTCTAGAGCGTTTTGTATTTGCGGAATTCAAGCCACTTTCAGCCGAAACTTGAGAACTTGCACACAGGCAAATCACTCATACTCTGTTATTTTCTCATTATTTATCTTTCACAGTATGTACTGCAAGTGCAAACCTTCTATTCCAACATTTCTTAGATCACTCCCAATAGATGTTGTAAAATACAATTACCTTTAAAATATAAAGAAATTTGTGCAAGTGACATCCAATGGATTTTTTATATCTTTATTTTAGATTTTGATACAGTAATTTCGCTACATGTAGATGATACTATTCATGGCTGTAAAATTTTTAAATTAATTTCTCTCTCTTCAGTGGTTGATTTTCTCCATTTCTTCTAGATTTTCTATTTTCATTTCAGGTCTCCTTCTCTCTCTTTCTCGTTCTCATGCTTTCCTCTGTATTGGCTGGGGTGACTCCAATATTTGGTATATATATAAAAGCAAGCTGCATATGAATAATAATAATAATAACAAAAGCTGCATGACTTTGATTAAAAATAAAAAAAACTGCATATGACTTTGATCGGTTTGTATATCCTTGTAGATGTGCAACAACCCCATTGTATATACTTTGAGAATATTTTTGTTATATAATATATTTTTTTTAAATTAATTTATATTTTAGTTTAGTTTATAAATTTGGATTAATTTAAAATAAGACATAATTATATGAAATTGTATATGAGAATGTATTGTAAATATTAAAATATATGAAGATATAATTGATAATTAGAGAACATATTTGAAATGAATAAAAAATATTAAAAAGTATAATATTTAAATGATATAAAAAAAAATAAGCTGATGAATGATATATTGTAAAAATAAATATGTAAAATAAAAAAAAAATGAATTTTAATAATTTATTTTAAATAATAGAAAGAAGAATCCATTAAAAGTCAATGCTTCATTTGGTAATTAAACTCCTCTCAACTCATCATTACAACTTTTTCAAATCTCAGTACAAATAAGTGGTTTGGATTCAGAAATGAGTTGAGATGGTTTGTGAATAGTAAAATAAAAATTAAATTATTTATTATATTTTATATGAGAATTGAAGAAAGTTATAATGATAAAATGAAATTAGTTAAGTTGAGTTTTGAATGTAAAGAAGGTTAAAATATAATAAACAATTTAATTTTTTCAAATTTTAAAATAATAATAATATTAAAAAATAATATTTTAATAATATTTTATAATTTCAAATTAATTTAACATCCAAATATAACGTTACATTGTGTCCTTTGAAATGCATTGAGGAGCTGCCTCAAGAAAAATTATAGAAAGAAATAATTGAAAATTCCTAAAGCATATTCGAGGTGGAAGAGTACACCCGTGTCCGTGCTTTCATCCAACTTCCACAGCCTTCGACCATCAAAAGAGGCACAACCGACAAGGGAGCAGACTGCCACTACTCCCCACCTGCAAAAGGGTCACGAATTTCTAGGAATTCAACAAATTAAAATAGTTCAGAGACAATCAGGTTTGCTTGGGACTTGTTAAATCCCGTTGCTTTTTCCAGCCCAAACCCTCTCCCTTGACGCTTACATTTCACCATGTCATTATCCTACTTAAATTATTGCTGGAAGTTCCCAATACAGACCGCGACGGAAATAATATGTTATCCCAAGTGGCAATCGATTGATGTCGAGCATTTTTCACAATTTTCTTCCTCCTTTTCTGAACCCAGAAAAATTCTCCTTTTAACTAAAATTATATTCATTTTCTCGATACTCTCCTCTGGATTTACCTTAATACAAATGGATCGGAAATTTGGATACAAATTAGTGTTACATTATCAATATGATGATTAGACTCTTTCGATATTGTCGTTATTGTTTCGGTAACTCGTGGCCCCCACAACATTAACTTTGGTGACAAATGTCCAATTCTCCTCCTGCATAAACTTATCACCGAATAGTTATTCATCAATCCTCTTCTGTACTGTCCCTCTAAATTCTAAAAGTTATAGCGTCGTCGTGTCTATTTTTTCTTTCTAGGCTTCCGCATCATGGCATCCTCGACTCCCAAGCAACAACAACAACAGCCATCAAACATGTACGGCGCCACCGCAGCCCCACCACCTACCCCGTCGACGCAGCCCAACAATCTCTTGTACACGTCAGATGCCGCCGATGCCCTCTCCAGGATCCTCCACCGCTTCCCACCAGCTCTCTCCCTCCCCACTCGTTGCTCTTCTGCGGTAACTTGTCCGCCCGTAGTCTCTATCTCCGACCAAAACCACACTCTCCTTGATGACGTCCTCACCGCCTCTTCCCAACTTGGTTTCTTTCAACTCACCGATCATTCAATCCATTCCCGACTCGCTCGCTTGGCCGAGTCAGAGTCGCTCGCTCTCTTCGACCTTCCCGATGACAAAAAAGAATCGTATTTTCCCAAGAACTGGCCTCTGGGGTACGAAGGTGCCGATGAAGAAGACGGCGACGGACTCGGCGAGTCGTTCCGCTTGGAGTCCTCGTGTTCTGCTGAATTGTCGTTGGATTCTCTGCTGGAGTTTACTGGAGCTCTGGAGAAGCTCGGGCTAAGGATCATCGAATTACTTTCCAAGGCAGTGGGCTTTGAGAATCCAATAGAGGAAGATCCGACCCGTTTTCACTCATTGATGTGGATTTCGGAGGCTTTACCCGGCAATAAACCGATAATGGCGGGTGGGTTTTACCCATATATAGTCTGTATGCAGTATCAAATCAGTTATCAGAAGTATTCACTGCTGGCGGATTCAGGTTGGGTTTCCGTGTTGCCCCAAGTAGATTCAGTCATGGTTACGCTTGGTGACATTGCTCATGTGAGTTCTTCCTTCAATTATTTCGAGTTTATTTTCTGGTTAATATTTTCTTATCAGTTTTATCTTCTAGATAATCTAATCCTTTAAGGTCTCACGTAAATCGAAGGTACGGGGAGTAGAAATTAAAAAAATCCAAATGATAATATCACGCGCAATATCTTTAAACTTGCTCTTTTGTTTGGTAATCTTTGCTTCGAAAAAGAAACCAAAGGTGGTTGGGTACATGCAATGCGAGAATTTCAAAGCAATCTGAGATCTATTCTGTACTCTAAGGCCCCGTTTGGTGTTTGGCTGTTATACTCATGTGAGTTTAACTCAGTTCGGTCTATTTTTAAACTAAATCTAACATTTAAACACAAAAATTTCAAATTACCAAACTCATCTTAATTCAAAACCTCTTTATAGGTAGAAGCTATAACATTTTTCAATCCAATGCTTCTTTACATATGGGACCCATAACTTTTTTTAACTTTTCATAAATACATCTAAACTCATCTTAACATCCAAACACAACTTATTTTAAGTGAATTCTATAAAAATCACTTTATCATTTCAACTCACTACTATTATTAAAGAATTCAACTCAACTCAACATTCAAACGTAACTTTCCAACCGTCAACAACCAAGATTTTATAACACATGCAATGAAAATGCATATTGGGACCATAGATCAGACCAAACGTGTTTGAAAAATAAAACATGATTGGACATGGCCAATGCCATGTGTCTGATCAAGATGTTATATAAAATTATGTTATGGTGTTAAAACCACCTTATATGGTCTTTACTGATGAAGTTAATAATAATAATAATAATAGGTGTGGAGCAATGGCAAGTTAAAGAAAGTGAGAGGAAGAGCAATGGCGCATTTGGGAGATGCCAACAACAAGAAGAACAACAACAACTCACGGTGCATATCAATGTCGCTGCTGCTCACTCTTCCTGGGGACAGTAAAGTCTCTTCCCTCCTCCCCAAGCCAATAGGTGGCAATGATCAGGAAAAAGATGAACAAAAAATTCAAACTGATGGTAGCACGTGTCGTGAGCATGAGCAAGAAGAGAGATCAAAGTTCAACTCCTTTTGCTTCGAGGACTATGCTTGGAGAGCCTATCATGAACGCCTTCTCTTCAAAGACCCTCTTGACAGATACCGTATTTAAACTCCTCTTTTTTTTCTTGTCGTCACCAATTATTTTAGAATACTTCCTTCCCTCTGATAATTGGTTTGTTTTTTATGACTTTGGAGTTCTGCTGGTGCTACTACTACGCATTTTGCTTCTAGTTTTCCCTTATATTATAACGTTGGTTGTTGGTAATACGTTAAAAGTAATCGCACGTGTGTTTGAGTTAAGATGATTTTGAGTTTGTTGTCACCGACTAAGTAACACTCACTATAATAAACTGACAAAAAAGAAAGTATCCTTGGTAATGGTATCATTGGTATTGGAAGTCATCGTATGCTCATTAGATTTTTTTCATTTATGAGAAATATAGAGTTCGTTTTGATCGGTTCAGATGCTCGAATATTTTTTTATTTTTTATTTTTTTTCCTTTTAACAGATCACACATCTAAAAATAATAAGCAGAACAACTCGATTTATTTACATTGTTTACAATGCCCTTGGGCGGATCTAATGTTTGGAGTGCTTGAAACGGATGGGCCCAATAAAGTTACACATTCGATTCAATCGGCTCTGCTTCGCCTGTGACGAAGGCTACTGGCTTGAAGAGTTTTCACAATAGTGCCCATGGATTTCGAGGCAAAATTGATCCTTATATCTTGGGCCTAAATCTTTATGTTACGAATAAGGCCAGTAAAACACACAGTCCGGCTAAAATGCAAGTGTCTTTTTTTATTTTTTAAGTAATAATATTCATACAATTATTTTATAATACATGTTATAGTGCCACTTTAACGATAATAACAAAGTTTATTTTATCTAAATGTAAAATCTTCATAAAAAGAATTGAAAGGTTTTATATGTTTATCATTATAATTGCAATATAACATCTGTTATTCCATTTTAAAAGTTTTTATTTCTCTTTCGTGATGTGAAATGGCAATACTTTGCGTTGTGTATATGCGTTTCAGATATCTAAAGATATTATTTGAGATGGTGAAGCATAAAAAGATTATTGATTTCATATCGCATTAATCTTAATATTATCTCATTAACTTGTGCTTTGATATCATGTCAATTTACTATTAACTGGGCAAAATGTCAATTTAGGTCCCGTTTGGATTTATAGATGAGATGAAATGATTTATGAATAGTAGTGAGATTTGTGAGTTGAAATTTGTGATTGATATCTTAGCAGTAACGTATACTGTGGGCACAAGTTTTCTACCCTGTTAGTTATGATGTTTTTTTTTTTCTATTTTGGTTGTGAAACAGGCATGTGACTGTAAATTATTCTCTCTCTCTCTCTCTCACTCACTCATACTCTGGGATTTCATCTGCTTACCTTAGCATGGAAAAAAAGCAATGTTCCAACCTTCAAGCTGACGCCCAGAGGAAGGAAGAGAAGTGAGCAAGTACACAAACAAGATGGTGTTCTCGCACAGAAAAATCAGGGGTTCCTTAGGCTTTACTTTTCTCAAACATAAAGCTACTAATCATTCAGATGTGTTTTGGTTTTCAAACAAACGATTAAGATCATTAAGAGCCTTGATTATGCATCAACTGCAGTTGTGTAGTTGTTGGGACAAAGGAGCATCACCTGAATGAATTTAGCAAAAAAGGAAAAAAAAAAAGAGAGGTTATTATTTGGGATTTCGAGTTTTACATGAAGATAATCAAACTGCACCAACTTAAAACATTGACATGCAAAGCTATTAGGTGAGTGTGAATAGACCGATAACAATGATCATTACTATATAATCAACCATTTGAATGGGGCCCTACCTTTATTTTTTTTCTTGCTTGGTCGCCCACAGTCCAGTGCAAAATCTTTTTAAAGCCTGGAAAAGCAGAAATAAACTAATTAAAGTCGTTCCCTTGTTCAGACAAAACCGAGAGGAAAGGGGAAAAAAGTGGGAGTTGGGGTCTCCGCTCGAAGGTTTTGGCTACGGTCTAGTACAAGTGATACCGTTTCGGGTAATGAACAAGATGTGGATTCCTAGTTGAAATTTGGAAAAAACGAAAGAAAGAAAAAGAAATGAAGCGTGCGCGTCATTCAGACATAAACTTGGCCAATAAAATATGGTTAATTACAAGCATTCTATTTAATTAGAGTAAGTTGACTTGGTATCAAATGATCTGCAAATTGAAGCACAACAATTTGCAGAGCACACAGGAGAGAAATTGTATTCATCAAGTAAAGCATTCAGGAAGCTGCAACCCAAACCAACGTGAAGTTATGGTAGCCATAGGAGTACAGGAAGCCGAAGCCAGAAACTTAAAAAAATATCATAATAAGGAAGACTCCCAGAGAACTTTATCAGCCTTACAAGAAGATGAAAGTCATCAAGACTGGATTACAGAGGCCGGATAGTATAAGAGACATGAAATTAATGCTGAAGAAAATTGAGAATTGGGAAGTAAGAAAAATATATCATTCTCAGAATCGAAGCACGCAATGAACAGCTTCTAAAAATGTTTTTGGAATCATACATTTGATCAAAATCCCATACTATGTATTGGATTTCCATGGCAGCAAGGATCCTTCACACTTTGTAATTAATCACTGTTAAATAGACTAGCTATTTAAGTGTTCCTTTGTAATTTGTAATAAGACCTTGGTTATCAATGAAGTTGATTTTTCTTGAGAGAACACAAATGATTTGCGGTTATTTTTAACTTAATTAATAGTATTTTTTTAAATAAAAATATTCATGTGAAAAAAGTAAGCAAGGAATCATTTGTTATATTTTTTATTTGAAAAATGATATTTACAATTTTAAGATGGGTAACTCTCACACACTTACTTAAAAAAATTAGATAAATACAAGTTTTCTATAAAAACATTAATTTTTTAGTAATGGATCATATTATTTTCTGAAGAAAAGACACGGGACTTGCATAATCTAACACTACTCTTCTCATTTTTCGTAAATTAATTCAAATAAAAAGTATAGAAAAATGCAGAAGACAAGGGAAGTAGCTGCAAACCGAAAAAAAAACTAGGATCCTTTCATCTTGTGATCAGTTGTCCATTCGGGTTGACCATTTGTCCCCGTAAAAGAGGGAGCTGGATGATCAATATTGTAGGCATCTCAAAACTGTCACCGTTCGGGCTTCAGCTTCGAGTCCCAAAGGCAGATAATAACTCACTGTCTAACATAGACCCATAACGCCACCATACCCTTCATCCGACTGAGATTGGGACCAACTTGGGAAAGCTTTAAAATCACTTCTCTCTCTCTCTCTCTGTGAAATTGTTTGTAAATGGAAGTAGTTAGTGAAGGATGTAAGGAAAAAAAGCTGAGAAAGACAATCCTCCTTCCACCAAAAGCAAAACCAGTTTCTTGAAGACAACCATCTCACCAAACCCCCATTTAACAAAGCCAAAGCCTTGGTACAACTAATGTAAGTCTCTCTTTCTCTTCCATGTTGCTCATTTCTTTCTCTATATTTCCATCTCTCTCTCTTATCATCTCTACAGCATTTCCCTCTTGCTCAATTTCTCTCCCATGCAGCCACCTCGCCGGAAAGGACCTCTGTTCTCCGAAACGGGAGCAATGAAAGGCCGCAAGGGCAACAACCTCTCTGTACTCGTTGTGGTCTTTTCGGTATTCCTTTTCGGGGTCTTCATGTACAATGAAGACGTGAAGTCCATTGCGGAGTTTCCTTTCTCGCGGACTAAACAACAAGAAATACAAGAAGAGCCATCCCAGTCAATCACCCCTCTTCAAGAAACTGAAGATAAGGGTGTTCAAAATGAAGTTTCAGTTACGATGAAGTCAAGAACTAAACTAGAATCCCAGGAAAGTAATTCCGAGGAAAAACAAGAGCCGGTGGATTTGAAATCGATTATGGCAAAGGAAGAGGAGCAAAAGATCGAATTGCAGGTTGTCGAGGAAGATGATGAAGAGGTTGAATTGCCACCAGCGGATTGTGACTTGTTTACTGGACAATGGGTTCTCGATAACGCGACCCATCCTTTGTACAAAGAAGATGAATGTGAATTTCTCACAGCGCAAGTGACTTGCATGAGGAATGGGAGAAAGGATTCTCTGTACCAGAATTGGAAATGGCAGCCAAGAGCTTGTTCTTTGCCAAAGTCAGAGACTTAGAAAATTTTGAGCTGTTTCTTATTCTGTTTTGTTTCTGGGATTATTAATTTATATGTTTGTGCTCATGGTTTTGTGTGTTTGTGTAAAGGTTCAAAGCTAGATTACTCCTCGAGAAGCTAAGGGGAAAGAGACTTATGTTTGTAGGAGACTCGTTAAATAGAAATCAGTGGGAATCTATGGTTTGTCTGGTTCAATCTGCTGTTCCTCCTGGCAGGAAGAGCTTGAACAAAACTGGATCCCTTTCTATTTTCAGAATTGAGGTAACTCTCTCTCTCTCTCTCTCTCTCTCTCTCTCTATTACACATGCACTCCTTCCCTAACCTTTTATTAGACAAAATATACAAAGCATTTTCTTTTTGGTTTTTAAATGATCACTAATCATAGCCGTGATTTATGGGTGCCTATAACATCAATACCTTTTACTTTATTGTTAACCCTGATTGACATAAGAATTATTTAAGTTTTGATTTTCCATGTCGGCAATGCACTGGGCATTTTCAAATGATTATGGGTAGGAGGGGGTCTCATAGCTCATGCATGACATGCTAGTTAATGATTGTGGTGGTTAAGAATTGGCAATATTAGAATGCAAGGTGGGCATAGCTTCAGAATTGGGCTATGAACTTGAACGACTGCTCCATGTGAATTTGCAGGACTATAATGCTACGGTGGAGTTCTATTGGGCCCCATTTTTGGTCGAGTCAAATTCAGATGATCCAAATATGCACAGCATCTTGAATCGGATAATCATGCCTGAATCAATCAAGAAGCATGGCGTTAATTGGAAGGGCGTAGATTACCTGGTCTTTAACACCTATATATGGTGGATGAACACTTTTGCCATGAAAGTCCTGTAAGTTCTTTAGCTGATTGTTCCTTGTTTTGTATGATTGGATTTGTATTTAATTAAATAAAATCATTGATGTTTATTTTTCTGATGGAAAAGACGAGGATCGTTCGATGAGGGGTCCACCGAATACGATGAGATTGATCGGCCAACAGCCTACGGGAGAGTTTTGAAGACATGGGCCAACTGGGTGGATGAAAATATAGATCCACATCGAACCACTGTATTCTTCAGCAGCATGTCCCCTCTGCATATCAAGTATTAATACTCCTATACTCAAATTTATATTCCCCATTGATAAAACTTCGATAGAAGTTTTGAGTTCTCAAGCGTTACAATTATAGATGATTAATTTCCATTAAATTACATAAGATTGATACATTTGCTGTCATTAATTTTTCAGCTCAATTTTCTTTATCATATGATTTTCAATTCAATTTCCTTTTTTTGTTGAGAGATTGAAGCGAGCTCAACTATTCAAGCTTTTCTAATTAATGAATTAAGTGAGCCTCGATGGTTGATACTGTGGGCCTGTGAACTCTAAGCATGATTTGACCTCACGTAGCTAGATTTCCTTTTGGGTCTTTGGTTGCTCAACTACCATATTCTTCCTAATACTACATTCTTTGTTTCTTAAAAGCTTTCCAAGACTCCAATCATCGTTGTATCCTTGAAATTGAAATTGTGCATCATTGAGCTTTTCCACTTTGAAATATGACATAGTTGAACTAATCAATGAGCATGCAAACTGTAATAGGAGCGAGGATTGGAACAATCCGGATGGCATAAAGTGTGCCAAGGAGACCACCCCAGTTCTAAACATGACCAAATTGCGAGTAGGCACCGACCGCAGGCTCTTCGTTATTGCAAACAATGTGACACACTCGATGAAAGTGCCCGTCCACTTCATAAACATCACCACACTCTCCGAGTACAGAAAAGATGCACATACCTCGGTCTACACCATCCGTCAAGGCAAAATGCTAACACCGGAACAACAGGCTGACCCGGCCATCTATGCAGACTGTATCCATTGGTGTCTTCCCGGATTACCCGACACGTGGAATGAATTCCTCTACACACGTATCATCTCAAAATCTTGACACATACAAGTTCATTTTTTGTTTCGTTATTATTTTTTTCTTTGTTCTCTTACCATATCATTTATTTGTTTCCCTTGTAAGTTCATGTAATTCTCCTTAAATTTCCTCCTTTAGCTTTCTAGGGTCGAACCATTGAATTTTTTGGGTTCTCTGCCTATTTGAGAGTGGTGGGAAGCTAAACATACCAAATTTCTGCCAAGTAGGCAAAAGCTGCCTAAAAGCCAAGACAAGGAGATAAGTTGATACAAATCTGAATTATTCAATGCTTAATTTGAAAAGAAAATAAAATACCCAGAAATTGTATGTAAGGCCCAATTGCTTTTCATTTTTATTTATTAAGTGCTCGTTTGCTATTATTTCTATATCAGCCATTGAACGTACATCCGTATACCATCAATTGAAAATCTGAAAAACACACTGAAAGCTTGTTTTAGGACGTGATACTTCTGTTGAATAAGAAACATAATACCTGTATATCGTAGTTGTAAATTCATACAGGCGAAGAAGCTCACCTTTTCAACCAGACAAGTCACGGAATGTAACGTCCAGTCCTAGAAGTTCAGAGAGTTAGCTCTCGTAACCTAAAGCCATCTCTTATAACATATTTATATACTCTAAATTCTCCATAAAATACAAATTCATTTATTCACACCAAATATATATGTTCCTCCACCATAATACCAAATAAATATCTCAATGAAATAAATAAAAAACTCCACAAAAATTCGGAAATATCCATTACTCAAAATACTAAAATAACATAAAATTATAAACCTACTAAATAAGACTCTCTAATAAATACTTGTACCCCTTTTACACTTATTCCTCTACGGTTATCAAACCTTACTAACACTTCCTACTCTTGACTTCCAACTGAGGCATCAAAATTATCTAAAAAATATTGTGAAGATAAGGGCTGAGTTATCAACAACTCAGTAAGCAGAGAACATATACTAGTACGTAAACATGAGCATTTACAGAGTTCAGAATGCAGAACAAAACATTTACTTTCAGAATGCGTAATCAAAATATGTTATAAAAAATATCAAAGCAAAACTTTTATAAACATTCTCATTCAAAAATAAAATCCTTTGGCATATATTAATCATAGACATCATCTTCATATCATATCATAGCATTATATAGGGGTAGAGACCATGTTTAACCCTCGTGGTAGGATTATAAACCACCATTATACTTGTGGTGGGGCCGTATACCACTATTATCACCCGTGGTGGGACCTTAACTTAACCAAACCGAAAACAAAATCAGAAAGTAGTGTCAAAGGTTTTTCAGATGCCACATCATATCAAAACAAAGTACTAAATAGATTCAAATCATTTCACATATTCAAAAAATAGATTCAGAACATCTTTACATCACATGCACAAATTTTCAAATTCCATATTGGCTCTTTTTTCACATTTCAGAAACAAAATGGCAAAAATAAGCTCATGTCTACACCAGTTATAACAGAAAATATTTTCTTCTTATACAAAGTCTCATGAGCAATGCAAGACAAATAACTGAGATTGTTTTCAAGTTTTATTTTCATCAAAACAAGCACATTTTTCAAAATCAACATCAGTTCACTTCTTTTATACAAGATCTAGTATAGGAACTTCGTTTACCTAGACTTTTTAACTTTTCTGAATTTTCTCACAACAGTGTCATGGAGTATCAAACATCACCCATAAAATAGTCACGCAATTTCACTAAATTTCCAATTGAACACGTACTTTGATATTAAATCTTAAAATATTAAAATAACTTATTTTTTTCCAACAATCTAAAATTCTCGTAATCTCTAAGATACATAACTTTTCAAATTCATCGATATCAACTTAATTTCTCCAAGTAATACGTTAATTCTAAATTATTTTTGCAAAATTAAAGTTTCTAGCTAACATACTAATTCGATTAATTGGATAATAAAATGGTTTTGTGTAAATAAAATATAACCCAACCCATTAACAAAACCCCGCTTCAATTAAAATCAAGCCCAATACCAAACAAGGCCCTTGGGAGTCCAAGCCCACTTTAAAAATTAGGGGTACCAATGTAATACCACCCAAAGTTAATGCTAACATGTTTTATGGGAGAACTATAAATTATACTTCCCCTTTTGAACCAAACTTTCCTGGGCAGGGAGGGAGAGTATGACAGATCCTTACCGAGAGGGCTACGTGTGGCGGCAGTCTAGGTGAATATTGATAGCAGCGTGGCTAGGAGTAGTAGTAGTGCACTGTTGGGGGGGGGGGGGGGGGGGAGAGAGAGAGAGAGAGAGGGAGAGAACAATGAGGAGATCAAGGGGGAGGATCGGCGTTGGCTTACCGAATCGGCACGAGGTTAGTAGAGGTGGCACTTACGATAGTTTTCGTGGCTCTTCTTGGTGTTTCACGTTCGATCCGTCATGGGTCTCGAGCCTGAACTAACTGGACCGCAGCGTTGTGGCTCACGGTGGAGAACACATGCTCTATTTTTGTGTGGTGGGACAAAACCTTTTGTGGTGGTACAACTAGGTGGGTAGTGGTTTGTAAGGAGAGTGTCACGGTGGTAGCTTGGTGGTGTAGGACAGCATTGTGGAGGATTTTCACGTTGCACGGTGGCTGAGAAGGAGGAGATTACGACGTGGTGACTAAAAATCGTTGAACGTGCATGGAGAGTGACTATTTCACAAAAACTGTGGAAGGAGATATGTTTTGAGGTGGTTTATGATGGTGAAAGATTGTTTACGTGTGATGGAGGCTAGCAGTTTGGGGAGGCAATGGAAACAACGTGGTGGTTGCGGTTATTGCGTTTGTCGTGAATTATGGCCGTGGGGAGGTGGTTTTCATGGCTTTGGTTTCTTCCTAGACGTGGACTGGAGGGTTGTTGGTACATCGGAAACTGGACAGCTTGCGTGGAGGAGCTTGGCAATGGAGCTACCTTAAGGTGGTGCGGCAGCAACTCTAGTCTAAAGGTTGAAGATGATCAATACGTGCATGAGGGGCTGTGTGTAAAGTGTGTAATGTATATTTATATAGTGTTGTCATGAACCCTAATGGGAAAGAGACGTGCATGTTGCGGAGACATGCATGGACGTGGAGCTAATCATTGGGTTCTCACGGGGTTGGGCTTTTTTGGGCCCCTTTCAAAGTATTTGGCCCATGTCTTGAATATTGTATAGAGTTAATAAATTGAGCCCATGAACAATTCAAAAATCTCTTTAGTTGTCCGAAATTTTCCGAGACAAGTGCTTAATAAAAAAATTAATGGGACTCGCCTCAAATTCTAAAATAACCAAACTCGTCCCATAACTGAATAAAAAGGTTTCACCTGATCAAATAATTTTAACCTAATTATCAACCTCAATAAGAATCCATACTCCGCCATAATAAATTTTTGGGCTTGCAGCCAACCCCAAAATTATTTGTTACATACCAAGTTTTCATATCTATTAATCCAAAAGAAATTTTTTATAGAACCTGTGATTAACCTAGGCTTAGTGCTGGGCGTGGGTGTTACATGGAACATTTTGTCTTTCGTAACCAATCTGCTTAGAAGTGCTACAAAGATTTAAGGGTCAATTCCATTTGGCACCAAACCTACGGAAATGCAACGGATATTTTCATGGGGAAGCAGCTGCAAAATTTGATGGTGCCTTAGTACATACTCATGCCTCTCTCTTACGTTACATACTCGTAACTGTTGTAGTTTTCTTGTCAATTTTCCACCCCCATGTAGACAATTTTCTGGCAACATTCCGAATACACTACCCGTTCTTTCCCTTCATATTTACAACACCTAACTTCTAAAAGACGAAAAGAGCTACACCAAGAATAAATTACCAAGACATACCGTTTCTTCAATAAGACATAATGTAGGACTCATGCTACTGACTTACAGGAAGACAAAAACTTATCCATCTCACCAATAGCATTGATGTGAGTGGTTGGAAATAACAAACGCAACAAGGGAATCATAGAAGGTGACATGAGCTTGGGTTTGATTTTCTTGACTACTCTCTTGATCGCAGATGGTGCTGGTACCCCAAACCACTGAAGGTACCATGAAAGAAGTATTGAGCCATTCTCTCCCAGTGGTCCCCCGATTGGCCACCTACCAGAGTTCAAATAATTGCACAAATCTTCCTTCAATTCTGGAGAAAAATTTAGGAGATCATCCACCCGTTTTCTGAGAGACCCTATGAATTTAGATTGAACAACGCCGCCTTTAGAAGTGGTCAATCTTCCACTCAACAAAGCTTCAGTGTACGTCAGTGCAAGCTGTAAAAGCAGAAATGGGTAATTATAAATTATTTTCCTGATAATGTTAGTGATTAAAATCAAACATCATAAAAACCGGGCAAACTAAATACAGAAAGAAGAAGATTAGTAATGAATATCAACCATCAGCATGCATCAATGTTTTTATTTATCAAACGGCAGGGCCAACACGGTTATCCATTTCTTAGAGATACAAGTACAACCCTGTTCCAGAAGCGTGTATCCATAACCATCTAATTATTATCTCATACAGATCACTCAATTGAATATCCCTCACCTTGTTCTCATGCCATGAAAAATTCAAAAACATTACATATTTTCTCCAAATCATGGTAGCTAGCCATATTATTAACAGAAAATGATAAAGAACAAGACCAGAAAAAAGTGAATATATTGAATTAACAAGAAACCGTTTAATATGATCATTGACAGAAGCTGACTTAATGCTGAAAAGAAATCCCTAGTTTCATGCGAAAATGAGCCAAAGCTGGCACCAATATTCTCTGCTTCAGGTGACCTAAATGCAACAATCTGGCATCCAATACCAAGTCGGACATACAGCTCATAAGCATTTTGGGTAAATATTGTAGTTCATTTTCAGGACTAAAAAACTCTAGCACTTTTTCCTTTTGCTAGTTAAGGTGGATCTCTTGTATTCTTCCTGTGTACTGAGGTAGCACCCTTTTTCGTCATTAATAAAATCTATTTTTATTAAAAACCCAGGATGAAAAATAAATAAAAGGGTTATAGGGGCCACAAATGTTTCGATGCTGAATGGATGTGGTGGTTTCCAAGTAGAAATCATATATGGGGGTCAGTGCAAATCCAAGTACTGATAGTATATTCATGGTTTTATGCAACTTATTTGGTTGAAAAGACTAGTAATCATACAAGATTATATATGACAAAAAATGTCTTTCATAATTATTACTTTCAATGGATTTGAGTCTTAATTAGGTTTTATCTACCCAAATCTGAGAAACACCAAACTTAAGAATCTTAGCCGGGTACTGTTCAGATTGGATCCTCTCAACCACCAGTTCAATTTTAGTTGCTTATCAACTTAAAGCAGGAATCTAGTTCTTTCAGCACATGCCGGTAGAAATCTCTACGAAAAATGACTTGGTACAACTAGATGAACAAATTACTAGACGTCTAGAAACTTACTTTTAGACTAGAGATAAAGAGTGAGTCACCAAAAACGATAGTACCACTGGTAACCTGATCAGCCATAGATGCAATTGTCGTGTATAATGACAAATAAACCTGCACAATATCAGAAAATTAAAAATAAGTTTCTGCGAAGCAAGAAATGCAACATTCGACAAGCATTTAACAAGATGAAGCAAGCATAGACCAGCTATATGTGTTCCATCAGAGAAAAACTTATTATAGAACTGTAAATTCATACATTTCACTGCATTGAAAGGCACAGATAGCTCATTGCTGCCAAATTTGAGTTACCTGTAGAAGAGCTGGTCTGTCCTTGCTCACGCACTCAAATAATACTTGCAAGCAAAATTCCTGGAAATCAACATCAGACCTGCAAAGATGTTCAATTAGGAGAATAAACAAGAAAAGAAATGCATCTGCTTAGGGTGAGAAAAAGAAAAGGTAGCAGCACCATATGCGAGTTATCACTATTCTAATGATTAGAAGGTTGATTCATGCTAAGCAAGTGCACATTTTTAGCAGTATCTTAATGATGGGTTGCTCATACTTAAGAGAACCTAAGCATGGGGGTTACAAACATGAATCCTTCCGCACCAACCCACTTCATCAAGAGCAATATACTCCATTGAGTCTATGAAATTGATGTTAATTAACTTCAACTTTATCCTTGTAATCATGAATAGCAGATTTGGCTATTCGCGATAAAATTTTCTCTACCGACTATAAAAGTATTTCATGTAGGTGTATTCATTTATTTACACTTTGACATGTTTAATATCCATCGGTTTGCAAAGTTCTGAAATGTTAGTTCTTTTATACATTGTTGAACACTACTCTAGTATCAGTCCACACTATAGGTATGTTGTTGAAAATATACTTAATTTAATATTTGGGGCTCATTTTTTAATCAAATAAGTTACTAAACATTTTGAATAATCCTCTCATACTTGTCCAATTATAATGAAACATCGAAACCCCAAATGTTTCCACTGGAATATAAAAAGGAATACCAATTAATTGCAGTTCTGAACTGCTTTATATAGCATTAAATATTCTATGAAGTCTATGCTCAAACACACTGTACTAGAACAAAATTCATTGCCTAGAATTCCCGAACTTTGATATTTAAATGGTTGACCCTTCACAATCACGTTATATAAGAAAATAATATAATGAGAGAATAACATACAACTGACCATAACCCTGGAAGCGTCTAATGTATAACCAGATCGATAATATCAAAAGAAAAAAAAAAAGAGTGAGTTTAAAAAAAAAACACCAAGATTATTGGGCTCTTCAATATGAGAAAAAAAAGGTCATTTAGACAAGATGTCAGTAAAAATATACTTGCCTGTCATTCCAAGAACGGTCACAGCAGAGTTGTGCAAAAGCGATTAAGCTAGGATCAGATGAGAAGGTACGGACCAACTGATCAACTGTAACTGTACAAGGCCCATTTCCACGGACAGTAGTTGATTCACATGATGTAGAACTTGTCAAGCCAAATACCTGGATCAAAGAAAACTTGATATCCACTCAACGATATTATAGATAAAACACTAAAGTGTCACTGTGGTAAAATAGTAACCTTGTGCATTGCTCGTGACAGCAGAGACTGACAGCCCACAGGATCATCAACATATGAACAAGCTCCGACCTTCCGTTTGATATACAGGACACCAGAATTAAATGGGTTATTCTTGTCCCTGAAAGTCCACCAAGATTTATCTGTCCAATACTAAAAATTATTCCATTTGAAGCATCTTGAATTGAAACAAAATAACGGAAGGATAATAGTGATTTATCTGTTAAAAACTAAATTGAAAAAAAAAAAAGATAGAAAGGTGTGGCATTATATACCTTCAGGGTAAAGCTCCATTACTTGCGGCCAGTACCGAGGGCCGCAAACACGTATTGTCTTCAACTGCAAGCAACATATCAGATAATCCATTAGCCATGGAATAACTCTCTGGCACAATGAACTTAGCCGAGAAGACAGGTTCTATACTCCATCAATCATGGGAAATGGAAGGCAAAGGAAACAATAAGGTGTGTGCCAAAAGAAAAAAGGCTCATAATAGCTCCAGTATGCTTTATGAAGGAAAGTGTGTTCCGCATAATGAATAGGTTCATGCAAGGCCAGCAGTGCCCCCGGAAGATTCCAATTTTATTTGAGAGAAAGCAACGAAGGGGAAGATGAGGAATTATGCGTATCCTTGAAATTATGAAACTTACAACAGCACGTTCTGGCAGAAGACAAGGGGTAACCTCACAAAAACTTGTTTCTGCATAATGTTCAGTTTCCCTAGTAGTAACTTCAAGAGGGGCATACACCGGTAGACCAGTGTCAACATCAACTGTCTGGATCCAGCGAGCCTCCGTAGCAAGGACATACAAATGCCGAAATGCCTGGAAATACACTTTCTTCAGAAAAACAAAGAGCAGTAACAATCCGATAAAGGAGGAAGGGGAGAAGCACCAAGCCATCCATCATAAATCACAAATGCAATGAATTTGGGCTTTGTAGCAAGTATCTTGATACTAACTATTAGGACCTAGGTTCAAATCGCCATATATGAAAATATAATATATTTTAAAAGTAAAAACTACATTGCAAGAACTGGCAGTTCTTAAAAACCATACCAAGTTGACTAGTTGACGGCTGACCTTGACCAAAATTTCAATTCTGGATGGTTTTTAATCACAGAAATGGCCTCATGGGTATGGACGGGAACTTAGGCGGCACCCCATATATTTGCATAATCTCTTCTATCATATAGTCCTGATCCATAAATAAACAGTTCCAGACCTAATTATACCTGGAGGTGGCATCGATTGTCATTTGGTCCAGTAGGCAAGCGTGGATAGAGAGTGATCAGTAAAGCAGCAATAGAACTGTTGCTAGTGGAAAATGTTCGCATTCCTCCCCCAAGAAACAAGAAACCAATGGCTAAGCTAACCTGTGATCATGCAAAGTTTAAAATGTGTTCAAATGCAGAAATGATCTCTCAACTTAGAATGAAAAGATTTGAATATGGTGTCATCATTGAGAAAGATGCCCACCTAAATGCAAAATTCACCCCAAATGACACAAAAGATTTGATAAGATTTTCACATGACAATCAGTTCTTCAAGTAATAAGATGGAAGTGGAGCAGAAAAGTAAGACCCTTGCAGTGGCGGAACAAGGATTTACACTTCGGGCGCACGCGGGGGGGTGGGGGGGGGGGGTGGGGAGTGTAAAAAAAGGTTTTAGGGCTAGGTCACCCTCGGTTATCATTGGCTTTGTAATTAATTCACTAGGCAGTGCAAGCATGATTAATATCTTATGACACATGGTTGAAACAAAGGGAAATTTCTTACAACCCACTTGGGGGATTGCATAATCCATTTTCCTAGATCGAACAATTTCACTTGGCTTTATCCTTTTTTTTTTTCTTGTCACACGTTTATTGGCTGATGATTTTGAAGTTCGTGTAATGCATCAAAAGATTTTTTTCTTATCCATAAAGTTTTGCGGGTTTTTCAACATCTTTTAGGAGTATCATGACAAGCCCATGATAAATCGATCTATGGGTGAGAGCTCGCAGAATTTGGTAAAACAATGAATATACAGTCCCTAGAGGCAATGTGAGATCTGATGTACAAAACAAAAGCTTACCACCATCTGAATACCATAATTAGCATGCCCATCAGCAGGATTCCTGCTGCGGAGAAATCTTAATAATCGAAAGGTTTGTAGATGTCCAGAACCAGCCATAACCTGCACCCTCAGAACATTTGGACCAGGAATTTTAGCCAAAATTATTATTTTCAGGGCATAAACAGCAAAATGACGGTGATGGTAAAATTTAAAAACAAACAGTAGTTCAATTTACCACAGAGAGGGAAAGAACAATGAGGTGAAGGCACGTCTCCAATGTGCCCCGATCAATGTAGTGAGACAATCCCTTTGGGAATATATTTCCACTTGTAGCAGAAACAGGCTTGATCTATAAATATTAAGAACATTCACTTGTAAATAGACGAATAAATTTAAGTTGAAATCGAGGTGCATCAAACTTAATGTCAGACCTCATTAAGGAAGTACATAGCATATTCATAAAGTAACTCCTGTGCATCTCCATTCTTTGTGCCAGCAAATCTCAACCCTGCCCATAAAGAAAACAAACTTCAAGCTAAAGATAACAAAAACAGGTCTAAGTTTAGCTTCTATTAATTTGCTGCAAGATGATCCCCAAGGAAGCAATAAAAGAAAACAATGAAAAACATCAAACTAAAAGTAACTCATAATGAACAATAAGTCAATATCCTCAGGAGGCAACCTGTACATGGATTGCCAAAAGATATTCCAACACAAGAAAGGAATGGGTCCAATGGAAGTCAGCACAAGGAAGACCTTAAACAGTATAAGAGCTAATAAAGTCTAGTACAGTCCTCGAAAGATGCCCCAAAACTTCAGATCTCTTACAGGACGACCACTTCAGGAAACAAATGACCATGAGTACACATAAACTCTGTAATTTTCCTATGAGGTTTTCTTGAGAAAGTTAGGAACTTTGATACACAACTTTATCATCACAATAACTGCTTTCAATCACCTACAAAAAAGAGACTCTAAAAAAATTTTAAAAAGAAAATTCGTTTTCTGCTTTGATAGATTGTCTGACAAAGGATTTGAAATCCAAACTTTTATTGCGGACAAGAACAGAGCCCTGATTAAGTTAATTTCATCACGTCAGATTTATAACAAGTTAGTTAAAACTAGTTAATGAGTACAGTATAGAATATGAATATTAAGATCTCAAGTTCAGGGAGTAGCCTACTTAGTTTTAAACAAATCAATGACCCCTGTTGGGGTTACTGCCTAGTTGAGTTAACAGAGCCAGATTCATTTTAAAGAGTCCACTAAAATGGTTTCATTGGAGCTTGGTGGCATATATCTCATTGCCATAAGTACATGGAAGGGCTTGAAAGTGGTGAAAAGGGCTTGAAGAGGAAGAAAAATGCATGAGGGAGGAAAGAAGGCTTAGATAGAGAGTTTGCTTGACCTTTGCTCATTTCATCGTTAAGTGAGCTTAAATAGAGAGTTCACTCAACCTTTACTTGTGTTCAAGTGATACTGCAACCTAAGAGTTCGCTCAACCTTCGCTCAAGGTGCAATCACGCAAGATATGCGATTCTAGTTCACAAGTATGCGATGACACCTCAGTAGAGCAAACTTGCCTGATTCAGTTTTATATTTCTAGAACTTCGACTTTTAGTAGTGTTAATTATATTTGGCTTTATGTAATTAAAACACTCAGGGTTTCTTTTGGGAAAAAACAATTTATTATTTTAATTTTAATGGAAAAAAGTTGGGGGATTGTGTGGGAGGTGATTTTGAAGCTGGGATGGGACTTTCTGAAACCTTTGTGGTACCTAGTGAATCTGTTGCAACTAGTGTTTCAGGTTCAGATTCAAACATGCAATTGGCTCTGTTTGACAATAATAGTGCTGGTGGGGAGGGGGCTGTTTTAACCCCTCTGTGTACACTTCCTCCTCCTAGTTCTAAATACGGGAGTAGTCCGTCAAATTGGGTGTTTAAGAAGGTAGAGGAGTTACAAGCTGTTATTGGAATCTCTTTTGGAGGTTATGAAGAACAATTCAAGGCCCTTCTTGTGGCACTTGAAGATAGCCATTTGAAGTCAGCCACAAAGCGGGATAGGGAACTTAAAAGGCTAACTTGTTCCATCAATTATGATGTAAAGGAAGGGAGTGGCGGAAGGGATAGATCGAAAGGGAGGGGCAATCTATGTCCAAATGAAGCCTAAGATTTTATCTTGGAATGTACGAGGGGCTTAATGATCACAACAAATGCCTTTGTATCAAATCTTTATTGCGAATGTGGAAGAGTGATGTGCTGTGTTTTCAAGAAACAAAGTTGCGTTTTATTGATAGAAGAATTGTGAGGAGTTTATGGGAGTGCTCATATGTAGGTTGGTCTTATTTAGCCTCTTGGGGAGCCTTAGGCGGAGTATTATTAATGTGGGATAAAAGAGTGGTTGAGGCGATTGAGGAGTGTATTGGAGATTTCTCGGTGGTGACTTTATTTAAAAATGTTGATGACGGATGGGAATGGGCATTTTTAGGCTCCTATGGTCCTAATGTGGATAGGGAGAGGAGAAGGTTGTGGGAGGAGTTGGCAGGCATATACTCACTATGGGATGTGCCGTGGTGCATGGGGGGTGATTTTAACATTACTCGCTTTCCAAGCGAGCGATAAGGGCATTTTTGGAACACTATGGCTATGGAGGAGTTCTCTGAGTTCATTTTTTATCTGGATCTCATGGATCTCCCCCTGGTAGGGGGAGTACACTTGGTCAAATGGTCAAGTGTGGTCAAAATTGGACAGATTTCTCGTCTCTCCTTCGTGGGAAGCCCACTATCCTGAAGTCAGTTAGAAACGGTTAGCCCGAATCAGCTCAGAGCATTTTCCTATATTACTAGACTGTGGGGGCATTCATAGGGGTCACCGGTACTTCAAGTTTGAAAACATGTGACTAACTTCGGGTGGATTTGTAGAGATGGTGCGTGCTTGGTGGTCATCGTATCATTTTATTAGTACTCCAAGTTTTATTCTTGCAGGCAAGCTGAAGGCATTGAAACAAGACTTGAAGAAGTGGAACTAGGAAGTTTTTAGCCACATCGATGATCAGAAGTCAACACTGTTGGAGGAATTGCAGGAGCTAGAGGGCAATAAAATATTGGGAGATAATTCGGAGGAGGTGCTATTGAGAAAGGGTATGGTTATGGCAAATTTGGAGAGGGTTTTGTTATTGGAAGAGATTTCATGGCGCTAAAAATCCAGGGCCCTTTGGTTGAAAGAATGTGATAAGTGTACGAAGTTCTTTCATAAAGTGGCCAATTCACATTGGTGCAACAACGCCATTGATTCGTTACATTTAGGTTCTCAGGTGCTATCTTTTCCCCCTGAGCTAGAAACCATATTGTGCACTATTATAAGACCCTTCTCTCAGAAACGGTTTCTTGGAGGCCGAAGCTCGATGCCTTGCCTTTTGAAGCAATTGACCTCTCAGAGTGTGAGTGTTTTGGAGAGACCTTTTGATGAAGAAAAGATCTACAAGGTTATCTCTGGGATGGCTAAGGATAAAGCACAAGGCCCGGATGGGTTTTCTATGGGGTTTCTTTCAAACTTGTTGGGACATAATAAAATGTGATGTTTTGCAGGTCTTTAGTGAATTTCATTCTTTTTAAAAGTTTGAAAAATCCCTTAATGTGATATTCATTGCTCTCATTCCTAAGAAACATGGGGCTTCGATTATTGAAGATTTCCGTCCTATAAGCCTGGTTAGTGGTGTTTATAAGATTATTTCGAAGGTTCTAGCCAACAGGTTAAGCCCTATGTTGGAACATATTATCTCCAAGCCTCAAAACACATTTATCCATGGGAGACAAATCCTTGATTCAGTGCTTATCGCAAATGAATGCTTGGATCATAGACTGGGGGAAGGAGGTTCAGGTATTCTTTGCAAGCTTGACATGGAAAAGGCGTATGATTATGTGAAATGAGAATTCCCCTTATACTTGCTTGAGAGGTGTGGCTTTGGGAATAGGTGGATTTCCTGGATGCGTCATTGTATTTCAACAGTCCGGTTTTCAGTTCTAGTTAATGGTACACCGGCTGGTTTCTTTGATAGTTCCTGGGGCTTACGGCATGGAGATCCTCTTTCTCCTCTTTTGTTTGTTATAGTTATGGAGGCTTTAAGTAGGATGGTGCAAGCCGTTGTTGGTGAAGGTTTCTTATCGGGTTTTCAGATGGGCAGTGGGTCTGATGGCCCTATTACCATTTCACACATTCTTTTTGCAGATGACACCTTAGTCTTTTGTGAAGCAGATAATAGCCAAATCCAAACCTTACGAGTATTGCTACTTTGCTTTGAAGCAGTGTCGGGGCTTAAAGTGAATCTTGGTAAATCCGAGATGGTTCTGGTGGGTGCGGTCTCAAATATCCTTAGTTTAGCAAGCCTTTTGGATTGTAAGGTGTCCTCTTTACCAATGAAATATTTGGGTCTTCCGATGGGTGCAACTTTCAAGGCTAGAGCTATATGGGATGGGGTGGTGGAAAAGATAGAGAAAATGTTGGCTGGTTGGAAACGGGTGTATTTATCGAGAGGGGGTCGTCTCACTCTTATCAAGAGTACCCTTACTAACCTCTCCACATATTTCTTATCTATGTTTCTTATGCCTGCAAGGGTAGTGAATAGGATCGAGAAACTCTTTAAGGCATTCTTATGGGGGGGTTCGAGGGAGGAGAAGAAGTTTCATTTGGTTAGTTGGAAGACAATATGTGCCCCAGTTGTTTATGGGGGGTTGGGAGTGTGTAATTTGAAAACTTTTAATAAAGCTCTATTGGGGAAATGGCTATGGAGATATCACTTGGAGGGAGGATCATTGTGGAAAGAGATTATAGACGCTAGATATGGTGTTTCTTGGGGTGGTTGGTGTTTAATGAAATGAGAGGGGGGTATGGAGTGGGTTTATGGAAGTTTATAGGGAAGGGTTGGCCTTATTTCGAAAAACAGATTCGTTTTGTAGCCGGTGAGGGCAATCGTATCAGTTTCTGGCGGAACGTGTGGTGTGGTGATCATGCTTTGGAAAGGGCTTTTCCGGCTCTCTATCGTATTGCAGCTAATAGAAAGGCTTCAGTGGCGGATATGCGGTTATTTGTTCATGGTTCTCATCAGTGGAATATTCTTTTTAATAGGGATTTTCATGATTGAGAACTATCTATCGTCTCACTCTTATCAAGAGTACCTTTACTAACCTTCCCACATATTTCTTATCTCTGTTTCATATACCTGCAGGGGTGGTGAATAGGATCGAGAAACTCTTTAAGGCATTCTTATGGGGGTTTGGGGGAGGAGAAGAAGTTTCATTTGGTTAGTTGGAAGACAATATGTACCCCAGTTGTTTATGGGGGTTGGGAGTGTGTAATTTGAAAACTTTTAATAAAGCTCTATTGGGGAAATGGCTATGAAGATATCACTTGGGGGAGGATCATTGTGGAAAGAGATTATAGATGCTAGATATGGTGATGCTTGGGGCGGTTGGTGTTCCAATGAAATGAGAGGGGGGTATGGAGTGGGTTTATGAAAGTTTATAAAGAATGGCTGGCCTTGTTTCGAAAAACATATTCGTTTTGTAGCCGGTGAGGACAATCGTATCAGTTTCTGGCGGGACGTGTGGTGTGGTGATCATGCTTTGGAAAGGGCTTTTCCGGCTCTCTATCATATTGCAGCTAATAGGGAGGCTTCAGTGGCTAATATGCGGTTATTTGTTCATGGTTCTCATCAGTAGAATATTCTTTTTAATAGGGATTTTCATGATTGTGAACTATCTATTGTCTCAAATTTTTTCAGTCTATTATATTCCATGGGGACTCCTCTGGCACAGTGTGACAGTTTGAAGTGGAGGTCTAGTAAGCACAAAAAATGCACTGTTAAGGCATATTATAACATTTTGGTTACACAGGACCATAATTTTCCCTGGAAGAATATTTGGAGGTCTTGTGTGCCTTCTAAGGTAGCCTTTTTTGTATGGAACGCTGCTCTTGGGAAGATCTTGACTACGGACAATCTGCGGAGGAGAAGATGTGTAGTGATGGATTGGCGTTGCATGTGTAAAAACAAAGGAGAATCTGTGGACCATCTCTTACTACATTGTGAAGTAACAAGGGTGTTGTGGGATGAGATCTTTCAAAGGGTTGATGTCGCTTGGGTTATGCCTTTGAGGGTGGTGGATTTGTTGGATTATTGGAGGAAGATGCAAGGCTGTCAGCAAGTGGCAGCAGTGTGGAAGATGATCTCATTGTGCATCATGTAGTGTATTTGGTCAGAAAGGAATGTATGCTGCTTTGAAGATAAGGAACACTCAATAATTGAGTTGAATAATTTCTTTCTCGACACCTTAATGCTTTGGTTTTCCATTATTGTATTAAACGGGGACAATGTCCATGATTTCTTGTCTTTATTTTCTCGTACTTAGAATGTTTTTAGGTGTTCTTCTGTATATTTCCTGTGTACATGGCCTATGCCTATTTAATTCATATCAATAATATTACTTCTTACTTATCAAAAAAAAAAAAAGTAATCCATATCAAAATTCGCTCTCGAGAGTTTTCTTCATTCCCTGTAACCTTAGAGTGAATTTCTTTAAGATTTTGGAAGAGTTGTCTCTGTGAGACAGATTCAATTTCTACGATGTTTGCTGCCTCTGTAGAGTCAAATCTTATATCTACACTGCATCATTCGAGAATATGTAACTATGATCTTTTCCATTCAAAGTCATGTTTTTCCATATCTTAACTCCCACACTTGGATAGTGGGGCATTAAGCTGAACCATAGAAAACATGCTTTTATGCAAAATTATTCTTAATTATTCTTTTGCCATAATATTTCACATAGCTGCAAGAGCCCCAAAATCACAGATCCTCGCAACATATCTTCATAGGTAGACCTTTCATGAAATTGTTAAGTCTTCTGAGTTCTTACAAAATCTTTCCACTAAATCATGACAATTCTTTCAAACAACACAGCAAGTGTATACAAGAATTTTACAATTTGGTGACTATAGTCCCAAAATGTTATCTTTGGAAAAATTAAGAGCAAACTCATGATAGAAGTAGTATTTCATGGAATCAAGGGAAATAAAAGCTTACCAAGAGAAATACATGCTCCAGCAACAATATTAACATAAGCCTGTACAAATGCTTCCGCTTCCATATCATCAAAATCATTGGCATCAACCGTGAGGCCTATGACACCATTTTTGACAATTACAGGAATTTGGGACTGAATCCAATCTTCAGAAGGATGAATCCTACAAGAAAAGAGTTTACCATATCATATCAAAAGAGTAGCTAAAAATGGTCACAAGTTCAGTTACTGGAATGGCTCATCAGTCTAGCTCTACCTGCTCCACATTATCAAATTCCGAGCAATGACACGAAGCATTATGAAATCCGGCCTCACATATTGTAAGTCAAACTGCGTATGAGGTATAGAAAGCTTTGACACAATTGCCTCTGATTCAGTCTGTTATAAACATGGGCAAAGCATTCATACATGACAATGGAAACGTTTGGTCACATACTGATGCCCTTGTCATTGAAAGTTCATACAAATTAAATCATTATCTTCTTTGCAGAAAAATTACCTTTAAAAACATTAAAGCTAGAGCAATTGTAGCTCCAGGTGCTGTCACATCAATATTGACCACCGTTCCATCCATCATCTACAAGACAACATCAGCGTAAAAAGAAATGTCCAAAATAGTTGCAAGGGAAAACATAAATATACAAATATGTTCATGACAAACAAAATGTTCAAATTATTAAAAGAGTGAAAACTCAAAACTGCATAAATCACCCAACCTGTGGAGCACCACGACTTTGTTCCTCTGTTGATAAAGCCAAGAAAGGCGATCGTTCCTGATGAAGAATAAACCAAAAAAAACTAATACTTCAAATTACAAGTATGATCAATCGAATAGAGAGAGCATTTACATTAAAATTCAATAGTACAAATTCATATTATCTGCAAGGGCTGAAAAATAAAACATAGATGCAACAGCATACATTACGAGCTTCTTTGACACCAATGTAGTGGAACAGTCGATCAACCATTGTGTCTTTGCAACCAAGTGCCTCTTCACCCCGACCTTCAGCAAACAGAACATAGTTAGCCAAGACCAAGATTCACAACATTCCAGTAATAGTAGTGCCTACTACTCATACCCAATGCAACAAGACCCAATGAAAATCCTGCTGAAACAGCATAACCCTCCCTTTCAAGTACATTATCACCTCCACTTCTACGACCAATTTCACCCTGTAAAAATAAATAATAGAACATACAAGGTTAACTTGAAGGTAACTGAAGAAAGAATTAGATATATAAATCACAGAGGACAATTTTAAAACCAATCCTTACTGGTTGCAGATATTTACCTGGCCAGAGCATACAGACTAATAAATAATATCAGGGAATTATGTGTATCCATATTTGGTTAGTCGGCATAATGTTTAGTATATTTTTATCCCAAGAATATTTTATGAAATTATCTTGATATTAGGCTGCCACATTGATCTAAAGAAGGAAAAAAACTGATACGTAAATTTGCAGTTTTAATGGTTGCAGTTCTCATAATACAAAGCGCATATTTCATTTCTAAGTTAAACCCACTCAACTAAAGTGGTACTGAGCAGAGTATACCATGATTAATAGATAGAAAAATTGTAAAAAAGTACTAGATAGGTTTCAAGAGAATGTGTATACAACAAGAAAGACACAGGCAGGAGTACGAAGTTCGCTGTTCGATCTTTGTACAAGGTTTTGACACATCATCTTATAAAAAAAAAAAGGTTTTGACACATCATAACCTTTTCCTTGGAAGCATGTATGGAGGAGCAAGGTGCTTCCTATGTACTTGGGCTTGCCTATTTACTAGAACAAATAGAACCTAATTTTACCTATCAAAAAAATAAAGACTAAGTAGACGGGGGAAAGGCCAATAGGGGAAAAATGCAAAAATAAAAATAAAAATTTGATAAGTAATAAAAGATTTTATTCCCAAGAAATAGGCATAAGCCCAAGTACAGGACATATACAGAGGAAATACCTACTACTTTCCAAAAACGAAAGGAAAACTAAAACAGATTCTGGAAATTATCTTCCATTACAAAAGTTTTCGCCCACAAACTCAAAGTAGTAAAGAAAAAATCCCTAAGTTCTCCCAATGAACGTTCTTTGTCTTCGAAGCATCTCCCATTCCTTTCAAGCTATAGGCACCACATGAGACAAGAAGGAATCATCTTCCAAACAAGAACAGCATTCTTGCTACCCTTCCACCCTACCAATAAATCCAACACTTCATTGGGCATTACCCAAAGTAAACCAGTCCAATTCAAAACCTCATTCCACAAGAACCTGGCCACTTCGCAATGAAGAAAGAGATGATTAACAGATTCTCCAACCTTCTTGCACATGACACATCAATCAGCAATGTACATACCTCTCCTTCTAAGATTTTCAGTTGTCAACACTTTGCCCAAGGATACCACCCAACAGAAAAAAGCAACCTTGGAAGGAACTTTCACTTTCCATGTGTTTTTCCAGGGAAATTCACAACTCCTGTGACCGGTTAATATTCTGTAAAAAGAGGAGACTGAGAACTTAGAATTTCCTGCAGGAATCCTCAGCATGCTGTCCTCCCTACCTAGCATCAACTTTGAACTGTAAAGTCTTTCCAGAAAAGCCTTAACATCATCCACTTCCCAGTCATTAACATCCCTGATAAAGATAACATTCCACTGAATATTATTGTCAATGCAACAGAAAGAATTTCCTACAGCTGCGTTTTGATCCCTTGCAATTCTGAAAAGAGAGGGAAAGTCCAACTTAAGTGAAGAATCCCCACACCACAAGTCATGCCAGAAAAGTATCATCCTCCCATCTCCCACCTTCAATCTAATATGATTTGAAAATACCCTCCATCCTTTTCTAATGAACTTCCACAAACTCACCTCATACACACCTCTAGTATCTTTAGAACACCAACCTCCCCACAAACTACCATATTTTACATCAATAACATTTTTCCAAAAGGAATTACCTTCCAAGTGGTATCTCCAGAGCCATTTCCCAAGTAATGCTCTATTAAACAATCTCAAATTTTTTATCCCCAACCCACCACAATCAATCGGTTGACAAACCTCCCAACTAACCAAATGAAACTTTTTTTCAACTCCTTTATCACCCCATAAAAAATTCCAAAATAAATTCTCAATTCTTCTTTCAACCCTTGCCGGCAAAGGAAAAAGAGAGAAAAAAATAAGTGGAAAGGTTAGACAAAGTACTTTTTATTAGAGTTAATATTCCCCCCTTAGACAAGTAGATCATTTTCCAACCAACTAACCTCCTTTCAATTTTCTCAATCACCCCATCCCAAATCTTAACAGCTTTATAAGAAGCCCACAAAGGAAGCCCAAGGTATCTCGTAGGGAGTGAAGAAATTCTGCACCCCAAAATATTTGCCAAGTCTAAAATATTCTGAACAGAACCCACAGAAACGACTTCAGATTTCAATACATTAACTCTTAACCCCGAAACAGCCCGAAACAGCTTCAAAACACAGCAAAAGTGCTCTTAAAGCACGTAGATTGTTAGAATCGGGCTCACTAAAAATCAAAGTATCATCAACAAACAATAAGTGTGAGACCTTTAAACTACTCCGGACCTCATTACCCACCACAAAGCTGGACAGAAAATTACCATCCACGGTCTTCTCAATCATTCTACTCAAGGCATCCATAATCATAACACACAGGAACAACTTCAGATTTCGATAAATTAACTATTAATCCCGGGCTACAAACTGCCATATGTAGCAGACATTCTATGTACACATGGCAGTTTGTAGCCCGTAACATTTTGGTCCCACAAGATTTTTTCAAAAAAATGAAGGTACGCCGCATAAACACCAAAATGTTTCCTATTTATGTTACTCTTCTTTTAATATCAAATTCACTTGTCTTGACATACTCTAATGTTGTGAGAGAAGCATTGAGCCTAACTTGCCATTTCAGTAGTATAAATACGTGTACAGAAAACACGTGTCAAATCAACAACTATTGTTTGCATAGTGATGGTAAAATTGGGAAAGAGGCATTTAGAACTTTAAGGACCTAATTGAAACAATTGGAGTTCACAAGGTTGGGATCTGATACATAGTTGGGGACTAAAATCATATTTTGACCAAAAAGTTATAAAAAATCAAGAGGATTCTATTAGCACAGCAATGAAGATTCTATTAGCACAGCAACGAAGAGTCTATTAGTTTAGCAATGAAATGGGGAAAAGGGTACCAATAGAATTTGCATCGTTTGTGGGTGCGCTGATCCTTCATAAAGAAGCCCAACTGACATTAATGCCGCTGACTGGATCATCAACAAAAGATTGCAAGGTAAAAATCAAAATCTGGCGAACAAATTATCATTCAATTCAGATATCTGAGAGACAAAGCATCAGGTGCATCATGCAAAAGCAACTTGGAACTTGTAGGTAAACATATTAAAAAATACGAAAAGAAAGTTAATCATGCAAATATTCAATTGATTGTCTATGCAGAAGGAAAGTTTTGGCACAAAGGTGAACTTGGGCATTCCTGTGCTGGAAATGGATGCAGCACAAGCAAATCAAGACTAGGAAAAAACAGTATCCTAAAAAGATAAACTTATATGCCAATTTAGGGGCTAACTAAAGACAACAGCTCATGATGCATACCTGCAGGAGGGTTGGGAACTCCAACTCTGGATACGAAGATGGATGTTGAGCAGGTATATGAAAATAAAGAGACTGCCACAGGATAATGCAACAATTCAGCTTAAATTATCCGCAAAGGATATATGAGTGAGGAAAAAACCAGGAACAAAGAATATCTAGAACCATTAAACTACAGAAATTATATATCCACATCTAATTTCTACTCAAACAGATTTAACTGGATATCTTCAAGGATTGATGTGTTGTGATGTGATGTGATGTGATATGATGTTCATTGGCAGCTGAAAATGAAAAAACCTCAGTTTCATGCATGAACCTTTTAAAAATCCTTTCATCAATTAGGAACTGAGCATTCACAACAAACACACAGCACATAAAGGAAAGATGAGAATAATAGGCATTAGAAAATGGTCTCTATTATAGCATTCTGTCTTTAACATAATTCCACTAAATAAAACAAAACAAACATGGTCTTATAAATAAATAGGTAAATTATAATATACAAATAAATAAAAATTTGCCATCATAAAAATAGGTAAACATATTCTCAATGCAACAAACAGATGGTGAGGAAAAGAGAACAAATATCATCAGCAACATCAGCCAGTCAAATTGAATTTGCTAAACAAGAGATCAGTATGGTAAGGCAAGGATGGAGATAAAAAAAAGATTAAAAAAAGTACATGCTTTACCTTTGATATTGCTGGTTGCATCGTCCCCCTATAAGAAGCTGCCAGGCCAAGCATTAATCCTGCAGTTGTGTTTTCGTGCTCCTGAGAAGTAAAGTGTCAAAAGAGCAAAATGAGACACTGGTTATGCAAAGAATAAAAGACTACTGAAAAAGATGATGATGGTAGATGAGAAGGAGAAGAAAAAAACAGAGGCCAGGCATTAAATTGTTAAATGGCATATTGACTTCTATCAGAAAAAGACCAGAAACAACTGGCATGCATTCCTGATATGCAAAAGGCCTGCATATACAAATTAACAACAATTTCAAAACAACTCTAGAAGAATCCATTTAAGTCAATTAAACCATTATGCCAGAGCAGAACCAGCAGCAAATAAACTGAAAAATGGTACTTTGCTTTATAGATGTTTCACAAGAAGTATGGTTCTATTTATTGCACCATGGTGCTAAATGTCCATGATCTTCTTTTTTCAATTGTAAACTCTAATTAGGTTATTCTCATGTATACTCCCTGTGTACTTGGGCTTTGCCTACTTCTTTGAGTAAAATTTCTTGATTACCTACCTATAAAAAAAAAATTATTGCACCATGGTGCATGTGGTAGCAAATAAATGACAGGATTGATGCATACTACTGATAGCAATGAACTTATATAGTTGGTGAAAAAAGCTTCCTGGTGAAGAGGTAGTGATTATTTGGGGGGCAAGGAGTAGACAGGAAGCCATTGTGGAGGTTGTTGCAGCAACTTGGCTCTGCGATGGCAGTGAGGAAGATTTGCAGTTTGGTGGCATCATTATGCACAGGGCTCCCATTTTACATTGGAAACAACATATATCACAAAAATTCCATTTTGGATTTAGATTTCACCTTTTCTCCTCAAGGGAATATCATGAACCTTTTCTATTTTCCACTTTGAATATTTCACAACTGAACATAAGATTAATTTGATAAATGTTTCTCCTACCAGAACAAAAACCAAAATGTCCAAGAGGCTGCCAGTTAAAAATTTACAACTTAGGGGTACAATACAGCATTAGTAGATACATACAAGCAGATGTCATAGAACGCATGCTAAACATGGTTGGCGTGGATAAATGCAGCAATACCAGCAGCCAGTTGGCAATACAGCAATTTCACTTAGCATGGTTGGATGGTTAGAAATATATAAAATCTGACGAGTTTCCATAATGATCTTTCATATTTGAGTGGTAACTACTCTTTGGTTTCAAACCACTTTGGTTTCAAGTATATTTCTAACTGATAACTACTCTTTGGTTTCAAACCACTCTTATCAAGTATGCATGTTAGAGTGGTAAGACTGATAGACATATTTTGCCCATTTTCATTAAGCTTAAGTTTTTGGAACCAACAAAGCAAAAAAAGTCCATAGTAGCAAAGGCCTTTTCCATAATCCTCCTATTTGATATAATAAGGCTTGCTCATTGTTTTCAATTGTGAACAAATCTACACATGAAGGAGAGTGTAAGTGCGTGTTAAGCTGGATATACAATGCAGGTATGATCTCTATCGACCTTAACTTTTAGACAGTCACCTAACCAAGAATACCTGTAAATATACTCAATAGAATAGAGTACAACCAATAAATCTTGATTTCAACTAGCTGCCAACCATAAATCACCATAAAACACAATTTTAAACAACTCCATTAAAATAATGATGCACTATATCTAATTCCCCCTATGCTAAATCTTGAAATTATAAAAAATATGCTAAATCTTGTTAATAACATCAAAACAAAAGTGAGAATATCACATTTATCTATCTCAGAAAATATGAAACCTGAAACAGTATGACACAACTCAATAGTAACAAAATAAAACAAACAATTAACCTTTGAAAACAAGGACCCAAGGAACTAAAGGGGCAAGAAAACTTAAGACAATAAGTGAGAAAGATCATGGAAATGGCACCTGATTATAATACTGGTATATGTCAGTAATATTCAAAACATGCAAGTATCCATGTAATCCTAATGCAAGAAGCAGCCCAGCATGAACAGCATTTGGTTCCTCAGGTCTGTTATATATTATCCAAGTTCTTGACATTTTCCCCTGCAAATGAAATTACTACACACATTACATAAACTTCTATATACAGACCACATAAGAAATCCCAGTAATTTTGTGTGCCACAGTGAAAAATATATTTAACCATTGCAAAGTAAAAAAGTTAACATGGACTAAAACAACCAGCTACAAGAGTTCTACTTGAACTAATTAACAAACACCTCCACATGTGCATAGATTAGCATGAAAAGACTCCACGTGCTGTATGATGTTAGCAAAATAAATATAAACCTGAAGGGGCGCCAGCCTTAGTCCAGCAGCAACAGCATTGTGAAACTCAGGCCAAGATTTTATTTCTTGTATATTCCGTAAATTCGGGTCTAGATTGACCTAGCAACCAGCCGAATAAAAACATGTAAGATATATGAAGGTCAAAACTTTTGAAATTCTTTCTTTTCTTTAAGTAAAACTTTTGACAATAATATAAGGGAAATATGCAAAAAGTCGATAGTCCAAAGAAAAATACATGAGCATGCCAATGAATGGCTTGACCTTACACTGGAGTTAACCATTTCTACTGACTAAACAAATTCACTAAATTCTATATACCCTCATCAGGAAAACTCACGATTCATCCAAGTTAGCAATCTAGGTGTTAAAGATCTTAGGCCTGAGGACAAGCCATTTGTTTGCATGTTCATGTCCATGTAATCAGTAAGAGAAGAACTCAATATGAACATACAGTTGCATTTTGTTGGGCAGGCAACCGACCTGCTAAAACAAGCTTCGGAACTGTAAAGGCCTACAAAAAATTTCAAGACAATCCATCAGGAATAGATATTTATATGTAAAAGAAACTGAAGCAATGCGCATATCTCAAAAAAAATTATGAAGATCTTCCTCTGAGAGAGAGAGAGAGAGAGAGAGAGAGAGAGAGAGAGAGAGAGAGAGAGAGGCTAATACAGGAGTACCTCTGTCAACAGAGTATATATGGTCGCAAGAGTAAATGCACCACGACCAATAGGAAGAGCAGTGGTTCTTTGAGCAAGGTTCCATAGTTGAGCCTTTACAAACAGAAGAACAAAAGCAACAGAGCAAGGAAATGTGCATTGAAAACCATTATGTCCATTAAGCAGGAGAAACAAAAGCATATCAACACCAGAATCCCCATGATATACAAAAATTACAAATATTTTCCAATCATTTAAGCCACTATAGAATTCATGTACGTGCAGAAAGAACCACATTCAACCATTTAAAAGTTCTGCAACACTCTGGTTCCCCAACTCATTTAGGTTAAATCTGCAAGTTAGTTTGGTTTTGATTCCACCAAAGAGCAAATATTTTCAAGAACAAAGAACACAATAGCAAAGAACTATTATTATGTGGGCCTCTTGTTCAAGTTCATACAACCACTAAACTTCACTAACAATGCCATAAAGCCTTATCATGCTTTCAAGAATTAGAAAGCCCACACTAGAAAAGCAATTAGGAATACACCATAATACTCCTAGAGTCTATGCTCATGTCTCAAATTCTCAAGCAATATTGCATATCGTGTCCCTATATCCCAATGTTCCTAAGACTTACCAGTAGTTTGGAAAATCAATTTGTGGACACAAGTGCAATGAGCTGTCAAGTGTCCCATAAAGAAGTCCATGAAGCTCTTCTATTCATCGATTTTGGATCCACACACACATTTATAACAAAAAAATTGAACAACTAAACCCCAAAATAGTTATGATCACGAGTGATTAGTTTGAAATTTCAAGTAAGCACAAGTGATGTTCAATTACGAGCATCAGAATAACAATAAAGTCTACAGGTAGAAGATATGAAGAATACTGGCAGAACCATTATTTAATTTTATGAATTTAACCATGCATCATCTAATTGAGCATCAGAATAACAATGAAGTCTACAGGTAGAAGATATGAAGAATACTGGCAGAACCAATATTTAATTTTATGAATTTAACCATGCATCATCGAAGCATTAATCTAGCTATATTAACTTGTCCAGGCAAGGAACTCTGATGTTGTGAGGCATGGGAAAAGTAGATGATGGCAAGACAGATTCCAAATAGCAGCACCTTCTTTACAATGCTATGCCAAGAAGATTCTTATCAGATTATGAAGACTTGTATACATTTATGCTTAAAAGTTCATCTGGTGCTATATAATTCTTAATCGTAGCAATATCAGACACTTTCCAGCATGAAGTCTGAAGTAAATTAAGCAAAAAAGAAGAAGTGTTTTCTATTGATTCTCAGATAACAGCCATAAAACAAGACTTTCTCTAGAGATGACAGTTTCTGAACCATATCAGATTGTATAATGGAGAAAGGGAACACCCCCCAGAGCCAGAACACAAGCACTGACCTCTCCGCCACCAGCACAAGTGAATAAGAGAAAATCAAAGATGACAAATAAAGTGTACCTGTTGGAGGTCCTGATCAGAGGCACTAGGATTACTAGATGTTTGAATTGCCACTGGTCTTGCAGAGCCCAAAAGTCGTCGAACCTAGTTGAACTTAAAGGAACTATTAAACACAGACAATAGAACTGAATTTTTAAATTTTCTTTTAAACATTTTTTTTTAAAAGTAATCAAAGATTTTATCAAAAGAATAAATTATATTGCAACTGTAACTATAGAAAAAATGCAGTTAAACAAAATTATATTGAAGTGTGAGGTAGGTTAAGAGTGCATTTGGATGTTGAAGTGAGTTGAGTTGAGTTGATAAAATATTATTAGAATATTATTTATTATTATTATTATTGTTTTGGGATTTGAAAAAGTTGTAATGATGAGTTGAGATAAGTTGTGTTTCCAAACGAAGCCTAACAGTCTTCCAAGGAGATTCACAATAATGGAAAGAAAGATCAAACAAGATCATGAAGGTTGAAGGGCTACGTAACAGGCTCAATAACACATACAGACACCTTATTAAACAATTGCATATTAATAACTGATGTACTGATAAAAAGAAAAGTGTACTTTACTTGTAACATCCGAGCCCAGCACCAAACCCACATTCTAAAAATTTTTGGGTTTATACATATGAAAAGCCCACTTGAGATTAACGAGTAATTTTTGGAATAGGCTACCGGTTTTTTTTTTTTTTTTTTGTGGGATGTGGATTCTTATTGGGCCCGATAATTATGTTAAAATCATTTGATATTTTTATGGGATAGGTTGTATTATTTTTAGAATGAGTACAAGTTGTATTATTTTTAGAATGAGTCGAGGCCCATTAATATCGATAAAATAGTCGACCCATGAGAAAATTACGGACAAGCCAAAGAGATTTTTGAACTGCTCTAACCGGCCAGCCCAATCCATTTGTTAATTCCTGCTACCAAGTTGTGAGCTTAATTACTCTCAAATGGGCCCAAAAACCCAAGCCCGTATGAATCAAAGATCAGAATCCACACCATGCACATCTCCACGCCGTTTCCAAGCCATGCACGTCTCCACCCCACTTGGATTCACGGCAGGGTAACCTGCATGTTCATATTTTTCCAAGCTAGGGTTGCCGCAGCCTTGAGTTTCCGTAAAACCCCTCCTCCACGTAGTTGTCGTCTCCGTCGCACGAATCAGCAACCTCGCAAGGGACAAGCAGTTGCCTCGCAAGACAACCCCTCCACCATGAAGCCACAGCTCTTCATGGCCACCACCACTCAGCCTGCACGTTTCTTTTTCTTTTTCTTTTTTCTCACATCCCAGCGTCAACCACGAGACCATCGTGGAACAGCCACACAACACCCCCAGCCATTGCCACAAACGAGCCCAGCCCGAGACGCAACCCTACGTCATGTCCATGGCGTCGTTGCACCAGATCACCCACTGTACAACAGTGCCACGAGAAGATTAAGAGTTACGCTGCCGTAGGAACCGCCCTAAGCCACCCTTGAATCTCCACGTCTCAGCCAACAGGGTTGCACCGCACGGCAAGCCCTGCTTTTCACACCCAAAAACAAAGCAACCCACATCCACGCCAACAGCCCCAGTTCCTCCATAGATCAACCACACGGGCCCCTGTTTGTGCTCCTCAGAACAAAGCCAAACGCTGCTAGCGACGGAAGCTGCCACCCATTGCCCCGACTCTCACTATTGCGCCATAAGCCTTTGTCTCTTTCTCTCACATCCTCACACACATACTCTCTCTCTCTCTCTCTCTCTCTCTCAGCTCAACGGGGTCTTCGCTTCAGCAACCAAATCCGCCGTCACAAGCTGCTCTCTTGTTGAGTCCAAGGCCTCTATCTCACGGCTTCACACTCTGGTGAGACTTCAGTTTCATTCCGCGGAGAGGGAGTCATTAAATGAAAAAAGGGAAAATAACCCTTCCTTAATCAAGCTAGTGAATGATCAACTAGACCTTCCCCAGAACCTATCGGTCAACCGTTCGAGAACCGTGACTTTCCCTCCAGATAGATATGAATGGTTAACTGGTTGAAGCCTACTATGCATGGATGCCCCCGCTTACCAACCGATATTTCAATGCTTCTTTTTATGATATTACCCAAAAATCGAAACATCATGAGGGTTTTGAAAATAGGCATTCCTTTCAAAACCGGGTCTCTAGAGTGCTCCCGCACTCGTTTAGCCACACTCACTGGTCAAGCTTCTCAGCTTATAGTCTCCCTCAAGCCACAAACTTGAGTTAGCCCGTCAAGCCTTATTCTCACGTGATTATACTTAAGGCAACTGAAGAACCCTTTTCAAATATTTTCCTTACGTTACTGCCCTTATAGTCAAAACTTGGCAGAATACTTATTGAATTGGAATGGGCTTGACTTTTAAAATTCGGACAGATATTTCAAATTGGGCTTATTTTTTTAAATAGACTTGTGATTGAGCTGGAATTGTGTTAGGTGGATATTAAGAAGATATCGATGATTTTGGGAAGTGATGTTATTTTAGAGTTACGAGCATTTTTAGATTTTTAAGAAAATAGGCTAGTTTAGTATTTTAGGCTTAAATATCAAAATCTGAGATTTATTAGAGATTTAAGTAAGTTATGTGTCTATTTTATAGGTAACGATTGATTTTCGTTTGACACTGTTGTGAGGAAATTCAGAGAAGTTAAAAAGTTCAAGTAAGCAAGGTTCTTATAATAGACTTTGCATAAAAAGAACAGACTGAGGTTGATTGTAACATACGGGTCCTAAATTAGGGTTTGGAATTATTATTTTAATATTAATAATAATAATAATTATTATTATTAGCATTTTTATTATTTTTAAGATCTACTTTGAGATAATGATTGTACCATTGTATACACCAATATATCCCTCTGTTTGATTTCCCCAAATTTGAATAGTTTCCTAATTGGAAACCAATTCACACGTCAAAAGCCCTCCCATATATCCCCAATTTTTCCTCACAAGATTCCCTTCAGCAAACCCACAGTACCCCTTACGGCCAGAACCTTCCCGCAGAAAAATCAAACCTTCTATTCCTTACAACACCACTGTAGCCTTCCTCTCTGCAACCAAATAGCCATCTCGCCGAAACCCACCACAGAGCACGCCGACTGTAAGACCTCTTCTTTTTTGCCCCGTTGTTTTCCCTCTCCCTCTCCCTCTCTATCGGCAGTGACTCATTGGGCTGTGTATTTCATTCTACCACCGTCAACCACTGCAGAGGACGTCGAAACACCACCAGACTGCACAGACACTACCAACCTAACCACCTAAACTCAGTCTCGCGCATCCCTCCTCCCTCAGTAAGCCATGTCGACCCCTCCCTCCCTCCCTCTGCCTTGCCGTTTCTCAGTGCGAAGCACCAGACGAATTTCTCTTCTCTCCCTCATGTCTCACCATCACGTTTAGAAGGACCTCCCATTGCGCCGCCGTGACTTCCAGCCACCCAGAGCCGCTGTCGCATCAGCCTCCTCTCTCGGTGAGTCCTAATTCCCTCGAGTTCTTCTATATAGCATCCACTGTAGCGGTGCACACAATGCACACACTACGTGGATGCTTCTGATCCATGTGTTTTTTTTTTTTTTTGGTTTTGCACCAGACGACTTCTCTCTTCGTCTCTCTCTCGTCCCATCGTCTCTCTCTCATCGTTTCTCTCTCTCATCTCGACTCTCTCTCTCATCGTCTCTCTCTCTCTCCTTGACTCTCTCTCACTCATCTCGATCTCTCTCATTGTCACTCACTCTCTCATCAGCTCTCCCTCTCATCTCGATCTCTCTTTCCTCGACTCTCTCTCTCATCTCGATCTCTCTCTCATCTCCGCTCTCTCTCATCTCGATTCTCTCTCTCATCTCCGCATCTCTCTCTCTCATCGTCGGTCTCTCTCTCTCCCATCATCACTCTCTCTCTCTCATCATCTCTCTCTCACATCTCGGTCTCTTTCTCTCATCCCCTCTCTCTCATCAGCTCTCTCAGTCCATAGTAATTTCGAATTTGAGAGATGAATGTTGTAGGGTGTTTTTCGTCATTTTACTTAGGCCACATAGGTGTGCAGCGGCTGCTCCCACTACAGTGGCTTTTCCCCAGATTTTTTCTTCCCTCTTTGTTGCGCGACATGCTGCCTCCCCTATAAGCCTATGTGTTTTCTTTTATTTCCTATATATTCAACCTTCCCAAAATGCCCATGCCCATTTATGTTGTTTTCCCAAAATGCCTTTTTATTAAGCTAAGTCTTGTTGGACGTGTTTTATGTTTTATAGTGGGTTAGGCTGGTTGTATTTTTCAGAAAACACCCTTGTATGTTGTTTTACATGGGCTTAGTTTTTAATTGAATAAATATATTAGTCATAGACATAAGTATTTTTACCAAAAATATTTAAGGAATTTAAAGTATACTATTGAGCCTATTATTTTAATTAATATTCCAATTGTCTATTTAATTGGATTTTTAATAAAATTATTGTGTTATATTTTAAATAGAAAATCAAGAAATATGTTATGAGTTTTAAATAATATTACCATCTATTTTTTTTCATAAGTAAAAATATTATATATATCAATAGGAGTAACTAAGTACACTAGATATATACAAGAAAACACCTAGCCCATACTAGAGAGCTCCTAATGACCCAAAAAGCCCGTGTAAAACTACTCAAAATACATCAAGCCCGAGTTGGAATAAAACACACCTCCCCAACCCCAACTCATTGATTCCTATAGACTAACACTCCACCCGAAAACACCCTCTATGAGAATGTCTTCATAACGCCCTCCCTTTCGTCTTCCCTCGACTTGAGCTATCGCCCTTAGCATCGTAGTTGATTCCCCAAGAAAAACGTTTCAACTCCCTGCTTTTTTTAAAGCTTGATTTGGTATTATGCGAGTGGCTCGCCTCAATCGCAGTGAGTAGTGCTTTAAATTGGTCTTCACATCCTCCATGTGAGAGTCCCACAATATGCTAGATATCATTAACTTTTGCAAAGCTCAATCCGATGATCCAGCTATATTGTTTAATGGAGGAAGAGATACCAAGGGGACAACATCTTCCCCTGACATAGTTCCCAACAAAACACCAGGTCCTAAATATTCACCCTTGCAGGCACCAACGACAAACTCTTATACAAATCTCGTGCCTCCTCAACAACTCTATTGGTACTCTCCATTGGAGATTCTGGGTAGGCAGCAAGTCCCTTCATCTCTGGCAACCCTGTATGTGCAACTTCGACGAACCCTACATCTCCTTCAGACCTTGGTGTTACACCATTATCTTTCAACTTCGACGTGGGAGCCATAGTTTCTTCGGGGCTGATCAAGGGTGTAACACAGACTATCGGTCTTTCTTGTATCACCTGTGGTGAAGGTGTAACGACCCGATCTTATATTTTTATTTTTTAGGAATAAATTACAAATAATTTTGTTAAACTCAATAAATGAGTTAAAGCCCATTAGAGAATTTATCGGATAGATTTTTTTTTTTTTTAAATTAAGTCGTCGTCCTCGTCCTCCTTATCATTATTATTATTTTTATTTTTCTACCCCAAGCTCATGAGTGTTAGTCCAAATACCATTATTATTCTTATTTCCTTTTCATAATAAAACTCCTAGCTACCGGGTTTTCTTCTATGAATTTCAAACACGTACAAAATCTAGTTCCACTCCTATGCACGTACGTCTCTTCTTCTTCACTAGGGTTTTCATCGGTCTATATATAGAGCTAGGCTCATTACGTCCAACCCAAGCCAATTTTTCTAGCGTGAACAACCACCAGCCTCGTCCTCAAGCCGAAACCAGCCCCTCACACCCCCAGACTATCATGTCGTTTTCCCTCCACCGTGAATACAGAAAACAACCGTGTTTCCTAGCTCAGCCCTCCACCGTGAAGCCTCTTCCTCCAAGCCGCTCCTCCCTCTACCGTGAACTACCACGGAAACCAAACCCACGCACCCACACGGCACCAACCATCACCCACAGCAACACCACTGCCCAGAACACGCTGACGCCACCTCAAGGAAGACGGAACCACCCCCGTGCTGCCCTAGCACCTCCCAACACCAACACTGCAAACCTCCTTGCACCACCACCAAAAGCCTTTGTTTTTCCTCACCAAAAACAGAGTGTGCGTTCTCCCTCGCCAGCCACCACATCTCGCCGGAAACGGCCACACATCACAGCCACAACTCGATCGATCCCACTGCTTCTCCGTCTCTCCCAGTAATCTCTCTCTCTCTCTCTCTCTCTCTCTCTCTCTAAGATTCATTTTCTATCTCTCTCATCACTCTCTCTCTCAGTTGGTACACGCCCAGCTTGCAGGAGTGCCACCGCGCTTGCCACCGTCGAGTGCAACCCAGCTTCACGCCGAGCTCTCGGTAAGCCCTGCACTCCCTCTACGTAATTGCATGGTTTCAAATGAAAGAAAACATGTATGTAACAATATGACAATTTTGCCCTTTGAGTTTAGTTTGTAATGTAATGGGCCTAAGCAGGCGTATTAGGATCTTAATTAAGATTGAGTTATTTTTAAATTATCATGAAGATAAACATGTATGTTATTAGGCTATATTCGGGTTCTAAATCATTTTGGTCTTGATAATATTTTTATAAGAGCGACAGTTATATTACTTAAGTGGGATAGGCTTGTTTCTTAAATAGACTTGTATTGAATTAAAATTAGGGTAAGTGAGTACCAGTTATATGGCAATGAGTTTAGGGAAATGATGGTATTTTAGGGATTAGGAGAATTTTAAGTATTGAAGAATTAAAATAGGTTAATTTTAGCGTTTCAGGGTTAAATATTTTTAACACGTGTTCGATTGGAATATTTACGGAAATTACACGCTCATTGTATAGGTGACCGATTACATGCCAAAAATAGTGGATTAGCGCTGCAAGGTAAGTAGCATGATCATATCCTTACACGTATGTACGGTAAATTGCTTGTCTTTTTATAAAAGATATTATGCATGTATGCCCTTCATTGGAAGCCCATTTTTACGTACCTAAAAACATGATTTTATGTGAGAGTTATTTCATAAAATTATTTATGAAATGCATGATTTTATGTGAGAGTTATTTCATAAAATTATTTATGAAATACATGATTTTATGTGAGAGTTATGTATAAAATTATCTATGAAAAGTCATGAATTTATGTGAGGGAACATGTATCACGATATTTATGAAAGAATGCGATTTCATTTGAAATCTATGATACGATATGACAAGTATGTATGTGATTTCTTTTAAAATCTATGAAATGACAAGTATGCAAGTATGATTTTGATAAAATATGTAACGGCCTATATTATGATATGAAGACGGTACCTATGTTATGGGCATATTGTATTACCAGGTCGTGCATGCTGGTAGAGCACTCAGTATGTCTTCCTTATGTTTAGATTCCATAACCCGCGACCACGGGCGGAAATTAGAATCTACTTAGATTCGTTAACCCTAACTCACGGGTGTCAACAGTGAGTAACGGCCTATGATAAGTGAAAAGATAAGTCCATGTTCATGTTCATGTTAATTACATATGTATTTGTGAGTATGCACGTTTTTCAAGAAACCTTATGTTTACTGTATTATGTGTTGCTTATTGAGTATTCGACTCATTTTAGTTTGTTTTTATGTTTTTAAACTACCCTAGGTGATGACATTTATAAGGATGAGACTGTATGACAGGACTTGACCCCGGGAGGCGAAGCAGAGGCCTAGACAGATTATGCTATGATTGTTTCTATGGTTTATAGTTTAAATAAATTATTTTGATAAGCACATGAAACTTCCGTATTTTTTTTTAAATAAGTGCTTCCGCAGACTTTATTTTGGATTTTCAGTATTTATTGAAGTTTGTTATTTATGGAAATCTTTCGAATCTTGCGCTTTGTTAAAAAGAAAAGCTTTTAAGTTTAAGTTTAATAATAGCACACTGACTCCCCGAAAATTCTAAAATGTCTTTTTAGGAAGCGGGGTGTTACAGAAGGGCATTCCATTAAGGATGTCTCAACCCCGGTACCCGACGTAGAACCCACTTCAAATAAACAGGTTTTCCTTTTGACCTGCCACACTCTCCTGGATCTGGTTATAGGGACAAGGCCGAATCCAATTTTTCATTTTCCTTTATTTGAGCTTAAAGGATTCGGGTCTATTTTAGGCTTGTTTCTTGCGACCATGTTGCCTCCAATTGAAGGCAAGTCTATTTTCGAAGACAAGAAAGCGATCACTGCCTTCAACTCGACAAGCTGGGTTTCCATCTCCTTTAAAGTTTTGAGCATCTCAACAAGCTGGTTCTAGGCTTGCGTGATCTGCAAACCACTTACACAGTTCCCTGCACTCTAAGTCACCGAAGCTTGACCCGTCTTCAAAGTTGAATATTACTATCTTTTAATCTTAGTATAACTGAATATTTATTAAATTATCTCTATGGTATGATTCCAAGTAATTGGAATGCTACAACACGTTTTTCTAAAAAACGTTAGTGACAATTAGTGCTTCGTATAGGTTATGAGCTACGACATGAGATTGTGAAAACAACGCTAAGAGGTAAGTAGTATGATCATACCTTTATTTGTGCTGTAAATATTCAATTTTTGCTTGAAAAATGTGATATTTACCTACGCTACGAGCCAATTCAAGCTTAGCCCCTTTTCACGAACCTCTATGAATTATGATTATATGCTTGTAAATGAGCCTATGTCTGCTATACTGATATGGATTGTTGTTAGATGGATAAGATGTTAAGAAAATCACATGTATGCCATGTAATGTTTAGATCATGTTATGCCATGCCTATGTTATGATATATTGTGTAAGACTCATGTTAATATGCCATGTTCAATGTTATGCCATGCACAAGAGTATGTCATGCCATGTAATTTCATTAAGTCAAACACGTTCACATGCATTATGAAAGTTAATAAGAAAACACAAGAATGACAAGCAAGCTTTAAGATTGGCCTTAAGTTATGGGTGGATGTGCAAGCCACGAACTCAAGTGTGGTCCACCACATAAAAGATATGATGTTTTGAGGTGACACGGACCCAAGCGTGCTTCACCATAGGTTATGTTATGCGGTGCCACAGACTCAAGCGTGGTTCACCATATGACATGTGATAACACGGACCCAAGCGTGTTTCACTACATGTTATAATATGTTAGATAGTGTCACGGACTCAAGTGTGGTTCATGATATGTTAAGTGATAACACGGGCCCAAGCGTGGTTTACCCTACGTTATGATATGTTATATACGGTCAACGACAATTGGACCGATGCACACATGTAATGATGGCCACTAAATAAGTAAAAGACAAGATGAACAAGCCATGTATGATCGTTAGGAAATGCATGGACTCAGTCATTCATACATCCACATTACATGTATTGTCATGATTATGTATGATTCCGCTTATGTTACTAATGAATAATATGTATGTTATGTGAATGTGTGACGATATATGTAAGTTTAGTTTACAGTATGATGTGCTAATACTGATTCTTCGACTCATTTGTTTGTTTATCTGTTTTTATGTTTTAATGTCCCAGATGATTATTTCGTGGATATAGAGCAGGAGTTCCAAGAGTAGAATAAATTTCCGGAGACTTAGTGCATGATTTAAACATTTAAGCAGTATTGGTATCACATAGAATTAGCTTATGTTATTTCTTTTATTTCTCAGCTTTTATGTTATGAAAGATTGTCATACCACATGAGTTTTATGATCCAATAGATAATATATTTTATGAGTTTAGATCTCTTTACCGGGTGTTATGTTATGAATGTACGTAACATTCCTCATATATGGGAATGGGTGTTACATTGATCTTATGAATAATATGCATGTTTTGCTCTAAAAAGAAAACCTGAAAACAATCTCAGTCATTTTATCTCCATTAATCATGAAATCTGTATAAGAGGAGAAAAATATTTCTATCATGACTGGTGTAAACATGAGCTATTTTTAGCATTATGTTTCTGAACTGTGCAAAAAGAGCGAATATAAATTTTTGTGCATGATTATGTGAAGATGCTCTGAATCTGTTTTGATTATGAAGATGATATGATTCTGTTCAATGCTCTGTTTTGATAAGGTATGTCATCTGAAAACTTTTGGCATGACATTCTGATTCTGTATATGGTTCTATTTCCGCTCTACTCTGACCTTACCACAGGTGTAAAATTGTGGCCTCTGTTTGGGTTGGTACCAACTTTTTTGTTTCTGGTGCACCCACTTTGGAAGCAAAGTAATTTTCTGCGTGATCTTTCATGTGTGCACACTCGGGCTCCGAGAATGAATAAGAGGAAGATTTCACATTCTGTTTCTGCTCAATTGACGGGTTTGCACAACCCTACCACGAGGGTAAACATGAAATTCTGTTATGATGTGATGCTCGGTTATGCTATGCCAAATGATACTTTTGAATAAGAATATTTCTGAACTTTCACTCTAATATTTTTTATAACAAGTTATGATTCTGCATTCTGAAACTTTTTTTTTTAGTCGGGGAACCTCTCCAAGGCAGGGCCCTTCGGATCCACCCCTACAGAGTAAACCTCGGTCCCATGCACCACACCCTCGGAAGTTTTTCTACAAGGAACTGGTTAAATCGTTGGCTTTTCACCAGGGGGTGTGGTCCCAAATAATTGTTTGCACCCATGAGGTGTTGAACCTTGGACCTTGAAGGGAGTAATACCTCAAGACCAAGGTCTTCACCATTTGGGCCAACCCCTTGGGGTTCTACATTCTAAAACTAAAAATGTTTTGTTCTACATTCTAAACTCTGTAAATGTTCATGTTTACATACTAGCATATGTTCTCTGCTTACTGAATTGTTGATATAACTCACCCCTTATCTCCATAATATTTTTCATATAATTTTGATGGTTCAGCTGGAAGTCATGAGTATAAAGTATTAGCAAAATTTGATGATCATAGAAAAATAAGTGCCAAAGAATACAAATAATTATTGGAGAGTCATTGGTAGATTTATTAATTTCTATTATTATGGGTATCATGAGACCTGGATATTTCCAAGTCTTTAAGGAGATTTTAATTTGTTATGTTGAGGTATTTATTTGGTGTCCTTGTAGAAGAACATATATATTTATGTTGAATGGATAAATTTATATTTTATGGAGTCTTTGGAATATATATAAGTGTGTTATGGGAGATGATTTTAGGTAACAGAAGTTAACTCCCTAGACCTTCGGAATTGGGGCGTTATATTACTCACAAATTCCTCTCTTAATTTGTAGGTGCATGTGGCATTGGCATCTTAACATAACCAGTTCAATGTAAAGGTAAAGGACAGACCTCATTCAATCGCAGATCACGACCATAACGCAACTGTGTGCTAGAGTTGAATATATGCTCCATACCATCTGTCATAGATCCATCTACAGAATCTGTATCCTCCAATTTGGTGCTTTCCAACCCAATCGTATCAGAAACTGCAGAAGGAATTGTTACTGGATGCAAATGCAGCATGTAAGGTGTAGACATAGAGATCAAGTTCACATGGGTTTGGGTCCCAAGTTCCCTAGATTTGCACGAGCACGCCAAACAAGACAAAGCTAAATCTTCTCGACCAAGGAGCACATATGCAGCTGCAGGCCAGTCAGAGGGAGGCGATTCCCGGCAAGTATCCAATGCCTAATTAGTGCAAAAACAAGAATTATACTAAATATTAGGAAATCGATGATGGCTACAAAGCCAACGAACATCTCAGCCATGCAACAATAAACAGTAAACTACACTTTTTCCAGATAAAATAATATAATTGTAAGAGTGTCACATATTGTTATCAAGCATAATATGTGTGTCAATGGGATAGAACAGTCAATTATCAAAAACTCACGATCAGAATTATGTCTGGTAGAAAGCTGTCATCACAATAAGTTAAACCTACAGGGACCTTCAATTTTACACAACAATCACCTTCCCTTTACCATTTCTAAATCGTACCACAAAAAAATTAAGAGAGCTTAGATTTTCTGCATTCGGAGTTTATACACATACAAGACATTATTGTGGCCCAACTCACATGTCGCAGAGGAAGAGAAACACCAGAAGGCAGTGAGTCCAGCTGTTGCAGTCCAAAATTTTCCCCAACCATTGCCAAAACTGTAAGCTCCTCATTTGTGCAATGTGATCCCATGGCAATGTTACAGTAAACACCAGATGAAAGCTTTCTCCCAATCTGTTCAGCACCAGATAATAAGCTATAAAAAGAGACTATCTTTCGGGCCCAACTCACAACAGAACTGCCATCTTTACAAACTGAAGGTGGAAGATCATCCATATTAGCAGAACTACTTCCATGTCGCAAACAGTTCTCAAGCCATCTAAATAAACTTGGAGCAGTTTTCCAGGAAAAGGAGGTCATACACATCCCAACTTTATTGGAAAGACCAGGAAAATCACGATGATAGTGATCTAAATAGCTTTCCTCACGCAAGAAATTAGCAATATTGCATAGTAGAACAGCCAGAAGCTCCAAGTCCCTATAAGCAACAACTAAATTATTGAACCATTATTTGAAAAGATAATTAAAAAGAAGTCGAGAACTGATGTACCAAAAATCATTGCCGCAATCTATTCAAGCTAAGAAATCACGTGTAAGAGAGATCAGCACAAAATGCAGATAATCAATGCTAGAAGTACTAAGGAGTCCTTTCAGCCAATGCAATCCATCAGAAAATTGAGTTGGATGTTAAGTGAACCTCGGTGCTTATCCGTAGTCCTAAAGTTATGCTTGGCGTTTATGTTAGACAAGGATCAAAGCAATTTCAGATATTAAAAAGCTGCACATTTTCTATGCTAGTGATATCACATGACTTAGAAGGTTACTGTTAGTCATTCACCTTGCAAGAAGTATATACTCGGGAGTATTACAGGCCCTAACCCTATGAAACAAGAATAATCTACAAAAGAAGAAAAGACAAACCTTTTGCGAAGAATATCCAGTTTTAGACTCTCATATACTGCATGAAGAGAATCTAAACACTCCATCAATAGCTCAGAATAAATTGGTTTTTGCAAACTTTGTGCATCATCCGAATTTGACCTAGTGGAAAATCCCAACACATCGAGTGATATTCCAGAAGAAATTCCAGTAAAAGAGTTAAGCTTGTAGTTCTTGTGAAATTTGCTGTTAATAAGAAACTCCCACGATGAGGGTGACACCAAATTTGAAAAATCTTGAGAAACGCCACCCGAGCTTTTACACATTTTCATAATAATGCTACAAAAAGAGTCCCATTCTGAATTAACACTAGAATCAGCATCTGATAAATAGGCAGAGTCACCATCTTTCCAAAGAAGACCAAGAAAATGACCATAGAAATCTGAACTGAGCCCCTCAGCCATTGCTGTGATGCAGTCATCTGACAACAAAGATGAAGGGCTTCTTCGAAATGCACATCGAAACATCTGGACAAAGAATCAAACAGATAAAAATTGTCAAGGCCATAGCAACGTCTATCAAAGCAAGCGACTTAAATGGATAGAAACATTTTTTTTCTTTGTTTTTGTATCAAAACTCAAGTTCGTGGTTTTTTGAACGTATATTCATTTTATAAATATTCAATTCTTTCATATATATATATATATATACACACACTTACACACACACACATATATATATATTTATTCTATTAGTTGTTAGTTTATATATACATATAAATATTTATATATAATATATTGTTAATCTTAAAACTGTACACCAAAATACATTAATATCAACAGATAATTTGATTATCAAGAAAATTTGCAGAGCAGGTCACTTAAGACATGTGACGTCCCTCAACAGCATACCTAATATATAAATAAGCATACCTGTCCATTATTTACTATTACATTGATACGTCCCTCAACAGCATCGACCAATCCTATGATCTTTAAGTCATGCGACGCAAATGACGTTTCCGGAAAATCCAAATTGTGTGAAACTCGGGTTTTGCTCAAACAAGATGGTAACACGTACCTACAAAGGCATTGCTTTCCTGACTGCAAATATAAAATATATGTCAATTCTACATCTCAAGAACGACACCCAACTTTAGCAACTACTTTTGTGTCTTGTAAAGGAAAAGGGAAAAGACAGTAAAAAGCTTGTTGAATGAACTTTCACTTATAAGATAAATTTTAAGTTTTATCTATAACGAGTAATCAAGTAAAAATAATTTTATTAATGAGCAAAAAGGCACTGCCAAGTACACAGGAAGTATACATAAGATGCACCCCGCTAGAATAGTATAAAGAGCAAGAACATCCTGAAAACTAAAGCTGGAAGAAAATGAGTTTGCTACCATCCAATGATAACAGATCTAAAAGAGTAATCCTTTCTTTTTTTTTAACCTATCAAAAAAAAAAAGAGTAATCCTTTAGCTCTTCCACCGTCTCCTCGAACATCCCAAAGCTTCACTCATTCCTTTCCCTCAAAATGCACCACATTAAGCAAATCAGAATCATTTTTCACAAAGTGACACAATGTTGCTCGGCAAACCAACCTCAAATGGAAAGGTGCACCACCCCTTGAGACATGACCCAATTCAACTTGAAATGGCTAAAAACAGCTTGTCAAATGGAATTGGCCATAAACACAACTAGATACCCACTTGCACAACTTCACCCCAAAGCCACACGTCCACAACGTGTATAGCAAAAGTTCTAAGTTAACATGAACATAGGAACTTTCAAAATCCATGTTGATCTAGCTCTATTGACTAGGCATTCATTGGCAAACCTACCCCTAATAAAAGCATTTTGAGATTTGGAAATAATCTCTTCCAACCTTATTATCAGCCTACTAGCTAGAACTTTGGCTAATTTCTTCCACGAATTCCTTCAACCCCTCCACCTGAAACAGGGCTTCTGCCACCCCCAACAACCAAGCCACACTAGCTCTATCCAACGATACAACTTTTCCATACATAATGATATTAATGTTCTTGTTCACTTTTCTATACCACTGGAATTGGGTGTTTTTTGTGGGCTTTCACTTCTGGGGCCTCCGTTTGGTTCCACACCACTGGAATTGGGTGTTTTTTGTGGGATTAATTCAAGGGATGGTATTCCCTTTGAAAACATGGCTTCAAGTGGTGAACCAAATCGTATGGGTGGCTCGGAACTGTTTCTGATTCCCAATAACAGTGTTGGTGAGGAGGGGCTCTTACTCCTCTGTGTACACTCCCTCCCAGTTCTGATTATGGGAGTTGCTCGTCGAATTGGATTTTTAAGAAGGTTGAGGAGCTACAAAATATCTTTGGGGTCTCTTTTGGAGGCTACCAGGAACAATTTATGGCCCTTATTGTGGCTAATGAAGCTAGCCGTTCGAAATCAGCCACAAAACAAGACAGGGAACTCAAACGTTTAATTTGCTCCATCAATTATGATGTCAAGGAAGGGAGTAGCGGAAGGGTTGGACCGAAAGGGAGGGGCAAGTTAAGTTTTATGAAGCCTAAGATTGTATCATGGAACGTAGGGGGCTCAATGATAGCAATAAAAGTCTTCGTATCAAAGCTTTATTGAGGTTGTGGAAGGGTGATGTGGTATGTTTTCAAGAAACAAAATTGGGTTTCATTGATAGAAGAATTGTGCGTAGTATATGGGGATGTTCGTATGTGGGTTGGGCCTATTTGGCCTCTCAGGGAGCCTCGGGTGGAGTGTTATTAATGTGGGATAAAAAAGTGGTTGAGGCAATTAAAGAGTGTGTTGGTGAGTTTTCGGTTTCGACATTATTCAAAAATGCGAGTGATGGGTGGGAATGGGCATTTGCAGGGTCCTATGGTCCCAACATGGATAGAGATAGGCGAAGGTTGTGGGAGGAGTTGGCGGGGATAAACTCTTTATGGGATGTGCCATGGTGTATGGGGGGTGATTTTAACACTACTCGTTTTTCTAGTGAACGATCGGGGCATCACCGGCAAACTATGGCCATGGCGGAATTCTCTGAGTTCATCTTTGACCTAGACCTTATGGACCTTCCCTTGGTGGGTGGCGAATACACATTGTCTAACGGCCGGGCTTGGTCGAAATTGGATAGATTCCTTGTCTCGCCGTCATGGGAAGCTCACTATCTAGAAGTAAGTCAGAAAAGGTTAGCTCGAGTCAGTTCAGATCATTTTCCCATTCTCCTAGATTGTGGGGGCATTCACCGAGGTCGCCGGTATTTCAAGTTTGAGAACATGTGGCTTAAAGCGAATGAGTTTGTAGAGTTGGTGCGTACTTGGTGGGCATTGTACCAGTTTAGTGGTACTCCAAGTTTCATTCTTGCAGGTAAGCTGAAGACTCTAAAGCAAGATCTGAAAAAGTGAAACTTGGAAGTTTTTTGTCACACTGACAATCAAAAGTCTACATTGTTGGAGGAATTGCATGAGTTAGAGGATACGGAACAATTGGGAGAGGCCTCGGAGGAGTTGTTATTGAGGAAGGCCACGGTGGTGGCAGAGTTGGAAAGGGTTTTGTTGTCAGAGGAGACATCATGACGTCAAAAATCCAGAGCCCTTTGGTTGAAAGAGGGTGATAGGTGTACGAAATTCTTTCACAAAGTGGCTAATTCACATCGGCGTAACAATGCTATTGAGTCGCTTCATTCAAGTACTCAGGTGCTATCCTCTCCCCCTGAACTAGAAAATCATATTGCACATTATTACAAGACTCTTCTCACCGAATCGGCAACTTGGAGGCCGAAGCTTGATGCCATGTCTTTTGAGGCAATTGATCCGCAAAATGTGAGTGTCTTCAAGAGACCTTTCGATGAAGAAGAGATTTTCAAGGTCATCTCTGGTATGGCTAAGGATAAAGCGCCGGGCCCGGACGGTTTCTCAATGGGTTTCTTCCAAACTTGTTGGGATGTTGTGAAAGATGATGTCTTGCTAGTATTCAGTGAATTTCATGCTTTTCAAAAGATTGAAAAATCACTTAACGCGACTTTCATTGCTCTCATCCCCAAGAAACACGGGGCTACGAGTATTGAAGATTTTCGTCCAATAAGTTTGGTTAGTAGTGTCTATAAGATCATATCGAAGGTTCTTGCTAACCGGCTTAGCCCAGTGTTAGAAAATATTCTTTCCAAGTCTCAGAATGCTTTTGTTCATGGGCAACATATACTCGATTCGATGCTCATAGCAAATGAGAGCCTAGATGCTAGATTGTGAGAAAGAAGTCCAGGTATTCTTTGCAAGCTTGACATGGATAAGGCTTACGATCATGTGAATTCGGAATTCCTTTTGTACTTGCTTAAGAGGTGTGGCTTTGGGGATAGGTGGATTTCTTGGATGAGTCATTGTATTTCAACTGCCCGATTCTCAGTTCTAGTTAACGGCACTCCTGTTGGTTTTTTTGATAGCTCGAGGGGTTTGCGACAGGGTGATCCGTTATCTCCTCTTATATTTGTTATTGTTATGGAGGCGTTGAGTAGGATGGTGCAGGCTACTGTTGGTGGGGGTTTTTTATCTGGTTTTTAGGTGGGAAATGGCTCTGGTGACCCTTTTATCATCTCACATCTTCTTTTCGCAGATAACACTCTGGTATTTTGTGAAGCGGATAGTAGCCAGGTCCAAACGTTACGTGCATTATTACTTTGTTTTGAAGCAGTGTTAGGGCTCAAGGTGAACCTTGGCAAGTCTGAGATGGTTCCAATGGGTGTGGTCCCTAATATACGCAGTCTAGCAAGTCTTTTGGATTGCAGGGTGTCCTCTTTCCCAATGAAATATTTGGGCCTTCCGTTAGGTGCAACTTTCAAGAGTAGAGCAATATGGAATGAGGTGGTGGAGAAGATAGAGAAAAGGTTGGCTGGATGGAAAAAAGTGTATCTATCAAAAGGGGGTCATCTCACTCTTATCAAGAGCACCCTCACTAACCTCCCCACATATTTTTTTATCTCTCTTTCCTATGCATGCAGGGGTGGTGAATAGGATTGAGAAACTTTTTAGTGCATTTTTATGGGGAGGCATAGGGGAGGAGAAGAAATTTCATTTGGTTAGTTGGAAGACAGTTTGTGCCCCAATTGTGAATGGGGGTTGGGTGTTTGTAATTTGAGAACCTTTAATAAAGCGTTATTGGGGAAATGGCTTCGGAGATATCATTTGGAAGGGGGATCATTGTGGAAGGAAACTATAGACGCTAGATATGGTGTTGCTTGGGGTGGTTGGTGTTCCAAATAAGTGAGAGGGGGTCTAGAGTGGGGTTATGGAAGTTTATAAGGAAGGGGTGGACATGCTTTGAAAATCATATTCGCTTTGTCGCTGGTGAGGGCAACCGAATCAGCTTTTGGCGGGATGTGTGGTGTGGAGATCATGCATTGGAAAGGGTTTTTCCAGCTTTATATCGTATTACAGCTAATAGGGAGGCTTCAGTGGCGGATGTGCGGTTATCAGCTCATGGTTCGCATCAGTGGAATATTCTGTTTAATAGGGATATTCATGACTGGGAATTATCTATAGTTTCAGCCTTTTTCAGCCTATTACATTTCTCGGGGACTACTATGGCACAGCATGATAGCTTGAAGTGGAGGTTTCAGGATCACAAGAAATGTACAGTAAAGGCATATTATCACCTATTGACTACACAGGATCACACTCCATTCCCTTGAAAGAACATTTGGAGGTCTCGTGTGCCCTCTAAAGTTGTTTTTTTTTGTTTGGAATGCCGCTCTTGAGAAGATCTTGACCACGGACAACTTGAGGAAGAGAGGATGTGTAGTGTTGGATTAGTGCTACATGTGTAAAAAGAATGGAGAATCGGTGGATCATCTCTTACTACATTGTGACGTAGCAAGGGTGTTGTGGGATGAGATATTTCGAAGGGTTGGTGTTGCTTGGGTAATGCCTATGAGGGTGGTGGATTTGATGGGTTGTTGGAGAAAATTGCAGGGCAGTCATCAAGTGGCAGCAGTTTGGAGGATGATTCCTTTGTATATCATGTGGTGTATTTGGACGGAAAGGAATATGCGATGTTTTGAAGACAAGGAACGCACAATGGTGGAGCTGAAGAATTATTTTCTACATACTTTATTGCTTTGATTTTCTGCTATTGTATTAAACGGGGATGATATTCATGATTTCTTGTCCTTAGTTCATCGCTCTTAGAATGTATTTAGGTGTTCTTTTATATACTTCATGTGTAATTGGTACATGCCTATTTCATTCATATCAATAAAGTTTATCTCTTACTTATAAAAAAAAAAAAACATGGTTACACTGAAGATCAACGGAAAACTTTAAGAACAGTCATCTTGGATAGGCCACGTGAATTCCTTTTTGCCAGTGAGCACTTGCCTAGGAGAAATTCAATCAAAATCATATATGCATTATAATACTAGGAACGTCAAGGAAAGAAAGTAGCCAAACTTCCCATTGGGCTTCACACCTTGTTGATTGTATTTAGGATATGATAACTAATTCCATAATTCTCTAAGACAAAAAAAAAAAAAGATTAGCATTAATGAATTAGATATCATATTAGTGTAAAAAGCAAACTGCCTAAAAATACTCCAATATAAACACTTTTTGTATCGGTAAACAAAATTTTATTGATCATGAAAATAGACAAAGGCCCAAGCATACAGGACATATACGAGAGTATCTCGCCTATGCAACAACATAAACACTTTACCGGTATAAGAACAGAAACTCTACTTGAGATTTGGCATGTGCAAGCATATGTATTAATAATATTGGTACTAAAAACAAAGTGTCTTCACAAATACTCAAACATGACATTATTTCATTTCAAAGGCACGGCACTTGCAATATGTGATATTAAAGAAGATAGCGTGGAAATATCATGACATATGCAGTAATAAAAAATCAATTAGACACAATTATCAATAAAAATCAATTTGACACTGAAAAAGAATATAAAAGAAGATTAACAGAATTGATATAAGCCATGTTATGGGCATATGCATATAGCTTACATAAAGAAGAAGGCCATTTTCTGGAGTCAAAACAAAGATGTCTGAATACGGTAGCAATCCCACTTTAACTCTGAAAGAAAAAAGAATATGGTAGAAGGGATGGGGCAAAGAAAGTCAGGTCCGCAATATTATATTAAAAAATATCAAAATTAATGCCCAAAAACAGATAAAAAAACTCAACTCTACCTCGGGCGTGTAACAATTACAGGTTCAGCTGCAACAGCAGGTATGCTCCAGCTCATGTCAGGTTTTATGTCAAAGAGAATCTCATTATTTATTTCAACACTTTGTAGCCTTACAGCCAACAATTTTTTTTGCTCTTGGTGAAGAAAGCAAATTACAGGAGCAGCATCATTATCAGTTGCCAGAAAAACCTGAAAACATTAAAGAACAGAAAAAAGTCAAAAGAAAAATGCAGACAGTATGTTAATATGAAGATGTCATTGTCAAGTGCTTAAAAAGAAAATTGCAGTTTATCAAGATTGATCAGATAAGATCACAATGAGATAATGCCTTTTGGAACCTTAATAGAGTTTCGAGCCATTGATGAGAAAAAATCTTTTGATGTTCATGCATTTTCATAATGCTTTATGGTTATATAATTAACTAAGAGAGAAAAGAGGTAAAAAAAACTAAAACTAAGAGAGAAAAGAGGGATGAATATTATCGTTAATTTATTCCCTAATCAAAGTTTCATTTAAAAGACAACAATGATCAGTAAGTGCATTGATACCTTACAAGCAGCTGCCTGGGCACCCTTACCCTGCCATCTTCTACGGAAAGAGAACTGTTTTGGCAATACATCAGCAGGAACTGCATTAGTTAAACTAGCATTTGCCACTTCAAGGTTGGGATTAACTGCTTCTGCAACCCACACAGAGTGTTGCATCTTTCCTGCATAAAAAATGACCACATAAGAATTGACGAATGTGAAATATGATTAAGAGTTTTTTTTTATGCATGACCGGAAGGGGCCAATCTAAATTTATTATAAGTAAGGTATAAAAACCTTTATTGTATGATGCCATCAGAGGAATCTGATCACTAGTCCATATTGTTCTTTCGTCAAATTCCTTCATTATGTTCAATTTTCCTCTCTCTTCTATATAAGTCAACTGAAAATTTCAATTAACAAACTTCACTTATCAACAAGAAACAGAGAACAGGAAATACTAAAAGTTCATCAGCAAAAACAAGTCTCCAGGAAGAAGTTATGAACCTAGCACATATCTGAAGCAAACAAAATAAAAGGGCGACAAAATAAATTCAAGAAAATTATTAGTAAGTGAGTTAAAACAACATACCTGCAGTTCTTCCAGCGGATCCTTTAGAATTAGATGTGAGCACATCAAACTTGTGTCTCCATTAAAAATGTTATCACATGCACTCAAAATTCCAAAATTATGTTGTGGACTATGACCAATTTCTCTCCTATGACGGGGTATGTCACGTGCGCCCAATAAGGGAGGACTTGAAGATGAAAAAGGAATATGTGCTGATGAATACACTTCAGCTGCCTGCTGAAATAATAAACCAAATGGCAGAGACCATATCGATGTGATGGTACGAGGGAGAGGAATAGATACTACCTCACCTATTAAACAAAGCAGGAACTCAGCTTCAACACATACCATGAAATGAACAAGGTGCTTTAGGACGAAAAAAAAAACAGCTTGAAAGAATGACACATTATGGGTCCCAGATATTGCATGGTAGAACCAGATTTTCTCCTTTCTAGCATACACAGGACAAGTGAGTAAGAACTTTCAGGTGCAGACTCTAGTCCTCCCACATCAGCATAAAAAAGAAATAGAACACAACCCACCATTCGATTGGTTCTAAAAAGTATGCTGGCCAAACAATCATGATCTCAATTTGGATTGATTTGTCATCCCAATCTAGATTGATATGTCCTTTTCTTTGAATCATTCCAAAAAAAAATTTCAAGTTTTAATTTGAGATTCCAAAGCAACAAGATTCATCATTCCAGTCTGGATTTACAAGATTCCTATCTTGTGGATGCTGAAGTGCCAAAAGTAATTGCAGGAGAGCCATGTCGTAAGGAACAAAAAAAAAAAAGTATTATCAAGTAACTAAATTACTACAGAAAAAATCCTGGCCTGCTCACCTGATGTGTTGTAAATTGTTAAAGAATCCATTTGTAAGACACAAAGCTGAGCTTCATCCATGTCACCCAGGCGACACCAACACACCTAGAATTGAGATAAAATTATTTCCAAAACTAACACTTCAGTGAAATGGAGAAAAATCCAGCAAATATCATGCCTGAAAAAAATACATAATGATAGAAAAAACAAAGCATGTGCCAAGTTTTTGACAACCAAACAGAACTTAACTTTTTTTTTTATAGGTAATCAAGAAGTTTTATTCATAAGAGAAGGCAAAGCCCAAGTACTTCTTGTAAAACTTGAGAAGGGTTGGGTGGTAAAGAGAGTGTTTTGTGCTGTATGGGGTAGGTAATATTACTTTGCAGGGATATCAACTGAGAGGATGGTTGATTGTTAAGCATCTTGCGTCTTGATGTCATAGGACCTCTTAGTTTCTCCCTGGCTTCATCTTGGTCATGTATAGATTATGCAGGGTTGGTTCCATAAGCATTGCCAATTGTCCTCTGCCGTGACTTTTTTACACATTGATTGTTTTGGACTGTAAACATGATGTTTACAGTTCTTATGGAACCAATTGCCCTCCATCATAGATTATCTTGTTTACAGTTCTTGTTTATGTACAGAACTTAACAACAAGGTGAGAAAGGAAATGATGCATTAATGATTTATCTGTACATAAACAAGAACTGTAAACATCATGAAAAAAAATTGAGAAAAACTGTCTAAAGAGTTTGCTGAAATAGCATCTGCCTCAAGACAAGTCAATAAACATATTTACTGCAAAGCTGGGTTATGCCTTCTGCGCTCTTAGTAAAGAGCTCTTACTCTCTTTTTTTATAAAGAACTCTTACTCATAACAAAACACGTTATTGCAAAGAATTTGCATTCATTTTCTATAACAAATTTCAATAATTCGTGGCATGTTAATTTTAACCTGCAAACATTGAACGCCACTAGCCAGTGATTCGGTGTCATCCCTAGCAGTCCTATGAAACTAGACACATCAAAATTATATGCCTTGCATTAACTCTGAAGTGAAGTCATCCAAGTAGACAATAGAAAATGAAGACAAAATAAAGAAATCAAATAAAAACCAAATTTCAAAGGGGGAAGGCAGATCTAAACACCCTTCAGTGTGAATTCCCTCAATTACAGACACAGATCAAAGATAAAACAGAAATATATAATAACGAAATTGACTTAGGTCTCCACTCTATGTGAAGAACTGTGCAAGTATAAAGTAAAAACAACAATATTGGTAATAACAAAGCATCCTCGTTGAAATAACATCAGTATGATATCTCAGCAAAGCCAGAAGAAAAACAATGCACTTGGCGATTACATGGTATACAACTATGATTATCCTGCAAGGTGTCCTAATTTAAATACTAACTGCTTTTAGAGCATACATTGGTAATTTATTAGATTTACAAAAAACAGGCAAGGACATCATTTATAGAAGGTATTTACTACCAAAGTTCACAGGAACAATGAGAGATATATAGCTTGAACCTATATACTGCACCGGAGAAAATAAGTACCTTAATGACGGTGGAGGGTAAGGTCAATCTCTTAAATACTCGTGCACCAGTGGTCCATATTATCCTGTTTCAAATGAGTGGAGAAAATTACCAAAACCTTCATAAAATTTAAAAAGAGAAACGATTGTGTATGGATGTGAAGAACAGCGAAGAACATATAACAACATTTAAACCAAAATAAACAAATGTAAGTAGCTCCATTTGAGCGGGCAGATTAAATATTGCGAATCAGACAAGTTGTTCATACACTTAATGCGTTGTTAGACCCGTAGCATGCGACACCAATAGCGAATGCAATAGTTACGAATTAAATAATCTAGGAATTAATTTTGATTATTGGTTGAAAACTGAAATATCCAATGCAGAATTCAAATTGAGAAACGTTCTAAATTCAAGACCCTAACCATGCGGACTAACATTTTAATCCAATTGAACACAAAGATAAAGAAAACCTTCTTCGAATTCTAAACACTTTTTCTCATTGTAATTTAAAAACATACCGATTCCCTCTAATGAAAAGTTCGTGATCGCTCCGCGCGCTGAACGTCGAAGCCGATGCGTCTGTTTCACCGGCTTCGTCTCTCTCTCGGACGAGCTGGGGATCGAATAGGAAGTAGTCAAACTTTTCGGTGAAATTATCCGCGGGCTTTCCGTCCAGGGCTTCTGCGATTAAGCCGAAGGGCTTGAATTCGCCAAGCAATGCGAGTTGCCGAGCCCCCACCGACATTGTGTGAGCTGGACCAGTGACCGAGTTGGCTCGGTGAGTGGGAGAAAAGGATAGCCTGGAGACTCGAGAGGGAAGTAGAGACTAGGGAGCGTGAAGGTGATGTCCCGCTCTTTTTTCCTATGTTTGAGGGATTGACGTTGTGATTGTGGGTTTACCCTAGTCCCTATAATTCACACCGTTTGGCTAGAAGGATTAACGGACTTTTTTTCCGAGTTCAAAATGAAGGAGAGCCGGAAATCGTGACACCATAGGGAAAGTTTTACTAGATTAGGAGCTTAGTTCTTTATTAATAATAATGAGTTAAGTAGTGAAATAAGTTATGTATAATCTATTTAAATTGAGTTTAAAATATATTTAAATGTTAAAATGAGTTTAATACCTTTTATAAAAAAGTTTAAAATGTATTCAAATGTTAAAATGAGTTTAATACTTTTTATAAGAAGTTAAAAGAGGTTGTAAGTTTTATGTAGGGTTGAGCAAAAATCCAACAATCCAACTCCGAATCCGGGTCCACTCCGGGAGTCGGAGTTTTTTCCCTATTGAAAATAGGAGTCAGAGTCATTGACGAACCGACTCCGGCTCCGCTCCGATCCGCCTCCGACACTTCGCCTCCGCCTCCGACTCCGACTCGGCCCTCCGACTCCGTCTCCAATTTTATACATATTTTATAAAAATATATGTGTTTTTCTATATATTAATCATTTAAATTTTATACAACTACATCTTATGTAGTTAGTTAAACTCAATAATATACTAGTTAAATAATATGTTTATACTATAATATATAGACTAAATTGATTAATAAATAATAATAATTTAGTATATGACTATATGTAAATATCATACTATTACAAATTTACAATATTACTAATTTACTACCATGTTATATGTAAGTTGTAACACTAAATTACTAATGTATAAATATAATAACATGTAATACTGATGTATATATAATATACTATAAACACTAAGATGCATAATAACATCAACATATAATACTAATGGATAAACATTAATCTATAAATTTAGAATAACATATAATACTAATGTATAATAACTAAAGTATTATTCATATAAGTTTTATATAACAATATCTTGTATTAATTATATTCTTTGACTTAATAAATTCTCAACATATTCATTTTGATAAATATATTAGTAATACTAATATATATTAGTATATTAATTAGATTTATGGTCTAATACTAATACTATTAGTAATCCACTTTAAATCTATATATAAATTACTATATAAATCACTATAGTATGAATTACTAATACTATATTACTATATAATACTATTAACTATAGTGATATACTAGTATTAGTATACTAATATTATCAGGGATATAGTTAGTATAGTGATTTATACTAATAGTATTATATAGTTATACTAAATTAAAATCACTATAGCAAATACTAATATATAGTTATGCTAATCACTATAAATAATACTAATACTAATATAGACTATAGTTACAACTTATAGTATTATACCTATACTAAATCACTATAACTTATATTAATATAGTTATACTAAATCACCATAACTAATACTAATATTTATACTAATACTATTATAGACTATAGTTATAACTTATAGTATTATATCTATACTAAATCATTATAACTTATACTAATATATTATATAGTTATACTAAATCACTATAACTTATACTAATATAGTTATGCTAAATCACTATAACTAATACTAATGTAGTTATACTAATCACTATAACTATATATAGTATTAATATCACTACTAGTATAACTAATACTAATACTATTAGTATATTACTAATATTTATATATATTAAGTATAAGAGATTAGAGATTTAATATATATATATATATCATATTAAATCACTAACATACTAATAGTATGATACTATAGTATTAGTAATTATACTATAAGATATAGTAATAGACTAATAGTATATTATATATAAAATAGTAATACTATTTTTTGAATCTTCACTTCGTATAAGGTGCCTTTTTGTTTTAATATTCATATATAACAATATATATCATATATTTTTTATGAATCTTCATATATATATAGTATATATATATATATATATAATTAAAAGTAGATTCATAGTAATTATAATAGTATACTATAGTAACTATACGGTGCCTTTTTGTTTTAATCTTCATTTCGTATACGGTGCCTTTGTTTATTGTAGTGATTAATTGGATGTGGATATGAAATCATGGATGATGGGAGTACATGTAAAAATATAACTTTTTTTTATTTTTAATTTTTGAATGTATGTTAGTATGTTACTTATTTTATTTAGTTGTATTTTTTATTATAATCAAAAGTTTAATAAATTTGGATTGTAATTTTGAGAAAATTAAAATTTGAAAGCCCAGATTTTTTTTTTTTTTTAAAGTGGGTCAAATATGAAGTTAAAAAAATTAAAAAAAAAAAAGTCAAAAAATCAGACACCGCTCCAACAAGTCGGAGTCGGAGGCGGAGCAGATTCTTTACATTTCGGAGTCAGAGTCGGAGGTCGGATTCGACCTCCGACAAAGTCGGAGTCAGAGTCGGAGGTTGGGCCCTCCGACTCCGAAACAGTCAGTGCTCAGCCCTAGTTTCACGTATAAAGATGTGTTAAGTTGAAAAAGATTGTGAATCTCACGTGTAATGATGTTTTGAGTTGAGATGAGTTTAGTAATTTGAGAATTAGGTGTTTGGATGTTAGATTCAGTTTAAAATTAGATTGAGTTCAGCTGAGTCTTGCAATAAACGCAGCCTAATGTTTGGTTACATAAATTATCTTATATCATCTAATTTAATTATTATAACTTTTTTAACTTTCTATACAAAATATAATAAACAATTCAACTTTTTTAAATCTCAAAACAAAAATAACATTAAAAAAATATATTATAACAATATTTTATTCAATTTTCATCTCATATGTGTAACCAAACGAGGCCTAAGTCATACCTCAAGCATATTTTTGAATCTTACAATTTAATCTTATCATTTAAATGATATGAATTGTAAGATTTAAAATAATAAATATACCTATATATTGCTCATTAGGTAAATGCTTACACAAGACTACATCATATGATTATATATTTAAGAAAAATTATACTCATCATTTCACACATTACACACCATATACCAATATTTAAAAAAAAAAAGTACATAAAACTTATTCGACATAAAACTATATCTAACGTTGGTGTTTTGATTACATCTCATTTTATCTCATTTCATTTTATTTATTTTATAAATGTCACTCAAATACAAATATTTTCAAATTAATTATTATAGTTTTTTCAAACTAATCATTATAAATTTATCAAACTTAAATAAAATACAAAAAATAATTCAACTTTTTTCAAATTCTAAAAAAGTTATAATATTAAAAAATTATATTATAGTAATATTTTAATTTTATAATAATTTTTATTAAATTTTTTATTTTATTTTTTTCAAAACCTCAAAAGATATTATAACTCAATTTATTTTATTATTATTTATAAACTATTTCATATTTATAAATTTTGTATCTTTTAACTAATCCAATATAAATGTATATAGAAAAAATAAACTATATTCTAATTTGGCTAGACTTTTATGAATTTTACACGTTGGACGCCGCTGTCCGTGGTTAGACTGCTTGACTGACTTTATTATCTGGCTACGCGCGCCGTACCTATTTCTTCATCCGCTACCTCCTTACCCAAGATTCAAAATTACGAAAAAGCACACTTCAACGTCATGGCGAATGGGTTTCTGATTTGGGCTCTGATCACTGCCATCTCAGCCTCTATTTTGAAATTCGCCTTGCGCATAATCGCTCGCAGAAGGAACAGAAAGAGAGCCGTGGGGTTCTTCCATCCCTACACCAATGATGGCGGCGGCGGAGAGAGAGTGTTGTGGTGTGCCGTCAAAGCCATCCAAGAAGAGAGCCCTGACCTTGGCTGCGTCGTCTACACCGGCGATCACGATGCCTCGCCTCAGAGTTTGACTGCCCGAGCCCTCGATCGCTTCGGGTCAACCTGCTCTACCCACCTAAGGTTCTCCCTCTCTCTCTGATTTATCACTTTGTGTGGATTGATCTGGACTCACTCAAATAAGCTGATTGGATTTGGGGTTTTATTAATTGATCAAGATAGCGAGAAGTTTTTTGGTAATTTTGAGATTTTGCAGGAGCTTCACGTGTTATGAAAATCTCACATCGACTCAAAACAATAAACTTTAGCGTTTGATATTCCATGGGGTCTAAAATATTACACCATGCCTTCACAAAGGGAAATATTTGTCACGTCTTTGATTTTTTTGTTCACTTGGTGCTAGTAGCGGTTACAATATGCATTGCCCAAAATGTCAACATTTATTTATGTTTTTCTAATGTTTGTTTCACCGACTTCAAAGTATAAATTTCTTCGTATATAATTTTAGTTTTCAAATCTGACATGCTCAGGTGGTGCATCTGTATCAAAGAAAGTGGATTGAAGAAACCACTTACCCTCACTTCACCATGATTGGTCAAAGCTTGGGTTCTGTTTATCTCTCATGGGAAGCTTTGTGCAAGTTTACCCCCTTATATTATTTTGACACTAGCGGACATGCTTTTACATATCCCCTCGCCCGGATATTTGGATGCAAAGTTATGTGCTACACTCATTACCCCACTATCAGTTTAGACATGATATCTCGTGTCCGTGAAAGAAGCTCGATGTATAACAATGATGCCTTGATTGCTCGGAGGTTGGTTTTCTAGCTGTTTAGATCACACATTTTTCTGTGCATGCTTTGCGATAGTTGCCCCCAAAGCCTTTGTTCGAATATCGGTAATGAAAATTCAGAAGATAATTGTGATAATAACAAAGATTGAACTTAAAAGCCCTGCGCTCACATTCATGGAGCGGGCAAGTGCGATATGGAAGTTATGCCCAATGCATTTGACATCATTACTATTATTTTTGTAACCATTTTCAATTCATTTGAGTGTGGATTTTTTTCCAAGTCAAGAACCCAAAAATGATTACTGAACTTACATGTTTGAGCAACCTAATGGTCTTTCAAGGTCCGTTACATGACACTACTGTTCTGGACTGTCACCACTATCCTACTAGCGGTCTTTTTTTAATTCCATAATAATCCTGCATCTGGCTCTGATAGATATAGACAGGTTTTATTGCCAGTCCACTTGTTTTGAGTGTAAAATTTCTGATTTTGTGGCAGCATTTGGTTATCCCGATGCAAAATCTTCTACTACACAATCTTTAGCTGGATGTATGGGTTTGTAGGCTCTTGTGCACACCTTGTAATGGTCAACTCTTCATGGACTCAGTCTCATATTGACAATCTTTGGAGGATTTCTCACCGAACTAAGCGAGTATATCCTCCTTGTGACACTTCAGGACTTCAGGTTTCTAATTTTTCATTTCTTCAATCTAAGGATGTTGTGTGCATTGTGGGGTTGAGATTTTCTTTTTCTCTTTTCCTGTTTAATTCAGCTTTCTCCTTCCAATTCCCCCCTTACTTATTATGTGCACTCTAGGATGCAACATGACTAATCTTAGCATCCAAATTTTAATTCTGAATGCGAGTCATCATTAAGATTCCTGATCTTTATATCTTCTTTGCAACAAGATAATCTCCTTCAGGCAGTTTGTAGGATAGTCACATTTTTTTTTTTTTGATAACCGTGAGTGTCCGGGCTAGCTTGCGTGCACCTCGACTAATCCCATGGGGTCCTGAAGTTAACGACCAGGTAAACCTCCAGTGGCCCTAAGGAGACTCGAACTGGTGACCATTGGGGAGCAAATCCAAGGCCGGACCAGCTGAGCAACCCCTCAGGGTTAGGATAGTCACATTTTATGGAGCACTTTTTCTATGTTTTGACTATAAAACTCCAAATTAACAATAATCCTTAGTTTTTACCTAAGTTACGATCCTAAAACTTGTGGTTTTTAATAATTCCCTGTCCAAACAGGTTCTTCCTTTGGCAAGACCAGCTATAGCTCCAACAATTATATCAGTTGCTCAATTTCGTCCAGAGAAGGTGTGCATTCTTATATTATCCTTACATGCACAAGGTACTTTAAATTTGGATGCCTTGTTTTCGAGGCCTTTTAAAGTTAAAGCAAGTCCTATATAACTTGATTCTATTGTCTTAGGCACACGCTCTCCAACTTGAGGCCTTTTCAGTTGCCCTTGGAAAGTTAGATGCAGACATGCCTAGACCAAAGCTTCAATTTGTTGGCAGTTGTCGAAATAAATCGGATGAGGAAAGACTGCAAAACTTGAAGAATAAAGCGACTGAATTGAATGTGGATGGGGATGTGGAATTCTTTAAGAATGTGATGTACAGGTGCGTGCTCCGTATGCACCCATATTATGTAGTTTGTAATTTTACATATGCATATGTGCAAGAGCTTTCTCTGTGAGGATGAAAAGCCATGAGATGCAATCTAGTGTGCATTTCATGTGCAGAAGTGGATCGTCCTCAGTCTGAAAAGTAATGCCAATTTGATTGATTTCCCCCCCACCAGGCTTCTGCAATGTACCATATAGGAATTGTCTAATTCATCTAGTGGATAACATGTGGGTTGCATGCAGGGGATTTGGATACAGCAGTGTTGTTCCCTCATTTTGCTGAGGTTAATCAGATTATTGACTCAGAACATGTACTTGCTTAAGGGAATTAATCAAGGCGCACCAAAAAATATATCTAATTCATAACTTGCATTAACTTTTCATTAGCCAGTACATCATGGTGGATTGGCTCATTGAAGTTGTGGATTTCTTTATAATTGTTTTAATATTGAAGGGTTCTTGTGAAGAATTTTTCTTAAACTTAATATTGATTGGTTTCAATCTTGCAGATATTTTATTCCTGATTTTATTTGTTTTTGCCATCTTAGCCTTGGTTTATTCCTCACAATCTTCAGGGACTTGGTGAGACTTTTGGCTGGTGCCGTGTCTGGAATCCACTCCATGACAGATGAACATTTTGGCATAAGTGTTGTAGAGTATATGGCTGCGGGTGCAATCCCAATTGGTTGGCATCTCTTACCATTCTCCCCCCCCCCCCTTGTTTCTCTCTTTGGCTTGTGATCTTCCCCATTTGGAAGAAGATACCTTTACTCTGTATAAATGCTTCTTAGGGGCGTTATAATTCATACTCGTTCTTCTCTTCAGCTCATAATTCTGCTGGCCCAAAGCTGGACATTGTTTTAGAAGAAGATGGACGGCAAACTGGATTTCTTGCCCGCAGTGTGGAAGAATATGCAGATGCCATTCTGAAAATTATAAGGATGCCTGAAACCGAGAGGCTCAAGATGGCTGCAGCTGCAAGGAAACGGGCAGGCAGATTCTCAGAGCAAAGATTTTACCAAGATTTCAAAGCTTCAATCCGGCCGATTCTGTGCCATGGTTCTAAATGACAGACTAACAACAGATGCGACGTACTCGTAACTCAGAGCAGTGGACATTTTTCACGTTTTGATATTCTTTTGGTATTTCAAAATGGTACTCGTAATCCGGCCGATTCTGTAGCCAGCCAGTAATAGAAAGGAGGATGAAGTTTTGTTGTCAAAATGGTAGACGATAATTCAGATCTCCAATATAGTTGATAGTATCTCAATTATAATTGATCTCCACGACTCTACTCGCTATATCTTTTGTTTTTTTTTTTACCTTTCTCTATATATATAATACACACACACAAACAAAGAACGAGAGTCTCCAGCTTATTGCTTTTCTTATTCTTACTTGTTCACCCTTGAGGGTACGTAGGAAAATTTTGTTTAGTTTGTTCTACTTATAATTTGATTGTAGAATTTTCTTGATATGCCCTTCTAAGAAAATATTGGAAAATAGTATAGATTTTAAATTAGAGAGATGATATTTATATCCCTTATATCTTAAAAGCCGCTATACGCAGATGAACAGGAATGAACAGTTATTTTTATTTGACACTTGTTCTTCTTCCACTTCTGTCCTTCTGTCCAGTCGAGTGTGTACATTTTTGCCTCCTTATATTTTGTTCGTTTGACCAAGTGCGTTTTGGTCTTTTTAGTGAAGGTGAGTGGTAACAGCTAATTTCTTGTGCATCTTCCTCCTCTCTCTCAAATCAGACCCTCTCTCTCTTCTGTTTCCTCTTCTGTTTAATGTGTTTAACGCCGGACATCAATTCTTCTTCAAGAAGTAGGAGCTCTCCATCCTTTCTTTTCCCTCCTGCTGAATACGGGTAGCAAAATATGGACTGGTTGTTTAACGAACTTCGTTTCTTCATTTTTTCCGTGATAGCTCCGATGGTGAGGTTTCTGAGGGAGCATTTGGAGAAAGCTGGGTGTGTGGTTGGGGAAAACTTCATCAAGGCTGTCCATTGCGACAAGCAGATCAGCGGCGGCTACGTAAGAAGTTTTTTGGAACCGTTTGCCAAGATTTTTAATTTTGTTTGAGAAATTTGCTTGCTTTTGTTTGTGGGGGGGGGGGGGGGGGGGGGGGGGGGGGGGGGGGTTAGAGATTTGCTTTTAATATAACAAATAAAGCTTGCTAGGATTATTTCTGTGGAGGAAGTGGACGGGAGGTGGGAGGTGACTGCTATTTCGGACATGATTCATGGGGAGGAGTGAACGATGGTCGACCCCGATTTGGACCAAGTGATTCGCTTCTCCTCGGCCTTGTTGACAACGTCGCATTAAATTGCCTAGCTATGGCTAGTAGATCGGACTACACATCCTTATATTGTATTAATACAAAGTTTAATGGTATAATTAAAAGTGGGTGTTTATATGGGTTGAGAAAGCAGTTGGGGATTGTGGAGCATTGGGTATATTTAGTTTGTGATCCAAGAGGGTGGGAAGTGTTTGATCCTGTGAGAAAGAAATGGATGACGTTGCCTAGAATGCCTTGCGATGAGTGCTTCAACCTTGCCGATAAGGACTCGTCCTTGGTTGTGGGTAGTGAATTGGTGGTTTTTGGTCGTGAGTTGGATTTTGTTATAGTCTCTCTCAGCTCTACCTCTTAGCTCTCTCTGTCTCAGTTTTTTTGCATGTCTCATTTTCTTTATTTTTCTCTCTTTTTTTTCTACATCAATCATTGAAGAGCTAGGAAAATGCCAAGATCAGTGGCATTTGGGTAAGATCTTAGAGGATTGATTATTGCGTTTTTGCCTGGTGGATGCCTGATGAGCCTAAACCCGTAAAGCATTATCTTCAATTTTTTAAGTATAGGAAAAGAACTTCACTTTATGACTAATCGACGTTGGCTCCATACCCAAAGGTCCTAGGTATGAGAGGAGCTTTGAAAATCAATGTGTTCTCGAAACTTCAACGGGGAATTTGTAGCTGCATATTAATAATTTTTTTTTGTAAAAGATAATATAATTTTTGTAAAAAATCTAAAGGCAAACGTTCCTTGGATGTTGCTCTATTACTATAGTATAAAGTGTGTAAATATCATATAATTTTTTTTAAAAAATAGATATAATATTCATATAAAAAAAATTAATTCTTTTAATAATAAATTTTACTATTTTCAAAAGGAATGCAACACGGGTGCAATCTATAGATATATATATGACACTACTCTTCAAATTATTATTATTATCAAGTTTATTTTTCAACAGCTCTCTTGCCTATGGAATGAAAAAATTTAGAATAAATATAGATAGAAGTCATTATTTAGAGCAACTATTTTATATACATGATGTGGCATCATCTAGACCACACATCTTTCAAATCTAAAATAAAAAAGTAGAAAATTAAAAATAATCATGTAGTAAGTACAAAATGTACATTGCTATAATAGTTTATCTCTAACATTACTCAAAATTTTATACATCAGTCGGTTGAACAATCTTACACCCCACACCCCGGCAAAAGCTATTCTATGTGATTTCCCAATGTGTCACAAGAGAAGTGGATTTGGATAAGAGGGAAGTAGATTTTGTTGGAAGTATTTTTAGTCATTTAATCATAGTGTGTTTTGGATAATCCCAAACAGTCGGCCGATGCCAATATTTTTTGTTTCCCCAAAATCAATCTCCCCCTCCCTTCACCCGTGCTTCATCTACCCCCTCTTCTTTGTGATTTTCCCCAAATCATGCTAGTCGTCATTTCTTCAAAAGTCCTTCATATCCCTGTGCTTTAGCTCCCCCTCCCTTCACCCTCTTATTTGCGAAACGATTATGCCCTAACTGGCAATTCTCTCTTGCCCGAGGCCTCCTCTTTACTCTCTCTCTTGTCGCTCTGTGATTTTCTTCGTCTTGACGCCATCTCTTTGTTTCTCTATGAGTCTAGGGCAAAGACTGCGTCCATAGATCTGCGAAAGAGAACCAGTTTGGAGGTCCATATCTGCGCCACGGTAAGATATTTTTACGTCCAAATCCCCTTCTTCAAAGTATTTCTACAATTTTTATAGGTTTGTGACAAGTGATTGTAGTCTGTCATTATGTATTTTTTTGACTCTGTGAATGTGTATTTCTCGATTGTGAGTGTTAAAATGTGATATGAAGAGAGGAACAAATTGTGGTTCCCCCTTCTTCTGCAGCTCCTACGCAGTGGATGTTGAAGGATATAGAAGCATAAGAAGAAACTCTGTTGCCATGCTAATGTATTCTCTCTTTCTTTTTTTGGCTGCAATGATTCAAGTTGCTTCTTCATCAAATTGCATGATTTGTGGGCCTGAGAAAACACTTTCAGATCATAAAAATGACCTCAAATAAGAGTACTTCAATAGAATCCCCCAACAAAAGTGTTGGGGGAAAAAAAAACTACCCCACTGAAATTTTTTCATAATATCAGTACTTAGCGTTAGTTGCACATACATTCAAGTCACTGTCACAAAATAATAAAATTGTTTATTTTATTTTATTTTGATGAATGGCCCAGAATAGTTGTTGAAGTAAAACTTCATATAAAGTACATGGGTACTAGGATATGTGTTTTAGTAATGTGAGCATGCTTCCATGTTCCGCTTCTTCAAAACCTGGCCTCTAATTTTTTTTCATGGTTTGAAGAATCATGCTTTAAGATTTGCTTTATATATATAATACCATTCTTCATATATTTAAATGTACATGATCTCCTAAAGTACTTACTCTAATTTATATGTGAGGACTATACGATGAGTTGCTTCTTCTTCTCTCTTGATTTTGATTTTGCCAAGAAGTGAGATGTGAATTTTTCGTTTGGACGGATATACTTCATTTTCTAGAGGAGAACATTAGTACAAGAGAGAATGTAGTTTGGAAGATGTGGGATGACGTATTGTGGAGTGAGTATGAAGTTCAGAAAATGGAAGATAAAGTAAGAGAGAGAGCGAGACAACTCTTTAGAAGGAAAAGAGAAAATTATTGTGTTTGTATTGGATTGTAATAGTTTTGGCTTGGTTCAGATATATTGTAACCTGTAAATAGATGTGTATGATCTAGATGGTTTTTGTATGGACCAAATGTAATGGTACTCCCCAATGTCTTCTGTATGCACTTGGACATCAATTAAATTATGATGTTTTGGTTCGGATAATTTTTCAAATGTTGTAATGAAAATATGGAGGACTGTGTTTTTGTTTGGTGTTAATAAGGCTTACGCAGCATGGAAAATAATGTTTACCCATTTTTCTTTACTTTGGTCATTTTGTTATGAATCCTATGAATGGCATTTAAATAATTTGTTATCATTGCTTGAGCCAAACAATTTTTTCTTTATCTTTAGTTTTGTTATGAATTCCAGGAATGACATTTAAATAATTTTGTCTTTCTCTTTAGTTTTTTTTAGAGGTAATAAAGAAACATTACAGCCCTTCAACTTGTGTGCTACTTCGAGCAATTAGAACCCTGGAAGGCTTAACTGGGAAATGATGGAAGGATATATGCAGTCAAGAGAAGCAGGGCACAACAACATTTTTGGTCTGCCTCTTAAGTATTTAGAGCTACAACTCTTTGCAGACATCATTTCCAGTAGTCTACAATCAATTATCAACAAAGATTACATGGTACAAAAATGCAAGGGTACAATAATGATATCAATTCCAGTAATCCTCTGCACATGGTAGAAAATTTACACCAACACAAAACAAGTATTCTACAATCAAGTAATCTCAACAACACAATTAGTGTTTGCACAACAAACAAGTACTCTACAATCTACACAGTAACACAAGCAATACTAAGGCTGCATTTGGATGTTAAGTTGAGTTCAATTCTTTATGAATAATAGTGAGTTGATATGGTAGAGAGAGTGAGTTTGGTGGGTCCATCTAAGATGAATTTAAATGTGTTTGGATGTAAGATGAGTTTAAATGGTACTTAGAATGTTTTTAGGTGTTCTTCTGTATATTTCCTGTGTACATGGCCTATGCCTATTTAATTCATATCATATTACTTCTACCGATAAAAAAAAATTTATTTATGATACCTTGAAAAAGGTGTTTGGGCCCTAAGTGCATCTCCTCAACTGGATAGAAATCAGTCCCTTCACAACAGCCCCACACACAACACAAAACAGCTCTTGACAGCAGCCCCTTCACAACAGCCCCGACCACCAACTGGACAATTTGTATTAACATCCCCTTCACAACACAATCCCTGGAGAAGCAGATTTTGGTCACCTGCACCACATATCTTCACTATCTCCTAGACTTGACACAAAAAGGTGGATAAAAAGTTAATAATTACGCCAATACAAAACATTAATTACTAAGCAGCACGTTGAGAAAACCACATGATATAGTATACCCAAAAAAAAAAAGGTAGCCTACCTCAAGAATCGTGATAACATAGTCTACTGAACATTCAAAACTAAGACATTTTCATGCAGATAGCAAATCACTAGAGACAGAAACATGGACAGACATAGAGACAGGGACAGGGGGGCTGAAAAGTCCACCTTTGTGGCCACTTGTTTCAATAGATCAGAGATCCATGCCACCAAGTGCAAGTAACCAATTCTTGTAAAATTTCCTACTACTAAGTCTCAGCTCCATTAGATTGATAAGAAAACTTGGGACATAAACCAAACTTCAAATCCGATGGTCTTGTAATTCGTCCAGATGCTTACACAAATTACACAAATCCCAAGAATCCCTTATCGCTTATCATCGGGACATTTGTTAGCAACCCCATGCACCTCTTAGAGTATTCTCATCTGGTTCCTTAAATTTTAACTAAAAAGGATACGTCCTGTAATTTTATCTTAAATTTTATTCATCTTAAAAAAACTTTCTACATCTCATTCCATATCTTTTCTCTATTCTATTCAAATAATATTCTTCTATTCTTTCTTTATTATTTTGTTCTCTCACTTTCATTTCTATTCTTAACTACTAACTTTTTTGTCTTATTCTCTTATTTTCAAATATCACATTTTATAAATACTTATTCAATTTTTTTTCCGGATACAACATTATTTTTCAATTTAATATCGGTATTAAAAATAATAATTTTCTTAATATATGCATTTTCCAACACGATAGTATTTTCTAATATGATTTTGTCTGTATATACTTCAGTAATATTTGATTTACATTTGTCTAATGATAACAATTTTTCATTTTCATGTAACGGTAATATTTTTTTCTGTTTCTCTAACGGTAATACCTATTCGAGTATTGATGATAAAAAATTTTGCAAAATAATACGACGGTAACATTTTAAATTCCTGTCTCCAACGATAACATGCTTTGTCATTTCTCCAACGATAACTTTTTTTGTCTTCTATCAAACGGTAACATTTTCTGTCTTATATGTAACGGTAACTTTTTCCTTTATAAATACACATTCTACTTGCATTCACATTCTCAAAAACTCAAGTCTCATCTCTAACTCCCTACAGCAAATGGTTCGTTATTTATTTCACAAATTGCTCACATATTTGTCATTTGATGATGAGTTGGATGTTGTTCTTAATGCCGAGACTGATGGAGTCATCGAGACATCGTGGCAATCGTCAACGTCGTAAGTTTATTCGGCGTGATCATATTCAAGGACACAAACGCCTTTTTCACGACTATTTCAAAGGAGATTTTGGATAAGTCATCCCATATTTATCCGTATTCTAAATGAGGTAGAGGTTTACGAGCCATACTTCGTTCAGAGAAGAGATAATGCCTGAAGACTCGATTTATCTTCTATGCAAAAGATAACTGCAACACTTAGAATGCTGGCGTATGAGATTACTGAATATTTTATAGATGAATACATACGTATTGAAGAAAGCATCGTAATGGAGAGCTTCAAAAAATTCTTTAAGACAATCGTAATTGTTTTTTTAGATGAATATTTACGGTCTCTAAATGCCACTGATATTGCTTGATTGCTTGCGATTGGTGAACAAAGGGGATTTCCAAGAATTTTGGGAAGCATTGATTGCATGCATTGGAAGTGAAAAAATTGTCTCACTGCCTGGAAAGATATGTACTCTAGTCACATCCATGAACCAACTATTATTTTAGAAGCAGTTGCTTGATACGATTTTTGGATATGGCATGCATTTTTTGGTATGTCCGGTTCACATAATGATATTAATGTGATAGATAGATCTTTTCTTTTCACGGAACTTGCCCAAGAGCGTGCTCCTCCAGTCAATTACACAATCAATGCAACGACTACACTATGGGGTACTTCATTGCCGATGGTATTTATCCCAAGTGGTCAATGTTTGTGAAGACGATTCCATCACCCCAAGGGAATAAGAAAAAAAACTTTGCCACAGCATAAAAAACTGCAAGAAAAGATGTCGAGTGTGCATTCGGGATACTTCAACAACGATTTGCAATCGTTCGTGGACCTTCCCGATCTTTCCAAGTCAATAAGCTAACAAATATAATGAATGCATGTATTATTTTACATAACATGATCATTGAGGACGAGCGTGATGATAGTCAAGGTCCGAACATGGAGTATGATCAAGTTGATGATGATATTTCAGAACTGTCGCGCAACCCAACAAAAGAATTTATCAACTTTATTCAGCGCCATCATGAAATTAGAAACAACTCGGCACATCATTAACTACAAGCAAATTTAATTGAACATTAATGACAGATTTATTCCCAACAATAGAAGAGAAGGTTCGGTTGGATTCTCTATCTTCTCATTAATAGCGATCATGTATTTCTGTTTTCACAATTTCCATTTCAAAAAACATGTTTTCTTCAAGAACATGCTGATTGTTACTGTAATATTTTCATTATCTGTAATAGTTTAAAGATTTGTAATGTCGAATTGTAATCAAGCAACATTTTTCCATATTAGACTCAAATTCAACGACCACGTTTTTCTATCTTTTCAATAAAAAAAATGATATATACAACCGAGCGGGGAAATCGCGGAGTAACCGCGTCCCACGTGGAAAAGAAATGAAAACGTACTTAAATCATTTCTCTCTACGGCTCTACCCAAATCAAGAATTATTTTACTCTTCTTTACTTTCTAGAAAGAAAAAGGCGTCTATCGTAAAGTGCTTTTGTCCTTCAATGGAGGTCATCGCCTCCAAAGTAAGCAAGAAAAGCTAAACGCAATTAGATGATTGACTCTTCTCTCTCTCTATCTGACTGATTAGCTCGTGTATTCTCACCTTGGGTGTTCACTGAAGTTAATTTGCTGTTTCGAGGGAGGGATTAATTATGGTTCCTTTTTTTTTTTTTTTTTTTTCCAAAATTTGTGTTCTTTTGGGGTGCTGGATTTTTTTACTTGTTTTCTCTACAATTTAAACCAAGATCTGGTAGGTAGAATCTGTGCTACCCACCCCCGGCAGCGGGTTCCCTCCCTCCCTCTATTGCGTTTCAGAAACCCACTTTGATCAGCCCCACAATATTGTCTTGAGTATTCGCAGCTCCTACTGAGACTAAAAACTAATCAAGGGATGATAAAGTTTTCATGTCTTCTGGTCAGAGTCATCTAGGTTTTTGGAGCTGTCTTTGTGGAAGAAAATAAGAGAAGTTTAGGAGAGAAGGAGAAACAAGGTGCGATGGAGTATAGGGGAAACAAAGTCTGTTGGGTTTTTTTTTAATCGATGTGGCATAAAAGTAAATTAACGATTACACCGCGCTTTCTCACCGCGGTTGTACGTAGAAGAACTATTTCAATAAATACTTGCTAATGTACAAATTATACAATACAACAAATGTCTGAATATTGAATTAAAAAATACATAACAAAAAAGATGTAGCCTCAATTTTTTGGTGCATTGTGTCTCACCAATATCTCCATTTGAAGTTGCTGGAAATATACCCTCTAAACTCCAGGCAACGTACTCACATCGAGCAACATTATGTGCTCCTCTCTGTCCTATAAGACGATTTCTAGTTTCTCTGCCTCCAACGTCAGACTCTCGTTCTCTTGTCTACTTTTATTTCTCTCCCTTTCTCGATCATATGCCATATTCTCGGCCTTGAGTCGAAAAAAAATTATTCTCCTGTGCACGTGACTCCTCTAGGAGAATATACTTACGCTTGCTCAGCTCCACAAACTCATCTGATGGTTTGCCTTGGGCCTTACATTTTTCTTTTTCAGCTTGTTTTCTCATTGGCCTATCCAATTCAATGACATCATTATTCACCAGATTCTCGGCCTTTGTACCACAAACTAAATCCATAGATGAATTAGTTGCAACTATTGAGGTATGGGAATATGTCGGGGACATCGTCAACCTTTGCTTCATCCCGTCCTTAATGCAGTACTGATTCCATTTCAGTTGGTTATTCAACAGCTGCCAACAATGCTTGAACTAAAAGAATGTTTTCTCAAGCGATTGGTACATGACCTTCGCTTTGTCAAACTTCCAATTCAAGCATAAAATCAAATAATTAACTACCTATTAAAAATAAAGGAAACATAAAGCTTAAATATTATAATTAAGTGTTGGAAATAATAAAAAAAGTGGATGTTTATACCTTGTCTTGCTCAGTCATGCCACTTTGATTCAACCCTTCAACTTGGGCGAGTTTAGCACAAAATTTGTTCATCGTCTTTTGAATGGCAGACCATTGATGTATTAAGGACCCAACATTCCGCTCATTTGTACTTTGTTTATACTCGTTGATGTATTGACTAACTTTTTTCTCAAAGTTGGGTGTGTTTTTAGTCCGTTCCTTGGATTGCATCAACACTACTATTCAACTATGTGGAGACAAATAACTCGTCTTTTTCGATGGTGAAGTTTGCACCACTGCCTGATTTTCTTTAAGATGGAGGCTTTACTTGGGGTGGGGGTGGAGAGTCATCCAAAGTTACAGGAGATTGTTCACCTTGACCACAAAAATGTGGTCAATTTCAGGCTCATGAGTCAGGAGGCTGGTGAAGAACATATTTCCTGGATCTTGTGAATCCATCTCTAAAAAATTGTAAACATATAAATGTGGTACACATGTTAGACAATTAAGAACAATATTTGCAAGTGATTTTGGTAGCCGGTTTAGGAATCTTATAATAACATATGACACACTTGGCACCCTCCCTAACATGGCTACAACAACCGGTTGCCACTATTTATTGGTCATCCGAGTTACCATGCCATAGAGGTGTGTGCCGAAATGCCACATCACCCTTTTAAGATTTTCTCATCATCACAGCTGAGGGGTTAAGAAAACTCAAATCCAATAACAAAATAAAAAATAAGAGCATTCTCATCCACTTCCCTAAACACTCGTGTGTTTTAAATGTGGCTCAAAGTGGTTTACAAATTTACATCATGTGTGAGAGAGGAGCCCAATATCAAATGGCTGCAAAACTTTACTCAAACCCCAGTTGTCTTTTGTGAAAAGAAAACTATCACAAACTATAATATGGTCCTCCGGGTGATGATTACCCTGCCATCTTGATGGGGCCCCATTAACACTTATGAATTAATCTCCACTAAACATCATCATCATAGCCTAGCAGTAGACATGCAACCCCCCACGAAAAATAATTATTCATTAGTGCCAAACATTGCAAAGGTCCTAATAAGCAGCATACAAAATGAATAAGAACATAAAAACAGAAATTAGAAAGTAACTCATTTAGTCCAAACTAGGTAATTCAAACTAACATCAGCTCAATCTATGGGAACAATAAGCAAATATACCACCAAATCAATTAATAGCAAGGTAATATCAATTTGCTCAAACCAAAAAATACATGCAACAAACAAGTCCAAACTATGCAATTCCACAACATTCTACAATGACAGATTCGGATTTCAGTGTGCCTTGAATCATATAAAGATCAAACATGCATACAACCAACGAAATGCCACAATAACATAGATATAATTTGCCCAAAGAGCAAACAATTCCACAATCCAATTTGTGCAATGTCTCAGATTCAGACATGACATATACATTAGAGCACAAGTCCAAGGATACACAAAGAGACTAATGATTCAAATCATGAAAGAATATTCTGAATAATCTTCTCATTGGGTGAAGGAAAGAACAGTCTATCTCAATTTAGGCAACCCAAACAAAGCCAATAAAAGTGAGGTGTAAGAAGAAGAACAAATATCAATTGTCCAAATCCAAACATAGATGCCCAAATTTATGTTCACAATAATAGTTTTGAGTGCCCAAATACAACAAGTCCAAACTGAGTACAAATCCAACATTCAACCATGGCAGATTCAGATTTCAGTGTGAACTAAATCATACAAAAAACCAACATGCAAAAAATACTCGAAATTACTCAAATTTGCTTAAAGAACAAACAATTTCCTCAAACATATAAGAGCAATGTCTCATATTCACCCATGGCAGATACATGCATTGAGTGATTATCCATTCAAACCCTAGAGCACCAAATAAAATGCAGGGTTCTCAAATTTCACTGACCAAGCAGATCGATTGATACATACAACCAATAAGTCGAAAAAGGTAACACATATGAAAACCATGGCAGATACATGCATGAAAGTTGCTGTGAATATGGGTCACGGATCCATGAATATTCAAACCCTAGAGCACTAGTTTAAATCTAGGGTTCTCGAATTTCAGTGGCTAAAGTGACAAATACAATTCCATTTAAACTCGAAAATGTATTAGATTCAGCCATGGGAGAGAGGCTCAGTGTGTTTGATTTGTGCGAGAGAGGACAGAGTTCATCCATGGAGAGAAGAAGAGGGAATATACAAGAGAGAAAATATAACTTACATATACAGTGCGAACGGTGCGAGAAGAGAAGAAAAGCTACCGTCAATGGTGGCAAACAGTGTGAGAGAGGGCCTCCACGAACGAGGGCAATCGAGAGTGGAAGAGAGGAACACGCAAGATCAACAACAAAAAATGAAGGGGATGATTGATTGGGGATGTACAGTGATTCTCCAAATATGAGGAACGACTGTAGCTCCCCTAAATGAAATCTCTAATTTAGGGAATGAGATGAGAGGGAGCGTTTCAGCTTCCCCCAAATTTTTTTCCTAAATTTTAGAGATAATAGTAGTTTAGGCATCCAGATGGGAATGCTCTTATCTATTCTTGTGATCTTAATTTCATGAATTTACAGCAGTAACCCATCTCAGTGACTGGTAAAAAAAAAATATCTCTAATGATATGTTCTTTGTAGTAATATTTTAATTGGCTTAAATTAACCGGCAAGATTTTCTTGTAGACTAAGTCATTAATTTCCTTTTGGAAGAAACGGTAGCAATATATCCAAGCAAGGAGATATAAAACTTTGTCTTCATGATTTTCTTCACATTATTTTGTTTCATGAGACACAGAGACGACATTCATGAACTCAAAATCAGACTCGATAGCACTCATTATCTCTGGCGCAACGCACACCTCAAAATCTATGCTTCCCTCACAGACTCATTGACTATTGAAATCCAATGGGTTTTCTAGATCTAATACCACAAACTGCATGACTAGTGAAATTCTGAAGTCCTCGAAAAACTTGATGAATTTGCAAGCATCTCAATGCCCTAAGCCCCAAAATTTGTAATACCCATATCGCAAAATCCATAAAACAAAGAAACTTTCCTGCCCTCCTCTCAACTCTCTTAGTACACAAGCAGAAACCATAATACAAAAGGAAAAAAATGGCAGTGGAGTTACATAGGAAGTTGGGTAGAGAGAGGGGCGAAAGTGGGGATTGGAACTGCGAAAATTTTGAAAATTGAAATGGCTTCTTCTAAACGAGCATTTCTGTCAAGAAAAAAAATGACGTGTGTGCTGTTAGTTAACCGCATATGTATATAAAAACTCCAATCTAATTTATTAGAGATAGTGATAAAGTTATTATTCTATTACTAATATATATTTTTTAATTATTATAAAAAAATTAAAAAAATATATAATTTTACTAATACTCTTTAACTATTAAGTAAAATAAAAAATTTAAAAAAATAATAAATACATAATAATAAAGTAGTAACTATCATTATTCATTTATTAATTTAAGAAAAATTACGTTTTTTTTAAATTTTTTTATTTTACGACATTAGAAAGCCTACTCGCGCCTTCAATAGTCCGCCCATGTTTTAAGTTTTAAAGGCAGGCTCAGACGACACGAGTGCAAAGTAGGGAGAGCGTAACACGCGCTGAAAATGACGGTGGTACCGATAACTTCTCATCTCCTCCATTCGATTACAACCCACCCATTCATTGCCGCAAAACATAGCATATAACTCAGAAGAGCTCTCGCTGTTCATGGTTGAGCCTTTAAACGATCCGAAAATTCATGGCTATATCCCTAAACTCAGTCGTGGGCTTCAACTCAACGGTAAATTTTTCCTCCTTATTTCTCTCGTTTGACTTAAGATGCGACCTTTTTCTATTTTCCTTTTAGTAAACTGCAGTCAACTTAGATGATCTTTTATCAGCTTATCAACTATGTGTTTATTTTAAAATAATTTCATTTCTGAATCGAAATGGGTACTGGATGGGAGAACTCAACCGAAAGAGACAAGATGTTAGATGTAGGATTAAAATTTTTTCAAAGTGTAGCTAAACTCGGATGGTAGTATGGACTGCTCTTCATTCTTGAGTTTTCGAGCCTAAATAAGAGCCTCAGGATGAATTTGTAATAGTTCCTACAAATAATTACCGAATAGCATTTTTTTAATGTCATAATTCTTGAGTTACAGAAGGGTTTCTATTTTATTAACGGCAGAATTTGAGTCTTAGGTTCTTGCTTTTACTGAACGTTGAAGGTATCATTGGGGTTTATTGTCAATGTGCGGCGTATATTCGATTATGGATTTTCCTTAAATTATAAATATAAGCGGTTTAAAGATTTATTGGATCTTCTCGTGAGATAGATTCTAGGTTACGGTTCAAACTTTTTGAAGTAGTACATGCAGCTTCTCGCGGTCTAGGTTCATCTTGTTCGGTTCTCAGCAAGTATGGTATTACTATAATCAAGTCCAATAGGTTGTCTCCTTCTACCCTTTTTTTTTTACTTTTTTCTAGAAAAAAAAAACAAATAAGACAATGTGCAGTGGACGACGAACTTCCACATTTCCTTGAGTGCCTGTGTTGCATGGAGTTCAAATATTTATAGCAGGATTGCTTAAACTGCAATATTTGGCTGTCATAGTGTTTATGTGCACCATATTTCACCCCAAAAAAATGTCTGATAATCAATATGGAGTTTTCATCTTTGCCCTCACAAAGCAAAGCACGCTCTGCCTCTCATCTGTTATCTTCATTGTAACCTAACCCTGGCGCTGTTTCCTCTCCCGCTCCCTCTTGGCCTCTCCCTCGTTGAAGCTCAGTGCCTCAGCCCACATCAATGCCGTGCCACTCTGCTCCGCTCCTCTCAGTCCATGTCGCGGTCCGCTTTTCTCATTGCCACTCAGCTCTTCTCCTCTCCTCTCAATCAATGTCGTGCTGCTCTCATTCACTTGCCCAAAGCTCAGCCCCGTGTCTCCTCCATCTCCCTCAACCATTCTGTGCTGCTTTTCTCCTTGGTAATATTCTTTCGCTCTCTTTTTTGTTCCGTGTTTTATTAGGGCCATGAATCTGTGTTTGTATTTTTAATTTGTGAAACTCGACGGATTTACGGGAAAAAATAGGGGAAATCCGCTCACCAGTTCAACAGTTACGTTAGATTTGGAGATGTGAAAGCTGCACTTTGATCGTCAAATATAAGCTTGATTTGGAGTTTCCATCTTGTCCCTCAAGGTGCTTTTGGAAAAATCATTCCTGCACTTGGATTTCTGTCCTTCCAAGTGATTTCCTCTGGGAAAGGAAGGAAAGGCCTATTTCGGACCTTAGAGGAGCTTCGAGCTTTATTTTTCCGTACCTTACTTCTTTGGGCTATAGCTGTAGATTTTAATGGCCTAAATGTACATGATTTTCTTGTTTCTTTTACAGCAACTTAGATAGGCCTTACCTCTAGTATAACTTCTTGTGTACTTGGGCTATGCCTATTCTTATTTATACTATCGTTTACTTATCAAAAAGAAGGAAGGAAATAATTTCAAAGATAAGTTGGATTGTCAACTTATTCCTCATACTTGCTTGAGTGCCTCAGATATAAGAGATGCTTTTATTCCCTTCTTGGTTGCATAAGGAGCAGCCTGACCACTGCGAGTAGCCCCCCATTTGGCCGAGGATTGTTGCATTGATAGTCTCTCACATTATCATGTAGCTCTCTACCTATTAAAACTCTGCATCTAGATTCATGGACAATCCATGTATCAGTTCAACACATAACTCGACCTAGTATCAATGTAGGAACCTTTATTGATAATTCAAACATACTACGGAGCTTATTTGATGGTCAAGTCAATAGCAGTGAACTTATAAAAAAAAAGTCAATAGCAGTGATTCAACTTACCTTTGGTAGGTGTCTTTTTTATATTAGATTGACTTTGAACTGGTAGTTGCAAGCTTTTTTATGCCTTTCGGTTTTTTTTCTTATTTGGAAGGAGTGCTTCTGAGTATTAAATGTCTTCCATTGCTGTATTGAAGCATGTAGGGGGTTAGGTTTTCTTTCAGGTTAAGCTTTAGCAACATTCTTGACATATATGCCTTCTATCCTCTTCATTCGTTTTTCAAATATAAATCATTTTAGAAAAAGTGGATAAGGTGGTGCATCTGGAGGCAATAGTAGGTATTATTTACAACATTTTTTTATATTGTTCACAACATTAAAAATATTTTTTATAAGTATGAAATAAAGTTTTATTAAATCAAGTAAAAACTTAAAAACTTAACTTTTTTTTTTGACAAGTAAAAACTTAAAAACTTTGATGCATCGTTAATTATTTCGAGGATCTAACGTCCAATATATACACGTTTATCATTCAATACTTCAATGTGATATAATATATGTTGGTGACATAGTTCCCTTGATTTACTCAAGTATTTCTTCATTAGAAGTTGCAAGCCAAATACCCGAATGTGTCAAGATATTGTGTTGGAACTTCGGTACCGAAAGTCACCCAATTTGCGTCCTTCCCAGGGAAGTTGGGGTCAAGGAGTCTTGTAAAGGATGAAAGATGGAGCTTCTCCCTTTCAGTTGCAGATAGTGATAGTGCTACCACAAAGACCAGTGATGAGGGTTTTGCAAACGCAGAAAATGAACAGTCGCAAGCTGGTGCAAATAAAGAGTCAGGGTCTCAAGCCTCTGAAGCATCTAATGGGTCAACATTTTCTTCAGATTTGAAGCAGGAGACATCATCGTCTCCGAACCTGCAATCCACACCAAAAAGATCACCACTAACAGCCAAAGAGAGACTAAGGGCTGCCCGGGTACTCAACCGTTACATGGAATCAAAAGCAACTAAATCAGAAATGGGCAGCAAAGTATTGGATGCACTGAGGGCGAGTGACGGTGGGAAGAAAAGATCTGGGCTCCCAGAAGCCCCCACAAACTTATTTGATGACAGCAAGCGAGGAATGCCAAAGCAGGGCCTAACGTTTGAGTTTCCAGGAGGTTTCGATCTGTTTATAATTGCCTTTTCGTTTGTTTTCATAAGCACAGTGATGTTTGCTACAACGTACATTGTTTGGAAAGTAGGTGCAATCCATTTTAACGAGTATTAAGGTGGAGGGCAGTTCTGCGTTTTTGGGCAAATTACCATCTTTTAATGCATCCTTGTAACTTACAAATTAGCTGTATTACGGGTACTTTTAGATGCACATTATGCAAGGCTAGGATGTCAAATCTTTTATTCGGGCAGAATTAAGTACTTTAATGTACACAAGATTTGCTTTAGTCAACCGTGTTATATATATATATATATATATTTATATTATATATCAGTAGTCAGCATTTGCTGTCATAGCTTCGAGAATTGAAATTACTACGCCTGGCATGCATTTTCAAACCATGGCAGATACTGAAGAGAGAATTGTAGCCCGGCATATGAGCTTTCCTTCTTAATTTTTTTTGTGAAGATTTTACAACAGGAGCCCAATTGGCGATAATACCATTAATGCAAAAATCAGCAGACCGCTAGGTTTGGTTCATATCAACTAGTTTGTTGATTGTGTCAATCTATGAGGACCCTACATATTCATCATATCCTTTTGGTTCTATGAACATTGAGTACTTGTCCAACGTGAGCCGTTTTTCAAGTGCTTGACGAAACTATCTTCTGGTTAAATTCATTTCACCTACAGATCTGGCACATTTTGTATCATCGATCGTGCATGCCGACAATATAAACCATTTTTTTTTCCTACTTTGTTAAAGTAATGGGACCCGAAAAGCGGAATCATAAACACCACAATTTTCTGAGATAGAACTTTGTAAGGTGAGAGGTTAATCAGAGGCCTTTCTGGTGCGCTACAATGTATGAAGGCCCCACATCGTGACACGGCTGTTGATTGCAACTGGTCTGCTTCTGTAGGACTACCATAATTAGAGGCAACTTACGGAAATGAACAAACCAAGCCGCAACAATTAAATACTTCTACCCGAAAAGGTTAAAAACTTAAAACAAGCTCCACCGTGATGTAATTTACAAGGAAGGCTCTACTCACAGAGGATATCCACCGAATTAATTTTTATTTTTAAAAATCTTTAAAAGAATTTAAAAAAGATAAAGTCTACTATGCCGCTCCACCATGACCGCTCAATTTGATTGCTGATCAAAAATTTTTTTTTCTACTTAGTAGTTAAGGAAGTGATTTTAAATTTATTGATATATTTTTTTTATTTTTTAAAAATATTTAAATGTATTAAAAAATGTGAAAAAAAAAAAAAAAACAAAACAAAACTACTGGACAGCACACTCAACGATAAGAGTGAGACTGCATAGTAGCTCTACTCTTTAAAAAATATTTAAAATTATTTTACACCAATTGGTAGAAAACTTCGGTAGGCTAATCGGTAGTTCTAAACAACGCTCAATTTACAACCAACATAGCCCCTTGGGTTATTTTAACTTTTGTATGTATGGTTTTTTTTTTGAATAATGATATAAGCACAATATATTTTATTATATATTTTATAACAATATTATAAGATGAAGATATTTTTATAAAATAATATTATTTTTATAAGATGTTTTATAAAAATATCTATAATTTAAAATATAATTATGTAAAATGTTACGAAAAATATCATTTTCTTTTTTATTTTACTTTTCCAATCATACGTGTAAACCTCGGCCGAAAAATGAGGAAAGGGAGAAAGAAAACAAGTCCTATACAAGGATCATGGGCTAAAATTAGTAGGGCTTGCATGTTCCACCAACCGAAACAGCTAGTAATTCTAGTGTGGTAGGGATAAAGTACTTTCTGTTAGGTTACAGAATTGGTCGATCCTTCAGATCTACCCCTGCTAGCATGTAAATCTATTGATCATAATTCCCCCTTTTGTTTTATTTTATTTTATAGGATTCACCTATATCTACTCACTTCCGTGCTACTCTCATATTTTCCGTCTAATTTCAGCGAGCACGGGGGTTAATACATCGTCGGACAATCAACTTTTCCTCTTTCTAAAATCTTCAAGATCCTATGAAGTCTCAGTTGTTTTTTGTATTTATAACAAAGATTTTCATATTGAGGTGACAGGCAGATAAAGCCAAACATGATTTTTCATTTGACCAATTAAAGGGTAATGAAATGAAAAAAAAAAAAAAGAAAAAAAAAAGGGTACTGGATATCACACCAATCAAAATCAAGATAAGAAGAGATATCGCACATTATTAGCACAAGAAACAGTAGCAGCAGAATGTGTCATAAAAAGCAGAGTCGTAGTTGGATTAATGATGCTTGTTCAGTTGTTTGTTCGCCATGGAGAATTGCTATTACTCCGGTTTTACTCAGGAGGGAAACTGGGCTCAGTGTCATGCTGCAGTTCTAGACAGTGAGTCCTCCTCCTATCTAGTTCCATGGCAACTATCACCTCAGGTATCAGCCTCTGCCAATTTCCAATTCCAAGGGTTTCCGGTTGCAGAAGATGGAGGAGGTGCCACTGCTTCCAAGAGCCATAGTCAAGCAGAGAAGCGGCGTAGGGACAGGATAAATGCACAACTTTCAACTCTTAGGAAACTAATTCCCAAGTCTGATAAGGTAAAAAGATAAGATGAACATTTCTCCCCCCCCCCCCCTCGTTTGCTAAAAATCAATATATGAATGAGTAGGTAGTAAGCTGTCCAATTTAGGCAAATCTATACTCTCTTCATTACCCAGCTGCAGCATGTCATAACATGTTGAGATCATTTAGCCTTCTGATAATATGGAAAGCCTAAGGATAGTCGATAAACTGGTAACACATGGTTCGAAATTTGTCAACTGCTTCTTTATACTACTTAGTAAAATGCAAATTAATGACATCTGTAACTCTACTATGGTACTTCTCCTTCGTTTCTGGGGAGGGGTGTACACGTAGGCGTGAGATTGACGGAGATCTATGGGATTATCGAGAATAAAAGTGATTCTAACCGTTTGCCAAAAAAAAAAAAAAAAAAGGTTCGACAACTTAACCGAATTCTTTGGTGATTCTATACACATATAAATATACGCAATGCATATTTTATAAATCTGAAAGAAATCAATATCTGTTATGCAGATGGACAAGGCAGCTCTATTAGGAAGTGTGATTGACCATGTGAAGGATCTTAAGCGAAAAGCAATGGAGGTCAGCAAAGCCTGCTTACTTCCTACAGAAGCAGATGAAGTAACTATTGAATCTGATTGTGCCCAAGATGTCAACCTCGGCAACGTTCACAGAAGCGAGGAAAATATGTTCATAAGGGCCTCTATTTGTTGCGATGATCGACCGGAGCTGTTTTCGGAGCTCATCCAAGTCCTCAAAGGCTTAGGACTGACAGCAGTCAAAGCTGATATTGCTAGTGTGGGTGGAAGAATTAAGAGCGTTTTGATGCTTTGCACTAAGGAGAGTGATGTGGGTGCTTGCCATAGCACTCTGAAACATTCACTTAGACTGGTTTTAAGTAAAATTGCTTCGTCATCTATGGCATCAAACTGTCGTATTAGAAGCAAAAGGCAGAGGTTCTTTTTGCCTTCTTATTCACAATAATCTTCCAGAAACATTTTTTGGGTCATCTTATAGTTACATTGGTATCTTTTTGATCTTTTTCCTCCCTTAGACATTCTTTGCCATGACTGTCAGATGTTGGTGGCAAGCACCGAAGGCAGGCAGACTATCATGTGGTTCTCGTTTTCCAACCGTCTAAAGAAGTGGAGTTCATTGTATGACTTTTCCTACCGTCTGAAGAAGTGGAGTTCATTGTATGATCAACTCTTTGTTCTTGCTTCATTACTCTCTCTTTCTCTCTCTTGCACGCGCTCGCGCACAAACGCGAAAAAGAAAAGCAAACAGAGTCAAACTCTTATCTCCATGCCTATCATCACATCCATAGTGCGAAGCAGAACAATAGTCTCAGTTTAACTGTGCAACGTTGAAGCCGCTACAGCACTACTCACTACTTCCACTAGTGACAATTAAGAAATTTAATTTGCTATAAAAGAGTGGCATAATTCGCTTAATACATGCTTGGCCTCCGCCTACCAAATGATGTCTGACAAAGATCATATTTAATTCTCTGATGGAATTAGATAAATCTAATTTGAAGAGAGAGAGAGAGAGAGAGAGAGTACGTAAATTATACAGTCTATAACGCTGTTTGTACAAGGAGACTAGGCATGGAAATATCAAACAAATTATAACAAATATTGTAGACTTTAGATGTTGTGTCCATCTCCCTTGGACAGAAATATTAAAAAAGGATCTGTCTCTTCGGCTCGGAAAGTATGTTTGACAAAATATCCATTATTTGTCTGGTTGTTGGTTGTCGTGATTAGAAGTTTTAGGAAGGAAGCACGAAAAAATAGCAATCAGGCATTCGAGACGGATAATAGCAACAGTTCAACATAAGAAAAAAAACCACCTTATCAAGGAAGCACGAGAAGGCCTTGGAAGTCTCGGTGCTCCTCATCTGTCTCATGTTAAACAATCGAGCTTATGACTATAAGGAAATGAAACGCATCTATTAAGAGGTAAATTATAGCAGTCATCAGTGAGAGATCAAAAACCCTAAAAATATAACATAAAAAACCTTCAATAATCGAGTGATGTTAGCAATGGAGCACATCCCCGTTTCCGCAACCACAACATAATCCACAAAAACAAAAATCCTATTAGATCTAAAATAAATCTATTTACCTCATGCCGCTCTCTCTCTCTAGATGAGTAAAATTCCCTCCTCTCCGTAGTCTTCTCCAGAACACCTTCCCAAGTTCCTCACTCAAACCTCGCATCAATCGAAAACTTATCCTAGTAAACTCTCAGAAAACTTCTCCAGTTCATCACTCAAACATGAAACCCACTCCTCCACCTGACCTTGAACTGCTAATATCACAAACTGAGGCTATAACATGGGACGATATCGTCTTAGAGCTAGCCACAGAGACTGCCACTATCATTTCAAACCATGCCCTCATTGGAAAATTAGTTTCATCAAAGCCTCTAAACAAACACACTTTTCACACCACCATCAAAGCTGTTTGGAGCTTTATCCTTGGTCTACACATAGAAGACTTAGGTCTCAACACATTCCTGTTTACATTTCCCACATCACAAGAAAAGGATAGAGTTATAATCAAAGACCCCGGAACTTCAAAGGTTTTCATATGATCCTCAAAGAATGGCTTCCTGGACAAAGTTTACAAGAGATAGACCTCAAGTTTTCAGCATACTGGGTGCAAATACATGGACTCCACTTGAAATGATGACCATGGAAAATGTAGAGAAAATTAGAAGAGTGATGGGCAAACTATTGGAAGTTGATCGCATCAACATATCATGCATTTCAGTCAGAAGATTTCTAAGAATAAGAGTAGAAATCGACACTACCAAACCATTCCCGACTAGTTTCTCACTTCCAAGAATTGATAGAGGCCCTGCCATAGTAACCTTTAAATACGAAAGGCTATCTGAATTCTGTTATGGATGTGGTTGCTTAGGTCACGTACATGGTTCTTGCCCCACAAACCATGGCAACAATAATGCCACTCTCTATGGTCAAGGAATGAGGATAGGAAGTCAAGAACAGAGAAGAAGTAACAGAGCTGAAGAACTAGGTCCTGAAGTAATCATGCCTCAAAAAATCAACATTGAAAGGCCGACAACACTCCCTCCATTCAGAATCAAAGAACAAAGATTTTAAAAATCAGGCTAGAAATAAAGAGGAAAATCAGTATCCACCAACAAGCTTCCAACAGAGCAAAGCAAAACGAAAAGTAATCATGAAAGTTAGTGAAAAAGAGATTTGAAAGCATTCTTTTTCGGTCAATATGTGAATCAGGAAAATAAGCATGGTGCAAGTGCAGATCAATCTACTGTTCATCATCTACCAACAACTAGGGGTGGGCAGTGGGGCCCCGCACTCCGCTGACCGGCCCCGTTCGCCCCACCCCCGTCCATGCGGGACGGGGGTTTCGGCCCGCTTAAACGGGGTGCGGGGGCCCCCACCCGCACCTCAGGATAGCTGCGGAGGCGGGGGACGGAGGGGGCGAAGCCCCGCTCCGCTTAATATATATATATATATAATTAAAATTATATATATATAAAAAAAACCCATAAGTAAAGTGAAACGGCACCGTTTTGTCATGACAAAACGGTGCTGTTTCACTTTTAGACTTGGTAAGCCTAAACTAAAAGTGAAACGGCACGTTGCACTTTTAGTTAAGGTTTCCCCCCGGCCCCCTCCCCGCATCTGTTTCCCTTCCCAGACCTTCTTGAACTCTCCTCTCTCACTCTCTCTGAGTCTCTTGCGCTCTCTCACTTCTCAGTCTTGCAGTCTCTCTCATTCGAACTATTCTCTCTCTCCGTCTCGCACGAGTCCACGACTGCACGAGCAGCAGCACCACCCACCGGGTTTCCACTTTCCAGTCACTCGTGCGAACTTAAAGTTAATTTTCACTTCGAATTCGCCGCCACTCAAAAGTAAGAAATCTGAAATCCATTCTTTTTTTTTTTTTTTTTTTAGTTTTGGATTGGAGATTGGAGGAATGTTGGGTTGAATTGGAGATGGAGGATGAGAATAATTGTGAATTTGTGTGCTATAGAGAAATTTGTGCATGTGTTTGATTCGTGTGTTTGTTTGTTTGTTTTTGTTTTTGTTTTTTTTGTAGATTGGAACCCTAAATCAATTTAGAGTTCCAATCCGAAACCGTAAATTGAGTTAGGAGTTTTAATTGAAACCCCTAAAATTTAAGGGGTTTCAAACCCTAAATTGAGTTAGGGTTAAATTGAATAAAAAAAAATAGATAATTTGAAATTCACATTAAAAAAAATATTTTTTAATAATAAATCTCGTTTTTAAATAAGATGTACGAGATTTGCACACTATCGTTCGATCTGTTTTTTCATGCTCTACCGACATGAGTTTCTTCATTTTAAATAGCAAGTTAGAAATATTCGGAAAAAACATAATAATACACCTACAACTTTTTTATAATTATTTTACTATTTAAAGGTCCATAAACTAATATGATTGTACCACTTCATTAAAAAATATTTTCAATCTTACATAATTACTCTTTATTTTAAATAGAATTACAAAATAGTTGTAAACTAGTTGTAGATTTATTTTTTTATTTTGATTTATTTATATTCATTTCAATTTCATCAGTATTAGTTTTAGTACTGATTGTTGTAGTAACACATGAGACGACTCAGACGATGTCTACCTCCACTGCAATATGAATATGTGCTCAAGCCTTAAAAGAGTCAAAGACTATCCATCCGGCCGCCCCAAATGTCACAGTCAAAGGCCCAAATAGCTCGCCTCTTTTTTTAGATTATTAATTTCTTAGAATATTGAATTTTGAATCAGATGTATGTATTATGTATTTGATTTGTAATTTTGTAATGTTGATACAATGTCCATTGGACACTTTTTTCTTTGTAATTTTGTAATTGTTTAAACTTTCCATTTTATTTTTGTAATAGCTTAGTTATTATTATTATTTATTAGTTTATTAGGTAGTAGACTTGTAGTTTATAGTAGTACTTCATTAGTCTTAATTATATAAAATTCTGTATGTATATATTATTTTTATTCATGTAACTTTTTTTTAAACTCTTTTTTTTTTTTTTTGAAAAAAAAAATTCTATTTTTATGGGCCCAAAATGGTCCAGAAAACTTCTGGGCCATTTTAGGCCCATTTCAACGGTTTCTGGGCCTTTGGCCCAGTTGGGGGGGGGGGGGGGGGGACGGAGGACCCCCTCCACCCGCACCCCATTATTCGGGACGGGGTCCCCCGCCCTCGCACTCAGGGGGCGGGGGGCGGATTACAAAATGGGCCCCCCGCCCATGCGAGGGCGGGGGGCGGGTAGCACCCTTACCAACAACTCATCCATGCAATATCAAAGAGTTCTCATGCAGAAATTTCTAAACATGTGGCAACTATCTAACGGAACCAACATACAACACTGACACATTGAATTCAAGCCGACTATGGGAGACAACAAGCCACCAACTGGTACCTACTAGTCAAAACCAACTCTCCCTAAATAGCTACCTCAATCACTCTTTCACATTAAATTACCCCACAACTCCCACACACGTGGCTCTTAGTGAAAATTTCAACATAGAAAAATCAACTATTCTCATGCAACCACTGCTCCCAACAGACACATCAAATGTAATTCCCGTCAAAGAAGACTTATACCATTTTATTGCCAGCTAAAACTGAATCTGCAAAAATCCCCAAACACAAGCACTGACCCACCAATTCTAAACACAAGCAATGACCCCACCCAGTTTTCAGCCATCTCATAGCCCAATTTCAAAACATCAAAAGCCCAATGGCCCATCAATCCCAAAAGCAAGTGGTTTCCATCTTAGTAAGCTCATTGGGCAAGGCATGTCTCATAACTAAACAGAAACAAGACCCACCAAACCTTCAATCTGAAACCATTGATCAAATCAATCCCTTTGAACAAAAATCCCCATTGACAGGAACCCAAACAACACACCCAAAATTTTCAAAGAACCGAATGATTCAATCAGCTAGAAGAAGAGAAAATTTTACTCATCAGAGGCGAGAGCTCAAACACCCCCGACCAAAAATTGTTTTCTTTACTCAACCACCCCAGCCTTCAACGAATAAGAAGGAAGCATAGAAGATCTTCCCTTGATGATAGGTAGCAACAACATCTCGATTACAAAGGCAAGGAAGATGGTAGACAACAATGACATCCAAACTGCAAAATAAACAGAGATAGTGAAAAAAACTCTCTCAAGTAGCAAAACAAGAAAATCAACAAGAGCTTCAATGAGAATCACGAAGAAGAATCGCCTCAATTTGTACAAGCATCCAGAGGAAAGCTTTCCGGATACACAGTCTCAGATTCATGTTATGAACCTCTTCCCCCTAAATCCAATGACTGAAGTGGCAGGGTCTAAATTGCTACCATCTTCTCCATGAAACTTTTGACATGAAATTGCAGGGGAATAGCCTGTCCCCGTGCAATAAGAAATGTTAGGGCTTGCATCAGGAACCACAATCCAGATTCCATTTTCCTATCTGAAACTCTTTTGGCTCATGTAAATACTACTAATGTTGTACATAGTCTAGGGTTCTCTAAGCATGTACATATCCCTCCCCTGGGAAAATGGGGAGATTTGCTGTTTTTGTGGCGTCTAGGCTTGGACATAGAACTTGTTTATGTGTCTAGTAATATCATAGCTATGTTGATCTATTCAGACTCCCAACACAATCTGTGGCTTTTAAATCTTGTTTATTACCCAACAAACCATATGAAAAAAAAACCTTTTGGGATAATCTTAATGCCATAACAGAAGCCTTTCTTGGTCCTATGTTAGCCATTGGGGATTTTAACTCTGTTTTAAATCAATCTAAAAAGATGGGAGGGAGACCTGTTGCTAGTGCATAGGGTCTGAGTCTATTCATTGAAAAACATGGTTTAATAGGACCTAAGCTACTCTGGTCCCAAATTTACTTGGTCTAACAACAAACATTTTCCAAATAACATCAGATAAATGCTTGACAGAGGTGTGGTAAATCTGCATTCAAATTCCCTGTTTCCCGAGGCCACCATAAAAAACCTCCCAAGATCTGCCTCTAATCACTCTTCAATTTTACTTGAAACTTCTAGATCCAACAATCAGAAAAAATCTTTTAAATTTAAGGAGTTTTGGACTAGGGACCAAACAGTTTGGAAGTGGTAAAAAAAGCATGGAGCTCTCATTACACAAGAACCCCAATCTACATTTTAACAAGAAAACTGAAAGCTGCCAAAGGGGCTCTGAAACATTAGAACATCACTTCTTTTGGTCATATTTAGAATAACATAAAGAACCTCAACAAGAAACTCTAGGAAATTCTTACTATTGATCCAACCCCTCATTCAATAATTATGGAAGAAAACCTTAAAGAAAACTTGGAGGAACAATTGAAGAGAGAATAATCCCTCTGGTACCAAAAATCAAGAAATACCTGGCTTACCACTTCTGACCTAAATACCAAATACTTTCATGCCTCAACCACAATTAGGCGCAAAAGGAACAACAATGAGAGCCTAAAAATTGGATCAAATCAGTGGACCTCAAACCCCACAATCATAAAAGAAAAATTCAAGGATCACTTCACAAACATCTTCAAAACCACAAATCCAATGATCTTAGAGGATATTGAAAACCTATTCCCTGAAAAAATTTCAGAAGCTGAAAATGCTTATCTCTGTGCTTTACCATTTGAGAAGAGATCCTGAACACAATTAGACAAACTCCCACTACAAAGGCCCTTGGCCCTGACGGATTCACTAGGCTTTTCTACAAGTTTTATTGGGACATAATCAAAAAAGATCTCTTGGCAGCTATTAACAATTTCTTCACACATGGAAAATTGTTAAAAGAGCTCAACCACACCAACATTGCCCTTGTACCCAAAAATGAGAACCCAAACACTAAACAACAATTCAGGCCCATTAGTCTAGCTCATGTGTGCTGCAAAATCATAGCAAAGATCCTAGCAAACAGGTTTAAAAATGTCCTCTCAAAAATCATATTAAATAACTTTTTTACCTGGAAGACTCATTCAAGAGAACACAATCCTAGCCCAAGAAATCTTTCACCATCTCAAAAAAAAAAAAAAAAAAAGAGGAAAAACCAGTCTCATGGCCATAAAATTGACATGGAAAACGCTTTTGACTACATAGAGTGACCCTTTATTCTTAAGATTTTTCAATCCATTGGGTTCAACCAAACTTGGACAAATTGGATAAAGGAGTGCATTACCACAATTACTTTCTCCATCATCATTAATGAAACTCCCACTAGTTTTATTAAACTCTCTCGTGGTATTAGACAAGGGGATCCACTAGCCCCATTTCTTTTCATAATGGGGAGTGAGGTTCTATCCAGGTTAATTACAAGAGAGGAATTGAACAATAACATTGAAGGGATTAAGATAACACCAAGAGGTCCTTCCCTAACTCACATTCTCTTCGCAGATGATCTCATTTTTTTTGGAAAGGCTACCTCTACGAATGCTCAATCCTTTGCCCGAAGCCTTGAAACATACATAACCTGGTCTGGCCAAAAAATCAACTTCAAAAAATCCTCCATGCATTTCAGTAAAAACATCTCTAACACTACAATTAGGGAGATTAAAGAACACCTGAACTTCAAAGATAACATCCCTAAACTGAGATATCTTGGTTTGCCTCTCTATATAGGTGTTGATAAGAAATCTCTTTGCAAAGAAGTCATGGAAAAAATTGAAAATAGATTACAAGGATAGAAAACAAAAATCTTTTTGCAAGCTGGCAGAATAACCCTCATTAGAAGTGTAGCCAGCACATTCCCTTCCTATATCATGTCAACCTGTGCCATTCCAAGCTCTACAGCAAACAAATAGAAAAATTCTTTTGAAAGTTCTTGTGGGGTATAGATGTGCAAAACATTCACATATTCACCAAATCCTGACAATCAATCTGCACACCAAAATCCATAGGGGGTCTAGGCATCAAAAAAAATTTCCTGGTTTAACAAAGCATTCATCTCCAAATTTGCATGGCACATGATAAACGACACAAACAATCTTTGAAAAAATATTCTCACCACAAAATACCTCAGAAGCACTACTTTTTTTGAAGTTAGAGCAAGACCCTCGGATTCATGGTTCTGGAAAAATATTTTGAAACAAAGAGACTTAATCAAAAGTAGTATTTGTGTCCAAATCAACAATGGTGCCTCAACTAGAGCTCGGTCAGATCCTTGAATCTATACTTTACCCTCTCATCAACCACAACCAAATCCAACCAACCTCAATATGATCAAAACATGAGAGGTTCTGAACTCATTTTAGAAGAACCAAGAAGATGAAACTCATTATTATTTCAGGCCCTCTTCAACACAGAAACTATTAGTGGCATCCTCAAAATTCCATTCTCAACACATGATTACATTAACAAAGAAGATAAGATCAAATGGGCACATCATAACAGTGGTAAATTCTTAGTCAAATCAACCTATGCCAACCTAACAAATACCTAAAACCCCTCAACAGAAAACCAAAACTTTGAAATTTGGAAAAAGCTTTGGAAACTCAAAATGCAAGATAGACTAAAACTCTACTCTGAAAATAATACATAATATTCTTCCGAACAAATCACTTATCAAAAGAGTAATACCCATCATTCAAGGAGATCAAACCCTTTGCCCTTTTTGCAAGACTGAAGAAGAAAATCTCACCCACCTCTTCCTTAACTGTCCATTCTCAAGAATTTTATGGAGACAATTCCAATGGCCAATCAACATCTCCACCTTTGCCAATCAACCAATCTCAAATTGAATCAAAATTGTCCTCAATCCTGCCTACCTCATAAAAATCCTAGCAAAGGAAATTCAACCATTCTAACTCTTTGCTACTCTGGCCATGACCAATCTCTAGTTTCTTAGAAACCAAGTTCTCCATAATAAACAATGCCCAACTCCTGAGTGGTTTGTTGCTAGAGTCAAAAAGCTTAATAAAGAACACAGAAGCCTGGATCATCAAAGAACACCAAGAGGAACTGAAATGACAGACTCCCCCCGAAGGCTACCATTCATTAACTTTTGATGTAGCAGTCTGAGATCAAGGCAGCATCATAGCTTCAATATGCAGATCAGAAAGTGGAATCCTAATCTTTATTCAGACAGATTACATTTTTAGCACTTATGGCTATCCAACAAGCACTAATCCATGGCATTAAAAAGATTGTAATAGGAGACTCAAAACAGGTTGTACAAGCTATATTAGATCCAAAGGCAGCCATAGATTGGACAATGCAAGTCATAATAAGAGAAATTCATTATAGCCTGCACATATTTGAAAACTGGAAGGTGAAAAAAATATATCGATCTCAGAATCGATACGTGCATAACTTGGTGGGATGGACAGCTTCCAAACTCAAATTTGGAAGTATACCACTCATTTCAATCCCGCAATGTCTCCTGGACTTTCATAGTTAAAAGGACCCTCCCTATTTATTTGTATAACTATCTATTTGTGTAATTATTATTAGACTTTGTATTAGCTAAAATTTCATCAACAAAATTTGCCTAAAAAAAATAATAAATAAATAAATTTATTTGTAAAGAGGCACCAAACACAATCAATATGCCAAACCCATACCACTTAAGGGCTAGTACTCTCAATGGATTAGCCAAAGTCAAACTCCACTTTTAGTAATATGAGATGAATTTTATTTTGACTATTCCATTCACATCAAATACCCACATTAGAATAACCATTTTTTCATTATATAATAATAAAATAATATGAGATGAATTTGATTTTGACTATTCCATTCACATTAAATCTCCACATTGGATTGTTCATTTATTCATTATATAGTAATAAAATAATATTAATTTAAAAAATAATTATTTTTTAATGATTAATTTTATCATATTTTACCATTCTACCTATTTTACCATTCTAATTAAACTCATCTAAGGTTCTATGTAAATGTCTTAATTATAAATCAAATTTCTTCAAAAAGGCTACTAAACTACTAAATTGCACTACTAAACTACACTTACATAAATCTACACTTAAAAAAAAAGTCTACTAAACTACTAAATTACACTTGCATAAGTCTTCAGTTGCATATACTGCACAACACATCCAAGTGAAACCAAAATAAGTGGAAGTGCGAAACCAAAAACAATAGTAATAGTAAACAAGCCTAATCCAATATAGCATATTTTCATATCCTATTAGCCATTTGAGTGATTTTATTTGGATTTGGCCAAACAGCAGTAACCTATGGCAAAGTTTTGCAAGGAAGCCTCCATCAAATCACCATAGATTGGTAGTATAATCGGAACCCTATGAACCGACCAAACCCAAAACACAGGCTAGCTCAAGCTCAATCCAACCAAATAACTAATATATAGGAAGACTTTCTCTCTATTGGTAAAGACACGTACACATGGAATGGGACCTGAACCCCCATGAGTCAGCCTCTACCTTTTTCAAGTGTCCTACTTGGGTGAGATACTGTTGGAGCCAGGACTCATGGAACCAGCTAGTAGAAAGAAAACCTATGTGTACATGCCTTTATCTGAAGTAGGACATTCAAAGCTTAGTTGGCTCGACTCCTACATATATGACCCCGAAAGCACGGTGATATGGAAACAATGCCAGTGACTAAAAACAACGAAACACATAGGCTAGAGAATCAAAGACAACGGATATAAATCGGAAATAACCAAATTGTGCATTCAGGTTACGAGATATAACTCGAGTTCCTCATCACTATAACCTTAGTTTAAAAGTATTAAAATCTCATTAAGCAGTACAGAATGTCAAAGTTTTCAGAGCTTTAGTACAAACATAAAAAAGGGAGAACACAACGAATCTCTAATCACCAACCATTAGACAGAAAACGACAATTTATTGATAATAGAACTACTTGGATTGCTGCCTCGTCTTTCGGCGCTTCCGCTTCAACCTCTTCATGCACTTCTTCTTCCACTAAAAAGACAAAAAGCAAATTCACAAACGAAATCACAAACAAAAATCATTTATTTATTCAGAAGGAACAAACATTTAAGATCAAGAAACAACATATATTGACTGTGATCAAGATCGATCTAACCTTGGCTCTCATGGTGATTGGGTGGCTATGTTTGTTCGCTTCCTTGCTTCCAGAACCCTTGAGTAGTCCGAATAACGTTGCACAGAGAGCAATTTGTCCTGAGATAGGACCTTTGAGAGTATTTATATCTCTTAAAGAAACCCTAGTAAATAAGTCGGCAACATTTGGTCTCAGGAGAAGATTGGGCTTATTTTTTATCCGTCGAGTAGTCTTAAACATGTGATGTAATATTGGGCTTCACATCCGTGATATAGCGCGGCCCAATACTTGGGCTGGTGACTTTTTCCTGGTCTTCAAGCTCAAGGCACCTGACGAATTACTGTGTTTTGCATCACACTTTCATTGAATTATACATAATATAATACTTTTATTTATTTCTTAAAAGAAAAACTCAAAGATTGACGGGAATGTCATCTCATTGTAGTGATATGTAAAATTTTCATTTCCTGAATTGGGAGCTTCTATGCATATATAACCACTGTAGTAAGGAACTGATGCAAAGTATTAATTAGTAGACCGTGTGTGCATGTGTGTGTATATATTTTTTCAAATATTTCCTTAAAAAAATGCTTACATTTCTTTAACTATTTCCTTAAAAAAATGCTTACATTTCTTTAACTAGTTTACAGTATAAGAGCATTGTTAATGAATTAGCTAAAAGCTAAATCCATTGAGTATATAGCTATTAGAGGGCAAAATATGCTCACAATGGATTAGCTAAATTTTAAATATTTGGAATTTAGCTACAGTGACTTTTAAAATTTTTTTCAAATTTGAAAGTTACTATACATACATCAAATACATATTTTATTAATTATTTATCTCTCCATTTTCTTCTATCACATATTTTATCACAATTGGTATATTAATTTGAGTTAGTGATATATTAATTTAATAAGAATATGATTATTAATTAATATATATAATAGGTAGAATAGTAAAATATGATAAAATAAAATAATTATTAAAAAATTAAATATTTTTGAAACTATTAGTTATTTATTACTATATAATGAATAAATGAATAATCTAATGTGGAGATTTGATGTGAATAACCAAAATAAAATTCATCTTATATTATTTTATTGTTATATAATAAAAAAATGACTATTCCAATGTGGAGATTTATGTGAATAGAATAGTTAAAAGTCAAATTTCTCTTACATTAATAAAAAATGTCATTTAGCTTTAGCTAATTCATTGAGAGTGCTCTAACGTATTTTGCTTATAATTACTTGTAAACACGATCAAATATTATTTCTTTTCTTCTTTAAATCGTAATCCACAGTAACATTAGAAAACTAGAAAAAATTGCAATAAAGAAGGATTTTAAACGGAATAGTATTAACAAAGGCACACCAATGTTTCATTTTCTTTGACTTAGAATAAAACTACACAAAACAACTTCATACTACACAAAAAAGAGTTAATTTTTTTAGTAATGTTATACACCACACTCTCATCCTATTTTGATCATACTAAGTAGTATGTGGTACATCTATTACTATTTGATGATAAAGAAGTATGGAATAAATGATCATTTAATAGTCATAAATGTGACACATCTTACTTAATATGATGAAAGTTGGATGGTAGTATGATGTATAGAATTTTCTTATTTTTCTAAGGGACGTATAAGCCTATATATTGACTATTGTATTCATGGGACGAGTTCGATATTCCACTACAATTTGATGGATCACCGAGTCAATTGGAGAGTCAACTCACTAAAGTGCCAGTGGGAATGGCTAACCATACGGGGATGATAGTGCCATCACGAGCGGCCCAAATCCCTCCCATGGCTATGTGTTTAATAATGGGTGCTAACAGAGATCAAGAGCTGGCAAATGAGCAAACACAACTGATTCGGTAGTAGTAAATTGAAAACTTTGGAAAGTATAAATATAAGAGCATAGTTCTATGATTTTTCTTTATAATCCATAAATATTGCGTTCTTCAATTAGTCAAATGGGTTATTTCTTCCTTGGATTGGGTTAAACTTAGTGTCGATGGCATTTTGATAGGGAACCTAGGTTCTTCCGGTGCGGGTGGCGTAATCCGTGATCATAGAGGGGAGTTGATCTCTGGTTTTTCTATCTTCATTGGCATTCTGTCGAATAGTGTTGCTGAGTTTATGGGTCTTCTTCAAGGTCTTCGACTAGTTAGTTTTTGGGTTTTAAAAATGTGGAGATTGAGATGGATTTTATGTTAGTGATTGACTGGTTGAATAAGAAGAGATGTGGCCTTTGGTGCTTGGAAGATTACTGGGGTTTGGGAGGAAGCTCTAAATCTATTGGAGCGTCTTTATATTTAGGTTTGACATCTTTTCAGGGAAATTAAATCCTTGGCTGATGGTCTTGCTCGTCTTGGTGCTTCAAAGGTATGCAAGGTTTGGAATCAATGTTCAAAGTTGTCGAGACATCTTTGTTGTCTGTATTGGTTGGATAAGGGGGGTTGTGCTTTTCTTCATTTCTAAGATTTAGAGCAGAGGTCTTCAACTGGTTATTATTTCTTGAGATATATATATTTTTTTTCGGTGAAGCTCATATTCTTTATTTGTTATCACGGTTTTTCCTCAGCCTTTATGAGGATGAATAATAATAAGGAGGTCTGACCTCCAACTTTTGAAAAAAAAAAAATATTGTGTTCTTAAATATTGGTAAAACTGAAAACTTCTATCCTAACAATTTTACAGCAAGATCTTCTGCATGTGACTCTTGTTTGAAAAAACAAAAAACTCAATTCAAGTTTAGCATGTCTGTTGAGAGGATGGTGGTTGAGAAAATGATAAATATAATTTTTTTGTGGAGAAGAGAAACCATGGCCAGTATAGACTATAGTCTAACAGTAATAAAACCATTTGAAGTTAATGAATGGTCATTTGTGAAATTATCATTTGTTCCAAAAACTTAAACTACTGGAAACAAGTATATTTTATTATTTAATTTATATCTTCAACACTTCCCTCACATGTAGACCATACTCATTCTCAATGAGTGGGGCTCAGCACGCAGAATATTTAATTGAATGAGATAGAGTGTAGAGTTAATTAGCGTTCAACTCATTACCTTTGCTCTAATACCATATGAAATTACGTGTCCCATCAGCTTAAGTTTAATTAAATATTCCATGTGTTAGACCACTCATTGAAGGAAAGTCTAGCTAGCCCACATGATGTGAGAGTGAGTGTTAAGAATACTATACAAATAATTAAATCTACTTCTTCCTATCAATTTAAGCTTTTGAAAGAAGTGAAGATTTTACATTATCCAAACCCAATTGCATGCATGAAGGATTTGAATGCATATATAATCAGAGTCAACGAAATGATAACTAGACTTTGTATATATTTATCAGCACTGATCCCTCGATCGTACTGTAATAGACAACTTCAAACAGGTGCATTTACTATAAACTGCAATGCATGATCAAGAAAGATCCAAGTTTTCAAACCTGGAACCTTCAGATAATACTAAATAAGCCTGATTTGGATTAGAAGATCCACACATGCATGGTGCATGTTTCTATTCATGTACTTTCATTGGCGACCAAATGCAATAATATTGGATCATGTTTAATAAAATTAATTCCCAAGCCTAAGTCCTTCATGCTTGATCATGTTTCTATTCATGTACTAGATCAAGCACACGTACTACGTTTGTGATCTATCGTTAAAATATAGATTATAGGGGCGATGAGTTTCATCACCAAAATCGTCCACTCAATGATTCAACACTAATATATCATGTCGCAGACGCATCAATTAAGGTGAACATAACAAATAAAACACGATAAAGTCACCAGATCAAAAAAGCAAAAAACAAAACAAAACATTATGAAAAAACAAATCGAGGAACTTGATGCTTAATTATGGTCAGATGCATCAGATCAGCAATCTGTTTATTATTATATATATGCACGACGAGTTCAGCTTAGTACTAGCCATCAAAACATCCTATCCTAAAATCCCTGCTCAATTAATTGTAAAACAAAGCGCAAGGACCAGTACAATATCTAAAATGCTCGCCCAGCAGCTTACAGCATATATGTTGAACAATTTGAAAAATCTTCCCTAGGGCATTTTGAAGCACATGATCATCAGCGCCATCCTTTCCCTAGCTAACCCTCCCAACCCAAGGAACGAAAGTACTCGAAAACCTAACTGTATTTATGGAACCGTGAGGAGCAGTTGGAAACCAAAAGCTAGGCCTGTCATCATTGTATATCTTAGGCCTTGTTTGTTTTCGAAAAACATCTCATCTCATCTCATCTCATCTCACCTCATCATTACAACTTTCTCAAATCTCCACAAAAAATAAAATAAAAAATTTAACTTTTTCAAATCCCAAAACAAAAATAATATTAAAAAATATATTCTAACATTATTTTATTCAACTTTTTAACTTTAATATCATCTCATCTCATCTCATCTCTGAAAACAAACGGGCCCTTAGTTTCCTAAACATGATCACTTTTCGATGTCTACATATATAGGAAATGCATTTGTAAGGTTTAGTTTGAAATTGGTTCCTCTATCTTAAGCCCTTAATTAACAAACAGTGGTAAGAGGTTCCTTGAAAGTTTCTTACAAACTGATCACGTGAGTAAGGTCGATCGATTGCTTGCAAAACTGTACATGTATCAAATACACCTCACCGAGCAGTGAATTTTATTTCGTGAACAGTTCTAAGAAACAGAATTTCAAGGTGCATGCACTCAATGATGCTTTAGAGTTTAGAATATGAACTTTTTTTCTTTCCATCTAAATTATACAAAGCATAATTAAAGTGTTTAGTTTTATAGGGAGATTAATTGAATTTTGTTTCAAAATAAGCATTCAGAATAAAGAGCTGCAAAAGTAGGGCAAAACCCAAAGGCCACCACTTGAAGTGAAGGTAATTTATATGCAGAGAAAAATCAACGACGTGCGAGCTTAGAAATAGGATATAATATGAGTTTCGCTAAAGACTAAAACTAAATAACAAATAGACTTATAAAAAAAAATAATTTTACTGAATAATATGCTCTCCTTAAATGCCAATTAAAGTACATACCAAGCAGCCCTTTAAACTTAGCTAGAGCGAAAAATATTCCTATCTGAAAACCTCCATAACTAAAATTTCATTACATCATACAAGCAATCATACATACCTGTGGATCGAATCTCTTCCACCCTTAAGGAGATCAATGAAACAAGCTAGCGACAGATAGTAAGATAGTTGGCTCTTGATCGCTTGCGGCGGCTTTTTACCGTTGTTAATTCTCACCCAGCATGCACTTGATCAATCCCTTGGGCAGTCCTACCATATTCATCTTCAACATGGACATGATCAACCTCAAATCGAAAGGGGTACTATTATATCCCATCGCCAATAAAACGCAGTTTCAACAAGTACTGTTGCAGAATATTAGTTCCACTAAACTATTAATTTAAAGAGATCCATACTGAATTATAGGAGAAAGTGCAGGAGCAATAACGCCTCGATCGAAAACTAATTGCATGCAAGCCAGTGTGTCTAAACGTTTAATGAAACCGAGCAAAAATATGCAGACCCACCATCGATCAGGACTTAAAAATTATCAAACAAGAAAGGATTATCGTACTCAGGATCACCATAGTCCCAAAGGTTGGGTGCATACACTTCGTCATTCGTCAGCGGCCACACAGATGGAGATCCAGGTCCGACTGCCCCAACCGGATCTGGAGCCACCGGTGCAACCACTGGTTGCGTAGAAAGAGACAAGCTTGAATCCACCGAGCCCACAAGCGAGTTAATATCATTGTACAAATAATTCTGATGTTGCTGCTGATAGATGTGTTGATGACAAGGGTTTTGATACGAGGTTGTTGTTGCCGTACGGTCAACTTCATCACCAACAGTCCCATCACATGACTGATGATACTGATACTGTTGGACCATTTGTTGAGGATTTTGTACCATATTGTTAAGACTCAGTATCGACGGACTACCACTAGGGTAGATCCCATAGGGTACAATACCCGACGAAGACATCGTTGGAAGTGTTGAAGGGGTAGAAGAGAAGGTGAAGCCAAATCCAGAGGGGCGAGGAAGCAGAGGGCGGAGGGTTTGAGTCGAGGACGAAGAAGAACCGCTACGGGTGGATGCGGACGACTGGGACGTGGAGCCCCCCGACGGCTGGAGGTTGAGCTGAGCCCTAGAGCCGTAGAGAATAATGGCGGCGCGGTCATAGGCGCGCGCGGCGTCCTCCGCGGTGGCGAAGGTTCCCAGCCACTTGCGGCTTCGCTTGCGTGGCTCTCGGATCTCGGCCACCCATTTGCCCCAACTCCGCTGCCTCACTCCGCGGTACCTAAACTTGTTGTTGTCGGGCCCTCCTTTACCCTTGCACCTCCGACTGGTACTGCTTGAGCTGTTTGTGCAGTTACTGTTATCAGCACTGGTGGTGGTGGTTCCATCACTGCTTTTGGTGTTGTCTGTGATGGATGAAAAGGGGGGGATAGGAGAGTCGGTGTCTTGGGGAAGGTGCAGAGTGGGGGCGGAGTCGTCCATAGGTTGGGCGAGCTTTAAAGGTTAAAACTGTGGTAAACGATGGAGACCGCCTCGTTCAGTGTTCTTGACTAGTCGAAATAGAGGAGTCTGGAGCTTAATTTGAATGTCATCTCTATAAATGGTGGATGAGGGCGGTGCGGTTCTTTTGCGTATTTACGATTTTTGAGAGAGAGAGAGAGAGAGAGAGAGAGATGAGGATTGCTGCGCAGTGAAGAAACTTTAACAGGACTCCTGCATATGGGTTTGGAATTTGGAATCATTACCCAGTCTATTATATTCATACATGCATGCATACAGATATACAGATTTTGATAGTTGCAATATTTTTGGCAAAATCTTAGCGAAATTTTAATTGAGCAATGATTCCAAGGATTACATAGTCTCCCTTGGATTTATCGCTAGATAGCTGCCTTAATTTAGGGTTTGGACTTAGATGAGCCATACTAGTCGTCGCACCATTATAAATTAGAACTTCGCTAACCTTGTGTATCAATCCCAGTTTCCTAGCTTAATTGATTAAAAGTGATCATCAGTACAATACGTGACCTAAGCAATATATAATCGGTTGGGATTGATCGAAGTTTTAGTACGTATATAGTAGTTATAACTTTGATTTGTAATATATAGTACGTTGATCGATCATAGCATTCTTCGACCGTATTTTAGAACCTAGTAATTAAGTCGATCGTCTTAATCACCATCGATATTTATGTGATCAGTCTGGTCTTAATTTCCCAATGCTTATAATAAACTCATGTTCGCAATTTAATTTGATAGTTTTTCTCTCCCCTTCTATGAGTTTAATTAGCTGTTTTTTATATTGAGATTTTCTAAATGGCTAAAATACATCATCCAACTTATTATAAATGGTCCTTTTGACTTTTATTCTGATCAATTTAATTAAGTTTAGATTCATCATAGTTAACATGTCCGTACGCATTAATTCCTAATGTTTTTTCCATTTTATTAGCAGATAACAATTAATATATCTCTCAAGTTTTAAGATATTGATTATAAAAATTGCACTTCCATGGTTTTGTATAAAGATATAGAAAAAGTCTATTTGCAACTGGCCAGGGGAATCGTGGGGCCACTACAAGGTTCAACAATTTTTCCAGCGATTATGTATCGCTGGATATACACAACAAATCGCTGGCATATACATAATCCAGCGATTTTTATATCGCTGGCAAGTCGCCGGTATTAACGCCCCACTTTAGATCAACTGCAACGAAAACCAAAACTCGCTGCCATATATTAATCTCCCGGCGAAATTTTTTACGCTGCTAATTACAAAATAATCGCCGCTTATTCAAAATAGGCCTCTGTCATTAATCGCTGCGATAGATTATTAGCAGCGTTTACTATTCGCCGCTAAAACTGATTGTCTCGCTGCCAAATATATTTGCCAGCCACTCCACAAAATCGCCGCAATGAGAAAATCGCCGTATATTACCCTATAGCAGCGATTAATTATCGCTGGTGTAGGGAATAAGCGGCGATTTTTTATATTTACAATATTATTCTGACTATTTCGCAGCGATATAATATTCGCTGCTATATACTATTATACGGCGAATTTTCACTCGCTGCGAATTGGTTTTCATATCGCTAATATATGGCGACGATTTATCTTCTCGCCGCCATATATTTAGAGGCAGCGAGTTTCCATGATCGCTGGCAAATTGTTGTCTGGTATATAAATTTATTTGCGGCGAATATTTAGTCGCCGGTATTGATATGTAGTAGCGATTTGTACATCGCTGCTTTAGGAGATTTAAGTGTCAGTTTATAGCGGCGAGTAAAAATTCGCCGCTATATGCTCTTAATTCGCCGCTAAACCTGCATTCCGATTTTAAATTTCCTGGGTTTCATTTTCTTTCTAAGCCTGGTTTTTAGTTGTTCCTAAATGCACCATTCATAATCCAAACTCATTCATTCAAGTTGCTAATCAATATAACATGCAAAATAAATACATAAAGTTCCATCCAAGCCCATCAACAAAATCCAAACTCATATGTATTACAATGGGGTGGTGTATTAATGTATTCTCATATACAAACTGAGCTTTTATCCTTAATAATAAATAAGCATCACAATCATCCAAAGGATTAGTACCAAATCATTGGTTGCAGGAAGAATTACACTTGATCAATCAGGCCGTTACATGGGCACCAGACACAGCACAACAGAAGACATTAGGAAACCTGGCCAAGGTCATAGCTGAAAGATATCCACCATAACTCCACCCATCCAACCCAATATGGCCAACTTTAGCAAGCCCTCGTTTAAATGTGGGGTGCAGCTCCAGTCAGCTGATCATCAGCATCAATCTGGCCAGCCTTGTATTTTAAAGAGCATTCATTAAGCCCACGTCGAGCGGTAGTATACTTCATAGGCTCAACTGATCCATTCCCTACGACCTCCTCACATTTTCTTCCAAAATAGTTGGATGTTTGGGAAGCAGAAGGGAGAAAATCATCATCAGACAATAAAAGCTCCATTACTTGTTGTGTATAGAAACCAAAGTACATATTAATACCTGCATGGTGTTCAGCTCTAGCAACCATCCCCTTTGAAGCTTTTGACATAACAAGGAAAGCCACTGCTACACATGACAACTGAAGTTTAATGAGAAACTAGATGATAATTTGTCAAGGAAGAGGCCCAATGGCACCCCCTTCCTCTTAAAAATGAAAAATAGTAGAATATGCATTAATGTGAGAAATATTGAAGGGAAATTGCAACGCCTTACAATAGTCGTCACAGTAACACTCCTACTGTGCAAACCATAACAAATTGTACATAAAATTATAGATTACCATGATTGCTATTCCAATCAATTTTATTATAATCCAATAATTCTCTATACACCCAAACCATAGCATCAATACACCACAATTTGGTCCAACCCTCAAAGCCTTTTAATAAGCTGTACAGATTCCATTATGTTATTACACAAATGGTCAGCTCAATGAGAGAGAGACAAGGAGAGAGAGAGAGAGATCAGTGCAAAAGTAGTCATATTTACTAGAATTTCCAAAGCGACAAAGCTAGTTAAGAACCAAATGATTAACTGTAGAGGATCAATGTCATTTTACACGGGAAAAAAATAAAACACAAGTTGTAAGTAAACTTTTACAGAGCAGGGAAAAGGTGTCGGAACTTACTCTCTCTCTAGCCTTAAGCTTCTCTTCCAACACAAGTAATTCCAAGATCCTTCATCTCAAGGAAGCTTCTCAGAATGTCAGCCTTCTGTGTATCACATCTTACAAAAAAAAAAAAAAAACCACTTATGTATAAAACCATCAATGAATTATTCATCGGGTTTGGGAAACAAAGTTGCTAGAAATATATTTAACACTTCACTTGTACAAGTACATTTTATGGTGGATAACTCCAAATGATACTAACCTCATTTGCAGACCATGAGAGATCCAAGAGATCCCCGGTGTAGACATAGATCCAAGATTTATATAAATATATATAATACTATATATATATTTATATCATATAGCCCAGTGTCGTATAGAGTAAGTACAAAAACCACCCAAATGGAAAACACGTCGACACCCTTGACTCCTCATGCCTCCCCGGTGTCACAAAAAACCACCCAAAAAATGTGCAACGTTTTTTAAGAAGACCCTTATGGGCCGGGGGAATCGTTACACTGAGTCTGTCGAACTGACTCAGTGAACGATGGGAAAGCCCTAAAGAAAGACTGCATCACTTTGTCATTTTCTATCTGATGCTCCCTCAGCTCCTGCATCTCTGTCCTCATTTCATCCAGCTGACTCTTGTAAGCTTCAGCATCCTTCTTATATTGCTCAGCATCCTTCTTATATTGTTCAGCATCTTTCTTGTGCTTTTCAGCCTCAGACATGTATTGTTGCATTTGAACTTTGTCACGTTGTCTACTTGACTCGGGGATGACCATTTCCCCAAGTCCCCGTGCATATCCAGGTCGATGGCCAAGAACCTCCCTAAAGACAGTCGCTGCTGCCTCATCACTACGTTGCTCTGGTCCTAGGCCATCCAACCTACCTTGCATCTCCTTCTGCACATTGAGAAAGCAACGATTATTAGCAAATAATCAGCTAGTGCTATATTAATGATTTTACTACCGTATAGAAAGAAACATAGATCCCAACGGCTGTTTCTGCACTACTCACATAAGTACTTTCTGTAGCATCTGTGACAAATGCATTATTTTTCTTCGACCAACGCATCTCTTTGTAGAAGTCGACCAAATTCTCATTCTCATTCTCATTGCGCTGTCATGTGTATGAACCATTTGAATGGAGTGAACAACAAAAGCTATGAGTAACCACCTTTAGTGATAGTAAAGTAATATTGTCACTAAAATCTCCAAGTAAAGTGCAATTTCACTATTCTATTGAAATGAAAAGACTGTTTTCCCTTAGACATACCTTTTGCTCAAGTAATCGGACGAATGATTTACGTCCTGATGTGTGATTAATGGCCTGCTTGTTTCGGTTCTCCCGATTTTGAGCTGAAATTTTCTGTCATACACAATAGGGAACAATTACTTATAATAGACAAACAGATTTTCCACCACAATATTTAGACATATTAAATATATACATATTATATGGTTGTATGTAAGAAAGACTATCTGTACCTTGAAGGCATCGCTGCCCCACCTTTCACACAACTTCACCCATACAATGGGGTCCACCAGACTAGTTCCATTAGCCAATGCTTCTGCGTGGCTTCCATAGGATTCATAAATCTTGTGCAAGTCATGGTGGAAGGAGTTGAAGCGCTTACGTAAGGCCTTTGTCACGCTCAATCGGTGGTTTTCGCGATCCCAGTCCAACACAAAGTCACTCTACATAAGGCAGCATGCAAACAATCAATGTGTCATCTGGTTATTTAGGCGATGATTATACTACATAAACAACATCCCAAACAAGGACAATTAAATTTTTTACTTACCCGAACATGGTCAATGAGCTCCTCTTTAATCGCTGGTGGGACATCCGACCAACGCTTGTAACTCATGTCACAGTATTGTTTCACAATCCACGATACTCGTGTTGTGAACATAGAAGCGTGTTCACAACATGGGGCTGTCTCACCATCGTTTATCTTCAACTGCACTTTCCCGTTCTTCCTTAGCTTGTCAAAGAAAATGCATCTAGATGGCCCACGAGTTCGTCTCCTCTGTTCTTGCGTTCCTTCGGTCTCCATTGGGGCATCTGCAGCTGTATTTTAAGGTACAATATATTAGTATTTTAAAGTGTAATGTGGAATATTCAGACTTAATAACACATACAAACATCCAAATGCTTTCAAAATTAAAGTATTGGAAAAATGTGCACCAGTTTGTTCTCCAGTAGGTGATTGTTCCCCAGCAGTATTTGGTTGGGGTTCTTGAATATATTGTACCGCGTGAGTTGGCATAACGCATGGTGGGGGACTTGGGGCCTATGTTGAGTCATCCGAGGAGGATTGATTACACTCCTCCGTGCTATGATATGAAGATAATTTCGCACCGCGTGGTCGACAGTGACGACCTGAGTATGGGATATAACGCCTTCCACCTCGAAGACCTCGAAGTCTGCCTCCACCTCTTGAACTGGGTCCCGGCTGATTACCTGCACGAGTACAAGTTATTAACATAGTGGGATAAAATTGATGCCATAATTGAAACAAAATAATCTCAATATGCACAGACAGGTTCGAATAACTGAGAGTCGGCCGTATATATACCTTGATACGGCATAGTGCATCCCAGTTCACACAGCCTCCCAATATTGAACGTAACCTGAAGCAAATTAAATCACATGTTAGATACTATTTAATTTAGGTATAGATGTTGTAAAACTTGAATACTACTCTCAAGATTGTTTGCTACTTGCATAATAAGAAAATATGAGTTTGCATAATAAGTAGTTCGAGCCAGGTAAAATGATTTTCTTCATGGTAGTAAGAAAATAAATCAAAACATATATTTCACCCAAACACATATTGAACTATCTATATACACATACCAATTTCAAAGTCAATCTCATATTGTCAGATGTCTATATACCCATGAAAATTTCGAACAAGAATTCTAATATCTCAACCTTAAATGAACGAACTTCCTGGGTTATATTTATAGGTCGCCAGACTCATCAGATGTTGTGTGCCCATCCTCATCTGAATGTTCCCCCTCATTTGTTGATAGGTCCTCTTCATCTGAATATTCCCCTCACTGGCCGCATTTCCAGACTCAGAAGTGATCATGTCATCATTAATAAAGCCTGTTGAATCTATGCATTGACCAACCGGATCCATGATTTCTCTTGCATCTACATGGCTAGGTAGTATATCAGGCCTATTCAGTTGAGTTGCCACTTGATCTGTGTTATCACACTGCACTGGTTCATAATAATATGATGGCTCATCTTCTTGATCGGCATCAGGAGTACTTGATTCCCCATCAAGTACTTCAAGAACTCTCGGCCGTGGCGGAATGTTGTATACATTCCTATTTGCATAGTTCTGCACAACACCCCAATTCCCTTTCGCCCTTAAATCTCTTATGTAGAAACATTGATCAGCCTGACTCGCCAACACGAATGGTTCATCCTTATACCAAGTCCTATTCATGTTGACACTAATCATATGGTCATCCACCCGCACCCCTCGTTTTCGATCACCAACATCAAACCAATCGCATTCAAACAGGTACAACCCGACGCCACTCCATGTAGCGTAACTCTACAATATTATTAATAACTCCATAGAAGTCCAAATTATTTGTGGCCTCATCACCAGTTACCACCACTCCAGAATTTTGTGTACGACGGCGAAATTCACGCTGTTTCGTATGAAACCTTTTTCCATGTATTATGCAAGCAGCATATGTTGCAACCCAACGGTCAGGCCCGCAAGCTAACGCGTACAGATCAGGGGACACATCAAGTGTATACGAGGTACGATGTTCCTGGATCTATATATTTAAAAAAGCAAATTTCATAACGTTTATTTTCGATTAGATCCAAATCATATAAAATGAAAGCTATAGCAGCACATCTTAGATAGGAATGGATAAGAACTTACACGTTGCTTAAACCAAGTTGGGAACTCAGTTTGGTGCGTGCGCTCGATACAATCTGGGTGTTGAACCTTACATTTCTCGTAGTGTTCCCTGCATTTGGTGCATCGAGGCGAAGCAACATATTGAAGTTAGATGGTATTGGGTTCATCCCAAATTGTATAGAATGAAAGATGATTTTTAAGTAGACTCGTTAATGCTTACTCTATATAAGGTCCAATCTCCGCACAATTATTGAGCACGTACCAGATGGCTGCCCTAAATAGTTTATCCTCTAATTGCACGTTCGAAGGCATACCCAAGGGACGAACTTTCTGGTTGAAAATTTTGAACCCATCTAACGTTTCCTCTTCGTCAGCATCAATGTTGCGTTCCGGTCGACTAAATCTCGTCTCAATATCTTTGAGATACATGGAGCAGAATGTCAAGCATTCGGTGTGAATGTAAGCCTCGGCTATTGAACCTTCTGGGCGGGCTTTATTCTTAACATACCGCTTGAATTTGCCGAGATACCTCTCAAATGGGTACATCCACCTATATTGTACTGGACCCCCAAGTCTGGCCTCACGGGGTAAATGGACAGCTAGGTGGACCATAACATCAAAAAAGGAAGGAGGGAATATCATCTCCAGTTTGCATAGAATGGTGACAACATCAGTTTGGAGTTGGGCCAGGCGGTTGACATCGAGTGTTCGAGCGCACAACTCTTTGAAGAAAGTACCAAGTTCAGTCAAAGCCAAGCCAATGTCACTTCTTAAATACCCCCCAGCAGCAATAGGGAGTAGTCTTTGAAGGAAAACGTGACAGTCATGGCTTTTCAACCCTGAGATTTTGCAGTCACGTCGAGATACACAGTTCGAGATATTGGAAGCGAACCCATCTGGAAATTTGATATCAGACAACCACTTACAAAATTTATTCCTTTGCTCGACGTTTAATGTGTATTGTGCATGTGGCATTGTTACACGATCACCATGCCATATCAAGTGTAATTCTTTTCTATAGCCCAAAAGCTCTAAGTCACGCCTTGAATTGATGTTATCCTTACTTTTCCCTGGACTGTTCATTAAAGTGAATAAGATGTTGTCGGCAATATTCTTCTCAATATGCATAACATCTAAATTATGCCAAAGTCGAAGTGTTGACCAATAAGGTAACACGAAGAATATGCTACACTTTGTCCAGTTCAGCTCTTCAGCAGTGCGTTTTTTCTTCCTATGAGATTTGCCAAACTGAACATCCCCAATCATCTGCAATTGAATTTGAATCTCTTCAGGACCAAATTCCCTTGGTGGCATGCGATGATCTTCTCTACTGTTGAACAACCATTTATTCCTTCTCCATATGTGATCTGGGGGTAAGAAACGACGATGTCCCATGTAACAATGTTTTCGGCCATATTTCAACCAATTAGAGTCTGTGTCTGCATTGCAAGATGGACAAGCCAATTTTCCCTTTGTTGACCAGCCAGACAGATTCCCGTAGGCAGGAAAATCGTTGATTGTCCACAATAAGGCAGCATGCAACATAAACGTCTCCTTAGTTGAGGCATCATATGTAGGTACCCCATCTACCCAAAATTCAAGCAGTTCATCGATCAACGGCTGCAAGTATACATCAATCTCATTCCCTGGTGACCTTGGGCCAGGAATAATCAGAGATGTTATGAACAATTGGTCTTTCATGCATGACCACGGCGGCAAGTTATAGGGGACAAGGATCACTGGCCAAATGCTATGAGGTTTAGCCAAGTTGTTGAATGGAGTGAAGCCATCACTTGCCAGACCGAGCCTAACATTGCGAGGATCTAAAGCGAACCAGTCATGATCTTCATCAAATTTCTTCCAGCACTCAGAGTCGGCCGGATGTCTCATACAACTATCTTCTTTCGTCTGTTGCTCTTTGTGCCATCGCATATCACCTGCTATCTTTGCAGACATGAAGAGACGCTGCAATCTCGGTTTCAAAGGAAAGTGACGCAACACTTTTTGAGGTACCGCGCGCTGTTCGTGTGTATTTGGTATCCACCTCGAAGCCTTACATACAGGGCATTCATTAAGAGCTGCATTTTCCTTCCAAAATAAGATGCAGTCGTTGGGGCACGCATGGATTTTGTGGTATTTGAAGCCCAAACCGCGCTCCAACGACCTTGACTCCTCATATGATTGTGGCAATAGGGCATCAGGAAAGGCAGACCTCAACAAATCAAGTAGAATGTCAAATGACTTAATTGACCACCCACCGATTGATTTGATGTGTAACAACTTGACCACGAATGACAGTTTTGAAAATTTTGTACACCCATCAAATAACGGACGTCGGGCATCCTCTAGTAGTTGCTGGAAAGATAATGAATCTACCGTCTCTCGTGGCCTGTTTGCCGCAGGAGTGCTATCTTGGGGCGCATCATCGAAGGTGCCTGCCCGGATGTCATCCAACATATCCTGCATGTCATCTATGTAATCGTCTTCTTGGTTGATATCATCATCAATATCTTCATCACTCATGTTCCATGTTGTATCCTCCTCCCCATGAAATATCCACTGCGTGTAATTTGGGTTGATCCCTTTCATAAACAAATGAGTTTCCACCTCAAATATAGGCAGCCACAGATTGTTAAGGCATGCACGACATGGACACCGGATGCGATCCCTTCCACTTGCATGGTTTCGTGCTTGTGCGAGGAAATATTTAACGCCTTCGGCGTATGCAGGTGATACGAGCCTATCGGGGTCATTCATCCAACTTTTGTCCATCTGAAGCACGATATGGGAGGGGAAGAAAAAAATAATTGAGGATGACATATCAAATAGAATGAGATGAACTACACAAAAAAGCTTGAAGATGTATTCAATATATTAATATTTCATGAATAACATGAGGGGCCAAGGTCTTATAAGTCGGTGACAAAGTTAGGGAATCACATCCAAATGATTATTAATTGGATCACCCTACGTACCAAGAGAGAGGGGAGAGAGAACTCTTTGGAGTACTGAAGATGTATTTATCTACGATGCTGACAGCTGGACACAGTAGCGCTAGTTGTACGTGGGTCCCAAGTATATAGTGGTTCGGATGGTGGCTGTTACATGGTTCAGAATCTAGTGGCTTAGCGTAACTCTATATATATGTTAGTGAAAATGGGACAAATACCAGTCCAAACTGACAAGGTTTTCGTCCATGATCATGATGTCAAGAACCAAAAATCAGTCTATTAAGTAATATCTAAACAGAATATGGGTAGAACCAAATATATATATATATATATATTAATTCATGAATTTAATATTTGTTTTTCATTAGTACTAATTAATTAGGAGGATGATCTCCTCCTGTCTAAGATGCCTATATAACAACTAAGATCATGTTCATGCTTGCATGATCCACATTCTATTTTTAATCCTTTAAATCCTGAAACCACATGGGCCATAAGCACCAGGAAACCATACACAAATCTTTTAGTATAAGGAAGGATACTAAAAGGGACCAAACTCATTGAACAAAGTCTACAATGCTGCATGCATGCACAATCTAAGGTCTATATATAAAGCTGAGAGCATCAGAAAAAAGCAAAATAATTATGTGATTATTAATGCCTTGGTCTGTATATAGCAGGAAGATGTTTTTAATGCCTTGGTTAAGAATATATATATATCAAGCATAACTTTAGAGAAGAAACTAATATATATAATATGTATATATATATTTGTGTAAATCTTCCAGCTTTCTATTTCTAGTTGTGGTGCTGAAATTGTGCATGCAGTTATCATTCCAACATTTATAACGTGGATGTCTGTTTTTCATATATTAGTACTGTTTAGACTGATGCAAATAAAATATATATATATATTTATATATAATATATATATAAAGTATTAAAAGTGGGCATAAACATAACCAAACGAGCATTTAGATCGGGAGGCGATTGTCATTTTCGAAACTTTAGCACTTTTTGATGAAAATCTTAAGTAAGACAAAAGTAGATGTAAAACACAGTCAAAATGACATGCCATCACGGACGATAGATCAAGACAGTAATAGAAAAGTGGACTGTTCAGAAAACGATTGTTTATGCATTAACGATCGAAGGGGTAAATTCATGAGAAGATCACATCCAAATTCAGGACCAGATTTTCACTTGTAAATTTCATCCAGAGTTGAGTCTGGTGTGGTGTACACTACAAGGAGAAAGCTGACTTTTCTTGTAGTGATCTTACCCTCCTAATTGATTTTCCATATGTGGTATTGTTTGGGGCAATATTATAATCCTGGCCCTGCGCCTGCATACAATTTTTCTTATGATGGTATACATAGATAGTATTCTTACTTGTCCAGAAAAGTCCAAGCTGCTAAACTATTGTTTAATTCAAAAGGCTCAAATTATATTCTTATAATATATATCAGCTACGTGTATATATAATATATATATATATATTCATTTATATATAATAGCTAATTATAGCATACACCCATTAATGATCTTCCACCTTGATCCATCACTTTGATCTTTCACCGATAATGACAAATCACATCATCCTTCTTTCTTCTTTTTACTTAAATTAATTGGTTGGAATGAACTCTGAATTACTACATTACGCATTCAGAATTACAAGCAGCTAGCAAGTAGATAGGTAGAATGCATGCATGCAAACAGAAAGAAGAATTGGAAGAAAAACAATGAAATTCAACCAAATTTCTAAATCAATCTTCCCTAAATGCTCTCTTAGCTAGAAGCGAAAGATCTTGATATCTCATCACGAATTAGGTTTCAATATTACTTTCCGCAAGAAATTAATACACTTGTATGTTATTGATCTAGAGTCTTGTTAACAAAGCATTTATTTCTATTTCTAATAGTTATAGATGATCAATATAACATACAGAACTGACTGGGATGGATCTCTAAGTATTTGTATATATCTGAATAATAAATCGAAGGGCAATCAAAAAAGGCATTTATTCTATATGGATACAAAAGAAAGAGTTAACGTACAGTAATTCATGATCAGCAAAACAGTTCCCACAAAACTCTAAGAAATGCACATTCAAACAAAGCAACATTCTTCACAAAAATCTTCTAATTACATATTAGAAGGTAGCAAAAAGGGTCATAAGCGCTGCAACAGAAAAGGCTATGTTTTTGCAAGAAAATCACCCATGAAGCGCTGCATTATGGTAATATCCATAGCTTAGACCACCACGTACACAAAAGGCAGATATACAAAAATTAAACCTTAAGGAAGAACATGGGAATCAGAATGACAGTGACAAAAAATTATTGTACAAACAAACAAAAAACCTATAAAGCCCTACAAGAAATGCAGGAAGGTTTCTCTAATAGAAAAATTAATATACCTGAAAGGGAATTTATTCCCTGAAAATAGCCTCAGTCGTTCTCAAAATAGAGCCCAAAAACTTAGTTCCCAGCCGAATATTGAGGCACTATTTCCCAATCTAATTCAAGGGACAAGAAACTGCGATTCGAAATATTGGAGCGATACCGCGGGGAAGTTAGAAATCAGTGTGTAAACTGGGGTAGGAGGAATTTTAAGTTGCAGGTGAGCTGTCCATGGAGGAACATCAAAGTATAGGGGGAGCTAGAGAAGGGCGCTGGGAAAATGGGACTCCGAAGGTGAACGGAGGAGCTTCGGCAGTGGGGCCTTCAAGTGGCGTTCCGTCCGTCGCAAACAGGAGTGACCGTCGGCATAAACAAGAGGTGGAAGCGCTGGGAACGTATTTGGCGAAGTGGGTTTTCGTATTTCTTGGGACGTTTCGTCGAAGTGGGGGAGAACAGGCTGTGCGGGGGAAAATGCTTGGGGGGAAATTTATCTATTTTTGTGTTTTGGCACCCCAGAATCAATCCCGACGTAAATTACAGCGTTGCAACAAGTTAAAACCTTTTGCAGCGCACATATTCGCTTCTAAAACTAAAACAATCGCTGCAAAAAACTATTTAACTGAAGTCCTGGACTGTTTCGTGTTAAAACGTGCGGCGAGTTGAAAATCGCTGCAAATAATGCTCATTCGCAGCGATTTATTTCCCAGCGATTTAGAAATCGCCGGTAAAGGACCTTTTTCTTGTAGTGGGCACTGCATCCCACATGGCCAGTTGCAAATAGACTTTAACAAGCTAAAAAAAAAACTTAGGGAAATCGGCATGCTACGTCAGCCCATAAAAGTAAAAAATAGGAGAGAGAGAGAGAGAGAAGACGACATAACACATACGAATCCGGAAGGAAGAAGAATTCAAATTTCAGAAGCTAAAGAAAACCAAAAGAAAAGGAAAACCGTAAATCTCTATGTTGTTAATGTGAATTCCAAAATTAGGCAACCTTAACCTTTTCCATTATATGGACTCGAATCTTGAGAGTAAAGTACACCATTTAGAGAAAGAACACACTGAAGAGAGGAAAAAAGGAGCCTGAATCCCAAATCATTTGCCTCCAAGCATGAACTCGTAAAGATGAAGGCTTTTCTCCCTCTCTATGTAACCGATTGAGCTCTACCTTTCCTCTCTCTCTCTCTCTCTCTCTCAAGAATTTCTTCTTCGTCTTGTCTGTTGTGAAGATTGGTCCTTGGCTCCCTGGGTGCACCTTGTGTGATTGGCTCATTTTTGTTTTGGTGGGTGGTTTTGGGTTCCCCCTTCATATTCTTCTACTTCTTTTCTCTTCATACTAGACGCACTCAGGGAGTCAAGAACCAGTCTTTACAGTAGACAAGACAAAGAAGAAATTCTTGAGAGAGAGAAAGAGAGAGAGGAAAGGTAGAGCTTAATCGGTTACACAGAGAGGGAGGAAAGCTTTCATCTTTAAGAGTTCAAGCTTGGGGGCAAATGATCTAGAATTCAAGCTTCTTTTTTCCTCTCTCTTCGGCGTGTTCTTTTTCCAAATGGTGTACTTTACTCTCAAGATTCGAGTTCATGTAATGGAAAAGCTTGAGGCTGCCTAGTTTTGGAATCCACATTTACGACGTAGAGATTTAAGGTTTTCCTTTTCTTTTGGTTTTTTTTAGCTTATGAAATCTGAATACTTCTTCCTTCCCGTTTCATCTGTGTTACTTTTTTTTTTTTTTTTTTTTTATGGGCTGACATAGCATGCCCATTTTCCCACGGTTTTGCGGGCCAGTTGCCTATAGGGGAACTGAAAGATATATATAGCTAGTCATCAGGCCGTAGATTTAAATAAATAATCTAATCAGTCTGATATATATTAATTAAACTAAAATATAGAATCAGGCTCATGGCTTGCTTTGGAAAATCGAATCAGATTATCATGATAATTAGTACGTACGTGGCTTTAAATTTTAACAAGGTAAGCAATTCGATCTGGCTCGAGGCGGCAACTACTGTCCATTCCAATTTCCAGCGAGGTTTTAGCGTACAGCCTAAGGTACCCTGTGCATGTATGAAACTTCCCTGCGTAGTAATATCTTGGGTCTGCGACAACTAGTCGTGAGTAGGATGGATTAATCAGGCCGGCAGATAATGGCCCAATAAAGTAACAATGATCGGAAGAATTAAGTTTAGGCTTTCTCAGTTCCTGTCCGCGCAATTAATAATATTGCCCACGTACCCAGAGGAAAATCACTTCGAACGTTCACAAAAAAGATCATCATGGATCGAGTTGCCTCCGAAGAAAAGAAGGAGACAAGGGGCTCGATTTTTTCTTCGTATATATATAGTTTTATATTATAGTAATTTATTGGATGCTTGCATGTTGGAAATAAATAAGCAAATCTTCTACTATGCATTGGACTCGAACAAGTATCGATCGTTTTCCAACTGAAAATTTTCTCTTTAGTATATTCTCATCGTTAATTAAGCTGCCTCGCTCCCATCGATCCTTCTACTTACTTTGATAAGACCGAAAAGTCAAAGTTAGTTCTCACAACGTACGTACATTTATAATGCGAATTTATACGTCTAGAGAGCCTTACTAATTTGGATCATTTAACTGGCAATATTCACGGCCAAGTAGTTCCGGTGCACGAAAAGCCAGCTTGTCATATCACGACACGGTAGACTCATGTAGTATTCATCAAGACGACCATATGATGAAATATTAATTACGTGCGTCTTTGAATTTAGGTAGTGGAAACTTTGTTCAACTATAACCAACCACGAACATTCGACGTAGATGGTGGTATAATTACCTGTAAAAGAGGGAAGAATATGATCAATGTTGGATTATGAGGTCGATTTCAATTGTTAAATCCAAATGATGGGATAAGAAGAATGAAGACTTGTCATAAAAATTGGAGATTGAGATTAATTGGGTGTATTAATATATTGCATATATATTCTTTTTGTACATGAGTGTTAATGTTGTGTTAATACATGCAGTAGTCGTCATCTGGTGAAAGACTACTCTTGGCAATATTAAATTTTTGTTTGTTCTTTACTTAGATATTATTTGACATTCGATTATATTGAACGAGATTCCACTTGAAATTCAACTATTATGCTGTTATAATTTTACCTCTTCGATATTGGACATAGACATTGAGCCACTATATTTGACTTGACTAGTATTCGGGCCTATTTTATTGGGATATATGAACTAAAATTAGACCAAATCATGACTAGAATTTGACATCTCTAGCTGGTTATGATCACGAGTTCGAATCCTCTTTTTTGTTTTTTTTTTTCTTTTTTTTGAAACTCGAATCCTCTTTTGAATGTGCTTCGAATCATGCGATTCCTTTAAACCCCCTTACGTCTTGTTTGCAACACTAATTGGAAGGTTAGTTTGAACACAACGTCTACTCTCTAAATATTTTATGTTTAAAACCTCAGTCGAATTTGTTGATCGAGTCTAGTACTTGATGAATATATATGAACGGAGGGTAAGAGGGAATCGGTTCAATCAGTGTGGAACTCCATAAAGTATTGGGTGGCTATTGTGGGAGAAAAGCTGAAAGCATCTGTAAATTTGTCTAAGAGGGATGAAGAAATTCTGCACTTGTTTAATATTCATGTTAAGCAAAAAGCATCTTCTGTTTTGTTGTTGAAATGGATGAAGCCGAAATATGGGTGGTTGAAACTAAACGTGGATGGAAGTTCCATGGGAAATTCGGGACGGTGCAGGAGGAGTTATCTGTGACTCCAATGGGGATTTCATTTCTGGTTTTGTATTAGCACACAGGTACGCAGTCTAACAATGTTGCCAAGTTTCAGAGTTTACTTCAAGGCATTCGGATAGCAAGATTTCTAGGCCTACAAAATATTGAAATAGAAATGGATTCGATGATTGTGATTGATTGGATGAAGAAGAAGAGATGTGGTCTTTGGTACTGGGAAGACTATTGGGAAGAATTGATGAAGCTTCTTGACGGTCTTAACTACATTTTCTATCATGTCTATAGGGAGATTATTCTTTGGCTGATGGTTTTGCACGGCTGGGTGCCATGGGTATTAATAAAACTTGAAATAATTGTTCCAGTATTTCTTCTTCGTTGAGAGGAAATCTTCGTCTGGATAAGTCCGGTTGCCTTTATTTTAGATCTAAATCCTTTGTCTAATATGGTTAGGTTGTTGATGGTTTTGTCGTTGTTTTATTTTTCTAGATTTGTTTTGTTTTGATTTGGATTTGGGAGGGTGTTGAGGTGCTGATTTGTAATCTTTCAAATTCTTGATTTGTTATCATGGTTTCCTCCACCATATGTGAAGATTTATTAATAAACATGGAATGGGACCGCTATGTATGGGAGGCTACCAGCTCTTTAAAAAAAATAAAAGATTGTCAGTTCAGAATATTTATATATATATTTTAAAAAAATTTTACTAATTTATAGTTTTGTAATTTTCCGTAAAGTAATCATTGGAGCATATGGGTGCATGATGAAAATTTAATAACTTTACAATTTGATAAAGTACATCATGCCATATCAGTTTATAAAACCACTTTGTAGTTATAATATTTATCTAAACTTTTACGTTGCATAATTAATTTTATTGGTCTATATATATAGTTGTGTCTTTTAACGCATTTATGTTAATTCGTTGATTTTCGACAATTTATTGTGCCTGGTTGTAGCACGCTCCCAACAAATGCGAGGAGTTAAATTCAGTTATATACAATGGTTTTCTTTTTGTCTAACGCATTAAATATTATTTATGACCGAATAATTTACCATGATAAAAAATAAAATAATGTTATTCATCATATTAATTTTTATCATTATTTTATCATCATATGTTGTTGTATTAAATAATTAAAAATTATTTATTATATTTTATTTATGAATTTATTACTTAATATCACATTATAAAATGACCACGAAAATGAGCGGTGAATAGATTTACTTTGGAAGGAGAGGTGTAAAAAGAAATTAAAAGAGGACAACGCAAAAAATAAAGTAAAAAAGGCAAAAAAAAAAAAAAAAGTGTAGATATATCTTACGTGGCGTTTGCATGCAAACGCAGAATCTGCCACGTGCAATATGAACACAAGAGTGCAAGAACTGTAGGACAAGGATTCGTCGCCTTTACTTAACAGGTAAGAAGCGTGATACTTCCTTGTCGGAAGAAGGCAACAAGGCCATGTTATTTTCCAACTCATTGTTTCTCTCTCCGATCACAATTTAATGTTTTTTATTTTCTTGAATAACCAAAACGAAGAGGCCAGCAGGCCACTGCGTGTTTATATTCATGATGAAAAACTCTTTATGTATGCTAGTCAGTCATTCATATATAGAGCGTCTGAGATTGCATTATTTGATGAGAAATTGCATATATACGAGCCGCGCGTATCCAGGCAATATTTATAGCCAGCTTGTTCCAGTTCTACCACGGTTATAATGAAGTGTTATACCTACTTCACGTATAGTGACTCCACACCCAATATTATTGCAGGTCCGTGAGGAATTCATTCTCTTGTTTAGCCGATTGCATGAGGAGCTGACGTGTCTGTGTTTAAAAGGAAGTATGAAGCTGCTAGCTAGCATGTGGTGACCAGGCAGCCAGACAGTGCCTCGGAACTCACAAAGGGTATACGTAGCCAGTAAAAGGCACAAGTTGGAGAGAATTTCTGATACGATGCTCCCTCCATCATGCGGCATTCGGTGACTTTTATAATACAAAGCATTGGTTTGGAATTGTAAGGCTGGAGGGGAGCTGTTCCAATCACAGCCACATGCTTATCCATTGTAATGTATTTCAATTTATTTCGCCAACATATATCCAAACAGGGTGAGTAGTACTGCAACCTCCGACGACCCTCGATCTTGTCAGATCTCCCCAAGTCCAAATCATTGAACAAATTTTATATTTGGCAACCATGATCAGGATGCAATATTCTATATATGTTCATTATAAGCATTAAGACACATCATATATCATTGGGTTGATCTGAAAATAAGCACAAGCAAAGATCCGTGCCTGCTATGAAAACCAATCTCCAAAGGTGAAAGAAAAAGATATATACAAAAGTTATGTTGCCAAAAGAACAGAAAAAATTGCGGGCTTAATTGGAATGCCTGGTCAACAAGTTCTTATTTGAAGGACCAGAAATATGTTGCAACTTTTTAAAGGAGAATTCCTTAAAGGTCATCGATCGAAGCTGTCCGTACGTCCTGACCAGTAACCTGATCTGTGCATTCGCCAAAAATTAAATAGAAAAGGTTGTCTTGTTTTTGTGGTCACAGAAAATCACAATGCGAATTGCGAGTCACCATTCCATATGTATTATAGTAACGCAACTCAGACAACAAGTTCCATGCCCCTTCAAAAAAAAAGAAAATTGTTCACCATGCCGTATGTATTAATGGCAAAACAAGAGAGGCCACCCGCAGGGATATGCACGATGGCAATTAGGTGGTTCAAACCATATTGTAAACTGGATCTAAGCTTTGGACATTGTGCATTCGGTCCAGTATTATGAGCTAGCTGTGAAACTGAAAATGAAGCCCGAACGGCCTTTCTTAGAGAGGATAAGCCCATACAAATGTGCAAACCTTTTAGCTAGATGCATGTTCGTGGTGTCTTCCGACAGATGAGCCCAACCTAAAAGCGAGTGTCTGGGCCATCTGCCCCCCGACCTTAGGCATATCGCTGCCTGTTCAACCGATCTTTTTACTTGCTTAACATGTTGCACTGCTCACACAGGTCCAAATTTTGTGGGTGTAAGTAAAGGCATTTAGTGGTTTTCTTGCGAAGTAATAGCTTTAAAATTGGAGCAGATGGAGAATATTAAGACGTCAGAAAGAGAAGGACAGAAGGGGAGAGATACATGCTATGCCAATTCAGTTTTCAATGATGTCATAGGGCTTGAATTGAAAACAGAAAAGCAAGATACGGAATGGATTTTATTGACCATAGTTGATGATTAAGTAGAGCATTTTTCCAATAACCCATAATTTTTGAGTCTTGGAGCGTACGAATTGATCATGTTGTTCGCTGCTTGATTTCTAGGCAATAATCTATTATCTGACAATGCTTTTGGGCATCAATTAAAAAAACTGGAGATGCTCTTGAACATTGTACTTGGACAGAGGCAGGTTTAATCATAAGAACATGTTGTTGGAGGACAATAACAAAGTAAGTAATATATCAAATTAATTAACAAGCTGCAATAGGGTTCTTCGCAACACTGAAAGGTCGGCCAAAAGGCGCAAATTTAGGATGACCACCACGTTCTTCGAAATGGAGAGAAAAAGTTCATGGAAATATGGAATGGAACTGCTACTTCCTTGGACCAGACTACGGAATCGATTTTATATTCATTTATTAATAAAAGTCAAACTAATCACAGAAGTCAATTGCTAGAAAAAACAATCCAGTGCTCCTCAAGCGTATGGACTCCTAACCAAATAATTGTACTTGTCAACGGCACTTGTGGGGATTGCCACCATCACCTTCACAGCGTCCTTCTGATCAAGAACTGGCAAAAACAGGCAGTACCTATCACAGCAAATGGGTCCAACATGATGTGGGACTCCCATGCCAAAGTCAACCTTCTCTAACCCTAGCCTTGACCATTGTGAAACAATGAGTACACCCACTGAGTCAGGACTCGCTGCAGACTCACTCACAGACGCCGCGACCCTTCTTACGTACTCCGTGTTTACTCTTTCTTTCGCGCTTTTAACCAGAGCGGAGGCATTGCCTAAGCCCTTTTCAACCAGATCTTTAACGCTCGCTTCCGCGCAACCGAGTACAAAAGCATTGCCGTAGTATCCACTGGGTATACCCGGCTTCACTCGCTCACGAACGTTAACACTGAAGAGGATTTTCAAAACTTGATTTGAAGGTAAGTTTAGTGATCTAGCCCAGCTCCGCCAAATATGTGCAGAAAGAACCTCGAATGACGTGTAAGATAACTCGGTGGGTAGACTCGCACAAGTAGCTAAGTTCTTGAGCTCGTTGAGATACCGTTCATTGAACGTGGTTGAAGTAGGGGCGAGCCTTTCGTTCGAGAAGCGAGTCAGGAACCCACAAAGGTCAGGAACTCGGGTGAACTCGAGATGGGTCACCGATATATCATGTGGAGACCTTACAGGCAGTGGGTCCAAGAGGTGGCGCTGCCAGACGGGCATAGGTTTTAATTCGGCAAGTCCGCGTTTCTGAGAAGCCAACTCTGCGAACGAGTTGAGGAACTCAGCGCTACCGATTCCATCACAGAGACAATGGTTGATTCCGACGCCCACCGTCGCTGCTCCGTCCTTCAGCCACGTCAGCTGGACAACGAGAGGTGGGGCCCCTTTGAGAACGTCAGCCACGTGGAGGGACAGTAGCTTCCTCCATTGGTTGACAGACTTTGGAGCTCTTTCAAAGTCGCTAATTGTGTATCTATCAGATATGGCCTCAATGAATAACGCACCTTGAGCTCTACAAACCACCTCAAGGCTCGAACCATCGGGCTTAGCTCTGACTCTTCCGGCTAACGGGTAGTATGGCACCAAGGCTTGTGCTAGAGCAGCCTTGAGACGAGAAGTGGCCAGATGTACATCATGTTCCAAACCGGGGCGAGCCGGCCTGTACACCAAGAGATACTCGATGGTGAAGCGAAGGAAGAGCTGGGAATCAATAGCTGAGAGAGTGAGGACACGAGCTGGAGTTGGCTCACAGGGGATGACCACGACGGCCTCCTTGACATATACAGAGCTTCCCATTTTGTGCTTTTGGTTTGAGGTGCGGAGCTTTTGCGGCCTTTGTTTGGAGCCTTTGGAGTCTTGAACGAAGTGGGCTATTGATTTGTGTGTGTGGATGGTTTTGGGATTCCTTATTAAGGCGCACATTTTTTTTTTATCAGAAAGGAAAAAAAAAAAAGAGACAAAACAAAATGGGGAGTCATACAAGCAACCATTATTCTAACCCCATGTGGATCTTTTCTCTGTCCAACTGTGAAAGATTTGTGCCAAGATTCTCCGGGCATTGCTTTATGGAAAAAATGAATATCAAAACAAAATTTCAACAGCTTGGCAATGCTTTCTGTTTGTCCGGCGGAGTGACAGATCATCTCTCTCTCTCTAGCTACAAAGAGTATATATATTTGCGTTACTCATATGTATTATGTACGTCATGTCAAATTATCAAAGAAATTATAATGTGCAGCATCCCCTACCAAATTGTAAATTTTATCATGTTGAATTTTGTGGAAGGCCAGAAATAATATGAACCCGCACTTAATTTGTACGTACGTGTCTAATTCATCCATTCATGTCTGCAGTATCTTTTGCGAAAATGGTGATAAATTATATCTTATACACATGAGCTAGTTGATAATTGTGTGGAGCAAGATGGTGAAACCTTCGGTGATCAGGGGTGATCTAGCTATAGCCTATAGCTAGCTAGAAACTTGCATGATCGCAATTAATTTTGGGATTTTCTTGGGGACATTTGGTGGACCCAGATGCTGCAGTCGTACTGGTTACGTTGTTGATTTGGAACGCTATATGAGGAAGGTTCATATAGCTTCTTCATGTTTAGATTAAATACAATGTGAAAATGAGCAAGCTGGTTGTCAACCCGTCATTCTAATATATATTTATTGATCTTTCTAATAATTGAAACTATTTAAATAATAAAAATAAATTATGATTTCAATTAAATTGGTTTCTACTCGAATATTATTACTGTTTTGCTCATGTCGTTAATTCGAATTATTGTTGGTTTAAACAAACACGAGATGCCGAAAACTTGTAGTTTGCAATTAGCTACTAATTAATTGCTTTGTCATATTCACAACGTATATCTTTTGGGGGTATTGCTAAACGTCTCCACGATTGATTGAAGAGATCAGGATTGGGGTATTGCTAGAGGGCCCTTGTATAATGGGCAGTACTCATGATCACGTACTCTTTCATAGAAATCTCTCGCAGTTTCATGACCAACGACTTTAATGGCCAGTACTCTAGCTAGCATGATGCATGCAGCCGGCAGCATGCCCTCATAATAAGCAACCCTATTGAATTGTTAGCATCCAATATAATTAGAGAAATAATCTAATTATAAAAGAATTATACAAAAGTAATTTTAAAAATTAACGTGGTAATTTAACGTTGTTCGTTAGTTTGTAAAAATTATTTTTTTATAAAATTGATCTAATGAATCACGTGACTTGAAAACTTCTAAACTTCACAAGGAGGGAAGAAAGAGATGTGATATATATAAAGGAAGGAGGGGCAGAGGATAAAAGAGAAATGACCAAATGACTTGGGGACTTCCAAACTTCAACTTCTCCTTAAACTTCTTCAACATTGCAACATGAACTCCAAAGAGAAGATCTCCATCATAAAATAGATTTCTAATATATATTGTACAACGAGGATAAGAGACCATGAAAGCTTGTAAAACAATCAAATTATAGTAGATTTTTTCCTTCCCAAACCACACGTAAACATAGGCATTATGTCGATTTACGTAAATCTGAATATCTTTATTTCTTTATTTTTCTTACATTTATTTCTTATTTACTGTCATGGATGTACGCACAGACACTATACAACGGCACTAGACTATCGCCGAAGGCTCCACGCTACACCAATTGAGGCCATAATCGTCGCAACGGGTCGAGAATGACTCTTTGTTTTCTTTTGACTGTTGTAGGATATTTAGCATTAACAACGTTGTTTTGACCAATTATTCCCGAAGATTAGGGCTACTCTGCCGTCCAGAGTAGCCCGCTTATTTTGACTGCTAGTCGCTTTTGTAACTTTTTATTTTTTATTTTTCTATTCATATTTTTTTAATCTATTTAAATATTTTTTTAAAAATAAAAAATACATTAATGCATTTAAAATTACTTACTTAATTACTAAGTAAAAATAAAAATAAAAAATTTTTCCGACCAATTAAGTATAACGGTATGACTTAAGAGGTAAAGTAGTTTTTTTCATTCCCGAATGACTATCATGGAGATGAGTAGGATTATACTGTACTTAATATCTTGGGAGGCGCATCAACTAGCAGTGGTTGCTGAGTCAAACTTGTTTCTGTCGGGTCGGTGGACCCCATTGTATCGAATTAACGGAGATCAAAAGATCGCATTAAAGCAATGCTCCCTACCACAAAGGTCCTTTGCCATTTGCTTAATTTCCACTGTCGGTGATTCGGTATTCTAAGCTTCTGTCTAATAACCGCGCGTTGGGTTTCAACAATTTCAACGTATCCGATCATTTCACCGACGTACTGCAAAAATGTTATTAAATTACATATAATTTTATTATTGATTTGTTAACCTAGGAGTCCCCAAGAACATGCAATTTTAGTATTGCGTGGGTACTCACGACACCTTCGATAATTCTCGTTTGGTTGAGAGAACGTATTAATAATTTGGTGCTAGCTACATATAGAATGTCATGAGTCGACTCTAATTGGTTATAAGATCATCTTCATGTATATGGCCCTTCCCAGTTTTAAATCTTTTTTTTTTTTTGTCGTTTTTTTAATCAAATGCATGCATTAGCTTATAACAAGCCGGACGTGTAAAAAAAGTTTTATTTCGTTATTCTGGGAAAAGTGAACTAATTGAAAGTCGATCGGAAGCAGCTTAGATCTTAGGCTAAATGAATCTACGTACGTATGTTTTTGCATGTACCATTGTACGTTGCTTAGTCGGTTTTTGAGGAACGTATTGTTTTGATGGCTTGTGGCGTGAGTAAATAAAAGCGGTACTATCCTAGTAGTAGTACTTTATGTATTTCGGCGTAGGGCTTTATGCAGGGGAGTCTCCACTATTGCCAACCCTTAAAAGGAAGGCACCCGTCGGGCGGGCCAATTCCACAAGCTAGCTTCTCTTTTATTAAATCCTCCCGAAGATATGGACTACATCATGTTACAAAAAGGTTTAGTGAAATTATTTTATGATTATTCGGTCCACTTATGTGATGGGACTGCATTTTGTGCGGAATATGCATCAATTTTCTTCTCTTCCCTTTGCCATGCATCTTTATACCTTAACGGACTTTAGAGATCATGGTAATTGGAAGGGCACGAATTGAATGCCACCATTCTAGATCTATGTGTGCATGCATACGTACAATTTTAAAACCCATATAAAGTTAAAAAAGTTTCAGAATAAAAACTAATATGGGAAATAATATTAAGCTAGCTATATAGCGTGAGTACGTGATTGATATATATAATATTATTTAGGATCAAATCCATAAATCTCAAGTTATGGGTTCAGTCGTCGCATGGCATCCAATATATGCAAAGATCCCTTAGAGCATTCTCAATAGCTTATGTATAATACAAAAAATGTAAATTATTTGAAGAATTCTTTATAAAATGAGTTCCATCTGATTATGTAAAAGAACATGTAAAATACAAATCATTACAGTAATCCACTATATGTAGTGGATACTGTTCATCCTTCACACAATTTTTTTTTTAATTATAAATACTTCATTTACTCCCTCATTTCCTTTTATTTTTACATTTCAATACAAATTCTTTTTTATTGTTCATCATTTAAAACTCCTATATTTTATTTTTTTCTAAAAAATATCTTAGAAATATTATTTATCCAATTTTTTCATATTTTGATTTTATTTTTTTATTTTTATTTGGTTAATATATTTTTATTTTGTGTGTATAGGCCGACTGAATTCTATTACATTGTATATAATAATATGTTGCAAATATAAAAAATACATATATGGATATTACAAATTTATTGGTAGAAAGAAAATGTTTAAAAAGAATAAAAAATATTATTTAAATGATATGAAGGAAAAAAAAAAAAATGAACTGATATATGATATATTGTAAGTAAAAATCAGTATATAAAATAGAAAAAATAAAATTTAGTGATGTATTTTAAAAGATAAGATAAATGAATTCAGTTTCTAGCTATTAATAGGTTACAATTTCAGTTCATCATTTGCACCCAAAATATAAAGAAAAATGATAAACACATAACTTTTCACAATATTTTATATAATAATATTTTAAAATAAAAATTATTTTTGTAAACTAACTTATAAAAGTAATATTATTTTACCAAAATATTCTTATTTTATAGTATATATTATAAAATATATTGTGAAATGTGTTTAGTAGATATCTTTACTCAATTATAGAAAGGTAAAAATAGAGAAAATGCGAACGTAAAGACTGTGCACATCAGCATGAAAAATATTAGATTATCTGTTTTTATCGCGTCTTTGTAAATCCGTAAAGGAAAATGCTATGTTTGCCGTTGGAGCTCCCGTTGGGAATTTTTTTTTTAAATTTTTTTTTTATTTACTTGATGATTAAATCAGTATTTTTTAATAATATTATAAATTTTTTTTTTTAATAAATATTTAAAAAATTATATAAAAATAATAATAAAAATACATAATACATTAGCGGGAGCGCGCAGCGGTGGGCGTAGACCCATCCGTAAAACTGTTGAGTAGATGGGTGTTTAAGATTTATGTAGGCATCTATACGCAAGACAACGACTATGACAACCAGAGATGCTCTCGTCAAATCCTGACCTACCGCTGCCCTATTATAGAGCTCCCAAAGTATTCGGCAGCACACACGAGAAGCTAGCTTCTTTTGGAGGATAAAAAAAAAATGAGATCGGGATATTTACAAATACACTTGTTAGTTTTTAATAAACTAACTTTCTTCGGAGCAGGTTGGAAAAAAAAAATAAAAAAAAAAATAAAAAGGAACAGTATTGCCTACGTGGGACTGATTTTGTAATTAATTTTTGGGGGAGGGGGAGGGGGGCACATGTCTTAAAAAGTAAGAAAGATGGAACAAGAGGATAAAAATAAGAAAAAAAAAAAAAAAGAGATAAAACAAGTTAGGGATACGATGAGATAAGAACACGGACCATGTCAAAGTCTTGCTTTTGGCTTTGATATGCATGCAAGCTTACGCATCTTTTGCTCATTCCCTCTTTCATCCGACTCCTTTTGACAAGCTGGGTTCTGATTGAACTCATCACGTCTTTTCACATAGGAAAAATATCAGACAGGATATGTGCATTTACAAAGACTGAGATTTTGAGTATCTTATGATGAGAATTTTTGTGGAGTCTGATCCGGAATATTATCTGATCAACTTGCCGGTTAGAGTGGGCACAGTAATATTTCTCATATGTATATAGTGCTGATGATGTAGGACAGAAGATAGATCGTGTCAGAGACATGACCTTTTTTATCACATAAAGTTGATAAACTGGCAAAATCTCGCCGGACACTGTCACGTCAGTCCTAAGAATAAAATATATATTTTTATAAAATAGTAAGAAAATAAGAGTACAATCATTCCCTGGGCATTGGCTAATTTTGGAGGGATTGGTTGAATTTGGTCACCACGGGAAGGGGTTAATTGGCGAGAGCCATGCAGCCCTATTGGAAGTTACCAAACCAAAGCCACTCTTATTGATCAGCAGTCGTATACGAAGACCGTACGAGTGTGAATCGATCTACCCTTTGGTTGAAGTCCAATATACAGATAAGAAAAAAGAAAGCTGGAAATCTTTTAATTAAATGAGCTGCTGGTACAAAACTACATGTCCTCGAATGTTGTTTATAAGGATTGAAGGTATTCTGAACTTTCTAGTCCATGAATGGGTCCAGAAAAGTACGTCAGGCCCGATGGGCATATATACATACCGGCACGGTCCAATATATAGAGCCCATCAGCAGAAAGAACCCACGCATTAATTGCTTGACCAATTACAAATCCCGCAATCCCCTCTCCATTCACACCACTCACGGCCAGTCACCACTACCAGTACCGCAGGATTCCACTTGCTCAACAAGCTCGATCGCATCGCGTGGGACAATTGCTTCAACGCCTTCAAAACCTTCAAGTTCATCATTAACAACATATATGATCATCTAGATACCTTTTTATATATATTATATGCGTATGTAGAAATTAGAATTGAACCAATTATTGCAATTAGGTTAATTTTGTAGTATCTCTAAATGGAAAAAGTATTTGCAACTGATCAAGGGAACCGCAGGAGCATTGCGTCCCACGTGGCCAAATTAAGGTTCAGGAATGGTTCATGCATTTGCCCTCTTTTCGTTTGCTCCTTCAGTTTCAAGACAAAGAAAACCTTTTTGCACCTGCTCCTTCAGATCAGGATCTTGAGGTTTGATTGCAAGCTGTTAATGGAATCGGCTTGCAATGAAAAGTGTTGGTAAAGTTTTTCATCCATTTTTTGTCAGAATATATCATCTTGACTGCTGGACAATGAACAACGACAATACCACAGTTGCTACTTCTTTTTCTTTTCCAACCTCAAGATCTTAGTCTCTGTCTTCCCTGTCTTTTTTTCCCACCGGACCCATTTTCAGACTCAACCTTTGGATCATTGGTCTGCCAATTTTTGTTACGGGTATTCTTTTTTTGTTCTTAGTTTTGCTTGTTCTTATTCTTATTTTCCTTTTTTTTGTCCTGCATAAAATTCATTCTTTTCCCGCATGAAAGACCCAATAAATTAATCAAAGATCCAACTACTCTCTTTAACAACCATACCTCCATCAGTACTAATGGTGTCTTTAACAACGACACGATCTCTGCATCTGTATCTTTGTTTTTGCTATTTAACATGAATTTTACCCTCCGTATGTGTTTTCTTCTTCTTCTTCTTCTTCTTCTTTTTTAGTTTTTATTTTTTATTTTTTTTAATGGGCTGACGTGGCATGACGATTCTCCCACAGTTTCGCAGCTCAGTTGCCTCTAGTAGAACTGCTCTAAATGATCAGTTAATTAGGGGCGGGATGCTGATATTTTTCTAAATACAAGATTAGGCAAGTAAGCGATTTAATTATGATCTGAATTATCAAAAGAAAATTTTCAAGTACATCCTCGATCGATCGTTTGGCTGGATATATAGTGCATGCATGTCCTTTATTTCGAATCCATGGAGAAAATGCTTGGGGCTTGGCAGTTATTGCGTATTGCAGATAATTAACTTGATCCATCAAAGATTTAAAAAAAAAAAAAAATACAATATACTAATAGTACCCGATCACGGCCTCCAGCTTTTTAACACAAAGTAATGGAGAAAATTCCAGTTTATTTTCAATTGTTTTTCTTTATCGAAGATTTCAAAAATAAATCATGTTTTGCATCATCAACAATATTTGATTGACCATGGTCGTTCCTAAAGGACATGAAATCGGTAGATTAATTTCTATATATCATGATCAAAAGAGTGTGCGCAACAAGTAATTATATATGCATGGGGCCGGGCAGTATCTAGAGTTTGGATCATACCCTATATATTACCGCACGTTCCAAAACATGATAAAAGAAATTATTGATTCTGGTTTGACATTTCACTCCGACTACTAGCTAGTCATGTCATGTGTTAAGTACCAATTGCGCGCATATATATATAATCTGAGAGATCATTTTGGGTTATAAGTACTTCATCTTGTAACCATGCACCTCTATCCAGGCCAATATAAAACAATCTATTAAAGATAAAGCTATATCGGCCACTTGCATTGAACGGTGTGTACGTGCGTAGTTTAATCAAGCAAACTCAACTTTTCATCATTTGATCTATTTATATAAAATGCAGAGAGAAGACTCGCAACTCACATAATTGCAATGATGAGAGATGAATTACTCGTCAAAGCTATAAATTATTAGAACCATTAAAATCTGTTTAAGTTTATTTGGAATGTTGGAAATGACACTAATTACCACTCGTACGTATTTTCTAAACTCAAAAAGTTGAAACCAAATAATCGTACACTTAATTTTATACGAGTATTAATTAGCTTCATATCTTTTTTCCATCTTTGATTGTTTAGTGTTGTGGGGTTTGCCACTAATATAGCAAGAGCTAGCTTCCATGACAATATAGGAGCTGCCAGCTTCTTTTACCTCGAACAAAATAAATCTTTACCCCATGCATGTGCATGTATATTTAAAAATGCTAAAATCCTCGATGTTCACCAATTGAAGATTACTAGCTAGCCATATATATATATATATATATATATATATATATCAACGTATCATGCGTAGTACAAGCAATGGAAACAACAAAAGAGGAACGAGTGATGACCATTACCTTGTATGCTGGTTCATGAGAATGATATAATACATTTGCTATGGGACAAGTACCTCAAGATCTCACTCAGAATTGTCTCATTCATAAAGTCAGATCCAGAGTACTCGTCCCCCTCGAATGAAGTTTCCTACGACCAGTATCTCCATCCTTCAACCTGCCAAACTGCTTTGAGGGTGGTGATGAAGACAGTGAAAGAGAAAAACTACTAGCAACCTCATCGCCATCCAAAGTACTCGTGTTTTCAAATTCATCGTTGCTTGGTGCTGCCTTAAGAGCCAAATTCAAATCTAGGCCGAAGTTTGAATCCAAAGCCTTCCTTTTCCAGCTGTTTTGCGCTTCTTGAAAATTTCTCCGGTCTTCATGGCCGGGAAGTTCAGCATTGTGCAAGTAATTGGCTTGGTATGTACCTCTCTCTTGAAATTGAATTATGAGGTTTGATTCCACCGAGGTTTGCTTTAGTCGGGTTTGCCTTGTTCCCTGTAATGGCTGGAACTCGTCCAGAGATTGATGCCTTGTCCACCAAGTAGCTTTTCCATTGAAAGAAGAATCGCGTACCTGTAAATTACACTCTTCCGAATTGTACTTATCGTTGCTTCCAATTATTGATCTGCGAGTGTCGACCGAATCATAGAGTTCAACATTACTAGCGCGACCAAGAGTCCATTTCCAGTACTGTGTCTGATTGTCATGCCGTCTCAAGGAAGCATCACCATATCTTGAGTGAAAGACACAGCTGCTTATGATCTTATTGTTTTCGTAATATATAGAAAAAAACCCTAAATTTCGCACTCGAAAGTTAGTTAAGGATTCGCAAGATCATACCTTAAATTGCCAGAAGAAATTAAAGGGCTTTGACTATTGAAACTTTGTAACATGGGAAGTCGGCTAACGTTGTAGATATGGTGATCTCCGCTTTCCATCATGAAAAGCCCTTGCTCTGTCGCAGCTGACCACCCGTTAAACCGGGGAAAGGAATAAAGACACCCAAAAAAAAAACCAAAAAAAAAAAAAAAAAGCCCTAAATTTTGCACCAATCGAAGATTCCGAAAAAGCTAACCTCGATTGCTGGAGTCCATCTTCTTGCTCCTATACATCTTACAAAACAAATTAAAACATTAAGTGTTTAAAAAAAATCTTGAATTTGTGAAATTCATCAGTTTACGAAGTTTCCAAATTAAGGGTATTTTTTTGTTATTGAAGTACCTGTAGATGGCTCTTCACATGAGCGATGCTAAGACCCTTGGTTTTCATTAATTGAAGTACCAACTTTGGTGTTGCTTCTGCACCATTGAGATTCCCAATATATTTTGGAACATACGTACATAGTTTTTAGCTATAATCATCAGTACTACTCACTAGTATTATTTATGGCATATGCACGCTTCATTGATTAATTAAATAGAGACAATATTTAAATTAATGCTTACTCTCTGAACCTCCTAGAGTTTCAACTGCGTGAACGAAGCAAAGATGGAGATCAGGAGTCCACCGGAGTCTCGGCATCTTAGAACGTACGTATTGTCTTACAGATCCAGAAGCTTCCTTCTTTTCACTCTCGACTGTGCTATTGTTCGAGTTTCCACCGTTCTTCAGCTTGCCAGTTTCATTAACAGTATCCTCAGCCTCTTCCTCATCATCACTGTTCTTGTTCGAAGAAAATGTTTTGCAAAATTCAGTATCCTCACTTCCGTTCATTAGAATATTGCAGTTGAGCGCTCGCAGAAATAGGTACCCAACTAGTTGGAAATGGAAACTCTTCCCTTTGACATTTGGGGAAGCAAAGGTACCTTTTCTCTCTCTCTCTCTTCTTAATTAAAACCTTTTTATTCGTGTGTATAACATAAGTTGCATAAGTATGATGCAACACGTACGTGGATGCCTTTATGTATATACATACATCAATATAATAATATTAATTCCTCTCCCACCACCAGCTTTCTCCCAAAAAGATAAATTAGTCCGTATATGGAGGTTATAAATTAGAAGGAAAATGCTAGCTTGTCTAGTAATTTTGTCTCCTTGTTTTGACCAATTTAATTAATTAATTTTGTCTTCTTAAAAAATATTTAGAAAATATTTGAAAAAAATATATAGAATTTGTATTAGAGAAGCACACCCAGCACACACTGAGCAAGCCTAGTAGCTAGCTAGCGGGATCCTATAAAGAAAACAAGGTACGTATCTTCTACGTACTAATGATGCAATATTTGTAATCTAACGGAAATTAAATATTACATATAATATGTATCGGAAAATGACGGCATAATATTCTTGATTGCCTAATTGATAATTAGGTGGTCGATCCGTACGTAATCTATAAATTCTTAATTTAATTCCGTTATTTATAATCTCACTTATCCCATAAATATTAAGAGAAATGATAATATATATTATAGTAGCGCACAAGCGCCGTACAATCATTTTAAAAAAGTGAATAAATATGATATACATATAAAAAAATTAATTTTTTAATTATAGACCCTATTATTTTTCAAAACAATTCTACGACACTTGTGTATTATATTACAGTATGTAACATTATTCATGTTGCATGAGTTATATAAATACAACAACTTAGTAATAAGAATATAATCTAGAAAAAGGATGGGTTTGTCCAGTGCTAGCTGCAGGTGACATGTGAATGGAACAATACACAATGCCATGCATCGGATACAGACACGAGAGAGAGAGAGGGTATTTTTTTTTTTTTTTAGAAATTAAAAAAATAACTACTTCATTTCAAATCTCACATGAAATCCAGTGGGAGAGGTACTTTTAGTTAGGGTTTTCTGACTTTGGAGATCGGAGAGATCAGTACCAAGCCAAAAGCATGTGTTAAAGCCGAAGGATAATCGGTCACCAAATAGCTAGCTAGGGATTGGCTCTACCAAAAGATAGGATAATACTTATTCTAAAGATAAAAGCCGATTGATTTTTTTATTTTTTATTTTAGTTTTACTTAATGATTAAAGAAATTTTTTCCCCAAAGATATGCTGCCTGTCACTCACCAACTAATTATTTTATATGCCGCATTGCCAGTACTGTTTTTCCATCGAGAATCACAGATTAATTGTCCGTAGTACTGTTCTAGAGACTCTCTCCCACACTTGTTATTTTATTTAATTATTATAATTTTTAAAATCATATTTTAATAAAATATTATTAAAATAAAAATAAAAATAATATTTTAATAATATTTTATTTATTTTTTAATTTTTATTTCATCTCAACTCACTATCCAAATCTCCATCAGTCTACCTCTGAACCTCACCATATATACATACGATACAAAACAAAAAAACACTATCGAGATTCGTTTGGATAGTGAGATGAGATGAATTGAATAAAATATTATTATTTTAAAATTTAAAAAAATTGAATTGTTTATTATATTTTATATAGAAATTTGAGAAAATCGTAATGATGAGATGGTTGAGAGTGTTTCTACATCCAAACGGGACCTAAATTGATTAGTTTATATATGCATGGGAGTCATAATTAAGTATATATACTAATGATACGCATACAAAATATTTCACAATATATGTTAAAAAATAAAGATATTTTAGTAAAATGATGTTAATTTTATAAAATACTTTATAAAAATATCTCTCATTTTAAAATATTATTGTGTAAAGTGTTATAAAAAGGGATATGTATTTATATTTTTCATTCTTAATTAACCGAGAGTTTAGACACGGTGTCTGAAATATGCCATTATAAGTTATTCCAGGGAAATAAAATTTCAAAATGATTATTAAATGAGTAGATGTAATTCCCAACGCAATCTAAAAGAAAAATAAGGCACGAATAGGTCTTACTTAAGGGATATGCAGGCTCGTCATAGACAGTAGTGCTCGTTTTATAGATAAAAAACTTAAGGTAGAATATTATTGAATTATTCTCCTTGGTTTTGATCTAACTAATCTATTCGTTTTTCTTTTTGTTTTGATCTGACTCATCAATCCAACTTTGACACTTTTTAATTATGATGTATTTTTTTTTTATATAAATTTTTTCAAAGATTTTTTCTTTCTTTTTTCTTTTTATTTGGAAAGAAACCATGCAAATATTTGCGTGGTTTCACTTGGTGTAGATCATGCTGCTTACGGCTTGATCTGGGAGCTTTCATTTGCATCTTAAACTATTATATATACGGTATGAGGACCAAATGTAGGATGGACCAGTACAACTAGCATGCATGTTTAATTAGAAATTTAGAAAATTATTGTCTCCTGAGCATCTGAGATTAAAAAGACACTGACAAAGGCATCAATCCACGGGAATCAGTATAATAATTAAGCATGCTATCACGTCTCCCAGTTGGTTGAAATGTCATGGTCCATGAAAAATAAAACGCATACTCGGCCTTAAAAAAAAATACAGCTAGTTTTAGTTTTTTCCGAGTGTCAAAGCCAAAAATAAAGTTGGTTTACTACAGGTAAATTCAAGGAAGCTAATTTAAGTATATTAGAATTAAGTACTTCCGGATTGTTTTTATTTAGTGCTCCAAAACGAGAGAGAATTAGATCGAAGATCATTCAGTACTACAACTTCATGAGCGTCAGTGGCGGCAGCTAGCTGACATGCATGCCAATTGGTGAATTCACATTAATCTCATCCCTAAATTAGGCGCAAGAATGATCAGAAAGGTATCAGAAATTCAGTCAGCGAAGCACTTGTAATACGTACCTTTCTCTCATCATCACCATATATAGCCCTATATAACGTCCAAGCATGCATGCAAGTCCTTATATCCCAAGCATAATAATATTATAGATCCACTGCAAAAGTTTCATTATTGCTTTAAGCCCCATGGCATCACGTGTATTATTATCAACCTTTGTGGTCTCTATCAAGCCGTTCTAAACATATATAGCATCATGAATCCCGTAGTCTACACGACAGTTGACATTTGACGGATTTTAGTAAATATTTTTGCCGGCCTGCATGCATGAATCTTAATTAATATTCCACCCACATCCGTGTACTTCAGATGCAGTTATAGACTCCACGGCAACCTTGTTCGTGCGCCATGATGCATAACCACTAAAGGTAGGTTAATTAACTAAAAAGGCTCCAGCCCACAATGCATATATCACGAGCATCTTGAGAGTAATCACAGCCGTCCAAGAAATGCTATGTTTGGAAAGGTCTTCGTTGATAGATAGTATACTGTATACCCCTGGAAAGGCTTGTGGAGAAAACAAATTAATGCTTATATCCCAAGGAGAAACATGCATACAGACAATATATACTCCATAAAGTTCTATATGTATATATATAATAATAATAATCGCAAAATCTGTATCCTTTGACCGCAATAACTTATTTCTTCAATCGGTATTACCCTGTCTCAGAATGGCCAAAACCAGTATGAACGGTTGAATAAAGCACCGAAAACCCTAATTTCTAAATAGTTTCCGTTCTCCCTCTCATTTATATTTAAGATAACAAGATGGCATAAGTCCCAATAAAAATGCTAGATAACTAGAGCGTTGATGCGATTGATAGTTGTCAAAATCGAAGTATTTGTGGTTCCACGCGCGAGGAAAACAATGCGTGGAAGGAAGCATTTTTTAACGATGGCAAAGCTTGCTTTGCCTGTGAAGACTACTAAAATACAGGCTGGTGTGAAAGATTCGGCCTCAAGCTCCCAAGATTTCAAAATTCCAACTTCAGAGGTCAACTCCCAACAGTACCTGTCTTATCTTCTGTACGTGTTCTTATCTTATTTTTTATGTGCATGAGAACTCGTGAGCCTATTAATGCGGATCTACATCCATTGATAACGAGGATGTCTGTCTTTATCACACGTGTACCCCTAACTATATATTACTACTTCATCATTTATGCATGCGACCATGATATATATGATGGCATGGCATGCTTTGACGGCATCATGCATTTCTGTTGCTCACCCTCCACCGATTGATTTGCGGGCAGAATTATTAATTATAAGCGAAATATATGGTTTGGATGAATTACAAGAGTCACAACTACTGCCATAAATTTTCAAATATGACGTACCAAAGAAAAGATCACGAGTTGTCTGATACAATACTCGCGCGTTTTGGGACCAACCAAATTTCCGCAAATAACAACTATCAACATGACCCATGCAATAATTGAGTCGATCGAGGTGGATAGGTTATATAAATTTCCTCTCAGAAAATATATGGTTAAGTGCGTACTTATAAATTCATGTGCGTAAAGGGTATTTGCCCGTGCGTTTGATAAATATTATTTTAAATTACTATATATAGATCATGGAGTAGTAGTATTCATTGATCAATTCAGCATAAATTACATACGAATTTGCATGCATCTGATTACATAACGCAAAGCTGAATGCTGGGTGGTCTCGCTAGCTCCAAGCCTCTTCAATTTTCAAGCAATTTGTGTGCCCCGCAATAGTAACGTACGTGTTACCTGTCCCATCCATATATATCGATCGCCTCCATTTAAGAACGGGTCGAATTACACGAAGTTTCTGTTGCTGGCCTATTAAACAAAGACCATGGCCAGTTCTCAGAACACACGACCGGTGGGGACACCAGACTTTGCGTAACTTGTGGTTGAATCATGAATTGAATGACGGTACCATAAGGACAAGAACAAAAGAAAACACGAAAATATACCCATGAATTTAATTAGCGTTTATTTAAATTCTTCTATTCCCTTTCCACTTCAATAATTGTTGTCAAGACAAATTTCAAGTCTGCTCTATTCTTCACTATCAAGCTTGAATTTCGACGAGACTAGTAGTATTTGGTTTTCAATTTTCTCTAAGTTTTGAAAAAATTTTGTCTACTTCAGTTCAAATATATATCTTTTAAATACTCTTGTTTTATTTTTCAAGAAATCTCTCCAACTATTTTTTTTAATATTATTTTTGTTTTAAAATTTAAAAAATTTGAATTGTTTATTTTATTTTATATGAAAATTTGAAAAAATTTTAATGACAAGACGAGATAAGATAAGATAAGTTGAGAGGAGTTGTGAAAACAATCGTGGCAAGGGGCAACAAATCTATGTCAATACCTGAAACACATTTCCCTCAATTTCAGTAAACATCATGCTTACTGAACTTCCAGTCTGAATATCAGAGTGCAGATAACATTCCCTTGTCCATACTGACAGTTTTGAGAACAGTTTAATTTTTTTTATAAATACTCGTGTACCTGAACGCTTCCAAATATCAATCATCAGGGAAAAAAATTCAGACTCTATGATGGAGCAGAGAAGTTAAACCGAAAGCCAGTCTTGCCGCGGTCATGATCATCTTGCTTGAGCATGTAGTAGAAGTTGCCCTGACAACAAAATCAAGCCTTGTTAGTTTCGAAATTATAGGAACCATTCTTGCTAATATGAGCAGCCAAATAGAAGCGCAGGAACCAGAGAAAGAGAGAGTGGTGGAGGGACTGAGGAAGGAGGAATAAACCATTCCATCACACCCAATGGTATCACATCCCAGTTACAATTACAAAGGAACCAATGCCCGTTTCATAACCCATTAATATAAGTGATAAGAAATTTCCTGAAACAACTACGAAGTAGAGGAAGTGTATTGGGAAAACTTCAACGAATGATTACTACCACCACCTTTTATCTATTTTTTGGTAACATTTATGAACATGGCCTGAAGGTTTAAGGGAGAGGGAGCATTAGGGAAAACTTCAAGGACACAGAAAGCACACAGGCGTAGACACACATACACAGGTAAATCGTGTCATTTTAAAGAAAGCATTACTCTCTATCGAATGCTATTATGTTCCCTAATTAAATCAGCTTTTAAGCAATTCCAGATATTCACTTCATATAAGGGAAATGTCGTAAAACAGAAATCTAAGAGACAATGTGCTTATTCCCTTCCTCATTCATACAACACAGACCATTACTCAGAGTGTGTACTTTAATATAAAGAAAACCAGGACATATAGCTTACCTCTAGGCGGAAAAGTTTAGTGGGAACAACAATGCCAACTCCTGCAGAGCTTCGGAATGACTCTAAGAACTGGCGAAAAGAGAAATTTCGGAACTCATTCTCTGTTAGTTTAGCGAGGTTCCCAGCACCAGCAAAAATGTGTCCATAGACTCCACGTTCTCTTAACAACTTAATTGGAAGATCAAAAGAAAGGTCTGCAAAAGCAGTAACAGCAAGGTCTCCTCCAAGAAAATCCCTTCCAGGAAAACCAGAATTCTCATCATTACTTTTTTCTCTAATTTGTCTTAGTGGCTCTGTAGGTCTCAGTCCCCTTGTCTTAAATCCCCAAATGGTCGTTGGGCCACCCAAAGTGCAAATTGGAGAGAAATCAATCCCCAAGAAGAATCTCTCAGGCAAGGGAGAGGGCTTGTTCAAGAATCCACAGCCCCATGGAAATATAACACCACCGGAGATCCCAAAATTGAGTGCGGCATGATAAAAGCCAAAAGGGACTGCATACCGAAGATCTAACTCCTGATTAAGAGAGAAATTCAATAAGCAATGATATATATATATATATATAGATAGATAATATAGAACATGACTAAAGTGGAGTTATATCAATTTCCAGGTTAAAATCCATGAAGCTACCACAATAATAACTCCATAAATCGGAATCCCTTAGCATAGGTAAGACGCAACAAAAACCAATGACTAATAAAATATCCTCTGAGCAGGTAGGCAGCTTCAATATGGTATAGAGTAACAGAGTTTATGAAAAGTGGGAGTCAAAACCAATGCACGCCGGTCATTCTGTATATTAAGGCCTCATTTGTTTTCACAACTCCTCTCAACTTATTTCATCTCATCTAATCATTACAACTTTTCTAAATTTTCACACAAAATAAAATAAACAATTCAACTCTTTCAAATCTCAAAACAAAAATAATATTAAAAAAAATATATTCTAAAAATATATTATTTAACTTTTAAATTTAATCTTAACTCATCTTATCTCATCTGCAAAAACAAATGAGGCCTAAGTCATTTTTATATCATAAGAGCACAACTGTGATACCCCATATGATAAGGATAATAATAGGTAGTGTATGGGATCCCATATTGTTTGGGAAGGAGAATTTTTTACTTTTTATAAAGTTCTAATAGAGCTCTAATTGTACCATTGACTAGTCCATTTGGAGTATAGGCCACATGATTTGGGCCTTCCATTGGGGCGATATAAATGGTATCAGAGCCTGTGCCAACTAGAAATGTGGGACTTGAGCCGTGCCACCTACGATTGACTAGCCCCATAAAGACGTCGGGAATTTAAAGGGGGAGATAATGATATCCTATATAATAAGGATAAGAGTAAGTGATGTAAAAGATCACAAATTGCTTAGGTAGGAGAAGTTTTTGTTTTTTATAAGGTTCTAATGGAGCTCCAATTGTATCATTAACTAATCTTTTTGAAATATAGGCTATATGGTTTTGGGCTTTCCATTGGTGCGTTACAACAATCATGCATACAAATAGCTTTGTTCATTAGGCCTGAAGCAAAGAATCTCTTTATACAAGGATTCACTCACAATTTGACCTGCAGTTAATCATTTGAAAATTATGGTGCCACCACCTTTGTGTGTGCATTATCACAGACACAGCTCTACACTTGATATACCAGTTACACACAGGAGGAAATAACTAATTATTTCACACAACAATAGGCTTCGAGACAATTGAAAAGTTACGAGGAAAACCAAAAGGAAAAGCAAATAACTAATAAACCTGGCGCAAATATCTCAAGCTTCTGTGATCTGGTGAGAGGCCGCCTACTTGAGTATTAGAAACAAAAGCATATCCTTTGATAGGCCTCGCAGGTGAATCCCTCCTGTCAATCTTAAATGTGTACTTCAAAGATGAAAGCAAACCATGTCCAAGCTGCCTCCTTACTGACCTGGATGACATTATTGATGGATCCATTAGGGTACGCCATCCAAGATTATATACTATTGATGGATCCATTAGGGTACGCCATCCAAGATTATATACTAAGTCATGGTGCCTGGTGGAAAACAAGCAAAGAGAAAGACCCAGCAATCCTTCTTTGTAAGAAGAGAACTCTTGCCAGTCTTGGGAAAGCAGGGATACTCGTAGCAGCACAGGAGTTAACAATCCTTTGAATCTGGGCAAAAACACACCAGCACTAACCTCTGATGTTTGGTTGGGAGCATAGCCCACCGACCCATCCCACACATCCCCACAACCGAAGCAATTTTTATACTTGAGAGAACCGTCGAAGATGGAAGATCTAGCCTACGAAAGCATTCTAAAATTTCAAAAATCAAGAGATGCAGCAATCATACACCCACTTGCTCCAAAAGTTAATAGCATAGCATATTGACCAGCTGAGATTATATATATTAGCCAGCATAAACATTACAATACTTTCCACCTTGATTGTGCCTACTACTTGACGCAGACATCAAAGTGTGAAACTGAAAATCCATCCCCTTACACATTTGGCCACATGAAAGTGTACATGCTAACAGAGGCCTCTGTAAATGAGGCACGAGAAATATACTGCATAAGCAGCAAAAGAGCATGCGTCAACCTTATGGGTCAAGGCCAAAGAAAAAAAGTAGTCACGCCCAATCCTGTTAAAACTATATAAACACAGGATATAAATGTAGCGCTCCCTCAACAGTCACCACCAATATAACACGTAAGCTTAGATCAATTGAGAAATGACGACTTAAGAAGATCCAGAAATGAAGTGAAGGGCTCACACCTAGACCATATTACAGAAAAATTTCACCCTCTTCCCAGTTACAATCCTCGAGATGATAAATCAGTCAAAAGTGTTTACCACTCCCTAATGCCCTTCTACGTTCTTAGCCCACAACCACCCTCTACCTTAGATGACCAACCCCCCCCCCCCCCCCCCCCCCAACCCCAAATGGAGAGGAAGAGAAAGAGGCAGACAGTAAAACAGGTACTTTTTTTTTTGATAGGTAAAACAGATACATTTTTCTCAATGGAACAACTACTTGCAGCATTCGAGTCCCTTTTTTTTATAGGTAATTCGATTCGTATAACTTCAAAGATATGGCATGTCTAGCCAGATTGCAGACATAAGGCCCAAGCTACCCCATAATTGGCCTGATTTGGCAACTTCAATACAAATCACTATGATGTTCAAGTCTCCATAAACAGTCACAAGTGCCAACGTGTAATTGTGTTATCGTTACATACATACATGCATACAAACTCAATTTTCCAGCAACCAAACACAAAAAAAAGAGAACCGGTACCAATATCATAATCCCAAAAGGCAGAGAAAAAGACATCGTACCGCGGTATTCATGTACACGCCGCACTCCCCGGTGATAGGGCTGCTAGTCTCCACAACCTCGACTATGACATTTGCAGTCCCGGGTAGCTCCGGCGGGCCCAAATCGAGCGTGATTCTAACGGAATCGAAAATATCGAGCTGCTGAAGCCTCGCATTAGCAATCCCGGCCGCCTCGAGCAGCCCCTGTAACGTGGTGGCACTCTTCACGTCCTCCAGCTCGGCCTCGATGAGCCACTCCTTGGTCTTGGCGTTACCCTTGATCAACACGTCGTGGACTCGGAGATGGACCGTCTCGGTCTGCATTCGACGGAAGAGGTAGTCGATCTTCGACTTGTGCGCGCGTAGTTGTGCCTCTCGGGATAGGGGATTCGATGGCAATTCTTGCTCTTCATCTTCGTCCTCTTCCTCTTCATGGTCGGAGTTAGGTTTTGGTGGGGTTTGTGCTTGTTTTTCTTCGACTGAGTTTGACATCCCGGGCGATTAGAGAGGAGAGAGAAGAGAGAGTTGGGAGCGGCGGTGGTGACAGTTGGGGGTGGTGCCATGGACACTAAAAAAGTGCGGTCGCGATTGCCTTTTTCTTTTCGTTTTGCTTTGTGTATTTTAATTGCCTTTATCTGTAAAGGCGAAGTTTACCTATATTACGTCACCTGTTCGCGTCAATAGATATAACTGGACTCTCCATAAAATTTTCTATAATTTAGTTAAAAAGTATATTTTTTAAAATTTTTTCTTAAATTTTACTCATTATTTAAATTTTTTTTACATCTCATTCTCTATTCTATTAAAATAATATTTTTTATTCTTTCTTTATTACTTTTTTCTCTCACTTCCATTTACAAATTTAACTACTTAATATTTTTTCTTATGTTTTGAACTTTTACTCTAGTGAATATTTTAAATAAAAATTTAAATTATTTTTAAAATTATTTTTTTTATATTTTCTTAATTATTTAAATAATTTTTAAAACTATAACAAATATGAGTATGAGAAAAAGTGTAGATAATTGGAAGTAATTTAATTGAAATAAATAAAATATTAATAAAAATGATTTAGGAGATGAATAGTAGTTATCCACTATTCATTCTCTAAATCTTTTTCCTAAAATAAGGATCGAGATGGATGGAGGTTTTGAGAGAATTCCCTAAATTTTTTTCTCAAATTATAAGAAAAAAGAAAGTTATGGTGAATTCAATAAGAATCCTCTTTAGAAGAAATATTTGGTTTATAGATCTCTTTGAACTAATTGTGGTCTTGGAATATTATGCATCCCCGAAATTAAAATATATCTCGAGATGGAACATCTAGGGTTGTAATCAAGCCTAGCAGAGTCGGTCTTTAGCTTGTCGAGCTCAGCTTCACTCAAAATATTCGAGCTTGAGCTCGAACCCGAACTCGAGAATTTTTTTTATTCTTTGTTCGAGCTCAGCTCGATAAGTTAAAAGCTCAACTTGAGCTCGAGTTCGTCCCACAAACGAGTTCGAGTCGAGCCGAGTTGTGTATTTTTTTTAATAAGATTTAATAATTAATAAAATAAATAAATAAATAATCTAATATTGAATTATACAACTAACAAGTAGAACTTTTATTGAATTATAAAATTTTAAAAAATTTATAAGTAATTAATATGTAACTAGTTGATATTTATCCAAAATAACAATATATTATATGCCTATATATATATTATTAAAACATACATTTAATATGATAGCATATATCTATTTCATATATGGTTCTCACATACTAGTATATGAAATTATTAAATTTTATCTACTAATTATTATACAAATTATAAAATATACTTATGAAGTATATTCACTATATATATATAAATAATTAGATTACATATTATATATTTAATTATAAAAGTGGTATGCTTATATTATTAGTTACTACATATATATGTGTGTGCGTGTATACACATAGGTGTATGTATATATTTACCAATATATGAATGAGTTTTAATCGAGTCGAGTTAACGAGTCGACTCGAGTATAAACAAGCGAGCCTTAACGAGCCTTAGCCAAGTTGAGTCGAGTTTTGTTGGGTATGTGTCATTTACAATTCGAGCGGGTATCTACTTTCACGAATGAGTTTTTTTTTTTTACGAGTCGAGTTCGATTCGAATTTAACGGAGCCAGTACCAAGCGGGCTATTGAACATTCTGATTCATTTATAGCCCTAGGAACATCCCTAGCTATATATCATTAATGCATTGATTTGAGGGTCTTCCTTAGCATATTGGGGAGTGGAGGGATGCTAATCATCATACATTACACATTTTATATATTTTAAATTTTAAATTTTATTTTATTTTTATTTAACTAATTAATTTGTTTTACTCATTCTTCATATACTATATACTTATTATGACAAAAAAAGAAAAAAAAATAAAAATAGATATAATGTGTGATATGTTGAATGATGAAAAAAAATTTTCTTATTCACAATAAAGTTTGAAAGTATCTTTGTGAGTTCTGCAAGAATATGATATGAAGAAATGATTTATACAAGTTTAAAATAGACAAATTCCATGCAACACCTTGTAAAATAGTAGATTTCATCTTAAAAATAATAATAATAATAATAATAATTGTTTATTAGTAAGATTTATTTTTTTATAAATAATTTATATGAAACTTATCTATTTAGGACTTTTACCTAACATTACTCTTAGATTATGAAAATAATTTTACCATAAATATATGTTAATTTATAAATTTATTTTTATAAAATGTTGGTGAGCACGGTTTAGTTTATTCACAATAAAGTTTGAAAGTATCTTTGTGAGTTCTGCAAGAATATGACATGAAGAAATGATTTATACAAGTTTAAAATAGACAAATTCCATGCAACACCTTGTAAAATAGTAGATTTCATCTTAAAAATAATAATAATAATTGTTTATTAGTAAGATTTATTTTTTTATAAATAATTTATATGAAACTTATCTATTTAGGACTTTTACCTAATATTACTCTTAGATTATAAAAATAATTTTACCATAAATATATGTTAATTTATAAATTTATTTTTATAAAATGTTGGTGAGCACGGTTTAGTTTATTCAAAAGGCAGTACAAATGCCTTGTATTTTCACAAAGAAATACCATTAAATAATTAATCAATAAAACCACGACGCAAAAAGGCGAGCTCAAGAAGTACTTCAGCTGAGAGTTGACCCCACGTACAGGCATAAAAAGAAATAATCGGAAGAAAATAATAATTAATAAAGGTTATTGGTAACAAATAGAAATGATTTAGACGTGAGACGGGAGAGGGCAATGATCAGGCCGGAATGCCAAGGGCCCTGCAGCGTAGATGACGGCTTCATAGTTGCTTCCTAATAATTTCTTGGTCTCGTAACGAAGGGAGAAGCCATAGAGACCGTAGTTAACATTGGTGAGGAGGTTGCAGTTTTGAAGAGGGGAGGAGACGGACTTAACATGGCAAGCTTGGAGTGGATGTTCCAATAGACATTGACTCATTTTGAAGCCTTTGAGCTGTGCGTAGAAGTAGCCGTTCCCATCTGTTTCGAAGACCTTGTAATAACTGACTTGGTCCTGGTGGTTCTTGCAAACGACACTGACCTTGGCAGCAGGGATTGGCTTTGCCCCCGACAAAGACCATGTTCCAGTTTGCTCACAGCTCTGGCAGTACACCACGCCTTCCACCACCACATCGATCTTCTTCTCTTGCTCAGCAGCCGTAATGCTAGGGAAAGCCAACAAGAGGAGCATGAGCAATGATAAGAGGATTAAGAGCTGGCTGCTAGCCATTTCTTGAAATGGGTGATTTGGGTGGGGGAGTGGGGGGCTTGGAGAGTGATCTAGAAAGAAACTGGAAGGTGCTTTGGGGCGAATAGTTATGGATAGAGTAGGATTTATAATTCGTTAGTGTATGACAACTTGGGGTTTCTTGCTGTGCTTTCTTTGAAGGACGTGGGAGCTACTAATTAATTAAGCTGCATCTCGACGACTGGCATTGCTCGAGTGCGGAAAAGACGTGAAGAGCACTGCACTTTGTTAAGAGAAATGTTACAATAGAAATGATTGATACGTTATATATATTTTATCATAAAAATATGTTATCAATTTATAGATTTATTTTTATAAAATATTTTCGACTAAAACATTTTTCCTGTAATAATAGAAAGAAAACCAAAACCGTATCTTCAATTTTTTTTATTTTTAATTTTATATAATGAATAGGAGGAAAGATGCATCAAAATTTAGGGCCCAAAACCCCCCACAAGGGTCAGGGATGTACACATGGACATGTAAGGTGCGGTTGGGCTCTATTAGACAGACCTCATCGTGGTATATTAAGACAGTAGACCTTCCTCTTGAGGTCTGTGTGTTGTTATATTTATTATAAATTGTGATATTAAATATGTAAATTTATTAAATATGATTATTATTTAGTTACGTAAACCATTATCTCAAAGAGATATGTTGGTTAATGGTGTGTTGTTTCAAATGAAAAGGTAGGAGTTCGAAACTCTATAAATACAATTTGATTTATAATTTTGTGAGTGGTATATTAAGACAGTAGACCTTCCTTTGTCTTGAGGTTTGCGCATTGTTATATTTATTATAGATTGTGATATTAAATATGTGAGTTTATTGAATATGAGTTATTATTTATTTACGTAAACCATTATCTCAAAGATATATGTTTGTTAATGCTGTGTTATTTCAAATGAAAAGGTAGGAGTTTGAAACTCTACAAGTGCAATTTGATTTATAATTTTGTGAAGTGTTGGACTTGGACAAACTCAATGCTTGGGCTGGTCAAGCCTTACACGTGGGTCAAAGAGTCACAACACTTGGATATTTGCACATGGGCCGAATATGTACTTTGATAGGGTGCAATGTTTCAAAAATGAATTTAATTGAAAAGACACTTCTGGAGACTCAAACTAATGCCCTTCCTTATCAAGGGAGGCACATGTTGACCACTAGGCTAGGCACATACCCTTTGGTCTTTAAGTGAAACATCATAACCTTTAAACTAGTAACTGCCAGTTGAAAAGTCACAAGTTAATAGTTGTGATCTTTCACATGGTGTCACTTCATTCTCTATAAATAGGGGATGAGACCCATGAATTTTATTATTCTTTCTCTCATATTTTCAGTCACTTGCACAATTTTGTAGAGAAACTCTGAAGGAAAAACTTCAGAATTACTATCTACAGTTGATGACTTTGTTGTATCCTGGAGGTGAATTGCTTATAACCCAACAGCAAACTCTTTTGAGTGGGGGCAATTATCACCTTAAAGATAGTATTCTACACGCCTCAAAGTCGCATTTATTTTCAGATTACAGCATCCACACAATTTCATCAATAATTTTAAGGTGATAATCGCAATGAGATCAGAATCTGATATGACGACTTTCAAGATGATGAATCAAGACTTTGTCAAACTAGATATGTTTGATGGAATGAATTTTAATCGCTGGAAAGACAAGTTGATGTTCATTCTTACTACATTGAAGATTGCATATGTTTTGGATTCGAACTTGCCAGTACTTCCAGAATCTAAATCTGACGATAATGATCAAATTAAGGTGGAACGCAAGAAGCGCGAAGAAGATGAAGTGGTATGTAGAGGACACATTCTAAATACACTTTCCGATCGTCTCTACGACTTATTTACATCAATCAAGTCACTAAAAGAGATTTGGGATGCATTGGAATTAAAATATAAAACCGAAAAGCAAGGTACGGATAAATTCCTTATTATGAAATATTTTGAATTTACAATTAATGATAATACTTCTTTGATGGATCAAGTCCATGAATTGCAAGTTTTGGTGAATAAACTTCAAGATCTTAATGTTGAAGTTTCTGAACCTTTGCAAGTTGGGGCTATTATTGCCAAACTTCCTCCAAGTTGGAATAATTATATAAATAAACTTATGCACACAACAGAAGATTTCACTATAGAGCAAATTCAAAAACATTTACGAATTGAAGAGGAAACTCGAATTCGTGATAATAAATTATTTTCTCAAAATGGCTCTAAAGTGAACTTTGTTGATGAGAAAAATAAGTTTCAATGTAATTTTGGAGGAAACAAGAGAAAATTTAATGACTTTTCCAACAATGGTGATAAGTCCAAGAAAATAAAAACTTGTTACAATTGCGGAAAGAAGGGGTACTTTAAGCGTGAATGCAAGTACAAGAAGAAATACAAGAAAGAAAATGGCAATCCCAATAGTGCAAATCTGATCGAAAATGAGACTTCAGAAATTGTGGCCATGGTCTCTAAAATGCACATTAGTATGATTACAGAGTTAAATATGGCTACAATAACGGAGTCTTCTGATTGGTGGTACGATTCAGGCGCTACCGTTCATGTTTGCAATCAGAAATCTCAATTCAAAATTATGAAGATGTAGCAGATGGACATATAGTACTAATGGAAAATCACAACTCTGCAAAAGTTGTGGGAAAATGAATTGTGGAAATTCAGTTCACTTCTGGGAAGAAGCTTATTCTTGTTAATGTTCTTCATGTCCCAGAAATAAAGAAAAATCTTGTATCGGCAAATTTGCTTTGTAAGAAGGGTGTCAAGACCGTAATCGAGTCTGATAATGTAATTCTTTACAAGGGGGGAGTATTTGTTGGAAAAGGGTACTCTTGTGATGGAATGTATAAACTAAGTATTAATAAAAAGTTCTGATTCTGCTTATATTGTTGAGTCTTCTATTTTGTGGCATAATCGTTTAGCATATTTGAATTTTAAATCTTTAAAGTTTATGTCTAAACATAGTTTAATTCCATATAATCATGGACATGATGCTAAATGTGAAGTTTGCATTCAAGCAAAAATGACAAATAAACATTTTCCTAAAACAGATAGAAAAACACAATTATTAGAACTTGTGCATTCTGATATTTGCGAATTAAATGGTACTTTAACTAGAGGAGGCAGTAGATATTTTATTACTTTTATTGATGATTTCTCAAGATATACATATGTATATTTAATGAAAAGTAAAGATGAAGCCTTCAATATGTTTAAATCTTATAAGTCTGTTGTTGAAAATCAAAAGGAAAAGAAAATTAAGATTATTCGCAATGACAGAGGTGGTGAATATTTTCCTATTGAATTTTATTTGTACTGCGAGGAGAATGGCATAATACATCAAACTAGTGCACCCTATACCCCACAACAAAACGGTTTAGCAGAAAGAAAAAATAGGACACTAGTTGATATGGTAAATGCTATAATTTTAAATGCAAAATTGTCTTTTAATTTGTGGGGAGAAGCATTGCTCATGGCATGTTATTTGCATAATAGAATACCTTCTATGAAATTTAAAATTTCACCATATGAATTGTGGAAAGGTAGGAAACCAAATCTGGAATACCTAAGGGTATGGGACTGTTTAGCCTTTTATAGAGTTCCAGATCAAAAAAGAACAAAATTAGGTCCAAGAGCAATCAAGAGTGTTTTTGTAGGATATGCTGAGAATTCAAAAGCATATAGACTTTTGGATTTGGATTCTAACGTTATAGTAGAATCAAAGGACGTAGAATTTATTGAAGATAAATTCTATAATGACTCTAAAGCAGTATTATATCCTACTCAAACACTAGAATCTAACTTAAGTCGGAAAAAGAATTATATAATTCCTGACACATTGACTGAACCAAGGAGAAGTCAAAGAGTTAGAAAAGAGAAAAGTTTGGATCCAGATTTTGTGTCATCTCAGGCTATTGTTTTCCTTTTGGAAGGAAATAGAGATGATGTTTTAAATAAGATACCCATTCTATTAAATATAGAAGAAGATCCAAAAACATTTAAAGAAGCTATGACTTCTAGAGATGTTACATTTTGGAAAGAGGCGATAAATGATGAAATGGACTCAATATTGTCAAACAATACTTGGGTTTAGTAGACTTGCCTCTTGGATCAAAACCTATTGGTTGTAAATGGGTATTTAGGAGAAAATACAATATAAATGGGTCTCTTCAAACTTTTAAGGCCAGATTAGTAGCCAAAGGTTTAAACAAAAATAGGGCATAGACTATTTTGATACGTATGACCCAGTGGCTAGATTTACATCCATTAGAGTGCTTATGGCACTAGCTTCAATATATAACTTATATGTACACCAAATGAATGTTAAAACTGCTTTCCTAAATGGTGAATTGGATGAAGAGGTGTACATGGAACAACTTGAGGGATTTGTTATGCATGGGCAAGAAAAGAAAATTTACAAATTAATTAAGTCATTGTATGGATTAAAGCAAGCACCAAAACAATAGCATGAGAAATTTGATTCAATAATTTTATCTCATGGATTTAGGCATAATAATGCTAATAAGTGTATTTATTCTAAATTCACGGATTCTTATGGTGTTATAATATGTCTTTATGTGGATGACTTGCTTATATTTGGAACAAATATGGAAGAAATATCTGAAACTAAGAAATATTTATCTTCAAAGTTCAAAATGAAGGATCTTAATGAAGTTGACACTATTTTGGGTGTCAAAGTAAAGAAACATAGTGAGGGTTATGCTTTATGTCAATCTCATTATGTTGAGAAAATGCTTCTTAAATTTCAATATTTAGGAATGAAAGAAGCAAATACCCCATACGACTCTTCATTTAAATTAACTGAGAATGCTGGGAGAGCGGTTGCTCAGTTAGAATATGCTAGTGCAATTGGCAGTTTAATGTATGCAATGCATTGCACAAGGCCAGATATTTCCTTTAAAGTATGTAAACTTTCTAGATATACGGGTAATCCTAGTATGGAGCATTGGAAAGCAATTGGTAGAGTCCTTGGGTACCTTAAAAGAACTTGTATATTAGGATTGTATTATATCAATTTTCGTGCTATACTAGAAGGATATTGTGATGCTAGTTGGATTACTACTGCAAGTGATAATAATGCTACGTCTGGTTGGGTTTTCACCCTTGGTAGTGGAGCTGTGCCATGGGCTTCTAAGAAACAGACGTGTATTTCACATTTTACAATGGAATCTGAATTTGTAGCCTTGGTGGTAGCAGACAAAGAGGCAGAATGGGTGAGGAATTTGTTATTTGACATAAAGTTGTGGCCACAACCGATGTCAGCCATTTCTTTGTATTGTGATAGTGAAGCTACTATGTCTAGGGCTTATAGTAAGGTCTATAATGGAAAATCTAGACATATTAGCTTGAGACATGAATATGTCAAACAATTAATAAGTGATGGTATTATCACTATTATATATGTGCGGTCAAATAAAAACTTGGCGGATCCTTTCACAAACAGACTCTCGAGAGATATGGTGAATAATACATCTAGTGGAATGGGTTTGAAGCCTTTCTTTTAAAAGTCACCTGTAATAGGAACCCAACTTTACACTATTAATAAATAGTCTAAGTTTTAATAGGTAATAACAAGTTACAGTTATGTGGCTGGGATAATACTGAAATTTAATTAAATATGAGAAACCCTTCCAGGATGGTCAGTGTTGGTTGTCACGCTAAATGTAGGATGAGTATTATACTCTTAATGAAGTTTAATAGTTGTATAAGTTTCTGAAGTAACAGAGACATAGAAAGGAACTTTACCTATGTGAACATAAGAGGTGGGGACAACTTCTAACAAAAGTTTAAGGTTTACTTTTGTAAATGTTCATGAATGTCAGGATGGAGCACGTGGATTAGTGCAAATAATTGGTGAGTTATCTCGCTAAAATTGGATAGAATCGTGTGTGTGGTATTTCCGTTTTTAGCGTATAGAGTCTTGGTTTAAGCCTACGCCACCATTGACTTTGTTAAGAATTTGAAATACTTACACTAATTGAAGGTTTAAGTCGAGAGATACATTCTTGTATGCATGAGGATATCAGTATTTGACTGAAAATTTAATATCGCAATCTAAGTGGGGGATTGTTATATTTATTATAGATTGTGATATTAAATATGTGAGTTTATTGAATATGGGTTATTATTTATTTACATAATATAGATTGTGATATTAAATATGTGAGTTTATTGAATATGAGTTATTATTTATTTACGTGAATCATTATCTCAAAGATATACATTGGTTCAGTGGTAATGGTGTGTTGTTTCAAATGAAAGGGTAGGAGTTCGAATCTCCACAAGTGCAATTTGATTTATAATTTTGTGAAGTGTTGGAGTTGGACAGACACAATGCTTGGGCCGGCCAAGCCTTGCACGTGGGCCAAAGAGTCACAACACTTGGGTATTTGCACATGAGCCGAATAGGCACTTTAATAGGGTGCAATGTTTCAAAAATGAATTTAATTGAAAAGGCACTTCTGGAGATTCAAACCAATGCTCTCCCTTCTCAAGGGAGGCACCTGTTGACCACTAGGCTAGGCATATACCCTTTGGTCTTTAAGTAAAACATCATAACCTTTAAACTAGTAACTGTAAGTTGAAAAGTCACAAGTTAATAGTTGTGATCTTTTTTATGGTGTCACTTCATTCTCTATAAATAGGGGATGAGACCCACGAATTTTATTATTCTTTCTCTCATATTTTCAGTCACTTGCACAATTTTGTAGAGAATCTCTGAAGGAAAAACTTTAAAATTGCTATCTACAGTTGGTGACTTTGTTGTATCCTGGAGGTGAATTTCTTGTAACCCAGTAGCAAACTCTTTTGAGTGGGGGTAATTATCACTTTAAATATAGTGTTCTTCACGCCTCAAAGTCACATTTATTTTCAAATTACTGTATCCGCACAATTTCTTCAACAATGTTCCATAAATAATGGCAATGCCTTAGGGCACAAAGATGTCTGAAACATGTTCAAGGTTGGATTGACTCCTTTGATGACTGATATCAACTTTTTCTAGTTTTGAATCTTGTTTTTTTTTTCTTTTTTTTTTTTTTGGAGGGGGGGCTGGTTCTACTATACATGCTAGGGAAATCTCTTGAAATAGCCATAAGAAAGGTGGACTACGGGAAAGAAAAAGAAAAAAAGAAAAACCAATTAGATGGTATTATGATAGAAAACTAAAATATAAAAAAGAAAAAGAGATGGAGAAGAGAGAAAGAGGGATAGAGAGGAAGAGATTTTGAATACTACATTTTTACTTCCTCAATTGTTACTTAATACAAGGCATACATTTCTATTTATAAAAAAATTACATTGAGATAAGATAAAATAAATATATAAATCAAATCAAAATAATATCAAATCAAATTTGATATTATCTTCAACATCTCCTCAAATTCAAGGTGGAGAACTTTGAAATCTTGAATTTAAAAGTAGCTTTCATATTCATTAATTGATCACCAATGAGATGATAGTATTGGCGATAAAGTGGCTGGCAACTAGAACATCAAATCTGGAGTTGTGGCCAATAATGAGCTATATATGGCCTTGGTCAACTATTGGGCCATAATCAAAATGCCAAAATTGGATTTGAGATTTCAAACAATACTCACAACAAATCAAAACTTAATAAAAAAATGTCTCACAGCTAATATATTAAGGAAAGTGATTCAAAGAAGGACAGCTCACAAAATCAAGATATTCTCTGTAATTAGTATAGGCTAAAATCTTGCATACGTTACTATTCTTTGTAACAGTTAGTATCTTAGCTTTAATGACTGTATATTTACCTAAGATAGAATAGCTGCATTGTTTATATATTTACGGATCAAATGAATAAAATGTGTGGGAAAGTTTCCTTTGAAAAACTGCAGTATCTTATTCTCTATATGGTATCAGAAGTTCTATTCTCAAACGAGCTTTTCGATCCCTTCAATGGCTTCCGCAACAAAAACCAACACCCAAACCATTTCCTCTACTGAAAATCCTCTTGTCGTCTTCAACATAACTGCACAAATCAATGAGAAACTCATACCCTCCACTTTTCCCCAAAGGCGTGCTCAATTTGAGGCACTCCTAATTGGCTATGACTTAATGGATTATGTCAATGGCAACTCTCTGTCTCTGATGGAACCCCCTTATCACAGTCCAAAAGAACTCACTGGATTCTCCAAGATAAGCTCATTCTTAGCACTATCCTTGCCTCTACATCCACCACTATCACACCTCTCATAGCCACAGTCAAAACATCCCAAGACGCATGGACAAAACTCAAAAATATGTATGCTAGTAAGTCGCGTACAAGAGCAATGCAGTTGAAAGAAGAACTGACCTTGATTCAGCAAGGGAATCGCACAATTCTGGACTATCTCCATGCTGTTAAAGCACTCGCTGATGAAATTGCTCTCATAGATCATCCAATCTCAGATGATGATCTTACCCTCTATATCCTTAACGGATTGGGTCTGGATTTCAGGGACATCGCGGCTCCTATTCGCGCGAGAGAGAAATCCCTAACTTTCTAAGAGCTCCATAACTTGCTCGTTGGACACGAAAGTTATTTGCGTCGCATGGAGGCTGCTGCCACGCAGCCTTGTCGCCGCCGCTAATTTTACTTCCAGGAAGCCTAGCTTCCATGGAAACAATTTTGGAAGAGGAGCCTCCCGCACGGGCAATGGTCCATCTCATGGATCTTCTCGCACAGGTACTGGGCAACAACGCGACCAGCGTCGCCCAAATACCTCTTCGGGCCGTAACAACTCAGCCCAAAAACGCTATTAGCCCAAGTGTCAGTTCTGTGATCAATTGGGCCACATAGCAAAATCGTGTCCCCAGCTTCAGTCCGCTCAAATGTCAGTTAACTGTGCTGCTACATCAAATTTTGGAGACACCAAATGGTTGATTGATTATGCTACCTCTCATAATATCACTGGTGATTTATCAAATCTGTCAATTCATTCTGAATATGATTGAACTGATGAAGTGGTCCTAGGTGATGGCACAGGTTTGACTGTTTCACATATTGGTTCTCTTGACCTACATTCACCAAAAAAAAAATTTCATTTAAATGATACACTTTGTGTGCCAAATCTTCACAAGAATTTAATTTATGTTCATCATCTTACCAAGCAAAATGATTTTTTTGTTGAATTTCACCCATTTTATTTTCTTGTGAATGATCGGATTACGGGGGCGATATTACTAAGTGGGGCGTGTGAAAGTGGTGTCTACACGTTTCCGAACTCATTGGCGGCTTTTCAATCCAAAATGGTTGCAAATGTGCATGAACGAACTTCAATTGATGGGTGGCATAAGCGTCTTGGACACCCATCCCTAAAGATTGTTCAACGTCTTGTCAATTTGTTTTCTCTTCCGCTTTCCACAAAAAAATTACCATCTTCATGTGTTTCTTGTTCCATTAATAAAGCACATCAACAACCATTTGGTTTTACTAGTTTTCAAAGTCATTCGCCTCTTGAAATTATCTATACTGATGTTTGGGGACCCGTTCCCTACACTGGCTTGGATGGTTCTCGGTATTACCTCATCCTTGTTGATCATTACACAAAATACATGTGGTTTTATCTGATGATCACTAAGTCTAGTGTCTCAACCATTTTTCCACAATTTAAAAATCTTGTTGAGATGCGCTTCAATTCAAAAATAAAAAGTCTATACTCTGACAATGGAGGAGAATTCATAAGTCTCAAAAAAATTTTATCTCTTCATGGGATTAGTCATTACACCTCGGCTCCATATACACCTCAACAAAATGGTGTTTTTGAACAACGTCATCATCACCTTGTGAAAACGGGTCTCACATTACTTCATGATGCATCATTACCTCTTTCATATTGGCCATATGCTTTTCAAACCGCTTCTTACCTCATAAATCATCAACCCACGCCACTTCTTCAAAACAAATCTCTTTTTGAGGCACTATTCGGTCAAAGGCCAAATTATCACAAATTAAAAAAATTCAGATGCCTTTGCTATCCTCTTCTCAAGCCATATAACGCCAATAAAATGGAGCCCAAATCATCACCGTGCATATTTCTTGACTATTCTCAAACTCAAAATGCATATAAATGCATGAATCCCTTGAACAAGAAAATGTACCTTTCCAGACATGTTCTCTTTGATGAAATGCAAACCTATTTCTCACGGTCTGAGCCCGAAAGCCCAATTCCTACCTCAAGCCCTAACGTCTCTCCAAAGCCCTTCGATCCAGTTGCGTTTCTTTCTCCTCTACCCTCTACGTTTTCCCCTTCACGTCTTTCTCAAATCCGAAATGAAGCTCCAGTACTTCCACGTCCAATCGGTCTCTCATCTCAGCCATTGTCGCCACCAGCAAGCTCGGAAACTGTAGTTACTGCTGCCGCCGCACCTCCAGGTAAATTTCCTCTCTCTCTACTCATACTTGTTCTCATGTACATGAAACCCTAGATTCCACACATTCACCTTCGCATGACTCTGTTCCTGTCAATGAGCTTCCTCAAACCTCCAATCCACCAACCTGAACCCATTTGATGACCACACGGTCCATGAATAACATATATAAACCCAAACAGTTCCATCTTGTCACCAAACATCTGTTACCCTCATCCATTGAACCTACATGTGTCAATCAAGCTGTGTCTCACCCAAAGTGGCGTGAAGCCATGTCTAGTGAGCTTACTGCTCTTATGAGACCTGGTACATGGGATTTGGTACCACCACCGAAAGATTGTCACCCAGTGGGCTGTAAATGAGTTTTTCGGGTAAAAAGAAATGCAGATAGCTCAATTGACAGATTTAAGGCCAGACTTATGGCCAAGGGCTACAACTAACGCCCAGGAATTGACTATAAGGAGACCTTTAGTCCGGTTGTCAAGCCTGCAACGATCAGGTCTGTGTTAGCAATTGCAGTGCTAAATGGTTGGGAATTGAGACAAATGGATGTCAATAATGCATTTTTACACGGTAACTTGACAGAAACTATCTATATGATGCAGCCCCCAGGCTTTAAGGATAGCTCAAAACTAGAGCATGTGTGTAGACTAAGCAAGGCTATCTACGAGCTTAAACAAGCCCCACGAGCATGGTATTCAGCACTTAAAAATGCCATTGCTCAGCTCGGGTTTAAAAATTCTCATGCTGATTCATCACTGTTTGTTTATCATCATGCATCCATTACATGCTACTTACTTGTGTATGTTGATGATCTCATTATTACGGGCAATGATAAAAAGTTTGCATCATCTGTTATTCAAAAGCTTGGTACTCAGTTTTCATTAAAAGACATGGGTGCTTTGCATTACTTTCTTGGAGTGAAAGTTATTCCTATGCATGCTGGTTTATTTTAATCACAACATAAATATGGTCGTGATATTTTGGAAAGCACAAACATGCTGGGTGCTAAAGATGTCTCGACTCCACTTTCAACAAGCATTTATCTTCAACTCTTAGATGGCACTGCAGCAGTGGATATCACTAAATATAGGCGTGTACTTGGCAGTTTGCAATATTTGTCATTGATGCGCCTAGATATTTCTTTTGCTGTTAATAAGCTATCCCAATTTATGCATAAGCCTACTGTTACCCATTGGACGGCAACCAAGAGATTACTCTGATATCTCAAACATACAATCTTTCATGGAATTCAAATCAAGAAGTCAACAATACCTCAAATAACCACCTACAGTGATGCTGATTGGGCAGAGAATCATGATGACAGAATATCAACATCGGCCTATATTACCTTTCTTGGCTCCAATCCCATTTCTTGGAATTCCAAGAAACAACGTGCCGTTGCAAGATCATCCACAGAGGCCGAGTATAGAACATTAGCAAATGCAGCAGCTGAAACCATGTGGTTATTATCTCTGTTCAAAGAACTTGAGTTCCCGATCAAAGCTCCACCTTCTCTCCTTTGTGACAATCTTGGAGCCACTCATTTAAGTCTCAACCCAGTGCAACATTCCAGAATGAAGCATATCCAAATTGATCTTCATTTTGTGCGGGATTTAGTTCAAAGAAATCTGCTTAAAGTCTGTCATGTCCACACTCAAGATCAGTTGGCAGATTTAATGACAAAAGCACTGTCAAAGCAACGAACAGAAACTTTGAGGAACAAGATCGGTCTTGCCGATGGAAGTCCCATCTTGCGGGGGCGTATTAAGGAAAGTGATTCAAAGATGGACAGCTCACAAAATCAAGATATCAAGATATTCTCTGCAATTAGTATAGGCTAAAATCTTGCATATGTTACTATTCTTTGTAACAGTTAGTATCTTAGCTTTAATGACTGTATATTTACCTAAGATAGAACAACTGCCTTGTATATATATTTACGAATCAAATCAATAAAATGTGTGGGAAAGTTTCCTTTGAAAAACTGCAGTATCTTATTCTCTATATAATAGAGATATTGATTTGAAACGATACAGAATTGAACGGCGATGAAAATTTTGTGAGGTAAAGCTAGTAGAGAATAAGTATTCCACAGGATCGAGCCTAGCGTTAGTAGTCAAGGGTTCTGATACCATAATAAAAAATAAAATATAAAAAAGAAAAAGAGATGGAGATGAGAGAGAGGAAAAAAAACTATGAGTGCTACATCTTTACTTCCTCAATTGTTATTGAATATAACACATACATTTATATTTATAGAAAAATTACATTAATATAAGATAAAGTAAATATCTTAAAGATTATGAAAATCAAATCAAGATAATATCAAATCAAAGTGATTTAATAATTATGAAAATCAAATTAATTATCTTCAACATATTCTCGACATTGGCCTATGACATTTGAGAGGATAAAAATTTTGACGTCGTTACTTGTTTAACGATGTGCGTATTCTATTGCGTAATGAACAACTTCAAACAACTTGTATGGAAGCATCCCCGGATAAAAATACCAAGTGTTTGTTGGAGTTTCATATTGGAAAGAATCCACCAGTATAATATGTAATTAAGTTCAGACTCTTAAGTATGTATTGCTGTCTTTTGTTTCAATGAAGATGACTACTTGCCAGAGAGAGATAGACACACGATTGTCACAACCGGAGCACAATTTGCAGGACTTGGATAGATACGCTTTCAACTCTAACTAAACAGAAATGCTTGGATCCCGAGAGTACCTACAACACCTTTCCTTTTTCTTTTTTCTTTTTTTTTTCTTTTTTAGTGATCAAGTAAGTAAGTATACTTTAATGATGTTGTAATTTTTTAAAAAAAAAAAATGTTTAAAGATAAAAAATATATATGAAAAAATAAAAAAGGCATTTGGGGGAGAATTTGGTTTTTTTCTTTTTTAGTGATCAAGTAAGTATACTTTAATGATGTTGTAATTTTTTTTTTAAAAAAATGTTTAAAGATAAAAAATATATATATGAAAAAATAAAAAAGGCATTTGGGGGAGAATTTGGTTTTTTTCTTTTTTAGTGATCATGTAAGTATACTTTAATGATGTTGTAATTTTTTTAAAAAAAAAATGTTTAAAGATAAAAAATATATATATATGAAAAAATAAAAAAAGGCATTTGGGGGAGAATTTGGCGTGGCCACGCCCGACTCTTAACTAAAACATTACCAGGTCTTTTTTATGTCAGCCACTGGCTGGGTATACACCAAAGACATGCAGGAGAGAAGGGCCAACCAGATTGGGGGTCAAGGGGATAGCAAAACATTGATTGGCTGCGGCAACTCTTAGAAAACAGAAGGTTTTAATCAGCTTGACTTGCTTGCTTCCATAGTTTCACAACCAAATATAAACAAAAAACATCACAGTGAAAGAGATTCGCCAGATTTCCCTATACATGAGTTCTGTACAAGTAATTCCTATTACTCTGGGAGATACAAGCTATGTCAACGTACAGGCAACATTTCTTTAGCGCCTCACCTTCTATGAACTCCCAATTTGAAGTTCAAATTCAAGTTGTATACTTTAGCTAGCTTGCATCTGCAGACGTAATCTCAAGTTCTGCCCACCAAAGGGGAGAAAGTTTTGGATTCGCTGCTTCAGGCGTTATTCCAGTTATGGCGCTCAATCTTACACAGACTTCTCTCATTGACGGTCTGTGTTTAGAATCAGGGTGGACACAAGATTTTAGCACTTCACCTATTAGCTCCAGTTGCTCCTCTTGGAAGGATGTCAAAGTTGGGTCAACCATTTCTCTAAGCGGTTCCTCCCCACTTAAATAAGCAGATGCCCAGTCTTCAAGTGAGGCATTGTTCACGGAGTAAGGGAGCCTACCTGTAGCAATTTCAAACAATATCACACCAAAGCTATAAACATTACTTTCCGGGCATGCTGATGGTGTATGCAAATTGTTTAATCCAGATGATTCTATCTCAGCTGCAACTATCTCATTCCAGAAAGTAAACTCCGAGATCTTGGCCGCATAATCCTCAGTGAGACTGATAGCTGACGAGTTCAAGTTGTTGTGGGCTATAGGTGGGTTCAGCTGGTGCATATGCTCGAGACAGTAGGCCATTCCCATTGCAATTCTCAATCGCATTCCCCAGTCCAAGTGTTCGGCCTCTTTAACTGCAGGACCCATGAAAATTACATATGTTAAATAATAATGTAAGTAGCTGAAAGACAAAAGCACCTCCAAATAACTGAGCAGTTTCAAAGATGGCGTATAATCTACCATTGCTTCACTAGAGTATAAATTTCCAACAGCCTAATGATGTGGCAGCCTTAGTCATTCATTTAATGGCCAGGACTGGATACAAAACAAATAACATCTCTTCTAAACATTTATCCTATTTTTCTGTTCTAATTTGAGAGGTTGCCTCATCATTGGCACAAGAAGATCACTTCATGGCAGTTTTTTTTCCGACTAAGATACAGAGAATTTATACACGAGTCTATAAGAGTAATTCAGGACAAGGTCAAATGCACGACCCCACATTTGCCTCCAAGTTTAATATGCAAAATAAGTATCTCTTCATTTCTTGTAAGAGAAGGTTCATATCAGCTTTAACAGAAATAAATTAGACTGCCAAAGTCACTTTGGGACTAATCTGAATGGACCACTGTTACAATACTATGGATAATTCATCATGTATATATGGTCTGTCCATAAGAATACCAATAATGAAAGCAAGGTACTCACTGTGCAAATGCTCAAAAAGTGTTCCATTTGGAGCATATTCGAATACCATCATTCTGGTGAAAGGTTTGTCTTCCTGACAATATCCAAGAAGGTTGACAAAATTTTTGTGGTTGACTTTTGACAATGTGTCAATCTGAAACCATAGCCACAGAAACAATTAGGGACTCTTGGACCACATAAAATGCACATGCGGCCAAAGGCAATATGTTTTGTCAATCTAATGTAATTTGTTTCTGAAATACCTTCTTTCTAAACTGTGCTTCTAAACTGTTTAACCAACCCTTGGCAGATGTCGCTGCCACAGAGGCCACAGCAATTTCGACTCCGCTAGAGAGTGTCCCTTTGTACAATGTACCAATTGGCGAAGAACCTATTACATTACTGAAATCTTCACAAGCTGCTTCAAGCTCTGATCTCTTGATCTTTGGCACACCTGCAATACAAATTTCCAATCATACATCGGATAAATCACAATCATCCAGGACAGATTTTGGATCATTTGAATTGAATGATATGTTGCCAATGAAGGGTTTTTATAGCTTGTAACTTGTGCATTCATGTCCACCCTAAAATTAGCTTTGCACGGTCATGTTAACAATTACAATGAGATGGCAAACTAAATGACATAAAGATGTCTAAAAAAACATTCTTTTGTTTGGTTTTTTCCCATTCTTCTCAGAGAGAGAGAGAGAGAGGATTTACCAGTTACAAATGCTTTCTGAAGCTGTCCGCTTAATCCTGGGGCCCAAGGTTTAACAGTAGCTACCTTATTGCTTATACATAGATAGACACCAATGACTAAAATTAGAATGGTGCCCCCTATTGCTCCAGCCAATATTGCAACTATGCGATGATTTGAAGAGGAGCTTCTCTGCAATATTGTGCTGCTTTCTCTGGGGGGAGGCACTAGCGAAGGGTAGGAAGATGGAGGTGGAGCAATTTGAGTAGGAGGAGGCGTGTGGGAAGATGGGGGTGGAGCACTTTTTTGAGGCCTGCTGTAAGATGGACGTTGTTGAGCAGGAGGCCGCCTTTCTGGCCTTGGCTTAGGTGATGGTGATGGGGATGGGGACGGTGAGGGGGGAGGTGGTGATTTGGGTTTTTTTTTATTTTCCAACAGTCTCCTGCGAACTGTCCCTCCAGTTTGGTCTACATTCCTGGCAAAGATAAAAAAGCAAACTTTGGATAAATGAAGCAGAATAGATACCACTTCTGGAACCCAGACTGAAATACATCGAAAAAAATAGAAGTTCCAAAAACATAAAATGCATGGAATGGACATGAAAGAGGTACTGTGGCAAAAGGGGGTAAATCCACAGTTTCTAGCATTAATAACTGCAATTTTTTTAAGTTTTTAAATATGTGGATGCAGACATAAACCCAAACACTTTACATTCAAGTTTTATTGCAGAATTGAAGTAATTCCATGTGAGAACCAGCAAAAGGTTACTTAAAACCAGGCACACCCTCCAACTTATGGGGGATTACCCATGGTCTACCAGGTTGATGTACGATATTAACCCAAACCTATAAACCACAATAAGAAATAGAACTATACCTCCACAAGGCAAGAAAATTCCTTTGCAGAGAGTCTATAAAACAATGAAGTTCTAACATGAACCAAAACCCTCATTTGATTGATTGACAAGAGAACCGAGGAAAAAAAAAGAGAACGGAACTTAAACTCAGATTTCATTTTGTATTGTAAACTTGTGTTCCCTTATAACAATAAATAAACCTTTTCTTTTCCTACCTCATCTCAGCAACCAAACAGAAGATAGAGTAATAAAATTCTTTAAAAAAAAAAAAAAAAGACTCACAAGACCACAACTTTTCCATCTGAGCATGCAACCCCAAACCACGAACATGGATCAACCTCTACATCTTCCTCTTTCCAATTTGACAACGCGCCAAGTGGATCACTCACTACTCTCTCTCTAAACCTCAGCAGAGCCAAACCTGCGCAAAAAATACCCCATTCATCATTTCTTCCTTCCCTTTCCGAGAAAACCGAAAAATAAAAAGAACAAGAAAAACCCAGATCCTATATCCTGTACCTTTGTCGTTGAGACGCCAACTCCATTGGAAACTCTGACACAAGAAACACATCACCACGACAACTACGAAAAGGCCCAGTTTCCAGTTCTGCTCCATTCTTAAGTCTCATCCAATCACGAACACGACCTTTCCAAACGACTCTTTTGCACGAGTTGATCATAAACCGAGTTTAATCGCATCAAAATCGAGCTCACAACTTGTTGAAGAAACCGTAACAAAAAATCGTGTAAAAAATACAATTTGAGTGGATATCTATCAAAACCAAAACCAAGTTCGCGTGGTTGCAAGCTAATTTAGGCCCACTAAAAAGTTCGAAAACGCGTACACTGGAAGTGTGATTTCGTTATTTTTGTTTTCTTTTTATTTGACTACTTTTTTTTTTTTTTTAATATATAGTCTCTCTGGAAAAAAAGAAAACGCTGCAAGAAGTGTCTACACTACTGGTATGGTGTGGGATCAAAATGGACTAGGTCCAACTTCTTCTAGGGACCAAAGCTTTGGGCAGAGACCGTCACCCATCTGAAAGTGACAACGTACGTTCTGCGTGGTTGGAGAATTAACGCATGCTACAAAATTAATAAATTTGAGTGTGATATTAATGAATTCCGGTCAAAATGTATTAACATGTTAATACATAATTTATTAACGGAATAATCTGTTTAATACAAAATCAATCCGTTTTAATTCGTTTAAATTTTATTTTAATATTAAAATTTTATTATTATTAAATTATAATATTAATATTTTTCAATATTCTTATACTTTTATTATTGATATTATAATTTTAGACCTATGCTCATATTTATTATTATATAGTTTGTAATATTAGTTTTATTATATATATGTTAACATTTGAAAAATATTAATACATAATTTTAAAGATATTGTGATTACTAATAAATATAAATTTTAACTTTTATGTAAAATTATGTTAATTAGGTCAAATGAGTTATGTGTGTTAGTTTACCCATTTACATGAAATGAATTTAAATTGATTGTGTTATATTAATTTATTTCTAATTAATTATTAAACGGATTAAAATGAGTGGCACGACACGATCTGTTATCTAAATAGATTGTGTTAGGATTTGAAAATTTGACATGTTTAGTTTAACAAATCGAATTTAGATTGACCTACATAATCAAATATTTATGACTTGATACGATACCAGCAAACTCTGAAAGTAATATTTATCATCCCTAATTTAGGGTGCGTTTGGTTACCAAATTCACCTCAACTCATCTCAACTCATCATTACAACTTTTTCAAATCTCAATACAAAATATAATAAACAATTCAACTTTTTTAAATTTTAAAATAATAATAATATTAAAAATTAATATTCTAATAATATTTTATCATCACAATTCAATTCAACTTAACTCACTTCAACATCTACACACAGTCTTATAGGTATCGACACTGGAGACCGACTTTTTGAAATGACACCCAACAGACATAAAATTTTTGTTTCTTTCTTGTTCGTGTGTTTGCTATCATTTTGAATTGTGGGCATATACTTTGTTTGCAATCAAAAGTTCTCTGCGTTGCTTAACAAAACAAAAATAGTCTCCTCAATGTTCAGACGAAGACCCGGTAAAAAGCATACCTTTATCGTCGGACAAGTGAGGAGCTGAGCTTCCTGGAAGTTTACACTTTTCATTACCCGGAATCATTTACTTTTCTAAAACAAAAGACTACAGAGAATTTTAATTTTTAGCTATAACCATCATATCAAAATGGTCTTTACTCCCTTTCATTGATAGAAAATTCCTGTCCTTTCTTTATTTTTTGGCTGAGCAATAGAAAATTCCAACTTGGTATCGCTGGATGGTAAGAAACTGTCATGATTCTGAGTTGTGACTGATAAACATTCAAGTAGACTCGCTAGTCATCCCCAAAAATTAGAAATAAAAATAAAAAATAAAAAATCAGACTTGCTAGTTTCGTGTCTTGCGAGAAACTTTCACGGGATGATCACAGGTATGTGCGACAGTTTTTCAGATTTCTCGTGTTTATTGCGGCGATTTTAAGCAACCAACTAATTATAACATCATAGGAATTATAAAAAAAAATTAGTTTTTACTGTTAAACCTAACAGCTGCCGATATAATCAATATTAAGCTATAATATATTATCACTTAGCCCTTGAAACATATAATATAAACTATAATTCTTCTATTCATTAAAAGAATGAGTAAAAGGTAGAAAGGTAACAATTAACATATCTTAATGCTTAAATTTTAAAAGAGTAAACAAATTACCAACAACAAAAAAAGGAAAGAAAGATAGTAGTTTGAGATGTTAAGGTACGATTGTCTCTAGATATTGACTTAAGTAGCTAGGATTAAGAAAGAAGAATACATGTCATGGAATGTATGTTTTTGATTTGTACTTGTGTATATAGTTTTGTTTATTTAATTTATTGGTTATTTAAAGTAATTTTCAATGCCACCAACATAATTAAATTCGGTGGTGGCCTGGGATCACTATCCCGACCAACATTATCATTATTGTCTCGGTTAGAAACTAATTAGAAGTTGATTTATGCACCTGTCGTTTTACTTCAACTTCAAGAAGAAAAATCAATCAATTAATTCGGTCAAGTTGATTGCAGTTTAAAGCGACGGCGTAGAGTTTAGTCAGGACAATTTGCAGAGAATTAATTAAGACAGGTTGAATATATATATATAATATATATATTATCAAATTTGAATTTTTTGAGATTTTAAATAGAAGAAAGACATGTGCATGAAAAAAATAGATATAATTATACGAGTAAATTTTTTAAATAGCATAAGATATTCATCAATATTATATAAATGAGATTCATTTTATGCCATAAATCAAAGATTTGTATTAATTCTAAGTAAGGGGGTCGATGGATCTGTAAGGACTGATCGATCACAAGTTTAATTGAAAATGGGTACGTAGGGCCCCGTGATCTAAAAATTCCAATTATCTGAAAATGATTGATTCCATAGTTTTTGAAGTTCTTAGAATTTTCTCACGGGATTTTTATGTATCAAGTCCTTTAATTCATTTTAAGTGGCCAAAGTGCTTAACTGGCACGTCACCCTTCCCTGTACATGCATAGTACATACAAGCAAACTACGCCTTGGGCTAATTGATACGAAAATTATGTTTGATTGTTACTTAATTTGTGCTAATTAGATGAGAATAAAAATAGAAACTAAACAATAAACGTAATCCCATCTGTTTCTCTAGCGTGCAGGATCACGTCTTGTGCACGTGCCCGTCCTCTCTCTAATTTTAGAAAAATGTCCTCTCATTTTGTTTACTTGTGTATTTAATTTTTTTATTTATTTTTTTACTTAATAATTAAAAAAATAATTTTTAATATATTAATGTATTTTTTATTTTTTAAAAATATTTAAATATATTAAAAAAATCCATATTTATATTAAGGCCTCTTTTGTTTTCAATAAACTTTTTAATTTATCTCATCTTATCTATTTATTATACATTTTTAAAATTTTTCTATAAAATAAAATAAAAAATTTAATTTTTTCAAATTTTAAAATAAAAATAATATTAAAAATATATATTTTATTTAATTTTTATTCTCAATCTCAAAAAAACTCATTTCATCTCGTTTTTAAAAATAAACCAGGCGTAAGCCGCACGCGCAAAGATAAAAACTGACTGCAGCCTACGGATACCCCTAATTTTCTATCCTTGTCATCATAGTAATGGGAGCTGCCGTTGTTTTAACAAAAAGGTCAACAATTACTTCAAACTACGTACAGCGACCCTTTTTTAGAGCTAAGCTTATTGGTTTTCAAGAAAGAAAACCTCAAATTAATATTGATAAGATTTATGTCCCGTTTGAATATAATAATTATTTTATTTTATTTTATTTTAATAATTTTTTTAAATTTTAACATAAAATATAATAACAATTTAATTTTTTTAAATTTCAAAATATAATAAATAATTAAAAAATAATATTTTAATAATATTTTATTTAATTTTTGACTTTTATTTAAAATCATCTTATTTCACTATCCAAACATGACGTTAGGATTATATGTTGCATGGTGTTTATTTATTTATTATTGTTTGGAAAATACGGTAATCAAATGTTTTGAAGGGTAATTCCAATGATACAGAATTTCTTAGATGGTCTTTGGTGAGTAGCTTGTTCACATGGGTAACAATATTAATTCCACCTTATCGGCTTGCCAGCCACACACGATCATCCTGGCATAGTCATAATATGTTATATATAATTGATTACCTTCGCGATGGGGCATACTGATCACTTACTACTTTTGTTGACACATTCACGATAGGGCATACCCACCAATTATTCATATCCGGCGCTTTAAATATCACTTTTGTTTGTTTGTTTTTAGAGCTAAGTCAAGTTCGTCTAGATTGGAGTGTTTGAGACTCCCAATTGTCAGCAGAACCTTTTAACCCATGCAACACGATATTATATATATATATATATATGTTATAAAAAAAAATATTACTCTTGACGAGTTATTTATGACAAAAAGACTATATGCAATGAAAATATATTCATTTTAATAGGAAGTTATCATTTTCATAGCAAATAAGTGACCACATATAAATATTTTTCTTGAAATTATAGTTATATTCTTGTAAAAAAAATCAACATTTGCCAATATTGGTTTATAAGATTTTGGATCACCGACCGACCGATTCTCCAACGATTTCGACCAGTTCCGGTCGGTTCCGCCGGTTACTCTTCACCCTTAGTTTGAACCATTTGATTCAAATTGTGAAACGGGATTGCACATGGCATGGTTGTTACACTCGGTCGGGGACTTAAGTAGGCCCAATTTGGGCCCAAGGACCGCAGAAAACCCGTACACAATGCCTCCAGCAAGATTACAAGTTCCCCATCTGGTTTGGGTTTAGGGCCGACCGTCATTTTCTCTCTGAGCCTTTTTCTAGAGCCCCGATACATCCACAGGATGTATTTTACGGAATTCCGTGGACTGACTGTCATTTATTACATTTGATTTGAAGAGAGACGTTTGTGCATTAAGTTTACGTAATTAATTTTCGCCCTATCCAGAGTGTGCTGCTCCTAAATTCCCAATCCACACAAAAAGCAACTTCTTTAATATGGTAGTACAGTACTTGAACTATAGAGACGACAAAGGTTTATGCCAATCTCCCAAGATCATCTTCCTGTCCAAGCACAATCTTGGCTAAATAATATGGATCACACATTGACAGTTAATACTATATATATATATATATATATATATATGATTGTCAAAAAAATATATACCATATGTATAAATAAATATATATATATATTTCCTCTATTTGGTTGTATCATTCCGAATCCAAATTAAATCTTCTAATTCAATGAATTATGAATGAACCAGTTCTTATTAAAAAATCGATTCGATTCCAGTTTTCCTAGTCCAATAATAACGAATCTCTGTTGGTGGGTTAATAGGGATTCCTGGCGAAGAAGAACATGACAAGTACTACTTCCAACAGAACATACTAACACGTTGTGCCTGCACTTGCAATACGATAAGAGAGTCTTGTGGTAAAGTACATAATGAATGTGGCAAAAAGAGCGGTCCATTAATAACAATTTAGATACAGATAGCTCTCTCATGAACTGTACTCCTTAAAATGGACAAAAAGAAACCTTATTTTGAGGGGTTTTCCTACGTTATTATTTGGTGAGGCTGCGGTGGAGCACGAAAGAACAAGAACACCTTATCAGACCGTTCACATTGCAAACGGTGCAGCTTCTGAACCCGATTTTCTCCACGAACACCTTGTGGCTCCCATCACACAGATCACATAAAATGAATCTAAGCCCTCCGCAGATATCACATGCGCCCAGGTCCACCACCGGCAACCCTGCGATCAATTTGTTTAATTCCCCACTCTCGTGGAGCCGTCCGATCTCCTCGGCCCCGCCAATGTATCTCCCCCCAATGAAAACTATCGGTAGGCTCAATTTCGTACAACCTATGATCCCCTGCAGCTCGTCTAAAAACTGGGCGTCCATCGACACATCTCGTTCGTCGATCGAGACGCGGAAGCCTCGGAGAATCGATCTGACGACCCTGCAGTCATTGAAGGTCTTGCGCACGACGCGGAGGCTCGTGAAATAGAGCACGATGCGTTGATCGGCACCGGGGAATGTGATGCACGGTTGTGGTGCATTACGGTGAACCCAGGCGCGGAGTAGTGAAGTGGATATCCGGACACGGCGGAAAATGGAGGGAGACTTGGGGGATGCGGGTTGGGGGTTGGATTCTTCTCCACAGAGGCTTTGTATGTCTTTGAAGGATGAGCAAGAGAAGTTGGGTGAGGTTCGTTTTGATGTGGTGCGGACCCTGCTTGGTGATCTCAACCATGGTGCCCACATTGACTGTTTAGAGAGGGAGGTCCGGGGGTTGGGTTTTTTAGGAGGCTGGAAGGTGAGAGGAAAGAGTTAAGAGGGGGTACAGCTTTCAGTGGTTGGTGAGGCTATAACCTGTTTAAGTGGTGAGGCTATAACTTTAAAAATGAAAAAGAGCTCATTATGGTAAGGAACTAAGGACTAAAAATGAAAAAGGCCTTAAATAATAAAATCATAAATGAAACCGTAATTAAGGTCATCCAGTAGTATTCACTATTCTTCTACGCGGGAACAAAATGTGTTTAAAACAATATTAAATGAAAGGTAATCATCTTTTAAAGAAATGATAAATTAGTCCAATATGAGAATCTCCTTGTAAAAATTGATATTATCCTTTTGGCTTTTAAAAAGTTTTAGTATGTAATTGTGCGATGCGAATGTAAGTAATGCCATACATATAAAGAAACAAAAATTTATATGCAATCATTTTTATTTATTGATTTGCACACTTTATTAAATATATATTCTACTAATGTGATGGATTGTGTAATTTTTTAAAACTACCAAAAGTGTACTGCAAAAGTTTAAGGTATCTTTTAGATTCGAAAATGAGTGGAGATGAGTTAAGATGGATTGTAAATAGTAGTGAGATGAATTGTGAATATTAATGAGATTTGTGAATTAAAGTTGATAAATAATAATAAATAATAGTGAGATAAATTGAGATGCGTTGAAATAAATTAAAATGGCTTACAAATACAAACCAGGCCTAAAACTTCTGAATTATCCCGTCAATGTCTTTATGGGTCAAAGCACGCCCACGGCGCGCACACTTGAGGAATCATCATAACTAAAATATTAATTACATGTGGGGTTATGAGTTGTTCTTCGCTACAAAACAAGGTGCCAGCCCAAACTTTTGTGCGCATGCCGTTGCTCGCGGTTTTGGTCCTTTGTAGTCCCCTTCTGGCCACTTAAAAAAAAAACCCTTCGTCTAGAAACAATATACTCTAATAAAACAAAGAATCCTCTCGATTTGGTTTTTTTTTTAATTAATTTTATCTACCATTTCTTTTTATTATTATCTTTCCACTGTATCATTATGTGATATTAAATAATAGAAGATTATTTGTCACATTCAATTTGTGGGCTAATTATATAATGCCACATGATAGAATGAAATGTTGAAAAGAGGATGATGAAATAAATGATAAATAGAATTTTTTATTTTTTTATCAGTTTTAATTGTCACGACAGGCCATTTATTTCAATTTAATGGAGAGACTAATCTGCAGTTGTTTGGAAGAACAAGCTTGGAAGTTGGAACTAGTTACCCAACAACATCCAGAGCTATAAATGAACTGTTGGGGAAAATGATAATGAGTGCTAAAATTCTTGCTAAAGCTGTATAGGATGCATCACATAAATGATAAATCACGAAAGTAAATAGTATTTCAACCAAAAGAAACAGGGGAGACCCCCCTTTACTACTCCTAGGGTCTACCCAAGCTCTTCGATTCCTGTATTTATCAGTGCAACATAAGCTGCGACGGCAAAAAGCAAAACAAAATGTTCTCATGGCAAACCCAATGTCCTAAACCAATAAGGGAAATACACCATCACAGAAAAACTATGAATTTAAGGTACTTACATCTGTCACATCTTTGCCCCTCTAGAGATGAGGATGTCCCCAAAAGGCACCGTTTGCTCTACTCTCAGGATATCTCGAGAAGCCAGAACTACACATCAAAAACCCAGTTACGTTAGTTGCTTCTTAGTTGAAAAACTTCGGACGTTGCGATCTGATTTTAACAGTCAAAGTTAGCAGTGTAGTGCGATAGTAGGCTGGGGAAGTAAACATGGATGGGATCATTGGGGTGTGTACCGCAAGTCTGATAGAAGAGCAAGGCGGCTCCTTTTCTACTCATTCCAATTGCTAGGTTGTTCAGGGATTCTACTTGAGGGGCTCCCGGTGTGTCAAAATGCGCTTTCATCTGCCTACAGGCATGTCAAAGGAACATGCTTGATTTAGTTATAAATTCAAAATCACTTCTGGATTGGAGAATTCAACAGATGTAAAAGAGAATTATACATTCGAATAGAATCAGTCATCTTCTCAACGGGAGGGTTGATGCTTTCATGTTGTGTTTGAGTCACTCCAGTTTCCACAAACAGATCTGCAAAAATGTTTGATAAGGTGAGGAACAATGCTCAAGTATATAGAGAAACTACTCCTAAAGGCTAAAACTATACTCGATGCACCAATTGAGAAGGATTGCCAAGTCATAGACCTTGATCAGGTGTCGGGCCATTTTCAGACAACCTTGTTAACTTAAAATTGGGGTCAGAATGCTTCCACGGATTCTCCTCAGCCACTGGTTCAAGGCCACCACTGCTGTGTCTAGATGACGAATAAGGCCTTTTCCTGTTGGACACGTGGAAACTTGGTACTTCAACAGTCAAAATCCATCACACAGTTTTAAAATGAAGCACATTACATTTGTAGCCTTGTAGGCCCTAACATGTGCAATATAGTTGTCACTACTTGAAGACCGAATGGCAATTCACGAAATATAACTACCGACCTTCCTGAATTGACTTCGGAATTATGTGAGAGAACACCATGTCCAGACGCTGAGCTAGGAATGGATCCGGCTTCGTCAACTATAATTTACATCATGCAAAAAATTGAAGTAGAATATCCTCATAAACATTGGATGACGTCAAGAGTTTCCCCAGAAAAGTGAGCAATACAATCTATTCAAAGAAGATAGATCATTATACCAGAATTCCCAGGTGTGACCATCGGATTGGCTTCAGCTACCCTCACCCGATTGTTCATAAGGTTGGCCCGTAGTTCATCCATGAGGAATTCAGTTGGGATTTCATGGTTGAAGACATTTGTCCGTTGCTTCTCTATGGAAACTCCCAATGACTGGGAGCCAGCTCCACTATGAAATTCTTCAAAAGGCTTCGCATTTATAAATGGTCAGATATATACTGGGGAGTTCTTTTCCTGGAAGATATTAAAGTAAAGCAACAGATTGGTGGAGCGGCTTACAAATCCTATTGACTCTTGGTAATGTGCTCTTTCTGGTGGTGAAAACGATGTTGGTTCTGGTGGCAAGGGTGGAGAGGTCCTTTCTGCATGCAAAAGCACTGTTTATCACTCTATCCTCTAGTTCTTTTCAAGAGGAAATTCTCAAAAGAAATTGTGTATTACAACCAGAAGCTGAGCCATGGGGAGGTTGGATGCTTTTCATCCATAGCTCGAGAAGAGGTGGTGGATAATGGACTGCTTTACTTCCATTTATAAATAAACCACCAATTAGTACAACCGGCGGCAATTCCATGAGGTTAGCTATCTTCATAGTAGACATGATCTCCGTGTGCTGCAACAAAAAGTACAAATACTTGTATTGTAACTCAGGAATACTGAGATAATTGCTTTCTCTATACTACGCAAAATTTTACTCTTTGTAAACCAATCTTTAAAAAATCCATGTTTCAGAATAATGTCTGAGATCTTTCCCAACTCAATATGAGTCTAAGATATGATATAACCAGTTCAATTTTCCCTTGCATTTTAGCTAGTCAAGTAAAAAGTTCGCTTTAATCATGGCACAACTTTAGTGGTCAAACAAAATCTCTTTGTTAGTGCTATATAGAATCGAATAAATTGAAGCCGGGACAAACCTTTCTCTTTCTTCCCCTTCTTGAGACAATATCTGAGGCATTTTGAAGCCAAGACTGGTATATAGGACCGGGGATCACGGTTTGTTCATAATCCATGAGAGAGGCTGTTGGTCTTCTAGTTTTTCTTCTTTTTACTCCCTGCCTCTCTTGATCCTGCTTCACCAAACTTTCTTGGTTAAGTTTGTATGGTTTCTTTTCTTATATTCTTCACACTCTGGTTGCTGGGGTTACACGATGTTAAATTATGCTACCTGTATAGCTTCCTTGCATTCGTCAGATGTCCGATTGACCTGGTGATCTGGATGTTGGTATTGAAATTCATCAGCTGCAGAAGGGCTTAGAGGTTAGCGCACACAGCTTTATAGATTTCTTTTTGACGGTGAGAAATTAAGAAAACCGTCCACATGTTCAACTAATAATCTGATGCTTTCAATCTCAGTTAAAAAAAGAAGAAAGAACCAATCACACGAGACAGGTACTGATATACCTAATCAATGGAACTAAGAAAACCCAGTAATTGGTTCATTGCAATTATCCAAGGTAACATCGTATAAAGCTTGCTAGGTTTTCCAAACCGAAAACACCATCTCAAAAAAACCTGCAATCTGTGCTTCTCTTTCTTTGCTATTTTCATCCTATTGAGAAGTATCCTGAGTTTTTTTTCTTGGACCCCGGGGGGGGGGGGGGGGGGGGTTGTAAGGATTGGTGGGTGCACGGAAAGCATTTGCCAAGCATGATGGTTGAACAGAAACGAATTAGTATTTGTAAACGATAGCTATAAAAAAACTCATTTATGACACCTATCTCAACAAGTATTGCAATAGCATGACCTTATTTGTCTCTAGTGGGGAATATAGGCGTGAAAATGTAGCAAATAAACGAAGAGGAGTGTAGTGCATGCTTAGGCGTCTCTGGAATCGAACTAATTAAGAAGACAAGTGAAAGTTTCGCATTATTTAAGCCGAGTTGAAAGCTTTAAAATGCATTATTGTTCTTACCTCTTAGAGGATTATCGTGTCTATGAGGGGAGGGTAGGAGGGTCGTTGGGATTTCCGTGTGCTCTCCTGAAGCGAAGTTCAGCTGCGTCTCATCATCCCCTTCAATATCAAATCTGCGTCCGATGAACGAAGAATTGTATAAGAACTTCAATCAACACCGAGGATTATCAAGATCCATTTCAGATCTGCAAATGTGGGATCGTTTCATTCAAATTTTTTGAATTCTTAACCATTGATATTCCAAGTTTTATTATGCATATGGTCATACTTGTAAAAAACGCGGTGGCCCAAAATACTTTACCATGGAGTAAAAAAAGGTAAGAAAAAGGAATTGCACGCTGCCTAACATTTAAAATACCCATTCCAATGGATTTAACCTTTCAAAGCGGTTGAACATATCTGCATTGGCTTGGTATGAATCAAAACGTTCAAATAAGGTGATGTTGTCCGCATCGGCTGCTTTGACAAAGTAGCAGATATTAGCAACATATATGGTCCAAATTAAAAATAGGAAGGAGGCTGATATTAGGAATAAAAAAAATTAACCTTGATGAAAGTTTTGGCACGGATCTTCCTCCCTTGCATTATCATTAGTGTAAGGTTCATCCATCGTGTCCAGTCGCTGCAAACACAAAAAGTTTACTCTTGAGTAATTTTGGAGGATATCTCATCAACTCTATTTCTGGTTCTATCACAGTATGTCTGGACCATTACCACCTTTGATAATTTTCTGAAGAAATTTCACAAATAGAAATACATCTCACCCCCAGCTTAAGTGGAGGAAAGGGATAGTTTTACAAGAAGAGACATTGTGATACATTTGTAATGACTATCAAAAGTCGAAAAACACGAAAACTGAGTTTTGTGCATGAATACGACAGTTTTTTTATTATATTCTTAACAATCATTTGCGTGTGGGTTAGGGTACATTGCCTTAAATATTTAATTAAATAAGGTATAGAGTGTTGAAATAGAATTTGAACACTTTTATCTTAATACTATAGAAAGTATCACTTGTCTAAAAAACTTAAACCGATAAAAATAACTTGATTTAATTATTTATATTATATTCTTAAAATAAGCCAACATAAGTATCTACTTGGTTTAGGGTCTATTTGTTCAGACATACTTTATGATGGGTTTGGATAGAGAGTTAAAATGAGATGAGATGTTTTGTTAAAAGTTAAATAAAATATTGTTAAATATTATTTTTTAATATTATTTTTATTTTTATATTTGAAAAAATTGAATTATTTATTATATTTTTATATAAGAATTTGAAAAAATTGTAATGATAAGATGAAATGAGATAATCATATACTTATCCTAACTAATTGGGATGAGTGGATGGAGTTGCAATATGTATGCATGTATATGCACCAAACAACGAAGAGGATTATGTGAAAGAAAAACACTATTTTGTCCTCTCATTTGTAGTGTTTTATTTGACTGTTTGGTAATTTTTTTTTTATTTAGTAATTAAGGAAATAATTTTAAGTGTATTGGAATTTTTTAATTTTTTTTAAATATTTAAATATATTAAAAAAATTATGAAAAAAAAAATTAAAAAAAAAACCCAAAAGAAGAAGACCTTCTCGATTGATGGGTGACTGTGTAAATGCGTCAAACACATCAGTCAGAGTGAAAATGATTCGCCGTTGGTTGTTTTTAGCATGTGATTGTGCAGAAGACACGCTGGTATATTTCTTCTCTTCTACTTATGCCTCCACTATATTTTTTTCCAGAGACATGATTCACCTAACGGGACTTCATAAAATTTGTTGATGATGATGCATGATCATAATAAGTTTGGGTCTTTAGGTAATGTAGGGTGTCTCCTTTACATTACCATGGCAAAATAGGCGGTCTGTTGGAAGCCCCGGGTATTGGAAAAATTGAGGGACTGTTCAATATCTCCAACATCTATCTCTTCGTTCTCAGGTAATGTCACTGCTTCTTTCCTGCAAACAAGGCGAGTCAAACCAAATTACCATAACTATATAGATATAAATTAACCTTCTTACTCTTCCACCATGCCTTGCTCGCTTGGCAATAGGCGGAATATACAATATAGTATTATAGTAATATACTCTAATGCGTAGTTTCTGAAAGGAAAATGCGTATTGGTCGATTGTAACCGACTTTCAACTGCGCCGTTTAATTTGCTTGTGAATAGATAAATTAATGCCACAATAGACAATTTTCCAAATTAGCTAACTACTTACAAATGCGTCGAAGTGTGGATGAATGTAAAAACCAAAGAGAAACTGTGACTGACTTGGCTTGGGATTTTCCTTTAGGGAGGACAGTGGGGTCTGGAGCAGCTTTCACCTTCCATGCTTCATTTATTTCAACCTGAGAACACCAAAATTGAACGGAAAAAAAAATCATAAAACAAAAGTGCAATGGAGACTTGAGAAGTACACGTAAGTACGTACCAGAAGACGGGTAACGTCATCTGTGAAGCAAATCAGAGTTACCCACGCATGAGATATATAAAACAAATACTGAATTTGAGGTTTGAAATTAAATTAGTACGCGACTAGAAAACAAATATACCGTAGAGGATTTTGACTTTTCGCTCGTAGACAATCACAACCCCACCTGAGAACGACGCGGAGGAGAGTCTTTGTGAGTGCACGAAAACAGAGATTTGCATGGAAGAAAAATGAGGGAGAGGCAGAGAGGTAGTGAACGATTACCCATGAGAATCCCGGAGAGTCTGAGGGCCATAGGAACTGAAGGATTCAAAATCTCTTCACTGTACATGCGCGCGCGCGCGCGTGGTATATATGAAAAAATTGGAAAAGTAAGCCCGAGAGTAAGTAGAAGGCCTTTGAAGTAGAAGAAACCTCAATGGAAATATTAGTAATCACGACAATTAATTAATAAAAAAATAACCAGATCTTGATGATGTTGAGCTTGTCGAGCTTTCTCCGATTGATCTTTGCATGCATAGTCGCAGCCATCCTTCATCAAAAAGAGAGAGAAAGAGAGAAATTAGACATCCAAATGAACAGGCAATGTGAACGCTGCAGAGATTTCATCGACAGAGTTACATAAATCCAATTCATGTAATATATGGGGCAAAAAAAAAAAAAAAGTAACTCGGAAAAACTACAACCTATTTTCAAATTCAACCTCTAGATCAGAGCTTGAGCTTTCAGAAGTTACGACTCGTGTATTCGAGTTCAAGTAGACTGAGAGAAGTCACATAAAAACTATGATTCACAGGCTTCCATAATCCAGAGACAGTAAATTCGTGGAAATATTTCAAAACACGAATAAATAGAATTTACGGGAACTATAATGAAAATAAAAAAGACACGGTTAAGAAGCTTGGGTTTACTTGGAGAAGATGTGCTAGAAAACAGAGACAGAACAAACAAAAAATAGAGGGTGAGTCAAAATGTTTCTGTATGCTAAGAAATTTTTGGCATACAGAAATAGGACGTTCGAATTCAATACATAATCAGTATCCATTAATGCAAGAATCAAAAGCTGGACATCATTGGAAATGAATGGCAATGATGAGTACCAAATCTGCCCCATCGGAGCCTTGCGAGCCAGAAGCTGGTGCGAGTAGAACATTTTACAGTGAGTATACGGAACTAGAACCAGAGAGTTAGAGAGAGGAGGAGGAAGAAGAACAGGGGCGAAATCGCAGTGAAAGAGGGAGAGAGCTGAGAATAGGGCAGGTTTGGGGGGTGGGAATGAGAGTGGTGTGTTTTTTATTCTCCGAAACAACTAATTACCCGCTATGACAGAGTGAGGAGGTGTAGGGGATACAGTGACGCGAGCCGCATGGAACTCTTGGCGCTATCAGGAGAGGCAACGGTTAGGAGCAAGCCGGATTCATGGCAGTGCGATAAAGCAGATGATTGCTACCATGGGTAACGATAGCGAACCTGTGGACTCGACCGTTTTTTAGCTTTTGCCTTTTCGGGCCGCACAGGATCACCGGTTTTCCACTGCCGTTCATCTGTTCGTGTCTAGTTTGGGACCTTAAGGCAATTTGAGTAAGGCCGGTATTTTGTGTTTTAAAATTTTTATATAAAATATGATAAATAATTTAAAATTTTCAAATTCTAAAATAATATTATTATTAAAAATAATATTTTATTTATTTTATATCAATTTATCTTATCTCAACTCAATATTTAAGACACTTAAAAGTCGTGCTACACTCACCTAGAGTGTAGATTGATAATGAGTTCCGATAAGGCCATTTGGTTCTTTTCTTATATTTTTTTTATTTATTTTTTTATATCCTTAAATATAATTTTTTAGAAAAACACAATATTATTAAAAAAATAATTCCTTAATTACTAAGTTAAAAAACAAAAAAAAAAAAGTATAGGACCCATCATCGGTGACTTTAGTTTTTTCCCTAAAGGGTGATGCTACACCATAGAGGATTCCTCACAGAACGGCCAAAAAGCTTTCTTTAAAAAACCATTTTTAAACATTATTTTAAAAAAAAATACAAAATAATCGTAAATTCATTAAAAAATACTTTAAAAGGTGAATCGGTACAAAAAAATCGGTGACATTACTACGTGAGAATGGTGTTTTCCTTTGAGTAAATTAGACTATAATTTAATATTTTAATGTGATTATTTAATACCTCAAGTGGTGAACTCCACAAAAAAAAAAAAAAAAAAAGTACTCTCATAACCATGGTTTGCCAGAAGTCGGGTGTGCGATAGGGTTTGATCAAGGAAAGTTTGCGAAAGAAAATATATCTTAATTAAACACTCCCTGTATTACAAGATTCTCTTGTGAAGAGATGACTCTTTGAAAGAGAGTTGGGACCTGTAAATCTACAACTATATACTTTAAAAGACAATAATTATACCTATATATATATATATATTATACAGAAATAATTTTTTTTAATATTTTTGATGAAGTGATGTTATTACATTGCCTGGTTGTAAAATTGATTGTAAAATAATTGCATGAATATTATTCTTCTTTCTATTATAAAGGATAAAAGTTTTTTTTTTTTTTTGTTAATATAAGTCTCGTTAAATTTGAATTATGAAACGAAGTTTTTTTTAGAAAAATTTTATAGATAAAAAAAAATCAAAAAAAAATTTCACACATTGATGTGACATATTACTGATGTGTCACGTTTCCTTCCCCCTTTTTTTTCTCTTCTTTCTCTCTCTCTCTCTCTCACCTCTCTTCCGGTACCAGCCATCCCTGCTCTCTTACTGTGCCTTCTCTTTGTGCCCGCCATGGCCTGAGCAACACCGCCTACGTGGAGCTCACGACAGTGCTATGAACTTGTTGTACACATTAGTGCACATTTCACGTACTATGTGCATGGTCAATGGCGCTGTTAGTTGGCTGGGATGGTCAGGATTCACCCCTAAGTTGACAAAAGTTTCTATCGGTCTAAGTGGCAACCGCCAGAGGGGACACGGAGCTCATGATAGTATCGTGAGCTTGTCATGCACATTGGTGCACATTTCATGCACGGCTTGCATGGTCGATAGTCGTCGTCCATTGGCTATAGTGGTTGGGAACCACCCTGGGGGCAGACAACGTCGAGGAGGAGAGAGAGAGAGAGATGGGAAAAAAAAAGAGACGTGACAATGTGCCACATTAGTATGTTGGTAGTGTCACATTAGTGTGCTGGACCCTTCGTGGTATCTATTTATGTCTCTAGCAGACTTTTTTTTTTTTAATTTACTTTTTTTTTTGTTTGATTGTGACCATTTGTAAATTAGTATATAATAATGAGGAGCCATTTCATCCCTCCAAAAATAGAAAAATAAATAAAACCTGAATTTACATTCTATATTTTTTTAAAATGAAGCAAAAAACATGATTTATACATACCACGATTAAAGCAATAGTCTTCCCCTACTATTATTTATTTAGTTTTTAAAATATTTTTATCAAATAGTCTCATTCAATCGAACACTTAACATAAAAACATTATAAAAAATATAAATAATTTTACAAGATGCCTAAGAACAAATTAAACAAGGGAATTTCATATTTCTATGAATCCTATTAGAATTATAGTCCTTATCGTAAAAACACTACAAGATGATTCATACTTTTAGAGATCACGGTTTTATAAAATATAGATGCCGAGAGGAAATGTTATTTCACCAACCAAACTCTATTATAATGTGTTGAAAAAAAATGAAATATGGTCCAAAACGACAATGTTTGAAACAAGCTGTTTCATTGACTCTATTGTCACATGGCATGCAAATCACGCGTTTAGTATGGATTTCACAAACGACAAACGTAGATCCAAAACGGGGAGGGTGATTAATTGAAGAGCCCCCACGGATCACGTGCTCTCGTTAAAGGGAAGGCATACAGTTATCATCTCCAACACGAACACTCCCTCTTTCTTGCAATGGAAAGACTAGTGGAAGTGTCAGAGCCAGAGGTGCGCCTAGACTTCGCACTGAACTGCAAATGCCGGGCTAACGTGCGCCTGCGGTCACTCTGCGCCACCACCCCCATAGCCTTCAAAGTCCAAACCTCCTCACCCAACAAATTCCTGGTTAATCCACCGTGTGGACTTATTCCTCCCTTGTCTTACGCCACATTTCAAATCATCCTCAAACCCCAAATCCAACTCCCACCCACCTTTCCTCGCTCACCATCCGATCGTTTCCTCATCAAAACCGCCAAGTTTGTTTCTAGCTCCGTCGAGTCGACTCGCCAGGACTCCATCAACTCTTGGTTTTCCACCATCCCTTACGTGTCAACTCAGGACCTCAAGCTCAAGGTCGCCTTTGTGGGTCCCATCCTTCTTCTCCATGCTGTCAGGTGTGGAGACTTGGACGCCGTCCGGAGCTTAATCAAGCGGCAGAAATCTGTTCTCTCCGAGTTGTCACCGAGGGAAGCAGAGTCGCTCCTCCGAGTCGCTACTGAGCTGGTCACCTCGGAGGAGATGGTTAACCTGCTCGTTGAAGCCGGGTTGAAGATAGAAACCCGTGTGAAATTGGATAATGCGAGTTATCCGGCGGACTCATCCAAGGGATGGAGTGAGGTACACGTGGCGGTGGCGTTTGATCGGAAGGATGAGATGTTGAGTTTAATAAGGATGAGGGGGTATGCTTCGCTGGATTCCAGTGACAAAGAGGGTCGTACAATTTTGCATTTGGCTGCCAGCAAGGGAAGTATTAAGTGTGCGAAGGTGTTGCTAGAATCGGGTGCAGATGCGAACGCGAGGAGTAAGGACGGTCGCACCGCGCTTTATAGGGCAGCGGCTAATGGGGACCGGCGAATGGTTGGGATGCTGATCGAATCGGGTGCGGACCCAACAATCCCCAATGATCGTGGGCGATCCCCGCTCGACGTTGCTCGCGACAAGGGACATGTAAGTCTCGAGTTAAGAACAAAGAGAGCAGTTATTATCATTAATTATTGAAAAATGATAAAGACTCAGCTTTTCACGACACCTTACAAAATTATATTTTAAAATGAAGATAGGTTTTATAAATTATTTTATAAAAATATTATTATTTAAAAATATATATTGCGAAATGTATTGTCTCAATATTATTACCCTTCAATTATTTATTGCTAGTCGGTGTGTAATCTATGCTTGAAAAGATCCTTCAAAGTTCTTTTTATGTTTCTTAACAGAATCGTAATTAGGCTAATTAATTTTCTTACTAGAAATGAAAGTCGTGCAAGAATCCAAATTAGTCTGACTCGTATTATTGACAAAATCATCTAATCTACAAATTATTAGTAATTAAAAATTGATGTTAGGGGAGAATGGCTTTATCATGCATCGTTATGCATAATCAAAAGATTGAATGATGTTTCAGAAAAAGGTTGTAGAGACTCTGGAGCGAGGAGAAGCAGTGCTAATGGCTGCAATGCGCGGAGAGTTGGAGCGCCTTGAGACGCTGCTGCGCAAGGGTGCGGACATCAGCTACCGTGATCAGTACGGGTTGACAGCCCTCCATGCAGCAGCAATGAAAGGGCACAGGGACGCAACTCTCATGCTTGTCGCATACGGGGTAGACTTGGACTGCCAGGACAACGAAGGCCATGCACCGCTTCATTTGGCTGTACACAGTGGCAGTATGGAGACAGTTGAGGTATTGGTGGACAAGGGAGCCGATGTTAATGCCAAGAGCGCCAAAGGTACTACCAGTCTCTACATAGCTGGGGCCTTGGGCTATGATGACATCTCGCAGTTCCTCATAAGCAGGGGCGCCCTCTCTTCTGATGTTACTTGTTAATTTCCATCTTCCTTCTCCTGAACCCCGTTATTGTATATCTCAACTTACCGAAGCTTGTACAAAAGTTGGAATGCCAAGAAAACAAGCGTTTTTGTTATAAAAAAAAAAAAAAAAACTTGTATGAAGCATTTTCGTTCGAATGTGTGTATACCTTTGACTTGAGTTCCATTACATTCAAGAAGGTTCATACCTCCTCGCATACCCGTACAGACAGATAAAACTTAATGATATTTTAGTGAATTAGCAATCAGCACGTTAAATGCACACAGGTCGCAACCAGTATTGTACATAGCAAACTCACGTTACGGCATTCCTACCCTCCAAAGCCAGAATCAAGCACTATTCCTTTGATACTTGATTGCCCTATTATATTCACCATTCAATTGTACATAACACAAATCCACCACAATCAATTTCATTTTTTTGGGTAACTGAAACGCAATCATTCACCAACTGCAGAAGATCATTCGTACACACTCCTAATCATCGAAGCTTCCTAAAAAGGCTTTGTATGGGCAAAAGAAAAATAAAACAATAGTGAACTATTTTTTTCCATTTTAACAAAAAAAAAAAAAAAAAAAATGTCCATCTTCCTGTTTCTGCTGCTCTTCTTCATTGTTCCTGTCTCACCCTTCTCCTCCCCAGATCGCTACACCAAATCCCACGTCTCATCCCACCATCAAGAATACTTGGAGCTCGCGCATCCCCTACCGTCCGATTTTCTAATCCCATCATGTACCCACCAGATCCTCCGCCACTCCTTCGCCAACACAATCAACTCCCCTCCCTTTTCCACGAGCTACTCCCCGCCTTCCGAATGCCTTCCCCCCTGGTCCTACGTCTCCCTCGAACTCCGCGCCGAATGCAGAGGCGAACAATACGATCGAATCGCCGGATTGTGGCTAGGCGGCGCAGAGCTACTCCGCACCAGCACAGCCGAACCGACCAAGTGCGGAATCTTCTGGAAAGTTCGAAAGGACATCACCAGGTATTCCTCTCTCCTCTCACGCTCTGACCTCAACGTCACCATGATGCTTGAAAACATCGTCAACAACTTCTACACCGGCGTTTACCATGTTGCCGTTACGTTCCTGTATTACAAGGAGAACGCCGACGAGGATCAGTCACTGGTTTACCATCAAAACTTCGGGTTTCTTAGGGAGAAACAACAGAAGGGTGGGGTTCGTTCCTGGCAAGGTCTAGCGGGATTATATGAAACACCTGCCGATTTTATAATCCCGATATCCGATCGGGGCAACAGGGGATCTTGGTTCAGAATCGAGAGCGAATCGGATGTGTATTCCCAGAGAATTCGAATTCCGCGGAATACTTACCGAGCCGTGTTGGAACTGTACGTGTCCTTTCACGGAAACGACGAGTTTTGGTACTCGAACCCGCCAAATTCGTACATCGAAACGAACAACTTGACCACTGGACGAGGTAACGGAGCTTACAGAGAGGTTTTTGTGATAGTCGACGGAAAGTTTGCCGGGTCGGAGGCTCCGTTTCCGGTCATGTTCACGGGTGGGGTGAACCCGTTGTTTTGGGAACCGGTTGTGGGGATTGGAGCGTTCAACCTTCCTAGCTATGACTTCGATTTGACACCGTTTCTAGGCCAGCTTTTGGATGGCAAGGTTCATAGCTATGGATTTGGAGTGAGCGGAGGCATTTCGTATTGGCTCGTGAATGCGAACTTGCACCTTTGGGTGGATCACAAAGCATCGAAGAGGCTCAAAGCTCGATCTGTTGTTTATAATAGTCCTCGACTAAAGATCAAACGTCGAGAAGATTTCAAGCTTCTTGATGGGTCATTCAAGGTACAGGCAGAAAGGAAAGCCCAGTTCGGGGGGTGGGTCAAGTCCAGCGCAGGAAACTTGACCACGGTGTTCTCGCAAGATTACAGGTTGAAGAGCTCGGTAAATTTCGTGAAGAATGGAGCTTATAAATTGGTAAAGCAGAAGGTAAAGGCGTGGAGAGAGGTGGTGGTGAGGAACGAAGGAGGTACAGCGGTTACTCGTTTAAGCGTTAGGAGGACATACCCCCTGAGTGTCATTACCTCAACGCAACCGGGACCGCAGAGGAAGAAGGATACGTATTTGCTTGTCACGAATGTTAGCCGTGCATTGAGTGAGAGGTATTCGCATGGGGACTTTTCGAGCCTCGTTTACTATTCGCAGGATAGTAGAGGGTGGATGGAGGTGAGGGATCATTCGGTACTCTCCGGTTCGGCACTTACTCGACAGAGGTTTAGTTACAGGGATTTGTTCAAGTGCTATTCGCGCTCTGTGGAAGCGGCCGATGGTAAGCTCATTGGAAGCAATACCACCACTGATTGCATTTCTTCCTTCTAATCTTCCGCTGCACAGGAATTCTTGTTCAATAACTCACCGAATAATAATAATGGTTGCGATCCGTGTGATGATTGCGGGTCACATCTTTGTCACTCTACTTACTTGTCTACGTCATTTTGTATCATAATGTAAACTAATTGGAACTGCTGGTTTTGTTTTCTACTAGCATTTGAAATTTTGTCGATTTTTCTTCTTGCCTTCCATTTCTGTGCGTTTGGAATTTTTTAGCTTGATGAACGGTATGGGATGGTATGGTATGGTTTGCAGAAAATCATCCCAATGAGTTAATTGACATGTTGATTACATCTTCTATAAAGAGCTCATCTCAATAGAAAATCTCAATTCACTTGATCGAATCAAATCTTTTTTGTTGCTTTAAAAAATATATGTCGAATGTATAGAATTCTCACCTTGACAAGAATCGAGGAAGTGAATGTTTTTAATTGCTATATATTTTTCTTTCTTATATCAATCGATAGAACCTACAATGCGAGGAGTATGATAGTGTAGAGGTAAGAGAAAAAATAGCTTTTATTATGTTGCAAATCAAAGCTTATATTGTTTCGTTTGAAATACATCCCTCAATTTCTTTTGCAATTTGCAGAATTAAAATGGATTTTCTAAACATTCTAAGATAATGCGGAGCTTTCAGAATCAATCCATATTCAATTAAGAAAAACTCTACTTTGCCTCCTACTTTGACCGCTCAAAGTGATCGCTTGACTTTTTTTTTTTTTTTTTACTTAGTGATTAAGAAAGTAATTTTAAGTGTATTAGTATATTTTTATATTTTTTAAAAATATTTAAATGTATTAAAAAAATGTAAAAAAAAAAAAGAAAAAAAAATGGCTGGGGTACGCTCAGCAATAAAGGTAGGGCAGCAGAGTAGCCCCACCCTTCAATTAAATCCAGAACATCATTTCCATAAATGATATAGGGAAAAACAATACCAAAGAATCAATCTCAGTATCTCACCATGTCCCTGCTCTTGGGCCACGGAAGCGGGAATCTGTAAGCAGTGGAAAGGGGAACTAAGCAAGGGCATTTCTCTCTCACACAGAGAGGGGGGGGGGATCATACGAGATGAGGAATTAGAAAAGTGGGTTATTTGGTGTGATTATACAAGTGAATTAGTAATAGAATAGTACCTAAGAGGAGGCGTGCCGTCAATTTGTTCCTTCTTTGGAGCTTATATATCATAGTTAAATTATTTACATCAGCCTATAATCGCAGCACACCTCATGTGCTGAGTTAATAAAAAAAAAAAATATGTGAGGTGTGCGAAGAATGCGGCTGATCTATATCATATAGTACCCACGCCGAGGATTGTTTGGTATTTGGTGGGAATTTGGCAAATCTCAACCAAGTTTTGTTTGTTTGGCCACACCTTTAACCCGATATAGCCAACCCTGCTACTCCTAATTAATAACCCATCGGAAAAAAAGATATGGACATGCTCTGACGGGGAACTTGAATCACCTCCTTACCACTCGCCTTCACTTCTGTTACTCTGTGTGTACATGGAACAAAAATACCTGCTTCAACCAGATTTTTAATCTTCAGTTTTAATTAAATGCTGGCCAATCTGAATGTCAACATCGAACAGGCCGGTTCATCATTTTACAGTAAAACAATCTGACACATGTTAACTCATTTTTTATTTAAGAAAGAACATACCATTTCCATCACTTATATTTTAAAATTTATTTTTCAAATCAAATTATAACTTAAAAACACTATACCATGCGTTATTCAAACCGTATCATAAATTGAATTTTTCTTGAGAAAGTTAACAAATTAAAATATATATATAATATATATATAGGGGTTGAATAGATCTTATGCGTACTAGTCCCACGTGCAGAGCACCCAATTCAGCTACAATGTCAAAAACCACGTCACCATATGTCCATATGGTCCTAGTCAGTGCTAGTCCATCAGATCCCTACCTATCTAACCAGTACAGTTGGTTTCACAGCTAATCGCTGTCAGTGCATTAACGTTGCACAAAGAAAAGTTTCAAAACAATAATACGGGTTAAAAAAAATGCTTGCTCAAAATTTTCTAAGTAATACCATCTCAATATAGCCTACTTTGAAATTGGTTGTATAGAATAATAAAAAGAGCTACTTTTAAAAAGAAGAAAAACAAAAATATCAAAGAAAAATAAGTTGCTCTCTATGCTGTTTCAGTCTGTTATGCCAGAACCTCCGTTCACATCAACTTCTCCCATTCCCGTGTCTTCCTCTTCCTCGCTATCCTCATCGCCACTAATCTCTTCATTATCCTGCCGTAGCTTGGCCATGTGCTCAGCAAGTAGTTTATCATCTCTTTCACTCACCTAAATTAATGCACCATATCAGACCCGAAAAGAAAAATGGCAAGTTGCTATGCAAAGTGAAAATCTATTTAGACAAAGATACGCCAAGATATGAGGTTTCTCCATAAGAAGATGCCAACTGAATTCAAAATCCAGTGGACGACAAAAACACCATGATTGAAGTTAAAAGTAACACTCACAGCTCTGGGCGCTTCCTTCACTACGAGTTTCCCCTTCTGCTTTTCTATTGCTTCAGTGCAAGCTGTAATGGCTCTGTTGAGAACTGCTATTCCTTGCTCCTGCCCAATCCAGAAAAAATACGTCAATTTCATTAAACAAGTAATTAGAAACAGACCAGTAGAGAACTGCATCCAAAAAAAAGAAGGGTTAACTAATCTGACGCTTCCCAGCTTGGTAAAAGAGTCGGTTGGGGGGGGGGGGGGGGGGGGTGAGGTGGGGTGGTGTTACCAGTTGTAATTTTGAGGATTGCAGGGTCGTATACTGAATATATTTGAATTATTTAACACAAACAGAACCAAATAACCAGTGGAATGGCAGCTTCCATTATTTGGCTGATTAAGAGTGTCCCATATTTTTTTTTCAGAAAAAGTTCACAAGCAGGCACTTGCATTGAATTAGCTGACTAGTTTAAATAATAACCAAAATTTGCCTCCTATTGTATAGGTTACAGTGTAAAAAACAGATTTTCAAATAAACGCTGGTGAGAGCTTGCATAAACCTTGTCAAGAGTCTGAGTGGTAAGAACATAAAGTGGAGGAGCAACCAATTTAATTTTTACAGGACAGTCATCATTGCCAGCAGCCTCAGCTTTTTGCATGGCATCCTGCAAAGTCAAGAGATTAAAACATCCTGCACTTTGTAACAGAAGCATAGCTTAAAACAATAGAACGCAAGTTTTTAAAAGTAAACACCCATCAAACAGCAAACAAAAAATAAAACCTTTATGTAAAGAATGCCGTCAAACTGGAAGCATTTCATTTCAATGTCAGCTCGAATCTTCAAAGGTTGTGGGGTCATTCTTCTCCTAATATTCTTTTTCAGAGCTTCTTTCACTTCCTCTGACATAGCAGGAACCACCTTAGTAATCTGTAAAACAAGATGGAAAAGGCTTTAGTCATCAACAAGAAGAATGTGCAATAACACCTTACACAGAAAAAACTTACCTCCTGTCCATCAGGGCCAATTTCTTTGACTTCCCGGGTGAGAGAAGTCAGAACAGAATCAGGATCAGTCACTATTATTTTGAATGCCTGCACATGAAAGGTTAGATTTCCAACTGCAAATTCAGAACATAAACAATCACTTCTAAAAGGTAGTGAACACTCTCACCTCAAAAGCATGACCATATTTCCGGTACAAAGGCCAGCCAACATGGATATACAGATCCTGAAACAGGTAGCTTCCATTCAGTAATACCCATGAAAAGAATGAAAAAAATATGCAAGCACCAACATCGGTCAAGATTTTGTTGAGGGATGCAATGGAAAGGGACTTGAGTGCCAAATCAGAAAAAGATACAAGGCATAGTGGAGCTTAAAGGGACTCGGCAGCTACTATTAATTATGAGGAAGAGTACACAGCGTAGCAGTAAAATTAAAAAAGGGCGGAATAAGATCTCATGCTTGTCTATAAAAATGCTATTTGGCACATCCAAAATATAAAGTACCCACACTTGTGTGCATACACACACACCCCAACAGGATATAGGAAAACTAAAAAGAGATATACAAAAGAAATACCTACTACACTCTAGAAAATAGGAAAACTAAAACAGAAACAGATTCAGTACATTCTCATCATTCCTCACAAGTATCTTAGCCCACAAACGCAAAGTAGAAAAGAAAAAGTTTCGAAGATCTTCAAAAGAGCGCTCCTTGTCTTCAAAACATCTCCCATTTCTTTCCAGCCATAGACACTACATTAAACACAAATGAATCATTCTCCACCTGGCAGCAACATCTTTCCTCACCTCACAACCACGCCAACATGCAAGAAGCTCCACTACTTCCTTAGGCATCAAAATAAACCTGTCCGACCAATAACCACATACCACAAAGAGTTTGCCACCTCACAATGTAAAAACAGATGATTTACAGATTCTCCATCCTTCTTGCACATGACACACCAATTGGCTATACACAAACCACGTTTTCTAAGATTATCCGTAGTCAATACTTTCTCTAAAGCAACCACCCAACTGAAGAACGCCACCTTAGTAGGCACCTTCACCTTCCAAATGCTTTTCCATGGAAACACACAGCCAAAATGACAATTAAGAACCTTATAATAAGAACTGACTGAAATCCTGAAATTTCCAGCATAGTCCCACAATAGCCTATCCTCTCTTCCCTGATCACTTTTGAATTATTCCCAAAAAATCTGAAACAACATAAACTTCCCAGTCATTTGGATTTCTAATAAAGTCAACATTCCATGAAAAATTATTATCCGTACATTGAGATAATCTGCCATAGCAACATTTGATCCCTTGCCAGCCTGTAGAGAGATGGAAAATCTGATTTAAGAACTGATTCCCCACACCAAATGTCATGCCAAAAGAGAATCCTCTTCCCTTCCCCCACCTTAAATTTAGTATGTTTAAAAAACTCCTCCCAACCTTTCCTAATAAACTTCCATAAACTCACCCCATACGCTCCTCTAACTTCTTTAGAACACCAATCCCCCCACCCACTCCGATATTTAACAGCAACAACATTCTTCCATAAAGCATCTCTCTCTTCATGATATCTCCAAAGTCATTTCCCAAGGAGTGCTTGATTAAACAATCTCAAATTTCAAACCCCCAATCCTCCACAAAAAACTGGTTGACAAACCTTGTTCCAACTAACAAAATAAAACTTCTTTTCCTCCCCATAAGAAATTACGATAAATATTCTCAATTCTCCTAGCAACCCCAGCCGGAAATAATTGCAAGTTGCCAACAGAAACCGTTTAAAATAGCTACTAGAATGATTTGCCTGTTAAAATGATTCTAAATCATGCTACGTGCCAACCTCCTGATGCAATATCGATGCCATATTATATTACATTTTTCAAGCTACCAATTAAGCAAGTGATGCAACAGTGAAACCGCTTGATCCAGCAGAAGAAAATGGTAACTGAACTATAATTCTTCTAGGAGTACCAATTAAATTTGCCCTGCGTCTAAAAATCAAAATCCGCGAACACACTAATAGCAAAAACAAACGGGTAAAAAAAGCGTAAAGCCCTAGTAATCAAAATACCCCGGAAAAGAAATAACGTTTAATAAACCAATGATCTCGAAAAAATGTATTAAAAGAATAATGGTAAAACCTCCAAATCTACGCCCATAGTCTCGGCGACGTGGCCCATAATCGAGTGGACGAGCTTGCTCTTGTTGTATCTCTCTTCGCAGGCCTGGATATCCTCCTCAGAAACCCGCCTCTTGCTGAGGTCGATGTAGCCCTTCTCCTTGTCCACTCGGAGCACCATGACCGGTTCAATCCGACCCACCTTGATAAGACTACTCACACTACGAATCCGACGACGGGAGAGCTCCGAGAACAGTATCATGCCCTCAATATTATTGTACTCGAGCAAGGAGACGTACGCTCCCATATCGGCGATATTTTTCACTTGAATCATAACCGCCATGTCCACTTCTGGATATTTGGCTTCGTACATTCTGCACTCGAGGTTCTGAGTATGTGATACCATCGTATAGAAAATGAAATAAACCAGGGAGATGAAAGTCTGGAGAGAAATGAAGGTAAGGTCTCTCTTCTTCTTCTTCTTCTTCTTCTTATCTGAAATACAAAGAGAGACGAGGATTAGGGGCTTGTTCTCGGAGAGAGAGTCTCAGAGAGAGGGAGGGGTTTAACCAGAGCAGTGTCATGTTTTTGCTAAGCAAATGCACCGTCGGATTCGAACTACGATTTAAACCCTTACGCCAAACGGACGGATCCGATCGAGGCAGACAGGCAGGCTAGAGTCCTTGACCGCTTTCCTTGTACGGGAATGGTTCTGACGTCGCTCTGAGTATGTTTCATACAGTCTACATAAATAAATGGAGATATTGTTAGAAGAATTGCAGGTTCTATTTCTTCTTTATTCTAAGATACATGTTTTCCTCGCACAAAAGAAAATGTATACGTATTGGTCCTATAGGTAAATTCTATGCCAATTGAATGGCTTGAAATCCACATTATTCATTAATTATCTTTTCAACTCTTTAGACTATTATATTATAGAGTTTTGGTACTCATCATTTAACATACCACATACCATATTTATTTTTTTTATTTTTATTAAATTAATTGATTTCTTTTACTCGTATCCCTATAGCACATACTTGCTAAGGAAAAAAATAATAATAATATATGGTGTTATAGTATAGAGATAATAAGTAGTATTTTTCTATATTATTTATTACAATTAGTTTTGTGAGGAAGATTTCTCCTATCCCATAGGATGGGTCCATACAGGATCGCAAGGGCCCTAATCTAGCCTAGGCCCCATTCCCTAAAGGAGTGCCCATACAGGACTGCAAGGGGCCAATCTAGCCCAATCCCCATTCCCTAAAGAAGGGCCCAAGAGCTGCTTTAGATGCCCTACCTACAAATTGCCCCCAAGCGCCGCTTCAGATGCTTGACCTGCAAATTACCTTAGCCTGAGAGGTAAGCTCCACGCAAGAAAAAGATCGTTGACAATGACAGATGGGACCATCCCCCAACCTCCACACCGTATTAATGGCGTCATCTCATACTCTCCACCATATTAAAGGGTCATGACCGGGCTATACTATGAATGATTGAACTCCCTGATATAGGGTACACGGTGTCCCCTCAGCAATAGAGCTGATCCCCCCTCCTCCAAGTATCGACTCTTTTTGAACTCTTGCACTCTTACACGACTTACTAAGAATATTAACTAATTTAGGCATTAGAGACTCTCTGAACAATCCTGAGCCCACTTTCTCCTTTGTGTTTACAGGTGATAGTCCTGACTTGAGTTGTTAAGAGCCTTGTCTAGGTGTACAAAACACGACGTTAACAAATTTATAATAGAAATTACTTTTTATAAGATATATATTATAATTCGGTGTTCAAGAGGAATAAACCCCAGAAAAGTAATATACCAAAACTTGATCGAATAAAGAAAGAATCATACATAATAATATAGGAAAAATCTATAAATTATATTGTCAACCCATTATGTAAGATGTAACATATTTATCACCATTAGATGATAAAGAATTATCTAGTGGTGATAAATATATCACATCTTACATAGTAAGATAAAAATGAAATGAAAGTGTTATGTATATCATTATTCATTTATATAAAACAGCTACTCCCAACCAGTCGGGTGAAAACCCAATTTTAACACCGACCAATAAAATTTTGCCATGTAGGACATGCAACAAATATTCATCTACACTCACATACACTAAATTTCTTCCTTATTTTCTATCTCTTTCCCTCTTCTCTCTCTTTATCCCCCACCCCGCTGCAACTTTCCCCCTCTCTCTTAAACTCTCTCCTCTCTCTCTTTGTCAAATACACTCTCCTTGCTCTCCTCTGCAGGCCGCCCAACTCTCTGTGAAAGTAGTAAAAGTTTGATGCTTTTTTTTTTTTTTAATAATTTGCATCAACTTTGTATTTTTTTTTTTTCTAAGATCTAGATTTTCATCATCATTTTGTTGTTGTGGGTATTTTTTGGACTGGTTTGACATGTGCTGAAAGATGATGAAGAATTTAATACTATTATTAATTCATAGGCAATGACCTACATAGGAGAGTGTACTTGAGAGAGAGAGAGAGAGAGAGAGAGAACATATTTTAGAGAGAGGGGGAAGTTGCATCAGATGAGGAGAGATAGAAAATAAATAAAGAATCTAGTACATGTGAGTATAGATTGAGATTTGTTTCATGTCCTACGTGGCAAAATGCTATTGGCCGGTGTTAAAACTATATTTGCACCTGAGTGGGAGGTCTTTCCTTTATATAATATTGGAGAAGTCTCTATTCGTGAAACGGAAAATGTTGTCGATGGGCTCAAAGAGATTCAATAATGTACCGGTAGTACTTTTCTGACCCCGCATAATGGGCCAGCCTATCGAGATAATAAAACCCATCTTTCTATAATTTGGCTGGCCCCGCATAAGAGATTAAACTAGGCTCACGAGAGGTATATTTTCCATGTAGCCCATGCACAACTTCCAATATCATCGTAGGGTTTAAGGGACTCTCTTCTTACTTCTCTCTGCGACAGGGCAAGCAGCGGAGGCTCGGCCACATCTGCTGTGATCCTCGAGCTCACACACACCAAAATGGTTCCTTCCCCTTTCTTAACCTTCTGCGCTTTCTAACTGATCTTCTTGACCTTTTTTTAATTGAATTCTCTCTGCGAGTATATCATTGTTGTGTTTGTTGGAGAATATATTTCTTTGGATATTTGGGGTGTTATTTCCGTTTAGGACTCGAGACAATTATTGAAATTTTATTCACACGTCAATCCTGGATACATTTGTGTAATTGGTTTTGAAATACCACAATCAATTTGTTAATATTTACTTCGTTTGGTTCAGACATTATCAACTGATTATGTTTATAGTTGGTCGCCCAGATGACTTTGCATAATGCATATCATTTTTTTCGTCGTCGTATTGTAATATTTGAAATATAGTTTGATTAGTTTTCCTTTCGAGGCGGATTGTTTGGTTTGTTAACTTTATGCTTATGGCTATAACAGGCTAGAGGATTGAAGAAGCATTTGAAGAGGCTCAATGCTCCAAAGCATTGGATGCTTGATAAACTTGGCGGTGCATTTGTAAGTTAACTTTCGAGTTATTGCCTTCCCTCCATAATAATGCTTTGCTTGGTACACCTGTTTAGATATGTTCTGACTTCTTTGGTCTTTTTTATTTCTCCGTGCAGGCTCCCAAGCCTTCATCTGGACCTCACAAATCCAGGGAATGCCTTCCATTGATTCTCATCTTACGAAACAGGTTGAAATATGCGCTCACATACCGTGAGGTCATTTCCATTTTGATGCAACGCCATGTTGCGGTTGATGGGAAGGTCAGGATTGATAAAACATATCCTGCAGGTTTCATGGGTATGAACATCAAACTCTTCTTACTTGAGCTGTTGCTTAGTTTTCTGATACTTTTTTGCGTTTGTGTTAGTATGATGCAATGTATTTTTATGAGAACTTCTCGTATAGAAGTGGGTATCAAGTCAAGATCCTTGTAATTTTTAAGGCACCATAAAGTAGAGTTACCAGTAAATAGATGTTAAAATAGATGTTTAGGGGTATGCTGAGCAGAAGCTTGCATGATGATATGATAGGGCAGTTAATCTTATCTATAGATAATGTCTCAACTACTGTAGGGGAAGTGTGTGGAAATTAAATATGCTCCTTTACCTGAATTACAATATTCTGTGGCTTGGAGTAGATAATAGGATTACTTGGTGGGATCAGTTTGTGGCCACGTCAAGATCTGCTTGCTTTCATTATAGTTGCTGAGTATTTATTGTTCTCTCTCTCTCTCTCTCCCTATATATAGTGATCTTATGGTGGGTATGTATTTTTTATATAATGATGCCTCGGTTTGACAGATGTTGTATCAATCCCCAAGACAAATGAGAACTTCCGTCTTCTTTATGACACCAAGGGTCGGTTCCGTCTCCACTCAATCAGAGATGAAGAGGCAAAGGTAATGCTGTGCAATCCTCTCAAGTATATCTTTAGTCCTCTCTCTGTTGCAAGGATATATAAGTGCCAGGCTCCGTATGGCCATATGTGGAGAGATGTCATGTTATGGTCGTTAGGTGAAATTAGTATCAAAGATAGCTTCACTGTTATTCACAAGAACAAATTGTAGGGAATTGTTTGCATTTCAACCTGTGAAGTTTCCTTTTATTTCTTTAGTTATGTGTCTCATCTAATTCCTATATAAGTTTCTAACATTGGAGGCTAGACATTTTATACTATGGAGTCATCCAAAATTTCAAAATTATAATAGATTAGTTAAAAGAACAAATTATTCTGGGGTGGTTAATGCTTTTTTTGTATCGTGGGTCCTTTAATGGCTTTATTCTGATATTTTAATTGTTCACTTTTGCAGTTCAAGCTCTGCAAAGTTCGCTCTGTGCAGTTTGGGCAAAAAGGTATCCCGTACCTAAACACCTATGATGGACGCACCATCCGCTACCCAGATCCTCTTATTAAGGCCAACGACACAATCAAGCTTGACCTGGAGAGCAACAAGATCACTGAATTCATCAAGTTTGATGTTGGGAACGTAGTCATGGTGACGGGTGGAAGGAACAGGGGACGAGTTGGAGTCATCAAGAACAGGGAGAAGCATAAAGGGACCTTTGAGACTATCCATATTCAGGATGCGACCGGGCATGAGTTTGCAACTCGATTAGGCAATGTGTTCATCATTGGCAAGGGGACAAAGCCATGGGTATCCCTTCCCAAGGGTAAGGGTATCAAGCTATCTATCATTGAAGAGGCCAGGAAGAGGCTTGGAGCCCAAGCAGTATCCACGGCGTAATAATCATGTTAAAAAGTGGTTTTCAGAAGTTTTGATGGTTCTTTTGTCGTCTGATTCGGGATTTTTCTGTGACTTTTATTCTCTTTATCATGCCTCAAATTTTGAAAAGCTGGTTACTTGTCCACAAAAAAATTGCTGGTCTAAACTATTGTTATTTATTTATTAATATTATTATTATTTTAGGTCAAATGTTTGCTTGGCTACCTTAATGCCCGGCTGTCTTGGCTGCATTTGGTTCCTTGACCGAACTGAGCTATTTGGAAGAGCTATTTGGATCTCTTCTAATATTCAAACACTTAACTTTCAAATTATTAAATTCATCTAAACTCAAAACTTCTTTACTTGTGGAATTCACAATCTTTTTTAACTCAGCAACTTTTTACATGGGGGACCAATATTTTTCAACTTCTTATAAATACATCTAAACTTATTTTAACATCCAAGCACATCTAAACTCATCTTTAGTAAGCTCCATAAAACTTACTATTATTCATCTCAACTTACTACTATTTATAGAGAACTCAACTCAATTGAACTCAACTCAACACAGCCTTGGATTACTTATCTTTTTGTGCCATGTATTTGATGGTTTACTTGCATTATTCCGTTTAGTCCTTTATGGTATAGTAAAGCGTTTGTATGACATGATTTGATTTAAAAGAAAAATTATAAAATTTAAATCTTATAAATCAAATATTATCATTTAAATAATGTATACAATGTGTTCTATACATTAATTGCAAATAAAAGAGCTCTTATTTTGGAGTTTTGCTATTCATAAGCTTCACACATCACACACCACAATTTCTTTTATGTTTTTTGGTTTTATTCTTTTTAAAATAATTAAATTCTTCTATTCATCATCTATATACCACACATTTAATAAGAGAAAAAAAAAATTAAAAAAATAACAAAAAGGATGTTGTGTGATGCTTATAAATAGAATTTTTCCTTATTTTGAGCCTTCCAAGATCTGTAGGCAATCGCCCCACTTGCAATTATATGCTACAGCCTACATATAGAGCAGTTGCCCGAAAAGAAAAGAGTGAAATTGACTGTAGCCTGAAATTTAAAAGCCCAATTTGTATTCGCAAGTCATCTCAACTCATTTCAACTCATCTCACTACTATTCATTATTATTCATCAACTTTAACTCACAAAATCATTACTATTTACAACTCATCTCACTACTATTCACAACCTATCTCAACTCATCTCAACTCATCTTCGAATTCAAACATACCTAAAAAGGCCAATATCCTTTTTCACTAAAATAAAAAAAAATAGAAGTCATCCCCCTGGGACCAACTTGGAGTTGGAGCGAGAAGACCCTGTGACCAATTGCGTCCAACCAACCAAGATTTGCTTTATAAGGACGCTGGCTAACATCTGTCCTCATTTTATCAAGGACCCCCCATGAATGGGAACCAGGAACTCAGCGACCTATGAATACGACTCATAAAACCTTTCCCGGTCAAGAACTAGTGCAGAGTACAGACTACCAAGACCAAGAAAAAAGGCCAAGCCATCGAATGGTAATCCTAGTCTAAACTGTGGCCTCACAAAGGGACTATGAGAGTGATACCTTGGATGAACTTACAATTCAAATTTCTAACCACACAGTCTCACAGAAGGATATGGTGGGGACAGCAACTGTTCCCTTTAGGGATTGAAGCCAACAGCCCAGAAATCTATAGATTCGATACCACTCTTGGAACGTTTCCAGCCCTTTTACCAGTACACTTCCCTTCCCTTCTTCCCAAGGGTCAAAATATTAAGTGCATCATAAACGATATAATAAGAGTATCATTAAAGGGTCACCCCATTGTCATCCTAATACTCTGAAAGACATGTATATCCAACTTTCATTAAAAATAATTCAAGCAAGTAGAAGCATATCTTTTTGCATTACGATCCATACCATGGAGGTATGCTGGCAACCATGCAATTGTAAATTTTCGATTGAGATTACTGAAATAAGTCCATCTGCATGTTTCAATTTTATTCTCTTTTCACAAAATTCTAACCAAAGTCAGCGTCTCTAAGAGTTGTTTATGAAAGACTCCGCATGAAATTTACTCCAAAACAGTTGACATGAAAGAAACAAAAAGAGTAAACCTCAAACTATTGCATCAACCGCTCCCTCCTCATGGAGCAACATCTGATCGAAGTGCCAGACACCTGAAAATCCACAGATCAGCCAGTTCAGAAACCAGCAAGTTGATAAGAGAAGAAAAATGCAATTTAAGTTATACGATGGTGAAAGGAAGACTTGGTGTGAAATAAATAACAATGAGAAGTGCACTCGGGAATCCATACCATGTCCTTTGCCCACTCTTCTTAGCTGAGCAACATATTCAGAAATTTTCTTGATGGCTTCAACCTGGAAAGGAAACAACCATCATGAATGCAACAACCGTTCCCTTAGACTGTGAAGAACAAATTTAATACAGAGAAAAATTTTGTTTACCTGCTCACTTAAAAACTCACTTTCAACAAAATCTGTCAACTGAACATCGTTTTTCAGTGAAGCCACCTATTAATCAAAGTTAAAAAAACATAAATTAAACGAATGCATACAAAATATAACAAAGCTAGTAAAAACTCAAACTAAGCAAACGAGTAGGAAGAAATGTATTACTCTGTGTAAGTTGAGGAGTTTTTCATTTGTAAGCTTCTCTAGAGACAATGCAAGCTCCATGGCTGAATCAAGAAAATAGACAAAATTAGTGCTTGAAAACAACTCATTACCATAAGAATTTAAAACCTTAGATGCGTGTAAGTCCTATCATCAATTAGTACTACAATTTCATTCAAGAAACTATCTACAATATTTTTGTGAGTCAAAATTATAACAAGTGCAGAGGGACAAATTTTACCCTAATCTTCCATATGTCGGTAACATGCGTACCTATTTCAAAGTTTAGATCAGTTGCCGTTGGATATTATCTTTGGCTTCCTTTTTTTCTTCGGCTTCCTTTGTAGTAATGTGCATACAAACTTGGCATCTAATGATATTATCTGTCTATTTCATTTAAGCCAATGTAATTTATAATGATATTATTTGTCTATTTTCTTTTAGCCAATGTAATTTACAATTGTATGCACATTACTACAAATGAAGCCGAAGAGAATATCCCATGGCAACTGATCTAAACTTTAAAAGAGGTACGCATATTACAGACATGTGGAAGATTAGGGTAAAAGTGGTCCCTTTGCACTTGTAATAATCTTGACTTGCAAAAATATTGTAGATAGTTTCTTCAATGGATTGTAGTATTAGTTGTTCAACACCAAGGGTAAAATGCACTAGGATGAGAAAAATCTAAGTCCAATTGATATCTTCAAATCTTAATCATTATGTTTAATGAAATAACTCAGAGTTTACCACCTTGACATTTCTCGCTTTAGATCGTCTTTAATTTTTTTCTTACTTTCTATTCTGTGTATTAACTTCAGGCGTTAGATTGTGTAATTAAAAAGGATCGGATCCTCTCAATTTTAGTATTTCACTTCGAAATGGACCATATATTCCTTTAGGGTATTTCTATCATTGTGTTTATAATATTAATTAGAAAGGACAAAACTATCTAACATTAAATAACCTCTCCTACTGCAGAAAATGGATGAATGAAGAAATCTTTAGAACTGATGATAGATGGCATCACCATAAAATAGGGGCCCATGAAACTCACCATATAACGCATCTCCCTTCTCCGCATGATCGTACTCAGAGAGAGGCATCACTATAGGTTGCAGCTTCACTCTTCCACCACGTTTGTTCTGAGCATTTCCCAAAATAAACAAAACCCTCGAGTCAGATTAACAAAAACAAAAACAAAAACACAAAAGAAATCAAAGACTAAAAGGTATCAATAGCTATATAAAGTTAATGTTAGCACCTGATATTCCATCAATTTCTCCGCATGTTCCCTTTCTTCTTCACTCGATTCCTTGAAAAACCTATTCACAAAATATCGCATGACTCAGATTTAAAAAAACTTTGAAACAGAAAACTGCTAGAGTGTGTAAAACAACAATTAAAATAAAGAAAGATAGAAAGAACGAACGAAGAAAATAAAAATTACCTGGCAAGACCCTTCAGCGCAACGTTGTCCCTATCGAAGTAGGCGTACATGGCATGATAAACATACGAGACATTGTATTCCACACTTCCATTACAACAAATAAAAAAATTGCAAATCAGAATTAGAAAGAACCACAACCGGGTTAAACAAAAGCAACCAGTGAATCCACAAACATATAACAAGATTAAAGCGACGGAAATTACTTGATCTGCTCGTTAACCGCGGACTCGCACTCGTCCAAGTACTTCTGTCGAGCGAGAGAGACCTGTGGGACGGTGGGGACGAGATCGAGCTCCTTCTTGACCTCTTCGAAGGGCTCGAATACGACACCGGTGAGCGGCCGGTTGTTCGCACCCTTTGAAGCCGCGCAAATGGAAAAGGCGTTCTGTTTCTTGGCGGTAGAAAAGCGGAGGCTCGAGGCCAGAGAAGCGGAATATTTGAGAGGAGAAAAAGAATTCGAAGACTGAGATGAAACAGAGGAAGGCAGAGGACCCAAAGCTTCTCCACGAGGAGAGTTCAAGACAGAGAAGTCAGGGGCAGCCCTTAGCATCATGGTGTAGAGGAGCAGAAACAGAGAGAATTCAGGTACCGTGCGAGCGAGTGATGAATTTGGAAGGAAAGACGGAAATGAGTGAGTGAGTGTGTGGTGGTGGCAAGTCACGAGGGAAGAATAGAGGCTGTTATACGAGTGACGCGTGGCGGATGAGACTGAAATGCGCGTGGCCTGCTCGTGGTCTAACCTGGTTTTATGGACATCTTGGAATCCGAAGAAAATTTATCTGGACTTTTGCGTCCAGGTACGGTGTTTGAAAATTAGGATTAAAATTATTTATAAATAATAATAAAATTTATGAGTTAAAATTTATAAATAATAATAAAAAATCTCTCCGTTAAAATCAGCTCTTATTGTTTCTAATTATTTAGAATGTGTTTGAATGTTGAAGTGAGTTGAGTTGAAATGATAAAATATTATTAGAATATTATTTTTTAATATTATTATTATTTTGAGATTTGAAAAAGTTAAATTATTTATTATATTTTATATTGAAATTTAAAAAAATTATAATAATGAATTGAGATGAATTGAGAGTAGTTGAGAAACCAAACCAAGCCTTAATCTATATTTTGTTCTTTTTATAAATATATATATATATATATATAAAACTTATACTATTAAGATTCTATATATTTTAAGTTATTTAACAGGAGAATAATGCTATGTAAATATTTTTACATCATACATCAGTATGATTTAATTTATAAAATTTAAAATTTAAAATTCATCTTCTAAATTAAATGATATTATAATATCCTACTTTTTTAAAACGCTATAAGATCCTATTTGTTGGAAGAGAAATGTTACAAAAAGATCTTATTCTGCATATTTTCATTTAATTAATATGTAATTTGTCAATTGTATCATTCTATCTTAATGTTTAAATATATATGTATTTAAATAAATCAGATATTAATTAGATAAAATTATATTGTGTAAGACTTATATATCGAATTTCTCTATATAGAATGACTATTTTTAATAGAAAAAATATTTATAATTGTAAATTATATAATAATTTTTTAAAAATAATAAAATATAGAATCTATATAAAAAAATTAATTTTTTAATAATAAATCTCATATTTTTTTAAAATTAATTACTTAACATTTATACATTTCATAATTATATATAAAATTATTCCTATTTTAATTATATGATGTAAAGTGGACGGGTGCTGATGCCAGGCAAGTTTGTGTGGCCCACCTGTCCAGCCCACCGCACTAATTGACACCGCCACCAACTGATGTGGGCCAGAATTATAGATATTGTCAGCCATAAAAATAAAAAAAATTTGTCTGTAAATTTATAGAAGTTATGTATTAATAAAAAAGAATTTGTGAATAAAATATTTCAGAATTTAATATTAGTTTAATAAGAGAGTAACTATAATAGATAACGATATGCCTCCTACCACCCTTATACCATTTTAGGGTGTATTTGGATTTTTATTTTTTTAGAGGATTACTACGTACAGTTATAGAGTATACTAGTATCATATAATTATTTTGAAAAAAAGTAAATTTATTATTACAAACTTAATTTTTTTATATGAGTCCCGTATTTATTCACTTTTTTAAAGTGATTACACGATGTGTGAATACTCACAATTACAACTATCATTTCTCTTTTTTTATTATTATTTTAAGTATTTTTTAACATCCTTAATCCTTAATCATTAAGAAAAAATTAAACAAATATACAACTTTACTAATAGTCACTTCCGTAACTATTAAGTAAAAAAAATTAAAAATAAATAAAAAGGATAGTAAATAAATAGTAAGAAGTAGTAAACTTATCATTGTCTAACTATAATTCCAATAAGAGGATTGAACCATAGTTTTTTAAATTTCGTTATGATTCGACCATTCTAGTGTAGTAGTCGATACACTATATTTTATTGTTTTGTTTCGCTTCAAATCTTGGCCTGTTTCAACCATTTCGATTAAATTCCGATCATTCTAGGTCTTATTTTGTTTCGAATTATTTTTATAATTTTCTTGTGCTTGGATGTTATTTTTGTAAATTTTAAATCTATATGATATTTAATTAATTTTAGAATATAAAATGTATTTATATAATTTTCATTTTTTTGTAACTTAAATTATGTCTTCTCATTCTCTCTTTTTTTTTTTTTAAATATCATTATTTTTAATAATTTCTCTATTCTTTTTTTTCTTTGTTTTTGTATCAAAACTCAAATTTGTGGTTTTTTGAACGTACATTCATTTTATAAATATTCAATTATTTCACATATATATACACACACTTACACACACATATATATATATATATTTATTCTATTAGTTGTTAGTTTATATATACATATAAATATTTATATATAATATATAGTTAATCTTAAAACTGTACACCAAAATACATTAATATCAAAATATTTCAATACTTAGACCGAAATGATCACAGAAACAAAATTTAAAATATTGGATTGAATCCTAACTAACCTTAGACCTCAAGATTTGTAAAGATTGGGGGTAAATTGGAATTAACATTCGACCAATTGTCTGAGAAGAAAAAACTTTCCACGTGTAGTCTTACGAGTTAGTGGTACGACCTTTTCAATCGGAATACTAAGGATTAGAGATAAAGATGAAAAGAACAACAATGCTTCAATAATATATCAGTAAATAAAAAAAATAAAAAATATTCAAGTGGGTGGGGGCAAACTCTTGAAAAAGGCATCTTGTTCCTATCCACTTTTACACGTGTCCCTAAAAGTATAAACCTATCAATTAGTCATATCATACAATCCAAAATTTGTCATATTCTTCGGAGGAGCAATCCTGAAACTGCTGGGCATTACCCTCTCTCATATGGTGTCTAATTATAATGTAAGGCCAGTGTCCTTTTTTTTTTCCATGGTATTGGGTCAGGAATCAGGATTATTCCAACTCACTGCATTAGTGCTTTGACCCTGGCCCATGGGCAGAAAAATTTTGCTTCATCATCTTCATATAATTTTTTATATTCTTATTTTTTTCTCTCATCTGGTAAATAAATGATGAATAAAAAAATACGATTAGTTTAAGAAAAATAAAATTATTTTTTTAAAAAAATAAATAAAAATAAGTATAGTATATAGAAGTGATGAAAAAAAAAACTCTGCCAAGTAACAACCCTATTAATTAGCACGACATTACCAATGTAAACTATAAAAATTGAGAAATAATAGTTACATTTATGAGTATATAATTGCTCCGTAATTATTTTAAAAAAAATAAATAAATACGAGATTTACGTGAAAATAAATTAATTTTTTAAAAGCATATCTTACCCTTTTTTAAAGTGATTACACAACCCTTATAGATTTCAAGAATATATGTAACATTTACTCATAAACATTAGACTGCAGTTTTATTGGTTTTTTTTTTTCTCTTATCGATCTGGGAAAGGACTTTTGTAGCATTTACTCATAAAAAAACCATGCGTCTCGAAAATGAATCTTCGTCGCCACGATGCTCATTTAATGTCCGCATAGGAGACCTCATGTTTTTCCTTCTAAAGTGGTGAAGATGTCTGTTTTTCCCCATAATTTATTGTCTTTAATTAAGATTTATAGATTCACAGAAACCAAACAACAAGGCACTTATTCCTATTTTAATTACAATATATATGGTCTCACCTAATTCCTAGCTAGGTCGACCTTATCGGGGTTCCAATCAGAATATGTTGACAAAGGCAAATATTGTACGTTCGGGCATTCAGTCCCAGTCCTATGTTTTGCTTTTTGGGCAACCTATTCAAATCAGAGGTGGCACCACTCAGTCCCAGCCTAGGGTTTTAGTTGTCAAGGCCTGGCAAGTTAGTTATTAAGGTAAATACAGATAATCAAAATAGCAATATTCATGAGCTAATGAAACCAAAAACTTCATAAATGTATAAAGTGAAAAAAAAAATATTGGAAGTTAATGATAGCCAAATGCCACCAAGGGGATCCATAATATGGAAGAGAAGGAGCGCGCCCAAATTAAGCCAAAGCCTGGTGCATGCCAGTTAACGTACAACTTATTATTAAAATTGCATAAAAGGGTTCTCATGTATATATATAATTGTAAGTGTTAATGTCTTCTTTTGCAGCTTGAGCAACTCCGATATCGTATTCTTGCGAATATAGGAAATGAGGGCTTGCCGTGGTGGGAAATACTTTCGATGCCTAAGTCAACTTAGATTTTAGGTTTGTGATTTAAAGAAGTTTCAAATGAAAGTGTGTAGAACGTTTTTTGCCCCTGAGGGGGGATATATATAACTGATAGGGGTAATTCCTTGACAAGTTAATCATGGTGGTGCCACTTCGTACCTAGGTCATATCCTCTGCCAACTCCCTGCCATGCGATAGGTCGTCCATGCCTGATCATGACGACTGCTGACAACCTTAAGTCCTTGTCATGGTGTGTCCGCCTTCGTCCCTTATTAAATGCGGCATGATCTCGGTCAGACGCACCCACCTTCTAGGTCTATCTAGCCATTGGTGCCCAAGGGTTAAGGTTGTCCCTGACCTAATGTGTGCAAATTGTCGACCAATAGAAGTGTCAGGCCTTCTGACTCAATCTCATGCATTGCGCGTGCTACCTTGCTACTTTTTTATGGGCTTCTTAGGCTGTCTTTGCCCTTCTTAGTCCGGCCCGGCTCATCCTATTCTCTCATACCGATTTCATTCTACCGAGCCGTTCTTAGATCCATCTGTACCTCGTGGGCTGGGTCCGTAGGTCTGGCCAACAATGGGAACACCCCCTCACACTAAGATGTCATTTAAAAAGTGAGTTGAGATGAGTTGAATAAAATATTGTTAGAGTATTATTTTTTAATATTATTATTGTTTTGAAATTTAAAAATTTTAAATTATTTATTATATTTTATGTAGAAATTTAAAAAAATTATAATAATAAGATAAAATAAAATGAAATAAAATAAATTGAGTTAAAATGAGATGAGATGACGTATGGGGCGTAAATTGAAAAGAGGCGGGCATAAATTGAAGAGTCGCGCTCCTAGACGATCGGGTGCGAATTTATTTTTTCACTAGCCAATCAGCAGCTACTGCTTAGGGGCCGTCTCAACAATTTTCTATTTACACCCACATTTTTTCTATTTACACCCACATTCAGGTAAGGAAACTAAGTTATTTCTCTCCCTCTCTTTCCCCCCACCCACATCCTTGCTTACCTCTCTCTCTCTACAATATGGTCTCTCTTGAAGCAAAGTGGTCAAAGAATTACAAGAGCATTAACTACATTTTGGTTGGTTGCCAAGGAAGAATAAAACCATGAACAAACCACATTTTCAGTTTTTCAGATTATAAGCTTCTTCATGAACAAATTTAATAGCAACTAATTTTAAGAGAAAAAAAGTGACTGACTGCTAGTTAGCCATGCGAGCTGATCTTCTTTATCTTAAGTTGGTTAGTTCTTAATTTTCTGTACGTAGCTCATGATCAGTTAGCTTTAATTGAAATTTACTTGCAGAAAGAAAAGTCTCAAACCAGAACCAAAATCAGTGAGAACTGTGTTTGAGAACAGATCATCGAAGAGAAGAAAAAAAGAGACAAGTTTTCTAAAAGCAACGCCCTAAAATCAAACCATTGGAGCAACTAAAATACATGTAGAAATGGTGGGCCTGAAGTGACCGTTACTTGTTTGGCATGAGTGGCCCCAAGAATCTGTGGGGAAGAAGAATTCGTGGGAAAGAGAAGGGGAAGAGGAAATCTTTCGGAGTGCATATATTTCATTCCTGCACCTCTTATGTGGCAAATTTGTATTGGTGTGTGTAAAAACAAAATTTCCACCCGACCAACCTTAAGTTTTTCTCAATTGAAAAGTGACCTGACATAAATTGAAAAGAGGGCTAGCTGTTTTATTTTGGAAGACAGTGAAAGAAACTGCCTGGAAGCATGTGAAGGGCAATTAAGGCAAAGACTCCTACAAATTTCAATACTAATCTCTCTCGAAACCACGACATGGGTATCATTTTTAACAATCCCTACGACTCGTTAACATGTCAGGACCTCATTAATTCCTCGGTGAGGTGTTTCTTTGCTTCTGTGGATCTTCGTTTAATAAAGTTCTGGTCACGATCTGCTTAATTAGTAATTTCGTATGCACGGTATCTATCAATTTATTAATGTCGATATATGCGTCAATATATATATATATATATATATATATATATAGATGAAGGGCCAAGTGCATACAACGCATGCAGTAGAGTGAGTCCAGTGATTTAACTTGGCCTTATATTATAAGTCACGACCATAGGATTGTGCGACTATAATAAGGGTCCAGGGAGATAGTGTTTGAGCTAGCTGTACTGAAAAGGAAAAATATGGGCATTATATATGCATCAGACCAGAGAGAGAGAGGGAGAGAGATCATGGACTTTGAGAAATCAACTATATGCTAATGATTTATAAGTCATTCACTACATGCAGGACGTGTATAAAGTTAATCATGTACATGTCCGTACATATAAATAAGTTCATGTTGGTCTTGATCTCTACTACTTTTTCAAGTAATAGTACAGCAATTAAAATGAAATAAAATTTTGGGATTGCATAGCATATACGTATTATATAATTATATATTGATCTTTAGCATAGGTATTATTTATGATCGGGAGTGTATGCATGCAATGCATTGCATTCTTTTCACAGTAGGAAAATCAAAGGACAAATCATGATGTTAAGGTCTGATACTGATATTGAATCATCCACCGGCCAGTTCTAAGATTCCCAATGCAATTAATGATTCACGGGTCACTCTACAGATGATTAGTTGAATGCTACAAGTTGGACAAAAAAATGGCTGCGGAGAACTTTGCTATATCCTATATATGGGATCGTAAGAACGATTTTGCTGTCACTATCAATATTAATAAAAAGTATCCTCAATTGCTTTTATCTCTAACATTATCGTAATTACTGATTAATTAGTTCGTGGATTATTTCTTAATTGCGTACCTGCCCGCAAATCGGTTTTGCGATATATATAGTCCAAATTAATTAGAAGCAATTAGCTTAAGCAGTGGCTTCCAGTAATATAATCTGGTACTGATAATATCAGAATCTTGGTAATATTCGATGTGATAACAAGCTCACGGGATCACTCTGCTCCATTATTCAATCACTAATCGGTGCGGACCTAAATTGATACGTGGTACAGATTTAGATTTAGATTTAGATTTAGATTTTGGTCAAAAATTTTTGTAGGATTTTTATTTTTTTATGAATTTTTTTCTTATATAATAATTTAGATTTTTACAAAATTTGAAAAATATTCACAATCTCAAATTTTGCAGCTATTTAAGTTCGGTTTATGGATTTCATAAAATAATAAGTTCGGCTTGTAAATTTCATAAAATAATTTTAAATTTTACTATTAATTAATAATTTTCAGAGTTACTTTCTGTGTTTTGGGAGAACCTCTTGCCTTCTCCATCTCGGTTATTTGTTGGAACTAACCTTTATAATTAATCTAAACTCTTTCTGACATCAATTGACATTAGAGTTTGAGCATATTTCTAGTGGTTATATCTCATAAGTTTTCATGTATGGCTGGTGGTTGTGGTCATTATGGATAGGTTCCAAACGAGGAAGTCTCGCATCGGGATTGTAACGTTTGGGATGTGATGGTTGAGGATTTGTAGAGATAGGTTGTAGAGTCAACCTGACGTCTAATGGTGTAGGATATCAGTGATCATGAGATGGAAGAACACAATCCCGATTCCAATTTTGAGAACTTGTATTACAATCGTACTCAATTTTGAGAGTACCGTGGTAGGAATGAGCGTCATAGGGACCTCGGTTTTAGAGTGTATTACCAGAATTTCCTGGTACTCTTTCAGCTGAAGGTTTCATTAATTGCATGTGGTTGAGTGGATTTACTACTCTGATAAAGAAGAGTTCGAGAATGGACATTCTTCCATAGGGCGGAACTCTATACCAATTTATGATACCTATCCTGATGAAGATAACCTAGTGGATGAGGTAAATATTTTTATTGAAAACATAAAAAATTTTTAAAAAAATAGTGGTGAAGTTTTGAAGTTTGAAGATCATGAAACAACTTTTGAGGCAATTAACTATGGGTGTAACAAGTCTGGTTCATTTCGGTTTTGGATATATTTTAGAACCGAACCTATACCGATTATGAGATTTGAAGAACCGATATTGCACCGGTTACACCCTTAAACCGATACTTCCGATTTTATCAGTTCTTGTCTGATTTGGTCTGATTGTTTCGGTATATTATATATATTATAATTGTATTATAAACTATAGTGATAATATGTAGTTATTTATATAGGATTTTAAAATTTAATATTATATTAATTAGTAATTTATCATATAATATAATATTATTTTATATATAATTATATATAAAAATTATATATAATATAAAAAATCATATAAAAAATTAACATATATAATCGGTCTGATCCGGTGTTAAAAAAAGGAAAATCAAAACCGGACTGATTTTGACCGGTTTTGAGAAAAATGAAACCGGTATTGGACCAAACCCACCAGTTTGGTTAGGTCCGTTCCGGTTTACCGGTTCATCAGTTTTTGTTTTCATCCCAACAATTAACTATGTTGATTTTCTTGGAGTTGATATTTTTTTTTTTTCAAATTCTCTCATATGCAAATTTTTTTTTTTTTGGATTTGAGATGTGGGAAAAAACTTAATTTTGAAGTATAAGATGTTTAATATTATTTTCTTTTGAGCCGATCAAATCAGTTTTAGTTTTTCTATGATCATCGAGATGATACAACAAAAAGAAAGAAAGATTGGTCTAATTAGACATCCAGAAGATGGAGACAAGAAAGTTTAGAATTCAAGGACGAATTCTGATCCCTAACCCGGTGAGAATGGTGCAAACCCAAATTGATATGGGATATATAGGTCCAGATTTTACGTTGATTGCATTGAAGTACTACTACCTTAAGAAGATGAATAAGTATAAATACGGAAGGAAAAACTTAATATCTTCCTTGGATCATGACAATATTAGTTATTTTCCATCAAATCATATATTTATGATCATTTGTGCCTTGTTAGTAGACATTTAGTTTCAAGTTTTGGAAGTGATTTTGGTTTTGATTTTGGCTAAATTTTTGGTAGGATTCTTATTTATTTATGCATTTATTTCTCATACAATAATTTAGATTGTTACATTTTTAGAAATATCTTCATAATTTCAAATTTTACAGCTATTTAAGTCCGACTTGTGGGTTTCATAAAATAATTTTGAATTTACTATTTATCAATAATTTTCAGAATTATTTTCTCTATATTTTGGACGAATCTCTTGTCTTTTCTATTTTAGTTATTTGTAGCCGCCATAATTAATCTAAATTATGTCCTACATTACTAACAATGAAGAATATATATATATATATATATATATATTAATATATGTACGTGTGTGTATAAAAGAGACAAAGGGGAATTAATTAATTAAAGAGAACGTATTTTGGGCTCTCGGTTAATAGAATTCAAGAAGATTAAGTACCACAATATACTATGATACATGAAGGAACCAATAGATATTGTTGATGTACATTTTGGTATCATTGGAAATTTGGAATGGATGGCAGTTACTGGCTGAGTCATTGGAAAATTGTTCCACGCTTTCTCACTTTTCCCTCCTATTTCTCTGATTGACTCAGTTAGACATCAACCTATATATATATTGAGTACACTGCAGCAAACCTTAGGCATGTAATATCTGCTGAAGGATAAAAAGAATATTAATTAGATAGTGATTTATAATTAATATAATGGATATTTGATGACCGTTGGTTGATCTAATCAATGATTCTGGTCAAACAAGAGTGAGATTGAGATTTCGTTTGTGTGTGTGTGTGACAGTGTGTGTTTTTTTCACGTGGATGTTTGATTGAGTACTCTAAAAAACATGACGGTCGAACCCATTCTCCTGCTCTTGGTTAGGGCATATATATAGTTTACAACATGAAGGTGCTGACAGCCCTAACCTTAACCATTGAACCAACATGATATATACACGTACGACACATGCACGTACGCAAATTAATGCTAGATCTCTCACACAGCAGGCATGAGTAGTACTACTGGTAGTACTCTATCTGGAAGCCATACAAAATCTTACAAGTTCTTTCGCGGCATGTCGATCGCAAGATTATAAAAGAGGAACTAGAAATTAAAATATACGACATGACTAGTCACAAGACTTAATTTCAGCAATACTCTGATCACTAAATGATTAACAGCTAGCAGGCTTGCTTAACTCGACGTCCGAGCAGTAATTAAAGTAGTAGTGTACATGATGATGTTATGTGTTACGCACATTCAACGTTTTCTATTAGTATTAACAAATTTTTGCGGTGGGATCTATTACGGACGCGCCCAAATCTGGAGCAGACAGATAAGTACGATAAAAATAAAGGGTGGAAAATAGTGTTTTTTGTTAGAAAAAGGGAGTACAATGACTAGCTAGTTAATTAATTAGGTGCGACAAGACCCTCATCCATACAAATCATAGCGACAATAATAACAAGACTTTGAAATTACCCATTTACTAACAGAAAACGTGCCATTATGCTTGTAGAATGGTGAGAGAGAGAGAAAACTAGGTCACCAAATGAAAGAATCTGGAATACTCTCGTGTATTTCATCAATCAGTAAATAAAATAATATATACTAAAAGTGAGTAACATACTAATTAATTAAGGTGCACGTGCATACATGAGATTAAAAAATATATTTAATATATTAATAGGCCCCCTCTAGCTGGTGTGTGTAAATTAAAAACATCTAACTTGGATAGAAGACTATGAAATCTATTTGTTTCTAAAGGTTTAGTAAAAACATACCTAATTGATGTTCAGAAGAAATATGTAAAGTAATTACAGTACCATTTTGAATCAAGTCCCTAACTAAATGACAATCTATCTCAATATATTTTGTTCTTTCATGAAAAACAGGATTAGCATCAATGTATAATACTGCTTGACTATCACAATACAAAACAAATGGTCAGGGAAAAGTGATTTTGAAATCAGCAAGTAAAGTAGTGAGTCATTTTATTTCACAACAAGCAGAAGCCATTGAGCGATACTCAGCTTTAACAGAGGATCTAGAAATAGTCACTTGTTTCTTAGACTTCCATGAAATTCGTGAATCACCAAGGAAGATGTAGAAACCAGTATCGAATCTTTTGGAATCAGGACTTGTGGCTCAGTCTGAGTCACAAAAACCTTTCAGCTGCAAAGAACATGAACTGGGAAAAACAACCATTGACCAGTAGTAGCCTTAACATATCTTAGAACTCTGAGAGCAGAATCAAAATGAGATTGGCTTGGGTGGTCCAAAAACTAACTCAAAGTATTCACAAAATAAGAAATGTCAGGTCTAGTGTGTGTCAAATAAAGAACTCTACTAATCAACCTTCTATAAGATGCTGGATCATCAAGTAAAGGGCCAGAAGATTCAGTTTTGGACAATTGTAAATTCTAATCCATAGGAGAAGTGGCTTGCTTACCAGCAATAAGACCATAATCAGTAACAATCTCTAGTGCATATTTTCTTTAAGAAAGAGAAATATCTTTAGTAGATTTTGTCACCTTAAGACCCAAAAAATACCTCAAATTGACAAGGTCTTTCAGCTTGAAATGTAAATTCAGAAAATCCTTAAGGTCAGCAACAGATGTGGAATTATTAGAGGCAATAACAATATCATCAACATATACCAACAGTGCCATAAAAGAACCACCAGAATACTTTGTAAACAAAGAATAATCATATTTAGACTATTTCAAACCATAAGTAATTAAAGTGGAGGAGAACTTAGAGAACCACTAATGAGAAGCTTGTTTTAAGCTATATAGAGGTTTAAGTAACTTGCATACCTGAGTGTCTCCAAGTTTCAAAAAACCAGGTGGTAATTTCATATAAACTTCTTTATCCAATTCCCCATGAAGAAATGCATTGTTTACATCCAATTGATGTAATTCCCAGGTGTGACTGACAGCCAATGCAAGAAAACAATGAACAGTAGTAAGTTTTGCAACAGGCGAAAAATTATCAAAATAATCAATGCCCTCACGTTGAGCATAACCCTTAGCCACTAAACGAGTCTTATATCTCTCTAAAGTGTCATCAGATTTCAACTTGAACTTATATACCCATTTACAACTATTGATTGCTTGCCAGTAGGTAAGTCAATTAAAACCCAAGTATTATTAGCTTCAAGAGTATTGATTTCAGCTGCCATTGCATCCCTCCAATGATAATGTTTTATGGCTTGATGAAAAAATTTAGGTTCATATAAAGAATCAACAGAAGAACAAAAATGTTTGTAGGAATTGAAAAATTTGGAATATGATAAGAATGAAAAAATAGGATAGACAATACCTGTTGCTGAAGAACCATCAACCAGAGGAGAATGAGTAACTTCATTAGTATTGATTGAGGAACAATAGTAATGTTGCAAATAATCAGGTGGTCTTTTATTTCTTGTGGATTTTTGGGTAGGAATTGAAACAGAATCATTTTCAAGATTGGATAATGTGGATAGAATAGTGGATGAGGTGAGAGTATCTGATTGAGACTGAGATAGAGATTGAGAGGGATTTAGAACAATGTCTGATAAAGGGACTGGTAAAACAGGATCATGAATGGAAACATAATCTAATGGAGTTATAAAATCTAATTTGAAAGGAAAAATAGTCTCATGAAAGACAACATCTCTTGAAATTAAAAACTTGGGAGTATAGATGTTATACAATTTATACCATTTTATGCCAGCTGGATATCTAAGGAATATACAAGCTTAAGCTTGAGGAGAAAATTTGGTTGAAGAACCACAAAAAATGGATGCATAACAAAGGCAACCACAAACTTTAAGATGATTATATTGGGGTTTAATAGAAAATAAGACCTCATACGGTGATTTATTAGAAAGAATAGGAGTTGAAATTATATTTATGAGATAAATAGCAGTTAAAACACAATCACTCCAAAAATTTAAAGGTATATGAGATTGAAATCTGATGGCTCTAGCAACATTTAATATATGCAGATGCTTTCTTTCAACAAAAACATTCTGTTAAGGAGTATATACATAACTAAGTTGATGCATAACCCCTTTATCAACAAAAAAATGATTTCATATCAAACTTCAAAGAATTATTAGTACGAACAATTTTGATTTTTAAATTAAACTAATCTCAACAAAAGAAAAGAATGCTTGTATATAAGATCGAGTTTCAGATTTTGATTTAAGTAAGTATATCCAAGTACACCTACTAAAATCATCTATAATGGTTAAAAAATATTTGAAGCCATTATAAGAGGGTATAGAAAAAGGTCTCCATACATCACAATGAATGATTTCAAACACAGATGTTGTATGAGATGTATTCAAAGGAAAAGACAATTGTTTTTGTTTGGCAAGAGAACATATAGCACAATGATTAATATGCTGAGATGTAAGGTTGGAAAGATCAGAAGCAATGTCATGTAATCGAGAATTAGAAATATGTCCAAATTGACAATGCCATATGTAATAATTATTTCTAACAGAATTACAGTAAGGTGAAGTATCATTATCAACAGAATTACAAGAAATATAAGTAATACATGTATTTGCATTAAATGATATAGTCCTTGTGATTGCTTAGCTACTCCAATTGTCCTCCAATTGGAGAGGTTCTGAATATAACAAAAATCATGTAAGAATAAAAGAAAACATGATAACTATGAAACTAATTTACTTACTAAAATAAGATTGAAAGTAAATGTTGGAACATACAAAACATCAGTCAGAACAAAGGAATTAGAAAGTCTAACTGTGTCCTTATGTGTGACTTGAGTATATGACCCATTAGGTAATTTGATAGAAATATTGACAATAGAATTTATGGAAGAAAAAAGGGATAAGTGACCAATCATATGATTGGTTGCACCCAAATCAAGAATCTAAGATTGAGATGGACTGAAATTATGAGTATTATTGGCAAGAATAATGTAAGTACTTGAAAAACAAGGATCAGGTGTGGAGGGTACAGAAGAATTAGAGGGTGCGGAAACTGTTCCTACTTGATTTACAGAGGGAACATTAGACTGAGTTTGAAGAAATGTAATGAGATGTTTACATTGCTCTTGAGAAAAAGGAAATGACCGGGTTAAAACTGAATCAGAAATATTAGATTGGCTACCTGATACGTAATTGACATTAGGGTTTTGAGATTTCAACTTGTATCCAAGAGGATACCCATGAATCTTGTAACACTTATCAATGGTGTGCCCTAACAAACCACAATGTGTATAGTATGGTCAATCCTTTTGAGGAACAAAAACCTTGCCATGTTTGGATCCATTAGATCCAGTAGATCCACGATTAAAATCTCGAGTAGAATCTCGATTCAAAAACATAACAACGGATTCAGTAGAAGTCAGAGAATATAATTCCTCTATGTTTCTCTTCTTGTAAAACAAGAGAGAAAACCTTATTAATTGGGAAAATGGATCAGAAAGTAAAATATGACTGCGCAGATGAGCATAAGGCTTATTGAGGCCCATCAAGAAGTGTAGAACATAATCTTCTTGTTGAAAATCAACGATTTTCTTTATAGCTCCACAATAGCATGGAGGCAGAGGGCAAAAATGAACCATTTCTTCCCAACAAGTTTTTAAACGGGTAAAATAAGAATTTACAGATGAAGCTTTTTGAGTTAAAGAAGCAATGTTCTTTTGGATCTGAAAAATACGAGGGCGATTACTTTGAGCAAACCTTTCCTTTAGATCGTTCCACATTTCCTCAGCAGAATTGATATAGATGACAGAGGACGCTATCTCCTTCGACATAGCATTGAGAAGCCATGATAGAACTATTGTATTACACCAGATCCATGCACTATGCATCAGATTAAAGGTAGGAGGCGGTGACAGAGCACAATTCACAAAACAAAGTTCATTCTTGGAAATAAAGGGCCATAGACATAGACCGATTCTAAGTAAGGTAGTTATCGCCGTTGAGTGGCTGAGAGACAAGAACGACGCCAGGATGGTCACTTTGTTGAAAATAGAAAGGATTAGAGTAGTCCTCATGGTGATGAGAAGGAGCAACGGGAGAAGGGCCCGGGAGGTAAAGAGTTAGAGGCCACCTTCGAGATGAGACGAAACGGCGCTAGGGTTTGTTTACATCTGATATCATGATGAGAGATGGAGAACTAGGGCACAAAATAGAAGAATATGGAATACTTCCGTATATTTCATCAATTAGTAAAGAAAACAATATATAGTAAAAGTGAGTAACACACTAACTAAGGTGCACGTGCATATAGATGATTAAAAATAAATTTAATACACTAATAGAATTGCTTAGCTGCCCTTAGATCAATCCTTTGAAATTACCCATTTACTGATCAAAGCTGTGTATATGTTTCCATTAATGGTTGATTTATAACGCGCGTGCTCGAGCCCTTGAAGAATATATCCGCCCCAAAACAGAATGATAGTACTGGAGTAAACTCTCTTCTCACATGCATGTGGATAACAATATAGTTTTATTTCTTTAGTGCTTAGTCATTAATATTTTTCTTAAAAAATTAAGTACTGTGTTTGATCTAACTATATATATACATGAGCTATGGCACGTTTAGGCTCACACGTTCACGTTCTCAGCTACTATAAATATACACATGACGACTCCAATTTCATTCTGCAGCAAGTTGTGTTCTAGCTAGTCACTCTCCTTCCTTGCTCTCGAAAGTCATTCAGAAACAACAAAATGGGTGGAAATTCGCCATGCGCTTCCTGCAAGTTGCTAAGGCGCCGGTGCGCCAAAGACTGCATTTTTTCCCCCTACTTCCCCTCCGATGACCCCCACAAGTTTGCCATTGTTCACAAGGTCTTTGGTGCTAGCAACGTTGGAAAAATGTTGCAGGTCTCTCTCTCTCTCTCTCTCTCTCTCTCTCTATTTCTTAGAACTTTGTTTTCCTTTCCCTCATTCTTTCTCAGAGCCAAGGCTTGATGGGTAATCTCTTTTGGGTGATTAGTCATTGTTTATACTTACTTTGATGTTGTGCAGGAGCTTCCGATTCACCAGAGAGCGGACGCAGTGAGCAGTTTAGTTTACGAGGCGAACGCAAGAGTGAGAGACCCTGTTTATGGGTGCGTTGGAGCCATATCTTACCTGCAAAACCAGGTCTCTCAGCTTCAAATGCAGCTAGCAGTGGCTCAAGCAGAGATACTGTGCATCCAGATGCAGCAAGAGCCGGTGATGCCAACCCCGCAGATAGATCCAGATGACAAATCGCACTTTCTCCACGATAACCTCCCTCAGTACCTTAATTTTGCCTCATCTAGCAATGTAATTCATGACTCTTTCCAAAGAGAGCATATTTGGACATGACATGGTTTCTTAATAAAGCGGTTCTCATATTTTGGGCTTCATCTCTTTTTTTTTTTTTTTTTCAAGTACAGATCAGAAAGTTGGGCATCAGCCTATTCTTAATTATCTCAGAAAGCATTCTATATATGTGTGTATGTTGATGTATCACTAGGGAAGGAGGAGTGTTGTACTTTTTTTTGGTTAAAAAAATCACAGAATTTTAATAATGAGACGCTGGAAGGTGACTTGAAACAGAAGTAAGGTATTGGGGTCAACTCTACCATGTGAACGAGCTCTCCGAGTAACTTGCATCTTAAACAAATTAAGAAGTTGCTAGTTTATTATGGGCTTTCCAATTAAGAAGCATTCTATAGCATATGTGAATGAGCTTTCTCAATGTGCGAAGTTGCGGATTGAACTCCACCCACCATTTGTTTTTATATTTGTTTTAACTGGTATATTTGTATTGTGGATGTTTCTGTACTTTAAAATTTGTAAGAGACATTAACTGCTCCTATTTGTAGTACTAAATTTAATATTAATGCACCATATGCCAGTGTATAGTAACCTTAAAGGGGCTAATGTACTGATGTATTGGATGAAACTTGAATTTATATATATGCTATTATGGTTACAAGTATTGGATTAAAGTACCATTTTGTTATATTGTAAATGAGTTGGAGTAGGAAATTAGATACCCTAAAAAAATGGTGCATTCTGTATGGATATTGGCATATTCTAGTTCACAATCACTAATTGCGGCGATTTCCAGTTCGCCGAGAACAAGCTTTTAAAAGTGCTGAATTAATATTTGCGGCGAATATAGTTGGATGCGAAAAATTAAATGTGACGAATGTTTTATTTTCTGCGACAAAAACTCGTTGCAAATTTTTTTTACCGGCGAAAATCATTCGCCGCAAAAAAGAATTACTTCAAAATGCTGGAAAAAATCTATTTCGGCGAACTTAACCGCCGTGAATAATAATTGCAGCGATTCTTACCAACGGGAATAATATTAATTGCGGCGATTTTTTATAACGTTGGAAATAATAAGCAGCTATTTGCGATGATTTTTTGTGTATTCGCGACAATATAAAATGCTGCAAATATTTTTTCGCAGCGCTATAACGTTGAAATCTCAATGATATTTGCGGCGTATTTTATAATATTAGTAGAAAAAAAATCGCAGCAAATAACCAATTTTTGGATTTCATTGGCTAATTTTTTAGTGAGTCAACAATTGCGATGAAAGTGCGGCGCAGTATAAATCGCTGCAAAAAGTTATTTGCAGCGATTTATAAAATTATTTTGCGGCGAATTTTAGTGTCAAAAAAGGCCATATTTCTTGTAGCGAAAGGACAACAGTAATTGAAGCTCTTTGAATGTGCAGTACTAAAGGCAATTCATCTCATAATATAATATTCCCCTGTAAATGTAGAAATCATCATAATAAAAGACAAATGAGAGAATTGGTTGGGAGTGATTTCTAACCACGTTACCTTATATTAGGGTTTTATAATATTCATATATATATATATATAATATGAGAAATGATATTTACAATTTTGAATTGTACAATTACTGTATAATTGATTTGAAAAAAATAAATAAAATATAAAATCTACATGAAAAAAAATTAATTTTTTAATAATAGACTTCATTCTTTTTTAAAAAGATTATGCGATATTTACGTATTTTATAATTATATATAGAATTGCTCATATAATATATAGGGTAGGGAGCTGCTTGGTAATTTGGGTTTCTATTCCTTGAAATGGCGAACATATATAGTACCTGCATTGTCTTCAATAAGCTAGTCAGCCCTATTTTATTTCAGTAGAAATCGACATTGTTCGGAAGTTAACATTCCACCATATATAAGAGTAGAAAGTGGGATACATGCATAAGCCATCGGAAAATAGCAATAATATCTTATGAATGATTGTGAAAAGAACTGTTGTTTGGAATGGCTTACTGGGCCGCACTTTCTTCTATCACTTCCTACGTCTCACTCACCTAATAGTTTTTTGTTTTCCAAGTACATTCACCTAATAATTATTCTTACAGTAACGATGCTCTAATCTTGAAAAAGAGGAAAAGTACAAAATTGGCTTACCTCGACCATCGCATATCAATTTCTTCTAGCTTCTACGCGTCGATCGGGGTTAGTGCAATTTGCAAAGAACGCACTGTTCTGTTCATGGGGAATTATAATGAGGTGAAATTTTGTTTTAGTTTTTCTTTAATATAAGTGTTTTACCCAATCCCTAATCCAACTTTCAGTATCGAATCAACTTAATATTTCAAACGTCGAAGAAAACGACAAAAGGCGACAACCGACTCGAAGATTCCAGCTTATTTGCTTTGTTTAGTTTGGAAGCATTAATTCCCAAGTCAAACTTAAAAGCTTTTCTTCTTCTGTATTCCTATATATCAAATCCTCCTCCTCGTGTCTTTATCTGGTTATATGGTTATCCAATCCCATTACCATGCATAATTAACTATTGGTCATTAGTTTTGAATTGTCAAACTTGAATTCTATGTGTTTTAGAATTTGAGTAATGATATTTATCGTTTAAATTTTCATCATTATATTATTATTTTATTATGTAAATTAGAGATTATTTAATATATTTTATTTATGAACCTATCATTTAATATTACATTATCATAAGATGATAAAAAAATGATGAAAAATAAATGAAAAATAAATTTACTCTTCAAAATTTCCACCGATATTATGTTTGTTCGTGACTGTGTTGTTTTTTTTATGACTTACTTATTGATAATAGTACTAGAGGCGTTTATGCGCGCTCGCGCACACATATTGTGCAAGATTTGACTCTAATCCGGCCAGATAATTTTACGCCTGCCATGCATATATAAGACCTTTCCTGGCCTATCATGCATGGCTAGCTAGCTTCACGGCCGGCCATGCTCCTAGACCTATAGCCTTATCGCTTAATAAGTAGTTAGTAGAATATCAGGTTGCTCATACTTTTTTTTATATATCTTCATATCATAATCAGGACCGGTACGATCATTTTATGGTCCTTGAAAATGCAGCACAAAATAAGACATGATTATGATCAATATGTGTATGTATATATATATATATATACCGATCATCATTAACACAAAGTACGTAGATCATCATTTATGGGCAGAACATAAATGGAATATCATATATCCAACTTCTAATTACTCATGTTCATGAGTATATATTGAAAATTAAATCTCCTTTTGAAATGAAACAATATACGTACTGATATTCAGATCAAGAATACATAAGCGGCCATCAGCATTGCTTAAATATTAAATTAATTAAGTTCCTTAATTACGTTGGTTGAAATTGATATATATTCAATAGGAAAATGATTTACATAATATTTTTTACAATATTTTATACAACTCCGTTTTAAATGATAAATATTTTTGTAAAACATATTTTAAAAGTAATATCATTTTATAAAAAGACTCATTTTATAATGTTATTGTATAATATGTTGTAAAATGTATTGTATGTTTGTCGTTACTCTATTCAATATTATTGGTGGCTGAATGCTAATTGTGTAATATTGGATGCATGCATGCATGTCGGATTCATATTATTATGCTTGTGATTCATGAGATCGACGCGTCTGCATTGTCAAGGATTCAAATTAATACAAGTGCAATTAGTTGAAATGTCCAGACATTCTATAATATTTAAGCAGCTAGCTAGCACCTTCAAAACTTGGTTCTCATTGCAGTACTAGTACTACTGTCATGGCGGCATTCTGAGAATTTAATATATAATAATAGCAAATGGCAAGCTAGCTGTTTTTCTACAATCTGAATTTATCTAGAAATTAAGCTTGACCCAGTTCGGTTTTGTACACGAAACTGAGGTCAAATCCTAGCTAGAACCTATATAGTAATAACAATCCTTCAACTTTATTCGACTAGTTGCTTCCCTAATTTCTAGCTTCAATAAATTATATATAAATATATATATATATATATATATATATATTATAAAAAATTATTTATTTGTGATCCGTCATTTTGAATAAAAATAATTATTTTATATTAAAATGAACTTATTTTTATCATAAATAATAACTATAATCATAAATAATTGGTCTTAAATGCTTAATTATTTTGCTTTTAATATATTGTAGAAAATTCGCTAGCTTACAAAACCGAACCGAGTCATGAAGTTTAATTAATTTTCTAGCTGAAAATTGTAGAGACTTGTCATTAGCTATTATTAATTATTATTATTATTTTTTTGAATAAGCTATTATTAATTATGAAATTATCAGAATGCCGCCACGACAGTACGTACTGATGCAATGAGAACCAATCGAATGTGCTGCATATTAGTAAGCGTTTGGACGTTGAACTGAGTTGAGATGATAAAATATTGTTAAAATATTATTTTTTAATATTATTATTATTTTAAAATTTAAAAAAGTTGAATTGTTTATTATATTTTATGTTGAGATTTGAAAAAATTATAATAATAAATTAAGATAAATTGAGATGATTTTAGTTACCAAACGAAGAATGGCCAACTTGCAATTCATGCATGTATTAATTAATTTGAATCCTTGACGGTGCAAATTACGCGACTCATGAATCACAGGCATAATAATATGAATTAAACCCGAAATGCATGCATCCATTACAAGCATTGATCCACCGATGACGAATTATATCAATTTCAACCATTTATGTTCTGCCCATAAATATGATGATCTACTTTGTCTTGATCACTACTATATATAGAAGAAGACATTTTATTTGCAAGTTTGTTTATTAATAGAGTAATATTATGTACAGTCGTAGAGTACGCAAGTATTGTGCAATCATTTTGAAAAAAAGTAAAATCTACTATTAAAAATTAATTTTTTTTATATAAATCATGTATTTACTCATTTTTCTTAAAATATTATATGGAGCTTCTGCATTACATAACAAGTATCATTTATCTTATTCATACACTAAACATATCAATGACCTTTGACGGGCCTTGTGGGCCTGTGGCCATCGCTGATCTTTGTTTCTAGGGCCGACTTTAAGCTTAACCATCCCCACCCTGGGCTAGCCTCAGACCCATATGTTACATCCGAGAAATTTGTTTAAGCTCAACCTAGCCCAGTAGGAATTTAGGTGCTATTGCTTCCTGCCTCCCGTAGAAGCATTGCCTTCCATCGCATTTGCAACCTTTGCCCGGACGTACCGTCCACGCGAGCTGCGATGTTCCCCTCGAATCGCTTGCAGTAGCTGCTTTTGTTTTTTCTTTTTAAGATTGGAAAGAGATAATCATTTGGTGAACAATGAGAATTGTATTTGACTCTCTGAAATGGCTTATTTCCTTTACCATTATTCTCTCAACGATTCTTTACCGAGTTGCATCCCTGAACTCGGTCTCTCCTGTCTGCGAACTCAGTGTCATCGATAACTACAAGCTCTACAACTATAGCCTGGCCACTCCTCTTCCGGAATTTCCTCACGGGGTTCTCAGCGAAGATGGGTACTCTCTCTCTCTCGAAAATTTCTCTTTTTGATCTGGATATAGCTCGTTCTTCATCGTTTTCTTCTTGATATCAATGATTTTTCATTTTTATTAAGTTATTGGAATGCCATTCGTGGGATTTTAAGTGAAATTTAGTTGGTCCTTTCGTATGTGGGGTTGTGGAAGAAATTTTATTTTTGAGTTTAAACGTCGATGGATTTCCGTTCTAATTATGCTCTACATGTATTTTTATTTTTTTATTTTTATTCGGGGAAAGGGGTCGAACCCAAGACCTCTATTTTGGAGGTTTGGGTGTTATGCCATCAGGCCATATGCCTTTGGCAATGGATTGTAATCTCATTTTCAAAAATTAGCGAATAAAACACAATCTTGATGATTTGACAAAAATTCGAGCAATCATTGTTACAGAAATCTGTTTCCACTATTTTGTTAAGTAGTTTAGCACGGTAAGGCCGACGTTCTGATGGATGAGAGCTGTTTAACTTCGGGTTTCGAATAGTAGTGGAGTGAAAATTGGTGATGGTGGGAGAATATTTGAACGTTAAGCTTTACAGCCCATCAAGGAGAGAAAAAAAAGGCACTTTGTTTTTCGTATTTGCATCCACTGTGCCATTGATTATGATGTATGGATGTACTGCTGGTATTCTTTAACAAATTATTTGTTAGTTTTGTTTATAATAGTTTTTCATGCAGGTTTTACAAAGCGGCTGTAAATGAGACTGTGGTTTGGTTTCAGGTTGGCCCCATCAGGTTACATTTTGTTTCTTTGTATTCCAAGTACTTCTCTTGCCATTTAATTTATTCAGGGGTCACTCTCTTTTGGCCTAATTTCTCAAGGTGTCAACACTATTGCTATTTGAAGCTTGTATGCATTAGTGTAAATAGAAGACTTGCTTTTTTTGTTAAGTTGGAGAACAGTAAATGACTTGCAAGCAACAAGCTCACTAGTTGCGGGTTCAGATGCATTAATCCTGCATTGGACTCCAGTGAGGCTGTCAACTGTGAATTAAAACTCACTGCACACCCTTGCATTATCATGATGACCTCTTAAGGCAATTATATGCTCGATATGTTTCACTTAAAGTTGATTCACTATTTAGTTTCTTTCATGGTGTGTGGAGCAGCTCTGCGATGGAATGATTTTCAATCATGACCTGCCTAAATGTGTTGACTGCTGGGTAAATGTTTCTCAAATCCTAATAATTCCTTTTTTGTTTACCATGATAGAACGGCTAATTATATACTCTATTTATCTCAAGTAACTTACAGTATGCTCATTTATATGGTACAGTTATAATTTTTGGTTGCCATATTTTGAGATGTGGTCGGTTTTTCTTACTAGGTTACTCAATACTCACGCTTTTTAGGTAGGGGGGAGTTCTATGTTTTCATGTAACTCTGTTTAAGGACCAAAGGGATAAGGTGTTTATAGGAAATGTGACTTCAATTTAATCGCTTTAAATAATGCAAACTAAATGAAATTGAAGCTAAATTTGTTAATCTTAGATCATAAACAATAATGGCTTAGGAGCAGATTTTGGAAGTATAGATTGAGATGTAATTGCTACAGTTAGAGGGTACTCGACACTAGGAAGCTTTAGTTGAGTATTTGTTGAACTTAATATGATAGATGGGATGCAATATTTTTCTCATTCCAGTGCGCTCTTTATTTTATTTTTATAAATTAATTCCAACGTGCTTTATTAGTCTGCCAGTTTACCAAAATAGTAATATATTTACAATTAGAGATTCTTACAGTGTTTCCTGCTTATTTGTAGGATTGCGGAGGGCCATCACATTGTGGAATGGATTGTAGTGCCCTCGTGGTGAACAATAGAGGAGGTAATTGTTGTCTGAGGCTTTGCAGCCTCTTACTTAACTACAGATTTACTGATTGATTAACTGGAGAAAGTGGTTCATGATATGGAAATAGGTGTGAGAATGGAAGTGAATGTCTTATGCAAGTATGGGATGTTATTCGAAACAGGAATCCAGAATTTGTTGCAGATACTCGAGATTTGCTCTTACATCTCTCATTTCACCATATTAGGATTTAGGGTTGTGTTACCGATAAAAAAAAAAAAAAGGATTTAGGGTTGTGTCAAAACAACCTTCAAATGTTTTTCATCTTGGTGGCTGATGTTCCCTTGTTGGTAGTAAACATGATTTTTTTTTTTTTTTGATAAGTAAAAATATTATATATATTAATAGGAGTAACCAAGTACACTAAACGTATACAAGAAAACACCTAGCCCATACTAGAGAGCTTCTAATGACCCAAAAAGCCCGTGAAAAACTACCTAAAATACACCAAGCCTGAATTGGAATAAAACACACCTCTCCAACCCCAACCCCTTGTTTCCCGTAAGACTAATACTCCACCCAAAACTCCTTCTACGAGAACGTCTTCATAATTCTCTCCCTTAGTCTTCCCTCAATTTGAGCTACCACCCTTAGCGTCATAGTTGATTGCCTAAGAAAGACGCTTTAACTCATTGCTTTTCTTAAAACTTGATTTGGTTTCAAGGGAGTGGCTCGCCTCCATCGCAGTGAGTAGTGCTTTAAATTGGTCTTCACATCCTCCATGTGAGAGCCCCACGATATGCTAAATCTCGTTAACCTTATGCAGAACCCAATTCGATGGTGAACCCCGCTATATTGTTTATCAGAGGAACATAAACTAGGGGAACAACATTATCCCTAGACGTAGTACCCAACTGCACTCCCGACCCTAGACATTCCTCCTCACAAGGCACCAACAACAAACCCATAATTTCCTCATCGCCATATCCTGCATTGAAATCCCGAACCTTCTCAACTGCTATATGGTTGCTGTCTATTGTTGTTGTCACCATTAAAGCTGGTTCCTCCCCTCCATCAACAAGGACATTACTTGTATGTGCTCCACTCCCTGATGATCATTTTTGTGCCACATTGTCAGACCCTACTGCTCTCTCAGGAGGCATAGAATAGGTAGGGGAAATACTACCTCTGTTACTCCATTTTCATCTTCTAAAAGAGTCTCGTCAGTTTCTTCCAAAGTACTCAAGACTCCGGAAGGACCCCCATCTTCAACTAAAAGTGAACCCCGGAAAAAGTACCAACCCCATTAGCAACTGGTGACTGAGGGCAGTCTGACGACAAGCTACCAATGTCCTGTGTGACACCAACGTGAACAGTGATGCCGGCGTCCAACGACCCTATTTGTGACGGCGTTGAAACGCCCTTTGCCTGCGCACTTGAGGCCTTCAAACCCATAGGATCTACCCTCCCCCCCGGGTCCCTTTTTGTCCCACCATCCAAACCCACAACTAGGTCCAATGCCTTATCCACTCCAATCATGATATCACTCACATACTCCATAACTCCTGTCAATTAAGCTTTGATAGCCTACAAGACCCCCTCCACTTCTCCCAATGTCACCTGACAGCCTTTGTCTCCTACAAGCCTTTCCTTTTACCGCAGAGCTATTCTCGGTTGGACTAACTGCCAGTGACCTCAACACTGAAGCATACGAGGCACCTTTGACCGAGGAAGGCCTTTCCACTATCTTCCCATAAACAAACTCTCCTCTGTTTGCATGCTTCAGAATAGCTGCTTTGGACCTAGTAACGCTTCGAATGGACTGGAGAAAACCTTTCCATCCAATGCCATTTGTGCCTTCTGGAATCACCAACAAATCTTTCCTTCTTTCATTCCGGAATTCTGGGAGTTGCAGAAAGCTGCCCCTTGCGTTAATATGATGTTGAATGATGAGAGCTCCATTACATATCCTTAGCTCCCTGAAGAATCCTTCATGATAGTTGAGTTCTAAACAATCCTCTATTCCCTTAGCCACCCATGAAGCTGCCCTCTCACCTAGACACATGAACTTAGCCATCCTTTTACTACATTCAAAGATGCAAAAACTATTTCCTCCCTCTTTCGTAAAAACGAAAGTTTTCGATTCCATTTTCAACCACCTCTCACCTTCCATCTGGGACGAATCCACGTTGCGCATCGTCATCGTCTAATCCCAAGTCGCAATATCATCTCCCAGGTCATCTTGCTTTGTCATCAAGGAGAAAGATGTTATACGAAAAAAAGCAGATCAAAATAAGAGATCTTTGCTGACGAAAATAAAGTGTAGATCAAAATCCCGGTCGCCGAAGGGGGACCGACTTCCAAGGGCCCTCAATGGATTTGTCGAAGCCTGTCAGACTTGTCTGTGTCAGTGGCGGAGGCATAGGTTCGACGGTTGATGTTGCCTCTGAGAAAGACAGAGAGAGAAACTTGCGAAAGTCCAGGTTGCCGGAGGGGGGACCTACGCTAGACAGCCCTCAGTGAAGTCGCCGGGGCTCGTCAGCCTTGTTTGTGCTGGTGGTGAGATGTGACTCGCAGGTCTAGGGTGGGTGAAGGGTGGCGGCGGGTTTGGGTGCATTAGGGTTTTCTCTCTCCGTTGAACTTCTTCTTACCTAATCCTCTTTAGGTACATACTTGACCTGCTTCTCCTTAGTTTCTACATGCGAGCGTTGAAGAACCCAAGTATCTACCAGAAAATTAATCCATGTGCTGAGAACATCTGCTTCTACCCTAGCCGAGCTTGTGGATTGGGAAAGCTCATCTTCCTATGTAAACATGAATTGAGAGGAATAGTGTGCATAATGGAAAATTTTGAGGGGTGGTTAGGTCAATGAGATCCTCACTTGGAAAGGTTTATTTTGTCAATCCTCTTCTGGAAGGGTTGGTTTTGGTTTCTAAGTGCTTGGGTTAGTGGTTGGGAGAAAGCTTATTCATAAGTTAAGGTTTTATTATTGCTTATTATGATGTCTCTACCTTAGCTGTGAAATGTTTACTTAGGGATTTGTTAGTCATTATAATATTTCTAACTGAGAGGATATGAAGCATTGCTCTAGCGAGGGTGGTTCGTGGCAGATTGGAAAGTGGAAAAGGCTTCTTTTTTTTTCACATAAAAAATGACTGAGGAAATTTCATTTCCATGGTGGTGCAGTCGTGCTGCTGGCATCAGTTGAACTGTTTTATAAAACACACACACACACACACAGAGATCAGCAAAACCAATGCCTAATGAAGGGCCTTTCCCGCTAATTAAAAAAAAAAAAAGAATTTAAGGGTCTTTATCCTTCAACTGTAGGTTAGCTTGGGTGATAGTTCTTATTTTTCTAATAGAATCATGTTCTAAATGCAGGTTACCATGTATGCACTACCATTGGTCATGCCTCAAGTACTGACATTAAAATCATTGGTAAGCTTATTTAGTGACCTCATCCAGAATAAGAATAATCTCCCTCTTGTTAATTATGTTGCTTTGTTAGCCTTGCTTGTTATAGTGCCCCAGATGCTATGGTGTAAATCGTTTTGATAGCATGCTCCTGTTTGTGAGTTAACTTAGAGGTATAAACGGTTTAAAAATATTGCAGATAAAAAGAATCCCCATGCTGGTGTTGTCGTTAAGATGTCCAATACTGGTGCAGAGCTCAACTGTTCACTCTCTGTGTCTGTTATTTGTGATTCAACTGCTTTTCAGGTGGGGTTCTTGTTCTATTAGTATCCTGAGGTCGATTGCATTTTCTTGGGTGTTTACATATCATGTTCATGTCATTTTTCATATTTCTATTTCAGGGACCAAATTCACTGGAGAAATTAGGAACCTGTGATTATGTGAGTGCTTTGAACCCTAGAAAAAACTTTTATTGCATTCATACATATTCCTTTATATTATTTGAAAAGATTGTTTTTTAACGTCACATCACCTGTTTCCTTGAACATAAACATCGTGCATCTGTGTATGCATGCATGCGCTCATGTGCGCAAATGTATGTGCACATTCTATATTGTTGATATTGTTTTTTTACACGATGCTGCTGAGCTCTAAATAAAATGGCACCTAGTCATCCCATGAGAACAGGATGGAGGTTAAATTCATGGGTTCAAGACCCATCAGGCGTTATATAAATTATTGATAAAATAAAAGCTACTCTTGAGATAGTGATTCATTTTCAGTTATTAACAATATTTGAGAGGACCTTTGACAAATGTGGCACAATCAGAACTTATTAGAATAGTTTTGAAGTTTATTGGGCTATTCCTGTGCCTGAATACTCAGTAATGATTATTTGAATAATCTGTTAGAATATGATGCTTTTCTCCACACTGGGCTGTACACTGTAGTTCTTTGGCTTTCTGTTTTCTGCTTTAGCTGGATCCACGTTTATTAGCTCTGATGGTCTTGACTGTTGAACTTTAAGGCTCTTAAATTCTAGGAAAATGAACCTATTATACAATCTGAAAATGTTCGTAATGGTGATACCAATGTCTCCTTGCAAGTACTGTTTTAAATTTGTTAGCTACAACAGCCTATACTAGAGTCGAATGCCACATGTTTCAATTGGGACTTACTGGCACCCTTTTTTGGCCAATGTCGGGGAGATGACTAATAAATAGTTGTATTTCATTCAACTTATAAAAAAAATAGTCGTGTTTCATGTAGATTTCTGAGTCCATTCCACCTGGTTTCTTCATGTTGATAAACTATCACCTGATTTTGTAAGTGCCTTTAGGCTTCAATGCTTCAGCGAGTGCATTGCCAACCATATTTTTTTGGACTGAACCAATCAATTGCAAATCAAATAAGAATAGAAAAGAAAGAAAAGCACCATGCTTGAGATGATATGCAAACTCAGGACTGATGAAGTGTCCAATTCATTATTTGATTACTAATAAATCATTACTAATAAATCTGCGTTTTTTTTTCTCGGTTGAATCGTGATTAATGTGAAATGGAAGGAAAATAGTGTTATAACATGTGGTGATGTTGGAGTGGGGGAAGGGGGCGGGATGAGAGGAAATCAAGTGATCTATTTATTACTGTATGTAGTTTAATGCATTTATGGATCTCAACATCTTTTACTGAAATGCTTTCTAGACATTTGAAAGTAGATTAATCATGTATACATCCTTGATTCAAAGTGATTAAGGTTCATTTCTCTGACAGGCTACGATGATGAGGCACCCTTCTGGTTGCGCCAAGATTGTCCAATTTCATGGGAAAGGGTGGGGTTGGTTTGGAACCTTCATAACCATGTAGGTTTTTAGCATGCTTCTCATAAGCGTTTAATTTTACTCGTACACAGATTTTTGGTGATCCCTACAATATTAAGGAGTCGTATTGATCATTTTATTGCTGTGGTTCAGTGTGTTGTGCCTTTTCGGAGGGTATTTTCTGGCCGGTACAATTTATCGATATTTCTTTGTTGGAGTTCGTGGAATAGATGTATGTTCTCTTACTTAACTGGTTCTTCTTGTTATGCATGTAAATACATATTAATGCATTATTTGCCACATATTTTGCTTATGCATGTGTGTGCGGGGTACTGAGTCTATGTCTGTGTGTGCAGCCAGAGGCACAAATTAAAAATTATCATCCACTGTTGTCTTAGTACTACGGAGACCGTAAAACTATGTTACTTAATACTTATCACTCTATAAGAAAGAAATAGTAGTCTTAATGTGCAGTTGAAGCACCTGAACCTGCTTTGGTGTTTTGAATCCAGTTGTTAACTTCATTTCTCATCCTGTTCAGATTATCCCAAACTTGGACGTCTGGACCAGTTTACCTCAAAGAACTCGGGTACTCCTTCACTTGTTTGCTTTTTTCCCCCTTCAACCGTTGCTTCAGTTTCCCTTTTATTTTTTTCCTGTGTTGTCTCACATGTATGAACAACTTTGTAATAAACGCTTTTTTTTCTTATTCTCTATGTATGCTTGCTACTTAATAACTTACCGTTCTCTCTGATTTTTTTTTTTCCCTAAGCAACTTACAGTACCCTTGTTTCCTCTCTGCAGAGTTCGTTTGCATCTATGGTGCAGAAATTTAGGGGACCTTCTCAGGGCCATCGGAGCTCCTATTCTCGGGTCAACTTCTGATAATATACATTTTCTATTTAGGATTCTACTGGAGATTTCATCTTGTATCATCTCAGCTCTGCCATGAACATTCAACGCACAAGTGCAACGTATTGGTCAGTTTTTGGATAGTGACCTGCCGGCAAATCCCAATGGCTTCGACGGAGAGCATCTTTTTTCATCTGTGGCAGAATTACGACTATTGCTTGACATAAACCACCGTAATCCAGGCTCTTTCTGGTATCTTTTCCATCCTGGTGTTTCTAATCAGAGATATTCAATTGTAATCAAAGCTGGCCATAAATGGTGTTATAATTTTTCTTAGCTTTTGTTTAGCATTTTGAGCATAATGTTTATCTCATGACCTTGATTTACGCGCCTTGTTATTTCTAAAACTTGTATCTACAATTGATTGGAAGAAATTTTGCATAAGATCTTTTAGGTGTCGTTTGGATACAAAAACACTCTCAACCCATCTCATTATTACAACATTTTCAAATTCTTATACAAAATATAATAAACAATTCAATTTTTTCAATTTTTGGATGGATGCTTGAGGGTAATTTCCATGAAGTTGTCATCTCCTAATAAAATGAGCCAAAAGTTTCAAACGCTACCGAAATAAATAGCCAGAGGAGGAAATATCTGGCTGTGCCTTGTCGTTCATCAATGAGAGATCCAAAGCAAGGAAAACATAAGGCATACCTGATTGAAAAATATGCTTCTTATGCGTTTGGCTTTCTACTCACTCCTATGAACCGACACCAGCAACAATGGCAATGGCAAGTGGTGCATGATGTATGAGCAGTTTCCTCTAGTTATAATGCAAGTAAAACAGAATAACGCAGTGGGACTCTTTAGCCAAACCTAGAAGGTTTTGCAAGTGATATGAGAAAGAACTTGAGAGTAGCTATCCATCATGTTGCCAAGGCATAAAAACAATCAAAGCTTTAATTAAAGCATGAGCATGGCTGTAGGTTTGGTGGGGAATTGGGTACCTATAGCAAACTTACTTCCTCTTCCCACATCAATGCACATATTACACAGGCCAAGGCCATCACATTCGCCCAATCTATGCTCTGGCTCCACGTTTTCCTTCTGTTAACCTTGATTATCAATAAATTAACTATCATTGACAAAAGGAATATAATTATATATATATATATATTTGTGCGAATTTTTTAGAAAAAGGATGAGAAAAAAAAAAATCAAAAGAACCAAAGTGATGACATTGTCTTTTTGTCTAGTTTCCGTATGCTGTCCCCAACTTATTTTGTAAGGGAATCATATAATAATGTGGATGGGATAATGATGGGTGTAGAATTTTAAGAGGATATTTTTGTAAAATGTGTTGTGAAAAATATTGTGTATAAATCATTTTTGAACGACCACTCGAAAGGTTTCAAAGCAGGGGCAGCATCTCTCTTATACAAAATACCAAAAAAAAAAAAAAAAAACCTGAAGATAGTATCTTCTTCCACTAATTAACAATCGTTAGTTAGGTAATAATTAATATTCAGTTAAATTAATGAATTTGGTTCATTGGTTGATCAATCTCTATTGTGAATCCGATTATCAGCTTGCTTACAGCATGCAGCTGTCCTAATATATTGTTTCCGGTAAGGATCGATATTCGGGCAAATGGAGGGGAGCAGGTGATGAGTGCCAACCAGCTGAAACTGAAATGTTACCAAATACCCCAACCCTCTTCTACCTAAATTTCTTTTTATATTTGAATCATATTTGTTGGTTCTCTCTCTCTCTCTCTCTAAAACTTGTCATTTGATTAAGAAAAATGATAGTTGTAATCGTGAGTATGTAAGTGTCATGCAATCATTTTGAAAAAAATGAATAAATACAGAACCTACATAAAAAGAAAATTAATTTTTTAATAGTGGACTCCACTATTTTTTAAAGCGACTACACAACACTTGCATACTCCACGACTGTATTTAACATTACTCTTTGATTTTATATTTTAAGGCAGTTTGCAGATTCGCAATGTTAATTTGTAACCAAAAGACATGAGTCTTACCTTCAAAGCCAAGCGACATTATAGCCTCCTGGCCAGACCATCATTCACCCACTACCGGCCTTCTTCATCACGCCCCTTCCTTCTAATAATTTAAAGGCGGTATTTCCTTTTCCTTTTTTCTTTTTCTTTTCTTTCTTCCAAAGCACTAATCTGAGAATTGATTTCTCTGTCATTAATTTACCAAAATACTCTCGAGTCATAATGCATGGGACAAGTCAAAAAGCAAGAAAAAATCATTAATATTGCCTTAAATTCAATTTGTTATATGATCATTACCGTTTCTTACATAGAATAATGTAAGGAAATATACATGAATTAATATATATATATATATATATATATATATATATATATATATATATATTGCCAATGTGGTTCTTTTTATTCGAAAATGAAAACGCTCAGATTTACTTAAAAACAAGAATGAAATGTACTTTAACAAATGTCATGATTTTACAGAACATATATTATACACACGAACGAGATGGCTTTGCGTGTCAATTACCATTAAGTACTGTAGGGTTAAGATGGATCAGATCATCATGTGCACAACAAATAGTTAGCGTTTTTATTGTAACCTTAATATTTAGATGAAATACATGCATGCCAGCATACCATTGACATCTCCAACCTACTTAGTTCCTATATTTAATTGAATAACCATAACAACATGCTAACTCTCAACAGAGGCTTCCAACAAAGACTTCCATACGCATACATACAAACAAATGAAGCCACCGCTCTCGGCTTCCTCTCATGTTCTCCGGAAGGCTCGTCTCTTTCCCTACCTTGTCACCTTACTATCTTTCATTGTTTTCGTCGCCGTTCTCTACGGCGAGGATTTCATTTGCCTCTTCAGCCAGCCACTCCAACTCGGTTCTTACCGATACCAACCCTCCACCAGAACCGGTGAGTAAAAACTGATGCCATTGATGTTCAGAAACTTGAGCTCTTCACTGACGACTTGGGTTTTTTTTTTTTTGTGTGTGTTTTGAGGTTAGAGAAGAAGTGGAAGAAGTTGCCGTTCGCCTTAGGTAAGACCGAGGAGGGGTGTGATGTGTTCAGCGGGAGGTGGGTTTGGGACGAGTCGACTCGGCCTCTTTACCAAGAGTCGGAGTGTCCGTATATACAGCCACAGTTGACTTGCCAGGAACGTGGACGGCCCGAGAAGGATTATCAGTATTGGAGATGGCAGCCTCATGATTGCTCTCTTCCCAGGTCCGTTCAAAATAATATTAGACGAACAATCTTGTTGATAACTTTAAAACGGTTCCCAGGTCCGTGTAACGGTGCACGTCACATGCACGACGGAGTTCCGCCAGAAGTGGGACATTTCTCAGGCTTCAGCCAGTGTCGGTCATGATGGTAGTTCTACCTAAATTAGTTTCAGCCACTAGATGGGCTTTTCGGCATGGCCCACCATATGTTTTCCATTCAGTAGGAGCCCAAAATCAAGATTTCTATAATCCAGTCTGGACCTGTCTGAGGAGGTTTTTGTTCCTCGGCCTTGGGTTAAAATCTTAAAGATAGCAAAGAAAATAGGTTTAAAATGAAGCTTTCAATAATTTTTCAACTTGTTTTTTCTGGTCGCGTTCATTATATATACTGGTCCTGCGTTATTTTTCGAATTTGATCATTTGAACGAGTGGTCTTAGAAGCATTTGCAAGTCCTTTAATTGAATCAAATGAAATACATACAATAATTTCCAATAAGCTTTATGTTGAAATTTTTTACTTTTCTTTAATTGCCAGTACTGATTGTATTGCATGTAATGTTCCTCTCAATTTTATAATACATGATAGTTTCAATGCCACATTGATGCTTGAGACACTCCGAGGGAAAAGAATGATGTTCGTCGGAGATTCATTGAATCGGGGTCAGTATGTTTCATTTGTTTGTCTTCTTCATTCAATTATACCCGAGGATGCCAAATCCATGGAAACTTTTGATTCATTGACCGTTTTCAAAGCTAAGGTACTGACATTCAATTCCTACTTTATATAATTTACTTGGCGCGATCACCAGTGTTCACATAATTTAATTTGCTCTATTATATTGTTATCTAATTAATCGTTCTTTTCTTCTTCTTTTTTCTTTTTTCTTTCTGATTCGATCCCAAAATTTAGGATTACAATGCCACAATCGAGTTCTATTGGGCGCCATTTCTTCTTGAATCAAACTCAGATAATGCTGTCGTTCACAGGATATCTGATAGGATTGTTAAGAAAGGATCAATCAATAAGCATGGCCGACATTGGAAACGTGTTGATATACTAGTATTCAATACCTATCTTTGGTGGATGACCGGCTTGAAGATGAAGATATTGTTAGTACTTCTTGTTCCTAAAGAAATACTTTTTTCACTAATTCCCCGGCCTTCCTAATTAATCTTGTAATTCTAATGGTATAAGATTCTCAGGCTGGGATCTTTCGATGATGAGGTGAAAGATATTGTGGAGGTGTCAACTGAGGATGCTTATCGAATGGCAATGAAAAGTATGTTGAGATGGGTGCGGAAGAATATGAACCCTAAGAAGACAAGGGTCTTCTTCACTAGCATGTCGCCTTCTCATGCAAAGTACGTAATTAATTAGAACTAGTAGTACTCAACCCCCATTCATGTATCAAATCTTGATTCAATATTCTAATTTCTTTATTTGCAGGAGCATAGACTGGGGAGGTGAACCTGGTCTCAACTGTTACAACGAGACAACTCTGATTGAAGATCCCAATTATTGGGGCTCAGATTGCCGGAGAAGCATAATGCAAGTGATAGGAGAAGTATTCGATAAATCGAAGTTTCCCATTACATTTCTCAACATCACTCAACTCTCAAGTTATCGCAAAGACGCCCACACTTCAATCTACAAGAAGCAATGGAGCCCATTAACTCCTGAGCAGTTAGCAAACCCTGCTAGCTATGCGGATTGCGTGCATTGGTGTCTGCCTGGTCTTCAAGATACTTGGAATGAGCTTCTTTTTGCCAAGCTATTCTATCCTTAATGCTCTTGCCTCTTTCAGATGGCCTCGTGGAGTGGAGGAGCTAGAGCATGCAATCAGTTGCATTTTAACCTACTTCGTTTGAAACAGTGACTTTGAAATTAAGAAGGGTACTGCATGTGGGGAGAGAATCATGAAAGGGAAAAAAAAATGGTCTTTACGTGTAAACCGTAAAATAATAGTGATTGTTGCAAAGGGAAATGGAAGCTGAGCAAGAAAATTAAATTTATTTTTTGTAATCAAAACATAAAACTAAAAAAATATGAGATGATTTTGGTCCTAAACCTATATGTCAGATTCTAATTATGGATCATGTTGGTTCAATCTTGGAAATATATATATTAAAAAAAAACACTTCAATTTTACATTCGATGTCATTATAAAATGGTTCATGTAATGATATAAAAAAGAAAAATTCTATCTATTATCCTCACATTATATATTATACATAATTTTTTTAATTTTTTTATATTATCAAATATGTGGTGTATGGATGATGAGTATAATAATTCAATTAATTTAAGAAAAATAAAACTAAAAAATAAATAAATATAATATATAATGTATGGAAATGATGAATAATAAAACTTTTATATAACCGCTACCTATTCACATTAAAAGGAAGTCTTTGGGCTGAGAAAAAAAAAACTGTTGTATATATCTTAGATCTTAACAAATGAAGCCCATGTGAATAGGCTGGTGAGCTCCATTCCAATTTGGGAAAGGCCTATTCATCGTAAAAGAAGTCTTTATGCCCCAAAACCATTGTCACCTTGGAAACTACGTGATCATATACGGCCTTCATCTGATTCCATTCGACTTTAGTCTACAGAGTGCATTTTCCGCGCTTGGCACTCACTGAAAAATGATCTTGAGTCGAGCCAAGAAGAAGTTGTTTATTTTTTAATTTTTTAATAGAATTTTATAATTAAGAAATTAGATAAATAAAAAATATAAATTTAATGAGATTTTTACAACTAACAAGTAGACTCTTTATTGAATTAAAAAATTAAAAAGTATATAAATAATTAATATGTAACTAGTTAATATTTATATATCCATATGAACCATATATTATATAGCTACATAAATTACTAATAAATATAGATAATATGATAGTATATATAAGCATTTCATATATGGTTCTTATATACTAATATATAAAGAGAAATTCTATTTGTAGTCTCTATTTAAGAATTGCATGTGTAAGTCCTTTATTAAATAGAAAAAAATATTATTTTGATAAGGATATTATTGTAATTTTGAAAAAATTTTAAAATAAAATTAATTAGGCTTGCAATGCAGTCTCTATTTGGAGACTGTACATAACATTGCTCATATGTAAAATTATTTAATCTTACCGACTAACTATTATACAAATTATAAAATAGTTATGAAGTATATTAGGTTACATACAATATATTTAATTATATAAAATGTGTGATGCTTATATTATTAACTAATATATATATAAATTTATTATTATATGAATGGACTTTAATTGAATTAATTTAATGAGTTAACTCAAGCATAAATGAGAGAACTTTAATAAATTTTAATCGAGTTGAATTTAATAGAGTATGTATCAATTATATATTATTAAGGATAAAATTTTTTTTTCACGAATTCATTTAAAATTTAACCGAACAGATATTGGTTGATTTTTCCTTATCTAGTTGGCAACATTCCCTTGCTACAGCCTACAGGTGTTGGCGTGATCCCCGAAACAAATTTGCTATCTTGTTTCCACCCCTAGCTCAAGATCATCTCGATATCTCTCTCACTGTTCTTGTACTCCAGTTGTAAATGAATGCCACGTGGATATTTTGAGGGTGGCCCCTCTAGTTTCAACTTCAAGCTAAATTTCAGTATTAGATGGTAATGGTACGTAAATATCATATAATTTTTTTAAAAAAATAAATAAATATAAAATTTACATAAAAAAATAATTTTATAATAATAAAATTTACTCTTTTTTAAACTATTGTGGCACCGTAGCGTTATGCTAACATTATTCTTCCACCACCTCACTTGCAAGATATAGTGCTATCGATAAACGACAAAGTTTAAGAGACTGCATGCACGATGATAATATCGAGGCCGATCTGTTTTTATTATTATTATTATTATTTTGTTAAATTGAAAAGTGAGATGAACTCGAACACATAAATTAAAAAGCTTCATTCTTCTGATATGCTCTTTGAAATAATTTGTTGGTGTACACGAATATGGATATGGACTATATTTTTTAGAGAATTTGTAATTTTAGATGCAGCTAGCTAGCTAGTAAGTTTATTATATATTTTATATGTGCACAACCACAGGTTTAATATATATATATATATAAATATTATTTTCTTAATTTTTTTTTCTATTAAGCTAATTAAAATGATCAGTAAAGAACTGAATCACGCTTTATCTTTCAATTTACACCATTCTTACTAAACATACAAATGAAAAGATAAATATATATATATATATATATGTTTAATTTTATCCTATTTTCATAAAAAAAAAATTAGAAGAGATAACTCTTTCTTCAAACACAATTAAAAAAAAAAAATAGTTTTGAGTTGGAATCGATCAAATATTCAAATCGGTGAGAATCAATTTAAAATAGCCAATTGAACCATTTTGAGAACGATTAAAAAAATGCATCAAAATTGATTTGATTCTCCGATCGAATCGCCTTTATAATCATCAATAAGAATTAAACAATTTTTTCGAGTAATGTTGCAACTCAAACTCTAGAACTGACAAAGCTTTGCCACGGATATATATATCATCATATGCGGCTTTTGGTTGCAGCAGATCGAGGTTACAGCTGCATATCCTATATATTAGATATGCTCATTTATACAGCAGATCGATAGTTCAAGACAACGTACGTACAAGTAGTTCCAGGACAACGTACGTACATTTAATTTTGTCGACTAAGTTTTAGTACCGGATGCACCCACTTCTTTGAAGTGGTTAGTAGTTACCCATTAATTCATGATCATCAAGTGGCTTTGCGTCGCTTGAATGAAACCTACTTAAGCAGGAAAAGCCTGATCATGAATCTTCAACATTTACAGCCGCCGCAAGAAAAAACACCCACATTATAAATTAAGATTGTTCACTTAACAACATGTGACTGTGCATGAGTACTAAATCAAATAGTCAAGCGATGACTTGGAATAAGAGGGTGGCTAAAACTTTCGTGCAAAAAAGTATTGTCCAGTCAAATCACTCGTGGGAAAAGAAAGGAAATGTATGGCTTTTGATTCATTATCTCGTGCAAATAAGGGGGACATTAAAAAGCCTCCTTGCCCGGCCACTTGCAAACCAACTTGCAAGCTCTGACCCTTCCAAGTTCCAACACAGTTACACAAGATATACGATACACACAGAGAGAGAGAGAATACATACAGAGATAGAGGTGGAAATAACAAGTGGCCTTTTTTTTTTTTTTTTTTCCCTAAAAGGAGCCAAGTTGCAAGTGCAGCTATTGATTCTTTCAATGCAAAGATCAATATTTTAACGTGGAATTCAAACTCTCCGTGCATGATCAGCTGAAGCGGAAAATTCCCAGGCCTTTAAAAAAGGGAAAAAAACAATTAATGAGGATGTTGAGTGTTCTTTATCTTTTCTTCGTATAGACTAGCTAGAAGCTTCAAGGAAACTTACAAAACCATCGGCCATGCTGTCTGTCATGCACTAATTACCAATGATTAAGTACATGCGCGATAGGATTAAATATTGACGCACTGAAAGGACATTGAAATGAAGATTTATCATAATCACCATCGAAAACTGCTTTTATTACTGTTTGCGATGAAGAAAGCATAAGGCCGTGTCAATGTAGCAGTATATGATCAGCGGCCTGGAATGACGTTTAAGATTATTATATCTTGATCAGGATAGATATGGTGATGTACATATCAATGGATCGACAACGATTCCCTGTCTCGAATTCCGGCGATCGATGGATTAATTAAACGCATCCCACGTTATCTAATTTACTAATAAAAGGGCCACATCCGAATTCCATTACACTTCAGATATATAAAAGTTACTTAGTTTTTGTGCTTCATGAGTTGCCATGACTGATTTTCTTCTCTAAGAAATATCTCCTGCAAACTAGGGTTCAGTGCTACCCCGTACATGAATAACAAGACGAGAACATATTATTAATTAAGAAAAATGGAAAACATGAAAGCAAACGTAGAGGGAGAGTTCACGATGACTATATATATAAAACACATCTTCCAAATTACATACACAAAAACAAGTCTGCTCAGATAGAACCAAAAAAAAAAACGCTATTATATAATCTACCAAAGGAACACCCATGTGACCAAAAAAACATAAAAATACCCCGATCGTATGATCCTAATGTAGGAGGTAGCTAGCAATATTCAGAAAGCATCGATGGTTGGCTCCCCCCCCCACCCAAAAAAAAAAAAAAAAAGGAAAGAATCGATTGTAAAGGGGAAACAATCTAAAATATATACGCAGGAGTAATATGCGTATTTTATATATATGATCATCTCCAACCATTGCCACCTGAGAAAGTCTTCAGAATAACCTAACTACGAGTTTTCCATGTGCGTCTCAATGATGATGATCCATGATACACGATCGATCCGACCAATATCAGAGACCAAAAAAAAAAAAAATGAACATCATATATTTGTTAGTTTCTAGCCATATTCTCAGCGATCTGCGCCAAAGATTGTAAATTGCAACGTACTATCGTATCCACAAACACACACGTCTCATCCTTGGTATTACCAGGCGGCACATCAACCACGTAGGACTCAATCACGACCGTACCATTTCCAGCGGAAGATGCGGCGTGAAGGGTGGTAACGGACCGGTAATTGTGGAGGCGATGGTCCCCACCGACGACGCTGAAACTGAGGACGTGGCGCTCGTCGTCGAGGATCTCTAGGCGCTCGGTACTGAAGGCGGCGGGCAGGCCCGATACGACTTGGACCTCGCGGAGGCTGCCCACGTCGCCATCGCCGTCGATGACATGGCAGCTCTTGAGGAAGTGCTTGTAGGCCTGCGGTTCGTCGAATCGTCGGACCACGGACCAGACGGTGGAGACGGGCGCGTCAATGGTTTGGACAACGGCGGAGCAGCACTGGTTGGGACCCAACATGTGGGTGTGGTGGCTAGCTACGGAGTCGGGAAATGAGTGGAATCGGTTGTGAGGGAGTACGTAGGTTTGGGAGTGTTTGTGGCGAATGAGGGTCGTGGTTGTGGTGGGAATGGTTCTGTGAAATTGTAGTGAGGAAGGCATATTTTCTTTCTTTCGTTCTCTCTTTCTCTGCCAGCGGCTTCTTATTTATTGGTTTAATTTCTTAGGAAACTTAAGTGCTGCTTCAAATACGTGATGGGCAGTATATATATTTGATTATTTGAGAGAGAGAGAGAGAGAGAGAGATTGGGTTACTTTTTTTTTTTGTTGTCCACTTGGATTGGCTCTCTCCAGTCCTCACACTCAGAGAGACAGAGAGAGAGATATGCTTTTAGACTTTGGGAGAGAGGGAAGGAGATCGAGAGGAGCAGCTTTGATCACGCCGGCCGGACTTGCAAGTGGACCGTCAAGTTGCAACTAACTTGTTTTTTCAGCTTTTAATTATCCATTTCTTTATTCCTAACCACAAGTACCCTCGCAAATTGTTAATTTCTTTATCCGATCGATCTATATTATTATTTGTATTATATTTTACTATTTTATTGGCTTAATTTTCAGACTATTTTTATTTTGTTAAAGCCTGAAGACTGCCGACGGTCTATACTAATATATACATGCATACATGATCCATGATTTAAATCAAGTTTCATTATTTACCATCTGGTGGATATATATAAATATATAAGAGAGATAGTTAGCGCCCCGCGGTCCAATTGCAGCCGTCGTGTACTCTGTCGTAAACAAAACTTTCAAACGCACAGGGTTTTTTGTACCATTAATGCAAAACGGGCCGTAACATGAGAGTCAGAGACAGAGATCGAGGTATATATCTACATGGACAGTCCTAGCGGCCAGTCTATTTTTTATTTTTATTTATTTTTTCCTTTCATATATTTTTTTAACAATTTTCAATGTTCTTAATCGTTAAAAAAAATAAAAAAAATATATCATTTCAATAATAGAAACTTCTTTAATCCTTAAATAAAAAAACTAAAATAACTGAATGGTAACTTTGAAAGATAACTTTGAGGGGCTTCACCGGCATTTTACATATCTATATACAGGATATATATATATATATAGACATATACATCCACAATTAATCAGTACTAGATATATTATATAAAAAAATATTGTAGCTACAAAATGATTATTTTATCTAATTATTTTATGGATGTAACAGTAATATATATATATATATATATATATATATACACAGCTCATCTATATACATTTGGGGATGTGTAACCGCTTGGTAACTGGCTGATGTGGCAACTACCACGCCATCATCTGATAGGATTAAAAAAGAAGAAGAAGAATAAAAAAGAGGGAAGAAAATGCAGAAGACAAATTAAACTGTAGAAAATGTAGAAAATGCAAAAGACGAATTAAACTGTAGAAAATGTAGAAGAGAAGATATGAGTGGGAGAAGAGAGATCTGAGGAGACAAACCCATTTCGAAACCATCTGGCCAACATTTTGACTGGAATTGGAGCATTCAGCAAGAGCATTTCGTCTATTTTTTTTTTTCCATTTCTTTAGTTTTGCATCCATGCGAGAGTAGAGTTTTAATTTTTTTAATTTTGGGTTTAATTTTTTAATTTTTTTAAAAATTGCATCATATTGAACAATTGAAAAGCTTGAGTTGTCCTTTATCATTATCCTCAAGGTTCAATTCATCACGTACGAAAAAATTGATATGAAAAAAGGAAGGAAAGAATAGACGAAGGAGAAAGGAGAGCTGAGAAGGGGACATGTCAGGATGAAACGGTATGTTTTGATTTTTAATGAAACATACCATTTTATTAAGAAATAATCCATATTTGAAGAGACAAGAAAATGATGTGTTTTGATTAGGGTTGTAAGTTGGCCGGTCCGAACCGAGAAAACCGACCGAACCTACCGGTTTTGTCCGGATTGGACCAGACCGAAAAAAGACACTCTTAGTTTCGGTCCCAGGAAAATAAGGTTTTCGGTCTTCAGTCTGGTCCCGAGTTGAGGGGTTTTCGGACTGGACCGGACCGACCAAAAAAAATAAAATAAAATTTTAATTTTTTCATATATATTTTTTATATAATAAATTATGTACTTTTCATCTAACCTATCCCATGTACAATATAAAAGTTTAAATATATAATTACAAATTTATAAATTAATATTCTATTAATTGTATATTACCAATGGTCCAATTAACCTATCATCAATTCACCATTAAATAATTACTAAACATCTACAAGACTGCATCTATCTAAGTTATTAGATAACATTTTCTAATATATCTAAGTTGTAAGTAAATATAAAGCAATTAAAAGTAACTAATGTAAATTGTAATTAACTAATGTATCATGTATGACATGAATATCAATTAACTCACTTATCACTAATTCACCATTAACTAATTACTTCTATGTCCTATGTTGCAAGTAAATATAAAGCATGTATGGATGTATCATGTATGGATAATTAAATTATTTATGCTTATTGCTTCATATCCAAAATGTAAAAAGTTGTATATAACTCATTATGAATTTTAACTTAGAAGTTAGAACTATCATAAATTATAATATATTGAGATACTCTAAGTTAGTAATAAAGTAACAATTAACATCATCAATATAATTATAACTAAACTAAATTTATAACTAAATCAATGTAAGTCTATAAGTTATTATAACTACAAGTCTATATATAGTATCAATATCACTATGATTCTATGAGTCTATGACCATATATTACTATTAGTAATTTAGTATAGTATAGTCTATAATTTAGTATCAATGTATTATTATATAATATATAATATATATTCCATAATATATAACATATATTATTAGTATCACCATATCATTATAATATATATATATATATATATATACACACATTACATGTAGTAGTAAGTTAGTAACACTATTAGAGTATAATATATAATATTATCATTAATTATTTTTTCAATGAGTTAAAAGAATAATCACCATTAAATAGTTTAATTAATTTTACTAATTTAAATAATTTTTTTAATTAATTTATGTGCCAAAAAGATTAAAAAAAATACAAGTTAAAAACATACCAAATTTGTCAAACATCAAACGGTGCTGTTAAGTATGAAATTGGACTTAAACGGCGCCATTTAAGTCCCAGCCGGATAAATATTGACACTGGTTGCGTGGCATCGTTTCACGCAACCTTTTAAAAAAAAAAAACACTAAAGCTTACTTAAACGGCATTGTTTGGATTTAAATTATCCAAACGGTGCAACTCAAATTGAACTCAGGCGATGTCGTTTCATCACCCCCACGTCCCTCGTCACCCCCCCCCCCAAAAAAAAAAGGCCCACATATCCCCAGTTTTTACTTCAAACTCTCAAGTCTCAAAACCCTAGCAGTCGCGCGACAGTCCCCCTCTCTAGTAGGCCAACCCTTCTGTTGGGTCCCCTGAAAATTCCAGCCAGCAGCCCTTCAGTCGCATGAGGTACTCTCTCTCTCTCTCTCTCTCTCTCTCTCTCTCTCTCTCTCTCTCTCTCTCTCTCTCTCTCTCTCTCTCTCTCTCTCTCTCTCTCTCTCTCTCTCTCTGTGTGTGTGTGTGTGTGTGACCTTCTCCGTGGAGACCTTAGTAGGTAGCCTTTGGCCCTTTTATTGGCACTCCCTTTGAGCCGATCCTTACTCTTTGTCTTCATTGGTTGGCTGTGGTGATTTAAGACCCTACTTGTAGATGAAAAAATATTATAAACAAAAGAGATATATCATGTTCTTGAATTTAGTGATTGTTTTTCCATTTTATTAATTAAATTGCATGCTAAAAAATCATTGACTCATAACGGTTCTTTGCTTTAATTCATAAATGGCAAAGTAGAAGCTATTGCATGCAGGAATATGAAGGTTTTGATTATGTAAAAACATTTTAGAACTGACTTTTGTCTTTCTCAGATGATCACTCACGACTTTTTCATACACTTTCCATATTTAAGCAACAGTTACAATCAGAAAACTCTTTTAGGAACAAGAATGAGGTTGATAGATACCTAGCTGAAAGTTGTGAGGTGACATTCCCAAGTTTTGACATTCTTATTTGGTGGAGGGTTAATTCAGTTAGATATTATGTACTTTCAAAAGTTACACGAGATGTATTCACAATACCGGTCTCTACAGTGGCCTCTGAATCTACATTTAGCACAGCAGGTCGTGTCCTTGATCCTTTTCGAAGTAGTTTATCTCTGATAATGGTTGAGGCTCTCATTTGTACACATAATTGACTTCGTTTTCTTCTACTCTAATCAACCTTAGGACTTTAATAGATGAGGTGGAGGATTTTGAGAGGCAGTTGGGTATGTTTCTTACTTACTTCATTTCATAACTTTTATGATCTATAATACTATATGTTGTGTAAATTTATATAATTTGTTTTGTTTCTTTATTGTATAGAACTTGTTCGGGACGATGAAAATTCTATAGAGGCTTCAAATACAATGTCTACAACCAATGCAAGTTAATTTTCACTTTTACTATTTGCTAATAATTCCTTTGTTTACACTTTATAACATACTGTGAAAATTGACAAGTATGCCAAGCCAAAAGATGTAGGAGGCTAGGACTTAGGAGCTGCCAGGAGAGTAATTGTATAATTTCTATTGATGTAAATTGTAATTTGTATTTAGAGCTTTTGATTTTTCAAATTTTTGGAACCTGTATAATTTTTAGTTTTCATTATCTATATTTGGGAATGGTTTTTTTTTTTTTTTTTTTCTTTTAGAAGCCAAATTTGCTTGGGAATGTTATTTCAATTTTCTTTCATTATCTAGTATAATTTTTAGTTTTAACCTTATTTAAATTGTTTGGATGGATTAGTAGTAAGAAAATCAAGTAGCTATCATTTTCTGAAATTTCTGCTGGATATAGACAAAATTTATTTTTTGTAGTAAAACCTTTTATTCAAATTTATTGTATATTGACAATTTTGTTTTTATGAATATTTTTATTTTCCCTTTAAGTTCTTTTTCTTTTTGGCTTCAAATTGGATAAAATGTTAGTGGGCTTTCACTATTAAGCCGAAAAAACATAGGAATAAGATTGGGCTATTGGTCCATCAGGTATATGGTTGGACCGAACAGGACCAACCGGACCGGACGGAACCGAATTGGACCGGTCCTTATGCCTATTCGGTTCGGTCTAGGGTGAGAAAACCCTGGGCCGAATTGGTTCGGTTAGGTCCACAAAACCTCTTCGGGACCGACCGGACCGGACCGAATTCATCCCTAGTTTTGATTGCTTTATATGATGACTACTGTTTTATTAATCTGAGTGGCAGTTACCTGCTGGTTTCTCAGCCGGTTGCATTCAGCATTTTTCATATATATATATATATATATGGAACCATTTATATATGATTTTGTCCTTTTCTTTTTCTTAGTTTAGATAGCTAGCCTCTCGATCGCTTTAATTGTGTTGATTTCCAATCACTTCTACCTCTTGATATATTTGATCTCAACTTTGTACATGCGGGTGTGGCTGCATTTAGTACGTACTAAATTGAGGGCCAAGGAAAAAGAGAAGATCATGTGTTGTGTTTGGCCATTAGATATCTGATTAAATAATTATACGGTTTTTTTTTTTGGGGGGGGAGGGGGGGTTTCTTACTTATTTGCCAACTCAAAATGTTTGAATATCCCATCATTTTTCAAAATGGTCAGAATCGCTTAATCATGCACATCTCCAATAAAATATTTCGCATTCCTAAGTATCGAGATAATAATTGTATCGCTGAAAGACTTCCTCAGCACAATGCACCAAAATTATTTGGAAAGATCGATCGATGTCAATCATGAAACAATATAGGTAGGTTATATTTGTCGATTTTCTATATATATATATATATATATATATATATATATATATATGGCTCGTATAAAATAGCTGGATATAATTCCCAAAGTTAAAATATTGATAGGAATTATGTAGTGCAAAAATAGATAAAATTAATCGATGCAATTCTGATGAACAAGTGGTCTTTTGACCAAACTCATGAGAAGAAGAAAAAAACTAGGTTAATTTTTAAGCTCTTACTATATTATAAGTTTATATATATGGGTTATATATAAGAGATCTAACTGTGTAAATCCTACTAGGCAATGATTTGTTCATGACCTGATCATGATCTATTTGTCTAAGAAGAAAGCTATATGTAATATGAAGTTAAATTGATTACATATTTGTTTGGAGATCAAAGTAACTTGGCAAGATGCTGATGGTTGAAATTTAAGTTGTAAAAACCTGGAGACCAGTCCGGCTGGTCCTCACCCATAACCAGTCCTCCAATAGTAGCTCGCCATGTCAACATGTTATTTTACTAACTATGCACTTGTCTACACCCAAACAACACAGACGTCAGTGCCTTCCCTTACCTCCCTTTCAGTTTCCACTCCATCCCTTACCCAAACACACCCTCCTTTAGTTTTGAAGCTCTCATCTCCGTATCCAAGGAATTAAGCTTTAAAGAATCAAAATCACGGGTGGATAAGAGAGATGAAGGTAGAAAACAAAGAAGCCATTGTAGATGATCAAGAGGAGAAGGAGTGCGAAACCATGAATTTGGACTATTTCCAAAGCATTGAAACATAAACTCTTCACATGTCTAAACAACTCTCTTTCCACTTGACTTTACCATGGAGTGACATAATTCTAAAAAGATTTAGCGCAAACTCGGAAATAACCTCACCAATAAACAAACAAAATTTACATTTTTTCTTAGTTTAGCTTGTTTTATATCTCTAGTCCCTTTTGTCAATTTCTATTTTCTTTTATAAATAAATACTGACCATTTGCCCCCTTTACCGTGCCTTTTAAGCATATTACTCTGCCCTCATTAATTTTCCTTTTGTCTTCGCTTCAAACCCGCTCTCTCTTTCTCGCTCTGCAAGCAAGTTCACATCCATACCCAGAGAGCATGCGTGAATGTCTAGAGAAAGGTAAGGAGTACTAATCTATCTCTGCACAAATAATAAACCCTAGACTTCTGATTTTTTATTTTTATATCGACAACACATTTTTGACTTTATATTTTTGGTGCATCATGAGCTCAAATTACAATTTGGGATGAACAACTGTAGTCAACAGGGCCATTGAACACCAAAAAAGATTGCAATGGGATGGATGTTTTTGAGCAAGTGTGCGTCCTTGTGTTTTTATTTGAGTTTTTGAATAAAAGTTTGTGCTTTCGGTAACAAAAGGGATTTGAGATGTTTTTGGGTGCAGTTGGTTGGAGTTACTTGCAGATGGGTTTGGGGAGGAATATAGACCCAGAGCCAAGCAGGTGCAGAAGAACAAATGGGAAAAAATGGAGGTGCTCGAAAGAGGCATTCCCATATTCCAAGTACTGTGAGAGACACATGCACAGAGGGAAAAACCGTTCAAGAAAGCCTGTATTTTGCTATTTACACATTTAATCACCTGCGTAGCAGTGTATTGTGCTAATTCTCCTTTTTCTTTTACATGTTTGATGCTGGTTGGAGGGCTATGTTTCTCCTATAAACAACAGGACCGTCCCGAAGCATCTCTAATTTAAGTTCGTTATCACAAGTGGTCATAATTACGATCGAACTTAAATGCATGTAGTATTTGTTAATATAATTATTTTAAAGTCCAGCAACATTTACCTAATTTCTTTTAGAGATCATAGATCATGTTGATTATCAAATTGTCAGCACTATTTATAGTGAGACTCATTATAATTTAAAAAAATTAAATTACCAATTAATAGTTTTTAGTATAATTGAATAGTGGTTTTTGTTTTAATTACAATTTGGAGTTAGGGGAGGATAGTCCAGTAATTAACTTAGCTATCGAATAGGTTCTAATTTATTACAGATTAAACTTTAATTTTTTCTCTCAAAATATGTACATGCATGCATGCTGTACTCTTATTGTTTAGATTTAGAGATGAGTTGAGATAATTTTAGATGAATTGAATAAAATATTGTTATAATATTATTATTGTTTTGATATTTGAAAAAGTTGATTTATTATATTTTGTGTAGGAATTTGATAAAGTTGTAATGATGAGATGAGATGAATTTTTAATCCAAACCGGGACTTACTCTTACAACTTTATTTAAACACGATTCGGTCCCCATAAACTTATTTTTGTCCCTTCTGATCTATTTCTCTAGTCTCACCAATTATAAGTTGATCAATCTTTATTCAATCTTAAATTAAAATCAAAACAGATTTTTTTTCCTATGAAAAAAAAAGTTCATTTTATATTAGTAGGCGTTTGTTTAACTTGAATATCATGTCAATTATTGGATTTAGCTGCATGTCTATGGCAGTTTACAAATGCACTCATGTGCAGTGTATCTGGTAGAAATAAAAAAACATTTACAACGAACAAAAATGATAAAATATACGATCAAAACCTGTAGTAGTTAGATTTTCAGTTACTTTGGCACTTGTATGGATCACTAGTATTGACATGGCAAATAGTATATAGCAAAGCAGGCTGGCTCACCTGCCCCATTTTCTGAATCGAGGGGGGACCTTGTCGAGGAAATCCGGCAGGGTTTGTGGATGAGAAAGAGGAAAAAGTTCTAGTGCTGGTCTTCAAGTTGCCATATTTCTAATTTACTATGCCAACTTGAGGTGTTTTTTGGTTCAAAGAAGTTTCTATCAAGAGAATCCATTCAATGTATTCAATCCAAGTTCCAGACTTAATCCCACCATCTTAGTTTATATATGTTTGAGGCTGTACGTCTTGGAATTCAACCATTTTACAATTCAATTATATTTTAATTTTCAAATTAGCCAATGGTTTTTTGAATTAAACAATATTAAATCTCTCTCTCTCTCTCTCTCTCTGTGCACAGTAGGTTGGTAAAACAGCTTGTTGATGAAAACTAAAGCAGAAATTTGCCAATTGCGACGTTGCGTTAGTTTTTACCGTTTTCGGTGCCATCTTGGCCATGTGTCACAACAGGGTAACTTCGTCCTTTTATTAAGGGGCAATATATAAGATGGGTAATGTGTGGAGAACAAAAACATAAGAGCAGGAAGGAAATAATATCTTTATTTGAACAAGTCTGGGGCAAAAGTAATCAATGGACCGAGTCTGTACTCCATTCGCGCGAACAAGCTGATACATTGATACCTTCGGAAAATTGGCTTCTTTGCACTGACACTATCAACGACAAAACTACATTGTAAACAATGATGTTCCGTATAATCCTCAGAGAGCATTTCGGGATAGGTGTACAGAATTATCATCAACATCCCCTACCATTAAAGCACATCTTGCTCAACCTGGTGTTCTGGAACATACTGCTTACTGTAGAACCAAGTCAGTCATAAGAAATTTAACACACATTTTTTCATGCAAGCTTATACATCAGTGAAGTGTTTGGCATATAAAAAAGGAGGCCTGCAAATAGAATTTTTCTTTGCACAAATGAATGGTGCATAAAATTATGAGAGTTAAGTATCTTGATGAATGTAATCAAAGCTACATGCATGAAAATCAACTCGATCGGATGTGAATTATGCCACAAGTCATCTGAGAGAGAGAGAGAGAGAGAAAGAGAGAGCGAGAGAGAGCCTCCAAAGGAAAGATGGGTAACTACACTTCCATTCCCATAATAGAGGATAGTTTTATCCCATGTCAACTTGTTGAAGCCTTTTCATTCTTCATGATCATATGGAATGATTTCATACGATCCTCCTCCACCATTTCCCGTAAAATATCATCTTCAATCTTTTCAGCCTGCCAGCGAGAAGGGTCCTCCACAAATGCCTCACTAAAAATCATGCTTGAGACCCACTCCTTCCATGTTGTCCTACGATACTTGCCTTCTTCCAGTGTTCCTGTTGCCAATAGCTGATACACATAAACCACCTTTTGCTGACCAGGCCGAAAAGCCCGTGCAATAGCCTGCTTTGTCTTGGAAGGATTCCATTCTGAGTCCAACATTATAACCCGAGAAGCTGCTGTCAAACTAATGCCCTCAGCACAAGCTGTAATCGAAGCAAGCAGCACCCTTGAGGCTCCACCTGGTTCCTCAAATTTATCCATCACTCTTCCTCGCTCAAACAACTCTAAATCCCCTGTAAGGACCAAAACCTCTCTACCTCTCTGCCACCCAAAGATATTCTCAAATAACTCCAGAAACAATTTAACAGGGGCAATGTTGTGGCAAAAGATCAGAATCTTCTCCTTCTTGACAACACGATACACAAGGTTCAAAACAAATCTTACTTTTGATCCTTTCTTCAAATCAAACTTGTATTTTTCAAGCTCCATAAGTTCCCTTGCACTAAAAAAACTTGCTAACACAGCCTGTGCTTTTAATTAACCAGGGATGTATTGAGCCAAGGGTTATCAAAAGTTCTAATTCCAGTGGATATCCAGGGTATCCTGCCATTATCTTGTGCAGTCTTACCAAAATCTCATGCTGTATGTCAGTTGAATTCATTAATAAGGTGTAAATCTGTAAACCTGGGAGGCTGTCAGAACCTCCACCTTCATACACATCTATAAATCCGTTTGTGAGATTTCTCAACATGTTTAGACCCTGCATCCTCTCTTCTCCTATGTTTGAATCAATTTTTTTTGCAATCTGATCTAAAAAGAACTTTCTTGCTCTGGATTCTCTCAAATGGCGAGCTTTTTCCTTCCCTTTCTTTTTCCTCCTGTACTTTGGGTCTAATTCCTTCAAAACTTCATTTACAAACTTGGGCCTTGCCAAACATAGGGTGTTAAAATATTCACAGAAATTGTTCTGAAACAAGGTACCTGAAAGCAATATTCTATGGTCTGTTTCAACTTTCATCAAAACCTTTCTCAACCTTGATTTTGTACTTCTGGGGTTGTGTCCTTCATCTAGTACCAATATCCCTGGACTTTCCCGTAGCACTTTAGCCATAAACTTTCTGTGGGCGAACTTGGAGTCTTCTCGCATTAATGTTAGAAATGATGTATAACCCATGACGAGAACACTTGGGTGTGCATGCCACTTCTGTATTTTCTCTAGGCAATCCAAAACATGCATGACATCATCAGTGGGCTTTGGAACCCCCGGAAAGGACACAGATTTCTGTGAATGCTGCTTGAAGACTCTGTAGGTTCTACGACCGTGAATTAGATAAACTGGAACAGGAATTTCCCACTTGATGCATTCCTTGTACCAGGTATATAGTGTAGTCTTTGGAGCAAGAACCAAGGGTCGTTTTCCAGGGAACAATTTCAAATAGCTAACAAGGAATGAAATAATGAGAAAGGTTTTCCCCGCTCCAGGAGAATGAGAAATAACACAACCACCAGTTTTCTTGGATGCCCTTTCCATAAGTGATGGTTCCAAAGACCCAGCAATATTTTTCCATAGAAATTCGAAACCCTTCTTTTGGTGGAGGTGTAATTTCTTTACAAGTTCAGGGATTAAGGCCCATACATTTTCATTTTCTTCTGATAAATGCACATCTGAGGAATCTTGACGACAAAAGAGATGCAAATCCTCATCTTCATCCAGCTTATGCACTGAATCTTCTTCATTGCATTGCTTTTCATCTGTATTCCAGCATGTGTATTGCATCTGTAGAAAAAACAAGTAATCAGATATCTTGTGAAACAAATACAAGGTTTGGAACCTGACATTAATCTTCCTATGCTGGAGATATAATCAGGGATAAACCTAATCAACTAATTTTGGCTTCACTCCGAGGCATTTGTGTAAATTTTCTAACGCAAATGAATAGCCTGCAATGAAAATAGGATCACATATCTTCAATACTCTCTCATAGGTTTCACGATACTGAACATTTTCTCCCATGCATATTCAGCACATGTAGCAGCAAAAGGATATCATAGCTGGACTGCCTCCATCTAGAGCGCAGGTGAAAAAAGATACCAGATTTGAAATTTTTAAAAAATATTCATTAATGATTTCCAAACTTACAAAGGGTGCTGAAACATCTCTTATCTCTGAGCTCACAAAGCCGCATCTACGACACAGAATTCCAATTTCTTCATCCAACTTGTATTCATGCTGGCAATAGTCATTTGATTTGTTCATGGTCTCAGTTGACACTCCAGCATTTGAATCCTGAAAATCATTTTATCAGACTGATGAGCCTTAAGGGATGCAGATTCATCTAAGATTACAAGAGATTAAGTTACACATTTATCTTCTTCTTCTTCTTCTTCTTTACACCGTTCTCTCATGGCTTGACCAGAGGTTCCATAACATGTCGTTAACAGATATCACGCGCGCGCACACACACACACACACACACACACACACACACACACACACACACACACACACACCTCATCAACTGAGGATCAAAATGAGACTTAGATAAAAGGTTAATAATTCTTACCTCATTGTCTTCAAAAAGATAACTTGATGCCATGGCTAGTTCCATTTCTTTCCACAACATTTCAGTTTCTGAGACCTCTTCCTCATTCTCATCTGGGGGTGGTTCCACCTCCCTCCTTTGGTCCAAGCTGTTTGTGTCCTTACTTTTTTTCCACTGGTCAATGATCTGTGGCTCTTCTTTCTTGACTGTGGTATCCATGTTCTTTAAGAACGAATCTATCAGATCCTTGTATGCACCTGCACTCAAGGATCTCTTCTGATAATTCCTCTCTTCACAAAATCTATCCCTTTTTGAAAATACAGAATGAGATCTTTTTCTTTGCACTTCTCGATTAGAAGCTTTTCCTTCCCATCTACCTTCAAACTCCATGTCCTCCAAGCCAGAAATTTTCTTCCTCTGTAATTTAGGGGTACTATTCATGTAATAATACCGGGCAGAATGCTCAGTGATTTCTTCATAATTTCCATTACTTTTGGCAAGATGATGATGGTGTTCAAAGGCTATTGGGCCACTTTCGTCTGGCAGAGGAATAATAGCAAGTTCAGTTCGATGCTCTGTTTGACTAGCCATGCTTGATTTTACCTCCGTTGATTTGATTGTTTGTTTGTACTCTAGGAGATCCTCAAAGGGTTTTATTCTTTGAGCATGGATCTTTGGTTTACCCTCATTACGCTCTTTTGAACGGTTTGCATGCATATGAAACAGAGAAGACAGTGGTAATGACATTTCGTCATCTCTACAATGGTCTACCTTGTATGGCCTGGTTCGGACAAAGCCAACATCTATCTCTGGAGCACTATCACAGCCAAGAAAGCGCTCAGGTTGTACATTTCGACGCTTGGAACGTCGCAATTCCATAAGATCATAAAATGGTGATCCAGTTTCAGGCATTCCACAAGCTGGGCCTGCCTCAATGGCTTCTGCTGGAACAAATTGTACCATGTTGGGCACCAAAATATCATCTTTTACTCTGAAATTTACAGCATTTAAGTAATTACCAGAGTCAGGTGTACAGCTATCATCATCAGCTCCCAAAATTTTATAGACAATCTTGTTTTGCACGGATCTTACGTCAAATGCTATATGCTTCAAAACTGATACAACAAGCAACCATGAAAGCTCAGATAAGAATTTCCCAAGGAACAATTTAGTTTTGGACAAAGAAGAGCAGTCCTCAGAGGAAGCCCACCGATAGTGCTGATCTTCACAAGGAACTCCTTCAAGCCTTTGGAGGATGGAAATTCGATCAATTCCCACAACGTTAACCTCTTTACTGAGTGTTCCTCTCTCTGAACCTAGAGGGCCTTGGTTAACATAGAAGTTAACATAAAACTGGCATGAGCATTGATCTTCATGAGGCTTCCTCTCGACAGAACTTATTCTAGCATCAAGCCACACCTATATTATAAAGAGAATATGTCAATCAACATGTATGAAAAAACAAGCCAAGTAATTTGTAAAGAGATAATATCTGTATGCAAGCTAAGCACACTAGGAAAGTGAAATCACAATCAAAATAACTTGATTCAGGTAATTGCACCTGCCCTTACTTAGAGCTCAAAAGAGCACCAGAACACCTCCCCCCCTTTTTACCTTTGGTTTAAAGTAAATAGGGAAATAGGTATGAGTGACTTCTAAGTTAGTAACCTAGCACCAGAATGTGTTACTCTAGCAGGTAAAATGAACTTATAACCATCACAAATTTCAAATCCCATTGCCCTTCTTTTAGAGCACAAAAAGAGCACCAGAACACCCCCCCCCCAACAAAAAAAAAAAGTTTTTTCCTTTAAAGAAGTACAAGTGATTTCTAAGGTAGTAATCTGGCACCAGAATGTGCTACGCTACTAGGTCAAATACACTTATAATCATAAAAGATTTCAAGTTACTAAAATCTAAGAAGTAAAAGGATATAAATCAACAACTCAGTTCCAATCACCCCAAAATTTGGAAGTACAAAAGGTTGGGGGGAAGGGGGGGGGGGGGGAGGGAGAGAGAGAGAGAGAGAGAGAGATATTTGGGAATTGAGAGAGTTTTCAATACATAGTTTCAATAAGAGAATAAAGAGTAACAATGATAAATAAAATAAACCGTGTTACTGAAGTATCATTGAAGACAAAAACAAAATGCTCTGCATTTTTACAAGTACAGAAACATATACTTCCACAGAAGTATCATTGAAGACAAAAGCAAAATGCTCTGCATTTTTACAAGTACAGAAACATATACTTCCACAGAAGTATCATTGAAGACAAAAGCAAAATGCTCTACTTGTAAAACACAGAGACACACGCAACACTACAAAAAGTAGACTTGAACTTGGGACTTGCAAGCAACAAGATTGCTTGATTTTGTCAGTAGGAAATAAATGTATTATGTAGTAATAATACACATACACAACCTATAAAAACATTCAGGACGTCAATGCTGCTCTGTTGAAGCTGTGACAGAGAAATCAAGGTTAGCAAGACTAGACTGATAAAAAGACTTACGGGCCCCCGTTTTTCTTCATCTGAATTCTTTGGCTGTTGAGATGCTGAAAGCACACATATATCAATGCCGGGTCTCAAAAAACAGGTGCAGTCAGATAAAGTAGCTTGCCTTGACCTTATGCGGAGGTTTGAGAAGGGACTTTTCTCCTGAATTATGTACTGATTATCCACGAAATGCATGGTCATAGTCCCATTCATGATTCTGATGAACTCCACTGCCTCCCATGAGCCAAAGAAAAGTGCTTCAAAAGCTATCAGATTGAAAAGCAGTAAGTTCCGAGCAATATTTGGCAACCACATAAATCATTCCATGGATTTTTCAGATCAAACAAATTAGATACAGCCGGTCAAATCATAGCAATCAAAGTCAGGGTTCAAGAATGACTAATTTCTTATGATTCCATAGAATTTTTCATGTATAGGATAATTCCATCATATTCACCGGTAGAGACAATGACCCAGCCACAGTTGTCTTGGCCTGGTTTAAATCTCCTCGGACCCCACTCCTCCCCTTCAAAAAAATCTCTGTGGGGGTTTCAAGTGCCAGGTGACATATTGGCATATTTCAGAACAAGTTTTAGAGTAAAATCATTGAAGGAAATTTGACAGCATTTTATTTCTCTTTTGGTATCCGTATGTATAAACTCTTCCAAATCGTGACAGCAAAATGCCAATGCCTATCTATTGGTCAATATAATCCCGACCTAGCCAGAAATCAAAAGCTGTAGACAACATGTATAGTTTCAATTCAAAATAAAATGAAAGAGAGAATACAGGTCATCAAATAACGAGAGGGAGGAACGCGATGCTTACGATAAGTATCAAATGCATTTTTGGATTGATATAGATGCCTTCTCTTCACCATTGTTGACTAGCTAACAGGCTCAATTTTTTCAATAATATCACAGTAACTGGTACAAAGTGACATATCTGCATCACATAGACAGGCAAATTTCAAACCCAAGCTTATTTGAAAATTAAGGTGGTAAGTTTTTACACAAGATCCCACTGCTAACAGCATCACAGGGAGATCGTACTGCTTAAAGCACAAGAAGGTGCATGCCACATCCTCTTCATAGCACATTAACTTACTTCAATTTTAGAAGAGTGACACTGTCTCATATTTATTTTATGTAACCTTACTAATCCAAGATTACTGTCATAAAAACATCCAATCCAAATTAATTGGGTGGATCCACAGCTCCCCACTTCCCTCTCCTAAATAGTATAATGCCAAAGGAAAACTCTACTCGTAACGTCGACGTTAATCATTACGTAACACCTATGACGTCGACGCTAATCGTTATGTCACACCTATGGCGTGGCATGCGGTAAATCCAATTATTTTTTATGATTGATTGGACAGACATATCAATGTTTGTCACGTCAATTATGTTGATGCTATATTTGGAGTGTTATATATGAGGGTGCTCTCTAGGGGGAGAAGTAAAGGCTTTAAAGACTCGCACTACTAAAAAGATAATAATGAATTCAAAGAAGCAACTCTAGAATCTACCCATTAGCCGCTAACTTTCATTTGATAACATTCAATAGGTACTTTTTCCTATTAATAGAAAAGGATATTCCTTAATCCAAAAACATAATAATAATACTAATAAAACTAATAATGTTAATAATAATAACAATAATAATAATGATCAGATTATTAGCGGGAGAGTCCACAAATCATATATGGTTTCAGATTTCAGCATAAAATGTTCTTATATGCAACGATGGATCAAAAGAGAGAATTTACTTCTCATAGCAAAAATGCATGTTATAAATAAATCTCCAAAAAATTAATTTTCTTTTAAAGAAAGACTTATTGATTGCGGAACATGTACAACAATACGAGAATCCATCGATATAGACCAACGAAATCAACTAACAGCTTCAGGAAGCACAACAAACTATTGTACAAACCGTGCGGAAGAGAAACTAGTACATTCGCGAGGAAGACACAGGAAAATAACAGAGTCGACGGAAATTTACCTCAAAAAACCAATAAATTTTCTGGGTCTGAAATGAAAGTCAGATTCGGGCGAGTTTGGTGCTTGGGAATCAGATAACGGCCAGGTCATTAAAAGAAAAAAACAGAAACGCAGCTATGCTGAGGCTGGATATGTATTGGGCAAAGAAGTGGATACAAGGTAGGACGAGAGTGAGTGAGAGACAGTGAGGTGGAGAAACCTACAAGCGGCGTGTCGGAAATCCTCGACTTTGGTGCTTTTGCATGAGGAAAAAGAGGTAGCTGAGAAAGCTTGGAACACAGTCACTCGCGGAAAAGGGCAGGTGATGTAGATGAAGTGGAAATGGGAGAGGGTGGAACTGGAACCGGATGTTCAAGTGAAGGAACGGCTCTGATTGATTGTTTTTATGGGAACATTGGAGGCGATGCATATGATGATGATGTGAGTTACAACACGCTCGTGTGTGCGCGACCAAATAACTCTTAAGTGGTTGTGAATTCGTGGCAACCTTATAGTCAAACGCTGCTTTTCTGTGAGGCTGTTGACTTTTTCGGGAACCCCAAGTGTGTGTGCTGTATATTCATGTCGGTGGGCTATGTAGCCCATTGGATTACCCGTCCCTTCAAATGTTGGACCGCTAAAAGGCCGAGTGGCTAACCCAAACTTTATCATCCTTGTTTTTTATTTTTTTTTGATAGATTGTTTTAAATTCTCAAAATTCAGATCTCCCGTTTGGGATATAAATTAAAGATTCAATTCAGATTTAGGTAAAATCTAAGCAATTTAATCCCTCAAAATCTCGAAATAAATTATATTTACAGAAAAGAATTTTAAAATTCAAATTGATTCTTAGATGCAGGCCATGAAGAGTTTTAAATCTATTCATTAAAATTATGTTCACCCGTATCTTGTTCTATGCCTCTCTGGAGGAAGAAATTCGAAGTAATAACATTTCATATGAAATTAGATTATGCATGAAGGATACTTTCTGAAAATATTTTATATGTTAGTTAACATAAATAAGTATTTGTAATTTGAATTTCTTATAATTGGAAGGGGTCACAAAGCAAGTGCTATATATATTTACATTATACTCACTTGAAAATATCATAACTCTTAATTAAATATTTCTTGCAGTGCGGTGTGTGGCGGTTGTGGGTAGTCGGAAAGCATTACATCGGTACTTCTCCGTACTACGGTTGAAAAACAAATGAAAAATCGAAAAAAAAAAAAAAAAATACGATAGGACAGTGTTAGGACTATATAAACGGTAGGAGGGTGGAGCTTTGCTCTGGATAGAGAAGGTAAGATTTTTGGACTTTGCGTAGAGAACGTTTTTGCTGGAGAGAGAAACTTACTTTCAATCGGTTGTGGAGCAATACGTTTTATATATATATATAGAGAGAGAGAGAGAGAGAGAGAGAGAGAGATTCTATTCATCATTCCTACACCTGATTTTTTTTTTTACCAACTAGAAGTTGTGTGCTGCATATGCTAGAGCCTCGAGGTCATCTTGTCCGCTCATGAAGATTACATCGACATGGTAAGAAAAATGACTGTAACTCTTACTATGCGAGCCTCTTTCAACTAGAACCCCCCACTGTGCAAGGGGCATATGTTTGTAGAGAGCATCCACATTGGTCTATACATATGCATATACAAAGTCATATTTACATAATATGAACTTAAATTTTTCTATATTGGCTTATGCATATGCTTATATTTAGCTATTTATAAATAGTACTTATGTAAATTTGGAGACTCGCTATTCACTTTACGAAATATTTGTTATTCATTATTTATCTTTCTTCCTACTCTCTCTCTCTCTCTCTCTCCAACCCCCAACGGGATTATTTTCATCCCAATTTGCACTCCCCCCCCGCCCCCAAGCACGATTTCCTCTTCTCCATCCCTCTCTCGACTCAAACAATCTCAACGAAAGATCAAATCCGTGCACCTCTCTCTCACAATGACATTGTATTGTAAATTTGGAGACCCACTATTCACTCTATTCGTATTGTAATGATTTTGGAGAAATTTTTATTATATTAAGTTGACATTACAAACTGTTTTTGAGTATAGAATTATGAAGTTGATATTATTGCATGCTCTTCCTCTAATTGTAAAGTCTATAAAAAAAAGATTAGGCAAAAAATTAATAATAATAATAAAATAATATTGATTTATTGCAAATATGCATAAACAATGTGAAAATTTTATTTAAATGGCAAAATAAATATATAAAAGAGATGATTTGATATATGCATATGTATTTACAATGCTAATGAGATCGCGAATTGTAGCCGCAGAGACACGAATACCTTGGGTAGCCCGCTGGTTCTCGTGGTAGGGAATAATAATGAGAGGGACAAACTTTTCTTGTGCCAGCCTGCAAATGTTTTCGTGCATAGTCTTGTAGGCGGCGATCGTGGTAAAGGCCCAAAGGGTTGGACTGTGACTGGACTATTGGAGTTCTTGGAGAAGTTAAGAACGCCCGCAAAATATGATTAGAGCCGAAGGATCTGGTGTTCACAATTCTCCTAAACTTCTTATGTTTATTGTAAGGGATAAGAAGTGGAGTAGCTCGACCCACGAGATCCAAAAGGTGGATTACGTAGGCGCAAATGGGACTTACTTCGGTTGGGTTGGAGGCTTCGAGGAGGGAGATGAGACTGTGCACATTTTCTTCGCTATGGACGCAACAAATGACCCGAAACTCCGTGGTCCGCGGTGTGTTTTGGATCGATCTCAAGCATTGGCCCTCGTTTTCTGGATCGGGTCCTACTTGATGCTTGTATGACATTTCTATCCATGGCGTTACAATTGCAGTTATAGCCAGCGCCGAAGACACCAGGACAGTATAAGATTGCTCATCTATTAAATGATGCATTAATTAGCAAAATAAAGCAATTAGCTAGCTAGATCATCCACATATACATATATCGCCCATCAATAAATAAATTAATACTCTACTTTATGCATCGAGCTAGATCCATCCTTTACATTGCATTCTGAGAGTCTTAAACAATATAGATTTTTTATTTTTTATTTACCTCGATCCCCATTTAAGAATTTTGAATTTTAAAGAATCTTATCTATATATATTCTTCAAAATTTTATAAAAAAAAGTTGGAGGAGATGTACGCAATTAATTAAAGGGAAGACAAAAAAACAACCCACCCTGCGAGCCTTCCAACGGAAAAAAACCAGTATGTCAATTACGCCCTTTGTATTCATAATTAGGCCGAGCTAGCAAGCACGTCTTGGGTTAATTCGCTCGCCAACACCACTCCCAAAAACCTGGCAAAGTATCCAATAAAAAGGATGCCCTGTAATACAACAAAGGACTTCCAATTCTTAATCGAATGAACATCAACTTCTAAGCCAATACGGAGATACCATAATGGCATGAGAAACTCGGCAACAAACAATTCTGCCTTCTCTACTGAAGTTGAGGCTAGAGGCTGTCCCTCCGCTATTATATATCCCAACAGTTGAGCTCCAGCGGTAAAATTCAAGCCTATGGCATCAGAGAGAAACCCCATGACTAATACTCCAACCAGTGTGAGTACAACATAGACTTCACGTACTGGTTCCCTTTCTGGTGTTTTTTTGACCATTTGAAGCATTATCGGACGTAGCACGAAGATTGTGAAAATGGTCAATGCGAAGAAGACAGAAAAGGCCACCATTGATTGAGATATCATGGATTTTTGCAAGAAGACTATAGCCAGGGGAGCCAAGCATCATAGAATCACTTCATTGACTGTTGCAACAGACAGGGCAAATTGGCCGAACTCAGAAGTAACAAGGTTGAGTTCTTCCAAGGCATAGGCAACGAAAGGGAAATATGAGGTGGACAAAGCAAGGGCCATGGGGAAAGGGAAATATGGGTTCTGATGCTCAACGGATATTCCTCATTTCCTATTCAGAAAAGTTGATAAAATGCAAACGCTCAGCATCACACATTGAGCTTTCTATGTAATTGAGTAGTATTTCCAATCGCCCTTATTAGTTGGAGGGGCGCCCACGTGGGGCTGACCCCTCCTGCTAGGTAAGCCATGCGTTACACAAGACTATTGAAGGCTGGCCTTTAAGGCCAGCCGTGCAGAGGAGGACTATATAGTCCTCCTCAATTGTGTTTTGGGGACCCATCTAAAAAAAATAGAAAAAAACTCTCTCTCTTTTTGTTCTCTCTTGATAAAATATTTAGGCTGTGGATTTGTAAGTGTTACTCTAGTTCCATACTACGTAGTACACTTTCGCCACTAAGAGGAAACGCTTGGAGTTTATCAATCTGGAAAAACTTGTGGAGCAATTCTTTAAGCTGAGCTTGAGGTACTTTTCCGCTGTGCACTCTAACATTGGTATCAGAGCCATTTTTTGAATTGCTTCCAGTTTTATTTTTTTTTTCTCGCATATGCTTGAGATTTGTATGGTGTTTTTTTTTATCCCATTTTTTTTTCTCTGTTAAAAAAAAAAAAAAAAAAAAAAAAAGGCGCAGCAAGTGGTGCTGCGAGCACCAACGCATTGGTGCTGCGCGCACCACCGCAAGGCGCTGCTGCACCACAGTGGTGCTGCGCTGCACCGCGCGGTGCAGCGCGGTGCTGCGAGCACCAGCGCGGTGCAGCGCGCACCAGCGCGGTGCAGCGCGCACCAGCGAGGTGCTGCCCGCACCACGGAGGCGCAGCGCGCACCGGCGAGGTGGTCGGCAGCACCCTGCTGCTTGGACCGATCACTTCCGCCGCCTGCGGTGCTGCGTGGGAGGCTCCAGGGCGTGCTGCTTCGAACGGCTACTGTTCACGTGAACAGTAGCCGAATGGGAGGAAGAAGATGACCCTTAGGTCATCTGATTTCCATGGGCTGGGCTTGGGCCTCATGGCCCGGCCCACTCTTCCTTTTTTTTTTTTTTCTTTTCCTTCTTTTTAAATATGGGCTGGGCTTGGCCCAACTTTTTTTTACTGGGCATTTTTTTTAAAAGCCCAACTTTGTTCTAGCCCATTTTTTGAAAAACAGAAAATAAAATGAGGGGATGAAATTTTTGTTATATTAAATGTGATTTTTTATTTAATTGTTTTTAGATTAAATGTGATCACATGTGAATATATAGTTATATTCATGCTATTTTTTTTATTATGTTATATTACATGTGATCTTTTTATTTAATTTGTTATATTAAATGTGATAAAATGTATATGTGAATTGAACATGTGGATATGTGATTATTTTTATCATCTATGAATGTTAAGCTTGCATGTTTATACATTAGTCTTTATTGATAAAAATAGAAAATTCCCACTAAGTAGTCTTAGTTAGAAATGTTAGTGTAGATGATAGACTGAAAAAAAATTGCAGTGACCCCAGTAAGAACTGTAAATGCACTGTATAGCCAAAAGACCACAGTGACCCCAGTAAGAACTGTAAATGCACTGATGGAACAAGAAAAATGGACTGTAATGGTCTTATATGAACCATCTTTGTAGACTGGCCCAACAGGTTACTGTGGTTGGAGTAGCTGTCCTTGTAGACTGGCCCAAAAGGTTACTGCGATTTTAGTAGGTTATGTCTTTACATGTGACTAGGACTAGATGACTACTTAAGATAGTGGGAGTATGGTTGAGAATTATGATTAATTCTCCCATATTTTTTTTTGAATTTGCGCGAAAATTAGGTTAAAAATTTAATAATTGGATATTGTGGCGCAAGAGATGATTCTGAAGCCTAGCGATTTTTCGATCTTGCGACATGACTAAATTATTTTTTTTTTTAACTTGGATAGACGCAGCAGATTTCTTAGGTGTGTGTGTAATATCCCTTCTTTACGTATTGTAGTGAAATGGCATCCAAGAGTATAGTTGTCGATTTAAACAAAGGGGAGAAATTGGATGGGGAGAACTACGACATTTGGCATCGCAAAATCCAATATGTTTTAGATGAGCAAGAGGTCTTGGAGGCCTTATCTCACTCCCTTACTGAGCCCGGGGAAGGGACCTCGGAACAACACAAAATAGATCAACTAGCCTATACTCAATGGGCTAAGAAAAGTCGGTGCGCGCGCATAATAATGTTAAGCAGCATGCACAATGATCTAATGTGTGAGTTCGAGATCTATGACACTGCCCAAAGCATGTGGGAGGCTTTGAAGTTGAAGTTTAGTGGAACTTCAGCCACTAGGTTGCGTGGGTTAACCATGAGGTTTGACTCCTATAAGATGCGCTCTGACCACACGATGAAGCAGCATCTTAGGGCTATGTCAACCATGATCCGCGAACTTAAGTCGGCAGGAAACAACCTGACTGATGAACAGCAAGTCCAGGCAGTGATAAGATCACTGCCGAATTCTTGGGAGAATATGAGCCAGAACCTGACGCATAACGAGAATATCAAAGACTTTGATGATGTCTCGCGTCACTTGGAATTGGAGGCTGAGCGCCTAGAGGCTGCCAAACCCAATCACAATGCCTATGTGGCTGATTCTGGTTCGCGTAAGGCATCAAGGCCTAAGCGCAAGAAGTCTAAGAATGGAGTAGCTGCTGGACAAATTAAGAAGGTGTCAGGAACTTCTCAGCGCAGCAAGAGGGGCAAGCGCGGGAAGAACAAGTCGAAATTAGAGTGCTTCAACTGTGGAAAGAATGGCCACTTCGCTCGTGACTGCACTGAGCCGAAGAAGGTACACTCTAACTTTTCTCGCATTGTTTTTATAACTAGCCATGTGATGGTTGCTCACTCCTATCCTGTGTGGACTGTTGATTCAGGAGCGACCGAACACATAGCGCGAGATAGAATTGGATTTGTTGAGTATCGCCGGATTCCAGCTAGGAGTCGTGATATCAAGGTGGGGAATGGAGCTAGCATTGAGGTACTGGGACTTGGTACCTACAAGCTAGACTTGCGGGGTGACCGCACTTTTTTTCTTCACAATGTGCTATACGCTCCCGAGATCCGACGAAACTTACTTTCTGTAGTCACTCTATTAAGACTTGGTTTTCGTATTGTATTTGAAAACAATTATGTTTCCTTTTATTTGGGCCATGTGTTTTATGGCAATGCTTTTCTATAAGACGGTTTTATGATATTGAATTTAGATTATTCAAATATAAATGAGTCAATTGCTTTTCTTTCTACATCTGATAATTTGGATTCATATAAATGGCATGCTAGGCTTGGCCATATAGGGCAAGATAGAATGACTAGGTTAGCTAGAGAAGGCCTTATAGGCAATCTCGCTAAGGTCATCTTACCCACATGTGAACATTGTCTAATGGGAAAAGTTAAGAGAAAACCGTTTGGAAAAGCCACAAGGGCATCTTTTCCACTGCAATTAGTCCACTCAGACATCTGTGGTCCAATGAGTGTGAGGGCAAGACACGGAGGTGTCTACTTCATCACATTTATAGATGATTTTTCACGTTACGGTCATATCTACTTAATCTCCCATAAGTCTGAAGCATTGGAATGCTTTAGGCGATATCTAAGAATGGTTGAGAATCAGTTAGACAAGAGTTTAAAAGCTCTAAGAACTGACCGAGGACGAGAATATCTCTCTGAGCAATTTAAAAGGCTCTGTGATGAAAAAGGAATCAAAAGACAGTTGACGATGCCGAATACGCCCCAGCAAAATGGCGTGGCGGAAAGGAGAAATCGAACACTGCTTGAGATGGTTAGGTCAATGATGGCGCAAGCAAACCTACCAATTTCTTTTTGGGGGGATGCACTTTTGACTGCTGCCTACATCCTTAACCGAGTGCCCTCCAAATCAGTAACTTCCACCCCATATGAACTATGGACCGGCGAGAAACCCAATTTGAGTAACTTGCGGCCATGGGGTTCAACGGGTTTTGTTCACAATCTTTCTCATAAGTATGGGAAGTTAGGCCCTAGAGGGAAGAAGTGTATCTTTATAAGGTACTCAGAACACTCTAAAGGGTATGTATTAATAGGTGAACAATCTGATGGAAGTGTGACTGAGATTGAGTCATGAGATGTGGATTTCATTGAAGATGAGTTTCCAAGTAGAGGTGAGGTTGATAGGAGTTTAGAACTTCATGAGATTGTAGAACAAGAAGAAAGTGCTCCAAGGAATTTAGTTGAGAATGAGGAAGAAATTCTTCAAGCTCCTACAAATTATTTGAATCCGAGTGGGAGCACATCACTTGTCAATCAATCACAACAACCTCAGCCGCGTAGAAGCACACGCGAAAGTATTCCCCGTCGTTTTGAGATTGAAGGGGAAGGTTTTATGGTAGCTCCGCATGATGATGACGAGCCTAAGACAATTTATGAGGCTCTCTCATCTTCTACAAAAGATGAGTGGATGAAAGCTCTTAATGATGAGATTGAGTCTATGAAGATTAACCAGGTCTGGGATCTGGTTGATCTACCAATTGGACGTAAGACTATTGGGAACAAATGGGTTCTTAAGGTCAAACGCAAGTCGGATGGATCAATAGATAAGTACAAAGCTCGCTTAGTGGCGAAAGGATATACCCAACAGGAAGGTATAGACTATAAGGAGACTTTTTCACCAGTGGTGAGGTTTGCCTCAATTCGCCTGATTCTAGCTATAGTAGCAAACATGGATTTGGAACTCTACCAGATGGACGTTAAGACAGCATTTCTCAATGGAGAACTAGATGATGAGATCTATATGGATCAACCAACTAGTTTTGTGGTCAAAGGTCAAGAGCGCAAAGTGTGCAAGCTCAAACGATCTATATATGGCCTAAAGCAATCATCTAGACAATGGTACCTCAGATTCCATCGAGCCATTCTCTCGAATGGGTTTACGATGATCACAGAGGATCATTGTGTTTATGTCAAAAGGTCTAAGAAGAGTTTCATTATGTTGTCATTATATGTTGACGACATACTACTAGCTGGAAATAATAAAGGGTTGATAGTCGCCACAAAAGAGTGGTTATCCTTCAATTTTGAGATGAAGGATATGGGTGAAGCAGAATACATTTTGGGAGTTAAGATCTACAGAGATCCCTCAAAGAGACTTTTGTGTTTGTCTCAACAGACTTACATAAAGAAAGTCCTCGAGCGCTTCCTAATGAATGGATGTAAACCCATTGACACCCCTGTTGCAAGGAGCGAGAACTTGTCTAAAGTGATGTGTCCTAAGACTTAAAAAGAAAAGGAAAAGATGGCTCGTGTCCCTTATGCTAATGCTGTGGGTAGTCTGATGTACGCAATGATGTGTACTCGACCTGACATATGCTATGCAGTTGGCTTAGTGAGTAGATTCCAATCAAACCCCGGACTAGCTCACTGGAAAGCGGTCAAAAGGATTATGCGATATCTCAAGGGAACTGCGGACTATGTGCTGTGCTATCAGGGTTCAGATTTGCAGCTAAGAGGTTACAGTGATGCCGATTGGGGCAGCGACCTTGATGAGCGCAAATCAACCACTGGGTATGTCTTTCTGCTCAACCAAGGCGCCATTACGTGGAGCAGCAAGAAACAACCCTGTATAGCTTTATCCACCATGGAGGCAGAATACATAGCTTGTTCTGCAGCAGTTCAAGAAGCTGTTTGGTTACGGAGGTTCCTCAAGCATTTAGACATTGGCACGGATACTTCAGATCCGGTGACAATATTCTGTGACAGCATGGCAGCTCTCGCATATGCTAAGGACTCAAAGTATCATGGAAGAACCAAACACATAGATATCAGATATCACTACATCAGAGACATGATAGCGCAAAAGGAAGTGGTTCTGAAACATCTTTCTACGAGTCGCATGGTTGCTGATCCCTTAACGAAGCCTATAGCAAGAGATGTCTTCGAGGCTCATGTTAGGAATCTAGGACTGCGTAGACTATAAATGTAATTTGTGTTTCAAATGACATAAAGATGTAACATTTCCTTTGGGATATTAATACAATATGATTCAGTTCTTGTCTTTATCGTATTGTTTTTAATACACATACACAAGATATGTCAACAGGCTTAGATCGGCTCACTCACACGAGCGATCGCCTCTAGCGCTTAAGTAGCGAGTAGAGATGAGACATTGTGTCCCTAGGTACTTGTCCAAAGGGATAAGTTGGTTGACACAAAGTTATGTCGCCTTAGTGGGAGCTAAGATGAGGTCCATTGATAGGACTATGCATGGGTTACCCCACCATCCATGTAACCTGTAGTAAGCCAGATGCGAATTCCTCTTTGACGCCTTGGAGACGTGCAAATTGAGGAATTCGGGTTAGACGCTTAAGGAGCAGCTAGACTAAGATCTGTACGGTGTTGATATAGACATATGCTCTTTGAGAAAGAGAAATCCACCGTAGCATGTGTTTCATACTATATGTGCTTATACGACCATATGAGTAAGTGAGTAAAATATTTCCCTCTTTCTCACTGTGTGAGTCTCATTTCTTAAAAAATGTCCTTTACTTTTGACTATGTCACGAGATGGAGGTTGTGATGTTTGCTACTTTGACATGCTGTCTATGGCCATGATTGATACGGTCTAAAGAGGCATTGTTGGGAAAGCAGTTCGACCAAAATTGAGTGATATGAGTGTAAAGGGAAGACTATTCGATATCGTATCTTCGATAGTGTTTGCTGACGTCATACAAATGACGCTACATCTTGGTAGCGGCTAAAGGTTGTGAACACATTGAAATATATGGAGGTAGTCAAGCATTGTTCTGAGTTTTTTTTAAAAAAAAAAAACTCAAGAGGGTTCGAAAATGCTTGATCTTGATGCGATCGAATAAGTCTAGGACATGACCAGACACTTTAGGGATGTTACTATGCTGGTCTTCTCTGGGAGAGATTTGGTGTATGTACTCCCTCCTTTCTACAATTGTGCTTGGTGGTCGCACGGCCTATTTATTTGTAGGAACAAGATTGAGAACATTAGAGAGATGCTGACCTGGGGTCATGCCCACTGTGTGCGAGTGGGAGATATTAGTTGGAGGGGCGCCCACGTGGGGCTGACCCCTCCTGCTAGGTAACGCATGGCTTTAAGCCATGCGTTACTTGTAACGTATCTCGTGTAACGCATGGCTTAAAGCCATGCGTTACACAAGACTATTGAAGGCTGGCCTTTAAGGCCAGCCGTGCATAGGAGGACTATATATAGTCCTCCTCAATTGTGTTTTGGGACCCATCTAAAAAAAATAGAAAAAGACTCTCTCTCTTTTTGTTCTCTCTTGATAAAATATTTAGGTTGTGGATTTGTAAGTGTTACTCTAGTTCCATACTACGTAGTACACTTTCGCCACTAAGAGGAAACGCTTGGAGTTTATCAATCTGGAAAAACTTGTGGAGCAATTCTTTAAGCTGAGCTTGAGGTACTTTTCCGCTGTGCACTCTAACAGCCCTCATATTAGGAATATTGGTTGTTTGAATCATGAGTCTCTCCATTTAAATTGTAGCTAGACTCCATTTTTTTCTCTCTCAGGCTTTGCTTTGCTAGGCCTCATCCAACATTTTCTCAGAGATAGCAGACAGCAGGGGATAATACCTTCAATATCTGCCAATCTACGATTAGGCTGCTTTCCGTTTATAATCTTATTCGTTTTGTTAGTCTGTATATACAAAGGATATGAATTGAACTATTATAATGATTAAACTTGGACGGCACAGGTATATTCAAAATTTCAAATTTGTATTCAATATTAGCGAATTAAAGCCGAAAGCAAAAATCTAAAATCAAGAAACACTTTGCATGGGTGTAAGGCTCAATTTGATGGAACATTGATAGTGTTGCTACCTCTTCACCATCACATCTAAACCCGCTTTATCTATCTGAAAGAAAGAACAATGAAACAAAGCAAGAACAGGGTCCCCCTAAATGCAGGGAAAACAACAGAGAGATCGTATACTAATATTTGAAGAATAGAAACCCCTGTTACTGGGTTTATGACTATTGTAGAATTTCTGTAGACGATCTTAACAAAGTGGCAGATCCGTCGGAGGCGGCTCTATAGACTGCAATTCTCCAACTCCGTTGTCTACCACAAGAAACACGTTGGGTCTAAGGCTCAATTTGATGGTACATTGGTAGTGTTGCTACCACTTCACCATCACATCTAAACCCACTTTATCTATCTGAAAGAAAGAACAATGAAACAAAGCAAGAACTGGGTCCCCCTAAATGCAGGGAAAACAACAGAGAGATCGTATACTAATATTTGAAGAATAGAAACCCCTGTTACTGGGTTTATGAATATTGTAGAATTTCTGTAGATGATCTTAACAAAGTGGCAGATCCGTCGGAGGCGGCTCTATAGACTGCAATTCTCCAACTCCGTTGTCTACCAGGAACACCATAGCCAAGCCCCAGTTGATGTGAACATCCAAGTGACAGTGCATTATCCAGGCACCTACGTTTGCCAAACAGGTGAGTTTTAATTAAACACATAAGATGGCTGAATTAATCATATCTTTGAGATAGTTGATAACATATTGGATATTGTAATGATCTATATGAACTTCTTGGTAATTTTTACCTGGATTATCTGCGACAAACCTGATGACGGCCCATCCATTCACAGGTACTGCCACTGTGTTCCTAAGAGGTGGATCAACAAGGTTAAATTTGGCTGTATCAGTATTGGAATTGAAATTTCCAAAACCCTCCGCAATGATGTAGAAATCGTATCCGTGAAGATGAATTGGGTGGTTCTCTGGGGTGAAGATACTGGTGTCTTGCAGCACGACCTGGACCCTTGACCCGAACTTCAACTTGTACCCCTTAGTCCCCGGAACAGGTTGCCAGAGTGAGCGGCTGACATTGCCTGTATAATCAAATTTTAGTGGTGGGTTTGCTGGAAAATCAGATGTAAAAACTCCAGGTATTCCTTGCTGATAAGCTTGCAGAATGGAGATGTTGGATGGGAGCACAAAAGACGCATTGTTCATGCTCGCAGTGAAGCGCGTTCCATTGGGGCCCTGACACCTCGACGATCCGAAATTCTTCGGGCATTTGTTGAGGCCTAAACCGATTGTGAAGAAGAGGTTCTCATCGATTTGAGTGGGGACTTCCACTTTCCTGGGACTTCTGAAGCTTTTACTGAAGGCAGTAACAGTGGCTGTGTCATTGAAAGCCGGTAGAGGGGGCATGACGGGTTTGCTTGCAGCACAATTTTTGGCAGCGCAAGGAGCAGACTTGTACTCAAGAATGGCGGTGGTGGTGGTGTTGTCGAATGGTGCATTTGGGGCACTGGCATAGGCACGAGCTGCCAAGTAGTATCGAGCTGGAGGCTGGTCACCATTGATCAAAACATCGGTAGTCTGGCCGGGGCCTAGCATGAGGACAGATGTGGTGAATGGTTTGGTGTAGGAGGCATCCGCACCCACAACTGTCAGCTTGTGGTTGGCAACTGTGAAGAACAGCGGTTGGTTCAGGGCGGCATTGATGACTCGGAGGAGGTTGGTCTCGCCGGAGTCTATTGGGACTATGTAAGTGTCTGCATATATATGCAATGCAAGCAGCATGCAGGTCATCTTTCTTGAATTCAAGATGGACACATAAGATCAGTAATTTTATGGAGTTCATTTTCAGTAATTAGAATAGTGGTCTCGGGGAAAAAGAAAAAAAGAAGAAGATTTTTGTAGAAGCCCCTATGTAATGCCTACACGTACACATTTGTCTCAATATTTGACAGGTTAGTTCTCTACGTACCCTCTGCCAGTCGATTTCAGAATAAATTATACAATAATATTATAAAAGGAGAGTACTTTTATAAAATTATATTATTTTTATAAGATATTTTATAAAAATATTCCTTATTTAACATATTATTGTACAATGTGTTATATAAAATATTGTGTATAGATCATTTTCCATAACAAAATTAAAATGATTGGTAAAAGCTTTAGATAAGTCATTATAAAAAAGTAGATTTTACTTTAAAAAATATAAAAAAAAATGTTTTTTATTAGTTAGATTTACTTTTTTTACAATAATTTATATAGAGTTTATTTATTTGAGGCTTGTATCTAGTATTACTCTAGTTATGAGTTATATATATGCCGTATATTTTTTTTTTTTTTAAAAAAAAAAGTGGATCCCATTATAAAAAATTTAATTTTTTTTTATGTAAAACTCATATTTACTTAATTTTTTAAAAAATAATGCACATCGTTTACGCACTTTATAATTGTAAATATTATTTCTCTTATAATATTGATAGTAATTCTCTATAATTTTGTCATATATATATATATATATTTACACACATATATATTTGTATTTTGGAGAAAGACATATAATTTGTTGACGTTACTATCTATCTATATATATATATATATATATATATTACATATCCACGTCATAAAGTTAATTCACGTGTTCAATTGTTCCCATATATATATATATATATATATATGTACGTACGTATGTATTACATGGCACTTAATAAAAAAAAGATCGGGTTTGTAGATTAATTTATAGATGCTAACCTTGGTTGGAGCAATTGTAAAGATCACCAGGTTGGCCGTTAATGGTGTACGCATCCGACACGTTTGGAGCTCCTCCTGTTCGAGTTGCCTCTCTCACAACATCGATGGGGTTTGCGTCCCACCATTCACCTGGAAATCATCGGTGTTATCTTCACTGCTAACTTATTGTTTGATTAACGTTACAAATATTATCATGATATATATAAATCACGATCTATCTGTTTTTTTTTTCCTCCATAATGCATGCTAGCTAGCTAGCTATTGCGCGCGTACGTACTTGATATAAATTAATTAGTGTCACTTTTATTTTTCATCTTTAGTTATAATCATGAATGACTGCATGAGATAGCTAGCTAGAGTACAGGTGGAGTACTAAATTAACTAAATATTAGTTTATAAATGGATATTTCAAACATTAAATTATGAGCATATATATATATATATATATATATATAATTTAAGTACCAAGAAGAATGGGTGTTTCACGCTTTGGCTTAGTGAATGGATAGGAATCTCCTTCTTTAGGACGAATAATAAGAGCTCCATAGACGGTGGCTCTAAGCCATGAGCTATGAGCGTGCCACCACAATGTCCCTTCCTGTCCTTGTATAGTGAAACGATAGGTGTAACTTCCTCCTGGCCGAATCGGGCATTGGGTCACGAATTCTGGCCCGTCTGCCCATCCTGTCCTCATTTGCCGAATCCCATGCCTGCAAAGCAATAATAATATTGCTTCATTTTAACTGTACGTACACGTGCAATTTAAATTCCTCACCAAGGATATTTATAAAGTAAATTACTTAATAGTTCTCTTTCTCTATATGTATTTACAAATATACATATTATATTCATATAAATTAATGTACGTGAACGGTGATCAACATGCACAATTATATATTACCAGTGAATGGTGACGTTGTAGCGAGCTTTGTTAGTGACTTTAACAATCAAAGTGTCACCATTATTGACTTCCAAGGTTGGACCTGGATATTGCCCATTCACTGTGATGCTCTTATGGGTTTTGCACAGCCTCTTCACTGGTGTGGCTTGAATCTATTTCATGCCAAATCACATGATGAAATGATCAGTACTATTTAAGAGGAAGATCGAAGATGATCAAAGCAGAAATAAGCTGTGAAAAAGAAGAAAAAGATCGATCAAGAAGAATAATAATAAGAAGAAGAAGAGAGAGGAAACATACAACAAATTCATGCTGCTGAGTTTTGGCGTGTGCCAAGGACGTCATTGCTGAAGCAAAGAGAACAAACAGACCAAAGAGAACGAAAGAGCACCGAGAATTGGCAAACATGTTGTTGAGGGCCTCCATATCTCTACTAAGCCTTTGTTCTGTATGATATTGGTTAAGGTGGTAATGCTAATACTCATGAGGAATGTGAGAGACAAGAAAGCCTCTTTTATAGATCAAGATATTTAGAGGGGAGAGAGGGAGTTGTTTGAGGTTGGCAGATTAGGTTTTGATTCTCGAAAATGGTCAGATACCGGGGCAAACTTAGTTCAACTCTACAAAAGTAGTTGCACCCACTGGCCTATTCCGAAGTGCATTATTTCACAATTGAACGCTTGCTTGGCAAGTCTTCCTTCTTAATTTAGGGGTTGAATTTCTGCAAACCATCATTATTAATTATCTTGAGATTTTGTGAAAGGCACGTTTTATGTCTTTTATATGAAAATGAAATTAAACTGATCATATATATATAATTTGATCTGTGATCGTGTTTTGCTTGCACCTAATTATATAATGCAGTACATACGATCATGAATTAGAAGATCAGTAGTACTGAAACTCTGAATTAATTAATGTTTTATCCTTTTTTTTTTGGAAAAGTAATTTAAATACGAGCACTATGTTTATGAGCAATCATGCTATTGAAAGATCATTGCTAAATTGTTTGAAGTTTGTATATTTTCTCCGAGTAATTGAAAATATAATCATTGGAGTACTTTTCCCCGGCCCTCAGCCTTTCTCGATCGGGGTACGTAATGACTTTGATCATCAGAAAGGCGTAGTGTATAGCTCTTGCACTTTGTCTAGATTGTCCTTAATTTTATTTATTGTAGTCGTGGAAACGAAGAAATAAACAGTCATGACAAGTATAACCCAACCAGGATAAATTAGAAAATAATATATAATATATAGATACAGCGACAAATAATGAAATGGAGTGCCTAATTAAGGTCCCAGGGGCGGTGGGCCAGTGATCTTTTAAGATTTCATTCGCACGCATAATTAAATGGATCCCCATCGATCCAGACCATCTAAATGGTACGAGAGTACTATTTGCTGTAGGGGTGTGCAAAATTTTGAAAATTTTGATTTCGTCCGATTTCTACTCCGACTCTGACTCCTATTCATCGGAATTCGGAGTTGAAAAACGGAGTAGCTCCGAATATCTATTTGGAGTCGGAGTCGGAGTCGGAGTCGGAGCTCCAAGAAGCTCCGATTCCGACTCTGAAATTTTTTTTACTGTACACTTACGCTCGAGCGAGGTGTCGAGCGCAAGTCGAGCACATGTCGAGCGGAAGTCGAGTGAACCTCTCTGAAAGAGTTCAGCTCGAGCGCCACGTCGAGTGCACGTTGAGCTCCGATAGGAGGTCGGAGCTCCGACCTCCGATCGGAGTCGGAGTCGGAGCTCCAATTTGGCTCCGACTCTTGTCGGAGTCGGAGGTCGGAAACGAGCACTCCGACTCTGTCGGAGTCGGAGCCCAGCCCTAATTTGTTGTGAAGAGGATACCCAATTAATTAATAATACTTATTTATAAGAGTACTACTTCGGACCTTAATTAAATAATACCAACTTTTAAGTTCTACTTATAAGTACGTCCCACAGCGGGCGTATGTTCAATTTATATATATTCTTATTCTATTATATATAATACTTTTTAACAATGCCTTAATTTCTAGAGGATGTCCTAATTGCATATACAAATGCCTTAATTTCTAGAGGATGTCCTAATTGCATATACAATGACATGACCAAAAGGGTTAATTTAGGGTACGTAGTACTCATGATCAGATCGCGGCTTGGTTAGCCCGATGTACGCATGCACGTACAGATCATGATCAGCTACTTACGTCGGAGCTGGATTAATTACTATACTAGTTTTCGCTTTAATCTGTAGACCATAACCACCGACTAAATCAAGTCTTCTTTCAAAAAAAAAAAAAAGTGGAAAATTAACTACTCTTTTATTAGGTGCAGGCAAATATATAAATATCTAATAGAAGAACGTAAATGTATTATGTGATGGGGGTTCTTAATTAGCGTTCTATTGCAATTCAGTTAGAACAGATAATTAAAGTGCATGATAAATTAGATCGATGGAGTCCATAATTAGTTAGAATATATAGGTAGCCTGTCACTTAACATGACTGGTACATATGGGTCATGATCATGTGTAGAATAAATTTAGCATGAAAAATGATAGGTTGCCCGAATCCATGCTCCAAAGTGTACCGATAAGTGTATTTGTTAACATTTGTGTATTTTTTTTTAAAAAAGTATTTAAAAATAAATACACAAATGTTAAAAAAAAAAAAATACACTTATCGGTACACTTGGGGGCACGGGATTCGGTCACAATTTTCCATCTCACGTGCTTTACTGTTTGATATATATATATATATATGAATGCATATATATTTTGTTCCTAATTAAAGAGCAATTAGTGTGAAATTTTCCAAAATATGTTGATTCTTAAAGCACAAGGAAGAATGATAAATCGTCCTAGTTGTCAATTTCTTCTAGTTGTTTACCAGAATGGATAGCTACGTACGTGATGCAATTAGTGAGTGATAGCGGCAAACCCCACAGTGCAAATGTATTTTAGTGCAAAACAGTCAACCTTTTGGTCCTTTGGAGGATGTCGGGGATAAAGATCATAGAGTGAGATCAGAGATGGTTAGCAAATAGACAGGCGAACAAGAATGAAATGCACGATTAACAAAGTTGGGTGAGTTTGTTATGACTTTTGAGAATCTTGAGAAGAAAATTAATTGTACATAAACATGACAAGTCATTTCAGTATTAATGCAAATAACTGAAGATATAACTCCAAAGAAAAAATTGACCCATGAGCAGATAGATCCAGTTCCTAGCTAATTGCCAATTATATTATTTACTGGTGCGTCTGGAAGGGAAAAAATAGCAATTTCAGATATACCAGGCAACCTAATATTAAAGGGTACTGGTCATTATTAGGAGGTAAGCGAAAAAATGGAGGAAGGAGACAAGATAAAAAGAAAAGGCATGATGTTAGAAAAAATAGACGAACAAACCGAAAAAAAAAAAAAAAAAAAAAAAGAGAGAGAGAAAAAGTTGAAGAAGGAAAACAAGTCCGACACAAAATAAGAAAGTGACATAAACTTGAATTTTCTCACCTATCATTAATAATGCCACAATAAAAGAGGATTTGAAAGAAAGACTTCGGGAGGAAATCGAGGATAGAGAGATCATCTTTTTTAATCTCATGACGAGAGTTTTAGAGATATTATATTCTCTAGGCAAAGAGATCTCCGATCTTAATTGTATAAAAATAAATAAGAGATCATCATAAGAGATTGTAAAATATTTTTATTATAATTTATTTACCCTCCAAACAATCTATAAACGTAAATCTTATACTGAACCACGTAAATCTATATATTTCTATCTCTATTTACATCTTCAATATTTTCTTTTCTATTTGCTGTTTTGGCATTAGCGCACGCGTTGTCTTTCAATAACGAATTTTCTTCTTTCATGTTGCGTTGCTTTATTAATTGGGCTGTTTAAGTTCTTGTTTTCTTGGGTTCTCATTTTCATTGGTTGTTATGGGTGGGTGCGAATTAATATTAATTACTTGTATAAAATTAAAATCTATGATTCTATCTGCGCTCTGAACTGTCATATCCATATATAATTGGGATCGTATAGTTCACACGCTCAGACTACGTACCCAAAACGAAAGTGCAGCACCCATGACTTTTGTGAAAGAAAAATGATTTAAACATAATATTTTTTTATAATATTTTATATAATTATGTTTTAAATGTGGAGTATTTTTGTAACATATCTTATAAACATAATATCATTTTATAAAAATACCTTTATTTTATAACATTATTGTGCAATGTATTATGTAATATATTGTGTGTATATCATTATTCTTTATCTTTCTTTAATTTTATATTTTTTTTTCTTAGACAAATAAGTTACTAACTTATTCTTTTTTTAATTTAAATCATTATGTCGGGTGTATTTAGGGACTAACGCATTCGGGACTGTTCTGTAGCATATGTGTGTATATAATATGAGTTACCCTAGCTACCTATTAATCCACCTCATGATCCCGTACCCATTAACTAAAGCTCATTCGAGTTGTCATACTAGTGATGCTTTCATTATTTGCTTTTCTTGATAACTGGCTTCATCATGTGCTTTTAATTAAGGCCTGATCAGAATTAATTAATAAATTGCATATATGTATATAGATCATGAATGAATGATCAGTATTTCATGAAATGTCAAAATCAAATTTATACCAAGATTCACGAGGTAACATGTAGTATGTAGCAATATATGCATGCATTCGTTCTTCTTTTTCTCCAATATAAATATATATATATATATATATATATATAATTGTTCCCAACCCACCATATTTTTCGTTTGTTTATTTTATTTTTCCTTTTGAGCTTGCTAGTGGTAGTTGTGCAGCGGCTGTCTAATATGCAAAACATGCTTTGATTCTTTCTAGTTCTTTGTCCAGCACATAAATTAAATTCATTCATAATTGAAAAAGTTTGAAGCATTTATCTTTTTCAATAAAGTAACTAACTAATTATAAGTTCTTTGGAACACCAACAACACCTACCAACAAGGCAACTTGTCGTAATATAACGGAAATGAAAGCAACAACAAGAATTAAACAACTCAACGACTATATCTCTGTGACCTGTTCCGTCTCGACACGTTTGCTTGATCTAGATTTTTTTTTTCATATCATTCTAGTCAGCGACAGTGAAGTTTTACTGTCAACTGGTAACTATCTCGTCATGTACCGCGTACGTGTTGCCACTAAAAAGCATATATTATTATGATTTATTATTTTATTATTATTATTTTATCTACTTTTTATTCTATTTATAATTATTTATTATTTTTTTATTACTATTCACGTAATACTTCATAATATCTCACTTCCCAAACACATGAACCTTAACTAATTAGGTACCAAACACATCTTATCATCTAATTAAACTGTTTTAATTTTTAATTTTTAATTTTTTTAACTAATCATTATAATTGTTTAAAACTTTTAAACAAAAAATAAAAAATAATTAAACTTTTTCCAATTCTAAAAATATTATATTTTAACAATATTTTAATTTTATAATTCTTTTATTTAATTTTGTCTCTTTCATTTATCAAAACACTATAAAACATCTAAAATCAAACCATGTTACTGCTATTTGTAAACTATTTTATTATAATTCATAAATTTCTCATCTCATCTCAATATCCAAACTAGTTCTAAAAGGATCCATACAAAAATAAGTCAAAACAAGATAGATCTGAAGTAGAACTACAAGTACCGAGGCCAATAGTTCCAACTGTTAAATTTCATTGAGAGTAAAAACTGATTTCAACTTCTTATTTCTTTATGAATCATTCGTACAATATATATATACAATGTGAATAAGGCAGTGTAAGATAACCAACTTAAAGTAGTTACAAATCTTGAACTATTTACAAATGAGGAACTTCTAGAATCTTATGCTGAGTTGGAAGTTGTAATAGTCCTCTCAAGATGGAGTGTGTAGATTGTAAACACCCATCTTGGATAGAAGATTATTAAAAGGAAGATAGCCAAAAAGTTTAGTAAGAATGTCAACAAGTTGGTGATGAGACTTAACATGTAGAGTATGTATAATGCTAGCTTGAATCTTCTCTCTAATAAGGTGGCAATCTACTTTTATATACTTAGTACGTTCATGGTATACTGGATTAGTAGCTATGTGGATAGCTACTTGACTATCACAAAAAAGTAGAGTAGCTTGTGGATGGAGAATATGAAAGTCTGTGAGCAAGTGAAGAAGCGAAGAAATTTCACAAGTAGCTGCTGCCATGGATCTATATTCAGCTTCTGCTGAGGAGCAAGACACGGTGCTTTGTTTCTTTGATTTCCATGAAACTAAAGCATCTCTAAGAAAAATACAAAAACTTGTAACATACCTCCTAGTATCAGGGCATCTAACCCAATCATAATCACAAAACACTTTTAAGATTTGAGCTGGAAGTTGTGGGAAAGAAAAATGGCTTGACTTGGTGCTGACTTGAGATATCTCAAAACTTTATCGGCAGCATCGAGGTGGGGCTGTCTAGGTTGATCAAGAAATTGACTTAAAACCTGTACTGAATAATTGAGGTATGGTCTTGTAATGGTGAGATACAATAAACACCCAATCAACCTTCTATAAGCACTTGAATCATATAATAACCCTCTTTCAGTATGACTTAGTTTCAAGTTCTATTCCATGATAAATTTAACTGGTTTGACTGCAAGCAAACCGAAATCTGGAAGTATCTCAAGAGCATATTTTCTCTGACAAACAGAAATACCTTTGGAACTCCTAGCAACTTCAAGTCTAACAAAATATTTTAGAGGACCAAGATCTTTTAACTTGAAATAAATATTGAGAAATGAAGTCAATTCATGTATAGCAGCAACATTGTTACTTACCAAAACTATGTCATCTACATAAACTAAGAGAGCAATAAAATCTGAATTAGTGTGTTTAACAAATAGAGAATAATCTGCATTTGACTGGATAAACCCATGTGAAAGCAAAGTGGTTGAAAACTTAGAAAATCACTGTCTAGAGGCTTGCTTGAGACCATACAATGACTTATGCAACTTGCAAACTCGAGAGTCAAATTTTGAAGAAAATCCAGCTCGCGAAGATTACCATATAGGAAAGTATTGTTTACATCTAGTTGATTTAAATAGCAATTATGAGTTGCAGCTAATGAGAGTAATACCCAAACTGTCACCGTTTTAACTACAGGAGAAAAAATTTTAGACTAGTCAATGCCCTCATTTTGGGTATATCCTTTTGCAACTAACCGAGTTTTGTAGCATTCCAAGCTACCATCTTATTTGTACTTGACCTTATAAACCCACTTACACCCTATAGGAACTTTATTGGGTGGTAAATCAATGACAAACCAAGTATGATTTTCCTCTAGAGCCTTAATCTCAGCTGCCATAGCCTCACGCCAGTGAGGATATTTAACAGCTTCATGGAAAAATTTGGGCTCAAAATGTGATAACAATGCTAGTGAAAAAGATTTATGAGATGTAGAGAAATAGTCATAAGATAGATAAGAAGAACAAAGATACTTAAGACCTGGTTGAAATTGAGTATGACCTGTATTCTGAACAGAGGATGAAGAGGCTGAAGAAGAGGATGCCAATTGGCAATGAAATTCTTGCAAGTAACTAGGTTATTTCCTAACTAGGTTATTTCCTAATGCGTGTTGATCTTCTAAGAAAGGAAGAGGAAGGATTATCTGTTTGGGTAGGAGGATTATCTATTTGGGTAGTATTAATAGGAGGATGTGAGTGAGAAAAAATAGATGAGGATTCAAAAGAACTAGTATCTATTTGGGTAGAATAGGTAAAGAATCAGAAAATTCTGTAGGAGAGTTGGAAGATAAAGTTGAGAAAATAAATATAGACTCATGGAAAACTACATCTCTGGAAACAAACACAGACTTATTTGTGAGACTCATAAGTTTGTAAGCTTTAATCCTATGAGGATATCCTAGGAAGATGCAAGGAAGAGATCGGGATGCAAACTTGGATCGATTATGTTTGAGAATAGATGCAAAACAGAGATAACCAAAAACTTTTAGATGATCATAAGAAAGACGAATACCAAATAACATCTCATATGGTGATTTTCCTCCTAAAGAAGTACTAGGTATTCTGTTTATTAGATAAATAGAAGCAAAAACACATTCTCCCCAGAAACAAAAGGGAAGTGAAGATCGAAACCTTAAGGCTCGAGCTACATTCAAGATATGTTGATATTTTCTTTCAACTATGGGAGTTTTGCTGAGGTGTTTCAACACAACTAAGTTGGTGAATGACACCTTTGGATACAAAAAAAATCTCTCATATTGAATTCAACACCATTATCTAAATGTAGACATTTAATTGTAGCATTGTATTCTGTTTGAGTCAAAGAGACAAATTTTGAAGCAAAGATCTTGTTTGAGATTTATGAGACATAAGATAGACCCAAGTACACCTAGTGTAATCGTCTACAATTGTTAAGAAATAACGAGAACCATCAAGAAAAGGGATTGAAAATGGTCCCCAAATATTGCAGTGAATCAGATCAAAAGCACATTTAGTATGAATGTGACTTGATAGAAATGGTAATCTGCATTGCTTTGCAAGAGGGCAATTAGTACACAGAAGATTAGATTTAGAAGTAATGTGGGGTACATTATTTTGTAACAGCTGAAGTACAAAAGATAAAGCATATCTTAGACTATAATGGCAAATATCAAATGAACTACAAGGCACAAAAGTAGATGAATTGAGATTGGGAGAAGCAATGTATGAAACAAGAGTATTCACATAGTTATTACCAGTAGTAGAAAAAGAAACTGATGGGGTACTTGAAATTGATCTTGAAACTATTTGGAGCAAGTAATAAAGACCCTTTTGTTCTTTACCTACTCTAATTGTCTTCTAGCTTAATAGGTCCTGAATAAAACAAAAACCAGATAGAAAGATCAAACAACAATGTAATGAAGAGATTAATTTGCTGACTGAAATCAAATTGACAGCAAAATCGGGAACATATAGAACATTATCCAAAGTTAATGTATTAGATAGTCAAATACTTCCAATATGTGTAACAAAAATATTGGATCCATTTGGAAGTTTAACAGATGCATTAACTTTGGTAGGAAGAGAAGTAAAAAAGGATAAAGAATTGACCATATGGTCAGTTGCACCAGTGTTAGTTATCCAAGAACAATCATATTTGTTGAAATTATTATGAGAAGAAATGGAACAATTGACAAAAGATTTACCAAGAATACCTGAGTTGGAAGTAAAGAGGTGGTCCTAAGTGGGTGTATTCAAAATACCTACTTGATGAGCAGAGGATTGAGGTGCAGGTAAGGTATGAATATTCAAGTAGGAAAGCAATTTCTGGCATTGTTCTGTAGGGATTGGAAGGTGAGGAATATTAAGCTTAGGTACAATTTCAGGTTTAGTGGGCTGATCGGGTAAATCAGAAGCATGATTCACAAACGAAGTAGAAACTCCTTTTGTATTATTGAACCAAAAACCAAGAGGATATCCATGCAACTTGTAACATTTATCTACAATGTGACCATGAATTCCACAATGTGTGCAAGTTGGGCGATTTCTTTTGGGCATAGAATTCTTTCCACTACGAAAATTATTAGGAATTGCCTTACCAACCATTGTAGCAGACTCAATAGTCAAAGATCCAGTAGAAAAATTCTCCTTTTGCCTCTCTTCTTGAAGTACAAGAGAAAAAACTTTATTTATAGGTGGAAGTGGATCAAGAAGCAAGATTTGGCCTTGAACTTGAGAAAAACTTTCATCCAACCCCATCAAGAACTGCATCACATGTTCTTGCTGTTGAAAATCAAGCAAGATTCTCCAGGCACCATATGTACAGTTTGGTATTGGCTTATAGCTCATTAATTCATCCAAAAAACTCTTTAATTTTGTATAATAGGCGTTAACAGTATCTGATCTTGAGATAAAGAGGTAATCAACTTCTTTGATTGGAAAATCCTTAGTCTGTTACTTTGCGTAAAACGCTCTCTAAGATCAATTCATACCTCTTCAACAGAATTTAAGTAAAGAATACTAGTTACAATTTCTTTAGATACAACATTTAACAACCACGATAAAACCATAGTATTGCATCATTGCCAAGCAAAAAATAGAGGAGCATTCACATAAGAGGGTTTTATGCAAGTACTGTCAATGAAGCCGACCTTGTTCTTAGCTGTTAGTGCCATTAGCATTGACCTACTCCAAGTCTTGTAATTCTCTCTAAGAAGTGGTTGGGATACAAGCAATGAACCTGGATTTTCTTCATCATCCATTTAAAAATGAGGAAGGAGTTGTCATTAGAGAAGCGAAAGCGAGAAACTCTAGAGATTTTGCTCTGATACCATGTTAAATTTCATTGAGAATAAAAACTGACATCATCTTCTTATTTCGTTATGAATCATTCGTACAGTATATATATATACACTGCGAATAAGGCGGTGTAAGATAACCGACTTAAGGTAGTTACAAATCTTGAACTATTTACAAATGAAAAACCTTCCCCTACTTACAGACCGTACAGATCGGTTTAGCTAATTAACATTGTAGGAAAATAACTTGACTATGCCAAATTTAATTGAGGTCACATCATAACTTTAGCAAACTCAGAGGATAGCCTCTAGTAAATGGATCAAGATATATATATATATATATATATATATATATATATATTCTTTTAATATGAACTTTCTATGGATCTGGATGAAATATGCACCAACCTCATAAATATCAATTTCTTTTGGCCCACAGAGAGAGAGAGAGAGAGAGTCATCCAACCAAAAGAAGTACAGATCCAACATCTAGCGTTCGAGTGGTAACAAACTTAGAAATGGCTCTATATATAGTACTGATTCACTGAAGCAAGGAATATATTTAACAAATCATTTTACCATATTAATTAATTAATAGGGTTGTTTATTATTATAACCTGCATAATCCTACATCAAGAAAGGTCGGTCCATTTTTCAACCAAAATAAAAAAATAAGGAAAAAAAAAAAGAAAGAAAGAAGAAGAAAAGAAAGGTTGGTCCAAAATCCAATGCGCGTTGGCAAGTAGGCCCAGGCCATTGAGACATTATTAGGTTGGGCTAGCTCAGCCCATTAACATGACTCGTGAGTACTGACCGACCCATCCCAGGATACATGAACATAGGTTGGCCCGTAAAACTACAGTCAGAAACAGCGGTTCTGGACAAAATAAATGCACACCACCTCCATGTATAAAAAAAGCCCAACTAGATTCAGCTCGCAACCTAACGCAAGAGCTGACTCAACCGAGTTTCCACCACTCACCGAACTCGTTCACTCGCTTGCCGTACAATACAATCCCGAAAGTACACTTCCCTCCAACCCCCCCACAACCCAAAAGGCCCATCCCCTTTCTTCGTCGTCGTCGCCTCCTCCTCCATCGTCTTCTCCTTCTCCTCCTGTTTGTTTCTCGGTAAAAAATTAAAAGTTTCATCAAATTCGTGTTAAGAAATGATGGGCAACGAAGAAGCTGACGACCTGCACGAATCCCGGGAAGAAATGGAGTCTCTAGTTCTCGACGAGCCATCCAACGGCCGATCTTCAGCCAGTGGCACAGTACCCGATCACCATGACCCGCTGCTCTCTTCCTCATCGTCTTCGTTCATCGATCGCCATAACCCTAACTCTTCTTTAAACGCCTTCCTCGACCCGCCGTCCTATGCCGAAGCCATCTTCACCTCCTTTGATTCCTCATCCAACGGCCACGAAACCCCCCAACTCTCTTCGAATTCCAACCCTCGAAGCTCCGATTACCTCTACATCTCGATCTCGGATCCCCAAAAGGAGCAAGAATTATCTAATTCCTTGGTCCCGGGTGGAACCACGTTTTACACGTACTTGATCACGACCAGGACCAACCTGCTCGAGTTCGGCGGACCCGGATCCGAGTTCAGCGTCCGGAGGCGGTTCAAGGACGTGGTCACGCTCTCAGACCGGTTATCGGAGTCGTACCGAGGGTTCTTTATTCCACTGAGGCCCGACAAGAGCGTCGTCGAGAGCCAGGTGATGGCAAAGCAGGAGTTCTTGGAGCAGAGAAGGGCATCATTGGAAAAGTACCTGCGGAGCTTGGCGGCGCACCCGGTGATTCGGCGGAGCGAGGAGTTGAGGGTGTTTCTGGAGGTGAAGGGGAAATTGCCACTGGCAAAGAGCATTGACGTGGCGTCGAGGGTGCTCGACGGGGCGGCGAGGTTGCCCAGGCAGTTGCTGGGCGAGGAGGGGATGGATGTGAATGCAAAGGGCGGTAGGGACTTGCTGAGGTTGTTTAAGGAGTTGAGACAGTCGGTGGCAACTGATTGGGGCGGCGTGAAGCCGCTGGTGGTGGAGGAGGATAAGGAGTTCTTGGAGAGGAAGGAGAGGTTGGCGGAGTTTGAGCAGCAACTTAGCAATATGTCTTTACAGGTTCTTGTTTATGTGCTTTATAATCATATACATAGTCATTGTAAGATTTTTGGGTCTTGGAACTGTTTGATTTGTAGGTTTTGTGAGAGATGGAATTTTGCATTGTGTGTTCTAGAAAGGGATTGATGGTGAAAATATGCTACGCCGTTTGGAATGCGACAATGAGAGTATTTTATTTCTTTTAAAGAAAGGGTTACACTCCAATGTTATTTATATACCCTCCCAAGCTTGTGGTGGAGAAAGCCTTTTACAGAAAGAAGTTTAGAGTAAATGAAATGCGATCAAACAAAGTGATTTCTAATGTTTTTAATGCAATTTGTGCTGACAAACGGCGTTGATGTAATGAACAATTTCACAGCGACTTCTACGGCCAATTATTGGGTTATTTAATGGTGTTCTTACTTTGACGGGTTACTTGTTTTGGTCGTGATTTTTTTGTACAAATGATTGTTTCGCAGGCTGAATCACTTGTAAAAGCTCAGCAAGACATTGGAGAGACAATGGGGGAATTAGGCTTGGCTTTTGTCAAGCTGACCAAGTTCGAGACGGAGGAAATCTTGTTTGAGTCTCAAAATGCACGAGCTGCTGACATGAAAAATGTGGCTACTGCTGCAGTTAAAGCAAGTAGATTGTACCGGGAGTTAAACGCACAGACAGTAAAACATTTGGTAATTAACAAAAGCTTTTGCTATAAGTTGAAATTTGGTGAAAACTGATGATGGGAACTTTCTTGAAAACTGTCTCCGCAGCACTACTAGAAAACTTTCTTTAACTGCCAAATAGTTGTAACGAAACTGAGAGAATATTTCTGGTCCACTGTCAATCTCTCACTGCTTCACTTACCATAATGTTCCATCAATATTGCAGGATAAACTCCATGATTATCTTGGGATATTTTTAGCTGTCGGTAATGCATTCTCTGACCGATCAAGTGCTTTACTAACAGTTCAGACTCTTTCATCCGAATTAGCTACCTTGCATGCAAGGATTGAGAAGCTTGAAGCTGCTTCATCAAAAATATTTGGTGGGGACAGGTCCAGGATGCGCAAAATAGAAGAGTTAAAAGAATCTATTAGAGTCACTGAAGAGGCTAAAACTTGTGCAGAGAGAGAATACGAACAAATTAAGGTAATGCCTTCCTTCTTGATTTGTGCGAAGGCACAATTGGCTCACATTACCTTTTGAAGTCAGCTCATTGATATTTTCAGTTGTGGCTTGATATGATCCCGTTGTAGATAACTATACTTGTTAAAAAAAATGTTGATCCAATAGCTGATTTGGTGGTTTTGGTTCAAGCTTAACTGATGAAATTCTGAATTTCATGTAGTCAAAAGGTTATCACTCTCTATGTATGGTGGAATACGCACACATTAATGATCAGAATCATGCTAAGTTTGGAATATAATAAAATCAATTGTCATGTGACGTGTTTATCTGTCAAGTTTGTTCATAAATTATTAAAAGAAATGTCCCCGGGATTAGTCGGGACGTTGTTCTCGGACACCCGGTGCTAATAAAAAAAAAAAAGTCTTGTATACATGGGCTTTGCCTATCTTTATTAATATATTATTGATTACTTATAAAATAAAATAAAATAAAAATGTGCATCAAGTTTGGTCATACGTTAACTTTGCGTTGCAAAGCTCAAAGGCTGGAGAGGGAAAGAAAGGTTTGGATAGTGAGTTGAGATGAGATGAAAGTTGAATAAAATATTGTTAGAATATTATTTTTTTTAATATTATTTTTGTTTTAGGATTTGAAAAAGTTGAATTATTTATTGTATTTTGTTTGAAAATTTGGAAAAGTTGTAATGATTAGATGAGATGAGTTAAGGTGCTTTTTGAATCCAAACAATACCTTAATTTGTATATGAGGAATGTTTGAGATTTCACATGATAACTATTAAGTCATAGAGATCAGTATGTTGCTAGTAAACCTTTGTATCAAAAGTTAAGACACTAGCTTGCCAAAAATTTGAGCCTGAAACTTCACTTTTAAGGATGAACTTCTAAACCAGAATGATAAGAGTACAATGGACTCTTAGTTATCCATATGAATTTGGAAAGAGTCGTTTTAGATACTCAAGCAGATTCCACATTCGTCAAATGTCAAATTTCACATCATGTGCAGATTTATCTTTTGCAATATTGAACAGAGCTCAAACTAAAATGATTTTTCTGTTTAAACTCCAGCTGGCTAGATGTTTTATATTTCGGACTCATTTTAGTGGGCTAGAAGTTATTCAATTGTGGGTGTGTCTGCATGTTGAAGAGTTATGACTTGAACGGTTAACTGGTGGCAATATATATTCTGCCTTTCGCTTACGCATAATTCAATTAGTTTTGAGGTGATTTTTTTTATAAGCTTATGTCACCTAAACTTGTTTGGCTTGTTTGGTAAAGCAACTACGTTATGGTTATGCTCTGTTGCTTTCATTTTTCTTGTAGCTGGTCATGTGAATGTGGCTTTTTTCGATTGCTAATCATGGCAAAGTAAATATAAAGAAAGAAAACAAGCTATATAAGAAGTAGAAGCGTTTCAGACCTTTAAGATTCTAGATTGGATAATATTTTTTTATGGGGAAAATAATATGAGCTTTTAAATTACTTTGAACTTAAATTTCCTAATATATGAACAAGTAACATAAGAATGGATAACGTGACTCGAGAGAAGTAAGTCTTCTATTTGGAATTTGCTATTGATGTTCATATAGGTTTAAATAAAATTAGTAATTTAACAGATATATATAATTTTTTTTATGTAATAATATATTACAAATGAATAACACAAACGAAAAGGTGTTACTTTATAGCACTAATTAGTAGTTAATAATGATACAGTGGGCTAGTTGATGATGTGGCTTTAAAAATTATATTATAGTACATAGATTTGCAATGATTTGAAATTTGCGGAAGAATATTTTCATTCGAGATTTATATTATTCTTACCATGGAGAGATTATGTCAATCTTGAATCGACTATTGGCGATGATATGTAGGAAAATAACAGGAGTGAGCTTGAAAGACTTGACAAGGAGAGGCATGATGACTTCATGAGCATGTTGAGAGGGTTTGTTGTGAATCAGGTACATTCTTTTTACATTGGCAATATGTTGTCCTGGATGAGAGTAATGCTGCTCTGGTCTGATTCATGATGATTATTTTTGCATCTTAACAGGCAGGATATGCAGAGAAAATGGCAAACGTGTGGGAGAAGCTTGCTGAAGAAACAAGTGGGTATGCGAAAGATGGAAGCTAAAAATATTCGTCTGTTGTTTTTCAAACTTCCCTCTACTTTCTTCTGTAGTTCATGTATGTTGAGAAGTTGGATTATTCAACCAAGTTTCGTCTCTACAAGTTGTGTTTCATCTCTACAAGTTTGAAATTTCTTTATGATCTCTTTTTTTTTTTCAAAAATTAACTGGCCCAATGCTTGAAGCTTCTTTTTTGCTAGGGACGAGCTGATTCAAAAGGTGCTGGACATACAGTCAATTGCCAAGGCTTCTTCAACTACAATTATGTTCTGATTGGTAACTCGAAATAGACCTCCCTCCATCCAATAAATATAAAAAAAAACGTATATTTACAGACGCTAATGCAATAAACTAAAAAAAAAGTAATGTTCAAGAATGAAAGAATCGTGGACTAAATAAAACTACCATTCTTATAATGAGCCCCCCCCCCCCCCCCCCCTCCTCTAATCACTTGTTGAAGGGACTCCAGCTCCATCAGCACTAGAACCAGCAGCAGCGGCAACTGTCTCTGGTCTAATCTCTTCCAGTTGCTGGAGAACCTGCTGAACCTCTGGGCGAGCTGACGGTGAAGGATCAACACAATGCAAAGCCAATTTTAATGTGTTTAGCAACTCATCGCCGATCGTAGATGCATCCCTCATCAACTCTAAATCAAATACTTCATTTGTCCACTCCTCTTTCACGATAGAGGCAACCCACTGAGGCAAATCCACACCATTCATTGCCTCGCCAGGAGACTTTCCGGTCAGGAGTTCCAGTATTATAACCCCGAGACTGTATACATCAGTTTTCGTGTTGGCTTTCTTGAGCTTTGAAAGCTCGGGTGCTCGATAGCCTAACGCTCCAGCAGTAGCAATCACGTTAGAATTGGCAGCAGCTGTCATAAGCCGAGAGAGGCCGAAGTCTGCAATTTTAGCGTTGTTGTGCTCATCAAGCAGGACATTGCTGGATGTAAGGTTTCCGTGTATAATGTTCTCGTGGGTGTGAAGGTAGAACAGGCCGCGCGTCATGCCCTGCGCTATTTTCATCCTTGTTGGCCAATCAATGGGTGTGTCGGGCCCGCGAGCTGCAACAAAATGGGAACAATTTATTGGTTGCTCATTTTAACGTAGTAAGCAAATCAAAACTAGTAGACAAATTACATGCCGAAGCTCACTTGACACTCACCATGAAGGTATGTTGCGAGACTCCCTCTAGGCATGTAATCAAAAACAAGTAGCTTCTCTCCTTTGGGTCCCAAGTAAAAAGCCCTGAGAGCCAAAAGATTTGGGTGTCGGATTTTTCCCAGCACACCAACCTCGGCCTCGAATTCCCTCTGGTTTTTAGTTATTTTCTCTCGCAACCTCTTCACAGCAACTTGGTTCCCATCCTCCAATGTAGCTTTATAGACAGTTCCATATGTACTCTTCCCATTATCTCTGCAGTTGCGCATAAAAGATCATCAGCTGTAAAAACCATTGGCCCGTCAAAATGGACTAGTTTTCCTCCAGCCTCTCCGCTCGCTTCGACTTCACCCCAACCGGCGGGACCCCTTTTTCGGTCACGGCAGCCCTTCCTGTGGTCTGACCATCCTTTGCTTTTGATGCAGTCCTTTTCCTTATCAAACAACAGAGCAGTATGCAACATAGAACGAGCAGAACTATGAGGAGGGTTCCCGCTGCTATGAGAATGATGTCTTTAGTACTTAGTTTGCGGCCACGGGGCTTTGATGTCTCAGGAGATGGAGCCGGAACACCTTGAGAAGGCACTTGAGAGGGACATGGATTGGATCCACTAAATCCACATAGATGAATGTTCCCCACAAAAGAGCTTGCATTAAACTTTTGAGAGAGAGGAATGGGCACGGTACCGGAGAGATTATTGTAGGAAACGTTGAAAGACTTGAGATTTCGTAGCTCCGAAAGGGAAGCTGGGATTTCTCCGCTAAGATTATTCTGTGATAAATCAAGTTGTATAAGCGTGGAAATGTTGCCTATAGTTGAGGGAATGTTACCCCTGAATTGATTTCTCCTCAAGTTTAGAACAGAAAGGTTATGCAATCTGTCAAGATCTTCTGGAATTTGGGTGTCAAGGTTGTTGCTCTCTAGATTCAAAAGAACAAGAGAGGATAGATTAACGAAGCTAGAAGGAAAGCTTCCATTTAGGGCATTATTAGATAAATCCAGTGTTCTTAGCCTAGACAGCCTTCCCATTTCAGCTGGGATTGCTCCACCGATCCGGTTATTACTAAGAGACATCTCTTCAAGCTCACTTAACGCGCTAAAAGAAGCAGGAATGCTTCCAGAGAAGAAGTTATGATCAAGTTCTAAGGACCTAAGTTGAAAGTGGTTATTTTTTAGTGCCCCACCCCAGGAGTCTGGGATAGAGCCAGAGAGATTATTGTGTTGGAGAGCAAGGAAATTGAGAGAAGGCGAGCGAGTGAGGCTGACGGGGATAGAACCTGAGAAGGAATTGAAGCTAAGATTGAGCCTATAAAGCTTGGTAGAGTTTGCAAGAGTAGCTGGGATTATATCAGTGAGCAAATTGTTACTAAGATCAAGGGTCTGAAGCAAAGGACATGAGCCTAATGAAGGAGGGATTGAACCTGAAAGCCGATTTTTGAATAGCTGAACTCCTCTGAGATTTGGGATAAAGCCCAGTGCCGAAGGGATTGACCCTGCAATAACATTGTCATGGAGGCTAAGCTTTCGAAGCGCTTGAAGTTGGCCGATCTTTTCAGAGATTCGGCCACCCAATCCTCTCCATGGAAGCTGGATTACAATGACCTGTCCTTGAGCACACTTAATTCCCTCCCAACCTCCCGAACAAGCTCCATAACCACTATCATTCCAGCTCCTCAAGAACCCTCTCGGATCGTCTAACTCATGTTTGAACGCTTGAAGTGCTTGATAGTCAGCCGCCGTCACAATCACACCATCCCAAACTTGGCTTGAGACAGGCTTAGTGAGACTTATCAGAAGCGGAAGAAGCAAGAAAAACTGGGTGCAGAGAAGTTCTTTCAAAAACCCCAACAAATAAAGTGAAGGAACTCTCTCTTCAACCTTCCACTTTTCTTTCTTCTTATCTGAAATGCAGTGCCAATCTGCCCCACTTTCCATAAGAAGTTCGAGAATCGGAAAATGGTATTCGTAAAAAGCAAAGAAAGTAGGAGGATACAGGAGTTTGTATTATGCAGGCATGAGTAAAACAGGAACAATCCGAGTTGGGAGAGGGTTTTGTAGTGAGAGAAAGCTAAGGGGGTGGTAGTTACTGTGAGGGTGCACGTGAAGAGTCACCAGAGAGAGAGAGAGACAGAGAGAGGGAATCTTGTATTGGAGAGAGAGAGAGAGAAAAAACCCTAGACAGAAGTGTCAGGTGAGGAGCAATGAGGTTCACAGGTTCTGCTTCTAACAAGGCCTAACGGCTAGTTTTCTTCTTATAAAGAAATGATGATATATTTTATTGAATGAGAGGTTCATGGGAAGAATACAGTCGAGTCGAGTCGACTCGTGTCGTGTGTTTCCAGGGGGTGGGGGTGGGGTCTTTTATTGCCCAAACCGCTCCTCACAACGGCTATCATTTTCAAATGGGACCCACCCATTTCAAAGTCCATAACCAAAAAGAAAGAAACAAATCTTGTTCTAATCATAAACTCCAAAGAAAAAACAGAAAAGAGGGTTTGGTTTGGTTTGATTTGATTTGTGCTTTAACTAAGCAGCAAGAGGGCGCAGGGCGTGGGTGGTGGCTGCCTGTGGGGTAGCCTTCTTAACATGAGGCTAACCATTCTTCGATCCATGCTACAGTTACTGTTACACCGTTGGTTGCTCACCTATCCTAATCCTAGGTTGTTCCTTTACATTTAAATTCTCGTTTGCAAAAGCAGCATTTAATTACGAAATCTTTTGTTTTGTCAGTACAGACTAGGTAATCTCAAATCAACAAAAGGGTCAATGGTCGTGTTAAGTGAAACGGACAGGAGATGCCTGGTCCCCCGAGTCCATCTACTTTGACGGACAGTCCCAAGGATGACATTTGACCAATTCCCTTTATTTCTTCTTTTTTAAAGTTAATCAAGGAGTTTTATTTGTTAACGAATACTTGTTCAGATAATGACACACAGTGAGAGAGCTCCAACCCTACCCTCGGCAACTTTAGCACCGCCAATCTTAATCGGAAAATGCTTATATGCCCATTGATTAAAAACAAACAAACAAACAAACAAAGCATCCGTCACATCTTAATTACAGCTCTATGGAATTTTTGGTTTTAAAATGGTCAACATCTGATGTTATGTTTATCGACCTGAAATAACCTCACCCCCCAACTTTGTACGTCAATGGGTCATCCTAATAAACTCAGTTCTAAAGAATCTCTTAAAAATCAAGCAAAATGATTTACACAATATTTTTCACAACACATTTTACAACAATATGTTAAATGAGAAATATTTTGATAAAACACCTTATAAAAGTAACATGATTTTACAATAATATCATCATCTTATAATATTATAATGAAATGTATTGTGTGTATCATTACTCAAATCAATTGTGTTTTCTAATAAAAAAAAAGTTATTTTAATTTTATACCATTATTGTAATGCCTTAATGTAAGACCTAAATCACATGATCTAAACTTTAAAAGGACTAATCAATAGTATAATTGGAGCTCCATTAAAATAATATAAATAATAATAACTTCTCATTTCTAAGCAATGCGAGATTCTATGCACTATCTACCCTTATCAAAATGAGGTATTACAATGATCATCCATTTGAGATAAGTTTATTATTTTTTATAGTTTTAATGTTCCTCATTGCACTTAGAGCATTCATATTGGCCTAGGCATAACTCCTCAAAAGCCAAAATATGCCTTTTGTGCTCTTTAAATCCTTTGCGTTGGACCAAGTAAAATGTGAGAGTTCAACATTTCAGCTATAGTATATCCAAACATATATTCATCTTTTTCGTGACACTGTAGATAGCCAAATCAATATTTTATTCTAAACTAACATCTCGTCCAACTGAAACAAAGCATTTCCCTCGTGAATCTGCTACCCCCAAATTCCTTTTCACTTTTTCTCCATTTCTCCATCGCCGAGCACCCCTTCATTTTTTTTTCTCCTTGTTTCTCTCTTCCTTTCTCTTTCTCTTTCTCTTTCTTTTTCTCTTCCCTCTAGATTGGCCCGACACTCCCTCTCTCCCATTCTCTCATTTTTTTCATTTTGTTTTCCAGTTCCCTTACTGCTTTCGTTGTCCCAGGGTTGTCGAAGTTGAGAATCTAGGCTTAGCTAAGGAACGTGGGAAATGAGCAATCGATTTACAACAGAAAATTGACTGTGGAAACTGGCCCTAGACTACCTCTATTAGGGTTTCTAGTGTGCTTCACCGAAGGTAATATAATCCTCCATTTGTCTTGTTTGTTTCAATTTGTATTTTTATTGTTTGGCTTTGGCTTGATCAGTGGTGGTCTACATCATGTTTGGTTTTGGTTGTATGGTCAAGTTGTTGCTTATTTGCTCTGTGCATTTTGTATTTCATAAGCATCTGCATCTGCTAGTATTTTTATGCTCGTGAAGAATGCTTGTGAGAAATGTATTTTTTTCCACTTTTTATTTCACAAAGAAGTTCTTGTAACAACATTATTCTGCGTGTGGCATTTGGCAAGACTATACATAAGTCAAAAAATAAGCAACTGCTCTCTCATTACCTATTAGAAGTTGAAGAGGCATGCCCACACATTTTGTTCAAATAGGGTTGTAATCGAGTCGAGTCGAGCTGGTCTTTCTCTTGCTGAGCTCAGCTCGACTCAAAATACTCGAGCTCGAGTTTGAGCTCGAGCTCAAGATTTTTTTTTTTTTTTTTTTTTTGTTTGAGCTCGACTCGATAAACTTAACTCTCAACTCGAGTTCGAGCTCGAATTGTTTTTTTTAATAAGATTTAATAATTAATAAATTAAAAAAATTATAAATAATTAATATCTAACTAGTTGATATTTATCTAAAATAATAATATATTATATGCCTACATATATTATTAATACATACACTTAATATGATAGCATATATCTATTTCATATATGGTTATCACATACTAGTATATGAAATTATTAAATTTTATCGACTAATTATTATACAAATTATAAAATATACCTATGAAATATATTCACTATATAGACATAAGTAATTAGATTACATATTATATATTTAATTATAAAAGTAGTATGCTTATATTATTAGCTAATACATATGTATATATATGTATATATACATATGTGTATGTATATATTTATCAATATATGAATGAGTTTTAATCGAGTCGAGCTAACGAGTTAACTCGAGCATAAACGAGCAGGCTTTAACCAGTCTTAGCCGAGTCGAGTCGAGTTGAGTTGAGTTTTATCAGGTATGATTCATTTACAAATCGAGCGGGTATCAATTTCACAAACGAGTTTTTTTTTTTTTTTTTATGAGTTGAGTTCGATTCGAGTTTAACCGAACGAGTACCAAGCGGGTTGTCGAACATACTAGTTCATTTATAGCCCTGAGTTCAAACAAAAGGCCCGTATGCTTCAGTCCCCTGCTTGCTCAACATTAAAATTTTTTTGGTTCATGTTAGTTAGTTTCCTAAAATGGTTTAGACATGCACTAAAAGAAATAGGTTTAGTTAGTTTCATGAAATGGTTAATTTTTTGCTCAATAAAACCCAGTAAAAATGGTTTAGACAGGCACTACAAGAAATAGGCACTAACCTCTACAATCACTAAAGTTCCATTGAAAGTTGAGTTATCCTATAGCATTCCTCACTTTGATTTGTTTTGGCACTAACCTCTACAATCACTATATCATGTGGTATGATTTCTTTTGGGTCCTGCTTTTCCTAAAAGCCTGATCACTGGTGTAATAAGGTAGTGTATAATCTAGAATTTCACCTCGAGAGAAAATGTCTTCTCGTCCTATACTCTAGGACAAAGGAAAAATTGTATTTGCTTAGGAAAAGAAAGAGGGTTTTTTTTTTTCTTTTTTAGTTTTTCATTTTTCTACTAACTCTTTGAAAAGTGCTCTTCTATGGTATCTTTCCTTTCTGTGATATACAAGCCACCTTTTCAAGGAATACAACAACATCCATTCGTAGTATAATTTTGTGATTTGTAGATTTCAATTTATCTGTGATAACTTTTGTTGTTGGATTAGTGCTTGTTATGGTGCAGTGAGGGCAACGCACAGTGGGAAGATATTTTAAGTTAACAAGCCTATCGTTTGAAAGCAACATAACAGATAGTGTCATTTGCTATTTGTAAGATTTGTTGTGGCTCCTAATCAAATTGATTGAAATTCAATGTGCCATGATTGAAGGGGTTGGAAGAATTGGGATTGCAAGTGATAACATTATTATATGGCCAAAAGAAAAATGAGAGGGTGGGTTGAGGAGCCAATAAAGCCTGTAACGTCCATTCTAATAATGAAGTGCCATGGGTCCCAGAATGACAATTTTTTCTAAAAGAATCTATTTATTTATCAACACTTCTATCATACTACTAATCTAACACATAAAAGTATCAAGTATTTTGAGGTTTCTATAAGGTCTAATGAATTCCACTGCAAGTAGTGTTATTCCCATAACTCAGTTAAATCCAGGGGGTTCACTCTATCAAGTAGTTGAAAATCCACCGTAAGTTTTGACACCATACTCAGGAGCCCTACTATTCCAAAATCCGTATATGTACAGATTGCATGTGCCAGAAACTTCCTCCAAGGGTCAGGACTGTGCTCTTTGTCAACCCCACTTTTAATTATGATAGAACTACTCCCCAAAGCTTGAATCCTAGACCTAGGTATGCATGTGCAGATGATGAATCCAAGGACTTCAGTTTAAGTCGATTGTTGTACATCCTCACAAGCATTTTAATCAAAGTGGAGTTATCTGATAGCATTCCTCACAAGCATTCCCCACAAAGTGGAGTTATCTTATACAAACTAAAATTCCTCACAAGCAGATTTTTTTTTTTCTTATACTATTTGCACCATTTTGATCAAAGTAGAGTTTTATTATAGCATTCCTCACAAGCAGATTTTGTGTATGGTGTGCTACATGTGCTTGGTCTGCTATAGTCATTGCACAAGCAAGGTTTTTACTAATATTCCTTACAAAATAAATTAATGTGGTTTGCATGGCAGACTTGTAGATGGATGGCAAAAAGAGGAATGTGTATGTACTGGGTAGGAATGTGTATGGCTGGAAGAGGATGAATGACAGATTTTTTTATGATGGAGCTCATGATGAATTAAGATATATATATTTCTTAAGTTAGGAATGCGTACGTACTAGATAGGAATGTATATGCATTCACATTATTGGACATGATGAACGACGAACGTGTATGAATTGCTATTAGAAGACAAACATTCCTCACAAAAATTGTAGATGTGGTCAGTGTTGGATAATTAGGTGGAAAAAAAAAACAAATAGTTGGGAAACAATAAATTAATTAAAGGTTAAATTATTAATTAACATATGGTTAGTATAATTGTAAAATATGAAAAATCAATTAAAAAAATAATATATATTATTATTTTGGCTAATAGTTACCTAGTCCAATGTGGGATTATACTTAAATGACTTTGACTTTAGGCAAAACATCTAATTTTAGCTAAATTTTTACTTTAACTTTGGCTAGACTAATGCCTCTTAGCCATTTACCAAAATAACTAGGGGTGGGCAACGGAGCCCCGCACCCAGCTGCCCCACCTCCGCATGGGCGGGGCGAGCCTCTATGCCGCATCTGCGGGGGCGGATGGTCCTGCCGGCATTTGAGGCCTCCAACGGAGGCGAGGGCCAAAGGGGGCCTAGCCTCCCTTATAAAGATCTATATATATTAAAAAAACCCTATGGACAAAACAACGTCGTTTCGTCTGGGTTAATTAAACCCCACCGCCCTCCCGCGACTCCCAACCCCTCCCCTTCTCTGTTTCTCTCACATCACAGTGTCACACTATGTGCAAATGATATAAAAATAACATTTATATCATATTGTGATGCATATAGAAATAAAGAAAACACATTATAAAAATTCAGAGTTGATTGTGTTATTTGTGAATGCTTATTATATGATGTTTATTTTAATTTTGCATGCTTATTTTATAAAGCAAATTATAATAATGAAAATGTTAGTGGCATGTTGAAATTTGATTGTGCATGCTTATTTTATAAAACAATTTAACAAATTATAATAATGAAAAGGTTAGTGGCATGTTTTGATTGTTGATTCATATGTGTTGATTGTTGATGTTAGTGGCATGTTTTTGTTTTAATTTCATATTTGTTGATTGTTTTGGAGAATGTCTTCCTCTACTCTCTCAGATTTTAGTGCTAGTTGTCCTACCCCTATCGGGCCTACCCCAACACCTAACCCTACACTCAACACTAACCCTAGTGACAATTGTCCTACCTCGAAGCCTACACAAAGCAAAAAATGTGTTTCCATATGTCTCATTTTACTAAATTAAAGGGTAGTGACCTCAATAACCTCCAAGCAAAGTGTAACTATTATGGTAAACTCTATGGATGTCACTATAGGAAACATGATACATCAGAGTTAAATGTGCACTTAGAAGAACAATATAAGAAGAGTCCAATATTGAGATCATTACAAAAGATGAGTCAATATAGACTAGAGATTGGACTTAAGAAAATGGTAGATAAGAGTAGTGAGGGTTCTACGTTGAAGGGGTATACTAAATATGACCCTGATGAATGTAGAAGAAGGTTAGCTCGTATGGTTATCATGGACGACCTACATTTTCAGTTTTTGGAAGGGAGCGAGTTTCAAGAATATTCTAGTTGCTTAGAACCTAGATTTAATATTCATTTTCGCCATACTGTGGCAAAATATATTAAAAAAACATTACCAAAAGAAGAAGGATTTGTTGAGGGGCCAATTGGCGGGTCAAGTTGTAAGCCTCACTACCGATACTTGGACATCCGTCCAAAATTATAATTACATATATTTGGTTGTGCATTTTATTGATTGTGATTGGACACTACATAAGAAAATTGTGAAGTTTTATCTAATTTTCAATCATAAGGGTGAGACAATAGGGAAGGCCTTAGAGGCCGTAATAGATGAGTGGGGGTTGACATGTGTTTCGACGGTTATAGTTGATAATGCCTCATCTAACGATATTGCATTAGGATATCTTAAAACCTATCTTAGAGAGACAAATAAGACAATCATGGGTGGTGATTGTTTGCATGTTAGATGTACTACACATATTTTGAATATAATTGTGTCTGATGGCTTGAGAGATGTTGATAACTCGGTTGCACGAGTGAGAATGGCTGTGAGATCTTTTCCTGCTAGATTGGAGAAATTCAAAGCCGCTACAAAGAATGCAGGCATAACATCCAAGAAGAGCTTTTGTATTGATGTTCCTACAAGATGGAACTCAACATTCTCAATGTTGGAGGTGACCCAAGAATATAAGACAGCTTTTGAATTATTCGGTGATTGAGACATTCAATATGTCATATATTTTGATGAGCACTGAGAATTATGAAAACCTAGTGATAATGACTAGGAGGTGGTTGCTATCTTTGTAGAGTTTTTAAGACTTTTCTACGAGGTGACATTGAAAACATATGGTTTTTTATACCCTACATCCAATGAGTTCACTCAACATATATATAGGATGAAAAAAGAATTGGAAGAAATATGCATGAGTGACCATACTAGGATGCGGGAGATGACATTGATGATAAGGGTCAAATATGACAAGTATTGGAGGATTTAGGTAGAACCGATATTTTGTTATATTTGGTTGTTGTTCTTGACCCCCAACTCAAGACTGATGGCATGGTATGTGGTTTGGGACTTGTGCACGGGGTCGCATGGACTAAGCTTATTGGGGGCATAGTTAGACACATCCACGGTAGATTATTTGATAAGTTTACTGTGATCAAGAATGGTAGAGTACTTACACCTACTCCAGCGCCTCTTCCAAAATTCAAGGCGTGAAAAAAATGTAGGATGGTGTGGGCCCAAAGCCTCTCACAGAACCCTCAACTAGTCCGTCAATCTACAAAGACGAAGTTAGAGGTATACCGATATTTGGCATGGGATCTTCTTCCATATACATAATGATTTGATATATTTGCTTGGTGGAAGATTAATGCAATGAAGTATCTCGTTTTTGGAGATAGCTCGTAGTATTTTGATCATTCCTATTAGCATCATAACCTCAGAGTTGATCTTTAGTACTCGAGGGCGCATATTGGATCCATTCCAGAATTCTTTATCCTCTACAGTGGTAGAGGTATTGATTTGCACGCAGAATTGGATCAAAGGGACTCAAATTCATGTTCCGGATGTTCTTAACTTTAATGAGGCTGGTGAGAATGAGGGTGGTGATCAGCCTGGATCTGATAATCGTTGATTTCAATGTTTCATTTTATTATTTTGATTTATTTTATTTATATTCATTTAATCAGTATTAAATTATTACTTTCAAATTTAATTGTTGTAGCCATGCATGATACGACTTTTACCTCTGCTGTAATATGACTTCACCATATTGGACCTCGACCCACCATTGCCATTTGCTATAGATTTGTACAATTTGTATTATCCCTTAATTTATTTTCGCATTTGTTTTATTTTATTTTTTTGTATTTAATTGTTTTTATAATCTTACTAACATATGCGCACCTCAAGCCTTAATCTTAATTCCAAGCTGAATTTCAAATAATATATTCTCAATGTCGCATCTTGATCTCCTATCATCTCATCTTGGTTAGTCAGATTTTAATTTGTAATTTTTTAAATTTGTTTCTTGTTTAAAATTTTAATTTATCTTCTTATTCAATTGTTAATGTTTTAGATTTTATGATCTCGCGACTCACAACAGACAGCACTAAATTCAATTTCCACCCTTGGCCTAGGCCACCCACCCCAAATATCAAAGTCCAAGTTCAACTTCAATGTTCCCCTTTGTCACTTTTTTCATTTATGTTCAATTGACAATTATATTTAGATTTTACATATTCAATTCTTTGTAATGTTGATACAATCATAATGTCATTTTTATGTTTGTAATTGTTTTATCTTAATTTGTATTATTGTAATAGTTTAGTTATTATAGTCTTATTATAAATTCTATTATTGTAAATTGTAATAGTTTAAGAGTTAGGACTTAGGAGTATTAGTAGTACTTCTTTAATATTTTTTCTCTTAATTTGTTTTTTTTTTACTGTAAATTCAATTTATTTTTATTTCAAAAATTTAAAATTATACATTTTTTTTCTATTGATGACCCAAAATGGCCTAGAAATACTGAAATGGGCCCAAAAAAACTTATGGGCCATTTTGGGCCCAGAAACAACTTTGGGCCCATGGCACATTTAGAGGTGTGGGGGAGTGGATGGATAGGGTATCCGCTCTCAATACCCAGATAGGGTACCCCTCACCACGGGGGCGGGTGCCGAAATCCCACCCCCTTCCCATGCGGGGCGAAGGGCGAGGAGGGAGTGCCCCCGCACCATATGGTGCAAGTAGCACCCCTAAAAATAACTTCATAATATGGAATGCAAAAATTAATTTTATTTTTTTTTTGGCGGGACAAGCTTATTAGGCCAAACTTGCTGCATCTATTGGGATGGGAACATTCTATTTCCTAATCAAAATGCAAAGTGACCTGTGAATTCAATATTTGGGGAAAGGGGGCGTCACTTACGGATAACTCAACTAATTAAAAAATAAATGAAGTATATAAAGGAATAGAAGCAGAAAATCCACTTAAAAAACAAAAACAACGAAAGAATACACTAAGTGTCCGGAAAACCATATTACCAAAAAATAAAAATATATAAAAACAAAGTCCCCTCTTTTATTGGTTCATGCACAGACGGCGAAACATCAATTTTTTTATGGCACCGATTGTCCGAAAAAAAAAAAAAAAAATCTCAACTAATTTCGAGAGTCCACAAATTCTCAACAAAATTTCTGCAAATGCACCTCAGATAATTAAAGATAAAATTCCTCTAATCCAATAATCCATTGTAATTATTTGCACCGAGAGAAATGATCCCATCATGTTGAGTTAAAAGAAATTCAGCAGCAATCTTCATTACAGCATACGAGAGTGGTCAATCTTAGAGTTTCCCGCATTTCTCTAGGTCTTCGCCTCTATTGATTTCAACACGGACTATCAATTTCAAATATTAATGCTTAATATACGGAGACAAGCATGCTTAACACACGCAGTCCACCTACTCGGGGGAAATTACAGACTGGGTCCGAATAAAATTAGTAAACAGGTTCTAAGAACTTGCATCGGGGCGATTCTGCCCCCAAAATAGTTAAATTCAAACATCAAATGATCATTTGGCATGAAACGTCATTAAACACCAGCTAATATGCCTCAATATTCTGCATCATATGTCTCTCCTAAACTATCAGGTAAAAATCAATACAACCTGAACCAAAATAAAACCATAAATCAGTTCTTTATCGGTCAAATCTGGGCAGCATTGGCTAGAAGTTTGCAAGAGTCAATCACCAACACCTGCTTCAAACTTCCAGAGTGTTGGAGCGGCATGAATCTAACTGGCTAGTGCATGTTTGGGAACCCAAAAAGTTTCAAAATTTTTTAGCAAAAGTTTTCATCTTCAATGCGAACATCTTTAAATCCAAAATATATATATATATATATATATATTTCCCCAAAGACTTCTCATCTAACCATTTGCCAAATTTAAGTGAAAAGGTAAAATGCACCAAAAACCAAAACAACTTTTACAAAAACCCAAAAAAACTCTAAAAAAACTACATTCAAACAAATTTTCAAAATCTCCTTGTTCACTTTTCACCAACCTCAACATAAATCATATCTTAACAAATATTTATTCAAACAATTCTCAAAACTTTTGCAAAATCCAATAAAACTACATCTTCAACCTTTTCTAAAAACTTAATCAACAATTTTCTAACCCAAGCATACCAGCCTGCATTGGATAGTAGGCAAAATGATAACAACACCCAAACTAAGGGTTGAGGTGGTGTCCTTTTTTAGAATAATAATACGCCTACAACCCTCTCACAACTCTTTTACAACCCATTTTACAATCAACCAAATCAAGCATGCCACTTCATTAGAAATGAATTTCAACTTTATAAATTGCCCTTCGTTTAATATAGAGTTATAAGAGAATTGTAGGTTAATCTTCTTTTATCGGTAAGGTGGTGTCCCAACCTATTACCTCACTCTTATTTGTCTATGGTTAAACAATAGAAGAAAACAACTACTTATGAAACATTTATAGTTTACAAAGAGGATAGACAGGCCAATTAGTTAGCCACAGACATATTTTAGTTAATAGTCCTATGGTAGATATACCAAGTTATTGCTGCAACCCCGAGATATAATTACAGCAAGGGTGAATGAAAATCTAGAGCTTTGATTCAAATTTATCTTGATTCATCCCCGTGAGGAATTGCCAAAACATTTGGCCCTTCATCCATTCCAATATAAAGGATTAGTCAATCAAATAATAGATAGCAAATGGGTCAGTTTGAAAAAAAATGAATTGCTAGTTGTAGAATATTATTGTCACCAGACTTAAACCTGAGTAATTCTACTCATCATCCCAATTCACATCATCCTCTCATCATCCCATGATGTGGCATCAGATGATTGAAGACTATTTATTATATTTTACTTGTGAACCTATCCTCTAATACCACATCATGAGATGATGAGAGTATGATGAGAATTGGGATGATGAATAGATTTTTTCTGTCCAGAAAATAACTCACCAAGAAAAAAAAACCAAAAAAGATGTCAATGCCAAGTTAAGCACTTAGCAAACCAGTCCTCCAATTTCGGTCAGCATACAATATCACTTTACTGCCACATCGTTGCTATCTATCCAATGCGCCAAAACATGCATTGGAACTTTCAGATAAGGATAAATGATAATGTTCAACAACAAATACCCAGTTTACTATGGTACAAGTGACAGAACTGCATTAATTGAAAAATCAAAATTAGCAGAACTATGATCTAGTAAGCCATACAAGTCTCCTTAAATGAGATCTAAAAATAGCACAATTCAGATCCAATCTGTATGAATGAGGGGTATAATTAAAATATAATAAAACCCCTAACATTCGTCGGAATTTCCCAAGCATATGAACCTTCCAAGTCCCTCACTACAATTACAAACAGAAGAACGTATAGCAATCAATTTCACAGCTAACCAACCTTACATGTGGCGAGCTAGGTAAGATCCGGTTCACACTCGCGCGGCGACTGCGGGAGCGGAGGCTGCGGCACTGCCGAGGAAAGAGAGGAATCCGGAATTGGCAGGCTCCTGGTCGTCGAGGAAGAGATCGTCGGGAACCATAAACGCACCGTGTGCGCAAATGATGGAGAAGCCGATCATCAGCGCAGAGATCAGAAGGGATCCGACGCTGGTGAGGAAGATCACGATGACGGTCAGGAGACACAGGCCGAGTAGGGTCTCCCGGTCGGAGAAGGTACGTCCAAGAACGATCAGAGGCTGGTCGGACTGCCGGAAGACGTAGAGGAAAGCCCAGGCGGCGAGGAGGGAAAGGAGGACGACGAGGGAGAAAGGGTGGGAGAGGAGGGAAAGGGCGAGGACGAGAGCGAGGAGGGTTAGGTAGTTGACGCGGAAGTAGGAGAGGTTCTTGCGGATCCGGGAGTAGGCCTCTGTGAGGGAATCTGGTCGGGCCATGGAGCTCCGGTCTACCATCTCGGACCACGGACGGCGATGGGAGAACCCGTGGCGGATTGAGGAGAAGAGCCGCGAGACGAACGCTCGGAAGGCGGGCGTGGAGATTGGGGGCTGGGATGATTGCGGGGGATTCGACATAGGGAGTGTCGGTGCCGAGGCCATAGGTGGTGGCGCGGGAGGCTCTAGGTTTGCGCGTGAGACACCCCCGTCGAATTAAGTGGGTTAACGTTCCAGAGAGAGATCGAGCCACAGGTTGGCTGTGATGGGGAGGGAATCTAGTTGGTGTCGGTGATTTAAGAGAGTATATATATTGCGAAGTTGTGGGAGGAATTATTAAGTGAGTTGCGAAAGATTGTACACAGCGGATGGGAGGCTTTCGTTTAATAGGTTTTAAACCAAAAAATAATAATAGCATAGATTAAATTCTCATTTCAACTTATATTATTTAATTTTAATTAATAATTTTATTATTATTTATAAATTATTTTAATTTTATTTCCTATCATCTTATTTAATTAATAATTTTATTATTATTTATAAATCATCTCAACTCAACTTATTATTCAATCCGAACAAGTTGAATGTTAATCGAACCGGGAGTAACTCCAAGTATGCTGTGTCCAGTTTGTAGAGGCGAGAATATCCAGTGGTGCATGAAATTCACACTACTTGGTGAGATGTGTGATCCTCACGAATCGGTCTTTTAGCGATATTTCACTTGGATTGACAGATGATGATGAGTTTGATGTCAGAATACGAGCGACGATTTGATGATCAAGAATCGATAAATTATACCCTATAAAAAAATAAAAAAAGGATAGATCATATAAAGACGGAGTAGAGGAAAGAGAAAAGAGGGCGGAGGAGTAGAGACTAGAGAGTGGTTTGGGTTTTCGGGGGGAGAGAGAGAGTTTTTATTTTTAATTAGAGGAGAAAGAAAATGTATGCCTAACGAAGCTTATTTGGCTACTGCGTGTGAAAAGCTAGCTGTTGAATTTTTTGCATAGAGTCACAGACTAATCCCTACTGTTATTCTCCCACATATTTAATATTTATCTTCCAAACTTTACCTACATTATCATTATCAAATTATTCTATCGATCTTATTTATACTTATTATTTAAAAATTATCATTAACGGTTGGGGTTGATAAATAATTTTGTGAAATAACATTCATAGTAACCATAGCTTTATCATCTGCTGTTACTTACCCCCACTCTTTTATACTCCAAAAAGAAATAAGAGCAAAAAAGAATCACTCAATTCTATTAAGAGAAGTGATATGGTCATAATTTAACGTATTACATCAAATCATATTAGTTTATAAATTTATTTTTATAAAATCTCTTTATACTAACAAGACATTATTTGTAAGTAAACTGAAAACATATGCAAGTTACCCTTAAATATAGTTGATTGAAGAGTCCAAAAGCTATATATTATGCTTTGAGCATATATTCGGATTAGGGAAGGATGCGTGTATGGATACCTTAATGTTAGGCAATATATATATATAAGGAAGGATTTGACTAGATGTTCTTCCTCTCAAGGTATTATCAACTCTAATAGCATCTGATTTTTTTTCTTTTTTAATTTTTCTAACATTCGTTGGCCTAATCGAAGAACGTGGTAGCTGGAAAGAGTCTAAAAGAGAAATTCGATTCCCATATTGAAAGAATATAAATGTTTTAGTTACAAAAAGATTTCGTAAAAGTAAATGTAAAAATTGACATAAGTACTGAGTGTGTTACATTAGATTGTAAAATTATTTTTGTTGTAAAATAAATCTAAAATATCATATGAAACTATTTATAAATTTATTTTTATGAAATTTATTTGTAGTTATAATACTTTTCTTAAAAGAATGTGGCCAATGGGGCATAAGATCACCTCTTCTTGACCACATTTTCAAATCCAATCATGCTTTTGCTCTGGTTGCATGTATCTTGTAATGTTTTATATAATTATATGTCGCAACAATTTTCCATCTTATAAAAAAAGAACAAATAAATTAATAATAAACTTAAATCCATCTGTTTTATCTAGTCGCAACAAACAGTAGAGGTTCTTAGTTGTAGAGGCGACTCACCTGGTTATCAAGTTAATGCCTTGCAGAATCTTAATACTGAGGGAACTTTTTCTAATCCATAGCCTTAATTAATAAGTATATATATATATATATATATCTTATTTTTACATAAGAATATATTAAACTTTATATATAAATTCTCATATATATGTATTTCTTTTCCACCGAGACCCTAGCTAATTGAAACAAGAAGTAAAAAAATATCGGCCCAAAAACTCAAAACTTTAAAAACTAAAGCAAACTGATCTGCTAATTATAGAAAACCACCGTAGAAACAAGCATAAACCATTAAAGACCAAATGACCAATAGAGTTAATCATGTCGTGTTCTTTATATGCGTAAGATCAAATGACCAATACAGTTTATATATATCACAACGCATTAATTTACTTTATTAGATATTATTCTAAGATTTTACGATATATAATGCGTCTTAATAAACAATAACACGTAAGAATAAATTTATTTTCAAGCATTTTCATCAATACATCAACTACGTTGCTGATATGGAAGCATATATATATATATATATATATATATATATATATATATATATATATATATTACATCATAATCAGTTTATATATATAAAAAAATATTGATAAATCAACATCTTTTATGAATATAATAAGTTGTAGAATAGTTAGTGTGCTATTCATCAAATTTGTGAATAGCAAAATTCAACATGTAAATATAATAATTTTTTTTTTAAAAAAATAGTAATATATAAAGAAAAATTTTACTCATCATCTCTACACACCGTGTATTTTTTATTTTATTTTTTTCTCTTACCAAATGTGTAATATATAGATTATGAGTAGAAGAATTCAATGAGTTTAAAAAATATAAAACTAAAAATAAAAATATAGTGTATGATATATATTTGATTTCTCGGGGTAGACTCGTGTTACTTATGGCTTTAAATGCGTTTACGGCGAGAGAACTGAAAATTAGAGTCATCTTGTTTTGTTTAGTTTGGTGGGCGGAAATTTACTTTCACAAGAAAGCGTAGGGAAGACGGAGGGACTAAGAAGGAAGGTAGGGAGATCGAATAATCGATGATCAGATAGTTGAGAATCATGAGAATACGACATCTCTACATGTCTATTCATCTTTATCTGAAATTTATCGGCGGTAGGCATCTTATAACTTTAATGCAGCCAGATTGCCTTCACTATAGACAAATTCTCATCAGAGTCATGAAGGCTAAAAGCAGACATGAAGATGCTGATTACAAGCTTGCACATTTATAGATTTGATTTTTTTTTTCATTTTATTTGTTGTAACCGGAAATGCAATTAATGCTTCAATTGAAAAAATATATATTACACACTTTAAAAAAAAATATTCTATAAAAACACCATGATTAAGTTTTGGTTTTGAAAAATGTCAGATGTAATTAAAAAAAATTATTTCTCTACGTGTCAGTTATTAGTATATTAAAAATCATGAAATTTAAAATTTAAATTAAAAAAAACTAATAAAACGAATATAAATAAAAGTATAACTACACGTATCACTTCTACTCCTTGCATAAATCATGTTTAAACATATTTTTCTTGTAACATCATCCATCTCTCATTTAGAGAGTAGTGTCTTCCTGATCAATCTTAGTAATCTATCAATTATTTGTCTTACTTTTGACTTTCGTTCCTCCTCCCCAGATTCTCAGCGTTGCTTCCATTCATGAAAAGCCTTTATATACATATGGAGATCATCTGCAGAATTCCTTGCAGAAAGCGGAAAAAGAGAGAGAATTTCTGCTTTTCTCTAATGGCTGCTTCTTGTGGCTTTCCCGATATATTTTGCTGGGTTCAGAACCTTCCGCCAATCTCTAGAAAAAACTCCATGTCTCTATGCATATTTTCTTCAAGTCCATCCCAACCTTCTCTCAATCTCTCCATAACAAAAAATAACCAATATTCTCCAAACCTCTCTTTAGCTATCATTGCAGATTTCAGTCCCCCCATCTCTCTTTGGACTTCAAAACCTTTCAAGCTCAGCTCCAACTCCATAAAACTGGTAGATGAGGAAACCATGTTCGACCTCTTGGTCAATTTTATTGAAGATGTCCTTCGTTATGGCTCAAACAAGAACAGCTCCTTCCTCGATTTCCTTAAACTGGACTCTGTCTCCAACTTTGAAGACATATTCAATTTCACGTTTCTCACTCTATTATTCCTCGTTTGCATCTATGAAGCACCTGCGGATCTACGTTCCGAATGTCTAAATACTCTTAAGAATCACCTAGCAAATTGTCGGTCAAGACAGGCAACAAAGTTGCTCATGAAACTCTTGGGCTCTAATCTAGAAGAGCAATGGATGCGGTCCATAAACCTTGCAATTACTAGTTGGAATACAGAACTCCAAGCCACCCACCACTCACTCAAAGCACCATCACCTCTGTTTTCTTATGCACTTTCAACCTTCGGGCTGTGGAAGGTTCAATTATACTGTCCAGTCAAAGCCATGGATATCGAAAATTCGAGCAACCCTTCTGCCGATGAGCGATTGCAATTTTCTCTGACTTTCCACCAACTTGAAGGCGTTGTCCAGTTCAATTACAAAGTAGTGATTCAAGAGATGTGGGTCGACGTTATGGTGAACACTGATAACATACGGTACGATAAATTCTATTGTCTATTTCAATTATTATTGTCAGAAAAAAAAGACGGTAGAACAGCTAGATATCATGCTTCTTAATTCATCGAGATCAAGCTCTAATTAAGTTTTTTATTTTTCGTTTTTTTTTTTTACAAGCTCAAAATCTCTTTCTTTTCTGACAGGTGTGACGTTATTAGACTTGTGAATGAAACCCTCATGAATGAACGGGGAGTTGGAGCTTCCGAAAAACACTTTCCCTCGCGAATTTCTTTGCAACTTACTCCAATTCGTCAAACCAAGATACTGAGCCTTTCAGTGAGTAAGTCATCTGAGAATCCAGCAATAGAGTTCGGCTACGAAAGAGGTATAGAAGCCGGATTCGAACCGCAAAACACATACTTGGGGCTCAAGGTATCAGCTGGAGAGACCACGACTATGAATCTGAAGCCATGGAAGTTCGAAGAATCCGTTGATGGCTATAGTGCAAACTTGAATTGGTTTCTCCATGATCCCATGGATGGAAGAGAAGTATTCTCTTCCAAGCCTTCAAAGCTTGCATTACTCAATCCCAAGGCTTGGTTTAGAGACCGATACTCGAGCGCATACCGGCCATTCAATAGGCAAGGAGGAGTAATTTTTGCTGGGGATGAGTATGGGAATAGAGTGTGCTGGAAGGTGGACAAAAGTGCCGTAGGAAGGAGCATGGAGTGGGAACTAAGAGGGTGGATTTGGTTAACTTACTGGCCTAACAAATATAAAACATTTTATAACGAGACCAGGAGGCTGGAATTTAGAGAAATCCTTGATCTTACCATTGCTTAATTAGCTAAGAAAAACTACAAGAAATTGGCCAACTTAATTTCTAGCTTTCGGGCTTCTAGCTACTTGGCAAATGGAACTCATGATATCTTGCCATATTTTGGATCGCTTTCTATCTTGTAGTGCTTATATTTAGCCCGCCAAGACTTCCCAAGGGTCCATTAATTGCGTCATTTTGTCAAAAAAATTGGCTCCAAAGTTCATTTAGGACCGTTTGAATGGTAAAATGAATGAAATGGTTGTGAATGAAAGTTAAAAATTGAATAAAATGTTGTTAGAATATTATTTTTTAATAGTATTATTATTTTGAGATTTGAAAATGTTGAATTGTATTATATTTTGTGTGTAAATTTAAAAAAATTATAATAATGAAAAAAGATGAGATGAAATCATTTCTATATTTAAACGAACCCTTATTAAGAAAATGCGACTCCTCGTTTGTATTCACAACTCATCTCAACTCATGTCACTACTATTTACTATTATTCAGTAACTTTAACTCACAAATCTCACTACTATTCACAATCTATTTCAACTCATCTTTGTATGGATATTCTATTATGGAAACTTATCATGAATCTCCCTACTAATTTAGAAAAATTTCCTTCTTTATTTTAGGGGGTTAAAATTTATGACACATTTCAAATGACTGTATATTTAATTGATTAAGATATAAATTCATTTAAAATATACATTATCAACGTGTGTAATTCAAAAGATCAAAATGTATGTCAAATTTCAAGGCCTCGACTTTATTGATTTTGACATAATAAAAAATATTGGAAGATATATTTTTAAGTTCCAACCAAAATAATAAAACAAAGTAGTTTACTCCTTCCTAGAAGTGTTTCTCTTTCATAAATACCCCTATTTGAAAAAATGTTTAGGTGTCGTTTAGATTTAAAGATGAATTAAGATGAGTTATGAATAATAATAAAATATATTATAAATAATAATAAAATTTTTAAATTAAAATTAATAAATAATAATAAAATAAATTAAAATAAATTAAAAATATAAATCTCTCTATTTACGATGGCCCGCTTCGTAGCCATAAAACGCCGTAAAATCTTGTTGTAAAGCCCAGAGGATAATGTCTAGCCAACGTAGCCCTACAGGTGTACCCAACAAAACCTCCACGCAAAGACCGACAAATCATAAGAGCCACGTAAGACGACGGTATAATACAAGAATAATATTAGAGAAAAGTTATTGTAATAATATATATTTTGCACTCATTGTATAATTATTTCTAATTGATCGTTCACGATATTCATTTAGAGATATGTGATTCAGATGATATCACATTATGTATGTAAAATAAATATTTTTAATAGTAATTTTTATCTATATTTATTCGTACAGTAAACCCCGCGTACGTTAGCGAGTACGAGCACCAGAACGTGGAGGGTGGTGTGGGGGCGGACATTTCGAAGCTCAACCTCTGCCAAGTTCCAACTGCACTAAACCAACCAACCTATCTCACAATAAAACGCCATTTCCGTCTTCTCGATTTTGCCCCCATAATTCCCTATATATCCCCCTCTTTTGTTTCGATTCCTTCATTTCCTTCTTCGTTTTCGTTTCCTCCTCTCGTTTTCGATTCCCTTCGTTTTGATTCGGTTTCTCTTCCATGGAGTCTGCCGCTCTTCTCCGATCCTTTCACTGTAACTCTCTCTCTCTCTCTCTCTCTCTGTGCGCGCATGTGCGTGGGTGTGTGAGGTTTGCTTGATTTGAGCTTGGACTTGGTTTTCTTGTTCGATTTCGACTCTGTTTGGTTCGTTGGCAAAATGAGAGTAAGCGGAATTGGATAATATTGTCAATTTTGAGAGAAAAAGTATTGATTTCAAAGCATATGTCTGTGCTAATTTTCTTGAAACTTTTCTCGCAATCATTATATTTGTTCATAAAATGAGAGTAAGCGGAATTGAATAATTTCTTGCATTGCTTTATTTATTATTACTGGTCGTATGAGCTTAGCCATGTTTATATGTTAGATACAGAGTTTTTTTTTTTTTGGTCCGAGGGATTTGTTCCATTTATTTCAATACAACACATCTCATCTTATCTAATCATTACAACTTTCCAAAACTTCTACACAAAATAAAATAATTAATTCAACTTTTTTAAATCCCAAAATAATAATAATATTAAAAAATATATTTTAATAATATTTTATTCAAATTTTATCTTTTATATCAACTCATTTAATCTCATTTACGAAAACAAACAATGTTAGTGTAATTTTTTAGGATCTTTGACGTTGGAATTTGTCTCAATTTTGAATCTAACAGTGAATTATTTGTTTTTTCTTGAGCTAAGTGGATCGGAATTAACAAAAAGTCCTTTTAAAAAAACTGAGGTAAAATAGGTTTACGTTACTGCGATTAGATGAATTTATTGGCACCCTTGCGGTTATGATTTTTAACCTGTGAATTGATGGAGGGGTTCTGGTTGCAAAGTTAAACATCATAACAGGACGAGAGATGGGATACAGGTACACTCGTAGTGAGTAGTTGTAGAGTTGTTCTGAATCAGAAGCAAATGTCTGATTTAGGTGACAAACTGTGGGCGTATTTTGCAGCTGCATTTAGTGATGAAAGAAATTGCTTTCATGTTTATTTTGAAGGGATTGGGCACCTATGAATTTCTTAGATCCCACGGTGGAGTTTTTGAGATACTAACCATTTTTTTAATTAAATTGTTCAGAATTTTCCTATTTAAGAACTTTTTTTGGAGAACTTGATACAGAAGACTTTCTTCATATGTTCTATTAAGAAGATTGAGTGCCACCTTGACATAGGTAACGGGCTATGTTTGAATGATGAGATGATCTTAGGTGATCTATGAATAATAGTGAAAAAGTAATGAATAGTAGTAAAAAAGTAGTGAATAGTTTGTAAATAGTAGTGAAGTAGTCTGAGGTGATCTCAAATCACCTCACTAACCAACATAGCTAATTGGTAACTTTCTCCAAACACTCTTAGGTGTGGCTCTTGTACATGTCCCTTGTATGTGCACTTGCGGAAAACTCTTTGCCGAGGCCTGTGCACCCTCGGGATTAATTGGGATGCTGTTCCCGAATACCTGGTGCCAATAAAAAAAATGTCCCTTGTACTTGGTTTTGCCTATTTTCAATAAAATTCTTATTTATTGATAAAAATTAAAAAAAAAAAAATCTCCAAACGTAATATAAATAATATGAATAAATCCTTTAGAATTAGGTACCATTAGGCATTAGCTATTCTAAATAATAGGAATGAATCCTTTAGAATTACGTACTATTAGGCATTAGTTGCAAACTTTTAAGAGTAATGTTAAATACAAATCTCAAATCTAGGATGCGCAAGTCTCGTGCAATCTCTTTGAAAAAAAGGGGGACCCACCATAAAAAGTGGATTTTCAGGTGAGTCCTACTTTTTTTGCAAATGGTCTGTATGAGGTTTGCAAGCCCTAGGCTTGCACAAATCATTTTCCTTTCAGAAAAGTATCTTTTGGTGCCTGAAATGTGACTTGTCTCAAACAAGGCTGAAAATATTATTTTATTTTATTATTTTTTTCTGCACTCAAATGCTTATAGGGTTCTGTTGAATTCCAGGTTCTGTTGTTGGAACTACTTCACACGTGTGCTCTTCACTTGAGAAGCCTAGTCTGCTACGCATATATAATGCTAGCTGGCCTATTTCAAGTAAATCATGCATTCAAGGATCAACAATTAGTGGGAAGCCCTTTGTTTCATCAACGAAGCGGAAGGGAATGGTTGTATCATCTGTGAAGACATCTGAAGCTACAGAAACATCTAAGTCCGATGGTGAGATCACTTCTCATGCCAGAAATACTGTAGAGTGAATCAGTAGCCTTGAAATATATATATTTTTTTTCCCTGGTTGTTGCAGACATGAGACATGAGATGAAGTTAAGTTTTAGCAGTTGCATTTTCAGATACAGAAATCATGCTTGTTTCTTGGTTTATACATGGCACGACAAATATATAGTGCTTCCTCATTGGTGTTTGTTGTTAAGCTTTGAAGAAGGGAGAGAAAAATTAGAGAATGAGTGCCAATATGTTCGTTTTTTAATTTGGATTTTGGCAAATGCTTGGTTGAGAGAACCATATGTCATTTTTTATCATCTCAATTCATTCATTATACATTCTGCTTTGCATGAATATTTGTTATTGTCTGAACGTAATTGCACTGTGTTACTACTAAGAGAATCTATCATCGAGAAATGTAGTTGCATTTGGGATTTTATTCTTCTTCAAACACGATGCTGCAGTTCTGCATATTGATATTCATAAAATTTGTGAAACGAGATGATTTCAATATTGTTTTGTACATGCATATGGGTTTCTAATATATAAATTTTTTATCTAAGTTTACCTTTTGTCTTTGCATACTAAAACTGAGTGGCTATGATGCGACAGTTTCTTCACATAGTGTTATTCAAGGCTCATTGGAGAAGAAGGCTCCACTCAGTGCTACTTTTCCTAATGGATTTGAGGTGAGAATATCTCTTTGAATCTTACAACTTTTTTGCTCCATATGTTTATCTGTGATGTGGTACTGTTGGCTAATGACAGATCTTCTGAAACTAGCTATTTTCGTTGGGAAAACATGTTTTTTCATTATTTCTAAGCTGACCAAAAGATTTGGAAAAGGTCACTTTCCTTAATTGCTATATGATGACCTCCTATATTGTGATCTCTATTCTTGCACATACCATGATAGTCTGAAAAGCAACGGTACTCTTCATCCTAAATCTTGTTGCCCTCAGTTATATGGCACATGAAGAATAACATTTCTCTGGTCTAAATCTCCTACTTATGATTTTTTCCATGGCCGAGTTCTGACTCATGCAAATCTTTGACACTCAGAAAACACATACGCTCAGGGCTCACCCTATTTTGATTTTACTCAAACTATGTTCATGGGTTTTTCCCTTAGTATGTATCTCTTGGTTGGGCCTGGCATTATTCTGGTTAATGTTGCTTTGGAATCTTGCTACCTTCATGTTTTGCATTCTTTCCTTCTGTTTGAATATATATCAGTTGTATACTGTTTTAAAACTATCAGGCACTGGTACTAGAAGTCTGTGATGAGACAGAAGTTGCTGAGCTGAAACTAAAGGTGAAATTTAATACCCTTGTTTAAATAGCTGACATTTCTTTCTTTCTTCCTTCTTCTTCTTAATATTTTTTGGGCGATGCTGTAGTTGAAAAGTACATTAAACCGGTAAGTGTCAGAAAGGTGGTGGCAACTCAATATCCTATGAGGAAGTTTTATAGGCTCCTTTAAACAAGCAATGGGCATTGTGCATGAAGCTTGTGTGGGAGGGCAATATAATTAATGCATCTATGATTTTACGTCAAATCCTTTTACTGATACATCAGAGTCAAGTTGGAAATCAGTTACCCGCTTGTCTGTTACATACTTCGATGAATTGGAACTAAAGCCCGCTTATTGAACAGTACTTTGACTTGTGCCCATTGGCCTCATATTTGGCATAAATCACAATTCATTTTGATGGCTCTTTGTCCTTTATATATGGAAATGAGTGCTAAATGTAAAGATAACTATAACAACAAGATCATGATTCAATCTCCTGGTAAAATATTAAAAAAAAAAAAAAAAAAAATCTCCTGGTAAATTTGAACAAATTACAAATGACCCTCTAATATGACCACAGAACATCGGCGGTTGCATGAATGTTTAAGATGTTTACTGCATTATCTAATTAGAAAAATTGGATATATGTTGATGTTTGATAGGTTGGAGATTTTGAAATGCATCTGAAGCGGAACATTGGAGCCACAGCAGCTCCTATGTCCGGAATGTCACCAATTACACCACCACCTGTTCCAACTAAACCCATGGTTGAATCAGCACCTGTAGCCCCACCACCATCACCATCAAAGGCTCCTAGTCCATTTACAAATGTGCCCGTGGAGAAGTCTTCAAAGTTACTAGCATTGGAGGCTTCTGGATCAAGTGGATATGTCCTAGTATCATCCCCAACAGTATGTGGTGTGCATATGCTGTGTGGACCACTTTTAATGTTTTCATTTTTGGGATAACTTATCTGCCATCACTTTTTCCTGTTAGGTTGGCTCATTTAGAAGGGGCAGAACGGTGAAAGGGAAGAAGCAACCTCCTATATGTAAAGAGGTAGTTATGCATGCATGGATTTTGTCTGCCAAACATTTCTGTATACGTCCTTTTCAAATTTATATGTAGCCACTAGTGTAAGAAACACCACATTGGCTTCGAAACCTAAATTGTTTCTCTTAATTCTGGGATTTACAGGGTGATGTAATAAAGGAAGGACAAGTAATTGGATATTTGGATCAGTTTGGCACTGAACTTCCTGTGAAGGTGAATACTCTTTTCATTTTTAATTTTGGTGATTTCTTCTTGATGAGTTCTTATAATGGTGATTTCTTACTGGCATGTTGAGCAGTCAGATAAGGCTGGAGAAATCTTAAAGCTCCTCTTTGATGATGGAGGTAAAAAAATGTCTCTGTTCTTGCTATTTATGACTCGATTTATTTTTCTCTTGAATTGCTTCATGTAAAAGGGGAACCGCTTAGGTAGCCCAGCCGGATATGAGCATGTTCACTGCAAGATAAATTTCTTCTAATTTATAGTCTCTAATTACTCTGAAAATTATAGATGATTGTGAACAACGAAGATGAAAGTTATATCTGTTGAAAATGATTCATATGGTATTAAAATCCCAAGGGGTTGGCCCAAGTGGTGAAAGCCTTGGTCTTGAGATATCACTCCCTTCAAGGTCTAATGTTCAACACCTCATAGCTGCAAACAATTCTTTAGGGCCACACCCCCTGGTGAAAAATCAGCGATTTAACTAGTTCCGTGTAGGAAAACTTCCGAGGGTGCGGTGCATGGGACCGGGGCTTACTCTGCAGGGTTGGGTCCGAAGGGCCCTGCCTTGGAGAGGTTCCCTGACATTAAAAAAAAAAAAAAAATATATATATATATATATATAGTGTTAATCTTTCTAGGATATATCCCATCATGATAAATTCCTTCTTTCCTTTCTCGGCTAACTTGTGCATCTTTTGTCCATGCTTAATATGTGAATCAATACCATTCTCAGTGCAGCCATAGAGGTTTTGCAAGGTTCAATGCAATTCTTGAGTAATAATGTCCATTAAAGTTACTTACCCATAAATAATGGACATTAACTCAGTCAGTGGTGTATAATTTTTTCATGTCATTCCGATCAAAAATATCTTTAGGCCAGCCAAGCCCCTTGTTGCAGTCTCATCATACAGTTAGGGTCAGAGAAATGAAAATAGAACTTCTATCATTTAGGATCTGAAATAGCTGTCTTAAAAAAGAAGTGAAGACTGTTTTGAACTAAGAAGTTCGTACTTGGGTTCTAGTTGATGGGGGAGTTTGTAACATGAGCAGCAGCTATAATGACTTTCTTAGTGAGTGTGAATTTTGGCCTATGAAGTTCATTCTTAAGTTATGGTACATTGATTGATGGATGTGGTCTGTAAGGGCCGTTTGGATCCCAAACCCATCTCAACTTATCTTATCTAATCATTATAACTTTCTCAAATTCCAACACAAAATATAATAAACAATTCAATTTTTTTAAATTTTTAAATAATAATAATATTAAAAAATAATATTCTAACAATATTTTATTCAACTTTCAACTTTCATCTCAACCTAACTCAACTCGTCTTATCTAATCATAACTTGAGCTAGCTATAATGATTTTCTTCAAGAGTTTGATTTCAACTGTGTATGGTTTGCAGAAGCTGTTGGCTACGGAGACCCTCTAATTGCTCTTTTACCGTCGTTTCATGGTATCCAGTGAGCTCTCCCCAATCCGTGGCTATTCCCAGATAATCATTGTTGTTGGAGAGATGTGAGGATTGAAGTTTTTTTTTTTTTTTGGTTGTCCTGGAGTCATGTTATTCTTTCCATCTTTTGCGTCTTTACCTCGACTGAAGTAGGGGACTCTAGTGTAGTAGGTGCTGTGTTCTTGATATTTCTTGCAGTTGAATTGGCTGTAGATTCGGGAACAATTATTTTAAGCATTAGGTATTGAGAAATGGTTTGTTCTGTCAGGACAATATTCCACACACCGTTTAAGGTGTAGTTGTTTGTTGGTTATGGTTAAGCTGGAGATGTTTGTTGCATATTGAGGCAGATCGGACAGCTTATAAACCATGAGGATGTTTGATTAAGAGCAGATTTGGACCCTGTGACGAGGAACCCGAACCAACACGAGGGTCAAAGACCTAAACAGATGAAACCATCTATCTCTATTTCCAACGTGCCTGCCAACAGCATTATCTGCTAGGGAAATTGCCCATAAATATTCAAGATGCCAATGTTAGCTTAGCTAATGGTGGAGATCACATTTAAATTGAAAAGGGCCGAACGGACTATATATGAGTTGTATAGAATGGGAGTGAAGCATTCAACGTATGTAAGGATATTGATGACAATCAAGCAAACCACTGGCAAGTATAACGCAATGAAGTGTTATTGAACTCAATGATGCAAATATGATACAAACGACACTTTTTATGTGATAGTTAGTCGTCACACGTTAGGAAACACCAGCCATTCAATACCGTGACGGTATAAAGTCTCATCTTATCAAGACCAATACACACAAATATATATATATATATATTAATTAATAAGATTCACACGTATTTTACCAATTTATGTGACCAAGAATTTTACAAATAGGCAGGCCACTGCGCACTTCCAAGACTCCAACCAGAAATAAGAATAAATAAAAGAATTTTATATATTATATTATCATCTTATTAAATATAATGTGATATATTTATTATTATTAAATAATTATTTATTATATATTTTATTATTATTTAATAACGATAAATATATCACGTATTATTTAATATAATTAAAATAAGCTGTGAGCGTGATTTATAGTATTACTCGTAAATAAATAACACTTTTAACACTTTGTCCGAGGTTGATCAATCTCTCTCTCTCTCTCTCTCGTAATTTTTTCAGCGAAATGAAGCCCCACGCTCACAGAGGCTTGGGCACTCCACCATCGCCACTACATAAAAGCTCTAGTCTCCGCCCCTCATGTGCTCCGCCTCTCGAACTTCTTCGCCACCGAGTTTTCCGCCAATATCCAACCGAGAAACGCCGCCACTTAATACTCTCAGTTACAGACCCCCAATATTCATGTACCGCACCCGCCCGGCGCCACGTCTTACTCGCTCCCTTTCTAACCGCCGGCGGTTGGGTTCTGCGGGCGGCGCTCGCGCGTGCGGAAGACAAGCCTCAGGACTCCTCCACACCGGAGAAATCACCCGTGTCTCCGACGGTTGTGGAGAAGAAGGAGGATATCATTGTTTCGAGGATTTACGATGCGACGGTGATCGGAGAACCTACAGCCGTGGGGAAGGATAAGAGTAAGGTGTGGGAGAAGTTGATGAATGCGAGGATTGTGTATTTGGGAGAAGCAGAGCACGTGCCGATCCGAGACGACAAGGACTTGGAGCTTGATATTGTGAGGAATTTGACAAAACGGTGCACAGAGTCTGATAGGCCCATATCTTTAGCTCTGGAGGCATTTCCCTGTGATATGCAGGAGCAGCTTAATCAGTATATGGATAAAAGGTCTTCTTAAAACCATATTCTATGCATACATACACACGCACGTAAATACGTATATTTTTCTCTATTAATCAATGACTCTACATATCAGTCATGCTCGCTTTCATGGTTTGTGGTTCTTAACCACGTTTAGCGGTCTTATGTTTGAGCAATTTTGATGAATTGTTGGAGTAATTTCCATATCGAATCATGCATGAATGTGATGAGGCCTGTACTTGATGGCAGGATAGATGGAGAAACATTGAAGTCTTATACATCACACTGGCCACCTCAAAGCTGGCAGGAGTATCAGCCTCTTCTAAGCTACTGTCGTGATAATGGAATACGCCTCGTTGCTTGCGGTACTCCGCTCAAGGTACTCCTACATCTTTTCACATAATTCAATTGGCACCTTGCTAAGTCGTTCCTTCTACTCTATAGGTAGGGAACATGTATCATATGTAATAGGAAATAAAGTAATCTAGTGTCAACTCAATGCAAGTTAACTCCGTATGACCCTTTTTCAGTACAGTATCATGGAATGGTGCACTTTCCTGTGGTGGATCCAATGATCTAATTTTTAGATACATATCTTTTGCAATTGAAGGAGTAGACTGTTTGCTCATCTTTCTTTACTATAGTAATTTTCTTCCACCAGTTTCAATTTCTATCATTTTATTATTTCAACTTATGCATTAGTTTATGTAGTAACTGTGGAGCACACGCACATTATTCTGATATTAACAGGTTTTAAGAATTGTCCAAGCGGATGGAATTCGCAGGCTTTCTAAGGCTGATCGTAGATTATATACTCCTCCAGCTGGCTCGGGCTTTGTTTCGGGCTTCACTTCCGTCTCACGCAGATCACCAATTGATATGAATTCACCAAGTCTATCTGTCCCTTTTGGGCCAAGTTCGTACCTATCTGCACAAGCAAGAGTAGTTGAGGAATATACAATGGCCCAGATAATTTTACAGAACATAGTGGATGGAGGAGCCACTGGGATGCTAGTGGTCATAACAGGTGCAAGCCACATTATGTTTGGATCTAGGGGAACGGGGGTGCCAGCAAGAATTTCAAAAAAGATGCAAAAGAAAAATCAAGTGGTTATATTACTTGATCCTGAAAGGCAACAAATACGGAGAGAGGGGGAGGTTCCTGTTGCTGATTTCTTGTGGTATTCTGCTGCTAGACCCTGCAGTAGAAATTGTTTTGATCGTGCTGAGATTGCTCGAGTAATGAATGCAGCAGGCAGGAGGCGAGATGCCCTTCCTCAGGTTAGCTGTTTTCATCATAATATTTGCGTTCTTTTTGGATGTATTGCAAAACTTAAAATCTAAGTCCTGGAATTTGAACTGTTTTTTCTAGTGGACTGGTCAGTTGATGAATTTTGTATCTCTTTAAAGATTTCTTAAGTTTCTGAAGAATTTGAACCCCGTTCTCTAAAGAGTTGCGGGTTTTAATCAGTCTCCTTGTGGACATATTGATCTGGATATAACAATCCTGTGTATCTTTACATTCATCTATGGTGGATGGAATTTGAAAATGCAGTGGGTTTGTTGCTTGAAAATTAGGAATGGTTTTATGTAAGGATCATCTCCCTAAATAATCTTTCTTTGTCTCATAGATGATAATGTTGACATGCTTTTCAGGACCTTCAAAAGGGACTTGATCTTGGTTTAGTATCACCAGAGGTACTACAGAACTTCTTTGATATGGAGAAATATCCCCTGATTTCAGAACTTACTCACCGTTTCCAGGTATTTGAGTTTGTGAAATGAAACCGTTTTTGGTATTTTGTCATGAATTTACTTTCCATGTTATATTGTAGAACTATGGATATCATAGGAACATACAATTGTTTATTATCACTGTGGAGAAAAAAAAAATGTTGGTAGAAGGAAGACATCCATATAGACACTCAGGTTGACCATGGCTCATCCTGGATGCAGGGTTTCAGGGAAAGATTGTTGGCAGATCCCAAGTTCTTGCATAGATTAGCTATAGAGGAAGCTATATCTATAACAACTACTCTCCTAGCACAGTATGAGAGGCGCAAAGAAAATTTCTTTGAAGAGCTTGACTATGTCATCACGGATACTGTACGAGGATCTGTTGTCGATTTCTTTACAGTTTGGCTTCCTGCTCCAACTCTATCGTTCCTTTCATATGCTGATGAGATGAAGGTGCCTGACAGCATGGACACTTTGCAAGGTCTCCTTGGCTACATCCCTGATAATGCATTTCAAAAGAATATTGTCGGGAAGGACTGGAATCTCAGTCATAGAGTTGCATCAGTGCTTTTTGGTGGTTTGAAACTTGCTAGTGTTGGGTTTATTTCCAGTATTGGAGCTGTAGCTGCCTCAAATGTGTTGTTTGTGTTTCGTAGATTTCTTAATCCAGCTCTGATTGCTAATCAGGGCAACAAAAGATCCCCAGTACTCAAAACAGCTGTTGTATATGGATGCTTTCTTGGAACATCAGCAAATCTTCGTTATCAGGTAGAGAGAGTACTCATTTTAGATTCTTGTACTCATCAATCATATTTTAGCATTGTTATTGCAAATCTCGTGCTGATTTAAAGACTATATAGTAGTAATGATATATCTTCATTTATCTTCTTTTTAAATACTAAATGTAACCTAGAGTATAGTTCCTTAGCAACGATAGCTTTTGTAAAGGCATTTAAAGACATTGCTTCCTTTTGATTGGCCTGATACATCGTCCTTACATTAGATATGTTTTCTTAAAAAATAACTGAGATAATTTTTTTCAAATCAATCATGAATTCAGTAAAGATGAGTAAAATGCATATGGTTGACTTTTTCATTAGGACGTAGGAGGGACTTATCTAATTATAATCTGGCTTTTGGCATGTATCTCTTTTAAACCCCAACGGAAGGCCCAAGCCACATGGCTTATAGTCCAAAATGACTAGTCAATGATACAATTAGAACCCCATTAGAACATTATAAAGAACGGGAACTCTCCTTCTTAAACAATGTGGGTATCACAATCTCTCAATCTCACATTTCTGGTTGAGATAGATTTTGATACCATTTATAACGCTCCAATAGAAGGCTCAAGCCATATAACCTATACTCTATTGGTTATATGACCTATACTTCCTTGGAACTCCATTGGAATATTATAAAAAGTAAAAACTTCTCATTCCCAATTAATGTGGGATCTCATACACTATCTACCCTTATCACTTATCAGAATGGGGTTATCACAATCTCTCCCCCTTATATTCCCGACATCTTTGTCAAGCTAGTCCATCGTAGGTGGCACGGCTCAAGTCTCACACTTATGGTTGTGATAGGATCTAATATTATTTGTAACGCCCTCAATGTAAAGCTGAAGGCACATGACCTATACTCCAAAATGACTAGTCAATAATACAATTGAAGTTCTATTGGAACATTATAAAGAGCAATAACTTTTTCTTCCTGAGCAATGTGGGTCATACACCATCTACTCTCACTTATCAGAATGGGGTATCACAGGTTTCATGCTTTGTCATGTATGTTCTCTGCAGTAACTTAACACCTTTTTTGTTAACAATGACCATTGTCAAGAATAGACTACCTTTTAAAATTAATTCATGCTAGCTTGTACGTGTATTCTTTGCTTTCCCTCTCTCCCTCCTCTGAATCCTTTCTTTTGATTTATTATTTCAAAAATTGTTAAAGCCTAAATGTGCACCATTGGCCATGGGTTGTGTGTGCCATTACATCCTCTTAACTGGCTCCTTGGTATTTCAAGTTTCAACCGATGCTGTGAATGCCCAATATTTATGCCACAACATTAAAAGATGTGACTGTTGTATCTTATTGTTTATCAGTTTTCTTGATGCAGATTATTGCTGGAATAGTGGAGCATAGAATTTCTGATGAATTTTCTTCTCATATTTTACTTGTGAATATGCTATCTTTTGTTGCTCGGACAATCAACTCTTACTGGGGAACTCAGGTTAGAATCATCTAAATATTTTATACAGTCTAGTGTTTGTTTTTACCATTCGTTTCATTTATTTCTCCAAATTTTGGATGGATCATATGAAGTTAAAACAACTTCATAATTCTTTATGAGAACCAATAAAAAAAACTTCATTACGGTACTTGTCACAAGAGAGGAAAGCCTGCTATGAAATTTTTCATGTTTGGTTCATGTAAAATTTTGTTTAATAAGTGAATTTATTTTTGGGTTTTGATGCATGCGCAATGAGCTTGGTTTTTGTTTGCTTTGGTGCTCATGCCTCCTACTCTGATACTGCACAGTGCACTGTTATTTTAGTCGTTATATCTTTCCTGCCAGACCCTCACCCACCAATACCACAAGTACCGTAATCTAATTGAGTAAATTTTGTGTCTAGTATAGGGTTGACGTTGTCTCTTAATTTCATTCTGCAGCAATGGGTTGATCTTGCACGGTTTACTGGACTGCAAGCTCGGAAGAGTGGAGCACCCGCTTTTGAAATATCAGATTCTCCTAATCATGCTGCATTGGGATGTGGCATCACGGAAGACGCCACTGTTGATGAAATTAAGAATCAATAAGGTGAAAAATCTGACTTCAAAATTTCATTTTAATTTCCATTCCATTCTTTAAAAGCGGTGAAGGTAGATCTGAGAGAGAGAGAATTATGGTCTTTAGGCTAAATCGGTCAACATCGTTCTTTCAATTTTGGTGAATACAAGGGCAGGATTTTTAATTCTGTTTAGGGGAAAATCTCAGTTTGGACCGAACAAATACACTTGGACGAGTTGAATAAGTGTTCTATGATAACAATGATCAATTCAAAATTTCAATAGATGCAAATTTAACAGAGCAAACATGATCAAACAAATAAAAAATATAAAGTAACAAATAAACAGTTTTTATTGCGATTATGCAGTGATTGGTGTATTATTGACTCAACGGCATTTCAAACTAAGCTTTCTATGTATCTTTTTGGTGGAACGAAAAAAAGAAAATAAAAAGAAAAAGAAAGTCCTCTCACGAGCGTTTAGACTTTTAAAACAATATATTTGAAACGTTAAAACATCGTTAATACGTCACAAATCTGCGACGAGAGTAGTTCTCATGAGCGTTTAGAATCATTCAATCCTGTTCCTCCTCCCCCATCTTCTCTAGCAGCTTCTGTTTGACTTTATTGAGAGCGAGTTCAAGGTTTTGAAGCTGCATGATTAGGAGATTCTTGGTCAAATCTACTAATGATAGTGAAGGATTGATTGTATCAAAAATCATTTAAAAAAAAAAAAAATAGGCAAGAATGGTCCATACCTCTTGTTGGGCAAACCGATTATGTACGAATAACCCGCTAAACAGATCAAAACTATCTCTCACGGTGCTTTCTTTCTGCATATAGCATAATGTTAGTGTGTTTCTGCGTATAGTAGAACTAGAAGCGATTGAACATACCTTACCAGTTGAACAAGTGCCTCGAAGCCCTTTGTGTCTATGCTTGTAGACTGGATCTCCATTTCTGACAGAATCCTGTCAAATTGGAAAGCTTCATGACAGCCTATTTTATTTACCAGGAAGTTGAGAAATGCGATTAGTTGGGCTCTTTTACCTGCCAATGGTGTGAGTTATAAACTGGCTCCTAGCGGCCACTTTATCATGTTCTTGGCAAGACATCTCCAGCATTCTGCAACCCTGATGTGTAGTCATGTTGTTACACAATGTTCAATGGGGTTCAAGAGTCAACAACGGCCGTGAAAGAAAAAGATTTGAAACAAGAATTTTCATATCCTAGAGTATTTAGTAGTGTGAGAGAGATAAATACATGATATTCGATTAGAAAGTTGCTGGGGATAGAGAAAGTTGCAGCAGTCATCAGAGAATGAAGCAAACATTAAAAAGATGCTGGAGTTGGCATATGTATTTGGATGATGAATCAATTGGGACGGCAAAATTATATGGTGGAGAATATATAATAAATTACTTGTTCATGTTTTGTATTGTTGAAATCGAAGGACAAGCTTATGTTGGTGGTCCATTTAATATATACAAAATAAAATGAAAAAAGAAAAGCTGATGGTGACCGATATGCCTTTAATTTCTTATGTTGGTGGACCATTTAATATATACAAAATAAAATGAAAAAATAAAAGCTGATGGTAACAGATATGCCTTCAATTTCTCATGTGGGGTCTTTAAACTTTAGTCAGGTGTCGCTGGGGTGATTATTTTTCTGCCCATCAAAGGAAGTACTTGGAGCTAATTAATCTGGATTAACTTCGTGATCAGATATATGTATGTATATGCGTGTGAATAATATTCATGCATGCATGTATATATAGAGAATAATAATGATGGTATGAATCTGTATAATTCTATTAATTTCAGTTGGATAATAAATTATAAACGTTTGAGAGAGGAAGGATAAATAGTAAATACTTATAGAATAGAGAGTAGTAGCGTTACCTCGCTTTGAAAAATATGGAGAAAGCTTGAGCAGATACCTTCATCTCTGATTCGAACTCTGTCGTACATGAAGTTTAGGCCTTTCCAACCATCTTTCCCGCTCTGCGGACCAAACATTGGGTGAGTGCAAAGCACGTCCGACTCCTCTGGCACTACCTATTAAATTATGCATATAGAACATACTTGTTTGTATTAACGTTGGGAAATATTTAAAGAAGAAATTAACGAGTTTGATAATTAAAAAAAGAAAGAAAGGAAGAAAGAAATCGGGGTCCGGGGTATTAATTAATTAATAGATGTATGTACTCGCAATAGAACGTTTCTTGGGTGCTCTTTGACCGAGAGTACATCGGCGAAAAGTGTTGGCCGTTTCATACGATCTAGAGGCATTGACCGGACAACCTCTGTTAGAGAGAGGATCGAGGTGCAAATCAGGACTACGTCGTTTTCTGCTTCAAAAAACGCACCTATGTCCCTGATGAGGAAGTGCTTAGAATATTTAGCATACCAAAACATTACGCCTATCAAGTATCAATACTTAACTTATTAATCGATCTGTGTACTAGTTTGGATGTACACTTGTATTTACCTGAAGAAGGAGATACCCATATGGGCACAGAGCTGAGAGTAATCAGTACGAGAAGTTGCCCGTAGAAGGTGGCCTTGTCTGATCATGGTCTTTCCCAGAAACTGCCCGAACGGTCCGAAGCCTACTATGCCTATTCTCAGAGTCCTTGAAGCCACATCAGAGTGCTCAGATGAAACAGACATAAGTGGAATGTGAGAGAGAGAGAGAGAGAGAGAGAGACAGAGACAGAGACAGAGATGCCCCCCTTGGAAGAGAGATGTGGGTTTATGTACTTTAACTTTGGGTCCCTCCAGCATTTTGTCATTGCATCCCTTTTTAAATTGGAAGTCATTCGTAGTAATCTGGATCACTGACTCCCAGCTGAAACTTTTAGCCATTCGTTTTTGGGGGCCCATTTGGAAGCTCCTCAACCCTTTTATGCTACTTACTCGGAAAAAAATTAAAAAAAAAAAAAAGAGAGAAAAGGAAACAACAAAAAAAAGAGTTATAAAGAGTTATAACTCCATTTTCAATGATACTGGTAAAGGAGGGGAAAAAAGAGAGTCTGAATTCTCCTCCAATCTACTAATTTCTTCTAGCTAATTGCGTGGGCGTTGGCAATGAAAATTTAATAAATCTTAATTGTGACTTTACACATGAAACTTGCATGGCATTTGTTTTCAGGTCATTTATTGTGGGCAGATTTTTTCAGAGGCAAGTATGTTAAGAGCAATCATTTATCTCTTTTGGCGCCAAATAAGGGTTCTCGTTTTTGGAGGTCTATTGTTAAGAGTATTCTTAATTTTCTTAATAACTCTAAGTGGCGTGTGGGAGAGGGTAATCTCTCTTTTTGGTATGATAATTGGGAGGAGGGTGGTCCGTTCAATATCCAATTTATAGTGATTGAGCAACCTTTTATAAAAGTTAAAGAGTTGTACATTGATAATGGTTGGAATGTTCCTCTCCTGGAAAGGTTTGTGGGTCAACAAAAAGCTACGGAATTGCTTCAGTTCTTGGCGAGGCGTAAAGAGGGACAAGATGTGTTAATCTGGAGGAAGGAGAATGATAGTAATTTTAGTACTAAAAGTGACTAGGATTGTATTAGGGTTCAGACGACCCCTTTACCCTGGGCCTATTGGATTTGGCACAATAACCTTTCTAGGAAAATCTCTATTATGATGTGGAAGGCTTCTAATAATTGCTTGAATGTGAATGAAAAGATTAAAATGGCAGGGATCCTTTTGGTGTCTAAATGTAATTGTTGTTCTTTGGGTCAGATTGAGGATCTTAATCATGTTCTTTGTTCTGGTAATTTTGCTAGACAGATTTGGCACATGGCTTCTGTTCAGTTAAGTGTGCATATGGGTGAGTTCGGAACTTGGAAGGAGTAAATTAATTTTTGGTTTTGCCGTGTTGGTAAATCGTCTCAAGTTCGGACCATTTTTGGCCTCCTTCCCTCTATTATCTCTTGGAAGTTGTGGAAAAGGCGTTGCAAAACCAAGTATGAAGATAAGTTTGCTACAATTGAGTCTGTTTGGCATGTTATTAATTGTTGGATCCGTAGAATTATGCAATTAAATATGAAAGCTTTGAGGCTTCCTAGCCAAGATGTCACCATTCTTAAGAGACTAGATATTTTGATTTCGATTCCTAAAGTAAAGAAGGTTTCTGTGGTGAATTGGATCCCGCCCCAACAGAACTGGGTTAAACTTAATATTGATGGGAGCAGTTTGGAAAATCCTGGTCCGGCTGGGGTAGGGGGTGTCATTCGTGATGTTAGAGGTAAGATGCATGCTACTTTTTCCACCTCCTTAGGACAGGGTTCCAATAATTTCGCTGAATTAAAGAGTTTGCTGGAAGGTGTCAGGAGGTGTTGTCATCTGGGTTTTCGTCGGGTTTAGATTGAGACAGATTCTCAAATTCTTGTTAACTGGATTAAAAATGGAGAGTGTAATATCTGGTATCTTGAGGATTATTGGGATGAAATTCAAGTTTGTCTTGGTTGTTTGGAGTATAGTGTGAGTCATGTTTTTCGTGAAGGTAATGCGGTGGCAGATTTTCTTGCTAAACAGGGAGCTGGGGGTCTGAATATGGATTGGACTGAAGATAGAGTTTCTCTACCCAGCAAGTTAAGAGGTCTTCTTCGGATGGATAGACTTGGTCTTCCTTATTTGAGGATATCTTAGTGAGGTATGTTTTATTTGCTTTTGTTTTCATTGTTATTTCACTAGCTATCTGCTTGCGCTGGTGTTTTTTTGCAGGTTGTTTATATTTTTTTATAGGCTTATTTTTTTTCTGGTCTTTATGTTGTTTTTGGCACCTTGTAATTTTGGTTTCATGTCTATGATTTTTTAGGCTTGGGTTTTGGTCTTTCTTGCATATCTGTAAACTCCCAGATTTCTAGTTGTAACCATGGTTTTTCTCCGCTATAAGTGAGGATTATCAATAAAATTGTGGTACCGTCCTCTTTCCAAAAAAATAAAAAAACCTTCCATAATTCATTTACAAGGAAATTCTTGTATATATGTCAAACTACAGTAAAAAAAATTAATCAAAAAAGAAAAATAGTAAAAAGAGGACTAGTAATATATAGACGTTAAACGACAGCTCGATCGATGGAGGATCTATCCATGGTAATTCTCCATGACCCTCTTTCTGGTTCATCAAGTGGAACGTCATGAATTAGTAATTGGTTTCTATCAGTACCGATGGAATGTTGCATCAACTTCCCAGTCCCCATTCTTTGCTGTTGTATCACCAAGACTGATGATGTGCACCTAAGATCCGGCGAAGCAAGCATATCGCCGATGATCCCAAGCTCGGGGCACTCACACCACTCACCAAGTGCTGTGATAAGAGGGGACGGTTGATGGTTCCTCCCCACTAGTATTAAATCAAAGCAATCTACCATCTCTTTTATTGATACAGAAAGGGCTAACCCATCTCTCACCACTTCTTCTACAACCACAAATCGTTCGTTCCCCACATTAGCTTGACGGTATTCATCGATCAAGTCAGTTTCGAGTTTTCTTTCTTTAGTGTTTTCGGCTCCAAAGAGAAGGAACCGGACGACTGTTAGATCAACGCTCTCACTTTGGGCCATGCGAGCACCATAGGCTAGTGACTCCGCGTCATCCGCACCGCCAATGTAGATTACAGCCACATGGTATAATGGACGACCTGTACTTACAAATGGCATCGAACCCCTTAGGATGCCCCGGTCGACGAGGATTCCAACAGAGCATGGTGCGCTGTCGAGGATATTGATGTTCATGCCCTGGATGGCTCGGTTAACTGAGCCAATGGAGCCATCTATGGCCCATTGCTTATGAAAAGGCACTATCACAATGGTTGCTCTCTTATCCACTCCTACCCGGCAAACGTCGTTGTGCATTGTTACATAAGGTGAGATGGAAGTGAAAGATTGAACAGTGACAAAGCCTTCATTTTGGTCCTCGTACTGTCTTAAGGCGTTAATGATTTGGCTGGTTGAAGTTGTGCTTGTTTGCAGGGAACCATAGGGCTGGTGGGCCACAAGAACCGGGGTGGCTCTCCCCACAAGCTCAACGAGGACAATTGCTATGACTGCAATTTTGCTCTCTTCGGAAGCATGTGATACTTCAAGGAGATTTACGATTGCAGGAACATTATCGTGGTTGTGGATGCCGACTAAGATTCGGAGGTCCGCCTCACGCTTGGCATGTTGGATGGTACTTCTCTTGATTGCAGTATATTGCCAGGAAGGATCGTAGAGGTACTTTATCAGTGGCGTTACGATTGCTGTTACCACTATCACTGACAGCACTGACAAAGCAAATTCTTCATCTGACAGAACCTGCCATTGGGGAATTAGATCAGCCCCATACAATTTCATGGTTAGGGACTTGATAATATTCGGTATTAATTGCAATATATACTAATCGTGAACACAGCCAGCCACAACAAAGAAACTGATCATCGAGTGATTTTGCTCATACGTACTTACGTACCTTGCTTTCCTTCCAAAGGTTGTAAAGGTTAAGCTCCACGATGCCTTTTGCGTTCATGATAAGCCCGAGCACGAAAGCTTCTCGTACAGGCATATCACCATACATGGCAGGAGCCATAACGGCAGCAAGCTTGGCAGTGCAAGAAAGGATAACAACAGATGACACAATCCACGAAGCCTGGGCACCAACTTTGAAGATGTTCGTTCGCAGGCCACTAATGGATAGATAGGTGGGGTAGAACACCAGTGAAGTGAGAGCCTCCGTTTTTGAGATCAAAGCTACTCCCAGAGGTGGTCCGTCCGGCACAACCAAACCTAGGACTAATGGCCCGAAAACATAGTGCTGGCCGATGGTCTCGCTCAATAATCCGATCACAAGAACCAAAAGAAAAATGGAACGTATAAACGACTCGCTAATGGGTTTGTCTTTTGGTGCACGGTTTAGCGCCCACAGTATTGCTGGCTTGACGATAAATACAATACCAATTACAAGCGCAATAGAAGATAAAATTGCCATCGCCGGTCTTAGTCCTCCGCCCTTATTTCCCATTACTGCTAAAGCAACCGCTGTCAAGGAAATACCAAGTAAATCGCAGAACATTGCGGAGGAGAGGGCTAGACGGCCAATGTTAGTGTTTAGCATGTTGAGCTCAGTCAGGAGGCAAGCAATGACGGGAAATCCTGTTAATGTCTGTGACTCGGCTATTGAGAAGAGCGATTCTTTAAGGCTGGTTTCCTTGGCAACATATCTTGCAAAAAAGAAGGCTGACAAACCGGCGGTTAGCGTTGTGAAGAAGAAAACTGATAATCCGATGGTCATGGCTTGTTTTCCTGGCCGCACCATACTGGTCAGATCCATCCTCACACTTACTCCGAACAGGAAGAACATGAGCCCAAATGTAGCCATGGTTTCAATCAACATGGCACCTCTTGTCGGGAATAATTTTGATGTTATCAACCCTTTATGTCCTAGAAGGGATGGGCCAAATACCATACCACTCTGCATCCATGCATGTTGTCAAATTACTACATTAACGCGCGAAGATCATAAGTACATAATAATTATGAGATCATTTTACGTTAATTATATATATATATATATATATATATATATATATATATATACACACACACATGCACTACTTTAAAAGAAATTTTATTTCCAGTCTTGAGTGGAGATTGTGTGTAGTCTCATTGATGAATGTGAGAAAAGAAAAAAAAATTATTTTAAAAAAGATACTATTGTAATTTTAAAATTTTTGTTAAACATAACTGTATGGCCGCTTGCCTGAGCACTTCCCACTTGGAGACTGTATGTAGACTAACTCTATATTCTTGGGTAATTTTTTGAGCTAGCTGCTAAAATGCATCAATTGAGCAATTGGTTTTGCTATTATATATATATCTAAAAGAACAAAACACGAGATATATCGATCTTGGAAGACAATTTTTTTCTAGGCCAGGGGCGGAATATAAATATATAACTGATCTAGACTAAAATTTAAGAAATAATTCAACAATATTAAAAAATTACCTAGTAACAGTACTAGTTGATGCGTCTGATCTATTCCTGATTTGTGGACAAAAACATGCTTCTTATAGCATCACTATGCGGCCAATTTATAAACATAACTTAAAATGTAAATAAAAAATATCAATCGATCGAGATGCAACATGCAGTAAAATGTTGTGAGATCCCTATGGTATATTTATCTCTCTTTCAAAAAAGACGGTTAAAATATAGCATGCAACATGTATAATTAATTGAGAATAGATGAAAACAGAAACCTTACAAAAATCTGAGATACAATACTTGACTGTCCGAGGGGCTTTAGACCGACATCGATTAGCTGAGAAACAAGTGAAATCGCAGAGAGCTGCAGCAGTAGAAGGGCTGTAGGGGATTTCAAAGGGTTTCCATGATACCAAATAAGCTTGTTTGTTTTGCTGCGGGGATCGTGGCAAACCAGAGACATGTTCGCCATTACCATGGTCATTTCATGGATCACAATAGATGGTTCTGTCTTCATTGTAATTACTTATTAGATATGATTCGCTTTACTTCAAAGGATTGAGGATCGAGATGGAAGAATCTAGTTTCAAGTATCAGAAAAAATGAGAAGAAGAAGAAAGAAGAAGAAAACAGTACGAGCCAGAGAGAGAGAGAGAGAGAGAGAGAGCGCAATGGGAGAGGTCAACCTCTTGTTTAGGTTTCCTATATATATGCAGGGCGGTTGAACTGCAAAGTTGGTTATGAGTAAGTGGTCAACAAGCACAGGCGTCACTGATTTGAAGAATGAAGTTTTAATATGTATGCAGCTCTTGTCTTTTTCAGAAAATACAAGAGAGGTACGTACATGTGTCTCGTGGATAACTCTTCATCTATATCCTCCTCCCTATTCATCAGTTACTATTAACAGGTGGCTCCACAATTTCCTACTGGCAGCGGCATCCCAGGTGAGGTGACGTCAGTCTCTCCTATGGTGTTTATTTATTAGAAAAAAATATATTCATTATTTATTTTCTTACCGTCATTTCATCGTACATAATCAGAACTGAGATGATGAGTAAAATTATTTCATTCATTATCCATCTATGTATTTCCTTTCGCTTTCTAATTGTCAAGTGTTGTGAGCTGGGCTTTTATTTAATTTGTCCATTTCACGTGAATAAACTTGGCATTCGGCCTCTCCATTAAGTAAAAAGATAATTTCTTTCCTTAATTTACGGCATTGTGAGAGTGAATATTTTTCAAAGAAAATGATTAACTCACAATAATTTTATAACTATTTTATAATTTCATATAAATTCGAGGTTGATCTGTAAAATTGAAACTTATTTTTTTTGTTGTTGGGTTTATAATATTAGTTTTATTATAGATTAAAATCTGAAAGATATTGATATTTTTTATTAGTAGATAGTCTTAATCCATATTTGTTTTTTGTTGAGATATTGTAATTACTAATATTTAACTTTTATACGAAGTTATGTTAATAAGATCAAATAAGTTATATGGATTAGTTCAACTCATTTATATAAAATGAATAATGTTAATTACAAATTTTAAATGAACAAATCTTGAACGAGCCTATCGTAAAAATGTAGACTCCATAAAAAATAAAAAATAAAAAGTTTTATATATATATATTTTTTTATGATAAGATCTATTCTTTTACATAAGATTTGTGTGAAGCAACTTGTATATATTATTTATAAAAAGAGTATTTGAATAAGGACCAAAGAGTGTGACGTTCGGCTTAGGCGAAGCTCTAGAATAAACATATTGTTCTGCAGTGACTCTGGAACAAAACCATGTGCAGTTGCAGCTTGTTTTTGGTACCCACCAGTATACACCACCATACCTTGGACCACTTCTTGCATTCGTCTCCACTTGTTTGTTCTGGCTTTCTTCTTTTTTCCGATACTGCCCTCCTCGATTGTCGCAAATTACATCATTGTCAGCATGAAAGCATCCATACATATCATTCTACATGATTTGCAGTAAGGGAAAAAATAATAATTCAAAGAATAAAAACGTGGCATAATTATTTAAAAAAAAATAAATGAGATTTATTATTAAAAAATTAATTTTTTTTTATAAAATTTTATATTTTTTTTATTTTTTTTAAAGTGATTATTCGTATAATTCATAATTATAAATATCTTTTATAAAAAAAAAAAAAAAAAACAAAACAAAACAAAAACAAAAACTTAGCTGATGACTCTCTGGACATCATCATACATACATACATACGTTCACTTGAATTTAATTTTAAACGAGTGATGGAATCGATCATATCTGTAGGAAAACCAAAATATCTGTAGGAAAACCAAAATGTCATTTCCGTGATAACATCCCAAGTCAATGTCCTTTTATTGGGACCTATCAATATATAACTTTAGGTTCACAATCCCAAAATAGTCGCTACTCCTTCCTTAATCCTTATCCACTTTCGCTCAACCTTCACGGCTTCGGTTCAGATTTGACAGTTGCGATGGACGTTCTTTCTCAGAGAAATTCATCTACAACTTTGAATCCAAACGCTCCGTCGTTCGTTCCTTGGGCATATCGGACGGTGGAGGACTTCTCCAACCAATGGTGGGCTCTGATCCAATCCTCCCCTTGGTTCCGCGACTACTGGCTCCAAGAGCGCTTCCAGGATCCCCAAATTGACGCGCAGTTTCCCGATTTTGACGATCTACCCGACGTCGACGCCATCTTCGACGACTACTACTTAGACGACGACAAGAGTAAGTTGAATCATCCCCGAGGGTAACACTCTACCATGGCTTTAATTGTGTTTGGATATTGAGAAAAGCCAAGTCAACTCCTCGATCCGGCTTGCCGATCCATCTCGCTAACTAAAAATTTCCCTTTTGTTTTTGGCAGATGAGGAAGAAGAAAAAGACTATTACAGGGACTTGGTTTCAACGGGGACGTTGAAATGGCAGAAAGCGCGAGCTATAGCAGAAGTGCCGAGGTATAGGGAGAAAGCCCCCAAGATTGTTAATGTGAAAGTGAGTCCACGCACGATTCAGCAACCGAGGTAGACTGAAAGACCCAATTGGGTTCTCCCGACCCGGTAGATGAGCATGCATCTGGATTCTCTACTCTCTTGTTGTTCCCTTCCCAGTTTGGATAGTTTTTGTACATAATCGACCCTCGCCGTCGCGTCAATCCTCAACTCTAGTGTGCTTTGCGTTTTGTACATTTATTTCTTTGTGCTTTATTTGGTTTTATAATTCTCTGCAAGTTTTAATGGAAATTAACATCCAGACTTATGATCTCTTACACTTTTTTTAATTTAATCTGTTATTATTCGTATTTAGGATGTTCCAATAATACATATAGAGAGAAAATTCAACACCATGACCCAAAAAAAGAAAAGAAAAAGAGGATAGAATACAGCCCTCAAAATACTAACTAGTACAGCAAACCGGGATAGTCAAGTAATGACACGTTTAACAAACATGTAGTAGGATCAACCATAAATCTCGTCTCCCTCCCAATTTCTTGCCGTTTTGCCAATCTTTCGAAGGACTCGGATGACTTCTTCTGTTGTAACGTTACCTGTCACCGTGACCTTGTTCAGTTGCGTATCCACATTATACGTTTCAATATCTGCTCCCCAAAATGACCAAAAACTTCAATATGTAGTAAACGGGAATTAAAGTATTGAAAGTATGAAGATAGAAGACATTATAGAGTAAGGTATTTTGTACGAGAAATTCATGGACCTTCCATCTTCTTGATGGCCTTCAATATTTTCTTTATACATTCCTCGCAATGCAAGCCCACCTTAACTTCCACCACCTGAATGAAATGCAAATGAAAATTAGAATTGCAAATATAAGTGAAAGGAAAACATAATAATAATAATAATAAAATTATATATTCACAAACACAGACACACCCCCTACATGCTGATGCAGAAAGAGTTATGATAGATTGCGCTACTTACATTACCCATTCTAATTGCAGTACTGTTTCTGGAACTGGGGAGTTAATACTTCAATGACCTTTTGACAGCTTAATTGGAGGAAAAAAAAGGGGCGAATGGAATCAATGAGGAAAGGAAGAAGAAAGCTGTGCCTTTTTTTTTTTTCTGTTTGGTTAGCATCCCAAACATATAATAAACACGTAGGTGGAGAGCGCGAGGCATTGGATTCTTTACGTGATTGATGGGAATTTTCACTTTGATAAAGCTTTCCATATTCCTATCAATGCCGACTTTCGAGGGACTAGCCTCCACATATAGGGAGGGCAAAATTCAAACACTTACACCCGTTAGTTGAGACAAAAGTGAGAATAAAGTAAAAAAATATAATAACTCATGCCTGCATCTCCAACTGAGGACCCAAACTTGAATGGTAATTATTCAGTTCACAGATACATTAAAGGAATAAATGTATAAAATGTGGGGTTTGGGATGAGCAAAATGGAGTTGAGCAGAAAAAGAGAACCGTTGGATGTTCTTTCTGTGGCAGGCAGGCCGCCTTTACTTTTTCTTAATTAATGGGTATATACATCAATCAGGTCCACTACCCCCCATAACGTTGTGCAGTAAGAATAAGTTCTACTCTGTAGAAGAAAACAAAAAAAAGTGGTAAAGTTACGGGTCCCTTGAGAAATAACAATTGTCTGATGTAGGTGGACAACGGCGTGTCGAGTGAAAGCATCATCATGCTTTAAAATCAGCCACTATTCTCACCCTTCATACAAAAAGTTCAATTCGTCTACTCTCATTTACACTTGCTATATAGTTTTTCTTTTTCTTTTTTTTAATATTCGGCTGTGTTTGTATTGTTTCATGGGGTTTGTCATTTGTGGAGGAGAGACTTATCTATCGTTTTACAGATCGATTGGGTCAATACAAATTTGGACTTTGGATACTGCATACTTATAGATGGATTGGTTACATTTACGAGTCTAGATTTTGAAGTTTGAACTGCAGCCCCATTTTTTGGGTTGGGTTGGCTTTGAATCATCTCCATTTTTTTACGATGTCCTTATTTTTTACGATGACATTAAATAATTTAAAAATTATTTGTTCTTAATTTTTTTTTTTTTTTTTCATCTATCTCCCAATTATTCACGAGTATGTCGCTTCAAAAAGTGGTGAACGACTAATGGTACTTTTCAATGATCAATCACGATGTCTTAAATTACATTTTAATTAATTTAATCTCGATAATCTTAATAAGCTTGTCTGTTTTCATAATTTTTTTCAATTCATCTCGTCTTATCTCATCTAATAATTATAATTTTTTTAAATTCCAACACAAAATAAAATAAACAACTCAACTTTTTTAAATTCTAAAATAAAAATAATATTAAAAAATATATATTATAACAATATTTTATTCAATATTTTATTTTAATCTTAACTCGTATCATCCCATTTTCGAAAACAAACGTAAACCAAAAGTTGTGCATAAAGATTTAGTCCTGGTTTGAATAGCAATAGCCTTTTATCACATCTCATCTCATTTCAATATTTAAGTACTACAAACAAACATTTTTCAATTTCAAATTTTTAACTTTTTCATCTAAGCATTACTTAGTGCATCTTTGGGATTGCAATAGAAAATATAGCTTATAGTTTTAAAGCTTATAACTTATAGCTTGAGTAATAAGTTTTATTATTAAAAAGTTATTTACTATTAGGTAATCATATGTTTAAAATACTTTCAAACATGTTACATTTGTATGAAAATAAATTTAAAAAGTGCTTTCTTAGGTAGAAATGACGATTGTTTGATTTTTTTTATTTTAAAGATTATAATCATTTCCTTTAAAGTTCAAAAATTGTAATTGTCTGAAAGTTATATGAGTATTTTTGCCCATGAACAGTCTTTTTAAGATTCAAATTACGTATCGCGTTATCCAAAAAAGCGAGTTTGAGGAAAAGTATCAAAATTATGTTTTTTATCAAACGTACTTTTTAGCTTATTAGAAATTAAAAAGTAATTTAGTATGTAATACCAAACTGACCTAATTTTTCTATTAAAGAGCTTTGAAAGCTATTTGAACACTTTTTAAGACTCCTAATGCACCCCAAACAAACCCTTAATCATTACAACTTTTTCAAATTTTCAAATAAAATGTAAAAAGTAATTTAATTTTTTCAAATTTTAAAATAAAAATAATATTAAAAAATTAAATTTTAACAATATTTTAATTTTATAATATTTTTATTTAAATTTTCTCTCACATTTCCTAAAACTCCATAAAACGTCATAACTCAAATCATTTTACCATTATTCACAAACCATTTCACTACTATTCACAGATCATCTTATCTCACTATCCAAATTAGGCATTGGTTGTCTTTGGTAAGTGATAAGACAATTTTATTACTATTTACAAATAGTTAACTGCCATTAATAAATTATTCATTATTTTGTTACTATAATTTATTTTTTTTTACTACTATTTATAAATCATTTGAAATCATCTTAGTATCCAAATGCTCCATTTCAAGTGTGGCCATCATGTAATTCGAGATATAGAATGATATTTTCAAATTTTAATAAAAATAAATCTAAAACTCAAGTAAAAAAATATTGCATACCACTGAAGGTGGTAGCTCAGTGGTCCATGAGTTTGACAGTGGGCACTAGGTCCTGGGATTGAATCTCGCAACGGGAAGTGCTTAGGATTTTTCGTGATCCATTGGCTCATGGACCATTGATGCCCTTGTGGAGGGTCATGCTATAGCTCAAGTCTGACTTGTAAGGATCATCTGTGGTTCTCGCCATCTAGGTCTCTCTTATCTGACTCCCCAGCGAGTTGGGTGCTACTATGGTCACGTCCTGGTGGGAAAACTATCTCTGGCCACCCCCTCTAACCATTTTTTGAGTAAAAAAAGTAAAAAATATTGCATTACTGGTTCCAAATTCATATAACCCCATTGTTTTATTTTATTTTTTGCCAAAAGGAGGGCAGCACCTCCGACACTTTATTGAAGAATCCTCACTTGTGGCGGAGAGAAACCCTTGTTACAATATCAACCAATCTAAATTCCATAAAACTCATCTAAACAGGCCTAAAAATAACCAAAACAGACGCTATCTCTGAGTATAACAACCCACGTTAAAGACTAATACAAACCCCCACAACTTCTCTATCAAGTTTTCCTCAATTTTCAAATATAAGGTAGACCCCATTTATCCAATCTAATAATTCCTCTAATAAAAGAAGGGAGGTCTGACACCGAGAACCATGCTTCAGTGCAACCTTGGGTTCCTCTTTTTGCTAGGCCATCTGCCGCGACATTTACTTCTCTATAAGCATGAGATAAAGAAAAACTGAGACCAACTAACCTTTGTTTTATTTCCTCCCAATAGTCCTCTATATACCAAAGACCACATCGATGCTTCTTCAACCATTGAATCACAAGCAATGAATCCAGCTCAATCTCAACTCTCGTCCAGCCCAAGATATTAATATGTCAAAGGCCATGAAGTAAACCCATCACCTCTACATAATTGTTAGAGTTATAGCCTGTTGAAACAAAAAAAAAAAAAAAAACAACATAACAACTCCCCTCTATCATTCCGAATCACCCCTCCCACACCTGAAGGACCTGCGTTTCCCAGATAACAACCATCCGCATTTAACTTTACCCATCCCGCTTTCGGTTGTCTCCACTGAACCATATTGACAGCAAATTCTCTAGTTTTTTGTGATAGGCAGATTGAAGCATTCTAAAATCTCTTCATCCCGTCTACTGATAGCATTTACTTCCTTTAATTTAACAGCAGCCCATGACAACCAGTATTTTATTGAAGCCCATATCTGCTGAACTGATTCTTCCACCCCCTCCATCCTCGCCTTACATCTTCTGTGCCAGAGCCTCCATGTGATTATTGATGGTAAAATGCCTAGCAACTGACCAGATTTCGAAGAGCTTCGATGCCAACTTTCCACCCTCTGTTTCCAGTTTCTACCAACCAAACTCGGCATGCTGATAGCATGAGAACCTATGCACCATATTTCTTCTGCAAATTCGCCCTTCACAATATACCCGCCTCCTACGAGGCGGGGGCACCCCTCCCCCGCCCCCCCGCATGGGCGGGGGATTGATATTTTTCCCCGTACCCCACCCCCGCCCATGCAGGGGTGAGGTACCCCGTCCGTTTGATGGGGGGAGGGGTAAACCCCCATCCGTCTGCCCCCCCCTCTCGCCCCAATCCATTAAATATATTAATCACAAAAAAAATTAAATTTTGAATTTAGGTTTCTTACCTTTGGACCTTCGGTGACGGAGATGAAGAGAGAGGGACCGGGTGCGAGTCGTGTGATGGGGACGGTGATGTAGAGAGAGGGACTGGGTGTAGGACGCCGGGAACTCAGAGAGAGGGAGAGACTGAGAGTGAGAAAAACCCAGGCATGAAACGACATCGTTTCATGCTTGGGTTTTTTTTTTTTATATATATAAATATATATATAAATTGTGCGGGGCGGGGTGGGGGTCACCCCCATCCCGCCCCCACCCCCGCCCTCGAAGTAGACCCAGATGCGGGCGAGTGGCCCCGCCCCCCGCATCTGCTAGACAAGGTGACCTGCCCCGCCTCACGGGGGCGGGGCGTAAGTGGGGCGGTGCTCGCTGCCCAGCTACTTCGCAAAAACATGATTGAATTCTTCATCTCCGCGTACTAAGCAGCAGTCGAAATAGGAATACCCACCCTTCTAATCCTGTCATTAAGCGGCAAACACTCATGCATGGTCTTCCACATCACTATTGAAATTTTCTTTGGTAAAGCAGTGTGCCACACCCATTTTGTCCAAGGACAATCAAGACCTGTAGTTCTTATGCAATTCCATGCACTTTGTGTCGAGAAATGTCCATCCGAGTTTGGTAGCCACATCAGCACATCCTTTCCTGCTTTTATCCTTCCTAGTTTTTCAATCATCTCTTCTGTTTTATCCTGCCCCACAAGCCAAATAAACAAATTCACATTCCAGCCCATGCCAGCCTTACAATCCTCCAATGTTAGCTACGGAATTTCCGTTATCTACTGTTGATCACAAAGGGCTATATTACCAAACCAATGATCTTGCCAAAAAGAAATTTTCCCTTCTCGCACTTTCCATTTCGAGTTCTCATACACCAATTGAATATTTTTCAATACTATCTTCCAAAAATCCGTGCCTTTGTGAGGAGAGATAGCCGTTATATGTTTATTGTCCACATATTTACCCAGAAAGAACTTAGATCATAGGGAATAGCCTTGTAGTAGATTCCAAGCCAATTTCATGTGTAGAGACTTTTGCACCTCATGCAATTCACGCAGCCCCAATCCACCTTCAGAGACCGGCTTGCAAAGCTTCTTCCAAGCATGCCATTTTTTCTTTTATTTACCATCCTTCACTCCTTAGAAAAATGTACTCATAAGTCTTTTAAGCTTCACAAAAATAGCTTTAGGCGGCTGCAAAATTGATAGGGAATGCACCGGTATACTCTGCAATGCATGCTTTAAAAGTAGAAGCCGAGCTTCACTAGATAAAAGTCTAGCCTGCCAACCCTCTAGGCGAGACAGAATTTTATTCAACATGTTTTCAAAATGTACATTCAACAATCTTCCAGAAACAATTGGGACGCCCAAGTAAGAGAAAGGAAAACAACCTTCTGTGAAACCAGTGGTACGGAGTAATATACGTCGTCGAGCTACGGGAATATGTTTCGAGAAAAATATGGATGACTTCCTTTTATTCACCACTTGTCCCGACCATTCGTCATAGACCTTTAGCACCTTCATGATAGTCCTCAAAGACGCCTTACTTCCATTAAAAAACAATACAATATCATCAACATATGGCATGTGTGAGATAATCGGAGTACCTCTTGGATGATAAAAGGGCACAATTTTTCCCAATTCCATCTGTTTTTTAATCATTCTAGTAATAATTTATTCTACTAAAATAAATAAGTAAGGCAAGGTAGGGTCCCCCTGTTGCAAGCCTTTACCACCTTTAAAAAAACCTTATGGATGCAATTCATGACCACTAAGAACTATGGAGAAGTAGTGCATTGCCTAATAAGTGAACAAAAAATTTAGAAAACCCAAACAACCTCAAAATATGCAAAAGAAAATTCTAATCATCATTGTCATACACCTTGACCATATCAATTTTCATAACTCCCACCATAGGATGGCTTATTGATAGCGTGAATCATCTCTTGAGTCAAACTGATATTTTCAAAAATACTTCGGCCCTAGAGGAAAGCTCCTTGTTCATGAGAAATAATTTTGGTTAACAATGGTGAATGTTGATCAACCAAAATCTTAGAACAAACTTTATAAAACACTATACATAAGCTAATCGGGCGAATTTTATCAAAACTAGTCGGGTTTTTCACTTTGGGAATAAGGACAAGAAAAGTGGCATTAAAAAATCGGGGAAGAGCCGTACCTCTAAAGAACTCATCCACTGCCTCAACAATATCAACACTCACAATGTGCCAACATGACTGATAAAACCCAGAACCGTAGCCATCCGATCCTGAGCTACTATCTATCGGAATGGACGTAACAACATCATAAACTTCTTGTGATGTCGGAACTTTACATATCCTCTCATTATCCTTTTGTTGAATTACCTCTTGAATCAAACCTTGCAAATTCAGTTCTACCCGTCTGTCACCAGCATCCAAAAATTTATTAAAATATCTGATGGCCCCTTCATGAATTTGCTCAGGCGAATAAAGAATGGAACCATCATCAAGCTTCATTTCCGTAACTTCCTTCTTGTTTCGTCGGCACAGATGTGACGGAAAAAAGCAGAACTTGCTTCACCTTTTTTTAACCAACCTTGTTTCACCTGATGTGCTAACTGCTGCTCTTCTTTATCAAGCCAAACAGAGAGCTCGACTTGAGAGACCCCTAAATCAATCTCCACATCCTCCGAGTAATTAACTTGTAAACTCTCATCCAATCTCTTTATACGAGTTTCTAACACCGTAATATTAGTCTCAGTCCATTCGAATACTTGCTTATTCCTTGCTTTCAGTGCCACTTTTAGCCGTTTAAATTTCATCACCAGACTGGACAACCTTGAGTCCTTTATCTCGATTCCATTCCAAGCCTGTGAGACACAATCAAAAGATTGTGCATGGAACACCCATATTTGCTGAAATTTGAAGGAAGGGAAGCCATAAAGCTCCATCTTCTTCTGCAACATAATATGCATAGGTGAATGATCTGAGAAAGTCCATGGCAAATAATTCATGTGAGCATCAGGGAAAATATCAAAGGTTGCAACATTGAGAAAGCTACGGTCCAGACGTGCCCAGCTTCTAGAAAGCCCATCATGTCCATTACACCAAAATGCTTGAGGGACGGATAAACTTGCCCCTTAATAGACCGATACATGTTTTATTTTTATTATTTCATAGTTAATGAAGTAATTTCTAGTTAGTTTGTATTTTTTTTTATTTAAAAAAGTTTAAAAGAAAAAAAAATGAAATATGTGATCGGTCGGAATCATTAGTTCCAGCAGCACCATCCTTTTTGACATGACCATTCACTGAGGGTCGGTAATCTGGTTGCAACCCAGGGCCATGACCTCCTTTCAACATTATTTGTGCGAGCAGAAATGTTATGGACAACCGGCCTGTGCCCTCACCGCGACATTGCATCTGACGTGGCTAAAATGGAAACTACCTTGTTTCGCAAAAATTGAAAACAGAAGGGCTCTGGTCTCCATCCCCATTTCGCATCTCCATTTCGATTTCCCTCGTCATTTGGAAGACAGAAGCTGCTCTGGTCTCCACCCCATTTCTAATCCACAGTTTCTCCATCTTCTTCTTCCTCCATCCCCACGATTACTTTTCGAATTCAAGAAAGCCACATACCTCTCTCCGTCTTTATTTCGCCCCCATTTTCTCTTTCTATTTTCTCCATCTTCTTCTTCTTCATCCCCACGATTACCTTTCGTAGACCTCTCTTCGTCTTCTCCACGTCACAGTCGAACCCACGATGGTATTTTGGGTCTTTTCTCTTCGTCCTATCCCCTGCTCACACTCGCAAGTTCCATCGGGCTCCATGGACACTCGTCACAATTTCTCTCTCTCTGTGGGTGTTTGGTTGTTGAGAAAACAGAGAAAAATAAATGTGAAAGGAAATTTATAACTTCGGGTCTCGATTTGAGCTCTAATTTTGTGTGATTATCTTTTTTGGTTGCAGAGAAAACATATAGAAGTAAATGAAAAGAGATTCATGATTTTTCTCAAACAGTTTATAACTTTTTCTAGATCTGTGTATTCGTGTTTTCATAAGGGGCGTTTCCATAGCAAGCTTCAATGATGGCTCTTTGTCTCCAGATTCGGTCCCTGTTCAACTGCCCAGTCCATAGTAGCACATTAAGCTAAGTTAGTTCTTATTGATGCGCTTCAACTGCCCAGTTCTACCCCTATTCAACCAGTTCAGCTCTCGAAGACAATAGGATAGGGGTCGCATGGGAGAAGACGAAGACGATGGGGAGAGGACGATGGCTTCTGTGTTCGTGTGGATGGGGGTTTCGATGGGTCGAAGACGAAGGGCTGCTGTGTTCGTGGGGATGGGGGTTTCGATAGATTGAAGACGAAGGGTTGCTATGTTCATGGGGATGGGATTTCGATGGGTTTCGAGAACTGTTTCTGTTATTTTTTTAAAAATAATGCCACGTCAGCCGCGATGTCGCGGCGGGGTCGCAGGCCGGTTGCCTATAGAGTTTCTCTTGTGGAGTGGAAGTTCGTCAACTACACCTATTATAAGGACGACATCGTTTTGGGAAAGGCCAAGCTCGGGGTTCTCTTCTAACTTCTGAGGAATCATACGAATGATACGGTAGTTAGTTTGAGTACAATGCACGTGCACATACAGAGCTTGGGGCAAAGCATGCAACTGTCTAGTAACACGATATTTGCACTTAAGTTCTCATTTGATTATACAAATAAAATAAGAAAAGATAAAATGAAATGAGATATGATTAAAATTAAAAATTGAATAAAATATTATTATAATATTATATTATAATATTATTTTTATTTTGAAATTTAAAAAAGTTGAATTGTTTATTATAATTTATATGAGAATGTTATAATAATTAGAGTAATTCTACATATAACTGTAAAGTGCAGAAACGAAGCGTAATCACTTTGAAAAAGAGTGGGGTCGACTATTAAAAAATTAAATTGTATTTTCATGTAGGTCTCATGTTTTATTCACTTTTTTCAAAGTGATTATGCGACGGTTGCACAATTCACGGTTGCAAATATCTTTTCTATAATAATTATATGAGATGAGATGATTTAGTTTGTGTAACCAAACTAGGCATTAGAGTATGCAAACGCCGCACACCTATTTTGAAAAAAAGTGAGTAAATATGAAATTTACATAAAAAATTAATTTTTTAAAAGTGTATTTTACTTTTTTTCAAAATGACTGTGTAATGCTTACACAATCCATGATTGTATATAGCATTATTCTAGTAATAGCTTGTTGAGTCTTAAAAAGTGTTTAAATAATTTTAAAAACTCTTTAATGAAAAAATTAGATTATTTGGATGTTATATATTAAAATACTTTTTAGTCTCAAATAAGTTAAAAAGTACAATTATTTCCTCAAACGTGCTTTTTCGAATAATGTAAAACGTAATTCGAATTTTAAAAAAGACTCAATGGACAAAAATATTTATAGAACTTTAAGATAATTACAATTTTTAAATTTTTAAGGATGTGGATAATCTTTAAAAAAAATCAAATGATTGGCTTTTCAACGTCAAAAAGTACGTTTTTTATTTGTTTTCAAATAAATATAATATGTTTAAAAGTGTTTTAAACATATAGTTATAAAATAGTAAATAAATTTTTAATAATTAAATTATTATTTAAGTTATAAGATATAAACCTTAAAATTAGAAGTTACATTTTTTACTGCAATTACAAAAAATAAAAGTAAAAACTATTGATCTTTTGCTCTTCTTGTGAGGTACGGTAAGTGACCCACAAATGAAATTAAGGGGTCGTTAGGAGATTGGATGATTTATTAATCTCATCACATCTTATCTTACTTTCTTTCCAAATAATATTTTTATATAAATGATTTTTAATTTTTAATTTTTAATCTTTCATCTCATAATTATTTAATTATTATAATTTTTTTAAATTTCTAAACAAAACATAAAAATTAATTCAAATTTTTTAAATATTAAAACAAAAATTATATTAAAAAATTATATTCTAACAATATTTTAATTTTATAATATTTTTATTTAATTTTTTCACTCATTTTTCAAAATCATATAAAACATTATAATTCAAACTATTTTTTTAATATTCACAAATTATTTTATTATTCTTCACAAATTTTTTTGATTTCATTTCCCAATCATTGACAGCACGCGACCCCAAGTTCACAACAGCGGCTCACGTACGTATAAAGTTACATCCTTTTAAATAGCCCCGGACAAACCAAAATGCACCACGTGTCTTTCTTCTCCCTTATTGGCTGTTTCATGTTTGCGTCCCTGCCCTCCTTCCTGTTCTTAATCCTAAAGATTCCATGCGGAAAGCCTTAGATCACGACTCAACAACTCAAAAAAAGGGTCTTCATTTCAGATTCGCTGTTTGAAACCCATCACCACCTACCCTACCTCATTCAGATTTCGGCAAATCGAAAATGGGAAACGCCTTAAGGTTCCTCTATCAATGTTGCAAGCCCACCGCAGCTGGGGACTCTGAATCGCTTGGGCATCATGGTGTATCTGCTGCCACCGTCGGCGTATCGGCTCTCGCCCACGATCTCTTCCACTTCGAGATCACCTCCCAGGTCTATTCTAGTTTACTTGCTTGATCTCCAACTATCGCACCTTTATTTTCAGGTCTAACATCGCTGTTTTTTTTTTTCTTTTTTTTTTTTAAACCAAAATTATAGTTTTGCTTGAATATAGTCTCTTTTCCCTGGGGACTCGTAGGAAATTGAATATATCTTTGTAATTCCTTGTTTTTTGTTAAAAGAAAGAGTTGTCAAGAAAGTAAAGGAAAAAGCTATTTCTTCAGGTGGGCTAGCGCTGGTTTTTTTTTTTTTTTTTTTTTTTGGTTTAATTTTTTTTTTAATTTAATGATTAAGTAAGTATTTTTAATAATATTATGATTTTATTTTTTTTAAAAAAAATTAAAATGTTATAAAAATACATATTAAAAAAAAAAAATCAAAATCAACTAGGGGTGCGTACAAAATCAACTAGCGGGAGTAACCAACAGCAACTCCCGGTGGGAGTAGAGCTGCCCGAAAGTTAAATAGCACCGATAATGTGTATTGTACTCTGTTTTTTTAATGGAAGAAGACGGTACAACTGAGTACAAAGCTTTGGACAAAAATTATAAAACCGGCCATTAAGCTGATTTTAGATGTTAAGTTGAACTAAATTCTTTATAAATAAAAGTGAGTTGAATATGTGAAGTGAGTTATATAGGATTTATTTAAAATGAATTCATATGTATTTATATGTTAAGATAAGTTTAATACTATTTATAAAAAATTGAAAAAGGTTGTGGATCCTACGTATAAAAATGTGTTGAGTTGAAAAAAGTTATAGGTCCCACGCGTAAAGAGGTTTTTAGTTGAGATAAGTTTGGTAATTTAAGAGTTGTGTATTTAAAAATTAAAATCAGTTTAAAATTAGATTGATTTAAGTTGATCTCAGTTAAATCATGCGGTCAAATAATGCCTAAAAGACTAAGCATGAAACCTACACTAGTTACGAACAAAACTGAAACTATAAAAATAGAACTATCGTCCATGTACTCAAAGTGGGAGAAAGTTATAGATTGCGTTTGGATATTGAGTTGAGCTGAATTAAGTTCTTTATAAGTAGTAATGAGTTGAAATGGTAGAGTGAGTTTTGTGGAGTCTACTTAAAATGAGTTTAAATGTATTTGAGATTTTAAGATGAGTTTAGATATATTTATGAGAAGTTGAAAAAAAATTGTAGATCCTGCTTGTAAGCAAGTGTAATATTGAAAAATATTGTGAGTCTCACTTATAAAAAAAGTTTTAAATTGAGATAAATTTAATAATTTAAAAATTAAATATTTAGATATTAGATTTAATTTAAAATTAAATTAAATTGAATTGATCGTTATTGAATCTAGAAAACATACCGGGCCTGTGTTAAAAACTTGGGTTGCCAGCTCTGTCTAGAGGGTAAATGCCTATCATATGCCTGGGAAGCAGAGAAAGGGAACAAAAACATACGGTGTTATCGAATAAAGGCAAGGGGCAAGTAGGCTTGGAATTGTAGGATGTCATCCCAAATGTCAATACTTTCAAGGGATCAGTGCAATTTGAGTTCAATGCAATGATGTACTCCTGAACAATCAGCTGGTGGCATGATAGCAGACCCATTTTCAGAGCTGATAGTTCAGCAAAAATTAGTGCCCACTCCCAAATGACAGTAGAATCTATCAAAGAAGGAATCTGTTTTAGATTAAGAGCATTCACAATTGTTTTTATAAAATATAAAGAAAGTTATCCAAAAGTTCATTTCAATAGACTTTATATTTTGTCTTTATTATATATTTTGCTACAGTAATCTCGCTAGATGTAGAGAATACTTTTCACAACTCTAAAACATTTTAAAATAATTTTCATCTCTTCTAATTTTTTTTTCCCACTACTCGAAAGTTATCATGTTTTAATTTTAAGCCTTCTATCTCATGGCATTACTTAACATTTCATAGTATCATTGTAAAAAAAAATAAAATAAAATCCTACACCTTCGAGTATAGCTACATTCTATGACTAGCCTTTTTTTCTTATTTGGATGAGGGTGGACACAATAAAAGGGTTGTTTTGTGAATTGTCTTTCCTGTTTTCATAATATACTTTGAAAATATTATCATAAATATGATCCATTTTTTTTAATCAATTTATATTTTGATTTAGCTTATAAATTTAGATTAATTTAAAATAAAACATAATTATATGACATTGTATATAGAAAAATATTGCAAATATCAAATGATATGAACATATTATTGATAGTTAGAGAAAATATTTGAAATTAATAAAAAATATTAAAAAGTATAATATTAAATGATATAAAGAAAAAATAGATAAGCTAATGATGTGTATGGTATATTGTAAAAGGTAATATATATAAAAAAAAAAAAAAAAAAAAAAGTAGGTTTTGGTAATATATTTTAAAGGATGGGATGAAGAAGTCATTGGGAATGCTCAAAACACCATCTAAATTTACTTCTCAAGAGTCAAAACGCCATCTAAATTTAGTTTAAGTTTGCCGATGGGAGGAGGAAGCCATCTGACTAGGAGGGGTTTATGGATTCTGGTTGCTACATTAGGAATGTGTATTGTACTTCATTAGCTCTATCAGGTCGAAATGAATAATCTCCTTGAATTTTCAAGGTAGCATGGAGCTAGAACGCGAATTAGTCAACTGTGCTTTCATTTTGCGTTTTCGCTTCCATGGTTGAAGCATGTTGCACTTTTTTGTTGCCTTTTATTTCTCAATTATTCGCAGAAATGCTGAATTATCAAGACAATGTATAATTTGGCAAATGGATTATTCAATTGTGAAGTTTTTGGGCAAATTGGGTACCTGTGCAGCTTGAATTTCCAGTTTTTTAATCAAATTATTCTTACTGTATTGATTGAAGGTTCCGGAAGGACTCAGCAAGCATGTTGTCTCGTCCAAGAAAGCGCAAGCTAATTGGTAACTAGCACGCAGTCTGTCCCCAACTCTGTTATTGCAAATGAATCTAGTCTTCCTGATGCAACCGCATTCCATTTTATTACCCGAAATTCCTAAATGTTATGCCAGAATTAGAAACAAGGAGTGATGTATAGGCTTGATCATATACTTTAATTTCTCTTTAACGGTCTTTATCTTGACAAATATATGAAGGTACAGAAAGTTAGTAGAGGCATGGAGAGAATCAAAACCCCCTCCAAAAACACCTGAAGATACTGCTAGGCTCGTCATTGAGACTCTGAAAAGACACAAGAAAGCAGATGTGGAGGTACAATAAAAACAGAATTGTCACATGGAACATACTGTATAACGCATAGAACGACGAATGGAAGAAAATAACAAACTTTAACAAATCACCCATTTGTAGGGCTTATTGGCTTTCTATGGTCTTCCACTCCCTCATCCCCTAGTCGAACTTGCTGCTGAGGCCCCAACATCATTGCCGGAAGGAGTAGAGTATGAATTTCAGACATTACCAGTAAGAGCTATATTTAAGAGCTATATTCTTTTCAGATTCTATGTCGCGATAATTGAGTCATGCTACAAGCCGGCAGTTGGGTTTGATTTAGTGAATCATCTGCTGAAACTAGGTTGATGCAAAAGCTGTAGCAGATGGAGATACTGTGACTGTGTATGTCAGTACGACAGACCCCCGGGAGTCATCTTGCGTGCCAAGTGATGTACAACTAGCGGCGGTCCACAGATCACAAGCGCGCTCTGAGAGGAATTATACAAAGGCAGATGCACTTTATGACAGAATTGTAAATGCTGGATATCGGTTAGTTGGAACTCAGGCTTTAGTTTGAAAGTTAGTGGATTTGGTTTCGAAATTGAATTGATATTAATTATACGTTCCTAATTGTTTCCTCCAACCAGGGTATTCAATTTTCAGAACGAGGAGATCCTCGCTCGTAAGTATCGAATTCGGCTAAGGTAAAAAACTATATGGCTCATAGGACTTGAGTAGCTAAACCTTTTGCTTCATCTAGTAGCAATGGTTAATAAGTCATGAACAGGGGAATAGATGCACCTGAGAGTGCAATGCCATATGGGGAAGAAGCAAAGGAAGAGCTGACTAAGATTGTTCAGGGAAAGTGTTTGAGAGTCCTTGTGTATGGACAAGATCGTTATGGCCGCAGCGTAGGCGATATATATTGCAACGGGAAATTTGTACAGGTAATTTCTTCGCTCTCAACATTGTTCTCTGTTGGACCTTTTTTCAAGGAACTAAGTTATCTTCTTCTTGTTCTCTCTTGTCCTACACTCGAAAAGGAACTAATGCTTAAGAAAGGACTTGCATGGCATTACACAGCCTACGACAAACGCTCAGAATTTACGACAGTAAGAAATGATCTTTTGCTCCATTATTGTAGGTTCCAGTCTTTAAGTTTCTATCCTAAGGCTCCATGTTTATTGTAACAGTGGGAAAAGCAGGCTCGAGCCAAGCGCGTTGGGCTGTGGGCTTCACCAAATCCTGAGAAGCCATGGGACTGGAGAAAGGACAGGCGAGAAGGGAAATGATATTGTCCTGATTGGACGACGCCTCCTTGTGTCTATTCGAGGCAAGGTAAAACTTATCATACAAATGGACTTAATCCAACACCAGGGGTTGCTACCAACGATGTAAAGAAGTTGCTACCGTTATAAAAAAGTGTTTTTATTTTATTTTTTTCCATTTGTACTACCATGCGTTGGAGCTTATCAATAGCTTTTATAACTAAAATATTTGGATTATTCCCAAATGGTTTTTGTTATTCGAATATTTGAATTTCAAAATCCAAGCACGTCACAAAAGAGAGATTAAGATAGAATAGTAAAAAATAACAAATCCCTTGTTTCATTGGGAGGAGGCGTGTGGTATAACTTATAACTTTCGTGTAGAATGTCTACATGTTAGAAGGTTCATAAAACAAATCTGATTCTTATAATCATCACCATGTAGAATCTTCTTACATCCATGAGGTAAAACAACGATTCAAGTAATCCATATATGAGTTGTTGATATACGGTACAACGTGAGAGGCTCTTTATTTAAGCAGTCTTGTCGATTTGTCCAATGCAAATGCACACGGAGCACAACCATTCAAAATTGGCGCTCCCAACAACATATCATCTCAATACAGTCGTCAATATCCCCAATAACTTTGACATTGCAACAAAAAATAAGGCAGGAGGGTGAAAATGCTTGAAAAATCAACCTATAAACTGTCCAGGAAACCACGTCTGCTTTGAACTTATCACAGCCCAGGATCCACAGCAAAATAATAGCTATATATCATAACATTGTAATTAGCAGATCATGCTGGTTAAAAAGCAGAACAGTAATCATTTCTAAGATGGCTTGATTATTCAAGTTAAAAGTCAATAACTTTAGACGCTTCCTTTCTATCCTTTTCCCTGACACTGAGAAAAAAGGCAACCATGTACCTTCAAGAACCTCCTATTGTCCTACCAAGTTCCAAAGGAACACTAACAACGTAATCTGTTACTGCTAGGTATGCTTTCTCCTATGTACATGAGCCGCTTTTATCTAATTATCTGATTGCAGCATGCTCTGCATATTTCCTCAAGTTCTTTTGTTATTATCTTGAGGTAGGAAGAAATAACAACATGATAATTTATGTTTCTTGTACATATTGTAGCTCAAATAATTTTTACATCACGCAGTCAGATCAAGAACCATGCAGGAAAATCAATAAGATTACGAAACAACAATAATATGCTTTATAATGCATAAAAAAATTGAATTTTGGCAACTTAAAGTGGGCAAAGGGCCCAACAAAAACACAAAACTCGTAAAAGTACAAAACAGCTGGCGATACATGAAGAATGCACAAAGAAATGAGAAGGGAAATTAAAAGAGAGATGAAGTGAGAAAAATAAATGCAGCTCTGTTATGCACCGAGTAAAAATCACAATCCTTAGATTAAGTCGCAGACAGGAGCTCCCAACCTTTGATATAAAAAGGGGCACAACTGACTGCCAGAAAAGGTTGACAAATTCAGTCTTATTGAGAGTAACAGGGTTCAGCAGTTCATGCATAAGAAGATAATTGTGTTAGTTTACCCCTAAAAAATTTTTGCAAGCAATGTATCTTTTACCCACACATGTATATCTGAAATATCGAATCTAGAGATATGTGGGAAACAATAACTCTTTTTCAATGGATTAAGAATATGAAAAACTAGTCATGCATCCGTGCGATGCACAAGAAAATTATCAATTATTAATTTTGTTTGTAACATGATTTTGGACTTTCCTAATTGTGGCATTCTTCAATTAATAACAGTAAAAAATTAGTCAGAGAGAAAGAAAAGGAAGCGCACAAAGTGTTATTCTTCTATATTATCTAATATTTATTTATATGACCTTTCAAATTCTTCTAAACTTAAATAAAATTTACATGACCCGATTCTTGATCATTTTAATGCAGGAACGAAACATCTGTTTCAAAAATTATATAGGTCATAGACAATTTTTATAATGCTTGAAAATAGGGAACAGCAGAGTAATAACTTACCTTTTCAGTTTCCACTGATGTTGAGGTTATGGCTTTGAGCCAAATGCACATTTTAGAGGGGGGGTTGAACAAGTGTTAATAACAAATTACACCCATTATTTGATCACCAACTTTGGCCAACACTGAAAAACTTCAACAAATACAATCAACAGAAAATCACATTTGACCTTATTTTTCATCGCCCTTCGAGTCGTCTGAATCCGAGTCACTTGCATTGTAACCTAAAGGAAACGAAATACTCATCAACTAAAGAAAGCAAGGCTGCAACAATAACCAACCAGAGAGAGAATACAGAATACCTGGATGTTTGTTGCTTACTTTCCAAACTAAAACCCGGTTTTTTGAAGCTCTGGTAATCCAAGTGCGTCCCTTAATAACAGATGATTAAAATATTGATTCAGTAATCACAAGTTAACAACGACTAATACAATGTGTTGAGAGAGTAAAAAATAACAGCTATGGAAATGTCAAGGCAATCAATTCTTGGAGTGATATATGGAGAAATATCAACATCTACCACATGCAAGTTGTAAAGAATATAGATTGTTGTAGAGCTAGTATTACGGTGTAGGATTTGTTTGTAAGTCATAGCTAGTTATTTGCACCTACTCTATACTTGTAAAGAATTCTATATAATAAAGACTCCTACACCACATGCATGTCGCAGTGGCTATTCACCAAAATATTTGTCTAAATCTTTTCGTGGTATCAGAGCAGGGAACGTTCCCATAGCTCTCTGCTTCTTTTATTCTTTCCTTTGCCTTTCCGTTGCTCATAGTCATGTCAACTGAGCATCCTTCGATTGAAGACAAGCACGATGTCACCAATCCTTATTTACTCCATCGTTCCGACCATCCCGGAATGGTTCTTGTTTCCAAGCCCCTCAATGGGGATAATTACTTGACCTGGTGCAAAGCCATGGTCATCTCTTTTGAGTGCCAAATCCAAGTTGGATTTCATAGATGGAACCACCACAATGCCTTCTGTCATTGCCAAACCAGACGAGAATGCATCATGGAAAAAATGCAACGATATGGTTCTTTCTTGGATCTTCAATTCACTTACTCCGGATATAGAGGACAACATTGTTTTTTCAACTACTGCCAAGGAGGTATGGGAAGACCTTCAGCCTCGTTTCTCTCAAAGCAATGCTCCTAGCATTTTCCAGCTTGAGAGGGACATTGATTCTCTTGCTCAAGATCAGATGATTGTTGCGGGTTACTACACGAGGCTTAAAAAATTATGGGATGAACTGGGATCCTATAATGAAGCCGCTTGCACTTGCGGGGTAGGAAGTAAGAGACGTCAATTGATGCAATTTCTCATGGGACTCAATCAATCCTGCAACGCAATTCGAGGACAGATCCTTTCAATGAACCCTCTCCCTGATGTTGCACAGGCTTCCTCTTCCATTATACAGGAAGAAAAACAGTGGAGTCTAGGCGTTGCACATGAGACAATGAAGACTTCAACCATGGCAGTTCAACAGGATGAACCAGTAGCCTTGGCTGTTCGACATGGACAAGGTTTTTCTTCTCGCTCTAACTCTAATCAGAAACCTTTACATTGCTCTTACTGTGATCGAGATCACCATGTGTGAGAGACATGCTAGAAGTTAAATGGATATTCACCGGGACACCCAAAACATGCTTCAAACAAATCCTACACCATAATACTAGCTCTACAATAATCTATATTCTTTACAACTTGCATGTGGTAGATGTTGACATTTCTCCATATATCACTCCAAGAATTGATTGCCTTGACATTTCCATAACTGTTATTTTTTACTCTCTCAACAAATGTCCATAGTTGTTATTTTTGACTCTCTCAACACTCCCCCTCAAGTTGGAGAGTGAATGTCAAGAACTCCCAACTTGCGTATCATGGTCGAGAAAGCTTCCTTTCCCAATGGCTTGGTGAATACATCCGCAAGTTGATTTGCCGAAGTAACATACTTGGTCACAATCGAACAATCTTGTATCTTGTCACAAATAAAATGACAATCCATCTCTATATGTCTGGTTCTTTCATGAAAAAGGGGATTGGCTGCTATGTGGAGAGCTGCTTTGTTGTTGCAATACAACAATGTTAGCTTCGGATGTAATATTTGCAAATCCTTCAATAATGATCGTAGCCAAGATAACTCACAGCATGCACTTGTCATGGCTCTATATTCGGCTTCTGCTGAGGAGAGAGATACGGTTTTTTGTCTCTTTGTTTGCAAGAAAATAAGAGAAGATCCCAAAAAGACACAATAACCTGAGGTGGATTTACGAGATGTTGGGCAACCTGCCCAATCAGAATCACAAAAGGCTCGCAAAGATAAATCATTTTGAGAAGGAAAAAAATAAACCTTGTCCTGGATTATTTTTCAAGTACCGCAACACACGCAAGGCAGCTTCCATGTGTGGTTTGTGCGGCCTATGCATGAATAAGCTCAACACATGTAATAAGTGATATCTGGCCGGGTAATGTTAAAAAATTAGGCATCCAACGACCCGCCTATATTGAGATGGATCTCTAAGTAATTCACCTTCATTTGAAAGTTTCATGTTTTGCTCCATGGGAAACTTCATGGGTTTAGCCCCCAAAAAACCACCATCTTTCAGAATTTCCAGAGAGTATTTCTGTTGTGAGATAAAGATACATTTCTTTGATCAAGAGACTTCAATGCCCAGAAAGTAATTCAAATCGTCCAAATCTTTAATCCCGAAATGACCATGCAAAAACTGTTTAAGAGCAGATATGGCAGTGAGATCATTACTCGTAATAATAATGTCATCGACATATATCAACAAAGCTGTAAATGATTTGCCTTTCCGACACACAAACAATGAGTAGTCTGCTTTGGATTGAACAAAACCAACTGCTTGGATAGCTGTAGAGAATTTGGCAAACCATAAACGAGAGGCTTGCTTTAAGCCATACAACAATTTGTTGAGGTGACACACCAGGTTCTTCCCTTGTCGCTGAAGACCAAGAGGTGGAGACATATAAATTTCTTCATGGAGATCACCCTGAAGAAAGGCATTATGGACGTCAAGTTGGTGAAGAGACTAATTCTGGGTAGCGGCCAAGGCTAATAAACAACGAACAATAATCATTTTAGCAGTAGGGGAAAAGGTGTCATGATAGTCGATACTTTCCAGTTGTGTGTAGCCTTTGGCAACCAAACGAGCTTTGTAACACTCAATAGTACCATCTGAGTGGTGCTTGATTTTATAAACCCAACGACAACCAATAGCCTTCTTGCCGGGAGGAAGAGAAGTGAGGGAACAAGTATGGTTGGCCTCCAAAGCAGCCAATTCAGATTGTATCGCTGTTTGCCAGTGGGAATGAGAAGCTTTCTCGACCATGATACACAAGTTGGGAGTTCTTGACATTCACTTTCCAACTTGAGGGGGAGTGTTGAGAGAGTAAAAAATAACAGCTATGAAAATGTCAAGGCAATCAATTCTTGGAGTGATATATGGAGAAATGTCAACATCTACCACATGCAAGTTGTAAAGAATATAGATTGTTGTAGAGCTAGTATTACGGTGTAGGATTTGTTTGCAAGTCATAGCTAGTTATTTGCACCTACTCTATACTTGTAAAGAATTCTCTATAATAAAGACTCCTACACCACATGCATGTCGCAGTGGCTATTCACCAAAATATTTCTGGCTAAATCTTTTCACAATGAACAACAGCTACGAGAAATGATAGCAAATGCAAGGATTATTAACAAAAAAAAAAAAAAAAAAAAAAAAAGGATTAAAAGTAGACCTTTTGAGGATCTCTGGGGACACCATAGCCACTGTAGTACATCTGGCCGACAAGGACCTGCATAGCGCTATCGCCGGCCTTGGCCTCCTTGAGCGCGTCTTGGAACCACCGCTTGGCGCAGTCCGAGACCACCTGGGCCAACGGCACCCGGATTTGGTCCTGCTGCCCCTCCAAGCTTTTCATCAAGCTTTGCTGCTTTAATCGATCGGAGTCGAGTCGGGAAACCCCGAGTTTCCTTGTTTCCGGGGATGAAACCCGGATTCGCGATATGGGTTTGTCGCGTTTGGGAGTTTGGAGTCTGGCCGGTGTGATAATTTTGGTGAATTCTTGAAGCTTCGCCGTGAAAGGAAGTGATTTTCCCATTTAACAAACAGAGAGACAAACGGAAGTGTTTAATATCTCGAAGGGGGGGATGTGGAAAAAGAAAGTGTGGATTGGTTTTCTTTTTGGGGCTGTTGGGTTGGCAAACCTTATACGGGTTTCAATTCATGGAAGGGTTCCGAGATCTTTGAGCAAAAAGCCTTAATAAGTAAGAACAGAAAAAAAGAAGAAAAAAGGATTTTACATTTCAGATATACTGGTTTTTGTCTTATGTTTTTCTCCACAGCGATCTACTGCTTTCCGGCATTCTCCGACCAGCACGCGCCTTTCTATTTTGCATCCCTAGTCTTTCAGTTTGCGAAAGACTTCCGCTCTTTTGCTAGGCACGTTTGACGCACGTGCGATTTATGCCGTGCGCTTCATCGATGTGCCACCGTATCCTAGAGTTGCTTCTGTCGACGCGTGTGGCCCCTGACATCAGAGGCCTTAGATCTTTCGGATCTGAACCTCATTTCCACTCTAATGACGGCGCGTGATCTGCACCCGCCGTCACAATCAGTATTAATCGTTTGCTGGCGACTCGTTTTTGTTTCGGACTACTATCATATGTTCTAGCTTTTCCAAACTGAGGATTTAGGCAAAATGGACGTGATAGTTTCTTCCAATTAGTCCAAACAAACAAGATGCTTTGCTGTAACTTTTAGTTATCATAGTATAATTTATTTTATCAAATTATATAAAAATTATTTCAAACGGCGTTTCCTAGTGAGACATGAGTGTGAGCCATTTACTTGGTTTCAAAATCCTCTTTTTTTTATTTTTTTGTGACGTATCTACTAATTTTGGAATGATTATAAAAGACTTTCATCTCATTAAAATTTATATCTTATAATCTTTTAGTTAATCTAAAATAAAAAAATAAAAAAAAGGAATATACGCCAACTTGGCAGTCTAGAGTACAGAGTACTTTGCCTATTTTTAAGTCTGGGACAGGGATGATAGGCCAACCAGCCAGCAAGGCTAGTAAAATAGGAAACAGAGCAATATCTTCGAAGATGGCCCAGAAGTACCCAGATAATTGCTCCACACAAGATTTTAGACCCATTTTTTAATCAGGCATATGGTATGGGCCTCGTTTTTGTATAGGTTTGGATGATACCGGAACTTGTCAAGAAGACTTTTTCAAGGTAGTTTGTTTTTGTTTTTGTTCTCTCATCTAATTCAAATATCAAACTTGGTATAGCAGAGTGAGCTATATTAAATATGGCCGCAATGGCATTTTTTGTGCTAGCTTTTTCAAACTTTCCCTACCAATTCTGTCAGTCTCTACCTCATACACACCATTTTTGGTAGAAAATAGTCAGAATAATTAATAGAGGCCGTCTTACACTTGAGCATTTATGTGTTTGACTGGAGGATATGGTAGAGATTCCAACCTCTTTTAGCCAACAAAAGGATGTTGCCTTTTCACATCTTGGAAGGTCTCATAGTGTTAGGGCAAATGTAAAAGTACAACCCAAGCGAACACATGACATTGGTGATTTTTCTGTCACTCAATCAACACGACTTGAAAAGAAAAATCTATAATAGTAAATTGAAATAGTCTCCCAGCTAGCTATTAGAATTGCTAATGTACTTATCAATCAGTTTCGTGGATGTCGTTTAGATAATAGACATGGTAGAACTGCTGATCTGGCCACACCATGAAATTGAAAAAGGACAGTTTTTGGATATCCCTTCAAATCACCAACACCAACTTTTCAAAAAGCAATCTACTTTTATTATTATTATTATTATTATAGCAAATGTGGTAGAACCTATTCAGGAGTTGGTTTTAGCATAAGAAATATCCTCCAACAATTCAATTAACTTTATTGCAGATAGGCCAGGTATGGTATCTGTCCATACACTGCTGCATGCTGCTCTTCTTATCATACTCAAAATAAAACAAACAACACACGTTCAGGGGAGCTATGTATATTTTTGAAACAGGGGAGCTATGTATAAAGCATATATATATATATATATATATAGCATTTTTTTTTAATGAGCAAGTTGTCTTATGCATGGGGATTTTGTATACATGACATAATCGTAGACAAAAAATTTTGGACTCGTATTATAACTATTGTTGTTACCACAATAAACGATGTGTTAACACGTCAACCTATAAGTTATAATCACTCATTTGAGATACCGATATTGGAATTAGATCCCTCTCTCTCTCTCTCTCTCTCTCTCAAGGAACAAATTCAAGCATTGCAAGTGCTAAAAGCGTTCCCAACTAATGAATTTAAAAGATTCTCATCAGCAGATCAGTTACCACCAAGTGAATTTATATAAGTTTACGGATTCTTTGCGAATATTTTTTCCTTTTTTTTTTTTTTTAAATATATTCGCGACAAGCTTCGCATCATTCAATAACTCATTCTCGCATCATTCAATAACCCTCATTCTCCTTTTTGTAAAGAACAAAAAAGGTTACTAGCGAGTTAAAAACTCAATGAGAAGGGGGTGTTAGAATCTTTGCTGCAAACTATTTATGCAAAAAAATCCAGACGACCATAATTTTTTTCCCTTTGCTGTATTTAGATGTTGAGCTAGGTTAAGCTGAATTGAATTTTTTTATAAATAGTAGTGAATTGAAATAGTAAAATGAGTTATGTGAGATCAGGGGCGGACCTATGTTGATTTCCCCCCCCTCCCAAAAAAAAAATTTCTAAAACATATTTTAGTATATGATTTTTTTAAAAGATATCCTAATATAAAGATAATTTGCTCCTCCAAATCATTTTCAAAAATCTCATTTAATACTTAGTTGTCTAGGTTTCTTTTAATTTTTTAATAATTTTTTCATACCTACATCTATTTTTTGTCATTAATAAAATCTCACATTCCTCTTTTTTTTTTTTTTTTTTTTTTTTTTTTTTTTTTTTTTTTTTTTTTTTTACATCTCATAAGAGGCAAGAAGATATATTGGTCTCTTTTTACAAGTTGTTTGATAAATTTACAACTTCATTTTTCGTATTTATTTATACTTTTCCTTTCAAGTCTTCCACCAACTAACTTGTTTGGATTAGTTCTATTAGTAATTACATATATACTACTATTGAGTTAACAATTAGGAGTGAATGCAACAAATTTCATATAACTATTTCTATCTATATTATAGAGATTTTATAATATTCAATCTTAGATTCAATAAAAAAATTTATCTTTGTTTACTTAATTTTTATTATTTGCTTCAAAAAAATCTTACATAGCTATTTCTATATTAAATTTTAATGTTAAATGTCGGTGACACACTTTTTTACGTTAAGTATAGATTACTGTTCATTCCTACATACGACACTTTGCTAATCGCCTCCCACGCATTAAATCTTTGTTCTGTCATTGTATGAGGTCCATTTAAAATGAATTTATATATATTTATACGTTAAAATAAGTTTATATATATTTATAAAAGTTTTAAAATATATCGATCCCACCGATCAACAAACTGTTCATCTGACATGTATAAAACGCCACCCTTTTCAAAAAAAAAAGAGAGAGAGAGAGAGAGAAAGCGAACCCAAACAAGGGCCACATCTCGACCTCTTCAATCGATTTCAACGCCGACGCAACACCCTTTAGAATAAGCTGCCAAACCTATATCAGAGATGATATCTTTTAAGATAAGGGCAGTCACTTCACAAATCACAATTAATATAAATAAATATATATATATATATATATATTTAAAATAGCACCACAATGAAGAATATACTCGACAACTTTTATTTATTTATGCGCGAATATGTGTAAGAAACCACAAATCGTGAATTGACCACTTCTACTAGTCTCCCCATTTAGGGAGACAAAAAAAGATGGGGAAATGTAGGGAATGATAGAAAATATATGGAAAATTACGTGACAATGACAAGGTTAATTTGTATTAAAAACAAAGAAGTTGATATTCCCTCATATTCATGTTATTGTAATTTGAAAGAAAGCTAGATTTCCACCATTACAGTACTCGACATTATAAATCTTAGTGCAGATGATCACATCGATATATAATATCAAGATCTGTGCGTGTTGCATTAATTAGCTCGTGTAGACTTAACAGCTCGAGCTGATTTAACATGTCAAAGTAAGTGTTTCGATAGTCATGAAAGCATAATATCACTGTACAATATATAGCCATCATTAATTTTAGGCAAAACGTCTAGGTGCATGAAATTAAAGTCATTTAAGCGTGAAAAGTGGCTCTCCCACCATCCATTTCAATCCCACGTACGTCTAGTTTCCACACATACATTTGCAGGCAGGCCGCAACTGGATATATATATCCGGTATATATGCATATCATGTATGCATCACCTTTTGCATGTTGGTCTTCTTATCACAAACTACGAATTGAAATAAATTGCACATGGCATATTCGAGCCAGGCCACTAACTACAAGCCTACATATATACAGACCTAATTAATTACCAAACTCGTGTATTTAATTGGAATAATATTTTTTTGAACTACTTTGGGATACAGCAACCCATTATATATATGTTAATATTATCTAAATTGCAATTTTATTTAGTTAAAAAAGCTGTAATATTAAAGCTACACTAGTTCAAGGAATCTTTAGAGAATCTGGAATATTGACATCTGGTTGAGATCGATGCGTGCCTACGAATGATGGAAGTTGGCAATCTTGTGCGAGTAGAATGTCCTGCATCTCTCTGATCTCTCTCATATCATAAAATCATTTAATGCAGAATGCAGAGCACGTTTTGATTCTTTAGGCCGTCCTGCATGATCTTACAATATTTTTCATAAAAGACAGCCAAACGAACGGCAGAAGATGAATTAAAAAATATTTAATTATGAATTCAGAAAAAATTAGCTCATACTATATATATCCTTCTTCAACAATGGTTAAGCTAGCAGCTTGTTGCCATGCATGCATCTTCGATAAGCCGTTAGTTTCATATAGTTGGAGTACGAATTCCTAATATTCTTATAAGCTCACATGATCAACTGATCAAAACTTTCCTTTTAATAAATCCTTAATTAACCATTCAATTATATATAAGAAGTGTAGCTGATCATATGGTAGTAGACTCGCACACTACAATTGAAAGCACCAAATAAAGTATCAACAACTAACGCGTTTCTCCCTCTCTGATCTCTTTCTCCAACAAGAACAAACCCAAATACATCCTTTCTTTTTGAGCCAATCCAAGAGGGGATGGAGCTCCGAGCTCCGAGCTCCTTCCTTTGATCTCCTCTCTTATCCTTTCGTTTTCCATAATTTTATTTTTACTCTTTTAAATTGAAAAAGTAGTGGTTCTATCCCATACAACACCTAGAGGGGGTGAATAGGTGCAGTTCAAATTTTCTAATCTAATAAAATTTAATGTCAAGAAGCAATTAAAAGATGACACAAATCAAACAAATAATCAACACAGAGATTTGGTCACAAAGTGGAAACTCATTCGAAGAACGTCTTTAAATTCTAAAACTACTCCGGGTGTAAGCCATTACCTAAAATCTACTATAGAAAAAGTTTGTTACAACCAATATAGAGACACTCAAAAAACCTTTGCAGTTCCTAAACTTAGCTTGCAACATCATGAGTGACCCACTCGATCTCTACACGCATGTAGTGTCAGAACTCCGACCTTTCTATAGCATCCCACGAGAACCTCTCGATCTCTGCATTAACAGCAGCTCCGGAAACCTTCCTGCCAATTAAAACGTCCACTTCAATGGACTTTAAAGAAGATTTGATCTTGAGTGTGGTGTGGTGGAGATGTGTTTGTCCAAGAGAGATTCACAATGTAAGGAAAGGTTTCTCTCTATGACTCTTGAAGCAACCATGATTTTTGCTCTGTTTCTCCACACTAAAGAACAGAAATAAGCTGTTCTATTTATAGTCTCAACAAGACACGGCGTTCAAAATCATGAATTTTAGATTGTTTTGAACATTGGTTCGAGCGAAGGTCGAGCGCACGTTGTCTTCTGAAACCACTCGAGCGATACGTCGAGCGCACATCGAGCGAACCTTTCTGGATGGGTTCTGCTCGAGCGCCACGTCGAGCGCACATCGAGCGAATCTTTCTGTATGGTTCCGCTCGAGCGCTGCGTCGAGCGCACACCGAGCGAAACTCTCTGGAAGATCCCGCTCGAGCGCCAGTCGAGCCATGTTGAGCACACTTCAATCTTTTTCATGTTACACCGCTTCAACACTTATTACAACTCAATTTTATACAGATTTTCATAAGAATATACCAATCAACTAAATTTTCCCTCAACACAAATTAATGAGAGTTAAACCTCTATCATCTGAATATGTAGTGTGAGCGGCTAATGCATCGCCCATTAAGCCATGTGCGAGACGTCCGGCTACTTGCTGCCACAAATTAACCCTGACTCCACCGACTACATGCGTGGCAATAACATATATATTCCTTAACCTGAGGTCTTCAATATCTATTCCACCTTCGCCATCCCATTCGCAATAGCGTGTAAGTACTCCTATTACCGATATAATCGCGTGTGTTCTTGATCAAATGCAACCAACGATTGAGGTTTTTTTATCCTTTTAATCATGTTATATATATGTTCCTGTTTTCTTTGAATCGTGCATGGGGACACGAAGAAAATTAAAGTAAAGATCTTCAACAAAATGCAACCATTGATTAGTCCACATGATGATCAAATCGTCGTCGGGCAATCCTCTTTACAAAGATTAGGTCCGACCTTTTAGTTATAGCATTTTTTATTTAAATTTGTTTTCATCACCCTATGTAGCAATACTTTACTTTTTTTAATATCTATGATTTACTTTTTATTCATTAATGATTGGATAAAAAAATAATAAGAAAATCCTATCAATCTAAGTCAAAATCTGATCGCTATATATAACTATACTAAAATGCAGATCAAATTTTGTTATTTATTATCATCACATGTTATGTACCACACTTAATTTTTTTAAAATTTTTATGTTTATTTTATTATTTTTGAACTAATTAAATTATTTTATTTATCATCTATACATTATATATTTAATAAAAAAAAATTAAAATTATGTGTAGGACGTGAGAATAATAAATAAAATTCTTTCATTTATTATATATATAGGCTAGCTTTACTTATTAATTATGTATATAGTCCAAAGAATAAGCTGTCGTGACTCATGACGTCATATCCACAGAACACGTGGCTTCGGAACTGTTCTTTAAATTAATGATCAAAAACTGCCAAATTCTAGTTTATGTATATGTGGATCCTATTATCTCAATCTGCATGTCAGTAGGCACCGTCTTCATTACTTTTTGTTCATATTGTGCGGGGAACTTTTGAGTATGCACATCTTTTTCTCTGATCAGACAATATTTGTCTACCTCATCATGCTCGTTACAAAATTTCAAACAGACACAATTGGGTAAAAAACCTCGTCTTCGTTTTATCACTAATCCCCAGTGATTTGGTAATTACCCAATTGAATCTTGCCATCTTTTGTTTTATTTTTTCCATTAAGACAACAATCAACCATTTTAAGCAAGTTAAAATCTGATGTCAAGATGCATTTTGTTAGCAATTTTCCACGTACGCAACTTCATATATTGTTAGATTAAGGTGGACACGGAACCACCACCGTCCTTCTCTATTTTATATATAATACATCTTTATTTTTCATTATGAAAAAAATGTGATTTCTTTTCTTTCTTAATGCAATAGAGTTGGTAGGCCTATGACCATGCAAAGGGAAACTTGAATATTAAAGCGAAGGTGGATCGGATCCATCACCCATGCCCACCTCCGTATGTACCCCTAGTATCAAAATATGTCAATCGGACGTCAGAAAAATCATATCACAATCACGAGCATATATCTTTATTGCACAACCAAAACACGAGATTACATAAGATGCATCGGTATATGACCAATACGAATATTCCACCGTCATGGTTTCCATGTCCCTCACACACGATCAACACAACACCACCGCGATACTAAACACGACAACCAGACAACAGACAGACAGACAGACAGACAGGCACGCAAACATACAAATTAGGATGCCAGCCAAACAAGCAAACCCACACCCATACACGACCTTAATAAGGAGCTTACATCTCTCCGACTCGATCTTTTACGGCAATCCAGCTCAGCCCATAAGTGATTCACTCAATCAGGGGCTGACACCTGTGCACTTTTATTTACTTTTAATAATAGTAACGACTGCAGCTGATCGGACGAATATAGGGAGAAAATAGTACTATATCGCCAGGACCAGACCCGGCACCGACTTTCCGACCTGGCTGGAGACGCTGCTCTCCCAAAGGGACGGGCAATGGAGAGGCGTTATCTCAATCGTTGATGAGGATGACGGCGTAGAAGAGAAATCCGACAGCGTTGAAGATGAGTTGGAGTTACTGAGGCGCGTGACGGTGAGGGATGTATTGAAGTACTCCCTGACCTGAGTGATTATCCCATCAGTGACGGTGCAGGCGTGAACCCAGGAAATAGAGCGGGCGTGGTCGCAGCCCTCGACGAGGACGGTGGGCCCGAAGGAAGTAATGGACTGAGGCACAAATCGGAAAGATGTGGCAGAAGCGGGGGCAGTACCGGTCAGAAGGCGCATCAAGAACTGGTGAGAAGGCGGACCATGAAACCACCACTCCAGGTCGGGGGCGACGATCTGGTGCACCGTGGCCACGTCGTGCGAGCTCAGGGCCTCATAGAGGGCGAGAACCACCCTTCGATTACTGGAATCAGTTTCCTCCAGAGTTTCCTGAGAGTTAGCCAGTTCTAGCCTAAGCCTAGCTAGGGCGGTGAGTCTCAAGTTTTAGATGAGGAAAGGAGGAAACAGAAAGGGCTGGAGAGAGAGCAGGGGGTTATGCGATAGATGGGCTGAGGCGTGGTACTAAGTTCTTATCATTCATTATATAGGGGAAGGGAAGGGCATTAAGATTGTCTGCAGCCGTTTTCATTCGGTTATGTTACAGACAGCAAGCTGAATCGGGTGATCGAATTCTGGGCCGTTTCGTCATTCCAATCGATAGATAAGGGCAGTTTAGCGAAGGAAAAAAAAGAAAAGAAAAGAAAAGAAAAGTGAAAGCTATCGTAATTGGCAAAGTAAACAACCCGATGACGTGGCGGATTGTTACTGGATCGGTGGATATGAAAGGAGCATCTATTTGTAGCATGCGAAGGAGATACGAGGGGGAGTAGTTATGGTGGACCGTGTCAAGCCAACTCTCTTTGACCCCACTAAATAAGTTAGGATAATGAATTATTCATGATAGCTTATCGAAGCATTTATTTACCATTTTTTTAATTTTTTAAAATTTTATTATTAATAAAGTTGTATAATTTTTTTAAGTTTTTTAATAATTAAAAATGTTTAAAAAATACTTAAAAAAAATAAAAATTTTAAATACACTATAAAATAGTAAATAAATGATAACAAGTAATAAGTCTATCATTATCTTATAATTTTATGCTAAAAGGTTAAAAATCATTACGCTATTCGCTTGTTATTCGATGGCGCTATCCCCAAATTTTCTATTATTAAGGATACTTTTCTTTTTTGTTTTTTTGTTTCCTAACCAAGAAAGACATGCTTAATACGACAAGTAAATCTTAAATTTATCATTTTTTATAAAGAAAATACACAACTTACGTACTAATATTGTAAATATAATTTATCATCAAAATTAGGGGCCCAAAGTGCTGACTCGGTACTCCACGTAAAATTTAAACATCTATAATGCAGTACTGGAAAAAAAAACAAGTCTCTCGTCAAACACCCTGCAATGGCATTAATGCTAGACTGTATACTGACCATCTTATTTATCGTACGTGAGAATGTAGGTTCCAACTTGTATGCTATAGCTAGTATTCATGCTCGATGCCATGATCTAAAGAAACAATTGTTAAAGTTGATAAGCTGAAAATTCGTGTTCCAACTTCCAACAGACGAAGCCAACCCTGTCATAGTCTCGTGGATGAAGATGTTTCGGAAGCCAAAACTGATTTAGCCGAAATTATTGACCGACTTAAAAAATTATTGAGATATTAATTTATCCTTAGTTGTCATTTTCCTTGAAACAGTCTATATATAATGATTTTGAAGTAAAATTTCATGTTTAAGATTCGTTTCCAAAACTCACAGAAATGAACATTGAGTAGTAAACGTACGTAGAAATCGATTATATACAGACATTCAGACACCGTACGTACTGCTGATCAAACGTAGTATCACGCCAACATACGGTATCCAGCAACTCATGACAATGTCCATGTGTAACTGTGGTTCTCTTCCCCAGTGACACGCATGCAATAATATGGGACAAGGTCTGCCTAGCTCTTGTGCTTCTGTCCCGCCTTCCCCGTATTGTCTAGAGAGCAAAAACTTATAATTAAAATTAATGATATAATTAGAGTTTTATTAAAATCTTATAAAAAATAAGAACTTCTCGTTTTTAAATAATATGAGATCTTATATACCACCTAATCTTATTCTTATAATATGAGATATCACACTCACGATCTTGGCTCCATAATATAATCTCTTATTACCATGCAATTGCAGGGGATGGATGTTGTCGAACTTGTACATGTGTGACCAGATCATGGGTTGCAGCTGGATACCTGAAAAGGCCACTTCTAATAATGCAAAGCAATAGCGATTGGCGAAAGAGGAATAATAAGGGAAAAGAAAAATAAGGCGGGCACGTGTCTCACGAGTGAATTTGCCGGTCCTTCCAAAGTAATGGGTTTAAATTTTGATTTGAATAAGTGGGCCATATTTTGGTGCCCTTGTTGTCCAACGTCGCCCCCTGGAGGAAACTCGGTATAATTTTCCCATAATTACAGTATACACCATTACACCGTCCAAAAAGAGGGGAAAAAAACCTCCTTCCTTCCATTACAATGGTTTTGTTGTTCTACTTGGGAAAGAACAAGAACAATCCCACTGTTTTAATAAATCTTTTGGTAGCAGCCCTTAATTTATTGCAGCCTGGTTCTCACAACCAGCCAAAATCCATGCCCTATGAGTCTATAGAGGCCTTGAATTTATGCATTTTCGTTTAGGCCAGAATGGTGACATTATTCAGTCAGTTAAAACAAATGGCTCCGAGTGATGTGCACTGTCGTATATACATCACTGCACATACCTTTTGACAGCTTGAAAGTTTTGGCCATGACAATGACGTGTACGAGAAATTAACATTTCACTTTCATGAGCACCAAACAAATAGGAAACAGCAAGCCCTACCATGTATATATTATTGCCAATCGAATAAATCTCAGCCTGCTTGCCAATTTTTGAGCTTTGGGAGGACATAACATTTGAGTCTTCACTGTTATCATCTGATATCTGTCACGTTTAGCAGATGGACTCGCCCACTTTGGTTCTTTGCCTAAATGATGTTTCTTTCTCCCTAATTTTGCATTTGCCTCAACATTTAATTGGTATTGGCCCTTGACAAATCCGGCTAGATTATATTATAACATATCTTTCTTAAGTTACCAAAATCTCAAGTGCTGTACGTACGCGCGTACAGCACTCAATTTTCATTTCCCAAGTTATCAAAATATCTAGAGCTAAACATTCGAAACTAAACGTTATAGCATGAAACCCTTAATACAAATGGTAGAGACGTTTTTAATTATTGGTTCTCCACAAGAGCCTGTTTCTTAACATCGATAGAACGTAAATATTGGTTCTCTACAAGCCATTACCTTTTACTGGTCTATAGTGAGTATTCTGACTCCATTTTAACAAACTTCGACTAACGTTCTACAGCTCTAACTTTGTGTGCCTACATCCTCTACAATCTGTCTCCCTTGTGCTTATGGATAGTTGGGGCTAGATGACAGAAACAATTGCTTTTTGTTACTCTTAATCCTCAGTATTAATTACTTCTCCACATTTCATATGAATTTTATAATCCCTTCCAAGGGGACTCATAATAGAGTATAAGCCAGCAATTGCAGGTGCTGCAACTGCAACAGATATAGATACTCCAACACCAATGGCTGGTCGTTGAGATCTCCTGTATCCCAAGTTTAGACCACAAAGTGCGTATTGAGCAAAACAATTTACATGGAGCAGAACAATAACAACCATCATGTGTGCCCATTCATGAGGCTTGTAGGTTCCATTCTTGCAGTAAATCTTTCTTAATTTAGAAATATCTTTTGGTTTCCGTCTGCATAGAAGTGCAAGGTGATAAAACCGTTTGGGATGTTGGTACAAACACATAAGGGTAAACAGTGCATTAAGAATTTGATTGTTTACTTCAAACCACGCATCCCTCTGGGACTTCTTGGGAAGAACATTGTTTAACATTCCAGTCATAACGAGGAATAGAATCACACCTGAAACAGCAATGCAGGTGATCCACGCAAACAGAGCCATGTTCATTGGGTTTCTAATCCATTCTTTGCTCATTTCCATGAGTGAATCCCAATCGATTTTCTGAGCAAAAACCCCACTGAGGTGTTCTCGAAATCGGTGATCACTTGAAGTAGTCACAGAGCGTGAAATCTCATCTTCCTCATTGGTTAGTAGTGTCCTTTGAGACGTTGATGCGTGCAGAGGGATCTCACCCTTCCCTTTAGCACGACTAGACTCCTCAATTTCTTCCCTCTGAGAGCCTTTATCAGTTAAAACCATTCTCAATCAAAACGCTGATCAAGCCTTGTTGACCCTTCACCGTATACGAGGACACGAAAGGACACAAAAGAGAGCCCTATATGTTGGCTTTCGATGTTTCCTCCTAAGTTTTAAATCTCACAATAAACATTTTAGGAATTTGTCCTTGCATTTCAAGAATATTGTTTTAAAAGTGGGGAAGCAAGGAATCTATCCAAAAACCAATGCAAGTCCGTAATTGTAGAATCTATAAGCCAAAGAAGCTGTCCAACGAACAATAATCACAAACAAAGACTGAAGTTCGACCTATAAAACCTTACGCAGATGAAAACTATGTATACTCAAACTGGAAAATTCGACATAAAAGCACAATACTTTCAATATTCTAATATAAAAAATTCGAAATAATTGCTCAGTTCTTCTTGCGGATCACAATACAGAATTTTTACATACAATTCTTCAAAACCTGGAAACTGAACCTAAAAGAACAATCTTTTCAAGCAGAGTTTTCGCAAGAATAACGAGAAAAGATTTCAAAAAATTTATATTCCATATTTCAACCAAAACTTGCTAGTGAATTTATACCCAAAGAAAGAAACTCTCTCTCTCTCTCTCCCTCCCCCCCCCCAAAAAAAAAAAAAAAAAACCAAAGAAATAAGAGAAGATCTAAAAGCTAGTGAACAAGAGTAATAACACGTACCTATGGCATAATAGGGAAACTTGAGGGACTTGAAGAAGCTTTCATTGAAACGAGTTTCATTTCTGAGACTCTGATCAATGACTCACAAATTATTATACTCGGTGAAAATTATTGTTGCTGGGCTGCTTCTATGGGTTCAGCAAAATACAATTTGCTAAAGCGGGAATGGTTGCTAGAACGAGAAGCTACAAATTCGAAGGTTCGAAGAGGTAACATGCCAAAGAGGGTAGACGAGGATGGCCTGACTTAAGTAAAATATACTTCTAATACAGTGGCCTGACGAGGATGGCCTCACAAAAACAGTGACTTTCAAAATTTTTTTAAATATTTTATTAATTATTTTTATCTCTCTTTCTTTTTATTACATATTTTACAACAATTAATATATTAAAATAAGAATATAATTATTAATTAATATATAATAAGTAAAATAGTAAAATATAATAAAAAAAATTAAATTAATAATTAAAAAAATTAAATATTTATAAAATTATTAGTTATTTATTATTATATAATGAATAAATGTATAATCTAATATGAAGATTTGATGTGAATAACTAAAACTAAATTTATCTTATATTATTTTATTATTATATAATGAAAAAATAATTATTTTAATGTAGATAATTCTATTAATGTAATAGTTAAAAGTTAAAATTTTCTTATATTCTTAAAAAATATTTTTAATTTTAACTAATCCAAAGTGCCCTTAAATAGCTTGTGTCAATGAGCAAGGGATCAAAATCCCATGTTCTCGTCCACGCGTAGAGAGTATTTCAACTTCATGCCGTAAGTTGCAAACGCGTACAAAATTTCGCGTGCTGAATTGGTGAAGTTAATTTTCCCAACCTTATACAGAGATGGGAGTTTATAAATTAATTATTACATCTAGAAGTTGTTAAAATATAAATTCGAATTTTATTTTTGCATAATTTATCTTAATATTAATTATTTTAAAATAGTGCTATTCAGCATCTCAATTTTCATTGTATGTCCCAAAAAATTTATCAGACAAAAAAATGTAGATTTTATTATTTATAAGATATTTATCGAAGAATCTACAGAGAGAGAAGAATCCTAGCTGCCAACATGCGAGAGAAAACCCTACAGAGAGAGAAGAACAACCACCATCGTGCAACCTCCTTAGATCGGCAAGTGACCCCTCACCACTGGCACAAACAAGATCAAGGGACTTCAGCGACTTCGTTGAGGGTCGTCTGGCGTAGGTCTTGGCACTGACGACCCGATTTTTTTTCCCCTGCAATTTTTCTCTCTGCCATTCTCGAAGACAATGTCGACCACCGGTGAGTGACTCCTCACCACCAGCCCAGACAAGGTCGACAGACTCCGGCGACCTCGTTGAGGGCCGTTTGGCGTAGGTCCTGACTCCGGTGTAGGTCCCAGCTCCGGCAACCTGGATTTTTCACAAGACTTCTCTCTCTATCTTTCTCGGAGCCCTTCGACATCGCACCCTCGACCACCGGCGAGTGACTTCTCACCACCGGCCCAGACAAGGTCGATGGGCTCCAACGACTCTTTTGAGGACCCTTCGGCGACCGGGATTTTTGAGTTGCATTTAGTCAGCACACACATGGTTCTTTTGAGGTCGACCTGAGCCTTTGCCTATGACCTGCGACCTATGACCTGAGTTTTTCTTCTATTCTTTTTGTTAACACAGTAGGGGTTCTGTGACCTATGTCTATGTTTGCAATGGGCACAAATCTACTTTTTACCTTAAGAGGATGAAGCAGGAGCAGTAGGGAGCAGTGGGCACAGATTTGTAGTGGGATTTGACGATGTCGACGCGCAATGTGGATTCGTCTCAATTGGAAGGCGAGAGGTGGTTGAAAGTGGAATAAAAAATTTTCGTTTTTATGAGAAAGGGAGGAAATAGTTTTCGTATTTTTGAACGCAGCAAAAAGATAGTTAAGTTCATATGTTTAGGGGGGATGACAGCTTCGTGGGTGGCTAGGGGATTGAGGATTGTTTAGAACTTAACTATCATGAAGGTTTCTTCGGAGAGCTAAGGATGGGTAATGTAGTTTTTATCATTCAACATAATGTTAACGCAAGTGGCAGCTTTATGCAACTCTCAGAATTCCGGAATGGAATGAGGAAATGTTTGTTGGTGATTCCGGAGGGTGCAAATGGCATTAGATGGAAAGGTTTTCTGATGTCCATTCGAAGTGTTACTGAGTCCAAAGCCACTACTCGAAGTGGGGAGTTTGTTGTTGGAAAAATAATGGGAAGGCCTTCCTTAGTCAAAGGTGCTTCTTATGTTGCGGTGTTGAGGTCACTGGCGGATAATCCAGCCGAGATCAGCTCAGTGGTAGAAGGAAAGGTAAGGCATTTGTAGGAAAAAAAAGCCGTCAGGTGACATTGAGAGAGGTGGATGGGGTCTTGTGGGATGTCAAAGCTCAATTGAAGGGAGTTATGGAATATGTGAGAGATTTGATGATTAAAGTAGATAAAGGATTGGACCTAGTCGTAGGTTTTTGTGGTGAGTCGAGAATGGATAAGGGAGGGCGAGAGCTAAATCCTTTGGGTTTGAAGGCCACAAGTTTGCTAGCAAAGGGCGTTTCAACGCTGTCACAGATAAGGTCGTTGGACGCTGGCATTTTTGTTCATGCTAGTGTCATTATGCCTCCTGAGAGAGCTATATGGCCTTAGTCACCAGTTGCAGATAGGGTTGGTACTTCTATGTAGGGTTCATTTTTAGTTGAAGACGATGGTCCCTCCAGGGTCTCAAGTACTTTGGAAGAAACAGTTGAGCCTCTTTTAGAAGATGCAAACGGGGTAACAGAAGGTAGTGCTACCCCTACCTGTTCTTTTTCCTGAGGGAGAAGTAGGGTCAGACAAAGTGGCACGCCAATGATCGTCTGGGGGTGGAGCTAACACAAGCAATGTTGATGGAGGGGAGGAACCTGTAATGGTGACATAAACAATGAACAACAGCCATATAGCTGTCAAGCAACCATATAGCGGGAAGGAAATTATCAGTTTGTCATTGGTGCCTCGTGTGGGGGAAGGTTTAGAGTCGGGAGTGCAGTTGGGTACTGTGGTTGCTGGGGATAATGTCGTTCCCTTGGTTTCTCTTCCTCTAATAAATGATATAGTGGGTTCACTATCAGATTGAGTTCTGAATAAAGTTAACGGGTTTTAGCAAATCCTAGGGATTTCATATGGAGAACATGGAGAATATAAAGACCAATTTAAAGCACTGCTCACTATAATTGAGGCGAGCCACGCGCTTGAAGCCAAATCAAATTTTAAGAAAAACAGGAAGTTAAAACGTCTTTCATGGGTAATAAACTACGATGCTAAGGGAAGTAACTCAAGTCAAGGGAAGATTAAAGGGAGGGCATTGTGAAGACGTTCTTGTAGTGAATGTTCGGGTAGAGGATTAGTTTTACGAAAACATGGGGCTGGTGTTGGGGAGGTGTGTTACATTCCAATTCGAGCTTGGTGTATTTTGGATAGGTTTCATGAGCTTTTTGGATCATTAAGGGCTCTTTTATATGAGCTATGTGTTTTTTTGTATACGTCCAATGTACTTAGTTATCCTATTGATATATATATATATATATGTATATATAGTTTTATTACTTATAAAAAAAGCTATTTCTAATATATCTTAACAATGATGAATAAGTTATCTTACTAACTATATATGTTGAATTATTGCCTACGTTCAGGAGGATCCTCAATTTCACAAGCAAGCTGGACCTAAGGTTTGAGAAAAGAAATTGATTATATTAAATATTGTTAATTTTTTGAAAATAAATTTGTTGTCCTCCCACTCTATAAAAGCATTTGACATTCTACACATACAACTTCAAAACGACTGAGGTTTTCTTTATTCATTATTATTATATTCAAACCGTGTAAGGAATGAGTTGTTGAGAGAGAAGGCATACTGAAACATTTTTTGCATTGATGATTCGGTGAGATTTCGTAAGGAACCCGGCGTAGGTGTGTATCGGTGAAAGTCAAAATATGAAGCAGCCATCAGAAATTGTGAGCCAGTCAATACAATGTCAATCATCAACACCAATGTCAAGCCCACCGTATGAATGAAAAGGCTAGAGCAACGAGGGAGGCCATACCCGAATTATAAACACATCACAAACTTATGTATAAACACTCGGATGGATTAAAATAAAAATCCAGCCATTGTAAAGGAAGGAAAAGTAATCGTACACAATCACAGAATACAATGCAATCATCAAGACCAAATGCGAAAACCAAACTTTGAGATATAAAATTTTAGGTAAGATCATCTTCTTCCAATTCTTTCGCCTTCAACTTTTCCTTCACCCTCAACAGAAGGGTTGTCTTCCAAGAGTCCTACAGGGTAGTTTAGGTAAACAGCGTCAGGAAAATGCTATAAAACAATTCTTCAAATGAACGGCAAACCAAAAAACAAAAAGAAAAGAAAGAAAAGATCTACTATCTTAGATGAGATCAAGAACAGAAGTTAAAATCACCATTGAGACACAATTCAAAAAAGAAATCCAAAAATGAAGTAGAAATCCATAAAGTGCCTCAGGTCAATTATTTCGTTTATATAATTTAGCATCTCTTCATCCATGGATTTTAATTCTAGCTGCTGAATTAAAAATAATAATACTCAAGTACATTGTATCATTAGTGGTCAACCCAATCCATTCTCAATACATCATGTTTAACAGTTTTCATTTCTGCATTTGGAATTTTGGAGACACCCCAGTGCGTAGAGAAAAATTCAAATAGTAAGTGAGGTGTTTTACCCCCTTGCTCCCTAGGTAACCTTACAACAAAAAATCTATCCCGAATTTAAACGTCATTCCAGATCAACTCTGACAAAATCAATTTTAAGTAATCAGCTTTCAAGCTTTTTTCTTTTTGACAAGTCACTTTTGAACTTTAATAGAGTTTCTAATGGAATAATAAATTCAATACTGAAGGGAGTTGTACCAGTGGAGTCATGCTGTCAAATTCTTTGACAACATCAGTAAACTTCACAATGTCTTCTTCGTCAATTGCAGCAGCAATATCCTGGCACAAAGATACAAGCTTCTTTGTCAAGAATCTCTTATCTCGAGAAAACAAAGATCACACTTAAATAAAAAAATATATTATATATCACAATCTAAATAAGGTAGATATGTTGCTATAAATGGCATGTTACCCGAATGAAAGAAAAAAGGTCAACTATAAAAAAGGTAACGTCAACAATTCAAACTATGCAGTTAACACAAACAAAGGCACCTAAAGAATACAGTAGAAAATAAATATAATAAAAAGTTTATAACCCACCGCTAAGAATCTGTATTCGCGTGTTCCAGAAAAAGTTGGATCCAATTCCTGCAAAAGTAAATGCAGCCTTGGTACAGTTCACTGAACCAAAAGGTTGAATGCTGAGATAATGAACTAAGGACAAATTCAGACCTGGTATCGCTCTAATGCATTGGTAATGGCTACAACGTCACCTTTGCAGAGTTGGCAAATGCCAGCATTAAGAAGATGTCCTTTAACTCCATACTTCAGCAAGTTATTATTGAGCGAATGTCGTGCTATCTCTTCATAAATCTCAATCGACTTCTGATATCTGTAGAAATATCAAAAGCAAACTATCCAGATCCCCATCAATGATAATAAATGAAAGGGTCTCAGAATAAGATTTCTCTTTTCATGGTCACTTGGCATTGAAAAGGTGTTTTTAGGGGGGGGGAGGACCAAGTGTAGGTGAACAAGGACATATCTGATGATAAATAATAACCATTTACAGCTACAGTCCTTAACAAAAAAAACTGTACAAAAACCACTAACCACTACAAGAAAATTAAACACATTGAAAGGATAGTAGCAGAATTACAAACTAGTTGCAGCCTTATCAATGTGGCATCAAGATCATCTATATTTGGTTGACAACTAACAGATCTCAAGTTAAGTTTTATGATCATTCACACAACCAAACCCTTCCAAATCCGCATGCATAGAAATGAATGATGAAGTTTTCACTTTGCAGATGATAATAATTTTTCCAGATACTCCAGCAGCACAAAACCAAGAGTAAAATACATAAATTTTCCTGAAATTAAATTAAAAAGTGCATCAGGTTGTGAAAATCCTTGGGATCATGTTCAGATAAGCCATTTCTGACTGACTGACATAAAAAAAAAAAACCCATCTCTGACTGTTCTTGTTCCTCACACCAAACAACGTGCAGCAACAAAATTCTATACACAAACATGCGGGATGAGATAGAGCAGAATCCCATACAAAAGCTTATTACAGTATGGCGTCCCAAGAGTAAAATACTTACCATTTTTTTTGACTCATCAAAAAGAGTAAAATATTTTTAGGAGAGTTGCTAGGCTTACTGTTCTAGTTGAGCAGCAAATTGTGCAACTTTCTGCTTGCACTGGTTGGCAGAAGTTGTTACTTCCTCATTTTCGAAGAAGTCTGCTGACTTTTCAAAGTAAACAATAGCCTGCTCAATGTTGTGTTCAGACTCGTACAATTCTGCAATTTCCTGTGTAAAGAAAAGATTTCCCAAATTCAACAAATGTATTTTATGTTTATTATTACATTCATCTCTAGAATGGTCCCAAAAAGGTATTCCACGTAAACATAGTCATCAAGAGCCCTCCAAAATCATTCTTTCTTTCATTTATAGAAGGCTTGAGATTATTTCAACAGGGGATAGAAATGAAAAAGGAACTGCACGGCAATACAACCTAAAATGGGAGATTTCAAAATAACATGAAAAGTAAGAAATTATTTTAAATCGGCATCTCCAAGGAAACGGTAAAATCACTAATAATGCCAAGGAAAAAATACCTTTAAGTATCTCGCAGCCATGCTGAGCCGTCCAATTTCACAAAACAGATTTACCGCCTGCTCTAAGCACGATATGGCCTCTGCAATAAGAAAATAATTTATTTATTTTTTATAAGTAAGAAGATATTTCATTGATATAAAGATAAAAAGGCAATATATATTTCCAGGCAACTATTTCTGCGATCTATATAAAGCCCAACATTAAGTAGAAATGCAGTAACAATGTATGATAAACACTCATAGAGGGAAAATACTCCAGTTTCTTAGTAATTGAAATTTGAAGCACCTATCTTACAAATATTTATGTCCACTATATCTTTGTTCTTCCGTTCTTTTGAATTGTAAGACTCATTTATAAAAAGAAAAATAATAACAATAATGGCAAGACTCATTCACTATATGATTGATTCTGAACTGCAAGGTGTATTGCTGATGGCATGGAATTTGACAAGGCCAGGGAACTCAAATTGACTAAGAGAGAGACCCCAACTAGAGGAGGGGCTAGATACTTTCATGGTGACATTTATATAGGTAACATCATGCCTATGAGCCAAAACCATACATACCATTTGCAGATGCTTTCTTATAGCTATGAGCAGCATCGACATAAGCTTGGGCAGCCTCATGTTTGCTTTCCAACTAAAAGCACAAGCGAATGGAATGAGATTGTCACATAGCAGCTAAAGTAATATTAAAGTAACAGTGCTTAATCCCAAAAATCCAAAAGTAATTACCTTCAAATGACAGTTTGCCAATTTCACATATGTTGAACCAGCCTTATCCCCTGAGAAAACCATACTTGAAGGGGTCAGCAATGACGACAAAATTAAGTCTAGCGAAGCGAACATTTTTTTATTGGCACCGGATGTCCAGGAACAAAGTCCCGACTAATCCCGGGGGTGCACAGACCCTTGGCAATGAGTTTTCCGCAAGTGCACCTTGGGTATTATAAGGGGAAATTCACACAATGTGATGGCCCCTAGAAATTATTGGTTCAAACCTTAGACTTGAAGGGAGCATGCCACCAAGACTAAAGTCCTTACCACTTAAGACAACCCCAACCCCTTGGGATTCTACGGAACAATTTCATTCTTGGATTCCCATATCCCAACAGAACCATATTGATCAGAGATCCTTCTCAACGAAAAGGTAAAGGAAACATCTTTTGAATAACTGAGATCATCGGTGAGAGGCCAACAAGATAGATAATGGAAGTAAGTTTTTTAACATGAAAAATGGTTTAAGAACCATTCCCTGGATTAAACCCACGTGAATTAATAATTTTGATTTCCTTCAATTAAATTGAGGTTGAACCCATCTTCACAAAAACTGGGCAAAATGTGAAATCTTTTATCACACTTGCCAAATTCTTCGCAAAAAGTTATAATTTAGTCAGTCTTAAGTATCATTTCCAAATTTAATCCCATCAAAATTTACATCTATAAGCCAATTTATCTAACTGTCAAATCATTCAAAAGCCATATCTGCCCACCCTAATCCAATCAATCAAATATTCCCAATTCTAATCAATATCCAAGCTTGCCACTAAGAACCAACCAAGCAGAAAGGCACAGCACATCAAACCTAACACAGTGTCATTCCTAATTAGAACAAAACAAGGCACCCTCGCCCAACTTAACTTTTAAAAAAAGAATACAAAAATCAAAATTTTCCCAAAAAATAAAGGAAAATAAATGATTAATGTCCAAAATTGGTTCATTACTATCGCCAACCAAAAAAATTAATGGGTTAATGGAGTAAACTTGAAATACGACCAATTTGTCACAAGGATCAAAACTTTCCATTCCTATTATTTTTTCCCCGATTCTTTACCCGTAAACAAGCAGAGGAAAAGAGGAAGAAAAAATTATTGTATGATATATTAGTTAAAATTGTACAGGATTTGGCGAGCTTGAAGGAATTGGCAGATTTATCGAAGAGATCGGCGGCGTCTTCATATTTGGAACCGAACAAACCCCAGCCGTTGAGCTTCTTTTCTGCTTTCTTCTGGAACTCCTCTGCTCTCGCAATCTGATCCCCCATTTGATAATACTGAGATTTTTCTCCCGAGTTGGGAGAGAAAAGATCAAAGAGGGAGAGAGTTATGCAATGGAAAAAATGTTGGGGTCAAGGTCAGGTTTGATTGCAACGAGAAAGGGGGTGCCTTTCGGCTTTTGTAGTCTTGGGTTCGGTTGGGTTTGGAATACTAGAATTAAAGTTCAAAGCCCAATGAGCCCATCTAAAAGGTTTGGGCCGTTCTCATCCTAACAATTTAATTCACTGAAAAAAGAAAAGGGAAGAAGTAAATTATGATTCTAACCCAGGATTTGTTGTCAAATTCGAGTTGGAATTGGAATCTGATAATAAAAATAAGGCCACGTTTATTTTTAAAAAATATTTCATCTCATCTCATTTAATTTAATTATTATAATTTTTTTTAACTTTTAATATAAAATAAAATAAATAATTTAATTTTTTTAAATTTTAAAATAAAAATAATATTAAAATATATATTCTAACAATATTTTATTCAACTTTTTAATTTTAATCTCAATTCTTCTTATCTCATCTCATTTCTGAAAATAAACAAATCCTAAATGAAATTCAAAGAACGCGGAACAACCAACAATGATGGATTAGAGTTTAGCAAAAGAAAAGATGCAGCACAAGCCTCGACAAAGAATAAAAATATTTATTTATTTATTTTTTAATAATCTTAAATATTTATTTTTAAAAAAAATTTATAATATTATTAAAATATACTTTCTTAATTATTAAGTAAAAAATAAAATAAAATTATCGGAGCCAACCAGAATCTAACATTTTTTTTATAAAAAAAAAAAAAAAAAAAAAACACAATGATGGAATAGTGGAAGAGCCAGCTGGATATGACTGGACTGCCCCCAAACCTTTGAATTCTGGATTTAAAATAAAAACAAAATGCACATTACCCACTTTTGCGTCCCCTTACATTTTTTCCGTCTCCATAGCTGTGTACCTGAACATGACTCGGATCTTCGCATCGCAAGCCACTCCGAGCCGTCCTTTATCATTCAGAACTGCAATCATACTTCTTTCAATTTTAATTCCCATCTTACCCTCTCTCCGACCTTCTTCAACCCAATCATATTCCTCCTATTCCAATGGGGATTTTTGTAAATTGGACCACCACCAAACACAAGGCCGCCTTGTTAATTTATACAGCCATTAAATTCCTAAATCATGTACAAGAAGACAACCACCTAAAAGAAACAAAAACCTCTTCCTAGCTAGCTTGCTACTCGGGAAAAGTAAAACTCATCGTCTGGATCAGATGTCTCCGGCAGCAATACACGTGCCACTCCTACCAGAGCACAAGCCCAAGATAAGGCACGCATCGCTTTCGGGGGCAGTGTTCAACGTATCAACGAGCATAATCGGCGCTGGTATCATGTCCATTCCAGCCACGCTTAAGGTCCTAGGTGTTATTCCAGCATTTTTGCTGATCGGGGCTATTGCTCTGCTGGCTGATGTCTCGGTGGAGTTTCTAATGAGGTTTACAGACTCAGGAAACGCGAGAACTTATGCCGGTGTCATGAGGGAGTCTTTTGGTCAGGCAGGATCGACGGCCACCCAAATATGTGTCATGATTACTAATCTTGGGTGTTTGATCATGTACCTGATTATTATCGGTGAGCATCCAGTACTTCTATTTAGCAAGCTCGTTTTTGTTTTATTTAGTATTGGATTGCCATCTATCTAGTGTTCGCTACCTTTTAAGATTGATCTGTGGTATTTATGTCGAGCACTTTTAACGATGTCTCAGATATTCAGCCTTGATTCTTGGAAACCCACAACAAGTTATTTGTTTATTTTTTAAAATAAGTTATGGTTAGGGCCAGATTGTTAATTCTGAGGTGAATGATTGGTTGGAAGAGCTGAGTTTTCTTGGGGGGCTCTGCAATTCATGTTGTCTTTGGATGTTTGAGGCCGAGTCTCATGAGGTGTTCGCTTCCAAGCAACAACTTCGTGAAGTTGCTGTGTTTTGAGTTTTACTATAGCACCCTTCGATTCTAAGCATCTGATAATAATTTATATATAGGGATCTAATATTTTTTTTTTTACATAAAAAAAGTTGTACAAAACATAAAAGAGAAATTAGGTTTAAAGCATGATGATCATGAGGAGGATTTGTATATATATATTTTTTTATTCTGTAGGGGACGTACTCTGTGGCAGTCAGCCTGAACGAGCAACGCATCTTGGCATTTTGCAACAATGCTTTGGCATTCATTGGTGGAACTCCCGTGAATTTGCTCTGCTTGTTACCGTTGGCTTCATCTTGCTTCCGTTGGTCCTCTTAAGGCGAATAGGTCAGTGAACTCCATAATTCATTCCAATTAGCAACAAGTTAGTTAATTGAAAAATATTAATTTGACTTTTAGGCAGAAGCACATGATTTGAGTATATATGTTGCTAGCTTGATGCCACTATATATAGATCTTCCAATGCAGTTAATTATCATTAGTCGAAACATTTATTTTTAATAATGAACTGAATGCTTGCAGCATAGGCTATGTGGGTAGACATTTAGGGTTGGAAATCTTTTATTTTTGATGCACTTACATGTTCTTGCTCTACTAACTTCTTTGGTTCCAGAATCATTGAAGTTCAGTTCAGCAATTTCGATGCTACTTGCAGTGGTGTTTGTTGGCGTAAGTTCTGTGATGGCAATCATTGCGCTCCCGGAAGGGAAAACAAAGAGCCCGAGACTGCTACCTCACTTGGACAACCAAGTCTCCTTCTTTGACCTTTTCACCGCTGTCCCAGTTATTGTGACAGCCTTCACATTCCATTTCAACGGTAAGATCAACAGATCGAATAGGGAGCATTGCTATTAATTAGTGCGCGCATGGCTTTATTTGTTGTTGTAAGCAGTAATTTTTTCCTGAGTTTGACTCAAAAAAGCCTTTTAATGGATGCATGCAGTTCACCCAATTGGCTTTGAGCTGGGCAAGCCTTCTGATATGATCAGGGCAGTTCGAATATCACTCGTACTTTGCGCGGCCATCTACCTTGCCATTGGCCTTTTTGGGTACTTATTGTTCGGGGACTCAATTATGCCAGACATACTAGTCAATTTTGATCAAAGTTCAGGTTCAGCAATTGGTTCATTACTAAATGACATCGTTCGGTTGAGCTATGCACTGCACGTCATGTTCGTGTTTCCTCTTTTGAACTTCTCATTGAGGGCAAATATAGATGAGTTCCTTTTCCCTAAGAAGCCGCTTCTGGCAAAGGACAACAAAAGATTTGTATCTCTCACCCTCGTTCTGCTAGCCATCTCTTACCTGGCAGCAATTGCCATCCCCAATATATGGTACTTTTTCCAGTTCCTTGGATCAACCTCTGCAGTCTCCCTAGCCTTCATCTTCCCTGGTGCTGTTGTTCTCAGGGATGTTCATGGTATATCAACAACAAGGGATAGGATTATGGCAGCGATAATGGTAATCCTGGCGGTAGTAACGAGCACGATTGCCATTTCCACCAATATCTACAATTTGTTTGGAAACAAGTCATAGTTCTCCCAAAAATTAAGCTTTTAGTTTAAGTCATGTATTCTTCAGATGTTGCCGTCTGCCCTTTCTAATGGAAATGTAGGCGATCGAGCACATTTAAAGAAGATTGAAATCCATTCATTACCCATATTTAAAATCTTAAAGAGCTGAAATATGTAATTTTAAAATTATTTGCCGTCTTTAAACCGCTAGATGAATGCTAACGACCAAATTGAGATTCAAGCTAGGACTGTCACCTTGATGAGGTTAAAATTTAGCCTCTAAAAGAGCTTGTGATCCTGAAAGGTGGACAACCGATGAAACCCTTAGCTCTCTATAAACACGAGCTCTTTCCACTTTACCAAGTCTAGCGCGGCCTCTAAAACTAGCTTTGAAAAGTTCAATTCAAACATATAAAAAAATAAACAAACGCTTGAGAGCGATATTTTAGGTAACAAGGTGGTTAACAAACGTAGATCACACAACACAAATTTACAAGGATACCCGAATACAGTTTAGTTCACAGATGCCAACAATGCAATTTCAAAGATACATGTGCATGGCATTCTCCTTAAGGGTCACAATTAGTGCCACAATGAATGCATCGTCCGCACCAGAATAGAGTTTTATTCTGAAGCATTCTTTGCTTCTGTGGCAGCTTCCCCGTTTGAAGGTGTGAGTTACCTGTATATGTAGCCACATAAAAAAGGGGGTTATTTCGCGGTTGCAAATGATAAGGGAAGGGAATTAAAACCAAATTTCAAAGACACGATTCATATGAAAAATGGAACCCATCCTGCTAGTACCTCTGCAATCACTGTATCACCCCTGTAAACTCTCAAAGACCGAGAAGAGCAGCACCCAATAACCTGGAAATTGCACACATGTTTATCAATATTACTTGCCAAGAAGACATCAAGCTGTGTTTTCATAGGAATGAGGTTAGAACGCTGCACGCTGAATAAGAGATCTTCTCGCTCTGAGCTTTCTCCTCTATGTACTATCCATCGGTGATGGGGTGTCAGCACCTTGTTACATTTTACAAAATGCTAGGAAGTCAGCTTCCATGCATGCATATGAATTCCACTAGGATGTAACAATCGTATGTAAACGTGAACTCACAAAACAAACACACACACACACACACATACAAAGATTAGAGATTAACCTTTTGGCGCATTGTGAGGATAGGATGGCCGATGGGGTCACGCAGGACTCTCTTTTTCTGGAAGTTGGAGCAAGAGCCATCAACTTGGAATAAAAGGTGTCCATTAATATCTACAACTTCAAAACGTGCAGCAAAGAGTCCATGATGTTTCTTTTTGACAGTCAACTCCACCTCATAAGGGACACAAAAGCCATTTCCGACAACAGTATTGGTATTAATCACGGGAACACCATATGCCATCTCCGGAGCGTTTGCAAAAGGGTCGTTACTTAGTGCTGGTTTTTCCAAAACGGAGTTCTGAGAGGGGAGATTTGGATAATGTCCTGCCATCTTAACTACAGCTAGCCTGATCAAAGAAAGTATATATAGGAAAAGTAAATGCTTGGTACACAACTTAACAGCATAGAACTAATTCGGAATCTCAAGTACTTTGTCGTTCCGTGTTTGCAATTTCGAGCTAGCTAGCTTCATGATCTTTCAGCAAGATAGAAAACAACTTAAATAGGTCATCGAGGGCATGGTATCATTTCTTGGAAATCAAGAAAGCTTTTTGAAGATATACAAGCACGCGGTAGCTAGCAAGAGTTGAAGAAAAATAAAATAATAAAATAAAAGAGAACGCGGTTGGAAGGTCAGACAAGATCTAATCCATCAGCTTGCTTGATCTCTTGAATTTGCATATAATATAGTGCCAAGATCTGGGAAGATACATATATGTAAATTATTACTAGCTGTTGGAATTATGATCAGTTATTCGAACTTAATTAAAAGTCTTGCGTGATATATATCTAAGTATGTAATGTAAAGCAGATTTAGTAAAATACTTATATGACATAATTTAATTTAAAAAAAATTTTAATTTAAATCTTACAAATTAAATTTTATCATTTAAGTTAACATAATAGCATTTCCTCTGAATTTCTATGTATATATCTCAATGCATTTACATGGGTTTTTATACACGTTTCCATACAATATTCTAAGAATCAGAATGGAATCAAAATAGTTACAAACTATAGAGAAAAAAATACAATTTTACAATGCTGTATACTGCCTACGGTTCCTTAGTAGGAGAAGGAATATCTTCTATATTAATACGCCCCTGCGAGTCCAAAGGAGTATCGACAACTTTGAGACTTGAACTTAGCCTAAAGAATCTGTCAGCAACCAAAGGCTTAGTGAATACATTCGCAAGTTGCTCTTTGGAGCTGATAAAGGATACATTGAGAGACTTGGTAGCAACACGATCTCTAACGAAATGGAAATCAATATCCATATGTTTGGTCCGTGAATGAAATACTGGAATGGCTGCCAAGTAAGTGGCACCAATGTTGTCACACCATAACGTCGGAGCTCGAGGGAGGGGAATACTAAGTTCATATAAGAGAGGCTGAGCCAGATGAGCTCAGCTGCAGAAGAGGCTACTGACTTGTATTCAGCCTCTGTGCTAGACCTTGCAACAGTCTTTTGCTTCTTAGAGCTCCAAGAGACAAGGTCGTGACCCATGAACACACAATAGCCAGCAGTAGACTTTCGATCATCTGGGTATCCAGCCCAATCCGCATCAGAGTATGCTTGCAAAGTAAGAGAGGATTTTGAGGAGGAAAACAGACCATGATTTATAGTAGCCTTCAAATAACATAATATACGTTTAACAGCAACCCAATGAGGCAGTTTAGGCGTGTGCATGAATTGACACACCTTATTGACTGCATAGCAGATATCTGGCCGTGTGAAAGATAGGTATTGTAACCCACCAACAATACTCCTGAAGAGTGTAACATCATCAAAGCTTGGAGCATCAAATTTTGACAATTTTAGTGATGCCGGCATAGGTGAGGTAACAGGCTTAGCATGTAACATGTTGCTTCTAGTAAGTAAATCTTTTATATACTTTCTCTGAGAGAGCAGTAAACCAATGTTTAATTTGGTGACTTCCAAACCGAGAAAGTAAGACAATGGGCCAAGATCTTTCACAGGGAAAGCCAAGGCTAGGTCATGTGTAAAGGTATCAATAGCAGATGATTGAGACCCAGTGATGATAAAATCATCAACATAGACTAAGAGATAAAGCCGCAGATCACCATGTGCAAGTACAAACAGAGAAGCATCAGATTGAGAGGCCCGAAAGCCATAATCAAGTAACCAAGAGCTTAATTGGGCAAACCAAGCCCTCGGGGTCTGTTTAAGGTCATAAATGGTTTTGTACAATTTGCACACATAATCAGGAAACTAAGAACTGATGAAACCTTGAGGCTGATGCATGTATACCTGATCAGTGAGGGTACCATGCAGGAAGGCATTCTGGATGTCCAACTGTCGAAGTGGCCATCCTTGAGTCACGAAGAGAGATAGAATGAGTCGTATGGTAGGAGCCTTGACCACCGGGCTGAAGGTTTCATGGAAATCAAGCCCATGTTGTTGATGGTAGCCTTTAGCTACGAGACGTGTCTTTCTCCTCTCAATAGAGCCGTCGGCATGAACTTTGGTTTTGTAGACTCATCTGCAACCAAGTACATTAGAGGTAGGGTTAGGAGGCACAAGAGACCATGTATTGTTCTGAACCAAAGCTTGATACTCCTTGGCCATGGCATCCCACCATTCGGAATGCTTAGAAGCAATTGAGAAACTAGTGGGAGTTTCGGGAGTGATTGTAGTAGTGAAACATTGTTGAGAAGGGAAGGGAATCATGCCATCGGTTTGAATACGTGGACGAGAGGAGTGAGTTTGAGCTCATGTGATGATTGGGGACCTGGGAGGAATAAGAATCGGAGGTTGATGTTGAGACGCAGGGAGAGAGGAATTAGGGATTGAAAGATTTGGGGAAAAACTGGGAGGGTTGGGCGAGAGAAGAGAGCTCGGGTTTGAATTAGATGAGGCTGGGGATGGGTTTGGGTCAGGTGAGATAGGAACGTTTGGGCCTGGACCTGGGCCGAGAAGAGAAGGTTTGAATTGTATAAGTGGTAGAACAACAGGAATTTGGAAAGAGGAGGTGAGAGAATTAGAGTGAATGAATGAAGTGGGTTTGGACTGAGAGAATGGAAAAGAATCTTCATGAAACTGGACGTCCCTAGAGAAATAGAGCCGATTGGTCTTTTGGTCCAGGCATTTGTAGCCTTTATGGACCAAAGAGTAGCCCAGAAAAATACACAAAGTATATCGGTAATTTAATTTGTGGGAGTTATAGGGACGTAAATTGGGAAAGCACTCACAACCAAAAACTTTGAGAAACATATAGTCAGGATCACGTTGATGAACATAATAAAATGGAGATTTATTTTTGGTGATGGGAGAAGGTAGGCAATTAATAAGATACACAGCCGTTCCAAAAGCATCAGTCCAAAAAGTGAAAGGAAGTGTGGCATGAGCTAAGAGTGCAAGCCTAGTCTCAACTATGTGACAATGTTTTCTTTCCACAAGTCCATTTTGTTGATGAGTGTGTGGACAAGAAAACTGATAATGAATTCCCAAATTTTGACAAATAGGTGTTAGGGATTGAAATTCGCCACCCCCGTTGGTTTGAAAGGTGATGAGCTTGGAATTAAACAAACGTTCAACATAAGGTAAAAAAATAGAGAAGACTTGAGCAACATCAGATTTTAATTTTAAAGGGTAAAACCAGGTAAACCGAATATAATGATCCACAAAAGAAACATAATACTTGTACCCAAGCCTAGATACAGTGTGGGCCGGGCCCTAAACATCTGCACAAACTAGAGCTAAGGGTTTATTGGACTGGGCCGAGCTAGACTCAAACGGAAGTTGATGACTCTTAGCTAGCAGACATTCAGTGCATTTGAAGGTGGAAATACTTGGGAGTTTGTTCAAACAGGTGTTGTGCAGAACTCAAGAGAGAGTGGTGTGATGGGGATGTCCCAAACAGCGGTGCCATTGAGCCACAGAGGAGGATGCGCTGAAGTGAGCAGAAGGAGTGGAGTTTGAGCAGGAAGCAGGCGTCGGAGGGAAGATGTATAGACCGTCACGGGTTGGCCCTGTGAGGAGGGTCGTCCCCGTCGAAGTGTCCTTCACAAAAAAACAAGAGTCATGAAATTCGAAGTAGCAGGAGTTATCCTTGCAGAACTGTGAAACCGAAATAAGATTCTTGGTAATGTTAGGAACATGCAGAAGATTTTGAAGTAGAAAAGAAGATGAATGAGAAGCTAGAGATGAGTCACCAGTATTCTGAATAGAAAGACCTGAACCATCCCCTACTCGGATTTGTTCACTACCACAATAAGGTTCTGAGTTGAGGTTGAGATTGTTGAAATCATGGGTGATGTGGTGAGTAGCAGTTGAGTCCGGATACCAAGTCGTATCTTGAAAAGAACTGGGTTGAGTATAATTTGCTGAGAATGAGGTTGGAGCTCTATATTGGTAGTTGTGGTCAAATCGATGCCGACATTGAAGAGCTACATGGCCAGATTTCTGGCAAACTTGACAGTTTGGTCTCAGACTTGTGGCAGGGGAGAAGCTTCGACTGCCTCTGTTTGGATAGTTGGAGCGGCCTTGTCCATTAAGACCAGAGCGACCTCCACGGGACTGAGTGCGACTGCTACATCTAGCAGTTGTGGTGATATTCACAGAGGGCTCTAGGGGAGGAGACCCACAAGCACCATGTGCAAGTCTACTCTCATGAATCAAGAGAAGTTGATATAACTCATGAGAGGAAATGGGCTGTGTATGAGTGGTAATGGATGTGACAAAGACATCATATGCCGAGCCTAGGCCCGAAAGGAGATAGGTAACAAACTCAGGATTTGGTAGAGGTTTGCCAGAGGCAGCAAGGATATCGGCAAGTGCTCTGACTTTGCCAAAGTAATCAGTAATGCTTTGATCACCACGGGTGAGGTTGGCAAGCTGGAAACGGACCTGAAATTGTTTGGCCTGGGAGTGAGAAGCAAGAAGAGAGGAAAGGGATGACCAGAGAGCACAAGAGGTGTTTGAGGAAAGGACATGACCAAGTACCGAGTCTGAAATGGAGGAAAATAAAATGCTGAGAATAAGTTGATCAGTTCGTTTCCAAGAAAGGTATGCTGGATTGGGTAGGTTAGTGTTTGGAAGAACTTCAGAGGGCGGTGGAAGGGAGCCATCAACGTATTGAAAAAGGTCTTGACCCTTAAGATATGCAGAGATCTGGACTTGCCAGATGGGAAAGTTTGCTGTGTTTAATTTGGTAGACACAATGTGAGAGAAGGATGGCATAGTAGGAGAATTTGTGGAGGTATTGGAAAGAGAGGAGGAGGAAGAAGAAGAAGACAACTCCATGGATCAAGAGACGTTGGTCAGATTTATCTGATACCATAACAGAATAGCATTTCCTCTGAATTTCTATGTATATATCTCAATGCATTTACATGGGTTTTTATACACGTTTCCATACAATATTCTGAGAATCAGAATGGAATCAAAACAGTTACAAAACTATAGAGAAAAAAATACAATTTTACAATGTTGTACACTGCCTACGGTTCCTTAGTATGAGAAGGAATATCTTCTATATTAATATAAGTAATGTGGATGATGTCGAAAAATAAAATTTTTCATCTTTATTAGATTCCAGCATGCATTCATGCATACTATCCCACGCCCCTTTTAAATTGGATAAAAAGCAAATGTTCTTCCTAAAATAGAATTTAAGGTATTTTAATACTTCACTACTATTTATTATTTTATTATTATTATTTATCTACTTTTTACTATTATTTAATATTTTATTAATATTATTTTTTATTACTTTTTCGCTGTTATTAAAAAAATATCTACCTAACACTTCGTACGTTCCTTTTGCGAAAGTGGATCGATGACTATGAAACAAAGGAAACTCCAAAACCAATTTAGAGTCTTTAGACTGATCAGTGGTAAATAGGACTCGATCCGTGCGGGTCTCCGAAGCCAAAAAAATAAAAATAAAAAAGACAACAAAATGTTTTGACAACAAAAGATATTCTTTATCTTATTTCTTTTAAAATAAACATGACGGGCACTTATAGAGTGAACGCAAAGAAAATAATTTCAGATTTCCTTGTACGTTATAAGATTTAACGAAGGAGTCTTATCATCATTATTTTTTTTTCTTTTTTCTTTGACAACCAGCTTCAATCGTGGAACTGGAAATGGGTTTAAAGGGGCCAACAAACCCAACGGCCCAACGCCAATCCTGTCGTCCCTAAGTTTTGTACTATCAAAAGTCATCAAAATCAAGCGACTCATAAGAACATGAGGAGCTGCATGCATCAGGTAATGTACAGATTATTTATTTTTTATTTTTAAAGAAAAAGATGTCACATGTCCAAGAGTGACCCCCTCCCAATTTTATTGAAAAAGAACCTCACTTATGGTAGAGAAAAACCATGGTAACAATTTAGATACTAGAAAAAAATTAATTGACAAGAAACCCACCCCACAACAATGCCAACAAAAAAAACCTGCACCTATACACTCTTATAATCCCTTTAAATAATAAAAACAACTTAGTCCCCAAACTAATTCATTTACAATTTTTCCGAACATAAGGAAAGTCCCCCCTATGCAATCTAGTAAGACCCCGAATGAGAGGAGGAAGAGCTGAAGCCGAGAACCATAAGTCATTGGAGCCATAAGTCAATGAGTGGTAAAAAAAGAGTTGCTCCGATTCGCCTCGGGTTGGGGCATAGATACCCTAAGGTGATGGTAGTACCATTGGAAGCCTACGAGCGAAAAAATCGAACGTCATAACTTTGCACTTTGCCCTCAATTGGTTTTCTACTAAGTAAGGGTAAAGTGGTAAAAATAAGAGGTGCTTCGAATTGCCCCGGGTTGGCGCATACATACCTAAGGTCATAGTAGTATCATTGGAAGCCCGCGAGCAAAAAATTCCAACCGCATAACTTTGCCACTTTACCCTCAATTGGTTTTATACTAAGCAATGTCAAAGTGGTAAAAATAAGAGTTGTTCTGATTCATCCCGGATTGAGGCATACATGCCTTAAGGTGATGGTAGTACCATAGGAAGTCCAAGAGTGAAAAACTCGAATATCATAACTTTGCCACTTTGCCCTCAATTGATTTTCTACTATGTAAGAGCAAAATGGTAAAAATAAGAGATGCTCCAAATTGCCCTGGGTTGGGGCCTACATACCTTAAGGTCATGGTAGTACCATAGGAAGCACGCAAAAAAAAACTCCAACCTCTTAATTTTGCCACTTTACTCTCAATTAGTTTTATACTAAGTAAGGGCAAAGTGGTAAAAATAAGCGTTGCTTCAATTCGTCCCGGGTTGGGGCATACATACCCTAAAGTGATGGTAGTATCATAGGAAGCCCACGAGCAAAAAACTTGAACATCATAATTTTGCCACTTTGCCCTCAATTGGTTTTCTACTAAGCATGGGCAAAGTGGTAAAAATAAAAAGTGTTTCGAATTGCCCTGGGTTGGCGCATATATACCCTAAGGTCATACTAGTATCATCGGAAGCCCGCGAGCAAAAAGCTCCAACCTCATAACTTTGTCACTTTGACCTCAATTGATTTTTTACTAAGCAAGAGCAAAATGGTAAAAATAAGAGGTGCTCTGAATTGCCCCGGGTTAAGGCATACATACCCTAAGGTGATGGTAGTACCATAAGAAACCTACGAGCGAAAAACTAGAACGTCATAACTTTGCCACTTTGTCCTCAATTGGTTTTTTACTAAGTAAGGGCACAGTGGTAAAAATAAGAGCTGCTCTGAATTGCCCCAGGTTGGGGCATACATACCTTAAGGTCATGGTAGTACCATAGGAAGCCCACGAGCAAAAAACTCCAATCTCATAATTTTGTCTATTTGCTCTCAATTGGTTTTCTACTAAGCTTGATAGCCTCCGTATCTGTATTAAAAACAAGGTTATTTATTTCCATGTCTTCCATCATTTTTTTTATTCTCATGATTTTCTATTTCAGTGCCCTTAGTATACTGTCTTTCTTCTGAATCTGCATCTCTCCCATCTTACTAGACTCCCCCTTCTGCAAAACAGGTTTCACAGCCTTTGCTTCTTTTCGAGTCCACACATGATCAGACTTTCCATTATCTTTCTTCCATTTTTGATTCACTTCTCGTCGTTTATCATCCCATTTGCAGGTCTTCGCATTGTGGCCTTGCACATGACATCGCATGCAGTATGCAGGCAATGTCTCATACACAATTTCCTGATAGAAACTCTGAGGATTTATCATCGTACTAATCCATACCCCCTTCAAAGGCTCCTTTGTCACATCCATCTCCACACAAACACTCGCACCATCAGTACGAGTTGCACATCTTGTTGGATTATCCCTCTTCAGGAATCTTCCAATCGGCGCTGTAATAACATTTCTTCGCCTTCTCATCGAAGAGACCACAGGTTGGTGAAGCAAACCCCATCTGCTTTTGATAAATGACCGAATAGAATCCAAAGATGGCCTTAGACGTAAGAATTTCAACACCAACAAATACTGGAACGGCACCGTAGATTTCTCGATCTCATCCTTCGAAAATACAATGCAAACCTCCACCTCAAGCATCTTGAGAGGCCGAAACGGCACCACCACCTTGGGAAGAGGCTGGGGTGATGCTGAAACCATGTCTGTGAAGGACCTCGGATGGGCTGCCACCACCGACATGACTTGGGGGCCACCTGTGGCTGCCATGCAACCCTAAACACACTCAATATGGCAACCCAAAAAAATCGCCCTCCTATCGCCCAAAAATCGCCAACTGATCGCTAAAATATTCCGCTCCGTATTTTTTGCTAGGGATTCTTGACTTAAGTGGCGCAATGAAGAATTACTAATGTACAGATAATTTGCTCTTGACAGTAGATTGGCCGGAAGTGTCTAATTTGATGATAGTGAAAATAATTATGCATTTAATATCGCCAATAATTAAACCACGGAAACAAGCACTCATTAGCATACAGATACTAGGAGTCAGCGAATTAAGCTTTGTCTATCCAAATGATTATATGTCGTTTTTGTTGTACTGTTACAACTTTGATCTGTACAAATCAAACAGAAGGCCGCCTATTGTAAGAAAATTGGAGAAAGGTCATTTTCCAAAACGCTTGAAAGTCTAAAATACTCCAGAAATTCAAAAGGTTTTTCACATGATGATCAGGCTGAAATGCAACAATCGATGCCTTTCATATACTATCCAAAAGTACTCAACAAAGAGACGCAGCAACTGAAAACTCCTTCTCTGATATGTCTTGTTGATATATATATATGGGCCATGATAGGGGGGTCTGTCTCCTGTGCCCGTGTGTGGTTTTTGGTTGTTTTCACTTGCCCTCATTAATTCACATTACATGTGTGGAATAAGGGACAACTAAGGGGCATCCCGTAATTTGTTGTGATATGCAATATCCCTATATTTTTACTACCAATTGTCAGTACTGTATGTGTCCTAATTAATAATTTGTAGTTGAAATAATTTCGCCTTCGATCGATGGCTGCAACTGACGCCACATGCATGTGCAATCCCTTTTTGTCACAATTTCGGGGGATGCACGCACGCTGCGATGAACATATATCGTAGATCGAGTTCAGCATACAGCATATATATTAATTACTGTACCGTATTCGTGATTAATTTGTCTGTTCTTTTCACAATCCTAAACATACAAGTCATGCATGTATATATATACCGGTGCATGTGGATTAATATCTGAGCTAGCTAGCTTGATTTAATGTTTGAAACAGACCCGGCCGTCATGTGTATATATATATATATCTATATATATATATATATATAGAGAGAGAGAGAGAGAGAGAGAGAGAAAAAAAATTCTTGTAATGTAGATAGCAAACCCAGATCAGAAGAATACAAATGCAAGTAGCTATATCTACTGGTCAATTAATTTATTTGCAATTCCATTCGTCAAAGAAGAATTTAATTAGGGGGAAGAAGAAGACGAAGTAATATAGCTGTCCAAGTGTGAGGCTGATTTGTTTGGATGCACGGTTCTCGCTGTGCAGTACGCAACAGCTAGGGTTATGACAACAAACCAGTTTGTAGCATTTGATGACGCCTAGAATTCTAACGGTGACAACCGATGGACAGCGACCTCTTTATTCAAATTCTATATCTAAGATAGCGAGTGCGTACTCACTCGTGTGTGAGAGAGGCTAGGGAATTTGCTTCATGATAATGACTTCTCTTCTTTTAAAAACAACTAATTGTATTATCATCATCATATACATATATACATGACTTCAATAAAGAAGAGAAGCTAGCATGCATGCAGCTAGCTCATGAATATCAATAACTTGATCATTATAAATGTTATATTTTTCTTTTTGGTGGTGCTAGGAACCTTGTATTTTGTCATTCTCTTATATTATATATATTTCAACTTTAATTTTCGTTGTCATGATCAGTCTGGTTATAAATCATCGATCAGCTAGCTGCTCCTTCCTCTATATATATATAGATATGTATGTATACACACACAACACACACACTAGCTAGAGCCAAACAGCAGCTTCTTGTCTTACGTTGCTTATACTATCCTTGAAGATTCTTTGATATTGCTAAAAAGAAAATGGCCAACAAAGAACTCTCTCTCTCTCTCTCTCTCTCTCTCTCTCTCTCTTCCCCTCTGCGCATAGGCATTTATCACTAACTTTATACTTTTATTGTATTTGTTCACGGTCACATATGTGCATGTGATCAGTGTACTTTCCCGAAGTGCGATTCATCACGTGAGTTTTGCTAGCATGTCACAAGAACGACACTTCTATAGTACTTGATCTTCATGCAAAAGGATAGTTTTTATTATTATTATTATAGCCAATTAAGAACAATAAATATTAAGGGTAAATGCTGAATATGGCAATTAGAAAAACTCTATTTGCAAGCCGTTTGTTTGACACATCATCCTGCATATATATCGTTGATATGTTAGGATTTGATTTTAGAAAAAATTTAAGAATTTAATTCTTACAAATCAAATCTTGTAATGTTAGTGGTATATATCCTCTGCAACGACTTGCGAATAGAATGACTCCGTACGGTTATATTAGCAACTTTGCGATGGATGATATACAGTATCATGAGGGCTAAAAAAGAGAAATAAATGTTGATTTTTTTCCCAAACAAGATAATATGATTACATAGATTAATTACAAAGAATATACTGCAAGCAGTCAGTAGTCAGCTTTCAGATCAGAGGCATGTGGGTGGTAGGAAGTGGTGGAATGGCATATATATCTAAAATGTAATTATTTACATCAGCCTATAGCCACAGTATATCTCATGTGCTGAGTAAAAAAAAAAAAAAATCATGTGAAGTGTGCGGAGAGTGCGACTCATATCTAAACCTCAAAGTCCTTGAAAAACAAGTGATCGAAAAATCAACAAAAACATTACTCGTTACATTACCCGCGGAAAAGTACTTTTTACTGAAAACTTGTATACTCTGAATTAAATTGGTTGAGATTTTGTCTCAGACACCCAATACCAATAAAATAAATTCGGAAAGGTCTAGATATGAAATTGCAAGTTGATCGATTTATAGTGTGATGGATACAGTATCCAGGAGTTCAGGAAAAGGATGGAAATGCACGATTGTTCAAGGAATTGTAAGTTATCTTTACGAAAATATTAGTACTGCTGAATGAAAATAAATCAAGAAAATAGTCAATCTGGAAAATACTACTATATATATATATATATATATATATATATATATATATATATATATATATATATATATATGCACATCATATGATCACCACCATCATTACTGGATCTACATGAGCAGCGCACTACTCTATATATATTAGAAAAACAGGAGACTAATCATCATCATCATAAACTAATACATGATCATGAGCATATATGCAGGCAATTAGCGATTGAACAGGAAAATAAGCTGGTACATATATATATATATAGATATATATAGTAGTGGCCTGGAAATTAAAGGCCAGAATATATAGCTAGCTAGGACGACGTAATAGTGATCTAGAATCTGAAAATCAAGGATGGGTAACTGCTTTATTATTAATTATATATGAAAAAGCAAGAGATCACAAGGTTGGAGCAGGGATATGTATGGAGAATATTGTATTGTTGCAATGATTAATGGGTACACATGTGAATATGGGTGTGTACGTACGTGATTTGTCCGTGTGGAATAGAGACAATATTGCAAGCAATAAGGAGCAGCTAGCTAGCTCTAAGCTTGCGCATGAACTGTTTGATGACATCTCGTGATACTCTCTTCTTCAGAGATGCCCCTAATTTGGTACCAGTAACACTGGATCATCTGCATGCATGCCGGACCAATCCGCCCGGCAACTCTAGCTTAAAGCCTAAAAGCGCTTGATGTGACCACCATTCACATTCATGATTCATCCATTATATAAACACACACACACACAGTGTAACGCATGCATTAATAGATAAACAGTCATTTTCCGCAAGTTAAGTACAACCATGCAGCATGCATGCATACTTTAAAAGATCGCAAAAGATAAAAACATCATCAAAGGCAAATGCAATTTCCCTGGTTAACAGATAATTTACTTCAACCATATTTTTCCACATAATCAACATAACTGATCAACACACCTTTATATAAATGATTTAATCTCTATCATATTTTTCCCACTGAACGTGAGATTTAGGGATGCAGCAAGCTGCAAGCTAAATAGTTGTTTCAATTTCCAAGAAAAGATTATCAATCTCAATTATAACGTTATAAGATGAGAAGGAGTACTAGAGAGAGAGGACAAAATTAGGATGACGGCAGCTTGTGAGAGATCAGGAGGGCTGGAGGCTAAAAAGCCCCGTGAGGACTGTTTGGAGGCATTCCAAAATCCCAACTAAAAATCCTTTTGTTGCTTCCTCTTCACTTCTTTCGATGGCCAATTTCACTCCCTCCCTCATCCACCGTCACGAGCTAATTTCGATTCCCTAGCCTCCGCGTTGCCTCGACCTCTCGTCAAGTTATATATGCCAACCTCATAATTCCCTATTTACTATCGTATCCCTAGCTCTGCCCCCTCCTTTTCTCATAACCATTTTCTGGAAAAAATTGAAGAAATAAGCTAGCATTGACTCCTAGCTCCGCTTTAATTTCAAGTTTAATCAATTGGGTTGAGATTTTTTTTTGCATGCATATATATGAATTTGCAGTGTGGAGTTACTGATCTTTTCATATTTATCTTCTATTTATAGTTGATAATAACTAGTAACAAACTATCTAAATCTGTACAAAACCTTGATTTGATAGTACTTGTATACAAAAGTAGATAACATTTCCAAGACAACAGTCGTGTAAAAAACCTGGAGCATGATATGTTAATTTGTTAGTTTACGAAGGAAAATGCTGCTCATCTTCTTTTTTTTTTTTTTTTTTTTTTTTTTTTTTTTTTTTTTTCCGCATGCAGTTTTCAGACCCAACCCAAAGTGGCTACAGAAATATATATATATATATATATATATATATATATGGTTATTTTAAGAAATGAACAATGTTTTTCACCAAGGAAAATCTTCTTTTCTTCTTTCACCACTCTTGGTGGCCAGTGGTAGATCTAGCTGTTATAATATGGCCGTTACTCTGATCAGATGGTTTAAAACACACGCATATACATATAATATATATGTATATAGATCAAATTCGGTGTTGGAAGTCGATTCTATAAAATAAAACTAACTTATCAATCACGTAAAACCAAATCAATTTTGCATATTATAATTTTTATAAAATCTCTTCTAAAGTCTCTTTTCTTAATATATATGTCACCTCTTGGGTGTCGCAATTTGCAATGGGACCACGAAGGTCATATCACCTTTGGACTCAGTACTCCTCCCTAATTTCTAACTTTTTCATTATAAAAAAAGACATTTCTAGTTTTTTCAAATAATTACCGAAAGGGTAGTGTGGTAAGTTCAGCTCATGTAGTTTTGTATCTAGTTGTGAAGAAACTGATGCAGTCATGTGGGAAGCGAACAGGAGATCATATCGATTTGAGAGCTCTTCCCCTTCATTTAAACAGCCTCAGAGCTTTGCAGATATCATAGGAAGAGAAATAAAGAGCTGAAAGAAGGATAAAGATAGAAGTAAACTACCCATGGTTTCTAGGGAGCACAAGAGAGAAGCTCTGCATGAGAAGCTGCAACTACTTCGTTCCATTACTAACTCTCATGCTGTAATGCCCTGCATTCTTTCCTGAGGCCTTGCTTCCATTGCTTAATTTCTTCTTGCCTATTTTCACGGATTAGGTCATAATTTTATATCAGAGTAGTTCTATTGAGCATAATCAATATGCTATCCATCTTTTTTCTTTTAGTGTTATAATTTCTTGGTTTTTCACCTTTGGTCTTCTTTCGACATCTTCTCAAACTTCTGAACTGCTGCACTTTCACTCCTGACTCCTATGGTCTAATTCCACAATTGCCTTGCGTATATTTAATCACTTTCTTCTTATGTTGTCTCTTTGTTATTTTTCGCTGATGACACCGTTTAGGAAACTATATATAAGAGTTTATAGATGCATTAATATAGGTAAGTAGATTAAATTCGTTCCTAGTTGCTAGCTAGATGTAATCATATATAAAACAAGTATAGGGGATATCAGCAACCCAGATAACGATTTTTTTTAAAAATACAATCTTCTGGGACATTTGCAATACTTTAGTTAATTCCATCGTGAAGGAAAATAAAATTTTCTCAATTGGGCTCTAAATCACGAGTTACGGTACTTTTGCATGCTTGGCAGCTCAACGAGACCTCAATCCTAGTAGATGCATCAAAGTACATCGAAGAGCTAAAACAGAAAGTGGAGAGATTGAATCAAGATATAACGAGTGATCAACAGACCTCAAGAGACCAAAATCCATTGCCTGTGGTATATTCTAGCATCTCCTCTTTCTTCTCCCCCACCCTAACCACTTCCGATTCACATTCTTGATCTTCTTCTTCTTCTTCTTCTTCTTTTTCCCTCTTTTTTTTTTTATTTATTATTATTATTTAAAAAAAAACTTTTATCATTTTTATTTGCCTTATATACCTACCTAGTAATTTATCTTGAGTTTACATTTCCACAGGCTACGGTGGAAACCCTAGACAAGGGATTCCTAATAAATGTGTTATCAGAGAAAAGTTGCCCAGGCCTGCTCGTCTCCATACTGGAAGCCTTTGAAGAACTGGGTCTTAACGTTCTGGAAGCTAGGGTTTCTTGTGCAGATAATTTCCAGTTACAAGCAGTTGGAGGAGAAGTAAGTCAATAAATTTATGTCTTAGACATACGTAAACCGGGCTCGTTAACTCTGCATGTACTGTGTGCGCGTGTGTATTTCATCTTTAACTAGCAAAGTAAGACTGCTGATAATTTTTTTTTTTTTCCAGAATGAAGAACAAGCCGAAAGTATCATTGATGCTGAAGTGGTGAAAGAAACAGTGGTGCAGGCTATTAAGAATTGGAGTGGAAGTATTGAACAAGAATAATCAAACATCCGTATACATGATCTTTTGCTTTTACTCAATTTCTCCTTTTTTTATTATTACGTGGGCAATGTTGTTAATCAAGAACCAATTAGCTTCTAAATTGAATTAGAAATTGGTTGAAGATCAATAGCAAACACCAAGTAAACAAGTATCTCTCCCTTTACCATAAACATACATCTTATTAGGCCGTCAGTATGCGCTGCGAGACTTTGCTTTTATATTGCATGCGCGAGTACAGGATTTCTTGTGCTGAGATGTGCCATATGCTTATCGTCCTGTTTAATTTGTAGGCAGGGCTTAATATTGCTTAATTTCTAATGGAATCTACATCTGCATATCTACTTAATTGAGGCTTCGGGTATTCTTTCTCATGACTCAGCTTTTTTTTTATCGTCGCGTGATAAATAAGATATCATGTAATTCGATCCCATTTATGTCTTTTAGGGGCTGGGTGAAAAGAAATTAATCGTATATTAGATTGTTGGTCGTTTTCCTATCATCCTGGACAGATCTTCGATCCCCTAATTTTGCGACTAGATGGGTTGGGTTATTAATACGGCCAGATCTACCACATGAATATTCAACATGACTAGCCAGAAGAAAACTCTCTGGACAACCAAAATCATCTTCAAGCAACAAAAACTATCAAGCTCCAAAACTTCCAACCTCAAGTGACTAAATCAAGTCCACTTTGAAATTTTTGGCTCAAAAGCTATCACTTCAAAGGAATGGACTTTCTACAACTCTGAAAAATATGTGAAATAAAGTGGTGAGCTGTCCCGTGCTCAATAAGTAGCAATTTAATGGGGGTGTGGGAGTTGCATGGCAATTTTCTTGACTATAAAGAGTGAATGAATTTTCAATAAATTAATGTGGGCAATATAATTTTATCTCAACCAACATATTCAGCCAAATGTCATATTCAAGGCTACATAATAATAGGGAAATGACCAATATACCACAAAGATATCATGCCACGAAGATATCATGCTGCGAGGGCATTAATATACCACAAAGATATCATGTTATGGAGACATCACACCATGAGGGACGTCAAACATGTCACAAAGACATTCATATCATAGACGTTCATATCACTGACTTTTTAGTGCTGATGTGCTTTCGGTTTTCCCAGAGGCTCAACTAGAATATTTGTCTAGGAGTACTTCTGATCATGCCCCTTTGGTGATTAGCTTAAAAAATCATTCTTCAAAATATGGTTTTCCTCCTTTCAAATTCTAGCAAATGTGGGTTAAGCATGAGGCTTTTATGGCATGTGTGGCGGATGTTTGGGAAGAGGGGTTAGAGGAGATTAGGATGGCTCGATTGGCAATAAAATTGAAAAAACTGAAAAAGATATTACGAGGTTGGAATAGGGAGGTGTTTGGTTCTACTGTAATTAATATAAAGCTCTTGGAAGACAGAGTGGCGAAGTTAGAGGAAAAAATGCAAGATGGCTTTAATGAACTAAATATTGAACTGAATACCTGACTGGGACGTGAAGAGACCCGTCTACAACAACAAGCCAAACAAACTTGGCTTGAGAAAGGTGAAGCCAACACAGGTTTCTTTCGGGCCTTTAATGCTCGATCCAAAATGCAGGTTAAAGAAATGAGATTACAAGATGGCAAATGGCTAAAGACACCAGAAGAAATTCATGATGGGGCAGTCCAACATTTCAGTCAATTTTTAGCTCAGAAGCAAGTGGGGGTACTACCGGATTTATCAAGGATGGTGAAAGTAGTTATTACAGAGGAGGATAATGAGGTTTTATGCCAGCTCCCTTCAATCCAAAACGTGAAAGATGCAGTTTTTTCCATCCCAGTTGACAGCAGTCCAGGGCCAGATAGTTTTGGGTCTAGTTTCTTCCAAGCCTATTGGCCTATTGTTTGGAAGGATGTGGTGGGTGCAGTACATGAATTTTTTTGGGGGGCTGATCTCCCCATGAACTTTGCAGCTTCTTTTTTTACTCTTATTCCTAAGGTGGAGGCACCAACAAGTTTTGACAAGTTTAGACCAATTAGTCTATGCTCGGTATTCTACAAAATCTGCTCAAAAATATTGGTGAGTCGCCTAGCTCCGATGCTCCAACGAATTATATCCCCAGAACAAGGAGCCTTCATTCCAGGCCGAAGCATTTTCGACAACATAAGTCTCACTCAGGAACTAGCACATAGTATTAACAAACATGTTTGGGGTGGTAACATCATCCTGAAGCTTGATATGGAGAAAGCTTATGACAGTGTGGATTGGACTTTCTTTTACACGTTATGGCGCACTTTGGATTCTCAAATCAGATGTGTGGTTTGATCAGGCAATGCATCTCTAATCCGTGGTTCTCAGTTGTCATGAATGGGGTCCCAAAAGGTTTTTTTAAAAGTGGTCGAGGCTTGAGGCAAGGAGATCCAATCTCACCTTATTTATTTATCATTTTTGAAGAAATCCTTTCTAGATTGCTTAAGGTGAGATTTGAAGAAAAGAAAATTAGAGCCTACTTGCAACCGAGAGGCACACCACTGATATCGCATTTGCTGTATACCGATGACATAGTTGTTTTTGCTAATGGGAGTAAAAAGTCAGTGAGAGCCATAGGGATACTCTGTCTACTTATGAGCAATGGTCAGGACAAAAGGTTAGTAAAGCCAAATCCTCTATAACTTTTTCGAAATATGTTACTAGTACTCAACGTCGTTCTCTCCTTAATCTCACTAGTTTTGTGAAAGGTAAAATGCCTTTCAAATACTTGGGAGTGCCAATCACAACTGGGCGAATGAAAGCTGTATATCTAGAGGAACTTGATGGAAAAATAACGTCAAGGCTGAAGGGGTGGAAAAATAAGTTGTTAGCTAAAGGGGCCCGTGTACTACTCTTAAAGCATGTTCTAATGAGTCTTCCTATATACTTATTATCTACTGTGAATGTGCCTGCTTCGGTGTTGAAAAGTATAAATAGATGTCTGTGCAATTTTTTCTGGGGTATGCATGAAGGAAAGCCAAAAAATCATTGGAAGTCATGGGATAATTTATGTTTCCCAACAGCAGAAGGTGGAATGAGATTTAGAAATTTTAAAGATGTTCAAAGGTCTCTTTTCATGAAGTTTGCGTGGAAGATTATGGTGGAAGACTCTTTATGGAAAATTTTTTTAGAGCCAAATATGTTAGAAATAACCATATTTCACTTGTGGATCAAGGAAAAGGCTCGAGATTCTGGAGGATGATAGCTTCGTGTATCCCGAATATAATTAACCATTCAAAATGGAAGATTAAAAACGGGAATGTCTCTTTCTGGTTTGACACGAGGCTGGATGAGGGTCTTTTGTGTAACTTGATTTCTATAGGTGATTCCCCAAGCTTACAGGTAAAAGACTGCAAAATAGAGAATGGCTGGGATGTTGCCATGTTATGTCGCCTTCTACGGAAAGAAATAGCCGAAAAAGTGTTGGATGTTTTAAGCAAAAGCAGAGAAGGGGCTGATTTGCTGGTATGAACAGAAAATAATGATGAAAAATTCTCTACAAAGAGTGCATGGAACTGTGTTCGAGTAACTGCCTCCAAGGTTAGATGGGCTGAGTGGGTATGGCACCCTTGTATTCCAAAGAATTTTTCGTTTATTATGTGGAAAGTCTTCAACAACGTTTTAAGTGTGGATGATAAAGTTAGAAAGTTTGGCATTCCTATAGTCTCAAAATGTGATTGCTGTTTGAATGGTGGCTATGAAGACATAAATCATGTTCTTGCAAATGGTGATATTGCAAAGAAAGTGTGGACTAGAGTCTTTATGCAGATGGGCTTGGGCAGAATTAAGGGATGTTCATGGAACCAACTAGTAGAGGTTTGGTTTACTAAGGCATCGAAATCATCCCAAATGGGGCAGCTGCTTGGTATAATTCCTTCTATTGTCACTTGGTCCCTCTAGTTGAGAAGATGTAAGGCACGTATGGATGGAGTTAAAGACTCAGCTGTTACCATGTGGTATAATATCAAGATATGGATTGCAAAAGTGGGAGAAAAACTCAAAGCGAGAAAATTGTTGTCGAGACAAGATGAAATAATTCTATTGGAGCTCAACATCCCAATTAAACCTTCGAAAAGATTAGTTCAAAAGTTGGTTCGATGGGCAAAGCCGGCAACTGGACATCTAAAACTGAATGTAGATGGAAGCTCAAATGGGAATCCAGGTGCTGCAAGTGCGGGTGGAGTGCTTAGAGATGCAAATGGAGACTTGCTCATGGCATATTCGGTTCACCTCGTTACAGGTACTAATAACATTGCAGAACTTATGAGTTTAGTTCATGGTATACGTTTGATTAAAATGATGGGGGTGGGGCGCATTGATCTGGAATTAGATTCCATGGTAGTGGTCAGATGGTTGAAGACATCGGTTTGTGAAGTATGGTATCTAGTAGACTACTGGGATGAACTAATGGAGTTGTTGAAAGAAGTAGATTCGCAAGTTATGCATATATATCGGGAAAGAAACGCCTCGGCGGATTATTTGGCGCGATTGGGAGCAAGGGGTTGCACTCAACAATGGTGTTATCACGATATCCCCAACAACCTTAGAGGAATTTTACGTTTGGAAAAACTTGGTTTGCCTAGTATCAGAAATGGGAGATAAAGGGATTAGTAGACTTTAGTCTGCTCCGTTTTCTTGCTTTGTTTTTTTTGGTCTTTGTAAAGTCTTTATGTTTTACGGCAAGTAGTTGTACCACGGGTTGGTTTAAATTGGCTGATGTTACCACGGTTTTCCTCCACCAAAAGTGAGGGTTTTCAATAAATCTCAGAGGTTCCGTCCTCCTTTATTTAAAAAAAAAAAAAAATAGCATGCTCACATTTAACTTTCAAATTTAATAAGTCACATAACATTTTTCAAACATCTCAACCATTACAACATTTGCACAAATTCTACGAGCAGAGCCAAAATAACATAAGAATGTGCATAAATTCAAAATTTATACAAGTTTCAAATATAATATTCAAGTGCACAATTCCAAACAAAACCAACAGTTCTTTTATTAAAAACCCATTAAAGAGCCGCTTACCTCGATTTCTAGTCAAAATAGTCACGATATTCCTTCGCCAACGATCACTAGGAACCTATTTCAAGGCAATTATAATCCATCAGCTTTGACTCTAAAATGATCTCACTTAACTCTAAAATTTCACATAATCCTTAATAATATAAATTTAGTTTTGTTCTAAAAGATTATTCTCCAAAATTGACAAATTCTAAATTTCTAGGTTGCAAATAAGTTACAAGACATCACGTACATGGCCTATATCCCCTTATTAATTCAACGTAAATAATGTCTATACTCAACCATATAACAATGACATAAATATAGATTAATTCTAGCTAATATCTACCGCTAACATTAGAATATTAAATTCATCTTCAACACACCCTAACAACGTAATCAACTAGGTATATTCTCAACAATTCACAACACCCAATATTAACAAATTTTATATTTTAAATTTATTAAATATACTATTTATAAGGCATGCAAGTTTACCTAATATTGTCGATAATGGTGATAAAACAATAAGGAGCAGTGGCTGTAAAGGTTATAGAAAAAGAGAGAGAATATATAAATGTACGATTTAGAGAGAGAGAGAAAGAGAGAAAAAATAAAATAATATACATTAAAATAATGTATATGTATATATACGGAGTGAGAGAGAGAACATATATACAGGTGGTTCGGGGGGGGACCTTGACTCCTTTGTGCGTGTGAGAATTGAAGAGAGAGAGAGATACCGAGGATTGAGAGAGAGAGAGATAGAGGCTACGAGGGAATTGTCGAGAGAATCAGAGAAGGGGGAAGTTACGGGGAAGAAAAAGAAAAAGAAAATGATGGGCTGGGCTATAATATGGACTAGGCCATTACATACTTATATAATTAAGTATTATGGAGTTACGGATGAGAAAGTGGAAATTAATATATAGCACGTGGTACAACATGTGACGCCTCGACCAAGAAGAACAACTTTGCTAGTAGCTACGTACACGTCCTAAGTCTCTTCGATCTGAGAAGGTGAAGTATAGAAGCGCAAGAAAATTACTAGCCATGCACGTACGTAGTACAAGACTATTCTTCATGTCTTTTTATATTTATGCAGTGTCCGGTTCCGCAATTATATATATATATATATATATATATATATATACGTGTGTTTGTGTGTATGCTTTATACCTCAAACTGGTCATGCCAAGACAAGATCACTTTAAACTGTACGTGGTATCACCACATAGTCTGATGAATATAAGAAGATCATACACGAGAGAAGGAAAAACCAAAGAAGACGTACGCCAGTGATGAAAATTATCAACCTCGCCTCAAACTAACTAGCTAGGATCGATATCACTACTAATGAGGAACGTAATTGATCACCTCACGGCCAAATTAATTAGAATTTTATTAATTTGGGAAAAATATTATTAATGCCTAAATTCACATAACAAACCCGAATAGAGGAAATAATTATCTCTGGCCTAAGATGGTGATTTGGGCTTCGATATGGTGCTTTTCGCGTTCATCTATAAAATAAATACAAATAGAAATAAATAAAGAGATACATAGAGATTTATGTGGTTCGGCATAAAAGTCTACGTACACAGGTTGTTTGAGGATAAAATCTGCTATGATTGATGATTTTACAATCTTTCATGACCTCACATATCGCTCAATACAATGGATGAATTTAGTCTAGGCGTAGAGAAGTCATCCCAAGCTTGTGGAGAGTCCGTCCTTTATTTCTAGAGATCTCCTCATTTTATAGAGATCTGTTTTCTTCCTAGCTTGGAGTGATAGAGTCCAACTTGCTTTGTGAAGTCTTTTCCTTTTAGGAGTTTGAGCCAAGTTTATATTTTTCCTTACCTTATCTCTTTCATGCATTATCTCTTGACTTTATCTCTTCCGTTATTATTAATGATATGTTTTCAAAGGGCTGGATCAGTCAATTTAGTCCCTAATAGACATCCGTAATTCTTAAGGTCAACTTGTTTATTAAGAAGGTTTTAAGAATCTTCAAGTCAATGGTGATGTGGGTAACCTATAAGAAACTGTAGAAAAAGCAATTCTGGGAATTGGTTCATAGTTTGTCACTGTTATGCAATGCAATGGTGATCTCCATGAACAGTTCTCAAGAAGAATTTGTGAACTTTGTAGTTTGTAGTAAAGGCCTTCGAGGATAGACTTTTGTGAAGTTTATTTGTAAAAACATTTGCGTGATAATTGAGTGCACTGATGATTGTATGTGATGGTTAGTGAAGTGTGCAGATTTCCGTGCTCGGTGATCGTTTTTGGTTTTTGGTGGCTTCAGTGGGTTTTGCCCATTATCACGATTTTCTGTTGGTGATTAATGTTTCTGTTTTCATGTAGATGTAAGAGTTTGTTTGTAGTGACTCGCGCTTAAGTGGTCAGGGAGCTCGTTGACCCCCCGGATTCATCTTAGGCGATTGTTGAGTCCGTCAACTCGTTCTCGAAAGACACTCGTGTGAGGCGGTTGAAGACCTCAGAGGCTCATTTCCGAAGGTAACCCACTTATGGCAGTTGTGGCGAGTGAAGACACTCGGCTTACTTTTGGCAAGAGGATGCATCAACCGTGTAACTCTGGCGATGAGAGTGTAGCAGGCAGATGTCTCAACTGCTTAATCTTGACAATGTGAGTGTAGCGGGAGGATGCCTTGACCGCGTAAAACTGACGATGCAAGTGTAACGGGAGGATGTTTGATCGCGTAACTCTGGCGATGAGAGTGTAGAAGGAGGATGCCTCGACCGCGTAACTCTGGTGATGGGTGTAGCAGGAAGATGTCTCGACTACATAACCTTGGTGATAAGAGTGTATCGGGAGGATGCATTGACCAAGTAACTCTGGTGACGGGTGTAGCAGAAGGATGCCTCGATCGTGTAACCTTGGCGATAAGAATGTAGAGGGAGATTGTCTCGATCGCATAATCTGGCAATGAAAGCGTGACGGGAGGATGCCTCGATTGCATTGATGTTAAAGTTAAGCTCAATTGGTGGAAGACAAAATGCGACCACACTATGTGGCGAGAGCTAGAGCTCGCCTTGTACCAAAATAAAAACCAAACATGTTAGATTAAATAATCCAAATCACAAGTTTGAGATTTGCAAACCTTGGCTATCTCGCTTGAGTATGGTGAAAGCTGGTGACAAATGAGCGATGCCCGTTGGCAACTATGCTATGGCAATAATGAGGACACATGATGCTTGCAATACCAAACAGTTTGTTTTGATGACAACAAATTAAGATGATAAGTGATGCTTGAGAGGGGTTACGCAGCCGGTGTTTCTTGCCACGCAGGTAATTCCCAACAAATTATATTCTCGGGTTGTACAACCACTAGGTTTCTTGTGGAACCTCAAGGAGTTTTGCGGAGAAAATCTTCCGCAAATCAAATTCGTTAGTAAAAATAAAATAGAAAGTTTGAAAGAGACAAACCAGAGTAATTTGGTTGTTGTGTCCAACTGTTCCTTTGACTGAAGTTGTTCGCTACCGAGTGATTTTTGCGAAATGGGGTCGTTTACTCCTGAGTACTATTTTTTTTCACCATTTTTTTGTGTGAATCTTGACTTTACAACTATTAATGCTCCAACCACTTGAGCAATTTGGTGCTTCACTGTGTATCTAGTAGGGAGCAGTTGGCAGTGAGAGCGTTGGGCGACGGTTGTTTCCCTATGGCAATGCAGTTGTTGACGGAGCACTCATACACAATTGAGAGAATCGCAAATCTGCAAAACGCCTATGCAGTATACTTCATTTATCTTCTTAGTGAGAAAGAATCTGCAATGGTGGAGGATGCCTTGCCAAGGGACATTGCCCTCCATGCAACATTGCTTGCCATGTGGACTCCTCAGAGTTCTATCCATGGGTGAGGGAGCTTCCGTGGCATCCAAACTTGGTTGTGAACGACTCGCTGGCCGCCACAATAGTTATGGGCTACAGAGAGTGTGGACCAGGTTGACTCCACATGCTTGCGATTGAGCTTAATGGCAAGATGGGCATTGACACGGTGGAGACCGGATAGGTGCTTGCCAAGGGACGCTGCCTGCCATGCAAGGTTGCTGGTCGCATTTCATTACCCTTCGTAGACTATGAGTTTCTTGGCAAGATCGCTACTTGCCACAGGGGTGGCGATTAACGATGGGCGTGGGTAGCAAACTCGCCCTCTATTCATCGTCTCTGCAGTTACACCATGGCTCACGAACGTCGATGGTGGCGAAGAACTTACGACAGACCTGGTTGGTGGGGAGGACCCGTTGGGACTGGCTAGGAATTCTCTGTGAACAAATGGCGAGCAAAACCCTTCGGGCGAGCAACTGTGGTAAGCAACTTATGCTAGCGGCAAAGAACTTCTGTGAGGTTTGAACCATCACACCAACAACAGATTGTGCTAGCAAACTAAGCGGTGGTCGATGGCTAAACCTTTGTGGCCAGCTACAGTCGAGCAAGCATCCAGTAGTGTGCATTAGTGAGAACGGCGAGGAACGGTGGTGAGTAACTCTAGTGAGGTTGGGGTCCACCACGATGGAGACAAATGATGCCGGCGAGCTAGGTTGTGGTCAATGGTTGGCTTCGGTTGCACATACATGGCTCAGCTGAACCACGCCTCATTTAGCTTCCAGTGGTTGAGCTTGTCGACGACTTTTGGGTCTAGGAGCATCACGGCAAAGGGAGCTACGGGGTGTAGGAGTGCTGGTTACAGAGGCCACCGGCGAGCTATGTGGCGGTCACTGACAGCCTCGCTGGCTAGTGAGTCATTGGAGGGTGGGGCAGCCTGCAGCATGTTGCTTGCCTCTGTTTTTCGGATCCAGGTGTGTCATCATGCAGGAAGGGCATCGCCGGTGAAAGAAAATACTGGTAGGCCCATTCATGGCCACTGAAGGCCTCAACTGTCCCTAGGCAACTGATGGGTGGTTTCCCACATGTTTCTAGGTTGTTCGTGATGAGACACCGGCGGGGGAACCCTAGTTGGCTCTATCCCAGTGCTGGGTTCAGTGGTTGGGACTATGACGCACCGCATATAGGGGCGGTGGGCAGAGAACTCGCCATGCGCGACAGTCCTCAAAGGGGCCAAGTAGGTGCACATACCGCTGGGCCATGCACGAGCACGTAACGTGCATGGCATACGTCGCCTAGTGCTTGGTGCATGTTCATAGTGCACGCCCCATTTCATGGGTCCCTCCATATATATATATATATATATATATATATATATATATATATATAATCTGATCTAACAGTATTGCCGAGTTAAAATTATAGGTGCAAAGATGAGGAACTTATATGATATTTTTGGGAAAGATCTCGTGAGTTAGAGAATATCATTCTCCCAATTCCGGTGCAGAAAATGAGTCAATCCCATAGATGGTACCAATTTTTAATGCCTAAATTCACATAACAGATCAGAATGAAGGAAAGAATTATCCCCAACCTACATGAATCATGATTCGGGCTTCGATACGATTCTCTTTGCGTTTATCCATGAAATAAATAGCAAATAAGTCAATAGAAATAAATAAATAGAGACATAAATTTATGTGATTTGACATAAAAGCCTACGTCCACAGGTTGTTTGGAGACAAAATCCACTATGATTGATGATTTTAAAATCTTTCTTGACCTCACATATCGTTCAATACAATAGATGAATTTAGTCCAGGTGTAGAGAAGTCATCCCGAGCTCTTGAAGAGTCCATCGTTCATTTGTGGAGATCTCCTCATTTTATAGAGATTTATTTTCTTCCTTGGAGTGATAGAGTTCAACTTGCCTTGTGAATCATTTTCCTTTTAGGAGTATGAGCCAATTTCTTTTGAGTTATCTCTTACTTACCTTATCTCTTCCTTTATTATTAGTGATAGGTTTTCAAAACGCTGGACCCAATCAATTTAGTCCCTAACAAGTTTATTTTAGTCCCTAACAAGTATAAACGTCATTGCTCACCCAAACTCAACATGATTAATCTTGGAAAACAATGGAATCGACAGCTGGCCTGGAGGAGAATTGGCTATTCAATCTTTTAACCTAATCGATAGTGCAAATTAAGCAACGCAAACGCGTGGTTTTAACGTAGAGAGGCGTATCAAAAGCAAAACAAACGCAATTAGTTAATTTATTCAAATCTCATATTAAAAAAAAGCCTTGTTGGTGCATGCTTAACTCTATATATAATATGTAATTTGGTATCGTAAAGAAAACTCACGTAGGGCTACTCGTAAGATTAATATATGATTCCACCATGCAATTAATATGCTCGGTAATCTCGTCATCATCATGGGGTTCGTAATTTTTTTTTTTTTTTAATCTAAAGCATTTGTACGCATACATGATCTTATTCTGTCCAGTACTCCAGTAATGCCCGGCCGGACCTTACAATGAACTCTAAACTTTTTTGGCTCCCATCAACGAAGCCCTTGTTATCTGTACACAGAGATGTGGGTTCTTGATTGCAAATTCTTCAAATCTAGCCTCGAAGGCTATCTCGTCCATGTTTTTGACGATGAATTTCAAAGCTGTCTCCTTTAGAGATATGTAGGAACAAACATCTGAGATCTCTAAAACATCAAGAGCATTGGATGGACTCAAAGAGCCAAGCATGTGACGCTCACAAAACTTGGATAAGTATGGGATTTCGTACTTGTCGGCTGCTAGTGACAATGAGTTGACATGCTTGTTGACTTTGTCGGTGGGCAAGCTCCCAATATAGAGGAACTCCAGAAGGCACTCCAGCTCTTCATAGCTCAACTCGGGCAATGTTATGGCGTCCAGTGGTGGGGCTTTGCATACATCCGAGTCTAGCATGTTCTTAAAGATTTGTGATCTTATTGCCTATTAATATATGTACCAAATTATATATAATATGATCGATCTGTTACAACTTCACAATTATTAGGTAGAAAATTAGTTAACCAATGTTAATTGAAGAATATATGTGAATTACAAATTTTAGATCCAACCAAGTCAATTAATAAATTATATATCGATCACGTCTATAATGATATCGATCACGAATTATTAGATCTAGGAATCCCCTAATTCGATAAAAAAAAAAAAAAAAAATGTAGAGAGAGAGAGAGAGAGAGAGAGAGTAACCAGTATGGCTCTATGAGCGGGTATGGAAAGCCCATTATTGGCAGGCTTGAGTTGAATATCGGTGTGAATTTGATCTCTAAGCGCAGTGAAGAAGCCCGCCCTAAGAAAACTTTGCTCCTCTTTTATCGCATTTTCCATGTCCTTCTTATCCGACATCCATCGTGAAACATCTCCGAGTGTCTGAGGATCGAGAAACATGAAATTAGCTAGACACATGCATATCCCGTACCATATTATCATGATGGTAAAATTAAACAATATATATCTTATTTTAGTACGGGTGATTTGACAGCTTCATCATATTTTCGATTTGTATTTAAAATAGATCCTTTTCCATGGCTTCTTTAATTAGGTACCTAAAACTCTTCTAGCTCTCCATGATCAATGTATATAACACCCTTAATTGTAATCATGACAATATATATAATAATTATACATGATAGGTTTGTAGCTAGCAATTTCCGGTCTCTGATCCAAATTAGAGCTACGAAATATTTGTTCTTTCATATGACTTATAATATTTTATACTTCCAATATTGATATATAATTAATTAATTTCAAATTTACAAATAATAATAATAATAATAACAATGATAATAATAATAATAATCTCTCGAAGATTGTAGCTAGCAAGAGCGACATGCATATATGGAATTGGCCACTTTACATTGACATATACGTTATTCATTTAATTTATATATATATATATATATATATATTGAGTTATTATAGAATTTAAAGTGATTGGCCGAGAAAATAATTAAAAAAAAAAAAATTAAGGCGAGCCTGAGGTGAGGAGCAGCAGCCGCTGGCACATGAGAGTGTTTGCCCAATTCTATCTCCAAATAGGCCGAGCTAACGATCGAGAGTATCTGATTCTTCGGATGGGCAAAACCCACAGCATGACATAATCTTGAGCCCATGGGTCATGTACAAACTATTAAATCCCCATAACTTACAGTACGGAATGATACATACATATACATATATATATATATAATATATATATATATATATAATATATATATATATATATATATCATTATACATATATATCATTATACAAGGGCAACCTTTATATACAGGCCAGGAGGGGCATGTCGAATATGGGAGGACTAACATACGGTGTGCTTAAAGAAAAAGGTTACGCATTAATTAATAGAGTTTCCTATGAAATTAATCGATATGGCCTACTTAATTAATATACTTAATTAAAGACATGTGACAACTCTGAAAATTAAGATCAAGAGCGAGCAGCTAATTAACGACGAAAATCATCAAACGCGCACAAAAGCAGGAAATTAAAGTAAGACCGGAGATCGATCAAGTAGAAACAAGAATTAGAGGTGGAGCTAGCTAGCTTGCCTTACAGGAATTTGGTTGACAATCAGTTCCGAATTGATCATCATGACTATGAAGGTGGTTGTTCACCAGGTCGATTATGGCCCTAGCTCCCTCATAGCAAGCCCCGCATATTGTATTCCTCGGAGACCTTAATATAACGGGCATTGATGTACATATAGAGCAGTCCATGATGATCCGCCTTAATTATCTAATTTCTTTCCGCGCTAATATATATATATATATATAGAGAGAGAGAGAGAGAGAGAGAGAGAGAGAGAGAGAGAGAGAGATTGATTGGCTTCGATCGATCTCTTTGTGTGTCAGTCTGAGAACTTCTAGCTTGATGAGCTCCGGAAGGAAGAAGACGTACGTAGAAGAGGAAACGATGATGAAAAGGTTTCTCAGAACCCTTTTCGTCTTTTGAACTCAATTTAAAAGGTAAGGTTGGCACTTGGCCATTAGCTTATTGTTTACGCGTGAGAGGTTTGTTGGACGCTATAAATTATTCCTCCCCTTTTGTAATTAATATTAATATTATATATATGATAAACGCACAACTATAATTGCATTGCGTAAGGTGCACATTTATACTTTAATTAATGTGGTTGAAAAGACCAATTTAGCCTTTAAAAAAGGAGGGATTGCTATTTTGGTCATTTAACAGGAGGCATCATTTGCACAACAGGCCAGCCAAGTGGTACTACTGCATTTTAGAAGCATTCAGCCTAGCTAGGATTTTTATTTTTATTTTTATTTTTTTAAAAACGCATTTTAGAAGCAATTGTAGTAATTTTCCTTTTCAATTCTGATATTTTCTCTCTGATACCGTATATGTATGTATGTATGTATGTATGCATGGTCTTTCTGATACAAAAAAAAAAAAAAAAAATTGAGGCCAGGCATGCACAGCAAGATAAGGTGGAGGGCAGAGCGGTCAATCAAAGAAAAACTGTAAGTTGGTGGGCATGGCCTACGAGTAATCATTATATAAAGAATTACTTAAACAATAGCTTCATGAGTATGAGTAGGGGAATCAGGAAGTTAGGAAGAAGAAAGAGACTTTCCAACCTTACAACAGCAAGACTGTGCAAGGCAGGCATGCACGTCTTAATAATAATAATAATAATAATAATTATAATTATAATAGAATATTTTTATTTAAATATTTTTACACTAAACATCATCCACGTGACATAATTTATTTTTAAAATAGATTTTAAAATTTATAATTTTGTAATGTAAAGCTTTCAAATTTCTTCTTCAATATAATCAAATTCTACATAACAAATCAGTTTAATTAATTATTAGGCCAGCCGCCAGCCTGTGATAATATGATTGGTCCAATTATGATGATGGATGTCTCGATCGATCTTGTTTCTCTGGTTTCGAATATATAAGCCGGATCATCAACTTGCCTATGATCAACACGGATATCTGACTGATCACTACCAAGATTAAAACACGCAGAAACAATAATAATAATATATATAAATATATATATATATATTTATATATATATATACACACACACATGACATACATACTAGGTCAAGAGCACGTGCAAAGCAAGTTTGCCTAGCTGGCAGGTTTTTTATACAAATAATTTGGTTTTTTTTTAAAAAAACTTGATTATTGAATAATTTAATGCATATAGAGAGAAAAAAAGAGAGTTAACTTTAGCAAATATCTTTAGATAATAATAGGTCGATAAGTATAATAATTACATATTTGGATATATTAGAAAACAAAAAGAATAGTTCAAAATTAAAGTCAAGATACATTAGAATAACATAGATAAATAAAAATAGCATCATTGCCACGACAATTAATACTGCCACCACACTCAAAGAATGCATAACCAAGATTTTAACATCTAACCATAAAGTAATTAAATAAATATACAAAGTAATTACAATCTGTTCATAAAGTAATGGGGGAGTTTGGTCATGACTTATTGAGAGGAAAGCCGCTGGAGTGATACACAGTACTCGGCGGCAGCTTCCGTGCAGGTGGAGGCGACGCAAGGTTCAACACCTAGTGAGAGGTCGATGAAGGGGAGCATGATCGGAGACTTGAGCAAGAACTTGCTCAGCTTTTAAGAAGCAAAATAGAGGTGATTTTTTGGTGTTAAAGGGAGGTTGTGGCTGGGTTTCAGACTGGTAGGGTAGTGTTATGGCAGTTGTGTGAAGGAGCTTTGGTAGTGGGCAGCATTATCCCCTGTATTCCCACTCCCGAAACAGAGCAAACCATCACTTGCCAATTCCATTGCAACCTTCATGTCGAGATCAACCTTTGCTGATTTCAAACTTGTTGGCCCACGTTCTTAGCCGAGCTTGGAAGTACCATAAACTCAACCTCTGTTGCGCGGTGCCGCTGCTTCTTCTTCCTTCATTGGGTAAGTTTCAGCCACCCAAAGCATTCTCTCTCTCTCTCTCTCTCTCTCTCTCTCTCTCCATGCTCTCTCACTCATCACTCTTTTTCTCTGTTGTTCAGCCACTTGCCACCGTCACTCATCTCCACCTCTTAGTTCTTCGCACTGCTCCTCCACTCTCGTTGAATATGGACATCTTTGTTGCATGGTTGGTCTCAGTAATAGGTGCACTGGAAGGGTAAGTAATGGACTTAATTAAAAGTAATGGACTAGAAAAAATTACTGTAACAGCTAGATATCCACTTATTATAATAGAATAGATATACACACACATATAAGAGATATTGATCATAAGTATAAGGATGTATTTGGAGGTCAAGAGGGTAAAATAAATAGCTTGGCAAGTGGTTGCATGACATCCTTTAGGATGGTTTATAATGAGCCGAGTTGGTCGCCGATCGATGACTGGCTATTTTCCTTTTGTCAACTTTCTAATTTGAACTTTTTTCTTTAGGTCCTATTTGGATAGCTATGAGATGATATGAGATGGTTTTAAATGAAGGTTGAAAGTTGAATAAAATATTATTAGAATATTATTTTTTAATATTATTATTGTTTTGAGATTTGAAAAAGTTGAATTATTTATTATATTTTATGTGAAAATTTAAAAAAATTATGATGATGATATAAGATGAAACCGTTTTCATATATACAAACGGAGTTTAATCTTAGAACGTTTTGCACATAATTTTTAACCTAATTATAAGTAGGACCCATTATTTAGTCTTGCATCATCAGTATTAATTTTTGTTTTTGGATGTATCATTTTATTTTCAAAATAGGTGGAATTTGAAGAGAATTAAATTAGGTGTGATAACGAATAAATGAACAATGGAAAATATATAATTGTTTATTAATTTTTCCATCCTATTGTGAACCAAAATTAAGGAGGGTAAATGATTGAAAGATATAATTCCATAATATTCTACCATCCCCGTCGACGTTGGCGCGCAGCAAATCAACATTAATATATATTCATGTCAAACGCTGCCGCGCGTGACAGTTTCATACATATGTTAGCCCTTAACAAATTAAACGCTCGTGCCCGCATACCTGTGCATGATCAAGTTCCAGTTATGATCCGTACGTGCTGATGACGTGCTGAACTTTGTAATCAAATTGAATGTCGAAAACGTTGTTGTGACCATATATTGCTAGCAGGCGGAAAATAATATCATAATTCGGTCCCAAGGACTAGCAAAATTATATATCCATCAATCACTACATGAGGCGTATAGCCAGTGAGGGATCAATTGATTAGAGGCTCTAAAATCAGATTTTGCTGAGAAAAAGGAGTTCCAAGTTCATTGCATTTACAACAAAGGACAGAATATTATTGAAAAATTAAGAGTACTCTTAATTTGCGGGATTAAGAGTACTTACAAGACAAGCTAGCAACATCATGGTGGTCTAGTACTAGTACTACTACTCAAACTTATAATATGGATCACTATCTATTATTTCATTCTCTTCGATCCATGCACGCGTAAGTCCGGCCGGATGCTCATGATTTTAAAAAAAAAAGGCCCCCTAATACGCATACCCACAAATCAGAGACAGATGGATTTCTATGATCCGATCACTTTGGAGAAGCATTGGTAGCTTGTTCCGTGCAGGCACGCTTCTCGTAGTAGTGGTAGACCGCTGCGCCAGAGAGCACCGCCAATGTTAAGGCCTGTGCATGCATCCTACCCACAATTCACAACAAATTAAGGCACACCCTTAATTTTAGTATCTCGATCGATCGTGCGTGCACAAACTCACTCGTTATGTAAACAAAAAAAGGAAGAGGCCGTCTTGAAGAGATGGTAAGTGCGTATGTACCTGGCATGGATAAGCCTGAGACTTGGCTTTAGGGGAGATGTTGTGCGTGTATAAGCGAGCGATGCCCCAATTCCTGATGCCCAGAGTGCCCCTATAATGTCAAGCCATTTCATTATATTATTATTAGTTAATTACCTAGCCTAGCTGTTAGAGAGAGAGAGAGAGAGAGAGAGAGAGAGAGAGAGAGAGAGAGTAACATCAATTCAGAAAGAGGGTTACAACGTACTGACCAATGCTAGTGAGCTTATGCTCCGAAACCCATGACTGAATTGCTTCCATCATCTTCTTCTTCTTCTTCTTCTTCTTCTTCTTTGTGCACAAAAAAAATGTTCTTGATCAGAATAGTAGTGAATAAGAATGAGTGGGGTGAAAGAGGGAGGCATCGGGATGTTGGTATATATATAGGAGTGACTGTTGAAAAACGTGCTTTTGTGTTTGGTGTGGCCCCTTGATTTTACTCCTCTCTTTCCCTAAACCAGTTGACGTTTTAAACTAGAGGCCTACTTATCCGGTTTTTCTGACTGCCCCGCTGCATGTTTCGGACTCTTGCTTTTGCGTACCTGTGCCCAAATGCTGTTAGCCGTTGGATTCCTACTTAGATGAAAGTACCGATCTATGAGCTGAAGATGTTCAGAATCTCAGACTATATAGTATAGAATTTTCGAACTACTTTTCACCGGCCAGGCCAGTAGGTACTGTTGCCTGTTTTTTTTTTTTTTTTTTTTTTGGAATATGGTACTGTTGCCTGTTGGTAATGGAAATGGATTTTCCAACCTCTAGAATTATATATAGTACTGTTTGATGCTTCGATGCAATAAGGTTTCTAAAGTAATTGGACGGTCTTTGGGAACAGTAAACACTAGTTTCCATATTATTGACGCTAATAAATTAATATGCTTCGTCCACTAATTAGAATGTTGTGTTTATCAAGCATTAAACATATAATCCCATTTTACTCAAAATGGTTATGAGATCTACATATAACGTACAAAAGCAAGGAATCTGCAGATGTGCACGTGCGTGATCAAGGAACTAGATATTAAAATTGTGGAGAAAATTGAAAAAAATAAAAGAAATGCCGACCAAACCATTAAAGCCGTTGGATTTGATGAATGGATATGTTTATCATTTTTTTACGTGCTATTTTGATAGTACTTTAGGGAGTCTTGCCAATTCATCCGAGCAATATTATGTCAGGAACCTAGCAAAACAAGCAAAACGGAGCACATCATCATCATCATAAAAAAAAAAAAAAAAATGCAAAAGGGAACACAGTAGATGTAAACATGTGGAAAGTGCTACGGAAAGCCGTTTTAGTGAGAGCTGCCGACTTCTTTTATGATTGTTTTGACACTTAACCATTTTGGGTGACAGGGTACACAGATCCATATCTATGGTTTTGTGAGAAACAAGGGGTTGCTAAAGGCTAATGCTTCTCATCAATATACATGTTCCAAAACTTCACCCGAACTCTATAATTATTCCCACTAAAATCTCGAGAACTGCACCAAATTTTAACCAATTATTTTGAAATAAAAAATTCTTTTTATCAACCACTATTTACCATCACACATTCTATTTCTTATGAAAAACACTCCTACAACCTATAAAAACACCCCACACCCTATAAAAAAAATTATAAATGTGGAGTGTGTGATGTGAACAATAACTGATTTATAACAAAATTCTTTTGAAATATAAACTTAGACATGACTTAAGTTTTTCTTGATTTAGAAAAGTGTTAGATCTATAAAATGATCTCTTAAAAGTAAACTCATATATTACCATAATTTGATTTGATATGTTAGATTTATTTAAGAATAAAAATAATTTTATAAAGTAGCGTATCATATCAAATTATATAAATTTGTCAGTCTACTTTTATGAACTATCAATGGATGAAACGTCTATCATTGATTTAAAGAGTACTTGGTTTTTGGTTCTCCTCTCTTTGTTATTTTCTTATATGTGTGATTTCTTACAGGTTAGTTTCTTAAGGTTGTTCTTTCTATTTGGTTTGTAATTTTTTGACTTAGTTTGTGATTGGGTCTTTTTGGTTTTGATATCTGAGTTTTGGTCTTTATACTTATTTGTAACCCTAAGGTGTCTTGTTGTAACCACAATTTTTTTGCATAAAAAATAAGACTATCAATAAAATTGAGATACTATCATCTTTTTAAAAAAAAATGATTTAAAGAGGACATCATATATTTAAGGAGATCAAAGATTGTAACATTCCAAGTTGAATATAAAAAAGAGAGAAGTGCTGGCTACAACCACAAAAGGATTTTATAAAATAAATCCACAAATAATATATTTTTATATGATACATTAGATCTATTTTAAATAAAAATAAATTTACAATTTAAAGTATCATGTCAAGCTATATTAGTTTGGTATTGACTGGAATTTTTTTTTTTTTTTTTTTCCTTCTTAGCTTGATGGTAGGCACTTTGCTGCTGTTTATAACCGAGTAGGTACGTATATTTGAAGGGTCCGTTTATACTAGCATGCAGCTTTTATATATATATATATATATATATATATATATATATATATATACACACTAGCAGTTATATAACGTGCAAAGGACGTTTGTCCATTTGTCTAATTGAAAATTATGTGTCTAAAAAAATAATATGATGTGTAAAAATAATGTTTTTTTCAAGAAAAATAATTAGTTAATAATTTAATGTACAGAGTAGGAAAATAAATTTTAACAAGTATCATAATGATAACAAAACGTTATAGTAATATGAGTAATATGAAAATTAAAAGATTTTAGATATTTTAACAATAATTTTCTTAGCAAAAGATATGAATTGTGTAGAATTTAACCACAATACTCAATGACCCAGGAAGCATTGAAAAAATACAGAATCTTTTATTTCTATATTGCTCTCATATTTTTTCATCAATAAAGTAAGTCTATTCTATTTTGAAAACTCCAAAAATATTATAATGGTAGAAAATCATTTTATCTAAATGATTTTAGTTAATTAAGAATATTATGAGATTTAAATTATATTAAAAACTCTAATTATTTATATGATTTCACTCTCTTAAAAATATTTAACAAAACTCTATCATTTATTTAATGATAAAGGATTAATATTTTATAAATTAAAGTTGAATTTATATTTTAATTATCTATTTTAAATTAGTTTAACCTCCACTGTTGGATCAAATCTGGAGATTGAAGATGAAGGATTGAGATTTAAAATTCCAAACCCTAACTTTTTCCGTCATTTTTCCCTCATTTTGTGATTTGTGTAGTGATTTGTGTGGTGATTTTTGTGATGATTTGTGTGGTAATTTTATGATTTGTATGGTAATTTTGTGATTTTTGTAATGATTTTGTGATTTGTGTGGTAATTTTGTGGTTATTTATGTGGTGATTTTACTGTGAGGATATAAAGAAGGATACGGATGCACGTAACACTGTTTATTACTGTTTGTGTAAAACTGTTCAACAGTATTTATTACTGTAGCGTAGCACTGTTCATACTGTTCATGAAGCACTGTTTATTACTGTAGCACTATTCGTTATAGAAAATGCTAGATCCTCGCTGGGAGCTCGGCTCTAGTGTTTTTTTATATGTGTTTTTTTTTAGTTTTTTTTTATATGGATATTTTTAATAATTTTAAATATTTTTAAAAAATAAAATAAAAATTATAACATTATTAAAAAATACTTTCTTAATCATGAAATAAACTTCGTAATTAAGGAAGTATTTTTTAATAATTTTTTTTACTTTTTTATTAAGGAAGTGTTTTTTAATGATATTTTAAATTTATTTTATTTTTTAAAAATATTTAAAAGTATAAAAAAAATCTATATAAAAAATAACTTAAAAAAATACACATAAAAAAATTTCATACTAAGCCCAGCGGTGCTGTAGCATGATCCATTCGTTATTGCACTGTTTTGCACTGTTTATACTGTAGTACTGTTTATTACTGTTGATGTTTATAGCCATTTTTAAGTTAAAGGAGATATATATGAATACCTCCGTTGCGTTTATTCTCGTGCTTATAAACATTGTCTTCATTTTGTTATGTTTGTTCTGCATTCCATGTATGTGCAGTGTAGTAAAGTGTCCTCTGTTTTGGGTTTAGGTATAGGCGTGATTGTGTGTTGGAGTCTCGTTCAGTCTACAGTGGAAGAAGACGGCAGATAACCAAAAGAGTAAGTGCTTGTTTGTTTTTAGAAATGAGATGAGATGAGTTGAGATTAAAGTTAAAAAGTTGAATAAAATATTGTTAGAATATATTTTTTAATATTATTTTTGTTTTAGAATTTGAAAAAGTTGAATTGTTTATTTTATTTTGTGTGAGGATTTGAAAAAATTATAATGATGAGGTGAGATGAGATGAGAAGTTTCCTGAAAACAAACGAGGCCTAAAGCAAAGTCGATAGATGTACCTTCAAGTTGCCCTCCCGGAGTAATGACGCGGAGTATTAAGTAAATCTCATATATTTTTATTTAATTTCCTTGGTTTAGTTGAATTACCCACGTACTTCTCAGGGTAGAAACTTTTGACTTTCCATGACAAAAGATTGTAGAATGATGCTTGAGTGGGTTGCAGTTCATGAGAAAATTATCAATTACAAATCGACAACTTCTATATATACATACATACATACATATATATATATATATTTGATGATGAACTTCATTCATAAACCTCTACATGGATAAATAGGATGTTTTATTGATAAACATATATGGTCATCTCTCAAAGAGTGAAGATGTATTGCACATATATTTTGGAAAGGAAAAGGTGGTTCGATCCTTTTTGCATGTACTTAATAGTTTGTGATTTGTAGTTGCATGTTATCAGAACAGAATAAAGAGAAACAGAAAAGTAGTCTTCTACAAATATTTCCTCACAATTGTACAATACCATCAACGCCTTATGTAGGCATAAGTACACACATATGAGCAATAGGACAATAACAGAAAAGGAATCAAAAAGCAGTTACAACAGCTGTAAAAGGAATAACAGATTTGCAGGATCATATTCCTGAAGCTTCTAGTGAGTTTGCTGATGTGGAATTCTTCAGCTCATTTTTCTTCTGTTGTGCACTAGTTTGATTTAGGTTAATATGCCCCCTTAGTCCAATGGGTGTCAAGCACAGTAAGACTTGATATAAGAGTAGAAAATCTGTTTGCAACTAAGGGGTTAGTAAAAACATCAACCAATTGATCTTTACTGCTGTAGAAGGAGACTTGAAGAGTTTTGGCAGCTACCATGTCCCTTACAAAATGAAATTCAACATCCATGTGTTTGGTACGTGAATGATAGACAGGATTAGCAGTTAATTAGTATGTGGCACCCAAGTTGTCACACTACAAAACTGGTGGTAGAGAAAGTGAGAAACCAAGTTCTCTTATCAGAGTTTGCAGCCATATAAGCTCAGTAGTGATATTGGCCAAGGATTTATACTTGGCCTCAATGCTAGATCAAGCTACTGTGTGTTGTTTACGAGAGCTCCATGAAATAAGGTGATGACCTAGAAAAATACAAAATCCTCTTGTGGAACGTCTATCATCTGGGCAACCAGCCCAGTATGCATCCGAGTAAGCATTAAGAATGAATCAAGATTTTTTTGCAAAGAAGAGACCAAGATTAATAATGAGTTTAAGATACTGGATAATTCTTTTAACAGCTGTCCAATGATTGAGTTTAGGTTCATGCATGAATTGAAAGACCTTGCTGCAAGCGAAGGAATTGCCCGGCCTAGTTAAAGAGAGATATTGTAAGCTGCCTACAACACTTTTGAATAATGTGGCATTTTTTAATGATGGGGAATCAAATTTGGAAAGTTTAGTGGAGACAGACATAGGGGATGAAATCGGATTGGCTTCAAGCATATTTGTTTTTCTTAGGATATCAAATGTATATTTTCGTTGGGAAATTAGTATACCATCAAGCATATAATCAAGTTCCAATCCAAGAAAATAAGAGAGACGTCCTAAATCAGTTACTAAAAAAACTTGACTAAGAGCAGTAAGAAAATTGTCAATAGCAGCTGGTGAAGATTAGGTAATTACCATGTCATCAACATAGACTAAAATGAAGATGTAGAGATCTCCTTTGTGAAGGATGAATAAGAACGGATCACCTTTGGAGCCGAGAATCCATAGCTAAGTTGCCAAGAACTCAAATGTGCAAACCACGCACGAGAAGCCTGTTTAAGGCCATAAATGGCCTTGTTGTGCTTACGCACATAATCGGGTCGATGGGGATCAACAAAACCTGATGGTTGTTGCATAAACACAGTCTCATTGAGAGTTCCATGGAGAAATGTGTTTTGTATATCAAATTATCGAAGAGACTAGCTTTGAGCAATAGCAATGGAGAGGACCAAACAGATTGTGGAAGGTTTGACGACGAGAGTGAATGTCTCAGTATAACGACGTCGGGCTATTGATGGAAGCCCTTGGCGACAAGCCTTGCTTTCCTCCTTTCAATTGAATCATCTGAGTGTAGCTTAGTCCGGAAGACCCACTTGCAACCAACAAGGTTAGAAGCATATGAAGGGGGAACAAGAGTCCAAGTTTTTGTTTGAACGAAGGCTTTGAATTCACGGGTCATGGTAGTGCGCCATTCAGGATATTTGGAGGCTAGGGTAAAGGAGGATGGCTCGACAGGTACCGTTGCGGTGGAAAGGAGACAGAGGCGAGGAGGGTAAATGATCGTTTCATCGATGAGTATACGAGGTCAAGAAGAGGCTGTTTGAGATCTTGTAATGACTGGTGATTGAGGAGGGATGAGTGAGGGGTGACGTTGAACAATTTGAGAGGAAGGGGGAGGTGAGGTAAAGGGGGAAGATGAAGTCTGATGAGAATTTGAGTTAAAGGGGATTGAATTTGTCGGTAAAGAAGAGTGTGAAGGAGAAGAATTAAGTATGGGTTGAGAGAGATTGGATGGGCCAGATGGAATTAGAGGAGCTGGGCCTAGAATTAAATGGGGAAAACAAGGAAGAGAGACCGTGGGTGAGTTGGGCTGAGAAATGGGGCAAACGAATTGTACCCAAGAAAGAGACAAGAAGTGGATCGAAAACTCAATTTATGAGGATTGTAGGGTTGTAAACTTGGCCAACACACGCAGCCAAATTTTTTTTAAAATGAGTAATTTGGGGGCTTGTGGTAGACCATAAAATATGGTGATTTATTCTGAAGAACATGTGTAGGAAGTAAACTAATTAGATAAGTAGTCGTTTCAAAAGCATCATCCCAAAAGGATAATGGAAGAGAGGCTTGGGCTAGGAGAGTGAGACCAGTTTTCATAATATGTATGTGTTTTCGTTCAATGAACCCATTTTTTTTGTAAGTGTGAGGACATGAAAAACGATGAGAAATGCCAAGATTCTTATAAAGTGATGTGAGAGTGTGAAATTCACCTCCTGTATTAGTTTGTAAGGAAATGATTTTAGTGTTAAAAAATCTTTTGACAAAATTAATGAAATAAATGAAGACTTGTAAGACATCATACTTGTATTTAATAGGAAATATCCAAGAGAATCTTGTAAAATGATCAACAACTAATAAGTAGTACTTAAAGCCATTTCTTGAAACAAGCGGGGCTGGGCCCATACATCGGCCCAAATGAATCCTAATGGTTTTACAGTACAAATTGAACTAAGAGAAAAAGGAAGTTGATGTGCTTTAACTAGAGGAAATTTGGGACAAGTGAAGGCATAGGCATTTGGAAAATAAGGCAAGCAATTGGTGCGCACAATTCTTGAAACAAGATTAAGAGAGGGATGTCCCAATCTTCTATGTCATTGACTGAGTGATGCTTTTCACCAATGTGACAATTGGGGAAGAGGAGAACAAGGGTGGAGGGAACTGATAAATGCCATCATGAGTTGGACCGTTGATGAGGAGCTTCCCGGTTGACTTGTCATTAACCAAAAAATGGGTTGAATGAAATTCAAAAAATATGAATTGCCAGTACAAAATTGTGAGAATGAGACTAGATTTTTTGTAATAGAAGAGACATGGAGAAAATTATAAAGATGTAAAGAAGAAAAATTAGAAAAATGAGGAATCACCAATGTTGTGGATGGGCAATCCAGTCCCATTCCCAACTCAAATCTGCCCATTTCCAGGATACGGTTTAGACGAGAGGTTAAGTTGGGAGAGGTCATGTATAATATGATGAGTGACAACAGAGTCAAGGTACCACATTGAATCAAGTGAGGCTGGGGGAGATGTGTAGTTGGCAGAAAAGGAACGTGGTGGTTCATATTGATATGCATGGTCAAATCGGTAGTGACATTGGAGGGCAGTGTGGCCAGGCTTAAGACAAACTTGGCAGGTACATCTGATTGGGTTGGATTGGTGAGGGTTGCTAGTGAAATGTGGCAAAGATGAGAATCGACCTCTGTTGGAGACAAATCTATTCCAACCACGACCATATCTGCTACCACAGCAACGACCTCTGCCTCATTGATCACGTGGGCTTCCAGTACTCAAATTTACAGATGGTTCAAAAGGAGTGGGAGAGCTAGTGCTGTGGGAAATATGGGATATGTGACTTTCATGGATGAGCAGTAAATGGAGAGTTCATGAGAAGTTACAGGTTCAGTTGTAACACCCAGATCGAGCCAAACCCGATTTTTTATATATTTTTGCTTATGCGTATGAAAAATCTAATTGAGTGTTCGAGTTTTTTTTTTTTTTTTTGAAATAGACTACGGGCTTAAAATCTTTGTTTTGGAGGTTTATGATTTTTTTTCTTTTGTGTTGATAATTAGGTTAAAAATATTTTTATGAGTTGAGAAAATTTTTGGACTAGTTGAATTATTTTTAGAAATTGAGTTGTGACCGATGAGTCAAGAAAAAGACCAAGACCCAAGCCCACACCCGTTTGTTTTAAACCATGAAAACCAACTATGAGTTTATGATATTTTGGCCACCTCGCATGATTGCACTCTCATGCATGTATGCCTCTCTTCTCCTCAGCTTTAGAGTTTTGTTTTTTTGTTCCAATCACCTATATATTCACACGTTAACTTCACAGTTCACGCATATCTCCATTCTATTTTCACGGCAACGATCCCTTTATAATATAGAACTCATACACATTAGACATAAATGATCTTCAACCTAAAGCTAGGGTTGCCGCAGCAGCTCCATGGTTTCGCACTAGCATCGTTGCCCCTGCACCCTTGTCTTCTTCCTCCAAAGCCTAGAGCTTCTGCCAAGCACTGCCCAAGCCCCACGAGAACCCGCACAACCACCACTGAAGGGCAGTCCCACTGCCAAGTTCTTCCATGCCGCAGCCCACATGACTGGCCCCTTTCCCGACAGAAGACACTAGACCCGAAGCAAAACCAACCACTGCAAGCCTCCACCAGAAGCCACACAACCTGTAAACAAATCACCGAAAGAAGTCGAAACTGCTCAATTTTTGCACCAAGAAATAGAGCACTTCCATAGCCAGACCCTCTTCCCCAAGCACGAGTTCAGCCAACGTTCTCGACGGAAATGGCCACAACCCAATCTTGCTACACCCTATAGCCTTGCTGCACTGCCTCCGGCTCAAACCACCACCCTCTCTCTCGGTAACATCTCTCCCTCATGCCGTGGCCCTCTCGATCTCTCTCTCTCGCTCATCTCTTTTTCTCTTAGTACGACGCAGCTGAGACAACATCCTTCTTCGTCGCACAGCACGCAGCTCCTCCCTTCTCGGTAACAATTTATAGTTAACTCGACATTTTTTAGGAAAATTCTGAAAAACTAAGAAGTCCAGGTAAACAGGGTTTCTATACTAGACTTTGCATAAAATAAAATGAACTGAGGTCTCTTTTGGAAAATATGCATGTTTTGTTATGAAAAAAAATCTGAAACGACTTCAATTATTTGTTCTGCATTACTCATGAAATTATGTATAAGAATAAAATATTTTCTAGCATGACTGGTGTAGACATGAACTTATTTTTGACATTCTATTATTGAACTCAGAAAAATATGAGCGAATATGAAAATTGATCATTTTTGCATGTGACGTGAAGATATTCTAAATCTGTTTTGGAAAATGTGAAATGATTTGAATTTCAGTACTCTGATTTGATATGATGTGGCATCTGAAAAACCTTTGGTATAACTTTCTGATTCTGTTTTGCTTTGATATATGACCATGTCATGAAATATAATAGTGACCTATGGCCCTGTCACTGGATACAATAGTGACCCCTAGTCCTGTCACGTGATACAGTGGTGACCTCTGGCCCTGTCACGGGATAAAATAGTGACCTCTGGCCCTGTCACAGGATATAATAGTGACCTTTGACCCTATCATGAGAGATAATAATGACCTCTAACCCGCCACGAGATATAATAGAGGTTTTCTGTTCTGAGTGCAATCGCTTTGATAACATAGTGATTTATGTTATGCTTAGCTTTCCGCAGAATGCACAACCATACCACGGGGGTTAAACATGGCATATGTTTTGATATGATGCTTTGATATGATATGATAAGATGAAAATGTTTAGTCATGTTGTGCCAAAGGAGTTTTTGAATACGAAAAGTTGGTTTCTGAATATAAAATGTTTGAAATGTCGCTCTGATTTTCTGATAATATGTATTTTTGAGATTTGCATATTGAAACTGAAATGTTTTGTTTTTGCATTCCGAACTCTATAAAAATGCTCATGTTTACATACTAGTATATGTTCTCCGCTTACTGAGTTGTTGATAACTCACCCCTTATCTCCATAACATTTTTCAAATATTTTTATGGTTCAACTGGAGAACAAGAGTATGACGTATTGGAAAAGTCTGACGATCATAGATGAATGAGTGCTAAGGGTGCAAGTATTTTGGAGAATCATATTTAGTAGTTTTATCTCTAGCGGTTATTTCAGAACGTCAAGATATGAATAATTTGAATCTTTGTGGAGATGTTATTTTATTAAGGTTTTTGTTTAGTATTTCTATGGAGGAACACGGATTTTTGGATCGAACAAGTAAGTTAAGTATTTTGTGAAATTTTTGTTTATTTGTTCTTGAGTAATAGGAGTTAACTCTCCAGACTTTCGGGAACGGGACGTTACATCAATTCTGGTGGTTATGAATGTAACAAAGAATTCATAGGAAGGGCCAAGGCCATTGAGAGGATAGGTCACAAACTCCTTATCACAAAGAGGGTTGCCCGTGGTTGCAAGGGTGTCGGCGAGCATTCTTATTTGCTGAAAAAATCTAAGATAGGTTGCTCTCCACGGGATAAATTGGTGAGTTGGAAACGGATTTCAAACTCTTTTGCTTGAAAATGTGAGCTGAACATTGACTAAAGCGCTAGCCATAGCTCCCTTGAGATTCTTGCTGAAACAACATGGCCAATAAATTCAGTAAGTGAAGAAAAAAGAATGCTAAGAATTAATTGTTCTGTTCTACGCCGAGAAAGATATGTTGGGTTGGTTTTTGTGGTGTAATCCGAGTCAGTGGGAAGGTTTTGGGTTGGAGGTGTCTTCGTTCCATCAACATAGGAGAAGAGGTCTTGTCTAGGCTGAGATTTGAACACGCCAAAGCAAATAGTTATCAGGATTGAGCTTACTGGTGACTATATGTGAAAAAGAAGAGGAAATGGAGGTGGAAGGTGTGGTGAGGTTCACTAGTTCTGTGGTCATGGTGAGGTTGTGGATGAGGGATCAAAGAGACTGCTAGTCAACAGCTCTGATACCATATCAGAACAGAATAAAGAGAAACAGAAAAGTAGTCTTCTGCAAATATTTCCTCACACTTGTACAATACCATCAACGCCTTATATAGGCATAAGTACACACATATGAGCAATAGGAAAATAACAGAAAAGGAATAAAAAAGCAGTTACAACAGCTGTAAAAAGGAATAACATAGTTGCAGGATCATATTCCTGAAGCTTCTAGTGAGTCTGCTGATGTGGAATTCTTCAGCTCATGATTTTTCTTCTCTTGTGCTTAGGTTAAGACATGTACAGATAGTTTAATTCTGATTGACTTTTCTGCAGTTGATTCTGATCTCTCCCTTACTTCCTGTGAGAGGCTTGATTTGGCTCATTTTAATCATAGCCTTAGCAAAGTCCTGGAAAAATACTTGAGTGTCCGCAGCATAAGTCTGGACCAGGAAATCAGTAGAATTATTATTAAAGAACTCCTGATCGGAATGAAGAAGACCCTTTTTAGCCAACAAATTCTTATAATACAGATTATCAAAATGGGTCGGGGTTTGGAGGTCAAGGGGTGAAAGCTTGTTGTCATTTCCGCTAACAGGGCAGTTGCGCCGCAATGACTGGGCATAGGAGGAATCAATATTGGATTCATTGTAAATGTGCGCTCGGAATGATGTGCATCTAGCCAGGCCAATAGTATGTGCACCTGCCACCAAGGGTAGTAATTGCTTTAGACTATCAAGTCGGATCGAATTGCGTGATATCCCAATCCAGTACTATAAGTTTTGAAAAACTAAAAGCAAAACAAGGAACGATTACTTTTGACATTATGCCGGAAGAAACATTAATTTCTCCACCCCGTTTTCATACCCACCTGTTAATGTATAAAGAGTGCGGCTCTCTCCGCACACCTCACATATTATATATATATATAAATTTAGACATGATGTGCTGTAGCTGTAAGCTGATTTGCATATTTTCTCATATATATAAATTTTATTTCAGCTCTACTGTTGCTGTTTTGGCAACTACCACTTTATTATTTATAATATTAGAGGTGCTTTTCTTAAAATAAAAAATAAAAAGTTCTCCACCCCGTTTTGTCGTTTGGGGCTTTTCATTTTCTTTTGTTTTCTTTTTTTTGGGAGAGAGAGAGATGTAAGCATTGGTACTAGTGCCCATGGCTTTCTTGACAGTTAATACTCGTTTGGTCCAAACTGAAACTGAATGTACCTGCAAGGGCGACCATTTCCTTCATTGAGAGCCCCTGCGCGGAGAAGTTTAATAAGAGATCGCCTAGACTGGAAGTAGGTGGAGGGATAAAGGTATTGGCTGCACTTCTGTTAGCAGTGGTAGAATCTCTTCTTCCCAAACCAACTTCCCATGAAGGACCCCCTAACTGCAAATGTCCAACATAATAGGTAAAAGAACTATATTTCTTCGAACCTTAATTTGGGGAGAAACAAAATTAAGAACAATTTTCCTAAAGCTAGATGTTAATTAGGTGATGCAAAAGGGAGCGCTTACATAAACAACCGAGTCACGAGCAGCCAGAGCAAGAATATCAGCACAGGACACCACTTGGGGGCAGACCTTCTCCAATCTGGCCTTTATGGCATCAACGACATCGAATCCTCTAGCCGAGTTATTATTGGGAATTGCTGTCTTCTCTCCTATAAAGCTGCCCGTATCATCCAACAGTACCGATGCGTCACAGCCCTGATCATTCATTTTATCAACACAACCATTTTCAATTTACCAAAACGTCGATGACAAATGTGTGTGTGCATGTGTGCGTGCCCGTGGGCTAGAAAGCTATATATGCTAGAAAGCTATATATGCACTGACATTTACGAAACAATCATGGAAATGCAAGCGGAGTAAAGAAGCCCCGATACGTGTTTCGCGCTTGATGGCTGCTATAACTGCTGCCTGAACAACAGACAATGCTTTGGGGCATTTGGAGGAATAGTATTCTGGGGAAAGCTTGCAATCGGCTTTGAGAATTAATGCCCGGGAAGCAATGATGAGGACAATCAGAAGCAAGACGTTGTAGAAAGCCATTCTAGCTAGCGAGCTACCTTTAGTCTTTACTACTAAACAAAGCAATTAGGCATTGCCTTATAAACGCAAAGTATGATAGTGGCTGCTGAACAACCGATGACAAGGAAATATTTTAATTTAGAAAAGGAATAGGAATCTACTCCCATAACCAAGCTAGTTAGCTAGTGATAACCATGCATGATTACCTTAACTGTATGGAGTGTCGTGTTCGTCATATTTTTCGTGAAGTAATACAATGGCCGACTTCCTTGCTAAGCAAAGTGGTAGAGACTTAAATATGCATTTGGTTAGTGATGATTCTCTTCCTAGTCAATTAAGAGGTCTTTTTTATTTGGATAAGATTGGTCTCCCTCGCCTGCGCATCTCATAGATTTGTCCTTGGTAAGTTTGTATTTTGGTTACTTTATTTCATATCATTATTTCTATGTGCCATCTTTTTTGCAGGTTGCAGGTTTTATTTTTATTATTCAAGATTGTTTTTGGATTGGTTTGGGCTTGTATTTTTAGAACTATAGTGTTTTATTAGGATGCCTAGTTGGTTTTTGAATCTTGAGTTTTTTTATTTTATACATTGTATAATCTAGGAGTCTCGTTGTAACTACGATTTTCTTCGTCATAAGTGAAAGCTATCAATATAATTGGGGTACTCCTTTTTTTTTTTTTTTTCAAAAACAAAACACCGTGCATGCATGGGTTAATCCATGTTGACAAATGTAGCAATTATTGCATGTAAAATTGAAGCTATAAACTCGCTATCCATTTCTTTTACCCACAAAGCGAGACTCATCATGACCATGTTTTTCAACTCCCCACTACTTTGCACTGATTATAAGGTTATTCCAAGTCATGAGCGTGACTTCTCTAGTAGCTTAATTCCCCTCTGGCCTAAGCTAATGATGTGTTTGAGAGAACAATCCATATATAGTTCTACTTGTTTACAGCACAGAGTCCACATGATTCAAGTAACATACATACATGATTTGTCTTTTAGCATTAGCTGTGAAGGACCCGGCCTTCGGATGGATGGAACGACGTCTATCCCTCTTTCAGGGAAGTACTTTTTAATTTTTAAACATTTTGTCTTGGTCGCTCGTCATATCCACCATTTTTTTAGCTTTAAAGCAGACCAAATCTCACATCACATACTAGCTAGCTACTAGCCTTCTCTAGCAGAGTTTTACGGTACTGGTCACTTAAAAATGAAGGCATTTTCATGTTACAATTCACAATTAGGTGCTAATTGGCTGGTTTAATAAAGTTACAAATTAGCTTTGCAAAAAAATTAACGAGAATATTATTTCTGTTTACAAATCTATTTATGGAGGACACATTCAGTGGCGGAACTATGAAGGGGCAGGTTGGCCATGTCCCCCCCCCCCCCCCCCCCCCCCAAAAGTTTGAAAAAAAAATAATACATATTAATTTTTTATAATTTAATAAGATGATATTAATCCCATCTTGTGTTGGCTCCTTTTCTAAAAATTATCTTGACCCCCCTCTATAAAATTATTTTGATCTTATAGATTAATTACTTATAAGTCTAATTTAAAAAAAAAATTAATTTAATCCGATTTAAAAATAAAATAAATAAAATACATCTCACATGAAATAAAATAATCTAATAACATGATGACACGTTTTTACTATCAATAAAAATAAAAAAGGAAAGTCAGATGGTTTTCTTCTCTTATGCCCGTTGTCGCCTACAAATTTACAGTTTCTAACTTTCTACTGCTATTGACATTCCAGAATTGAGGTCTCATTATATACAAGGTCGTGGTTGTCATCAACGATATCACATTACGATAGAACATCATTATCATTTTGAAATATTTAATGTTACTATAGATTTTTAAATGCAAGTGCTAAACAGTAGGCTTGGTGAAGAAGAGATAAAGCTTTTAACCATTAGCTCAGCTTTGAACCCAAATGATGCTTATAAATCCTTTAATATTGATGATATCTATTGTCTTACAGAAAAGTATTATCCTCTTATTTTTTTGAGAATGAGAAAATTAATTTAAGGTTTCAATTGAAGCATTTTGAAGTTGATATGCTTACTAATCTGAAATTTCAGAATTTGTCATCCATTGCAGCTTTATGTCAAAGATTGGTAGAGACAGAGAAATCAAATATATACTATCTTATTAATAGATTGATTCGTCTTGCTTTGACTCTTCCAGTATCTACAGCGACCAATGAACAAGCATTTTCAGCTATAAAGATTGTTAAACAAGACTTCGCAACAAAATTAAAACTGAGTTTCTAGCAAATAATTTAGTTGTCTATATTGAAAGAAAAATAGTTAAGAATTTTGATTTAGATTCAATACTTGATGATTTTGTTTCTTTAAAAGAACGCAAGTTACAATTAATTTAGACACTATGTGTTTCTTGACATATATTTGTATGAGTGTCTTTATGTTATTTATATGATATATTGTTCTTGACATATCATATACTTTTTTAATACATAGGTTGTATTAAACATATTTTATTTTTATTTTAAATTTTACTATGATATTGTTCTATACCGAGAAAAAATTGTATAGAATTAGAATAAAAAATATTTTATTATAGTTTTAGCTTTGCTTGCCCCCCTAAAACAAATTCCTGGTTCTACCACTGGACACATTAAATACATGATCACTCATTTAAAAGTCTAAAATATATATATAAATATATACATATCAGTTTACATATAAAAAAAAAAATTAATATTAATAGTATTTTGACTGTTAATGAAAATAATGTATCTCACAATAAATCATGATGTGTTATATATATATATTATATATATATATAATAGATCGACTTGCAAATTATAACATCACCTGTACGTAAAACTGCAGACAATTTTACGAATAAAATAAACTTAAATAAAAATTGGTTTCTCGATCGCCATTTGAGCCCCATGTCTGGTTCCAAGCAGGTAGAATGTTCCGTCACGTGCATCTAGGTGGAAAAGAAAATACTTAATAAAAACCATGTGGAGCGTAAAACTGGTATACCAATATATATTATCTAATCTATATAATCGACTAATCTCTAAGAAACCTTTAATCTCTACATGTTACGTCTTGTTTAGATTGTCCATTACTTTCACCGACAGTACATGAGTAAAGCTGCACACCACGTATCTAGTAGCAGGACCGACCAAAAACTCATTCGGTTTTCATGTCAAAAGCCTATTCGGCATGCAACAGATGAAAAGTTGCACTGAAGTGCTCAGTCACTTAAGCCCAAACTTTAGTTGAGTTAAGCCCAACTTCATTGGGTTGGGTTCGGCTGTTTCTGACTAATTGTGTAGGCTTCGATCCAATTCCAATTTGTCGGAGCGGAATCGGATTTGAGCTCTCAACTTTAGGTGTACTGATACTCTATATGATAAGGTTAAAAATAGGTTGTGTATGGGATCTCACATTACTTAAGAAAGAAAATTTCTTACTTTTATAAGGTTCTGATGAAATTCTAATTGTATCATTGACTAGTCATTTTAGAGTATAGACTATGTAATTTAGACCTTCTATTGGAGCGTTAGAAATTATATCAGAGTCTATCTCAACAAAAAATGTGAGACTTGAGTTGTGTCACCTATGATGGATTGGTCTGATGAGGATATCGGAAATTTAAAGATAGTAGATTATGATATCATATATAATAAGGATAAATGTAGGTGGTGTATGAGATTTTACATTGCTTGAAACGAGAAGTTATTGCTCTTTATAAGATTCTAATGAGACGCTAATTATATCATTGATTAATCCTTTTAAAGTATAAATTATGTGATTTGAATCTTATATTGAAACATTACATTGGGCTTCTTTATTTTGGGTGAGATGTAAACATGTGGAAAGTGCTACGGAAAGCCGTTTTAGTGAGAGCTGCCGACTTCTTTTATGGTTGTTTTGACGCTTACCATTTTGGGTGACAGGGTACACAGATCCATGTATATGGTTTTGTGAGAAACACGGGGTTGCAAAGGCTAATGCTTCTCAACAATATACATGTTCCAAAACTTCACCCGAACTGTATAATTATTCCCACTAAAATCTTGAGAACTGCACCAAATTTTAACCAATCATTCTGAAATAAAAAATTATTTTCATTAACTATTATTCATTATTATTCATTTTACTTCTTATTAAAAAATACCCCTACATCTTATGAAAATACCCTCACACCCTATAAAAAAAATTATAAGTGTGGATTATATAATATGAACAGTGAATAATTTATAACAAAATTCTTTTGAAATATAAACTTAGACATGACTTAAGTTTTTCTTGATTTAGAAAAGTGTTAGATCTATAAAATAATCTCTTAAAAATAAACTCATATATTAACGTAATTTGATTTGATATGTTAGATTTCTTTAAGAATAAAAATAATTTTATAAACTAGCGTCTCACATCAAATTACATAAATTTGTCAATCTACTTTTATGAACTCTCAATGGATGAAACGTCTATCAATGATTTAAAGCGTACTTGGTTTTTGGTTCTCCTCTCTTTGTTATTTTCTTATATGTTTGATTTTTTGCTGGTTGGTTTCTTAAGGTTGTTTTTTCTATTTGGTTTGTAATTTTTTGACTTTCTTAGTTTGTGATTGGGTCTTTTTAGTTTTTGATACTTGAGTTTTAGTCTTTATGTTTATTTGTAACCATAATTTTTTCTCACAAAAAATGAGGATTATCAATAAAATTGAGATACCGTCATCTTTTTAAAAAAAAATGATTTAAACAGTACATCATATATTTAAGGAGATCAAAGATTGTAACATTCCAAGTTGAATATAAAAAAAGAGAGAAGTGCTAGTTACAACTACAAAAAGATTTTATAAAATAAATTCGCAAATGACATGTTTTTATATGATATGTTAGATTTACTTTAAATAAAAATAATTTTAAAAGTATCATATCAAACCATATTAGTCTGTATTTGATTTTGGTAGAATTGTTTTATGATGAATTGTCTAGGGAACCTTCTTTTTTTTTTTTTTTTTTTTTTTTTTTTTTTGCAATTTAGGTTATTGGCATTGACTGGAATTTTTTTTTCTTCTTAGCTTGATGGTAGGCACTTTGCTGCTATTTATAACCGAGTAGGTACGTATATTTGAAGGGTCCGTTTATACTAGCATGCAGCTTATATATATATATAATGAATTCCTCCGTTCTGTTTATTCTCGTGCTTATCAACATTGTCTTCATTTTGCTATGTCGTTCTGCATTCATAGCATTCCATGTATGTGCAGTGTAGTAAAGTGTCCTCTGTTTTGGGTTTAGGTATAGGCGTGATTGTGTGGTGTTGGAGTCTTGTTCAGTCTACAGTGGAAAAAGACGGCAGACAACCAAAAGAGTAAAGCAAAGTCGATAGATGTACCTTCAAGTTGCCCTCCCGGAGTAATGACGCGGAGTATTCAGTAAATCTCATATATTTTTGTTTAATTTCCTTGGTTCAGTTGAATTACCCGTGTACTTCTCAGGGTAGAAACTTTTGACTTTCCATGACAAAAGATTGTAAAAGATTGTACCTTCAATTTAACTTTTGTTTAATTTCCTTAGCCTCCCCTCTATAAAATTATTTTAATCTTATAAATTAATTATTTATAAGTCTAATTTTAAAAAATTTAATCCAATTTAAAAATAAAATAAATAAAATACATTTCATATAAAATAAAATGATCTAATAAAATGATGACACGTTTTTACTATCAATAAAAATAAAAAAAAGAAGTCGGATGGTTTTCTTCTCCTATACCCGCCCGCTGCCGCCTACAATTGTGCAATTTCTAACTTTCTACTACTATTGATATTCCAAAATTGAGGTCTCGTTATATACAAGGTCATGGTTGTCATCAACGAGATCACATTACGATAAAACATCATTATCATTTTGAAATATTTAACGTTACTATAGATTTTCAAATGCAAGTGCTAAACAGTAGGTTTGGTGAAGGAGAGATAAAGCTTTTAATCCTTAACTCAGCTTTGGACCCAAATGATGCTTACAAATCCTTTAATATTGAAGATATCTATTCTCTTGCGGAAAATTATTATTCTCTTGATTTTTTTAGAATGAGAAAATTAATTTAACGTTTCAATTGAAGCATTTTGAAGTTGATGTGCTTACTAATCCGAAATTTCAGAATTTGTCATCCATTGCAGATTTATGTCGAAGATTGGTAAAAACAGAGAAATCAAAGATATACTATCTTATTGATAGATTGATTCGTCTTGTTTCGACTCTTCCAGTATCTACAGCGACCAGTGAACGAGCATTTTCAACTATAAAAATTGTTAAACAAGACTTCGCAACAAAATTAAAACTGTGTTTCTAGCAAATAATTTAGTTGTCTATATTGAAAGAGAAATATTTAAAAATTTTGATTTAGATTTAATACTTGATGATTTTGTTTTTTTTAAAAGAACGCAAGTTACAATTAATTTAGACACTGTGTTTTTTGACATATATTTATATGAGTGTCTTTATATTATTTGTATGATATATTGTTCTTGACATATCATATATTTTTTTAATACATAGGTTGTATTAAACGTATTTTATTTTTATTTTAGATTTTAATATCATATTGTTCTATACTGCAGGAAAAATTGTATAGAAATAGAATAAAAATTGTTCTATTATAGTTTTAGCTTTGCTTGCCCCACTAAAACAAATTCCTAGTTCCACCACTAGATACATTAAAATATACATGATCACTCATTTAAAAGTCTAAAATATATATATACATATCAGTTTACATAAATAATAATAATAATATTAATAGTATTTTGACTTTTTATGAAAATAATGTACCTCACAATAAATCATGATGTGTTATATATATATATATATATATATATATATATATATATAATAGACTTGCAAATTATAACATCACCTGTACGTATACGTAAAACTGCAGACAATTTTACGAAAAAAATAAACTTAAATAAAAATTGGTTTCTCGATCGCTATTTGAGCCCATGTCTGGTTCCAAGCAGGTAGAATGTTAAGTCACATGCATCTAGGTAGAAAAGAAAATACTAAATAAAAACCATGTGGAGAGTAAAACTGGTATACCTATTTATCTTATCTTTTAATCTATATAGATCTTATCTCTAAGAAACCTTTAATCTCTAAATGTTACGTCTTTTTTAGATTGTCCATTACTTTCACCGACAGTACATCATGAGTAAACCTGCACACCACGTATCTAGGAGCAGGACCGACCAAAAACTCCTTCAGTTTTCATGTCAAAAGCCTATTCGGCATGCAACAGATGAAAAGTTGCACTGAAGTGCTCAGCCACTTAAGCCCAAACTTTAGTTGAGTTAAGCCCAACTTCATTGGGTTGGGTTAGGCTGTTTCTGACTAATTGTGTAGGTTTCAATCCGACTCTAAGTTGTCGAAGCAGAATCGGATCTGGGCTCTCAACTTTAAGTGTACTGATACCCTATATGATAAGGATAAAAATAGATAGTGTATAGGATCCCATATTATTTGAGAATGAGAAGTTTTTACTTCTTATAAGGTTCTAATGAGACTCTAATTATATCATTGACTAGTCATTTTAAAGTATAGATTATGTAGTTTGGGCCTACCATTGGGGCGTTAGAAATTGTATCAGAGTCTATCTCAACTAGAAATGTGGGACTTGAACTATGTCACCTATAATGGACTGGCCTGATGAGGACGTCAATAATTTAAGAATGGTAGATTGTGATACCCCATATAATAAGGATAAAGGTAGGTGGTGTATGAGATCCCACATTGCTTGGAAGAAGAAGTTCTTGCTCTTTATAAAGTTCCAATGAGGCGCTAATTGTATCATTGACTAATCATTTTAAAGTATAAGTTATGTGATTTAGATCTTCCATTGAGGCATTACATTGGGATTCTTTATTTTTTAGCCTCATATTTAGCCCATTTAAAAATAATTTTTTATAAGCTTTCAAATATCAATGTTCAAAAAAATTAAAAACTAAAACTTAATCATTCGCTGCTAATTTACTTCTATATATACTAATATCTAACTTATTTTTATACTAGACATATAGTACTATAATGTCTAATTACATGTTATCATACTATATTATTTACATGTTATTATACTTTAGTAAATTAGTATTATGTATTATTAACTTATTATACTAGGCTTATTTAAATATTAGTGTCCAACTTAATTATGTATGGTAGTAATACTATAATGTTTACATATATTAAACTATCATTAGTCTATTTATATTATAGTATAAGTATACTATTTTATAATAATTAGCTCATACTAGTATATTATTGAATTTAACTATATAAGTTCTAGTTATATAACTATATAATTATACTAGTATATATAATAAATATATATTTTTATAACATATATACAATATCAGAGTCGGAGTCAGAGTCGGAGTCAGAGTCGGTCCAACGACACTCCGAACTCCAATTGAAAAATTAAAAAAAAAATTTAACTCTAACTCCATTTTGTCTGAGTCAAAGAAGAGTCAGATTCAGAATCGGACTTTTGAATTTTTGCTTAGCCCTACTCTTGAGAGGAGGGGAGGGTAGGGAAGGGTGGGCCGGGGGAGCATGGAGGTGTTACTACTAAGTACTAACTAGTTCCAACCGGAGTAGTAATTCCTATATAGATAGATTTGGTTCTAATTACCCTTTTTGTGTTCTCTAAATTCTTTTCATCGTTGGACGTACCCTCCTTTTGAAGACTTATGAAATTTCTTATACCTAACTAATTTATTTTATATAAAAAAACCTCAACATATATCATATTTATGGACATACAGAAATATATATATATATATATATATATATATATGTATGTATATATATATAAACCTCAACATCAGGGTACGTAACATTAGTCATGGAAGACGGATAAAGGAAAATCAGGCAGTATATATGGGATTTAAGAGAGAATTTATCAATTAATTAACTTCTAGAAACTTCTTAAGGTCAAATTTATAAGCTTAGAAAAATCTAGATTTCTGAATTTCCTATCAATGTGACTAGGAGGCAGCCGGGGGTGTTTACTGAATTTTCCTTTTGGGTGGGGCGATGCAATATTTTGGACGACCAAGATTAATAATCATGTCTTGAGACTAATTATTATATAGTTTGCCTCACAATACTGCTGGATCTATAGTATGATATGTACTCGATCGATCGGGTTATCATGATTAATTAGGTTTATATATATATATATATATATATATATATATATATCATTAAAATTGTTTGCATAACCATTACTTTTTAATAATGATATGTTATCATGATCGATTGAAAACACCACTACTTTTGTGTAATCAGAAATACTACCTAATATTAATAATTGTTTATATTTTGGAGCATTTGTGACTCCATATACCACGTACGACGGCGGTCTTTAAAACCGAAAATATTATCATTAGAAACGTTGAAATTAAGTGGTTCATGTTTTGGAGCCACTGCAAGTGTATGCGCACCTTTAATAGACATGATGATCGATACTGCAGCACCATGCTCACAGTTGACCCATAATATTTTCAATCCATTTTTAATTTTCCCATTGATCTAAAATCCATTGAAGATTCCAAAACTTTCTGAATCATATTCTGCCGGCGGATCGGAGCCACATTTTCTTTGTTGATTCGAGTACTCGTGCATGCATATATATATATATAGCTTGGGATTATTGGTTATTGTTAGTCAATGTTCAATTTATTAATACCATTAGTCATGAGTACTACCATTCATGCAAGTTGCAATGCAGCTGATGATCGTGATCATGATCAACATTATGACAACTCGTTTTCGTCCATATATAAAATATTGAAAGTTCAATAGTAATTCTACGATGAGTGGCGTGCACTTCTTATCTTTTACACTATCTAGAGATCGAGATATTGTAGCTGTTTTCATCTCTCCCTATTCCCATTAAAGGAACAACAGGCCGCCTGTCAATGGAGCCTACATTATTATGGATTGATCAGAGAAAGCGAACTAATTCACGTATCCAATTCGGTAGACTCCTATATATATTCTCAGCCGATGATCGATCGATGCCATGATATTGAAAGGAATTAATATATATATATATATATATATAATATGATCTATATTATTCTCGATCTGTACCATAATGGACTGAAAGATCATAGATATTCGTTGTAAGAATAGTACTACTACCTGGAAGACAATAATCAAGTTGCTTTATTTGATCTTGTTTGCGAATAAATCTGCTTTAATTTCTGTGAACTTGTATATTTTTTAGAGATCGAGAGAAATAAGTAGGTTTGTCTCTGCCCCACATATATAGTTTCTAGCTAGCTAGAGAGTACGACTGAAACACAAAGTATAATATATGCAGGATAGCTAGGCTGCCCTAACAATTCATCGACCCTAGCTAGCTGGCCTCAATATTAATGGGCGTCATTTTGGAGTTAGTGATCAGAGCCTCATGATAAAAAATTAACATGGTGGGGCTAGTACGTACTTTTGGATCTAGAAAATCATGTATGTAAAAAAAGTCTCGTCTGATCATCGCATTAAAAGCAGACATCAAAACCTAGTTGCGCGCTTTCGAACTCTTTCTTTCTGGCCCAAATTAACCATGATGATGTGATGAGAGGCCTGAATATTCCAAAATTGCCCAGGTTTAAATATTTGGACTCTAATGGATTTGTGCGCATGTGTCTTGCTGTTGCTGATGCCATTTGCAAAAGACTCCATATATATCACAAATTAAGGTCACTTAATTTGGACTTGAAAAGAAAGCAACGCAGATCGAGTGATGATGACTAATTACTTGTCGTATTCCACAAGATTAATTATATATATATATATATGGAGAATAAAATTCACGAAGTTAATTAACGGCTTAATGCTCAATTTATATTAATTTATCGTTATGTTTAGTACTCTTCCTGCATGCAGACATATAGACTGGATCAGTTTTAGAATCATGTCACGATCACGGGACAATATTCAGTTGTGTACGAGAATTGATCGTCGAGGTTCAAGTATATCATGCGCTGCATGGATGGAACAATCAATGACTAATAATTTCCTTATTTAATTAAAATGCGAATTAATTTGGGTAGTCGAGTAAGGCTGTTCATCCAGGCCGGATTTTTATCCGACCCGGTCTTTGAGTTCATAATTGGTTGACTTCATTTGTGGTAGTGACTTTAAACATTGTGATCTGTGAGCATGTGGAGTCTCTGTGAGAGATAACGAGAGACTGTTCTGGGCAAGTCTATCTCTGGGTTCTTTGAGTTTTTGTTGGGTGTTCGAGAAAGTTACACTGTTTCTCTGAGTGGTGGGTAGGTTTGCTGGGTGTTCGAGAAAGTTATACCTAAAGTCTCAGTATTTGAAAGATTTTGATGGGTTTTGTTGCATTTTTTTAGTTTTTTCTTCGAAGTGTTTGTAGCATCGCATTGCAATTTGTGTTCTGAGACTTTTGGTGTATAACATTGTTGTTATTGTTGTGGTTGGATTCTTTTTCTAAATGAAATTTTATTGGCTCATACATTTTTCTCGTATCTGCCAGAGCATTGGAAGCAGGACGTTATAATCTGGCATTTTCCATATTTATGTTGTATGTGTTGTTTCTGTGGATTTTACATATGCTGATTTTTGTTGCAAATCTTCACTTGAACTTTGAAATCCAACTTTTCCTTATATATCAGCTCAATCTGATATGTTAAATCATTTCCAGATTGTTTTAACTAAATATAATATCAACTTACCTATAAAAAAAATGATACTTCTGTAACTTGATAGACAACACAAGTACTGACATATTGTTGCTCTGCTGATGGTTTAGATATATATTGGACATCATTTTGAGCTAGGCTAATCTTTCATAAAGCTTTTGTTTGTTGTCTTGCAATATATTGGACATGGATTCCACATTAGTTTTGAATAATACATCTTTCTTATTGAATCAATGTGTATTAATTTCTTCTCTTATATATTGTTGCAGGAGTACTCCTAGTAGTAGTAGTTGTTGTTTTTGTTTTTGTTTCTATCTTCATGATTATGACTGTAATATAAGGGTGATCAAGACTCAGATCATTGCAGATAGCATATATATATATATATATATATGATAAGCATTTAATATTAGCATCCTAATATATCTATATATATATATATATATATATATATATATATACACACACTAGTAACTAGCACTTTGAATCCAAATGCATTGTATGTCCTTCGAGAAGGAAAATGGGAATGCAACCTTGCTGGCTAGATCATAACCTTTTGTTATAGTTCAAAGTAGCTAGCTAGTTAGATGCATTGAACTTTAATATGGATCTTCAAAAGAAATGTGTGACTTGGGAACCAGCAGCGCACTAAGTGTATTGGGAACATTGTTCATCCTGCAATAGCCAATTATATAGATGTGTAGAGCATAGAAGTTTTACAGAATCCAACTTATAAAGGTATTCTCAGAAATCTATAGATGCTAATTTTTGTTCAATATGGTGATAATTAAAGTTATACATAGTTGTTTAATTTTGTACTAATTTTGTATTTTGTAATTGCATTGCACATTTTAATATTTTTCTTTTTTCTGTATTAGCCCCTTATCTAGTAATTTTGTACTGACCTTTTTTGCTTACAGAATGTGTAGGATCTTTCTCAGTCAGATCACTTGAAGTTGCTACTTGCCGGAATTATTTTACAATTCATATCTTGTAATTTTGTATTTTGCAATGTAATGTAATGTGTAAATAACAAAATAATGTAATATGTAGTGGATTGCATGCATTTTAGTTTTTCATTTTTATATATTTTTATTATTCTGGTAAATGTTAGTATTATACTTTTTAATGATGACTCAGAAAAGTTTTTCATAAATATATTCTTTTATAAAAAAATTATGATTTTCAACACTCTTTTAAATTTTTTTTAATAAATAAAGAAGAATTATGCTTTTCAACATTTTAATTATAGGCTTTTATCAAAAAAAAATTATGCTTCTAAACCAACGAGAAAAAAAAAAAAGAAAAATCGGGTACAACCCGGATTTTCGGGTTTCAAGAATCCGAATCCACTCGGGTTCATGCTCGAGTTGACCCGGATCAATCCGGCCCAAATTTAAAATCCGGATTGCGATCCGAGTATATCCAAATTTCTGAGTTGAAACCCGAATGAACAATCTTATAACCGAGCAAATTAAGTCGTGGTCAAAGGTCCAAGACATTATTAATTGAACATATCATATATATATATATAACCTAATTAATTAATTATGGCGTTCTATATTCTATCGATCCATCCATGTTTGGGCTGACCAGCTAGCTAGCCGTAATTTTGTGACCACATACGAAAGCAACTATTCGACGCAGTCGATCTTTGCATGAACCTCATGACAGTGGCGTTGCATTGATATATAGAGATCATCACACAGATTCTATATACATATTTTTTTGCAATTCATGAGTATCCCTGCACGTACCTTCAAAGACGTTCAAATCGAGAATGATTCGTCCACGTCTAGCTGTCGGCGCCCTAGCTACCAATGCAAGGGTTCAGCTGGCAATTAGAAGCTAGCTAGCTGTTCCAATTCACTGTGGTCCATCAGACTATAGTCGTAAAGCTGTAGCTACTAGCTACCTAGTTTTAACTTTCAATAACGTTGAACTCACTCAGAGCTCTTTCATTGGATTAAATAAACTAAAAGCTAAATTTAATGTATATTTAATTATTAGAGAGTAAAATATATTTATATTGAATTAGTTAAATTTTAAATATTTAGAATTTAATTATAGTGATTTTTAAATATTTTTTTAAATTTAAAAATTTCTGTACATACATTAAATATATATTTTATTATTTATTTTTCTTTCTTTTTCTTTCTATCACATATTTTATCACAATTGATATATTAATTTGAGTTAATGATATATTAATTTAATAAGAATATGATTATTAATTAATATATAATAGGTAGAATAGTAAAATATGATAAAATAAATTAAATTAATAATTAAAAAAATTAAATATTTTTTTAATTATTAATTATTCATTATTATATAATGAATAAATATATAATCTAATGTGGAGATTTAATGTGAATAGCTAAAACCAAATTTATCTTATATTATTTTATTATTATATAATGAAAAAATAACTATTCTAATGTAGAGATTTATGTGAATAAAATAGCTAAAAATTAAATTTCTCTTACATTTATCAAAAATATCTTTTAACTTTAACTAATCTAATAAGAGTGCTCTCATAAGATTGAATTTCAAGAGTGTCTATTGACATTCTTTTCTTTCTTTTTTATTTAGTGATTTAATAAGTATTTTTTAATAATATTATGAATTTTTTTAAAATATTTTAAAATATAAAATATTATATAAAAAATATATATATTTAGCCTTCTAGAATTTGTCGGGCTGTGGGTGTAAGGCTGCGTTTAAATGTTGAACTGAGTTGAATTGAGATTATAAAATATTGTTAAAATATTATTTTTTAATATTATTATTATTTTAAAATTTAAAAAAATTGAATTATTTATTATATTTTATGTTAAAATTTAAAAAAATTATAATAATAAATTAAAATGAATTGAGAGAAATGAAGCCTACCACGGCTCTTCAACTTTTTGGTACCAATTAGTGCGAAGCCACAACGTCCCAACCACATCATGCACACGTCTTTCTTTGCAACACCCTTGGTCTTAATGCATAAAATAATTTCCCATCATCATCATGACTCATGAGGAATTTTTTTTTTTTTTTTTTAATCATCATCATGAGAAAATAAACAGCAATATATTTTGTACTTTGCCGACAAACTAAATTAATGTACGTTGCCTCTTCATCATGTATATTGTAACAATTAATTATAAAGCCATGAGTTATGTGAGGGAAAAAAAATATACTAGCTCATAAATTCGGACCAATCCATCAAAATATTACTAGAGATAAAAGGAGGATAAAAGAGATATAAAAGTTGTAAATGTCAGAAAGAGAAGAAGGAATAAAGGAGAGCAAGTCAGACATGCCAAGGAGAGAAGTCATTTCATGGTAGGGAGTTTCAGAGTATGTCAGAAAGAAAGTAGACCAAGGAAGGAAGCTGACACATGCAACAAATAGGTACATATATAAAGCATACAACCAGATGAAAATATATAGAATAATGAACGACTTCTACTTTTCAGAGGGACCGAGCTCTCCCTTAATAAGATCTTCTTCTTCAAGCAGTCCTTGGAGGAAAACATTGCCCTCAACAAGAAGAGTTTCAACCTTCTCTATACAGTGAGATATAAGAATCCATGAGTGATTGTAAACTGATATAATATATTAGATATTTCCCTCCCTCAACCCTGTGGACGTAGGCATATTGCCAAACTACATAAATCTTGGTGTCATCTACTTTTACTTTCACAGTACTTATTTTCCATTCGTCGCCATGGACATACTAAACGCCACCGTACAGTCGCATCGGAACACTGCCAGGGGCTTCAAATAATTCACATCGCGGCACCGGGAGTGTGGATTTGCCCAGGCCCGCGAAACACGAAATCAACAAGTTCCTTTTAATTTTTGTCGTAATGATCACTTTGCAACTTGAAACTCCCCCGATTTACAGTCAGCTCATAAACTGAATTTCCTAAATATATATCACCAATCCCCTAATTTGGAACTCAAAAAAAGTACTGATCATCATGAAGAAATTAAATTCAAAGTGATCGAAGATGCAGCATGCATGATGATCAGTATACTTACTACGTATGTACGTAGTAAAGGAAGACAAAGCGGCACGGCGATAGATCAAGATATATAATGCATGCATGCAGTGGGTGTAAGTGGCGCCGAATTCCTACGAGCGCGCGCGCACACATATATATATATATAATTATAATACAAAATATCACCGCATGCATTGCACAGATCAGCCGGCAGAGGCAGTTTAATTAAGAGAATATCTTCCCACGGGTCCTTTCAATTTTCTCTAAATAACAGCCTTTAAAAGTGGTCTGCCACGTAGACACCACATATTATCACTCCCAAGTCCTCCCTCCCTCCTTAGTCCCTCTCTCTCTCTCCCTCTCCCTCTCTCTCTTTCTCCCTCTCTCTCTCATATCCCTCCCAGGAAATTAAAGCCCTTGACGGGCTCCACCACCCTCCCTCCCGAGTCCCTCCCAGTAAAAACTTCGCCTATGAATTATGACAAGAATCGCAAAACCCTAAACCAAAAAACATCGCCTTTCTCAAATTTTCCGATGTTTAAGTTCAAAAAGGCCCAAGAAAATCATAAAAAGAAAAGAAAAGAAAATACATATCCCATAGAGAGAGAGGTAGAAAAAATGAATTATACATTGCGTAATTTTCAAAAGCATAAAAAATTACCTTTGAGAATCCAAGAAGGGTTTGAGAACAGCCCAAGGGATGATTGCGAAAGCGAGCGATGCTAAGAATCTTGAGAGAGAGAGAAGGGGGCAATGGAGGGGTGTGAATTGCACACGCCAACCTTAGGAGGGATAAATATCGAGCAGCTATGGATATGGATTCGCAACGGAAAGAATATATCGGGAGGAGTCGGTAAAACATTGACATATGTTAATTTGTATTAGAGCATGTTTTGTTTTTTCTTCAAAAGCGACTTCTCCTCCTTTTATTTTATAAGTTACGTAATGTATATTATAACGAGAATATATTCCCACAGGTCTGGAGATGCGACGGTAGCAGAGCAACGTCCAAGGGATGTTCGCCTAGTTGAGAGAAAATATATATCAACTATATATATGGAAAAAATAAAATAATATACACATCAATCATAGCATAATATATGTATTAGTATTAATCATAGCATTATATATCCTAAAGAAATTTGATACAAGTTTACAAAACAAAGCAATATACATGCTTAATATTAATTGTAGTTTGATAGAAGTTTCCAAAATGAAGTCATATAGACAATATATATGAGAGGATAAATCAGATAGTAAATAAGTTAATCATCATGTTTCGTATTTCTTTGCAATATCAATTGAGAGAATATTGTATATTTTGTGATGCTGTTGTTTGAGTTGATCTATGTCAGCGCCAAGTTGAGTTATCCACTCTTTTTGTGAAGTTTCTTTGGCAATATTTTTCGAGAATGGGAGATGCTCCTAGATGATATGAGTTTAGTATTTATATGTCATTATTAGATAAATAAATAATCTAAATGTACAAAATTGAAGGTTCAAAAGTTTGAAATGGAAATATCAGCTTATTATAAAAATTCATGTTTTGATTTATGATATTTTTGCAAATTAGAGTAATTGAAATGCGATGGCAAAAAGAAAAAAAGATTCTATGATTTGAATTGAAAAGAGCTAAAAAAAAATGTAATATTATGTTACATCGCTAGCATAATTCATAAAATTAATTACTGAACAACCTAGTGCTTCCTCTGCAATTGCACCAAATATCATTGTAACTAATTGTCCTGTACCATCATTGACTTCAATATATGCTCGACAACTATTAGTAACAAAAATATAGTTATGAACTTATGTGTTAGGATGGATAGAAAGTATATATTAAATTTTTTAAGTGAGTGATGAAAACTAAAAGTTTAGAGAAAAAGTACGTACCGTGGTTGTGCAATGCTTGTATATTTACAATGATAACACAGAAATGTTTCATTGTATTCATAGCATGTTCCTCTGTTACATCCAATGCAAGACATGGAAAAAAAGATTTGGTGGAGGTCGAGCACATTTATCTTCCCTTTTACCAAAAATTTTGGTTTCTACATCATATTTATAACAAATATTAAAATCAAGTTGTTGTAAATATTACATAGTTAAGAAAATTTTGTGATGTACTTAGAAGAAAGTTGATGAAATTTTCATAAAAATAAGAATTTATTGTTAAAAATATGATTTTAGCGTCATGGATTGTGAAGTTTTGAGCAATTCTGCAACATCAGAAATGTTGGTTAATGGATGGATATTATGACTGGAGGCAGATGCATGTGTTTGATCCAAGCGTTTTATAATTATGTCTTCAAGTAATGAATCATTGAGTGTTGTTCTGAAATTTCTTAAAAAAGAATATTGAAAACAAAGACAAAAATTTTGAAAATGTAATAGTTGTTGTATCAGTAATGAATTATTAAGTGTTAGTCTTAAAATTTTTTTTTAAAAAAAAAAGGAAAAAGAACAAAACATGTATTGCCACTTTTGCAATGATGTTACGCTAGGAATGAGAGGATTGATTGTAAACACATTTGTTGGTCGTGATGATAAAGAAAGTCATATGTTAAAAATATGTATTAGATATAGTGTAGGCATATTATATAAAACTAAAATATAAAATTCTTATTTTTTAATAATACCATTGGAAGAACTAAGAAGTGACTTTTAACCGTGTAGTAAGAATTGTTGGTTTAGTTTCAATAATTTTTTAAATTTGTTCACATTCAGCATGAATAAATCGAGCTCACATAATCAAACATATAGAGTTCAAGTTACAAAATTGAAGTAAGAGCAAATAATAGTTTAATATTAATAAATGGAATTTGAAATAAATTAATATTAAAAATAAAATAAAATAAATAAATAATTTAAAAAATATATTTACCTTTGATCATATATTTCTTGGATCATTATTGTGAGATCAAGATTTTGACACCACCACTACCTGAATATCATGATTTTGGAGTCATAAACGTAAATGATCTCATGTGCACGTACCAAACTTGTTAGCCAGCTGTTCATTGTGTATTGTTCATTCGTTATTTCAATGTTTTTGTTTTTTTGTTTCTTGGTGTTCCGTTTTAGTGTTTTGTTTTTTGTTTGTCTCATTGTTTTCTTGTTGACCCGAGTGAGGTGTTTAGTTTTTTGGATTGGACGTAATCTGGAGCAAGAGTTGTTTGAGAGTGGCGGGTGACGCTACGGCTAGTGGTCGTACGGCCAGTGCTCATGCGTAGGTGCCACATGCCCAATGGAGGTTGTTTTGTCTGTGCGTGAGCTAGGTGATCGTGCCGTCATGGCTCGAGATGCCGATGCTTGTGGTGGACGTGACGTCCAGGGTCACATTGGTGCTTGTGGTTATGTAGTTGTTAGTGTGTTTAATTTGTAGTTTTTTTTGTTATTGTAGTTATTAATAAATTAGAAATAGACTATTGAATTTAGTGTCCATAGCAGTGTCCTATTCTCTTCCTTCTTGAGAGGATAGAGGGGGCCTTTAAATTTTGTTTTTACAGAACTCATTTCTCTGTTAGGAGAGAGTTTGTTGTGAAGTTAAGACAATGTCTATCACAAAGAAATTTTTGTGTGGAGAAGCCCCAAAGCTGATGCGTAGTTAGCTTATAGTCTGAATTTTTCATGTATTTATAAGTCACAGTTGTAACTTCGGATTATTAATTAAATGAGTCTGTTTCCTTAAAAAAAAACTAGTTAGCCAACTAGGGGGAAATTAAAATAAAAACTCCTTAGTCGGTCAGCAATAAATATCCTTTTTTCAATTTTATTGCAATTAATTTGTGGTCACAAAAAGCTAGTTGGTCGGGTCGTTCCTTTTAATTTTGACCTACCACAATGTCACTGCATGGTAAGCGGTAATTAAGACCTCTGGCCCCCACCAGTACCTAGTCCAAGGTGGACCGGTGACCCCCCACAAGGCTGGGATGCAGTGGGCCGAGACGGTCCAACTAATGTCTTGCTTTTAAAAGGAAAATGAAAAATGGCCCGGGAGGCTCTTTAAATTGCTAGCTAGCTTTTAGGGCTGAAAATCGATGGGTTCGGTGCGATTGCGGTGCCAAACCAACGTTTGCCATGAGATGAAAGAACCGGCCGAGACTGGTCGATTGGGAGAGAGAAAATCGATATTATCGATCTTAACGCAGTGTGGTTCGGTCCTTGGTCTGCCGTCGACGTCTCTGTGATGGAGGAGGGATGCATTGACTTTTACCATAAGAGAGCAGAAGAAAGTTGCAGGTGAAATGAAGGAAGGAAGAAAATGCAAGGAAGAAAAAGAAGAGGGGCTAGGGGTTTATTAAAGCCAAACGGCGCCATTCCATACATTTTTTTTTTTTAAGTTCCAAAGTAAAGACGATGTCGTTTCACTTATTTAAGTGAAACAACGCCGTTTTATATACATATATTTAAAAATATATATATAAAGGGTCGGCCGGTTCAGCTGTTTTCTAAGGAGTCGAACCGGCCGATATCGATTTTCATCAATTTCTACCACCCGCCGACCAATTCTTTGTCGATTCCTTACTCCGGCAGCCAATCTGATCAATTTTCGGCTGGGTTAGGCGGATTTTATACGCCCCTACTAGCTTTTATATGTGTGTGTAAGAGGGTACGATCGAAAGAAAACATTATATACTTTTTGAAATGGCTAGAAAGTCATTATTGAAAAGTACGAAAGATGAGGGAATAAAAAATATGTATTCAAAGAAGCCCATAATTTCCAAAGATGAATAATGGTCGGTCGAGCACAAAAAAAGAAAAACAAAAAACTATATAGATCATAAGAAGAAGGTATATGGTCAGAGCGTAAGCAATTACAGGAGGACTAAGTTGCTGCTCCGCGTGTCAGTTGGATAAGGCTCCATGATCATGTGAACATATATGATCATCATCTAATTTCCGGAAAACACGTCATGAATATGGTCATGTGTTTCCCAACTTAATTTCTCAGAATAAAGAATATTAATAATTTAGCCAATTTTGGAAGAGCAATTTTAGTTGTTGATTTAATTAGCAACAACATTTTTGGGAAAAATGAAAATAAAAAGATATATATAAAAGAAATTAATGGATCTGCGGGGGATAATGTTAATGTAGAGGTAGGTAGTGCTAAAACCATCGAGTAGATCAGAGGATAATTGTTTATCAATTGACAATAGAGTCAAAGCAAACATATGATCATCGATCGTATGCATTAATATTAGTTAGTGGGTTCTAAGTATATATTATTGGAATTCTGAGTCATAAATCTTATATCGATCGATAATAATCATTGATTATCTAACAGAACAGAAAGATTTAATCAGTGCTTGAATTCAAATATTGGGTCCAACGTCCTTTTTTATCCCCTTTCACATTATATATAATTAAGCCAATATTTGATTTTTTTTAGTTATACCACAACTGGTACTTCATGGTCTCATCTCAGGGCCACCCCACCTTTGTGCCCAAACAGTACTCTCAAACGCAATGGACGAGACTAGTACTAGCAATTGGGCCCATCGAAGTTGGGGTCTCTTATCTCAACTTAAGCATTGGAATTAGATTAATTAATATAAGCTCGATCAGGTTGAAGTACTATATATGAATATATATATATATATATCATATGGCCATATATAATATTGAAAAATTATTCTCATCAGATACTATTCACTACCCCACACCACACGCCTTATGAAAATATCCATGCATGCACCTCATGAATAAAAAAAAAAAAGTGTGAGATGTAAAAGTGAATAATGAATAATGTTTAGCATTTCTCTATAATATGAGTGGCTCTACAGCCCCCGCTCCCAGCTCCCGCTAGGAGCCACCGCTAGTCTTAGATTGTTTTTTCTTTTTTTATATGTGTATTTTTAAATATTTTTTGAAAATATAAAAAAATCACAATATTATTAAAAAATACATACTTAATCATTAAATAAAAAAAATTAAAAAAAAAAAAATACATTTCCCCCAGCGGGACATATATCATTTCCCCTATAATATTACAATCTCTAGCTAGCTAGCAAGGGACGTCACAGCTGGGTAATCAGGTTCGTGACTTTGTGAGAGCTTTGCCTACTTATACGAGGACACCGCCTCCGCTACCCTAAGCAGTTCTTCTCATCTTTCACTAGCAGCTTCCTATAAAGCTTGATGATCTCCTGCTTCAATCCTCAAAGCAAATTAAAGAAGCAAATATATATATCTGATCTGATGGAAGCCAAAGGAAGTGCTTACACCCAAGATGGCACTGTTGATCTTCGTGGTCGCCCCGTACTAGCATCTAAAACTGGGAAATGGAGAGCTTGTGCTTTCCTTGTTGGTAATCATCATATCCTTTATATATATATATATATATATATATATATATATATATGGTTCCACCTAGCTCATTAATTTATTAATTGAATGTCAAAAACTTCATATTTTGTAATAAGATTGCGGCCGGCCGGCAGGCACATGATAAATATTTAACTATTAATTAAGACCTACAAATCATGTACGTACGTACGCTTGTTTCCTTCGTAAGAAAACGTTCGATCGCTAGCTACTATTTGCAAGCATTTTATTTTTGGTCCTTAGGCATACGTAAACTTCGGGTGGAATGCGCGCAAAGAAACCAGCTTTAATTAAGAGGATTGCAGCAAAAATTAACTTCATTAATTGTACCAAATTAATTGTTTGATCATAAGTTTCTTGCAGTAGTTATTATATAAATTGCATGTACATTTCTTAATATTGTACGTACGTACTCGTAGATAGCAGACTGGTATTTATATAATAATATTGCTCCGTCTAATTAATTAATAATTTGTTGAATGTTTAATTCAGGTTATGAAGCATTTGAGAGGATGGCCTTTTACGGAGTAGCGTCCAACTTAGTAAATTACTTGACAACCCAACTTCATCAAGACACAATCTCGTCAGTAAGGGATGTGAATAACTGGTCAGGATCGGTGTGGATTACACCAATTCTTGGAGCTTACATAGCAGATACTTACATCGGTCGCTTCTGGACTTTCACTGTCTCATTGCTTGTATACGTCATGGTATATATATATATATATAAATTAATTAATTAATATGCCTCGTCCACTAAGAATATATATATGTTGTGTTTATCAATCATTAAACATATATAATCTGCATTAAATTAGAATTTTTTTTTAATTCCTGACCATATTTCTGAGCTAGCCGATCTTAATCTTCTAGCTGGCTAGCTAGCTAGATGATAATCAAGTAGTATTACATTCACTATATATCTTTAGCTTCCAAGCAAAGCAAAATGCACCATGCACATGTTTGGACCATATTTTAGATTACCTACTCCCCAACACCAATGAGCTTCTTTATTTTTGCTCGTAGGACCATCCAATTATCCCATCAATTTACACTAAGCTGTATTGGTCATAATTATTTAGTTTAAACGCTTGATTAATAGATTATCAAAGATGGAATTTCAACTGACGACTGCTTGCAAGGAACCTAAATTTTATCTCCATCAGCGGAATAAGGCCCGAAAAAACAATCGGTACTACTGATCATGAATTAGTACTGATCATAGGAACAACATGTCATGCTACTTATAACAGAAGATTGGCAGTACTTCGGTGCGATTTCCCATGCATTAACATAGCAGGATTTTTAAGCCTTGTAACTTCCACGTGCCCACGATGAACAACGTACGCTGTCTTGTTCCTCGTTGTAGTAAAAGCTAATTATACTCTCGATCATGTGGTGTCTCAACAGGGAATGGTGCTTCTGACAGCAGTAGTTTCACTCAAAAGCTTGAAGCCATCATGTACAGATGGATTCTGCAACAAAGCTACAGCTTCACAAATTTCCTTCTTCTACTTATCTCTCTACATTATCGCAATCGGGGCAGGTGGAACAAAGCCCACCATATCAACCTTTGGCGCAGACCAGTTTGATGATTTCAACCCCCACGAGAAAGAGCTTAAGGTTTCGTTCTTCAATTGGTGGATGTTCAGCTCTTTCTTAGGGGCTTTACTTGCCACTCTTGGCCTTGTTTACATTCAAGATAATTTGGGATGGGGATTAGGCTATGGTATCCCTACAGTTGCGCTTCTGCTATCTGTATTTATTTTCTATTTAGGGACACCAATGTACAGGCACAAAGTTAGGAAGTCTAAGAGCCCTGCAACGGACTTGATTCGAGTCCCCATTGCAGCTTTCAAAAATAGGAAGCTTCAGCTCCCTAACAACCCCTCAGAGCTTCACGAGTTTGAGCTGCAGCATTACACCAGCAGCGGGAAGAGGCAGGTCCAACACACCCCCATTTTCAGGTGAGCTCTCTAAAACCCATATTACTAACTAGTATTTTAATTTCTTTTAACCACGGTTGTGGTGATCATAATCTAACAGTGACCCCGAATTCCTTACGAATTTTTCCTCATTCAGTTTTAGTTTTTGAGACTATATATATAACGCAGCTTGCTTATCCGTTACTAGGTATATATATATACATGGAGCGTCATTACTTCTCTAAAACACTTAACTATATAAGAACACTTAACATGACTTCTCCAAAACACTTAACTTATAAGAACACTTATATCAGCCCATCTTCCACAGCCCCCCACCCCCCTCCCAAAAAAAAGAAAAAGAATGAGTGGACCAGCTCCCATTTATCGTGCATAGCTAGGAAATCTTCTATTTCAAAGAAAAGGGTGGTGTCATATGAGCACGTTGCTGGCCATTCGTTTCGAAAACTCTCCCCATATGCTCTGTTCACACTGCTTCTTCTGCACGTCTTGAATGAATTATATGTATGGTCACAATCTTTAAGTCAAGTTGTTTCTGATAGAGGATCTCATCGTGGGATGGCAGCGCTTAAGTGCGTGTCCCTAATGGTGGGCACCTCCACAACTCTTAATGGCATTTTTTTTTTTTTTTGGACAAAAAAAAAGATATTATGTTGAACGCAGCAAAACACGTGATGGACTAAGGCGATTTACCACTATTCCCCAGGTTTTTGGACAAGGCTGCAATAATAAAAGATGCCAGCTCGGACGTCTCAAGGCCACCATGCACAGTGACTCAGGTAGAAGGAGCCAAGCTAGTATTGGGGATGATCCTGATATGGGTAGTGACACTAGTTCCCAACACGATTTGGGCACAAATCAACACTCTTTTTGTCAAGCAAGGAACCACCTTGGACCGAAGCCTAAGCCCCACCTTCCAGATTCCAGCTGCCTCCCTAGGGAGCTTCGTAACTCTCTCCATGCTCCTTTCTGTGCCCATGTACGACCGTTACTTTGTGCCATTCATGCGTCGAAGAACTGGAAATTCTAGGGGAATCACACTGCTTCAAAGGCTTGGTATTGGATTCGTCATCCAAGTTATAGCCACTGCAGCTGCTTATGTTGTGGAAGTTCGGCGGATGCATGTCATAAGAGAGAACCATGTAGTAGGTGCGAAGGAAATTGTCCCCATGAGCATATTTTGGCTACTGCCCCAGTATGTTCTGCTAGGCATTGCCGATGTGTTCAATGCAATTGGATTGCTAGAATTCTTCTATGATCAGTCTCCAGAAGACATGCAAAGCCTTGGGACAACGTTCTTCACAAGTGGGGTTGGTGTTGGCAACTTCATGAACAGCTTTCTAGTGACAATGGTGGACAAAGTCACACGAAGGGATGGAGGGAAGAGTTGGATAGGTAATAATCTGAATGAGAGTCACTTGGATTACTACTATGGCTTCCTTCTGGTCATATCCACACTCAATTTAGTAGCGTTTTTGTGGGCATCAAGTAAGTATATTTACAAGAAGGAAGTCACAGAAGCGAAGGAGGTGGTTTATCATCATCAAACGGAGGGCAAAGTAGTCATAGATAGGTCTCCTCTGGGGTTACAAGTTTGAATATATAATATAATATATAGGGAGGGATGGATGGATGCATGCATGCATGTGTGATCACCTGCATGGTGCTGATCTTGCTAGCTAGCATGTAACGCTTAATTCGATGATCGATCGGTAAGGCAGCGCGCTATAATTCAATATTTTGCCACCTGCTGGACCCTTATTAAATAAACGGTTTGTGCGGTTTTTAAAAATAAATTATAAAAAATATAAGAATGCAGCATGACGGTTTATTATTTTCACATATATCATCACTAAGTTGAATTTTTTTTGGAGAAAAAAAAAGGTAAAGTCGGAACCAGATTTCTGAGTTTCAAAAACTCGGATTCGTTCCTGCTTGGTTTATAATTGGGTTAATCAGGGCCAGATTTTGGCTTGAGTTTGAAATACGGGTTTTGGCCGTTACTACAAGAAAATTGTTTATTTATGACCAGTTAATTTCAACGAAATGACTATTTACTGTTAAAATAAGTCTGTTTTGATCACAAATAGTATTTTCGCCACAATTAAATGGGCACAAAAGCTTATTTTTCTTGTAATGCACGTTCAGATATACCCAGATAAACAGTGCTACATTCCACTTAGAATTAAATTTTAATATTACAAAACTATCCTCCATTGTTGTAAAATAGTTGTAAGATTATATTTCTTCCTAGCTAATTAATATATATGACTGACAAGTTTTTATATGAATTAAAAGACAGATATTAATGCATGTACGTGTCTAGGTGCTATATATAATCTACTTCTAGATATGATATATCTAGTACTTGATCTAATTAATTAGGTTTTGACGACAAATCAAATATTTTTATTATATATTATAGAGTTACCTAGCTAGTAATTAAGTACTACTAAATATTAAGGCCAGAATCATGATTTATAAATGTTAAAAGAATTGGTCATGATACTATAGTATTTAACCAATCCATGCATGCATTATCCACCGGCTTCAATCCATGAATTGGTCATGGATCATTTGAATGCTTTCAAAGATGCCTAATTAAAATAATATGGACGATTGGCTGCAGCCCAATATATATATCTATATATAGATTTGGTTTGTGAGCGTATTATTGGCCCACGTATTGAAATTTTACATGGCATTAACATGGGACCGGACTGCCTGACTTGGGGCCCCACGCATGAACAACTACTACACAGTACTAAAATAAAAAGTTTGGTGAAATATAAAATTTAGATCTAACCATGAAAACTGGGCATCTATTAATTATAAGCAGTCCAAATTAACTTGAATTATCGATCAACGAAAATCAACTAATTAGGACCTTAGGTTATAATTAGGGCTTTAAAAAAACCGAGAAATCAGTAAGCCAAACCGAATCGATGTGTTCGGTCTGTTTCCAATTTAGCAAAATCGGTTGAAAATCAGTCCTATTTTTATTTTGATCTTTAGAACACCAATTCGAACTGAACCGAACCGAACCGAATCGATACATATATATAATTTTTTTTTTTATATGATTTTTTATATTATAGAAAATAATAGTTTTTATTTGATAGTTAATAATTACTAAATTTTGTGTAAAGGGCTTTTCCCCTCTAGTTTTTAATAAGCTTGAAGATGGCAATTAAGGGAATAAGAAATGAAGGCCCAGTCTAGAACGAATAAAATCTTCGACCCAGCTCACGAGTAGGCCCCTTGAACGCAACCTCCTTGAGAGAGCGTACTACAGGGGATGAGACTTGCCGTCTTGGAGACCCCTCGAACAGTGTCCAGCTCCTTGAGTACCTGTCCACATAACGGGCGGAAAGTAAGGCATCGATCCTCTGATAAGGAGACATCGGCGAACCACCAATTATGCCAGCAGGGTAAGACAAATCGGGGAATCACGCCGCATTAATTGCACCATTATCCGAGCTACACGCCACATCAATGACGTTGTCGTAGAGGCACATCGCTTTAAATAACTTTGATAAAAGGAACAGTAAAATGATACGGACTCCATGGGGGAGACACAATCTGTTCCTCCCAGACTCCCGGTATAAATAGCAACTCTCAGGTGTGAGAAACGTCTTTTTGATCTCTAGACTCTTTCATTATTTACAAACTTACAAAATACGATATTAACTTTGGCATCGAAGACTCTCCGACTCTAAGGCCACCTTCTCCCAGTTGCCTCCTTCTTTATTTTCACAGACTCAATTCTGCAAACCTGAGTTATTAAAACATGATCCAACGGTGTACAAAACAAGACTTAGCACTTTGAGTTTACTAATAGTTAATATTTGATGGGAAGTACTGCCACTAAAGAAGGTTTCGATTTTGTAGCTAATTACTGCAAATGCATGTCGAAGGGTACTGGGAAAAGCAAAAAATTGTAGGTATTAACTAAAAAATACATCAAGCCAGGTTTGATAATATTGTTATAATTGATTAAAGTTTTAGTACTAGCTATATATATATATATATGAATAATTTTATATATAATTGTGAAGTGTGTAAATATCGCGTAATCGTTTTGAAAAAGTGTAGGGTCTACTATTAAAAAATTAATTTTTTTCACGTAGATCTCATATTTCATTCATTTTTTTAAAGCGATTACGCAATGATTGCACAATTCACAGTTGTAAATATCTTTTCTCAATATATATAGTTTATTAAAATTAATGTTAACGCCAAACTATTAGTCCACGGGCCAGAAATCGGTACTAGAAAAATTTCATTACTGCTAGCTAGTATTTTCAGTTATTCATGCAGATTTGTCTTCGATCCTTTCTTTCTTCTAATTATCTGTACATAAAACATGATCCCTTTACTAGTCAGTATTAATATGCCAACGTTATTATGTAATTATTAGTACTACAAGCACTTCAAGTGATGTGCTTGCACAAAGTTAAAATAAGTTGATCAAATTGATAACGGTAAGTAGGTAAAATCGGATCGGACTAGATCTAAATGAGAAAGACTACCATTAAAGCAGCCCAAGCGAGACTTACTATATCCATGTGAATTATATCCCCTATCTCTATAAATATGAAGGAATTATTCCATTATTGTTCACTAATCATTATTATGTTCATTAATAATAGTGGAATCAAAATAAAAAGTTTTAGTTTTGATAATGAATTGGTCTATATCGATTTTCAAGTTTTTATAATAGGTGGGTACCGATTCGGTTTCAAAAAATGTTCAAAATTAGACTGAACCAAACCGATTTCATCCCTAATTATAACAAATATTACAACTGATTCAAAGACTAAAAAAAAAATTATCATAAATGTGGTAGAAAGAAGAGAGAAGAAGTTGATTAGGGATGTAAAAAAAAAAAAATTTGGTTGGATCAAACCGAACCAGTGGGTCACTACAAGAAAAAACGTCTTTTCCAGCGATTTTATTACTGCTGCAATAAAAATCGCTGCAATTAACCCTTATTTGCGGCGATTTTCTTATTGCCGCTGAAATCCAAAGCCATGTAGACGAAAATTTGATGTGAAATTACTGTTCATTCATTAGCGGCGACTATTTGACCTTTTGCGGCGACATAAAATTGCTGCAAATAATATTAGAAACTATAGCAGTATTTTAATTGCGGCGAATGGGAAAATCGCCATAATAGTTAGTTTGCGGCGAATAAAAAGCACTGGAAATAGTCTTTTATAAAAATAGGCCTTTCCCAACGATTTTAATATCGTCGCAACAAAAAATACCACTAATAAACATTATTTCCGGCGATTTCTAAGTCGCCGCTTGCTTTCCATCTCGAATTTTTGAGCTGGTGGAGAAGTTATTACTTTTACTTTTTACAGCGATTTTAATTTTGTCGCAAATTGAGTAAGCGGCAAACATTTCTATGGATTAGAGAAATCAAGCAACAGATACTATTTGCGGCGAAAATATTCACTGTATTTTCGCCGCAAGAGCATATCTAAGTAAATTAAATGTTACTAGCGGTAAATCCAAATCGCCGGAAAGTGAAATTAAATTTAAACCACCCGCTTTATATTTTCGCCTAATTTATTTCCCTCTCTCGCTCTACCTCCCCAATCCATCTTCTCCCTCAACCCACGCCGCCACACACAGCTCGTCGCCAGCGACCCCACCACGCCACCGCCACCTCACCTCGACGGCCACCCCCTCCTTCTCCCCCAGCCCCCACGGTGGGAATATCCTTTCCCCCGAATCTAGCCTCGACCTCTCTCTCTCTCAGATTTCTCTATGTTGTTGTCGTTAGGGGCACCGTTCGCCACCACTCACACCTCGACGCCATCGCTAGTCCTCCGTCGGAGCCCCCTTCTCCTCCACGCCTAGCCCAGCAGCCCGAGGCCCTCCCTCTCTCCCTTGCTCTGTTCGCAAACCATGGCCCCCACGCGGTTTGCTACTGATCTGCCACTCCGTTGTGAGTTTCGATTCTTCTTTTCTTTTGTTTTTTCTTCCCATAGATTTTTGTATGTAATGTCTCTGGAAAAGTTGTGGGTTCTCGTTTAGGGATGCGTTGTTTTCTCCTTGTACCCATCATTTTTTTTGTTGTTGTTGTTGTTTTTTTTTTTTGCAGCTTTTATTGAGATCTTTGTTCAATTTGAAGATTGAAACATTTGAAGGATACCTATCTTGGGATCCCGTGAATAAGTTACTATAGAAATGGATTCTTTTTCCTTGAGAATATTTTCTATGCAACCAGTTCAAATTATTTTTTGTTTATTTGAGATTCAATATCACTTTTAAAATGCTTTGATTTTTTGTTTAAGAGATTTACATGCTTTTATTTTTTGTGTAAGACACTTTGTAAACACATACAGTTGTGAATCTCTATGTTGGTTAATGTCTGGTAATGTTAGCTGTTCAAGTCTCAGTTTGATTTTAAGGCGTAAACTAAGTAGTTCCAAAGCTCAGACTTGATTCCAAATGTAAGCAAGTGAAGTTGGTCGCGGATTAGGCTAGCATACCAGCAAGTTGTTTGCTGCTGAACTGAATGGCATACCCTGCATCTTTGACAAGCTCCTATGAACTGATTTTAATGCTTGCATGTTTTTAATATATAGTACTTAGTTAGTTAGTTAGTTAATTGGTTGCCTGTATATTTGACTTTAAATTAAATTAGTAGCTTGTGTTTGGCAGTTCACAGGCTGAAAGTTCTTGCTTTTGTCGGAAAATGGGAACATCCTTACTTTTGTTGTTTTTAAAATGTTCTTAAAAAGGTACTGACTTTAATTGTATCTCTTTCTCACTTTATCGAAACTGTGATGAACCTGGTAGGAAAACCTTGTCGAAACTGTAACATCTACTCTTATTATCTGAAAGCCTTAGAAGAACATAACTTGAATCCATAGCTACAATAGGTTTAAAATTGCCAAAATTCTCCCCCAATGCGACGGGTCTTATGCGACAAAATACACGAATGTTCCCTGCAGTGCAAGTATGATGAGCATATTACTACAACATATATTAGTGTGTCTCAGTAAAGAATTTACATAGATTTTTCCGATTAAAGATGACCCCTATTATCTAATGAATCGAACCCTTCTAAGGTGGCCACTCAAACTTTATGAGTTGAAGCAAGCAATACTGATCTTTCACAAAAAGTTAGCTGAAATATCATACTTAGATGTACAGAATAATAATTTCAGCCAAATAAGACTAACCTTTCAAGTCCAGAAAATCATTGAGGACCTGCCTTCTCTGAATATTTAATTGATTTATGTTTGCAGTTAAGGCAGTAAGTTCATCTGTTCATGGGAAAAGAAAAGTTTTGGCATTAGCGTAAGGAGGAAATTGAGAGAGTGAAATTTTTGATACATTTTCGTACTTGAAAATCAAGGATTTACCTTTGATTTTTGAGATTGCACTGGCCAAATCATCTTCTTTGTTGCCAAAAGAAACACTTGTTTTAGAATTTTCTGCTTTCAAGTCATTGGATGGTCCTTCGGATGGCAAGTGTCTTATTATATCACAAAACGATTTGACCCAGCTGGAGGTAAAATGGGCTTTTAGTCCTAGTAGAGAATGAATTGTTTCAGTAAGGTTCTGAACAGATTTTCTTGCCTCCATGGCCTTTGTCCTCTTATGCTGCAATGCATTATCAAAGGTTAGTCTTCCCTCTTCACTTATGGCCTTCTATTTTCTCTTTATCTTGTAACTCAACATTACATGAATCAAAAAATAAATTAACCAGTGATAATGTAAAAAAGATTAAAATGACAGCTTGGACAGTTAGATAAAGACTAGTGATCAAATATGTAAGTTAAGTTAATAGAGAAAAGAGAGAAAGAGATTTATAATGATATGAAAGACTCTGAGGACGTGCTCCATGCATTAAATGCATGAGAAGCGAAACTATGTGTTACATTTATATTGGTAGCTTAATTTGCTCGTTGTTTATCTTTGGCAATGAACTGGTTTAACAAGAGGGATCACCCTTTATAACCTATAAAAATGAATCAGTTGTCAGCCAAATCGTTTAAAGTTTGATAGTGCATGTTGTCAAGATTTTAAAGCGATTCCTGGAGAGAGATTATAATCACTCATCCTAGGTTGGTATTGCCATATGTTAGTATTAGAAGATGTAGAACTGATTCTATTGACTAGTGGCCAAAGAGGTACTTGGTAAGTCTGGTGGACCATTGTCCAAAGAGACTGGTGGAATGCAGAGGTTCAAGTGGCAATTTGGTCGAAAGGAGATGGTTACAGGGATGGTTACAGGGGATGGATGGATGTTTTTTTTACCTTCCCTAGAAAGGATGATAATAACTAAAAATTCTAAGTTAAATTCTTTTTTAACTTAACCAACAAATGCTAGCCAAGGCTTGAGCACCTGGATTTTGAGTTAAAGTTGTTGCTTGATGTTAGTGCTTGTTTGGGTCTTTTTTTTTTTTTTTTTTTTTTTTTTTTTTTTTTTTTTTTTTAGTAATTCACATTATTGTTTGATATAAATGTTAAATTGCAATTAGCTTGAGCTTTGTGTGGCCATCCAGAAATTTCATAGTGAATATAATTTGGATGTGTATTATATTTTTTATGTTTTATCCTTAGAAAATTTGATGTTGAAAAATGTTTTTTTTGCTCTGGCTTTTTTTATAAGTAAGGTTTGATATTCAACATAATTGTGTTTGGTTTGTGCTTTTTGGTCTAACCTTCTCCATTATCTGTCTCTGCTATATTTGTTCTGCAATGCAGAAGACTGGCTCTTACCATTGTTGTGGTTGTCATGCTCTTTTTGGCATTTCTTGAATTTTTCAAGTCTTTTGAGATTTTATTGAGTAGAAGAAGAATATTCTCATCATATGGCTTATTATAAACATTTGCAGATATTATATATAAGGGTCTCTAATATAAAGTATAGCTTGGGTATAGATCATCAGGGATAATTTTGTAGATTTTTTATTTTATTTTGTGAAATATCTTTTCCGGCGAGTAAAATTCGCCGTAAATACTTTTATATTATTTGCAGCGATTAATAGTCGCCGCAAATAGTTTTACCAACGATTTAAATTGGTCGTTGGAATATAGTTCATTATTAGCGACGATTAATTAACTTTTAGCGATGACTAGAATTCGCCGCAAAAATATTTCCCGGCGATTTAATAGACAAACGAAATAGGTATTTGCAGCGTTTTATTTCAAATTTGCGGCGAAACAAAATTGCCGGAAAAGATAACCTTTTTAGTAGCGATTTTTGGCTTCCGTTGGGGTTGATCAGAAGCAGGGGGATAATACCGACGAACATACATCGAGTTTTAAATCGCTGGGAAAGGTCAATGGCAGCGATTTTATTGGTTTTGCTAATGAAAATGAATCGCCGGTAAAAGTGATTTCCCTTGTAGTGGGTTCACTCTAGTTTGTAAGCGATCTAAATCGGTACCAATTCTTAAAAATCAAAATCGGTCCTAATCCGGTGCAGTACCGGTTTTCATGTTTTGAAAATCGGACTGGATAGGTATATATATTTATAATTTTTTATATTATATTATATATATTATATACTAAATTGCTAATTAAGATAACATGAAATTCTAATCTTATTATTCAAGTATATTAATCTTATAACATAAAATTAATTTTATAATTTTTAATACAACATTTGATGTTATAACATATAAATTTTAAAATTAAACATAAACATTAATATTAAGTTATTAATATAAACTTACTTTTGATAAATTATATATATATATATATATATATTTTAAGGATAAATATATTTTTACACATTTAATCATATATATTCATATAAAAAGTCTATAACTTATATAGACTATAGTTTTATTCAATATCATACTAGTATTTGTTAATTTTTGTTAAATAATGTACTTATACTATAATATAAATAGACTAATAATTTAGTATATGTAAATATTATATTATTACTATATATCAAAACAGATATATATCAATTTGATTCTAAAAAATATACAAAACCGAATTCAATCGGACTAGTTGCACTCCTAAAACTGATCATATATACGCATGCCATGCCAGTTGCGAAGAAAGTAGTAAACAATATTAATGTGGTCATGTATACGTGTTGAAGATTGCTATTGATCGTACCTTGCCCTTTGTGAACGCATTAAAAGAAGTCAGATTTGAATTTATAAATTATATCCGTTTGAGTTTTTAACTACTTATCAGCTTAATTAGTTCAAATGCAAATTACTTGTTCGATGCCAATTAATATGGCGTGACCCGGCCGGCCCGGCCCTTAAAAATTTTATATGCAAGCACAATACTAGTCTTGGGCTCCCGTTGAGATTTTCCTTTCTTCATGATTAATGAAGTGTTTTATAATAATATTGTAATTTTATTTATTTTTTAAAAATACTTAAATGTATTAAAAAATATATATGTAAAAAAAGAGTAAAAAAATATACATAAAATATATTAATGAAAGCTTCCCAGCAGGAGCTATGGTGTAAGGAGATGTTTTGGATACTACTACCGCATCAGCATTAATTAGTTTGGTAGTTTGGTAAAGACTTGGAACTTTCACCGGTACCGGCTAAGGAGAGGTTTTTGATAATGGGTTGAGCCGACACGCGTCTAGTAGATAAAAATTAAATAAAATATTATTTTTATTTTAAAATTTAAAAATATGAAAATTTGAAAAGATTAAAATGATTAAATAAAATAAATTGAGAAAATTTTTACATCTAAACAATCCTTAAATTAACATGATAAATGATTTGTAAAAGTTCTAAATAAACAGCCTTCACGCAAGCTCCTGTAAAAAAGTAAATATCACCTTTAAAAAAATATAAAAAAAATTATTATTTAATAGTAGAACCTATATTTTTACAAAAAAAAAAAAACTTATATAAAATTTATCTTTTTAAAACTTTTACCAACCATTAGTCGATAAATATTTTGCATGCAATTCGGTGAGAGTTGCTACTTTTGTGACGACGATTTTAATTACATCAAATAGGTCATAAATTAAACGAACTCCCTATCTTTTTCCATGGCCAATATTAATTAAGTTCACCTCAGGAGTAGTCAATATATAAAAAAGAGAAATTTTATTTATAATTTCTACTTGAAGATTGTATATGTAGATCATTTATTAAATAAAAAAATTATCATTTTAAGAAAGATATTTTTATAATTTTTAAAAAATTTAAAATTAAAATTGACTAGAAAAGGAAATATCTGCATCCATGCCAAAAGCTAGCTATTCTCTGCGTGTTAGTTTACCTGCCCAAAGATACGGTTCAGACTTCAGCCCATTTATTTGACTTTCCTATTTCACCATCTATATATATATATATATTAGGTGAAAGCAACATACAAAAAATATTTGTCTAATTTAATTATACAATTATTTTTATGAATTAATATTATTTTTATTAAGAAAAAAATTTTGATTAATAATGTAATGCTTTTTGAAAAAAAAATATAATTTCTAACATAAAAAATTTAAAAGTTAATTATAATTAAGTAGATGATAAATAATTACACGCTTTCATTTTTTTCCTTAAGTAGATGAGAATCACAAGATAAATAGTTGTTTTATCTTGGTTTCTCCATGCCATTTATTTACTACAAATTAAAATCAGAATAGTTACAAAATATAATCCTTAAAATTTTTCAGATTATATGTTTCAATATGAAAAGAGTATATGAAATTAAAATTATGCTGTAGAAAATATGATTCTCACAATAATGGAATGTGAAAAGTGGGGGAAAAGAAAGATATAAAATATCAAAGTAAAAATATAAGTCACTCCTATCTTTACAAGGCCCTCACCTCTTCTTCACTTTCTTGCCCAATGTTAAAACACTATAAGCATAACTTTCAAATAATTTACCAATGGAGAAAAACAAATACTTTTTTCTCAGAAGACATCAAGAAACTGGCCATACGGAGGAACTCATTCCATGAGTACGGTTTTATCCCAATGCTAGCTGCTGTTTTCTTCTCCTCCTCTTCCATGGAAGTAAAACCTAGCTATTATAAAAGTAAGATCATAGGATCATTAGTCGTAGAAAAAAGAAAGATTAAGGAGAGGATAATTAAAGATTATATTGTGAATTATTCAAAGCATGCAATTACCAAATGAATTAGGTACTGATCTTTCTTGGTGGCCTTTTTGTGGCACCGATTGAGAAAGGTAGGCATAACGAAAAAGCAGAAGCTGCATGCATGCTTATAATTCAACGACATCGCTGTAGAAGATCTATTACTGATCAACTACTTCAGTTGACTTGGAACGTAGATATCAAAGGGCCGGCCGGGACTATCTGCACAAAGTAGTACTTGAATACTTATATATGGTACTATATATATGGAAAAGTCAGAGTACTCATTATTTTGATCGGAAAAGTCCCTATATATATAACTATCAATATTATTATATATTTATATATATTATCTCCACAGTAGTACTCATTATCTCCAAAGCATTTCTGTTAATGATGATCGGACGGTTCTCTATCTGAAGCCATGCATACTAAGAAGAGTCTATACCTAAAACCATGGAATTAATAATTTCTTAGTAATTTGTACTAATTGCTAGCTGCTAGACACATGACTAATTAATTACATTAATACTGGTTCAATCACCAATTTCTAGATTTTGTAATTCGACTAGGATGCAACTTCTCGTTACTGCTTGATAACGATATGCATGCTACGTACTGATCTATATATATATATATATATACATATATATATATACATATATATATCCACATGATCATTAATTCCCAATATTGGTAGTCATGCTTAGTTGAATTTTTATATAATTAAGGTTCTTTAAGGTCTCGTTTGGTTATGCAATTCAGATACAATGAGATGAAATATTTTATTAAAAGTTGAATAAAATATTATTATAATATAATTTTTTAATAATAGTTTTATTTTAAAATTTGAAAAAATTGAATTGCTTATTATATTTTATATGTGAGTTTTAGAAAATTATAATAATTATATAAGATGAGATGAGATAGTTTGATTTTGTGTAACCAAACCAGCCCTAATTCTTCTCAACCATCATGCAGCAGGGATCGGAATATTGTTAGTAAGATAGAAAATAATCGCAAGTAGTTGTTTATTTGTATTATAATGTATGCTTGTGCAATATATTATATATCTAGCAGATCAGAAGTACAAACATATATAACATGATATATGTGTATATATATACATGCATGGAATTATATATGAGAAATGAAACACCACATGCACACACATGCATATATATATATGCATCGAATTATAATTATGATATATATATAATTTTTTACTTGGTTTAATATATATACCAGTACGGCCTCGGCCAGTACTTGATGTTCTAAAGTTTAAACTATATACTAACAATTTTAAGTTCATAATTATTGATCAATCAATCAGTATTTTTAGTATTTATTTCCTGATTACTAATTAATTAACTAACTGTGTCAGATCTAGTGCCGAAAGCTAGCAAGCTGGTGAAAAAATGCAGCGAGTAAGCTGCAGCTAGGGAATTGTCAAAGCAAACGCATATATCATCGATCAAGTGCTAATTAAGATCAAGATCAAGTAGTACTACTATTGAGTTGTTAGACGTTGGTCATGTAGAGCCATGAGCTAGGCGCTCGATCTAGGTAACATATATATAAATATGTGAGTGTGTGTGTGTGTGTTTGTGGTTCAAAACTCGGAGTTTAAGGCCGGATGATTTGTACGTTGTATATAATATATCTAACTAATTAGAACTTAATTGGAAGTTGATCATCCTGGCGTGCAAAGAACGGATTCAAAAAGGCGTTCTTTCCTACTAGGAATATTTACCAAACAAAGATGCTAAAGTTGTACTTTAGATTCAAGGTCAAATATTTTGTCTCTATTTAATTTGAATGACGTGAAAAAGCTAGCTAGGACTTACCTTTAATTCATATATGATCGGTAAATACCATTCATCATCAATATCATGTTCGATCAATCTCTGACCCGGCGACCAGAACGAAATTATTTAGACATGAAAGATAAGCAATCTAATATTCAGATGGGACCTGATCATCAGTTTTAATCAGCAATAGTAGTATTTTTAATAGCATATATGCACTAAGAATCCTCAACAAATCGTTACCCCACCGCGTCCCCAAGTCTTAATTTGCAACACTACTTTTTCGAAAAATCAAAGCCGCGTTCTCACCCTTTAGTTATATCTGTCTTTTTTTTATTTATGATTGATATTTCCTTTTGTTTTTTACTTGTTGACAATTCCACACGTAGAGATTCCATGCATTAAGAGTCTACGTGTTAGGTCACCTGTCGACCTTGGTTCCCTTGATAACGCTCTTTATAAAATCCCATGTTGTGACATCTCCTTTCAGCCACAAAACACGCACACATTAAAATTCCACCACTACTCACACTTCCATATACTATTCCATCAATGGCTGCTTCTTCTTCTTCTTCTTCTCCTTCTCCCATTTTCACTTTAGCTTTCCTGTTGTTATTCATGGGAAGCATCAACGCTCAACTTTCAACTGGTTTTTATTCCAGCTCTTGTCCAAAGCTCTTTTCCACTGTCAAATCCACAGTGCAGTCTGCAATATCCAAGGAAACCCGAATGGGTGCCTCTCTCCTCCGCTTATTCTTCCATGATTGCTTCGTCAATGTAAGTTTTTTTTTTTTTTTTGTTCCCTCCCAATTGCAAACCGACAATATTCCCTGATTAAATCATGATTGCGAGGACGGCACGAGCCTTATCTTTTTTTTTTTTTCTAAGCATTTTTCTAGGCGAAAATGACGTTCCCAGAGCTGTATCCATATTTCTTTTGAAAAAAAATTGATAAATTTAAAATATACACGTAAAATAACTTTTTTAATAATAGATCTCATTTTGTTCAAATAGACCGCGCCAGACTTATATATCCCAAAATTTTATCTAGCATTAAACTTTTTTAACAGCATATATAGTTATAGTCACATATTTTTACAACCCGAGCTAGCTCAACGTCCAAATTAACTGCCACACATCGTATGCAGCAAAGCCTACTACCTGAAGTCGCCTTTATATATATATATATATATATATATATATATATATATATATATATATATATATAATTTGGAGGACAAAACCTCCTGTTTTACCGAAGCAAACTTATGGCTGAGAAACCGTGGTAGAAACAAACAAACAACCAGCTATACTTGAAGTCGCCTTCATTGCTTGTATATGTCACTAATCAATGCCTACATCTAAGAAGACCGTGTTCTTATGTTATTTCAGTGTTTAATTGTTGGGGATAATTTTCAGATAACTATGCTGAAAAAGCATTAATTAATTAATTATGTAACGCAGTGATTAAAAAAATGCTATTTATCATTCCCACATCACACGTCAACATATAATTTATTATTTTTATCCTTTTATTTAAACATATATATTTATGTATAAATATGTATATTTAAATAGAATAACAAAAATGACAAAGTACATATTAGTGTGTGGTATAGAAAATGATAATTAAATATAATTTAATCAAAAGTAAAACAGAGTTTTGAGCCTTTTGTTTTTTAATGAATGGTACTTCTTTCCGAGAAAGTTCCCAGAAGAGGAAAAGGATGATTCTAAACCCACAAGTCTTTCAAATGAATCATGTATGCCGACATGAACTTTGCTTTACTCTGTTTTCCCCTTTCATGGTTTTTAATATAATTTATTGCTGGAACGTATTTGTTTGACTTACTTATACGTACCCAGAATATATATATATATATATATATATATATATATATATATATATATATATGGTTGACTCACGTTGGCGATCGATCTGCTAAATCAGTATTAGCCCAAATTAACAGTAGATATATAATACTTGATCATCGATGATAGGGATGTGACGGCTCGATTCTGCTTGATGACACGTCCAGCTTGAGAGGAGAGAAGAATGCAGTTCCCAATCGGAACTCAGCCAGAGGATTCAATGTTATCGACGATGTAAAGTCTGCAGTGGAGAATGTGTGTCCCGGTGTGGTCTCTTGTGCCGACATACTCGCCATTGCTGCTCGCGATTCCGTTGTCACTGTACGTATATATGTTCATTTTGTCGATTTACCTTTCCAGCTTCCATATTATTGCATTAAAGGTCTAGCTAGCTACACAATAATTCAGGACCCAATATTTATGCATGATATATATATATATATATATATATATATATATATATATATATATATATATGCAGACAATAGATGACATGTTCCTTTTTTATTTTTTGCAGCTTGGGGGACCCAATTGGGATGTAAAACTTGGAAGGAGAGACGCTAGGACTGCAAGCCAATCTGCTGCCAATAACGGCATTCCTCCTCCAACTTCTAACCTAAACCGACTCATCTCTACATTTAGTAACGTTGGGCTTTCCACTAGGGACATGGTGGCTTTATCTGGTCTGATCTCTCTCTGTCTCTTGTTTTTTTATTACATCGTACAATTGCACATTATGTTATTGTAACATGATTAATTCATACTACTGTCGGCTTTCCCAACCTTTTTAATATATACTTTGTGAAGTAAATTAGTAATTGTATATTTGAATGTTAAAATCCAACTGATCATTCGTGCATGGGTTCGTACGTGAAACAAGCAGGGGCTCACACAATTGGGCAAGCAAGGTGCACATCCTTCAGAGCACGCATATACAACGAGACCAACATCGACCCTTCATTTGCTAGAACAAGGCAATCAAACTGCCCAAGAACCAATGGTACAGGGGACAACAATCTTGCACCTCTTGATGTCCAAACTTCAACAGTGTTTGACAATAACTACCACAAGAACCTACTCCAAAACAGAGGACTTCTTCACTCTGACCAGCAACTATTCAATGGTGGATCCACAGATTCCATTGTACGCACTTACAGCAACAATCCCGGCAATTTCCAATCTGATTTTGTTGCTGCCATGATCAAGATGGGAGATATCAAACCCCTCACCGGTTCAAATGGAGAGATTAGAAAGAACTGTAGGAGGTTGAACTAGACGTACCTAGTAGCGAGGATCGAGTCTTTTGTTCTCGGATTCAGAATAAATTACCCACCCATTTAATTAGAAGCTTTCCTTTCAGCATAAAATATAATATATGGTTGTGATGTTTTGTGTGAAACGTATGTACCAGTGGCGATGATGATCACCACTTTATATGTATGTGGTAGAGAGAAACGCTTGATCAGTGCAGTACTTTGGGATCGATCAAGTAGGATTGAAATTAAAAAGAAATTTTTGATTTTCCTTTTAGTACTGTTTAATGGAGAGAAGCTAGCTTTTATTATAATGCTTAGAATATATATATATATATATATATATATATAATAAATATAGGACAAGATGATTGAATAAAAGTGTGGACAATATTTATTGTCCATACAGTGATGATAACATAGAAATTAGATAATATTAAACTAAATTTCAGATTATTTTAGATTTTAGTTGAAAAATAAACTATATTTTAAGGACGAAATAAAAAAGCAACGTCACATAATTTGGGATCGAAATTGTAAAAATAATTCTCCACCTTGATTTTAATTATCAAGGAAAATGATAGGAACCATTCAATTTTCCCGCTTGCTTTTTTTTTTTTTTTTTACTGATTAAGAAAATATTGTTTAATAATATTGTGAATTTTAAAAAAAAAAATATATTTAAAAGTGTTAAAAAAATGATATGAAAAAAAAAAGTTTTAAATATATATATATTTTTTTCACATCAATTTTTTTAACACTTTTAAATATTTAAAAAAAAATAAAACTCACAATATTATTAAATAACATTTTCTAATCATTAAAAAAACAAAAAAAAAAGTGGAAAAATTGAGCGAGATCCCAGCAGATCACTAGCATTGTCCTAATTAACAAGAATAATTATCAGGCTATACTCAGATTCCGACGGTACTGTCTGACAATGTCAATCAACTCGTAATGCCGATGGGCTTTTGCGGAGTTTGGGCTTGATGGGCATTAAACGTAGTTAGTGGCCGAAACTCATTCCAATTTAAAGATCTAATACTGATCTACTCATACTATTATATGATCAGTATTATAGCAGATCTAATACTATTATAGCTCATATTCTTCTCTTTTGTAGCAGCCTAATCCCGGTTAGACTCTACACCCTGCTTTCGGACTATTATATGATCTCATCTGATCTCTCATGTCAGGTAGAGAACGGAAAATCCAGTTTTATTAGATGCATGGATGAACCCTATTCCTAATTTTGTAATCAGATTGATTAACGGTTTCATCCGTTGATAGATTATTAGAGGGTTAATGTTTTTCTTGGGTTGACTTTTATATAGACTTGATCTACAGTACTTATAAAAAAAATGATATATACTAGTCTCAAATGCACAAATTTCATGTAAGCCCTTTATAAAAAAGATGATCCCACCGTGAAAAAGTGTGAAAAACTTACTTTTTCTTTATGGACTCCATATTTTTACAAAAGGTTTGTATAAGACTAGTATATTTGGAGCGTGTACCCAGCATTACTAAAAAAAAATAGACTTGATCTACAGCAAAAATATAGGCCCCATACTACACTTTTTTTTTTTTTTTTAATAAAAGAGGACAAAGCCCAATTTTATTTATAGACCCTCAATTATGACGAAGGAATACCATAATAACAAGAGAAAATATATTTACAACTTTAAATTATACAACCGTCGCGTAATCGATTTGAAAAAATTGAATAAAAAAAGTGTATATTCAGCCCTATCATGTACACCATAGCACAAGTAAACCAGCCCTTTCAATTCTGAGAGTTCCTATAATGTCTCTAGTGGCTGACGAGATCTCTCTTATAATCCCTTTGCACCCGGTTTAGCCAAAGTATCTGCAAATTTGTTTACTTCTCTGGAAATGTGCTTAACTGTAAGAACCAAATCTTTTGATAGGCATAAGATTCTCTCCCAATCCTCTCTTACTTCCCAGTTAAGACGGCTATGTATGTCCATTCCACCAATTTACAAGGATCTGTGAATCGGTCTCAACCTAACTCTACTCAGGTTCCACCTTATGCAAACTTTAAAGCCATCTAGCAGACCACATACCTCAGCCATTGTGTTTGTTCCCTATCCATTGCAGGCAAAAAAACCTACAATCAAATCCCCTCTTGAGTTTCGGATTACCCCTCCCCCACCACAAATACCTTTGTTGCCCAAACTACACCCATCTACGTTCAACTTGACGAAACTGAAACTGGGGGAGTCCATAGCAAAACCAAAACTTTTGGTGTTCTGATAACTAAGAAAGTGATATGATATGATGATATGATCTCTTTGACCCTACGACATATACATGGCCAAGCTTTTGATCTACCTAATTAATTAATTAAGCTGTTTCAGGAGGAGGAGGAGGAGGAGGAGCGCCACGATATACATCATGTCCAAGCTTTTCTAGCTAAGCTTAATTTTCATTATTGCTTGTATAAAAATTAGCTGTTAAGAAAAAAAAAATATCCGGCCCATGCATTATTGCTGACATGATCATTCTCCTAATCTTTACAATTATTCAGCCCACATCATGAATGCCAGGCGCGGTGAAAAGATAGATTTTATATATATGATTTTGATCTTCATGTATCGATCTTCATGTGTTTGTGATTCTTTTAAAGTCAGTTTAGAAGTTCTAATAAAATTATAAAGAATTCATGAGCTGCCTAGTCTAATTGGAGAAGGGGGATCATATTTTTATCGATCGTGACTTTCATTGCAACCAATGATCTGTCTCTCTTCCATCGAGATTCGAGTGCAGACATGTGCGAGAGAGAGAGAGAGATGCCTAGACATTGGTCAAGTGGATTAATTTAACTTCTTATTTATTGGTTAATGTGATCACAGAAGTCCGAAATTTTGCAGCACTTATTTATTGGTTAATGGAAGATCAAGAGAAAATGAAGCTCCGTGTCGAGATTATGTTAAAAAAAAACACGTCTTGTTGATCAGATTATCATGTTATATATTATAATTGGATTGTACATGATGAATATTCTTTAGATCATGTTGTATATGCAAACTTCAAATTCCTTTCACAGTTCCACTCATCATCATCATGAATATTACAACTTTTTCCGGAGAAGGTACGATGTATGTATATATATATGTATGTATGTATGCATGCAATATTCCCAGCTTTCATCCCGGCCTTTTTACTTGGATCTTATTAGATATTTAGACGTGAGAAAGTGCATCGTATTTTATACTTTTCCCTTCTCTCGCTTACCTAATTTTTTCTGATCAATCCACTTCGCAATATAAAGATATATATATATATATATATATATATATATATATTATCTTTTGAGACTCACGAAAACTAAAATCTAAAAGCGTAATGAGTAGCGTATTATTTACATTCTCTCCTGATGATGACAAATATTATTATATATAGCGCGATGAATTATTTGTCACATTGGTTAATTAATCGATCGGTCTATCTGTTAAATGAAGATAGTAATTGCACGCCCAGATTAATTTCATTCCTTGTTTGCTAATTACATATATGCCGCAACTATATATATATATATATATATATATTAATTGCTACTATGCTCCTAATTTATACCACTCACTTTGTTTTTTACGTTACACTAGAATATCTCATAGCTTATTAAAAAAATTAAAAAAATATATATTCAAAACAAAATGATGCCAAAAACTACAAAAAACTAGAAGAAGATCACCTCTAAAATTCTAGATTTCTTCTACAATTTCATGCTTGTATATTTTTTATTTTTTTCAATAAGCTGTCATGTGGCACCACGTTATGGTACCACATCAATGGGCAAAGTGAGTGGTATAAATTAGGGAGCATAATAGCGCAATTTCTCATATGTGTCTGTCTATATATATATATATATATACATATGTATATGTATATATATATACATATGTATATGTATATATATTACTAATTGGTGTCCCAAATTCGAGATAAACCAAAGTGCATAAACCTATGACGTTGTAGTCGGTGCTTATTTATTTATTTTTCATTATTTTTTACGATGACTAGGAAATGAATTATTTGTTGAGTATTTGGATTCTGGTCCACGCTGCTCGAGAGGAGCGTCTAGCCGCTCGAGCGAATACAAGTCAGAGAGTTTCGCTCAAAGATAGCTCGACAGACTGCTCGAGCAAAGGCAAGTCAGAGAGCTTCGCTCGACACCGCTCGACACACAGCTCAAGCGGAGGAAAGTCAGATAGCTTCGCTTGAGGAGCCGCTCGACACATGACTCGAGTAATTGCGGGAAACAAGTTCGCTCGATGCGGGTTCGACTAGCCGCTCGAGCGAACATCGCTAATTCTGCTGAATTTAGGATTTCCGCCGCATAACCTATATATATTATTTTATTCTGACTTGTACAATGACTGAGTGAACAGTAGTCGTTCTACACACATTGTATTGTGATTGCTCAAGAAATAAAAATCCTCTGCAGCTTCCGTGAACGTAGACAATTTGCCGAACCACGTAAATACTGTGTCGTGTGTGATTGCTTGTTTTCCCGTGTTTGAGTTTACTTTATTGTCATCTTTTTACACAACAATTGGTATCAAGAGCCAAGGTTAGGGTCTGAGAAAAAACGATGGCTGGAGAAGAAGTGAAGGATCGAGAGGTTTGATGGCACGGATTATGAGTATTGGAGGATGCAAATAGAGGATTACCTCTATGGGAAGAAACTTCATCTTCCATTGTTGGGGAAGAAGCCGGACAACATGTCAGTTACTGATTGGACGCTGTTGGATCGACAGGTTCTAGGAGTTATTCGTCTAACCCTGTCGAGATCCGTTGCACACAACGTCATCAAGGAGAAGACGATTGCGGATCTCATAGCAGCTTTGTCAGGTATGTATGAAAAGTTTTCAGCAAATAACAAGGTACATCTGATGAAAAAGTTATTTAATTTGAAGATGGCAGATGGTACGTCTGTTGCACAACATCTGAATGATTTTAATACTATCACAAATCAATTGTCGTCTGTTGAAATTGAATTTAATGATGAGATACGTGCATTGATACTATTGGCATCACTGCCAAATAGTTAGGAAGCCATGAGAATGGCTGATAGTAATTCTGCCGATAAGTCAAAGTTGAAATATGATGATATCCATGATTTAATTTTGGCTAAGGAGGTGCGCATGAGAGATTCAGGTGAGACCTCAAGTTCGAGTTCAGCATTGAATGTTGACTCTCGGGGGAGAGCACAAGACAGGAACTCAAGCAGAGGCAGATCAAAATAAAAGAACAGGGGGTAAGAGCAAGTCAAGGCCTGGCCAACAGGCAACTTGCTGGAATTGTGGCAAAGCTGGCCACATAAAGAAGAATTGCAGAAATCCCAAGAAGACCGAGAATGATAGTGCTAATGTGTTAACTAAAGAAGTGCAGGATGCACTATTACTTGCAGTTCATAGTCCAGTTGATGATTGGATACTTGATTCAGGAGCTTCCTTCCATACATCTTCCCATCGGGAGAAAATGAAAAACTATGTTGCAGGTAATTTTGAAAAGGTGTATTTGGCTGATGGAGAGGCTTTGAATGTTGTAGGGATGGGAGATATTGATATTGCTCTTCCTAACAAGAACAAATGGACCTTACAAAAGGTCAGACACATTTCTGAGTTGAAGAAGAATCTCATCTCTGTTGGGCAGCTTGATGATTGTGGACATTCAGTGGTGTTTTCAAATAGCACCTGGAAAGTCACCAAAGGGGCATTGGTACTGGCTCAAGGTAAGAAAACTGGTACACTTTATATGACTACTGATTTGGATAACACTATTGCTACTACCGTTGCAGAGAGCACAATAGATTTGTGGCGTTGCAGGCTTGGCCATATGAGTCAGAAGGGCATGAAAGAACTTCTGTCTAGAGGCAAGTTACCAGAACTGAAGTCAGTTGATCTCAGTATGTGTGAGAGTTGCATTATGGGAAAACAGAAGAAGGTCAGTTTCTTGAAGAGTGGTAGAACACTAAAGTCAGAGAGACTAGATCTTGTCCACACTGATGTGTGGGGACCTTCCCCAGTGGCATCTCTTGGAGGTTCTCGTTACTATGTTACATTCAGTGATGACCACAGCAGGAAGGTATGTGTCTATTTTTTGAAACACAAATCTGATGTATTTAATGTGTTCAAAATTTGGAAAGTCATGGTTGAAACAGAGACAGACTTAAAGTTGAAATGCTTGAGGTCTGATAATGGTGGTGAGTATATTGATGGTGGGTTCAAGGAGTATTGTGCAACTCAGGGTATCAGAATAGAGAAGACCATTCCTGGGACACCACAGCAAAATGGAGTTGCTAAGCGCATGAACAAAATCATAAATGAGCGTGCTAGAAACATGAGGCTGCATGCTGGGTTACCACCTACTTTTTGGGCAGTTGCAGTTAGCACTGCAATATACTTGATAAACAGAGGGCCATCAGTTCCGTTGGATTGTGGATTGCCTGAGGAGGCTTGGAGCGAGAAAGAGGTCAAATTTTCTCATCTTAAAATCTTTGGCTGTCTTTCTTATGTTCTTATTGATTCTGATACTCGTAGTAAGCTTGAGGCTAAGTCAAGGAAATGTTATTTCATTGACTATGGAGACGAGTCATTTGGCTATCGTTTCTGAGATGATCAAGGTCGGAAGATTATAAGAAGCAGGAATGTGATCTTCAATGAGAAGATTGTGTACAAGGACAAGTCTAGTACAGTTGCTAAAGCAGTTCCTCAGGAGTCTGACTTTGTGAGTTTGGATGATCTACCAGAGGTCACAGTGCAGTGTAGGAAAATGAGTGACGGGGAGAGTGGGCATAGTGCACCCATTCCTATTATTCCGCACAGATCCAGCGCCGTCCACTCCTACAGCTGCAGTTCGCAGGTCAGTTAGGACTATTCGTCCTCCACAGCGTTTCTCACCTGCTTTGAATTATATTCTATTGACAGATGGTGGAGAACCGCAGAGTTACCAAGAGACCTTGCAAGATGAAAATTCTAGCAAGTGAGAGTTGGCCATGAAGAATAAGATAGATTCCTTATTAGGGAATCAGACATGGGAGTTGACAGAACTTCCATCAAGGAAGAAGGCATTACACAACAAGTGGATGTACCAGGTGAAAACTGAGCATGATGGCAGTAAAAGGTACAAGGCCAGACTTATTGTAAATGGCTTTCAGCAGAAACACGGTATTGATTACTCTGAGATTTTTTCACATGTGGTAAAGATCACAACCATCAGGTTAGTTTTGGCTATGGTTCCTACTGAATACCTATTTCTTGAGCAGTTAGATGTGAAGACAACTTTTCTTCATGGAGATCTTGAAGAAGACATCTACATGCACCAACCTGAGGGGTTTGTGGTACAGGGAAAGGAAAGTTCAGTTTGCAGACTAAAGAAGAGCTTGTATGGCCTTAAACAAGCTCCTAGACAGTGGTATAAGAAATTTGACAGTTTCATGTGCAGTGCAGGGTACATCAGATGTAAGGCAGATCACTGCTGCTATGTCAGGCAGTTTGACAATTCTTACATTATTTTGTTGCTATATGTGGATGACATGCTTATTGCAGGGGCAAATATTGATGAGACCAATAATCTGAAGAAGCAGATGTCAGAGCATTTTGCAATGAAGGATTTAGGAGCTGTGAAGCAAATCCTTGGCATGAGAATTGTCAAAGACAGAGTCATAGGCACGTTGAGACTCTCACAGGCTGAGTATGTGAAAAAGGTACTCAACCGGTTCAATATGGACAAGGCCAAGTCAGTTGGCACACCCTTGGGTAGTCACTTCAGACTCAGCGAGGATCAGGCACCAAAGTCAGAAGAGGAACAAGACTATATGAGTAAGGTACCTTATGCCTCAGCTATTGGTTCACTTATATATGCTATGGTTTGCACCAGACCAGATATTGCCCATACAGTGGGAGTTGTGAGTAGATACATGAGTAACCCTGGAAAACAACATTGGGAAGCAGTGAAGTGGATTTTGAGGTACCTAAAAGGCTCCTCAGAAACGTGCTTGTGTTTCTCAGGAGAGGGTTTAGAGGTTCAAGGCTATGTTGATGCTGATTTAGCTGGAGATACTGATAGCAGAAAAAGTGCCACAGGGTTTGTTTACACTCTGGGTGGTACTGCAGTTTCATGGGGTTCCAATCTATAGAAAACAGTTTCTTTGTCTACTACAGAAGCTGAGTATATTGCAGTTTTAGAAGCTGCAAAGGAGATAGTTTGGATACAGGGCTTCTTGGAGGAATTGGGTAAAAAGAATCAGAATGGCACTCTCTACAGTGACAATCAGAGTGCCATATTCCTTGCCAAGAACCCAACATTTCATTCTAGGACAAAACACATTCAGATCAGGTATCACTTTATACGATCATTGTTAGATGATGGACAGTTGCTACTTGAGAAAATTTGTGGAAGTAAGAACCCTGCTGATATGTTGACAAAGGGTGTTACACTTGAGAAACTGAAGTTGTGCGCAACTTCAGTTGGTCTTCTTGCATGAAGACAGGAGCAGTGAGTTGCAGAGGTGGAGGATATCATGTTTGAGCCAAAGGGCGATACTGTGGGTGTACCAATCTCCAAGTGGGAGAATTGTTGAGTATTTGGATTCTGGTCCACACCGCTCGAGCGGAGCGTCTAGCCGCTCGAGTGAATACAAGTCAGAGAGCTTCGCTCAAAGATAGCTTGACAGACTGCTCGAGCAAAGGCAAGTCAAAGAGTTTCGCTCAACACCGCTCGACACACAGCTCAAGAGGAGGGAAGTTAGAGAGCTTCGCTTGAAGACACATGGCTCGAGGGAAACAAGTTCGCTCGATGCGGGCTCGACTCGTCGCTCGAGTGAACATCGCTAATTCTGCTAAATTTAGGGTTTTTGCCGCATAACCTATATATATTATTTTATTCTGACTTGTACAATGACTGAGTGAACAATAGCCGTTCTACACACATTGTATTGTGATTCCTCAAGAAATAAAAATCCTCTGCAGCTCCCGTGGACATAGGCAATTTGCCGAACCACGTAAATACTGTGTCGTGTGTGATTGCTTGTTTTCCCGTGTTTGAATTTACTTTATTATCATCATTTTACACAACATTATTGGTGTTAAAATATAAATTAAATAATAAAATCTATATCTTCCGATCAGTTTAAGCTTTTGGAACAAATGGTAATTTTACATGGTATCAAAATAGAGGTTCTGAGACCTGAACCTAAACTCTATAATTTATCCCATTTAATTAAATATTTTATGTCATGGGCTTACCCGTTGAGAGAGAGTCTATCTAATACGTGAAAGAGAGTGTTAAAATATAATTAAATAATAAAAATTATCAACTTAAACTTTTGAAACAAGTAGTGATTTCAAATGCCCATTATCCAGATTAATGAATTTGGCTGTGTCTCGAAGATCAAATTAAATTAAAACACCCGAATCCTTTTTGAGCTAAAATCACCGTTTTTACGATATATATATGACTACAAAGACATAAATTATAAATAAGCTCTTAACAATTATGATCATTTATGACTCATGCCTGAAAGATGTTTACAACTAGCTAGCTTGCCTTTTTCTTGCTATCGGTTGTTGCGCGCATGATCGATAAAATTAATAGATGTTCGTAAGCAAGCATGAGTAATCTAAACATGCATGCATGCTCGGCGAATAGATAAGACCTTGGAAATCCTCCCTTCACATGCAACGGCAAGTTCGAGATCACTCGTAATAAATGAAGAGCTCGTACTAATCATATAAAGAAAACCTAACGCAGTGCATGAATGCATGTCCTGATCACCTTGCCTTAATTAACTAATTAACCTAGCTAGCTACGAGCAAGCTAGCATGCATGTGTATTTTTCATTCATGAAATTCAATTTTAAAGAAAACCCTTTCCTTTAGAGCAGTTCCCGACCTGATCTCTTATAATTGCATAAAGGAGGACAGCGTAATCTTATGATGGGAATTAAAAAGGGGAAGGTCGACTCGGCCAGAAAAATAAAAAAATTCCGTCGATGATTTTTAATAAGAAAAGTTAACCGAGAGATCAAGATATTCGATGTACAAAGACAGAGAAAGGTGCTGCTATCTTAAGCGACCATGACACGAGACCGGCCAAATTCCATCTTCTCTCTCTATATATAATAATATGGTTTCCTGAGGCTTGAATGAGAAAGATCATGAGAGTTGCATTCAAATAAAAGTAAGTTAATTAAAGAGAAGATGGGAAATAGTGAAGGCAACGGAATTCCCCATAGCTTAATTTCTAATTGCTTACATAATTTATTAGGTTTTCTCTTTCCTCCCTCGGCCAGTACAACTGTTGAAGTCCACACGCCAAGGAAACCCAACAGTATTGAGAAAATATTAATCTAGCTGGCTAGACCATTGACAGTCCAACAAAAACATATAAATTATCTACTCCATCATGAAGTACGTACGTAGCTTCAATTATAAGTAGGAAGAAGCTGAAAAATTCCTAGCTAGCTTTATTCTACGTACTTTCATTCTACCATGCAATAACCCCCGGTACGTACTTAACGAAATCTCGATCTATTGTGAACAATTCTGAAATCATGCGCCAAAGTTATGATCTTCAGGCTGCAGATCTAGTTTTCATGGTTCCAATTAATTAATGTTGACGTGAATCCGTTACAAGCTAGCTAGCTGGGTCATCAGTACAACGAGACGTGACAAATTAAGTCGAACCATAAATGCCACATGTTGCATATTTTTCAAATATGATACCAAAAATTATTACTTAAAGAATGAAGTTTCTAACATACATTGGGAGCATCAAAACCATACCTTCTGTCTCCCCTAACTTCAAACAACAGCTCAGATCCTCCAATGCACCACTAACTATCATGTGCAAACATGCATACATGTACCCATCATGAACTGATCAGGCTGCATGTGCTGTGTGTACTCTACATAGTTTAATACATTCCCAGCACAATCTAGATTAGGACTCACCGGAGCAACTTTAGGACGACGTCGTAATTCCCAATCCATATATAGTGCAAAACGGCCCCCGCATGCACGATTTGACTGGGCTTTCTTAATTTAGGCTAATTCGATCTTGATAAACATAGAACCCGGAAGACGAATTAATATATATATATATATGTATATATATATTCTCCCCAGCTAAAATTGTTGCTTTCCGAAATTAATGAAATCAGTAATTTAAAAGGAATACGTACGCGCGTGACGTTACAATATCAAGATAATGAGATATCCTGGTGATCACAAATAAAATCTGTGATTTAAATTACCATATATCCCCTTTCCAAAGACAAACAAACAAATAAACGAAGCATCCAATAATATTAGAAACTTTCTTACTTTAGCAGCTTATTCCAATTCAACTTGACTTAATTCATAAATCATAATACAGAAAAAAAAATGAGATTCTTTTAATTTCGGTCTAGGAAATTAACCAAAATAGGAGACAATATTGTCACTTGAAATGGTACCATAGTCGGCAGCAGTACTGGTTTGTTGGGTGTAAATAGAAGAAGAGGAGGAAGTATGAGGAAGAGGAGGAAGTGAGGGCTGTGGTGGCGGAGTTGGTGGAGGTGCTGCAACCGAAACAGCCCCAGAAGAAGTGAGCAAAGCCACATGTTGAGAAGAGGACATGATATTAGTATCCTGCCTGTATTTGTACTTGAGTATCTCGGCCCTTACTGCATTGAGTTCAGCTTGTAAAGATTGAACTTGCTGTTGCAAAGCCGAGATGGCCCCCATGCACCCATAGACCGGGTCTCTCAGCCTCACGTTGGCCTCGTAGACAAGACTATTTGCAGCGTCGGCTCTTTGACTCTCCGGTACCTCCTGAATCAAACCATTCAAGAAACTATTAATTTCAATCTAGAACGAGTACTAGTGCCTAGGGTCTTTATCAAGGATGACCATCATGACGAATTAGGGTTGTCACCATTAGCATCTTTGAGACGTTGCTGGCACCAAAGACCTTGTGAACAGAAGCGAATTTTTGTGGTTCATGGGGGGAGAAGTATGGAGAAAAGGGACATTCTTGGGCACACCTTCGTCTCAAGAGCTTACAAGCAGCACATGGTGTAATCGTATTGAGGGTTCCAGGTGGACCTAACATGTGTCTTCTTCCCACATGAGAAGAAGCATCGGTTTCTCTCTTGATCCTTTTGCCTATCTCATCAAATCTCTCCCTAGTAGAAACGAAGCATAAGATGATCAAAAATCATACTAATAACCATATCAAAATTACGACTCACGGATACTATATATTGATACAGGAAATTGTCATTTGAACCGAAAGTATAAATTAGACAAAAAATGTGCTGTCGATATAAAAATAAAATAAAAAATCAGAAATCTAGGCTTTATTATCTGTGCAGAGAGAGATTAGCTGTACTCCTTACCTTTCTCTGGACATTCAGGCATGCTCTCTGGGTATGGATGTGGACTTGCTTGCTGAGCGAGAAAGAGAGCGGGTTTGAAGCGAAGACGAAAGGAAAATTAATGAGGGCAGAATAGTGTGCTTAAAAGGCAAGGTAAAGGGGGCAAGTGGTCCAGTGTTTATTTATAAAAGAAATTGACAAAAGGGATTAGGGATATATATAAGACAGGCTAAACTAAGAAAGAAGGTAAATTTTGTTTGTTTATTGGTGAGGGTATGGAGCTCCCAGTTTGATGTACGAGGTTTTCAGGAATAGTAGTTTTCCAGAGACGCAGAAGTACGCTTTGACAGAGAGCATCAATGGGGGAGAAACTGAGAGAGAGAGAGAGAGAGACAGAGAGAGATGTATAAATGCCAGCTCTGTGCACTGCTTGCTCACGTGTGAGTCCTTAAATTGTTTTGACTTTTGAATCAACCATCCGAACCCAATCCATTGCTGCATGTGGGTCTTGCTTCTTCTTTCTCAGGGGAGAACTAAATAGTATTATTCTATAATATTCATGATCAGAAACTGAACATGTTCTTTTATATGGTATGCTGATTACATGATCATATACATGCTTACATTACTTGACATGTTAGTTACTTGTCAAAATCAAGACCCGCGCGCCTTGATTAAGAAGACCAAACCTGATACCTGGGATCTAGTTACGAAAATGAAATTTAATATCTGCATCAGATCGCCGTGAAGAACCCGCAATCTCTTCTGTAAATGCAAACCCAGTGAAGACGAGTACTGCTCCTGCATCATTTTAAAATATCTTTTCATAATTAATAATTTATCAAAAATGGGATCGGATGAGTTTTCTTTACAACTGTTTTAACTAGTTACATTATACGTACGTGGGAACAACTTTTACTAGTTTCATTACAAGAAAAATTACGATGAGAATTGACTTATTTTAAAATAAAATAGTTATTTTTTAATAAATTATTTGTCACAAATAAATATTTTTGCATTAATTTCGTGTATTTCCAGAAGGTAATGTTGGGCAAATGCTAGTTAACGAGAGTACTAGCCATTTTCTGAAATCCAGTGTTAATTCCCCTTATTTGTGTCTTTTTCTTAAAAAAAAAAAAATCGATTAACATGATTGATCTGATCCGGCCAACTTTTAACTGCTCCATTGAATAGCCCGCAAGCTCACGTACGGCCGCCACTAGCTTGAAGGAGCTAGCTAGCAGCTTACTACATAAATTAATATAATTACCCTAATTAAGTTTTCAAATGACGTCTAGAGAAAAAGATTGAACACCCAGCTTCAAGATAAGTTGATTGTCTTTGATTTGGTGTTTAAGGGGAATAGATTGATGGATAAAGGTGCTGATTTCAAGACATCTCACCCACATTATCCTATAAGGAAAGCATCGTGGTTAAAGAAGCTTGAATAGTTGTTTTCATTTCAGCTAGCTACTTCAATTTCAGACACATGCATGATCGGTCTATATAGCTAGCGTTGTCAACTCTTATATATAACTGTTCGCTCGTCATTCTCTTATTAATCTCTGGTCTATGTATCTCTAACTCGCCGAATTAGTCTAAGCGAGCGAAACAACACGGTGCACGCATGCTTATATATATTTAACATGCATGCACCATACGTATAAATGCTAGACAGTTTCTTCAATTAAAGGGCAGTCCTATATAAGTACCAAAGCTGCATTTATCAGCTGCAACAATTAATACATCGAAACTTTCCCATCCAAAGAAAAAAAACTTCAGCAATTCCAATACGCAAACCAAACATTAGTGAGGTAAGGCAGAAAGAATCTAGTACTGCTGAATGGGTTTTTTTTTTTTTTTTTTTTTTTTGACTCTCTTTTCATGGAGAATACCAAAGCAAAGAATTTTGTTTGGCTGTGGTTCTGAGGAGTTATATCAAAGTGGGTGATGAAAGGGAGGGAAAATGAAGAGAAGGGTGTATTTGGAGCTAGCTAGGGAATAAATAAATTGACAAGTTTGCTTAGATTGTAAGGAAATGGCACCATCCATTCTTGTTTGACCCGTATTTTACGGCTAACACAACGCCCCATTGTTCTCTCATCCCTAACCTAACTTTCTCACTCCTTTCACTGATCCTGATCTCCTCTTTTCTATTTGCACCGAATCCAAAACCACCACTCACCCAACTTCCGCCACAGGTACGTACGTGCAGTCAATTGCTTGACCTTAGATCTCTAAAGCCTAAATAAACCCCACGAAAGAAAATATATATATATATATAAATTCCAATTTCATTTATATACGGTCTTTAAAAGTCGCCAATTAAATTTTAGATCCAAGACGTGGCACACATTTTCAACTTTTCTATACCAAACAGACATTCGTTTCAATTAAATCTCTATAGGTCAAAATTCATGGGAGTCATCTCATAAAACAACTATAACTTGTGCATGAACTTGGGGCCTAAGTACCGTAACCGTCGTAGCTAGACATTAGCCCTTCTGCCTGAAAAGACCATGCATGAATCTTTTTATCGCTCTCTGTATATATGTGTGTGCATGGGTGCATGGGTGCATGAGTATAAGAAGATGACTGGTCGTGCAAGTAAGAAAACAGCTTAGGACTAATATTATTATTGATATATTATTTCATTAATTGGATTGGACTGTATCTAGATTTCTAGTATTAATTATCAAAGGGCTAGCTGCATTTGTTTAGCAATATTATTAATGCTTATATATCTTCCGTTGGATTTTCTAAATTAATATCACTTATATTATATATTCTCTAGTGTCGACGCACCATATAATTAGAGTCTTCGGCAATGTTTTTAATAAAAATATGTATTTAAATTCTTATCTAAATTTGAGAGTGCCAGGTAGAAAAGAGGTGGACATATAAATTAAGTTTTATGTACAGTATTTATCTAATATTTAATGTTATCTAAATTAATCACACTAACAACAATATTAAATAATATTGCAGGCACATTTCATATATATGTTATATATCTCTCACTCTAATTAAGATTTTCAAGTTCATGCAATGTATGTAGGTACAATCATTGAAAAGAAAATTAAAGTGTCCGGCCTAGCTCGATTCTTACTGCAATATTAATTAGAGCATTTCATCGTCTTCTTCTGCGTTTAGTCTTCAGCATCGTCGTCTTTAAACAAATCGGTAAGAAATCACAGTGGGTCTTTGTCTTCTTCTTCACAGGTCTTCGTCTTCTTCCTCTCAGAGACAACTAGACATGGAAGTTGGATCAACAATGGCGCACCTGCTCCCTCTCCGTGTGAGTCTCCCTGTAGTTGAGAGTCACAAAGCAGCTTCTTCGAAGCCACTGAAGTTTTCTAAGAGAACACGGGAGTCCAAGACACTTATTTACAATCCTAGAAAAGGTAAAAAGGAAGAACTTCCTGCTTGGTTCCCAAGAATTTAAGAAAATGAACAATTGGGTTCCCTTTGAAAATTTAAAAAAAAAAAAAAAATTCACTTCAATTAGTATAATAATTACCATTGTGCGAAGTTTAAGGTCATATTTACTTGTTTTTTTCTCAGCAGCCTTAGGATGGTGTTCTTCAGTAATTGGTTTCATTTAATGCTAATGCAGAAAAGGAAAACTTCTCGTTTGGAAAGAAAAATCGTAGAGAGGAAAATAAATTTGGTCTGAAAAGTCGCAGAGAAATGAGGATGTGGGAAAGTTTAGAAGAATGAAAAATAATTCAAAATGGTGCGTTTGGTCATGTTTGCCACATCAGCAGCCGCTTACGCGGCACTTACCTTACTCAACTAAACTCAGCGTTTTTCATTAATTAATATCTTTGATCGGTCATATGCATAAAAGGTTTGTACCTACATTTAATTTCTATGGACGATTGGTGTATTCGGCCTATAGAATTACAATTTACAGGAAGTTATACATGTATCATTAATTAATCTATTCATTACCCCGCCGGCCCGCCGGAAATATGCTGTAGTTTTTGCTTTTAGCTAGAACGGATCGATATTTTTCTTCCTTTTCTTCATTTGATTTCTGCCGTTCCATCTAGCCTACAAAGAAAATTATAAAAACTACTTCATAAATTGACTAAAATTAAAATTAATAGGTATGGCATATGATATCAAATTAATGAGGTTAATTTATAAATAACGAAGGTGGGGCCTAGCTAGATATATAGCTAGGTTTTATGAAACAAATGGCAATCTGGTCGACCCATCTCCTAAGTGATCAATAATGCCAGCTGGGACCTGAAAGCATGCACGCATAAATGCAACTATCAAAGTTGGGTGGCGTTTCGGTCCAAACCATGGCTTTCTAGCTGGGCCACAGCTGGACACGTATGGTCATGATCTTTTATATACAGATCAGATAGAAGACGTTGTCGACTCGTGATTGATGAAGGTATGGCTGTAATCAAACGAGAGAGAGAGAGAGAGAGAGAGAAGCCATCGTTTAGCTTTTAACATCTTCACCCCTAAAAGCAAAATTTTTTTCTAATTTCTGTTATTACAACTTTGTTAAGCTCTTTATGCAAAGATAACAAAAGACTTTATTTGGGCTTTTCCTCGATCGGTGTGTAATTAGCATGATCAACAGTGCATTTCCCAAGCCAAATCCCTCAAATTACTCTACATATATATATATATGGATCTTTAGTTTGCTTTTAGTCTAAATCTTTTTTATTCATCATGTGCAAACTGATACTTGCGATCATTCTTAATAACTTTTGAAGTGTTATTCAAAGAGTGCTTCCTAACTACGTAACTTGAATCATAGCATGCAATGCCGCGAGATGTAAGGAATAAGGTAAATTGCATGTTACTTGTCTCTTGCCATGTAATTGAAAATAATTAAAATAGCATTTGAAAATATATATATATATATATTAATGTCAACGGTGCAATATTTGCTTGTCATGTTAAACAAAAACTCTAAACAAAATGGTAATAAATTATTCTCAATTAATGAGCGGATGAGTGAAGTCTCCGATGATTAAATTAATAATAGACGTCATTAAAGTATTACAGTGACCATATATATATGTGTATATATATATATATATATATATATAATATGCCGGCGCATCTATCTTCTTCCAAATTTTTACTACTTATTAATTATCGATAACAAATGTCATTCTATACTGCATATTTGTTTAATATCGATATATAGTAGCCTCCAAGTACATCCTAGTCATACTTGTGGTTAAGATGGGTTTGAAACCCATGTTCAACCTTAAAATCAATGCAAACGCATGTATGGAAGAGTATGAAAAGGGAAACTTCTTTCTTCTCAGTACTGCATATATACGTACCAGTGAAATACAATAACTATCTACCCAAGTTTGAGGATGAAAAACCGCTTGACTTATGCTACTAAGTGTATAAGACCTCATGATTGAATCGGGCTCTCTCGTTATACTGAATTAGTTCAATAATATATGCCACTCAATGCAGGCCAGCAGCCTTGAGAATATTTTGCAACTTGGGATGACATCATGCATGATTTTTATATATAAAAGTTATTTTCATCAGTTACTGTCACCACTCCATACTTTATGAAAAACATTCATACACTCTATAAAAAATACATTCATATCCTATGAAAAAATTATAGATATAAAGTGTAAGAGTCAATAGTAACTGATGGATAACATTCCTCTTTCATATATACTTCATTTCCATTCAACACGGTTGTGTCTTTTATAGAGAAGAAACCATTCAACATGGTTCGTGTCTTGGCAATACTTTCAAATGTTGTCACTCTCCGGCCCTCTCAGCTACTTCAGTACAGTTCGGGTATTTTGATACTGGGTTGAGCTACGTACGCACGTACATTTCCTTGCTTTCCACAATAGTACTCCTTAATTTTTGGTTGACATGATCTATTATAAGTAGTTTAGTTTGCTTTATTCTGTTTGTACGTATACATTATAGTACTTTTACGGGACGTTATAATTTTTAAGTTCAATTAGTTTTGGGATACTTCTATTCCCCATGCAAACTTCTTATTAAAGGTTTTCTTCCGTAAAAAACGAGGTTTTCTTAATATGATAAGATTTGAGGTGATGCCCTCTTTTAAAAAAATAATGACAACTATCTCTTTACCCTATTTATAAATCCAATCTAAAGCTGGTTAGAAATTGACATTGGCCATCTCACATGTGATCGGTTAAAGAAAAATTTAATTGTAAACGATTTTGCGCATTAACATACGCATCCATTCAATATGATTGGTTAGAAAATAAATTTTATTAAAAATAATACTAATTTAAATTTAAAATATAAAAATAATAATATTAATACATAGATAATTAGTATACAAATTTATTTCTACCTAACAAAACTAGGTCACGGAAAGGCCATTTGTTAAGAAAGGAGATGGTGCTTTTTGGCGTGTTTCCGTACGTAGGGGAAAGCGCGCAATTAGTTCTCGAGACCCTCGGGACATGTACAGATGTCCGTGGAAGGTGATAATTACATGCATCTAGCGAAAATTCCAAAGGTTTTACGGATTCGCGTGGGTCATTAATTCCATCAAGGGAGAAGTGTGATTTAAAGAATTCGTTGTATGCCTGCGAGACCTTCGCTTAAGCTAGCATACATTATTTATTTTGTAGAGCTTTATTTGATTGTTTTTAGAATTTCATTTTTATTTGGATTCTTAAAGATATTATTTAAGACCATTATGGTTGATTATGGCTGAGAAGATATGTTATACACACACATACATATATATATATATATATAAACGTTTATGATCAATAGAGCTATAATTTTGAGTGAATATTTTTTAAGAAATATATAATTTGTATAGTTAATTATAAGATCGGGTAAGCTCTGCTAATTACTACCTTCGAATAAAAACAATGAAATTCACGTGAAAAAATCAATTTTTCATAACTTACATCTCTAATATTATATCATTTTATATTTTTAATTTACTAAACGTACTTTTTGAGTTTTAAATATATAAGGCCTTGCTAGCTAGCTAGGTAGGTGCATAAATAAATAATAGATATCGGTGTGGTCACTTATTATTGGAAATTTGGATCTTTTGGTTGGAGATGCAACCAAATTAGTTGCCTCTCGGATGGGAGACATACACCATCAAGACCCGGATCGATGGGCAACCAAAAGGAGAGCGATTACCTCAATCCGGCCTAGGCCTGCATCTATGCTCCATCCCTCCTACCTCATGAGATTTTCTCCTCCGACCTCCGTGTTTATTTCTTCTTCGATCCTCGGGCATGCATATACAACACAGTCTTGACTTCAACACAAAAGAAAAGAACAAGCGAATAGCTAGATATGAAATATCAGCATGTTCCTGTCAGGTTCATCCAAATTTGGCCACTAAAGAGCAATACCGACATTTCACGCCACAAATAAAGCACTATATATAGCACGAAAACACCAGAAACCTCCAACCACTACCATTTGCTTAGACAATCTGTGAAGGGCACAATGCAGGACAACCATACAAAAAGAAAAAGGGGCCGAAAGAAAAAATTAAATACGGAGAAAAACGTCAGGTCATCACATCCCAGTACGCCACACAGACGAACCGATCGAGGGAGGAATCACTGTTATAGTTGCTATATGAAGGCTCACTTCGTTTTGGCTAGTTTTTTTTTTTTTTTTTTTTTTTTTTGCAACTCAAGAATTATTTTGGATGGTATTTTATGACAATGGTGGTGACACAATTAACATGTGTTATAGAAACTTTGGAAATGAAATTAACATTAATGATCATATCAACGAGCGAACTGACGTCGAACACAGCCAACATCATACATGATAATTAAAGTTTCTAGAAGATATAATTAAGTTCCTACGTACACGATACTAAAAAAAAAATCAGCATCATACAAAAAGTCCCTGGGCTGTACCTCGGCCTGATGATCCATGGCCTACAATGGACAAGAACGTATTCTTCATTGGGTAGCAGCATCCGAACCAATTTGAAGTTCTATGCCTCGCACCAAAGCACGATGTACTTGAAGTTGTTGATCTTGGATACGAGGAAGAGTAGCGCCCCAGATTATATTCTCGTTTCATCGAAGCTGGCGGTGATAAATTATATGCCGACGACCATGATGACAACGACGACGACGAGACTGATGAGAGCGATGACGATGGAGACACGAGGGCCTTCCTCGAAGTTAGCTTGAGGAAAATCTTGTAGAATGGGTCTGGCTTTGAGTTCTTCTTCGTGGAGTACAGCTTGGAAGTGGAATAATAGGAAGGAGGGGGTGTAAGGGGAGGGAGAGAGGCCTCCGAGAAGGTGTGCTTCGGGGTGCCTGGCCGTGACTCCCACATGAATGGAACTGCACCTGATTCTCTTCCATAGTAAGGAACCCTGCAAGAAGAGTTGGCCACGGATGTTTCCTTGGACAAGAGCCTAGAGAAGAACTTGTCATTCTCCTTCATATGGAGGGACTGCTCGGGTCGATGGTTATGGCTATCCCCGCCCAGCATTTTGGAGATTTGAGGGATTTCTCGCTTCTTTCTGATCAATTGTTTGCAGATCTGAAAGGTTCGGATCCTAAAATGAAGCTGTAATTACTATTAGAGGACATAGACTAATAAATTCTGGTGAGTGAGCAAGCTAGCTAGCTGTAGGTCTTCGATCCGTAGTAGCTGTCTAGCCAGCTACTTGTCTTGCCTGAGGTCTATTTAATTTATGGATATAAGAATATTACCGCATGCATGCGTATTAAATATATATTAAAGAGTGGCATCAATTTGGTTATGAGCTTCAAATGAATGAAGTACATTCAACTTTTTTCAATTGATATCTAGGTATTATTTCGACCGTATATATATCAGCTTAATTCATTGTTACTGAATTTATTAGTCAGTACTGGCCGGATATATTTGATTATAATGTGGTAGATATATTTAATATGGTAGCTACCTCCAATCAATGATATGAATAGATTGACATGGATGTCTTTGGGCCGTCAATGATAACTACGATGGCAAAATACAGCCTACTGAGGGAATTTGGTTAAGGAGAAAGGGCAACGTTTACTGATGATCAGAACTACCCTGCATGCCTTGGTCCATGCATTACTCTTTGTAAAGCAGTATTTATGGTGGGGTTGTAAGGAAGGTATGATGCTGGCTCAAGACCATGCCCTGTTGCACGTCTGTGAGACCATTAATTTTGGTCCACCTAACTATATATTCTGGCCCACTATTATCACAATGCCATAATATTGTGTACAACATTGAATGTGGGTGTTCCCCTTGTCAATATAAATTCTTTTTTTTTTTTTTTAAGCAAACAAATTTCATTAAAAAATAAAAAGATGATATATGAGGAGAGGATGAGGTTCTCCAACAAATATCCCAGTACAATAACCACAGTACAACAGTTATAAAATAAAAAATAAAAATAAAATAAAATAGATTTTAAGACCAATTTCTTGGTTCCCACCCATGCCTTACAAAGAGGGCACCATCTTAAAAGATAGTTTTTAAGTAAGTATGTAACGCCCCGTACCTAAAAGGGTCGGAGAATTACTACCTGTCTCTTACAAACCTGTCTCTCCAAACACCTAAATCTCCAAGGGTTTCATAAATGACACACAATCTCATATTTTCCAAATAACCATAATACAAACTCCTTAAGTCATCATTTCAAATTAACAAAAATAAGGGGTCCACAATTTTCCAATAAATCTCAACAAAATTAAACGATACATCTTCAAATCACAATAGGTCCAAACGACTCAAAGTACTTCAAATACTCAAGTTATACCCTTCTACTAACAATGGAACTCGACCTTCTATTCATATCTAGCCAAGCTCCAATTTCTAATCCTGACCCCCAGCTGGGCAATCAATGTCATTTGAAAATCTATGAAGATAAGGGTTGAGTTATCAACAACTCAGTAAGCAGAGAACATATATCAGTATGTAAACATGAGCCATTTTTAGAAAGTTTGGTATGCAGAATTAAAACATTTCATTTTTATATGCACATCTCGAAACATTTTATCAGAAGAATCAGAGCAACTTCTAAATCTTTTCATATTCATAAACCATCTTCATATTCAAAAAAAAAAAAAAAAACTGTATTGGCATAACATAATTGCACATCTACATCTTATCATGTCGTATCGTATCATATTATGTCATATACCATGTTTAACCCCTGTGGTAGGGTTGTGCTATCCCCGGTGGCCAAACCAGGCAGTATCATGTTGTGAAACTTCTTTTTTTTTAATCTCGGAGCCCCGAGTGTGCACACAGAAAACAACAAATCAAATACCACTTTGTTTCCAAAGTGGTGCACTCATATCATATCATATCATATTGGTACCAACCATATCACGTGAACCAATATCATCATATCATAACTATATTCAGAATCAGAATCAAAACAAATAAGTATGCTAAAGGTTTTTCATATCTATATCATATCAAACACGTGCATATCATTTTCAGATGATCAATAACAGATCCAAATATTTCATATCACATGTATAAAAATCTAAATTTTTATATTCGCTCTTTGTACATTTCAGAAACATGTCAAATATTACTCATGTTCACACTATTCATGTCAAAAAGTATTTTTTCTCTTTTATATATATTTTCATGAGTGAATGCAACACAAATATACTGAGGTTGGTTTCATGTTTTCTTTTAAAATATATCATGCACATTTTACAAATCAGTATTAGTTCATTTTCCTTGTAATGCAAATCTAGCATAGGAATCCCACTTATCTAGACGTTTTAGCTTTTCAAAAATTTCTTCAACAATGCCAAATAAAATTAGTCGTCACCTATAAGATAATAACATGAATTTCCATAAATTCTCAATTAATCTCGTATTTCGATATTCAGGCCTAAACTTCTAAAATAACCTATTTTAAATTCCTCAAAACCTAAAATTTTCATTATTCTTAAAATACCAACAGCATTGTCTAAAACTCACCCATATCCAACTTAGTAATTCCAACTAAAACATTAAATTTCAACCTATTTACGATTGAGATCTTACTATAATGTATAATCCTAAATACATAACTATATCGAAATCATTATAAGTAGAAACTCCTACTTTTGTTTAAATAATAACAAAAATATTCTTTTAAAATGATTCAAAATAATATTTTGTACTTACTGATCATTCTAAAAATTTATCAGTATCTACGTAATAACCATTCCAATAAAAATATCAGTCTCTTAAAATACTAACTTAACAAAATAAACCCACATGTGCCTAAGTCTAAAAATATGAGAATCACATGCAGCCCACATTTGTAATTTGCAAGATTATAAAATCAGTTGATGTTCTAAACAAAAAGAGCAATAGGGTAATAACACCTCATCTACAAGTCACCCAAGACACACCCAATTTCATTTTTAAGTAGTTATTAATCAATAATACAAAAATGAAAACTAGTAGAGGAAAATAAAAACATGAGCGACGGCGAGGACCTACCCACGGGAAAAACTAAAGTAGTGGCACCGCAGGAGCGCGATGGATATTGGGTTGAGGTGGTGGTGATGTCCTTGACGGCGTCGCACGAGGAGAGAGAGAGAGAGAGAGAGAGAAGAGGTAGAAGGAGAGTAAGCAGTAGGAGGGAGATACCGCGAGGGAGGTTGGTGGCTTACTGAGGGATCGATGTGGCGTGTGGCGGACAGAGGATGGTGCGACGACAGCTTGCGGCGTGGGTTGGCAGGTTGATGGCACACGGTGGAGGAAACTCCTCTGTTTCTTGGTGCAGGAACAGAGCTTTCCGTGAGGTGGGGGGCGCTTGATTTCACGGGGATGCGCAGGGGCTAAGGGTTTTGTGGTGCACTCCGATGGATGCAGGTGAGCCGCAACAGGTGGTACCGAGGGGTTAGGGTGGCTGCAGGTGAGGCTCTGCTTTAGTGATGGAGGGTGTGGTTGACAGCAACTAGCGCAATGAAGTGGAGTTCTCGTTTGACTCTGTGAAAAGGTCGAGTGGCACATAAACTAGGGTTGAAGATGTTAAACACACTTAAATATAAGATATAAGTAGTAAAGAGAAAAACCTAGAGGAAGAGGATGAAAAAGGGCATGCATGAAAATGGCAAAAGGGCGCGAACCATGCGACGTGTTCTGGAAACACTTCCACGAGCCCGGGCTTGGCAGCGGGTTGGGTCTTACAAAGCCACCACTGGAGGCGGTGTAAACTATGGGTGCACTGCAGCTTGTTGTCTTGAGATATTTTTTAGAAAGATCCGTAATCTATTTTTCAAGATCATTGATTAAGAAAAACGATAACATGGTAGAAAGACTGGCATCCGATGGACTAATTTGCGGCGGATCATCTGTCTTTTCGCGCCCCTGTGATGGCGCGTGTAGGTCACGCGCCGATGGTTGGGAGGTGAGGTGAGAAAGATCTGAAAGATCGTAAGGTGGAGAATTTGCTGATACGGCGTGTGTAGCCAATGCAGTTGTCAAGGCGCGACAGTGCTTGGAGACCACGAGCGCGCGGATTGCTTCTGCGCGTGAGGGCCACACGTGAGGGTCACACGCCAAGATTTTTGGAGCAGTTTCACGTCATCCTAGTAGATCAACGGTAGTAGGGTTGCGTGGTGGGGCGCGTGTCGACTGATGGTGGCCGGAGTGCAGTAAAAAAAAAAAACACTACCATGGAAGCATATTCACATAGTAGCAGTGGAAAGAAAATGGAGATGGAGATGAGGGTGAAAATGATATCACAGCTCTCACCCTCCTCTCTACAGCGGCACTCAAAGTGATTTGAGTTTTCTAAAGAGAATGAAGAGCTTTTCTTTCTAGAGAGAAGGCGAACGGCTCTCTAACATCCAATTGTTTGATGAAATTAGATGGTTCATTTTATATATATATATATATATATATATAAATAGACATGTAATTTAAGTAATTCAAGTAGGATCGGGCAAAACTCTTTGCGGCTCCAACTTTTGCCATGCTCGCTCCGACTCTACTTTGGTGGAGTTTGGAGTTGGAATTGCTCTAAGAAAAATGGTCAAAGTCGGAGTTGGAGTCGGAGTCAATATAGACTCCAACCTTTGAACTTCAACTTTGACTCCGGCCGTACATCTTTTTTAAATGAAATGTAAAATAATGTCGTTTTACATATATTAGGGCTAGTGTTTAATTTTATTTTATTTTTAAAAGCAATGCAGGACACTTGAAGTTGGCGGTGTTACTTGGTGCTCGGTAGTGCATGGACCTTGGTGGTGGGGACTATGCTTTTGGATGACGGGTTATTTAGAGGAGTTGGATTACTGATTAGTTATTTAATTTAATTGGGGAATACATTCTAATTCTGGTTGCAACTTTGGTGGTAGTAGTGTAAGTCTATATATATTGTAATTTTGTATTTTATAATATCCATTCTACTGTAATAAGAACTCATTAGTGTGTGTTCTTGTGTGATATTATTGATTGTTTGCAACTTCGCATGTGTGCATTTAAATCTTGTGTTGTTGCATGCATGTTTGTGTTTTAATGTTTATGATTCTATAGATTTAGGTGTTTTTGATTGCATGATGATGTCCTTTAATTTATATTATGGATTTAGGTATTATGTTAATAATCATTGTATTCAGTTTTTATTTTTTTATAAATTGTATTGTATGTAAATTGCCCATTATTGTATTTAGATTTCTTTTTTAAGTTTTTCTTGGTCCAACCTAAACGGCCCTCCGACTCTGAATTCAAAGCTTCGATCGGAGTTGGATTTTTCGACTCCATTGGAGTTAGAGTTAGAGTTCAGCTCTAAATTCAACTATTTTGTACTATCCAACTCCATCAAAACATTAAAGAAAGATCTTATCAGCAAAACTTGTCGAATTATAGCAAATCCACAAGTAAACTTGTCTCTGGCATCCGGCCTCCATTAACATGATTAACTGAGGGTAGCAGATTAGATAAAGTAATTGGATTTTTTGTCCACACTGGCACGTGCTGCACGCTTCATAATCCATTAGATCAGGGTGAGGAGTCATGTAGAACATGCATCTCTAGATGACCTCAGCAGCAATATCATGAGTTGTGACAAAACTGTATAATAACCACCCTAGGCTGTAGCTAGCTGATTCACCAGATGTGTATGCTAATGCCGAACTTCTCAACCACCTAATTAACTCAATGCATGGATCCCTTTTTGACTCGTTCTTTTCTTACCGGACGACGGCATGCAACTATACATCAAAAACTCTATAGTAAACCGGCGGGGAGAATCGCGGAGAAATCGCGTCTCACGTGGTAAAAAAAATATGACTCTGTTTTATATTTTTGTTAGCCTTTCTTTTTTATTTTCGTCTGAGTTTTCTCCCATTTTTTTTCATCTTCCTTCCGTCTTCTCCTTTCCTCCATTTTCAGTCGTCTATTTCTGAACTTCTATGACTAAAAACTCTTCTTTAGCCACCAAATCCAAACGGGTGTAAAACAAATGTGTCAAAAAGAAAAGAAAAGAGAGAAAGATCCTCTCGATGGTTTTTTTTATTAGCGAATGCAATAAAACTAAGATAAAACCAATGCAAAAATAAAAAAAAGAGAGTCAAATCATCAATGATGATAAAAAGCAGAAAGAGAAGAAAGTTAATGGGAGATAGAAGCAAAACCAAGAGATTGAAAGAGAAGTTTAGAGAGAGAGATCACAGATGAAGATAGACTGCAAATGGAGTGAGAAAGAGGATACACAAAAAAAAAATTGCAATCGTGGTCACACTTTCTATGTGTGGGTGAGAGGGAGAGAGAGAGAGAGTACTTACATCTCCATCTCCCTTTTGCTTTCTTGAAATTTTCCTTTTTCGTTTTTGTGTTATGTTTTGATTTTTTTTTTTTATTTAATATATAGGCTGACGTGTGACAGCCGATTCCCCATAGTTGCGCGCGCCAATTGTATGTAGCATTTCTGATTATATATTAATTTGATCAGTGTATACAAATTAATACAATATTTGGATTAATTATCGATTATTAAACTGAATTATAAATTAGGCAACAAGTGATTAATCAGTCCTTTTCTTTCATAATAAATAAATAAATATATCTAATAAAAAAATGAGATGGGCTGGATCAGTGTGGTTGAATACAGTTACCGGGTCTCACTGCGGATTCTACGGCAAATTAAAGAGAGACCACGAATCATGTACAGTACACAGACTAGACTATATACTCGAATCACGAGCATTTTTCTTCCTGGATTTCGTTTTGAAGCTTTCCCTTTTTTCTGCTTTTATATATATATATATATATATATATATATATATATATATATATCTTCCCTGGAATCCATGGAACCCGTACATGAATATTTTCCTTTCTTTTTATTAAAAGAGTAATGCTTATTGAATAGATGAAATACAAGTCAAAGACCGATAGTTTTGACCTTTTTTTTTTCTAATGATTAAAGAAGTAAATATTATTAAATTTATGTATTTTATGAAAACAAAATATTTAAAAATGCTGAAAAATATTAAAAAAAAAACTGAAATTACACTTTATCGGTTGGGATATCGGCCCAGTAGCATCATTCAATACATTATTTATATTGGGTATGGTCTTAGAATTTAGAATTTGTTGGCCCATGGATTTTCCAATGTACGTACGAAAGAGAGGGAAGGGGTTATTCAGAAGTTTTTATTTTTTATTTTACACTGGGTGATTCGAAAGATTGAATATGATACATTGATTGATTGGGATCACATATTAACTAAATGTACGGAGGAGATTTGAGTTTCAAATTCCAACGTACATTCATCTTAACTCTTACAGCGGAACAGATCAACTAATGCGACGAGCTAGGTATACAGCCCTCCTAGCTAGTTTCTCAATCAATGCCTCCCCTCCATACGACTGACTCTATGACTATACGGTTTAATGTGATTGATGAATTATGTCCATGTTTTTTTCAAAAAAAAAAAAAAAATTATTTGGATAAAAAAAAGATGAGTTATTTTAATGTTGTTTTTCTTTCATCTAAAATCTCCTAAACAATTGATTGTTCTCTCGTTCCGTGTACAGTAATGTTCATTGGATGCAATGCATGCATCCTTTTAACATATATATTGCTAGAATTCAGATTATAAATAAACCTGTACTAAAAAAGAAAAATGACATAGCTGCTTTTGCTATTCCAACCTCATAAACATGTAATACTTAATGGTCGGTAAGAGAAGTGGTCCCTTCGGAGAGAAAAGCAAGAATTAAAGCACTCATGATGGCGAGAAATGATCGACAAAGATATGCATACATTATAATCATGCCCATGACTTTAATTTGGTCCAATTGATTTACTTCTTTCAGTAAAGATCAATGGTACGTAAGATAAAGGCAATATTGCAACCACCTTTATCTTTTCGCTTTAATTCCTCACTAGTGCAGTTATTTAAAATAGTTGATGAACTTTCTTGTAGCCCACATGCCTACAAAGACAACTCCGCTTGTATTCTTTTTTCTTTTTTTTTTAATTATTTACATGCCTCTACAAAGTCCTTTTTCCCTCCTGACCAATCCATCGATCAAACTATAAATTAAGTTGGCCTCGATAACAGTAGTGCGTATAAAATTATAACACGTCAAAGTTACGGAAAATTCAAGCCCGATAGCTTTTGGTGTCATAATTTATACGCTCCTCCCGTAACGGTGAATACAAAATAATTCTTTTTTTTTTTTAAAAAAAAAAAAAAAAAAGTCAAATGTAATATCTTTACTGAAAATCAAAACAAATCAGTCATTACAGTTGTATTTCTCCTTCAGTAAATCATTTGTAATCTCTGAAGGATCAGAAAGAGAAAAAGCTAGTTTTGCTAGCTTGTGTGCTATATTGTTTGCTTCTCTATACACAAACCTTACCCTCTAATTTAACCTATCAGTCATTAACATCATTACAGCTTTAATAATATTCCTATATTCAGCCCATATCTCTTTCCTAGTATTAGTAGCTTTTACTACCAATTGAGAGTCTCCCTCCAATACCACATCCGTAAGGGCCAACTCTCCACAAAATACAATTACAGCTGCTTTGCTCAGAGCCAACGCTTCAGCAACAATCGGTTTCTTTATGTGATCAACAGTTGAACATAGACATACCAGCATCTACCCCTCTGAATTTCTAATAACTACACCAATGCCCATCCTTTTATGTTGAGCATCCACAATAGTATCCCAATTTTTTTTTTTTTTTTTTAATAAAAGAGTTGAGGTCACATATCTAAGAGTGACTTCTCCCCAATTTTATTTATAAATGCTCACTAAAAAAAAACCGTGTAAATAATAACATACTTGAGAGTTACATGATAAGAATAAAAGAACTCCCAAAATCCAAGCGTCAAGACCAACCCAAGTGTCAAAAACAAGATAGCATCCTAGTTTACTTTCACTGCCAATTCAGTAGGTTTTTCCCACTTTACCACTCCTCAGTTAGTATTCCCACGCAGCAGTACCTTCTGTTGATGTGTTTGAGCTGAGACAAACTCATTTAGTCCATATTTGGCAGTTCTTAGGACACTGCCCGAATCTTCAAATTTTTTTTATCAAAAAGCAAAAGAGCCCTTGTGCTCAGATTGGCTTACTGTCAAAACTTCTACAGCTCTATCTCCAAAAAAATTCAGACCACAAGAGATTAGCAACTGCTCCATCAAGCCTCTCATTAGTAAAAGTGTTATCTGAGTGCTTATTGTTCCGTGTATATATTTATTTTCTTTCCAACCTAAATAAAAAAAATACTATTTACTTCTAGAGCCTTTTTGAAATCTTTAATTTGGGTTTCATGTCTAGGTCTCTCACCTACCTTTTTATCTTGACAAACTATCTCATTAAAATCACTCATTATGCACCAAGGTTTCTCTGTTGAAGGGTTTAACAGAGACAGTAGATTCCATGTAGATCTTCTTTTGCTTGCCTTGGAATGACTATGGAAGCCAGTAAATACCCATGCCATGTTTTTCTCCTCACTCATGATTGTTACATTAATATGGTGTTGAGAAAAATTGATAATCTCCACAATCACCTCTCTACTCCACAGTAAAGTCAAACCCCTATTTCTGCCCTTTGGTTCTACAAAAAACAACCCTCACACTCCACCTTCTTCTTAATACCTTCAAATTTACTAACTTGGTTCCCATAAGGAAGACCAACTTGGGTTTCTTATCCTTCACCAATAGGTAGAGGTCTTGAACTGTCCAAGGGTTCCCAAACGGTTCCCAAACCTCCAACAGTTCAAACTTAATATTTTCATAATGTTTAACAGGGCTGGCTAGCAGCCTCAGCCAATGGCATACCATTTGTTTGCCCTTTTTTACACTTCCCTCCCCCTTATTTGTAATTTCAAAACTAACCGAACTACAGTTACTCCCAGGTGATAGCCTAGGATCACTAGGTTCACCTGCATTTTGTGCCATTCTCTTCTACCTTCCCCTTTATACCTTCCCTGTCTTCTCATCCCTCATAGTCTCATTATTGGACAATTATTGTAAGCTAATCTCATGATCAATTAGCCTATGATGGTGCGAAATTGGAGTTTGACTCCCCATCCTTCTCCACATTTTCCTTACTATTCTCCCCTTCATTTCCTTCCATATGATCCCTCTTAGAACTCCTTTGTTTCTCCATGTTTCTTTCTCGAGAATTGTGTTGAGCACGAAGACATGTTCCATACTAAGACCTGCTATCATCCACTTCAAAAGATCACAACTTCTTGCTCCGTGTATTATTCTTCCACATCTAAAGCATAGTTTTGGAAGCCTCTCATAACTCAATGGAACCCATATTCTGTTTCCAAGTAAGTTAACAGTTCTTCCTCTAGCTATCATCTTCCTCCAGTCTAGTTCAATCTTAACCCTCAAATAGCTTTCCATCCGATCTCATCCTCACGAACGTCAATTCCTATAACAATCCTGATAGTTGCTCCAATCTAAAATTCTAAATCCCTATTTCTCAAGTCATATATACTAATGGTAGATTATTCATATGCACCTAGAACTCCTCAAAACCAAAATTCATCTTTTGGGGAGGAGTAAAACCATCAAACAACTTTAGAACCATAAGTTGATTATTGAATAACCAAGGCCTCCCATCAAATGCTCTCTATTTTTCCTCCTGGTTATTGAAAGTTACCACAAATAGATTTGGGATTATGTCATGAAAGACAAATGATCCTTCTAGCCTCCATATCTTAGCCATGGTTGATCTGATAACTTCCTTACTAATTTTGCAATCAGAATACAGTTGCTCTACTAAACTTCTATCTCCCTCTGCTTTCACTTTCCCCATATGCTCAGTACCAAGTTCAATTAGAGCATTCTCCTCCTTTGTAAGCCTTAATTGATCCCACATTTCCTCCACATCTCTGCCATCTCCAATCCTACAATCAGACCAAGGATGACTCATCCTCGCTTACTCTAAGAGCAAGTCGAGAATCACACTCCACCCAAGCTTTCTCCTTAGAGCAAGTGTAATGAAGACTCATAACACTTGGATTAAAATTAGGGAGTTGCTTTGTGGTTGTGAATACAAAATAATTAAGTGTTAGGACTTTACAGTGATTAAGGATTTGCGACAAGACCATAATTACAAATATTTTGATATTTTCTTTAATACAGATATTTTTATACTTATGAATTGGTGAAATATATTGTAAAATTATATGAATTATAAAGTAATTTTAAAATATTCTTCTCTGTGAAAACTTATGCGACAGACTTTAATATTAATAATGCATTTAGTATAATAATAAACAATCTTCTAATTAAATAGGGTTTTAATTAATTTAGTGTAAATTAGCCGAACTTGAGCGAGTAGTAATTAGTGAAGTCACGTTCATTTAACTTTTACTCGAATACAAATATAGATTGAGAGTTGAGCTCATTAATGAGTTATATAAAATTAATCACAAATAGCTCTTTCTTATTTGAATGAGTTCGAATTCATTTACGAACTACTTAATTTTGAAAAAACAGATTATTTATATTGTATCGTATAATTTTATTTATTAATTAAGACAAATATGCCTTAACTTTTTGTTATTATTTTTATAAAATTTATGTATATACACATATGTCAACGATTATATTATATTCATAATGATCAAGTAATATGTTTATAATTTTTTTTTTTATCTCTTTAAATGTTTAGATATCTTCATTATAAATATAAAATTAATATAATAAAAAATAATAAATTAGTTTATACAAACTAAGCCAAATGTTTTATTCAAGTTATATTATTTAATAAGGATTTGGATTTTCTAGAATTTCGGCAGTGCTTAGGACCGCTTAATATAATTATCTATGTTAATTTTAGGTATTAAAATTCGAACAAAAATCATAAAATTATTAATTTATTTAATAGTTGATCTTATCTTGATAACTTAATATCGTAATAAACGAAAATACCTATCACAAGTGAACGGAATCCAATCGAATTATTGCCTTTTGCCCATTGTCAGACTTAGCATTGTTTTTTGACAAAAAAAGAAAAAAGAAAAAAGGCCTAATAGAGCTATTTACTTACTTTATTAGTTAGTATCATGACTGCAACAACCTGCGCGCTTTTCCAGTACCGCGATTCACGCTCATAAATTGAACTACCAGTGAAAGTTAAGCCTGACCGCATTGCTCATCCGCACTCACCACGCTGTCCACCTTTCACTGGTTTAAACCCATATTCAACAATCACGCAACTTTGACTCTCCCACCCGAATCCAATCAAATCAATCCACATCATCAGTTACACCATTTCCTAAACCATACGATCCTTAATCACTCCACATCATCAGAAAAAAGCGGTCCGTTCGCTCGCTGAGTGGACCCGGTTCCCACTCTCCTTTTTTTCCCGACCGAGTCGTGACTCGCCACCTGCATCATCATGTCACACAAACTCCGGAATACCTTTTTTCCCATCGATGCCTCTCTCCCAGAAGTCCATGCCCGGAGTCTTTATAAAAACGTCTTCGTCTTCAAACATGTCGTTAACTTTGTGTTTCTTGCAATGGCCGAAGCCTTGGACTCGGCTGCCGACCCTGGGACGCCGGGGATTCGGGAAATAAGGTCTGACACGACGCCTCAGAGTTTCTCGGGTCATGGAGTGGATGCAACTCCAGGTTCGGGGATAAGGCGGTTTGGTTTGCGAGCGGAAATCGATACTTCCCCGCCTTTCGGGTCGGTCAAGGAGGCAGTGACCCGCTTTAGTGGGAGCGGAACCTGGGTGCCATTTTGCGGGATCGGAGATATTTATGTAAGCAGTATTGATTTCATTTTCATTACTAGAGTTTAGTACTGTCTCGCAGAACAGGGATTTTAATGTTTATTTGGTTACTCAATTAAGCTAAAATTTGGTTATAGATCCGGTCATCACCAGGTTGTTGTTGTTCTTTATCCAATTGATGCTAATATATTGCTGTTATCAACATCTAACTTATATGGTTTTTTTGGAAGACAACTACTTATTATATGCTATCGAAGCTTAGTGGGGGAACTCCCAGTCCCTTCCAAATTTTTTTAAAAAATCACTTTCTGAAAAACTTGGAATCAGCAAAAAAATTTTAGTAGAAAACTAATTGGTTTTTTTTTTTGTTTGATTTATTTACTTAATTTGTGATTGTTCTTTAATCTAATGTTTTGTTTTACATTTAAATTGGGTGTGAGAATCTGTAAGTTCGTGTGACTTTATTAAAAGAAATTAAAATGCAAAATTTTGGATCCAAATGAGCATGAAATGAAGTACAATAACTGAATCTTAAAACCGTTGGTTTCTGCTGGTGCAAGATTTTAAATTTTTCATTTTTTTTCCCATTTCGTCCATTCATTTTGATTCCCAAGAGAAAAGCTTTGGAGTTTTTCAAGTATATAATAACATGAATTCCACCCTACGAAGTTATTTCTTATAACTTCACTACTCTGTCATGGTTATTTTCTCAGATTATGTAAGTGATTAAATCAATTTTCTCTCTGAAAATTATAATGAAACATACGTATGTTTGTTTTTTATAGTTTCCTGCATGCCTTGCAGACTTTAGTTGTCCCATTCTACTCATTCATAGAGTATAAATGCAATTGCTTTTCCGCATTTTCTCAAGAGAAGGCTTTTGGTTCTGGATTCAGTTATCCAATGCTTAATTGCGATTTCATTTGCAGAATGCATTTGAAATCTCCCGCATCCTTTTCTTTCCTCTCCTCTTGTTTGCTTGCTTGCGATTTACAATAGGATTGTCATGAGCAGAATGGCATTGAGGAGTTTGACATTAAGAAAGTGGAGGAACAGGCAGCAGAGTTGGAGAAGGATCTGATTGTTAAGGAACTGGAAACACTTGATGTCCTGGAAGAACTTGGAACAACAAAAAGGATTGTGGAAGATTTGAAGCGGCAACTACAGAAAGAAGCATTGAAATGCTTGACTGGCCAAGACCACTCTGATGAGCAGCTGCCAACTCCTGCTATTAAGCAAATGGACAAAGAAAGCCACAGAAATATTTTCAACCATTACGGGCAAAACGCTGGATGTTCAAGCCCGTGCCCCACTTCATCACCTGATTTGATCTTGATGGAGTTGAAGCAAGCAAAAGTTAACCTTGGTAAAACGATAGACGATCTTGGGGTGATTCAAAATTCCGTTGAATCTCTAAATAAGAAAATGATGAAAGAAAAGGTTTTACTGGAGAAGAGTCGTGGGTGGCTATCATCAAAGTTTGCCGGGGTATCGTCGCTAGAGGAGGAGCTAAAACAAATAAGACTAAAGCCACAAATAGCAGACGATAAAGAAGCCTATGGTGCCATTGAGAATCCTCCAAATATTTCAAGGGACTTTAAATCCATGGATGGGCTATGTAAGAGAATTGCTGAAGCTGCAACATCTGAAGTTTCAAGTCCAATGACTGTGAATGAACAGACCAAGGCCAGCATGAAGACTGCTGAGATGAGGTTGGTTGCAGCCAAAAAGATGGAGGAAGCGGCCAAAGCTGCAGAAGCTGTTGCACTTGCTGAAATCAAAGCTCTTTCAATCGATGAGAGATCATCATATTTCATACTTCCAGAGCCAGAGAAAATAACTTACTCTTTTGGAGATCGATCTCCTTTAGTCACCAAAGCTCAAAAAGTTGAGGGGCTGCCCAAGAAGAATGTAGTTGATACGAATTTCCAAACAGATGAAGCTAACATCTCTAAACTGTCCATTTTGAAGAAGTTAAAGGAAGCCACAGATGAAGTTAGACACAGTAAACAAGCCCTGGAGAAAGCTTTGAACAGAGTAGAAACAGCAAATAAAAAGCAAATTGCCGTTGAAGAGGCTTTCCAGAGATGGATTCCAGAGCATGAACAGAAGGGACAGGCATTTTATAACTCGGTCAATCGCAATAATATCCATGCATCGGATCACCCTGAGGTCTCTCCACTCAATGATATTAATAAATCAAACCTTGTAAACAATGAACCAAAGCCTGTTTTAAGGTCGACAGTTTCAATGCGAGATATACTAAGCAGGAAGCAAGTTCTGCCCAATGACTATATGGCAGGAAATGAAATGGAAGGCCACGCAGGAGGACAGAAGGTGGCTTTGAGTCAAATGCTTCATGCACTGAGGGAGGACCTAGCATTTTCTTCAAAAGCTGAGAAAGATGTAAGTGATCATAAGCAGCAGTTCTTAGCACAGAGGAAGAAATTTGGACTTATCCATATATCATTCCCTTTGACGAAGCCAAGTAAGAAAAAAATGCAAGCTTTGAACGCAGTGTGACGAGATTGATGCATTACAAATTATCTCGTTTGGTAACATGTCCTTCATTGTTACTCCATATAGGTCAGGTGTGGTGCTTTTTTAGCCTGGAAAAAAAAAATCTGTGTTTTGTTAATTATATCCATTTTTTGTAAAGGTGCTTTGTGATTTAATGATCTGTGATTTTAATGAGCTACGAACTAAAGGCTGGGGTAGATGTATTGAAATGATGAAGCTTTTACTCTTTGATGCGTGATATTGTGACGGTTGGTGAAGCAGCATTTGCTAGCAAACGTGAGGCATGCCTGTAAACGTGGTTTAGTTGTTGATGCTGCTAGTACTGGTTTCTATGTTTTTATTACATGCTTGTAATCAATAACCGTTCTTGTACCTTAATAGCAATTTCCCATGAAGAGATTGTAGTATCTTTTGATTTGCGTGCAGTTTCCAGATGGATAAAGGATAAATGTCCCTCGAGTCTTATCAGACATCCGTGTCCCCTCTTAACAGGTCCAAACTCAATAAGAAAGAACTGAACCCAATATTTCACTCCTCGACTTTGAGTTATTCGGTACCGTACTCTCACAGTGAATTCAGCGTGCCTGAAATAATAAATTCAAATCATCAAAAATATAAAACTATGATTAGGCATCAGGACAAGGAATGAGTTGCTTTACATACAAGAACCGGAACATATGACTAGATATAATTGACATCATCCACGTCATCATTTTCATGCTATGTGTTTTTTTTTTTAATAGGGTGTGCACATTAAATTACTAAAAATGATAATTAATGTACAAACATCACGTAATTATTTTGATAAAAGTAAATATATATATGATATCTAAATAAAAAAAAAATTAATAATAAATTGTACTCTTTTTTAAAACGATTATATAATATTTATATATTTTAAAATTGTATGCAGCATTAATCTTAAATTAAAATTACTAGGTGCACATCCTCTGACCTCCACGTCCCAACGTGTAAAAATAGTATCTTTGTATTTTGAAGTACAAGGATTGATGAAGGGGTGGGATGTCTGCTAGTGCCCTTTACTTTTCTGTTTTTTCCTTCTGAGCCGAACGTATATATAATAACACGCGTCCCTCACTCTCCATCGCGGCCCATGAAAGCATGCGCAGTTTTGGGCTAGCGTGGGTAAAAAGAAATTTGTGTTTTGCATACTTATAATTATTAGGAATGAAATTGTCGCTTAATCGTTTAAAAAAAATAAAAAAATATAAAATTTACATAAAAAAAAATTAATTTTTTAATAAAAAACTCTATTCTTTTTTAAAATGATTATGTAGTATTTACATATTATTATATATAAAATTACTTCCTTTACCTTTTAACCATCACGAGTAGTAATGCTCCTACACGTTAGCACCAGGAAGCAAGGCATTGCAACTGTTAAAAGAGCTCATGTTGTTACGTGAATTTTATTGTTTGCGTTAGAATTTTATCATTCTTAATAGACTAATGCTGAATATAGTCGGGTAAGGTGCATTTTCTTTGAAAAAAAATACTCAACATATATTTAAATTCTCTGATGGACGGACTGGTACGCTTAACTTTGGGCGTAACATAGAAAGACCCAAAAATAAAATGAAAAATAGAAAGAAGTAAATGGGAGGCAACCTCTTGTCAATAATGCCCCGCCCAAGTACAAGAGAAGCCCACGAAAGAAAACCAGTATTAAGAGGAGATCGAGAGAATATGTACAGAGAAGGTAAAAAGTTGCAGAGCAGCTTGGAGTGTGGACACTTTTATGGCGAATCCACCTAGGAACCGAAAGAGGGTCCGAGCATTCCGCCGTGCTCCTGATGGAAGCGCCTATCGGAAGTGGTAATTACACTTATAGACATACGCAGATATATCTTTGCAATGTATATATTTATATTCATATCCCTATTTTTTTCGTTTTTATCTTTTGTCCTTTTTTGTTTTTGTTACTCTTATTTTTCTTGAATGTTGCAGCAACAGTTGTGGGGTTTCGGTGGCAATCGCTTTGGCCGACCTACACGAGTGTGAAACCAAGAAGGTGGTGGTGCAGAGGTTCAGAGGAGTATCAGAAAGGCAAAACGTTGTGAAACCGACCTTTGGGGACCAACCTAGATCGCCCTTTCGGGTTTTCATGTAAACACTCTCTTTTTCATTATACGAGGCAATTCCATTACTTTTATTTTTATTTTTTATTTTTTTGTTTTCTGGGAGTCTAATTTGACCTTTATTTTAGTTTTTGTGCTGCATGCTTTATAGATGTATAAGCTCATGCCCTTAATCATGTAGAGTTGCATTCTATGCATAACAAAAGTTTGCGCATGCTGAAAAACACTGACATATATGCTTTATAACGTTTTCGTTATGTTTGGTCGTTGGGAAAGTGGATGATTGAGAAAAGAAACAATATTTTGAGATTACTGTTTGAATTGGTATTTTTTGACAAATATCGAAGTGAAGTTTCATTATTAAATATTTGGAATATAATTTTTTTTATAAGATTTGGAATATATTTGAAAGATATAGCACATATTCATGTTTGGAGTTGATGAATGCTCTTTTTCTTTTTCTTTTTTCCTTTCTTTCTTTTTCGGTGGTTTTACTAGGGAGAGCTTTGTAAAGACCTGCAAGACTATAAATGTGATTAGCATTGATCAAAACGGGCTTGACACTTGGAAGAACATGTCCAAGGAGGTAACGTCCTTGAAAATTTCTAATTGGCCTACTTAATTATATTTTAATTTGAGGGCTATAACTCCTTTACTTTTCTACAGGAGAGGAAACCATACATCATCGAAGCTGAAAGGGTAAACCATTCTTATGGGAAAGCTTTGCTTGAAGAAGTTGATAATTTGCAAGAGGTAATCCAGTTATATTGGGTGTTGTCATCGTAGATACTCATATGATTTTTTACGCTTGCTGGATGGAAATAATTTATTGTTACAATCATACATTCAGTTTAGATCAAGACTTCAAAAATGCCAACTTATGATTCTCTGGTGAGCTTGGGGTGTAAATTTTCATGTGCACGGTTGCATACTTTATTTGTTCAATCTGTTTACTCTAGTATTTATACTGGAGATTGTGATACATTTGTCCCATTTGTTCTAAATTTTATTGATGACAAGAACCAGAAGGTCCATTATATATGATAGTGGCTACGTACAGCTCAGATACGTGCTTTGGAAAACTTTGAACCATCAAGCTTCACCTCCACCAGGTTGTGTTAACATTATTTCAGAATATTGTTCTCTGATGTGAATGGTAACTATTTTGTAAAATGACACAAATACCCTTGGCAAAGTCCTTTTTCATTAGGGCCATTTATGTCATTTTACATGATCGGCCATTTTTTATGGAGGGGAAAACCGATGTCATAACTTCAGAGTAGGTCAAAGGTTACAAGTGTAAGTGAGAAGTAGATAACTCACAGAGAAAATTTCATTTACCCCTTTTCCATTGAGCCTAATTCCTCCTATTCGGTATATCCACTCTTGAAATTCCTTTCATTCTAATTCCAAAGTTGAGGTTTTCAGGATTTAAATGATATCAAAGATATGTTGCAGGTCAATGATGAGGCAGATTCGGCAATGGTGGGGAAGTTTGATCAGGTTTTTTTTTTTTTTTATTTCTTTTTTTAACTTTTGAGGTTCAGAGTGGGTTCGTTGTCTTTTTGGTTGTAGCTGCTTTATATTAGTTTCTAGAATATTTCGTATATTTATTATTTGAGGCATTCACAGTTCTATGAAGGCTATGAAGACTACAAGAACTCTTATAGCTTTGACAGTTTTCAGTTTGTAGAAACTGAGTGATCTGGCACTTATGGTGGTACCTCTCTCTCTCTCTCTCTCTCTCTCTCTCTCTCTCTCTCTCTCTCTCTCTCTCTGTGGGCAAGCGTGCATATGCATGTGTTTTTGTTTAGATTATTCTGAATCAGATAGTCTCTGCCTTCATCTCCTAACATCGCCGCCATTATTGTTCTGCAGTGCCTCTGATTCCCAAGGAAATGGTGCAAGCATCTATTGTCGAGAAATCTGGCTGAAGTTTATACTAGTGATGGTCCCATTTCTTGAGAAATCTGGGGTAAGGGGGCCAATCAATTGGTAATGTTAGAAATCTAAATTCTGCCAGAATTTTTGCCACTGCTTTTGTTTCTCCAGGCAAGTCATTTGGCTATTGTATAGTACAACAGAGGTTTTGTATGCATATGCATGTATGTATGTATGTATTTTCAGTTATTGGGTATTTTGATCTAATTGTTTGAGATGGTGAGGGAATTTGATACTTTTAAGGAGTCGTTTCGTCAATGTTTCTGTTGTGCATAGTGTTGGCTTAGAATAAGCGCGGGCTGGAGTTTCTGGACTGGTACTGGATTTTATGATTCTTTGTTGGGTACCTTAGTCATGTCTTCATCTTCTTGTTACTCGCTGCGAATTTCCCAACTGCACACCAATACACCATAGTCTACTGTCTTGCTAAACCCCAAAAATAAGCGACGTTTTTTTCCCTCTAAAGAAGAGGCTTATGTGATGTTATTCATCATTTTATTAATTATTATCATTTCATAATTTCATAACACGACATAAAAATAATTTAAAATTTATTTGATATATATATATATATATTTTTACTTTCTATCAATTATTTGATGGTGCATTAGAAAATAATAAAAGCATGATAAGTATTATTTTGTTAAAAAAAAAAAAATAGGCCTTTTTGTATGCAAGGTTGTCAAAAATGTTAATAATTTTTTTCCTATTTCTATCTCTTGAAAAAAGGCATTACAATGGGATTAACATTACATACATGCTTCAAGTGAGCAAATTATTAGAAAAAGAGGGCCTCATTTAAATATATATATATATTGAAATTTTTTATTTATAAGTGCTTAATAACATATTTAGTAAAGTGCTTAATAAAATTTAATTTGGATAATGTGTTTTATATTACAGCTTAAGAATTGATTAAATCAATAGATTTTTCAGATTATTTCGTAACGATATTTACTATTTATTAAAACACATGCGTTGAACTTGGTGGAAGAGGAACAAATCATTATTGTTACGAAAGTGTAGTCACAAAAGGTCCAAATGTTGAAGGGAGACACCTCATTGCTTCAAGTCTGACAATTCTTCTGTATTGCAAAACTCGTTCTTAAGTTTAATTCCAGTTCTGGATATGTATTACCCCATTTGTCGTTCCGTAGACCAAGTATCTTGGAAATTTGGAATCGGCGATATTTGTGGATTGAGAAATTAATCATTTCAAATGATAGTTAACTCGTAATAAAAAATAAATAAATACGAAATTTATATAAAAAGAAATGAATTTTTTAATAATAAATTTATTTTTTTTTTTAAAGCGATATAATACTTACATATTTTACGATTTGATATAACATTACTTTTGTGAATTATTCTCATTTATTTATTTATTGATTATTCTCATTTATTTCTACTTTTTAAAGAGGAAATTGAGGAATGGATTGTAAGTTGAGATGAGTTAAGATGAAATTTAAAAATTGAATAAAATATTATTATAATATTATTATTAAAAAATATTTTAGTCATAAAGTGATTATACAAAAATAAATATACAAACTATGTCTTGATGTGTTACGTCAAATTCTAAAATTACTTTTATTATAAGGTAGATTTAATAGATTTCATAAAATCACATCAGTTTGTAAATTTATTTTGTATAATCTCTTTAATAACTTTGTGTTTATAGCAATTCTCTTATTATTATTTTAGAATTTGAAAGAGTGAAATTATTTATTATATTTTATATAATAATTTATAAAAATTATAATAATAAAATGAGATGAGTTAAAATTAAATTACGTTTGGGTAGTAAAGTATTCAAGTATTATGTAAATAGTAATAAAAAAATAATGTAAAAATAATAATAGAATAATAAATGGTAATAAAAGATAGGTAAAAATAATAATAATTAATAAAGAGATATTTTCTTGAGATATTTACTGCCGGAGTTTCATTATTTCGTTTCGTTTTCCTTTCAAATATTCGTCTCTCTCTAACAGCAGAGACAGCACAACTCGTCATCTTTCCATTCCATTCGCTTTCGTTTCCCTCCGTCTAAACAGTCCGGAAGAGGAGTACCGTAGGGAAAAAAGAAGAAGAAAAGAGAACCAGCTACTCTCTACGGGATTTGGGGCTCAACCATATTCATCTAGTTGTGTGCTAATGGGCTGTGCAAGTTGCAGCAGTTTCCGAACCTCTAGATCTTCTCTTCTACTTCCTTGGATACCCTCTTCTCGTATATCATTCCCTGCCCAGCTCCGAATACCGGTCTGCCTTTATTTCTTTAATATTGTTTTTAAAAGTTTATTTTACGTCCCTGCCGTTTATTTCGATTATTAATTGCTCGTATGACACAGAAATCAGGGCGCCTGAACCTGGTTAAGTATAACCTGGTGGTTAGGAAAGCTTTTGAGTTCGACGAAAATGTCTCCTTAAATGGGTTTCCCACCACACCCAACAAGGTTTTCATGCAAGAGGTATTGATTTCCCATGCTCCTTTTAATTTTTTATTTACCGCATTCCTAATTCTCAATCAAACTGCTTTTTTCCCTTCCTTTATTCTATGCACCGGAGCTCCAAACAAATTTCTTTTTTAAGTTTGCGGGTTTGCCTTAATTCGCGTTTTGCAGGGAAGATATGTTGGCGAACCCATTGTGTTTGAGAATTGAGCTTCCGGGTTGTAGCTTTTATTGCACAGTTTCACGGTTAGCATTGCAGTTTTGATTAACTGGATAATTTTTGTTCACCTTTGGTTGCGTTGCAGGCAATTGGAGCTGAATATGGAGAAGGTTTTGAGACTTTTAGGCCAGATGGACCTCTAAAGGTTGATGTGGTAAGGAATTTGGCTAATCTCATATGCATGGTTCAGTTTTTTCTCATCTGATGGTCGGATTTGGTTGTTTCTACTTATTGCAAATAGGAGTTCTTGAACAACAGATTGCAAGAAGGCTTTCTTCAACGAATACGCTATGCAATGAAGCCAGATGAAGCATATGGCCTTGTTTTCTCCTGGGACAATGTGGTGGTAAATTTCCAAACTTTGGGTAGTGTATCATGGACTTATTTGATGATGCTGGATTTTTTTATTAAAATGCTGGGTAGAACAGAGCTGAAATTGTTATTTACACGGAGTAAAACCAGTTAATGATGCAAATCTTTAATAGATAAGGGAGATAACTGACGTGTAACACACCGGCGCCTGCCTGCTTTTGTGAAAGCCCCCATTATAACCGAAGTTTCAAAATGATAAGACTTTCTCCGGAGATAATTTAAATAAAAGTTCAGTTCCTCAACCAACAAATAGAAAGTGAGATCATAAATGAGGTTCACGCATATGTGTTTCAGGTTGTCTACAATTAGACTTGAACTATAAAAGGGAGATTCTTTTCCATATTTATAATTACTCTCCAGACACAAAAACACAATTATTTCAAAAACTCAATAGATATAATTTCCACAGTACCCGTTCAGATGCAGCTTATTTTCAAAGGGTGGGCTTGAGATGAGCTGTAGAATTAGACATATTGGGCTCAATTCTACGCTAGGAGTTCCCCTAGGTTATCTGATACATGAATCTGGTGGTTTGAGTTGTGTATTCAGGTTTTCCTCCTTGGGGGTGGGCATGAATCTACACTGAAAAAAAAAATTCCCCCAATGTAATTACATGTATAATACGTTTCAGGCAGATACTCGAGCTTTAAAGTTGAATGCTTGGAAGCAGCTTGCCTATGAATTGGGTATGTAAAAACTTTTCTTTTCGATTTTATTTGGCCCCGGGGGGGGTATAAGAATGATTTTTGTGCAGACAAAGAAAATTTTTTTCAAAGAAGGGGAGAAATTATGTTTTTTTTATTATTTTGTGATGACTTGGTGAGATTGAACCAAAATTTCTGATGCTATGATCATATAGTTGGTTATTTTGAATTCTCATGCAGGAAAGGAAATTCCTGAAAATGGTGATGTGCAAAGACTGATGGTTTGTGCAGGTGCTGATCATGTACTCAAGAAGGTTTGGAAATTCATGGTTATATTAGCATAATTGAACCAACATAGTGTTCATGTCTATCACAATTATTACATGGTATCGTCTCAGGAATGCATCTCTTGTTAGACTAGAAATAAATTAGATTTTTGGAGATAGAGGTGGTTGTTTCTCATTAACTGCCGATTCCTTATTTTTTATATCAAATGTCTCTGACAAGTTTCCAAAATCTTTCAGTTTTTACTTTTGGATGAATCAGAAAGCGAAATAGAGCGATTGAAGTTTAGATTTTCACGGTTATATTACAGGAATCTTCTTGAAGTGAGCACTTAATTTAATTATTCTATTGGTGTCATGTTTATCTCAGGTGCAACATTTTAGCTTTTTTTTTTTTTTTTTTTTTTTTTTTTTTTTTTACAGCTTAAAGAACCCATGGAGGGGCTCAAAGAATGGCTGGATGCAGTTTCTACATCTCGCATCCCATGTGCTGTTGTTTCAAGTTTAGATCGGAGATATATTGTAGAGGCACTAAGGGAAATGGATCTCAAGAAGTATTTCCAGGTTGGTTATTTGTTTCAAATTCAAAATTCCTTTCTCTGCGGAGAAAAGCAGTGAGTTGGCACATCTTTATATGCACAGTTCAGCAGGATATGCAACATGATGTTTCCCTTTGGCATTCTAAATGGTAAATTCAACTCTGCTCTGTTTTCAGGATATGTAGTTGCTTGCTTTATGCTTCTCTGTTTTTCTACCATTTGATACACAATGAAATTACATGCTATTGGGAAACCATTTTTCTCTACAAAATAGGGCTGCATTTTTGTTGTGATTCTGTTCGTAAAGAAATTTCAGTAACGGGTTTTGTTATACATTAACCACTATTTACCCCCACACCCCACATCTGACAAATTTTTTTTTTTTCGTGGGGTGTGGGGTAGTGAATAGTGGCTGATGAGAATAATTATTCAAAACATAAAAAATTTTGACAAAAAGTTGATGAGAAAATTTCAGTGGAAATATTATATGCAGCTATCATGATAAAAGATGCATGAAAAGTTAGATTGAGATAGATTTATTTGATCAGGAATTATATTAGATTGCACTAAATGGTAACTTCCCTTAAAAGTCACACTGAAGTAATTGTGGACATCATGCACTCCCAGCTAATTGTCATCGTTTTGGAGTTGCAGGCAATCGTGACTGAAGAAGACGGTATGGAGTCAATAGCTCATAGGTTTCTTTCTGCGGCTGTGAAGGTAAAGTTTGCAAGACATGATTAAGATCTATTCACTCCCAGCTTTCGAGTTCAGCCTTTCTTAATTTTCTTAACATTTTTTCTTGCCTTATATTTTCTCCAAAACCTGAAATGGCTAATCTGGAGTCATTTAATTACAACTTAAACTGTAAATGATTATACAAGGAAACCTTTATTTTCTTAAATTTAAAATTTGGATTTTGATGCTGGATCTCGTTTTTTCTCTTCATAACTCAAAGTTATTGCAAGTGAAAGTTGCCTGCCATATGCACGGTTATAGAATATAACATTATGCTTCCTGAGACATGGTATGTGTGACATCACTGCTGCTCTATAGTTCTGCTATGATTTTTGAGATGCTTGTGCTCCTTGCAGTTGGACCGGAAACCATCGAAGTGTGTGGTGTTTGAGGATGACCCAAGGGGTGTAACTGCTGCACACAATTGTACAATGATGGCTGTGGCGCTAATTGGTGCTCACCCAGCGTGCGTATTGACACTTCTGAATAGGGAGTTTTTAAGATGTTTCATAAAGCTGGCATAATTTGTTATATGTTTTTCCCTTGGTTAGGTGCTCCTGTATACACCTTCTGTAAGTGTGAGCATGAGTAGTGCTCCTTTGCGTGTTTAATAAAAAATAGAATATTGTTCACTTTCTACACACACTTAATTCATACATCCTCTTTTAATTAATACAAAGATACATAAAAGTTTGTCCTTGTTACGAGTGTTTTATGCTATAATATCAATTTTCCTCACTGATTTGTTAAAGTAATCGTTTGTTTTGAGTTTTTCTTGGTCTATGCGGGTGCAATGACTGTGTCTTGATGTTAATTGTGTTCCAGCAAATGTTGTGCGGAATAAAATCACTTGCCATGCCACAGTGTTGATCTAAATGTGTGCTCGTTATGCACTTTTTCTAGTCTGTGAAATGTAGCCTGAAAAATATGTCTGAAACCTTCATTGAATTTGGAGATTGATTGGTTCCAGAACATGCAGGTACGATCTGGTGCAGGCCGATCTTGCAGTTGCCGGCTTTAATGAGCTTTCAGTAATTAACCTGCGAAGATTATTTGCAAATAAGGGTTCTGCATTCATGGACCTGCAAAAGCAGATTGTGGAGAAATCTCCACCGAAGAGGAAGCTTACCACTGATACCATTTTTTGATTCACTTTCCACCGTTCCTCTCTTCACTCCCTTGCCAAATTTCTCCTTGTAATTAAGCAGCTAATCTTCAGAGCTTTCTTTTGTATTTCATGGTGTCCTGTGAAATTCATAAATGAATCCGCGTTTGCTGTTTAACATATAGGTGAAAAATGTAACAACCAGGGAATATTCGTTCCCTTAGATGGACTATCTTGATTTCTTCCCTTCCTTCAGTGTAGAAGATCCTACTTTGGGGAACTCTACTTTAACATTGCTCTGTTAATAAAAGCATCTTGCTGGTTAATTTCTTTTTATTTGCTGGTTTCATTGCTAGAGCCCATTTTAAAGTCCAGACAAAGTTATATGTTTAAATGGGTATTTGAGTGTCATGGTCTTGATATTGTATGCTTTTCATATTCTCCCTAATTTAATATATATGTTTCTTCATTTAAAGATAAATAAAAAGATGAAAATAAAAAGCCTAAAAAGTTAACATGCCTCCGTTATATGAGATCATGCCTACAGTCAGACAAAAATAAAATAAAATAAAATAAAAAAATAAAAACTGGATTTACAATGTGCAGCTCAGTCGCATTGTTATAGCATTCTGAAACCATATCACTAATCTTACTAATGGTTCAAAACCAAATCGAGCTTTATTATTAGTTTGACAAGCAGAATATCTGTCCTATGATGCCAAAGTTTTATTTTAATAATCCATCAATACTTTTTTCCGTTAGATATGAGATTATTGAACATTGACTTAGTATGTAACACTGCATTCTTATTTTGTAATAATGTTAAATGTGTAAATTTTGCTTACTCATTTTTAAAACACATGTGAAATTTATTATTAAATAGTGAAATTTTTTAGGTAGAAGTTAGAACTTACTGTTGATTACTATTACTGCCTTTTGTTTTTATTATCATCACAAAAATAGTCGCAAATTAATGTGTATGTATATGATGTGTTAAATTTATTTTATATAAAAAATAATTTTATAATATAATGTATAATATTAAATTACGTTAATTTATAAATTTATTCTCGTGTAGTTGCCATATGGCCAAAGCATTTCTCTCTTTTAGGTGTGCATTCTCGGTAAGTAATTTCTGATTTTCGCTACCCAAACTTCTTGTTGGTGGGAAAAATTTTGGGCATCCGTGAGATGAACCATGGTTCCGTTTTGCATGGATAGCAAACCAGAATGGGCCCCATTTTTTCTGCAACACGCTGATATGGCCACAGATCAGTGCCCACTCTGAAATTGTTGGATATGCGACTGTTCACAGTCTTATCCATTCCCATCGTCTTCAACCTCTGACTGCTTTATTAATCTAATCTAAAAAGTAGACCTTTCAGAGACATGCGTACAGCTTCCCAAAACTAGCTTTCTGGATTTTTTGCCAATTGTCAAACAATGTCTTGCTGCATCTATAGCTGTAGCTCCGCACCTTCTTTCTCTGCTCCCTCTGCTTCCAATAGAAGCTCCAGATTCACTTTCTCCTCAAGTTCAAGGCCCCGGATCCACTGTGCCTTTGGAGGTGAATTGTCCTCCTTTATATGCATCTGATGATTATTATTGTTATTATTATTATTATTATTATTGCGCATTTGTTAATTCTTTCCGTTTCCTTTTATTGCTGACAAAATTTGTGGGAAGATTTCACGAAATTCTTGTCTTTATTTTGTAATACCCGAGTGTTACTGATCACTTCCTTGGTTTAGTCTTTTCCTACGGACAACCAACCTATGGTGAATGCTCAATTTAGATTGCTATTCTTGTAATAGTTCGAACCAATTCTTGCACATGGAATTTGATATTTTTGTAGAACCTGTTGTGTCAGGAATGTTGATAATTGGCGTCCAAAAAGCTCATGGATTTTTTTTTTTTTCCTTTTTCTGTTTGTAAATGGTATATGATGTAAGAGGTAACGGTACCTTTGTAGTGATGTATAACGCATGATTTTTGTGGCTAAGGAATCCCTAGAATTTCAACCCAAACTCTAAGACCTAGATTTGCAGAGAGACACATGGGCCATCCAAATAAGAATGACCCATAGAATCCACCGATACATTTTACATAACCAGATCGGGGATAAATACCTCCAAGCCTATATCATCAATCAACAGAGCATGCTTAGCTAACTTGTGAGCTATAAATCGTCATCCCTTCTTACATGAGCAACTTCGTAATTATTGGAATGCTTCGATTGATCTTTGATCCCATCAAACAAGTGGCCTTGTCTTGACAAGTTAGGAGAGGAGGAATTGAGGGCCTTATCATCCATAATGAGTCTCTTTCAAGGGTTATGTCACTAAAACTAAATATTATAAGTAATCTACATTCCACACCATGTCGAGACAGCCTTAATATCATGAGCCTCGGCCACCCATGTTTCTACTTCACTCATTGCCATTAGAACATTCCTCTTCTCATCTCGTAGAATCACTCCAGCTCCAGCTCCCACTTTCTGCATATCTTCATATTAGACCCCATCAACATTAAGCTTGAACACACCCAGTGGGGGAGGGTGTCAACATAGATTTTTCTCTTTCTGAAAACTCTTCTTCAACATCCAGACTCTTTTGTAATAGAGACCTTAGTTTTATCAAGAACGAGATGAGGGAGGTCATTTTCAAATCTAAAGTTTTGCAGTCTTGTCCCCTATACCACAGTAAAGAATTGTTTCATTTCTACTTTTGGAGTTTTATATCCAATTCACAGATATAATCATCAATAATTCTTTTCTTTTTCCCTCAAGATTTCTCCTTGTAGGTAGGATATCTTTCCAAGCTATCTTGTTTGTGACTTTCAATTTTTTTTTTTTTTATCAGTAAAAAGTAATTTTCATTAATATGAATGAAGATAGGAATGGCCTATGTACACAGGGAGTATACAATAGAAAACACCTAAATACATTCTTAAAAAGCTAAATTAGAGCTAAGAATTCCTGTACGCTATTTCCATTAAGAACAATGACTGAAAATCATAGTAAAGTGTGCAGAAAAAAATTCTGAAGCTCCATTGTTCGCTCCCTATCTTCAAAGCATTGTGCATTCCTTTCCATCCAAATACACCACATAATACACAACATGATCATCTTCCAAGTTGTTGCTACCTGGGAACAACCTTGTGGACCCTTCCAACATGCAAGCAAGTCAACCACCTTTGCCGACATAACCCACGCAACATCGACCCTACTAAATATCCCATTCCCCAACTCTCTCGTCACCTCACAATGCAATAGTAGATAGTCCACTGATTCTCCCTTTTTTTGCATAGATAACACCAATCCATCACAATGATGCCCCTCTTCCTTAAATTATCCGTGGTTAAAATTTTTCCAAGTGCAACAGTCCACACAAAAAAAGCCACTTTGGAAGGTATGCGTGACCTCCAAACACTTTTCCACGAGAAATGTACATTACCTTGTGATGCCAGAATTTTATAATATGTCTTGACTGAGAACTTCTTACTGGCCTTGCACCTCCATTGTAACCTATCATCCTGCCGTTAATCTTTCTGAAGATTATATCAAGCTAAAAAATTTAGAAACAGTAGACAACTCCCAATCATGGTTAGCCCGAGTGAATAAGATATTCCATTGATAAGAGTCTTGGGAAAACACAAACAGATCCACTATCGAAGCCTCCCTACTAGCCGCAATGTTATAAAAAGTTGGGAAGTCCCTCTCCAAAGAACGCTCTCCACACCAGACATCCTGCCAAAACTTGATGCGAGTGCCTTGTCCGACCACACATCTAATATTATTTTTAAAGCATTGTTATCCCCCCTTGTATATCTCCACAAATCCACACCATACCCCCCCTCACTTCATTAGTACACCAACCCCCTCACGCACCTCCATGTTTAGAGTCTACAACTTCCTTCCACAAAGACTCCCCTTCTTCTTGATACCTCCATAGCCACTTCTCCAAAAGTGCTTTATTGAAAGTCCTCAAATTGCGCACTCCCAAACCTCCACTCGAAACTGGGGAGCAAACTTTATTTCAATTAACAAGATGGAATTTGGTTTCTTCTCCCAGACCACCCCATAAGAAAGTCCGGAATAACTTCTCTAATCGATGCACCACCCCACCGGCAATGGGAATAGAGATAGGAAATAGGTTGGGAGGTTAGATAAAATACTAGTGATCAATGTGAGTCGCCCTCATTTCGATAGATATAGTCGTTTCCACCCAACCAACCGTTTCTCCACTCTCTCAATAACCCCTTCCCATATACCTCTAGCTTTGAAAGTGGCCCCCAAAGGAAAGCCCAAATATTTCATAGGCAAAGAACCCACTTCACACCCCAACGTTTCTAGTAATATACTAATATGGGGCACCACACCCACCGCCACCATCTCAGATTTTGCCCAAGTTTACCTTGAGACCTGTCACGACCTCGAAGCACAACAAGAGTGCTCGTATGGCTTGGATTTGACCCAACTCCGCTTCACAAAAGAGCAGTGTATCATCTGTAAACAAAAGATGTGAGATCATGATAGAGCCATAAGTACTGCCTGTTGAAAAACTAGTTATATAACCTCCATCTACAACTGCCTTCACCATCCAGCCTAGTGCCTCCATAACAATTACTAGGGGTGTAAATTTGAACCGGAAAACCGGACTGGACCGGTTAGACCGGTTTTGAACCGGTCCGGTCCGGGACCGGTTCTTGAAACCGTAAAACCGGCCGATCCGGTCCGGTCCCGGTTTCATGGTTTCCGGGACCGGACCGGACCGGCCCGGTTGTTAAAAAGAAAATATAAAAATTAATATTTTATATATATGTATATAAGTTTTATATAAAATTAATATTACACAAAATATTTTTTATATATAAGTTTTATATATAATATATAAATATATATTAAATAATTTCATATTATAATTTATAAATTATAACATAAAATGTTAATTTTAAATATGAACATTTGTAATTTGTTTGATCATATGTTATTAATATAATTATATATAAGATAATGTTATTATAATTTAAAAAATAAAAGTTTAATCTTAAAGATGAAAATTTAATTTTATATATATTTAAATGATTAATAACATTTTATTTATAGCTATACTAATATATAACTAATACTGATATATTATATATAGCTAAATAATCACTATACTAAGTAATCACATATAAAATAATGATATAGTAATAAATACTAATTTCTAATACTAAATTACTATGCTAATACTATCACTATAATTCTATGAATAATATAGTTATAATAAATTAAACTTACTATAACAATTAACAAATACTAATATAACAATTAACAAACTCAATATAGCTATAGTTATACTTATAGTCTAATATAGACTATAATTATACTTATATTATATAGCTATATTAATATATAGCCATACTAATGGTCTAATATTAATACTATTATATAGTCTAACTAATACTAATAGTTTAATATAGACAATAGTTATATATTATTATAGTCTAATATATTATATAGTTATAATAATATATAACTAATACTAATAGTCTAATATAGACTATAGTTATACTTATACTAATATAGTTATACTAAATCACTATAACTAATACTAATATATAGCTATACTAATAGTTTAATATTAATACTATTATATAGTCTAATATATTATATATCTATACTAATATATAATTAATACTAATAGTCTAATATAGACTATAGTTATACTTATACTAATATAGTTATACTAAATCACTATAACTAATACCAATATATAACGAATACTAATATATAGTTATACTAATAGTTTAATATTAATACTATTATATAGTCCAATATATTATATAGCTATACTAATATATAACTAATACTAATAGTCTAATATAGACTATAGTTATAGTTATACTAATATAGTTATACTAAATCATTATAACTAATACCAATATATAACTAATACTAATATATAGCTATACTAATAGTCTAATAGTAATACTATTATATAGTCTAATATATTATATAGCTATAACTAATACTAATATATATACTAATAGTCTAATATAGACTATAGTTATACTGATACTAATATAGTTATACTAAGTCACTATAACTAATACTATACTATAGTATTAGATATAATCACTATAACAATTTTTTTTAAGAGGTTAAATCACTGTAACAAAATATATATAACTATATATAGTTTTAATAAATTAAACTCACTATAACAAATACTAATATATAGTTATTCTAATCACTATAACTAATACTAATATATATACTAATACTAATAGTCTAATATAGACTAGAGTTATAGTTATACTAATATAGTTATACTAAATCACTATAACTAATACTAATATATAGCTATACTAATAGCCTAATATTAATACTATTATATAGCCCAATATATTATATAGCTATAACTAATACTAATATATATACTAATAGTCTAATATTAATACTATTATATAGTCTAATATATTATATAGCTATAACTAATACTAATATTTATTCTAATACTAATACTTATACTAATATAGTTATACTAATAGTCTAATAATAATATATATAGTTATACCAAATCACTATAATTAATACTAATATATAGCTATACTAATAGTCTAATAATAATATATAGTCTAATATATTATATAGCTATAACTAATACTAATATTTATTCTAATACTAATAGTCTAATATAGACTATATTTATAGTTATACAAAATTACTGATATAGTTATAGACTTATAGTATAAGAGTTTTAGTCTAATTAGACTATTAGTAATAATTTGAATGACGCCGTTGCACCTCCAGTCTCCCAAACCCTAAGACCCGCCCCTCTCTTCCTCACTCTCTCACTCTGCCTCGCAGCCTCTCTGCATCTCTGCCCTCTCACGCGGCCACAGCCCACGCCGTTGCACTGTGCACATCTCGCCGTCGCCCCCTCAGCCTGAGTCCCCTCCCTCTTGCCGTCGCTCCCTCAGAAACACAGACCCGCTCTCTCGCCGTTGCACCTCCCCTCACGGCCTCACCTCTCTAGCCGTTCCCGTCACACACACAACCCATCGGCCCCTCTCTCAACGCTGCGCTGCCCTCTCTGTCTCTCACCGTCTCACGCAGCCCTCCCATCTCTCACGCAGCCGACAGCCCCTCTCTCACGCCTCTCTGTCTTCGACGGTAATTTTTCTTGAAACAATCTCGGATGTGTATATCATTTTTAATCTATGTTGGTTTAATTGTTATGGGAACTTTTTTGTTTCAAAGGTTTATTGGTTAAATGGGAACTTTAGACATCTTTGAGAATTTTCGTCTAGGTGTTGCTCTTTGGACTTATTTCCTATACAATTTTGTGCATCTTTCTTTAAGGTCAGGATTGTTTAGATATATGCTCCCAGTTGTTAAAAGAAAGCAGAACAGAGAAACTATTTTACTTTGGGTTGTCGATTTCAAACACAACAAAGAAAGTCTAATACTTCCAAGTTGAGTGAGACTCTTACGTCTGCAATGATATGGTTGGGTTGTGGACTTCCTAGGTTTTTTTTTCCCTAAGGACCACGTTAGCCTAAAGCTCTGTTTGTTATGTTTGATTAAGCATTTGAGTTGAATGAAAGCTTTCAAGTGGCTTTGCTCCATTGCCTTCAATCCCATATCTCTTGTATGACTTCCAAAGATGAAATCTCCCATTTCTACCAAGTCAAAAATGAAAAATAAAACATCTATTGAATTGTAAAAAAAAACCTACCTACCAGTTAGATGCCCTTTTGACATAGATGGATTCAAGATATTAAAAGTAAAAAAAAGGTTAAAATCATCTTCTTGATGAATCTGATCTATAGTGATGAATATGGAGATGCATGTACTGTTACTAATATATGGCTATACTATAGTGATGAATCTGATCTGTAATAATATTCTAGCAAGGTATCCTTTTGATGCAGTTTCAGATTCAATGCATTTGTCTTCAGATATTGGTCTCTCTCTCACACCTATATTTGTTCCAAGTTCCAGATTGCTAGCTACTTTCAATGCTTCTCTCTCTCACAAATCTCATGCATTCACTAAATTAAAACCGGAAAACCGGACCGAACTGGACCGGAACCGGTAAAACCGGATGTACCAGTTTAGGGGGGTAACCAGTGCGTAATCGGTTTTTAAAAATGCAAAACCGGTACATACCGGTTCGGTCCTAAATTTTGTCCAAAACCGGACCGGACCGGACCGGTTACACCCCTAACAATTACAAATAGAAATGGAGACAAAGGGTCCCCTTGCCTCAGTCCACAATAACTATTAAAGAAACCCACCAGGGTACCATTAACTAGTACTGAGAAACGCACAGTAGTTATGCAACATCGAATCCATGAAATCTACCTGATACCGAAACCACATCTCCCAAGTAAAGGAGAAAATCCCAATTTACATGATCATAGGCTTTCTCCATGTCAAGCTTACATAGTATGCCTGATTTACCCTCCTTTAACCTCTGATCCAAACACTCATTGGCAATAAGAACTGAATCAAGTATCTGCCTCCCCCGAACGAATGCATTTTGAGGCTTCGAAATGATTTGCTCAATTACCACACTTAATCGATTAGCCAGAACCTTCAAGATAATTTTGTAAACCCCACTCACTAGGCTAATGGGACGGAAATCATCAACTTCCAACACTCCCTGTTTCTTCGGAACAAGGGCTATGAATGTCGCATTAAAGCATTTTTCAAATTTTTGGAAAGCATGGAATTCAATAAAAGACCCGCATAACACATTTCACAATCTCCCAACAATGTTGAAAAAACCCCATCGAAAATCCATCCGGCCCAAGTGCTTTGTCTTTGGCCATGCTTCTAATAACCTTATGAACCTCATCTTCTTCAAAAGGTCTTTCCAACCAGCTCGCACTCTGCATATCAATGTGTTGTTGCGCCTATGAGAATTGGCCACTCTATGAAAAAACTTCGTATATTTATCCCCTTCTTTAAGCCAAAGAGCCCTGGATTTTTGATGCCACGATGTTTCTTCCATCAACAAAACCCTCTCCAATTCAGTCACCACCACACTCTTCCTAAAAAATGCCTCTCCAGAGGCGTTTCCCATCAAACACTGTTCCTCCAAGTTTTGAAGCTCCTCCAAAAGGATAGTCTTCTGGTTGTCAATATTGCCAAAAACTTCCAAGTTCCACCTCCTTAGGTCTCGCTTTAAAGCCTTAAGCTTACCCGCAAGAATGAAACTAGGAGTACCCGAGAACTAAAAAGAAGACTACCAGGTACGAACTTTCTCAGCAAAGCCATCCACTGCTAACCACATATTTTCGAACATGAAATGCTGGTGATCCTTATTAATGCCTCCACAATCTAACATAATAGGAAAATGATCCGAGCAACACCGGGCCAGCCTCTTTTGATACAATTCCGAATAGTGTGATTCCCAGGAAGGAGAAACAAGAAACCTATCAAATCTCGACCACCCCCTACTATTGGACCATGTGAACTTGTCCCAGGCAAGGGGAAGATTCATTAGATCCAAATCAAACATGAACTCGGAAAACTCCTCTATGGCTATTGAGTGGCGAATATTCCCCGATCGCTCGCTTGGAAAACGAGTCATATTGAAATCCCCACCCATACACCATGGCACATCCCAAAGATAATATACGCCCACAACTCCTCCCACATCCTTCTCCTTTCTCTATCTAGATTTGGCCCATAAATGCCTGCATATGCCCACTCCCACCCATCTACTATATTTTTTAATAAACAAACCACCGAAAAAGTCCCAACACACTCCACCTCCTCCACAACTTTTTTATCCCACATCAAAAGCACCCCACCAGATGCTCCTTCCAAAGCCAAGTATGACTAGCCCACATAAGAACATCCCCATAAGCTACGGATAAGTCTTCAATCAACGATCCTTTGTTTTGTTTCTTGAAGACACACTACATCCACCTTCCACATTCGCTGCAACAAGGATTTTATGCGAAGGCGCTTGTTGCGATCATTAAGCCCCCGCACGTTCCATGAGAGAATCTTAGGTTTCATGGACAATGGACATACCCCTCCCTTTCGTTCTATCCCTACCGCCACTTCCCTCCTTCACTTTATAATTTATAGAGCATTGTAGTCTTTTAAGTTCCCTATTTCTCTTTGTAGCCGACTTCAATCTACTCTCTTCAATGGCTATAATAAGAGCCCTAAACTGCTCTTCAAAACCTGTACAAGACACCCCAGCCCAAATTTGCAACTCTTCCACTTTCTTGAATACCCAATCTGGAATTTCAGAATTGGAGCTAGGAGGGAGCACTCATAATGGTTCGGCATCTCTTCTATCTATGCAATCCCCTTCGCAGATGATCAACTGCATATCGTCTCCTTTTGAGCTTACTTCTCCATGCTCCCGAATGGGTGATGGTACTAGATCATCACTGTTTGGGCCCACTACTTCACCAGCAACTGGTGTCGATTTCTGCCCAGCCATGATTTCTCCAGCCACCACTTGAGTCCTGTTTGAGGGGTCGCTGTTGATCCTCGAAAGGTTCTGTGCATCCCCCATAGTTGGCCCCTGTAGCAACCCACACATGGGAATGAAACCAGTGAAAGTATTCTCCTCGATCGCAGGAACTTCAAGCCCCAAAGACGTCTTACAGGAGTCGCCGATCTCCGTCGCACCTTTCTGTGCGAGATTCGAAACATTTGCAATAGCGATGGCAATGTTATCGCACTTTTTTAGGGCTTCAGACACTATTTTGGTTGCTGTCCGTGCCATCACCTTTGCCATATGGGCTACCACCTTCGGCGAGGTTGTCTAAGGCAACGCTGGGATCAGCGGCTCGACCCCACCCCTCGATGGGCCAACTTCCTCCTGTTGGAAGCTATGGCTCGTCTTCCTCCAAAATGGGCCAGATCTATTTTGGTCGTTACTGGGTCAAGGCCCATCATCATGGCCCATTATCTTTCCCTTCCCCTTACCTATGGGCTCCCTGGCCCAGTCCCTAGCCCGTTGATCTTCAACTTCCCAACCCTGGCCCAGGCCCACCCCCATCATCCCTTTTAATTCAACGTATTATTTTAACCATCCCACTCTATTAGTTAGCTCTCCCAGTTGCACCTCCATTTCGCATAGAGCCTTCAACACGCTTTCTTCTTTCAGCACAATAGAAACTCGACCATCTCCATCCCTCAACTGATCATTGCCCAAAGAAGTGACAAGGCCTTGCTTCAATAGGCCTACTTTCTCTGCACAGTTCACGTCTTGAGGCCTCTCCACCTCTCTGCTACCTCGAAGAACATCACCGTACAATTGGAAATTTGAGTTCTGCGAAGTCGTGGCTGGTGGTAACAGTCGCCCTGAACCACCAATACTTCCAGCTTCCTTCAGCACCACCACAAGTTTTCTCCAACCCACTTTGTCCCTGTCCCCTGATATGAAGATGAAGTTCCGACGTCCCCCTCCACCATACTCCACCAATGCCATATATTCTCCCCTAGAGTTGGTGCAACGTTGAGCAATATAGCCCCTATCCCCATCCCTATGGGCAGTGTAGAAACTCTCCCTCCCCCTTCAGACACTCCTCCAATGCCTTGTAAAACCAACGAACTATCCCCAATCCCAAGTTCATCTTTTTTATCACTTTCTATAACGCTTCAATGGAAGGCCCAAACCACATGACCTATACTCCAAAAGGACTAGTCAATGATACAATTGGAGCCCCATTGGAACCTTATAAAGTGCAAGAACTTCTTCTTCCCAAGCAATGTTGGATCTCATACACCACCTACCCTTATCCATATTATATGGGGTATCACAATCTACCCCCCTTAAATTCCCGACGTCCTCGTCGGGCTTGTCCATTGTAGGTGGCACGGCTCAAGTCCCACATTTCTAGTTGGGATAGGCTCTGATACCATTTGTAACGCCTCAATGGAAGGCCCAAATCACATAGCCTATACTCCAAAAGGACTAGTCAATGATACAATTGGAGCCCCATTGGAACCTTATAAAGTGCAAGAACTTCTCCTTCCCAAGCAATTTGGGATCCCATACGCCACCTACCCTTATCCATATCATATGGGGTATCACACTTTCCAACCCTTCTCTGTAAGGATCACGTATCTCCCATCCCTTGGCACCTCGAATAGTTTTGATTCAATATTGATACCTTTTATGGATAACATATTTTTCCAATAAAAATAGCCTTCGATTGCACCATCAAACACCATCGGAATCAATACGAAGGAAAACAAGTCAGAAAATAATGAAAATAAAATCACAAGGTGTACGGAGAGAAAAATAGAGGAGAGAGAGCAGCAGATTCACTTTCATCCAATAGAGATTTTTTTTTTATGACTTTCATCCCGAATTTTTTTTTTTTTTTTTTTTGTGACTTTCATATGAAGCTTAATAAATATTTAGGATATATATAACTAAATGTTAGTATATTTTTTGGTTAAATATTGCGTAAAACACTAAGTATGCTTGGAGTCCATGAGTATACTCGAGTATAACCAGTAGTTCTATGTAGGGACTGTGGCTGAACCAAAAGTTACCGCTGCAGCTGAACCGCTGTTGCTAAATGCAGTTCACGGGAAAGATGTTGATAGACCCCCAGTTTGGCTCATGAGGCAAGCAGGGAGGTACATGAAGGCAGGTTTTTGCAGCTCCCACTTTTGAATGACATTTCCTATGTTGACATGCACTTTTCGACATAATTTATGTAGTATGCATGCTTTTCTAGGATTTTCTGAAAGATAACCCCACAAATCTGTAACTTCAGAATGTCCGAGTTTCTTACATTTAGTGTTTTCTACTCTTTAAACCTTGTTTTCGAATAAGTAGTTGTTTTTCTTATCCTTTTATTACTAAAACAAAGGAACAGAAGTGGCCGGCTCTTTTGCCTCTGGATGAGGATGGTGTTACTGATCGGAAGACTAGGCATGGAACTCAACTGTTTTTTCAATGTTCCAAATATTTTATTGATGAAAAGCCCATATCCCTTTGGATTTTTTTTAATGTCATTTCCTTTGTTTTTTTATGATTATTCGTTCTGATAAGATGCATGCCTTGTTTTGTATCCTTTTCCAAAAAAAAAATTGGGTTCTTCATCTTGTAATATCCCAGATTTAGTATGAATGGGCAGTGATGGGATCCCAAATTGCTTGGGAAGGAGAAGTTCTTACAATTTTCAATTAATTCCAAGGTCTCCAATTGTAACCTTGACCAGTTTTTTGAAATATAAGTCTAGAGCTTGGGTTTTCCTTGGGTCATTGCAGATATTGTCTGTTTTAAAGTGAAGTTTTCCAGAGAAAGTTAACTGTCGTGCCTGGCTAACAGATAACTAAACATCCCAAAATATAATTTTCTGCTTCACTAGAGCACATCTACGTTATCCTTTCATAATTATATCTTTCCTACCTAAGAACGTATCTCATGGTTATCTTCTTTATTGTTGCATTCCCTTCCCAGAGATGTAAATGTGCTTTTTTCTTTCCCTCCCCCCACATGATTTAGATCAAATAGATCTCATTTATCAACAATTTCTTGTGATAGAGTTACCAAATTATCTGTGAGAAGTATCCTTCATTTCGCGAAAGATCAGAAAATGTTGATCTTGTCGTGGAAATTTCACTACAACCATGGAAAGTTTTTAAACCTGATGGGGTAAGAGACAATTTCGAGTCATACTTCTTCTATCCCTTTAAGTTAGCTGGTTGTTATCTTTTCTCAGATCTTTTTCACATTGATTGTGGTAGGTGATTTTATTCTCGGACATTCTTACCCCTCTATCTGGGATGAATATACCTTTTGACATCGTGAAAGGTAGGGGTCCTGTCATATTCAATGCTCTACGCACAGGTGCTGATGTCGATCAAGTGAGAGAATTCATTCCTGAAGATTCAGTTCCATATGTTGGAGAAGCCTTGACGATTTTGCGGAAAGAGGTTTAACTTGACATGTTTCCTTTTCATTTTCCACCTACAAAAGCCTTCCTCATCTGGTACCATTAGGGAGTCTATGAATCCCTTGCTAGTGCCAAATTTAAATAACCATGTTCGGTTTTGAATTGGACCTCATAAGCAGAGATGACAAGCAGTCCATTTTAATTTAAGCACTAAAGTATGACTGATTCTATGGACTTAAAATAAACCTTGGGATAGTTTCATTTGTCTGTACAAGTGAAGGTTACTTTACCTTAACTGAGACTAAGTTTTGTTATGTTTATCTATGTCTATATTTGCAGGTAGATAATAAAGCAGCAGTCCTTGGCTTTGTTGGGGCACCTTTTACCCTGGCATCATACGTGGTTGAAGGCGGTTCATCAAAGCACTTTGCAAAAATAAAGAGATTAGCTTTCTCACAACCCAAGGTAATTCATACTTGTTTCCTTCAGCTTTCTGAAACGTACCAAGGTTCATAATAATTTCATATCAGTTGGTATAATGCTTGCAATATCTGTTTCAGTTGGATGCCATCTTGATTGGGGATTGATTATCCACTGGGTTTTGGTTTCTTGCGAGTAATGCAAGACTTAACTACTGCAACAATCGTACTGTTAGTTTAGGACCTTGAGATTTTAGCAGGAAATGGAAATTTCCAAGTAGAGTGCGGATTCTGTGGAAGAAGTAAATAAATATGTTGTTTATGTCGGATGCCCTCACTCTTACTAGTATATCTGATCTTTATTCATACCATTGCACTTTTTTCTTTAAACTTCTAGATGATGGGCTCCTCAGCATAGATGCAGTGCCTGAGTAATTGGTCATAGCCACCTCTCTCAAGTCTCATGCAAGGAACTTTAGGAGCAATTCCATTATGGGGACGAGTTAGAAAAAGTTTACTTTTTTTTTTTTGGTACCGAGGTCCAGTTTTTATTTGACCTCCGTTTACTTCTACAGGTCCTTCATGCCTTGCTTCAGAAATTTGCAACGTCAATGGCAAAATACATCCAATACCAAGCTGAGAGTGGAGCTCAAGCTGTTCAGATCTTTGACTCATGGGCCACAGAGCTTAGCCCGGTAGATTTTGAAGAGTTCAGTCTGCCGTACTTAAAACAGATGGTGGATGCTGCAAAACGAACGCATCCAAATCTCCCCCTGATCCTATATGCAAGTGGATCCGGGGGCTTACTAGAGAGGCTAGCTTTGACTGGTGTTGACGTAGTTAGCTTGGATTGGACTGTTGACATGGCTGAAGGCAGGAGGCGATTGGGACAAAATATAGCAGTTCAAGGTAATGTGGATCCTGGTGTTCTTTTTGGTTCAAAGGAGTTCATCACCAACCGAATCAAGGATACTGTGAGGAAAGCAGGCAGAGGGAAACATATTTTGAATCTTGGCCATGGTATTGTTGTAGGGACACCCGAAGAGAATGTTGCTCATTTCTTCGAGGTAGCTAAAGGACTCAGATACTAAAAGCAAATCTCAGATAGATTTCCATTCTTTTTTATTTCTGCTTATTGGAGTTTTTGTGAAACTAGTAGTTTCATTTCCAACCCTTTACCATTCATTTGATTGTAATAGTGACCAAATGACCGAGAAAGCACTTATTTCAGCAGGTACATAGTAGCCTTGTGAAGGAGTTAAAGTTGGGTGTCTGTCTGATAGTATATTAATAAAAGAAAAGAAAAGAAAAAAACCAATCCGTTCGCCATGTGCTACTCAGTTTGAATAAGGTGGTCAGACGCCAGGAAAATTACAAAGTTGCAGGAGATTGTGGTTGCACGATAATGGTCTGGCAGTCAGTTGTGTCTTTTACGATTGTGTTGGTAGTTTTTTTCACGCCAGTCACACTGAAATGATTGTCTACCTCGAGCTGATTGTTTGACACCTTACATTACTACGCACAGTTAGGTATACTTCAACAATATTAATAGCAAGGACGTTGCAGACCACAATGAGCCCACACGTCCACAAAATGTTAAAAGAAAAAGAAATGCCCAGAGAATGACCAAAATTATTCCTCCCGGTGTCGCACTCGAGATAATAAAAAAGAAAAAAAGAAAGAGGGATCCCTCTTGAATTGTCTCCAACCCACTAGGGGTTGGCTCCCCCTTCCCCCCCACTTTCCTCTCAAAGCATCATTGAGAGTAGTGATCGTCGATAATGACATCCCTCATCTGATATCCAACTTCCCCAGTAGCTAGCTAATCCATTTTATAATCTGCGCCTACCATTCTATTTGCTAATAATGCTATATATATATATATATATATATATATATATATTCAATGAATGCAATATGGGCAAGCAATAGCATGTTCACGTGGGCATAGATCCAAATGGGTGTACCTGCTTTCTTTCTTTCTGGACCCTCGTTAATTAAATTTGGAGTAGGGCCTACTGCCTCCTACAGTTTTTGTTACGTGTGATTCATTAAGAGCAACCCACTGGCATTTGCATGGATAACATCCTCATCCGATTCCCAAACAAACATTCCTTCGTGTTTCTATTCGCCACGCCTTTATGCACGTACAGTACTCCACAGATTCTTACTTACAATTGGTTCATTGTTTCTATTCGGCATTTGCAGGACCCCATTGTTTATGATGTGCTTCTTCTTCTTCTTGTTTTGTTTTTGTGGCATCCAACGCGACATTTGCTGATAAACAATGAGCTTATAGATGTAATAGAGACATCTGGCCTCTTGGGCAGGCATACAAAAGTTAAAAAGTAAAAAAATCCCCTCCATTTCCAGAGGCCAGTGCCTACTTCTCAACCTGATCCTCCTCCATCATCTTGAGTTGTACGTAGCATTCATTATTTTTAGAACGCGTGTCACTCATATGCATATGTTTGGCCCAGAAGCACCACCAAAAAAAGCGAAGTAAAACTCACGTGATGCGTGTCAACTCAAGCATTTTTTGTAAAGCGGTACTGTAACTGGAGGGATCCCAAGTCCTACTAAGTACTACATATATAACGCAACATCCATCTAGAGGGAGTAATCAGAAGTTTGGATCTTTTCGATGCCCTGAAACAACAAATAAGATTGAGAAATTGGTTCATTGGAGACAATTAGAATTAGCAACTTGTACTTTCACCCCCACCACGTACGTACGTAAACAAAGGGATCATGAACTCTCTTGTCCTGTACAAATAATTCATGCTCCCAGAACAGAAAGATCTTTTTCACCACTTCAGGACCATTCAGGTGAAAATATTATTATTATTATTATTATTAATTATCTTACGATTTCTTCTAATTGCATCATCATTTGAACTGCACTTCTTTTGCCAGGTTTTTGTCTAAAGTTGCGCTGGGATTCAGTGAAACCCTTATAATAATGATTAAGAGGAAAAAGAAAAATTAATAATAGCACCGAAGTGTAAGAGGTCAATTAAAGGTGTCAATATGATCATCAAGTTCTTTGATTTTATCATGCAGATTATAACCGTAAGTGTCAATACTGGATGACATGATTATATATACAAGTGGGCAAAGATGGGGTCCGACTACTATTTGACTGTCACCTTTTTATGATTCCCAACTCCTTCGGATATTGCTATCGCTTTCCAATTTCTATCCAGATTGTAAAATCCATTTTGAAGAAAAATCTATCGAAAAAAATAAATAAATAAACAAATACCGAAAGTTGTATAGCTATTATCTTTTACGTTTTTCCTTTTTCTGTCGGAGATAATAATATATAGCAGAGGGTGATTTGCCAATCTGTTCTGCTAGGCAAAAAAAAAAAAAATCACTGCTTTAATTTATGCCAAATACATTCCTTTGTGCTTGTCATAATCAAGCAAATGAAAAACACTACATCGGCCGGCAATTATGTAGTCCCACATGGAATGGACAAATTATGCTATCCAGCTAAGGAAGCCAATGAAGAATAAACTATACATTAAATAAGCATAAACTGCATTATTATATAATTTGTCCTTCATTCAATTATTTTCTCGTGTCCATTACTATAACATTAGACAAGAAAGCTAATTAAAGTTACAATTATATATTTGGGTTTAAATGTTGGGACTAATGACTCATTAAGTATCACAACGTACAACGCCTTTTTGTTGTCTTCACTTGGCCTAGGAAAAAGCAGTCCTTAGCTAGTGCGCATAGGTTGTAGAATTTGGATATCTTTAATTAGAGTGAGTAATTATTAAGTATTTTTTAAATTTAAACATGCACATGATATTCTCATTCTATTATTCGATATGGTGTCAATGAAAACTAATCAGCATTTGGCATAATTTACATAAGTAAGGTTAATTACATGGCATACTTTGATCATAGAATGAAAGTAATACTCATGTCATCCATATTCTAAGAGTACTTAATAATTCTCCATTTAGAGTTTTTATAATTTTGAGTGGAAAAGAAATAGATACATAAATATTTATTGAGTGGTGCTACGTGTATTTACAATTTTACTAACAATATTCATTTTGTTAGTTTTCTTTTGAAATTCAATTTTCAAATTTCATGATTTTCAGCATATCTACAATTGACATGTAGAGAAATCAGTTTTTTTTTTTTTGTAATTTATTAAGTAGATACATTTTGTTAAATAGTGCTATATGTACTTACAATTTTATAACTAACAACACTCATTTTATTAGTTTTCTTTTGAAATTCAAATTTTAAATTTTAAATTTTATGATTTTCAGCATATATATCAATAACTGATATGTGGAGAAGTAAATTTTTTATAATTTATTAAATAGACACATTTTGTTAAGTAGTGATATATCTACTTACAATTTTACTAACAAGACTCATTTTGTTAGTTTTCTTTTGAAATTTAAATTTTGAATTTCAAATTTTATGATTTTTAGTATATCAATATTGACATGTAGAGAAATAAGTCTTTTGTAAGTTTTTTTTTTTTTTTTTTTTTAAGTTCATTTAGCATTCTCCATATTTATTTATGTTTCTCTTTCATTTTAGATTTAAGAATTTCAGTATAAAGAATTTTGGGGTAAAGGCATAATAAATTAATAATGTATGAGATTGAAGCGATTATCTGAAACTAGATATAGATAGACAGCTAGGCTAGATTGCGCCAAAAAAAAAAAAAAAAAAGGGGTGGACCAAATAGCGTCAGATCCATGAAAGGTGGAGATACACTTTCTACTCTCAAATTGCAAAAATCACATTAAGGATGCGGGAGAGGAGATTCTAAGAGCCTATGATGTCTTGGAAGGGTTTGACTTGACACAACTAATACAACGTCCAAATTTTCTAAATTAAAAAAGAAAAGTATTCTCGTGTCTATGCTTATTTCTATATATATATATATATATATATGAAAAATTCTTTTCATCAGTCACTATTTACTATCTCATACTTCACATTTTATAAAACAAAATTAATAAATATAAAGTATAAAAATAAATAATAACTGATGTATAATATTATATATATATATATATATATGTAAAGCCAACGTGTTTTTCAGAGATAATTAATATAAATAAGGGACAGTACTGCATCTAACCCGAGTGTGAACTCGAGACAACTAGCTGCACTTGCCCTTCAATTTTCCGTCACATTCACACATAATATATATATATATATAACACATATTATATATATTATATATATCTTGGAAATAAAGTATTTACGAAAATAACAATAAGTAGAAATTAAGAAATAAAAATTGAATGGTAGAATTTGAAAAAAGGAAGTCAACTGAAGCCGCATTTGTCTATATCTTCAATTCCAATATGGACATTCAAAGTGGAACCATACGGTAGGAATTATACAACGCCACGCAATTTCCCACACGTTCACATTAATTTTGATTAATTTACGGGTTTTGTTTGTTTGGAATCAAAGAGGAATTGGCATTAGACATCATTCGGCCAACATCCAATCATATTCATATATCTTTGGCCAAACAACAACTGGCCGTCCGTCGCGGGGGAAAAGTAGTTATACACTTTCGTTACGTATAGATTTATAGTTTGGTCTTTGCTGGTTCAAGTTTTTCAATCAAACTAGCAAGACTTGTCATTGGTCACGTGGGTCCCTCCCCTCTCATTAGATAAGCCTTTAGATAGGCATTGGTACGTACTCTCCCCCTTCTTTAGATATTTCAAATTATTCAGTTATATTTTGACAGAAGATGCAGTATTATTAATCTTTTTTACGGTTTTAATGATATTTGGAAAGTATGCTTTTTTTTTTCCAATTTATACTGCCTACAATAATCCAAAAAGAGAAGAAAGAAAATTAATTAGAATCCTTGAGATACTTTCCCTTGCATATTAACAAAAGAAACCTTTCCTTCGTGGGAATCTATCTCCTCATCCACACTAATCACTCTTATTTTATATATATATATATATGACTCCTAATACATTATATATAGTGCGTAAAAACAAGAACTAATTTAATTTACCCTACTTCTACCTCCTCTTGATCGATCCAAGCCACAGCGAGTTTTCTTCCATAGCCCAGGTTATGGAGATCCAAACACCCCCACCAAAGCGCAAGCCACTGACCCGAATGAACACGTACGTCGCCAACAGCTGGGTGGGCAAGCGGTTCAAGCTGGCCGAGCGCAACTCCACCTTCACCACCGAGCTCCGAGCCGGCACCGCCACGTTCCTCACAATGGCCTACATCCTCGCCGTCAACGCCTCCATCCTCACAGACTCCGGCGGAACGTGCTCGGTCTCCGACTGCATAAGCCTCTGCTCCGATCCCTCCATCTCTGTCCTCAACTGCTCCGGGCCCAATCTCCGGGTCATCCAGCCGGACGCGTCCTGCAAGTTCAACCCTGTCAACCCGGGTTACGAGGCCTGCCTCGAGGGAATACGCAAGGACTTGATAGTAGCCACCGTGGCTTCTTCTCTTATCGGGTGCGTCATAATGGGTGTATTTGCTAATCTTCCTTTGGCTTTGGCTCCGGGTATGGGTACCAATGCTTATTTTGCTTACACGGTTGTGGGGTTTCACGGGTCGGGAAGTGTCTCCTACAGCAGCGCCTTGGCTGCCATTTTTATCGAAGGTTTAATCTTCTTGGCAATTTCAGCAGTTGGGTTACGAACCAAACTTGCCAAACTCGTCCCAAAACCCGTCCGAATCAGCTCATCGGCTGGCATCGGTCTATTCTTGGCTTTTATTGGGTTACAAAACAACGAAGGAATCGGGTTGATCGGCTACAGCTCGTCAACCCTGGTGACACTGGGAGCCTGCCCTGCATCCTCTCGGGTCTCCCTCGCCCCTGTTATAACCGCAGCGAACGGGACAGTTAGTTTACTCCCAGGAGGTACCGTCTCAGGGGGAATCTACTGCCTCCAAGACACCATGGAGAGCCCAACGTTTTGGCTCGGAATCGTCGGGTTCGTAATTATTGCATATTGCCTGGTGAAAGACATTAAAGGCGCAATGATTTACGGAATAGTATTCGTAACGGCGGTGTCGTGGTTCCGGAATACGAAGGTAACGGCGTTTCCGGATACGGAAGCGGGGGATACGGCGTACGAGTATTTCAAGAAGGTAGTGGATGTGCATGCGATAAAAAACACGGCGGGGGCATTGAGCTTTAGTAGTATCGGAAAAGGTTCCTTTTGGCAAGCTCTGGTCACGTTCTTGTACGTGGACATACTGGATACGACCGGTACGTTGTACTCGATGGCCCGGTTCGCCGGCTTCGTGGATGAAAACGGCGATTTCGAGGGGCAATATTTCGCTTTCATGTCGGACGCCACGTCAATTGTGGTGGGGTCGTTGCTAGGGACTTCACCGGTGACGGCGTTCGTAGAATCGTCGACGGGAATTCGGGAGGGAGGAAGAACGGGGCTAACGGCGCTTACGGCGGCGGGATACTTCATGTTGGCGTTTTTCATAACGCCGTTACTGGCGTCGATACCAGCGTGGGCGGTGGGACCGCCGTTGATACTGGTGGGGGTGTTAATGATGAAGTCGGTGGTGGAGATAAACTGGAACGATATGAGGGAGGCAATCCCAGCATTTGCGACGATGATATTGATGCCTTTAACTTATTCAATAGCGTATGGGCTTATTGGTGGGATCGGGACTTACATTGTATTGCACCTCTGGGATTGGGGTCACGCACTTATGGTAAGACTTGGACTGGTGAAGCCAGTCGTCGAAGTACATGGCGGATTGGTCAATGGGACACCTCATCCTACTTCCACTTCTAATTCTCCTCCTTCAAGTCTCAAACCACTCGAGGTCTAATCTAATTGGAGGGGACCATGTTAATTTGCTTTTGTTTTTTAGTCCTTTTGATTAAGAATATTCCACTTTTCGTTGTTGTTCCGGTGAAACAACTGGGAAGAAAGATTAGAAATATTGGATTATCGATCCATGATTTATTTATTTATTTATTATTGTGTAAATAAATATAAAATATTTCCATGCTTAGTTGTAGTTTCACGATTGTTTGTAAACAGTTGGATAGCTAGGTTGGTCGGCAAGTCTCGGTTTCAAACTTTGTTTCTATTTTTGATGCATCGTTTAAGTTATTCTATTCTATATACAATCGTGAAATACATAAATATTATATAATCGTTTTGAAAAAAAATATATTTTATTATTAAAAAATTAATTTTTTTATGTGAATTTTATATTTTATTAATTTTTTTTAAATTAATTATGTAATAATATATAATTTATAATTATAAATATTTTTTCTGATTTTATTTATTAATAAATTAGAGTGGTCAAATTGATGATGATGGTTTCCAAGCTACACACAACCATATAAATTTGTAAATTTCTTCATCAATTGCGTCCTGGATGAGAGTATAGCATTGACCTCTCTTTTTTAGCCTTTTTAAATGGAGTTTAGGTATAGGCAGGTAGGCAAGTACAGGATTGCCCTAATAATTGATTACATGTGCACAAATTAAAATTAGCCAAAAGCACCGCTCCACAAAGTTTCCTATACAGAATCGAAACATCATAACACAAACTTTCGTACAAAGGATGATTCTTGTAGCAATGAAGAAGACATATTGGGTGGCAAGCTCGTATTTGCCACGCCCATCTTTCCCCAACACCACCGATTATTCTGTTTGCTAGATGATAACATAATTATGCATGGATTTGGGGACGTATATTTATATATATATATATATATATATATATATAATATAGAAAATGAGTTGGCTGAGAGAATAAATTATTTGCCTCTGTGTTCAACTGATGTATGAACCTGCTGCATGTCATTTTAGAAAGAAATTATATTTGTAGTCGTGAGTGTACAAGTATTGCGTAATCTTTTTAAAAAAAATTAATAAATACAGGATCTACATGAAAAATAAATTAATTTTTTAATTCATAATGAATCTCACTCTTTTTCAAAGTAACTGCATGATTGTTGCACACTCCACGATTATATATAGTATTACTCTATTTTAAAATATTATTTTTTTGTTGCTCCAAAAATAAAAAGACAATTTTTGTTGTTTTTTAATTTTCTTTCTGAAGCTAAGCTAGATCCAACATGTCTGCGTGGGGCCTTCCCCGAATACGACCATCACCAGCTAAAAGCTTTGAAGATTCAATGTGCATTACAAATATTTCAAACTTCAGTTCAATTGATTGAATTCAATTGCTCCTACCTACCAAATGCATGAAATAAAGCCTCCCCAGTCCAATTTGACAACAGGTTATTTCAAGATGATGAAAGCTGCCACGATAGCTATTATCTACAGAAATTAGACGTCTGCCTCCACGTACGATTCCCCAATATCTTTGAACTTGTTTTGATTAATGCCGCACAGCTGGTTAGTCCTGATAAATGGGTAATTTCTTATCCATAGAAATCTTCTTGGATACTTACTGGCATTAATTATATGATGCATTGATAGTAGCTACACTTCATTCTTCTCGCGCCACATATTTGCAAGGGATTATTAATGTATGTAGTGAAGAATATCACGAGCTTTCTTTGGGAAAAGCGATCATCATCATCATCTGGTGCTTGCTATCTTGTCATGTGTCGTTTATCTATGTCTTGATAAATGAAACCCATTTAAATGCTGCTCCAACTTCTATCTCCATATATAATGCCACTATATATTATACGCACCCAAGGAAACATGTTCTTTTGTTTCTTTCTTATGGTCTTTATAAATATTGTATTGGTAGGGCCAATAAATTGTATTCGTCGTCATCCTGCTCGCATAATAGCGTGTCTCAAGGGTGTTGTCCACGGCACTCGCACGAGAGAGAGAAAAGAGTATTACACAAGTGTAACGAGTAGGTTTTTGCCACTTAACAATTTGACATACATTAACATACAGAAAAAGAAAGAAAGAAAGATCCTTAATTAGTCTTACGAGTAAATTGCGAGCGCTGTATACAGAACAGGACTGGAGTTTCATGGCAAAGCCTAGTTCTTGCAATGAAGGGCAAGGTTACGGTCGACAATCTTGGGCCAACAGCCTAATATTACGACGATAGGCTACAAGGCTAAAGCCCTTCGTTCTGGGATCCTACCACAGAAATAAACCTTTCGTAGTTCGGCCTGGAACCTCTAATGCCAGAAAAGTACATAATTTATCTTGCTGCCTTCACGACCAGATCAAAGATGCAAAACCATTTTTTTTCCCTTCCTAGTTCCGTCTCAGCAGTAATAAACAGTAAACATTACTAGCACACTGCACAACTCCAGCCAGCAATCCTTCTCTCTGACAAGATCACTATCCATGCGACCCTGCCAAGGCATTTTTCCTACTATGTGTAAATATGTGTTTAAATAGAATGACAAATCACATGGTGTGTGGTGTAAATGATGATTAGTAGAATTTTTCTTCCTACTATACTATGATGAAAGATAACAGGGAAGAATCCTCCCGTTAAGCACAAAGAGAACAAGGAAGCAGGGATTTCATTCCGGTCCAACATATAGACAACAACAAAAATACAGATGACTTCAAATTGCACCTGAAACTCTCGAGTCTTCTGCACAATGTCATTGCGACTGAAACTAGAATATCAGAACTACGCATCCTTGTCCTTGGTTAAACTTCGAGGAAGTCTGCTAATCACACTTTCATCCACTATTTTATAGTGCTTTGAAAATTGCCGGTGGATCATTCCGCAATACCTATCCACACGCTCTTCATACTTGCTGTACAAGGCAGGAACTGTAATGAATATGATGGTTCCTGTCAATATCAAATTAGAGAGATGTTAAAGGTGAAAAAGAAAAAAGAAAAAAGTGAAGCATCAGAAGGCAGGAAGTCGGAAGCTCCCAAACAAAGTTTCTTTGGTGAGCTCAAGTCACAAAAAGATTGATTATGTAGTAATTGGCAGGATATTTTTTTTCGTCAAGATATGGACGGCTTATGCAAGCCATGCAAGAAGAGTCAAGTGCCCCACGTGTTTGGAAGGAAAATATGAATTAAAAAAGTTAGAAAAAGGAAGGCAAGTAGAATGCAGGAACAAAGACCATAATTCTGAGACAACACAGCTCAGCACTAAATTGACAAGGCTAAAGATGAACATCCATACCAATATAAGCGATTGTGAAGAAAGAGAAGAAGCTCCCAACGACAGACAAGAGCCACACACAAACAACCACCTGTCAAAACATCAATAATATGGACGAAAATTTCTTAAAATGAATCAGTTATGAACACAATGCACGGTTAGAAGCGAAGTTCTGTAGTTTCAATGGGGCAGATCATACATCCCAATAACTTATTCAAATAGCTGAGAGCACCATAAGGAATGCAGGGGAATGGGACCCAAGGACAGTGGTTTCCACTACCCTCCTGCAAACCATATAGTAAAATATATTGACAACTAACCTGGGTGCTTGATTGTTCTCTGAGAGCACATAAAACAAATATTCATGCTCCCCATTTTTTGTTGGCATCATAAATCCATTTTACAGGGCACCAAGACTCATTGATCAAATTTTATTTTAAGAATAGAAGTACCTATTATCTATAAATATATTGGCCCCACTAGGACCACAACACCTCAGCTACGCCACAGCAGTTTTAAATTACTATACTATTAATTTAGACTGACCTTAGAAAAAAGTCTAAAATCCTTGCCAAGTGTGATGTCATGAGCCATAAGCAGCACGTTATTGATTTTAACACGAAATGATGCTGCAGCATTATTAACCATTTCCTCTGACAATACTAGCTCCGGTAATGTTTGCAATTGTCTGCTCAAAAGTAGAAACAATTCTTGTGATGAAATTAGTTTCCATGCTACAATGGTAGAAAGTTGTAATCAATAGGCAGATTGAGGGTAGAAGACTTGTTACCTATCTCTGAAAACAGCATAGTTGGCATGAAGAAACAACAGTACAATTAAAATCAGCAACACATCTGAACAAATTGATAAGAACGATAATCCAGACCGCTCAAATAGGAGCCATGCAACTGTAGCAACAGCAATGATGCCTAAAGAAACATTCCGCCGCTTCCACAACAGAATATCAGCAGCTAAATGAAGAGGGAAGGGGAAGAATCAAGTATAAGTCTAAAAATACTTTTTTTTTATCCACAGTATAAGTCTAAAAATACTAACAAGAGCACATAAGTGAATATGCAAAAGAATGTACCCAGCGTCAACAAAAGTTGTAATCCAGCAATTTAGAACAGGTCTCAAAATCAATTGAATGAAAAGGGCAGAGGGGAGAAACAAAAGTATAAAGAAAACAATATCATGCCTAATTTTTTTTTTTTCTCATATAAGTAAGGTCATAGCTAAATAACAAGAGTGAGAAGTAAGTGTTGATCTGCAAGGAATAGCATAATCCACTAAGGGAATGCTACACAAAGCATTGACTCTCATCTCAGATCATATGTCACATCTAATGTCTAAAGTACTTTAAAGAATCTGCAAGAATGAAAATTGTACGGAAGAACTCAAGCCATTTAAAAAGGACAGTCTCAGCAAGCAAATGGAAACTTTCAATCTGAGGAGAGGAAAATTTTCACCAGTACATGATGGATAAAAAGAAAAGACCAACGACAGTTATGATTGTATAGATACATTGCATTCACTCTGCATTGCCGTTACCATCACTCTTGGCAATAGCACACCATGAAAATCTCTTTGAAAGGGAAATGAACGCACGAATAAATAAAAGAAGACAGTTTATGCTTCATGTCCAAACATACAGGCAGCAACACATCCTGCAAGGCAAACTTTGTGATACAACCCATGCCTATGACAAAATGTAAATGTTGGCTGCTCCTACAATATATCTATAAATAGGATATGCATTCTATCTTGCTTTTGTCACAGTCCAGGAACAGGATACATGGGCCATGGGCCAGTTTGGGCCTATTACTTGTTGTTTTCCTTTATGTTATGTAAGGAACTGGACCATAGAGTAGCTGGGCCATTAGCTTGTTATTTCTTTTTATCCAGTCCGTTAGTTATTAGTCTTGAGTCAGGTTTTATCAAGGCTGAGGCCTTTTTCAGATGTTTGGCAAGATTCTAGCATATATGTTCACTGTAGCTACCGAAATGATCTAATCAAAAAGTTAATGCAAATATTACTTCTCATTCTCTTATCATCTTCTTCCTTTCTTCAATGGAGGTGCTCCCCTCGAAGTGAGTAATTTTCTTGTATTTTCTCGTATATTTTCTAGTCACCCAAACACCTACTATTAGGTGTGTTACAAGTGGTATCTAGAGCCAGTCTTTCCTTGGCATCAGCTTCATCAATCCGTGAGAATGGAAAACATCTTCTCATCCTTACTCAATATCAAAGAGCTAATGGAACAAATCTTCAATGCTTCAATGTTCTTCAACAACATCTGAAGGATTTTCGGGAGAGCCACAACAAAATGCACCAAGTATTTCAGCAGTCCCTTGACGAATTTGCTAGCAACTTTCAGGAAAGCTTCAACCAATTCGAAGATCAAATCTATGACATACAAGAGGAAGATGCAGTTGTTGTGGAAGAAAAAGATGAAATCAAGCCCGCTCAACTTATTCTTTCTCATGTTCCCAAAAATCCTGAACCATTCCTACCATTCTCTGATCCTCCCCTAAGAATCTTGTGTCCCTCTTTTCATCTCAGAAATTATTTTTTCTCTTCTTCCTTCCTATCGGTCGCCGCTAGCAACAAAGACTCATTAATCATAAGAGGCCTAACCATCGTATGGGAGTTCAATCCCAGTGGCGTTGATCACGACCTTCAAAACTTCATCGCCTCTCTCTCTCCTTTTTCTTGCGACAGCGAGAGGATGATGCTCTCATTTTCGTTCCATCCTGAGCGCACAGTGACGCACCAAATCTATTCCACCACTCAACCCGTTGTTGTGCATCTGATGCTCCAAGATTTTACAATTCTTCAATACGGGATTTCCGTCGGATTTACAGATTTAATTGAACTTGTTGGGGCTTCATCGTCTGGTAAAACACAATTAGAAGTCAATTTGAGATCACATATGCTGAAAGGAGATATGGTCCATGTCGGTTTCTACTGGAACTATGGGAAGACTTTCAAAATTCCACATCGTCCGTATGAGAAGGAACAATTGGATCATGAGCTGAAGCTTGTGGGAGAGTACGGGCTCCGATGTAAGAGAGACTTGTGGAGGGTTCAATATCCTTTGAGCCGCAACCGTAATGCCGCCAAGGAACTTCTCACTCCGGATGAGAAGAATCCTTGTAGGAGATTCGAGGGTGAGGCCCTTCTCCGCAAATTGAACAGGTACGGGCTCTTGGATGAGGGCCAGAACAAGCTTGATTATGTCTTGGCTCTGATTGTGGAGAACTTCCTTGAGCACCGACTCCAAACCCTTGCATTCAAGTTAGGTATGGCCAAGTCGATTCACCATGCCCGTGTATGTATTAAATTAGTTAACAAGGATTCAGTTGTGCCGTCCATCTCCAAGGCCTCCTACGATGAGTTGTCCCTCCATCACCGCGCATTTTCCCTCGACTCCTCCATCCGCCGCCTCCAATCTTTAAGCCATGCTCTACTCTCCTATCACCTTATATGATGCTATACCTCCAACCGATTCAACGAAGTCCTTGTTCGTTGATGTTGGTGTTTCAATTGATGGCTCCCAAGGGTTATTTTAAGGTTTGTTGGTAATGTTGGCTAGTGTAATGCATAGCATACCCGAGGGATTTACTATGAAGTCGACACTTGCTATAGCCTCTAAAGTACTTATTCATGGCATAGTATATTTCATTGCTACGGAGGCAATTGAGCTATATGAACAATTGGAGTACATTAATGTTTTCTTTGGAGAGATAAAATTATTATTGGTCCCGCCTATTCCTATTATCCATGGCTATAAAGTGGAAGATGGGGCCTATGATGGTATGGGAGAACTCCTTAATGGTGGGGTTGTGGTGAAACATGGTGTGGCAATTGAGACAAGGAAAGTCTTTGTTTTTTACCCTGGTTGTGGGGGTGGGACCTTTGATGTCAGTGTCTTGACTATTGCAAATGGTGTTTTTGAGTTTTGGCCCTATCGGCAACATTCATCTAAGAGGTGAGGAAATTGATTATAGAAAGACCCTCATGGTACCTATCAAGAAGACTAGGGAAGATGTCAGATTAGAGAAGAACCAAATTGCTGGAAGTTTGCTGGTCCAACGGCTTCTTAAGGTCTACTTTGGACGTATACCGCACACCTTGTGGACAAGGTACTTCTATGGGGGATGGTTTGTCACAGTCCAGGAACAAGATACATGGGCCAGTTTGGGCATATTACTTTACTTGTTGTTTTCCTTTATGTTATGTAAGGAAGTGGGCCATAGAGTAGCTGGGCGGTTAGCTTGTTATTTCTTTTTATCCAGTCCGTTAGTTATTAGTCTTGGGTCATGTTTTATCAAGGCTGAGGCCTTTTTCGGATGTTTGGCAAGATTCTAGCATATATGTTCACTGTGGCTACCGAAATGATCTAATCAGAAAGTTAATGCAAATATTACTTCTCACTCTCTTATCATCTTCTTCCTTTATTCAATGGAGGTGCTCCCTCGAAGTGAGTAATTTTCTTGTATTTTCTCGTATATTTTCTAGTCACCCAAGCGCCTACTATCAGGTGTGTTACAGCTTTATTCTGCAGTTTTCATCTTATTTACTGTCGGTTGCTTAATTTTTAAATATCAAATAACTGAGTACTGTAGCAAGTAACAGCAATGGACTTTTCGGATTATATAAAACTTTAGAAGAAAAAACTTGCATCATCCTGAATGACATACCAATCACGGACATAAGATGCACAGAACATTATGTGGAACATAGGACCCAAATCTGAGTGACGTAATACCCAATTCGTTCTTCTTTTGGCCCAATAATACATTGAAAATTAAAAAAAAAAACAAAACAACACAAAAATGAAAGGAATCTAAGGGCAATCTACAAGTGCCGGTATCACCTCAGTGGTGCCTTAGAATATGCAAGGGAAACTATTAAACTCGAATAAAAGAAGAGACATACTGAAGAAAGACATCAAGTAAACGGAAGATCACATGAACAATAAGACTGCTGACCAAGAAAGCCACCTCACACAACACCCATTTATGTTCTTCATTAGAAGCAGACAATCACAAATCCCATTGACTAAACAATCAGAAAGAATACCCGCATACGGTTTAAAAATAAAAGAAACAAACCCATATGTAAAGGAAGCAAACTGAACTTGAGGAATGGAAGAAATCAAAGAGAAAAATCTTACCTTGACCTCCGCCCATACACTGGTGGACAGAGGCTTGGCGACCGAACAATCGGTAACCTGACCCTCCTGAGCTACATGGCGATGTTGATGATGTACAAGCCGTGGGTTTCCTGGCATCCCCATCACCCTCCACGTTACATAAATCTTGGGAATATTCCATGAAAGCCAACACCAAGAAAACCCAGAGAAATTGAAAATTCAGCCCCCACAGGGAAAAAGAGAGTTCCAAATCGAAATTGGGCAAAGTTTTGAAATAGGATCCGAGATTTGGGACGCCGGGGCCCGGGAGTCCTCAACTTCTCTGTTTCCCAGCTAACAATACGTGTCCAGATCCTTCGGGGTGGGTAAAAATGGAAAAGAAATGAAAGTCGCCTTTACAACCACGAGAGACTTTAGGGACTTTAGGAGTAATAGCAGGTACAAACTTTATATATGTAAGTTTTAAATTTTGAAAAAAATTAGGTTTTATTGATAAAAAATAATTTATTTTTTTAGGTGGAGTCTATCTTTTTACAAAAATTTATATGAGATTTGTCTATTTGAGATTTATACGAAAAGAAATTCTACTCAGCCTCATATTCTTACGTGGGAAAATCTAAATGCAGTCTATTTTGGAGACGAATCTGCACACGAATCCACCTGGCCCATTAAATGAAACGGCTCGTTTTGCCACTTCAGCTGACCGAGTTTTGGGCGGATAAAAATGAAATGATAAAAGCCAGACCAACTATTCCTCTGACTTCTACAAGCTTCTTCTCAATAATGATAATGTCCTCTGCAATAGTGGCCTGAACCCATGGATTTTGCGTTGGCGAGCCAGAAGGTTCGCGTACAACAATAGTAGAATCGCAATGTTTGATTCCTTCAGAAATTTTAGTTCTTCTGATAAATTCACATTTTTGATAGCCGGCTATGGGCCATTGCTAATATGATTCATGGTGTTTGTGGGGCTAACAGTATATACAGTTATGTTCCTAGTATTGGCAGAAATTGCTCGTGCCTTCCAGGATATAAGATGATAAATCATACCGATTGGTCTCAAGGGTGTGAACCCGAATTGGTCTCAGCCAGAACGTGTTTGATTTTTTTGCAGCTATCCCATCTTTATTTTTTGCAGTTATGATTACAAACAAGGAAGAGGTGCAGGAGGGATTGTGTACATAGGGGTGTTGGCAGACAATCGAATTGGGATCTGGGGGAGGGGAGATGAAAATGGATTAGGGAAGTCGTGGGTCGTCTTCTTCTTCTTTTCGTGTTTTTCTTTTCATTTTTTTTTTAAATAAAAACAGCTTTGACAGCAGCAGGCTACACCGTGTTTTTATTTTTCTTCTTTTTTTTCTCTGACAGCAACATGCCACATCAGCTTCGTACGCGGATTTGTCCACCAAATCGTCTGTACCTAGACGGACTCATTCTTTCCTACACCGCACTCATTGCTGACATGGTTTACTTTTATTTTTATTTTTTCTCTTTTTGCCTAAAAACCAGTGTTTTGTCTTCTTTTTTTTTTTCTATTTCGTCCCCCCACCCTTTTCCCGTACACTTTTACCACGCCAGAGAGCCACTTCTTGTCCGTGCGAATCTCCTCCCCCACTGTGCACCACTCCTCCTCCGTGCGAGTCTCTCTCAGCGACCAAAGATGTCCCTCACTTTTTCTGCTTTCCTGCCATCAGTAGTTGGAAAGTAAATGAAAAACTAAACTAGCATCACATTACTTTTGATAATGTAGTTTCTTGCAGAGTTGCTTCCAATAATATAGGCCAGATTGTTTCTCTAATCAATAACTAAACTTGTCCTTTATATGGCATTCCTCTCCAGTTTTTGTTTTACTTACATTTTTGGAAAATTCAAACATTTAAGATAAAAAATACAACTTCCAAGAAATCGCAAGAAGTCATCTTCATAATAATCATATAAGTCTACACAAAGAAAACTGTTTATTTACATCAACACAGCCACCTCTTGAGTCTAGACTCCACACTTGGGATTGGATCGAGTCTTAACTTATATATATCACTCTCTCATGTGCAATAGATGAGTTGACAGGGGCCACAAGGTTCTTGATCAGACCAAGGCCCCAGGCCAACAAGTTTCTCACTAATTTCCCACTTTCCAAGCCGCTTCATCACTCACATCTTGAGACAACTGGTTCTTAAATGAAGCCGAATCCTTGTTCCAGCTCCAGTAAACACCAGACTTTGTTAAGTTTAGATCACTCACCACCTTATACATTAGAAGGAACCAATTAATATCGTACACCCCTGAAAATGAAAAAAAAAACAATTATCTTACTCTGATGTCATTACCTGAACGAGCATTTTTCCAAATTCTTCAGAGATGAAGTCCTTAGTGATGTACTTCTGGAATGAGGGTAAGAGGAGCCTCAACAAGCGGATACGCTTGAATTGGCGTGGGAAAAGTGTACGGGAGAAGGGTGGGGTAAAGGATGCCGGGGGGAAGGACGCTGGGGTGGGGGAAATCAAATAGAAGAAGAGACAAAACACTGGTTTTTAGGCAGAAGATAAAAAATAAAAATAAAAGTAAACCATGTCAACTAAGGAGTGCGGTGTAGGAAAGAACCGGAGAGGCTGAGTAGAATTACTCTTATACAAATTAAGGACCCGTTTGTTTTCGGAGATGAGTTGAGATTAAAGTTAAAAAGTTAAATAAAATATTGTTAGAATATATTTTTTAATATTATTTTTGTTTTGAGATTTTAAAAAGTTAAATTGTTTATTTTATTTTGTATTGAAAGTTGAGAAAGTTGTAATGATTATATGAGATAAGATATTTTTTAAAAACAAACGAGGCTTAGACTATTCACTCGGACTGGATTTTTTTCGGCCCAATCCGGAACCCAGATAACTGGATTTCGATTACTGGTTTCAGCCCGTATAGGAAAACCAAGGCATACCGAGTCTGGGTTACAGGTTTGTACCCGAGTTTTATAAGGAATAAAAAAATTTAGAACTCGGGTTTATTATCCAAGGCACTCAAGTCTCTCTCTCTAAACCTCGGCACTCAAGTATCTCTCTCTCTCTGTTGTTTTGGATATGTGTTCTTTTGCAGGTTTAGCCAAGCAAAGACTAGCTTCATCGTTAGCCCAGTGATTTACTTTCGATGACTCTAAGATGGTTCGTTTTCCACTCACTCTGTGCTATGAGATCTACAACTTAGAGACAATGAGAGTATCGATTTTATTTTGTGTTTATGTGTGTTTGTTTAAACTTAATATAAATGAAGAAGTAGAGCTTCTGTCTATTATATGACATGAAAAAGACTAAAATTAATGACACCCAAATATAGATTTTGCATTCTTCTAGTTTTGCTAATGATGAATCATGATTCAGACACATATCTAAGTTTACTCATATTTTGGGTTTGGTTCTCAAGTTTTTTTATGCAATTTTTTTTTTGGTTAGATTCGTGTTTTGAAATATGTCTACCACAAATTAGTTGGGGAAGAGATGTTGTGTTATAGGCGCACAATAAAACAAATATTAGATGTATAAAGAAGGATATAAAGCAACATATAGTCTACCATTTTACAAGTATTACTTGATGTATTCTATGACTAGTTTTAACTAATTTTCCACATTGTTCTTGATTATTTGTGTCGTACATTGGTTAATGGTACATTACAAAGTAATATTATTTTGCTACTAGGCTGTCAAAGGGATGCTTAGAATTTAAGCTCTAGGTACTTTTTATAGGTTTCTGATTCACACAGAAGTCATCCTTCAAGGAAGAACATCTTGATTTGGGTTGTTCATGTGACGTGTAGATATTCTTAGATATATAAGATGGAGAGATTTATTGCCAAATGAATGAAATCCATTCAGTTCATTTTCAGTGACTAGAATATTTATGGTTTGATGCACTATTTGAAATTGCAGTTTCATTTTAAGGGACGTATTAGGAAGTTGATTACACATCTTGTCTGGTGTTAATCTTGAATGAAATAACTAAATTGAAGTAGTTTTATTGTTTGAGGTCATCTTATCTGGTTGTTTTCTTCTTGTTAAACCCACTTATAAACTGAAAAGTTCTTAAAACTAGTAAATACGTTTGGGTGGGCTTGCAGTTTTTGAAATGCTAATTTCATATCTAGCAACCTGGTTCATGTTAGCTTCAGGTTATACTTTTGGTAACTAGTCTTCTATATACTAGCCATATCTGCAATTATATTGACATTCTTTATGGAATACTATATATTCATTCCCCTTATTTTTGACTAGTTTGGATTTTAATAAATCTTTCCTGCATTTTCATTTAATTTTCATAATTGGAATCCTTTAGAACATTGCAGAATATGGTGGCAACAAAATTATTGGGTAGTGGTTGTTGGATTTTTGGCTACTCTGGTTCTTGAATTGTCAATTTACGGGGCATGGTTGAGTTGGAGGTCTAGACAAGGGAATGTATCATATGAACTTGTTGGTGCTGTTGCTGTAACTCATGTGGTAATTTTGTGTTTTGTAATCTAACGTATAAATACCAAATAATGTAATATGTAGTGGATTGCATTGTGTTGTATGCATTTTACGAGATGAATATTTTATTTTATTTATTATTGTACATGCATTTAGTTAAGAAGTTACTTAGTTTTTTATAGTTTTAGTTATTTTTTACATAAAATTAGTTTTCCAGTTTGATATATTTTATTATTATGTACAATATTCAATGCATTAGTATTATACTTCTTGAAAAACTTAATAATATATAGGCTTTTATATATAAAAAAAAAAATTATGGTTTTCAGCATCATTTTTTCTTGAAAAAACTTTAAGTATAGGATTTTATATATTTAAACAAATTATTTTTTTCAACAATTTTTTTCTTGAAAAAACTTAAATAGAATATAGAATTTTATGTATAAGAATTATGCTTTCCAACATTCGGTGTTTTTCTTTTTCTTGAAAAATAAAATTCATCATATATAGGCTGTTTTATTAAAAAAAAAAAATCATAACATATAGATTGTTTTATAAATAAAAAAAATCCTGAACTTGGATGTAGCTCAGGTTCCGTATCGGGTTATAACCGGGATACCCAGTCTAGGTTCTGGACTCTATTTAAAAATTGAGTTCCAGTTCAGGAATACCAGACCTCTCGATCTAAAACCCAGATGAACAATATTAATACAAATAATTTCTCTTTGTATTATGGCTCGAATTTTAAACACAATCTCTGCCACCTTGATACAAGGCTCGTGTAAACAAGTTGTCAGATATAATGAAGCAAAGCAACTCAACATTTGTTGCTACTATAGTTGTGCAATTATCGTTATCGTCGTCAAGAAAGATACAAGGGAGCAAGTAAAGGTAAAACATAAGTATGTGGTAACACGTAACTGCTTGAAAGGGGGTTTTTCCCCATAGGCCCTAGAAGCAAACCAAAAACCACTAGGGAGGCTAGTCTGAAGGCCTAATCGAGCGTTACGACCCTCTGTTAAAGGGAGTCAATGAGCTCTTAGTAGGGTATTTGGCCCACGGGCACAACCTGCCCATGAATCAACTCCCTAGAGGGGAAAGTGGACGGTCAGGGTAGAGGGGACTCACTGCCTTGACATCACCCCAATGATAGACTACTCTCGAAAACCTGCCTAGGCAGGCGTATGGGAAATATGAAGAACCTGTGACTTCCTGATAGTAGGCATGAAGAGGCTTAATAGGAAACGTCCCGCAGGATAAAGTGAGTTAAGAAGCTACGGCCCATTAATAATACCACTACTCGGACTCCACGTCGCATTAATGACGCCGCCCCAAAAGTCACGCCGCATTAAATGATTATAACAAATGAATAGTAGAAATGACATAAATCTCTCAAAGTTAGGGATGGACTATCCTCACTCGAAACCTAGTATCCTTTAAGTTTATGCACAAACTACCAAGGTCCCGATTCTTCGTGTTTGTTTAAAGTGTGCAGGTAACAACTCGAAGACCCGAGTTACTGGAACCCGGTCCAAAAGCATGCGAAACACGATGTTAACACTGTTTTTCTCTATTTTTTATGTATTGATTATTTAAAAATGTAATAAATCTTTTAATTTAATTTCATAATGAGTGGTAAGTCAGCCATATTCGAACTAGTACATATTTATACAATTTTTTTATTTTCAATTTTAGAGGGGCTTGGAAATTTCAAGACAATTTTCGACTAATTATCGTCCTCCTCTATTCAAATTTCAAAGCTAGCTAATCTAGATCAACAAAAATGCAATAAATATTGTCTAATCGTGAAATTCCAGTTTGCAAATCAAACTATATCAAAATCATCATTTAAGTGACTTTTCTTTGGTTTATTCAATATTACTAATCTTTTGGTCCTAAATCGCACATTATAATTATTTTGATTAATACTATATTGATTTGTCAATGTAAATACGCTTGCCTAAAGACCAGAGAGATGTAAATAAAGAAAAGAAAAAAAATCCGACCAAAAGTTATCAAAGGAAAGCCTTCCTTTTCATCACCTTTGTTGCTTAACACACCCACCAGATCTAGCGCTTTTGAACTTCTCTCCGGCACCCGCTAGTTGCGAGGTTAGCTGCCTCTTGTTTTTTGTGTTTTTGGAGGGTCGCCAGTGTGAAATCTGAGGGGGTTTGTTATCGCTTTTACCAAATAAGAAAGAAAAGAAAGGGAGAGTAAAACGAAAAAGGAAAAAGATGGGAGGGGGTGAGCGGTTTCAGCTGGGAACGGTTGGGGCGTTGACTCTGTCAGTAGTTTCATCAGTGTCCATAGTGATCTGCAACAAGGCTTTAATCAGCTCATTGGGTTTCCATTTCGGTATGTTTACATTTTACAACCTCTGCTTCATGTTTTGCTCAAACATACAACTATGCCTTTTTTGTTGGGTAGGGGCTGGGGGCTCGTGTAATGCTTTTAATTCTCTGCCAAGTGACAACCTGTTCGTATTTTGAATTTTTGATTGTTATTGATGATGTGGTTAAGGCTCTAAGTGGCGCGATGAGGTTGGCGAGCCATAAACCGTTTACGTAGTGACAGAAGGGACCGATTTAAATTGTTGCAAATTAGGACCTAAACTACCTAAAATGGAGAATCTAAAAATCAAGCCAAGTGCCTAAGTACACTTGTTACCGGCCAGAGTAGGGGCATTTAGTCGTGGCATGTAAATTGGATTTTGTTTTTTGTTAACCCGCTTTGTGTTGGTAAATCAAGGGCCTTTTAGAATTCTAATTAATTACTGATGATTTTTTGGTGACTGAATTATATCCCTTCGATGTAATACTCTTCATAATAGTTGTGATGACGATGGTGATTTAATTTGTTACTATTAAGGTGCAGTAAGATCTTGTATTACAACTACTATTAAGGTGCAGTAGACAGGATGCCTGAGATAATCTTCGATTTTCCATTCACTGTTTTCTATTTCAATGTAAGATGAAATGGGCAGATTCAATTTCTGAGCGATTGTCCAGTACCCTATCTAATGTATTACATGTATTTAAAGTGTCAATCCTGGGAGAGAATCACTTTGGTCTCTGGCATCCCACTGAATAGATCAACCTGTGTTGAAGCACATGTTTAGCATATTTCACATAGTTTGTGTGTGCTATAATTCATTTTGTATTTAAATGATGAGCATACTCTTCATAACATAATAAGGATCTTTAACCTATATGAATCGTCGTATCGAGAACCGTCAAGCATCTATGATGGTAAAGATGTGATTATCCTATGAAGGATACATGGGGTTGATGAATTGATTTCCATAATTTATTGTCAAACTAAGATTTGATAGGTCAGGTCGTCATTTGACAGATCAGATCATCATTGCAATCTCGAGCAATTTGTTCCTTTGGATGATACCTCCTCTCCCAATGAGTTAAAGATATTACGTTGCTCGTCCACTTGATGCCTACATCAGGCTAAAGGTGCGGTGTTATGGGCTGGCAATGACTTGGGAATGCCTTTAATGACAACATTAGCCTTTAGCACTTCCATCTGACATGTGCCACCTGTGTATAAAGCCCACAGATAGATTGCCCTTTCCAGAAAAGATGTTTTTTTAGGAAGATTTAGTCTGATTCTGATGAAATTATTACAGTTGTGATGACGATGGTGATTTAATTTGTTAGAACTACTATTAAGGTGCATTAAGATCTTGTATCCTTCCATACTTGCACAGCTACAACTTTGACAAGCTGGCATCTTCTAGTCACCTTTTCTTCTCTTCACGTGGCTTTAAAGATGAAACTGTTCGAACACAAACCGTTTGATCAAAAAGCTGTTATGGGCTTTGGCATTCTAAATGGGATCTCCATTGGACTTTTGAATTTGAGCCTGGGTTTCAATTCTGTGGGATTTTATCAGGTACTTCTGTTATTTTTTAAACTACTTTGGCTTTTGATCTATACATCCTGTGTTGTTTCAATGTTTTTCTCAAAATTAACATTTTGAAGGATCTACTGTTTTTTCCAATCCAGATGACCAAGCTGGCAATCATCCCTTGTACTGTACTTTTGGAGACCCTTTTCCTTGGGAAGAGATTCAGGTTTGTCTTGAGAAACATTTATCCTCCTACGACCAAGATGCTTACATACTGTGTGCACAACTTATCTAAAATAATTATAAGCTATCAAAAAGTTTGTACCACATGAGACATATGACACAAAGGAATCATCTTCCAAGCCGTGCCCACTTGAGAACAACCATGAAGCCCATTCCAACACGCAAGAAGGTCAACCACTCTCAAAGGCATCAATCACCCAAGCCAAGCCTATTCTACAAAAGAAAAGATGTCATCCCACAAAGCCCTTGCAACCTCACAATGCAAGAGTAGATGATCCACGGTTACCCCATTCTTTTTACACATGAAACACCAATCCATAACTATAATACCTCGCTTCCTGGAATTATCTAGCGTCAAAACTTTCTCAAGAGAGGCAGTCCAAATGAAAAAGGCCACTTTGGAAGGCACGTGGGACCTCCAAATACACTTCCAAGGAAAAGGAGGACTATCCTGAAAAGTCAACAGCTTATAGTACGAACGAACAGTGAGCTTTTTACACCCCTTGACTTCCACAACATCCTATCCTCATCATTACCACCAATCCTCGAAGAGTATAAAAAGCTGAAGAAAGCTGAAACTTCGTCAATCTCCCAATCCTGTACAGCTCTAGATAAACAAATATCCCACTAATCTTACCATTAGAATGACAAAGCAAATCTGAAACAGCGGCAAACTGATCTGAAGCCAATCGAAAAATAGCTGGAAACACACTATTGAGGGCCCAATAACCACACCAAATGTCAAACCAGAAACGGATCCTAGATCCTTCACCAACAGCATAACTGACATGACTAATAAAGCTCTCCAAGCCCTTTGTAATGAACTTCCAAAGCCCCGCACCACAAACTCCCCAAACTACATTAGAACACCAACCCCCGCAAGCACTTCCATACTTCCGATCAATGACCTCCCTCCAAAGCGACTCTCCTTCCGATTGATATCTCCATAGTCATTTCCTCAATAAAGCCTTGTTGAAGATCCTCAAATTATGAATTCCCAACCCTCCAAACAAAATAGGAGAGCACACTTTATTCCAACTACCAAGGTGGAATTTAGTTTCCTCACCCATGCCACCCCATAAAAAAGCATGAAACAACTTCTTAATCCGGTTGGTCACCCCTGCAAGCAATGGAAATAGTGATAGAAAATAAGTGGGGAGATTAGAAAGGGTACTCTTAACAAGAGTAAGGCCTCTTTTGTTTTCGCAGATGAGATGAGTTTAGATAAAAGTTGAAAGTTGAATAAAATATTTTTAGAATATATTTTTTTAATATTATTTTTGTTTTGAAATTTGAAAAAGTTGAATTGTTTATTTTATTTTGTGTGAGAATTTGGGAAAATTGTAATGATTAGATGAAATGAGATGATAATAGTTGTGAAAACAAACGAGGCACAAGTGGTATCCTTCAGATAAATATAGTTGCTTCCAACTAGCCAACCTTTTCTTAACTTTCTCAACAACCCCATCCCAAATAGCATGAACCTTTTCTTTTTTGTAACTTAACTCTCGCAGTTTGATCATCTTTGTGGTTGTATTGCTTTTTGTTTTTTTTTTAATCTGAATTATATTATTTTCCTCTGAAGATCAGTAATGTTGCTTGCAGTTGGCAAACATTGTACTGATACTGTCTGTACTAATTATTTTTGCATTAGGGGTTCCTGGCCTTGTTATAAGTATCATGGTCGCTGCTGTTACTGATCTGCACCTCAATGCTTAAGCTCTTTTTTATCTTTTTAGTTGTTAAGAGCATGGATTACTCAAACTGTCTCAACTGCAGCTGTCTTTAATTAAATCCACATTTGTATTACCTCTTGATCGAACCATTTAGATGCATTTTGGTTTCTTCAACTGTGAAATAACCTGGTTTTCACCTCTGTTATTATGACAGTAGGAGTATTCAGCTTTCGCTCATTATCCTCCTTCTGGGAGTTGGCATTGCAACAGTCACTGATTTGCAACTCAATGCTTTGGGCTCTGTCCTATCTCTCCTTGCAATTGTTACAACATGTGTTGCTCAAATTGTATCCTCAATGAAGTTACATTAATTGAAAATCTATACACACCACTCTTTAGTACTTTGAGACATGCACAGGCGTTGATGCTTTAGGCTCAGTCTTTGCTAGCAATGTTCTTGCATGGACAACATGTTTCTCTGACTTTTATCTTGTTTAAGATCTTAATTTAGTTCATTTCAGATGACCAATACCATCCAGAAGAATTTTAAGGTTTCTTCAACCCAACTTCTATATCAATCTTGTCCATACCAAGCAGGCACTTTGTTGATCTCTGGTCCATTTTTGGATGGGTTTTTGACTGATCAAAATGTATTTACTTTCAAATATACAACTCAAGTACTGGTGAGAATTAAAGCTTTCTGAAGCAGAAAACTCTTTCTTCTCCCCCCTTTTGTCTCCTTATGTTTGAAATCATTCTCACTTTCTCTGTTACAGGCTTTCATCATTCTATCCTGCCTAATATCCGTCTCTGTAAATTTTAGCACATTCCTTGTAATTGGAAAGACTTCCCCAGTCACCTATCAGGTTCTTGGACATCTGAAGACATGCCTTGTATTGGCGTTTGGTTATGTCTTACTTCATGATCCCTTTAGCTGGAGGAATATTTTAGGAATTTTTATTGCACTGATTGGGATGGTTCTATATTCTTATTTTTGCACTCCTGAGAGTCAGTCAAAAACTACCGAAGCGTCAGCACAACCATTTCAGGTCCTGGCCACTTTTGTTATTGTTTTATCTTGTTCTCATAATAGTTCATACTTTAATTGCCCGACATTTCATCCATCTCTTGTTAAGTCCTTTGCCAACATGCTTTGTGAACTCTTTTTCTTTATGTTTTGAATGATGCCAGCCGGTGGAAGGTGAATCTGATCCTCTGCTGAATGCTGAAAATGGAAAAGGTGGATTAATTGAGGCTGTTGTCCCAAAACCCCCTGTATGGAATTCAAGCAAAGATTTGGATGCATGAAGGATTTTTCATACACCTAAGAGAAGCAGATGCAACAACCATGAGGGCAATGATGATACACGAGACCCATGTCTTACATCCCAAACTTGCACAGGTGTGAGCCTTAGTTTCCTTTTTAGTGTGGTTTATCATTGTATTGAGTCGATATCCTGACAATTAGCTCAAATGAAGTATGCATATAGTGGGTATTTTTTTTTTCCCTGAAAGCAAATATGGTTCAGCTTTGTAATTACTGAATTTATATATGGAATGATGAATGCTCAGAATTTTTTTAATGCATAAAATTTATAAATCATGTTGTTCATTGTTATTAATTATAGATCAGGATAGCCTTTTATTGTTGGGGACATAGGAGGCCACCTGGGCATATGGGCTAAAAAAATGCAGGTAACTTTTCTCACCCTCAGGATATGATCCCAGCTCTATGGTATCTTCTCATTTCACTACTTTTTACTTTCTTTGGCATCCTTTTGCTCTCTTCTTCAAATATAAATCTGACAAGTAAGTTGAAGGAAGAAAGATAAGGAAAAGGGTGTTGGGGGATACAAAGCCGATATTTTTACCATTTAGGACTATGTCATCTCATAGTACAAGGAGTTTATTTTATCAACTACTACAAAGCAAAGTTAGCCGATGAGGTTGGCTTCCAAATCAGTGCCGTTACCTTCAGTTGTTTGAGTCAGTTCCCTGGCCCTATTTACTTGGTTCTTCCAATCAGTTGAAACCAAAGCACAGATCATCATGCACATACATGAAATCTGAGCTGCTGCGAGACCAAACCATAACCCCACAAAGCCCATCTCGAATGTAAAACTCATGAGTGCTGCAACTGGCAAACCAATTAGGTAAAAGGAACCAAAATTAATGCAAGCACCAAGCTTAGCCCTTGCAGAGCCTATAAGGATTCCACATGCAGCTGTCTGGGGACAATTTCCTAGCTCACAGAAGCCTAATATGGGAAGGGCAATTGATGTTAGAGCAAGTACCTTTGTTTCACATGTAAACAGCTTGCCCCACCCATTTCTCACTGCAACTGTGAAAACAAAAGCTAGTATACTGCACACAACCGCCACAACGAGTCCAATTACAGTAGTCCGTTGAGCCCGTGCAGGCTGCCCAGCCCCCAACTCTTGGCCAACAAGTGTTGATAAACCCAAGCTAAGAGAGTGAGGGAACACATAGAGCAATCCTGTTGTTTGTATGAGTATTCCCATTGCAGCCACACTTTCCTGTGGATGACTTAGTAGGCCACACAGTAGCAGCATTATTTCATACCACCACCACTCCAAACAGACAGAGAGTACGCTTGGCAAGGCAAGGGTGAGCAGCGGTTTCCAGCCTTGAGAGCATGCATGTTTTGCTTTCCCATCCCAAGGTTTAAGTGCCGTCCTCGATTGAAAAAGGTAGACTAGCAAACCAAAGTACAAGTTTAAGGTAGTCCAGGCTGAGGCTAGAGCAACACCTCTCATCCCCATATTCAAGTATACAACGAGGCAGTAGTTGATAGGAAGGTGGAGAATCATTGCACACACAGCAGATAAAGTGAGGGGTTTCGTTAGACTTTGTGTCCTTAGGAAAATTCTTAAGGGATGAAGGAGGACTTGGGCTAGCAAATCTGGAAGAGAATATGTTATATAGACCTTAGCCATAGGCATAATGTTTCGATCCTGACCTAGCCACAGTAGGATTGGCTCCATGTTTAACCACAACAGAGAAATTGGAATGGCTGCTAGAAAGAGGAGACACTGAGTCCTTTTGTATGTCTGGCAGAGAACCTCCCACTTTTTTGCTCCATAAGCTTGGCAACATATTGGTTCCATCCCCATGGCAAGGCCTTTCAGAACAGAGTAGCCTGTAATATTGGCAAATCCAATTGAGAGCGAGGCCCCTGCTAACTCAGAATTCCCAAGATGTCCCAAGAAGAGCATAGAGATGAGTGTCTTGAAGTATAAAAGCAGGCTTGATACAACTATGGGGCATGCAATTTTGCAAAGTGATGTAAGCTCCTCTGCTACCTGCATTTGTCCATAACCAGAATTAGGTAATACAAAAAATAAACATGTGAGCACACTAGGAACAAGGCTTGCAAAACATGATTGCTTGTAAGATATTTGTTCAAAATTGATATACCATAATGCTAAGTAGAACCGATTAACTGCACAGTGTTTGTCAATTTTGACTGCCGGTGGGATGAACACGCTTTTCCCTGTTTTGAAAGAATTAGGGTTTTCTTGACTTCTCCCGATACACCCACTTGAGATTTTAGATATTCTTACCAGAACTCTCTTATTTTACTATTATTGCCTGAAATACCCTTCCATGGGTCAACATATTTGAGGTCCAGCCACAAAATACGTAATACACGTCATGAATATCTATGGACAAATTGGTTCCCTTTTATGAATGGAGAAGGACAACGCTATGCACGTGGTAGGCAGTTGCATAAGCGGACAAATGTGGGTAGTTGGAATTTACTTATTGACCTCGAAATTTGTGGCAATACAATCGCGTGCCAAATGCACCCTAGCAAAGCTTTTGGTGGGGGTGAAATTGTGTTTTTGCTTCATCTGTTTGGGAAAGATATCCCATCTATATCTGCCAACCTGGTCATGAGTAAGTGCTTGGAATTGTTTCCATTAATTGTCCTAAATTTCACTTTGTATCATTGCATCTCCTTCATTGATGCTTTCCCTCTTTGTCAACCTGCAGTTTTCCAATTATAACTTGCAAAACTAGTAATTTTCGTTGGTATAGGTGAATAGATATACAGGCTGTGAATCTTACTATATATTAGTTTGATCATGGAATTAAACCCATTGGTCCGGATGGTGGATCTCTCATATGTTTTCAGAGATTCCATTGGCAGTATAAATCATCACATGCCATTAAGTTTGGACCTCGGTGGATTTTCATAATACATTTTTTTATTTGGTTTTTGATGTATTAGGTGCCGTGAATCATTTTTTTAGTAAGCTTCAAAGTTTTAATTAGCGATGAATTACTTATTAAGAAAAGTAGGATTCAAAGAGGCTTGATATGAGTGCTTCGTGCCTACTTTCTCTTGTGTATACTTTGTGTACTTGGGTTATGCCTGTTGCACTTTTTTTTATATAATCTTCAGTTTCTTATTAAAATATGAGTCCTTCATGCTTGTTTAGATAAGTTTGATTCCATTGGTAATTAAGAGGAGAAAATCGAAGTTGCTTTTCGGCGAGCAAAAAGAACATTGTCAAAGGAATTGTGGGGGCTTAAATTTGAGTAGTTTCGTTCAAGTTGGCTGGCTTTTAGTTGAAATGACATTGGCGCATATTTTCATTTTCTATGTGCTCTGTGCAAATTGAATCCCGAAACCAAAAGGTGGAGTTGCTCCCTCTAAGCAGGATGCCCTCCCCTGCTGGCTTTGCAACTACCTTAATTTTACCTCAATTTCCAGCAAAAGCATAGTGGGGACCTGTAAAGAGAGACATTTAGCTTAGAAAATATAGATGCTTTTCCTTAGAAATAAAACTTTTTAGGAGGCACACATTGATCATTATAGCAGATTCTGGCGGTACCTAGAGGAGAGGGGCATCCCTTGCTGTTAGTTGGAGAAGTTCAGGTTTCTCATCTCTGGAAGCGCCTCTATGTCCATTAGTTCAGCATGATTAAGATTAATTTGATGGTGCAAATTGACAGGTTTTTGATTTTGCATAATGCATAGTGTCATTTTCAGGTAAATATTTGTGTGCGTGAGTTCATTCTCTATGATGCTAAGCAGGAAGTCAGTGTCTAGCCCTGTTGGCAATTATATATAAATGTCTTTCACGGTTACTCCTATTTTCTGATAAACTGAAATTACAAATTTACAAGCCATGCTCATTGTCTCTCGACGCGTTAGTGTATTTGCCCATGTGCCATCCCGCCTTTTACTTGTATAGAAAATACGTTATCTCAAGTTAACATTAATGTAAACAACTTTGAAGGCAGTATAACTATAGCTTCGGCGCAAAATTGTAGTTTCTGTCGAGATGAAAGGGGAGAGAAAAAAAAAAAAAAAAAAAGGTTACGAACAGGAATAATTCTACAAACAGATGATGAACTTGGAAGTGGTGCCTTGATCTGCGGCTAATATACAATGATTTCATAATTTCCATTAGCATAATTGCGTCCTTTTATCTGCCTTTCGTCTATCGTCTGTGTCATTTTTATCTGCATTGTTTGAAAGGATATCATGCTACACTGATGGAGTCGGTTGAAGTGCTAAATGTCAAAGAGATAGCAACTCAGGCAGAGCAAAGAGTGGAATGACAGATGCCCAAATTGATGCTGGGGGAGGAGTAGGCATTTAGAGGATCGACACAATGGGGTCTAGTAGCTTGTTTCTGTATTATATATTCTATGGTCGGTTGTAATCATACATATACTGCACATGTTTGTGATAGGTAGCTAGTTCCATTTAAAAGAAGCTTTTCGAATCACTATTATCGCCTGCCATGCTGAGTCACAATTTGTCTTGGGTTCCTGTATATACAAGAAACGTTAGGACTATTTAGGGGAAAGGATTTGATTGAAGGTGACGTTTTTTCGGCGGGGCGGAGGGACACCACCTGGGTAGATTTTGGTTAGGTTTAGATGATAAATTCATTATTATTATAATTTTTTAAAATTTTAATATAATATAATAAATAATTTAATTTTTTTAAATCTCAAAAAATAATATTTTAATAATATTTTATTATTTAACTCAAATTAATTTAACTTACTTCAACATTTAAATGCAGCTCTCAATTCAAGGAGATGGCATATTTAATTAGTGAATAGAATGCTGTTATTCATTTTACATTTTTATTAATTTAAAAAAATCTAAAATGAAGAATAAGGTAAAATAGTTCAGAACTGAAGATGGGACTTGCTTGAAAACAAGCATATGCATGCTTTTGGGTAGAAATTGAAGGTTCAGGGCACAAGAGAGAGAGAATTTTGTAGATGGGAGTGGAATTGCTATGTCCTATCCTATCGATTCCATTGGGTAGACTGAGTACTGGGTTCCCTTGAAATTATAAAATTTCAAATTATAATAGACTAGAAAGGAAATTGATGGATAAAAATGTTAAGTTTACTCATTCAAAGGTGCAATTAAAATATACAAAAGAGCGATTGCCTATTGTTGAGCTATTTCGGATATGATAATTGATATTTATAATTATGGAGTGTGCAAACACGGTACAATTCCTTTAAAAATATAAGTAAATACATGATTCATATGAAAAAAAAATAAAAACTAATTTTTAATAGTAACACTCTAGCTATAAATAGATTATATAAAAATAATTTTACAAATTGATGTAATATGATGTTGTTCGTTAGATTGTAAATTTACTTTTATTATAAAGTAAATATAATGGACTACATGAAGCCACGACATTTTGCGAGATTACTTTTGTGTAATCTATTTTACTGCAACAGTACTCTATATAGATATGTGTGTGTGTGCGCGCGCGCACGCGAATAATGGTTTTTGGCGCAACGCTTAGTGGGGATTCAGAAAAATACTTGAGATTGCCCTCAATAGTTGGGAAGTCCAAAAACATAGCATTGAGAGGGATAAAGGAACTATGGAAGAAAGTGCACAACTGGAAGAACAAATTCCTTAACCAAGCAAGAAAGGATCATAAAAGCTATCATCCAAGCTATCTCTACCTATGCTATGAGTGTGTTCAAGTTACCCAAGCAGTTAAATAAATAAATCTCAAATATAATGTCAAGGTTTTGGTGGGATCATATGGAGCAAGACAAGAAGATACAATGGAAGAAATGAGGTAAGGTGGGTAGATCAAGGGTTGTAGGAGGTTTGGGTTTCAAAAATATAGAAATATTTAATTAAGCTTTGTAGGCAAAGCAGTGCTGGAGGTTACTTACAAATCCTTCATCTTTGGTAGCTAGAATTATGATGGAGAAATACTATAAAGGAGACACTGTTGTGGAAGCAAAACTAGGAGTATGCCCTTCACAAATATGGAGAAGCGTATGGGGTGCTAGAAATTTACTCAATGAAGGACTAAGGTGGCGAGTTGGAAATGGTCATCGGATCAATATATGGGGAGATAGGTGGCTACCTATACATAGCACTTTGAGGGTGCAATCTCCAGTGAAAGTACTTAACAAGGAGACCAAAGTGAAGGAACTGCTAAATAGTGACAACAGAAGCTGGAAGAAGGATTTAATTTATGAGATTTTTGATGAAAGAGAGGTAGGTATCATTTGTAGTCTTCCATTCAGTAGCCTGAGATTAGAGGATAAACTAATATGGGGTCTTATGAAAAATGGTCTTTTCTCAGTAAAGAGTGCATACCACTTGGAAGTTCAGAAGAAAAAGTAAAGAAAGAGGTGTAGCATCATGTAGAAAGGGGGATAGCGTAGTTTGGGAGAAAATTTGGGCTCTAAATGTGCCTAATGGGGTCAAAGTTTTCATTTGGAAGGCAATGAATGGTACTCTGCCAACCAAACATAAATTATTCATGAGGCACATAATAGACAATGTTATCTGTCCTATCTGCAATACCATTGAGAAAACTATATGTCATGCTTTATGGAGCTATGCAGCTTCATTAATGTATGGGCTGAACCTCTAAGCCCAATTCATAAATGGTCCAATAGTAAGGATAATTTCTTTGATATTTGGGGTAATTTGGCAACAAAGTTGAAACAACAAGAAGTGAAGGAGGTTGTTGTTATTCTTAGAAGAGTTTGGTAAAGAAGAAACAAACTTATATTTGAACATAAGTTTGAGAGCCTAAGAACCTTAATCACTTCAACACACAACGAGTTGGAAGATTTTAAAATGCACAGATTGCTTTGATTAAACATCCATCTTCAACTGGAACGATAGATCGAGTTGTTGAATAGATCAAGCCTGCTGTAAGTGTCTATAAGGCAAATTGAGATGCTGCATTGAATAAAAGAAACAAGAAAATGGGAGGTGGATAAGAGTGTGCATCTGGACCAGATTTTTTTCTGGTCCAGTTCAAATCCAGAAATCCTAGTGAATCTGGGCAGTTATCCGCTTGGATAATACCCGAACAGGTAGAATATTATTCTGCCCTCCCAAATCCAATTACGGATACCGGATATTAACCCAGTTATCCGTATCCAATTTTATTTAAAAAAAAAAGTCCTTTAACATTAGACTTTTGCATTTGGATTAAGTCCTTTTATTACGCGCCTAGATTCCACCTTCCAGAATACTCTTATTACTCTCTATCTTCTCTCTCTCTCTCTCTGTGAAACCCTAGCATTCCTGTTGTTTATCCATCTTCGTCGGTGACTAGTAGAGGTTGCCGTATGCTACTCTCGGTATGTTCCTCCCCCCCCCTCTCTCTATCTCTCTCTCTCTCTCTACTCTTTATGGCTAGGGTTTTGTCTACCATCATGTGTTTCAGTGCATGGAGTCGGGCACATGGCCAACCTCTAAGGCACTCTGGTGTTGGTTCTTTCTTCTTCTTTTTTTCCCTTCCTTTGGTTTGGATTTGAGTTTGTGGTTTGGTTTGGATCTGGGTTGTGTTTGTGTTTATTCTATAGGAAAATCTATCTTCATCCCGATTGAGGCAAGATTAGGCCCAATAAAGGAAAAAGTTCGACCCAAAAGTTGTATCTCCACTTAGATGATAATAATCACGAGAACAATGGTGTATATTTATGTTTTTTCCTATTGGAAGAAATATTTGGAGCATCGTTGATTCCGAAGTACTCAAGAATAGAAGAGGGAAGTTTGGGGATCTTGAAAGACATACCAGCTCAGAGACACTAGGTCAACTTAGGCGAGTTTTCCTGCCCCGTATCCCATGATTCCCATCCTTCTTCCTCACTAGTAGTTGGGTTTTATCAGATTTCATGCGCCTGCAATTTTTCTGCCCCCCATTATTTAAATATTCGGCTCTTACGGTTCTGGATCTAGTGCATGCATTCTTGAATTTTAGGATTTTTTGTTTTGTTTTGTCTGCGTTGCTTTTATCCTCAGAACCGATATTTCTAGTGCGATTTCGAGATTTAGGGTTTCAATTGCTGTCTTGTAGCCTACAAAAAACATGCTTGTAGGCCAAAATACAAAGGGGAGTTGGTCTCATTTTTTGGCACTTTTTCTTTCACTATATAGTCTGCTACCTTAGAAATTTGTTCATAGTTATGCAAAATCTAGTGACAGCTGCTCCAAGTCTAAAAAAAAAAAACAAATACTCAGTGATGGTCAATAATATCTCTAGTTTAATGTACAAATTCCTAGTTTAATGTACAAATTCCGCTTCTTCAACAGTAGGAATAAATTAAGAAGAGGTGGGGGGAATCTATAGAAAATGACATTATCAGGTTGGCATGGTGTTCCCAATTAAAATTGAAAGAGATTCATTGAGAGTTTTATGTTAATTAATTGATGTGGGATTATAAGTTGGTGTAGTAATAGTTTTTTTTTTTAATGAATTCTCTTTGTTTAGGAGTCTTTTCTAGATACAAGAGTTTCCAAACTAATTCTGGATAAATCAAGAGATGGAATGAACTCCTTCTACATGCCCTGTTTTCCCCCAACTCTGTATCATAATTTCTCAAACTCCCTTTGTTATCTTTGCTAACTTCTCTATTGTTGGAATGAATGTTGGACTGTTGTGGACAACTTAAATAATCAAGCAATGATTGAAAGTTGCAATTGAAGGAAAAATTTTTTTTGCTGTTGCACACTTATTCACATAAATGTAAAAGTGATGCGAATCTGGTAAAACGCTACACCATGCAATCGCATTTTTTTGACTTTTCTTTTCTTTGTTTAATGCTACAGCCTACACCACCTTTGCTTGTTCATAAGTCTGTTATTTTCTATTACATTTCAATTTTAACTGCCACTGACTTTATTTTTTCTGTGAAGTGTTCAGAATTCTTTTAAATGTGATTGAAATTCTTTGAGATCAACAACAGAGGAAATTTGAAGATGGTTGTATTCATGGATATAAATCATTGTGATGAGAAACTCATAGATTTGTTCATTGTAAAATTGTTGTTTTGCATTGTGATGTAAACAATGTAATATTATTATGTGTTGATGTCTATTATTATTTATGTCGTTTTATAATTGAATGGGCAATAAAAAGTTTTAAAAAATGGATATAAAGATATTCATTATGTAAAAAAATAATAAACATAAAGGCATATATTAAAAAAAGCCTTTTAAAAGGGTAAAAAAAAAAAAGCAAAAAACTCCATGTTTATTGAAGAATATTAACAAAAAAAATTGGGATTTATTGAAGAATTTATTAAAAAAGCACAAAAAAATCTGGATAATAAATCCAGATATATACCCGAATTTTAATCGGGATATCCGCCCGTTATTAAATATCTGGATCTAAATAAACAACCCTAGATGTGGAATCATTGTCAGGGACTGACAGGGAGAGGTAATTGCGGCTTTGTGTCTAAGTGAGGATGCAGTTTCAACACCTTCTGCAGCAGGAGGAAAAGCATTATGGCGAGCTATGGTCTTTTGTGCTGAAATTGGTTTACATGTTGTAATGTATTAGGGGGGATGCAAAAGCAGTAATTGATGCAGTAAACAACCCTGAGGAAAATTGGTCTGAGCATGGACAGATCATTGAGGATGTTAAAAGCATCAAGAGGAACAGACAGCAGTGGCCTCATCTTCAAATATTGCTCTGATGTAAACGTTGACACGTGACATGCTCGTGTGTAAACAAAATAATAAATCGTGCTACTAAAATCGAAAAATAATATTCTAAACCCACTACTAGTCGGTCGCCCCCTTTCTGTCACTCCCCCTGTTTTCCTTCTCACATACTACACTGCCCGAATACATCCAGACCTCCAGACCTACCTTCCCCTCATCTCCCATGGCTCTCCGATCCCTAATGACCAGAAAAGCCACCCTAGGTCTCGGCCTTCGCGGTCTTCAGACCTTCTCTCTTCCTGATCTTCCCTACGATTATGGTGCCCTCGAACCCGCCATCAGCGGCGAGATCATGCAGCTCCACCATCACAAGCACCACCAGGCTTACATTACCAACTACAACAAGGCTCTCGAACAGCTCGAGGGGGCTCTGGCCAAGGGCGACACCACCTCCATAGTCAAATTGCAGAGCGCCATCAAGTTCAATGGCGGAGGTCCTTTTCCTTCTCTCTTATTTATTTGAGTACGACTTGGAAATTCGTTATTATGTCTTTTTTATTTTTTATCCAATTTAATATACGTCCAAGTGGAATTTCTTTTCTCCACGATGCGTTTCGGATTGCATGTTTATGTTTGTTTTTTTTTTTTTTTGGTACGATACATTTGGTTGATTTAATCAATTTGATTATATTTCGAAGTTATGGTGTATTTTTTGTTAGAATAGAGTTGGAGAAACGGTCAATTGAGTTTTTATGTTGGATTTTAGTACTCTATGTCCTTTTGTGAAAATTGGGTCAACTTCATGAATTACGCAGAAACTTGAAATTTATCAAAATTGATCAGTTTGTGAAAGTGGTAATGGAGTTTGATATGGGATGGGTAGAATTCGTGATTATGTAAAATTGTGCATCACATTAACATGGTTGCTGATGGTTCTCGATGTGACTTTGCTGAAGTAATTAACAGCCAGAGATCTTTCCGGGGGATATTTTTTATGGCATCCTTCTTTTTTTAATCTAAAGAAATGTTAATCAAATTTGTAATTGAAGGAGTCTGCTACATACCCATCATGTTTCTAGTCATTTAAATGGCACGTTCCTCCTTTAGATTTTAAATCTAAGAAATTTATATGTTCTCAAACTGAATCTGTTTTAGTTTTCTGGTGTTAGTTTTCTTTTTGTTTCTGAAAGTTGTAGGTATTTCCTTTGTATACATCCTGTGTACTTGGGATTACGCCTATTTCTTTGAATAAAATTGTTACTTACAAAAAAAAAAGTTATATGTTCTCAAAACTACCCTAGCATAAGCAGTTAATCTAATTTCTTGTTCTTTTCTGGTTGTCATTGTTTCTATTATCATCTTTCTTTGTAACTAACCTGAAGATAAAAAAATAATCATCTTTGTTGTTAAGTTCATTTAACATAGTCAAAATATTTTTCTTACAGGCCATATCAACCACTCGATTTTCTGGAAGAATCTCACTCCCGTGCGTGTAAGTTTATATTCTTTAGGTCCCTTTGAAATTCTTTTTTGTTTTAATTGATTTTTCTTTAAGAAACTTCGTTTACCCAGTGCCTTAAACATGACAGGAAGGGGGTGGTGAGCCCCCACACAGTTCCCTAGGTTGGGCTATTGACACTAATTTTGGTTCACTGGAGGCGCTTGTGCAAAAAATCAATTCAGAAGGTGCTGCTTTACAGGGCTCTGGATGGGTGGTAGGTTTTGCAGCTTGTGAACTTCCTAACATCCATTTTGCATCCCTGATCATTGGCTGGTTCTTTTAGTCCATGCTCATTTTATTTTTTTTCTGTATGGTTCTTTTCACTTGTGTCTGTCTTTCAGTGGTTTGGTCTGGACAAGGAGTCAAAGAAGCTTGTGGTTGAAACCACTGCAAATCAGGTATAATTTAGAATATCCAATCAGAAGGTCATACCGCAATAATCATTAGTGTTTCCAATTTTCTCTTTGATTAAACATAATTTTAGCTATGTTCTTGTTGAATTTGTAATCCATACTGCATCAAATTCGTGGTCACTTGATGATACTGCTGTCCTCTTTGTGTGGCAATGGCTTTGGCTCATTATACTTATGAAAAAATGGCTTTGACTCATTTTAATCTAGGAGTTACGTTTAAGGTTGTCAGGATTTTGAGTTCAATCTGATTATGTTCGTTGCACAGAACAGTTGGCTGTTAAACTTTGTTACTGTCTTGTTTTGGGTTTGATCTTATGCTGGATATGTGCTTCTATGTAAACCCTCATTTTTATGAGCTCTGCAATTATGAAGAATTAAAAATAAATAAAAAGATTTAAAGTTGCTGGTCAACATGCTTTTGTGCATGGTTTTTTACTCTCTGTAATATACTTCTGCCAAAATGTGTCTGATTATCCAAACATGCAGACAAAAACTGGATTCTTATGTTAAAACTCTTCTCTGATTCTGAGTTTTTTTCAGGACCCACTGGTAACTAAAGGACAACATTTAGTTCCATTGCTTGGTATAGATGTTTGGGAGCATGCGTACTACTTGCAGGTAAATTAGTGTTCTTTAGATTGCTAATGATGCTTCAAAGGTGGTTGCTTGATGTTTCAAACTTGCGACTGTTAAGTTTTGTAGAGATTTTTTATTTGTAAGTAGGATTTGTGGAGATTTACTCCCCTTTCTACACGTTGGCCTGGATTATGCACAAGCACAGGGTTTGTAACGACACATGATAATTTTTTCCTTCTATGGTCATCTTCAGTCTTTTCCACTTTGGGCTTTTTTAAGTTGTTAGAAAAGTGGCATATAGGATTCGTTTGCAGGAAACCTTCTTCTATGATTACTGAGCGGCCTCTAGGTATTGAATATTCCTTACATCATGTTGTCAGAGTAGATGAGGTTAAGAGGAGGTGCACATGAGGTTGCCTTGTTTAATATAGCAAAGCCGTTATTGAAAGACTGCTTGATTTCTATTCTAGCATTTGTAAATTTTGTTTTCGTTTTCTGTTTTTTTAATAGTCAACTTCTTTCTGAAGTGTCCAGTGGAGCATCATCCCCAGTTAGGGAATGGCAAAATTTACCCTGATTTTATTCTTCTTTAGCAATCATATGACATTTTCTTTTCTTTTCTTTTCTTTTTCATGTTTCAGTACAAGAATGTCAGACCAGATTATCTAAAGAACATATGGAAAGTTATTAATTGGAAGTATGCCAGCGAAGTTTATGATAAAGAATCCAAGTGAGGTGAATGAGAAGATGGGCTTCCAGAGAGATTGTCTTTGAATTGGCCTGGTTAATGGAATAAATGTAATGTTGCAACTGTGAGGGACGGACCCTTATTTCTCTTGGGGGTGTTTGATTACCGGTGCATGTCATGTATGAAAATCAAATTGAGTTTGAGCTATATGCTCTTTGTAGCTTTATGCTTAATCCAAAAGATTGAAATTTGCGCTGTTACATTTTTACCCAATTTTTCATTTGTTTGGAATTGCATGGCTTAACTGCATATAGCGCAAATAAACTACTTCTTTTTCGTCAAGTGATACATGCTAGTAGTGAACTCGTTATTGTCCATTGTATTGTTACTTAAAAGTAAATAAATTAATTAGAATAATACTATACACTACACTCTCATCTCACTATGTAAAGATGTGGCATATAGTTATTAAAAAATGCTAGCCAGAAGCCCCTTTTAATGAAGCAAACCGCACACCCTCCATGTCATCATATGTGAAATGCCGATTTTACCAACTTAAAACTCATTTCTCTCTTCTTCTTTCTTTTCACCTTCTCTCCCAAGCTTCTTAGATAGTTAGAGGCTTCGAAGACCAGAGAGCTAAGGTTTGTTGATCATGTTTTGCACTAGGGCTCTTGCTCTCAAATCTGAGCTACTTAGAGTTTCAACTTTCAAATCTTCATTAGGGCTCTCGACGGGAACCACCTCTCTCTCGAGTTGCTCGAGGTTTTTGAAACTTCACATATATTTTTCGTGGTTCTGGTTTGTGAAAAAATTATTTGGTTTTGCAGTTGATGGCAAATTCTCTGGTTTGTAAATTTTTTAGTTTGTATGGGACTTTCCATCCTGAAATGTGAATTTTGTGGTTATGTTGTGGTTTTGTCGTGATGCTGAAATTCATGTTGTAATGGTGAATTTTCTGGTTTGAATTGTCTTTAAAAAAATCCTAGAAAGCAAAACACGTTTCTTTCCTTTTCAAACCTAACTTTGTTGATATGTGATGAGAGAATGAATGGCTTTTCAAATTGCTAGAACATCTTGAGTGATACTAACTTAACATTCAAATAGTGTGTACAAGAAAGGTGTTTATGGGAGAGAAACTGTAGAAAGGAAGAAGGGCGAACAAAGCTTTTGAAGATAAAACGATTTTTTAGGGGTCTTGTACGAGAAAGGAGGAAGAATTTAAAGCATATTTCTCTTTTAATTTTTTTAAATTCAAATCAATTGTTTCGTGCGGTGTGCTCCACTTAAAGAGCTTATTTGTAGCATTCTTATTCTAAATAAAGGATCAAGGGTAATAATTACGAGCAACGCTGTAGAGAAGTCCCTTGAGTGGAGCACACTACATGAAACAACTAACTTGAATTAAAAATACACGCTCCAAATTCTCCCTCCTTTCTCGTATTGGACCCCCCAAAAATCATTTCTCTTTGAAGGCCTTGTTCGCCCTTCTTTGTTTCTACAGTTTCTCTCCCAGAAGCTCCTTTCTCGTACACACTATATAAATGTTAAGGTAGTGTCATTCAAGATGTTCTAGCAATTTGAAAAGCCATTCATGCTCTCATCACATATCAATAAAGTTGGATCTGAAAATGGACGAAACGTGTTTTGCTTTCCAGGATTTCTTTAAGGACAATTCAAATCTGAAAATTCACTATTACAACATGAATTTCAACATCACCACAAAACCAAAGCATCACCACAGTGACCACACCATTTCAGCATCACCACAAAATTCATATTTCAAGATGCAAAGCACCATACAAACCAGAAAAGTAACAAACCAGAGAATTCGCCATCAACTACAAAACCATAGAGTTTTTTCACAAACCAAGACCACAGAGGATATTTGTGAAGTTTCGAAAGCCTGTGAGCATCTCAAGAGGGAGCTAGTTCCCATTAAGAGCCCTAGTGAAGATTTGAAAGTCAAAACTCTAAGCAGCTCAGATTCAAAAGCAAGAGCCCTAGTGCAGAAACACGATCAACAAGCCCTAGCCCTATGGTCTTCGAAGCCTCTAACTCTTTAAGCAGCTCAAGAGAGAAGGTGGAAAAAAAAAAAGAGTTTGAAGTGAGGATAAAATTGACATTTCAATATGATGACAGGCTTGTTTGGGGCCTTAAATGAAACATAAAATTTTCATCTGATCTCATTTATCTCATTTAATCTTATTCTCAAACATAATTTAAATACAAAATTTTCAGCTTAATTATTACAATTTTTTCAAACTAATCATTATAAATTTTTCAAATTTTCAAATAAAAATAAAAAATAATTTCAACTTTTTCAAATCTCTAAATTAAAATAATATTATAAAACTATATTCTTATAATATTTTAACTTTATAATATTTTTTATTTAATTTTTTTTCTCTCATTTTCTAAAACTCAAAAAATATTTAATACAAACTATTTCACTATTATTCACAAGAAAAATGATTTATACAACATTTTTTATAACATTTTACATAACTATATTTTAAATGAGAGATATTTTTATAAAATATCTTATAAAAGTAATATTATTTTATAAAACTATCCTTATTTTATAATATTATTATGATATATTATATAATATATTGTGTGTATATCATTAATCTATTTATAAATTATCTCATTATTTACAAAATTTTCATGTTATGTCCCGTCAGCCTAAAAACGAGTTAAAAGTTCAAACCAAGGAAGGAGAGTACAAAGAAGAGAAAAAGTGGGGTTCCTCACTCTGGTTGATTGGGCGCGTCGTGGTTCGTGCCAATATAAAAGGGCATTCCCTTTCCATTCCGTAGACGCAGTCCCCAGCAGCCTCCAGCGGCATAAGCCCTAGCAAGCCAGAGCCGTCGACTCCAACGCCTCGGATAGATCTCCAGCGGCGTAAACCCTAGCAACCATGGTTGGATAGATCTTATCAAATAGAACCTCAAATCTTCGTTGTTTCTACTCCTTTCGTCGTAATCTTCTTGTTTTCTTTTTGTAGACTTTCAAGCGCAGGAATGGTGGACGCAACAAGCACGGCCGTGGTCACGTCAAGTTTATTCGCTGCTCCAACTGCGGTAAATGCTGCCCTAAGGTATTGATGTAAACTACTTACCTATGTCAATTTATATGAATGCATTTCTATGCATTCAAATCCGCTTATAGACATTTTGTATGGTTTTCATCTGTGGAAATACCTGTGCAATTTTAATGATACATGTTTTATTATGTTTGTATGATAGTGATTTAAATTGTTGATATGCGTGTAATTGTGCTTCTGTGAATGAAATGTCAAGAGTAAAAGAACAAATTGTATATGTTTGCAATGAGTCAGTATTTTTCATATTGATCATACGCACAAACTTCTTTGAAATTATGATTTTTGCTGTGTATCATCTTCTCCGATCTTTGTGTTTTCTTTCTATTCTGCCAAATCTGCTTAAAATATATATGTGCAACTGGTGCATGTATATTTACGCGTGCCATTTTTGGTTCTGCTAAATCTGCTGTTTTCAAGTGATTGGAATTACAAATACTTGTATGATTGCGAATTGTATATATGACTTCAACTATAGATCTTGACTTTTAATTTGGGTTATGTTGGAAAATGTAAAAAAGGACAAGGCAATCAAGAGGTTCCTCGTGCGGAACATTGTTGAGCAAGCTGCAGTTAGAGATGTTCAAGAAGCCTGTGTCTACGATCGTAATATACTTTTCCTTGCATTAATTTCTTCTCTTTCTTTAGCCTTCATTACGACTGCTGAAATGTACATTTTGTATGCAGAATATGTTCTTCCCAAGCTGTATGCAAAGATGCTGTATTGTGTTTCATGTGCGATTCACTCTCACGTTGTGAGGGTCCGCTCTCGCACTAATAGAAGGAACCGTGAACCACCACAGCGCTTCATCAGGCGCAGGGTATGCTTTTGCATTACATGATGCAGTTTTGTGATTGTTTTAATTTTTGCATATGGCTTACCGATATAAAATAAATAAATAAATAAAATAAAATAAAAAATAAAAAAATCTGCCTATGGGTCTGCTTGCTTATGGACGATCTTATCAATTCTAACAATGATATTCTAATTAAAGATGCATTTTTTCCGTTGATTTAGTTTTTACCTTATGTGGTTTGAGATTTGAGAATGAACTTACAAAATTTGCAAATGTAGACTTGGTATCTTTGTTTTAGTTGCCATTACCTTAGTTTCTTGCACTGTTTCTCATTTGCCTGAATGTCTCGAAACTGGCCTAATGCTTTCCCTGCCAAAAGATTTTTTGAATTGAGCCCGCCAAAAGTGTCCCTAAGCATGCTGAAAATTGTCTTTAAAGGTCCGATCGTTTTTTCTCCTTAAATTAGCTTCTAAAGCAGGAAACAGAATCTCAGAAATGTTGTCTTATGTAAAGCCAGACTTCAGTCTTTTATCTACCTTGTCATTGTTACTCTTTAAGCATTGTGAGTTGGAAGCCTTAATGTATGATAGTTATTTTATTAAGACTGGAGCAGTTAGTTTTTGGTTAATTTCTGATGTTGTATGTCAGATTTGTGTTTAGTATGGTCCAGTATATACACTTGCCAAATGCGTACCTAAACCCTTTTAGAAGGTGTGGATGTGATATGCAAGTAGGGCGAAAAATTTGTTTATTTTAAAAATTATGTGATATGGAATATTCTTAGTTTTACATCCAACAAAAGGCTTATGGCCTAATAGAGATTTATCTAATGGGGCTACAGTAACAACGCTTACCATGGTGGCACAAAACGATGGATTTGGCATTTACTTGAACTGACAGGATTCTTAGGCTAAACTCCATTTTCTGTGCACACCTTAAATGATATCTCAAACAGATTTATTTTCTGAAGATTAGCTCTGGGTTTTTTAGTATAATATTGAACGGATTCTTTGATAGTTGCATGCACTTACCTGCACTGATTAGCTTGACATGCATTAGCAGACATCTGGTTCATTGCAATTTGGTGATTTTTCAGGATGATCAACAAAGGCCAGGTCAGCCTGGTCAAGCACCTCGTCCTGCTGGAGCTGGGAATCCCGTCCGTGCTTAAAACGCAAATCAATTTATTTATTCTGGCATGCTCCTTTATTCTATGGGTATCTCGAGTTTCTAGAACTTTTTCAGTTTTGTAGCAAGTCTCAATGTTGGATAATGTAATTTGATGAGAATGCAACTGGAAAATCCGCAATTGTTCTTGTTTTCAGAAAGATGGTTATTCTGAATCTTACGAGGCACTTTTGAAATCGTCATTTCGTCAACCCTCTATTCTTCTTGCTCTACTCCCATTCTCTTATTTAAGCAATACCATGGTAAAACATCTGTTTTGAGTCTTGGACATTTGAAAAACAATATGCAAAGAGTGCTGTACTGTTAGCTGGTAAGCATTTTTGTGGGATTGGTTTGGCCTTCTGATGGTGGGTTTCGTTGGAAACTGTAACTGTAGCCCAGACAGACGCCACCTGGTTAATATCTTTCAAAGGCAGGCCCGATTGCATTTGGATGATGGAAAGTTAAGATGTCCCACATTAGAGCTACAGGGCATATCGTGCCTTAAAACAAAATTTAAGGTACTTCAATTATGGTATGCGAGAGATCTGAGATGAGTTTAGTATTGAAGTCTATGACTGTTCATTTGGGTTCCAGCTCGGGAATCTGAGTATATCTGGACTGGAATCTGGATTTCAAAATCGGGCTTTTAAACCCGGAATCTAGATTTACAGCCTGGTATCTGGTTTTTTGTTTTGTTTTTTTATTTTTGGTAGTTTAAATATTTTGATGTCTTTTTTTTTTTTTTGTTCCTTTCTTTGTTTCGTACCCCTTGCGGCCTTAACATTTTTGTCATGAAAGGAACTCAATTTACATGTAATTAATCAACCACAACTGTGAAAATACTGCTTCTAGACAGAGATAGTATGCGTGTTTGGATCTTTTTTTTCCCAAAGTAGAGAGAGCCCGAGTATCTCCCCAGGACCACAGAGCAGTTCGGACTATTGCCAATGCTCTTGAGTTTCCATTGATCTCTCTTTTCTTCTACTTTTTTCCCTATGCTATTCTTCTTGTTATTTTTGCTTTCTTTTGCGGGTTTGTTTGTATGCATCGTAAAAGCTAACCTGGCCATGCACTTCTTTCTCCTCCAGATCACGGGCCTGTGCTACAAAATTCTTTCCAATATTATTCTCTTCTCCGTACCTTTAATTTTTATTCTCTTTCCTTCACGTCTTGTTGCTTAACGTTGGACGTACAAAAAGAAGTTTCGGGATCGTCTTGTAATTGCCAAAAGCACGCCAATAATTATTTAGTAAGAGAGATCTGGTATGTGTGTTTGATATATTTTATTTGCATTTGCTTACTCTTGATACATTTTATTTGCATTTGCTTCCTCGTCAAAGTAGATCACCATGGATAATGTCCAGCTTGCTAGCTAGCTAGCAAGCCCGTTTCTAATGATATCAATTATTTGTTGTCTTGATCTTGGAGACAAGCATAGAAGCTTAGAAAAAATAAATAAATAAAAATAAAAATAAAAATGGTTTACAATCTGGTACTCGGACCGGGTGTATCCAAGTTTTGCAACCCGGGTTTTGAGCCGGAACTTGGAACCGGAATCCGGTTTCCTGATTTCCAGACCGGGCTAGAAAAAAAATCCGATCCGGATGAATAGTCTTCCTGAAGTCATACTCTTTGAAACTTCAGAATCATTTGCATCCATTCATGATTTTTAATCTTTCGAAAATCTCAAGCAATAAATGGACACCAGATTGTAGAAGTGAACGCGGAATCGAATCTCCTTCCATTGAACATTGCACATCGTGGATAAAAATGTGCTGGCAACAAAACTAGGTGTAGCTTTGACGTCCAGTTTGTTGAGCAGTATAACTAAACCTGCCAAATCATTCACCAGTGCAGGAATCCTGTAGTTTCTTGGCAATTCTCATGCATACAGTCATGGGGCAGTTTGTCTTGATCACATTGGGAGAAATGTGTGACCTGCTAGCTACGTACCCTTCCTGCATGAAACCAACTCGGTTTATATTTCATCTTCGGATACCAAAAAGCATTCCCATATGATCATCCAAGTCTAAACATAACGAGGATGTATGTGACTTGCAACAAATACAAACGTCCATGTGTTTCTTGGCTAATCACAACCGAAATGCTTGCCCCTAAGAGATTGCTGGGGACATTACCTGGTGCATGGCGCTCATCATGATCCGGAGGGGTGGAGAATTTATTTTGGCACGGCTTGCCACCTGGTACATAAATGAAAAACTACATTTATTATTTGCAAATATTATATGGTAGAGGACAGAAACTGATGAAAAGATATTGCAGGAGAACCTCATCCAACTTGATGTACCCAAAAGACAATTTGGGGTCACTTTCATCTACCATCTGTTTCAAAAGTTTCTCGAGTTCAGCTCCTTTGACATTGCCCACCCAACCCCATTGCTCCGCCAAATTTAGCATTTGTGTGACATAGGCAGCATCGTGAAGAGGTCCCGTCCAAAGGGGCCCCGAAACCACAAGGGATTTGGAAACCTGGAAACAAGTCGAAATACCCAACAGAACATTTGCATGCAAGGTAGATTAACGCTGTAGAGGAACATCATACCTTTGAATCACCACAGGGGCAACTCATATGACCTAGTTCATCCCATGAAAAGGCTTGAGAGTTTCCGCAGCTGTGGCAGTAGCCTATGAATCCATAATGTCTGCCATTAACGGTTGAAGCAAACGATAATCAGCTACATATATTATAGATAAATCACGAAACATTTTAATACAATTTTTTTTTTTTTTTTTTTTTTAATAGGTACATTTTAATACAAAACTGGAGCGCAGGTATATCCACATCTACCTATGATCAACAAGCTTCCCACGGCTCAACTGGAGCATGACTCGAAAAACAGGTCCATGGTACGAGTAGTACGAAAATAGGGGTGTGACGCGATAGCCTAGCACAGAAGCTTCCCTTACAGCTCCGCCTATAAGCATCCGCAAACCAACCTCATTCGAATACGGCATTGGGCGAACATAAGCCCCATATGCAGATAAAGATCTGTCCTAGCGATAATTGAAATACACAGGTCATCAACTGTCAATACTGTCCTGTTGGAAGCAGCAAAATGGCATAACAAGCAGGCTAGATAAATAAAGAGTTAGTTCGATATAATAATCAATTCAGAGGTGTAAAGTACTGTAAAACAACGCAGCTGAAGAAAAAATGGGAGGAACACAGTCCGTCGAAACGTGAACTGTCAAGCATAACTGAGCTTCAACATCTCAGTATATCATAGGCTTTACTCGGAAGGCGTCCTGGGTGACGTCTCCCTGCACTAGTAGTATATGTAAATTAAATGCCTATAATCTAAAGAATCAAACTGATTCGTGAATCGGATCCAATTACATGGCTGCAAAACTGAGGAACTCACTGGCAAGGCCGGTGACCACCGGATGTGTATCCATCGGTACAAGTAACATAAAGCAACCCATTCAATTTCAGAGCGTTCATCGCCGACCTCAAAAACGATGAATCGCTTCCGAACGAATCCACGTCAATGAAATCGAAAAACTCTCTTTGCAGGTAACACTCCGCCATGACCCGATTCGCATCGAAGTGCGTCACCATCCATCTCCGCTCGTCCTCCAAACCCCTCCAAACCACCCGAGATAGATTCTCCGAGATGATCCTCCTGTACTCGTCGTTTGCGTCATTCGCCCAGACGAAATCAGCCTCAGCTCCAACGAGGTACCGAAGAGATCGGATCCCACAACCGCACAACGCATCAAGAACCCTCAATTCACCTTTGGATTTCTTGTAGAGCGAGGCGGCGAGCACGCCTAGGTCTCGACCCGTAGCGCTCTCTTGGCGGAAGAAGGTGTCGCCGGTCTGGAATTCGAGACCCCTTTCGGTCCGACACTCGGATTTGCAAATGTTATTGGATGCTGGCTTCAATTGGCAGGGGTTGGTGAATCTAGAGTTAGGGTTTTGGGGGATTTTTGGGTTGAATTGAAAAGGGGGAACAAAGGATGGAGTACTGAGGTTTAACATGGCGGGAAATGGTTTGGTTTGGCCCGTAGCTTTGATAAATAATTAAATAAAATTGCACTTAGAGGCCCACAGGTTGCATGATGATCCAACGGTGGACGATCCAGATGTACACGATCGACGATCGTGTTTTAAAAATAATTTGTTTATTGTCCCACTTGACATTACCACGTCAGCTTCAGGGTTCATGTAAAAATAAATAAAAAATACTTACAAATATAGACTTTTCAACTAATCTTCTTGTCGATAATGAATTTTCTATAATTATACATTATATAGTAAAAAGAGATATTCTCCCAATTCAATAACCTTAGGAATGTGAATAAAGTATTTAAAATGTATAACGCTTGATTTAGGACCCATTTCGATATTAAAAATATCTCAAAATATATGTAAATAATAATAAAATAGTCTAGAGTTGTAATAACGTTGTTACCAAAGAAAACTACGATTGGAGCGTTATATAGATTACACCATCAATACCATCAGACACCAAGTTAATAACTTAGAGTAATTCTACATACAATCGTAAAATACATAAACACTATATAATCACTTTAAAAAAAGTAAGATTCACTATTAAAAAATTAATTTTTTTCATGTGAATCTCATATTTTATTCACTTTTTTCAAAGCGATTATGCGGCAGTTACACAATTCACGATTATAAATATCTTTTCTCTATTATTATTCGCAGCAGTCTTTGCACTACATACATTACAGGATTTAATTTTCATTTGTATGAACAATATGTTACAGGTATTGCTTGGTAACCACCAAAAACTCAATACACAACCTGGCGACAGTATCTGTAATGCATGAGAAGGACCCACACTACTGTTAAAATGTTGCCAAGGGGTCCAACAAGCTGCATAAAATGCTTTAAACCTAAAACAGCTGAACATCCAATGGGCTAATGGTACGATGACCTAAATCACAAAGCGAGACACTGTCTTGGGGGTGAAAATATAAATCTGACAGTCGTGGGCATCCACTCGGCCACTGAATGATGACACTGCATCTCCTGTGATGTCTTTTTGCTGCAAGCAGTCATGATATTAATCATAAAAATACCTTGGAAGATCAAAAACTCGAATTAACTTGAAAGGTAATAAAGGTTTTTCACTTCACTTGTAAGCCTGATGGGTTGTAGGCTGTATAAATTGATTTGCTTAGACAAAAAAAATGTTCCAATTTGTCATCGAAAAATACTAAACTGTTCCAACTTCCAAGTTCAAAGTCAAACAAATCACCTTGACCCAATGTCCAACATGAACTAACCCCAATCAAGTTCCCTGCCAAATAATAGTTTGGCAGATGCACGGTCGATGCAGCCAAGTACTAAACTAGTTTCAAAGGATAGGGAATTAAATTTCACAGCCTAGTGTCCTTAAAACCTCTGAAGATGTGTTTTTTTTTTTAATAAGTAAAAAAGCTCTAAAGATATTGAAGGTGCCAACTAGCTTAATTGGTGAATTCTCACCAAGGACCTAGGACCAAACCCCACTTTCAATCCGAGGTTTAGGGGATAGAACATATATAAACATACTCAAAAAGGATTTTGAAAATCGAAGATTTTTTAGATCAGAATGCGTCTTCCAAACACAACTGCTTTAGGATGCTGCAAAGGAATCTTCTGGGTCAAGGTCTGAGGATTTATTGGGGACATCAATTTGGCATGGATGAAGAGAAAGGGGGAAAGGTTCTTTATATACCATCTCAAGGACTCATCTGAAACCTGCCCGTGAAGTGACCAGTCAGGCCTTCACTAAAGATCAAAACTCTTACTAAATGTTCATGCAGGTAACTTTCCTCACCTGCCACAAATCTCTAATTGAGACAACGGTGTTGGATTCAAGCCCAAGTACATCCCATCCAGCAGTGATAGTCGCCACTTTCGAACAGCGATTCCAAAGAACAACAACTAGTCGATGTCCAGATAGAGGACCCGCCCAAACCTGAAATGCATAATCATATTAAATGAACCAAGTTTAATTAGGTACAATATATATACAATTAGCCATGAAATTTCCAAACCGTCAACAAACACTTATACTTCTCGTTGTTGCTCATATTATTTTTGTCTGCAAAAATCTTATACACAATTATATCCTCTTAACCTTACATTTGAGAACCTGAGAACTTTTATATTTTGTTTTCTCACTAAAGACAACATAAGCACGTGTATATGCACATATTAATAGGGACCGAGGTTTAGCCTGAGTATTTGATTGTGAGAACAAAGTGAATAAAGAATATCCTCTTCAATCAAAACCCTGTATGGGAGGGAGCATGGTGGAAGTTTTATCAGCCTTCAGTTAGAGAATATTTGGAATGAAATCACATTTGGCTTGGATACGATTTTTTTTATGGGTAAAGATTCACATTTAGCTTGGAAAAGATTCATCAGTATTTATATAAATATTTTTTTTACTAGTAAAAAGAAATATATTAAGTCATGAAAATAGGCAAGGCCTGAGTACACAGGGGGGTATACAAAAGAGCCTAGATACAAGCTAAGGGCTGCAAAAAGCAGCGTAAAGATCATTGAAAGAAGTGTCATTCAATACAATAGAAGAAGCCCAAAGTAATAAAGTATGATAAAAGAAGTCCCTAAACCTTTCCGGTGAACGCTCCTTCTCCTCAAAACATCGATTATTCCTTTCGTTCAAAGTGCACCACATTACTCAAAGAGGCACCATCTTCCAAATAACTGTGATCTGCCCCTTACCCCAGATTCCTCTCCAACATGCCAATAGCTCTATCACCCTACTAGGCATTACCCATGGCATACCTAGCCTTGTGAAGATGTCGTCCCATAAAACCTTAACTACTTCGCAATGGAGTAGATGATCTGCTAACTCAGTGTCGTGTTTGCACATGAAGCACCAGTCTGTTAGGTAGAGGCCGCGCCTTCTCAGCTTATCGATAGTCAGAATACTCCCGTGGGATGCTAGCCAAACCAAAAAAGCCACTTTTAAGAGAACCTTAGTCCTCCATATGCACTTCCAGGGGAATGCATTGCAGGGGCGTGTCGATAATACCTTGTAAAAGAAACACACTGAGAAGTTCTTGTTCCCTGAGGATGACCATAGCAAACAATCCTCTCCATCAGTATGTAGATTCAGCGCATGTAGTGCGCTATAAAAATCAGCAACATCTCCCAGCTCCCAATCCTGCACCACTCTAGTGAATCTCACTAACCAATTTGAGGAGATGTCCAGATTGTTAGCAACTGTAGCTTCCTTATCGAACGCAATCCTGAAAAGAGAGGGAAAAGTGCTCTTCAGAGCAACCTCGCCACACCAAGTGTCATGCCAAAAACTGATTTAAGTGCCCCTATCCACTGCAACCCTACAATTAGCAAGAAAATCTGTCCAGCAATTGCATATAAATTTCCACACACCCACGACATAGACCCCTCTTACTTTATTGGAACACCAACCTCCCCACATGCTCCCATATTTAACGTCAATAATTTCTCTCCAAAGGGCGTCTCTTTCCCTGTGATACCAACATAACCATTTACCTAGTAGAGCTTTGTTGAAAGTTCTCAAGTTGCGAAGCCCCAATCCACCGTTAGACAAAGGTGTACAAACCTTTTCCCACTTGATTAAATGGAATTTTTTCACGTCTTCCGAACTGCCCCACAGGAAATCACGAAAGGTCTTCTTCAATCCATGTGCCACACCTGCAGGCAAGGGGAATAAGGAAAGAAAATATGTGGGTAGATTAGAGAGTGTGCTCTTAATAAGAGTGACTCTGCCACCTTTGGACAGATAAAGACACTTCCAACCCGATAGTTTGCGCTCGATCTTCTCGACAATCCCATCCCACAGAGGGAGACCAAGATACTTCATAGGCAAGGATGAAACCTTGCAGCCCAGAAAATCAGCCAATTCGCTTAGATTATCAACCACACCAACTTGTACAATTTCAGATTTCCTAAGATTGACCTTGAGGCCAGAGACAGCTTCAAAACAGAGCAAGAGAGCTCTTAGAGAGCAAATCTGATCAGGATCTGGCTCACAAAAGATCAGCGTGTCATCAACAAAGAGAAGGTGAGAAATTGAGAGATTACCATGAATGGAGCCACCTACCGAGAAACCCGAGATGAAACCCCCCTCCACCATTCCATTCAACATTTTACTTGAGACATCCATTACTAAGATGAAGAGAAGAGGTGACAAAGGGTCTCCTTGCCTCAATCCCTGAGAACTATTAAAGAAGCCTTCGGGAGTGTCATTCACCAAAACAGAAAATCTGGTTGTAGTGATACAATGCTTCATCCATTGGCACCACATTTCCCCAAAGCCGTACCTGCCAAGTATGTGCACCAAGAAATCCCAATTTACATGATCAAAAGCTTTCTCCATATCCAACTTGCATAAAATACCTGGAATGCCGGTTTTGACTCGACTTTCCAAACATTCATTAGCAATAAGGACCGAGTCAAGTATTTTATGATTTTTGATATGATCATATGATCTGCCTCCCTCTTACAAAGGCAGTTTGGGACTTCGATATGATCTTCCCCATCACTTCGCTCATCCGCTGGGCTAGCACTTTGGAGATGATTTTATAGACCCCACTCACCAAGCTAATGGGGCGAAAATCTTGCACCTCAACCAATCTTGCCCTTTTTGGGATAAGAGCGATAAATGTAGTATTGAGACTTCTCTCAAATTTCAAGAAGAAATGAAATTCAAGAAATACCTTCATGATATCCTCCTTGACAATGTCCCAGCTAGCCTGAAAGAAAGCCATTGTGAAACCGGGCCTTGTCTTTTTTTTTTATAAGTAATAATATTATATATATCAATAGGAATAACCAAGTACACTAGATGTATACAAGAAAAACACCTAGCCCATATAAGAAAGCCCATAATGACCCAAAAGCCCATGAAAACCTACCCAAAATACACCTAACCCGAATTGGAAAACTATCATTACAGCTCCCCGACCTCAATCCCCTAGATTCCGTAAAACTAATCCTCAACCCGAACATCACAAAGCCCTCCCTTTAGCTTTTCCTCGACTTGAGCTACCTCCCTTAGCATCGCAGTTGATTGCCCATGAAAGATTCTTTAACTTCCTGCTCTTCTTAAAATTAGATTTGGTTTCAAGCGTGTGGCTTGCCTCGATTGCAGTGAGTAGTGTTTTAAATTGGTCTTCATATTCTCCCTGTTCTCCATATGAAAGTCACAGGGTTTGTAGAAACCCGTTATCTTTATTCAGAATCCAATCCGATGTTGAACTTGCTATATCATTGATCAGAGGAAGAGAAACCAGGGGAACAACATAGGGGGCCTTGTCTTTTCCCATCCCTTTTAGCACATTAAACACCTCCTCCTCTTCAAACGGCCTTTCTAACCACACTGCGCTAGGTGAATCGATAGAATCAAAAGTTAGTCCATCTACCTTGGCCCACTAGGGGTGTTGCTCTTTGAGGAGTTGGTCATAAAAGTGGACTATGTGCTCCTTTATGGCTACCCTGTCTGATATGATCCTCCCTTTAGAATGGAGAACCTTGATGGCGTTGGTTCTTCGATGAGAGTTAGCAACACGAAGGAAGAATTTAGTGCTCTTATCCCCTTCCTTCAACCAAAGGGCCCGAGATTTTTGTCTCTAGGATATCTCCTCCAAAAGCGTGATCTTCTCCAACTCAGCTATTACAACCATTTTCCTTTCCTTTTCATCAGCCGTGAGGGCCCCAATCACCTTTTTGTCCTCGAATCACTGCAGTTCTTGAAAAAAATTATACCTTTGGTCATTTAGATTCCCAAAGACTTCCATGTTCCAAGTCCTCAGGTCATTTTTCAAGGCTTTAAGTTTCCCCACTAACACAAAATTGGGGATGCTCGAGATATGATAGGACCACCACCATGATCTGATTTTGTCCATGAACCCATCTACCTTCAGCCACATATTCTCAAGTTTGAAATATCTCTGCCCCTCATGAAGACCCCCGCAGTCCAGCAAAAGTGGAAAATGATCTAAGCAAAGCCTAGGGAGGCGTTTTTGGCATAGAGTGGGGAAGTGTGCCTCCCAGGAAGGAGAGACAATAAATTTGTCCAGCCAAGACCATGCCTTCCTGTTTGACCAAATGTAGTCACCCCCCGCCAGTGGGAGATCAATCAAGTCCATTTCAGGAAATAAGGCTGAAAAGTCAGCCATGGCTGTTCCTGAGTTAGAAACCCCCGACCTCTCACTCGAGAACCGAGTGTTGTTGAAATCACCTCCAATTCACCATGGGCTCTCCCACCAGCTACACAAACCAGCAATCTCATCCCAAAGAAGCTTCATGTTGTTGTCATTGTTAGGTCCATATACGCCTGCAAAACCCCACCCAAATCCATCCTCCAAAGTAGTGAAAGAACATGCAACCCACAAACTCCTCAATAAACTCCTCCACCAAATCAACTCCTCTCTTGACCCACATCACAATAATACCCATGGGTCCTCTCTCGATGGGTTATCGACCACTGGGTTCGTGAAGACTTCATCTAGAGTCGAGAGAGGGTCCAGGTTGCAACCCAAGGGTTCGACTGAGCCTATTGGCCCTTTCTGTGGCGGCGTCAAGCCTCCGATAGCCTAGGAAGCGTGGCAGCGTCATTTTCCTCTCCAAACAGCGTTGTCGAAGTCGATGTTGTCGCTGTCGTGCCCTTAAGCCGCGCACTAACAGTGCCTATAGGAACAACAGGGTCCGCGGCGATGTCTGTGTTGCCGGCAAGGGTGTCGGCGGGATTAGGGCACTCGAACCTAAGGTAGAGGCTCGAGCCCGAGAAGGATCAAAAGGCTCACGAGCTTGGTGGGCTTCTGGGTTGTGGGCCCAACCCTATGAGAAACCCTAACGAGGCCTGATCCATGGGCCTCTTCAGTTCCTGTGCAGGCCTAATCCTGCATATCCTTTCCTGCACAGCCTTTCCAGACCTGCTCCTGTGCAGCTCCATTTCTTTGGCCCATTAACGTGCTTAAGCCCCAGTCAACCTTCCTCATAGGAACCGAAATCTCTTCTGATAGCCCTGACAAATGGCCTCTGACCTCCCACAGCACCCCTTCTACATCTCCCAACATAGTACCTGCAACAGGGGCTCCCCTACCACCCATGTCAGTGATAGGTCTGCTACACAGCCTTTCTCCCATTGCATGCTTCCTGTCAGCCATCGTGTCAGGGACACTCCTTGCCAGCAAGCTCAATGCAGCTGCATATGAGGTCCTGTTGGAGGGTGGAAAGATTTCTTCCTCTAGTGTCCTTCTTAGATGATTGCCAGCAACTTTACCCAGGTGGTAAGCGAAATCCTCCCAATCATTGCCCTTCAAGCCTTTAACCAGCACTGATCCCCTCTTTTTTTCAAATCCAAGTTCTGCCAAGTGCAAGAAGCACCCTCTGGCTTTTACGTGCCTTTGGATAGCAAGAACTCCGTTTCCCACCCTCTTTTGCTTGAAGAAAGTATACCGACGACGAGAGGCTAACCCTTCCTCCACCATTTGGACTACCCATGAAGCCAAAGCTCAAGTTACTACAATGGATGTGACCAATCTTCTGCTATGTTCAGTAATACAAATGCTACTACCCCCCTCCAACATGAAAAAAAAGGATTTTGATTCCACCTTGAAGTGCCTAACATACTCCATAGATGAAAATGAAAAAGAAGCTAATACAAGACCAGAAAAACTGACTAGGAGTTGAGTTAATCAACTCCGACGTGAGGCACTGGAGATGAGTTTACATACATGCATGAGAAAACAGGGGAGGGAGAAAAGTGAAAATTGTACGGAGAGAAAACTGGGGTCAAAAGTGAAAAAAGAAATTTATATAAATATATATATATATATTACTTTTTTGAATTGCTAGGTTACATATGTGCTCCATGGGTTTTGAACCTAATACAACATCCTCCACCTTGTTATCACAAAAGGGAGAAGATGCTTTTAGAGGGGATGCTTGAGGAATGAGGTGAGATGAGAAATTTGTAAATAGTAGTGAAATAGTTTGTGAATAATAGTGAAATGGTTTGAGTTATGATGTTTTATTGGGTTTTGAAAAATGAGAGAAAAAGTTGAATAAAAATATTATAAAGTTAAAATATTGTTAGAATATAATTTTTTAATATTATATATGTTTTGGGATTTGAAAAAATTCAAATTATTTTTTGTGTTTTGTTTGGAAGTTTGAGAAAGTTAATGATTAGATGAAAATTTTGAATATTTGAAATTGAAGTGTTTGTGTTTGAGTATTTTTTTTTATCAATATTTGTGTTTGAGTAATGTTTGGGAATGAGATGAGATGAAACATCTTCCAAACAATCCCTAAGACTCACTGTTTTCAAAATCATCTATATTCCATATCACAGGCAGTAGCACCATTTAAATATGCCAAAAAGGGGTGCAAGAGGGGGAAAACCTGAAGGCAACCATCTGTTCCCGTGACATGAACTTTCCGTCCCTGAACCCCAAGCGGGTCTGCAAACAGTATTCTTGTTCACTTAGTTCTGTGACGATGATTTGAAAACATTGTGGCATGTAAATAACATAGAAATAAAGATAGAATGCAATTTTTGTGCAGCGACTAAAGAAAAGCATAGAGAGAGAGAGAGAGAGAGAGAGAGAGAGAGAGAGAGAGACTGTGCTTCACCTTGGTTAACAGCAATGATCTCCTTATTGGTTAGAATCTCAAAAGTTTCTGCAGTCATATTTCTTACATCACAACCGATCAAAAGAGGGCCTGCAAGTTTTAATTTTGTGTTTGTGAAAGGTTAAATTTCAATTAATATAGTGATTGAAATGAAGCAAGGTTCATTCACATAGAGCTAAGAGAATCCTCGTAACAGAAGTCTTAGGAATACTTTGAATACTATGGATACCAATATAGTGACTAAAATAAAGCAAGGTTTATTCACATAGACTGCTAGGAGAACCCCATAACAGAATTCTTAGCAATACTATTGACTGCTATAGATACAAATACTTCAAAATTCAACACTACTCGGAGTGGAATATTGATCTGATAACATTGAGGCATGTGAAGAAAAAACACACATGTTTTCTACAAACTATTACCATAAGATTGCTAACTATAAACTGAAGAGAAACACACTAATCTACGAGAACCACAAAGAAAGCAAGATTCATATAGACCTGTTTTGAGCATCTGTCACTAAGCTATCAATCAGAGAGGCCAAGCCAGTGCATAATTATCGTACCAAAGTCCACATCTAAGCATTGTGGGACTCTCCAACACCTTTCTCTCATGTCAAATCCCTAAATATGCAAACATACTTGACATGCGGGCTAACAAACAAACAAGTCCTGCTCTGATATGTACCATGTTAAAAGACCCAACCCAAAAACATAAGCCACTCAGTAGGGAGGCACAAATAGTGCCCAAACACCCATACCAAAGTACACAAAATAACTAACATAGAGACTCCCCAACACCATGCCAAAACCAAGAACAAAGTAGAAAAAATTGAAGAGAGACCTTCATCAAAGCCCAGATGCTAAAATGAGCTCGATACTCCTGATATGTCATGCCTCCATTGCCAACTTCCAACATATCTGGATCTGCCCAGACAAGCAAATAAAGAGAATAAAAAAAAACTAGTTCACAGATGAAGTTAATTGCTGCATTTTCACAGGCTACTTTGTCTACAAAGATCATATTTTACCATTCCATCCACCGGGTCCCGCATAGGCTGCCCATTTGTCATTCAGATCGGCAATTGTAGTCATGCTTAAAAACAAAAGAACAAAACTTAATCAATATGACAACCAACATGCTAATTAAAAATCTACATTTTTAACCCTGTTCTTTCTTTGAAGCAAACGGTAAAACTTGTACATAATGTGTTAAGATTTTGCAACCAAGCCTGCAAATGCCACACACTTTTCCAAGGAGAAAGGGCACTGCACTTATCAGAAGAGTGTGAAAGAGCTTTTAAGGACCCTTTTTTAGAGAAATACATCGCGTATGAATCATAGAATTGGAAATGAGGTGAAATCTCTAGACATGTAAAGGGGTCACGTATACAATTAACCATATTAACCAACTCTTTAATTTGCATAAATGGACACTCATACCCAACTAACAAGTATATCCATCACGATAGTCGTCAATCCTAAGCTGATTCTAACATATTTAATTCGATGGCCTGTGCATCATTGCGATTAGTCAGGATTCTTTTCCGGAACCCAGTGATGATAAAAAAAATATATATATATTTAATTCGATGGAGAAAGACACATCCGGTATCCCCATTGCAGACCATATACAATTGACTTCAGCGCAGACTCTTTATAGACAGAGCATCTCAGGTAATCAAGTAGCAAAGTTACCAAAAGCACCAACACATCCAAGTTACTGCCAACTAAGAGCTAGGAGTCCAGATAATCTTAACCTTGCCCATGAATCATTAATGTCATCAGTAGTTCGCCAGCTGTTTCCAAGCTTGCCGGCCCATAAGGCTGGGTCATCCTCTCCCCTGAAAAACCATAAGATAAGGCCAAAAAATTGCTGTTGAGGTAAAATTTTACTATTCTGGGTATCTAACCAAAGATACCAATAAACTGTATTACCAGTCGCATATTGAATAGAAAATAGTGCGGCCAGTTCCATTTAGAGCATCACGCATTGGTGGGTATCTGGAGTTCAATGAAGCACATCAAATCAATTGAAGCCACTTGATAATGATTATGAGACTAAGATGAGGTGATACCGTTCTTCAGGCTTGATGCCTAGATTGAAACAGTTGTCATACTTCAAATAATCTACACCCTGTTAAGACAACATTGAAAAAATTAAGACAAGTAATGGCCAAGTAAAAAGTCAAGAATGTAAGCTTACAAAACTCCTCATCTGAGTTAAAAATAATAATAATTTCTGATTTCAAATTATATTACCAAATTGTTTACCACCAATTGTTTTCAAGATAGACGACGCATTCCATTATTTTTCTTTTTTGTAACGCCTATCTAAATGAGTTACTTATCAAAAAAGTATCTATATCAATCAGTTAACTTCATAATTTGTATGAGATCGCGCAATATTTGAGAACCAAAATCATTCGTAGTTTGAGTTATTGTCTTGATTGATGCTAATTTTCAGATATGATGACTCCACTATTTTTCACTTTGGGCAACCACCTTGTCAAGAGATGGATTTAGCTTGCACTCTTATTAAGATTGAATTACTTACCAAAAAAAATGTTAAAATGCCACCATAGGAAGAAGCATGAATCATAGAAAGGAAATGTAAAAAAGTTCCAAACACTCTCCAAATAAATGGCAAATATATTTTAATGAAAAGGCAACACCATTCAAAGTGCAGAGGGGCACCACCCAAGTAAACCCAAATGAATAGAAAATATCTGTGATATAGGGAATGAAATTATCCAGTGAGCAGGAACTAACCCAAGAAGCGAACATTTCTGCATCATCATTTTCATAATAAAGTGACCCTGGTCGAACTTGACATGTAAAAATCCTATGAGATGCAATTAGCTAGGTTAGATGAGTGGGGAGGAGATTGAAGTAGTAGTCTAAGACATTGGAAATATTGATGAGTGATCATATTAAAAAAAATAAAAAACATCTAAGCTTCTGGCCTGCAAGAAATTTGACCTACCCGGCATCAGAATAAATTCCAAGTTTAAGGCCTTTTGCATGTACATAATCAGCAAGATCTTTAATTCCCGATGGAAAAGTTTTTGGATCAGGGACCAATTGATTCTGTACAATTAAAAATGCCACAAAAGGAAACTGAAAGCTTAGGGCAACTTCAAAATCCTTACTAGTGTACACTAAAAAGTTGAAAGAAAGATGAATATGTGCAACCAAGGGTGCTTCATAATTTAAACCTAGAAGAGAAGCCAAATAATGAAGTGTACGACAGTAAAATTATCATGCTAAGATGCAATTTGATCTGATCCACTCAAACAGGTAACTCGAAGATAAATAGTAAAAGAAGTGACCTTCAGAACTGATTTCACCTAAAGAACATTACTTATTTACATATGGCATTCCCTAGAGACAAGAAGATCTACTATTGATGTTACAAATTACAAATTTGGCTAGAGTTATGATTTATTGAAAGTTAAAGGATTCAACAGACCTCTGAATTCCTCTTTGATGAAGACCAGCAATCATCTGCAGCCAATGAAATAAATTAAGTCCACAACAATCTATATAAGTGAAGATAAACTAGATATCTGAATCATGCGAGAATAATACCTATATTGACGTGCACATAACCTAGATCAGCCAAACCAGTTGAGATAAGTGCATCAGCTGCCAATGACCAAAAAAGAAATTAGAATGTGTTATGGAGGCTGATCAGAATATATAATACAACAGTTGCCAAATGCCAACAGTCACGTTTTAACTGGACACCCCATAATGAGAGAAAGCAAGAGAGTATTCTCTCCATCTCATTTAAAACCCATAAAAAAAGTACTTATAAAAAAAAAACCCATAAAAAGAACTGATCAAACAGTAGTCACAGATGAAGGCATCAAATTCTCTAGAAAGGTGTGTATTCATCAGTTGACATAACAAGGAACACAGAAATTTGACTACATGCCAGGCCTGTTAAGTATTCCTGAACAATTTTCAGGTAAACTCTGCCAAAATATTACAGTCATCATTCGTTATGCATAAAAAATTTCTAATTCTTCAAGACCCCGAATAAGAAATCCCCATCTAATTACCCGAAATCAAGAATACAATAATCCCACAAAATGCATGTAAAATATGTAGTACATTAATCGGCTTGCCATATACTAACCAAGGCAAATGACCCATGGTAGAGATAATTGAATACCTGTTTCCTTGATGACTGTCTCGTTGATATTGCAGGCAAAGAAATTCCAGCTATTCCATCTAACGACACGTATTCCAAAACAAATTATATTTTTTTTTATCGGTTTAAATCACAGATAATTTGGGATCAGACTGACGTGCAACAAACTATATATGAAACACCCTATGCATTAGAAACAATTTCAATAAACAAATTATATATGGAACACCCCTATGCGTTAGAAACAATCTAAATCTCTCCTAAAAGGAAAAGAATTACACGCTGAATCGGCAGATTCCCTAATTATTATATCAAATTCCTACTCATATGCAAGAAATAACACTTAAACCACTCCAAAGTTAGAATCATTGATATACACACCTCCTACAGATTGCCTACAAGTAAAAGATAAATAAACATAAGAACTCTACAATAACTCTACTTTCCAATTTTCGGAGAACCCAAGTAACAAAAAATCCAGAAAATATATGATTAAACGAGAGAGAAGCGAAAAGAGACGAACCCCATGGGAGGCGTCAGAGCCAAGCCGTTGTTGAGTTGGAGAATACCATACTTAGAAGTATCGTATAGCGCACGAAACGTTGATCGAAAACCGGATTTATGATAGCTCTGCAATAGAGGCACTACTCTCCCCTCGATCGCCACCGCCGATAACATGCATAGGCAAAGAACCTCAAAGCACAGAGAGAGAGCACCGTTTTTCTTCGCCGCCATGGATGAAGGGTCTGTTCCTCCGACAACGGGAAAAATCAACGTATTAGAATTTAGGTGACGTTTGGCAGTAAGTTAGATATAAGTTGGATAAAATATTATTTTTTAATATTAATAATTAAATAAGATAAAGTAAGATTGAGATAATTTTTCGATAATATCCGCTCCAATTTCTTTTTCTAATGCATGTGAGGACTCTCGTTTTCTTTGTTGTCGGATTAGAGTACTTTTTATTGCGAATACATCCTTAGTAAAAATATTTATTGTATTATTTTAAAACTAATGCATTCAATTTGGAAAAAAATAACAAAATCTTAATTTTTTTTTTTTTATACTGAAAATCTCAATTGATTTGTGGTGGAGAAAAAAAAATCCATTATATTTTCTTTTTAAGACAACTTGAGAACAAGATCACATATTTTTCATTGCAAACTCCTTTGGCAAATCATAGATAAGTCAAGTTAATCTATTTTTAGGCATTAATTTGCAAGTATAGTTTTTTTTTTTTTTTTAATCTTTATAAGTTTCCTATTGCGAGAGTTTTGTTTTTTTAGATTATTTTATAACTTTTAAATGCTTATTTTGCACGTGATATTTCTCCATTTAAAATTTTAAATGGAAATTTTTCTAATATAATGATGTGGAAGTGGAAGGAGTGTAGCAAAATTTTTCTAATATAAATAGAAATGGGGAGCAACCACATTACAAAGCTTAAAAGATTGATGAAATTAGATTGGCTCGTAATACTAATATGATGTGGAAGTGCGAGTCCTTTCTTGACATCATAGGATGTTCAAATTATTTTTTTTTTTAGAGATAAATTATTTATACAAATTTAAAATAAATAAATTCTGTAAAAAAATAAATTCTATCTTTAAAAATTTATAAAAAAAAATATTATACTTTATTAAAAAGATATTTTTTTTAATAAAAAAAATTTATATCAAATTTATCCATTTAAAACCTCTGCCTAACCTTAGTTTTTTTTTTAAAAACAACCGATTGGATCCGAAAACATCCGCTTCTGACTACTCGAAACTTCCGAACATGATTACTTTACTCAAGTACTGTTTATTCCATGGTTTACCTGAAACGCGTGTATTCTACATTCTGACCCGAATATTTGTTTTCTAATTAAATTAGCTAAAAAATAAAAGGCAACTGTTATTTATTTATTTATTTAAAAATTACAAAATCATGAACCCAAAAAACCGTTCAACCCATGTATTTGGTCATAAGTGTAGTTTTGACCCAGCTCAAATCTTTTGATTTGACTTTGACTCAAGTTTCGTTCAAGACAAAAAATAATAATATTTGTGACGAGATATGTATGATAAAAATAATTATTAATAACTAAGATATAAAATAAATAATAAAATTTATATTTTTATCAGTTTAACTTTTTATGATAAGTGATTATTTCATATAGTATCATAATAAAGGTCTTCAAACTTTGACTCTACAGTATTTTATTATATTTAATTAAATATTCTACGTGTTAAATCATCTATTGAGTAAGAGTCAGACCCACACACAAGGAGGGTGTTAAGATATAAAATAAATAATAAAATCTATTACTTTTTATCAGTTTAAATTTTTAATATAAATAGTGATTTCACAAAGAAAATACTCATTTTAACAGAAAATAATCATTTTAATAAAAAATAATTGATGACAAGCAAACAGTTTTATTGTATTTGAGATCGATAGATTTTAGTTCCTGCCGCCAACCTTTGTGGACAACAACTCAACAAGTTAAGCCATTGGAACAAATTGAACTTATTGCCTTCATGACTTGCGGTGCTCTTAAATTAACCTTGTTTTTTTTTTTTTCCCACATACTCATCAACCATTTATGGCATTTGTAAATTTAAGTTGCATCGAGTTTGAGTTGTAAAAAATTGTATGGCAGCACCTAAATCTCTTAGCAAATTTTAGTACCGTCCGAACTGCAGTCTGGCTGCATGCATGCATGCATATCTTAAGAAGACAAGGAAATCGGAACTCAAAGAAATGACCTCCGACTGGTCGATTAATGTGCGCATGCTCAATGGTTAATGAAATAAATTGAAAATGAAATAACATTGATCTAGTAATTAAATATAAATAAATCAACACTGTCAGGCCAGCTATTATAAGCCTATAATTTTTGTATAATTCGTGTAACAAGCATTTAGCATCCAAAAAAATAGTAACTATGAAGAAGCAAAAAAAAAAAAAAAAAAAAACAGAATTAATATTTAAGAATCAAGAAACGCGGTGAAATGGCATGCATGCATGGGTCTTGATCAGCTTTTCAAGTTATCAGTTGTTGCCTTTGTTTGTCCGATGGCCAGGTCCAGATGGCGGTAGCGGTACTCCCTTGGGAAGCATGTTGAGAACCATGGTCGACCCATATTTGCGGGGAAATAATAATTTGGACTTGCATGGTAAAACATGATGCTGATCATCAACTTCTTTCTCCAACGGGTAATCCCCGGAAGCATTAATGTCTCCGGGAAGCGCAAGGTTGAGAGGCATATTCAAGATCAGCCTGGCCGACGAAGAAGATGGAAAGGTGGATATCATAATTAGACAAATGACAATCAACAATGTTAGTGTTGGTGTAGAACGGTAAGACGTAGGGTATGGTTTTGCCATTAGAGAACTAATTAAGGCAAGAGGAACTAAGAACTATTCTTTAGGGCGCTTCCGCTTGTTTTTCCGGAATTTTGGAGTAGTGTGTGTTTTGAGGGAGGGTGGTGAGGGGATAACCGGGTTTTATAGCCTTCAGTATGGGTTGGGTTGACAAGGTCATAGTGCCGAAGTCCTACCCAACCCATGAGTTATGGCGGTAGTACTGACTACTGATCCCGCATACACGCTCCATCCATACTCCCCTTGTAGGAAGTTAGCCACGACTGACCGACTGACCGAATGGTTTGACAATCATTTTTAAAGAAAATGATCATATACTGATTATATTATCAAAATGTATTTTTATTTTTATTTTTTTAGTATTTGTGTTTGTTTATTTTTTTAGTATTATGTTTTTTTATTCTTTTGTATTTTTAAAAAAATACACAAAAAATAATGTAAAAAAAATGTTTTAACACTCTGGTACAAAACTCGGTTTCTGTAGACGTAGCAACGTCCAATTTTTAATTAAAGATAATGACCAGACTTCTAACTATATTATATATTATATATATTATATATATGATCAATGTGCCAATGACTAACTAACTCACCAAACCAGACGAGACGAAAGCTCTTGCCTCTTGCCTCTTGCCTCTTGCCCAAATCGTGGCTGTGGGCGTGGGTAACCCATTTTCATTGTTGACTGCAAGAAGAGCGTATGGTGCACGGCGAGCGTGGGCAAGAGAGGGTCAAGTTCCCTGTAATCACGCGTTAGCTCACCTCCTCCGCGTAGTGAACCGAGAACGTAAGCAAAGACTTCCTGCACACGTTTCCCAAGACCTCTAACACAGTCAAATTCTTCTTCTCCTTCTTCTCCACGAAATGTATTATTATTATTATAGCCATGTTCACAGTTCCCATTAGTCTTTCTTTCTATGGTTAGGGTCATGTCCAAATTCAATGTTTCTACTTGCGAAAAAGGATACTTCACCGTTGGTTCTTATCGCTCAATATTATCGTTGTAATTTTTTATTTTATATTATAATTTTTTTTATTTAATGATTAATGAAAATATTAAAAAATACATGTAAAAAAATATCAATTATATCTATAAGAGCTGAGAGAGATGGACGTAACACTGTCCTCTACGAAAATATTTGGAAAACTGAAAAGAATATATTATTTAAATAGCTTATTTATCTAAAAATGAATAAAAAAAATGAGAGCCACAGACAATTTATACCGAAACCACCGCACCGAATTATGTGGCATCTGGGAGCCTGTCTCACTCTTAGGGTGTGTTTGGTTATCAAATTGACCTCAACTTCTCATTACAATTTTTTTAAATTTCAACATAAAATATAATAAACAATTCAATATTTTCAAATTTTAAAATAATAATAATATTAAAAAATAATATTTTAACAATATTTTATCATCACAATTCAACTCAACTCAACTCACTTCAACATTCAAACACACCTTTATAATAGGGGTGGGCAGCGGGGCCCCGCCCCGCTACCCCGCCTCGCTTCCGCCCCGCCTCCGTTAGGCGGGGCGAATCACCCCGCCCGTTAGATGCGGGCGGCGGGGCCACCCGCCAGCATCTGGGGCAATATCCGGGGGCTGGGGCGGGCTGGGGTGACCCCCGCCCTGGATATACCCCGCCCCGCCCCGCCCGGATATTATTATATATATATAATTATAATTATATATAATTATATTATATATTATACGTTATTTACATATATATTAAAAAAAAAAAACCCAGGCATGAAACGACGTCGTTTCATGCCTGGGTTTAAAATTAAAACTGAAACCCTAGTTACCCAGCCCCCCTTCTTGCCTCTGCCGAGCCCCGATTTCTCATTTCTGTTCTTCTCAGTTCTCACTCTCGCAGCCTCGCTCTCGCCTCTCTCTCTCCCTGAGTTACTTCTCGCAGCCGTGAGCCGCCGCCCGGTCCATCTATCTGCATCGCCATCCCCGTCGCACGACTCGGACTCACACCCGGTTCCTCTCTCTTCATCTCCGAATGTAAGAAACCCAAATTCGACACTTCAATTTTTTTTGTGATTTACATATTTAATGGAGATTGGAGGAATGATGGGGTTTATCGGAGATGGAGGATGGGATTTTGTGAATTGTGTGCTGTGTAGTTTAGATTGTGCATGTGGTTTGATCTTTGAAATTTTGAATGGCTCCCGTGACTCGTGAATTGTGTGCTGTGAATTTTTTTTTTTTTTGCATTATATAATGTGTGTAAATCACTGAATTTCAATATTATTGTGTCTAATTAATTCGGATTGGAGGCCTAAATTAATTTACGGCTCCAATCCGAAACCCTAAATTAATTTAGGGGTTTCAATCTTTGAAACCCCTAAATTAATTTAGGGTTTCGAAATACCCTAAATTAATTTAGAGATTTTAATCTCAATATTATTGTGTCTAATTAATTCGGATTGGAGCCCTAAATTAATTTAGAGCTCCAATCCGAAACCCTAAATTAATTTAGGGGTTTTAAAGATTAAAACCCCTAAATTAATTTAGGGCTCCAATCCGAAACCCTAAATTAATTTAGGGGTTTTAATCTTTAAAACCCCTAAATTAATTTAGGGTTTCGAAATACCCTAATTTAATTTAGGAGTTTTAATCTTTGAAACCTCTAAATTAATTTAGGGGTTTAATCTTTAAAATTGCTATGCACTAGGGGTTTAAAAAATTAATTTAGGGCTTTAAAAACAGAATTTGATGTTCCCTACCAAATTGAACAAAAAAAAAAAAAAAAGAATGCACTAGGATATTTTGAAATTCAATACAATGAATTAAGATGAAATATATATATATATATATGAAATTATGAATGTCAAGTGGTATTTTTTTTTATTCTACTTTTTTTTTTTATGTTCATTATAATTTATATAGTTGCTATGCTTATGCCTTATAGTCTTTCAAGTTATAAATATATATATATATATATATATATATATATATGTATATATATTATGAATGTCAAATTCATTTGAACACAAAAGAGAATTTGCATAAACATGTTGTTTTAGTAAAAACAAAGCATTTAGGGTGAGAAGACAAAGCCCTCAACAAATTTGGAACATTCATACTAACACAATAATTATGGTGCATGCCCATTATCGATATGGACATTCATCCTTTTGTAAAGCGACCATAATCATTATTATCCATTCATATCAACATCTCATCCCTTATTTTGAGTTGATTTCTAGACGTTTCATTTTTATTGTATTGTATTTAATTTCTTTATTTAATTTAATATGCTCGGATATGATCATTTTTCTTAATATGTTGGTTCAAATTTGTCTGTTTTGAGTTCGGAGAAATAATTAAAATAGTACAATAAAAATAACTAAAACCACTATAAGTCTTTTTATAACTTGAATAATTAATGTGTCTTTTTAATGCCTAAAATTTATGACTTTAAATTTTTTACAATTGTTTGATGAATTATATGGTCTAATTTTTTATTCTAATTTTTTTTTTATGTTCATTATATATTTGCTATGTTTTCTATAATTTCAGATTTGTTGTTTGCTTGAGTTCATGGATATGCCAGCAGATTCTAGTGCGAGCTCTCTTTTCCAGGCAGAGGGCACCCCTACCCCTACCCCTACACCTACACCTATACCTACACCTACCCCTCCTACTCAAACCCCTACCCCTAGCCCTACGGTACCTTGCCCCGCCCCCAAGCCCAACAATAAACCTGCTTCAATAGTTTGGAGTCATTTCACCAAACTAGAGGGTGGTGACTCAAGTAACCCCCAAGCCAAGTGTAACTATTGTGAAAAAATTTATGGATGTTACTATAGGAAACATGGCACCTCACAATTAAAGGTGCACTTAGAAGAGCAATGCAAAAAAAGTCCAATATTAAGATCATTACAAGACAAAAGCCAATCTAGGCTAGAAAATTGGATTTAAAAAAATGGCGGATGAGACTAGTGGGGGTGCAACTTTGAAAGGGTATACTAAGTATGATCCCGATGAGTGTAGAAGACACCTAGCTCGTATGGTCATAATGGACGAGCTACTTTTTCAAATTGTTGATGGGAAAGGGTTCCAAGCGTATTCTCGCTACTTGGAACCAAGGTTTAATATTCCTTCTCGCCACACGGTGGCAAAGGATGTAAAAAAACATTATTACATTGAAAAGGAGAAGTTGAGGGGTCAATTGGCGGATCAATTTGTTTGTCTCACCACTGACACTTGGACATCGATCCAAAATTTTAATTATATGTCTTTGACTGTGCATTTTATTGATTGTCATTGGACATTGCAAAAGAAAATTATAAAATTTTGTAAAATCACCGATCATAAGGGTGAGACAATTGGAAAGGCCTTGGAGGCCGCAATAAAGGAGTGGGGGTTGACCCGAGTGGTTACAGTCACAGTCGATAATGCCTCGTCTAACGATGTTGCATTGGGACATCTAAAGACCTATCTTAGAGAGGCAAATAAGACACTCATGGGTGGTGAGTGTCTGCATGTGAGATGTGCGGCACATATTCTGAATCTGATTGTCACTGATGGTTTGAAAGATCTTCATGACTCGATTGCTCGGGTTAGGACTACTGTGAGATGGGTGAGATCTTCTCCTTCGAGGTTGGACAAATTCAAGATTGCTGCGAGATCTGCGGGCCTAACATCTAAGAGGGGCCTTTGTACTAATATGCCTACACGATGGAACTCAACATTTTTGATGTTGGAGGCGGCCCAAGAATATAAGCTGGCATTTACATTATTGGGTGACGAAGACATCTAATATGTTAAATATTTTGATGATCACGGGGGATTAGGGAAACCCGTAGAGGATGATTGGGAAATTGTAACTAATTTTGTAGAGTTTTTGAGGTTTTTTTACTATGTCACCATGAGGCTATCTAGAACTTTGTACCCTACATCTAATATTGTATGTCAGCAAATATGTAGGGTAAAAGAAGAATTAGATGACATGGTCGCGGGTGGTCACATTAGGATGCGAGAGATGTCATTGATTATGAGGAAAAAGTACGACAAGTATTGGAGAAATTTAACGAAGGCTAATATTTTGTTATATGTAGCTGTCGTCTTTGACCCGAGGTATAAGTTGGATGGCATGATATTTGGATTGGGCCTTGCGTACGGGCAAGTATGGGCAGAGCTTATTGCAGTAAGGGTTCGGGAAACCCTTACTAGATTATTTGATGAGTTTTCCACCCTGCGGGGTGGTAATATTGCGGCACCTACACCTACCCCCTCAGCCTCAAGCTCACAGTTTCCTGAAGTCGAGGTTGGGAAAAGGCGTAGATTGGAGTGGGGTGAGAGGTATGAGCAGACTCCCTTCCTTCGGAGTTCTATAGAGGCTCAGCCAGAGATAGACAGATACTAAGCAGCAGAGATTCTACAATTTTCACGAGATTTTGATATATTAAGTTGGTGGAAGGTGAATGCCGTGAAGTATCCCATCCTTGGAGAGATAACCCGCACACTTTTGGCCATCCCTGTTAGCACAGTAGCCTCAGAGTCGGCCTTTAGCACGGGAGGACGTGTATTAGATTCATTTCGGAGTTCATTAGCTCCTGCCACTGTGGAGGCTTTGATTTGCACGCAGAATTGGATCAAGGGAACTCCAATTCATGTTCCGGATGTTCTTGAGTATGAGAAGGTCGACGTCGAGGAGGATAGTGATGATCAGTTTGGATCTGGTATTTATTTTAATTTCATTTTATAATTTCTTATTTTAATTTATTTATTTTCATTTAATTGGTATTCATTAATTTGATTTCAAATTTAATACTTATAGTGATACATGAGACGACGTCTACGGCTACTTCCGATGCAGTATGACTTTGTATTGGACCACCATTGTCATGGTTTGCACAATTTCTTCCATAATTATTTTTTGCATTTAAAATTTTGTTTCATCTTTATAACTTTTTAATTTTAATTTGTTTTATTTTTAACTTATTAATATTTCAGGTTTTATAACTTATTGACTTTTATGATCTTGATTTTCAGTCTCACAGCAATCAACATAACTCACCACTCAGTGAACTCACCGCTACGGCTCCACCCCAAAATCAAATTGATCAAATTGAAAAATTATGATTTTATTAATTTATAATTAATTGTAATGTTGCTACAATAGTTAATTGTACAATTTGTAATATTTATTTCTTTTAGAGGAGTTTGTAATAGTGTAATAGTTTATTAGTTCTCTTAATTTGTATAATTGTGAACAAAATATTTTAGCATAGTGCCTTACTGCATTAGTGATGATTACTACTTAATTAATTAATAACGTAATAGTTCAATGTATGATTATATATATATATATATATATATATATTTTCCTGTTTTTAAATCTATATACTTTTTAATCTAAATAATGGGTTCAAATGGCTCAAAAACGAATTCTGGGCCCAAAGTGGCCCAAAAACCGATTCTGGGCCAATTAGGGCCCAGAAAAATGTACTGGGTTGAAGGCCCAGTATGGGGGCGGGGGGTGCGGACGGGGGACCCCGCCCCCGCCATGCGGGGGCGGGGTCTGGGAGAAATTTCCCATCCCCGCATATGCGGGAGCGGGGTCCGAGGAGAAATTCCCCACGCCTGCATATGCGGGGGCGGGGGGCGGGGGAGCGGTGGCCCCGCCCCGTAGGGGGCGGGTATCACCCCTACTTTATAATTTCATGGTAAACTTTTTTTATTTTTTTTATTTAGTAATTAAAAAAGTGATTTTAAATATATTAATATATTTTTTTATTTTTTAAAAATATTTAAATATATTAAAAAAAAATACCATCTAACGATAAGAATAGGGCGAAAAAATAGAAACACCTGACAGCCTAACAGTAAAAATAAAATTTAAAAAAATAAACATTAATGCACCATTTCCCGTAACCCAAATCTCTCTTCCTTTCCCTCTCCTCCCTTCCCGTCCCTGCATCATTCTCAGCGTATAGGATTCATTTTTTAAGCAAAGCAAAGTCACATAGCTCCATTTTCAGCTCACCTCCAGACTTCTTTGCTTTTCGACAACGGTTAGCTGACTCTATTATTGCTTCCGATTATTTTTTATATTCTTTTTTTTTTTTTCTAAGTGAGAGAGGGAGTCTGGAGGTGAGCCGGAAATAGAGCTGGGTGAATTTGCTTGGCTTCAAAAATAAATCCTGTACGCTGAGAATGGTGCAGGGACGGGGAAGAGAGATTTGGGTTACGGGGAATGGTGCATTAATGTTTGATTTTTTTTTAATTTTTAATTTTTACTTTTAGGCCGTCAGGTATTTGTTTTTTCTATTTTGCCCTTTTACAGTTTACTTGTTAGGTTTAAAATTTAAACTCCTCTTAATTTATTTTAATTTATTATTATAATTTTTTTAAATTTTAACGTAAAATATAATAAGTAATTCAAATTTTTTAAATTTTAAAATAATAATAATATTAAAAATTAATATTCTAATAATATTTTATCATCTCAATTCAATTTAAATCAATTTAACTCAATTCAACATCTAAACGCAATCTAACTCACAGTGACTTTGTCACGTAATTCGGTGTGGTGGTTAATTTTGATATAAATTTACTATCGCCCTAGCATTACTCTAAAAAAAAATACTGGCATTTAACACATTTTTCATTTCAAAAACAACTTTAATCTAATGGGAGATTGCTAAAGTGTTTAGGGGAGGTGACGTCTCAATAATAGGTTTTTCAAGTATTGCACACTGGAAAAATAGAGGGAATAATTTTTATTATATCATATAAATTAAGAATGGTTTCATCAGGGCAGGCTCCCTAGACTAATTTCTTCCAGTCAGAAGCAGATCAATGGGACCTAGAAAAACAATTTGATAATAGCAACAACAAAAAAAATGGAAAATATTTCTCGGATCATAACTTCCGACGTTGGACAGAATTTAAATAATCAAATTTATATATTTTCATCCTTTTGAGTTTTTGATATAAGTGATAATTTTAATATATAATACAACAAAACATATATCAAATACTAATTTAATTGCTTCTCCTTCGGTATAATTGGTCTTATAAATCAAAACTAACTGCTCTCCGCAATCAATAAATAAAGTCAAAACATACCACTTGCCTACTATAATAATTTAAGTCTCGTTTAGTTACACAGATATGAGATGAGGTAAAAAATTTATGAATAATAATAAGATAATTTATAAATAATAGTAAAATTATTTGAGTTAATATTTTTATGAGATTTTAAAAAATAAGAGAGAAAAAATTAAATAAAAAGATATAAAGTTAAAATAAGGTTATAATATAATTTTGTAATGTTTCATCAAGATATGAAAAGATTAAATTATTTTTTATGTTTTGTTTATAAATTTAGAAAATTTGTAATAATTAGCTAAAAATGTTAAAAAATTAAAAATAAAAAATGTTTATATTTAAATGTTAATGTTTGAATGTTGAGATGATCAGATAAAACGATTTCAAAGATTTGTCAATCAAAACCAAGCCTTAAATTTAGAACAAATTAATAATGGATATTGATATTTCGTTAAATAAGCATAGCTCGGAGAATTGGATCCTAATTCGAAGCTAAACAATAGATTTCTAGATATTGCATCGTGATAAATAATTGCAAATTAAAGCAATAAAAATGGGGAAAAAATCATCCTTGTTCTTGTCGTCACTCCCCTAATCAGCTGATAACATGTATAAAATGAAAAGTAACAAATGTGAATACATTAAGAACAAAACATGAGCATTCCATTGATTAACTATGACAGAAAGAAAAGTGGTAATTATATATTTACACTTCCAAAATAATAGTTACCATGAATAGGAAAAAATAAAAATAAAAATAAAGATCGTAAGAAATCAATTAAGAGACAAGAAACAGAGTCCAATCGACCGCAGGATGGAGCAGGAACACATGCGTGTGAACTAGTTGTTCGAGTTGTTGATTTCTTTGCCCGGCCCAGATGGAGGAAGCAGCGCCCCCTTCGGAAGCATAGAGAGAACCATGGGACCATATTTCCCGGTAAGTGTCGCAGTTGCGGGGAAGCTTCGTTTGGAGTTGCTAGATTCCATGCGATGACCATGACATGGTAAAACGTGCCGAGATTCTTTCTTCAATGGGAAGCCCACAAAAACGTTGTCTCCGGGAAGTTGGAGGTTCAGATCAGCCTGTTCATCCGCTGGGGAGTTGATGAGTAGGATATTCAAGAGCCTGGCTGACGAAGAGGATGAAAATGATAGTATGAGACAGGTGATCAACAGCAGACTTGATGGTATGAGAAGGTGCGGTTTTGTGTTTGATTTGGCCATTAGATCAGACGTAAGATGAACGATGGGTGCACTTTGTTTCGGACCGGAATGAAAGAATACAGAAATTAATTTGAATGTTCTTGGTTTCAAGGGGGGAGGGCTTCCTGGGACTAATTTATAGGAGGGGAGGGGGAGAGAGAGAGAGAGAATAATAAAGTCGAGTTGACAATGTCAGACGTTGAAAGTCAGAGGAACGGATTATGACTTGCGCCCTGCGTCTCTCCAGTTATTTTGCTTGGAAGTTGCTATCATACATACGAGCCTATAACGGAAATGAGCAGATTGTCGTGAATGAGGACGAGATTTAGGATTTTATTGTATGTTCAACTACTCTTAATTCATCTCAATTTATTATTATAATTTTTTTAAATTTAAATATAAAATATAATAAATAATTTAATTTTTTTAAATCTTAAAATAATAATAATATTAAAAAATAATATTCTAACAATATTTTATCATCTCAACTCAACTCAACTCAACTTACTTCAACGTCCAAACACACTCAGGCTTCATTTATTTTCACAGATGAGATGAAATAAATTGAGATTAAAATTTATAAATTAAATAAAATATTATTAGAATATATATTTTTAATATTATTTTTATTTTAAAATTTAAAAAAATTAAATTATTTATTTTATTTTATGTAAAAATTTAAAAAAATTGTAATGATTAGATTAAATGAATTGATATGAACTGTGAAAACAACGAGACCTTAAAGAGAGATAAGATTTTATACTAAATAAATTCGAAACAATTTCTAGGACGGTTTATTTGACGAAACGATATAAAGATTAAGGCTTTGTTTGGATCTTTAACTACTCGCAACTCAACTTATCATTACAACTTTTTCAAATTCTAACACAAAATATAATAAACAATTCAACTTTTTTAAATCCAAAAATAATAATAATATTAAAAAATAATATTCTAACAATATTTTATCATTTCAACTCAACTCAACTCAACTCACTTCAATATCTAAACACATTCTAAAATAGTACATTTGAGTGGAGAGTTAAATCGGTTTATATTTTTATACGTAAGAAAATAAATTAAATTTAAAAGTTACAATGGTTCATAATGAAACATCGCTTTTAAAAAGTTTACTACTTTATAAACATAACACTTCAAATTTAATGGGCAGAATGTCTATTTTTATGGATAGGATGACATGTCAGAATTATATGACTCCGCTTTTATATATAATAATAGATGAGTAATGCTACATACAATCGTAAAGTGTGTAAGTATTGTGCAGTCGTTTTGAAAAATAGTGAGATCCACTATTAAAAAATTAATTTTTTTATGCAAGTCCCGTATTTATTTATTTATTTATTTTTAAAATGATTGCGTAACATTTTTACACTCACGACTGTAATTATCAGTTTTCTATATATATATATATTGTTGTTCTTATTTTTGCATCGCCAGTCTAGTGTTAAAAACTAACAAGACTTCATAATATTGGATGAATTCGAGATTTAACTACTGCATTTTCTAATGTTCATATTTGAATTTTTAAGTTGCGAAAAAGTATATAAGACTAAGGAGCTGGCTGCAAAGAGCAAGACAGCGGAAAATGTGGGCTCCGGGCAGGATTGTCAACTCTCGATGATAATCCATACGCGTTGTAGAGAAACCGACAACGCAAGCCATTTGCGAAAACTTTGACACGGCAAAGTTGAGCGATCGATCATGAATGTAGATCAAATTCATCGTCCGATTTAAAATTCTATCGCATTTTCGGAGTCGGACTATTAACAAGAAGTAATGAATTATAGACCAGGCCAGTACGTTAAATGGGAAGGAGAAAAGAAAATAAAAATGAATAAATTAAGGAAGATATAGCTCTGTAAATTCACCTACCATATTAAATACATTTGAATGGATGATCGATCCATCAGACAATTAGCACAACACGGCCTCAACCGCGTTGATGTCACCCGGCCAGGGCCAAAGAAACGAACATATATAAGCCGAGTTTTCATTGAGATCCAAACTGCATGTAATTTCATCGTAATTTAAATTCACCATATGATATGAGAATCGACGTGCGTGTTGAATACTCAGCTAGTCTCCGAAATGCAATTTCTACGAACTCTTCAACTTACACCCGTTCTTCGTTTCTTTTTGACCCATATAAGCGCGTGTCGGTGAATAAATTTCATCCTTTTTTTTTTGTTTTTTTTTTTTCGGTTTTATTGATCTATAGTCATGAGTCATATATACATGTATAGTAGTAGCATGTGCTTTGACCCATTACGTACCCCCCCGCGGATCGATTAATCCCTGAAATAGTGCTAGCTTAATATCATGATGAGTCGTTGATGACCAAAGACCTACCTAATGGCCATTAATTACTGGGATTCTTTTTTTTAATATATATGAGGCGGTGTTATATTTTTTTTAAAACAAGCATGCCATCATGAGAAAAGGCCATCGCAGAGGTCGGTTCCTGAACCACGTGTAAAAGTTCCAACCTAATATCATTATGTTAGAAACTTGAACGGATGTGTGTAAAGTTGTAAACTCTCTCTTTCTCTCTCTCTCTCATTAATATTTGTCATGACTTGGACTGCATTCTCTTGAAAGACGTCCGATTTTCTAAAGTATGTCATCATGGTGTCCGTTACAGGAGCATTCTGAGTCTTTTTTCACATGATATATATCAAAATTAAGCACTAGGTCCGATCGATGGAGACTAGTGCATAGTATTAGGATTGCTGATCATCGATCTATCGATCTGATTTATTTCATAGTTAGCTAGGAGGTAGATCGAAAAGGCAGAGATATATAATACGCAAATTAAAGTGATCCCAAGAGTTCAGGTTGACATTTTAAAGATCAGGCAAAGGCAAACCAACATGAGTACCCCACTAAATCCTTTACTATCCTGCTATGCTTCCATGATCGATCTTATCCAGTACTCGAGCCGAGGGTCGTATTTTCAATGGATTTATTGTATTGGAATTGCTCCAAAATTTATTTCACGAGCCACTAATTATTAATTATAACATTTTCTTTTATCGTCGCTTGTACTCGTCATCATGTTCATGTATTTTTTTTTTTTTTTTATATCTCTGCCTTTCAAGATAATGCGGGATAATAAATATGTTCTAAGTGGTGTAAATCTTAATTAAGCATGCAGATCTTCCATGTGCATGACAGGGGACTTTTCAAGTCGATCAATATCCATGGCTGTCTATATCCGACTGCTGGCTAGCTTGGTGTCTGTCTCGACGCATGCTCCTACTCTTAAAAAGCTAAGACACCACGTACCTCGATCTGACCGATCAGAAGCATATGAAAGAAACTCCCATGCTCTTAAATTTTCCCTTTTTCTCTAGCAAGATGACTACTTAACAACAGCCTCACCGGCCCCCAACTACGAGTCATTTAATTTATTAGTTTTAACACCAATTTTCCAAATTATAAAAACCAATACATTGCAATATTTCAAACTACTATTATATAAAATTGTAATGTGCACCACCAATATACATTAATATATATATATATATATATATATATATATATCCTAGCAAGCATTGAGATCATTGGTAATTAGTTGGAGGATAATTAATCATATATGAGACTTTGTGTTGCCAGCTTGGAGAACATTATATATTTAATAATTCTTATACGTTTTTGGTGTAAACAACAACTTGGCTAGAACTAATCAAGTTGTCGGTAACGACGGATCAGTTTCGTATCTTGCAAGTGTGTAATTAAACAAGCTGTACGCATGGTCAGGCGGCATGGATATGCAGTGAGCCTAATTTGACGCATGCATGATGCTGTCTCCTACGTAATAGTGGATATATCTATAAATTAACAACAGAACGGTATCACATGGATCGAGGACAAGTTTGGCCAGAGCCTTTTATATAGACTTGAAAAAAGTAATAATATCTATTGTGTCGAATATTCCTACGTGAATTGAATGTTATGGGCCTCAGGCCCTACTTTTATAAACATGAAGAAACTACTTTATCTTTTCGAAAATGGTACCACCATGATGATTGCCCCATATATAATTCAAAATGGTGTTCCCCGATCCAACTCCTTTTAAACAAACTCTGTTCTACTAAATCTGAAACCGGCATCTGATTAGATTGCGGATTAATGGCTCGGAGGGAGTGCTTGAAAACAAGTCATGTTGCGTTGATTCTGTTGGTTATTCTGTGTTTGACAATCCAAACAGCAACGAGAAACAGCGATGTTTGTATTTCAGGGACGTGCCACTTGGATATTACTGCTGGAACACGGAGGACGCTTGATCTAGATACGAAGTATGATACTACTGAAGATATCGAAGCTGCAGATGATTATTCTGATTTTTATAGAAAGCATGGTGATGTTCCCAGCCCTGGAGTTGGTCATTGAAGTGATTGTTCATTCTTTTTTTCCTTTTGGTTCTCTTTTATCTGTACATAATATACATACTTTTCTTCCCTCCCTTCTTTGTTCTGTTCTTCATCATGTATCTATTTTTCCAGTAACGTCTTGTTCTTATTGCCGGTTTTAATTTGTAATTTGCTTGTTTGCTTGAGATCGAATTCTGGCTAAAGCAATCGCATCGTGATCGTGTGTAAGATTTTATTTCTTTTTAAGTAATGTATAATATACATACATACATATATATATCTGAGAGGGGATTAATGCAAGCCATTATATTATGGCTGTTCTTCACTAGCTCGGTCGTTCAAGCATGATGAGATGAACCGCAATTGGCCGGGTTGAAACAAAATCAAATATTCAAAGTCGAATTAAGCGATAGGATTTGCGGTGGTTGCATCCTGATCAATCTTACCATGCATGGTTCATGTGTTTCCAAAGCCATGAAAATTCGTACCAGTTCTGACAGTCTCTACAACATGATCAATGTGCTACAAGCTGTTTATACGGCCATTATAATTATCATAATTTTTTGAACTTCGTCACAGCAATTTTGAAATTTGAAGCAGATAAATCTCATGCATAGATCACATATATAATTCAGCAGTGTTGCTTAAATAATTACAAATAATAATAATAATAATAATAATAATAATTAGAACAGAGATCCAAAACTCAAATGCGTAGACTTTCATTTCATATAAAGTTTTTATGTAGACCAAACATTGATCTTGGTCATTATAGCTGATGAAGTATGAATCTGGCCATGGCCGAATTACCAAATGGGTTGAGTTTGGTCAAGGTTGGGCTAAGCTTCGGCCAGACTTGAGGTCTAATTAAAGTGGATAGCAGGCCTAGATCGTCCTAATTTAATTATGTGGGTCTTTTGAAATTATGCTAATTGAGCTATGGAAGGTTGAATTTTGTCTTTTCGATCATATGCTGATTAGCAATCGAGTCTGGTGCTAACAATTTTTGGGAAATATTGTTGGCAGATATTACGTGTTTTTTTTTTAATTATATATGAAGTTTTGTAGTAAGCTATCGTTTACAAATTGGAGTAGAAAAGAAGCACAGTCCTTGGCCCACTCTCCCTACTTAATCCCTTTCCCCCGACACTATTTACATAGACGGCTGTTAATTAAAGTCGGTCCCGTTTGTTTACCGGATAGAGAAGATGAAATGAGATAAAGGGTTGAATTACATGTCATTTAAATATAAATTTTTAATATAATTTTTATGTAGATATTTAAAAAGTTAAATTATTTATTATATTTTGAGTGAAAATTTAAAAAATTTATAATGATTAGATTAGATGAGGCTCCTTAAGACTTGTTTAGATAGAGAAACAATCTCATCTCATCATTATAATCTTCTCAAATTTTTTTTATAAAATATAATTAACAATTTAAAATTTTCAAATTTTAAAATAATAATTATATTTTAAAATAATATTATAATAATATTTTATTCAAATATTATTTAAAATTATCTCACCTTATCTAACATTATCATCCAAACCAACTACAGTCTTAATTGCAATTTTAGGGAGGGCCTGTGCTTATATGTACCCGACTATATTTAAGTTGAAGCCATTTTTTTTCCACCTCCCATTAAATACTAATTAAGAAGAAGTAATAGTTAGTGGACTATTTTTTTTTTCTTTAATAAATAACTTAGACCTGATATCATATTTCATCTTTAACTTCTTCTTCTTCTTTTTCTTCATCTTTTCTTTTTTTCTCTTTTTATTTGTTTATTTATTTTTTATAAGTAGTGCTAATGTGCTACCCAACTTTAACCGTTGGGCATGTTTACTAGTATAAATTTCACTTTTTATTTATTTATTTATTTATATTTTTTTAATATTTATATATGTTAAACAATGAAAATAATAATTACTTCCTTAATTAGTAAATAAAAAAAATGAAAATAATAAATAAATACATGAGCACTCAAAATGAGGCAGTATAGTAACATTATTATTATTTTATTCTCAAATAACATAATCAGTTAGATATACTTATAAGACAGGTTCGTTTGGATACAAAAAATATTTTATCTCATCTCATTTTATCATTACAATTTTTTTAAATTTCATATAAAATATAATAAACAATTCAACTTTTTCAAATTTCAAAATAATAATAATATTAAAAATAATATTTTAATAATATTTTTTTTACATTTCACATTTAAACTTTTATCTCAACTCATTATTTAAATCACAACTGATCTCATTTGGTTACGCAGTTCAGATGAGATGAAATGAGATGTTTTGTTGAAAGTTGAATAAAATATTGTTAGAATATAATTTTTATTTTAATATTTGAAAAAATTAAATTATTTATTATATTTTATGTAAAAATTTAAAAAAATTATAATGATAAGATGAGATAAGAAATTTTATATCTCTAAACCAAGCAAAACGTAAGAATTTTGGGGTTGCGTGACACATGTTATTGATAAGACATTTTGGATTCGAATTTCCCTTTCATCATCTTCTCCTTGCTCCCGATTGCACATTCTTTTTATCTCTGTTATATATATATATATATATATATAGAACTTACCTTAAAGATTTAAAAATATGACAATTGTAGTCAAATTTTCTAATGGAAAACGGCAATTAAGATCCTAAGAACTTTATCATAATAATATTCAAAAGATATAAAAGATGTGATAAAAAAGAGAGCGGTTCGTACTAAAGAAAAAAGAAGTTACAAGACACGCAATATTCCGGGTCATGTGAATTACAATTTATATTAGTATTTTGTACGCGGGGAATCTAATGTTCAGCTTTATTACTCCTTTACCGAGCTACATTCGCCATTGTCGGTTGGTACAGAAAGATATAATACTGTATTAAACGAAAAGCTTAAAAACGACACCACATACTCGATATCATGACCATGCTTCAATTTTACGTAAAACCGAAAATATTTAAAGACTAGAGAGTGTTGAGGTTGAAGTTTCAACTTCCTCAAACGTTCTCCATCTCATATATATTCATGTTTGCGACATCTGTGATCGAACATCTAGAGGTACACGGTATGCCGCAAGTTCAATAAACACTCATGTAGTAAGTAGTATTGAAACTCCAGAAATCTCCCCCCTTCTTTTTGCTCCAAGATTTTATCTTGTTTTATACAAGTACGAAACAGTATTTATTGTCTTTTATATAATATACACTGCTATTGCTAGAAATACACTCTCTATCGGTACTAAAATATAGATTGGAAGTGCAGTGCAGAGTTTCGTTAACTCTGTAGACTCTAATCAATGTGGGCTTAGGCTAGAAGAGTAGAAGTTGCTCGGGATCTTCCAGAAAATGAAAAATCGGAGGGAGGTCACTCTCACAACATGAGGAAGAAAGATGAAGCAACCGAAAAGCCGCCTGGTTGAAGTACTGAAAAGACATCGTGTGTCAGATAAATAAAGCGAGACCCACTGGGTAATCTCGAATACGGAAAAAAACTTAACTTAGCGCTAATGGATGGCGTGATGAAGGTGTCTGGCCCATCCGGGAAATGCCGGTGCTTTGTGCCCTTGGTGTTAAAGATCATGTTCGGCTCCTCGTGTCCTTTTGGAACCGTCCTCTGTGATTCACATGGTTTTGCATACAAGGATACTTTTTAATGGCCTCGTGGGTTTATCATTCCCTGGGAGCTCTGAATCTGACCATTCGTCATTTTTTTTTTCCATTTTGTGGAAATTAATAAGGTCTGGTATAATTTGAAACTTGGGATTATGCTCGCTCACAGTGTTTGATCAAGCCTGTCTTTACCAATTCTTTTGGTTTCTTGAATCTCCTATTATTACCACCAGTTGCTTGAATTTGTTTGTAACCTACCCAAGAAACTTTAGCAGGCAGATTAGAGTGAGGGGCTTTCAAACGGGTTGGTGAAAATTTTGGCATACGATATCGGCTTGTAGCTGGACAAAACAATTAAATTATTTGAAAAAAAAAAAAAAAAAAACTGTGTATGTGAGAGAGAGAGAGGGCGGTGAGAAAGTGGGTATAATAAATGGTCCATAAAATCGGCTTTATTTTCGTAGACAGTAACGGGACACTAGTTTAGTTGGCTTGGCTTAGTGTGGCTGTTTCGTGTATGTAACTGTCGTTGAATCACGTGGTTTTGTCTTCTCGTCGCCAATCTCGCAACTCATTCTTATTTGATATTTCTTCTGCTTTTCCTGTGAAAGATGTGAACTTTCCGCATATGCATAATTGCATAATACGCTGCTAGTTTCCAATTCGCTGTGGATTGTATAATCTCTTCTGTTCTTTTGTAAACTAGTTGTCTCAACTGAAGGGCAAGAAACGGTGACGTGTTAGGTATTTGTTTCTTTACCATCTCGTCAACCAGAAAAGACTATAAGCCGAAAATAAAAATGGGAACAGAACCACTAGGCAAATGAATGAGGGCCCTTCTGCATTTATGAGACGCTCGCCGGCTGAATAATTCTAGTCCAGCTGAGCTTCAATCCTTTTCTGAGTTGCAATTCCACCACTTGTTTAGTTACTCGTCTGGAGTTTTCTTGCGGGCTTTTGTGTTTCTCTCTCTGAGCTTTAATTTCCTGGACTGTTGTGAGTATTGTGTTCTAATTTCTTAAATCATTGAGATAAGAAGTATTGATGTCATGTGGATTTATTGAAAAGTGGGCGAATGTGCCCTTTTTTTAATCTCCTCTGTTTGCGCGAGGAAAGCAGAGAGCTTGATGGTTGGCCTAGGAAGTGTCAACATGAAATTCCTCATTTTATTTTTTTTATTTTTAGAAACTTGATTCTATTGGACTTTTCCATTTCAGCTTCCATTTTTTTTCTAGTGCAGAACTGCTGGTGTCTTTGCTCAACGGCATAACTTGTGGGTGAGAAATATGGATCTTGACAATGGCAAGTGTCGGAACACCTCAAAGGTGTGTGCATTCTCTTTCTGAACTAATTTGGCACGGTTTTGTACCGAACGTTCAAATGCTTATGAGCCTAACCCCTTTGAAGTTTATTGCTATTTGTCCTCCTTTTTTTCCCTTTGCTTTTTTTTTTATTTTTTTTTTCCCCTTCTTCTTCTGCGGCAGATTAGCTTGTAATTTGGACGAACAATTTTAGTAATCCACAAACATCCGTAATTGTCATAACAACAGAGTACTTGAATTGTAACTGGATTGACATTAACTGCATTTCAGAAGGAGTCTTGGAAGACTATCCTGCTCTTAGCCTACCAAAGCCTTGGTGTAGTGTACGGGGACTTGAGCATTTCCCCTTTATATGTCTACAAAAGCACGTTTGCAGCAGATATTCGACATTCACAGACCAACGAAGAGATTTTTGGTGTTCTTTCTTTTGTCTTCTGGACTCTCACTTTAATCCCTCTGTTCAAGTATGTCTTTGTAGTCCTTCGAGCAGATGACAATGGAGAGGGTGAGTACTAGAACAAATATGCAAGATCTGCTCTAGTATGTCTTTATAGTCTTCATATGTAACTTCTCGTGCATGATTTGCAGGTGGTACTTTTGCCCTTTACTCGTTGATTTGTAGGCATGCAAAAGTAGGTCTTCTTCCCAACCGACAGGTTGCGGATGAAGCACTCTCTACTTATAAATTGGAACAGCCTCCACAGAAGAAGAACAGTTCAAGGGTGAAACTGTTGCTTGAGAAGTACAAAGCCTTGCACACTGCTCTGCTAATTTTGGTTCTTCTTGGAACTTGTATGGTAATTGGAGATGGACTCCTTACTCCGGCCATTTCAGGTAGTGTTTCTGGTTATGGATGCACTACATACAATTGTTTCCTCTTAGTTTGCCGACTATAATTGGAGATCTAATTTGAATCTTTTTATGTAGTGTTCTCTGCAGTGTCTGGTCTGGAGTTATCAATGTCCAAGGAGCACCACCAGTGTAATCTTATTTATCAGCTTCTACTCTTGTGCCTCTAATTCTGCCTGTTTAAGCATATTAAGTCCAATACGAAAAATCCCCCCCCCCCCCAAAAAAAAAAAAAAAAAAAAATGATAGAAGTAGTTTGAGCTATTATTACTGCAGAAGGAATGAACATGTAGTTTGAAATCATAGTGAGATTATTCCTTTAAAGCTGAACTGTAGTGCATGTTCAAGGGAGAGAACTGAAAATATGAAAATTATGGCTAGATCTGAAAGAGCCTTTGTGTGTGTGTGTGTGTGTGTGTGTTGGGGGGGGGGGGGGGGGGGGGGGGGGGGGGGGGGGGGGGGGAGGATGGGAGGTTTGGTTTGGTTTTTTAGTTTTTTCTTTATTTGCTAATTTACTTTGGATGTCATTATATATTTGAGTGTACTGAATCAATGATGTCTGCAGATTTTTTTTTTCAATAAAATAGTGTAGTTTACATAAAACAGTTAGCAGCTGTATGTTTTGGATCATTGTAATTAATAATTGGGTAGAGGGATCCACTTTGTCATTCTGATCCAGTGAGCAATAGCTATTTGACCTGAAGCGCGGGGACCATCCAAAATTGCTCAAGTAGTATGCTGACATGCTCATATCGCTTTGTATTGGTCCCGCCTTCTTTAATTTTCTAGTGCAGGGGATATTGCACCTCTATTACTTACATATAAAAAAACTTGTTGCAGCGGGTGGAGAAACTGTTTCTGAGTGAGGTTGACAGATGTTTGAATATGAGAATAAATTGAAATATTGAAGTCAGGACTCGGTGTTAGCTCTGCACTATGTGGAATATGGTGTTTTTGTTTGAGCGCCAGCTTTCTAATATGTAAAAGTGTTATAAATGTAACAAACTGAGATTTTACAGAAGATTTTTCCTCTTCAGAAAATGATCCATAAGTTTCTTGAAAGTATCTCTATTTAACATATTCTATTCCCTATTTCTTTTCTCTCCGAGTACCTTGGGTATTTCAATGTACAATATCATTAGTGATGACAGTAACAAATTTGAAGTCAATGTCTATAATAAGTGCAGTGCTGGTTTTGCTTTATTGATTGTCTTTACACTGCATCCTATGACATTATTTACAGATGCAGTCATTCCGATTACTTGCTTCATACTTGTATGTCTATTTGCACTTCAACACTATGGAACACATCGGCTTGGGTCTTTCTTTGCTCCAGTTGTGTTGATGTGGCTTCTATGCATCAGTGCCCTCGGTTTATTCAACATCATCTACTGGAATCCACAAGTCTATAAAGCTCTTTCTCCATATTACATGTTCAAATTCTTGAAGAAGACAAAGATAAGTGGATGGATGTCTTTGGGTGGAATACTCTTATGCATAACAGGTGAATTAGGAAAAAGAAAAGACACTATGTTCAATTCTCATGTCTTGGTGTGTTGTTTGTACTGCATGTGGCCACTCACTCGTTAAAAAAGTTAAGTGTTATTCAAATGAGGGTTTTCCGCATCCTGCTAAGTGCCCAGTGTGTGACTGTGCATGCAGGCTCAGAGGCAATGTTTGCTGATCTTGGCCACTTCTCATATGCAGCAATTCAAGTAATGCTGGCTCTTTGCTTTTTCTTTTTCTTTTTCTTTGGAAATTGTCCTTTTAAGATTTGATTCCTAGTAATGTTTTTTCTACACTTGGGAAGCTCTTACTTGCCTACTAGTAGCTGGAGTCTAATTGCTTACCTTGTCACAGATTGCTTTCACCTTTCTGGTTTATCCAGCACTCATATTGGCATATATGGGACAAGCTGCATACTTGTCACGGCATCACCATCCCAGCCATACAATCAGCTTTTATGTTTCAGTACCAGGTATACCTCGGCCATTCTTGAATTAAAGGCAACAAGATTTATTTAATTTCCATAAAATTAGAATGGAAGCTTACAGAAGACTAAGACTTTATAATAAATAACAATGGAATTGTTCTGAGAAGTATTTCCTAATGGATTGAGACATCAAAACTCACATTTTTTCAGTCAAGGGTGAATCTTAGTTCTGAACAATCCATATTATGTACTTGACTAGGAGTCTAGGATATTAGCTAATTGTGGAAGACTTGAAAACTTAGTTTTTTGGTCACAGAATGTGTGAGGTGGCCTGTGCTTGTAATTGCCATTCTTGCGTCTGTCGTGGGAAGCCAAGCAATCATCAGTGGAACATTCTCTATCATAAACCAGAGCCAATCACTTGGTTGCTTCCCAAGAGTCAAGGTTGTTCACACCTCAGATAAGATACATGGCCAGATTTACATCCCTGAGATCAATTGGATGCTCATGATCCTCTGCATTGCTGTGACCATTGGGTTCAGAGACACAAAGCACATGGGGAATGCATCTGGTAAGCTATGCCCTTCTATCCTTCTTGCCGGGATCATAATAGAAAATATTTTCATTATTTACTAAAAATATCTTGCCAAATACGAGTCCCAATCAAATCATGGAAACCCTATGAATCATCAGCAGAAAATGTGAAATTACGACTTGTCCCAAAAGCTTAAGTTGATGGGAAGATGTAGATTTAATTATTTGTATTATATTCTTAATACTCCCTCTCACGTGTGGGTCAGACTCCCTCTCATAAGTGGCTCAACACGTGGAATATTTAATTAAAGAAAACTGCTAGAGACCCAAAAAAATTACACAAAGTAAACCCACAAACTGATGTGGTTTCGTGGAATCCGTTAGATCTACTTTATAATAAAAGTAACTTTACAATCTGACGTATCACATCAAGTCACATCAGTTTGTGAGTTTACTTTTGTGTAATCACTTTGTAGCTAAAGTATTTTCCTTAATTAAATGTGGTAGAGTGTAGAGTCAGGGTTCAAACTCAAGACCTCTGCTTCGATACCATGTGAAATCACCACTTGTCCCAAAAGTTTAAACTGATGGAAAGATGTAGATTTAATTATTTGTATTATATTCTTAATTGAAAATGTTGGAAGTTCGTCTCCAATTAATGATACCATTGTCATTACTGAGACATTCTGGGGAAAGCCTAGCACCGTAGCAGTGACTTTCAGACTCATCAAATTAGTCTTAAAACTTGTGCCAAAAATTGATCACCTTCCCAATTACTTGGCTGATATTCAAGTCAAAGAGAAGGGCCAGCTTAATCATAAGAAGTTCTAATTCTTTATACACTAACATTTTATCTTTGCATGTTGCAGGGTTAGCAGTGATGACAGTGATGCTGGTGACAACATGCCTCACTTCCTTGGTTATTATCCTTTGTTGGCACAAGCCCCCTATCATAGCTGTTACCTTCCTTCTCTTCTTTGGCTCTATTGAATTACTCTACTTCTCAGCTTCGCTCACCAAGTTCAGAGAGGGTGCCTGGCTCCCCATCCTTCTAGCTCTTTTTCTTATGACTATCATGTTTGTGTGGCATTATGCAACCATAAAAAAATACGAATATGACCTTCACAACAAGGTTTCATTGGAATGGCTGCTAGCCTTAGGTCCAAGCTTGGGCATTGCTCGGGTTCCTGGTATTGGGCTAGTTTTCACCGATCTCACCTCTGGCATTCCAGCTAACTTCTCCCGCTTTGTCACTAACCTCCCTGCCTTCCATCGCATCCTTGTCTTTGTATGCGTAAAATCGGTACCTGTCCCTTATGTTCCCCCTGCTGAACGATATCTTGTGGGCCGTGTGGGTCCTCCAGCTCATCGGTCATATAGATGTATTGTCCGGTATGGATATCGTGATGTTCATCAAGATGTCGATTCGTTTGAGTCTGAGCTGGTTGATAGATTAGCTGATTTTATCCGCTATGATTGGCATCGGAAACAAGGGACTAAGTCATGCGATGAGGATGATGATGCATCACGATCCAATGAATCATCTAGCGAGTGTAGATTGGCTGTGATTGGAACAGTGGCTTTCTCGGGTCCACCAGCTTTTGAGATTGAGGAAAGCGCGCAGCCAGCAAGTGTTTCCATTGAGTTCCCTACTGTAGAAAGTATGACAGATGTTATTGAGATGGAACCAGTAGGAGTTGCTGAAAGAAGAGTGAGGTTTGCCATTGAGGATGACTCTGAAACGGATGTACAAACTGATATGGGTGTGCAACTGCAAGAAGAACTGGAAGATCTGTATACAGCTCAACAGTCTGGGACTGCATTCATACTGGGTCACTCACATGTTCGCGCAAAGCAAGGATCATCCCTCCTGAAGCGAGTGGCCATTGGCTTTGGATACAATTTCCTGAGGAGGAATTGCCGGGGCCCAGACGTGGCGCTCAAGGTGCCACCGGTGTCTCTTCTTGAGGTTGGCATGGTATATGTTGTGTAGGGCAGATATGTAACGTATTTGTTTTGTTCGGTAACTTAGATGTAGAGATCATCTGAAAGAGGTTTGCCAGAAAGGTGAATGGTTGTGCTGACTAATTGAGGACGTATATAGACACTATTATATTATATTGAGTAACTCTTGTTGGCATATTAAATTTAAATAGTTAAAATTTATGTCTCCTCAAAACTAGTTTGGAAACAAGTGGTATTTAACATGATATGTTCCACTAGCCATCGAACTTTGGATTCTCTCCGGATGGCAAAACCAAAATGCTCCTCACAACTTCAAGAGCCTGTTAATGAGACACGTAGTTCCCTATTAACCACCATACTTTCTGAGAGCGCGGGGCGGGCCATGCTAAATACAAATCCACGTGGCTGTAATGTTATGGTCCAGAGTAGCAAAACGTTTGTTCTTAGTATATAGACAATGTAGCAAGAGTATCTTATAAAATAGCTGCGCCAAGACGTACACAGTTATAAGATCTGCTGTGTTATGTTAAGGGAAGCGAAGATGGGAATAAGAGCTCTTCCCTTGACACCTCCAAATGGCAAATTCCCTTCGAAGTATGGAGTCGCACAAGACTGCTACTTGTATCGGTCTAACCATAACATGAATAGGTTCAACAGCAGGGCCTTTAAGTTTGCAGTTTCAGCCAAATCAGAGAAGGGTGAAAAGGACGAACCCAAGAAGAGCAACCAATCTTTGTTTAGCAACATAACGGAAGCCCTGGATTTTTCTCAAGTTAGATCCTCGGAGGATGCAGAGCTTCTGGCCGAGGCCAGAGAAGCCACCAAGTCTGGAGGAAAAATGTCCAGGGAACAGGTAATTTGGCTTGGATTTTCAACACACACACACACACACACACGATAATCTATATGGTATGTTTACAGGAATTTTTAATTTCATGCAGTATGGAGCCCTGAGAAGGAAAATTGGAGGGACGTACAAGGATTTTTTCAAGTCCTATATCGAGGGTATGCGCATTTTCTTTTGCAGTTTAGTTTGAGCCATAAATGTCTTATCTTCTTTGCTTCCTTTGAATTTACTTCAGATTATATTTTGACCCTTTTATCATTTTTATTTTTTATTTTTTTTAATCTTCGTTCGATATTAGTGGACGGGCAATATGTTGAGGATGGCTGGGTTGATAAAACGTGCAAAGTTTGCAAAAAAGATACCAGGGGTGAGTCCAGGCAAGTGGACAGGTTGGGAAGATACGTTCATGTGGCATGTTTGGAGAGGTCCAAATCATCCGGAAACTTTTTTACCAGACTTTTCTCAAGATGAAGGCGAAAATTGTTATCTTCGAATTTGGCTTCTTTTTTTTTTTTTTTTTATAAATTATGTAATTAAGTTAGCATGTCTTAAAAGTATTATACAATAAATAAAATATTTTTAAGAGTTTCAATTTTAATATTTTGACCTATATAGTCTTCGCTAGCCAACTTGATTTCTTTATCTCGTAGATTTTACTTGAGTAATGTCACAATTACGTATTTGCACAGTAATGGACCGAAGTCATTGGGGTTGATGGGCTCAGCCCTATTGGTTGTGTTTCTTTTATTTTCAAGTTAAGCTTGAGTCAGGCCATAGCCCATTTAAGATTTGTTGAATTGTCCTTTTTTTACAATCTTTGTTAAAATGGCCCCTCTGGCCCATTAGCGAGTGAGAAGAATAACAATATTATGTAGTGGAAGGAGGGACGTGTATAGGCATGCAGAAACTTAATCAAAATCTTATTTTCTTTCTATATTGTCATCTTCTTTCTCCCTTATCTGAAAATGCTCTACTCGAAGTGAGTGAATTCAATTTGTTTTTCTACAAAGCAATTTGAGGTGTGTTACAAGTAAATCAAATAAAAAAATATATATATATTTATATAATGATTCGAAGCATTAGGGCATGAGTTAGAAAACAAAAAATAGAACCGACTATCGGCCAAGGCTGAATTTTAGATTTTCTCCTCGGCCATCTCGATGTAGGCTATTTTCCTATAATCGACTATTGACACGTACTTCACCATACCACTACCCAGCTACCGATTTACGATACGAGACTAATTTATTGTAAAAAATATTGACACATGAATTTCATGCGTGACTTTATTTTATTTGCATTTGACCACAATGTGTCCTTGCATATCAATATTGCCTAGTAGTAGCATGGGCGTCTCCAAATTTACAAGATTTGACTCATCTCAACCTATCAAGGGTTGATACAACCACGTGCGACAATTTATGACCATCAATGGTTTGAATCATTTAATGTCCTATATTTAATTATGTTACCGTTTTCTCTAATTAGAGATCTTGAGGATGAATATACAAATCTCTCTCAAATAATTCAAATTAACAAACGAACGGGAGCTTTGTTGGGGCTACTTTTTGTAACTTGTTGCATTTTATTAACGAACTATTTGTTTAGGGACAAAAATATAAAATCGCATGATAAAAAAATTATTTTATTTTATTTTTATTTTTTATTTAGAAAAAGACAAGTAACTTGAACTAGGACCATCCCTATGGTATACCGATTGAATGAAATCATCATTATAATGAGTTCCTGATTTTGGCGGGAAAACCCTACCACGACTTTACTTAACCACTAGTTTTAGCGCGCTCGGGACTTCCATCCACGAACTGAACACACTTGGGATCGAGATGGTCGGTTTACCCTACGATCTGGTGGCGAACCCTCTCGGAGCCGTCCGATCGACGTTCGAGAAAGCGGCGGCGTCCTCGGGATTCGATCCCAACGGCAAGGACTGGGGCGTCCTCGATCTCTTCCGCCATTTCCTCTTCGACCAAGGCCGCCTCTCTCAGGTCCTCTCTCACTCTTCCACAACCTTCTTAGCTTTTGCTGGAATCAATCATATACTACTCATAATTATTGTTTATTTGTCAAAAACATCGCTCGTAAAGATAGTGGTTTCTGGCAAATCTATTTTTTTCTTCATTTGCGGGCTTTTGTTCGAAAAACTTATTGTAACTTTAGTCCCAAATTGTCATTTATCACCAAGATCATAGATTAAGACTTGGGGGGATTGTTGTGTTTGTCGTTTAGGTCCCGATTCTTAATGGTGAAACTATCAGATGGATTCAGCCCAAAACTCTGGTGCGGTTCCGGGCAATGGTACAAGACATGTTGGGGAATGAGTTCTACGTCGGTGCTTATCAGGTAACTGCCACTGTTTTGGCCTTCTAATTATGTATTAGTGAACTATCTCAACCATAATTTTCATGCCAATGAGTTTTTCATTTTCTTCCAGGATGGGTCGGTATGGAGAACCAACAAGTTCAGGGATGTCTCTCAATTCCCCTTGGGTGATTCTTCGCCCCCCCATACGCAAGTTTGGGAACGCCGTCTGCTTTACTGTGTTCCTGTAAGTTCACTATAGTCATGGTTTTTTTTTTTCCTGTCGCTCCATTTAATTTCAAGCTTTCATCTTTTATTTTTAATCCGAACACATTTTAAGCTTATGGTACGTGTATCGAAGTTGTTTCTGTACGGGTCATTGGCCAGCTAAACGTCTTTAAGCTTATCTTTCAAATTCACTATCAGTTTTGTATCAAGGCTCTGGATGAATCAAAATCATGGCTTAACTCCTCTTGGGTTTCACATTTCTTCTTTTTAGGTTCCAGGGCAAAATTCTTGGACGGAACCATCATTCGAGTCAGTGGTGAATCAATGCAAGGATTTCATACCCCAACAGAGAGAGAAGCGCAGGAGAATGGACGAGGAAGCTATAGATGACATGAATATGCTTGTAAGTTCTGTCCCTGTAATTATATCCTGTATTAGTTCTTTTCATTGAACTAGCTTCTATAGATTGATCATGTGGTGTGTACCTAAGGGTAACTGCAATGCTACCCTTCATGTTTCTTTGGTTGGATCCTACCTTCTTAGGTTCTTATTTGGGTTGGATTGACAAATTTTTTACGTCAACGTGTTTAGTTTGGGAATTCTTGGAAGTTCTATGGAGTTAATATATTAAAATAGGTACATTGATTACAAACAGTTTCAGTCTGGGCATTCTCTTCTTGTGGTTAAGAATCTATTGATTGATGATTTATTGGTCTTTTGGGAGGTTCTCAATGGCTCTCTCTTTCTAAAAGTGATTATGTCCTTAATTTATTTATTATCTGATGTACCGCATTCAATGTCAGGTTTCAGACAACGGGTTTCAAGTTTCTCCCAGTGTAAAAAAGGTGGTAAGTTCAGATGATTCTCATCATTCACGTGCCTTACCATCTTTATTTTCCCCATTGGCTGGATAAGAATTATCCAACATTTTTTGATCTGTGAGTTAATGATTGGTTTTTAATAATATCTTTGCCGAAATTCATGTTCAAATATGTTGAGAACCATGAAAAACATGGGTTCTTCGGTTAACGGTTAAGGTATCGTGGACTAGCTTGATCTTAGGGGCTTTAGAGGGCTCTCTTGTTGCAATTGAATTTCTTCCTGGAAATATTCAGGGCCTGGTTCTTTGACATTTGCACGTGTATGAATCAATTATTTGCCACACACACTTTGTGTTTGCTCTGAATAGGATTATATCACGATCAATATTTAATTTTTATTTTAATTAACAAACAAGAAATATCAATCCAATTCCTCTTACCTATGCTAGAAAGAGGATGGCTGCCCTTCCACGTCTTCTCAGACTCAGGATTCCTCAAGTGAAGGCTACTGCTCTAATATGAGTATGGTAACTGGAATTGACAAAGATTTTCTTAGTTGTCTTGTTAAGGTAATTGGCTGGTCACTTTTTCCCCCTTTAAGTTACAGCTAATCATACTAATATAAATGGTTGGAATCCAGTTTCTCAACTATCCCATGAAACTTCTAAAAGTATATTATTACACAGATATACGATTCTCCAGAGTCTGACTTGAAGCTGAATGATGTTTTTGAGTTCATCGGGATTCTCACTCTTGATTCAGAGCTTAATGAAGACAAGGATGATCATGATGAGCCCGATAATGGTTTTTGTGACGATGTCATGGTACATTTGCCCCCTAACAAGGTATTGAATCCTTGCAGCTGTAAAATTTTTTTTTTGGTTCCATTATCTATGTTGCTGGCACCAGGCTATTGTCCAGAAAGGGCTCGTTTAGCTGTATTTATGTTTTTCTTTTCCTCTTCTTGTTATTTGTTTTTTTGTTGCAGGTACCACGCCTCCATTGCCTTATTCACAGGAAGCTAGCAGCTCCCGACTTTCTTCGTGGTTCTCCCATGATGGAGGTGATTTCATACCCCTTGGTTTGATTTTCATCCTTCTGAATGAATGGTTGTAAATCTACTTTATATATGTTGCCCATGCAGTGATTTATGATCTTTAATGTTCCTTATATTTTTTCTTGTCGTGCATGGTTCAACTATTGTGTCCTCTTTGGTCCTACAGCCAAAGCCCCATTTTGTCAGAGAGATGAGAGAAGTTCTGTTAAGGCATCTTACAGTTGTTCTAGGCAATGATGGCATAGCTGCTCATTTCATGTTGTTGCATCTCTTGTCCAGGGTAAGTGGTTTTCCTTCCTTGAAAATGAAGTTTCGTTATTTTTCTTGATCAGTTTATACATCTCACTAGTCCATGTCTTTTATCGACAGTCTTATCTTTATTAAGCTACTTTCCTTTGCTTTCTCCACATTTCTTGCTCCTATGTGTGAAATTTATGAGTGTTTTGGGAGCAGGTTCATACTAGAGTAGACACTGTTGCCGTGGGCAAGCTTTCACTGAACCTCACATGTTTTAGCAAAGAAAGTGCGGCTCTGTTTGGCAGTCAACTTAGTCTTGCTTTAAAAACCCTCTTACCTTTCACACATTGCATACCCCTTACACTGGAGTATCTTAACTCTGTATCACTTGCCCCAAAAAAGGATTACGAGACAAACAGGTAATCATTCATCACCTTGTGACTTGGAAGTTGTTTCCCCTTTAATTAGCGGCCTAATCTTGACAATCATCAATTCTTTCTCATAGGTTTTGACCTTTTAACATGTTTAATGCTCCAGACTGAAAACTGGAGTTCTGCAGCTAGCTGAGGGCTCGCACATAATCATTGATGAGACCCAATTGGAAGCAGGGACCCTCAACTCTGTTGGGATGGAGAATGCAAGATTGTTAAGAAATCTAATGGAGCAGCAAAGGGTATATCTTTTATCATCTATATATGCATGCAGCTTTGTGTGTATATTCCTTACGTCTTGTATGTAGCCCTATGAGTTATGAGAGATGTGTTTGACTACTTAATGCACAAATGTACAGAAACTCTGCATTAATCTATCTGCTAAAGCTGAAAGACAATTCCGAGAATTTAAATAAGTGCCCCTGTACTTCTTAGGCTACTGTTTGAGAGTAGCTCTCAGCGACTTTGTTGGAAATAAGATCTTGATAAATATATTGAAATCTGTTTGTTTGCAGGTGGAATATGACTTTAAGTACTATAAAATGGAGATGGCAGCTGATGTCCAATTGCTTATATTTTCTGAGGCAAAATCAAATATTTTACCTGCTGATATAGTTATGCCTTTCCAGCCTTCTTCAGTGGGCTCCTCTGAAGTTGTGACTGCAGAAGCACTAGAAGCTTGGAGATGGTATTTGGCTACTGTTAAATCATTGCCACATTTTATCGAGTCAGAAATGCAGAAGGTATGAGTTAGCTTGCTGGGACAGAGCTTTATAGAAGGAATTTGTTTGGCAAGAATGCCGTCTCTTACAATTTCATGTTTGTTGTTAGAGAACATCATTTAGCATCCATAACTAGTCCAACATGTTTGATTTGAATGAACATGCCAGAGGTTCCTGCTGTAAAATTTATTCACCAGTCATTACATGGCCTGATTGTGCCACCTTACTAAATTGCTGTTTGCAACAAAGTGGTGTATCAAATAGTGTCTTTTGAAGTAGCATTTCATTTCCACATTTGTTTGTTTATGGCCAAGATTTTCATTTTACGTGCATTTTTGCTGTATGATTTGTTGCCAGAAATTGTTACTTACAAGATGCTGGTGACAAAAAGAGATATTGCTTAGAAAGTTAACATGCTTTAGTTTCTTTTGTTGATTTTCCCTCTCACTAATGGGAATAAGAGTAGTGATGGGGGCAGCTTTAGAATCCTAATGTCATATACTGATACGTTACAGGTGGTAGAAAATGACCTGGTTGCGGCAAGGCAAGCAGACCGGAGCATAGGGAGCCATGATTTCAACAGGTTGGTGAATGTGAAGTGTGATGGTGGTATTGTTTTCTAGTATTGCAATTATGTTGCACATTGGTAATTTTGTTTCTTGCATACAGATGGCTGACAATGGGCCGCCTAATGTCTTTGAGTTTTGGTGAAACCTGCCTGTCGTTAGAACATTGGCAGATGGTCAAGGAACTGGAGAGGCTACGAAGAGAGAGGCTCAAATGAAGTATGAAATTGGTTGCCGGGATTGGGGATATTGCTTTTAAACTGATTTAAATTACAGGCCTGGGCTGTGAAGCACATTGTGTTTATGTACGAAAATGCATTTGCCATTTAATAGGAACATGTTGCTATTTATGCCATGCCCGCTTGAGAACTGGAGGATCTCTTTGGCTACTGACCACTCTAGTTCTCTCTCTCTCTCATAGTGTCAATGCTGTATTTAGCGTTAACCAAGTATGTATTCCTCATGCTTTTTGATTGCTCAGTAAAGATAGGAAAAGCATTTAGAATGATCTAAATTACTGATTTTCCTTTTGAAGAACCGCTTTGGCCCATGCGAGGCAACCAAAACTTGTGAGATAACCCCTCACTGTCTATATCGATGCCAGTCACTATTGTAGGGGCTTTTGGTCTGCACACTGCAATTACAAGTGCATGTTTTGTGCTATTAGGTGATGTCTTCATTTAAGAGGGGCCTGCCAAATAGAAATATTTTGGGCTTTTGTTCGTCTCTTAGTTTTGTTAATGCTATCAACTAGGAATATTGGTTTGATTTTCACATTCGCTAGTTGCTCTCACTTTCATTAATTTTTGATAAATCCTATTATTCAAAACATTTATATCACAAATGAAAGATTCATGTTATTCAAATATTTAGATTCACCTCGTTGTTTCATTATGTGGTTTTCTTAATATTTAGATTTATTTACCTTCCGCTTTTTAGTTCTACATGATTTCCGTATAAAGGTTTTAAGGAACAAAAGGTTGATGTTAAAAATTGGTTAAGTTAAATTAGTATATTTGCATTTTCTTTGGATATTAAATCCACACTATCTATATCTTTAGTTTCAATTAAATATTTTACATATTAGAATTTCCATTTCAATGGTTTGAGAAACCGTTAGAATGTAAATTAAATTAAATTAAATCTAGGTGTTTAGAAGGGTTTTGTTAGGAAGTGACTTGGATTAAACGGAAGGCACATGCTGGCATATGCTACACCCTCCCGCGGTTTTTGGCAAAGAACCTTTGGGTTGACTGAAAATGGATGTTAGTTTTGAATGACGATGGAATGAACATCTTAAAATACCAAGTTGGGGAGCATAACTCAATATTAAAATAAAAATCCAACCAATGGAATACCCTGTCCTATCCAAACGCAAACACTGTCTTTCATGTATGAAAGGCCTAGCGGGTGCGGTTCAGCCACCTCAGCAAATACACGGCCATATAATATACAGGACGAGCCCCTCCTACACTACTATACTATTTGGCACATCACCCACTGACCCTACATATAATATATATATATATTGAACGAAAACCTTAGAACTGAGCCCCCTCAAATGTCTGTCCAAACCGCCAATCTTCCGGAACGACGTCGTAGCTAGTCACGGTCTTGCCATCACTGGTTGTGAGTTGGAATGAAAGACTCTGTCCATTTAGGTAGGCACTGCTCTGCCAGTTCTGGCCCCAGTTCCGTGACATGGCTTGCCACCCTGTCTTGGAGCCCTTTATTGACACTGAATGCACGTCTCCCGCGCCACCCACGTTTGTGATCAACACCAAGTTGAAGTATGAGTGCCCATTAATGGTAAACCTCACTCCTCCCTTCTTCACACAGGACACCCTGTTCATTCACTTTTATATATTTATACCAACACAAAATTAGCATTCATCTTGTTAATTAACTAACTTCAAAAAATTGTTTACCTTCTAAAGGATATGGGCACAATCCCGGCTCTGTATTGAGCAATTTCCAAGAAAGCAGGCTCGGCCAAGTCAAAGTGCTGAAGAGGAGGGTTGCACCAGCCACCGTTGTCGTTGGACAATGCGTAGTTAGGAGGGCAGAAGTTAGTGGCGGTGACAGTGATGGTACCTGGGAGGCACCATTTGGGATCGTCGTTACATCGCATCTCGTAACATGACCCGCAGCTTAACCCATTGTTGAATAGAGCTGTGCTGAGTGCTGCAGTGTTTGTCCCGTACCCTTGGCTGTACAGATTCCCATACCCACAAGCTCCCCCTGCATCCAACACCCCATGATGAAATTACCTTTTATAAATTCCACTTAACTCAATTACTGCTACAAAAACTCATTCTCATTAATGAAAAATATCTTATTACTGTTTTAAATTTACGATCAAATACATGCCAACACCATCATTTCCGAAGGTCCCATTTCCTAACTCAAAAGAGTAAAATGTCGACTTATTACATGCCCAAGCACCATATGTATATAATTATATTTTCTAACACAGGATCACATGACGTACGTGTATAGCAATTTGAAAATGTAAGTGAGGCTTTTTTACTAAAATTACGGGATGCTGTACTTGTTGAGAAAAACAAAAACTACTCCTTATTCTTCAACTTTTAAGAAAATTGAGTCATGTATAGCTTACCCATTGTGCCTGATGCGTCGCCTCCTCCGTAGAAAGTGGCATGACCAGTCTCCCACCCTCCATAGTCACCGTAAGTGCCTCTAAGGCACAGGTTTAGGATAAAGAATGCAAGGGAAATAATAGCAGGGAATGATGCTGCAATAGCCATTTGCCTTTATATTGGGGAGCAGAGAGGGGGACGTGCAGGGGTTTGAGAGACTCGCTCTCGAGTGCCAAGTGCTTAGTTTAGTGCTTACTTAGGTCGAGGGGAGTTGGGGTTTACTTCTATATATATAAATTAAAGAGAGGCACAAAGGTGTGGCCTTTGTACGTGGGCCGTTATATATGTGGGGTCGAGCGATACGTAATATATGGATGGAGGATGCTCGAGAGAGAGAGAGAGAGATTGACATATTGATGAGGTGAGTAGCAGGGATATATCAAAACTGCTCACATGCTAATGTTGTAGTTAGACCGACTACCAACTGGTATAAGGAAGGTCATGATCGACCCCACCTGCACATGGTTCATATATCTCTTCTTCATTCATTGTCTGAGATTGTGCAATATATCAGCCAACGTTTTTAAGGCCGTTGATTGGGGAGCTTAATTGGAGAACTCTCCCAATACTTAATAATATCCCAAGCTGTGTCCATTAACGAGCTGGCTGCATGCTAGCCTATTATCCTATTATATATATATAGATATATATATATATATATATATATATAGCACTAGTACTTCAGCCCGGCTACATTAATTAATCCCCTTAATTCATAACCATGTTCTCCCTGTAACTATAATATTAACTCGTGTACATCATCATGAGAAGAAATAATAAATCCATTTATCACTGTTTCCTCTCATTTTCCGATCGCTTAGCAAAAACAGCAATTCTATATTGGCAGTACTACTTAAACATATAATGCCAGTCATGATCTGCAAAAACAAACGAGATGATGGTTAGTGAAATCTAATTACGAAAGTAAGGGGGGGGGGGGTAGAAAATTAAACTTGTTTATATATATGGGCCTACCATGTTAGGAGCACATGTAAGTCCCGACCTTCACGGTACGGTCCCATGCATGCAGTCATCTGTATGCATCTATTCATGCATGCGTCATTTTCATATACATGATGTTTTTGAGAAGAAAATGGAGAAACACGGACGACTTTAATTTCCTTTCCAATAATTTTCTCCATCCTAATCTTCAAATTTGTCTCTTCTATATATGTACGTAAGGGAATATATTACCGTCGAGGTTGGACTTTTCTCTTCTATACAGACAATCGATATATGTACGATCTCATCTGTATGATTCTTGAAATTATAACATCACTTGATATAGATCAATTAGACCCAAAGAGATTCGATTTCACCGAATTTCGGTGCTTATATGTTGTCAAAATTCGAATTTCAAAATGACACGTTTTTTCTTACTGGTTAGATCAAGAATGGCCAGAGAATTAACCCCAGTGTACACGAGTTTCGAACAAGCTCCATGTTCTGCACGGAATGTATGTATGTCCGCCGTAATCCTCCTCCTCTTGAGGTGACAACCTATCGAAATTGAAGGGGAAAACAGAATGAGAACTTTTATCAGTTTTTTTAACTTTTGAAGAAGCGCTTCTGCTCCATAAAATGTGCAGCTTTTTCCTTCCAGGACTGCATGCAGCCAGGGAAAGAGAGCTAGACAAGGGAGGGCATATTTTCCGCCGAACAATACTAGTCTTCCCTGGGATTTTTATTTTTATTTTTATTTTTTACTTCGTGATTAAGTAAATATTTTTTAATGATATTGTAAATTTTTTTTTTAAATATATAAAATTTATGTAAAAAAAAAAAAAAGACCTCCAGTTTGTCTAATATTTACTCATGTTTCGCCCTCAAAACTCAATAAAACAGAAGTGTGAAATATAATTAAGAATCCGTTTCTCTCTCCATGTCTTTTTTTTTTTTTTTTTTTTTTGGGTACCAAAGTAACCAAAGATCTTATCCTTTTCACCCAAAAGGGGTGGAGCTTCAGCAACGGCTCCTCTCTCTCTCTCTCTCTCCTTTGTCCGGATAACATTGGAATTGTCCATTACTCTTTTTTTTTTTCTCCATTTTTTTTGTAGTTTTCCATTCATAGCCCCAAATTGTGCCGATAGATCTGTTGTCTACAGGCCTCTTACGACCGCCACACGTCCCACTAGTAGACTCTTCAGTTACTGATTTGTTGGAAGGTAGAAGAAAATTGACTAAAAGAGCAGTGCATATAGCTTACACGCGGCTCATATCGCGTGTGAAACTCACGCGCCATTATGCCAAGGAGAGTCTACTGCCGTCACGCGCGGCACCATTGAGATTAACGGTTTCGAATCTCTTAGATCTAACTATTACCTACTTTCCAAGAGTGGCACGTGAACTACATGTGACTCTACAGGCAATGACGGTCATATGTTGACGTATCGACTCATATTCCAGTTGCTACTTCTCTATGTTTCATTTTTCCTAACTAAGGATCAAGATAAAGTAGTTGTGAAAGTCTCATTCAACTAATCCAAACCAATAAAATGCATCACACAATATTCCACTGTGAGTTTTAGTCATAATTTTATAATCTGTTTATTAGACTATACAAAAATTGCTTCAAATGGCTTCCTTTTAGTGAAAAATGGATTGGAGCCAAATTTTTAGCTCCAGATTCCACTTTTTTATTTCTTGTGTTGCATTTTGTTTGTTTTGAGATAATTGTTAAGAACTCTCACTCTATTAAATATAGTATCTTGTAATCAATTAATTTATCTATAAGATGTTAGGAAAAAAAAATTACTACTTGTGCACTTTTTTATATCAAGTAACAACTCATCTGGCAGAAGAGAGTTAGTAAAACGGGCTGCTGCTGCAGCATTTGAAACCTTTTGATTGGTCAATGGGCCGAATGACATGCATGCCTGAACATAACCAGGCTCATGCGGCTGGGCTATATTCAGATTGGTTTCAAGGGAAAGTGACTCGAATTTTTCCCAAAATTCTCTAGCATATTGCAAAGTCAACAAAAACTCAAAACAAGATTTTTTCGAACTATTGTATTGTTAGAGATCTTCAAAATGTAATAAATAAATAAATAAATAAATAAAATTCTATTCATCGTATAATTAAGTCCTCAAAATATAGATATGTTCCTACCTTCAAACCTAGCCTAGCTCAATAGGGCCTAAGGAATTTTTTGTCGATTTGACGGGCTATAGCGTCATACAGTTGATATTTGGATTGTGAATTGAGATAAAAATTGAATAAAATATTATTAAAATATTATTTTTTAATATTATTATTATTTTGATATTTAAAAATATTATATTATTTATTATATTTTGTATGAAAATTTAAAAAAATTATAATAATTAAATGAGATGAGTTACTTTTTTATCCATTGCTGATTAAACCGGGGCCTTAATGCTCAAAAAGAGTGGCACACCTTCCGGTGCATTCATTGCAAGTTAAAATCATATAGAAGTACTAGATAGAAGCCTCACACTCTTAAAAACATTTGATTGAGAATAAATGAGTCAAATCATATATTTTTAAGTAGTGTGCACGAATGTAAGACTTACATATAGGATTTTTCAAAATCATATTCTCAGAAAAAAAGGCTGGAAAATGTAAGAATGTGGAAGGGAACGAGAGAGAACTCATGAGTGTATAAGACCTGAAAAGGCGACCAAAAATTTAAACGCCCAACCGATTAAAAATAAGTAAATTGAAATAAATAAAGCCTTTTTGGCTGTCAATCAATGAGTCTATGAACAATCCAACGAATTGGGCCAGATGGAGGTCGACTGACTTCGCATCAAAATCTGTTGCTGCTTTCACTGACAGAAATGGAAGTCATGCCTTCAGGTTTCACCATATGGGAGCTTCTGCCACTGATATCAAGCCCCTGCAACCGGCCAATAGGATCCTGCTGCAACGTATCTGTGTAGGCATGCGCTTGGGCGGCAGCAAGCACAGGCTGGTGGGGTCTTGACGTGTTGGACTGGAATTGATGAAATTGCGGCATTTGAATATTCTGCACGTCACCAGGCTGAGGTTGTGGCTGACGTGAAAAGAAGGAAGATGGAGGATACGAAATGTGGTGCATTTCCATATTGTATGCGTCAGTGTGTGTCATTATTTCTCCAGTCGCAGCCTTGAGCCTCTCAACTTCCTTCTTCAGTGCTTCATTTAAAGCTGTTTCGGGAACACATTACTAACAGTAAAAGGCGAGAGAAATCAAGAAGTAAAGGAATGATGTCCCTGTAAGATCCTTTGTGCCTAATAGACTCGTAATTAGGGGTACGAGCAGACAATAAATGGACCAAATTCATGTGCTGCTAGACCATAACCATGAGTGGGAAAGTATAAAAGGGGCTTGAAGTTAGGACCGACATAGAGAAGTAAATTATTGCATTAGTATCTATATACAAGGATCAGAACCAAAGACGGTTCATCTTTGACTGATACAACAGGTAAATGCCACTTCTAGTCTTGCATAATGTCCACACCACCAAAGACAAGTGGAAGAAGTAAACATCCAAGAAAAGGTGCACAAAACAGAGATCACATACGTACCATCACGCAACTGAGCTTGTTGTTCCATAGCTTGTAACCGAAGCTGAAGCTCTGAGTTTTCAGTAGTCAGGCCTGTTGTATCTCTCTAAAAGAGAACAGGAACCGAAAGACAACCAAAGCCCTTGGTCAGAAGTCCATGAAAAGAAAAACATCTTATGACAAAAATAGAGATAACAAAACAAAAAAAGAACAGTTCTGCTTTTTTTTAATCACCAGAATCATGCATAAACTACAGCAGGATAAATTACAGCCAGAAACAAAAGGAGACAATGAATGATTAATCACTTGCGTGTGTTTTTTCCCCTTTTACTAACACAACAATCTCCAGATTCTCTGAGAAAGATTGCACCACAAAACAAGCATGGTGGTCTAGCACAAAGGACTTTGTCTATTTGATGTCATACTTCTTCAAATACTGTCCAATGCGTATCAAATAGAACTACCAAAAGAGCTAATACTGCATAAGCACATGTTATTAATTTTAGAAAACCGCTGAATAAATCTAAACTACTCCTGGACACATATAGGACACACTTGGAACATCAATTGTTTTGTGGATCAATAACTATTTCGCTGTTCTTGTTTGCATTTATCCCACTTATTCTAAAGTAGGTGGATTTCAAAGCCTCCCTCCCAGCTCTAATCTTGAACTCCCCATAACTATAGTTTCATTGACTGGCTTATAAACCAACTACTATTTTTTAGATAACATTCTAATTTTTTAGAAACAATTAGTTATATAATTTGATCTTTTCATTGAACTTTTCATACCACTAAAAGATAGCGAAATCACAAGCCAAGAAGACCTTTTTCATTTCATTTTTTTTTTCTTAATTTGTTTGCTTAGTTAGACTAGAACCTACGGAGTGAGCCCTGCTCAAACAGCATGACTATTTCAATCACCCATTTATACCCTCTCTGATCAACCTTGACCTTTATTTATTTGTCATGTTAAGACAAAAAAAATATGCACACATGTCGAGACAGAAAAGCACAAAGTTACCACAAATGGATTATATCATAGTGCAACAGAGTCTGCTAACATCCATGTCAAACCAAAAATAAAAAATAAAAATCATATGATTTTTGCAAAACAAATAATGCATTTCAGCAAGAACCTGAAAAAGAGTTAGTTGTGCAGAAAGTGTTGTTGCTTCTGTTTGAAGGGTTTGAACTTTTCTCTCAAGTTCGGATATGTAACGTGCTTTTCTCTCTTTTGAGCGCGCAGCAGACTGCCGATTCGCCAAAATCCTGTATCAAACTTTTGTCAATTGGAAATCTTAAGAGCAAGCTCAAGTGAAAATAATGTTGATCTTTTAAATAGAAAAAAAAAAATTCTGTAAAAGAGAATTTTTAACCTCACAAAAGAACCAGGCATTTGAATTATTTTCATTGATTACTGGCTCAAACATTTTTTTTTATCGGTAAACAAAATTTTATTGATCATAAGAATAGGCAAAAGCCCAGGTATACGGGACATATACAAGAGGTGAATTTCTTTTAAGGGTACAAGTGAAGTAACTTTATAAATGAGGACTCCAATTACACATTAAGAAGTTGGTCCAACAGCCTGCAACACTCAAACATGTGAAGAAATATACTTGTAACGTCCCACAAAAAGTCCAAGCCTCATATGGGCCTATACTTAAAAAAACTAGTTAATACTACAATTAGAGTCACTAGAAATCATTATAAGGGAAAATAACTTCTCCCTCCCAAGCAATGCATTTATAACGACCCAAGGAAAGTACAAACCACATCTAGCCATATAGTCTAAGAGCACTAGTCATTAGTACAATTAGAGCCCTTTGGAATCATGATAAAGGGCAAGAATTTCTTCCTCCCAATAAATGTTAGATCCCGTTCACCTTCCTATCCAAATCTTGGGTATTACAATACATGCCAACCGCTCTTAGTGGCTCATGTTGATGGCTTTTTCAAGTACAAGGTACATGTTTGAAATCTGATTAAATGAAAGTAAACAACCCACCGGACCATAATTACATGTAAACAACCACAATGCCCTGAATCTTGAATACATTCCATCAAACATTGACTTCGGATAAACAAGCTGTCTTAACATGGATGGCATAAATTATTGTGAGTCCAAGAGGATCAGGATTTTCACCTAAACATTGCCAACAATATAACCAAAAACACAAATAGTTATATCAAACATAAAGAATTTTACAGTTACAATCCCTCCAAAAAATAGAATACCATAATCCAGATGTAAATTATAAATTCTCTTATGGAAGTAAAAAGAGAGAGCAACCTCTTGGCGCGCTTGGGGTCAACGGTCCACAATTCAGCGAGCTTTTCAGGAGCAATGGCCTTCTTGGCCTCTATGCCCTCCAACATCGAAGCCCCCCCGTCCACCGAATTGCTATGCCGGTGCCTCGGCCTCTCCACCTGTGCAGCATTTTCGGGTTTAGGGAAGGATTGGCCGGAAATTCCGGGTCGGGATCCGAGCTGTTCGATGTCCATGTAAGAACAAAAGAGGTCGTCCTCGGATCCAAACCCGTCAAATAAAGAATCGGAGACCGGATCAAGCTCGTCGGGTATCCTGAAGTGGACCTCGGAGTGGGCTCGCCGGTGATGGGGCCCGCGTAAGGGGAGGGAGCTAGTAAGAGGGTTAGGGACAGGGAAGGAGGAGGCCAGTTCCGTTGGGAGCCGAGAACTAGGATTTAGCATGGTATTGGGGTTTGGATTAGAAAGATCTTGGATTGGAGCCATTAATGTGCGTCGATGTAACGGTGGTAATCAGAGTGTGTTTTTGTTCTTCTTCATCTTCGTCTTTCTTCTCCTTCTCCTTCTCCTTCGTCGTCTTCACTCATCATCGCACGTTCTGCCTTTCGGTACCAGAATTGGATTTTGCTTAAGCGAGGGTTACGTCAACGGTGTCGTTTTAGGAGTTCTTATATTATATATATATATATATATATATATATATATTTTTAACATTTTTTTTAAGTTGTAATTTTAATTATTTTTTTGAAACAATTTGTAATTTTAAAAATCGATACGTCTCTATTGAACACGTAAGAAATATAATTACAGGCTGCGTTGACATACAGTCTACTTTAATTTGTGTATGCAATTGCAGACGAAATTTATGTAGCCGAGTCAATTTTTTTTTTTTTAAAAAAAAAAAAACAAAGAGAGAAAGAAAGAATGCGTCACTTGTCTCACCATGACCATGGGGATAATGCTCAGTGAATTGGTATCATAGAGGTTAGGGTTATTGACATTTATAGTTTACTGGTTGCAAGGAAAACTCCAGATTTACGTTGTTTAAATCTGTGTTCCACAACGGAAAGATTGAAAATACAATAGATGAAAATAAAAACACTGCAAACACAAAAAATGTACACAAAATGTAAACAAAAACACTTGAGAAAAAGAGGAAAATAAATTCAAACGTCACCTCGCATGGTATTTCTTGGCAAGCTTCTTAACCAATTTCTCAGCATCCATATAATCTAAACCAATCTTCTCCACCTCTTCAACATGTTGAGCATCTCCAGGCAGGCAAACTTTCATCTTTGGACGAGGATTATGTGGAAACTGTAGAATAATTAAGAACAAAAAGAAGTGGAATTTGACAATATGGTGATACTTCCGTGAGAGTATTTGTCCCAAGAGTTGGTAATAAATAAAAAGAATTGAATGTATTTATTTGTGCACTAATGACCCCTTATTTATATGCCATCATGTACCGGTTGGCAAATAACACAACTATTGATAAACTAATAGTAACCCAAAGGTCACAACCTTAAAAAGTGACACAACCTCGCTTGACACTTCACTAGTCACACAACCTTTTGACTAAATCAAAAGGTTGTGTCTTTTGACATTTCCTTAAATATCATTTCTCATGAAAACCATCATCATGTTAGAGAGTCATTCCAAAAAATACATCACACTCTTAAAATAAAGAAACTTCACATAACCACCGAATCGCTTATCCTTTTGGAGATCATAATTTTTTAGCCCAATATGGAACTCAATGGTCTCAGTGAAATTACGTTTCTTCTCTCCGGATCCAGTAAATGGCCGCTCGTACGACATCACTCTAAAGCTTACTCATGTTCGAATTTCGAAGGTCTACTTTCACTGACCCACTAATAGCTTTTGCCATTGTTGCGGTTGCAGAGGGGGAGATAGTACGAGAATTTCCGCTTGTGTACAACCCATTTTTTCTTTCCAGCCCAGAACGCACGCAACCCCATTTCTCTTCGACGTCACACCCTGTTTTATTTTCTCCGTGGCATGATAGCTCCATTCGTGTGCAAAGAGGTCCGCAAAATAGACTGAACACATAGTTTTTCATATAAATATAAGGTTTTTAATCTAAACTTGGAAGTAATTTTTATATGCTTAAAAATGCTCGACGCATTTATAGATTGAGGTAAAGTTGGAGAGAAGTATATTATTTTCTTGCCCAAATTCAAATGGCCTCAACGAAAAAGTTGATATTCATGAATAGTGTGATGATCACTAGAAAATTAAAATAATTTTATATTTAAAATGACATCGTCCTCCCAAGAGGAAATAGAAACCCGGCCACGAATGGATATTAAGTAATTGTGGCTAAAAGTATGATGTTTGAAATGCTAACAAGAGATACGGACACTAAAAGTATGATGTTTGAAGTACGTATAATTAGTTGTTGTATATTTTGTGGCTCCTAATTAATCCTATATATATAAGATACATGAGAATGTACGTTGTGGCCTCTGCTAGCTAGCTGTTGTAGAACATCGGCCTTGAACCCATGCAACTAGCTACTTGTGCAAGTGAACGTACTTGACGCAACTCAGAATTACCTTACCATCTTTCATGACTTGGTTGTGTTTTACTGGTCATGCAGCTTCTTCACCTAGGAAATTAAGTGTGTTTATTAATCGGGAAGGAAGCAAAAGTAGGTGAAAGAAGAAGATGGTGGAATTTATGGGTGTGGTGTGATGTGATGGAACTTCTTGTATGGAGTTAGTCAATCCAGATAGAGAGGCCAGACAAATGTGGACCTATCGGGTGCCTCCTTGGAGTATCTGCGTGAGCCACACACTCCATGTGCATGCCTGCCAGTCTTTTGTTCACACGCCATACAGTCTTAATTTCTTGCACAAATAAATTGACTCACACACATATCTCCTCAAGAGCCCGGTTAAACATGTCTCTATCTATTTAAGAAATTACAATTCATATATTCACAAGGTCGAAATTGATTAACAAAGTGATGATCTCCATGATTTTAGCAGTCTGGAGGGAGAGAGAGAGAGAGAGAGAGAGTTTGATGATTTTTTTATTTTTTATTCATTATTTGTGGCCAACTGCTGATGCAGCCAAAGCAACGAAAATCCATGCATATTAAAATCCAGTAGGCGATGATAATGGTTGGTGATGTTAATCTGAAGTCCATCTACTACTACTACTACTACTACTACTACTACTACTACCACGGTTGATGCAGGCCGTGCTCCTATATTACAAGAAAATTAATACGGGTGAAGGCGCAAAAGGAGAGCTTACGGCAGTGGGCGGCTGATATATAGCCAAAAAATAAATGCAAATGGCCCTTGTAGGACAGTTTTGCTAGCATCATCTTATTGTGACTTATGCGATAGGTCAGGGATGTGACTCTTGAGATGGTGCCCAAATGACAATGTTAATAATTAATTATGGCCCATATATGCTTGCCTTCTACCCAATTCTAAGTTTGAGGGTTATCTAACTTATCTAGGAGTGGTTAAACTTTATTAATTATTGAATTAGTCTACGTATAGTCCCTAAATGAAAATGAAGACTGCTCGTACAAACTCATATAATTATATTTTAAAAAAAAATTAAAATTATAATAATATCTTTTTAAAATGATGTTGTTTCCTCATTTATCAATAAGACTGCACACGTAATCTCTTACTTAGGACTGTAAATAGAATTTCTCTTAATGATTACTATCATTGTTATTATATATTGCAATTATATATAATCGACCTACCATTCCAAACTAAATTGTACACACGCATGCTGAGATTCGCTTTACTCATGAATGTTGGGATCCAATGATGGACATTGGCCAAAAACCCAACGAACATTTTACTTAACCTTTAAATTAAAGGGAAAGTGGAAGAGTGGGAGAAGGATTTGGTGCTGAGAATAAGCATTTGTTTTTTATAAAAAATAAGCTAATAAGGATTAGGTGGGATCAGGTACCATAATCAAAATTCCCAGCAACTTTTCCTTCTACTTGATTCTGAAGTTTAACCCTCTTTGTTTGTCAGTAATTTCCTCAACGACGACAATGAAATGAAAAGAAAGCCAATAGATTAACTTAATTTCATTTAGTATTATAGCCTAGCTCCCCATCTGTATCGATCTCTGTTCTCGATGCCACATTCCAAGCGGCCTGGCCTACAAAGCCCTTAAAATACAACCTCTCACAATCTACAAATAACGCATCAAGCTCTCTCTTCCCCCTATCACTCAAATGAATAATCCTCTTGTATCATGAATCAAACCTCTCGTGTTGTATTAACTTTAGGAACGTCATGGCCACGTACGGTAAGGCGGAACGGGAGGTAGTTCTGATGATCTATTAATATATTATACCTTCCTTCGTCGTAGTTGTCATTAATTACGAGGTGTACGTTGGTCTGACGAAGAAACGATTTCATTGATGGTTTCGAGAGGACCATTTGTGAATAAAAATCCAGGTTGTTTGTATTCTTGTAATTAAGCTTATTGATAATTATCCTTCAAATGCTCAGACGCTGCCACTTCCCTTGTCCCGGTGACCAGCAATATGCTTTTTTCTCCCCACCTTCTAAGTCCTTTATCTAGTTGAGTCCTAATTAACTCAAAAGCAAGCCCACCTATCACTTCAGGTGAAAGCAGAACGACGAGATCCCAAACCCAAAACAAAGAAACCTCAAGCTGCCCCTACTTTATTTAATTTTTCCTTTGCCTTCCTCCGTTCACTGGCATCTTCACGGACAAATCCAAGCCTTATCTGGAGTTCTCCAGCAGCAGCCTTGTACAGCAGTCCAAGAACAGAAGGATCCGAAAACCAACAACTCGATCAGAGCTTTGTTCACACATGAGTGAGATGAAGTCTCTTCTTTCCATCTCTTTTGTAGTCCGATTTGCTGCTGAACAGTGGTGGAGTAACGAACTCACGAGCCTATTTGCATAAGTACTTCATCAAGCTGCAGACCGCAACAAGGCCTTTTCTGAAACGGAACCAAGAGAGAGCTAGCTAGGGAGCAAGAATTCGGGGTTCTCCTATTAGTTTTCGGTCCAGGTAAAAAGCAGTGACCCTGTTGAGCAATGGTGATAAGACTTCATCATCGTTCACACCGTCTCCTCCTCGATACAGAATCAAGCACGCCACCATCTATTAATGGAAGTAGAAGCACCCGTGGGTCTTATGGTAGCGAGGCAAACTTCGATACCAACATGGTGATTATCCTAGCAGCCTTGCTTTGTGCATTAATATGCGCGCTGGGACTAAATTCAATTGTGCGTTGCGCTCTAAGATGTAGCCGTAGGTTTGCGTTTGAAACACCGGATGAGACTGCTGCACGTCTGGCTGCCACGGGCCTTAAAAAGAGCGCATTGCGTCAGATCCCCGTAGCTGTATACGGGTCAGGGCTCAATATTCCGGCCACAGATTGTCCAATTTGCCTTGGCGAATTTGCGGATGGTGAGAAAGTTAGAGTGCTGCCAAAATGTAACCATGGTTTCCATGTAAGGTGTATAGACACTTGGTTGATGTCACACTCATCATGTCCAACTTGCCGGCAATCGTTGCTAGAACAGCCAGCAAGTTCCGAGGGTGGGGATGCTGATGCAGATGCTGGAAGTCGGCATATTACAAATGCATCGGAAGGACAAGGGGATGTGCCAATAGCTGTGGATGAGGTAAGTTGAATCTTGAATTGCAAATATATATATATATATATATATATATCTATATATCTCGCGATCCTCCACCTCTGCCCCCAACCAATTAATCGGAAGGAAATAGACAAATAGTAGGTTTTCTTTGTTTGTTTTAGATGGTAGCTGGTAATATTTTCTTTTACATATTGTTAGTTTAGTCATGATATATTATATTGTGCATAGAGAGGCGTCTTCTTACTTGCAACTTCAATATGTCTATCAAGGTTTCTGAGGCAAAACTGTATCTCATGTTTGGGATAAAGAAAATAATTTGTATTGAAAAGTTTCTTGTTTGCCTCTCACTTCCACCTCCCCGCCGGCGGCCGTGGCGGCTCTCTATTAATCTGAATTATCTGCTCATTTGTCCGAGGGTACCGTTCATCATGGTTTGATGAATCATGATATTCTCTACAGAAAACTAGAGTGGGTTTGTTGAATAGACAGATCTTGGTTTTGTAGAATGCAAGAACCAGCATTTGCACTCCACATAAAAGATATGGTTATATCACAAAATAGGAAATATTCCATCCTTTAAACTGGAAGCATTAAGAAGTCCATTGTAGGCATGAGATGATTTGGATATTTAATTAATCAGTAGTTAGATATAACCAAGTCTAAAATAGATAAGATTCATATAAGTCTTTTATAAATTCACACTTTTACAAAGACTTACATGAGATTTATCTATTTAGAGTTTGTATAAATAGTTTCTCTTCGTCATAACATGAACCTAGAAATTCAAGAAGATAAGACTTCACTTCAACTCAGGCAATGCTGTGACAAAAGCAATTTTTCTTTTTTGGGTTGCAGTTTGCAATCACTCCTCCTCCGAAGTGCTAACGATGAGGAATCTCCACGTGCATAGCACGTGCCTTTCTCTGGTCAATTATTATTCAAAGTGGTTTGCAATTGCATTGCCAACCAAAGTCAGATGAAAGGTGTTGATTCCTTCATTTTTGAGTTAAAAAAAAGTAGAGTTATTGGGCACAAAGGCATAATCGCCCTTTTCAATTTCGGAACTTGAGACTTGGACAGTAGTACTGGTGGCAATATTCCCATGTTGTGTAAAAAGTAAAGACGATGCTCATCCACCTAAGCTTGCGTGTGAGTCGAAATAATGTTGTCATGCTGACACCATTCTAAGTTTTAACACTTTCACACATTCCTCCTTCACATGGAAGAGATCATAAATGTTCAAAAAAGAAACAAAAACCATTTAATACTATCTGACAGGACTCTGAGAGCACTCTCATTTAATTAATTAAAAGTTAAATATAATGAAAATTTAGTTATTGAATTATAAAATGCATCACATTATAATAGTTATATTTTAAATATAACTATAATAACTTTTAAAGTAATTTCTAAATTTAAAAGATACTATTTATTCATCAAATTTATTTTAAATCATTTGTTTCTCTTTTCCAAAGTCTCTATCAATGTCTTTTTAGTTTCTATTTTTAATCTATAATTTAATTAGAATATGATTACTAATTAATATATAATATTATAAATAGTAAAATATGATAAAATAAAATAATTTCATAATTAAAAAAATTAAAATATTTTTAAAATTATTAATTACTCATGAATAAATGGATAATCTAATGTAGAGATTTAATGTGAATAGCCAAAGTAAAATTCATCTTTTATTATTTTATTGTCATATAATAAAAAAATAACTATCCCAATGTAAAGACTTATATGAATGGAATAGCTAAAAGTTAAATTCATCTTACATTCATAAAAAATATACTTTAACTTTAGCTAATCCAATGAGAGTGCTCTGAGGAGAGTACTTGGAAGTCCTAATGGCATTGTCAAGGACCTAATCATTTTCAAGTTTAAATTTTATTTAAAATTTGAAATTTTGACTAAAATTAAAATTTTTGAAGAGATTAATTTAGATTAAATTATTTATTTTAAAATCAAAATAATAATATAATATTATATATTTTAATAATTTTTTTATATTTAACAAAATAAATTATTTATATTACATCTCATAACTTTATTTACAAATTTTTATGAGCATATCTACGAGCATTTGTAAGCATTCAAGTCTTCTTTAACTGGACTTTTTTATTTTAGCACAATTTGTAGGACTCTAACTTTTATATTCATAATAATAATAATAAAAAGCACTGTTGAAAACACAGAGAAAAAAAATGAAGAATTGAAAAACGAGAGAAGGAAAATGTTTGTTGGGAATAATTATAGAGTAAAATAATAGTTTGGAGATAAATAGTGACTAATCAAATTTAGATAAACATATAGAATTATTAAAGCTCAAAAATAGAGTTTTGGATGTTTGTCTACTCCAATGCAGCCCACTTTTGAGTTACCTAACCAAATTTTGACTAGTCACTAACATTTGACTTGGCATGCCAGTGCTTTTACAATGGTCTAGGTATTGCCAAATTTAATTTTTTACTAGAATTTGAGGTAAATTTTTTGGAGAGATTAATCCTCATTAGACTAATAATCTTAAATTCAAAATAATAATATAATATTATATATTTTAATAATATTTTTTTAAAAAATTAATATTTTGTATTAATACTAAAATTTAATATTAAAAGAGATATCAATTAAGATTGGACGTGATTAATATTAAAAGAGAGGTAGTTGAATACACTTGTATTCTAAAATGTTCCAATCACATTGCACTACTTATTCTAAATAAAATGTTCCAATCACATTAGAAGAGCATCATTGCTGATTGGACGTGATTGATTGAGATATCAATTAAGAGATTTTTCCTTGATTCTAAAGATTGCGGCGAAGAATTTTATTTTTAAATTAGGGTGGAATCATCGGGATGATTTGCTGTTTGCATTGCATTTCGGTCCAACCATACGTCCACTATACACGCTGTAATGCGACTAGGACTAGGACTCATACGAGTATTACAATGACAACACCGTACCACTGTAGTACATAAGTTTGTTACGGATGGATGGATTGCACCCATTCGACGTTGCAAATCTGACTACCACATTATCGTAAACTAGGCCCAATAGAATATTTTCAGTGCCCACTTCGAGCCGAGTGGAACATTTTTTTTTAAATATATATATATATATATATTAAAAAAGGGGGTCATACTCATCAAGTAGCACAGTTCCTGTGACATAGGCAATCTTGGGCCTTTTTAGAGATCATTTATGGTTTTGGTGGATCGCGTTTATCATCTAATCAACTTTATTTCGAGACCAGAACATATGGCTTCCAGCGATGTTTACTTCCAACTGAATAGTTAAATTCCATGGCGTTGATTTGAGATGTAGATCGTAATCGAGTTTTAGATTTTCTGACTCATCCAAAGCACGAGTTTGAATTCACTTTCTTGGATTCATCATTTCTGTTTACTTGTTTGCACCCCCTCCTGTATTCTGATATTAATTTAATGCGGTAGCTTCATTGAAGAAAAAAAAAAAAAAAAAAGAGAAATGTTTTTACTCACAATAAAATCTCGTAAAATAAATATATAAATTAACATAATTTCATATAGTACTTTATAAATATTTTGCTCACAAAAAGATCTCACAACGTAAAGTATATCTAACGTATCATATGAAAATATGTCAGTTTGTATATTTACTTTTATGTAATATCTTTATGACTGTAACACTTCTCAACAAAAAATAACCATAATTGTATCAATTAATTTGGGTTACTTTCGGGGTGATATGATGACGAACTCGCCCTTGGAACAGTAGCTATAACTCAAACTAGACATTCTGTAATGGGAAAGGACTCCTAGGCATGGATGGAGCTGTCCAACGTCAAAATAAATGGCCCCGTTGGCATTTAGGGCATTTAGCATCCAATACAATATTCAATAACTGCAAATTGCCAATAAGAAAAACAATAATACATAACAGGAAAAGTCTTATTGCCAACGGGTTCGCATACCGATGTTAACATATAAGGCATTCGTTTAATGAAATTGTGCGAGTTGAAAACGGAAATGATTTTCGTGAGACAGATAATCTTTTCTTCTCTCAAAATTATTCTTTTTAATGATAATAAAAAAGGACATGTCAACATCGGTATGCTATTTGGTGAGCCAAACTGCTTGTACCTAGCAAAACTCTTATTGGTATTGTTATTATGAAGCCACAGTTCAAGAATGTGAAGGGAGAATGAGGAGTAACAAGTTAGAACTGATTAGAGGAGGGATGAAGTCAGATGGTTACCACCAATTGAAGGCTATACAAAGATTAACTTTGATACTACTATGAATAAGTAAAATAAGAAAATGGGCATATGAGTGTAATAGCAATAGACCACAGATGAGAGATTCTAATTGTTTTGTGTGCTATAAAGGATTTCATTGGAGAACTTGACTTAGCAAAAGCTTATGCATTATGGAGGACCATCGAGTTATGTAGTGAGCTAAATATTAAGAAAGTTATCTTTGAAAGTCATCTTTGAAAGTGACGCGCAAAAACTAATAAAAGATATAAAAGCAGGGAGGTTACATATGCATGGATGAGACAATTGAAGGAAACATACTTTGGCCCAAAGACTAGAATGTGAAGTGAGGATTTACCTATAGAAAAGGGAATAGTGTAGCTCATGAGCTAGCTAAGAGGGCACTACATGTGGATGGAGAGATTTGCTGGATTGAAGAGGGTCTAATTGAGATCAGTTTTATTGTAGAGAAAGAGATTAACTGACTTTCATATGATGAATGAAATGAGAATAAATATTTTGATGTTTAAAAAAAAAAATTGAAGCCACAGTTCAAGTTGTCATTCTTTATTTTTAAAGAGTCCTATTAAATTCATAAAGTGATTTTATAAATTATATCTTATTAAATTAATACAATTAAATATAACATGTTAGATCTATTTTATAATCTAATGTTAGGACTGTTCATCCGGATTCCGGCCCAAAAATTCAGGTATACCTGGACCGGGTTAACCCGGGCCGGAACTCGAATCAACCCATATTTTTTAAAACTTGGATGAATCTGGATTTTTTGATTCCAGGTTGATTTTTTTTTTTTTTTTGTTAATATCAAGTGAAAATTGAAAAGCATCGATCGATCGATCATCACCAACAAACGTCCCTTCAGGCACACCATGTAATACTACTGTGTTCTGATCCCTAATTCCATTTCGTAATTCCGGCATCCTTTAGCATTTCATGTACTCGTAACTCGATGATCTCATCCATGTAAAGAATTTCATTCTTCTTAAATTAGAGTTCGAGTACTTCCAGTATATAATATAACATCTGAAAACATCAAAACATACAAATTGAAGAAGAAGAAAAAGAAAAAAGAAAAAAAAAACCGAGTATTGGGTTTATCTGAATTTTACAATTTGATTTGTTCCGGATCAGAATTTGAAATAAGAAAAATCTAATATGAATGAACAGTCATATCCAATGCACAATAATAAGATACGTCAATTTATGAGTTTCATTTTATGTCATCGTTTTGGAATCAAAGTATTTTTCTTTAAAAATAAAATTGGAAGAAGGGGAGGTTGGGTACGTAGGTTTGGATCATTAGTATTTTTTTCATTTTTAGCTGTTTGGTCCATTAGTTGATATTGTTGTTGGTGGGTGATGTCTGCATTACCGAGGGTGTTTCATATTTATATTAGGACTCAATTAAGAGCGAAACGGCGAAAATATGGGAAAGGTATCATAGAAAACTCTTATTTAAGTCTTAACTTTAGTTGCGTTTAAGAGTTGAGTTGAATTGAGATGATAAAATCTTGTTAGAATATTATTTTTTAATATTATTATTATTTTAAAATTTGTAAATTGTTTATTATATTTTATGTTGAAATTTGAAAAAATTATAATAATGAGTTGAGATGAATTTAACTTCTAAATAAAGCCAATTGTCAACAATTTGAGATTTTAATAAATGTTTATTTAAAATAAATAAATAAATAAATAATAATAGGACGCTGAATTTATATATATATAATTTATATTATAAAAAATTTAATATCATCGTAGAGGAAAGAAAAAGAGAGAGATAGTAAATGTGCTGAGGTGTAAAGTCGAGTGTGGTGAGGTGTAAGAGAGGCCTAAATGGATTGGTCAGGCTTTGCACGCATGGGACGTATAGGGTGTGGCAGCCTCCGAACTGCATGCACTTTCCACGAGTTTCCACGTTCTTGTCACGGTCTCACCTAGAACCGTTATCTATGCAATGGCATTCATAAAACACAGAGAGTTTCTGAAGCTCGTGGAAAAACGTATCTACACGTTCCAGTACACATGGGCCACGTGGTCCTGGAACCCATAAAAAAGGAATTTCGAAGAAGTAATCAGGATTAGGAATTCAACAAAGACGGGCTCTGTTCTCTGACCCAATCTTGACCGTCCAAAATAAACTCCATCCTTCGCAACTTAAAAATTCACCATTTATCTTATCCTTATTTTAAACCGCTATTCGCAAATACAAAATTCCATTTAAGAGTTGCTTTCTAAATGCCAAGACAGACGAAAGACTGCAACAAGTAATCCAGCCTTTCTTTTCACCTTGGCCATTCCTTCCCTTCCCTTCCCTCCCCTTCCGATGGCTTCCTCCTCCTCTCCGAGCATTCGTTCCGTTTCCCATCGGAATCTCCGTCGTTCATTCCTCCATGAATACAATCATCGGAATCAGAATGCTCGACCTCCGTCTTCCTTGATGATGCCTAACCGCACGGAATCCGCCACCGGAAAAGGAAGAATAATATCGATGGCGACGTCGGCCAAGACTACTCATTTCAACAAACTGCAGGCTCGAGATCACGGCATCGGCGCGAAGATCTCTGGTGAAAACCTAGACCAGTGGATGCGGGAATCGGTAGTGGACATCGTGAAGAACCTACGCCAAGCGCCGCTGCTGGTGCAAGTGTATGAGGAGACTGAGAAAGGCGGGGCGGCGACGAGGTTGGAGACGGAAAAGGCGGTGAAGGAGAAGTGGGCGATGGTGAAGAGTAGATGGGAGAGAGGAGAGTCTCCGTTGCCACAAGGGGTAATATTCGTGGAAGAGCTTGGGGAGGAGGAGAGGGAGAGAGAATCAAATACGAAGGCGTGGGGGATAGTGGTGCAGGGGAGGGGGGCAGAGTGTGGACCCGTGTGTTATTTGTTGAAGACGAGCAGGGTGAAGGGATTGGGATCGACGTGTTGCACACATTTTTGTTTGGCGAAGGTGAAGGGGTTCAGGGAAACGACGGAGTCACAGCTCAAGAATTGTTGGTTGGTGCAACCTGCGTTCTCGTCTACCAACTCATGAATTTCCATGGCTGCCGATCGAGAATATATATATATATATATATATATATATATAGAAATTGATTTATTGATTTTGAAAGGGAGTTCCATCCGTGGGTTCATCAATTGCAATCTTTCTCATATACATATATGTATGTGTAAATTTGTACACCAATTATTATTTGATGCGCTGGGCCTGCGTTGGACTCTTGTTAATTAGTTTGCGACTTGTACTTTGTACAACTTAATTAATACAAAGTGCAACTAGTGATAGTCTCTTCGATCTATTTCTCTCTCTATTTATTTGTTCCCCCGATTTTGATCATTTGCTCTAGTTTACATTAAGTTCTCGACGTTACACGTAAGAGAATATAATGAAAATAAAGGAATTATGAAGGTAGAAAATAAAACATATTTTGTCCTCCTTCACGCTATAGTTAATGGTGGCCATAAATTATAACATAATGACATAAAATCCTTCAAAATAGTCAGAGTTGACATTATACCTCAATATACAAAATATAAAGAAATAAGTATATTTATTTAAAATACCACAAATATATTTAATTTAATAAATAAAATCTGACATATAATACTGCTAAGCATAATGGCATTAGCATTAGTCTATGCATATGCATATGCAAAGTCATATTTGCATAATATGACCCTAAAATCCTCCGTATTGACTTATGCATATCCAAATATTTAGCTACTAATGAACAGTGATTATCCAAATTTGGATAACCACTATTCACCCTACAAATCATATTTTAATTATTATTTCTCTTTCCTCCCACTCTCTCTCTCACAATCTTTCATTTTCTCCCTCCTTCAACAACACAACAAACCTTCATTTCCACATTTATTTTATAATTATAATATATTATATATATTTTTTCATTTTATTATATTTTTAATATAATAAATAAAAAAATTATATTTTTTATTATTGTATTTTTATTATTAATGTCAAATGTATGTAGTGGATACTAATTGCAAAATATATATATAAAAAAAATTGATTTTAGCAAAAAATAATAATAATAAAATAATAATAATTTATTATTATTTTGTCTCAAATATGTATAAACCAATATGAAAAATTGGCCTGAATGACAAAATAGATATGCAAAATAGGTGATTTTGTATATGCATATACCGATACTAATGCTCTAATAACTTTTTAAAGAAACTTGCTACCACCTTGTAGGGGTGCAAGACGTTCAGTCCTACCGAAAAAAAGCACATGACCAAATGGTTCTTCAGATTGATACTCTTATTAGTCGGTCTTTACGTGTGATTTTTTAGACCGGATTGAATTGAAACCGACCAAATATATATATTTTTTAAAATATTTTTTATATATATAATATATTCTTTTATATAATAATTATATAAATTAATTATATGATTTTTATGCAATGAGTCACCATTGATTATATATACAATTAAATTATTTAATATTCATTAATCATTTATAAAATATTAAAGAGATTAATTCATTTTAATTTTACTAAGTTAATTAATTTTTTGTATTAATTTTTATTGTCAAAAAAAGAAAAAATGAGAAAAAAAATTTTTATAGACTGAGTGGACCGATAGCTAATGATCTGGTCCGACAAAAATGATAAACCAAAATTTTTTACCTGTGACCGGATCAATTACACTACCCCTACCACTGTGTAACGTTAATTAAGCAATCGGATGCCTGATTTTCGAATCAAAAGTTTGCCTCACACGTTCCTATTTATCATTGAGTATTTGCTTTAAAAACTATATTTTTAAGGAATCAATACTTGAAACTTTTACGTAATAATATCCTTATACCTAGTTTATTACTCTTTTTTAACTATTTTTTTTCCCTTTGTGAATTTGAATTTGAATTAAAAATATCATAGCATTAGCTTCTTGCATAATTTAAAAATAAATAAATCGCATCAATCAACGTAATCAAGTAATTTAATTAAAAATAAATTTAATTTTAATATAAAATTATAAAAAAAGTTTGATATTCTCCTTATAATTTACAATATGTATATCACAATTAAGCATTACGAAAATGGGACTATTTCTTTCTGACAGTATTTTTGAAATTCAAAATGTAAACGAATATCAATTTTTATAAAATTAAATTTATTTTTAATTAAATTACATGATTATATTAATTTATTAAATTAATTTTCTTCTAAATTATGCAATAATGTCATGTTGGGATCTTTTAGTCTAGATCCAAAGAGCAAAAAAAAAAAAAAAAATAGTAAAACAGTAGCAAATGAGATATAAGTATATCATTACCCTTCACAAATCAATATTTTTGCTAATCTTTCTGGTTGAAATGTTGTCTCAATATGCTGCCTCAGCTAATTCCAAAACTCTAACTTGTTTGTTTTCATAATTCCTCTCAACTCATCTAATCATTATAATTTTTTTAAATTTCCATAAAAATAAAATAAACAATTCAATTTTTTTAAATTTCAAAACAAAATTAATATTAAAAAAATATATTTTAACAATATTTTATTCAATTTTTAACTTTAATCTCAACTCATCTCATCTCATCTGTGAAAATAAATGAGATATCAATTTTGCAAAAATTAAACGTTGAGATCTGAAGTTATAAAAATCTAAAAACTTATATTGATTTTGCAATTAACCTTATTTTCTATGAGTACCATTACAGGCACACAGGATCCCCGAAGGAATCCTACACACTGACATCAGTTTTTTTTTTTTTTATGGAAAATGATTTATACACAATATTTTTTACAATATATTTCACAATAATGTGTTATTTATAAAAGTAATATTACTTTACAAAAATACTATCATCTTACAATATTATTGTGAAAATATGTTGTATGAGTATTAATGCTCTTTTTTTATTCTTTGATCTCTCAGAAAGTCTGTCATTGTCGTTCATTCTTCCTATAAAAACTTATCAGCCTACTCAGAAATTCTAAAATATCTTTATTTACTTTACTTGATCATTACACTTTTCAGGATATTTATAACTTGGGATCATTAAACCCATCTTTAAGAGTGTGTTTGGACGTTAAAGTGAGTTGAATTGAGTTTAAATAATAAAATATTATTATAATATTATTTTTTAATATTATTATTATTTTAAAATTTAAAAAAATTGAATTGTTTATTATATTTTATGTTAAAATTTAAAAAAATTATAATAATGAGTTGAAAGTAGTTAAATATTCAAACAAAGCCTAAGAATATTCTTCCACTTTTAGATGGGCATAGGCTACAACCCATCTCAAATGATGAAACAATTTCTTAAAAAAAAAAAAAAAATCAGAGCACTATAGGTACTCATTTCTTTTTCATGGAAGGAAAATAGAGGACTGTAGGGACAGATCCAGAGGGTGGGCAGCGGGAAGAGTGAAATACATAGGTATTTCACGAATGATTTTATTTAACAAGAGAATTATAAAGAGAGATCATTTTTACAACTTTGTTTCAAATAGAAATTAGTTTTATAAAACAACTTATAAAGTATTTATAAAATATTTTTTATAAAATCATTATCCATTTTAAACAAAATAGTATAAGAGATTATACAATATTGCTATTGGGCTGCCTGAAACTTTCCACTCAGATGATCCGCTTGACGTGGACAATTGGTTTATTAAAAATAAATTATATTAAATCAAAAGGACATCTAAAAAAAGTAATGATATATTCATAATATTTTATATAATATATTATATAATAATATATTAAATGAAGAATATTTTTATAAAATATCTTATAAAAATAACATAATTTTATAAAAATATTCCTCATTTAACATATTTTTATATAATATATTATATAAAATATTATGAGTAAATCATTTTACATCTAAAAATATAAAAAGAATAAGAGTAAAACTCTAGATTCTTTTTACCTGTTTGTATTTGTATTTTCGAATTCTTTATAATAAAACACGTATCATCTATACCGTAAAAAATGATGGTGCCAGTGGCGGACCCACATTGAATTTAAGGGGCATGACTCTCCAAAACTTTTTGAAAAACACAAAATATCCCTTAGATTTTATACATAATTCTATAAATATAAAAAAAGATATTTCTAAAAAATTTATAATTTCTATAAGCTCTTTAAAATCTACTAAACTTTCAATATACTTAGAAATATCTCTCTCCAATTTTTTTTTCTTATAGTCCCAAAGTCTTGTTTAATTTCTATATATTATCTATTTTCAAGGATATTGCCTCTCCAAAATTAAAATTAAAACTAAGTTTAGGAGAAATAATTATAAACTTATTAATATGGATCCCACAATTTTTTGTTATATAATATTGGGTTTCTTAATATGAAATTCAAAATTAAAATATAAAAAAAATCATTTAAGGTCAATGATCTCTTTGAAAAATAGTTGAGAGATTTTATCCTCTAAATTTCATTGAGTAAGGAAAAAAATTATTTAAACTCATTTTAAAAAACCCCTTGATAGTTTATATGAAAAAAATAAATTCTAAATATTTCATTACAAAAATAATAATGGATGAATATTATTCCATGAATATTATCCTCATAAATCTAAAACTTATATTAAGTTGTGTTTTAAGAATTCTTTTATTTTATATTAGAGAAATGATGTTTGCAGTCTTAGAATGTGTAAGTTTTATTCACTTTATTTGAAAAAATAAGTAAATCTAAGACTCACATGAAAAATCAATTTTTAATGGTGAATCCTAATTTTTTTTTAAAGGTAATGCATAAAACTTGCATACCCTAAAACTGCAGTTAACATTACTTTTTACATAAATATATCACAATAGAAAAGTTAGCCCCCTCAACACAATTGCTAGTCCTGCCATTGAATAGTACCACGTTAAGAGGACACTCTATATGATAACTTTTAGATGAGAAAATAACATTTTTCATATTTCTTTCCTTTCTCAATAAAATCAATTGCAAGTTTGTAAGGTAGCAGGAAAATAGGCGGCGGAATTTTGAGGTAAACATCGTTTCTTTGGTGCATGCCATATACATACGAGCAGTGATTGCATTGCCACCGAATTACAATATATTTTCGATTCTTACTAATAATATTTAAAAGGAGAAGCAAATGGTATTAAAGTGACGTATTCATATCGTGTCAAGTTATGCATATTATATGATATATATCAACTTGAATACTATCCATTAAGCTTAACATATCAGATTTTCAAATCTTAACACGACTCATTAAAATAACAGGTCGTATTTTGTCAACCTGTTTCATGTATATAACCCGTTATGAATTAATGAAAAATATATCGACCCGCGTATCAACCTGTTTCAACATTTTTTTATGTAAATGGATTAAATTGACCCAAATAATTCACTTAATTTGATTAACATAATTTTACATAAAAGTTAAAATCACAATATCTTCAAAAAATATAAAACTAACTACATAAGTCCAAAATTACAATTCAAATAATAAAAACACCAAAATTACGATCTATAGGAAGTGTGGAAGATGGTCATGACTTGTGATAATTGATTCAACTGAGAACTGAGATAATGAGGGTCTAAAAGAGAGTTAGGAAATATGAAATAGGGTTAATGTATTTTTATTTTTATGTTAAAAACGATATAATTGAAATTTGAATAAAAAATTTAAGGGGTTAGAAACGGGTTAAGTGGGTTTTAAGTGGATTGACCCATTAGTGACCCGGTAATGAATCGGGTTTTAACGAGTCAACACGTTTTGATCCGAACGCATTAACATCAAATACAAACTCGCTAATTTCATATCGTGTTCGTATTGAGTTAACGAATCGTATCACATATTGTCACTCATAATTTAAATTGTCATCAAAATAAAAGCAAAACTTAAATTTAAAAATTAATTTAATCTATAGTTATAAACAAATTGTTTACGTGTTGTTGTTGTATCATTTTTCAAAGAGAGAAGTTTGGGCCGGACGGGTGTTAAATGTATTTTTGCACCAGCCAATAAGAGGGTGCCACGTAGACACTCCAGGAAAACTAATTTTGAATCTGCATACACCCGATCAGTCTTTTCATTTCCTGGTTTCCCCTTCCCCCATCCTCTGCTTCATTTCCTGCATCTTCTCTCCATCTCATGCCTGATCTACATAACGAACAAAAGTGGGTGCCGACATGCATATAGAAAAATTTGAACACGTAGCAGCACAAGCAACCGGCATGAGATGGTTGCTTTCGAACACGCAGCAGCCAAGACCACAAAAGTTTCTCCTGACTGCGTCATCCAAGCCATTGTAGAGCTTGGTTCAATCGTCGAAGGGCTTGTGGCGGGGCAAGTAATGGACCTTTGTAACGAGGGAACAGAGGTGAATTTGAGCGAGTTGGAGTACATTCATGTCCATAAAACAGCGAAGCTCCTGGAGGCTTCAGTTGTGTGTGAGGTGATAATGGCAGGTGGGAACGTGATTGAGATATAGAGGGTGAGGAATTATGCGAGGTGTGTAGGGCTGTTATTTCAGGTGGTGGATGATATTTTGGATGTAACAAAGTCGGAGGGGGAGCTGGGAAAGACAGCCGGGAAGGATTTGGCAAGCAACAAGGCTACATATCCTAAGCTAATGGGCATCGACAAGGCCAAAAAGTTTTCCCGCATACTGGCAGATCAAGCAATGCAAGAGTTTGCCTACTTCGTACCCACAAAAGCTGCCCCCTTGTGCTATTTAGCTGACTACATTGCCAATCGGAAGAATTAAGGGGGCCTACTTTCATGTCTGCTTTAGATTTTTATGTCACAAAACTGCAGGTTGCTCAAGCCTTACTACGTTGCCAACCATCTCATGTCGGCACTCACTTTGTTCTTCGTGTAGGATCGGGTGTAAGATGGAGAGAAAGAGGATGGAGAGAAGACGTAGGAAATGAAAGATGGAAGAGGGGGAAACAGGGAAAGCAGGAAATGTAAGAGCATTAACATTAGATTGACCATCACATTCTTTAAATTTGGACTAATATATAGCTTTTTAACTTTTAACTAATCATTCGAAGCTTGAAATTTATATTGGATTAGTCATCACACTCTCTATAATAAAAAATATTATTATTTTTTATTATTTATATATTTTTAATTAATTTATATTTTATTTTTATAATTTTCAATAACATCTAACAATTATATTCATTTTTATTTTCACAATTTAATAATCTATAATATAATAATTTCATATGTATATAAATGATAAAATCTCATATGAATAAAAATCTCATATCTATAATATAATAATATCAAAAAATACTTTTAGACTTGCTATATGAAAAGAAAAATAGATTTACTATAGTTTATAATTTGGCTGAAAACAATTTAGCTAATTCAATGTATAGTAAATATGAATGATATTTGTTAAATTTGAAGATGAAAAGACATTTAGCTAATTCAATACCATTACTCTAATAACTGATCGGGTGTATGTGGATTCAAAATTAGTCTTCCTAGAATGTGTACGTGGCATCCTATCATTGGTTGGTGTGAAAATATTTTAACACCCGTCCGGCACAAGCTTTTATCTTTTTCAAACTATACTAAAGAGCAAGAGAATGCATACGTGCGGCATGTGTGGGAAGTCCCTCCAAAACCCTCGTATTTGAATTTGAAAACGCGTCAACGTTGTTAATGCCTTAATGGTACTCAACATTTGATAGTCTTTATATGCGATGCGAGAACCTTGTAGCAAGACAGCCTTCCTATACCCAAAAGAGAGAACCTTGTTCCTTTGCCTTTGCAAAACTTGCACGCGCGATCCCCTCTCTCTGCAAATTCAAATCCTATGGTTTAGACTCAACTCTCAAAATCCCAAAGGAGATCTATTCTCCTACCGCTTAAAAACCCTAATAGACCAATTAAATTCTTTCAGTTCATGCTCGTACCCCAGTACAACAACGCCAAAGATTCACAGTTACTCTTTATTAATTTGACATTTCTTGTCAAATTCTCAGAGCCATGAGTTACATTTGTTGGTTCTGGTAAAAGGGTAAGCGCCATACATCTCATATCCAAAGATACAATGGAGGACCAACGCATTCGTTTTTGATACCCAGATCGGATTCAAAGGTTGGCTGCACTTCTCTTGGTTTCTTTTAAAAGCAACTTGTCCTTATCTATACATATTTCTATCCTCTAAATATTGTGTGTGTGTCTGGGTTTTTTTTTCTTTAAATTTATTTTTTTATTTTAAGATTATGGGTGAGAAGCGGAGTAGCGCTGGATTGGGAGATAAAGATGATTCTGCTCGTGGGCGGGTCAAAATGCGAGATCTTGATTCCGTGTGTCGGTCTGAAGGTGAGGTATTTTTTTTTTTATTGGTAATCTGAAGGCGAGGTATCATTAAAGCCTTTGAGTTTTATCGTTGCTGTTGGATGTTAAAGGAGAAACTGAGGTTTTGAATGGTTAGGATTGAGTATGGCGTGTAATTTTGATCGCGGTTGGTTCATTGACAATTTCCTCTGGCTCCATTTTTGGCTAATGCTTTATCGTTTTCTTTTCTTCTGATTATGCATTAATACGTCTTGTCATGGAGTCCTGATGAAGTACTCGTGCAACTAAGCATCATGTAACTACAATGAAGTTGAAATAAAAAACGAGAATAAATCGCAGATAATAATTTAGGCACCTCACAAGGGCTGCACACTTGGTCTGGTTTTTGAACGCATTATAATTTCTCAATGCATGTACCCTTCAATTTTTCTCTCTCAAACTTTGTGAAAGCTTCTTTTTTTCCCCTTTTAAGTAAAAACCTCCTATTTGAAACTGGTTTTAACTTCAATAGTTGTTAATGTCTACATTTATGGCACAGGAATCAATACCCATTATAAGAAATCATTGAAAAACAAAGAATCCAGTGATCAATTTCAATTGGGTGAAGAAGAGTTGTCTCAAGTTACCGAGGTGCCTGTAAGTTTGGATTTGGATGCTTCTCAAGCGGAGAAAACTGGAAGGAACTCATTTCCATTAGCAGTTAATCTTGCTCCTAGACCACTGGATCTCAATACTGAAGTTTGTGTTGCTGAAGATTCGGCCTGTGGTGATGGTCAGATATGTGCTGAGAATTCTAATCCACCGTCTTTGTACAGGAAGCGCGAGAGAGTGCACGATGGTAAATGCCTAACCTCAAGAGGCATTGGGTTCGATCTTAATGCAGAAGATGTCTCTAGTTCAGTGAGTCCGGAGACATCATGTTATCCTTCCAAAATTCATGGCCAGTTAAAGTCGAGAGATGTTTCTGAGTGTGAGAGTTCTTTGGGACCGTTGGGAGAGAGAGATCCAAAGCGACGTTGGGAGGAGATGAAGCAAAATGGTTTTCTCTCATCTTCTTACGGAGGCATACCAATGCCAAAGCAACGTATGAAGAAAAGTAAAAATGACATGATCAAGAAAAGGATGGAGCTTGCAAAGAGAGAACAAGTTGACAGGTTTACTAAGATTGCTGCGCCAAGTGGGCTGCTCAACGATTTGAACCCTGGGATTATAAACCACGTGAGAAACAGAAAACAGGTCCACTCAATTATAGAGGCCCTCGTAAGGTCTGAGCAACTCGAAAATGAAAACATTAGAAGCAAACAAACAGCTCATCAGAGAAGTGGCACTACAGAATCTGGCAACAGAATGGACCCAGAAAACATTAATGATTCAAGAATACATCCAGTCATTTCTCATAAAGATGGACATTTAAATGCTTTATCTGGGATCAGGCAGACAGGAGTATACACCATGCCAATGAATAAATATTCTCAGTCGATTGTAGAGGGTAAACGTGGACGTAATGAGCTAAGCATGGTAGAGACGGTGTGTGGTAAAAGTCATATCTCACACTTCACCCCTCTCAGTGATGATACTACACCAGAGCTTAAAGTGTCATCTTCATCTCAGGCATCTGAGAATGCTAGCTCCTCATCTAACGAGGATTCGGCAAACTTTGCCAGCACTGTAAAAGGTTATCATACTATTTCTTTGATTCCTTTTGCTTCTTTGGTTGCTTCAAATGTTTACTACCCTCTGTATTCCGTTTTCACACAATTTTATTGGAAAAAGGTAGAACGGTCAAGAAAAAAAACTTGTATGTTGTTGGGCGCATGGTAGTTGTCTGATGGAGGTAAGAGAATTTACATTCTTAGCACATTGTAGAAGAAGAAAATGGTGATAGTTGCGGAAGTAGGACTGAAGACAAGGTGATACATTCATAAATAAGCATCATTAAAATGGGTTTAATAGAACAACGAGAAAGAAAGAGAACCTGAGCTTATATGATTTTTTTTTTCAGCTGCCAGTGTTGCTTCCCAATGGTTGGAACTTCTTCATCAAGACATTCAAGGACGTCTTTCGGGTATGCTATTTCATTTACGTCATTTTGCGAGATTGTTGGCCGTTTTCCGCACATTTATTGGGTGATGTATGTTGTTCTGTACATGCAGCATTGCGACGTAGTAGGAAGAGAGTTCGAGCTGTAATTAGTACAGAGTTGCCATTTTTGATATCAAAAGAATTCTCATCTAGTCAGGTGAATACTCCTTATGTAATGAGAAATTCCATTGATGAATTTTCGAATAGTGCAACTGCAGACATGCATCGAGCAAGATGGAACACGCTCTTTGATCAGATGGATAAAGCTCTTTCTGATGAAGAGAAACAGCTTGTGAGTACATCAAAGAAATTTTTCTGTTGCACTTGCAATTTAAAGATATTCTGACTGTATGTGAAATGATGAAAATCCTGTCCTTATTTATGTGTGATGTAGACATGGTGCATATGCACTGCCAACAAACACGAGACACAAAACCTGACCAAAGTGATTCTTTTCCCCAATTAACGATAAGGAATACTTCACGATTTATTTTGCACTTGGGTGCGTGTGCCCCGTTAAGCGAAAATTAAAAACTAGATTTCTGGCTTATCAAGTGCTTATAATTCATCTGGACTTCGTGATAGACTAGAAACTTGTCTCGTTTATTACTTTAAAATTTCTCTGTAGAAGGTTCTATAAGGCTTGGAGTTATGGGATCGTTCATGAATTTCAGGAAAGTTGGTTGAACCAAGTAAAAGAAATGCAGCTGCATTGTGAACAGGGGCTGCAACATGTCAACTGGAATGCGGCATTTGGTCTAAAACAGTTGGGAACATCAGAAAATGACTCCAGGTAAAAACTTGTCTTAGTTGCTGCTGCCATCATCAACCTACTATAATCATGGATAAATCCTGGCGGTACATTTATACACCATATATTCTAGATCTTGTAAACAGGTTGTCATATTATTTATAATTACAGTCAATGTGTGCAACTGCCATGTGTTCTCTAAGAAAAGTAGCTGTTCTAATTCAGTTAGGTTACTTATTCTCATGAGCATTTTTGGGAACGAGGGAAAAGAGAAAGAGAATCCAGTCTACAAAAGATATTATCTGGGTTTGTAATGCATTTCTGTTCTGAAGTTAGAAAGGTGACAAACATAATATTCCTACATCAGTTGGAAGAAACATGCACCTTCAGATGGATCTGTAAATTTAGACTCAGCAAATTTTGTTTTCTGCCATTGCATAAATTATGAAGTTGCATTTCAGAGAGCAAGAGCGTGGCAATTGAGAAAAAATAGTTTTTGTTTTTTTGCCCGGAGAAAGAGTAGATGGTGCTTTACTTCCCTGTGAAAGCCAAGATTATGAGATCCACTTATTATCAGTTTACCTTCACATTGTTTCCTGCAAATTTCACTTTGAACCCCATGATTCCAGTGTTCAGTGGGATTTCAAATTTATTTTTTCACTGAAAACATGTTGAGTCACTAATTAAACCAAACCTAAGGAGTAAGAGTTCACCTTACGCTATGCCAGTCAAAATATGTTTCCAATTGGTGTTAAAAAGTGTAGTTATGGCTTTCTTGTTCTTATGCAATTTTTTGTTTTGCATAAGAGCTCCCTTCAAATATTATTACTCCAATTTGCCACCCTCTCTTCTATCTGATTTCGTTAATTTGTCTTAGCTTTTGAAAGGCCCTCAGGTAAAAGCATTGTTGAAATTCTTTAGTCAATTGCATTTTTTCTTTAGCTTCTATGAACAAGATCTCTTTATTGTTATCTCTAGTAACATTCTAGACAGGGTTTCCACATATTTGTCATCAGGATGCTTTAAGCTTTCTCTCTAGCAGGTTTTTCGTGCCTTCGATTGTTGTCCATGGACAGCATATTGGCATAATAGTGATTTGTGCATCTAGAAAGGTGTTAGTGCGTCAAGATGTAAATTATACTGTCAATGAATTAATTTACTGTATAGATGTGTGAGAATTATTAAAACTTTGTGCATGATCAACTCTTGCATTTTGACGTCCTTTTAGGTATAAGCTATGGTTTCATAAAGAAGTGCACATTTAGCAAAAATAGGGATTGATAAAACGAGGGAAATTAGGTATGCATCCCACTTGTGAATCATAGCTCCCGAGTCCTGGCAAAGTTGTGCCTCTTGGTACACTACTCCAGGCTACTAATTTTTTCTGAATGTCAACAAATTCCCTGCATTGGTTTCTCAAAGTTAATAAGTTTCGAGCATTCATGCATGTGGACCTCTCATGGAACCCACCCCGGTCTCGCGTAGATCCCCCATACAATTGCTTGCTCGTATCCTTCTATTATATGATTTCTAAGAACAAGCATTGGAGGAGATATGCCCCAGAGACCCCACTAACATACTAAACTTAATGCCCTGAGATCACAACAGTTGTGAGTGATTTTTTGCCAAGCAAAAAGGAAAAACAAATAAATAAAACAGGTGGATCTGGTTCGTGTCTGGTTGTGAAGATTACAATAATTAGTTTTCTTGTCCTTTGTAGATCAAGACAACTGGATAGCTCAGACAGGGAACTAGCTGTTATGGCTGCTGCAGCTTCCATTTACTCGACATCCAATTTCCTGTTGTCAGAGAATGTATCCTGTTTCTGATTTTAACTAGTCCCTTCTCCCCGGTCTAATTATATTGACTGGCCTTGATAAACCTCCATGTGCATTTAAGTAGTGATTGGGGCACTCAATGGAAGGTTCTGCTGAGTTATTAACCTGTAACGTTATAAGCGGACATCCTTTTTTTTTTTTTTTTTTTTTTAATCTTTTTGGACAGACTACTTACTTGCTATACCTTATGTATCTGATACTTGTTTGAACTCTTAATTGATGAATTAAAACGGTTGTGAGAATATTTTTTTCTCCCTCGGTTCTAGACATAGGACAGCCGTGAGTTGGTGAATCTCGGGTTTTTGATGCCCTTTCTATTGGCAATCTATTTGTATTGTAAATTCCTCTTCATGATAATGGGTTTCTGTTACGAGGATTTCACTTGATTCTCGGCCCTTGCTAGCTTTTTATCAGTTTGTTTGGTGGCAAACGTTTTAATTCATCATTGCAGAGTGTTCCTGAAAAATATGCTGGAAAACAAAAATATCGGTCCTTGACTCTAGGACTAGGTGGCAAACAACCATCTTATCAAAGCTCAAGGTACTTATGTTGACGATGACATTGTGTTACATGTAGGCTCCATGTCACCCCGTGCAGCAAATTTGAGCTCTTCAAAGTAGCTGTCGCCAAAATAATAACTTGAGCGAGGAAATCCTTGGCAAATCGAATAGACCACATTAAAATCTGTGGGATAACACTATCGGCAGCCAACAGTCTTGCAAACAATCAGAAGGAGAGATTCCTTTGATGCATGGTTCCTAGTTGAATTTTATGTCCTTTTCATGGTCATTAATGCAAATGATCGAACAGGTAACTTGCCAATCTTCTTAAACTCTTTAAAGCGTAAAGTTATTTAGGGGGAAATACCCCCCCGGATTCATTCGGCCAGCTGACTAAGTAGACCTTTTAGGATTGTGTTCAAATAGGTTGTCCCTAGTCAGGTACGGTCCCTCCGTCCAAAGTCTTCAATCTCTCCTTTATTGAAGTCTTGGACCCGACTAGTAACTCTACGCCGGGTAAAAATTGTGTGTTTGGTGAAAGCAAATCTTATTTTAGTGGGGAGAGAGAGAGAGAGAGAGAGAGTGTGTGTATGTGCGAGCACGCAGACCAACAAACTCAAGCAGCACTGGATATTATAACAAATAAGAAATCGATTCCACAACATTCATTTTCCTTTCAAAGACAGGCTTTGCCGCTTTTACTTAAATACAGAGACAACAGTTCACATTAGTAAAAAGCGAAGATGACTATTGGATACTATAAAAAGATTCCATAACATTCATTTTCCTTTCAAAGACGGGCTTGGCTTAATTAAATATAGAGACATCTGTTCGCATGAGTAAAGCGAAGATGACCATTACATATTGTGTTCCCACCTCAACTCTCATTCGGGTTTTCTCCAACCAGCAATGACAAGGCACCCTAACTTACAAGGCCAAAATATCACGAGTCGCTTGTAAACAAACAAGAACCCACTTCCAGGATAGAGTGAAATTATTTCAAAGTCGCATATTAGTAAAACCATGTTATACAGTCCAACTTTGGCCATTTGGCATGCTGCAGTTCTAGAGCCAGTTTGGTGCCATCTTGCTTGGCATTGACTTCGAGGATGCATCATCTGAAACCTTGGCAAGTGAACGATACTGCAATTTTACACTCTCTGCATTGTCCAATGTCTTCACAACATACCTATGGATGAGTTTTGCATCAGCAATAAAAGGAAACTAGTCTCTGTATTTTTTTATCCCAACAAAGAAATACAACACAAGCAGTCTTCTAGTAAGGACACTTTGTCCCGCTCTTGTTTCTATCTTAGAATATATCAATCAAATGACATTAATGATGCATCTTTGCCTGTTTCACTAAAGCCTTTATGATCAAAGCTACTGAATGTACCGAGGATTCCTTGACAGGTAAAAAGAAGGATATCCAAAGTAATGAAAGATATCATATCGAAGAGTCTATTAATCTGAACCAAATTATCTCAAACATTAAAATGCCTATAGCACATCAGTCAAAGCCTCAAGTGGTTCTAACTAGAACTGCTGTGATACCAACTCAACATTCTTCCTGCTTTCCAAGAATGCATTATAAGAGTATGTATCAGCTTAATAGTGACCAGTCCAAGTAAATAATGAAGAATCAAACTCACAGCTGAGCAATGTATCAATCCCAACTACTTGAGGTCAATACATGATTCTTTCCTGTTATATGGCTCTATATAGAGCTGTAACAACCCCCCCACCCCCCCCCCCCCCTCCGTTTCAAATCCTTGGCATTAAGATTCATACAAATGTTGCACCAACATATATATTTTAACTAATATTTCAAGCCCTAAAAAACGCAACGAAGGAAAGTGAAAGAGAAGTAGAAAAACGCCTAACCATCCATTCAAGCATTGTGTTGTTACAATAGCCTCACGTCCAACAAACCGCATCGGCGTCCTCTTGTTCCCCTGATCCATCTTACCTCCAATTATTAGTTTCACGAAATTATTGAACAAGAATTACAGAAAAGCTTCATCCTTTTCTTTTCATAAGAAATCACCTTTATGATGACCCTGTCTGTCACTGCAAATGGAAACTGAACACCTCTACCCCTTGGAGTATCCATGAGAGTTGAATCACCATAACCACCCTTGTCCTACAATAAATAAAGAAATAACACAGGCTTGAAAGGATATTTCAAATTGTAAGTGGCCAGGCCGTACACACACACACACACTCTCCCTCCCTCTCTCTCTCTCTCTCTCTCTCTCTCTCAAAATCACACATACACTATCACTAATGTCTTCAAGAAGCATGGGATGTTACAAAGCTTGAGGCTTAAAAAGACTAACCTGGTCAAACCTTTCTCTTCTTCTTTTCGATGAGCGATAAAACTGCAATTCTTCTTCCCGAAGGAATGCCTGCACAGCAGCTCGCAGAGCTGAACATGTAAAGCCAATGGAAACAAAGGAATAAAATAATCAGAAAAGGAAAGATACTAGCACTCAGAACTTGGCTAAAAATATTGTTCTTTTTATATCCTAGGTTTGAGCTGTAACTGTTACTGCTCCAAATCTCCATTTTTTTACCCTACAAACAGTAAGCCTGTCAATATCCAATTCATTAGGAAATAGTGGCCTCCTGAGTTTGGAATCCTCTTTTCCTTCCTCTTCAGTTCATCATACATCATCTTCTGTCATATTTCATATTACATTGTAAATTCCAGAAACATCAAGCACCTCTCCTCTGGAGGTTCTAGCAGCAAGTCCAGACATCTAAAAATGACATCTACAACAAAATTTTCACGTTGTACCACGACAAAGATAGTTGTTCTTGTTGGGCAGATAAAGGTGTCCAGCATGATAGCCTTGGAAGCATGAAACAGATGTTGCCCTTGCATTTAAGTCAGACATGCATAATTAAGTCCCAACAGCAAGAAAAATGCTCTGTTTGAGGGTTTGTAACAATGCTCAAGTTCACACACAAGACAAATAGCTACAGATGACTAAAAAATCTTAAGAAATAGATTGTGTAATCTTCTATGACGGAATTTATACTCACAAAGATTTGGAGCTATTGAGTCTCCTGAAATTGACTGAGAACAAGTGGAGCAAGCCTTCTGAAGATTCATCATAAGAAATAATCAAAATACTATTTGATAACCATAACTAGAAGAAATGGTCCTTAATACTTATGAAAAAAAATCCAAATCAAGGTACTAGTTGCCCAAATTTTTTTTATTTTATTTTTATTTTTATTTTTTATAAGAAAGAAGAAAATTTTATAAATACGAACGAAATAGGCGAAGCCCATGTACACAAGACGTATACAAAAGAAAACACCTAAACACATTCTAGAAAACAGAAAATGACAACAAAAAGTCGCGAGTGGAAGCTCCATTAAGCTCTAAAGCAGAAACCATTGCAGTAAAGAGTACACAAAAAAATTCCAGATTTCCACAAAGGTGTGCTCCTTATCATTAAAACACCTCTCGATCCTTTCCAACCAAATGCACCACATAAGACACAAAGGAACCATCTTCCACACTGCAACCACTTGGGAGCTACCATATAACCCATTCCAACACGCAAGAAGATCCACCACTCTCAAAGGCATCACCCAAGCCAACCCAACTCTACTAAAAACTCCATCCCACGAGGCCTTAGCGACCTCACAATGCAACAGTAAGTGATCCACTGATTTCCCATGCTTCTTGCACATGAAACACCACTCCATAACAATAAGGCCACGCTTCCTCAAATTATCCATCATCAAAAGGCTCCCTAGTGAGGCTGCCTATAAAAAAAAAAGCGACTTTGGAAGGCACGTGAGTCTTCCAAATGCACTTCCAAGGAAAAGAGGGGCTATGCAGAACAGTCAACACCTTATAATATGAACAAACCAAGAACTTTTTACTTCCCATAGGCTTCCACAGCATCTTATCTCTCTCAATACCCCTTATTCCCAGGGAATATAAGAAACAGAAAAAATCTGATACATCATCAAGTTCCCCACACCATAAGCCCCCCTAACCTCCTTAGAGCACCAACCCCCCAGTTACACCCATATTTTCGATCAATCACCTCCCTCCATAATGACTCCCCTTCCAATTGATATCTCCACAACTATTTCTCCAACAAAGCCTTATTGAACAATTGCAAATTACGAACCCCTAAAATTAATTACCCACAAAAATAAAGTATGAAACAGCAAACAAAAAAGGATGTTTGAACATCACATATACCGAAGATGAAGCAGTTATCTTTTTTTTCTTTTTTGATGTGGAATCTCACCAAGGTAGACTCACCCCGGGGAATAAACCCCAAATATACGGCCCCACCAACCAGTACCATGTACCAAGTAACCCTAGGAAACTCCTAGCGCAGATTGAACCACAGATATCCGAGCTTACAGCTCATCCCAAGTCCGCCCTTTGACCACTAGCCTGTACTTTGATGGGTAGAAGATGAAGATATTTACTGCTTTTTCACCATAAGAAAAAGTACCCAGGAAACATGGCTTGAAGTGGTCAAGATGCAAAGTGGATAAATGATTGGATAATAAAATAAGCCAACCTTGCACAGTATCATAGTATGCTCGGAGGAAGTAATATGCATTTTCTCACGTGTAGATCTCTCAGCTCAATGATTTTGCAAGCAAATAAACGATTAATGAAACACTAACATGATGTGCAGTCACACTCAAATGAATTTCAGAGCCAAAACTACCGTTCAGGTGAATTTTAATTAATGCCAGAAATTATGTAAACTTTCAATAATGTTATAGAAATGATAATTCCAAAAGGAATTTTCTAAGGACTCACCGTTCTGGTAACATGCTGCATTCCACCACCACCAAAGGAATGTCCACAAGGTAATATCATTGCATCATCCATTAGAGCTCCTCTGATTGTGAAAAAGTAAGTTTGAAGTATCAGTTACAATTACTATCCTTTACAGGTCACTTCAAAACTGGGCAAAAGATATGTTGACGAAAAAAGAAAAAGAAAAACGCATGCACACTCTCACACACAGGGACATAGCTCAATTCAAATGCGCATAGAATTTAGCCATGTGCCTACCATTACACTTTTGAGCATACGATGACAATAATTTAATCTCTGGGAATAGTTTTGAGTACCCAATTGAACATGCCTCAATAGATGATTGATACACCAGTGTTCAACACCAGCTACCACCAAAATAATCTCTTGTTTAAAATCATACATAATGGCATTTCCTATGGATGAGCGCAAAATAACATTTACAAAAGATTTTTCCATATGAAGATAATTTAGCTTGATTGTCAAGTCACAAAGAAAGCCAACATCTCTAGGCGTGAGCCACATTAACTGATGGTTAAGCAGTACCTTAAGTCAAGAATCATGAATGCCATTGCTCCACCACATTCATAAACACTAATCGAATATCAGCTAAAACTGACATTCCAGAAAATAGCCTATAAGATAAAATATAGAGAAGCACCAAAAAGCAGCACATGATCGCTCAAACAAACGAGCTTACGTTATGGGATCGGAGAGGATTTCCCTTAGAGACTCTCCGGAATCGGTTGAAATGAAAACATCCTTTCTCCCACTAAACCCGCCACTGTTGTCCACAACTACAACTGTGTCCTTGTGCCCAGAAGCAGAAGCAGCAACAGCAGTAGACCCTCCGTAGCCTGCAAATACTGAGAGTAATACAACTCCCCATGATCAGGTTCCGCAATCGTTACCGCATCCTGGTAACCCCCGAGCCTGAGGCTTCCCAACTGATGGTGATGATCCTCGCTCGTTGCGTCATTAGCCGACTGACTCACGCTCCCGTCCTTCAACAACACCGCTCTACTACTAGTCGACCCTACTAGGAAACCCAAATTACAGTCTGAAAATAAATCCGACAAAAAAAGAAAAAGAAAGGTTCCAAATTTGGAAAGAAAAAGATTGAATTTCCGAGAAATATTACCAAAAGTGGAATGGTGGTTCTTGGCTTTCCCATTTTCCATCTTGTCCGTTCCACCATGCACACTGCCACGGCCATTGGAGGTATTCCAATGGATATTTCTATCGATATTGTTGCCAGTGCTGTTGTTGTTGGTGCCGCTTTCTTCATGACCACCGACAAGTCTTTCAACTTCAACGTTGCCATCTTCTTCGTCTTCGTCTTCGTCTTCGACATCTTCGTCGGATTCGTCGGTGCTGGGCGTGGTGGCGGTGCCATTGGCATTCCAGTCGCTGCGGCGGAAGTGGGCACCTTGGTTAGGCGAAAAGAAAAGCTTGTCGTCGACGAAGCCGGTGAGGTTTTGTGTCTTGAGGTCCGGGTGATCGGGGAGGCGGCGCTGGGTGGCGGAGCAATTGAAGCGCAAGGGCAAAGCTTCGTCTTGGAAGACCAGGTGGTGAGGGTGGGAGGGGCCCATCCCTATATCTTCAGAGGACATTTGCGATGAAATTGTAATGAAATACCGTTTGTTGATTTGGGGAATTGGAAATGGAAATATGGGCATTTGCGAAGGTAAAGGCTCCGGCTCCTCCTCCTCCTCCTGCGGTTTTTACATTTTGCATCATGCGGGCGGGATTTGATCGTATCTTACATTTTATTCCTTTGATTACATTTTTTTTTTTCCCTTTCTTTCCGGCAAGGGTTTTTTTTTTTTTTTTCCCCTCCTTCCTTCCTTCCTTCTAATCAAGCATGCATACTATATATAAAAAAGAAAAACAATAAGGTTTAGGAAGGATCCTTCCCACTATCAATATATAAAATATTAGAAGGAATATTTGCTACTGGTACACTGCCAAAAACTGAGTTGGTAGCTGCTCATTGCACCACTGAGTGCACGAATCGATTTTGACATTGATCAATTTTTTTAAAGCACCAGTTATTTTATGAGCTTCCAAGATATTTGCAATATCTTCAGTGATGGGGTGATTTGCTAGTTTGTTAAAACTCCATGGATCGAGGATATCACCAGTTGTGCATCTCCTTCTAATAATGTTGACAGTAATTTTTGATGTTCAGCCATTTTTATGGCTAGCTTTGCTACTAAAGCTTACGTGATCACTGGGATTGTGGTAATGTTTTCTTCTGTCCAGATCTCGATAGCTTGCCCATCTGAATTTCTAATGACTGCTGAGGCTACAGTAAATGTGCTTCTTACTACAGCATCAAAGGAGATGCTAATTTGACCGGTGGTGGGATTTTGCCATTTCAAGTCTCTTTTTGACAAAGATTTTTCTTCCTAAGCATGTAGATATTCTTGATAAGAGTGATTCAGTTGCTCCTTTGCATTGTGGAGGGAAAGACTAGCTTTGTTGTGGGCTATATCATTTCTTAGGCGCCAGATAAAATCCAAAATCAAAGTAGCAAAGATTTAGAAATGATGAACTTTAAGAGGAGTAAGGCCTAATTTTGACATTGGATGTATGATGAAAAGTAGCCAATCCTTCATAGAAGATATGGCCAAAGAGGAGAAATTTAGTGGCCAAGTACTTTGATTCCAGAGTATTCTCGTGATTGGACACTCAATAAAAAGGTGGAGTAGAGTTTCTTCTTGCTCTTTACACAGAGGGCAGCTGAGAGAAATATTTGGGATGAAACTTCTAATACGATTTTTTGTTGGCAAAATACCCCAAACAATTTTCCAGAGGAGGAGCTTGTGGCGATCATAGATTTTTAGCTTCCAAATTTTCTCTATTAGGAATCCGGAGAGATTTTCCCGAAAAGAACTACCAATATTTGCAGCCAGATGATAAGCAGTTTTAATAGAGAAATTTCCATTTTGATTTTGGGTCCAGATCATGCTATCCATTCTTTGATTGGAAAAAGGCAAGATGATTTTTTGAATTTTCATTATGCTATCAAACTGGAACAAAGTGCGCAATTTTTGAAGATCCCATGTGAAGAAACCAAAAGCTTGGATAATCAAATCAGAAACTTTGAGCATTGGTGAAAGATTAGTGATAAGGTTCAGAGGCTTTGGTTTGAAATTTTCTAAGGTTGGTATCCATGGGTCTAACCAGGCTTTCACTGATGAACCATTAGAAATCTGGAAGCACATACCTTTTTCAAGTAGAGGTCTTGTCTTTAGAAAATCTTTCCAGAAGCTTGCGTCTGCCACTTTTTCCGTTGCTTGTCAAAAAGAAGTAGATAATAGGTATTTCTTTGTTAGTAGCTTATGCCACATGTTGGTAGTTGTACGGCTCATTTCCCATCCCGTTTTTTATAGCAAAGCTAAATTTATATCTTCCATTAGTTGAAGACCCAGACCTTCTTCTTTTTTTGGTTGGCATATGGATTTCCAAGATTTTAGACATAGCTTGCGCTTTTGATCCTTTGTCATTCCCCACCAAAAGTTTTTGAAACTGGTGTTTATAGACTTGCAGACTGATTTTGGAAACATGTGTGTCATTTGATATGTAGGAATTGAGCTTGCTACTGATCTGAGAAGCATTGTTTTACCTGCTTGTGATAACAATTTGGATCTCCATCCTTCAAGCTTTTTATCTATTCTTTCCAGCAGTTCTTTATATTCTTTCTTCTTAGATCTATCAAAAGTAGTTGGGATTCCCAAGTATTTCATTTTGGCTATTGATTCTTTGAAAGGCATCAGGTTCTGGATTAACCTTTTTGCTGCTTGGTCTGTATTTCTAGTAAAGAAGATTGAGGATTTGCTTTGGTTTATTTTTTGACCTGACTAACTTTGGTATTTTTCTAGATTTTCGTTGATGGCAAGGACTGTTCTCTCCTTTGCTTGTCCAAATATAATTAGATCGTCTGCAAAAAGAAGGTGAGAGATTGGGGGCAATTCCGACCTATTTTAACACCTTCTATTTGCCTGCCAGCTTTCGATCTTGCGATTAATCTTGAGAGCACCTCCGTGCATAGGATAAAAAGGAAATGTGAGATGGTGTCACCTTGTCTTAGTCCTCTTTGTGACTTGAAAAAACCTTTTGGGGTTCCGTTGATGATGATGGAGAAAGAGGCTGTCGTTATGCATTCTCTGATCAAATTTATCCATACTCTGTTGTATCCCAGTGCTTTCATAATCTCAAAAAGAAACTCCCATTCAATAAAATCAAAGGCTTTTTCCATATCTAACTTGATCGCCATTTGACCTTTTTTCCTTTTTGATTTCTTTAGATAGTGGAACATCTCATGGGCAATAATGAAATTTTCTTTGATGTTTCGGCCTGGAACAAAGGCTATCTGAAAGGGAGAAATAATTTTTGGGAGGGTCTTTTTTAGGCAGTTTACCAAAATTTTTGTAATAGTTTTATAAATGATATTTGTTAAACTGATTGGCCGAAAATTTTGGGGATAGCATGGGTTTGCTATTTTTGGGATGAGAGCTATGTTGGTGTGGTTCATCTGTTTTAGCAATTTCCCACTCCTGAAAAAATTTTGGACAACTGCTATGACCTCCTTTTTTATGATATTCCAGTAATGCTTATAGAAAAGGGTTGTCATTCCATCTAGGCCTGAGGCTTTATGGTTTAGAATTTGTTTTAAAGCTCCATAGATTTCATCCTCAAGAGGTAAAGCAGTAAGGAAATCATTTTCCTGATCTGAGATTTGCTTTTCAAAAAGATTTTTCAGGTTTTCCGGGATGACAGGACTAGTAGAGGCATAAATAGACCTAAAATAATTAATAAAAGAAGATTCAATGATATTCTGGTCCATTGTCCAGTTACCTGGGCTTAGTCTGATGGAGTCAATCTCATTGCTTCTTCTTCTGATTGTAGTTGAAAGATGATAGAATTTTGTATTCAGATCGGAAGTTGTGAGCCAATTGATTCTTGACTTCTGGCGCCACAGTGTTTCTTTGTGCTTTAGTTGCTCTTAAAGATTGAATTGAATTTGCTTTTCTTCGTTGAGGCTCCATTGGTTTGGTGGACTGCATTGGATTTGGTTTAGTTCCATTTTTAATTGTTGTATGTTTTCTTGAATTTTTTTTGAAATGGACTTTGTTCCAAAGCTTGAGAGCTTCCTTTGTTGCCTTTATTTTACTGCAGAGTATATAGGATGGGTTCCCACTGAAATGCTTACTCCAAACTTCCTTTATAATCAAAAGACTGAGCAGCTCTCGAGTCCAAAATTCTTCAAATTTAAAAGATGAAGCCCTTTTTTGCCTTTTTGTTGTACTTAGAAGAAGGGGTGATGATCCGATACCGAGGGAATCAGGTGTTGAATCATGGCGTCAGGAAAGAGCAATCGCCACTGGTTGCTTGCTATGCCGCGGTCCAATCTTTCTCTAATCAGTGCTTTGCCATGGCGGTTGTTAGTCCAAGTGAAAGAAGGCCCCGAGAAACCAATATCAATTAAACCATGCGATTCCATCAAAAATTTTAATCCCCCTACCGATGAAGACGCTACTGGACGACCCCCAAATTTATCAGTTTGGGTCAAAAGGTCATTGAAATCACTAATGCATAACCATGGCCTTGGAAATGACTTGTGAATTGAGTCCAAATGTGTCCAAAAATTTGCTTTACGTTGCCATTGAGCTGGAGCATATACATAAGTGGCTAACCAAGGGTGATTAGGAGGATCAGAATAAACCAAAATAGATATTGTATTCATATTCACATGCACCGATTCGATGTCAACCCCCGGTCGCCATAATAACAAAAGACCTCTATTTTTTCCCGAGGCAGGGAAGTTTACAAAATGGTGGAAACATAGACTATTTACAATAGAAGCAGTGCATTCTACTTGCACCATGGTTTTTGACAAAAAAATAATATCCGGATTATGAGATCTAATATAAGCCTTTAGACTTCTAATTGCTTTGGGGCGGGCTAGTCCCCCGCAATTCCATACTAGTGTCTTCATGGAGTAGGGGGAGGCATGGTTGAGCCCGCTTCATCAGCTTTCCTTGATTTTCCTATCGGTGCCTCCTCTGTAATTGGTCGACTATATGGTTTTGGTTTTGCATGTGCTCTAGCTTTCTTTACTTTCCCAGAGGACTTTGACTGCATTGAGAGTAGCATAAGAGCTAAGTCTTGATCTTCATCAGAGATGTTGTGCAGCTTCTCAGGAGAAAGGACCATTTCATTTGATTCCTTTTGTACTTTCAGCTTCAATTGTTGACTTTCTCCAACATTACATGGTACGGTTCTTTTTGCTGGGAACTCAATTAAACTTGTTTCTTGCATTGTCATAGCATCAGCCCTTGATGAAATCTACATTCTATCCATGCATGAGACTTTCTTTTTTCCTTTTCTATCAGATATCGAAGGGTTTAAGCTAACTGGGAGGGAGGAAAAAGTGGGGTTAGGCTGATTAAAAGATGGGTTAAGTGGGGGGGTCGGACTCGGGCTTGGTGGTGGAAATGAGCTTAGTGGTGGAAATGAGCTTAGTGGAAGATATGGGGTAGATATTGGGTTTTGGTACGAAAGGGCCTGCTTTATAGGGCTTCGAGATGATGAGTTAAAATGGGTGGGTCCGGCTTTTTTCATGGGTGGGTTGTCTTTTGGAACAAATATTGGGCTGGGTTTAAAGGGGTTTTTTGTGCTTTGCTCAAAGGACTGGCCATTAGCTTGTCACTGAAAGAACCGGTCTGTTGACTTTGTTGAGCTTTAAAGCTCATCACTGCAGCTTGGATCTTCATCCATTGATTGCTCCAGGCATCTGTATTTAAAACAGAGGGGTAAGTGAAGCTTTGCAGTGCTGATTCCATCAGGTTGCTGTAGAGAAGCTGAGTTGCAATCAATTGTGGGATCTGATGGCTTTGAGTGATTGATGGGAAGAGGTTTGGCGGAAATGTGTTTACTCCATAAGTAAATGGTTTTCGGCTGGATGGTTGAGAGCCTTTAATATCCGCAGTGCTTTGATAGTAACAGTGATCTGATGGGATGTTGAACAGTAATCTGGTGAGAGAGGTACTCGCAAGCTTCGGATCCCCCTGAGTGAACGTGCCACCTGATTCAGCTGAGCATCTCGACTGATCGGTTGGGCATTTCGACAGCAAATCAGCAATTGTTTCGAACGATCTTGTGCTTTCCTCAATGGCGACTTTGGATTTTCCTTTCTGTTCTTGTTTGTTCCCCAACAAAGCTACACCTGTGAGCAGATCTTTCGGTGAGGTCACACGGATCGGTCCCAAAGATGGTCAAAAAACTATTTGGTTGGTTTGCTTTCCTTCTTTTTGAACTTGCAGGTGCTCTCCTAGTCTATACCAGCAAGGGGATTTTTGAAAAATGGGGTTTCATCAACCATTTTTCCTTTTCCTTTATCAAGCCCAATTTCAATTTGCATTCCTGCATTTCTATTTCTTGTTTCCAGATTTAACTCCACATGTTTGTTGCATTCTGCATAGCTTGTGCTGTCCAGCGCCTTTTGTGTTGGTATTTTGGGAATCAATTCTTGTCTATTGCTGCACTTGTCAACACTAGTCACTGGTTTTGCATTTCCACTAATTGTTTCATTTTCTGAAATTTTCCCCAATTGCATTTGTCTTGGAACAATGGCTTTACCTTGCTGGGGAGGTAGAATAACAGCCGAGTTATATGTTTCGGCTCTAAGCCAAGGACCAAAGGGTAGTTCTTTAGGGATAGTTTTCAGTAATGTGCAAAAAATTTGAGAGTGCCCAATTCTACCACATGCATAACAGAAATCCAAAAGACGTTCATACTTAAAAGAGACCCAAGTGTCAATATTATAGTATCTAGGTAACCAGAATCCCTACTTCTATGGGTGTGTTATATCTATATCCACTTTGATCCAGATGAACTTATTGCAAGCAATACCAAATTGTGGATCTACTTCCACTTTCAAAATATTTCCTAAAGCTTTTCCAATTTTAATGGCATTTTCCTCTGTTATGTGGTCCAAAGTTAAACCATGAATTTGTACATAAAAAACAGAGGAGTTTAGACTTATCTCACGCCAAGCAAAACCTGTTGGCCAGAGCTTCAAAATGAGGAGATGCCCTCTGAAATTCCATGGGGCTTGATGCAATATTCTGTGTTTGTTACGAGCTGTTTGAAAAGTGAAGAGGAATAAATTGACATCTAGATCTTCAATGTGAAACTTCTTGATGAAAATCCAGGCTGCCTTAATTGCTGCATGTAGAGATATCTTGTTTATAGGGCATGTAGCCACTATCCTTCCTATCAGTGCCAACTCTGTGGATTCTTTTGCAGCTTCTGTTTTTGGAGTAAGGTCAAGATCCTCCCATGAGAGGGCTTCGATTTGCTGAATCAGATTTTCCATATCCATACTGAATTGCAAATATGAGATTTTTGTAACATCTGGCGATTTACCAAGAGTGTAGAGGACTTATAGTGCAGAAAACAAGACTTGTATACAGAAATCACTAAGAGTGCAGAGGACTCTAGCGCAGAGAGGGAGAAGAGGTGTAGTTTCAAACTTGCGTCATGTGTAAGTTGCCTGGTAATGGTATCACTGATTTTTTAGAGTTAGAGAATCCTCCTTTCCAGCAGGTTAAGCATTATATAGATAAACTAAACCGTTACAAGGATACAAGATTCAGTGAGGTAGGAGTCTCCAACAATCATCCCAAACACAACAAAAGCAGCACCGAAAATAAAAATAAAAAAGCGGGTTATTAAGCTAAAAACTTGACTTCAACCCAATCCCATAGGGGATGCCGCTTTAAAACGTTTTTAATATAGTCTGATAGACAGACTATAAACCTACGACTAAAAGCCGTAGTCGAGAGGGGTGCATTGCATTTTGTTGATCCGATCCAATTGTAAGAGACTATCACGATCACATCATCTTGATCGTTGGTTAGGAAAAACATGAACATAGGAGAATAGAAGCCTAAAAATAATCTGATACACCAGTAAAGGACCACCACCAACGGTGGTGGCATGTGCAGAACACGCATCGCACTGAGAATAAAATGAGCACGCGGATCTGAAAGATCTGAAGTCACCGGCACCGGTGATGCCGCGCGTGGCGGCATGAATCTCCTTTTGATTCGTAAACCGTTCGTGAGCCACACTCGCCACTTGGCTGGACAGACTTCTTCTACCATCTGACAGATCGGCGGTTGGGGATTCCTTTGGAGGGGCACGTGGTGGTTGGATATGGCTGGCGAGCAGTAGATCAGTATCTCTTGGCACTATCATCGAAAAAAGGAAAGGAAAAGTGGAGATACTAGGATGACGGACATACTATTTCAGTTTGTTTGAAAAGCATGCCGATTTCAATAAATAAATTAAAAAAAAAAAAGAAAAAAAAAACATGCCAATGGTTATTATAAGATCGACTTGCTTATTTGGAGATTGATTGGAATCAGATGGCTCCGATCATAAATTTTTATATGTTATTTGATTTTATTTTTGAACGAAGATTTGCCCCAACCCAAAGGAAGGACTGGACTCAGTTTTAGTTGTAGAAAATCTAAAATGAAAGAAAGTTTTGTTTGGGCTTGTAGGTGTTCAGTTTGTAAGTATGCTGCGGCCCAAACAAAACCCCAACCAACTAAAAAAGAGACAATGTTGCGGCCCGAAGCATAACCCCAACCCAACTCAAAAGGGAACCTCTCGAGTTTCTCTTTATTTTCATTCTTTTATTTTATTCTTATTGCTCTTATTATTAGGAAAACTACTATCATTATAGGACGGACACGGGACCGACACGGACACGGACAGGAACACAAATACGATCTAAAAAGAAGAAAAAAATAGAGAGAGAGTGAGAGAGAGAGAGAGAGGAAAATGATTGGAATGAGTAGGGTAAGAAATTAATAGATTAAAAATTAAACATACATAGTATAATTAGATCAGATGAGTAGGTGAAGTTGAAGTTAATTTGCATTTCAACTCTTAACAAAAATCAAATATATATTGCTCTCAGATCTCGAATCGCCAATGCGCATAAAAAAAAAAAAAAAAGTCTTAGAGAGGTATCATAAAAGCAACCACCCAACACATAAACAATCTGCTGTCCACTGCATAATTCCCATCACTTTCCCTTTTGTCTCCCATCCTTGCTTTCTTTTTATTACTTTTTCTCTCTTATGATAATCTCAATGAACCCACACACCCTTCAATACCTTTTTTCTAAATTAGTTAAAATGCAAAGCACATATTTTGCTTTCAAAGCTCGAGTCTTCAACCCAATACGCCCCTTTTTTTTCTTTCTTTTTAATAACAGCATCATGGCATTTTATGCAGTAGCTGAGTAGTCCAAATTAATAATAATAAACTGGCTAAGTTTGTTGGGCTGGGTGCTACACCACGCCTCTTCTACTTCTAGGCATTGTGATCGACATAATAAGATTAGTATATTGGACGCAACAGATACCATAAAATCAAGCACTTGACAAACAATACAAAAGAGTAGGTATTTCTTTGTGTATTAATTTCCAAAGATGGAAGGACATATTCCATTCGTAAAAGAAAATTAAGAATATCAAGGAACCATGTGCTGGTTGATGATGATGCCAATTCCAATCTATTAGGTTCCAATGGGGCCAACACCATTTATGTGACTAAATAGCTAACTGCCCTACGGACAACTCATTGCTTATAATAATCTTATGCACATGCCTACCCCCCCCCCCACATCACCTTGTCATAAAAGGGTATTTTTAATGCATAGACAAGTTTTGATTTCTTTCTAGGTGCACCATAAGCAGGACAAAATGAGACTACTCCAATGTATAAAAAATAAAAATTTTATATGCAATCATTTTTACGTATTTTTTATACACTTTTATTGTGATTGACTGCATCATATTTTTTAATATAAAATAATTATTTTAGTCAATCACATCAGTTAAGTGCGCAATGAGTATACAAAAATAAAAATTTTATATGCAATCATTTTTACGTATTTTTTGTACACTCTTTTATTATGATTGACTGCATCACTTTTTTTAATATAAAATAATTATTTTAATCAATCACATTAGTTGAGTACGCAATGAGTATACAAAAATAAAAATTTTATATGTAATCATTTTTACGTATTTTTTGTATACTCTTTTATTGTGATTGAGTGCATCACTTTTTTTAATATAAAATAATTATTTTAGTCAATCGTATTAGTTGAATACGCAATGAGTATACAAAAATGACTATATATAACAGCAGAACTATAAAAAATGACAAAATGAGAGTACTCGAATACAATAAAAAAAAAAATGACAACATAAAATGAGACCATTGGTGTCAAAAACAGGACAAGGAAATAAACAAAGAACGCACTTAAAAAGAAAGTTTGAGATTTAGAACAAGTGAGGACGCGGCTCACCAAATATATAAACAAAAGGAAGACGGAGGCTGCTTCTATTCCGACAGCATCATGGCATGTCATATATTCTTTCTCCATGACTTCACCATCGCTATTTGGGGCATTGGCTCTTTATTTGCCTTTCTCTTTTCCCATCGTGCCCTTCTTCATTATTCTATTCGGTACTTTATAGATCATTTGCTTCAAAGTGGGTGCCATGAATCTTCAAGTCCTCATAAGTCACTTTTTGACTAGTTTTAAAACATCATCATTTGCTATATAACATTGGAAATACTATAACATAGGTAGTGTGTCGGACCATTCTTCATTTTGGACGTGGAAAGTCTTATTTGACCCTCTATCATGAAGCCCTTTACCAGTGAAACTGCGCTCAGCACCTTTCTCGATTTAATCCAACAAACCATAACCGCAGCACAAGGGTTGTAACTTGTATTGTTCCTGAACCAAATGTTCAATTTCCACGTAAAAAATTGTCACATCAGTCCGGGCACCACTCGCAGCCCCAACGATCGACATATCCGCCAACAATATATGGTTTGGCTACAACAATACAGTGACAGTGAGTGCAACTGACGATATCATGAATTATGAGTTCCATTCTTTCTCTGCCTAATAAACTGAATTGAAAGACTAATGCCCTGCTGCTAAAATCAGTGCTCATAACTAATCGACAGCATTCAATATGACAAAGATTAATAACGGGGCAACAACATTCATTAGGAAACCAAATCGGGGCCCGGTGAAAAGGAATCCGGTAACCTGGCTATTACATTGACGATAAACTACCAAACATTAACAGGAGACAAACATGAAATCCAAATAAAAAAAAAAAAAAAGAAGGGTGGGGGAGAAAGAAATCTACACTACTCAAATATTTCTTCTCTGTTGAATGAACAAAACCGGATTCTTCTTCGCCAGATAACCCATTTTTTAATCTCTTCTTCCAATCATCTCTCCCAAGATCAGCCAAACTCATTCCAACTCCTCTTGACCTTCTGAAGGGCATATGATCAACTCCAATATATTAACTACCTCGGCCATGTCTGGCCGGTTTGATGGCACTTGCGATGTGCATATCAATGCTAGCTTCATTACAGGAATTGCCTCCTCAGCTGGGAAGTTACCCCGGAGCCTCTCATCAACACATTCCTCCACCCTGCCTTCTTCCAATGCTCCTCTGACCATGTCACAGAGCACCACAACATCATCTTCCATGTACTCCACAGGCCTCTTGCCAGTTACCACCTCTAGAACTAAAACTCCAAACCCATACACATCGCACTTTTCAGTTATCTTTACGGTTCTACAGGCAAATTCTGGTGCCATGTACCCTAGAGCACTCTGAATCTTGCTGCTCAAAACATAACGGTCAAGCATTGGCAACAATCTTGCCAGGCCAAAATCACCGACTTTAGGTTCACCTGTGCTGTCAATAAGGACATTGCTTGATTTTATGTTGTAATGAATTATGTTCAATTGGTGCAAGTGAGCCAAGCTTTTCGCTGTCCCAAGTATAATGTTGAACCTCTCATTCCATGAGAGGAAGTTTCCACCTACTCCTTCATGGAGATGTTTATATAAATTACCACCAGAGATGAATTCATATATGAGGAGCTGTAATGATGGAGTCCAGTAATAACCTTCAAGCGCAACAAGATTAGGGTGCTGCACTTTCCCCAGTTTCTTAACCTCTCGTTCAAAGTCGTCTTGAGACTTGACAAGACTTGAGACAGTGAGCTTCTTGATTGCAACTGCATGCCCATCTCGAATAACAGTCCGGTAGACTGCTCCAAACCCGCCACGACCAAGCTCACAGTCCTTGTTGAGCAAAGCATGTGCTCCAGTGCTGAAGTCCGGGTCACCAGAAAACATGACAAGCTTGCCAGAATTGGCATCTGTAGTGGGAGAATGGCTGAAATCATCACCAGCAGATAATGTGAGGGCTGCTGCAGATCTAGGTGTGGATGACCTAACATGAAGATTAAGTACAGTGATTGAAATAACGCCAATGATGATGACTGCAGCAGCTCCAATGGCTATGAGTGCAGAAACACTGAGGATAATTCTTTTGTGACGAAGATTTGGAGGCAATGAACCAGAAGAAGAATCAGAAGAAGAGTTAGGATTGAGGACAATGGGTTTTGGAAGGACTGTAGGGCAAGAATTATTCGCCACAGATCCACAAAGAGATGGATTTCCAGTGACAGAGAAAGGGGAGATGGTGTTGAAAAAGCCACCAGCAGGTAGTTCACCTTGGAGATTATTATGAGAAATATTGAAGGATAGAAGGTGAGGAAGATTGGCCAACTGCCTGGGCAGGCCTCCAGAAAGGTTGTTAAAAGACAAGTCCACGTTTCTCAGGTTGGTAAGTTGGGCTATCGCTGCAGGTATAAGGCCGCTGAGTCTGTTATAAGATACAATGCTGCATGATTCAACCAAAATGGAAGAACATAAACAAGAAATTAGAAATAGAATGATATAAAAAATCATTACGAAATAAGCATTATCTATATCAGCCCACGGACATTCTTTTCGGATTTAAAGGCGGAGGACCCTCCAAATAGAGGATTGCCTTAAAAATTATGGCGTATGCCACTATCTGTGGAACTCTAAAAAAATAAAAAACTTTCATAATCTTCGCTCTGATGTTTCAGAAAACAGCATCAAAATCTGACTACGCCATAGGGGTTCTAAGTGTATCACAAATACTCTCAAAACATTAGAATAAACTGAACAGGAGTGGGAGGACACCATTGAAGGTTTAAAAGCAGAACAGAAAGCTAGTTCAGCTATCACTGAGGACACCATTTTCCATTGCAAAAGGGTTACTGAATCTAAAGTATGGCACTTGCAATTACAACTTCTTTCTAAGAGTAATCGGATATATATCTAAACTCTTATACAAGCAGGGTCCATGTCATAACCACACCCGCTAAAAGAACAAGGAGAAATCATAAATGAAACGCAGAAAACCGCAAAGACAACTTACAAGGTTGTAAGAGAAGAACAGTTCTCGATTGAAGCTGGAATTTTCCCCGATATAAAGTTCTTGTCCAGTCTTAGTTCATACAAAGAAACAACTCCTCCAATTTCCAGAGGAATGCTTCCATTCAGCCGATTATTGCTCAAATCGAGAACATCCAAGGTCTTCAACTCCCCAATCGTCGCTGGAATAGGACCAACAAGAAAGTTCTTAGATAGGTTCAGGAACTGCAAGCGGCTCAAAACGCCTAATGAAGATGCTATTCCCCCAGAAAAAGCATTGTGGGACAAATCCAAGATTTCAAGCCGTCCAGGTGAGCTCCCCAATGAAGAAGATAAATGACTACTCATGCTCCCACCTAATTCATTCTTTGAAATCGAAACTTGTTGTAACTCCGATTTGAAGATCCACGAGGGAAGATCACCCGTCAACGAATTACGGCTGAGATCTAATGCCACAAGGTTTGCACAATCAGCCATTGACCCTGGCAAGCTTCCGGTAAATCGATTAGCCGACAAGTTCAAGACTTTCAATGACAGGAGGTTTCCTATTGAACTTGGAAGTTGGCCAGAAAATCCATTGGCCGAAAGGTCCAAAATTTCAAGGCTTTTCATTTCACCAATACTGTCCGGAACCTCACCAGCAAATGAGTTCTTGCACAGATTAAGATAGTTACACAAAGAAAGCTTCCGCAATGTATCTGGAAGGCCCCCAGAAAGCAAATTTTCGCTAAGATCAATGGACCTCAGCAGCAAACAACTTCCTATGCCATTTGGAAGCATCCCAGAAAACCGATTCTTGCTCAAGTTAATGGCTCTCAAGTTATTCAAGCCTTGGATCACCTCTGGGATCTCACCCACAAGAGAATTATCCGACAAATCGAGGGATCGAAGCCCATTTAAAGACCAAATCCCCGGCGGTAACGACCCCGAAAACTGATTAGACGACAAATTAACCGACGCAAGAGTGGAACATGAGCTCAAACTATCCGATATCTTCCCTGAAAACTTGTTCTTGGCCAAAGAGATTACTCTCAGAGACCCACATTGCGAAATAAATCCTCTGGTATAGCTCCTGAGAGACTGTTGTCACTTAAGTCGAGCACTCGAAGGTTGTCAACCCGTGCAATACTGGAGCTTATGCTCCCGGTTAGATTGTTCCCGCCAACGATAGCTTGCGGAGAAATTGCAGCTGGAGAAGACCTCGGCCCATCCGACCCGAAAGGGAGAAGCGATCGAGGTTGAGCTCGGAGACCCTGTTGGATCTGGGGTTGCATTTGATGCCAAACCAGTTACAAGGGTTATCGTCATCTTCGTTCCAAGATACAAGCTTTCCCTTTGGATCTAGGATATCAGCCTTGAACACAATCAGCCCCAGCACATCGTCGTTCAGAGACGGATTCAGAGATCTCACGCGAACTGGTCCGATAGTCACCAGCACCAACACAAACATTACGATTAGCTGGCTTTTCATTTTCAATAAAGTTCGCATTGTGCCCGCTACTTTAGCGGAGACCCAAGAAAGCCATGTGAAACTGGTGCCGACGCCACAGAACACTGACGCGGAAGAGCCAGAAATCGTTGACAGCGAGCTTTAAACCCTCATATATACTTGGAACAAACAGAAAAAGAATAAGACAGAAAGATCAACACTTTCCAACGGCTAGATTTAGCGCTCAGCAAAAACAAGAAGGATCAAGAATAAACAAAGAGATACCAGAAACCAGCGGCATTGGCAAAATGGGAAATACCTATGACGCAAAAGTAACCGAAACAATAGGCAAGATAGCTGAGAAGGTAAAGAGTGCAAAACCCTAGAAATTTGTTCTCAAAGCAAGAATTCTTGAGCTTTGAAAAAACAGAGATTTAATCAAACAGAGACGCCGGGAGGTTTCAATATGAGAACCCACTGCAAAGTTAGGCCGGAGAATGGAGAGGTTGGGCGAAAACTCGGACAGGGACTTGACTAAAGATGGAGTGAAGAGTCTATGGTAAATCCGTCGGGAAATGGTGTACCGACGAACACTTACCTGGGGGCGAAACAAGTACCTGGGTGTCGACTGTTCAAGAAGAAGGGAGAGTTGGTCTTTCGTGCAGCGTATTGAGTGCGAGCCGGGACAGGAGAGAGAATTAATAGTTGGCCTTCGATTAAAGGCGAAAGCGCAGCGAGGGAGCCTGGAGGTCCGGAGGTAGCTGAGTGGCTCTCCCTGTGTTTTTTTTTTTTTTTTTTGAATGAAGCTGAGCCCGAGTGGCTGTAATAAGCTGTTTATGATACAGTAAGGTAATGTATTTTTCTCTCGAATCATTTATATTTGTTCGTTTAAATAAAAAAATCATTAGTATAATTAACAGTGTTAGCTCATAGAGCAACTTTAGATACAAGCTTTCATCCCATTTTTATTATTTTATATTAATTTAATAATATTCATTAGTTATTAATTTTTTTAAAAAATAAATAAATTTACAAATTAATGTAAAATATCACTTTAAAACGATACAACACAATAATGAAACTCGTGGCATGTAATGAAGTTATTAAGGATTCGTTTGGTTACTGAACTCAACAGTCGAGTTCACTCTAATTTTAAACTGAATTTAACATCTAAACATTTAACTTTTAAATTATTAAACTCATTCTAACTCAAAATCTTCTTATGCATGGAACCCATAACTTTTTTCAACTTAAAACATCTTAATACGTAGGACCTACAATCTTTTTAATTTTCTATAAAAAGTATTAAACTCATCTTAACATCTAAATACACTTTAAACTCATTTTAGATGGGTCTCACATAATTCTCTTTACTATTCAACTCACTACTATTCATAAAGAATTCAACTCAATTAAGTTTAGTTCAATATTCAAATGTAGCCTAAGTCGTGGCTTGTGGTTGTTACTGGTGAAAGCTCTTTGTAAAAATATATGGACGGTGCTACTTTGCTACCACCGCTTGTTTATACTGCTAGTTGTTTTTCATTTTTTTATTCACATGTTTTTAATATATTTAAATATTTAAAAAAAATAAAAAAATACATCAATACACTTAAAATCACTTACTTTTCATTATTAAGTATAAAACAAAAAACAAAATTACTAAGCGGTCAAACAGAACGGTATATTTTAGCCGGCATAGTAGTTTTTTTCCAAATTATATATATTTATATAAGTAATTTATGACTTTTTTATAATTAATTTATAATTTATAACTTTATTTTTAAAAAAATAGTATAATTATAAATGTATAATTACTTTTAAGAAGTAATTTCTTTAGTTTGGGTGGATGGCATGGTGTAGGCCTAGCTATTGCTGGTGCCCTGCTTTTTGGTAATCCACGTGACAGTGTAGCGAACTTTGATATAGCTGGAAATTGCGATTATGACCTTTGCTACAGTAACAAAGATATAAAAGAAGGAAAAAGGTTAATCGAGATTTGTTCCGAGGCAGGGCCAGGAAATAGGAATGTTTTGAAAAAAGTATCCCAAGCAGCGAATTAAAGCGTAAATAGCTCAATGAAGTTGTAATAAATCAAAAAGAAAACCGGTTGCTGGTTGAATAAGTGGGAATTAGGAAGGGCAAGCAGTCTGAAGGTGGTTGGGATGGATACTCTCTATATATTTAGTGTTGATAAAGGAAGAGATCTAAAAGCAAAAGTAATAAAGGATGGAAAGTAGGTGGGCAGGCTAGCTGCAGGGTAGGTAAGTGTAATAAAAATAAAGGTCAAGAGGGCACAGGGGATGGATGGATGGATGAACGCCATATATGATCGACGGTGCAGAATGCCAGAGGGTGTGGGCACTACTTGGCATAACTCGACCTTTTGCCCTTATTAATTAGCTACCTTTTCTTAAATTCCTTTGGAGGATCTGAATTCTCGCCCATTCACTCAATGCTTTCTTTCTTAAATGCATGCTGCTCATATAATTAAATCTCCCTTTCTCTCTCTCAATTTTGCCAAATATATATATATATATATATACACACACAGAGACACTCAACACAGCAGGAGCTGTGGAATGTGAATATATAGAGTCCAGCTTCCATTTCTCAAAAACACTACCTTCAAATTCTTGCCTGTTAAACAGCGTTACTGGGCAGCCGGTACACAAACATAACAACGTGTTCCTATCTTCTTGTTTCATAATGAATCAAGTTTTGTTAAAAGTTAAATTTTGCGAGTGCGAGTGCGAGTGCGAGTGCGAGTGCATGCCCCTTCCCTGACTACCCTTCCATAGTTCATATATATAGAACGAGTAAGACAACGAATATTATTTATTATAAGCCAACTGGTTTTGGTTTTCTGATCGACAGACCACAAGAATTTGGCAAATCCTGCATCTTTATAGATACCCAGTTATTAATATTATGGCTGCAGCTTATATATGCATGCGGGACTGGCCGGAGCCCCTAAATAAAATATTCTTTTTTGTCTTAATGAATGGTGCTTCATGGTTTGACATTTTATGGCAAATTTGGGACTTACTGCACAACCAGAGGAATCTTTCTTAATTACAGCATTTTGGACGTACGATCATGTTTGTATCATATGTATAGCAGCTGCCACCTGAAGGCAACTCACCTCACGCTAGCTAATTAATACAAATATTTGACTTTATATTTTATTAAACGGGTTGTAAAATCAATCAAACTCGAATTTTACAGCCAACAAACAGTGGCAAATTAAGGCTAACGGCAGAGTACCGAAACTGCCCTGCTGGAAGTCAATTTAGCACTGTACGTACCTTCTGAAGCGGAGGAGCTCAAAGTCGTCAAAATTATAGGTAGGGGCACATAGTAATGCTATATTTTATATTCTCATTTTATTTTTATTTTATTATATAAATGTGTCATATTTATTATTATTTATTATATAAATGTGTCATGACTCATAATAATAATAATAAGAGAAATGATAAACTATCAACTAATTTACTACTCTTAAACTATTATTGAATAAAATAATATTTTTTTTAAATTTGATTTTGCTTTTTGATTTTGATTTGATGTATCTAAAATTTAAAAAAATTATATTTTATAAGGAAGTAATAGATAAATTATAAATGGATTGTTAGTGTATCATTATTTAATAAATATATTACATCTTATTTAATAAGATAAAAATAAGATTATATATATAAATATTTGATACGCACAGTTGCGAATTCCAAAGAAAGAAAGGGAAAGGGAATCCCTGACAGACAGACAGGTGCGACTATTGGCTCCCAAATTCTAATATTCACTCATTTAAAAATAAAAGATAAAAAATAAAAAATAAAAAACAATTGTTTGGTTTACTTTTGTTCTCTACTCCGAAGGTAGAATAAATACAGACAATAAAACGACGCGGCCTTCCATGCGTGCTTTGTTTTTAGCTGTGTTGCGCCCGAGATCGAGCATTTGCACAGTTTCGCCCAAATTCTCTTCTTTACACTACCGGATGAGAGGGGACTGACTGGGACGGATAGATCATGGTTCTTTAATAAATAATAATACTTTTCGAAATAACTGCATATATTTCTGTAAGAATTTTATTATTCATCATTTCTACATATTATATCTCATATTTTTTTTATTTTTTATTTCTAGATTTTTTAAGATTTTTTTATTATTCAATAATTCTTAAACTTATTAAATTATTCTACTCATCATATAATATATATACTATTATTTAGTAAGAGAAATAAATTAAAAAAATTAAAAAAATACGTGGTATATGGAAATGATTAATAGAATTTTTATTTCCATAATCACATCTCTAGTTCATGTTTTGGACCATTTCATTGATGTTGGACTTGCCTTGCTCAGCGAAGCCCCAACGCCCAATGGTGCAAATTTCTGATGGATATCCTTCGTTCGGGACTCCTTTTAAGGCCTGCTACACACGGGTAATGACCAATGGCCTATACGCAAAACTTATGATGTTTTTGTTTTGGGCTTGAATTGGTCGTCTTATTTCAAACACACGGCGTTCGAATATGAGTTCTGAAGTTTCTATCTTAAATTAAATTTCATGAATTGGATCATTTGGGTTTGAGTGGACCATTTAGGAATTACCTGACAAGTTTGAGGAGTGATATGAGATATAAATTTTATGAATAATAATAAGATAATTTGTGAATAATAATTAGATAGTTTGAACTTATCCCGTTTGGATATAGAAACGATTTCATCTCATCTCATCTCATCTTATCTCATCATTATAATTTTCACAAATTCTACAGAAAATAAAATAAACAATTTAACTTTTTCAAATTTTAAAACAATAATAATATTAAAAAATAATATTCTATAAATATTTTATTCAACTTTTAACTTTTATCTAAAATCATCATATCTTATCTCATTATCCAAACATATATTTTATAGAATTTTGAAAAATAAGAGAGAAAAATTCGAATAAAAAATATTATTATAAAATATTTTTTTAATATTATTTTTGTTTGGTAATTTGAAAAAGTTTATGTTTATTTTTTTGAAAGTTCGGAAAAGTTGTAATAGTTGGTTTGAAAAAGTTGTAATGATTAGTTTGGGAACGAAATAGGATGAGATAAGAATTTTGGGATGAAAACGTATTCCAAACAAGCCTAATTCTTAAGTGCTTTTGTTGGTCTGGTCACTGGTGGTCTTATTCAAATGAAGAAACTGCGGGGGATAAAATATACAGCCCATGACTAGACCCAGCCCACCAGGTCAAACTAGAGGACAAAATAGGGAAAATGAGAGTGAGAGACAAGAGAGGACCATGGGTCAGGAGTGTAAAATAAGGGTGTAAGAAAAAAAATGGGAAAAATGAGGCTTGCTCAGACACGCAAAGGGACCAATTACCTGTTGGTAGGCAGGCACACACAATGGAGGGTCAAAAAAAAGTAATGGACCAGAGGACCAACGAACTCTCTCTTCTTCTTCTTATTCAACCACTGGAGGAAGAGCTCCAGCTTTCTTTGTCCAGTGAGAAATGAGAGGCAATGAGAGACTGTAAGCAAGTATATTATAGTAGATTTTCTCTCCCTAAACACCCGTGGATGTAGACAATATGCCGAACCACGTAAATCTGTGTGTTTATTTCTCTTATTTTCTCTGCACTTGTTTTCCATTCACCGTAATGGGTGTGCGCATTGACACTGTATAAATACTGTCAGGGGTTCCAAACAACATCAATCAAGGCCCAAGTTGACCAGTGGGCTGGGAATGACTCTCTATTTCCTTTCGGTCTGTTGTGCATTTTTTCTCGCATTAACAGTGGCGCCGTCTGTGGGATTCGCTTCAGTTTTTAAATCGGAAGTGGGAGAAGGAAGATTTCCCGGTATGCTAAGTAATTACCAAGTGAACATATGGAATTCTCCCAGATAAGTGTTCTTGAACTTTCATCTTTTATTTTTATTAAAAATATTACCATCAGTGTGAAGGCCTGGAAATCCAAACTCCTGAGACACTCGAGCTATACGTGCACACTGGCACATGCATTTCAAGTACACGGGCCCAAATAAGAAGGCGAGTACTATGCACTACTTAAGTGCACAATGCCCATGCACAACAAAATACACAGTGCGCAGGCACAAATAAGAAGGCGAACATTGTGTACTTAAGTACACAGTATCCATACACTTACAAGCATAGTACAAGACACGTGCACAGTGCCATCTGCCCATGCACGTCTTGACTGTGCATGGAGTACATAGTGCCATGAACAGAACTTGACGTCCTGTGGTGAAGACGGAAGGCTTGTGGCACGTCACCTAGAGCCCGAGAACCTACCGCGGCCACCATTTGGGTCGTTGGGTCATTCTACCTCCGATTGGGTCACCCTGAAAATCAAGCGCAATGCGCCTAAACGGGTGCACGCCATATGCACTTGAGAGGCTCATGGCAGCCTGCTGTGAGCCCGTCTGACCTTTCGGCAGCCACCACTTGTGCCGCCAAAGGTTTCTGTTCCCAACGAGGCATCCTCCATGAAGGAGGAGCACTCCAAGCACGATATTACGTCATACTCAACTTAGCTGGAAACGAGAAGGTCTCTACTAGCTACCATTAACCCGGAGTCCCTGCCAGAGGCCACCACTTGGGCCACCGGCATTCTCTGCCACAACCGCAGTGGTCATCGACAATGAAGTCCGTGCACATCATGCACGATGGGTAGTGGCTGGACGTTGCCCAACCGACCACAATGGAAGGCACTCGACTGACCATCCAACAATGGGCATAGACCCTTCTCTGCTTTGGCTCTCCTCCTGCACAAGACTCAACCGCTCGAGGCACATTTGCATTGGCTCTCCTCCTGCACGGGACTCAATCGACCATCATGGAAGGCACTCAACTCACCTCCTTTGCTCGGGACTAAACTGCATGGGCTCTCCTCTGCTCGAGGCTCATCTACACGAGATCCCCTCTTCTTGGGACCCATCTGATCAGGTGCAGTACCTTGGTTGCACGGGACTCATTGGGCCGCACATTACGTAGTCACCCACGCGGCCAAAGTTATACCGTGTTGCACGGTTTAAAGAAAAATAAAGAAAGAGAGAAGAAGAAGAAGAAGAAGAAGAAGAAGAAGAAGAAGAAGAAGAAGAAGAAGAAGAAGAAGAAGGCGAAGAAATTGCAACTAGCTGCGAGCAATTTTCGGTCAAGCAAAAATTGACTACAGCGAAGAAAAACTCTCTGGTTTGTCTCTCTCAAAATTTGTATGAATTTATTTTTACTGACAAAACTGCTTCCTATGATGTGAAACACCAACCACGTAGCTCGGCACAAGCGCATCCTAGACGTCCCGTTATAACTCCATTGGGACAAATTATTTGGCACTAACGCACATGCGGGCATACTCACCTCACTCGACAGGCAACTTCTCGACAATTAACAACCAGTGTTTTAAGCGTGCGCCATGCATGAGCCATGCACGGTACATGTAGTGGAGAATAGGGAACAACCATGCCCCTAGTGCACGTTGCATGGCTCATGCAACGTGCTCCACAGTCCACCAACTTGCTCGCCCAAGTCTGCTCCACCAATTTTAGTCAAGTAATAATTGACTATAGCAACCTTACTCTCCGAACAAGTTGCCTAGCATCACAATCACCCGCATATTCTTTATCATCGAAACATGCAACTCGTAGGCCTCAACAGTGGCACATCTCCAACCTTCGCCTCGCTCCGGTAGAACAATTCAGCACGAACAAGTGCCACACGCTAGCAAGGCCAAGTCCCTAGACTCTATGTGATACAAAGGTTGAACAAAAATCCTTAGATCTGTCAACCCTCATGCCAATAAAGCCGAGTCCCTAGACTCACTGCAAACACAACGGTCGAGCACAAGTCCCTCGACTTGTCAACCCTCGCGTTACAAGGCGAGGCTCTGGATTCGCCACAATGCACTGGCTAGAGCTAGGGTCTTTCGAGCTCTGCCCATCGATAGCCAGTCGGACACAAGTCCTTTGATTTACCGACTTTCGTGCTACAAGCCGAGTCTCTGAATTCACCACGATGCATTGGTTAGAGCCAGGGCCTTCCAAGCTCTGCCCAATTGATAGCCAGTCGGACATAAGTCCCTTAACTTGCCAACCTTCGTGTTACAAGCCGAGTCTCTAGACTCGCCACGATGCATTGGCTAGGGCCAAGGCCTTCCGAGCTCTACCCCATCAACAGTCAATCAGACATAAGTCCCTTAACTTGCCGACCTTCGTGCTACAAGTTGAGTCTCTAGATTCGTCATGATGCATTGGCTAGGGCTAGGGTCTTCGGAGCTCTGCCCCATCGACAGCCAGTCGGACACAAGTCCCTTGATTTGTCGACTTTCGTGCTACATGCCGAGTCTCTAGACTCTCCACAATGCATAATTTGCTACCAGCAAGTTACCTCCGGGAACAAGCCTTTGGAGTTAATCGGCTTCTCAGCTCCAAAACTGCCTTGCGCTGGTTATCTTTGGGAACGAGTTGACTGGCTTGACAACCACGGAAGGTGGACCCAGGGGTTGACGGGCCTTCTGATCGCTTTGTGTAGGTTACTCCACACAAACTCCAACACTATAGTAAATCGAAAGCAAAAATATCGAACGAATATACAGTTTTAATGACGAGCCTTGCTCGGTAAGAGGGGACTGATTGAGACAGATAGATCATGGTTATGGGTGTAAATTGGTCGGTCCGATTCAGAGGGGTGATGGACCATAATCGCCTAATTATTTTTTATCTTTTATCTCTCTCTCTCTGTCTCTCCTTTTTTTTTTAGATAAATTAATAAAAAAAAATTTATTTAATTTAGTAAATTAAAATTAAGTGAATTATTAATGTGAATTAGTTAATTACATTAATATTAATTTGTAATTAAAATTTACATATTTAAAATTTTATATTGTAAATAGTGATAGGTTAGATAAAAATTACATAATTAATTATACAATTATTTTATAAATAATATATATAAAATATATATTTTTTATTTTACTATTCGATCGGTTTGGGATGAAAAGCCCCACCCCGAGACCGGACCGAAAGCATTCGGTCTTCTATTTCATAGACTGAGACCAACCGGTCTCAATCTCGATTCGGTCCAGTGGATTTTTCCGGTACGGATCTACTAACTTTCAGCCCTAATCATGATTACTTAATAAATAATAAATATTTTTCGAAACAACTGGTATTTCCGTAATCGCATCTCTAGTTCATGTTTTGGACCCTTTCATTGATATTGGACTTGCCTTGCTCAGTAAAGCCCCAACGCCCAATGGTGCAAATTTCTGATGGATATCCTTCGTTCGGGACCCCTTTTAAGGCCTGCTACACACGGGTAGTGACCAATGGCCTATACGCAAAATTTATGATGATTTTGTTTTGGGCTTGAATTGGTCGTCTTATTTCAAACACATGGCGTTCGAATATGAGTTTTGAAGCTTCTATCTTAAATTAAATTTCATGAATTGGATCATTTGGGTTTGAGTGGACCATTTAGGAATTACCCAACAAGCCTGAAGAGTGATATGAGATAAGAATTTTGTGAGATGAATGTGAGGAAGTGAGTTAAGTGACTGAGAGTGCGGCAGGAGTGTTTAGTGTTAAGTTTTTTTTTGTAGTTTTTAGGTATAAGCGTATTAATGTAATTTTAGATTTCTTAACGGGTCGACCCATTATTGACCCATTATGCAATCGTGTTTCAACGGGTCAACCCATTTGACCCGAACTCGTTAAGGCTATACCCAAATCCGCTATTATTGTGTCGTGTTCGTATTGAATTAACGGGTCGTATCACATATTGTCACTCCTATAGTTCCTATTGGCCTAAGCATGAGCTCCATAGCCCAAACCTCCTTGAAAATCTGTCAAAAAATCATAACAATCCTTGTTGGGTCAGGTCATCAAATCAGGTCGACACACCAATAAACCAACTGGCTCTACAAATCCAACACGATAAGCCATTGATTGTATGGAAAAACTAAGATTGTAATAAAGAAAAATTAAGGAAAACATGCAGTGTTATTAATTTTCTACAACAAAAAAATTCATGACCAAGCTGTTTGATATCTTCAAAGAGTAATGCTATTCATCATCTCAACTTTCATCATTATCCCATTATCCTGTGATGTGACATTAGGTGATTGGAAATTATTTATTACATTTCACTTGTAAACCTATCATCTAGTGCCACATCATGGGATGATGGGAGTTGGGATAATGAATAGATTTTTTCATCTTCAAATATAATTAACTTCATAAAAATGCATGGTTAATTACATTGATCTGTTTATATTTTTTATATATAAAGATCACGCGCGCTCTGTAGAAATTCTTGGTAAGACATGCAAGACAAAGTTGGCAAAATTGGTATCTCTAGTAAAATTAAACCGATCATAGCGATCATACAACTAGTCCTACAAATTAAGTGCAAGACGTACTGTTTACGTGCCCCGGGCGTGGGATCCTTTGAACCATGACCATAGCCGGTATAATCTTTCTTGTGTCCAAATGCCTGGTCATGACCCATGACGTAGGGTAAAGGGTTGATTAACATGTTTGCTGTGGTAATATACATGGAAATAATCTGACTTATAATCCTTCAATGGAACGTACGTGCGCGCGTACAAGTTGTCATCAATGATCATCTAGTAATTAATTTAATTATTCAACCTCGGAAAATTCTTCAAGGATTGAGCTGCTAGGAAAGTAATTTGGATTCAATGGGGGCGGGGTCTTCCTTTGGACTAGAGGGGAATAGTTTGAAATTCTGTGCATGCTGACCATGACTAGGTCATCGATCTTTACCAAACCTTCCTTTCTACCGTGTAGAAGAACCCGCTTATAACTAGCTAGCATAGAAGCCGGCCCACCAAAAGGCTACATCAAGTACTCCATGCATGCTTTTAATTAATTAAATTTCCAAAGACCATATATATATATATATATGTATGTATGTGCGTCTGTGTGTCCAAACATCCTATTTAGAGGCAATATTTAGCTAAATAAAATTAGCTGCAAATCGAGAAACGTCCATCATGGAAGAGATAGTATCTCTAATCCTTATTGGGTGTAAGCTGGCTAGAGAAATTGAATCAAACCTACCAAACTTGGTCGACCAGCCCAACCTGCTCTCAAAGTCCTGTGATGAGGTCATAAAGGTTTTCCGAACCGCAAAGGAGCGCCTATACAAGACACAAGGCAGTACTAGTACTTCTGCACATCCCGGGCACATGACGTTATTCCATGAGCCACAGGATTCACTAGTACAGCAGCCGAGGATCGAATTTGCAAGTTTGCAGCAATTGCTAAGGTCTAGTTGCACCCAAGCAATGGACAATATTATTCAGATGCAACTACTTCAAGCTGATCATCAAAGGATAAGCCCCAGCGTCGATATGCAGGACTCCGGTTCCAAAGTCATTAATGTTGCTGGTTTGGGTACTGGAGGCCGATCAGATCGGGTCGAAGGCTCTGCACCATCTAGGAGCATAGGAGGGGAGCTTCACCCCCTTCACGCTTCAGAGTCTGGCATCGCTTCATCCTCGCAAAGACAGCGGAGGAGGTACTGAGAAATTTAAATTCGGTAGAGTTTACCGCGTATTTGACGAATTATTTTATTTCACTCATATACAATATTGAAACGTAGCTAGCTAGATCAGTAATGTTACATTTCCTTTTGAACTTAATTTGTGGGTGACTTGTGTTTAATTCACTCGGAATCATCATTCTCCTAGCCCGGCCTGAACCGCCGGATCATGTCCAGTACCAGTGCGTACTGTTAATTATGTTTTGTTGATCTCGTCCATTGAAGCTATATATATTTGTTTGTTAATAACCAGGAAGGATGATGGGGAGAGACGGACGGTGATCAAGGTGGCTGCACCTCGGGTTGGAAATACCGAGATTCCACCTGAGGATGACTTCACTTGGAGAAAATACGGTCAGAAAGAGATACTTGGGTCAAGATTCCCAAGGTATGTCTGAAATCATGACTTCTCCCACTCTAAGCAAGTGACAGGAAAATCAGGTTAATTAACTAGCCAGATTCAAGAATATATAATACATATCTATATATATTATATAGTCTTATTTGACAGTTTTTCATCAGTACGTACGTAGTTAATTATACACCCTTAATTGGTTCGTTGCCTAGCTAATCAGTCGATTTGATCAAGATTACTACGTGTCAATTCTTTTCTTGGTAGCTTTTAATTATTTCTCTCTCTTTGATTATAAGACTTCTCGGTCTTCATACTAGCTTTTATAAATCTCTCTCTCTCTCTCTCTCTCTGTCTGGGACTTTGACCAGATCAACGCATAGTACTCTAGAATGCGTATGATCAGTAATATAAGTTATTTGAGACTTTCAATTCAAAGCAAGCACACGATCGGTCTGCAATTTCATAGAAATCAAAGGTCTTCTGAAAATCGGTAACCGTCCCTAAAATTATTCAAACTTTTACTTGTATTACTAGTCTTTTAGACTTTAATCGAACGTATGATTAATACGATTGCAAAAAAACATTGACAAGGTCTGTGTAGTGAAAACGATATATTTTGATTCAATAGTGGCAAACGTACCGTACGATCTATGAAATGATCCGCAAATTAATATCAAAGTCGCGTCATTAATTTCCTTGAAAAATACCTACTATATTATATATTTTGTTAGTTATATAATTAAGGTACTACTCTTGCATATTGTTAAATATACGATTTAATTCCTATATAAATTTTTGTTAAATAAAGAGTTTTTCTTTTTCTTTTTTCCTCTGATCACATGATCATGCATGCCACCTTTTAATTATAATTAGCGACATACTTATAATATGTTGATATTATGTCGACACCTCAAGTTTTTTTTTTTTTTTTAACAGGAAATTTTAAAGTTAAAAAACCTAGTTTTTTGTTTAAGGATTTGATCGACTACTTGATATTTGAGTAAAATCTTATATATTTTCCATATATATATATATATATTAATGGTATAACCGATGCGATCGTTAATTATATATATCTTATCTCTAACAAAGACAATCTTCATCAGGAGTTACTATAGGTGCACCCACCAAAAGCTATACCAGTGTCCAGCAAAGAAGCAAGTCCAGAGGTTCGATGATGATCCCTACACGTACGAAGTTATATACCGAGGTGATCACACTTGCCACATGTCGTCCACCGCGCCATCACTTCCACCACCACCACCGGTTGACATTACTGATCATAATGATCATGAGATGGCCCAAATTATAAATATCCAACCTCCTCAAGATTCCAGTTCAGTTCCTTCAAGCAGATCATGGCTCTCAACGGAGTACTTCAGCCTAAGAGCCGGAGGAGGGACGGTTGTCGGTGGTGGTGCGGGTCCATCTACCACGCGAAGTCGTAAAGAATTAGTTGCCGTTGAATACCCGGTTACAGATCTGGCCGATGCAATGTTTAATTCTGGCAGTAGTAGCAGCAACAGCATCGATTTTCTCTTCCATTCCAACGAATTAAACAAAGGGCAGCAAGGGGACAAAGGAAATAACACAGTCGACTGACGGGACGTTTTTTTTTTTTTTCCTGAAATTAACTGCACCTCAACTAAAAAAAAGAAGAGAGAGACAGATATAATAATTTTGAAACTTCATCGGCCATTATTTGTCAATTTCATTAATTTATGCATGTGCCGATCAAATTTTGTAAGTTGTAAGTGTATTTGTTAAATATCGTACGTAGTGAGGTGATTCGCACCTAATTAATAGCTATTGATAGGTATGCAACACCTGCCAGACGGGTCGCGGCAACTTCTTCTTGATAATGTAATTATCATGTACTGCTAAGTTTAAGGGTGTGTTTAGTTAATAAGGTTATCTCATCGTAAAGAAGAACTTTGAGTCTATCCGTTTTGTTTCTGCTGCGGTTGTGAAAATGTATGGCTGTTGTGGAGAAATTGATAGTGCAAAGTTGGCTTTCAATACAATCCCCGTTAAGGGTTCGATGATATGGACTGCAATTATAGAGGCACATGCACATAATGATCGGTTTCAAGATGCAATGGATCTTTTTTATGAGATGAGATCGGGCGATTCTACTACAAACGATTTCACTTTCAGAGTGGTTCTGTCTATTTGTGATCAAGCTGGACTCGTTGACGAGGCTTTCCAGTTATTTAATTTAATGCATCATAGGTATAAAATTAAGGCATTGGAAGAACATTATTCTATTCTGTAATCGGAAGACGAAGTAAAACAACTCCAAACGATATGGATGATAAGCTGTTCAGAACGGGGAGACGAAGGAGAGTGTTTATTCTTCTCTTCCTATTTTTCTTTCTTCTTCTTTTTTTGTTAAAAAGAAAAAAAAAAACATGTCCAAACTAACACGGCAGCACGCCATGTCATAAAAAACGCTTGTACGTGAAAGCACTGTTCTTTCATTCTTTCACCAATCTACAACTTTCCACCCTGTATCCAATTCCCCCTAATTTAATACGCATCGTCCTCGAACTGCACTTCGACATCACGGTCCCACTCGCTTGGTCACCTTTCGTCTTATTTTTTAGAATTTAATTTAGAGATCAAACGTGTGAATGCAGCGTATGTTTCAGGCCATTTCTAGAGAATATATCAGGATCAAACATACCAAGCTTTTCCACTCGATCGATTCAGCCCTTAGCTACCTGTAATGTGACCCCACAATTTTAACCGTTTCTGCAGATTTTCCATGCATCTTTGGAAATTCGATCATCTTCCGGGGCCCGGCCTCTGCCGCGTCAAAAGCATCCACGTACACACACACACATGCATGATATAAAACATCGCATTATTAATTTCTTTGCGCAAGTGGGAATCTCTTACGTCACGTGGTACACGGAAAAATGGTCTTCAAACTTTTGCAATTGACGCGTTTTAGCTATAGCTATAGGAACTCACTACCATCAAAATCGAAACCACCCTCAAAATCCATGTCCAAACTAAGAGAACAGGTCTCCGTACAGGAGTACATGGTAGATCCCACATCTCCGTTATCGGACCCCATCTTCGGAGACATGATCGCAGGCTCCAAAAATTCGAAAGCCTTCAATTCCGACCACAAATTAGTACCGAACGAGGAAATGCTATCAGTCAGGTCACTCGGTGACTCTAAAGATTCCTGTTTTATAGTTGTGGTCGAGGAGCTGAGGGCACGATCTTGTTTACCTGCAGGGATATTCATCATCATCGTGTCGGAATTGACCAAGAAAGTTTCCCAAGGGTCAGAGTCTGTGATGATTTGCGGTGCCTTTAGTATATCTCTGCATGTGTGATGGCCAATGTATGTTGTCTGGAACATTTGTGGATCGTCCTCCATTCTCTGGACTTGCTTGGTTGCTCCGCAACCCTGGTCGTACTTGCGTGTACATCTGAAGTAGCTCCTGTTCATCACAATTCACCATTAATCCAATCAGCTCTCTTCAAACTAATACGATGATCACTTAATTGATCGTTCTGTTACAATTAATATATATATATATATATATATACTATTCTAAACAAAATTAAAATAATTAACTACGAGCTAACTAGCAAAAGATCATAACTAAAGACCTTGGGTATTTAGCGTTGAGGATCTCCTTTTGGCCATACTTCCTCCATGCGTGATCATCATCTGTTGTGTGAGAGACTATTGCCCATGTGTGAGAAGTCTTCCTGCTGACAAGAAAATGCCACTTTCAGAGTGAAGTTTCTCAATCTTATCAACTATTTATAATTTTATATGCCTCGCAATACATGAAGGACATATCAATTGAACTATTTATATATTTATATGCGACTGAATCCAAATCCTTGAAATTGATCAATATAAGGCACCATATTCAGCTAAAGTGAGGGACATACAAGTCAATTAAAGGATGAATATGCTCTATTACCTTAAACTTTATATATGTGACCTACAGACCAATAATTGACAGGATAAGCATTTATATTCTCACTCAAAGTACTTGAAAGAGTTATGTCATCGTAGAAGACAATTTTTTTTTCCCCCTAAATTTCTAGCAGATCGTAGATGATTTTACCTTCTCTTGTAACAACCTCTCCGATCTTTGGCAGCGAGCCTCTTTCTACTCTCGCCAGAATCTTCAGACCTTCGGACATCGCAATGTGAATCAGCATGGGAAACCGCCTGACTCTGACTAACCTCGCCCTGTTCACAAGAACTCAGTACCGAAAGAGTCTCGGAGAAAGATCTTAAAATTTTCGAGACAAGCTCCTCAGCCGAGAGAGACTCATGATCTTCAGTGGGTCTGTGGAGGAGGCTCTTAAGCTGGGTTGCATAATCCTGCCCATCAACCAGCTCTTTGATCACCTTTTTCCGGGTGGTTGACAGTTTCTCCGGCCAATTAGGAGTTCCCATTATGTTTATCTACTGGGTTTTGTTTTTGCAAATAATTTTTGTTTTATTTTTCGAGAGCTACCTATCAGATTGGCTAGGGAGATGAAAGAAGGGTTCAGACTTTATGCTAACTTTAAGAAGGAGACGAGGAAAGGGTGGAGTAATTTAATGGAAGATGAGAGGAAAGACGCTTGATGTGAATGCAGGGAAGAAAATTCCACCCAAAATGCTTACAAAGCTATGCTGACGTTTCTCTTATGACATAGGTCTGACGGCACCTTTCCCTTTCCACTTATCTGCCATAGTAACCTCTTTTGTACCGAATTTCAAACGAGAAATTATTTTTAGAAGATCTAATTACAAGAGTTATATATAAATCCTCGTAAAAAAGTATATTTCATTTTTTAAAAAAATATAAAAATAATTAATTTTTTATTAGTGAGACCTACTTCTTTACAAGTGATTTGTATAAAAATTATCTATTTAAGACTTGTACTTAATATTACTTATTTCAAATTACAACAAAATAAATACCACATCAAGATATAATATCAACTACTTAGTTCCATGAGTTTGTCCCTCAAACCGTAAACTTATCATTAGTGTAATTATATTTACTTTTTCTTTTTCTTTCAATCATTTTTTAAAAATAAAAATAAATCACTTTATTAATAATCACTTATTTAACCATTAAATAAAATAAAATATCTGAGTGGCAACTTTGAGGGGACAAATTCATAGAGGCAAGTATCAATTTTCATAATATTATTGAGTAGTGGTGCATGCATTGGCCAGTTCAACAACAAAATTATTTTCAGATAATATTTTCTTTTCAAATATTACTCAACTACATGACACTTTTAAATTTTAAATTTTGAACTCTTTCATCTCATCATTAACTAACTCAATCTCATTGGATATATCTGATAAAAAGTAATAATATTGGCACAACTTTTATACAACTATTGCACAATCCGGTTGGGTTAAGTTATCCTACCACTTGTTAGTTAAGATAATAATTTAATATTACTTTTTATCTTAAATGTGTTAATTTCTAATCATATTTATTGATATGAGAAAATTTAATAATTTCATATGTCTACATTTAAGATAAAAATTGTGACTTTTTAGTAACATTGTGTCACCCAGAAAACAAATGTTAATTATGAAAAATAGCTATCTATTATGGTTGTTCTTAATTTCAGACGTAACACGGGTTGGAAAAGAACAATATCATCGGTCTATTTTCTATTATTGTGATGACAATGTATGCAAGCAAACCCATCTATATGAAGCATTTGGATTGAAAAATACATTCTTAATTTTATCATTTGAACTTAAGGACTTCAAAGCGGAGAGAGATCATAATAAAGTGAATTTTATAATATTTATTATTGTTCGTATAAATATTTCAAACAATAAATAAGCAAAAATTTATTTAGGAACTCGTTTGGATAGTGAGATGAGATGAGATAGTTTTAAATGAGTTTAATAAAATATTATTATAATATTATTATTTAATATTATTATTATTTGAGATTTGAAAAAGTTAAATTATTTATTATATTTTGTGTGAAAATTTAAGAAAATTGTAATGATGAGATAGGATAAGATGACATGACATGAGATAGATCATTTCTCTATCCAAACAAGCCCTTAATATGTCTATTTTTTTTTTTTCCACTTAAAAAACCTCAAATTCTGACTAAGATTTAACTTAACCTTAATCTTTTGTAGTTGGCAAGGGATTTGAATTCTAGACCTCAAATAAGGGCCAACTAGGTATAATATAAAGAAAAATTCTATTTATCATCTTCACATACTATACGTCATATTTTTTATTTTATTTTTTCTCTTATTAAATATGTGGTATATAAATGATGAGTTGAATAATTTAATAAATTTAAAAAGAATAAAAAAATTAAAAATTAAAAAAAAATATGATATGTGATGTACATGGTTGATAATAACAAAACTCTTATATAAATACGTGAGAGTTGGATGCTTATTAGTTATTGCTTTCACCTTAACCAATGACGTATTTTTTATACTGATATTTGAGTCCGAAGCGGCGTGCCCGGGTCGTTACATTGAAAAAGTGTTCTATCACCACTCGACCAATCTTTTATTTATAGATTATAAGGTATGTTTGTATTCGAAAATGAGTTGAGATGAGTTGAAATAGATTATGAATAATAGTGAGATGAGTTATGAATAGTAGTGAGATTTGTGAGTTAAAATTGATGAATAATAATGAATAGTAGTGAAATAAGTTGAGATGAGTTAAAATAAATTGAGATGATTTACGAATACAAACCAGACCTATATTATTGTAATACTCCTTTTGGATTGTTGTTTTACTGTAAACTAAGGGCATCCAATTGATTATCGGTGTTATACATTAACAATCATTATTATTTTTATTACTGTTATTTTAAATGTTATCTTTCAACAACCGAAGATTGAGACGCGAGTTTGTCTCTACTTGCAATATTATTTTTATTTTTATTTTCTTTTAGCCTTGCGCTCTTATTTAGAAGATGCACTTAATTCCTTTTTTTAAAAAAATAAAATAAAAAGTATTTGCTCCTTCGTTAATTATTATCTTCAAAATCAATAATAGGAAACACATGATAGTCAGTTATACTTACGCGTTGAATATTATTTTCTCTATTTTTAAAGTGTTCAAATTAAAATGATTGATATCAAATAAATTTACTGAGGGCTCGTTTGAACATTCGGAATATCTTAAAATTTTGTAAATAATAATAAAATAATTTAAGTTAAAATATTTTATTAAATTTTAAAAAATAAAAGAGAAAATATTAACTAAATATATTATAAAGTTATCTGTTCATGGATTGGCATTTGCGTTTAGGGAAAGCAATGAATGGAGAAACTAAAATATTAAAGATATAACCTCACATTGAATTAGTCAAAATAATAATATAAGATTATTTTTTTAATAATAATTTTTTTTTTTCATATTTTGCAAGTACACTAACTACATGTTAATTAATAATTTAATTTTTACTTAAATTATTTTTTTATCAATTATTATTTTTCCTCAACCTATTATTTTTCATCTACAAAAAATGTACAAGAACCTTAACTCCTACTTGTGCAAACTAATATACAAAAATGTATATGTACATGAAAAATGTGCATTGCACAAAAATATACATGTTCCTCTTGCTGCTAGGGGTGTTCATCCGGGTTCCGACCCAAGAATCCGGGTATACCCGGACCGGAACCAGGATTTCGAATCCGGGTCAAAACCTGGACCGGGTTATTCCGGGTCATAATCGGGCTGAAACCTGGATGGATCCGGATTTTTAAAATCCGGAAATCCAAGTTCTGGGTTTCTGGGTCATAATCGGGCTGAAACCTGGATGGATCCGGATTTTTAAAATCCGGAAATCCAGGTTCTGGGTTGTACCTGAGAAAATTTTTTTTTCATGCCCTAATTATTCATGCAAACAAGGCCTTTTAAACTCAAAAACCATCGACTTGACCATCAAGAATTCTAGATGCATTGGACTCAAACTGTAGTGTTTGGAAATTTCTCTTAGACTCAATCAGAGCATGGATGAGTACATACATAGAGTGAAAATGACGAAGTTAAAAATTTGGGATTTTTTCCTTCAACTTTCCCAACAACCAAACAGTACATACAAAGAGCTTCAACTTTCTCAACAACCAAACAATACATACAGAGAGTGAAAAGGACGAAGTAAACAAATTTGGGCATTTTTCCTTCAACTTTCCTGACAACTAAACAGATTCATTAAAATAGAGAATCAACGAATTCATAAACAAGTCGATACCCAATACAGATTTAAAAAAAAAAAACAAGTTTCCAAACATTCCAAAAACCACACGACCACCAGCAAACAGATGGTCAAAGCATCCATCCACCACTGCACGACCCATCTCAACGGCAAACAGATGCGGCGACGGCGAAGGAGATGCGGCAACGGGGTCACGATGGCGGCAGCTAGGGACGTAGGGTTTCTGCTTTTGCCGCAATGCAACGAGAGAGAGAGCGAGAGACTAGAGACACAAAAAGAGAGGTGAGTCGAAGTAGTCGCGCCGGGGGGGGGGGGGTTGGGTTTACCTGAATAATGACCTAGAGCAAAGGTCGACGGCGATAGAGATGCGGCGACGGTGAAGGAGATGCGGCGATTCGATGGCGGTGGCTAGGGTTTCTGCATCTACCACAGCGAAACAAGAGAGCGAGAGAGTAGAGAGAGAGAGAGGGATAAGTGGGTCGAAATAATCGGGAGGGGCCGCGAGGGGTTTATCAAAAGACCCAGGTACCGGGTACAATCCGAGTTTCGGATCCATTTTGATCCGGGCTGGAACCCGGAACCGGAATCCGATTTTCCGGGTTCCGGACCAGGCCGGGAAAAAACCCAGCCCGTATGAACAGTACAACCTGCTGCACATGTGCAGGAACCTTACCTATGCATGTATATTAATTTTAATAGTTTCCCGCTTGTGCAATATATTAGTTTTTCATATACAAAAAATGTACATGTTCCTCAACCTAACCTCCTGCTTGTATATTAGTTTTGTGCAATTTCTGTCCTTAGTTTTCAGGATCCCAAACATGTGCAGGAACCTTAAAAGACACCACAACGTAACATTCTATTTATGAGAACAGGAACCACACACAAAAACAAAACTTATTATAGCTATGCATAAAATCTAAACTTAATAAATCTGAACTTAATATTTCCTGGTACATGCAAGTTGAGCATACACACAATTAGGGCAGAGCACCAACAATGTCGGAGTGCCCTACCTTCGATCTCCAACTCCAACTCCGATTCACATAGCCTCCGATCCGACTCCGACTCCTCGGAGTGGAGTTAGATTTGGGCTTTATTAATGGGTTTTTTTTTTTAACGCATTTGAAATTTCAATTCGACAATTTTGAGCTCTCATAAATCGAATTTGGGCTTCCAGATTTTAGTTTTTTAAAAAAAAAAATAAATATTTGTTCAATTTCAATTTTATTAAAATGTAACCAAAATTAAAAAATAAATCGTTGTACAAATTATTGTTATTATACATTAGTATTATATGTTATTATATGTTAATGTTTATACATTAGTATTACATGTTATTATACATTGCTCGTACATGTTATTATACTTTAGTTATTATATATTAGGATTACAAGTTATTATAAATTTATATATTTGTGTTTATATATAATACATTAGTATTAAATGTTATTATACATTTGTTATTATTATTACATATTATTATACATTAGTGTTTATACATTAGTTGTTATTATACATTAATGTTATATGGTAATAATAGTGAATCGTATGGTTTTTACATATACTAAACTATTATTAGTGAATTTAGTCTATTTATATTATAGTATAAGCATATTATTTTATAATAGTTTGCTCATACTAGTATATTATTGAATTTAATTAACTATATAAATATATATGCTTAATATATAAAAAAAATACATATATTTTTATAAAATATGTACACTATCAGAGTTGGAGTCAGACAATCGGAGTCGGAGCGGAGTCGGTACATCGCCACCTTCGACTCCGACTCTGACTTTTTTGGTTAAAAAAAAAAATCAACCGAAACAGAATCAGAGGCGGAATGGGATTTTTGCTCAGCCCCACACAAAATCAAACACAAGTTCTAGTTTGGAAAATAAATCCAAACCATACACCAACAGCCCCATAATCCAAATACAAAACATCTTGGAAATTAAATCCAACCCACCAATCCACAAAAGAATTTCCAAACTTAACAAACAGCTTGCAATGATTCTACTAGCAATGTTACCCACAATTCCAAAAGTTTATAACCAACCCACAAAAAAATATCTGTCCATTTCCAGCATGCTATTGTTGAAATTAGATCACAATTCTAAAGGAATATCATCCATTTAAAAAAAAGAAAAATCAAATCTACTGGTTGCTGCCCAACCACGTGTTTCTCCATAACATGTGGCTAGGCAGCCACTAAAATCAGAATAACTTCAAATCTACCCAATAGTTACACACTTTCATCAGGTGTGGATGGAGATTTCTCGGATATACCTTCGAAATTATTCTTCGATGCCTCTTAAATTTCCCTCTGAATATTAAGGAAGTAGTCTTGCTAATTTGCTAAATGACATTCATGCTATCAAAATCCAATCTCATCATCTCCGCCTTGAACTTTTTTTTTCTCAAGTTCCTGTTGTGCATCTCTATCGCAATCTGCCTTCATCATCGTTGCTCTCCTCTCTACCATGCACAACTATCTATCCTTCCTCATTCGAGCTAACGCCATGTTGAACTCAGCATCAGTAGATTTCTGAGACTCACTTCCTCAAGTTCTCTTTCTCAGTTTTTTTGCCTAGAGGCCTCTCACCAAGAACCTCTATGTTCTCCTCCACATCGTCGTTGGCAACTTGACTTGACTGCTCATTGGTTGGACATTTATCGTGTGGCCTTCTTCTCGTATTCATTGTCACCATGTGTTGCTGCCATTTGGGTTGATATTAGACACCAACAGTGCTCCATTGTGTAGTTTGCCTTTTCCATCTCTTTGTACATATGTTTTGGTGAAGGAATATTGTTAGTAGGGGTGATTAACGGTCTGGTCGGACTGAACGGACCGACTGTTTCGGTTCGGACCGAGACTTGTCGACCAAGTCTCGGTCCACATTTTAGAGGACCGAAAAGTCTCGGTCCGGTCCACGGTCCAGGGTTTTTCCGGACTGGACCGGACCGAATGAAAAATTAAAAAAAATTATATATTTTTTTTATATAATAATTGTACAATTAACAATATAAAATTTTAAATATGTTATTAATACTTGTTAATATTCTATAAATTAACAATATTTTATATATATCTTCATCTAACATATCACTATTAACAATATAAAATTTTAAATATGTTATTAACATTTGTTAATATTCTATGAATTAACTAATATATAATATCAATTAGTTAATTACATAGTAATTATATAAATTAATAATATAATTTTCATCTAATTTATTATCATTGACTATATAAAATATTTTTTATTGAGTTTGTTACTTAATTCACATTAATAAGTCACTTAATTTAATTTAATATTTTAAATGAAATTTTTTTATTAATTATTTAAGAAAATAAAAAAATTAGGCTGGACCGACTAGATCGGACCGGATAGGTCTGGTCCGGTCCCTTTGGGTGTTCGGTCCAGTCCGGACCATTTGCACCCCTAATTGTTAGGTCATAAACCTGAGCTACATAATTGAATAATTAAATGAAAATGGTACAAACATTGTCTTGCTCTGCCGCACGACTCAGGTGCAATGATTCTACCTGTCCTGAAAATGTACAAAACTTATTTGTGCATTTCTAAATCATGGGCCAACGATTGATCAATGACCCAACAGAATGGTTCACATGGTTTGGTTTTTTATACTTGTGACAAAAATCGAAAATTTTGTCCCACATTTGAGTAGATTTTTTATCAGTACCGTATGACATCAATGTTAATGTTGAGCCGAGCGGAGACAATGAGGTTATCCCCCTCTACAATGAAAGATGCAACTCTTTGAATATTTTTTAGGGTGGCCTCTTTTCACGTTCAAGGGGGTTGCTTGGACTACGACATTAGAATGTTGGTTGTACGTTGGGGTGTTATTACAACCTTCTCATCCACTTTGTAAAAGAGTGGTGAAGTTGAATGGTGTGTCCATCATTTAAGAAATTGTAATTTTTAAGGAGTCAAACAACTTGAATATCAACTGGACAGCTATGTATAAAACTGTCCAACCTCCTGCCATGAGCATATAATAATCATAATAAAACTGTCCAGCTAGAGAGTCAGCAATGAGGAGTAGATTATGCAAACACACAGATTATAGCAATTGGAGCAGCTATTTCCAATATAAGCACTAATATATAATATGTATATAGGTACAGGAATGAGGAAAGGTTCAACCAAGAGAAGTTGGAAGAGATTGCAGTAATTTCCAGAGGACTGTGGCATAGAAGAAATAAGTACATTTCTGAAAACAGGTTTGAGAGTCCAAGTTATGTAGTAGAAGTTGCATTGCCTAATCTTGAAGATTTTCGAGATGCTCAACAAATTATTAAATGGGGGCATAAATAGAGAAATAAAGAGATGGAAGCCTCCTGCAGATGGGTACACAAAAGTCAACTTTGATGCAGGTGTGGATTGAGCAAATAGAAAATTGGAGATTGGTGTAATTGCTAGGAATAGTGTGGGTCAGATTCTGTTTTCTTCATGCACATGTCTTTCCTTTATTGGCCAGCCTTTCCTAGCTGAAAGCTATGCTTAGTGGAAAGCAATGGAAATATGTACTGATCTAGAGGTTAAAGATGTAGTGTTTGAAAGAGATGCAAAGAGTGTGATACAAGCAATTAAAAAATGCAAGACTGATTGGACATGGACATGGCAACTATTGGCAGATTAGTAATTGTTACTCATAAGTAGAGTTTCTTAATGGTGAACTCAGAAAAATAATAAAAGATTTGGGTTGTAAAATTAAAAGTAAAAATGTGTGCCCATTTGATGAAACTCTTTTTCCCTTCACTCACTTTCTTAATCAAATCGATTATACCATAAATTCATAGAGTTTTTTTTTTTTTTTTTTTTTTTTTTTTTTTTTTTTTTTTTTGCGTCCATTTTTCTTGTATAGTTTTCTAACAGAGTTCTTGTACACTACTATGAAAATTCTAAAGTGAAAAAGGAGTCAACACAACTTGAGCAGAACACAAACAGAGGTTCGCTCGACATGGCTCGACCCATTGCTCCAGCGACATCAAGTCAGAGACTTCGCTCGACATGGCTCAACAATTCGCTCGAGCTACATTCAAGTTAGAGACTTCGCTCGATATGGTTCGACATTTCGCTCGAGCGAACTTCAAGTTAGAGAGTTTGCTTACTTGGCTCGACACTTTGCTCGAGCGAAATTCAAGTCAGAGAGTTCACTCTACTATGCTCGACATTTCATTCGAGCCAATTTTCTGGAAACCTAATTTTTCCTTAGGTTTGAGTGCCTCTTTTTTTGTAAGTATAAAAGGGAACTTAATCAGAGCAAAAACACAGCCCCTTTCCAAGAGCATTTGAGAGAAACTTTTCTCACATTCAAAGTTGAATCTCTTGAAAAATATACCTTCACCAAATCACACTCAAGATAAAAATACTATTGAGTCCATTGGAGTGGACGTGTTCATTGGTCGAAAGGTTTCCGGAACTGCTGTTGCTGCAGAGATCAAAAGGTTCTCGTAGGATGCTATAGAAAAGTCGGAGTTCCGGCACTACATGCATGTAGAGATCGAGTGGATCACTCGTGGAGTTGCAAGCCAAGTTTTAACTACTACAAAGGTTTTGTGAGTATTTCTAAATTAGTTGTAACAAACTCAAATTTCTATAGTGGATTTATGGTGGTGACATATACCCGGAGTGGTTTTATATTTTGAAGAAGTTCTTCAAATGAGTTTCACTTCGTGAACAATCTTTGCTTTGATTATTTGTGTGATGTGTATATTTGATTAAATGTATGGTTATCAAGATTTTTATTAGACCAGAGAAGAATTGAACTACACGTATTCACCCCCTTCTAGGTGTTGTGTTGGGTAGAACCACTACTTTTTAATGTGTACTTTTTTAATAACGAACAAATAGTCAAATTATAATTTGAATTAAAATAAATGAAAATGTCAAAATCAATATTTTAATAGAATAGTGATAGATTTTGAGAGTGTTATTTGGTGTTGTTAACAAATGGCTAGCTAAATTTATAAAAGTGAATTCTCTAACCAAATTTTATTGAGTCCACTAACCCTCTCACCAACGTCTTACACATAGGTGTGATCATATCTTAGTTCTCGATAGATGTATCATTACAATTGGACTTCCAACCTGGAAGAAAACTCAAGGCTGTCAAATATAAATGTTAAGAGAATTGCTATAATCATAAAGTCATATCACACAATTAAATTCATAAATAGAAATGATTTGCATACGATACATTAGGTCTATATTATAATAATAATAATAGTTTTATAATTTAACATTTTACATCAATTCATATTAATTTATAAATTTATTTTTGTGTAATTTATTTGTAACTAAATTATTTTTCAAATATTATATACGAAGTACTCATTGCAATGAGGTGCTTTCGGGTTGCTTCAATTGATCATGGGCACTCAAAATCGTAATTGTTATGTCTAGAACAGATACAAAATAGTAAGGGTGAAAGATTAAACCGAAAAATCAACCAAATCAATTGAATCGAATTGAACCGGCCAGTTTGGTCCAATTCCATGATCAATTTGGTCGGTTTTAGTTCACTAGATTGAAATTTCATATAAACTAGTTTGGTCCCATTTTCATGTTTTGTGAATTGGATCGGACTGAACTGAACTGAATTATATATAGATACTTTTTTTTTTAATTATTTCCTATTTTATATATTGTATGTTATGTATATTAAGCTTATTATAAAATTAATAATTATAGCATGAGATTTTAGTTTATTTTATTTATGCTTCTTTAATACAAATTGACTCTTATATATGAATATTAATATTAAATTATTAAAATTTTATTATTTATCATTACATATTAAGTTACATATTTACATACATAATTTAATATCTAATGATTTATTACATACTACATAATATTTATCAAACTTATAATATGTAGTAACTAGCACATATTAAAATATTATATTACACTTATTAATTAGAAGATATATTCTTGCAAATTAGTATTTTGGCTACTTGCTTTTAGTATTTATATGGGGTTATAGACATTATATTTTGAGCTTTAAAATTCATATCTAGGCTAAAAAAATTATTTATTTGAGTAAAAAAAGCAAGAAGAGCAACAAAAAACTTAAAACTGAATCATTATTGTAAAATCAAACCAAAAAAATCAAAGTACCGGTTCCCTTGTTAAACTGGTCGATTTTGGTTCTGACAATTTCAAGACCGAAATGAATCGGATTGTTTCACCAATAAGTTCAAATTTTGACCTAATCAAATCGATTACACCCTTAAAAAATAAGATATAAGAGAAAGATGATGATTGACAGGAATAGAAAGTTACCAAACATGTATTGTATGTGCCTCAAATCTAGAGGTTATGTGGCTATATAAACCTCTGAAAATAAGTTGAGAGGGTCAATGATTCTCATTCAAATTCCATTGAGGAAATAAAAAAAAAAACTCATATATTAACACCACAAACACAGAAAGCACAATCACCTCCCATGATTCAAGCATTGCTAATGAAGACTCCAACCAACAGTCAAACCTATTCTAAGAAGGTCCAGTTGTGCATGCATGATTTTCTCCTTACCTTCCTCTGTATTCCTTCTATGTTTTATATTGTTTCCATAACAGTAGTACTTACATACAAACCCATTCTAATGGGCAATATATATTTCTCAAAAACTCTTTATGGTATCACAAGCCAACGGTGAGATAGAAAGAACTTTTTTTCCAAACATGTCTACTTCGTCTCTTTCATCCGCCCCTCTTAAGGATTATCCCTATCCAATGCAACAAAATGTAGCAAAATTTGTATCTCTACGCCTTACCTCCACCAACTTCTTACTTTGGAAAATCCAAATGCTCAACATTCTTGAAAGCTATGATTTACAGAGCTTTATCACTGGTGAAACGCCAACTCCACCTCAATTTCTTCCAACTAAAACCTCGGAGCTTCAAATAAATCATGCCTTCCTCAAATGGCGTCGCTCTAATCGCCTAGTAAAAGGGTGGCTTACAGCCACTCTTTTCGAGGAAGTTTTGGGGATTGTTGTTGACCTTAACTCTGCTTTTGAGGTTTGGAATGCCCTAGTGCGTGCATTTGCTCATGTCTTCAGATCGTAGCCTTGCACTAAAAAAAAAACTCACCTCAATTACACAAGGGAGTGATCCACTGAGTACATACCTAAATTCAAGTCCATTTGTGATGAGCTTGCCACTATTGGTAAGCCTATCTCGAATCAAAAGAAATCTTGATGCCTCCTTAATGGACTTGGCAAGGAGTATGAAGTGTTTATAGCCACTATACTTAGGCCTCCAATTCCACAATACTCAAAGATAGTCACATTGTTAGAAGGCTATGTTGAAAGGTATAAGATTGACTATGTTTCTGCTCCTCAAGTGGCCTTTTATGGTCAAAAGATAAGTAAGACAAAGAAGAATAGTCAAGCGTCATTTAACTCTAAAGGTCATGGCTTCACTCAAAGTACCCAATCCAATTCCAAATCATCCAACTCAACCCGTGCTCCTTCTTTACCACAGCCAACAAATTCCTCTAAGCCTAAAGAGATCATCTGCCAAATCTGCAATAAGAAGAATCATACTGCTCTCAAGTGCTTCAACAGATTCAACCACTCCTATATAGTAGAAAATCCACCAAAGGCCTTAATGACCATGACCATTTATGATCCACAAGATTAAGCTTGGCATTCTGACATAGGAGCCATAGACCACATGACAGGTAACCCTAATAATCTTCATTCCATTGTACCTTGTCATGGATCCAATGGTGCCAAGGTTGGAAATGGAGAAGTCTTGTCAATTACACACACTAATGAAGCAATAGTTAGCATTGGTGACAATTCCCTTCAACTCAATGATGTGCTATTAGTTCCAATAATAAAGAAGGATCTCGTTTCTATCAGCAAGCTTACTTCTGATTATCCACTTACCTTTGAATTTGATGGCCCTGGTTTCGTGATAAAGGACAGGGTCACGAAACAAATAGTGGCAAAGGGAACCAGGAAGAAGGGCCTGTATACACTTGATGAAGAACCCACTAGCATTGACTTTGCTGGAACTCCAATTGTTGCTCTTTTCTCTCAACGTTTTTGACAAGTTCACAAAGAATGTTGGCACCAATGTCTTGGGCATCCACACCAACGCATCTTGGATCATTTACACTCTCAAAAGTTTATTTCTTTTGCTTCCAATAAACAAACTGTAAGTATTTGTACCAACTGTCAAATGGCCAAATCATGTAGATTGTTCTTTAATATTAGTGACAATAAAATCAACTCTCATTTCTTCAAAATCCATTGTAATTTATGGGGTCCAACCTCCATCCTCTCAAGAGAGAAGTTTCGGTTTTATGCTGGGTTTGTTGATGATTTTACCAACTTCACCTGGTTCTACCCTATGAAGCATAAATCTGACTTGTTTACTTGCTTTGATCACTTCGACAAATTGTGACTACTTAGTTTGATGCAAAAATTTGAATTTTCCTGAGTGACGAAGGTGGTGAATTTGTAGCTTGAGAGTTTGTAGCATTCTTTGCAGAAAAGGGAATACAACATCAGTCAGCATGTCCAAAAACCCCTGAACAGAATGGCAAGATTGAAAGACAGCACCATACCACCACTGAATTAGGACTTACACTTTTGTTCCATGCCCATTTACTTGCTTGATTATGGGTTGATAGTTTTTCTACAACAGTGTTTCTGCACAATAGATGCCTTCATAGACTTTTGCCATGGACTCTCCATATCTACGTCTCTAAGGGAAATATCCTGATTATGCTGCCTTTCGGGTCTTTGGCTCATAATGCTTCCCATACCTTGGTGACTATCGGAAGCACAAGCTAGAACTCAAATCTCTTCCTTGTATTTTCATTGGCTATAGCACCAAACACAAAAGTTACAAGTGCCTTTACCCACCTTCTGGTAAGATTTGTATTTCAAGACATGTTGTTTTTTTTAATCTGTCTTGCCTTATTGTCAGCCTACTTGTCTTTATGATCAACTAATAGTGGAGGGAGAGTTGAGTACTTTCCATGAACACATCTAACTCTACTTTAGCTCTCTTACTTGCACCCAGACTGCAAGCATTCTCAGAAAGTGCAACTTACAGTCCCTCCTCACTAGTTGAACCAACACCTACCCCATCTCTTCTTGTCCCCACCAACTTGTTGTTGACAAACCCCTTTTCTTATCCACACAACATGATCACTCGTGCCAAAGCTAGAATCCACAAACCTAACCCAAAATATGCTTATCTACATACCTCTTACATCTCACAGGACATTCCACTAGAACCAAAGACTGTCATTGCTGCCAAACATCACCCTGGTTGGTTGGCAGCCATGGATGAAGAATTGGCTACACTCAAAACAAATCAAACATGGACATTGGTTCCCTACAATCCCCATATGAATGTAGTAGGATGTAAATGAGTTTACAAAACCAAGCTTAAACCTGATTGATCTCTAGAAAGACTTAAAGCAAGGCTTGGTTCCAAGGAGTTTACCCAAGTTGATGGAATCGACTTCACCGAGACATTCTCTCTTGTGATCAAACTAGCAACCATTCATCTTGTGCTTACACTTGACAAACAATGGGAGCTTCAACAACTAGATGTTAAAAATGCATTTTTATATGGGTATCTTTCAAACCCTGTTTACATGCACCAACCCACCTGATATTATTAATCAAGACCATCCCGCGCATGTGTGCCAATTGAGTAGAGCATTATATGGCCTCAAACAAGCTCATTGAGCTTGGTTTGTTAGGTTAAGTGACTTCCTTCTCCAAATTGGTTTTTTCTGCAGTACCACCAACTCTAACTTATTCATATGTCATTGTAATAACAAGGTCCTTATCTTACTACTTTAACAAGGTCCTTATCTTACTACTTTATGCTGATAACATGGTGGTAATTGGTGATGATTCTCAGCTAATTCATTAGCTTATTGCACAACGTGCCAGTCAGTTTCAATCAAAGATCTAGGTTTTTTACATCACTTTCTTGGAGTTGAAGTTCAAAAGCTTGGCCAAGATCTTTTTCTCACTCAAGCCCACTATGCGTTAGAGCTTCTATCACGGGCTGAGATGCAACATTTCAAACCAATATCTACTACCATGCCATCAAAAGGACGGCACTTGCCTTATTCCAAAGAGTTATTCCATGACCCAACTCACCACCGGAGTATTGTTGGAGGATTGCAATACTTAACATCATTAGACCTGATTTGTCTTATAGTGTTAACTATGTGTGCCAATACATGCATTCTCCTAAGGTGATTCACTATCAGCTTGTTATAAGAATACTGCGTTATGGTCAAGCTACTTCCAACTTTGGTATTCGTCTCATTTCTTCCAGCACCCTTAATCTGTATGCATTTTTAGAGGTTGATTGGGCTGGCTGCCCCACCACTAGACGATCAACAACAAGCTTCTGTACATTTCTTGGTAGCAATTGCATCTCATGGAATGCAAAGAAACAATCCACAGTGGCTTGATCAAGTGCTGAGGTAGAGTATAAATCGATGACATTTACTGTTGCTGAGTTAACATGGCTCTCGTTCCTTTTATGTGATATGTGTATTCCTCTTATAAAGACCCATTTGACAACTTGAGTGCCTTGTACAAGACAATTAACCTAGTTCTTCATGGTCAAACTAAACACATTGAGCTAGATTACCACTATGTGTGAGAAAGTGTAGCCCTAGGCGCATTAGAAACTTGTTTTGTCTCCTCTCAACATCAACTAGCTAACATCCTTACCAAGCCACTGACCAAACTTCACTTTTAGAAATTGTGTGACAAACTTGACCTTTGCTGCAATCCACGACCATGTTTGAGGGGGAGTATTAACACCACAAACACAAAAAGCACAATCACCTCCCAGGATTCAAGCATTGCTAATAAAGACTCCATCCAACAGTCAAACCGATTCTCGAAAGGTTCAACTGTGCATGCATGATTCTCTCCTTACCTTCCTTTGTATTCCTTCTTTGTTTTATATTGTTTCCATGACAGTAGCACCTATGTACAAACCCATTACTAATGGGCAATATACACCGTGTAATTCATGTATATATATATATATATATATAAGGAATACAATATCTTTTCTCTATCTCAAATTGAGATAGCATTTCTCAAAAACTCTTTAATATATTCATCCAAGGCATTCAAACTATCCCCCGTTAGAGAACCTTCACAAGCCTTCACATCAATCTTTGCAGGCAACCCAAAATATGAAGAGAGATCAATTGACTCGTGGCGTTTGGAAATTGTAACACAATATCTGTTTGTATCATATGAAGAGAAATATTTTAATTATAAAATAATTATATAAAGAATATTTTGATATTATATATCAAATTATAATTTTTTTAATGGATTACATAAAATTATATTAATTTATAAATTTATTTTTACATGATTATTTTGTGTATAAGAATCTGTGGGATTAATTTTTAAGAAATTTTATTTGTAGTCTTGAGTGAGAGATTGTGTGTGTAATCCTATTAACAAATGATGGTAAAAGAGGAAAAAATATAATTTTAAAAATGACATTATTTTAATTTTAATTTTAATTTTAAATATAACTATTAATTTTTTTTTACCTTGATCTGTGATTACCGAATGTTTGTGGTAAATGCTTCTCTGCCCTCCGCATTTTCATAGTCAAGGACCAAGGTTGCTGATAGGGTTAGAGAGCGGTGAGGTCCGCCTCTATCATTCTATGCAAAGGCGTAGATCAAACCCATTGTTTACCCCGAGGATGCTCTCATTGTCACCATCATCATCCTATTCAAGTCCTAAGCCTGGATTACGTTTACTTCCCACCTCCCCAATTCCCAAACCTTCCCTCTTCCCCCAGGATCGTCATCGTCATCACCCTCCTATCTTCTCCAACTCCTGCGACCTTCCTAGAACTCAAAGCATGAACATTTATAGATGCTTCTTCTCTGGGCCCACCGAACCAGTTTCCGTTTCCAATAACCCTGAACTACGGTCGGATGACCCCGATTCTGAATCTCTCGTGGTCGTCTCTTTCTACAAGTTCGCCGAATTTACCGACTATGCCCATATGCGAACCCCCTTGAAGAAGCTGTGTCAGGAACTGGTAGTCGTTTTAATATTTTTACTTCGTTTAAGTTTAGTTCATGATGTTATTGGCATGGTTCCTCTGCAATGTATGGTGTTTACCTCTTTGCAATTTATTCGCTTTCTTTGATTTGAATGCTGTAAATGCCATCCGATTTTGGGCGTTTTTGGGAAATCTGAATTTTCCTAGCCTCCAAATGCGTAAAAAAATTATTGGTTTTGGTTAGCATATTGATGGCCTTTTAATTTTGGAAGGGATTCATGTGGTGTCGAATGTATAAAGAAAAAATCAAGGAATTAATAATTTCTCGTCTCAGATTTTAAGTAGTTGAGTAGAGGTCAGCTGCTTAAAAAATTATTACGAAGCTCCGTCTTGGTGGCCGACCAGTTGGTATCAATGAATGGTGGATCTCCATTTTAGTCCTTCGGTGCTTTGAAATTCTCTCTCTTGTTATATAAATGACTTGCCGTCTCTACTTATTTTGGTCTTTCGAGGTTCTCTTCTGACCTTCTTGTTCGTGCCTCGCGAACCTGATGCTGTTCAGCGTGTTTCAGGTGGCATTATACTTGCCCCTGAAGGAATTAATGGCAGCATTTGTGGGACCCGGGAATCAGTGGAAAGAGTTCTTGGATTCATTCAAAATGATGACCGTCTAAAGGTACTAAGACAAGTGGAGTCACCTGTGAGTCCTGAGGAAGAAGCTATCCACCATGGACACACTAGCAATTCTCCTCTTGCTGCAGGGGAAGATGCACCCTTCCGATGGGATCATGTGAGGGTTAAGTTGAAGAAAGAGGTATTCTTTTGTTTTTACCAAGTCCCTGTGGAGTCCTTTCTTTACCCTTTTTTTCATATAAGTTTTAGCCCTGTTTGGATGTTTTTCTCTCATCTCAATATTCAAACACCACTCAAATATAAATATTTTTCAATTTCAAATATTAACTTTTTCATCTAATCATTACCTAATTATTTTAACTTTTTTAAACTTCCAAACATAACACAAAAAACAATTCAATTTTTTCAAATTTCAAAACAAATATAATAAAAAAAAGTTATATTTTAACAATATTTTAACATAATATTTTTATTCAATTTTTTCTCTCATTTCCTAAAGTCCCATAAAACATATTAATTCAAATCATTTCACTACTATTCACAAATTATTTTACTACTATTCATATGTTTCTCATCTCATCTCAACATCCAAATGAGGTCAAATGCACTCTCTTCTTCATGAACAGTATAAAATACTTAAGTGAATTTGTTTATTAGCTCATTATGCACTTCTTATCACGGTCTATATCTATGCATGAAGCAGATTGTTACTCTTGGAATGCCTGGTGTATCACCTACTGAAAGGGTTGGAACATACGTGAGTCCGAGGGATTGGAATGCATTGATCAGTGACCCAGATACCGTGAGTGATAGAAATCTTGTTGCAGTAGTATTCCCTGTTCATCATCTTTGGTCTGAGGAAGTAGTGGAATTACAAATAAACGTTTTTTTTTGTTTTTTTTTTTTTTTGAAATTGTCTACAACTCTAATGAATACTTGTGCTATTTAGTCTGTTTTTTGCTTGAACATTTTATCCCATGGCTTAATAGACTAAAAAACCGATAACTGAAAACTCTATGCTTTATGTGTCCTGGGTTGAATAGATAAAATTTCTGATGAACATGTTAGATATATCTGGTTGGGTCTTTTTTTTTTTTTACTTGAAAAAATGTTTCTTTTTAGTCAGAAAAAAGATGCTGGATCTGTGGGTCCCCTGTTCAGAAACAAACAAATGAAAGGTTTGGAGTTGTCTGAGAAAGCTCAACAGTACTTGATATGTCTTTTGGTCTAAAATCTGTTATGCCTATCCAACAACTTCCATGCAAGTAAGGTTTCTCAGATAGGGCCATGCATCATTATTCAATTTCCAGTATTTTCTTTGAAGTGTCAAGTCCCTTGAAACCTAAGTATGTTAGAATTAGAATGTACATGGTTTGTTTTTCTCACATATTCAAAAGTTATTTATAGGATTGAACTGATGGGTGGGGGGATTGGGTCTGACTATAAAATTTATAGTAGGGAGGCATGGTGGAAAGCATTTCCATTTGCTTACACATTTTGCTTCGGATCTTGACATTGACATACAAATTTTAGGTGGTGATTGATGTGCGAAATAACTATGAAACTAGAATTGGGAAATTCAAAGGAGCAGTTGATCCATGCACAATGGCATTCCGAGAATTTCCATCTTGGGTGGAGGATGAGTTCCGAGTTTCTCATGCAAATGATAAGCATTCAAAGGTGAAAGTGAATGGTTCAAATGGAAGCACCACAGAACGAGTGAATGTTCTAGATAAAAAAATGCCTCAGCGGGTGGCAATGTACTGCACAGGGGGAATAAGATGTGAGAAAGCTTCGAGTTATCTCCTCAGTAAAGGATTCAAAGAGGTGAATTCTCCTTGGAACTTCCATTTACTACCAGCTTTATGTTTATTTGCTTTGTGAATTGTTGTACGGGTGTATATATTTTGTGGTCATGGTGATAGTAGGAAAGGGTCACCCCTTGACAAATCTTTCCTAGGTGTTTTGGGTTCTACAATGAAATGATAATTTACCAACAGCCTATATTGTGTAGACTTTTTGTGTCCCTTGTTTTGGATGTGAAATTCCATGGTCCATGTACGATTACTCCTGCATTTGGGAAATGTGATAATACAAGCCTTAAACTGCTAGTCATCGATCAGTTCTAGTATAACATGGGTTCTTTCAACACTCGTTACCAAGCAAATCATAATGTACTTTTATTTTGACCCATTTTTTTCAGTTTCACTTGTTCAGAAAATTCTACAAAGGATAACAATATAACATGTTGGCAGTTGCCATGGAGTGATTTCTTACGGCAGCACGCTTATTAAATCTTCTGTTTATTCGTTTTTTGCTTGAGAATTTCCTAAATCCTTCAACCTTTAAATTTTTCCCAGGTTTATCATTTGGAAGGTGGGATTCTGAAATATCTCGAGGAAGTACCAAAATCAGAAAGCCTCTGGGAGGGTGAATGCTTCGTGTTTGACAAGCGGGTGTCGGTTGAGCATGGTTTGGTGCAGGGAACTTTCAAGCTTTGCTTTGGTTGCAAGCAACCAGTGAGTGATGCGGACATGGAAGCCCCCGAGTGGGAATATGGAGTTTGTTGTCCACACTGTTACAATTTGAAATCTGATGAAGAGAAAGAGAGAGCCAGAGCTCGTCAAAGGCAATTTAAGACTTGGGGCGTCATTGGTGGTCCCAGACAAGGGCCGTCGGCCAGCGTCAAATTCAGATATTAATTAGGAATTCTATCAGGCTTTCTAGTTCAACTTAGCTACTAGCTAGTGCAGAAAACAAGGACCAAGAGGTGGATAATTGCACTAGAAAAATAGTTTTAGAACAATGAATTCATGTTAAAAAAATTGTTTTTGTTCTTTAGAATCGTTAGGATAAGAAAAAAGAATTGTTGGATCCTATGCCCCCGCAACTTCCTTTTATCTCCCTTTACTGTGCTTTTTGCAAAGGAATGGAATCAGAATGAGGCTCGGAAGGGGGAAAAGAAAAGGAAGAGAGAGAGAAAAAGAAAAGAAAACCAAGAGAGAGAATTGATGGGGTCGAAGGATCAGGATCCATTGATCCAATGATTACTTAAAAGGCTGACGTGGCGGCATCTTTGTGGAAGTTGGAGGAACCTGGATTCGACGGGACTGGAGCTGATACCCACCACGCTGCGGGAAGAATAGAATTGTCCAGAACAAAACTAGACGACCAGATGAGGGGCTTCAGGTTGGGCCTAGGATTTGGGCTTTGCATCAGATTTAGTATCGGCCGTTTTCACGTGTGACTCACTGACTTACCATTCGTCGTTTTGTTTCTGTTTAAAAGAACAAAAGACACACTTTCTCCTTCCATATATATAATATATATATATATGTATGTATATATATACTAAGTCGGAACAACGTGTGAAGCACGTTTGCCTAGTTTGGAACAACTTTCGATGTGAGATCCCTAATTAGTGTGTTTTTAATTAGTTAATTACGTATAATTATAGGCTTTTATTTTGATTTGATTATTATTATTGTTGGCATTTATTTTTAAATGGATGGTTGTTTTATCTTATTTTAAGTAATGATGTTCTAATCTTTTTCATCTCTATTCTTTTTCTTTGAGTTTGGGCTTGTTATAGTGGTTTTGTGTGTGTGTGACTTCGGGCCCAACCTGTATGAGAGAAAAGGGGAGCTCAGCCTTGCGGAAACATTGCCTTTTGGCATTGCTGAAGTGAAACCCTAAGGGTTTTTTATTTTTCTCTTCCCCTCTCTGATGTGCCGCAAGAACCCTCCCCTCCCTTCTCCCATTTCTTCTTCTTTCTTCTTCTTCTTGTGAAACCCTAAGGGTTTTATGTTTTTCTCTTCCCCTATTTGATGCGCTGCACGAACCCTCCCCTCCCTTCTCCCATTTCTTCTTTTTCTTCTTTCTTCTTTCTTCTTCTTGCTGAAATCCTAAGGGTTTTATGTTTTTCTCTTCCCTTCTTTGATGCGTCGCACGAACCCTCCCCTCACTTCTCCCATTTCTTCTTCTGCTTCTTTCTTCTTCTTCTTCTTGTTGAACCTTACACCGCCATACCCATCTCCCTGAACTCACACACCCTCGCTTTCGTGTCTCTCTGTTTCTTCCACCACCACGTCCTCTCTCCGCTTTTCTTCAACTCTCCCACCTCACTCTCTTGTCTCTGCCTCACTCTGCAATATGCTGCCTCACTCTCTCGTCTCTCGTCTCTCTTCCTCAACCTCACTCTCTCGTCCCTCAGCCCCACTCTCCCTCGCACACAACCTAGCCGTAGCCTACCAATGATACCACGCATAGACCCTTGGCCTCTTCTCACCCTCTCTGTCTTTGATTCCTCATGGTAAGTTTTTTTTGTGTTTTTAAAATTATTTTGAAATCTCAAATTTGGTAAATGATATTATGTAATTATTTTATTAGGGTTTTTGAATCCGAAATTTAGGATTTTTGTAATTGTGTTGTAATTGTGTTTGTGTTATTAGGGTTTTGTGATTAAGTTTGTGCTGTTAAAATTATTTTGAAATCTCAAATCTCAGATATGTGGAGATTTATAAACGGAAAAAAAAACCAATAGATCCGAACAATGTCCATTAATTTATCTACAGATTCACAATAGAAAAAACAAAGTAAAGATCAAACAGAAAAAAAAAAATAAAAAAAAAACAATAAATCTGGAGACAATATCTTCAAAGATATAAACTTCTGTTTATTTATTATTGTCTTTTATCTGTTGAGGTTTATTCTTCTTAAATATGTGAACAGATTTTTTGTGTTGCCTTTTTTTTTTCTGTTATTCGTTGTCTCAATATAAATAATATTATATTTATCTATTGTTGCCTTATCTGTTGAGGTTTATTCTTCTCAAATATGTGAAGAGATTTTTTATGTTGCCTTTTTTTTTTATTCGTTGTATCTTCGAAGATATAATATTATTTTATTGCAATCAATCTAATTTTTGAAACATGTTTTATATATTTTGGGTGCTCATGTCTGCGGGCATTCTATATATAAAATTGTTTGCATGGGCCAACACTTGCACATGCACTATTTTATGAAAAGTTGGTGTAACTATTATATATCCAACCTTACATAGAAAGTTAATATTTTTAGATCACCATCAAACCACACAATACACATGCACTATTAATGAATAAATAAAATAACATATGCACCATTTTCATTAATGAAAGTGTTGCTGAACAACTACATAAAAAGTTAAGATTTTTAGGTCACCATTAAACCATACAATACACATGCACTATTAATGAATAAATAAAATAACATATGCATCATTTTCATTAATGAAAGTGTTGCCTCCTAAACAGTATAAAATAGAACAACAATAAATAACATCAAAACACACAATACACATGCATTATTAATTAATAAATAGAATAACATATGCACCATTTTCATTAATGAAAGTGTTGCCTCATAAACAGTATAAAATAGAACAACAATAAATAAATAAAATTGAAAAAAAAATTATATAACAAACGACGTGACAAAATAAATAATACCATACACTTACAAAGATAAGAGCCAGAAATGTCTAGCTGATCCTCAGGCAAGAACACCTTACAGAACTGGGAAAGCAGCTGAAAACAAATCACCAGTAAAAACTAGCAGTAAACATAAAAAACCAGTAAAAGAAAAAAATGAAAGAGAAGAGAAGAGTTTTTCCAAAGATGAACACCGAACACTTTAATCAATTATTCACCTATGACAATTTGTTTGATCCTCAATAAAGACCAAAATTTGTTTAGTTGGAAGCGAGTTTGCATAGATGTCAGGTGGTTTGGTTTGGTTTGGCCTCTCAAAACACATTATCTTTTTAAAGTGCAATATCCCCTCTCCTCCCAGGCAACCACTGCAAAACCATGTAAAAATTGCAAAACCAACCAAGCTAGACATGAGAAAAGAAAAACTCACAAATCAGATATGGAAAAAATACTCGTCAAATATGTATGCATATGTTTTTTTGTGTTCAGCAAGGGGTACAGTTTTTTTTTTTGTACAGTTTTTTTATCCACTTAGATGTATTATTCTTAAAAATCTTTCTGACATATATTTTATTTTATTTTATTTTGTAGAAAGTGCAATAATAAGACCATGTAAGCTAATATTGGAGCGCTTCCCTAATAACGGCACAAAATCAGCTTCGGGGCAACATGCAATTTTTCTTTTTCAGTAATGATGAAGTTTTTTTATACCCAGATTAATTTTTTTTTTCAATGGTTTTTGTGATTTTTTTTTATCTTTTTTTAGATTTTGATTATTTTTTTTTTACATTTTTTTTAATGTTTTACGTCTTTTTTTTTCCTTTGATTTTTTTCCTTCTTCTTTAGTGAGCACGCTATTTTGTTTTTAAACAAGAACAATTGCCTATATCCATGCACTGATTCAACCTGCAAAAGCTTTTTTTTTTTTTTTTTTGCAGTTTTGTTTTTAGACAAGCACAATTGCCTATATGCATGCACTGATTCAACATGTAGAGGATAAAAAGAATACAAAGACTAGCATAAAGAGAAAAAGCATGTACTGACACAAAAGCATCAACTACAGTCAGGGCATCAGAAACCCCAATAACCCCCAATAACATCACAATCAACGAAATTAATTAAAAGCTTCTGAATCATACAACCTGCAGAAGAGAAAAAGCAGATAGAGAAAAAGTATAAAAATGGTGGATTGACACAACCGGCAAAATATAAAGGATAAAAATAATAAACCCAACCTGCATAAGAGAAAAAGCATACAACGAAAAAGCATGAAAGTGGTGGACTGACACAACCGGCAAAACATAAAATACAAAAATAATAAACTCAACTTAATACTCAATGGATAAAGATTGTGAAAAATTGAAAACTAACTAAAGGATAAGAAAATAACTGTTCCCAAAGCTGCAATAGTGACTTAACGTTGATTTAACAGAAAGCAAACGAAAAATAAGAATTTCCGTTTAATGGTGTAAATAGCCACTTGTATAATAGTAAAGATAACGTATGATAGGGAAAAAAAAAAGAAGGGAAGATCATTCGAGATAGAGATTTGAATTGAGATCAGAAAATGGCAGGTGAAGCGGAAGCGGTGGGAGCAAGATTCCTGAAGAATTCAGGACTTCACCCCCAATCAACCGATATTCAAGCAGCTGTCGCGTGGAGCGTCGCTGCCACCACCACCGCTTTTTGGCTTATACAAGTTTCGCTCTCAACTCAACTTCTTTAACTCTTTTAAGTAGTTGTATTTATAGATAGGATAGGCCCATATCTTCAATCTATCTCATCATTTTCAAGTTTTAGGGATCGAATCGTCAGAGTTTAGGTCATGTGGAGTTTGAGACCTGCGGGAGTTTCCCTTCAAAATATACATTTTTGTATATTCACTTGCTTTTCTAACATGCTTGAAATTCCATGGTTAGTTGCTTAATACATATAGCGGATTTAGAACAAAGTCGAATTTTGCAGGAGTTGCCCACTTACGGTTGATTCTATATATGTTTTCCTTACTTTCATTTTACTTACTCAAAATACTATTATTCTTTGTCTAGAATCAAGATCTTTACATTAATTTTATTTCACTCTCTCATTTTTGGTTGCCAATTGAGTGGTTCAAGAAGACCTATTTGAGGAAACCAGAGCCTGAGGAGAAGCGAACGCAGTTTGAAATTTGAAATCCATCTCTCTCTCTCTCTCTCCCTCTCTAAAATTTAGCCCTCCATGCACTTGTATTATATTGACACCGGATGCATACTTGCTTTTTTGTTCTCTACTTTATAATCCAAAACTCGAATCTTAAAAGTGTTTTAATGTGTGAAACATGAAAGTGCTACTTGATATGTTGGAAGCTGAACATAAGTGTATTACGGTCGCATTCTGAGTCTCTGACTCTGATTGCATCCGATATTTCGCGAGCTTTCTGTTTCTTCCCTACCTTGTCTATGTCCATGGGATAGCAAGACTCATGATACACAGATCTGTCCTCGAGCGGCTAGGGGAGCTTCTTTTACTTATTGAAAACATTTTTAAAAAGCACGGTTTCAGAGAGAGCTGCTACAGGGAAGCCCCTATATAGCACGAAATGCACAAATGTGCCAAGGTGGATAAGTACTGAACGAAAGCAAATGAAAAAAATAAGATAAAACAATTAAAAAGTAAAAAAGGCACGCTTATATACTTTTTAATTTTCTCCCTGCGTTTGTTTCTCCCTCACTATATCGCTCGTTCATCTCCCGCACATTAAACTTCTCCTCTCCTGCACTAATGTCGATTCGTCAATCCACAGTATTGCAACATTTTTCTTCTCTTGAGAAAAATACGTATTTAAGTGAGCTGTAAACATTATTTTTTTGAAAAATCCGAGATTATCCTCTTTATATTTCATCTTCATTTGTATATATACTTAGTGATTGTTAACTAAATTGATAGCATACATTTTATATTCATTTATTTGTATTAAGGAAAAGGAAAATTCTAAACGTAATCAAGTTGGTGCACCCCTTGTGTACTCCTGATGACATGTAAGGATATTAAATGAAACGGTGCAAATTGGTGAAAGTTGAAAGACAAAATTAAAAACTTCTTAAAACGGTGTGTTGAAGCCTCCTTCCTGAAATTCCCCCCTAGTCTAAGTTGAAGCCCGTAGTTCCCTCCTCACCCTCAATTCATTCATGAATGGAGACGCTAGAAAGTAGTTCTCACTGAATCCACTCCATCACGCAACGTAAGGCGAACCCACTCCATCTGCCCTCCTCCGTCCGGCGACAAAAACTGAAGCTTCCAGAGTTTTTTCCCTGCAATATATATATATATATATATATATATATTTCAATCTCTCTCATTTGTGTGTGATTTTATAATTTAATTTAGGTTGATTAGGATGTTTGGGTATGGGGATAGTTACAGATCTACTCTCCTCTCTCCTATGTTGTAACAAAGAAATGATATGGAAATGGATGGTTGTTTATGCAATGGGTAAATAGAATGCACATAAGATGTATGATGAAATGAGAAAGAGAGTCACAGAATTCTCAAATGACATTTTCTCTACCCATAAGAATGTAGGGTAGGGATAAGTCATGAATTCAACATCCACCAAATACTAGTATACATTACATTATCTTTTTTCATATTTTAAAATCAGTATCTTAAAAAATAAAATTATTTCATCTTTTGAGGGATTATAATCTGTTTGCCTCGTTTTGATGATTGCGAAACCTGAATTCGAGGTACCCAGACGTGCCGGTGGCACGAGAGTCATGCCCATACGTAATAGTGGCAGAGATGTGCTGGTGCGGAGCCGTGCCAATGGAGAAGATGAGAGGGGGCTGGGTATCGTATGTCTGCCTTCTTGGTTCGTGTTGAGCGGGAAAGACGAAGGCCTCTAGAGTCTGGAATCCTTTAAGCAACTCAAATTGACAAAATTACCCTTCAATTAGCAGGGGGTGCACGAAGGGTGCGCAAGAATGACTATCCGTAACAGAATTGTAGTGAAAAACTATAAAAAGTCTTTTTCTAAGGGACTGTTGGTCGACCACAACGACAGGTAGTGAGATTGCTGACATAGGTAAAATGGTAAAATAAAATACTGTTATTTTATACAAGGGTAAAAGAGATTGTTTAGACTGCTGATAGGTTTCGTGCCTCTCCGGTTTCGTGCTTTTTAGACTTTTCCCTATTCAAAACATTCATCGCCCTTTGCCCAAAAGTGCAATCTTTGTATGATCATATTGCACTCGTCTTCCATTCGAAAACCCCTAGCTCGACTCTGAGAATCTTAGCATATTCCTTTTGCACAGACCATTGAAATAATAGAGGGGCCCGTTTCTATTGCCCAGATCGCGGTGATCTCTGTTGTATTTGTCTAGATCGAAGGGTTTTTTTTTTGTCTGTCTGTCTAACCGCCAATCGGTCGGCACATGAAAAAATAACAAATTTGATGTTTCATTGGAAATGTTTTTTTTAATTTTTGGAGAAGATGTCGGTAGGTCCGACACTTTAATTTTATTAATTAACGGTCACTTTTGGCAAAATACTTTCTACAGTATTATGCTTAGCGTTATAGAAATTCCAAAGCTCAGCTCATAAAAACTATAATAAGCTATACCTTGAACTAATTACATGCCAATGTCAAAAACTAGGTATTCTTGATTTATCAAGTGTTGGAATTCCAATCAGACTTTGAGAGAGCTGAGTTGTATGAGAAAAGGAAACATCATGGCCAGCTATGCCGTGATTTGTCAATGTGTCTGCATGGCAATTGGCATCTATATATGTACCTTAAATCCATATGCAAGTAATAATGCAAACTTTATGGTATTGCCAAGGAGGTTCACAGCGTATATGATATTAGTCCACTATAAGTAAAGAATTTATATATACAATAAGATAAAAAATATGCAGTTGATGAAATAACAAAAATACCAATATTTAGTGAAGACAGTTCAACAAATGGAAAATAATAAATAAGCACTTTGATAAAGTGTACTTATCATTTGTCCAGAATCATATATTTTTTTCAATATTTGTGTTTGTTTATTTTTTAGTATTGTGTTTGTTTATTTTTTATTATTTTACACAAAAAATGATTTTAAAAAAATAAAAAATAAACACAACACACTTGTCGTACTCGACTCTCGATGGGAGTAGCACTCACCTATTACGAAAAGGAAAATGATAGTTACACGGACATCTCATTTGTACCTATCATTTGTACATCTCACTTTTTTCTTTAGCATTTATATTTGTTTATTTTTTAGTATTATGTTTTTTATTTGTTTGTATTTAAAAACAATTAAAAATTAAAAAAAAAAAAAAAGAATTCAACACTATTGGTGCTCTATCGGTGGCTTTGCTCTTTCACCACCCTCAACAAATACATTAGTTCCATTTTCCAAGAAGTTGGAAAAATCATAAAGGAAATGCCTATATGAATATCTAGTAGCCTCTTCACGTCCAACTGCTCCTGGATTCCCTTTTGATGCCCCATCAATGTGTAGTTTGAATTTGCCCACTGGAAGAGGAAAGCAAAGAATCAAGAGGGGTTTTTTTTGTAGCAGCCAACAATAAAGGAAGATGAAGCAATTCTCCAATAGTGTATAATCTCTTTGGAAGAGTTTTGACTTTTTAGTGGCTTTAGAAATTGATCAAATCTCTCAACCATCTTTAAACTTAAACTGAAATGGTTCTTTGGTTTTTTACTGACAAAATGTGTGATAAACTTAAATTGAAAGTGAACATTTTTTAGAAGAATTTTCAAACTTTTGGGAGAATTATTTGAAAAATAATAGATATACAACACTTGTTACAATTTTTTGTACAACTATTATGTTTTAAATGAAAGATATTTTTATAAAATAACTTTTAAAAATAACATTACTTTACATAAATGCTCTCGTTTTAAAACATGGTTATATTAAAAAGGTTATAAAAAAGATTGTACTTCTATCATTTTTATTTTCTTCCTAAATGGGGTAATCCTCAATCATGTATGGTGATGTGATACATCTTAAATGACTGTCACTTGGATGGTTGGTAGAAGAAATTACATGAAATGTATCACATAATGTGATTAGGAATAACAAATTTTAAGATGAAAAGTAATATGACTCATAAAATTTTAGTGGTTAATTTAACATTTTTGGGAGACTACATATGAGTAGTACTTCTTCCCTAACTATAAGAAATTGAGTGGTGCTATTGTTACCGTTAGTTGTTTTTGTAATTTTTTTATTTTATTTATTTTTTAAATATTTTTAAATATTTTTAAAAATAAAAAATATATCAATACACTTAAAATTAATTTTTTAATTATTAAGTAAAAATAAAAAAAATAAAAAAAAAAATTTCCTAAACAATCAAGTAGAACGGTAAAAATTGGTGGGCGGCTTTTTCCTAAGAAATTACATTATCACATCGTCAATATTACAGAGGTGCATGTAACTTACCGATGATCACTAATCTCAGAGACGCGCGACGTACATCAGCCAAAATCCTACGCTCGGCCGCTTCAAAAGTTGAATCTAGAAGAAGACCAATCTGTCAGTCTCCCTGCTTACACGTGCATCGACAACAGCCGTCCATCTCTCTGAAGTCTGAATGCTCTCCCCCTTCAATCTTCGCACAAGGCCACTTCCCTCTTAGGTCACAGTGCCTTGAAAAGCCACACTCGCGCGCCCGACGGGGAGGATTCGTCTAGGGAACTGGTTTTGGAAAACAAGCAAGAAAGCATTTTGGCTAAATTCCTAGCTTTCCCGGCGGCTGATCTTAGGTGTGTTTTCACTCCGCAACTCTCAAACTTTTTTAGGGTTTTTTTTTTTTTTCCTTCTTCTTCTTCTTTATAACCTCGTCGTTTGCTATAAAAAAGCATCAAAATCCTTCTTATCATGTTATTGAATTTCTCTTAGATCTATTTATTAATTAATTTGTCTTGTTCCTTCTTAATTCAAAGCGAAAAACCGTGAGGAGTATGGAGAGAGAGCTGGTTGAATTGTTCGAAGCTGCGAAGAAAGCTGCAGACGCTGCGGCCTCCGCTGACGGAGGAGCCGAGGAAATCCGATGCCTTGATGCCTTACACCAGCTCAAGAATTTTCCTGTCACTTATCATCTTCTTGTCTCCACTCAGGTGCTGTTTTTTTTCTCAAAATTGTTACAAATAAGTTTCACTGTGTATTTGTTGGACCAAAAGGCTCTTTTCAGAGGACTTCATTGAAATAATCTGTTTGATTATGCCTTGTTTTTACCCATTTTATCGATTGCATTATTTATTTAATCGGTATAAATAGTGATCGTTCAATGAGCATGATGGTGGTGGGAAAACGTTGCATTCCAATTTAGATACAAAATAATTTGCTTGTGCTCGTCACACTGCCCCTCAATCAGTTAGTGTCTTAATTATTTTAGATGGTACTCCTGCATAAATGTTAAAAATATGTGAATTAGGATCACGATGATTATTAAGAATCGACCATTTTGGTGGCACTCGATGTACATCACTGTGCATCTATGCCTTTTTTCCCCTTTCCATTTGTTTTATTTGTATGGGAAGCAATTGGGATATGGTATGAAAGGTCCTCGCTAATAGGAAAGTTTCTTGTGGGCCTAAAAGCTGTGATTGCAATCTGTTATAAGTAGGATGTTGGAAGAGCTGAAGATTTCAATCTGTTATGAAGGGGATGTGCAATGAAGGAAGAGCAATCTGGTATGCTCAACTAAAAATTTCACTTAAAAGTGAATATGAATTCAACAAAAGAAGTTGCTCGGTACTTTCTGTATTCAGTAATTTTGTTGTTTCCCAATCACTCACAACTGGTTATTTCATCTTGTTTCACGGTGGACAAAAAGGTATGGAAAAGTAGTTCACAATCTTATATTCCTTTCGTTTTGTGGTACTCTTATTATTAATAATGTTCGGTATCATTAATAGAATGCTTTCTTGTTTCTACTTTTGCTCCTTTCTCTCTTCCAAGAACTCTTTTTATTTGTCCTGGTGAAGCCATTGGGTCCATATTTGCTATTGAATCCCACTATGGATGATGGTTGAAGTAGTCCCGTCTTTTTTTTTTTTCTTTTTTTTTTTCTATGTCGGCCCTTCGGACCCACGCAGTGTAAATCTCGATCCCGTACACCGCATCCTTGGAAGTTTCCCCTACACAGAACTGGTTAAATCGCTGGCTTTTCACTAAGGGATGTAGTCCCAAAAGATTGTTTGCACCCATGAGATGTTGAACATTGGACATTGAATGGAGTGATACCCCAAGACCAAGGCCTTCACCTCTTGGGCCAACTACTTGGGGTCGAAGTAGTCCCGTCTATATTCTATAAATCTCGTTTTGATTGGTGTATCTATAACTTGAAAGATTGTTGGTGAATTTTATTTGTGATCTATTATGTTAACACTGCTGCGCTATAAGAACTTTGGTTTTATTGCTTGAAAAAAGCTTGGATTTGAGGATTCTTGTGTTATTTAATATGAAATTCAGGTTGGGAAGCATCTTCGACATCTCACAAGGCATCCAATGAAGAAAATCCAATCATTTGCTTCTGACCTGATTGAGATATGGAAAGACATAGTTATAAAGGAGACAAACAAAAATAGAAGAAATGAAAGCTCTGATGACAAGGATTCTGTAAAAGTTGAGATAGTAAATCCGGAGACTGCCAAGGCTGAGAAGGATATGAAGACATCTGTGAGGTTTTCAAAGGCTGAAAGTATCAAGGTTGTGAAAACTGAACGCAATGGTATGCCGAGCTTGGAGAAAGTTTCAAGGACAGATGCTGTCAAGACAGGGAGAAAGGTTCGAAGTGTTGATGTTGGCAAGATTGAGAAAACCGATTTAGCTGAAAACGATAAGCTTGAAAAGATAATCAAAGAAGAGAAGCAAGCTTCTGGACTGAAGAAACCATTAGTATGTCCCGGTCCACCGAAGCTTATGTCAATGATCAAATCTAATGATGCCATGCGGGACAAAGTACGAGAGCTTCTTCACGAAGCTTTGTCTAGAGTTTCTGACGAGGCTAATGAGGACATTCAGGATGAAGTGAATGCATGCGACCCAATTCGAGTAGCTGTTTCAGTAGAGTCCATTCTGTTTGATAATTGGGGCAGTTCTCAAGGGGCTCAAAAGGCCAAGTATAGATCATTAATGTTTAACCTTAAGGACGCCAAAAACCCAGATTTTCGGAGAAGGGTACTTCTTGGACATGTCAAACCAGAGTGGCTCGTCAACATGAGCACTGCAGAAATGGCGAGTGACAAGAGGCAAAATGAGAATCGATTGATTGAAGAGAGAGCTTTATTTGACTGTGAGCGTGGAGCACCACCCAAAGAGACAACTGATCAATTCAGGTGCGGTCGATGTGGGCAACGCAAATGCACCTACTACCAAATGCAGACGCGTAGTGCGGATGAGCCTATGACAACGTACGTAACATGTGTAAATTGCAATAACCATTGGAAATTCTGTTAGTGTTATTGTCTCTTACCAGATACTAGCCATTTTTTTTTATTGATTATCATCATGATGAGATAATCCATGAAGCCGCTTGGGTGATTGCTACTCGAAGCTTTATTACCACTTTGGGGTAAATTGTCTGTTTTATTTTTTAGCCAAACTACCAAAACTCTCACTTAATTCAATTTAAAATTTAAAAACAAGATACCTATACTTATATATATATATATATATATATATATATATGTATATGTATATATAAAACAAACTCAAGGCTTTTCGATTTGAAATGTAAGTTGCTTTGAGTGGAAATCTTGCTTTACACCCCAATGGAAACCCATTGTTCAACAAATGAGAGGTCGGGAATCATCTCCCAAATTTAAATTAAACCCAACCTTAGAAACACTACTACATTTTTCATTTGAATAATGCCACTAAAAACATGATATCTGATTCTTGAGCACCTAGATCGTATAGACCACATTTGAAGCCAAACTAATATCACAATGTTGCACGTTCAGGCTTCGTTTGGAAGTCAAACTCATTTCAACTTATCATTATAACTTTTTCAAATTTTAATACAAAATATAATAAACAATTCAATTTTTTTAAATTCTAAAATAATAATAATATTAAAAAATAATATTCTAATAATATTTTATCATTTCAACTCAATTCAATTCAACTCAGTTCAACATCCAAACACAATCTTAATTTCTTATCCAGAACAATGTTTTGAATACCGTACCAGACGCCGTACCGGTCCAGGCATTGGAACGAAATATTTCGGAACCGGTACCGTTTCGGTATAGCGTTTCGGGATAACGTTTCGGGATAGTCGATATATGAATAAATTATATATATAAATATATATAAAAATTATATTCCAAAATAATAGTCTATATATAAATAAATTATATATAAATATATATATATAAATTATAAATAGTCTAGTCTGAATTGGGGGTTAAAAAATAAGCTTGTAGTTTGAAAAAACGAAAAAAAAAAAAAAATACAGGCCGAAATATCGGCCGGTACGACCGGTATTTTAGTCGGTACGGAACAGGTATAGTACCTGTACCGGCCGGACGGCCGAAACGAAAAATTTTAGCCGTACCAGCCGATACGGTACGAAATTTAAAATACTGATTCAGAATCCCTCCGTGCCATAATTTTCAGAGAAAAACAGAGATCTTAAATGGCAAAGCAGAGCTCTAAATGAATTTGGATAACATTTTCCTTTGAGAAAAGGGAAAACAGGTAAAAAAAAAGAAAAAAAAAAAGCACAACATCACTTGACAGGAAAAAAGTTCCGCGTTCAAACTTCAATTTATTTTATTCGCAACGGAGGTTCCTATCAAATAAGAATTTGATATTTTTTCCAAGAGTGATCCAAAAGTATCATTATTATCTACATGTACCATTTCCAACGAGTGTTGAAGATGTTGATGCCAAAAAATCGTATAACAAGTTAGAATGGGAGAAAGTTATTTTCAGTTCGCTCTGACAATTTGGGCCTCGATCGTTATGGTCTAGAGTCTCCAGTGATCTGGTACAATTGTACAGTATCAATACGTACATCTATAGAAGTGAAAGGAAAATAAGTGTAAAGAAAATAAAGAAAGACACAAATTTATGTAATTCGCATATTGCCTACGTCCACGAGGCGTTGCGGGAGGAAAATTTTACTATAATATGCTTGGTTTACAATATCTTGTAATCTCTCATCATCACTGTATAATGAAGATATGAAATCTATTTGTTGGAGGAAGTCTTTTCTCTAGAGCCCCGGTTGCGAGGCTAAAGAAACTGCTGAAGAAGAAGTCCAGTCAAGGCCGTCCCATTTTATCTGATCTCTCTTTCTGCGTGCCTCTCTCAGTGATGAGGAATGGCCACAATTTCTTTTGCGTGTCTGACATCCTCTCTTCTTTTCTGCTTTCTCTCATTCCCTTTCCATCGTTTCTTTACTTTTTCCGGACACATTCTCTTCCCTTGTCTCATCTCTTTCTTTGTCTTCTAGTGAAGACCCTTTGGTGGGCTGGGCTTGTTCATCTGGGCTTGGGATATTTTATTCCATTCAAAGGGTCTACTCTGATTTCCCTGTAATTTGACGGGTTTGAATTTGATATAAATGAGTTTGGGTTATGATTTGATTTTTGGGGTGACAATATGTGACAATATGTGAAACCAATACTAACATGACACGAAATTAATGGGTTTTAGTTTGATATAAATGGGTTTGGGTCAAAACAGGTTGACCCGTTAAGACACGATTAATAAATGGGTCAACCCGTTTAATCTGAAATCAACCTGTAATAACCCGTTTGGATTTCATTTCAAAATTACAAATTTATTATTATTGGGTTGTAATATTGGTATTTTTCAATATGCTTATGTTTTTAGTGTTGTGATTGTAATTCTGGACCTATGCTCATATTTGTTATTATAGGGTTTGTAATATTAGTTTTATTATAGATTAAAATTTGAAAAATATTGATTTTTTTGTTAGTATATAGTCTAATTATTTTTTTAGATATTGTGACTACTAATAAATATAGATTTTAACTTTTATGTGAAATTATGTTAATTATATCAAATAAGTTATGCGTGTTAGTTCAACACATTTACATGAAACGAGTTAAAATGAGTCATGTTGTATTGATTTATTTCAAATTAAATATTAAATGAGTCAAAACGGGTGACACAACATGACCCATTATTTAAATCGATGGGATTGAGATTTGAGAATTTGATACGTTTAACTTAACGGGTCGGGATCGGATTGACCTATATAGTCAAATATCCATGACTTAATACGCACAAACACGAATTGTCACCCCTAATTTCTATCTCCTGCCCTTTTGCTAAGATTTGGTCACATTTTGCTAATCTTTTTGGAGTATCTCATGGCTCAGATAAAGTTAAATAAAATATTATAAAGTTAAAATATTGTTAAAATATTATTTTTTAATATTATTTTTGTTTTGAGATTTGAAAATCTTGAATTTATTTTTTTTTGTTTTGTTTTGAAGTTTAGGAAAGTTGTAATGAGTAAATAATAATTAGGCAAAAAAGTTGAATATTTGAAATTAGAAAGTGTTTATTTTTGTGGTGTTTGGATATTGAGATTAAATAATATGAATGATTTTACTATCCAAATGAGGACTTAGAATGTTGGGTTTAACATTTTCAAACTTTTAAGACACCTTTGACTTGCGCATTGCTGTAGTGTGTACATTGGTCTATGTTTGGTTAGTGAGGTGATTTGAGATCACTTTAGACTACATCACTATTATTCATTACTTTTTTACTACTATTTATTACTTTTTTTACTAATTTTTCATTACTACTCACAGGTCATATGAGATTAACTCAACATCCAAACGTAGCTTAGAGTTTGTTTTGGACACTTGAAGTATCTTATAATTATGTTAATAGCAGTTAAATGATTTGTAAATAATAATAAAATTATTTGAATTAAGATGTTTTATTAGAATTTAGGAAATGAGAAAGAAAAGGTTGAATAAACATATTACAAAGTTAAGATAATTGTTTAAATATAATCTTTTAATATTATTTTTATTTTGAAATTTGAAAAAGTTGTATTGATTTTTATATTTTATTTTGAAATTTGTAGCCAAAGGCATATGACCTGATGGCATAACACCTAAACCTCCAAAATGAAGGTCTTGGGTTCGACCCCCCTCCCCGAATAAAAAAAATTGAAATTTGTAAAAGTTATAAGGATTAAGGCCTCATTTGGTTACACAGAGAAAATGCTATGAGATGAAAGTTGAATATTGATTGTCAAGCCTCCTGTACCAGTGTCAGGTGGCAGGAGCGGACTCGGCGTGCTCTATCATCAACCACCTACCCACAGGCTACGGTTGTACAAATCAACAAAAAATACACAATAAAAAATCCACAACAAATCTACAACACCCTAGAATTTATTATCTTATCTTATTAGCCAAACATGACTAGTTATTTGAAACTGGATAAAATGGCATTTTAATTTTTTATAATTTATCATATAATTAAAGATTTTATATTAACATTACTTTTAGCTGACATGCTTACAATAATCTAAAAATATCATATATTAATACTATATAAGTTTTTCAATCCTTTCATCTTTTTTTTTTTCTAATAATAAAATACTAATGTACAAAAACAATTATTTGTAGAATGAGCGAGAATTAGTAATAGTAAGAAAATCTAAAATTCAAATCCAAAGATTATTATAAACTAATTGTATATATATTGTTATTCATAATAAAATATAAAAATAACTATCTTTAGAAAAATATGAAAAAAGTTCAAACAGTAAAAAGTAATAAACAATTAAAAGGAAAAAAATAAAATGCTAAGAATTTAGGATAAAACAACTAGGACTGTTCATTCAGTTTTTTTTTTGGGCCCGGTCTGGAATCTAGGTTGCAAAACCCCTAGTACACCTGGTCCGGATACCGAATTTTAAATTCGAAACCCTTTTTTTTTTTTATTAAAGAGAAAACACGTCTAAAGTTTTAAAAACCACTGAGACCTAGACAAGACGGACAAGAGATTTTCTAAATGGTCCAAATCAGAAGGACAGATTGAGACGTAGCTACACACTTTAGCAACGCTTGCCATTAAAGTCTTTAGCAACGCTATACTTGCTCATATATGCTTTATGAGCATAAATTTATACAAGAGACGGTGGGAATGAAGTTTGTCACACCTCTGATCCCTACTCCTCTCACCCCTCTGACTCCTGTCCTGTTTGTCCCTCTCCTTAGTGAATGCAAAAGAAAAATGTTAAATGTAATCGGTTGAGGGAAGCGCGGGGGAATCGTGTCCCGTGTGGCATAAATGAAATAGTACTGTTTTATTTAATTTGTCAAAATGCCTTGTCTTGTCTTCATCTACCCATTACTTCATTTCTCCTTCATCCTATTAATCTTCTTTGCAGTAAAATCACCCGAGTTTCCCTCAATAAAAGGAAATGTGGAAAAGTATGGAAAGCCCACCATAGCAAGTTATTATTTAGGAAAGATAAAAACCACGAAGAGCATGAGCCTGTTTTCTTTGTCAGACAACCATTAAAAAAAGCCATCAACTTACAAATTTATATTCTGAAAACCTACAAAAATAACTGATCCTAGGAAATGGTTCAGTGAACCTTGGATTTGCATAAAATTATTGGAAAGATTAGTCGGACCCATCAATGACTTCCTCCTTAAAAATACCAAAGACATCACCAACCCCTCCAAAATAAAAATGATGCATTTATTTCATAGATCTAGATGGGATGCATCCTGGAAAGTAAATCTACATCTGTCCAAATTTCTCCTACCCACGACGACTCACACAGACCTCTCTCTCTGCTTATTTTCTCCTACCCACACTGAAGACCACCCTCTCTACTTTTTCTCTTACACATGAAGACAATCAAACCAGTCCATCATTCAAAATCAAACCAATTTTGAAACAAATCCACAACCGACCCATCATTCGGAAGCTCATTTATTTACTTGAGGCATAGGTGTGGGCACAGGTGGAGACACAAGCAAAGACCAAAATGCAAGGAAACAAACTTCAGCAACGAGGTACTCGAGCACTATCGTGAGGTAGACAGGACAGAATCTCTTTATTTCGTTAGTCCATTTTGATCTGGAAGCATCACTCTTTATTTTTTGATCTGGCAGATCTGAGACCGAAGGTGAACAAGCAATCTCTGCTTTTTCTTTTACCCACGAAGACAATCACGGATTTGAGTTATAGAAGATGACCCCTCTGCTCTGCTTTTTCTCCTAACAAAGTTTGGGCATTCGTTGGTTTCTCTCCTTTCGTCTATATTCTTCTTTTTCATTTTTTTTAATATATTCTCTGACATGACATTAGCAGATTACATCGTTGTTCCTCACCGTGGTTGTATGTAGAAGAACTAAATGCAAAAACCCAGCTCAAATCTACAAGAAAGTTACCTCGGTAAGCTAAGCAACTATTGGCCTATCATGATACCATCTATTGGGTGTTTTACCATGAAACAGAAACCTATAAGCTAACTTCCAGTATGTATATTGATGCATTTTTGTTGTAGGGCATTAAACCTATTGCACTCAGTAAGGTGAGTGATCCCAAAATTAAGGAATTTATAGAGAAATGTCTGGTTTCAGTATCCGAGAAATGTCTTTATTATACGGAAAAAAAATCAGGTACCAGGTTTAAAATTCGGATTCATCCGAGTTCTGACTCGGGTCTGAACCGGGCTAACTTGGTCCGGGTTTCGGCCCGGGTTTGAAATTTGCGTTCTAGTCCGGGAATACTTGAGTTTCCGGGCCAAAATCCAGATGAACAGTCCTAAAAACAACCCTAAAATAGAAGTATAGAAATGAGTTTAAACCTAGCCCGACCAAGGTAGTGCCTTTTTTAATCCAAAAATTCATAAATATTCTTCTTTTTTAAGGATTGTGTGTTTTATTTTTGTTAACTTTATTTTAGTCTTATATTTAGTTTTTTGATAACTTTACTTACAAGAAATATCTTTATATATATAATTGATTTGAATGGGATGATGTTATGTATCAAGTTTTAATTGATTAGCACGTCTCAATTATTCCCCAAGACGACTAACTGAGATGACCATAGAAATAAAATACGAGGGTTTTAAAATTTATGACTGCGACATGTAAACTTTGGAAATCCAAAAATTACGTGGCAAAAAATTAAACCGATGCTTTACAATTTATCTAATTTATAGAACATTTTTATTTTACAATTTTAATTAATTGTAGATGTTATAATTTAAGAGAAGTGTTAGGTCCACATATAAATACTATATCAAAATTTGAGAAATACTTTAGTCACAAATGAATTACACAAAACTAATCCCACAAACTGATGTATTTTCATGTGATTTGTTAGATTGTAAAGTTAGTTTTATTATAAAGCAGATATAACGGATCCCATGAAACTACGTTAGTTTATGAGATTGTTTTTGTGTAACCTCTTGTGTCTATAACAATTCTCAATTTGTATGCTTAATTGAGACTGTATGTGCAAACCTTTATTTAAATATAAAAAAAGTATCAGTTTGAGAAGGATATTATTGTAGTTTTTAAAAATTTTAAAGGCAAAATTAACTAGGCTTACACAGTAGTCCCCAAATAGAGACTGTATGTAGCATTGCTCTTTTTCAGTGTACTAATTAAGGAATGCTTGAAGAATAAAATGAGATAAAACTTTGTGAATAATAGTAAGATGGTTTGTAAATAGTAGTGACATATTTTGAGTTAAGTATTTATTGTGTTTTGAAAAATAAGAGAGAAAAAATTGAATAAAAAATATTATAAAATTAAAATATTGTTAGCATATAATTTGTTAATATTATTTTTATTTTGAGATTTGAAAATTTTAAATTATTTTTTATTTGAAAGTTTGAGAAAATTGTATTGATTAGTTTGAAAAAGTTGTAATGATTAGTTTAAGCCTTTGTTTGGATTCAAAAACTATCTCAACTCATCTCATTTAAATTATACAATATCTTTAGGCTCATTTGGATAGTGAAAGTGTTTCATCTCATTTCATCTTATCTTATATCATCATTATAACTTTTTCAAATTTCTATACAAAATATAATAAACAATTCATCCTTTTAAATTCTCAAAACAATAATAATATTAAAAAATAATATTCTAACAATATTTTATTCAACTTTCATCTCAACTCATCTCATCTCAACTTAACTCACTATTCAAACGGCACCTTAGACCATGCAATAGGAAACAAATTTCTATCTCATCTCATCTCATTTTATTCCTAATATTATTTAATCATAAACATTTTTAGGAGAAATTTGGATAGTGAGTTGAGTTTAATTAAGATGAGATGATATGAGAGTTGAAAGTTGAATAAAATATTGTTAAAATATTATTTTTTAATATTAGTTTTGTTTTGAGATTTAAAAAAGTTAAATTATTTGTTATATTTTATTTGAAGATTTAGAAAATTTATAATGATTAGGGTTAGTTTGGATTCAAAAATGAGATTATATTGTTTTAGATAAAAGATGAAAGTTGAAAAAAATATTGTTGGAATATTATTTTTTAATATTATTATTATTTTGAGATTTGAAAAAGTTGAATTGTGATTTGAAAAAGTTAAATTGTTTATTATATTTTAAGTGAAAATTTGAGAAAGTTGTAATGATAAGATTAGATTAGGGGGTGTTCATTCGGGTTCCGACCTGGGAACTCGGGTATACTCGGACCGGAACTTGAGTTTTAAACCCGGACCGAAACTCAGACTGAGTTGGTTTGGGTCAGACTCGAGCCGGAACCCCGAGTGGATCTGAGTTTTTAAAATCAGAAAATTCGGGTTCCGGGTTGTAATTAGATTTTTTTTAAGTAAAAGCCTTTACTTTATTAAAGTTTTTTTATTTGCTCATCCTCTAGTTATTCATACAAATAAATTATTTATCCTTTTATTGGGGGCGTAAGAATAAGAAAACTTAGAAGAGATCAACACAAGGATGAAAGATGGCTTTTTAAGCTAAAAAAGCCATCGACTTGACCATCAAACATTCCATATACATTGGACTCAAACTGTGGTGTTTATAGAAATTTCTCTTAGACTCAAATAGGGCATGGATGAGTACATATGGAGAGTGAAAAGGATAAAGTAAACAAATTTGAGTTTTTTTCCTTCAACTTTCCCAACAACCAAACAGATTCATTAAAATAGAAAATCGACGAATCCATAAACAAGTTGATACACAATACAAATTAAAAAAAAAAAACAAGTTTCCAAACATTCCAAAAACCATATGGCCACCAGAAAACAGATGGTCAAAACATCCATCCACTACTGTACGACCCATCTCAACGGTAAATAGTTCACACACCCAATGACCTTGTACTCACGCACAGAAACATAGTTACAAGGGGGGAGAGAGAGAGATAGAGTACCGAAACAATGACCTAGAGGCAAAGGTCGACGGCGACATAGATGCGGCGACGAAGAAGGAGATGCAGCGACGGGGTCACGATGGCGACGACTAGGGACCTAGGGTTTCTGCTTTTGCCGCAGTGCAACGAGAGAGAGAGCGAGCTGTTCATCTTTTTGGGTCGAGATGTAGTACTCAAACAAGTGAACAAAATGACGATGGAGATGCAGCGACGGCTATGGGGTCATGACTCACGGGGTCACGATGATGGAGGTAGGGACTTAGGGTTTCTTAGTTTTCTTTAGCCGCAGCGTAACGAGACAAAAAAAGAAAGAGAGAGAGAGCGAGAGAGACTCGAGGGAGGGGAAGTGTATAACCGTTTTTTTTTAAGACCCGGGTATCAGGTTTCAAACCCATACCTGGATCGGGTTGGTTCAGGAACCGGAACCCGATTTCTATGCTTCAAACGGGGCAGGAAAAAAATCCGGTCTGGATGAACAATATTAGATGAGATGAGATGAGATGAAACACTTTCTGAATCCAAATTGGGCTATTATTACACTTTTTTCAAATTTTTACACAAAATATAATAAACAATTCAATTTTTTCAAATTTCAAAATAATAATAATATTGAAAAATAATATTCTAATAATATTTTATTCAACTCATGTAAAACTATCTCATCTCACTACCTAAACTAGCCATTAATGAACAATTGTCAAGGGTGTATTAGGAGAAAAATTATTTTCATCAGTCATTATTTACTATAAAAAATATATTTATATCCTATGAAAAACACTTATATATTTTATAAAAAAATTATAGATATGAGGTGTATGATGTGAATAGTTTCTGATTTGTAGCAAAACTCGAAACTTTGGAGCCCTACTCGTAGACGAAACGTCGTACGTGTAGTCACTACTCGCACCTTTCCTCTGCGTTCTAGTTCTCAAGCCTTCCAAACTTGCAATTTTCAAGTAGCGCCTGGACCTGGGGTTCAATCTCTTCGGTTCTTCATTCCAACTCTTACCAAACACATATCGATTGAGGTTTGAAATCCCCCACGTTTCCTATTGTTCTTAACTACGATTCTTTCTTAACCTCATCTTTCTCGGTATTATGTTTCTTAATTCATGTTCTTGTTCCCAAATACTTATGTTAACCCGTTAGAAATGTTCACATGCGTTTACAACTCCAGAAATTGCGCCTATTACTTATTCTTCTATGTTTATTTTCATTATTAGTTTCTTTAATTCTAGCTGAGTACCTGGCTGCCTCTTGCCACTGCTTACCATTCAATTCAACTTATGCTTGCCAAGGAAAAAAATAAAATAAAATAACACGCGTTCGTTACTTTCTTTTCTTCCCATTGTTGCACTTTAATAACTAGTGGGATTGTGGAATTTCATATGGGCTTGCGTCGATGCCATCTGAGAAGTGAAGCTACTTGTTAATGTTTATATTTGACACTTTAATGTTGCGTTCTTAACATTGGTTATGTCAACAATAGGTGATAATTTTTTGCTTACGGTGTGATGGGTAGAAAGAAGCAAAGCCATCCTCATCATTCCGTTAAGGCAGTAGTAGAAAGCCATCATATTGCTGAAGCAGGGCCGCGGAATCAGCAAGCTATAAATACCGAGCATGTGCAGAACAATGAATTTAACATAATTGATGAGCCATATTTCGTGGAACTTGATCGGGCTTCTTGGGCTTCAGATGAGCACCTTGATATTTCGGAAGTTGTTCTAATAGATTTGAATTTGAGAGAAGGTTTTTCTGGTTGTGAAGTGAATGATGATTTTTTACTGGATTCCAAGTATTCCTTAAGGTTTAGATTGTGCAACATTAATGAATTTGTAGGTCGTATTAAACTAGGTCATTGGCCTGTGTTATCCTCTAGTGATGTATCTTTAGAATTCATAGAAATATGCACAAGAAAGGATAAAATGACACACTCAGTGATTTTGTCGGGTAGTTTTGATGGACCAGAAGAGGGTATTTCTGCTCTTGTTCACTTGGCAAGTTTGAAGTTTATGACACTGCGGCCAGTTATGGGGGTTACATCTCTAGGGAACACATCATCTCTCAGGGTGAGGGTGGAGATTCTTAAAAGTGCCTTTGAAGCTTGTGAGTCACTTTTGGAGAATACAAGGCAACTATGGAAAAGAAGCATGATGAATGTCATGGCTTGGCTGCGTCCGGAAGTAATGACTTCAGAGGGTAGGTATGGAGTTAATACATCAGCAGAAATGGAAATTGATTTGCACATGGAGATGAGAAATGGCAATCTCGATACAAAGAAACGTGCAAGGCTTGATGCTGCTGGGTTTTATGAAGCCATCAAGCCATCCAAGTTAGTAACAGTGTCTTTCTGTTTCCATTATTCTCTATTTAGTATTTAATTGTTTTAATAATTTTCATTTTACTTGCCAAAAAAAAAAAAAAAATAGTATTTATGCTGTATAAATTTATGCAGTTCCTTCATATGTTCTTTTCAAAATCTGAAATTTTCTGGTTTAATTTTTTTTTAGTTAATTGTTTATCTCCTGTACAGAGCGGATCCAATGCTTGAACATGACATACTCGACTTGCTTCCTGATCTGAGACCATATCAACGCCGTGCAGCTTACTGGATGATCCAACGAGAGAATGGAGATTCAAGAAGTTTTTCATTTTTCTCTCCTTTATGTTTGCGTGTGGATTTTATAGGCACATGTACAAAAATGTTCTACAATCCATTCAGGTATCGATTTTTCAGTTGGTCCTTAGCATTGAGGAAAATAGTTGCAGTGTTCATCGTGCTTTTACTTTAATTCCCCCCCCCCCCCCCCCCCCCCCCCCTCTTCCATATGCTTACTTTGCAATTTTTTTTTTTCAGCGGAAACATTTCTTTGCACCCAGAGCAATCTCCACCATATGTCTTTGGTGGAATTCTTGCTGGTAGGCACCAGTTCTGTATTGTGTCCTGCCCATGTCAAACCTTTCAATCATAGTCTTCTGCTTTTTTCTTTTTACAACTTCATACCAAAATTGATTAAGATTAAGGCTGCGTTTGGATGTTGAGCTGAGTTGAGTTCTCTATGAATAGTAGTGAGTTGAGATGATGGAGTGAGTTTTGTGGAGCCCATCTAAGATGAGTTTAGATGTGTTTGGATGTTAAGATGAGTTTAAATGTATTTATGGGAAGTTGAAAAAGGTTGTGGGTCCCATGTGTAAGGAGGTGTTGAGTTGAAAAAGGTTGTAGGTCCCACGCGTAAAGAGGTTTTGAGTTGAAATGAGTTTAATTATTAGAGAGTTGAGTGTTTGGATGTTAAAAGAGGTTTAAATCTGAACCAAATTCAGTTGAACTGAGTTTGGTCAAAGAACCAAATGCAACCTAATGTGGTTCATTACTTATATATAAAAAAAAGATTAATGTGGTTCATTTTAGATGCTATATATGATATTGCCTTATGTACTTGAAAAATTTAATGTTTAGACAAACAGTTTCTAACATTTATGTTCCAAAATTTTTATGATTTTCTTGGCACTAGGAGGAAATGAGGTTAAGAATAGGAACACGCATAAGATTCTAAGAATGCTTTCTTTTCATAAGCCTATGGAAGATCGTCCTGGGAATGGTGGACATGGTTCTTGGTTTTAAACTATTTAAGGATGCCAAGTGTACATGAGTGTGATTTGCCACTGATTGATTTCACCATGGTGATTATGTCTCTTATTGCTTTCACAGATGAGATGGGTTTGGGAAAAACAGTTGAACTGCTTGCTTGCATCTTTTCTCATCAGAAGTCCGCATCTGAAGATGACATATTTATTGACTCTCAATCAGAATTGCAGAAATCTAATATTAAGAGATTGAAAAGGGAGCGTGTTGAGTGTATATGTGGGGCTGTCAGTGAAAGTCGAAAGTATGAAGGATTATGGGTACAGTGTGATATATGTGACGCTTGGCAACATGCAGATTGTGTTGGGTATTCACCCAAAAGAAAACTAAAGTCTGGTGAAGTTTCTGGTGTACAACGATGTGAAAAGAAGTCAATGATCAAGTCAAAAGGGTACACAAGAAGGAAAAAGACAGCTAACATTGCTGTGAGAGATGGGGAACACATTTGCCCATTATGCTTGGAACTGATGCACGCGACTGAATCTCCCCTTGCTACTGGTGCCACTCTTATAGTCTGCCCGGCTCCAATATTACCCCAATGGCATGCCGAAATTATACGGTATAGTTTCTTTTTAAATTGTACTCCCACTCTTGTAAAACTTGATATCTCTTGTAAAAATTGACTTGTTATTGATCTATATACAATCAATCATTAATCTTCATGGAGGAGATCTATGGGATTGTTGGTTCTTCATAGAATTTGACGCGATGAGATCTTAGCATTTGACCTGATGAGATCTCCTGTTCTTATAACTTTAGAAAGTTTGCAGTTGTCCAAGAACCTGATTCATGCTATGTACCATGATGAAGACATTATAGGAAACTATTTTCTTTTTTTTTTTTTACATGGGGGTCAACCATTGTTTTTATAGGAGCACATTTGCTCATAAGTGTGATGATGAACAATATTTTTTTGTGTTTTATACTGTATGTTCTTTAGATAACTAATTTCTTGTCCCTTTTTGGGATAAAATTTCATAAACAATCCATATTGATTAAAGAAAAAAGGCAACTCAATTTGGATCCTTGACTGGATGGTTTACGAAGTTTGTTGCCATATTTTTTTATGCATTGAACTGCTGTTCCAACTGACTTATTTTTGTTATTTCTTATCCTAGTCATACACGTCCAGGTTCTTTAAGAACTTGTGTCTATGAAGGTGTGAAAATCACTTCTCTTTCAAATACATCTGGTGTGGATATCAGTAAGCTTGTCAGTGCTGATATCGTATTAACCACATATGATGTGCTCAAAGAAGATCTGTCACATGACTCTGATAGGCATGAAGGTGATCGACGCTTCATGAGATTCCAGAAGAGGTTTGTGTTTTTTTTTCTCATTTGTAATGACCTTTTCATGTTCTCTTCATGCTTTGTTCTTGAAAAACTTTACAGCAGTTTGTACAAGTTTCTGAGCATAAGTTATATATTTTTTTAAAATTGTTGGTGTGAGATTGCTGGCTTGTGCAGTTGGTGAGAGGGTGCGTGGTGTATTGGTGGCTATTTTAACATCACCTGGTATCCAAGTGAAAGGTCGGGGGATTCTCGTATTGGTTTGGCCATGGTTGATTTTTTTGATTTAATCTTTGATCTGGGTTTGGTTTATTTACCTTTGGTAGGGGGCGATTTCACTTGGTCGAACGGGAGGGCATAGTTTAGGTTGGACAGATTCTTATTTCCCCTTCTTGGGAGGCACATTTCTCTGACTAAAAGCATTGTAAATTTATTTGAGGAAATGGAATGTGAAAGTCATCGGGAACATCGTGGATTAGAAAAAGTCTCTTTTTGAGGAGCTAATTTGCTTTAAATGAAAATGAGGCTGTTGGGGTTCTATTGGCTGATGAGAAGGAAAGCAAACTTGGTGTTGCTACTGAACTAGAAAAAATTACTCTCATGGAGGAGATTTCTTGGCGACAAAAAGTCTTGGGCCCTTTGGTTGAAGGAAGGGGACAAGTGCACCAAATTCTTTCATAGAGTTGCCAATTCTCATTGAAGGAATAACGCCATTGAGAGGTTCCCCGACATAAAAAAAAAGGAATAACGCCATTGAGGTGCTCCACTCGGAAGGTAATTGTCATTACGGATCAATCTGAAATTCAGGACCACATTTTTCATTTTTATGAAAAGCTCCTAATAGAGCCTTATTCTTGGCGTCCTAAGGTTGATGGGCTGGTGTTTGATTTGATTGACCGGCCTAGTGCGCTTTGGTTGGAGAGAATGTTTGGAGAGGAGAAGGTGCTCAATGTGATAAGAGGAATAGACAAAGATAAAGCTTTGGGTCCAGATGGATTTTCCTGACTTTTTTTCAGGTTTGTTGGGACATTGTTAAGGACAACATCATGAAGGTTTTTCTTGAATTTCATCTATTTATGAAATTTGAGAAAAGTCTTAATGCTTAATTCATTGCGCTTAGTCCTAACAAAGTTGGGTCCGTGGAGGTGAATGATTTTCGTCCCATCAGTCTTATTAGTAGTGTATACGAAATCATTTTGAAGATGCAGCTAACCGTTTGAGTGTGGTTATGGGGAAGATCATCACACAATTTTAAAATGCTTTTATAAAGGGAAGACAAATTCTTAACTACGTTCTTATTGCTAATGAGTGCTTGGAGAGTAGAATCAGAGGTGGCGTTCCTGACATTCTTTGTAAATTGGATATGGAGAAGGCTTTCGACCACGCCAACTGGGCTTTTTTGGTTTATACCCTTAGTAGGTATGATTTTGGGGAGAGGTGGTGTAATTGGATGAAGCATTGCATATCTATAGTTAGATTTTCGGTTTTGGTTAACGGCACACTAGCTGGTTTCTTTAACAGCTCCCGGGAATTGAGACAAGGGGATCCACTGTCCCATTTTCAGGGATTGAGACAAGGGGATCCATTGTCCCCTTTCCTTTTTGTTTTAGTTATGAATGTGTTGAGCAGAATGTTGAAGGCGACGGTGGATAGGGGATTCATATTGGACTTTTCGGTGGGCAATCCTTCTTATGGCAGCGTTAATGTTTCTCATTTAGCCTTTGTGGATTATACTTTGATCCTTTGTGAACCAAATTTTGATTAGATCTATTCTTTATGGGCTCTCTTGCTATGTTTTGAAGCCGTATCCAGCCTAAAGGTGAACCTATCAAAGTCTGAAATGATCCCTTTTGGTATGGTCAATAATCGAGGGGATTTGGCTGATATATTGGGCTGCAAAGTCTCTAGCTTGCCTTTGAAGTATCTTGGCCTCCCTTTGGGGCACCTCATAAATCCAAGGCTATTTGGGATGGGATTATAGAAAAAATTGAATGTCGATTGGCTGGTTGGAAAATGATTTATTTGTCCAAAGGAGGTAGAATCACTTTAATTAAGAGCACTTTATCTAATATTGCAACCTATTTCCTATATCTTTTTCCTTTGCTTGTAGGAGTGGCTAATAGAATGGAAATGATATTTGTACTTTCTTGTGGGACGGTATGGAGAATGAGAAGAAATTCCATTTGCTTAAGTGGGATAAGATTTGCACTCCTCTTTCACTGGGAGGTTTGGGGATTAGAAAGCTGAAAACTTTCAATAAGGTACTTTTAGGGAAATGGCTATGGAAGTATCATCAAGAAGGGGACTCTTTTTGGAAGATTGTTATTGATGCCAAGTATGGGAGTACTTGGGGTGGTTGGTGCTTCAACGAAGTAAGAGGGGGATATGGTGTGGGAGTGTGGAAATTCATTCATAATGAATGGGGGGAGTTCTTTAGAAATTTTAGATTTGAGGTGGGTAGGGGAAATCGGATCAGTTTTTGGCAGGACTTGTGGTGTGGGGATGAGGCCTTGAAGAATGTTCTCCTCTCTCTCTTCATAATTGCTTTGAATAAAGGTGCTTCCATGTTGATTACATGAATAACACTACTGGATTTATTCAGTGGTTAGTAAGCTTTATTAGAGATGTCCATGATTGGGAAGTGGGGGGACATTACTGAATTTTACAGCTTGCTTTATGCTTTAAGCATAAACTCTGGAGGGGAGGATAGATTACTTTGGAATAAGTTTGATAATAACATCATGGGCCGTAAGGATGGGCCTGGTTCTACGGGTCTCGTGTTGGGCCATGATACAGGTCAGGCCTCAGGCCCAAAGAAAGTTTGGAGGGCAGTGGCAACCGACGTGTCGGGGCAAGCTTCTGGGTCCAAGATTTCGGACCAGGAATTGCGTCAAACTCCTGTGGCGCCGATACGCATCTTACTGGCAACCCTACCGGCACAGAAACTGCCGACGACCTCTGTCGACCACCCTGGTGAGCCGGTAAAAGTGTTCCGACGAGAGGATTTAGAGGAGGGGGAGATTTCGGTGGAGCCGTTAGTGCAGGAGAGTTTGAGAAATGATTCTGCGTCCTCGTCACTAGGGATGATGGTGGAGAATGGGCTTTCTGAGCCGTGTGTGGTGGTCGAAGGTGTTGTGAAATACTATGCAAAGTACACACACCAACGATGACAAATAAAGTAAAAGCAACACAATCAAGAACACGACACAGTATTTACGTGGTTCAGCAAATTGCCTACGTCCACCGGAGCTACAGAAATCTTATTAACCAGAGGAGATTACAATCACTCAATCTCAACTCACACTCTCTAGGGCTTTTGCTCTCTCACACAATATGCACTCACAAGACAATTGTTCTCTCTCAAAATATGCTTCTGACCGTACAACACAAGTCTAATATGACATATATATAGTGAGTGGCGCTGGAAACTCTAATCTGGCAAAATCTACGTACTTCGCTCGAGCGGAGTGTCGAGCGCGACTCGAGCGAACAGCCAAATGAACATTGGCTCGAGCGGAGTGTCAAGCGAACACTAGGGTTTGTGTCTCGCTCGAGTAGAGTGTCAAGCGAGACTCGAGCGAACCTCTCTGACTTGCCTTCGCTCGAGCGGTCTGTCGAGCGATGTCGAGCGAAGTCGAGCGAACTTGGCTCGAGCCAACTGTCGAGTCAACTTTCAGCAAACACTTTTTCAGCTCCAAACCAGTCTTCACATATACCCTAACAATCTCCCACTTGGAGACTGGGTCTCCACATGCCAGCCATTGTTTCCAGCCAAGCCCTATCATCTCTGCAGCTCACAGCTCCCGTCTTCAAGCTAGAAAACGCCCTGAAGTCAAGCCCGACTTCAGTCTTCCACATACATCACCCTTAGGGCGACTCACAACTCCCACTGCACCAGGAGTATCCGGTCTCGAACCGATCTTGGCAACCTTAGCCAACTTTCTCAGACTTTCATGAGGAACGACAAAGCTGACTCCCTTTGGCTTCCTCACATGTTTCGCGGCCTTTTTGCACTCTTGTATTTCCCTGCACATCATTGGATCCTGATGTCAAATACAAAGAATTAGATCTCTTACCATGCGCTAAGACCAGTGCACCCTTAGTGATCTTCCAAACCCCTCCAGAGAATGCTACCGCAAAACCCCTGTCATCAAGCTGTCCCACAGAGATCAGGTTTTTCTTCAGATTTGGAACATGTCTGACTTGCTGTAAAGTCCACACGCTCCTGTTTGGAAGTGTGATATGCACATCACCCACTCCTACTACATCCAGTGTCTTTCCATCAGCCGTATACATCTTTCCAAAATTACTAGCAACATAATTCTGCATGATTTCTCGATGTGAAGTACTATGGAACGAAGACCCTGAATCTAACACCCAATTATCAATCGGACTGTGCACTGTAAGAAGTAAGGCATCATGAATTTCTTCTGCCACTACATTCACAGCATCATCATCAAAACTTTCTTGATTCCTGCAGTTTCTCTTGATGTGGCTCGGCTTGCCACAACTCCAGCACGTGATCTGCTGCCCAGATCTCATCTTGCTATTTCCCCTGCTCTTGGAACTTGATCTGCCATGTCCTCTACCTCTATTGTCAACAATCAGGGCAGATCTTGAACCCGAGGACTCACCAAGTCTCTCCTACGTACTTCTTCAGCAAGTACCATGTCACGTATGTCATCATAGTTCAGTTTTGACTTGCCGGCTGAACTACTCACAGCCATCCTCATGGCCTCCCAACTATTTGGCAGCGATGCCAACAGAATCAATGCTCTAATCTCATCATCAAACTCAATCTCTACAGAAGACAGTTGATTTGTGATCGTATTGAATTCATTCAAGTGTTAGGCTACAGACATACCTTCAGACATCTTCAGATTGAACAATTTCTTCATCAAGTGCACCTTATTGTTCGCAGATGGCTTTTCATACATTCCTGACAAAGTCGCCATGAGATCCACCGTGGTTATCTCCTTACTGACATTGTGTGCCACTGTTCTAGACAAAGTCAGCCGAACAAGACCTAGAACCTGTCGATCTAACAAGGTCCACTCAGCATCAGTCATGCTCTCTGGCTTCTTTCCCAACAGTGGAAGGTGGAGCCTCTTCCCATAGAGATAATCCTCAATCTGCATCTTCCAGTATCCAAAATCAGTGCCGTCAAACTTCTCGATCCAGGGTGCGTTCACTTTATCTCCAGCCATCATTCTCCTTCAGATCCGACCTTGGCTCTTGATACCAGTTGTTGTGAAATACTATGCAAAGTACACACACCAACGATGACAAATAAAGTAAAAGCAACACAATCAAGAACACGACACAGTATTTACGTGGTTCAGCAAATTGCCTACGTCCACCAGAGCTGCAGAAATCTTATTAACCAGAGGAGATTACAATCACTCAATCTCAACTCACACTCTCTAGGGCTTTTGCTCTCTCACACAATATGCACTCACAAGACAATTGTTCTCTCTCAAAATATGCTTCTGACCGTACAACACAAGTCTAATATGACATATATATAGTGAGTGGCGCTGGAAACCCTAATCTGGCAAAATTTACGTACTTCGCTCGAGCGGAGTGTCGTGCGCGACTCGAGCGAACAGCCAAATGAACATTGGCTTGAGCGGAGTGTCAAGCGAACACTAGGGTTTGTGTCTCGCTCGAGCGGAGTGTCGAGCGAGACTCGAGCGAACCTCTCTGACTTGCCTTCGCTCGAGCGGTCTGTCGAGCGAACCTCTCTGACTTGCCTTCGCTCGAGCAGTCTGTCGAGCGAACTTGGCTCGAGCCAATTGTCGAGCCAACTTTCAGCAAACACTTTTTCAGCTCCAAACCAATCTCCACATATACCCCAATAGAAGGTTCTGAGGCTGTGCAGGTGCAGTCAGTAGCGCTGGAAAATTGGATTTCATCTTCGGGTGAGGCTGTGCAGGTGCAGTCTGAATATCCGTTTGGATCCACACCAATGGAGTTGAGTGTTTTTGGTGGGATAATTTCTGGGGATGGCATTCCTATTAAAAATATGGCCTCAAGTGGTGAACCAATTAGCTTGGGTGGCTTGGAACTGATTTTGATTCCCAATAACAGTGTTGGTGAGGAGGGGGCTCTTACTCCTCTATGTACACTCCCTCCCAGTTCTGAATATGGGAGTTGCTCATCGAATTGGATTTTTAAAAAGGTAGAGGAGTTACAAAATATCTTTGGGGTCTCTTTTGGAGGTTATGAGGAGCAATTTATGGCCCTTCTTGTGGCTATTGAAGCTAGTCGATCGAAATCAGCTACAAAACAAGACAGGGAACTTAAACGTTTAACATGCTCCATCAATTATGATGTTAAGGTTGGGAGTAGCGGAAGGGTTAGACCGAAAGGGACGGGAAATTTAAGTTTTAATGAAGCCTAAGATTGTATCATGGAATGTACGGGGTCTCAATGATAGCAATAAATGTCTTCGTATCAAAGCTTTATTGAGATTGTGGAAGGGTGATGTGATTTGTTTGCAAGAAACAAAGTTGGGTTTTATTGATAGAAGATTGGTGCGTAGTTTATGGGGATGCTCGTATGTGGGTTGGTCCTATTTGGCCTCTCAGGAAGCATCAGGTGGTGTGTTATTGATGTGGGATAAAAGAGTGGTTGAGGCGATTGAGTGTGTTGGTGAGTTTCCGGTTTCAGTGTTATTCAAAAATGTGAGCGATGGGTGGGATTGGGCTTTTGCAGGGTCCTATGGTCCCAATATGGATAGAGATAGGCGAAGGTTGTGGGAGGAGTTGGCGGGAATATACTCTTTATGGGATGTGCCGTGGTGTATGGGAGGTGATTTTAACATTACTCGTTTTTCTAGTGAACCATCGGGGCATCATCGGCACACTCTAGCCATGACGGAATTCTCTGAGTTCATCTTTGATATGGACCTCATGGACATTCCCTTGGTGGGTGGTGAGTACACATGGTCTAACGGCCATGCTTGGTCGAAATTGGATAGATTCCTTGTTTCGCCGTTATGAGAAGCCCACTATCCAGAAGTAAGTCAGAAAAGGTTAGCTCTAGTCAGTTCAGACCATTTTCCCATTCTCTTAGATTGTGGGGGCATTCACGGGAGTCGCCGGTATTTCAAGTTCGAGAATATGTAGCTTAAAGTGAACGGGTTTGTAGAGTTGGTGAGTACTTGGTGGGCATTGTACCAGTTTAGTGGCACTCCAAGTTTCATTCTTGCAAGTAAGCTGAAGGTTCTAAGACAAGATCTGAAGAAGTGGAACTTGGAAGTATTTGGTCACACTGACAATCAAAAGTCCACTTTGTTGGAGGAATTGCAGGAGCTAGAGGGTAAGGAATTATTGGGAGGGGCCTCTGAGGAGGAGTTATTGAGGAAAGCCACGGTTGTGACAGAGTTGGAAATGGTTTTGTTGGCAGAGGAGACATCATGGCGTCAAAAATCCAGAGCCCTTTGGTTGAAAGAGGGTGATAGGTGTACGGAGTTTTTTCACAAAGTGGCTAATTCTCATCGATGTAACAATGCGATTGAGTCGCTTCATTCAGGTACTCAGGTGCTATCCTCTCCCATTGAACTAGAAAGTCGTATTGCACATTATTATGAGACTCTACTTACCGAATCGGTATCTTGGAGGCCGAAACTTGATGACTTATCGTTTGAGGCAATTGATCCGCAACTTGTGAAGATGAGATTTTCAAGGTCATCTCTAGTATGGCTAAGGACAAAGCGCCAGGTCCGGATGGTTTCTCAATGGGTTTCTTCCAAACTTGTTGGGATGTGGTGAAAGGTGATGTCATGCGGGTGTTCAGTGAATTTCACGCTTTTAAAAAGTTTGAGAAATCACTTAACTTGACTTTTATTGTGCTCATTCCCAAGAAACATGGGGCTTCGAGTATTGAGGATTTTCGTCCAATAAGTTTGGCTAGTAGTGTCTATAAGATTATTTCAAAGGTTCTTGCTAACCGGCTTAGTCCAGTGTTGGAAAATATTATTTCCAAGCCTCAGAATGCTTTTATTCGAGGGAGACATATACTTGATTCGGTGCTCATTGCAAATGAGAGCCTAGATGCTAGATTGCGGGAGGGAAGTCTAGGTATTCTTTGCAAGTTAGACATGGAAAAGGCCTATGATCATGTGAACTGGGAATTCCTTTTGTATTTGCTCAAGAGGTGTGGTTTTGGAGATAGGTGGATTTCTTGGATACGTCATTGTATTTCAACGGCTCCGTTTTCAGAGCTAGTTAATGGCACTCCTGCTGGTTTTTTTGATAGTTCGAGGGGTTTGCGGCAAGGTGATCCGTTATCTCCTCTTCTTTTTGTTATAGTATGGAGGCATTAAGTAGGATGGTGCAGGCTACTGTTGATGGGGGTTTTTTATCTGGTTTTCAGGTGGGAAATGGCTCTGGTAGCCCTTGTATCATTTCACATCTCCTATTCGCAGATGACACTCTGATTTTCTGTGAAGCGGATAGGAGTCAGGTCCAAACTTTACGTGCATTATTACTTTGCTTTGAAGCAGTGTCAGGGCTTAAGGTCAACCTTGGCAAGTCTGAGATGGTTCTTGTGGGTGTGGTTCCTAATATACGCAGTCTAGCAAGTCTTCTGGATTGTAGTGTATCCTCTTTCCCAATGAAATATTTGGGCCTTCCATTAGGTGCAACTTTCAAGAGTAGAGCAATATGGAATGAGGTGGTAGAGAAGATAGAGAAAATGTTGGCTAGATGGAAAAAGGGTGTATTTATCGAAAGGGGGTTGTCTCACTCTTATTAAGAGCACCCTCACTAACCTTCCCACTTATTTTTTATCTCTTTTTCCTACGCGTGCAGGGGTGGCGAATAGGATTGAGAAACTTTTCAAGGCTTTTTTATGAGGAGGCATAGGGGAGGAGAAGAAATTTCATTTGGTTAATTGGAAGACAGTATGTGCCCCAGTTGTGAATGGGGGGTTGGATGTTTGTAATTTGAGAACTTTTAATAAAGCGTTATTGGGGAAATGGCTTTGGAGATATCATTTGGAAGGGGGATCTCTGTGGAAAGAAACTATAGATGCTAGATATGGTGTTGCTTGAGGTGGTTGGTGTTCTAAAGAAGTGAGAGGGGGGCATGGAGTGGGTCTATGGAAGTTTATAAGGAAGGGGTGGACAAGCTTCATAAATCATATTCGCTTTGTCGCAGGGGAGGGCAACCGTATCGGTTTTTGGCGAGACGTGTGGTGTGGAGATCAGGCATTGGAAAGGGTGTTTCCGGCTTTATATCGTATTGCAGTTAATAAGGAGGTTTTAGTGGCGGATGTGCGGTTATCTGCTCATGGTTCGCATCAGTGGAATATTCTGTTTAATAGGGATATTCATGATTGGGAATTATCTATGGTTTCAGACTTTTTCAGCTTGCTACACTCCTTGGGGACTACTATGGCACAGCATGACAGTTTGAAATGGAGGTTTCAGGATCACAAGAAATGCACAGTAAAGGCGTATTATAAACTCTTGATTGCACAGGATCACACCCCTTTTCCTTGGAAGAACATTTGGAGGTCTCGTGTACCCTCTAGAGTTGCTTTCTCTGTTTGGAATGCCGCCCTTGGGAAGATCTTGACCACAGACAACTTGAGGAAGAGAGGATGTGTAATGTTGGATTTGTGTTACATGTGTAAAAAGAATGGAGAATCGATAGATCATCTTTTACTACATTGTGACGTAGCGAGGGGGTTGTGGGATGAGATTTTTAGAAAGGTTGGTGTGGCTTGGGTAATGCCTATGAGGGTGGTGGATTTGATGGCTTGTTGGAGAAAATTGCAGGGCAGTCCTCAAGTGGCAGCAGTTTGGAGAATGATTCCGTTGTGTATCATGTGGTGTATTTGGACGGAAAGGAATGCGCGCTATTTTGAAGACAAGGAACGAACAATGATGGAGCTAAAGAATTTTTTTCTACATACTTTATTGCTTTGGTTTTTCAGCTATTGTACTAAATGGGGATGATATTCATGAATTTTTATCCTTAGTTCATCGCTCTTAGAATGTATTTAGGAGTTCTATCGTATACTTCCTGTGTACATGGTACATGCCTATTTCATTCACATCAATAAAGTTTATCTCTTACTTATCAAAAAAAAAAAGTTTGATAATAAGAAATTCTCGGTTAGATCTTTATACAAGGTCTTGGCATCACATTTTTCTACTGACTTTTTTCCTTGGAAAAATATTTGGAGATGCAAGGTGCCTCATTGATAAGTTGAGAAAGCTTGGTATCGTTGCAATGGATTGGTGCTTTATGTGCAAAAGATGTGGTGAATCGGCGGATCATCTTCTTCTTCATTGTGATGTGTCGAAGGCTTTGTGGGACGAGGTCTTTGCTAAGGCGGGAATTGCTTGGGTGATGCCCAAGAAGGTGGTGAACCTTTTGGCGTGTTGGAGAGGGATTCTAGGAAATCGTCAAACAACTGTTTGGAAGATGATACCTCTTGTCTTATGTGGTGTATTTGGAATGAGAGGAATGGACACTGTTTTCAGAATAGAAAATGATCGGTGGAAGGGATTAGGGCTTTCTTTTTTCATACCTTGATGCTTTGGGCTTCGGTTATTGTATTGGATGGGAATAGTCTTAATGACTTTTGTATTGTTTTTCAAGGTTAGCTTGTAATTAGGTGTCTCTCTCTTGTACACTTCCTGTGTATTTGGGCTATGCCTAATTACCTTTTTTTAATAAATTTCTTATAAAAAAAAGTTTGTATTAGATTGCTTGTAAGGCTCTCAAGTAGTGTAGATCAAGTGTGTAGAGAATTTCTGGCAATTGCCTCCACAAAAATTTCTTCATAGTTGGGGAACTAATTCTAAATGTCATGCAGGTTTGCATGATTGCTTCACTAAATGTGCTAAGAATCTACGAGGCAGTTTTGGAATTTAGAATGATGAGTTAAAACTATAAAAATTATATTGTAGTTTAATTTTTCATTTGCTATTATTTGGTACTATTGTAATAAAAAGGCTTCCAAAACTAATGAATTTAAATTGAGAGAGGGGCTCTCTTTTTCTCTCCATACACCTTTTTCACTGATGATGGTTCCTAGTGCTTAATGATGAGAGTTTGAGTTTAATTTAGGCACCGTTTGGATTCGGAAAGTATTTCATCTCATCTCACCTCATCTCATCATTACAACTTTCTCAGATTTCCATACAAAATATAATAAACAATTCAACTTTTTCAAATCCCAAAATAATAATAATATTAAAAAATAATATTTTAATGATATTTTTTTCTACTTTCATCTAAATTCATTTCATCTCATCTCTGAATCCAAACCAACCCTTAGATATTAATCATGGGACTCCAGAAACAGCTTCTCATTGAGTCTAAAGTATTTGCATTATCGGAGGAAGGTAGTCGATGGATTTGTATAACAGAGAGAAGTTAGAAGGTTACAAAAGAGATGATACTGGGTATGTTCACGGTGAACTGGTTCATTAGAACACTTGAGGAATGTTTAACTAGTGAGAAAAAAGAGTTCTTTGCAACCTTACGAGATGATAATAGAAGCTATATTGCTCAGAGATGTTCCAATGCTCAAGGTCGATATCTAACATTAGGGGAATATGGAGGTGATGGCAGACAAAACTTTATCTTCATACCTGAAGAAATGGAGGGGAGAAAGGGTAGAAGAAAATGGTGGTTGCATTGCGAGAAGCCTACGACAATTTGGAAAAGGGAAGAAAAGTTGGTCTATCAAGGACTCAAAACATAACCCAAAAAGTGCCGACCTTGATGGAAGGTGTGCCTAAGTCTTACGCAGATGTGGTTCGGGCACTTGGTCTTGTCGCCAACAATGACAAACTAGCAAAAAGTGGCCTGGAATTTGCAGCAGCACTGTTGCTAAGGGCAAGGGGAAATTTTGGGATTTCTAAAGAGAGAGGTAGCCACTGTGAAGATTGCACAGACGTTTGCAGCTTGTAGAAGTAACGTATAAATGGAAAGGGGCTCCCTGATCAAGAGAGGAGATGTAGAGAAGACTGAAGCTCTTTGCTTATTAAACAAGACTTGTTAAAAGTCAGACAGTCAGTTAACTCATTATTCAGAGGGTAGATAAGAAAATGGTCTTAGGCTTGTGCTTGGGATCGAAATCTTCAGGCTTGGGCAATTAGGGGCTTAATAAGGTAGCTAATATAAGACTGAGCCAGGAAAGGAGGTACACTCGGGCTGAGAAAGGCAAATTAAAAGCCCAATCCACCAACCCCTGTTCGACCCAAAGTTGGCGGGTCAAACAATCCAAGCTACTAGAAATGGGTTCTGTGTCTGCTATCGGCAAAGAAATGCCGACGTCATCTAACCATCGGTCGGTGACCACATACAATCCATTGCTGGGAATAGGCGACCTGGAGGGTGGGATCTTGGTCAATGGCTTGCCCAAGTTGAGGCCGTTGATGAAGTTAGAAGCCGAGAATGGTATTTTGGGACGTGTAATGGGTTCTTAGGTAGTGGAAGAGGGCCAAAATGAGTTGGTGAGCTCCTCTGAGACATTTGGAAGTCCAACAACTACAGAGTTTGAACAGGATGTATAAGAAATGGGCATTGAGATGCTGATGGTGGAAAATACTGAAATGGTAGGTGCAAGAGACGTCCAAATAGATGCTGGTACCTTGATAATCTTTACGCCCAAAACCTCCAAATGCAATAATAAGGAGGGGGAGCTTCAAACAACAATAGGCTAGGTTTTGGAGGTAGCAGATGGTATGGACAATGGTGTTGACGATTCGTGGGATGAGCCTACCCCTTTGAACTTAATGTATCCGTTGAATGCTCAGATGCAAGCATAAGATTGGGTACTATTTAAAGCCAAGTTGAATTGGGTACTATTTAAAGCCAAGGAGATTCAACTGTGTGTAGGACTCCCCTACATTGGTTTTGAAGATCAATATTGGCCTTATTCGCAGCTATTGAAGCTGAACACTCCAATTCAGTCATGGAGTGTCATTCAGCCAAGAAAAGCAAAAGGGATTAAAGAGACTTACTTGGTCGGTGAACTATGAAGGTAGTGCGAATCATGGTAGGACCAAGGGTAGGGCAACATCGGTGGTTTTATGTAGCTCAAAATCATCTCGTGGAATGTAAGGGGTCTGAATGAGTTAGTGAAGTGCATCAAAGTAAGAAATCATGTCCATGGTTGGAAAGTAGACGACGTATGTTTACAAGAGACGAAATTGGAGTTCATCTCCGTTAGCATCATATAGAGTTTGTGGAGTTGTTGTCAAGTGGGGTGGTCATATTCTCTTCTAAAGGGGCATCAAGAGTTATCTTGGTAATGTGGGATAAAAGGGTGGTGGAAAAGATGGATGTGTGGGGGAATTTACAGTGGCCATATCTTTCAAGAATATAGAAGATAGTCATCAATGGGCCTTTGCCGGTGTTTATGGCCCTAATTCAAATATTGCGAGAAGAGTCTTGTGGGATGAATTGATTGGTCTTTGTAGCCTATGGAGCCTTCCTTGGTGCATTGGGGGTGATTTTAATGTTAGTCACTTCTTAAGCGAATGATCAAGAGGTTGTAGCTCTAGTTCTACCATTGCGTTTTTTTTTTTTTTTTGCTTCATTTATGAGCAAGATCTTTTGGACATCCCTCTAGTTGGTGGCACCTGCTCGTGGTCTATTTATATAGAGCACCCCATCTTGGTCAAGAGTTGATAATTTCCTTATCTGACTAGATTGGGAAGCACATTTTCCGGATCTAATCTAGAAACGACTTCCAAGGTTGTTCTTGGATATCTTCCCAATTATCATTGATTGTGTAGGTATCTATGTAGGTAAAAGATATTGCAAGTTTGAGAGCATGTGGCTGAAATCGGAAGGCTTTGGTCACCCTATCCCATATAAGACAATTCTAGTTCCGTGCTGGCTTATAAGCCAAAGGCTTTAAAAAAAGGATTTGAAGAAGTGGAATGAGCAAATATTTGGAAATGGAGAACACTGAAAAAACTCCCTCTTCAACGAATTATAGGGTTTGGAGGGTGTGGAGGAGGAGAGTGGTCTTTCAGAAGAAGAAAAGGCTCACAAAAAGCTTGTGACCTCAGATGTTGAAAGGATGGTTTTAATAGAAGAGATTTCTTGGAGACTAAAATCAATGGCTTTATGGTCAAAAGAAGGGGACAAGTGCACCAAGTTCTTCCATCACTTGGCTAATTAACATAGAAGACACAATGGGAGGATCACGTCGAACCCTCCTGAGATCGCGCATCACATCACCAACTATTATGATTGACTACTCTCAAAACAACTTTCTTGGAGACCGAGACTAGGGGCTTTTGGTTCCTTGACTGCACTCAGCTTAGCTGAGTTCGGTTCGGATTTAGATCTCTTCTAATATCCAAATGCCTAACTTTCAAGTCACTAAATTTATCTCAACTTAAGACCTTTTTACACGTGGGATCTACAACCTTTTTCAACTTTTCATAAATACATCTAAACTCATCTTAACATCCAAATACATCTAAACTCATCGTAGGTGGGTCCCACAGAACCCACTCCACCATCTTAACCCACAACTATTCATAGAGAGCTCAGCTCAACATCCAAACATAGCCTAGATGTCTTGTTTTTGAGTCGCTTGACCATCAAGGAGCAAGCTGGTTAGAGAGGCCATTCAAGGAGGTGGAGATTTGCAAGGTGTTGAAAGGTATGGCAGGTGACAAAGTTATGGGTTCGGGTGGGTTCACTATGGCTTTCTTTTAGGCATGCTGGGAAGTAGTTAAAGATGACATCATGAGCTTCTTCCATGAGTTTCATGAAAGTGGTAGTTTTGAAAAAAGCCTTAATGCTACTTTCGTTGCTCTCATTCTAAAAAAGAGGGAACGGTGGAGATCAAAGATTTTCGTCCCATTAGCTTGGTGAGTGGGATGCAAAAATTCCTTTCGAAGGTATTGGTTAATAGATTGAGCACGACGGTGGAGAACGTTATTTTAAGCTCCAAAATGCCTTTGTATGAGGTAGAAAAATTCTTGACTCGGTTCTTATTTCCAATGAATGCTTGAATAGTAGACTCAAGTTGGGTGAACCAGGGTTATTATGCAAACTTGATATGGATAAGGCATATGATTATGTTAATTGGATTTTTTTGTTACACATGCTTGAGAGGTGTGGCCTTGGTGAGAAATAGTGCTCTTGGATTAAATTTTGTATATCCACCATACATTTCTCCATTTTGGTGAACAATACTCCAATGGGTTTCTTCAGAAGCTCAAGCCTTGAGGGGTTTGAGACGAGGTGATCCCCTATCTCCATTAACTTTTGTTTTCATAATGGAAGCTTTTAGTAAAATGGTCACAGGTCTTGTGGAAGCCGGATTTCTATCTAGATTTGTAGTTGGGGGAAGCAAGAACCGGCACTCTTGAGATGACTTACCTCTTATTTGCAAATGATAATCTTATCTTCTGTTGAGCTGATCAAAATCACATTCAAGATTTGAGGACTCTCTTACTTTGCTTTGAAGCAGCATCAGGCTTGAAAGTAAATTTAGCCAAGTCAGAACTAGTTCCAGTTGGAAATGTTTCAAATGTATTGAACTTGGCCATGATTCTGGGGTGCAAAGTTTCAACCTTTTTAATGAAGTATCTCGGTCTTCCCTTGGGTACTTCATTTAAGTCGAAGTCTATATGGGATGAGGTGTTGGAAAAAATGGAGCGTAATATGGCTAGCTAGAAGAGGATATACTTGTCCAAAGGTGGTAGAGTTATGTTGATAAAAAGTACTCCCACATACTTTTTATCTCTATTTCCACTACCTTGCAAGGTGGCTTACCGGTTCAAGTTTCATTTGGTGAATTGGACTATGGTATGTACTCCAATACGCGAAGAAGGGTTGGAATTCGGAACTTGGTTTTCAATATGGCCTTATTGGGTAAGTGGTTGTGGAGATACCAAAATGGGAAAGGAGCTTTGTGCAGGGTTATAATAGATCTAAAATATGGTTGATATTGGGGAGAATGGTGCTTGAATGAGGTGAGCGGATCACATGAGATGGGCTTTGGAAACACATAAGAAGAGGATGGACAATCTTCTCTTGATACATATGATTTGTAGTTGGGTTGGTGTCAGAATTAGACTCTGGCATGATTTATGGTGTGGTGGTCGAACCCTAAAAGAAGCTTAACCAGCGATGTATGCTATTGCATGGAGACAAAAGGCTTCAATTGCAGACCTTATGGATCTCTCTAGTGGTTCTCCTCAATGGAATGCCATTGTCCTTGAGCTACACAAGATTGAGAAATTGACACATTTACAAATTTCTTCAATCTTGTGTATTACTTGTAAAGTCAATGGAGGAGCTGACAAGATCTTTTGGTCTCCGTCCAAGAAGGGGAGATTCACTGTACATTTGTTCTACAAGTCCCTTATGACACAAAATACAAATCCATTCCCATGGAAGACTAAGGCCCCTCTAAAAGCTTCTTTCTTTATATGGTCAACTTCATTGGGGAAGATCCTCACCTTAGATAATCTAAGGAAATGCTGAATCATTGTGTTAAATTGGTGCTATATGTGCAAGAAAAGTGGGGAGTCCGTGGACCACCTATAGTTGCATTGTGTTGTAGCCATGAGCTTATGGAATGATATCTTTGCTAGAGTGGGGCTCCATTTGGGTGATGCAACGAAGGGTGGTTGATTTACTGGCCAGATGGAGAGGCATCCAAGATAACTCTCAAATAGCAGGTATGTGGAAGATGGTCCCGATCTGATTATGGTGGTGCATATGGTTGGACAGGAATGGTCGGAGTTTTGAGGATCGTGAGCAGACAATGGACGAGCTTAGAATGTTCTTTATTAATACCTTATTCCATTGGTCAATTGTAATAGATTTTAATGTTATGAACGTTCATGATTTCCTTGTATCTGAGACATTCATCCATCCTACCCGATTGTCTTACTGCTGTAAAATCTCAATGGAAACTGCTTAGTTGGAATGTGGTTTTAGATGAATTTGCAAGATTATGACCATTGTGCAAAACCTTTATATTGTGAGGATTTACCAGCACCATATCTAAAGGCTGTTGATTTTCATGAATTATTTTTTTGTTAAGTAAGAGTAAAACTTCATTGATAGAAAAAGGCATAGCCGGAGTACATAGGATGTATACACAGAATAAATGATAATCATGAATTGATTTTCATGAATTATAATCATTATCCTTCTCCATTTCTTTTGCTTTGGGTGGGAAGGTGTTGCTGTTGATCTGGATCTATTTATTTTTGCTTCAGAATAGATATTTTGACCTGATTACTTTCAACCATCACTGGATAGTGATATGTTTTTCAGGTTTGTTTTATTTTTGTTTGTTCATTACCTTGTGCCTTATTAAAGGAAGCCACAATTTTATGTTGGAAACTCTGCCAGTGTCACAGTTACTGCTATCAATTTTTTCATGATGAGTTAATATACTTCTTGTGTACTTGAGCAACACCTATTTACTTGACACAATAAAATTTTATTTTACCTATCAAAAAATCATTTTTGCATGATGAGCCCCAAGACAAGGAGGAACCTTAGATAGGTTGATGGCCAGCTTAAAACATAGTCATATATGAGTAATTATCTATTGTAAAAGAGTTACGCGGTCCACTTGTGAAGAAGACTTTTGGTTTCCTTCGATACCATTCTCTTGAAGCATTAATGAGTTGATTTTGGATTCAGAGCTCTCTGGTCAAATGTTTCAAGATGGGTGGTCATTTGGTTGCAGGTATCCTGTTAATCCAACTCCGCTCACCAGAATATTCTGGTGGAGGATTTGTTTGGATGAGGCTCAAATGGTGGAAACTAATGCTGGTGCTGCCACAGAAATGGCTCTTCGGTTATATGCTAAGCATCGCTGGTGCATAACAGGGACTCCAATACAACGCAAACTGGACGACTTGTATGGGCTTCTACGATTTCTTAAAGCAAGTCCTTTTGATGTTTCGAGGTGGTGGAGTGAAGTTGTACGAGATCCGTATGAGGTATGCGGTTCTCTATAGTTTTCATGAGGTGTGCAACGGTGGTTACTCAAAATTCAGCCATTTAGATTCTTTGACCAATATTGCCATCATATCATAAATATATGTTGAATTCAGCCATTGTATTATTTATCACAAGGTGCACATTATTTTACATGTGTGAGTATGAGAGAGATTGACTTTGATCTTTCTCTTGGATGAAGGAGAGAGAGAGAGAGAGGCGTTCTTTTAGACAAAACCATGAAAAAGGGATGACTGAAAGTGAAATATATTCATGTCTCTCTGACATATCAGAAACTATGACGAGTTTCCTAAATTTTTTTTATAATGGAATTTGTTTCAGACGTTGTAAGAACTTATACTGTTATAGGTTTGAAGGATGATGCAATTTAGATATGTAGAAAGCATTGGGTAGCCTGTGAGAACACCTCTAAGACGTGGTGAAAAATTCTGAGAGTAGGGTATGCTCTATTTGAATGTTACCTATAAAAAAATGTTCTAATTGAATGTTGATTCGGACCTCTTCCTAAGTTATTACTGATTAATAAAGTTTTGACAATGTCATTACTGATAATTTTTTTTTTTTTTTTGACGATGTAATTGACAGAATCACCAGCCAGTAGTTGCATTAGTGGAACATCCCCCCAATCTCCATCATCTGGTGAATGATAAAATGCAGCCTGGTTTTGAATTCATTACCTTTATCAATCGATTGAGGAATTTAGCAGCTAAAGAAAAATGGAACATAAAAGAGGAATATTCGTTGCAAATGATGATTGATAACTAGCATTGGCCCATCAAGGAAGCGATGGTGTTAAGAGATTTCTGAGCATTCCCTCAGCTGTTTGAACGAGCTGCCCACATGCAATGGAGCATAAAAGACGGCGTCTATTATTTTCCTTAGGAACAATTCAAATGGGGGAGAAGGCAAGCTGAAGAAAACTAGGGTTCCAAAAAGCTTGCCTTATATTAAATATAATCCTAGAAAGGGACACCTGTACTATACCCCTCAACTACAAGCTAGCGTGCAATGGCTTTTCAGCCGTTGTTGCTTGCTGATTGGAGGCTTGAAAATCTCCCTTTCGCCTCTCCTTCCTGTTTCCATTCTGATTGATTCGATTCTTGCTTCATGCAAGTTCTTGATTCCCCCTTGTTTTGTTGCTCAAAATCCATTGGCCATAGTATAAAATATCTTGCCACATGTTTTTATACCAGAGTTGGCATGATTGATGAAAAAAATTGGCATGGTGACTTGAATAAAAATTTGAGGGATTACAAGGAGTCAGGAAAAAGTGGCTATGTTTGGATATTGAATTGAGTTGAGTTGAGATGATAAAATATTGTTAGAATATTATTTTTTAATATTATTATTATTTTGGGATTTGAAAAAGTTGAATTGTTTATTATATTTTGTGTTGGAATTTGAAAAAGTTGTAATGATGAGTTGAGATGAGTTGAGATGGGTTTGGGATCCAAACGTACCCAGAAATGGAACATAACTTATACCTAAACACCCCCCTCCCCAGATAATGAAGTAAAATGGACAATGGATCTTTGGTGTACATTTACAAATGTCCTTTAGTCTCTTTTCTTGAGTGGCTTTACCATGTCTTTGTGGAGTTCCAAATATTTGTATATTTCTCCAGCTTCTTAAATTTTCTCTCTACCTTTTCAGAGGAGAGATGCAGGAGCTGTGGAATTTACACATAAGTTCTTTAAACAAATCATGTGGCGTTCATCAAAAAAAGATGTAGCAGATGAGTTGCAGCTTCCCCCTCAGGATGAGTGTGTTTCTTGGCTCATTTTCTCACCAATTGAAGAGCACTTTTACCAAAGGCAACATGAAACTTGTATGAGTTATGCCCGTGAAGTAATTGATAGTTTGAAAGATGTTTTTCTCAAGAGAAAAGTCCAAGGTGGTTAATTTTTTTTTCCTGACTTTTATAAGAGTCACAAGAAAGTATACCAATTTTCAAGTAGGGCAAGCAATTTTTTAACTTTATCCTATGTTCATGCTTACTTTTTGCAGGTTGTGTATCTTCTGATGCTTTTGCTGATCCTTTTGTGACCCATGCGGAGGCTGGAAAGCTACTGAACACACTCTTGAAGCTTCGCCAGGCCTGCTGCCATCCTCAAGTAGGAAGCTCTGGCCTGCGTTCTTTGCAACAATCCCCCATGACTATGGAGGAAATTCTACAGGTGCTCATTGGTAAGACCAGGATAGAAGGGGAAGAAGCTCTGAGGAGAATAGTTGTTGCTTTAAATGGGCTTGCTGGGATAGCTATAATTGAGAACAAATTTTGTCAAGCAGTGTCATTGTACAAGGAAGCATTGGCTTTAGTTGAAGAGCACTCTGAAGATTTTCGTCTAGACCCTCTATTGAATATTCACATTCATCATAATCTTGCTGAGATCTGCTCAGAACAACTCCACCTAGAGGGACAACAGTTCCCTGGAAGCTGTGAAAAGAAGGCCTTGAAAATGCATGGGATTGAAGAGTGTAATCAACAAGAAGTGAAGAGGCGAAAAGTGAGTGGGGAAGACGATGTGGATTTTACATTTGAGGCTGATCCAGCATATTGTACATCGAGCATATCAGAAAATAGCTCAAATGGTGACCAAGAATGTGATATTGAGCCCCATTTATCATCCAGTTATATTACTGAAAGATCTTTAAGACCAGTGTGTGAGGATATAAAGCAGAAGTATTTATCTGCGTTTAGTTCAAAGCTATCCGTAGCTCAACTAGAGTTCAGAAAATCTTACATGCAGGTATGTTTCCTCCTAATCTCCTTGGCATGGGGAATTTATTACACAATATATATCTTATATTTTTTATCTATCAAATTCAAAATAATACACGCTGATGGTATGAATCTACTATCAATTTGTGCTGCAATTTGATTATACATTACAATTAATGACAGCTCTATATGCAATCAGTTCATATGTTTCTGGTGAAACTTGAAAAATTGTTAAGGATCATAAAAAATTGTAGATCCATTTGCATCTTTCTCATACAACACCAAAGTTCCATGTGGAAGTGATCCAAGCATACATGTCTAACTAACCAAAATTGAACATAAGCTAGCTATACAATTGGCAACTGCATTTGTTTCCTAGACATGTTGAGGCCTCCAAGAAAACAAATTCAGCCAATTTAGAGATCTTCCCAACCACTGTTCTCACCTACCCTCCAAGGGAGTTCTTAGGATCATTATCAATCCTCCGCAATTGTCATGCAAATGGTAATGGTAATAGATCTCAAAATCCTCTGACCTCCCAAATCCATGTCAATTCAGATAAGGCCCTGGTCATGTTTTTAATAATTAATGCATTTTATTTATCGGTAATAATGCATTTTATTAAAAGCACAAAGGGGTTAAACCCAAGTACATAGGGAATATGCAAAGGAAACACCCAACTTATGAGAAGGGCACAAGTCTTTAAAGTCTAGAAAACTAAGAGATACAATGTTGTGGTGGACAACCTTCCAAAGATAGAAGGTATTGATGAGAGTAGCTTTTAACTCCAACACCGTCCTTTTTCAGCCTTCAAAAGCTCGATTGTTGTTATTGCTAAATACACCACGTTAAGCATAGGTGGCCGCCATCTTCCAAACATTTGAATTTCTTTGGCCTCGACCAGGATTCCACCAGCATGCAAACAACTCCACTTGTTGGGGGCATTACTCACTCAATCCCGAAAGTGCTAAATATTGCCATCCATAACTCACTAGCCAATTCTTTTTTTTTTTTTTTTTTTGTGATTGGTAATCAAGGTATTTTATTCATAAGAGTATGCAAAGCCCAAGTATACATGGAGTATACATGAGAAATACCTAACAAGAGTTTACAACTGATAGTAAAAAGTCTTTGGAGGGAGAGAAATGCTAGAAGTTTCGAAGATCAAGAGAGAACAATGGATGAGCTAAGATTTTTCTTTTTTTAAGTCATTGTTCTTATGGGCAGGGGCCATAGTTTGTAACGGACTTAGTGTCCATGATCTTCTTTCTATTGTAACCTCTAGTTAGACGTTCTTTATGTATACTTCATGTGTATCTGGGGTTTGCCTATTTCTATGAATATAATATCTTTGATTACCTATCAAAAAAGTAAAAAGTCATTAACATTTAGTCCATTACATACAATGGCCCCCACACATGAGAACAATGTTTTAAAGAAAAAAACTTTCAGCTCCTCCATTGTCATTCTCACAGTTTTCAAAGCTTCTATCATTTCGTTCCTGCCATATACACCGACACATGCAGATAGGGACCATTTTCTGAGGTATGCCACCTAACAAAAATGCACCCGTTGAAGGGCATTATTTCTTGAAATATACTTTCTTGAAATATACTTCCAAATAAATGAAGAGCCAGTTAAAGGGAGCTCTTTGAAATAGGATTTAACCTAAAAAAAAATACTGTCTTTTGGATGGGATCCAACATATTAGATTATCACCTCTTTCTCTCCACCACAAAGAATACAACTTGTTGAAGAGAGCATCTCCACTTCCTAATCCCAAGTGCTCTAATAAAATTTACATGCCACTGGGGCATGCCATTTGGAAGTTGCAATGTTCTACAACCAAAGCCTCCCTTGCATTGGGATAAATGGTACGACTTGGGAAGACAGTTTTTCAAGTGCTCCCTCTTTTCCCTTCTTGCATTTGAATGATTTAGGAGAAGAGGGTAATGCGAGGGCATGCAACGGCCTTATCTTGTGATCCCTTATTGCCCACCACTTGGTAGCCGCTCCTCACACTTGTGTAATAACCTTCTTTGTCTATCAAACACCCTCAAAAGGACTCCGCCTTTATCAGTAGTTACTTGTCACAGGATTTTGCACAGACTGGACAACAATCCTAGGTGGGAAAAAGTTGGCATTTAGTCGTAATTGGGAGGGAGAAGTTCAAGCTCTTTATAATGATTCCAAGTGGCTCCAATTGTAATGTCGACTGGTCCTTTGGGAGCATGGGTCCGGGGGTAGCTTGGACCTTCTTTGGGTTGTTACAAATGATATTAGAGCCAAACCTAACCAGAAGTGTGAGACTTCAGCTGTGCCACCTATGCTGAACTTGGCCTAACAAGGATGTTGGGATTTAAGGGGACGATTGGAAGATTGTAATACCTGGATTGTGTATAGGAAGGTGGTAAATGGGACCTCGCATTGCTTGGGGGAGAAGTTCAAGCCCTTTAAATTGATTCCAAGGGGCTCTAATTGTAACATTGACAAGTCTTTTTGGAGCATAGACTCAGATGTTGCTTAGGCCTTCTTTGGGTCATTACATTAGCTGAATCAACTATATTCCTCAGGGAAAGTTCAGGTGTCACTCTCCCCAACCTTAAACAAGACCACCTTAATGTTGCCTGAATGTGTTACTTATCAATAAAATAAAATAAAATAAAATAAAATGTTGCCTGAATGTGTGCGTGCGTGATCTTTATTCTTTCTAGCCAATTATGGCGTAGGCACTATGAAAACAGCCCTCTCGATGACACAAAACGAAATTATTGCCCCTATGAGTTCTTTTCATTCACTTCACCTTCTGCAGGCAACACGTGTCCACTCTCAATACCTTGCACTTCCTTGGCAATCATTCCCCTTAGCATCAACTATTATTCTGGGTGATCCCATTTTTATTTTTTTTGCTTTCCACATAACTGAAAAAGAAAAGAGGGGGTGGGTACAGAAGAGCATGTAATCTGGAATCTACACCTCTGATGTTTTTTCTTTTTCTTTATTCCAGTGACTCTTTTATAACAGTTTCCCAAACATGCTTTTGGTTCTGCTTTGCAGCAGAAAAGAGAAGTAAAATCCTCTTATGCTTTCTCTTTTTCTTTTTTTCCCAATGAATCTTTTATGACAGTTCACCACAATGCTTTTGTTTCTGCTTTGAAGGAGAAAAGTGAAGAAAATTTTGTTTCTTCTCTTGCTTTTGAGAATTCTTTTATGTTTTATTATTGATTTGGATGCTTAACTATTGTTAAGTAATCTCTTCCATATGACAGAAATGTCATAGTGCACGGCATTTTTAGAATTCATTGTGTATCACCATGCCTCAGGTTATGACTTTTTAAGGAGCTCCCTTCTTAAGTTTCAAACGGATTGGATAGCTATATAGATTGTAAATTTTACGTGCTAGTAGTTATATCTTAGATTTTTCTTAAGTTATGTTTGAGGTTTTTTATTTTTTGAAGGTTAGTAATGCATTTAGAGACAGAAAAAATCAACACAGAGTTTGGTGGTTGGAAGCCCTTCATCATGCTGAGCAGAACAGGGACTTCTCGAGCGAGTTGATCAGAAAGATTGAAGAAGCTATCTCACGAGCTCCAAACAATTCGAGGTCATCAAGAATTTCATCCCGGTTAGTTATGGTTTTAGTCATCTATATCATCACTGGCATTAAAGTATTGTGACTGCTACTACTTTTGATTTCATGAACTGTTAATTGTAATAGTTCCTGTTTGCATCAGAAGCTTTTAGTTTTAACCCCATCTGTCTAACTAAGAGTGTTGAATATCCCTATGAGGCCATGTGGCTACTTTGAGCTAAAAGACTTGTAAGCCACGAGGATATGGTAAGTTGGCAGAGATGTGGAATTTATTAAAATCAGTGACACATTGTAGTCATTATGTAGACAGTACTAAACATAGGCGCAGTGCATCAAAATCGAAAGCTTGACAAAACGGTTTGATTAAGGCCAATTCAACTTGATTCGGTCAAAAATTGAAGCAGTTTTAGTGAACTGTTTCAATCAGCCGATTCAAGTTAATTTCAGACTGATTTGTGCCAGTTCCAACCAGTTTATTTATTTTATTTGTTAAATGAGTTTTTGTATTTCTTATATGGATATATGATAGAACTAAACATATATTAAAATTCTCATCCTTGTATACAATAAGAATGGTAGAAAAACGGAAGGATAAAACATGGTGTTCTTTACATTAGTTGAACAGATTTTTTTTATCGATAAACAAAACTTTATTGATCATAAAAAAGGCAAGAGCCCAAGTACACGTGACATATACAAGAGCATTGCCAAGGTGTGCTAGTTTAGTGATACAAGAAATTCATAAAAATTTATGCCATTAAAATCAACCACAATCGACCAATGGAGTAAAGTATTGGAAATGAAATTTCTAAGCTCATCTATTGGCCGCTCAATCTTTGAAGCTTCTTTCTTTTCTTTCCTCCCAAACACACTGCTATAGACATATTGGGACCATCTTCCATATTGGTGCAATCTAAGAGTTGCCTAGAAGGCCTCTCCAAGAAGCTAAGTGATCGATTATCCTTCTCGGCATCACCCAAGCTAGTCCCATCCGAACAAATAACTCATTCCACAAGATCATAGCAATCTCACAACGAAGTACGAGATGATCAATGGACTCTCCACTCTTTTTGCACATACAACACCAACCCATGACAATGATTCGACATTTTCTTAAGTTGCTAGTGTGAGGATCTTCCCCAAGGAAGCCGTCCATACAAAGAAGATTGCCTTGATGGGTGCCTTTGTCTTCCAAATACTCTTCCATGAGAATGGATTTGCATTATGCACAAAAGTAGCGGTGAAAGATGGTCACCTTGTCGCAAGCCTTTGGAGCTTTTAAAGAAGCCCTTGGTGTGCCATTCACTGATATAGAAAAGCAAGCAGTAGAGATACAATGTTTGATCCATGAATATTATTTTGTACCAAAGCCACATCTCTCAAGCATGTAAACCCGGAATTTCCAATCAGTTATAAGCTTTTTCCATATCGAGCTTGCACATGAGCCCCGGATCTCTCGACTTGAGTCTACTATCCAAGCATTCATTGACAATAAGCATTGAATTTGCCTTCCTCTGACAAAGGCATTTTGGGGCTTTGATATTAATTTCTCCACCACCGTGCTCAATCTATTCACCAAAACTTTGAGAGGATCTTGCACATCCGCTCACCAAACTAATGGGGGATGATCTTTTACCTCTTCAACACCTGGAGGATAAGAGTAATGAAGGTTGCATTAAGGCTTTTTTCAGACCATCCATTTTCATGGAATTCATGAAAGACCCCCATTATATCATCCTTGGCCACTTCCCAACAAGTTTGGAAAAAAGCCATGTAGAGATTGTGACTTTGCATTAGGAGAGAAATGAGTATTTTGTATTAAACTTGTGACTTCACACAAAATACTACCATTTTTATGTGCTACTTAACAATATCTATCCTTTGTAGATGATAATATTTGAGGCAAAAAAAATGTGGACAATTGAGGTCAAATACATGAATTACATGCTTGTTGAAACCATTTAAATTTATTTAATATTCTTATTTAAACTAGTCAATGAATTCATATAAACTCTTTTATATATGATAGTAAGGCTTGAATTTCATTATATACAGATTCAAAATTTTCATGAATCGCCCGATTCGGTTTGTTGAATCATCTGATTCATTGAATCAGTCCTTTGATTCCAAACCAATTCCAATTTTACTAGCCTTGTTAAAATCAGTGACTATACAACCCTCAGTGTAGACTTGGTTGTCTATCCTCGAGAGTCAGTGTAGACATCAGTGTCTATCATCAAGTGTCCAGGTTTTCAAAGAGGAGAAGAGTGCTAGAAATCATAGGATTCCATGGTAATTAGGAATGTGCTACTTCAGAAAGCAAAGGTGAAACCCTTTGCTTAGAGTTTCTATAGAAGATAAGCAGTAAATATAAGCTATGTCAAACGTTATTGCTATTAGGTAATAACTTTTGTTTCTCCTAGTCCAGATTTCGAAGCTTAAGTTCTCTAAAGTATCATATCCAGACTGGTTTGGATCAATTGGAAGCCTCTAGGATAGTGTTACTTGATCAACTTCTGGGAATTGATCGTACAATGGAGAAACCAAAAGAGGAGGATATTGAACGTGTGAGATACTGTCGAAATTGCAAGGTCAATGGGGATGGTCCTGCATGTGTTGCCTGTGAACTAGATGGATTGTTTCAGGTTTGCTCGCAAACTTGTCTGTTAACCATGATGCTCTCTTGTACAACTAAAATTTGTTTTCTGCGGACATCTGACTTATTTCTCCAGGATTATGAAGCAAGGCTTTTTCGTCTTAATAAAGAAGATGGGGGGATGATTACATCTGCTGAAGAGGCCTTACATTTGCAGAAGAAAAATTCTGCACGCAACCGGTACTTTTGGAATGTACCACCGCCAGATTTATCATCCAGCGTTAGAAAGAAGAGAGATGTTGGAGAAAGAGTTGTGGTTAGTTGTTAAATCTCTTCTTCGTTTATGTATCCCAAGTTATGGTTAAAGTGGACCAATATTTTGTTTACACACTGATGTTAAATCTCTCTCTCTCACATACACACACACACGCACACACGGTGGCCTGGAGCAGATTGCTTCTTTATCAAATTCAGACATGTAGTTCTCTGTGTGTGTGTGTGTGTGGCCTTCTTCTCCTTGTTCTTTCTGAGTACATATCCTTTAAAAAAAGTCTCTTGTTATTTGGTTCATAGAGACGAGGTTCGAGAACCCATATTTACTTAGATTGGTAGGGAATCCACACGAAGAACGATGTTTGAAGCAGATTGCTATGTTGTAATATATGGTACTGGTGTGATTTTATAGAGGTTTGTATGTTACTCCATTGATGAATGTAGATTGACCCTTTTTTTGTTATATACTTTTTTGTGGTGTTCACATGATAAAGTTTAATTACGGTGCAGCAAGCCATAGTCAAAATCATTTGTGAAAAATTATATTTGTCCATCAAGAGTTGGAAGGTCTCCTTGTTTATGACTCATATATCAAATACTGAAAGGATTTAAATCTTATTTGACCTTTTTTAAGTTGAAACTTCATTATATTCTGTTCATTACTCTAAGTGGACCAACTATACCTTGTTTTGGGTTTGATACAGATACTCTAGGAATATATTGCTGTCATCTTCACTTCAGGCAATTAATTGTTGTTTGAGAGGAAAAAAAAGTGCAAGCACTTATTTTCATTACTCTTATGCTTATCGTATCTGTTTATAGGTTTCAAAATCTCCATCCGAGTTGGAGATTGTTCTTGGGGTTATAAAGGGCTATTGCAAAGCTCAGTTAGGAAGCGAGGGTATGTCAGCAGCCAACATGCAGCTTCAGATTCTAGAGGTATAGCCTTATTGATCCTTTTTTATTGGCCCCAATTGCTTACCTGCCACCAGATGTTTATCAATTTTGCATGGAATGATTTGACCTAATGCTTTTTTATTATATTGACTGCTAATTTCTGCTCAAAAGTTTCCAGGAGTTCTTAGTTAATTTACTGCATGCAACTAGGCATGGTCAAAGATCTTTAAAATTTAACACTTTTTCCTTTCACTTGGTTAAGGGCATGCGGAGGGAGTATGGCCATGCAAGATCCTTGGCTACAGCCCAAGCTCAAGTTCTGTGTGCGCATGATGAACTTAAAATGGCTACAACACGATTACACATAAGTGAAAATGAGAATGAAAAAGCTGTTGATGCTTTGAGTCGAGATGAATTACCTTCAGCTAGTGTACAATACTCTGACGACAAATTCAGCTCCTTAACCTTGTTGTCACGTGTAAAAGGGAAGCTTCGTTATTTGAAGGTACAACAAACACAGCAATCTTGAAAGTTCAAGTTTATGACTGGCTTTCATCAGTATATTTCCTTTTTTGCAGTTGGTACTTAGTGTATGTATCATTTCCAGGGTCTGGTACTATCGAAACAAAAGTCCCCACTGGAAAGCCCTACTAATTCCTCATTAACTCAAGAGATTGGTAGGCTGTCGACTTCTACAGAGCATAAAAGTGGATGTGTACCTAAAGCTGATGATGAAACATGCCCAGTTTGTCAAGAAAAGTTGAGCAATCAAAAGATGGTTTTTCAGTGCGGGCATGTTACTTGTTGTAAATGTAAGTCTTTATCTATTGTATCCATTGTATTACTCTTTATTTGCCCTAACAAAGTAGGGAAAGATAACTGAGGTCCCTTTAACTAAATTCCTAAAACAAAGATTTTGTTTTCTCAAAATGTTAACCACTTGAAGAAAATCCTCAAGTCCCCTTAGTTGGAGGAAAACACCATTTGTGACATTATGGTAACTTGTACTTCCTTTAGAGAACAGAAAAGAAGACTCACTAACGAGATACCTATAAAAAAGGGGAAGAAGCCTTACGTTCATTAATCTAAATCATGATTTTCCTGGAAATATGTTCCCATCCTTCATCTTTCAGGGCTTTCTCTTTCTTGATTCCTATCGTATTGATGGATTTTGTCTATTATACACCATTTAATTGTGACTTCACGCTTGCCTCTTGCAGGTTTATTTTCAATGACAGAGCAGAGAGTACATGATAATAAGTTTCGACCTAAATGGGTAATGTGCCCAACATGCCGACAGCATACAGATTTTGGAAATATAGCTTATGCTGATGATAGAAAAAATGAATTTTTCAATTCACCTGTGTGGCATACATATCAAGGTCGTGAGAAGTGTGAAGAATCTATGATTGTTCAGGGTTCGTATGGAACAAAGGTATGATTCCTATGTAATGCTTTGCCCCGTGACATATTAGACATGGCATGGCTTACAATGATATGCTACTTCTTTGTCCCTGCACGTGTTGCTATGTGCAGTTTATTTGTTCTTTTCCCTCAAGACTAGTTGCCACTTTTTCTACGTTTGAATAACTGTAAAATAGATCATCGACCTGAACTTGTCAGTGACTCAATGCTTGGCTTAATTGGTGGATAGACTTATAGAGTCAACCTATGCCAGTTGGGGTACCTAAGTATGCTTGTGTTTGTGCAGTACAATACTTTCATGGCAAGATTCATCCTGCTTTGTCTAAAAAGTTGGTCCCATTACTCTTCATACTTGGTAGATCTCAAGTGAAGGGTTCCACCAAATATAATTCCTTTTGAGTTCTTGGCAACGCGATGTCTAATTTTCCTAGTTTAGTTCTCTCTCTCAATTTTCCTGCCATTTTAATTAGGTCGTCTATGCTAGTTTTTATTCCTATCCTATTAATTTTATCTTGGTTATCCTGAAGATTGAAGCAGTCACAAGAAGGATCTTGTGGATCAAGCATACAGATCCAAAAGCAAAAATTCTTGTTTTCTCGAGTTGGAATGATGTCCTTGATGTTTTGGAGCATGCCTTCACTGCTAATGAGATCACCTTTATCCGGATGAAAGGAGGCAGGTAAGAGATCCTCAAACAACTTATTATGAATGGAACTTGCTGCTTTCTTGGCTATAATAAGCTAAAGCACTTTTTTTTTATCAGTAAATAAGTATTTTATTGATAATAGGCAAAACCAAGTACACGGGACATGCACAAGAGCCACACCTAGGCATGATTGTTTAAAGATACAAGAAAATTATGTATGTTCATGCCATTAAAGTCTATTACAATCAACCAATGGAATAAAATATGCAGAAAAAAAGTTTTAAGCTCATCCATTGTCCATTCACGATCCTCAAAGCTCTGATTGTTCCTCTCCATTCATATGCGCCACCATAGATAGGTCGGTATCATCGTCCACATAGTTGTAATTTGAGAATTACCCCGGACTCCTTTCCAACTGGCCAAAAAATTCAACAACTCTCTTCTTGGCATTACCCAAATGAGTCCCACTCTCGTGAATTTATCGTTCCATAAACTCATGGCTACATCACAATGCAATAATAGATGATCCACAGACTCACCATTTTTCTTACACATGTAGCACCAATCCAATACAATGAAGCGGTGTTTCCTTAGATTATCTAAGGTGAGAATCTTCCCTAACGAAGCTGTCCATACAAAAAAAGAGGCTTTTAGGAGGACCTTAGTCTTCCATATGTTATTCCATGGGAATGTTGTTGTAGAGTGTGTCATTAGAGATTTATAGTATGATTGTACAGTGTATCTCCCCCCTTCTTGGATGGTGACCATATCATCTTATCCGCTCCTCCAGACCTACAAGTGTGTACAAGATTGAAGAAATCTATAAATGTGTCAATTTCCCAATCTTGAGCGGCTCTAAAGAAAATGATGTTCCATTGGGGTGAACCACTAGAGAGATCCATAAGCTCTGCTACTGAGGCCGCCTTTCTTTGTGCAATGTTGTATAGTATTGAGTAGGCTTCTTTGAGGATTCGATCTCCACATCATAAGTCATTCCAGAATTTAATTCTAGATCCATCCCCAACTACAAAACATGTTGATCAGTGGAGATTGGTCCAGCCTCTTCTTATGTGTTTCCAAAGTCCCATCCCATGTGGTCCATTCACCTCATTTGAGCACCATCCTCCCCACAATCCCCCATATTTTAAATCTATGATCACCCTCCATAAAGGTCCCCGCTCTTCATGATGTCTCTATAACCATTTACCCAATAAAGCCTTGTTGAAAACCAACAAATTCCGAATTCTCAACCCGCCTTCATGTATAGGGGTACAAACTGTAGCCCAATCCACCAAATGAAACTTGAACTCTTCGTCTATTCCCCTCCATAGAGCACTTAGAGAATATATTTTCCATTCAGTTTGGGATAATTATAATGAGTTCAAAGAAGGTTGGTAAAATCAAGTATACATAAAAGATTTTCACCGATAGAGATCTGACTAAGGCCTGGTTTGGTTTCACTAACTTTTAAAACCATCTCATCTCATCTCTACATCCAAGCACTATTCAAACACAAACATTTTTAATTTTTAATTTTCAACTTTTTAACTTTTTCACCTAATCATTACCTAATCATTACAACTTTCTCAAGCTTCCACCCAAAACACAAAAAACAATTCAACTTTCAAATCTCAAAACAAAAAATTATATTAAAAAATTATATTCTAACCCTCTTTTAACTGTAATTTTTTTATTCAATTTTTTCTCTCATTTTCCAAAACCCCATAAAAATCTTAACCCAAACCATTTCACTACTATTTATAGATTTCTCATCTCATCTGTGTAACCAAACGAGGCCTAACATATGATCTGCTCAATTGAACCAATCCCTTAACAAGAAAGCGATGGATTTGAAGTGGTTGAGAGAAATTTCTGAGAAGTCTATGAATCAGTTATTTCTTTTGGATCCTTTTGCTAGAAGGAAATCTATGAGAATCTAATTTTTGAATGCTTATAAAAAAAAGGTCATTCAAAGTAAATTATCATCGAGTCCTAGGTGTTTTAGTTTTTGATAGGGGGAGGAAGTTCAGTGATGTGCATAAATGATAGAAGCAAGCGTGGCCTTCACTTGGTGGTTTTGGGAAATGGTAGCTTAACATGCTTTGGCTGCTATCCTTTATGGGAACTCTTACGAAGACAAAAGAAAGAATGAATCTTGCTGAGGCTTTGTGTAAGAAATTAACCTCTACTGCTAGATATTGCTCAAAAAATAGGGGCGATACTTGGCTCCAAAAGAATATGATAAGGTGGGAGAAAGGCTTTATTTCCGTACAGGAATGAAGAATTGGAATTGGATTGAGAGCTTTTGGTGGTGAGTTGACTAAGGTGGCAGATTTCTTTGAATCCTTTATAGGCTCTGTATGTAGAACAGTGAGAGCACTTAAGGCTTGAGATGGGTCAAAGATATCGGAATGAAGGAATTCGATGGGGGCTGGGAGCAGCTCAGCCCATTCTAGATGTGAAAAAACCGTATGCCAATGCTCTGTTAGGGCATAGGCAGTCACCAAATCTCGAAACAATCAACAAGGCAACCCAGAGACACCAAAGACAAGCTCAGAAATCCTCAAAAGATAAGCTGGCCAATTCGAGGTAGCAGAACTTGCTTTCAGCAAGGTTCAAACTTTCTAAGAGTTTAGAAGTGGGCCTGAGCTTGGTAGGTGTGAGAGGATGGCTATAAAGGGCCTTGTGCTGCAGGCTAGAAACGGACGGTCCATTTTTATATTCATTGAGCCTGAAAGTAGTTAATGCTTGGGTCAACCCAATTCGAAAGGGCAAGGGGGCTTGCTAAAGCCCAACTCTGTCAATGAAGGACTAGGGCCAATGCAGACCTGGCCCAACCCTTTAGTTATAATCCGATTGAAAGTTAAAACACAACGCAGGTCCTCTCTTGAACCTGAAACGACCAAGCTGAATGTCCTCAGCGAGGGAGGGATCAGAGAAAGCCAACAAAGGGTGGTGAAGCTTTGGCACCTCTCCGCAGTGGCAATCATAATCAGAAAACTCTAAGTAACAAGAGCTTTTGAAAGAACCTAGCTCCGAGCCAAGGGAAACAACGAAACAACGAAACAACGGCCACCATAGAGTGAGGAAGCTCTCTCAAAGTACAGACAATCCAGATGGAATCAAGGCCAAGAAATACTCATTCCATTGGCCTTGGGAAAATTTTTTTGGCCCCTTTCATCAACGCTAAGACACTATTCTCCCCCCTAGATTTGCTTGGAATGGTACAGAAACTAAGGAGCATGCTTTCAGATTACAGTGCTTGGAGACATCTTTAGGGATGGAAATGAGGCTTTGGAGGCTAAGAAGATGGAGGAGTAGGCTTGGAGAACTTGATTTTGGAGCTGAAAGGAGGAAAATGAGCTTCCTTGGGTATAGAGATGATATGGGGGCACAGTTCTGATTTAAGGAAGGGTTTAGAATTATCTCTGGTGCTAGGCAGCAAAGAAGGAAGCCCTGTTTATTCATTGCAAAATCCCCCAATTCCAGCCTAGTTTCCTTGGGTAGTTCTTTGTCTTCAAAATAGACTATAATGGAAAAGGGTAAGGAGGTGATAACATTAGAAGTGGCTGAGATTGGCCACATTGGCATGAATAGGTGTGATGATGCATTGCCCAATTTGGAGTTGGAAATATATTCAGGGATGGATCCTCTATCCCCTTGTGTTCTTGCGCTCTGAATTAGGGAGGAAGAAGGATCTCCTCTGAATTGAATTTCTAGGTTTAGGGTTTGCGTCTGTTGATTTCTGGTTTTGGGGTTGGAATGGTGGAGACTAGACTGTGGGCCTGGAAAATCTGCCCATTCTATGGGGTCGGGTAGTCAAGGGGTTAGGGAGGGGAACCTCTCCAAGGCAGAGCCCTTCGGACCCACCCCTGCAGAGTAAACTCCGATTCCGTGCACCGCACCCTCGGAAGTTTCCCTAAATGGAACTAGTTAAATCACTGGCTTTTCACTAGGGGGTGTGGCCCCAAATGATTGTTTGCACCTATGATGTGTTGAACCTTGGACCTTGAAGGGAGTGATACCCCAAGACCAAGGCCTTTACCACTTGGGCCAACCCCTTGGGGTTTCATCAAAAAGGAAATAATTGAGACAATCCTTGGTCTAAAATTGATAGATTCCTTGTATCCCTAGCTTTGGAGGTGCACTTTCCTGATTTGTATCAAAAGAGACTACCCAAACTTTGCTTGGGCCATTAGCTTCGATTGTGGAGATCTTCAAAGGAGTAGAAAGTATCTCTTTAAGTTTGGGAATATATGGTTAAAAGCAAAAGGTTTTGTTGATAGGGTTAGGTAGTGTCGTCATCCTACCATTTCCAAGGTACTTTGAGCTTTATCTTTGCTCACAAACTAAAGTAATTGATGAATGACTTAAAGACTTGTGGGATTTACAAGACTTTCAAGGTGTGGAATAGGAGGGAATGCTATCTGAAGAAGAGTGTATAGAAAAACCTACTGATTATTGGTCTTGATAGGACTTTAATGAAGGAGATGCCTTGGAGGCAAAAATCAAGGGCTTTATGGTTAAGAGAGGGTGACCAGTGTAGTAAATTCTTGAATTGAATTTACTTATCAAAAAAAGTTCTTCAATTGAATGGCTCATTCGCATGGGAGAAACGATGCCATTTGAGATGTTGGTTGATGGCTCAGTTTCTTCATATCAAACTGAAATTATAAATCCTAGGGTGCAATACTATCAACATTTGTTGTTGTATGGAGGCTTCAGCGTAACGGACTAGCATTTGAGACCATTTGAGGAAGAGATGGACATGTGGCTTGAGAGGCCATAGATGGTTTTATCATGGCTTTCTTTCAAGCTTGCTAGAATATGATTAAAGATGACGATATGCAGGTATTCTAGGATTTTCATACCAATAGTAAGTTGAGAAAAAGACTTAATGCTACTTTCATAGCCCTAGTTCCTAAAAAAGTTGGGGCAATAGATGTTAAAGACTCCCGACCCATCAGTGTTGTGAATGGAGTGTACGAGATAATAGCTAGAGTCTTGGCTAATTCGTTTAGTTTGGCCATTGAGAAGATCATTTCACTTGGTGCTTATTGCCAATGAATGACTAGAGAATAGGCTTAACTCGGGTGGGCCAAGGGTATTTCGCAAGTTAGATATTGAAAAAAACCTATGATCATGTTATTGGGAATTTCTTCATTATTGATCTTGGGAGATGTGGTTTTGGAAAAATGACAATCTTGGACAATGCATTTTATCTCTTCGATATGCTTTTCTATTTTGGTGAATGGCACAATGGCCGGTTTCTCTGATATCTTTTGTGGCCTAAGACATAGTAATCTGTTATCTCCAGAACTTTTCGTTATTGTCGTGGAGGTTTCTAGTAAAAATTTTTTAGCAAGTGAAGGAGGTTTCCACTCAGGCTTTTCTGTGGGGGCTAGTAATCATGGTGTTCTTAACATTTCCCACTTACTCTTTGTAGATGATACCCTTGTATTTTTGTGGGGCAAACCCAGACTGCCTTTGATCTTGGAAGGAACTCTTTTTTTGCTCTAAAGTTGTCTCTAGGTGGAAAGTGAATTTGGAAAAGTTAGAGCTCGCTCCTGTGGTAATGTTACTAATGTAGATAGTTTGGCTAGCATTGGGTACAAAGTATCCTCTTTTATCTTTGAAATATCTTGTTTCCCCAGCGGGAGCCTCTTTCAAGGCCAAGTCTATTTGGGATGGGGTGATAAAGAAGATTGAGTGCCGCTTGGTTACTTGGAAGAGGATGCACTTATCCAAAAGTGGTGGAATTACATTGATCAGAAGTACACTATCCGATTTGCCACATATTTCCTGTCACTGTTTTTGCTTCACACTAGTGGCCAAAAGAATATAGAAGCTACAACAATACTTTCTATGGAGTAGGTTAGGTCAAGAGGTCAAATCTCATTGGGCCAAGGAGTGCTCTCCCATTTTTTAAGGAGTTTTGAGTGATTCAAAATTTGCTCTTGTTCAATCGGGCTCTCCTAGGGAAGTGGCTTTGGTGTTGCCATTACCAGCATGAAGGGAAGACTTTAAGGAAAGTAGTAGTGGATTTGAAATTTGATTGTGCTTGGACCAGAGGTTTTCAAATGAAGCTCATGGGCTCCATGGGTTGGATTTGTGGAAAATTCATAGAAGTGGTGGGGAGATTCTCTAATCCTAGTAGACTTGTGGTGGGTGATAGTTATAAGATTAAATTATTGCATGATTTATGGTGTAAAGACAGCCTTCAAGGAAGGATGGTATAGTGTGAAGACATAGCCACAGAGGCATCTTTCTTGGTAGAGTTGCGTTGGTTTGGGTTATGACTGGAAGGATGGTAGACCTTTTTGCCAATTGGAGAGAGTTATGAGTGTTCACAAATTACTGCAGTTGGGAAGATGGTCCTTATCTAGTTAATTAGATGTATTTGGGAGGGAACGACAGGAATTTTTAGGATTGCAAGTGGAAGATGGATGAGCTCAAAATTTTCTTTTTCAATACATGGTTCCTTTGGCATTAGCTCTTTTCTTGTTCTTGAATCGGTTGGGATGGAATGATGAATCTATTTCTTGGAATGACAAATCAGACAAAATATGGCCCAATCATATTGAATCTAACAGGTGCTCAACCCAATTAGTTAGTAAGGGGAAGCTGAAAGCATGAACGACGCAAGACACATGAGCCATTGTTGCAGCCCACTCCAGAAAAATTATCCAAATTATTATTACTGCAGACGTGGTAAAAGTAAAGCGCAAGAAAAATATGACATTGAAGGAACATCACATAAACTCAATAAGATGATAAAGTGAAGGCTCCTCCTAGACTAGGCCAAATGGCTTGGTAACTTTCCTAACGGGCCCCTGTTAAATAACTGGTCACAAAAGTTTAGGGACAATGTGAACTTAATTATTAAATTAATATTCTAACTTCCAATCACTTGTTGGCCAAATTTCCTATAATAAGGCTTTTCCAGGTTAAAGACGTTGCTTTTGCGCGGTCTTCAGAATTTTTTGTCATAAATTTTTTTTAATCAATAAACAATAATTTTATTGATGAGATTGATTGGCATAGCCAAGTATATGGGTTCAAATGTTTTTTAATAAATAGGTCTAACATATGCAATATTTAATGAGAAATGCTACTATGAACCATGTTCATAATTTATACCACTTACTTTGCCTCCTTGATGTAACACTACAATGTGGTGCCACATGGCTTATTTAAAAATTTAAGAACACAAACATAAAAGAGTAGAGAAAATTTAGAATTTTAGTTTTCATCTTTTTGTGTTTTAGGGCGCCATTTTATTTTGAATATATATATTTTTACTAAGTCACGCGGTGCCATGTCAAGGGGACAAAGTGAGTGGTGTAAATTAGGGTGTATAGTAGCATTACTTTTATGTATAATTGAAATGAGAATTGAATAGGGTAATCAATATTCGAATTCAAGATCATGACTTTGCTCCCATATTTAGTCACTAATTATTCTAAAATTTATAATAGATGGGAGATGCTTATATAACCGATAAAAAGAAGTTAATATAATTATTTAATTAATATTCTAATAGTCAAGATCTTCATGTTGCCACATAAGATAGAATTAGAATCAAGGCATTCAGGACTTCCAACGAAAAAAAAAAGAGCCTTCCTACGTACCTTTTTGTTACTTTTAACGACCTCCATAGATTGGTGTTCACCGCATTCAAAAGTCAGCTCCTAAAATTAAAGTTGTATGGGAAAATACTTTCTAGTCCTGATATTGCATGAACTCCAGGCAGTATGTATCTTTCATTCCTTATAAAAAAAAATGTATCTTCCATTACTCCTGAGTTGAATGCTGTAGAACTTGCAGCAGCCGTTGATCGTTGGACTAATTTTTCACATCCCTATCGAACGTTAGGGGTGAAAACCGACACTATCGGTGTGGTTTTTTGCCAAAACAATGCCAACCGATCGATGGGATTTGCATGGAACAACCGAACGTACCGTTCGATGGGGAGGAGAAATACCGGCCGTATCGACTCTAGCAGTTCTCGGTCCCGCTAGTGGCAAGGTTCGTCTGAGAGAGTGTGTGTTGCAGAGGGGAGAGAGAGAATGAGAGAAACTGAAAATCGGAGAAGGAGGGGGGGGGGGGGGGGGAAGAAGACGATCTCAAATCGAAATGATGCTGTTTGGTTTAAAATCAAACAGTGTCGTTTCACTCATATTTTTTTCAATATGTTATGTATAAAATTTGTGTTTTTTTTTGTACACTTTAGGTATAAAACGACGCCGTTTCACTTAAATTTAAGTGAAACGGCATCATTTTAACTACGGTATATATAAAAAATCGAACGTAGTAGATTAAAATATCCTGAGTAGAAAATAAAAGCATGGTAAACTGGTAAATAAGGTGTATCAATTATTAATGCTCATATAAACCTATAAAAAATATTTGTATTCATATAAGAAAAATTCAATTAATTATGTTCATATTGGAGTAGATGGCTGTTTCTAATGGTTGCTTGTGATTCTTCAATTAATTATCAATATTAATACATGCTTATTATGATTGCACTTGCTGCAAGTGATTCTTTTGGGGGATGAAAAACAGAGTAAGAAATTTGGTTACAAGAATATAGAGCGCCAGGTTTTTTTACCCCAACCTAGTATAACATGTTGGAGGGAGGGTGGCATCTATTCTTCATATATCAATAAAGTGCATTATTGAATATTTAAGCACACATACGGCATCAATGAGGAAATTGAAGCATCCAAGGCTTTTCACACAAGCGTTTTCTTTGTTTTCGATTTTCCCCTTTTTTTTTCTTATGGTTTTCTAGACAGCATTTCAGTTCTCAGATTGCTAATAGTGCTTGTGTATGTACTTACCGGCTTTGATGGCCATGCGTGTGTTTGTTTTTGTGTTTGTATGTGTACACGCATGTGTGCATGCGTGTGTTCATATTGCTTATGGTTGCAGCTTTGTAAGTATAGGAAATCACATACTGCCATAAGCAAGTTTAGAGGACAGAATAACAGTGCAGAGGGAACTTGGAAAAGTCGTACCCAGCAACCAGCATCGGATTTTTTTCAGGTGTTATTGATCCTAATCCAACATGGAGCCAACGGCCTCAATCTTTTAGAAGCAGAGCATGTTATTCTAGTAGAGCCGCTACTTAACCCAGCAGCAGAAGCACAAGCTATCAGCAGGGTACACCGAATTGGGCAGAAAAATAGGACACTTGTTCATCGTTTCATAGTATGTCCATCTTTCTATTTATGCAAGGCAATTGAGTATTTACGTAAACACACACATACATATTAACAACACACTCATTCTCCCACTTACAAGTCTTCGCAAGAGTTGGATGCGCAGAGAAGTGGTAATTAAATCTATCTTGTTCTTTTGTGAAGGTTAAAGGCACTGTTGAAGAGAGCCTATACCAATTGAACAGAAGCAGGGATACCAGTTCATTCATCAGTGGGAACACAAAAAATCAAGATCAACCTGTCTTGACGCTTAAAGATGTTGAATCTCTATTTGCCACGGTGAAATCAACAGTACCAGAAAATAATGAAAAATTAACTGGAAGTCTCAGACATTTGCCACCTTCCGTCGCTGCAGGTATGGCAGCTGAGAGGAGAGTCAAGGGGCATACATCATGTTCTTCATGAAGATCTAATCAGTTTGTGGTATAGCAAAAGCTACTTGATAGAAGTTAAGAGGCAAGTTTTCTGGCTAAATCAAGTCCAGTCAGATGTTCCCATCATAATCATGGAAATCCACAAGGTTATCGCGGTGGGTTCTCTAATCAAAGAATTGCTTTGGATAATAATTTGTTTCTATATTTCAAATTATTACCATTTTTTGTATAAATTGGGACTCTTCCTTTTTGGGAATTTTTTTGAGATATCTATGATGACAACTGCAGAACCTCCTCGTGTAAAGTAGAAATTCAATGTAATAAAATAAATCCTTCTATAGTGATGTTGCATGGAAATTCAGATTACTTCCGCTCATGGAAATAAAAAAGCTTGTTATGAGCCAATGAAGTTGATTTGATTTGGCTTTCCCCGCTCTATTTTTCCAAATGTAAATGGCCCTTGTTTTGCTTAATTACAAAATGTATTTGAAGACCGTTATAAGTTATAAATCCATCATTGGTTTATCCTAATCGGATGAAGATGCTCTAGATTTCTTAACACGGACAATGCTCTTAACTATTGAAGTCGGAACAGTGTCGGAACTTTTTCAATTTTCAAGTTAGGTTAATTGTAAAATCAGTTCTCAAATCTTTAGCCCGTTTGCACATCAATCACTCAATTTCTAATTTTTGTGCACACCCTAACTATGCAAATTTTAGCAATTAAGTTCTTGCATCCAACTACCGTCCCATCTCTCTTTTTTCGGTAAAATGCCTCTACAGACTAATGGTAAGGTTGCCACGTGGCAGCCAATCACAACTCAACACGTGGCATTTAAATACCATGTCAGGACTCTTATTAAAAGTAAAAAATATTTTAAAAAGGAACAATGCTAGGTACAGTCTCCAAATGGAGATTGCAATGCAAGTCTAGGTAATTTTAATTTTAAAATTTTTTAAAATTACAAAATTATTCCTCTTAAAATGATATTTTTTCTCATTTAATAAAGAGATTGCATGGACTGTAAATAGAATTTCTCTTTAAAAAAACATAGTTCTTTTAGTATAAATCTGATGATCCATATTTTCAGACTCTATTCGTTATGGTTGAATCATGTGTAAAAAGTGTTCAACAAACCCACATCAGCTATGTTAAGAGGTGGCTTGAATTCAGATTGAACAGTGCATGTGTCGTAGGTTCGCTCGAGTGGAGGTTCACTCAGCTTGAGCGAAGTCAGACAGAGAGCTTGGCTCGACATTCGCTCGACACTCAGCTCGAGCAAATTCAGACAGAGAGCTTCGCTCGACATTCGCTCGACACGCAGCTCGAGCGAATTCAGACAGAGAGCTTCGCTCAAGTATCGCTCGAGCAATATCCAAGTCAGAGAGCTTCGCTCGACACCCAGCTCGAGCGAGTTCAGGCAGAGAGCTTCGCTCGACTCTCGCACAACTGTTGGCTTGAGCGAAGTGCAGAATATCTACGCTCGCTCGACACTCGCTCGACGTTCGCTCGAGCCAATGTTCACAAAAGTGAATTCTCACTTTTCCTATAAATATCAAACGGCGCCCACTTCTTTGTAAGAGACTTCAGAATTCATTTTGCTTGTTTTTTAAGTGTTTTCTTGAGAGAGAAGTCTAAAATGAGTTTGAGAGATAACTTCATTGTGAAGTTTTGTTGTATTCATATGTATTCCATCTCTGTTGATAGTGAAATCTTCGATACCGACTCCACCAGTGGACGTAGGCTTATTTTGAGTCGAACCACTTAATTCTTAGTGTTCTTTCTATGTGATTGTCATCAATTTCTTTCGTTTAATTTCATTACTATACTTCGAATTAATCTTAACTACAGTTATTCCAACAAGCTCTAATTTGGGGGTGGATAATAAAACATACCGAGGTCCGAGATTTTTTTTCTTAAAGACAAACCTGCATGCCGTGGAACGATGAAGACCAGAACTGCGGTGCCACGTGCACGCTCGCTTTAGACAGGCAGACGTAGACAAAAGAAACATTGATTTTCTGGACATAAAAGAGGGCTGCTGCATCCTGCAGCTGGAGATAGAGAAGGGGAAGATGGCGGTTTCAGCCGTGAGATGCGGTCGCTTACCGATAACACCATTGTTCCACCATCATCGTCATCCCCTGTTGTTTTCATCGGGTAAAGACTATTCTTTAAGACGAAGAAAGCTGAACAATCGTGGCTCAAACCGTTTATTTTTTTCTGCCCGTTATTCTCAAGCCCAAGATCCTTTCTCCTCTCGCCGCCTCGAAGGTAGGTCACGCATTTCATATCTTTAATAATTTACCCCCTCTTTCTCTCTCTCTTATGGGTAGGGAAAGTTCTGATTTTTTGTCGAATAAAATCTCACACGACAAGCGTGCAACTTTTGGCAGTTTCCATAACTGGCTGCTTCTACCCAGTTTCTATGTTTCGCTTCCTCAACTTTTTGGCAATTTGGCTCTAATATTGCCAGTCTCCCTTTTCAGAGCAAGGGGTTCCTTGCAGCGTCTACGTTTTGTTATTCGGCCCTTTCTTATCATCATCATTAAATTAGAATTCTATGGTGATAACATTTTTTTCAATTTTTCAAGAAAATTAGAATACAATGATAGCAGTATATTATTTCTCTTTTGAAATTTGTAATTATCTGAATGAAATATATTTGAAAACACTCACCTTCATTGGGTAGTGATATTAAGAAAAGTATAAACCTTAGTTTATTGTTCGCACGTAATTACCTCTTTTTTATAATTCTTATATATCTCGCTTCCATAATTCAACTTATTATTTTAATTGCAACATATAAAAATATTAGATGTAAAATTATTAAATTTCTTGGAAGAATGGAAATTCAAAAATTCTTTTCGTTTTTTTTTTTTAATTTTTTTTTATCAATGTTGTTCCTAAAAAATTTCAACTCAACTAAAAGTATCCGGTCCTTCTAAACCCCTAGGGGTTGGCTCAAATGGTAAAGGACTTGGGCTTGAGGGTATGCTCTCCTTAGACCTTCAAATCCCCTTGGGTGCAGACAATCTTTAGACAATCTTTAGGAGCCATCTGACTGAGGGATTTTCTATTTGAATTATCCGAAGTGCACTTGCGGAAAACTCCTTACCGAGAGCCTATGCACTCCCGGGATTACTCGGGACATTGTTTGCGGACACCTGGTGCCAGAAAAAAAAAAAAAAAAAAAAGTATCCGGTCCTTCTAAACTTATAATTCTCGCTTTGTCCCAGCATGCAATTAGCTAAGATTCTCGAAGTTCAGTGGTAATCCAAATGGTCTTGCCAAATATTATTTCTTCCATTCACTTTTGGTACTTCTCATTATCCAACTGTGAAGTTGTATGTTTAAAGTTAAAACTGAGGCTTAAAAATCATAGTTGTTATATTTTCAGATACTTTAGAGACCTTGCCTAAACTGGTGGAGGATATTGTCCAGACATCAATTAACACTGGTCCTCGGGGTGCCCTTAGACTGGCCCAAGGTATCCAAGCATTTCTTGGTGTGGGTAGCGAGTGGCTTGCTGATGTTTCAAAGGTATCCCCTGTACATCTCTAGCTCCTTGTGAGATGTTCTTCCCATTCAATTTATGGGAAGTTCATCCTGTAATAAAAATTCCTAGCAATTTCTTTTAATTATGTGAACCTCACTAAGCCAAGACGTTTGAACCCACCTCTGAGGAAACTCGATACACAATCCTACCCATCAGAATCATGTATCTGTTAATCTGGAGAACTCCTGGTGTGGAACAAAGTCAAGTTGTTTGAATCATTGAATGCACAACTCAACCAGCCCATCAACCTTCAGGATAATTAAACCCCCTTTTGACCACTAAGCTGCATCCTGATAGCGAAGAATTAAAAAAAATGTTCCTAGCAAAGTTGTGCCCCTTATTACGGTTTGACTTCGAGGGTGAAGAAAATGCACTTGTGGTACGCTTTAATTGAAAAAACTGCAAATGATGCATGAATATTATGAAAGTGTAGCTGTAAGCCTTGGGAAGATTCTCTTTTAGGATACAGGAGTCGTTCAGTGTATAATTCTTGGGGTTTGGTCTTTTAGAAGTAGGATGTTGTGGTTTTCACGCAAAGTAGATTGGGTCATTAATATGATAAAAAGATTTCTTCCTCGGATACAGTTGAAGATTGAGCGGAGTGTTGTTTTTTCTCAAATTATTACATTCTCCTCTGTGTGTGCGCACGCGCGCACCATGTAAGATCCTAACATAAATCATGTTGAAGTAGTTAATATGCTCAATAATAATTTGATTTGATTTGAGGTCTCCATTTTTTCCACGAAAGAAATCTGAGAATGTTGACAGAAATAATGACACATTTTCATCTTTTGTAGTCCACAAATTCATCTGTTGGATTACCAACTCAATCGCAGCTTGGACTACTTTCCCCACTTTATTTGAGGAGATTGTTTGAACGAATGGGAGCAACATATATCAAACTAGGTCAGGTACGTCTCAAGTTATGCAAATTACTTTTGTACTTTTAAAATATAATTGCTGTATTTTAGCTATATGGACATGAAAAAATGCCGCTTAGCTCATATGGCCACTTTGTTGGTGTATTCCATCTCTTTTGTAAAAATATTTGTCTTTTTGTGATTCTCTTTCTTATCTTTTAGTAAATTTTCAAATGCAAGGTATGTTTTAATAATGAATAACTTGGCTTGCTACTGGTAGTTCATTGCATCTGCACCCACACTGTTCCCACCAGAATATGTCCAAGAATTTCAGAACTGCTTTGATAGAGCTCCTGCAGTTCCTTTCGAATACATCCAAAAGATTTTGCGTGAGGAATTGGGGAGACCCATAGATAGTGTCTATGAATATGTTGACTCAACTCCAATTGCTTCGGCCTCAATAGCACAGGTTTATTTATTTTCCTACTCTCTTTTCTAAAATGCATTTCTGAGCGATAAAGATAAGAATTTATGTTAATTGGCAGGTTCATGGTGCAAGGCTCAGAGGCTCTCGTGAGGATGTAGTTATAAAAGTCTTGAAACCTGGAATAGAGGATATATTGGTGGCAGATCTTAATTTTGTTTACGTAGTTGCTCGGATATTGGAGTTTTTGAATCCTGAATTCAGCCGTACATCATTGGTATGGAACTAATCACTTCAATGATTACCTTGGATTACAAGCATAAACACCTTCCCGATATTTCAAGCAGCTAACAATTATCTACCATTAGCATTTTCTTTAGTTCCACATTGGTGTAGCCAAATTTGGGGATGTACAATCAATTTTTGGGTATTCCAATTTAGTGGCATTTAAAGTAATGTGATGCAATAATGTCATAGTAGGTTTTTGTGGTGGTGTACTTACTTCCCTATACTTTTGGAACGAACCATCTAAACTTTTCTTATAATTCATGAATACTGTATGACTTTTTTTTTCATTTGTTATATAAAATGACGATAGCATGAAGCTTCAGTGTAATGTAATCTTCCTTTCAGCAGGTTGGTATTGTCAAAGACATAAGAGAGTCGATGCTTGAAGAAGTTGACTTTTACAAGGAGGCAGCAAATATTGAGTCCTTTAGAAGATATTTGGAAGCTATGGGACTGACACAGCAGGCTACAGCTCCAAAAGTGTATCAGTACTGCAGCACCCAACGAGTTCTGACAATGCAAAGGCTCTACGGCGTTCCTCTTACTGACCTAGACTCTATAACTTCGCTTGTTTCTAACCCAGAGTCTAGTCTCATAACTGCCCTTAATGTATGGTAGGACCAAAGTCTTATATGTAATGCTTATGCTTGCAAGGTTGATGCTTATTTCTGTCCAGGCGTTAAAGCGTCACGTTCTTGATGAAACGCTATTGCAGGTTTGGTAGTTTGCTTGCCTGTGAATCCTTCCATGCAGATGTGCATGCAGGCAATTTGTGGTTGTTACGTGATGGCCGTATTGGGTTTCTTGATTTTGGTAAGCATTTATCTTTTGCGATTATCTGAATTCATGATTTAGTTTTAGCTGTGATCTATTTAGATATAATCTTTCATCATGAACTCTTAAAATGCTTTACATTAGTCACTGGCTCATTTAATGGTCAAGCATCTTAAGTGGCACCCTTTTTGTTTTCCTCAATAGGAGCCTCCCCTACATTTTGCTTAATTCCTCTCCTTTCCCTTGCTAGTATTCCCCTCATCCATCATGATATGCTCATTCCTTCTACTCACTTTACTAATGATTTATTATTCATATATGGTCAGTAAGTTTACATTAGCCATTTTATGCAATTCTCCTCCTTTTTCTGTGATTTTTACTGGCTGACTACCAATTTAGAGCACAAAGCACTTGAGGCTTATCTTTCCTATGGTTTTGTCATTCTATGCCGGATTAAAAAGTCACCAGACATTTTTATAGCTGTAGTGTTTAACTATTGATTACTAGCATATATTTTTATGGTTTATAAACTTCCTTGCACTATATGCTTTCAACTTGAAACTTGCAGCTTTTCCCATAAATTTGCTCTGCCAAGGTTGCTTCAACCACAATAGTTCCATGAAATAAATTTGGTATCACCATGAAATACTTGTTAACTGGTTCGTAGTTTTTCTATAAAAATAATGTAGGCTTCCCATACATCAATGGCAAAAGTAATATGGAAGTTGGAAATTAAAATTTAGTTTTTCCTAGAAAATAGAAGAGATTTATTAGTTAATATTTAATGGAGTATAAAGACAAAGCAATGTATTGATAGACATGACCTTACTTTTTCATATGTACCATGAGATTCAAATGAATTCCTGCTTCCCAGCACACAAAAGGTGCAATGTTTTGTAAGCCTTAAAAATTTGAGCACTTTATATGGTACAACTAGGCTTTGGTTGATTAAGGTCCAGTTTTTGCCCCCACTTCAGGTGACTAAATTGCAGCCTTCTCCTGAATTTTCTCATACACCCCATTACTGAAAGTGGCAACCATTTTCCTGTTATCTACTTGGTGCCACCAATTAAATTGACCATTCAGGTGCTTATGGACTAATTTGATTGGTAATAGCATCCAGGATTTTTACATCAAAGCATTGTTGCATGTAACACATAATAGATTTATCTTACAGGAATTGTTGGGCGGATATCCCCGAAAACATGGGCTGCTATGGAAGTATTTTTGGCATCGATAGCAGCGGAAGAGTATGAGTCAATGGCATCTGCCTTGATTGAAATGGGGGCTACAAACAAGGATATCGATGCTGAGGCCTTTGCGCGAGACTTGGAAAAGATATTTTTGTCAATACAGGCAAGAACTGTAAATTATCCATGTAGACAATTGATATATGTTGAAACTTCAGTCCAATTTCATTAAGAACTCCATGACTCTAGAGCTTTATGAAACACGTGTACATGTTCTGGTTAAAGTTGTTATTCTCAAACCATTTTTATGTTCTATATTCAATAATGTACATGGTGCTTAAGGTGGAGAGAAAACAGAAATTTGAGAAACAAGAAAATTTTGTTCCCTTTTTTTTATAAGTGAAAGATATTTGTATTAATATGAATAGACATAGCCCAAGTACACAAGGAGTATACAAGAGTTTACACCTAGCTAAGAGGGAGAGGTAGAAAGAAGAAAATCATGAAAATTTATTACAATCTACAACACTCTCCCAAAGGAACAAAGTTTTAACAAAGAACACTCTAATCTCCTCCAATGTTCGCTCCTTATCTTCAAAATTTCGATCATTTTCTTCCTTCCATAGGCACCAAAGAATACATATAGGAATCATCTTCCACGCGGTTGAGATTTGTGGAATCCCATCCAAATTCTTCCAACTACCAGGAGCTCAACCACTGTAGCAGGCATAACTCAGGCGAACTCCAATCTTCTTAAGACATCATCCCATAGCGATCTAGCGACCTCACAATGTAGTAGAAAATGATCCATGGTCTCTCCATTCTTTTTGCACATACAACAACAGTCTACAACAATCACCTGACATTTTCGTAGATTATCCATAGTCAAGATCTTTCCTGATGAAGCTGTCCAAGCGAAAAAGTTTGCCTTAGGAGGCGCATTGTTTCTCCAAATACTTCTCCATGGAAAGCAAGCTATTTTGTTGCGGATTGGTGAGGGTCTTATAAAAGGAGCAGACAGAGAAAACACCTTTTCTAGCAAGTGTCCACCACAGCTTATCAATTCCCTGATTGCTCAGTCTCATGGCATACAAGGTTCTTAAGAAATTAGCAAAACTGTTGACTTCCCAATCATGAGCTGACCTCATAAATTCACATTCCACTGGGTTGAGTTACTAGATATCTCCATGAGATCCGCAACTGATGCTTCTTGTTCACATCCAATCCCAAACTGCAGGAAATGTGTCCTTAGGAGCTCGATCTCCACACCAGAAATCATGCCAGAATTTTATTCTAAATCCGTACCCATCACAACTCTAATGTGTTGAGTGAATCCCCCACCTTCTTCATATGTGCTTCCAAACTTCCACTCCATACACTCCTTGTACTTTCCTGGTACTCCACCCCCCGCCCCCCCAATACACCCATATAGATCAAATCACTAACTTCCATAAAGCTTCCCTCTTAATGTTATATCGCCACAAACATTTCCCAAGAAGAGCCCGGTTGAATACCCTCAAGTTTCTAATCCCAACCTACCGGTAGAAATTGGAGAACAAACCTTGTCCCATTTGACCAGGTGGAACTTAAACTCATCCCCCAATCCACTCCAAAGGAAATCACGCTGGAGTTTCTCTATTCGGATTTTCCCGCTAGCCGGGAATGGGAACAAAGATAAGAAGTGAGTTGGTAAATTGGACAGCGTGCTCTTGATTAGGGTGGTCCTACCACCTTTTAACAAATACAATTGCTTCCAACCTACGTTTAATCTTTTTTATTACTTCATCCCATATAGATTTAGACCCGAAAGAGGCCGCCAAAGGAAGGCCAAGGTATTTCATGGGAAGTGATGAGACCTTGCATCCAAGAATGTTGGCCAACTGCCGGTGGTTTCGAACGTTTCCAATTGGGACCAACTCCGATTTGGATATATTCACCTTCAATCTGATTTGTTCTGCTTTACAAAATACCAAGGTGTCATCTACAAACAACAAATGAGAAATGTTAAGGGTTCCCCTTGGTGTCACCAATCGAAAATCCAGCCATAAAGCCATTGTCCACCATAGCCGACATCATCCTACTTAGTGCCTCCATAACAATAACAAAGAGAAGTAGGGACAACGGATCACCCTGTCTTAGGCTGTGTGAAATTTTAAAGAAAGCAACTGGATTGCCATTGACCAAAACCGAGAACCTCGCAGTTGAGATGCAGTAATCCATGAGCACCACTTCTCCCTAAACACACACCTCCCAAGCTAGTATAATAGGAAGTCCCAGTTAACATGGTCACACGACTTCATATCCAGCTTGCATAGAACACCTGGTTCTCTTGATTTTAATATGCTATCTAGACATTGATTGGCGATTAGTACTAGATCCAATATTTGTATTCCTTTTAGTTGTGTGGTCTCGAAATAACCCTCCCCAAAACCTCCCCCAAGCAGTTGTCTAAAACCTTGGAGATAATCTTATATGCCCCATTCACAAGACTAATTGGCCGAAAATCTTTAACATTCAAATCCCCGACCTTCTTTGGAATAAGCACAATAAAAGTGGCATTGAGATTTTTCTTGAACTTGCCAAATGAGAAAAATTCTTGGAAAACCTTCATCAAGTCTTCCCTCACCACCTTCCAACAGGATTGGAGGAATCACATAGAGAAACCGTCTGGACCAGGGCTTTGTCTTTGACAATCCTTCTCACCACTTCATAGACCTCTGTCTCATCAAAAGGCATCTCCATTAAGGTAGCACTTTGCTGCTCAATGGTCTCAAATCCTAATCCATCGAGTTTAGGCCGCCACACTACTTGCTCGGTGAGTAATTGTTCAAAAAACCAGCAACATGTTCCTGAATCATTGGAAGCTCCGTTGACACAACACCATCAATATTGAACATCTCAATGTTGTTAGTCCTTCTATGTGAGTTGACCACTTTATGGAAAAACTTCGTGCTTCTATCTCCTTTTAACCACAATGCTCAAAATTTTTGGCGCCATGAAATCTCCTCCAATAATATAACTCTCTCAAGTTCTGTAACTAATTCCATCTTTCAAGAGATTTCCTCCATAGATAGTGCCTGACCCTCCTCTGCCCTTTCTATCTCCTGCAATTCCTCCATTAGAGACATCTTCGGTCGCCTACATCTCCAAAAACTTGTGCATTCCATATCTTGAGATCTCTTTTTAAAGCTTTCAGCTTCCCTGTAAAAACAAAGTGCCATGTATTAGATTGGAGGACCACCATTGCCTAATCCTTTCTACAAAGCCCTCAGTTTTCAACCACATTCTTGAATTTGAAATACCTACACCCGCCACGAATACCTCCACAATCTAGTAAGATAGGGAAATGACCTGAACATAGGCAAGTTAGTCTTTTCTGACATAACTCTGGGTAATGGGTTTCCCAATCTGATAGAGACTAGAAATCTGTCCAATTTAGACTAGGTTTGATTATTTGACCATGTGTATGTTCCACCTATAAGAGGAATGTCCACCAAACCCATCTCAAATATAAAATCCGAGAATTCCGTCATTGTAGACCGAAGCCTACTCTCCTCTGATCTTTCACTCGGGAACCTAATAACATTGAAATCACCCCCTATGCATCAAGGCATGTCCCACCAACTTTGTAACCCAGCAATCTCCTCCCATAGAAGTCGTATTTGGCTGTCTAGATTCGGCCCATAAACTCCGGCAAAGGCCCACGTAAAATCATCTTCCACATTTTTAAATGAACATGCCACTGTATACTCCCCTATGTAATCTTCAATTTTATTCACTACCCTTTGATCCCACATGACTGATACCACTTGAGGCCCTAAGAGATGCAAGATACACCCAATCAACATATGAATAGTTCCACAAGTTACGAACAATGCTTCTTGAAATAATTTCTAGAAGCGTCATATTCTCTCTTAGAAAAACAAGCGCCATATTCTCTCTCCTCGTACATCCAAGAAAACCCTAAGGAGACTGCCGCCATCCACCATTGCCGGCGAGTGACCCCTCACTGCCGTCACAGACAAAGCCGACAGGCCCCAGCACTTCGTTGAGGGCCATCTGGCGTTGGTCCTGAGGAGAGAGAAATCCTTACGAAGTGAGAAAACCGTAGATCGGCTGCCACCCAACCCTGCCCGCGAGAGATACCGCACCGTTTAGTCATAGATAAAGCCGATGGACCCCGGCGACTACACTGAGGGCTGTCCGGCGTTGGTCCACCCTCCGGTGACCTAGATTCCTTTGTCGTCTCTCAGAGTACTTCGGCGACCCCCACGACGACTCCGTTGGTCTTGCCGTCTACACAGAACAAGTCAACGTTTTCCGGCGAGTCTTCTGGGAGTACTCCAGCGTCAAGTAGTGGTCTTCAGCCGTGGTCTGCAGTCTTGGTCTTCAGCCGTGTCCTTGTGTCGCAGATTTAGATTCTTTGAGATGACGAATGGTTGTTGAAGGAGGGGAGTTGGTCAGCATGGGTTCTTCTATGGAGTTGGTCATAGAATCTAAATCCTTTACATTGATGAAGGAGGGGAGCATGATGTTGGTCATCACTGAAAGGAGTCGAAGGGTGATATCTAAGCTGGTTCTGGGTTTAACAATAGTACAGTGTCTGGCCAAGGCCATGGAAGCGTGCACAAAAGATGAGAAACAAGATTTTTTCTCTACGGTCCGGGAAGGTAGACGCAGTTTCACAGCGCATCGTTGCTCGAATGCTCGAGGACGTTATATGGCGGTGGAGGAGTATGGAGGTGGAGAGAGGAGGAATTTTATTTTCATTCCTGAGGTGGGGAGCAGTGGCTACTGCTAGAGAAGGATGGGGAGGTGCTGCGTGATTTTTCCTTCGGCAAGAGAGGGAGTGACGGCTTGAAAGGACAAGGTGTTGTAGGACATGGCTTTGTCAGGGAGCCACGTAGCAGACATGTGGCGAGGCGATCCTATGCAGCAGCTCTAAAGACGGGTCAGGCTTCGGGGATTCAGAGTGAGGAGGGTCTGCAAATTATGTCTCACGACCAGCTCGTCGAGATGCACAATTCTATAAAAGAGATGGAAACCCAACTTGGCGAGTTGAAGGCAACGATAATTATATTGTCTACGAAAATAGACCGACTTTTAGTTGGAGGCAACAGGGTTGTAAGTAACAAGATATGCCCGAATCCTTTAAACTCAGAAAAAGGAAAATGGAAGATCGGATTCGGCCTTGTCCCTATAACCAAATTAAGGAGAGTATGGCGGGTCAAAAGGAAATCTAGGTTATTTGAAGCAGGGTCTACATCGAGTATCGGCGTAGAGACATCAGTGGAATGTCATTCGCTTCATGTAACACAGGATAGACTGATAGTCGGTATTACACCCTTGGTCCCCGAAGAAACTATGGCTCCCTCGTCAGAGTTGAGTGTACTGCCGACGTCTAAAGGAGATGTAGGATCCGCTATCACCCTAGAGGTGAAGGGACTTGCTGTCAACCCAGAATTTCCAATGGAGAGAACCAATGGAGTTGGTGGAGAACCTATGAGTTTGGCGTTGGTGCCTTGTGTAGAGTTGGGAGTGCAGTTGGATACTGTGTTTGGGGATAACGTTGTTCCCCTGGTCTCTCTTCCTCCAATAGCAGACTGGGATTCTGCCTAAAGTTAACGAGATTCAGCAGTTTGTGGGAATCTCACATGGAGGATGTGAATATCAATTTAAAGAACTAATAACTGCGATTGAGGCAAGTCACGCGCTTGAAACCAAATCAAATTTCAAGAAAAGCAGGGAGTTACAACGTCTTTCTTGGACAATCAACTACGACGCTAAGAGTGGTAGCTCATATAGAGGGAAGTCTAAAGGGAGGGCATTGTGAAGACGGGAATCAAGGGGTTGGGGTTGGTTTTTCAAGTAGAGTTTTAGTTCTATGGGAAACAAGAAGTTGGGATCGGGTCTGGTGTATTTTGGGTTGTTTTTCCACGGGCTTTTTGGGTCATTATGGGTTTTTTGGGTCATTTTAGGCAATGTGTTTTCTTGTATACATTCAATGTATTTGGTTTCTCCTTTTGATATATATATAATTTTTTACTTATAAAAAAAAAAAAAGAAATAATTTCTATCTTAGTTTCCTTCAAGCAAATGATATCCGCCCTCCACTCCCGAAGCAGATTTTTTTTTTATACGAAGTCGCTTATTTTTCTCATTAAGCCCTCAGACATTCCAAGATATAATCTTTGGCTTCATAAAGAAATTTTCAGCCCCCTTCCTTTGGATTGTCCCTTCCTTGAGCTGCATTCATAATTAATAGACCATGTTAGCCTATTTAGCTCCCCCTGTTTCTTGGAACCCGACTTCTTTGACTGAGCATGTCCTTCTTCAATGGTTGTGAGCAATGCCATAAATTATTCCTCAAAGCCTTCGCACTCGATCCCCACACATTTTTGAATTTCCTTCACCTTGTATAGCACCCAGTCTGAGGAAACTGATCTGGGCTGATGTGGCAGTACAAACTTTATGGGAGTGGGTTCATCTGCCATCTCGTCACCCTCCCTTGGTGCCCACTATAATTCCATCAAGTTCCCTGTATCTCCTTCATAAAATAGAGACCTACCCTCCCAGTCTTGCTCCTCATTCGTAACTATCATCATCTGTAGTTCACTCTCAAGCTCATCCCTACATTCTGTAAGGTTTCCAACCTTCTGCAGGTCCTCCAAAGGTGCTGTTATCAATACACTGATCGTTACATCATTATTGCCCTCCTTATCACTCCCGATATATTGCAACGCCTTCGTCAGAGGTGACACCCCCTGAAATTCCTTCAACAGGCCTTCCTTGCACTACATTGTTCCCTTCTGTCCATTCTGGGCCAAGGAAACACCGCTGGCCGCTTCTGTGGCTGTTACCAACTCTGCCGACACTTCCCCTCTACATTTTTTTCCATTTGAGTCACTGACATGGAGTTTTTACCGGCGTGGGTAGCTGATTCCCGGCGTTGCGAGTCTCTTTCTAGGGTGGGTTGCTGGTTCCTGGCAGCAGACAACCTTGCAGTTCCTCTGGCCTGCCCCATAAATTGGGACAGGCCTTACACTTCCACATTTGCCTCAGGCCCACCCTCGTCATCTTAGCACCTCCTTGTAGGAACAATTATTACGGTGATGAGCCTCCACCTTTGGCGCCAGAGCCAAGTTCCTACCTCCATAGCTTTCCTCCATTCGATCAGAGCCCAATGTCCCATCTGTTGTGCCCCATGTTACCTCCAACCTCCACACTGTCTTGAACTTCTTGCAAAATGCCCTCTAGTTTCTTCCACCCCTACCTTCCATATCTTCCAGTATGAATATGTAACTTCTTTTGCCGCCACCTCCATACTCCACTAGTGCCATGAAACACCCGTGTATGTTTGAACATCTTCGAGCTATACTATTACTGTCCCTTATAGATGCATAAAATTCCTTTTTATCTCCTGACACACGTTCCTCCAACACTTTGATAACCCATTTCACTGTGTATAGCCCTAGAAACATCTCCTTCATAAGTTTCCAGCTCTCCTCAATGATATATATGGATTTCCCTTCCACCGTGACTGTAAAAACTGTAGATTCTAATCAAATCTGCTTCGATTTACCAATGCGTCCCACTTGCCACACTATTCTAAAGAAATCACAGGCCCTGGTTAAAAGAGGTTCTGGGGTGCATGACAAGTATGATGGCATGCGTAACTTGCCCATCCACTGTTTATCCCCAATCACTTGTTCCCTTTTATTATTCAGCTTTATTGCTTACAAAAATTTTATTATTGTTTTTGTTGTGGTCATTGCTATCTGTTGAAATAATATGGACTCCAAAAAGTTTTTCTTGGCCAAGTATATATGCTTCCACAGTGGGATGACTAATAATGTACAACTGAATGCAATGATCATGAACCCCAAGGGGTGATGTGTTGTCTTGGGGCGAACTGTATAAACCGGATGTCTAGGGTTCAAAACTCCGCATTCACACTCTTGGAGCCATTGGACGGGGATGATTTTCCCTTGAATTACCCGAGGTGCACTTACAAAAAACCCTTTACCAAGGCCCTTCGGTATTAGTTAGGAATTTGTTCCCAAATACCTGATGCCATTGAAAAAAAAAGGCAATGATCAATACTTTTTTAGCTAAAGCCTACTTGATCAACACATTTACGTCCAGATTTTGTTTTTGTTATTAATGCAGGATTTGGATACAGAAATAGTTGTAGCAACAGCTAGGGGGACAACCACAAAGGCTACTGCTGTCTCTGCTAATCTAGTTGTTGATGAGAGGCAAATGAATGCACTCTTTCTTGACGTGGTAAGAGCTCTTATATTATAGAAAGTAAATACAAATGGCTGCTAGTGAGGCTTTTTATCAGCAATTGTACCGGTTTTAGTAGGTGCATTGCAATGTCAGCCCTCACAAATGAGTAATATAGATATAGAAAATTATTGGATGCCTGGCCATGTCAAATGAAGTGGTGGCAGCCTATAAATATTTACTTTAGAACATCGTTAGTACGTCAGCTACCTGAAGCTGCATGTATGTCTGATGCTCTAGTGCTGCTAGATTGTAGAGTTATACTTGAAAACTCAACTTTGGCTCATAGTTGAAGTATTGATTGAGAATTATCATGATTTGACTTGGAGGGGAAGAAGAAGCAGCGGGAAGGGGAGAAAGGTTCATGGAATTAAGATGAATAAATTGTGTATTTAAATTAAACTTACATTTAGGACTATAAATCGTGTGCAACATGGAAGTTTCTTGAACAATCCCAAAGTTATCAAGCCATGCATAAAAGAGTTGGATACGTATGTCTACTGATACAGCTACCTATAACTACTGACACTTCCTGCCTCTCCCTAAAGTGGCATTAATTAATGGTCTCGCCAGGAGCATTAATTAGTTCACGATTGGGGTGCAGGTCTTGGGGCTCCCAGCCTTTGGGCTGGGATGGGCTGATAAAATTGTACTGCTTTATTAAAATAGCGTAATGTAAGACTGAAAATAAAGTTTTTGGATATGCTAGGTAAATATAACCTTGGGTATGTCAAATGATAATTTGAGTTTTAAACCGCTTCATATTTTTCTATATGTTCCACAGGTTGGGGTTAGTGAATCATATGGATTGAGATTTCCTCGTGAATTTGCACTTCTCATGAAGCAGCTTTTGTATTTTGACCGGTACACCCGTTTGTTGGCTCCCAACTTGAACATGCTTCAGGACCAGAGGATCTCCATTGTTTCCAAGCGAAGAAGCAAATAAGGGGACGGTGTCAACTGAATCTCGCTTGCATGGATATCGGTTGTCCTAGGTCAAAGGCTTTATTTTTGTCTTCTCCATTTTGGCCTTGTATCTAGTTCTATAAGTGTGTAAATACTTGTCAAAAAAAATTTTTTGTCTTCACATTTTTTAAAGATGCCTATAAGTTCTCCTGAGGTGGTATTACCCAGATCACATAGAAATACTAAGAAAGCAGGGAAGATATGTACTCGTTTTATATTTTAAGCCGAGTATTCTTAATGATTTGTGGTGATGGGACTTTTGATATCTCTTCTGTATGAACATTAATTTGGCTGACAAGAAATTTCGCTCCCTCCCCCTAGGAGAAAATCCAGGCGGCAAGTGCATGCAGACCTCTTTCATTTAAGTCTCCATGAAGAAAATATTCTTTACATTTAACTGATGGAGAGGCCAATCGAAAATGGCAGCGATCGAGAGGAGGGAGGGCCCGTAAGGAGTTGGTCTTGGCAACTGGGACAAATGTCTCAAGGTAGGTCCTCTCGTTATATAAAAAATCATCACTCTCTCCTTTTCTTCAAACCTTGGTTCAAACAAGAGAGGTACACTACGATAATGTGCTTTGGATAAGCCACATCTCATGGATAGGCACTAATGAGCACATTGAACTATCCATGTGGCTCAGGGTCCTCATAGCCTAGGTACAACGACGCAATTATTAGAGGTGTGCCCTACTATTGAGCTATGGGCTATTGTGGTGGAGGGGTTGGCGGTTACCGTAGACAAGAGAATTCTTTCTTTTCGTAAGCTAGACAAGTAGACGGTTACTCTCCGTAGTTAAGAGAAGGGCAGCCAAGCTCACTAATCTATATAAATCTTTTTTTGTTGCGGAAGTGATGCTCGTGCATTTTGCATCTGATAATCGCGTGAACTGTGTCCTAGCCTTGGCTTTAACAAACTAGTCTCATGCCATTGCAGTCTTCCACATTTTCTGACTCATGCTATATGGAGATGGCTGCATAACTTTAGCTTTCTCCACCTGGAATGATAACCTCCTCTTCTTCTGCACCTGACCTTTGGATCTTTATTTTATATTGATCGCCATACTTCTTCTACACCTGACCTTTGGATCTCATTCTATATTAGATCACCATTCGACTCTCACTACCACCCCAACTGACACTCATAACAACCATGTGCAACAAGGTATTCCGAGACATCTTTTTCAAATATCACTCAAGTATAAGATACTTTTCAATTTTAAATTTTAAATTTTTTTATTTAATTATTATAAGTTTTCTAAACTGTCAAACAAAATATAAAAAATAATACAATTCTTTTAACTTTATAATATTTTTTTCTTTCCTTTCCCAAAATCTAATAAAACATTTTAATTTAAATTATTTTACTACTATTCAAAGAAATACTAAAATATTCTAAATATCCAAACGGACCTAAAATATGAATTTATTGACTAGTTGCAATAAGAATAAGATATAAATCTAAATTGTTTCAATAAGTATATTATTTATGTATTTAACCTCAGCCACATTTTCTTGCCTCAAATATTCTCGTATACGAAGAGATAAAATACCACCATTAAGTTACAAGTGCGTCACAATATTAGTATTATGTACATCAACACAAATTTAATATAAAATACTCATTCATTTCCTGATTTTTTCTGTTCAACTAAATAAAGTAAAAAACACTATGTTTTATCTTTCATTTTTTCTACAACTCTCATTAAATATAATGACAAAAAAGTTAATATATGTGTAGTTTTATTATATTTTCATAATAAAAAAAAACTTGTTTATCAAATACAATTTAAAAAATAAAGAAAACTTTGAATTAATTGGAATCAATTAAAATCGGTCTGAATCACACAGAATCAATTATGTGATCGATTTAAAAAATATATTAAAATTGGCTTGATTTCTGCCTGATTCTAATTGAATCGGCCTGAATTGACACCTTTTTTTAAGGCTTGTTCTATATAGATTGCTCAGGTTGCTGTGACGGTGGCTTTGGGAATGATGAGTTTTTGTTTTTGCTTAGGACTAGGTGATTGAGGGAATGATGAGTTTTTGTTTTTGCTCAGGACTTTGATATGGTGAAGAAATTTATAGAAGATGTAAATTGAGAGAGAGAAAAATAAAATATTGTGGTTAAGCTATGATCGTCTACATCTATTCATGCTTTTGTGCATATCATTTGATAACTTTTTTGCTTTTTTCTGACCTAATTTTCCAACTTTATTTTTCAATTTTGATTTTTTTAGAAGAAAAGTTAGTTGTGTATATTTTTTTGTTAATTAAATTCATAACATTCAAATACAAAATGAAAAGAAATTAATAGGAAAACACAAGCTGTAATTGAGATTCCAATCTTCCGAGTTGTTAGAATAAAAAATTGTAATTTCCATCAACTTAGACAATGGGTAAGTTAACATGATATCAAAACAGTGATGAAGATTTTATGATCGAGCTTCAAGTCAACACTTCAGTCCTTAATTCAATTTTCAAGTAAATATTCCTCATGACTATTCATCACACATGATTATTATCTCGATTCAATTATCTCTAATATCAAATACATATAATAAGTTTGAAAATTCATTACACACGATCAATCTTAGCCTACCCCACAAATATACAAATTTAGATAGAAATCTGGGTGAATATCTACATATACAACAATCAAAGCCTTTCGTGTCTACTTCTACAGTATAATCCAGAGCGAAGACGTGAATCTTGTTTTAACCAGAACCAAACACGTAGTATAGAAATCAACTAATGTTGTTCGTTTCTCAGAATGCTCAATGCTTCAGCCTCCAGGCAATGGATACAGCATATTGCTTCTGGCGAATTCCCCACTCCTACCACACATTCTCCTAGATAATACTCCTTGAACGCCATTATTGCCATCCAGTACAGACCAATTGGAGAACCACTCCCTTCTATGAACAGCATATCGCCCTTCTATAGGGCTTAACTCATGGCCAGATCACCAAATACTAAACAATATCCCTCATTTCCTTGACCTCATGCATTGTTTTCGTTGGAGACTATAGGCTTACTCCATACCAGACGGCCTTGAGCCAGTTATGACCTCGCTGGGTGAGGAATAACCCATGAGACGATGAAGGGGTGAGCTTGATCTTGGCTCAATTTCAGAGGATAATTTCTCTGCTTTGGACATGTTGGAGGAAAGCCCAGCTGATTCAAACGTTTCCACTGAATTCTTATGCTTGTTTTGTGACCGTTTCCCAATAGACTCCTTCCTTTCATGCACAGGTTTGGAAGGATCAGATAACATGTTTCTTTGATCTGAAATTCCTGGGAGGGCATGAGAGGACGTGAAGGGAACATGATCTCCTTCAGTGGAGCAGCTTTTACAGTATGAGAGTCCATAATCATCTGAGCATGACACCGGATCAGCATACGGAGAAGCATTGGTGTGAGATGCTGAAACCAATCTCCTATTACTATCATCACTATAGTCGCCAACCTCACTTGGTGGAGGGACACAAAAAGCATTCAGTGCATGTGGTACCAAATGAGTTCTGTTTTGAAGTGAAAATTTGAGCAGCTCTGAACAAGCACCACACCTTAGCCAATGAAATCTCTTTCTAAAGAGAAGAAAATCTGCAGGTATCTGCAGAGGGCTCAAGCAATTATAGCAAGATATGATAGGGGCTCCACCTGCAATGGGTCGGAAATGTTGTTTAGCCGAATGATGTTTCTTCACCTCACGGTCTCTATGCCTCTGTTCTTCAGACTTCGCATCACGACTGCACATGGGAAACTCAGGGTCTGCATACTGGTGGGGACTTGAAGGACAAGAGCGGTAGGAAGGATTGCAAAATTTGCGACCAGGATGGAGCCCACATAACTCTTGATTATTTCCAAAAATGGATTGAGGTGGCAACTGTACTGAGCATTGCCAGTCTTGGGGATGGCAATGAAGACAAGAGTGATGAACTCCATGTCTACTGCTTGTTGCCTCTCCTGAGAAACGTACACATGAGAAATTGCGCTGCTCAAGCCAGTTGCTTCCAGACTTACCTCTTCTGGGAAACCTAGGATAATTTAACTCATTATAGAGATCCCCCTCGGGTGCCTCATGATCATTGTAAGTTGACATATGATTTTCCTTCCAAGTGTTAACCCTTCCATCAGCTTTTCCATTTAGATAGCATCTTCTGTTAAGTTCATCCTGCAATTCAGAAACGATTCTCAATAATTTCAACTTGTCCTGTTCAAGGTAATCAGACTTGTCTGATGATTGAAAGCTACTATTGCGATGAAACTGATAATGCACTTGATTTGAGGGGCCACCAATCTCATAGCCAGCAAGGGAACCCCTTCCATAGAAAGGTACCCTGGATGGATAATTTTCTCTGTCACGTCTCCTCCAGTTTCTGACTGGGCGGCCATGCGATTTGGGTTCCAGCAATTCATCTTGATCCCACTTGCCACATCTATTGGCTGAATGCTTCTTAGTGGATGAAAGAATTCCATCTTCTTTAAGATAAGGATGGCAATTCATCAAGCTGTCCACCAGAAAGTTGTCCTTTCTGTTCCTTTCTTCAGAAGGAACAAAGTTTGCAACCTTACAAGTACTTCTAGATAAATGTCTAGGTCGTTCAGGGAATTGATCATCTGTACCATCATAAGAGGAGACACTTCCCTCATATGCGTAATAACTTCTGGTTGGCGATTTAGAGATATCTATAAGTCTACCACTGAGCTCAGAGCTGGGGTTGGCAAACTCTGTGGTTTCTATCGTATCTGTGGACCTTACATGGTCAAACACATGAACATTTTTCTGAGGTTGCTCAAGCTGTTCGTTAGGAGAAGATGTAGGAGTATCTGATGAAATGCTTTCCCTAGCTGCCATATGGTGAGTAACAATTGAAGTACTTCCCATTGTAGCCACGTTATTGTCGGTATTTGAAATTTTGATATTAGAATCACCTTCATTAATATCCACTTCTGAGTTTGCTCCTGCCAACAGTAAGCCATCATCATATGCCTTTACCTCTAAATTTGATCCTACTATTGGTAATGACTCTTCATTCTCAGGAGGTATAAGGTCAGTTGCCAAACACTCTCCAATGGAATCCTCGGGTTGTTTGATATTGCTGTCACAAGATTCAATTGCATCATCTTCATTGCTTTGGTCATTGTTTGATAAGTGTATTATACCTCCAAGCAGCTCACCATTGCAATCCCTTGACTGGCATCGATCCCGCTCCTTGTTCTGACCTTCATTCAACAAATTTATACCTTCAAGATGCTCACTGCAGCAATACCCTGATTGTCTTGGATCTCCCACATTGTTTTGGTCCAAAGAACATCCTCCAGTGGAAGGAACAGTATCTGTATGCATAGAGCTGCCAGATTCTTTATCTTCAGTAACAAGATCCAATGCATTTGTCTGAGGATTATCCATTTCATTTAAGCCAGATTTTGTGCTCTTCACATCATTTGTTTGATTCTTTGCTGCATGCCGGAAAGGGATTGAAAAAAACCAATATTAAACTTAGTGACAATACAGCTAAGCAATATTCTGTACACGCAGAAAAATGAGTAAGCCATGGCATAAAACCTACAGATAGTAAGGCTGCAGTCCATCGCAAGGAAACAGTCATAGTAAGGGGTCCAAACAATGGGGAACAACCCACCATTTTATTCTTTTACATTGGTAGATACGCTAACTCAAGGAGAGCAACAACTGTCTGTCAGCTTATTTTGAATTGAGAAAATAATCAAGAAATGGTACATGACGTTGAAATGGTGGGGGCTATAATCATCTTAAGCCCACACCATTGAGTTTTAGAAATTTCCTGAAATTGAATACTTCAAGATCTGATGTCTACACCACGCATGTCAAGCATAAATTAATTCGTATTCACTGAGTTTATCTAACTTGCTCTGATTTATTTTGGATTATTACCTTGGAGAATTGTACCGCATCCACCACACTTGTACACAGGATGGTCCGGTAACTCGGGAAGAAGCTGCCGACATTTAGGGCATCTAACTAGCCGGAGCTTAGTAGTCAACCCACTGGTCATCTTGGTTGACATATGTGGTCGTGATCAACTAGGGATTGGGCTTCTAAAACCCACTTCGACAGAACATTAATGATCAAAACCCAGATTCATCCATAAAAGGTTTTGTTGAAAACAAGGAGGCCGTCACCGTCTGCATTCAGATAGAAACAAAGATAGACAGGCATGAGATAGATGTATAAAAGACAGAATTCATAGTCGCAATTTGCGGGTGAACTCGTGAAGGGATTCAACGAGGTTGAATAAAAATAAAATAGAATGCTATTGCTACTGAAACGGGAATTATGAATCAGCGAGTTGGAAAATGCCTGCTCAAGGCTATAAGAAGCTACGGAGCATCGGCAATTAACGTGGTACAATAAACACGAAGAGATTATTGGAAAAACTAGCTAACTGCATAATCAACTCTGCATATTAAAGAAACAAAAATTGGGCAAGAAAAAGGTTAGAAGAGGAATGCTTGTCTAGCTGTATGGAATCCCTGGGGAATGAAAGGATAGGTGAAACAGGAGGGGTGGCAATTTCCTCCAATCGGAATACTTGCTCTGCTAGCGGATCAGAAAGATTTTTATGGAATGTCCTACTCCTGCCCGAGCTTTCCGATCAATCAATCCCCTATTTCAGGGCATGAAAGAGAGTACAGATTGGAGAGGATAGGTAACAAAGAAAAGCAGCGGAGATCGGGTCCAATTATAGTCGCAGGCGCTTATAGTGGACAAAAAAACATACCTTTGAGATTGGAAGATGGATATATTAGATCCAGAGAGAGAGAAAGAGAGAGAGAGTTCCCACAATATATAATTGTGTGTGTGTGTGTGTGTGTAAGGATCCGAGGGAGGTGAGGTGTAGAACGCAGATTAGAGGTGGGGAAATGGAAATTAAAAGGAACCTTGGAGGAAATTTAGAGAATTGGAAAGAACTCTATTCGCTGCCGCAAAGTTCACGACTTCCTTTCCATCAACTCCTCTGTCAGGTCATTCTTCTTCTTCCACACTTATGTTTCGTGTGTAGAAAGCTTTTACAGTCAAAGCTGACCTTTCAAAACTAAAGAGAGAAACAAGACGAAGAACTAGAGCTAAGGTCTTTTGCACTGTGTTGTCTGACTTTGACCAACAGGATCGGGGAAGCGAGGCGCCGGTGCCATTCAAAACGGAAATACGTGTCATCCTACGGGGACATACACTCTCTCTCCGAGGTATGGGTTACCTGGTTTGGTGAGGTCCAGCTAGAGCAGGAAACGGGCCAGAGTAGTGTCAAAATTGATCAAGGATATTCGAGTTTGACCAGAGGTTTAAAATTATTATTATTTTAAGATTTAAAAAAGTTAAATTATTTATTATATTTTATGTTGAGATTTGAAAATATTTAATGATAAGTTGAGATGAATTTAAGTTCTGAATGAAGCCTGAATCAGTTTGATGTTGATCTTATTTCTCTATGAATAGTAATGAGGTAGAATAAGTTTTGTAAGATCTATTTAAGATGAGTTTAGATGTGTTTAGATGTCAAGATGAATTTAAATGTATTTATGAAAAGTTGAAAAATATTATTAGTCCCTCGAGTAAAGAGATGTTGAGTTAAAAAATATTGTAGGTCTCACGTGTAAAGAAGTTTTAAGTTGAGATGAGTTTAGTGATTTTGAGAGTTAGATGTTTGAATATTAGAAGAGGTTTAAATCTGAACCGAACTCAGCCGAGCTGAGTGCTGCAGTCAAGGAACCAAACGAGCCCAGGACTGGTTTGGATTCAGAGATGAGATGAGATGGTTTTTTATGAAAGATGAAAGTTGAATAAAATATTGTTAAAATATTATTTTTTAATATTATTATTATTTTAGAATTTGAAAATGTTGAATTAAGATTTGAAAAAATTAAATTGTTTATCATATTTTGTATAATAATTTAGAAAAATTATAATGATGAAATAAAATGAAACACTTTCTTAATTTAAACGGACATAAGTTAGAGAGTTTCTCTCTGTACTATCATCTATTTCTTTTCTTCGTTAATTGTTTTCTTAATTGCAAATTTGCCACCTCGTCCTAGACCTCTACTATCATCTTGCTCTTGGCAGATCCCTCACTCTGGTCTTTTTATGGTTCTCTTTGCTACAGTCTCAGTAACCTACAGACTTTTGGTGACGACCACCAAATTCTGTCATATGCGGTGTGTGTTTGGAGGGAAACGGAAAGTGCGAGGAAGGTAACGGGAAAACAAGGGGAAAATGAGAAAGATCGGGTGGCAGTAAGATTTTGAGATAGTAAGAAAGATATTAACAGTGAATTGAAATGAGATGAAAATTTTTAATATTATTTTTATTTTAAAATTTAAAAAAATTAAAATATTTTTTGTATTGTAAGTTTGAAAAAATTATAATAATTAAATGAGATGTGATAAATTGATATATTCTAAAAAAAATTCCTAGACAAAAGCAAAATAAAACACATTTTTTTATTGTTCAGCTTTCCACGTCCGCGTATAAATAGTTGTCAGTGCGAAAGGTTGTTTCCCCGGCATCACCATCAACAAAGTGTGGGACAAGTCAAAAGTTAAATGTAACAAATGTGTGAAATTGGTTGATTTTGCCCGCGATTAATATCATATCAGGAATTAAGAAGATGATGAGTTGTGCAATCAATCCTTAGTCCATCGGAAATAGAGAGTACCTAATTTATCTGAATTTGGCGTGTATAAGAGAGTTAAGGATACGAATTGGGTAAAATCAAACCGCAATAAGTTACTGCCATTATCAAGAAAGAATCTCAACACGATATCGACTACCATTCCAGTTCCTGAAAGGTAAATTTTGATGTAATTCCTTCAAGGAAAGATGATCAGGAATTGCCAAAAGTTAATTTCAATGTCAGTTGTCAGGCATGTTGCCTGGACTGCTTTATCTTAGTCGGGCCATCTCGATTTTAACACAAAAATTTATGAAATTCCCAAAGACAAAGATGACAATAGAAGCACAAGATGAGTATAATGCAACTCTGATACAGATGCGAGGCACCTGATATCATTTGCCTGAGCTAGTCTAAACCTCAATAATTCTTTCAAAAGCTCAAAAATCTTAAGAAGCAATTAGTGTGAGCCACCTTTTTCAAGCTTCTCAATTTCTTCTTGGTGTCTCCTTTCTCCCTCCTGGCGTTCTCTTTCAGCATCTTCCTCTTCTTCAATTTGGTCAAGATCATCAAACTCTTTGCTTGCTGCCATCGCTTTCACAACAGGATCTCGTAGCTCAGATATTAGTCCACCACCAACCTTATACTCTTCTTCATCGCCAATCAGAAATAATCGTTGGTCAGGTCCTGATGCCATGGGAATGTCGACTGCCAAAAGCTTCAAATCATACTGCAAAAAAGATGGCACCGAATACTTCAGTATAAGGGGACAATCAATGTGCTTCCCTACATGCAGCTTGCCCTTTTCTTCCTCCAAAAAATAAAAAATAAAATTGGCCTTTTCAAGTTCCTGGCTCCATATCAAAAGAAGACTAAAGATACTAGTGACATACAAAAATGGCTTCTAGATGCTTATATTTTAGAGTGTACTGGAGAAAATTAGATAAAGTTCTAATTACCATATATAGTAAAGTGGAATCTAGTCAGATCTCATCCCTCTCCCAGTTTCATGCATGCATTTGCCTGGTTATTAATTGGGTGAGTCGTCAAATATCCATCAACAAATAAACTACGTAGGAATACCATGCAAGTTATTGGTTTAGAGAAGACATTTCCACTTGAGACGAACCAAAAATAGAATTAAAAGGGGCAATTGAAGTTGCCGATTGGTTCAACCTTGGCTTTATATTAAATGCTTGGGATTAAATACCGCAATCACAAGGGAGAAGACTATCTCCCATGATGTAGTCCCTAGGTTTACGGAATGCCAATTGACCAAAAATAGGAATTTGCGTGGGCAAGGTTTGCCTAGAAGAGCCAGTGGAACATAACTATTGTAACATAACATGAAAAGTGTTCTTTAAGTTACATGTCTAAACAATATGCACCTGGAAGAATGGCATAAATATTACCAAACTTTGAGAACAATCCGATTTGATGTTACAAGAAGTTGTCGAGGCAGAACAATAAACACTAGCTTATGTGAGTTACACAACTACAAAAAGTTCTATTACCTCATGATTGAGAAATAAATGGAGGGTCAGCAGAAGTAAACCTGGCCTTTTTTATTCTTCACTTCAACGCTGACGAGACCTTTTCTCTCTGAACCTTGTACGGGAAAGATGAGAAAACACCGCTTGCTCCTAAAATGTGGCCTCAAGTTCTTTAGTGTAAGTCCACCTCCTGACATCACATAGGCTCTCAAATCTGTTCCAGTAAGAGGCGCACCCATAACCTCTAGGATCCCAGCAGATGTATTAAGCCTCCTCATGGCCATTCGATAAATTTTATCAGGATTGACTGTGGATCTTGAGCGGAGATAAAGGCCCTTTAAATAACCAAAAACACAAAACAGACAACACAGCATCTATACCTCAGGCAAAATTATCCAGCAACAATCCGATAACACCAGTTGATCAATATTTTTTTTCTTTTGATGGTTTACAGTTGATCCACATATATTGGCAAGGAAAAATCCAAATCTCAGGTTCCAAAGATCCATATACATGTGTGTGTGAGTGTGCGTGCATATAATTTGCAAAAAGAATGTCAATCAGTTCTGCTTTAGAATCATGGGGTGAGAAAGATGGCATCCCGTCATGAGCTCAGATGCAACTATTAGCAGTTTGAGATTTTTTATCACTCAGCATTTGTAACCGAAGGGCCAGCCAGTACATATGAATGTGATTGGTAAGGAAGTTTGGAATCATTGCAACCTGTGGGCACTTCCGTGGAACTGCATTTGGTAGAACAAAGCTTCATCATGGGTGGCGTTCTTTGCATGGATAGTTATATCAGCTATATTTTTATGTTCAAATTTTGGTTTTTCATTAAGTTTTTCAAATGAGCTCCAACTTGATCACAAGCTGTTTGACTAATTTATTATTTGTGAAGGAAATAAATTATATTACTGACACTTTTAACATTTTCATAAGTTCATTTTGATAATGAGTTATTCAATTATTTTTTTGATAAGTATATTCAATTATTTCTAAATTATAAAACTTTAGTTAGCTAAACTAATATATATGAAGTATGAACTAGTAAAATTAAATTGAAAATAGAATAACCTTCAGACCAGATGCAGGCTTTACACCACCAGTCAGCCTCTCATTCCTTAATAGAAAATGTGAGCCACACAGGATCGATCCGCAAAACTAAGTTAGATCTGTTTTGATGCAGGATTGGGTTCATTCCCATTTAACTCTCTTCAACCACTCAATTTAAAGCCACCACACCTCAGTGAAGAACCTCTGCATCGCAGATTGAGTACTTGGTAGCCAAACCTGACATCATGACATTGTACCGGATTTAACACTCCAGATTTCATAGGTTGATTTTGGTGTGCTGTGATTTTGGTGGGAGAAAATTGAACTAAATTATTCCAAAAGGCATAAAGCACAACAGCACAACACAATCTGAGGCTAGAATCTGGATTTTACACCCTTCAACTTTCACTTTAGGCTCTGCTCCAGGTTCCATGTCTTCCTTTTTTTTTTTTTTTTTTTTTTTTTTTTCGTGGGCTGTGATCTTGGTGGTAGCTGATTGAAGTTATTCCAAAGGTATATAGTCAGTGTGACAAATTAAAGTCCGTCAGCAACCAATAACCCCCAACACCCATCGATGTAAGACGTCGGATTTACTTTACAGATGTTCTCTCTTCTTTGAAATCCGAAACATCCATAATCCTTTTTCCCTATATCAAACATCCCCAAGTCAAACAAACGGCAGCACACAACACAACCATGTACACATTTCCATACTTCGATGACATTCAGAATCACCTCATTAAGCATCCCCACGAACAAACAGATACACCTTAAAACATAAAGCAATGAAGAAGCTGAAAAACAACACAAAATGAAAAACCAAAAAGAAAAAAACAGAATTGTTGGAAAGTTTCCAAATTTATCCAGTCAAGTCTCCCTGGATTATAGGAGAAATTTCTGTAATTATGTAAATATTCTTAGGAGATATTCTTATGAGAAATTCTAGGAGATTTGTTAGCAATTGTTATCCTTGTAGTCTATAAGACATATGGATTGTACCTCATTTTAAAAAATGAGAAATACTATTCGAATTCTTCTCCACTTCTAGATGGTATTAGTAGATTGATCAACTAGAAGTGTAGTAGAAGGATTACCTGGGATTTCCAAATTACCAGTTTTGGGGGGCAATGATTGGCAGCGCTAGGATGATCGAAGGCCTTTATTATTTTGATGATACCCTATTCAGCAATAAACAAGCTCAGGGCTTGAGTGGTAGTACTAGTTCAATCCCTGTGCGGGAACAAATAATGATTTGGAATCATAGATTAGGGCATCCTAGTTTTTCTTATTTAAAATATTTGTTGCCTAGTCTGTTTAAAAATTTGGATTGTACTTCTCTTCATTGTGACTTTTTTCATTTATCAAAAAGTTATCGAATTCCTTATAATTCAAAAGGCTACCGTGCATCAAAGCCTTTTGAGAAACGCTTCTAGACAGCCCTGCTGTTTATAGGAGTAAAACAGTCCTCCAATAAGCATCAAACACGTAAGAGAGTGATGAATTAGCACAATACACAAGGATACAGGTGTTTAAAACTGAAAGGTTAAACATTGAAGGAGATTTCATCCCTGCAGCCCTTATCCGACTAGATAAAATATCAACTTCGAATCCCTGTCTGTTTTCTAGTAGAAATTATCTAAAAATCGAGTATTTTTGCATTGAGAATTTTCGTTAGGCTCGATTGAAAAATGTAGTCTTTGTTGATTCGAATCTTTCAAAAAAAAAAAGGATTTCTCGTTTCTTCTTCTTTGGGTGAACTACCACTAGGTATTTGCTCCTACAAAATTTCCCAAAAATGGAATCTGGATTTTGACCTAGCATGTCCAATGGATCCATCTACCTTAGAGAAAGAAATTGGTGGAAGAAGCTGTCTTTAGTGACCGTGAGATCATCCGATTTGACAGAGAAGCTTGCTTGCTGAAACCCACTGAACATCCTTTGGCATATATGGGATTCAAATGCATATTTTTTATGAGCTCTTTTTTCAATGACATTCAATTGAGTTTGCAGCAGCATCAAGATCCCACCAAGTTGCTTTCATCATGTTGATCAACAGCTTAGAAAAATCATGAATGGCTTTGAAAGTAGCTTCTACTGCAGGTGTAAACAGATCATGGGATAAATCTGCAGGCAAAAATCCATTTTCATTTGAGGAACCTTCTGATTCTTTTGTTGACAAGCCCCTGAGCTTAAGATTCTTCTCCAGTTTCGCCCGCCTCTGGTTTGCCTCATCAATCTGCTGCTGCAACTGAAGAACCTCAGAATCTTTATTTTGAATTTCAGACTGAAATTTCTGAGCTCCTGGGGGGGTCGAGCTCCATCCGTGCCGTGGGATGAGTGTGGGTTGGGGTGGAGTGGAAGATGAAGTAAGTGGCACGGGAGGGTTGTATGAGACGTTGTGATCGGGTGTTGCTAAATGCAGACCATGTAAAATGAAAGGCTTACGTGGAGCCCTGCTATTGGAGGGCTGTTTATTGAAGAAGACCACCCGAACCAGCCTCCAGGTTTTCTCAAACCTTTTTATTTGATTCATAGTGATGTTCGGGGTCCCTCTAAGGTTACTACCTTATTTGGAAAAAATGGTTTGTGACTTTTATAGATGATCATACTCAGATTTGTTGGGTTTATTTGATGAATAGAAAATCTGAAGTATATTATTCAAGAATTTTTATAGCATGATCGAAAATCAATTTCATACAAAAATAAGCATACTTCGTACGGATAATGGTACAGGATATTTCAACTAAGTTTTGGAAAAAATTTTCAAAGAAAGAGAGATTCAACATCAATCCATGTGTCGTGACACCTCATAACAAAATGGCATCGCTGAAAGAAAAAATCGCCATTTACTTGAGGTTGCACGGGCTATAATGTTTTCTATGCATATTCCAAAATATTTGTGGGGGGATGCCATTCTAACTGCTTGTTACCTTATTAATAGAATGCCTACCCGTGTGCTGCAATATATCACTCCTTTGGCATGCCTAAAAAAATCCTTTCCTGATAATAGGATAATTTCTGATCTGCCTCTAAAAGTACTTGAATGCACTGATTTTGTTCATATTACAGATCATCTTAGATCTAAACTTGATCCTAAGGCTGAAAAATGTGTTTCTTGGATATGCTCCCAATAAGAGGGTACAAATGTTTGAATCCAAAAACAAAAAAAAATCACATCAGTATGGATATGTCGTTTTTGTTGAAAATCAGTATACTTTAACCAAACTTATCTTCAGGGGAGAAAGAGAGTAGTGAAGATCAGTTTTGGCAAACTTCTATACTAATGCCTACTGTTTTCCTTGACATTGACATCCCTTTACAAAACATTCAAGGAGCTAAAATTTTAAATAGTGAAAAAAATGGAAATCCAAATCTGCCTGTACAAGCATAAAGGAATCACAAACAGGGGGAGAATTGCTACAGAATAATCCCTCTTCTGAGCTTCGTGTTTATACTAGAGGCAGGTATCGTTCTAATACTAAGGATCATCCCACAATTCCAGAGCATAATCAATCATCACCTCCAAAAACTTGTCATTTGGGAATCCCAGGTAATCCTTCTACTACACTTCTAGTTGATCAATCTACAGACCTTGACGTACCTATAGCCATTAGGAAAGGAGTTAGAACCTGTACCGCACACCCCATTGCCAAATATTTATCATATCACAGACTCTCTCATAATCATAAGGCCTTTACATCCAATATTTCTTACCTATTTGTTCCAAGGACCATATAAGAAGCTATGGATCATCCGGATTGGAAGTTAGCAGTTCTTAAAGAGATGAATGCACTACAAAACAACAGTACTTGGGAAATTATTGATTTACCAAAGGAAAAGAAAACTGTAGGTTGCAAATGGATGTTTACAGTTAAATGCAAGGCTGATGGCAGTATAGAGAGATATAAGGCGAGACTCATTGCAAAAGAGTTTACACAAACATACGGAATTGACCATCAAGAAATGTTTGCTCCAGTGGCCAAGATAAACTCAATCCAAGTTTTACTCTCCTTAGCTGTACATTCTAACTGGCCCTTACACCAGTTGGATATAAAGAATGCCTTTTTAAATGGAGATCTAGAGGCTGAAGTGTTTATGGAATTACCACCAGATTTTGAAGGTAATCTTGGCAGAGATAAGGTGTATAAATTGAAAACATCATTGTATGGGCTCAAGCAATCTCTGAAAGCTTGGTTTGAACGCTTTGGGAAGGCTGTAAAGGGTCATGATTACTGCAAAGGTCAAGCTGATCACACCATGTTCAATAAGCGCTCAGGTGAAGGGAAGGTTGCTAATCTAATTGTCTATGTTGACGATATTATTTTGATAGGTAATGACAACAAAGAACTTGAGAAATTAAAACAGATGCTTGCTAATGAATTTGAGATTAAAGACTTGGGTGGCTTGAAGTATTTTCTCGGTATGGAATTTGCAAGGTCGAGAAAAGGTATTTTTGTTTCACAAAGAAAATATGTGCTTGCCTTGCTTGGAGAAACAAGTTTACTAGGGTGTAAAGCAGCTGAGACACCTATAGAACCTAATCTTAAACTACAACCTGCCAAGCCTGACGAAGTAACCAATAGAGACTAGTACCAAAGATTGGTTGGAAGGCTACTTTATCTATCATATACACATCCTGACATAGCCTTTGTTGTCAGTATGGTAAGCCAATTCATGCACTCACCAGGGCCTGACCACTTTGATGCAGTTTATAGAATCCTGAGATATTTAAAGGGAACTCCAGGAAAAGGTCTATTGTTTGAAGACCATAAACATCTACAAGCTGAGGTATACACTGATGCAGATTGGGCTGGGAGTATAACCGATAGAAGATCAACTCTTGGTTATGGTGCCTTTATTGGTGGAAATTTGGTTACATGGTGCAGCAAAAAACAAAATGTGGTAGCTAGGAGTAGTGAAGAGGCAGAATTTAGAGCAGTTGCTCATGGAATTTGTGAAGTGTTGTGGATTAGAAAATTATTGGAAAAATTGAAAGTCACTAATCCACTACCTATGAAACTGTATTGCGATAACAAATCGGCCATAGCCATTGCTCACAATCCAGTGCTTCATCATAGAACAAAACATGTTGAGGTTGGCAAGCATTTTATAAAGGAGAAGCTGGATAGTGGACTGATTTGTTTACCCTATATCTCTACTATTGAACAAGTAGCAGATATACTTACAAAATGACTACCAAAGAAGCAATTTGAAAATTTGATCAGCAAGCTGGCAATGGAAGACATCTTCAAACCAGCTTGAGGGGGAGTGTTGGAAAGTTTCCAAATTTATCCACTCAACTCTCCCTAGATTATAGGAGAAATTTCTGTAATTATGTAAATATTTACATAATTATTAAAGACCTGTATGGCCTGAAAACTAGAAAAACAGAGGCTGCTGTGTGTCCGGAAAGTTTTTATAGCAATCCCATCTGATGTTCTTCAAGAAAACCAACCCCTAACCCTAGATAACTGCTGCAATCAAAAGCTCACGAACTCCAGTTTGTCTATGTTCCCGTGGAAGAGTATATGGAAGACGAAAGTTCCTTCAAAAGCAGCTTTCTTTGTCTGGACAGCGTCTTTGGACAAGATTCTCACTATAGATAATTTGAGGAAACGACGGGTCATTGTCCTAGATCGGCGTTGTATGTGCAAGAAGCATGGGGAGTCTGTTGATCATCTGCTTTTACACTGCGAGGTGGCTAAGGCTGTATGGGATGATTTCTTCTCAAGAGAAGGATTGTCTTGGGTTATGCCTTGGAGATTGGTGAATTTCCTCGCTAGCTGGACAGGACTACATGAAGATTCTCAAGTAGCGGCAATTTGGAGATTGGTACCAATATGCATGTGTTGGTGCATTTGGAGGGAGAGAAATGCTAGATGTTTTGATGATCAAGAGAGAACAAGGGACAAGCTTAAAGTTTTCTTTTTTAATACATTGTTCCTATGGGCAGGGGCTATAGTTTGTAACAGACGTAGTGTCCATGATCTTCTTCTTTGTATTGCATCCTCTAGCTATGCGTGTTTTCATGTATACTTCCTATGTACCTGCGCTATGCTTATTTCTATGAATATATTATCTTTGATTACCTATAAAAAAAAAAAGATAACTGCTGCAAATACCAATCAACTGTTTTCTTCAGGTTCATGCTTTATTTTGTTTTAAAGAAAACCCTAGGAAAGTTGCTGCAATTTCAGGAGATTTAAAAACCAGCCTCACCCTATCAAGTCCAACCCAATTTTCAGCAAGTCCAACCCAATTTTCAGCAACTTCAAGCAGGTGAGTATTGACCCTACCAAGTTATGATATGATGGAAGTGAGTTTCAATGTCGTGTTATTATGTGTTTTACATCATCATGATATGTTTTCATTTATGACTACAATGCGTTATGTTATTATGTGTTTTACACGCATCATGGTAAGAAAGAAAAAAGACAAATTATGAAAGAAGCTTTAAGAATAGCCATAAAAGATGTCTGGTACCAATGCAGTTATGAGTGGATGTGCAAGCCACAAACCTAAATGTAGTCCGCCATAGTGTGTTATAATAAGTTAAGTTGTTCCCTTAAAGGAAAAACAAGTTTAATGAGTTATGCATAGTACACGTTACATGTTTATGTTAGTACAAGTATTAAGTATGCATGCTTTCCAAGAAAACCATATGTTTATTATGTTAACTATATGATGCACTACTTATTGAGTATTCGACTCATTTTGGTTGTGTGGTTGTTTTTTATGTTTTCAAAATGTCTAGGTAAAGAAGATAGTGTTGACGAGCTGATGTCAGGCATAGATCATGTTTCAAGGGATTTCAGACTTCGTTAATAAGTGTTTTTACACAAAAAAACAGTTTTACATTTTCTAGCTACAGAACAATTTTTATTTAAATATTTTTCAAGACCATTTTTATGTATATTTTCCAGTTATTTTCTTTTTTCAAGAAATGATATATTTTTCATCAAGCTGGGTCTCTTTACCTGGCATAGTTACAAAAGTACATAGCAATCCCAACCTAAAGGAAAGGGGTGCTACAATTGAAGTCTTTATGATATTTTCCAATGAGTTTTATTTTATTGCGAAAATTTGAGGCATTGTTACTGTAAGGGTTATGAGAGATTTTCATTGATATTCTTTAAGGATAGAGAAATGATAGTTGCAGTCGTGAATATGCAAGCGCCGTGCAATCACTTTGAAAAAAGTGAATAAATACGAGACCCACATGAAAAAATATTAATTTTCTAATAGTGGACCCCACTCTTTTTCAAAGGGACTGCACGGTACTTGCGCACTCCATGATTATATGTAACATTACTCTTAAGGATAAGCCAGAATTAAGTTATAGATTTTACAAGAACAGGATGAGGGTTGAATTAATATTTAAAATTCCGATAGGAGATCCGGAATTCCCAATCTTACCTCAGAAAAGATATATTAAGACTGATTTTTTTTTATAGGTGAATTAAGACTATGATTAAGGATAATCAGATATTAACGGGTTTTTATGAAATTAGTATGGATTTAAAGGTCTGTGAACCAGACATAAAAAATTGGTTTGAGGTTATTTGGAGTTAGGATAAATTAGTTATTATATTTACCACTATCGAAGGTCAGGTTGTGCTTTTTGTATAAAATTGCCAGAACTCTAATTATGACTTGCACCTATCAGTTTATGAATCAAATGACATCGCAGTGCCTTAATTTCTGGATATGTTATAAACTTAGATATCAATAAGAAATTGATATAAATATCTAATAAGATCCTCTTCATTGTTTGCCGTTAACAATAAAGGTAGGTTACTTGAAACTAGTCCTTATTGAAACTAAGGCCTCGTTTGTTTTCAGAAAACATCTCATATCATCTCATCTCACCTCATCATTACAACTTTCTCAAATCCCCATACAAAATAAAATAAACAATTCAACTTTTTCAAATCCCAAGACAAAAATAATAACCCTAAAATATATTTTAATAATATTTTATTCAACTTTTTAAATTTAATCTAAACTCATCTCATCTCATCTCTGAAAACAAACGAGCCCTAAGTTTTTGAGCTCTCTATAGAAGGTAGTTGATCGGTGCGTATTGTAGAGAGAGGAAGAAAGGGGGTGAAAGAGCTGGTTGTGGGATCCTCAGCTGTGAAATGGATGGTGCAGACATTGGAGGAGTGTGCTTGCTCAAATGGAAAAAAGGAATTTTACAAAACCTCCCCTGTAAGCAGCAGTGCTTTCATTGCACAAAGATGTTCTAATGCTTATGGAAGATTCTTGACTCTAGTGGAATATAGAGGGGGTGGAACAAGAAGCCCCATCATAATCCCTAAAGAAGTGGAGGGGAAGGGCTGGAAAAAAATGGCAATGGAGCTTTGCGAGGTGCATGAAAGTGTGGGAACATCTAGGAAGAATTTATTGAAAGGGGCTGGAACCACCCAATGGAAAGACTTGGAAAAGGGCCTAGTTAAGTCGTAAACGGAGGCTGTCTTGACTCCATCTGATGGTCTGCCATTGGAGGAGTGCACTGTCGGCCGGAGGAAGCACAGAGAAGAGATGGGCAGTCGTTGAAGGGCAATCTGAAGATTTCACAGAGGCATGTTGTTTCCGTTGTAGAGGCGTGCTGGACACGTTGGTCAGACACACTGTCAGTTGATAGCACTGATGCAATAAGGGAGGGGGGGCATTCTACTCAGTGGTCATGGTGCAGAGCAAATGACCTTAGATACCTTTAAAAGGTAGATAATTGACTTGAGGGAGACAGTCAACAGCTTTATTCAGAGGATAAACCAGCATTTTGGGTTGGGCTTAGAAGCTTCTGTGGGTTGTGGGTTGTGTAAGGGAGAAAGAAGTATCTGTAGGGCTCATACCTCACAGGCAGTAAAAGAAAAGGGCCCAGCCCATATGGTTGTAAGATCTGTAACCCAGTTTTGGTAGGCCAAAAACAACCTAACCCCCGGGAAAGGTCTAGGCCCGTCCTCAACCCAAGATCTAGAACTGAGAAACCACCATCGGTGTCGAGGAACTGTTGGACGAGGATGGCACAAACTAGGCCGGCACTGTGGTGGCAATGGCGTCAGTGATACTCAAGAAAGTCTCTAAGCTAGAAAATGTGACCGAAACCGCGGGGATTGGGGATTGAGGGTGCAATCCCACCTATGTCACCTCAAAGTGGGTCAATGGACATGGGCGATCCGGCAGATGACATCTCGGTTGCCACTGTAGTGGCAACGGTGCCGAAGACACTTGAGGACATCATACTCGTCTCAGAGCTAGAAAATCATGTCAAAATCGAGGGGTTTAAGGGTGCGGTCCCAACTGTGTCTCCTTAGAGTGGGTCAAAAAATCAATTTGAGGTGGGCTTTGGCTCTGGTAATGTCTTTCACACCAGGGATCCTAAAATGACAACTACAAAGGCTGAATCTTCCAAGGGTGCCATGGTTTTGTACAATTCAGATGGGGATGTGAAGGAGTATTGTCAGTGGTCATGTTCCAAACTGTCCAGTCCTCGGGGCATCAATTGAGAGTTCTGGGAGGCACCTATCCCATTGAACTTTGTACACCCGATTGAAACCCAGGCTTCGGAATGGGTTCTCTATAAAGTTTAGGAGATCCAATGTTGTGTTGGGATTGTATGTAATGGTTTTGAAGACCAATTTATTGCCTTACTTGCAGCTGTTGAGGCTGGACAAAGATAAGCTAGCCTTGATGGCGAGCTCAACTCAGCTAAGAAAAGAGCTAGGGAGCTCAAACGGCTTAACTAGACAGTTAATGATCGGGCGAGTGAAAGGAGTTCAATCGTGGGAGAGCAAAGGGAAGGGCAAAGGAGATTGTACAATGAAGCCAAAAATCATTTCTTGGAGTATAAGGAGGCTGAATGAGACGGCAAAGCGCCTCACAATTTGAAATCAACTATGAATATGGCGAGGTGACATTATATGTTTACAAGAAACGAATTTGAGTTTTTCTCTTTAAGCATCATTAGGAGTTCATGGGCATGTAATCAAGTGGGTTGGCACTATCTACCCTCCAATGGAGCATCGGGAAGCATTCTAGTGATGTGGGATAAACGAGTGGTGGAAATGGTGGAGGATGGCATGGGGGATTTCACGGTGGCTTGCTCGTTTAAGAATGTTGAGGATGGCTTCTAGTGGGTCTTCACAAGTGTCTACGGTCCTAATATAGATCAAGCAAGAAGACAATTATGGGATCAGTTGGTAGGGCTATGTAGCATCTGGGATATGCCTTGGTGTATTGGGGTGGTTTTAGGCTATGTTTGAATGTCAAGATCATCTCAACACATCTCAAAGTATTATTAATGGGACCCACTACTTTTTAAACTTTCCATAAAAAGTTAAGCTCATCTCAACCTACTTCATACATTCAAACACATCTCAATGAAGCCCACAAACACTACTATTCACAGATCAACTCAGATCATCTAAGATCACCTCAGCATCTAAATGCAACCTTAATGTCACTCATTTCACGAGGGAAAGATCGAGTGGTTCCAACTACAATTCAGCAATGGTAGACTTCTCTAACTTCATTTTTTACCAAGATCTATTAGACTTGCAAGTGGTTCCTTCACTTGGTCGAGCAACCATGAACATCCTTCTTGCCTTCTTAGTCAAGGATCGATAGATTCTTGGTTTCCTCGGATTGGGAAACCCACTTTCCAAACTTCATTCAAAAGCATCTTCCCCGACTATGTTTAGACCACTTTCCCATCCTTCTTTGACTGTGGAGGACTACACCGAGGTCCAAGGTACTTCAAATTCAAGAGCATGTGGCTGAAATTTGAGGGCTTTATTGACCAAGTTAAACAGTGGTGGACTTCTTATCAATTCCATAGAACTCCAAGTTATATTTTGGCATGTAAATTGAAGGCACTTAAAAAGGATTTGAAGAGCTGGAATGAACAGATGTTTGGTAAAGTGGAAGGCCAGAAGAAACTACTCTTGGAGGAACTTAAGGGTCTAGAGATCATACTGGGTGTAAGGGAAATGTTAGAAGTGGAAAGGGCTTGCAAAACACAAGTGTCTGTAGAACTTGAGAGGGTTTCCCTCATGGGAGAGATATCTTGGAGACAAAAGTCAAGAGCTCTATGGTTGAAGGAGGGGGACAAATGTACCAAGTTCTTCCATCTTGGAGACAAAAGACAAAAGTCAACGCCATTGATACATTGTTGGCGGATGGGGTGACTATCTCTAACCAAACTAAGATCAAGGATTACATTGTCAACTACTATGAGAATTTGCTTTTGGAACAATTTTCTTGGTGATCGAAATTAGACAGATTTACCTTTGATACTATCGACCCACAAGTAAAAGGGTGGCTCAAGAGGCCTTTTGAAGAAATAGAGGTTTAGAAAGTCTTAAAAAGCATGGGGGGGGGGGGGGGGGGGGGGGGGGGGGGGGATAAAGCTCCGAGTTTGGATGGCTTCACTATGGCATTCTATCAGTCTTGTTGGGAAGTGGTAAAGGGTGGTATTATAGGAGTCTTTCAAGAATTCCATGAAAATGGAAGGTTCGGAAAAAACCTCAATGCAACTTTCATTGCTCTTATTATAGCTCTTATTCCAAAAAACTTAGGAGTGGTTAAGGTTAAAGATGTCTGGTAGTAGACTCAAGTCGGGAGAGCCGGGGCTTCTTTGCAAACTATATATGGAAAAGACCTATGATCGAGTAAATTGGATTCTTACTATATATGCTCAAGTGATGTGGTTTCAGGATGAAGTGGTGCTCATTGATCAAACATTGCATCTCTACTGTACACTTCTCTATCTTGATTAATGGCACAACAAGTAGTTTCTTTCAAAGCTCACTGGGACTGAGATAGGGAGATCCCTTATCTCCATTATTATTTGTTTTCGCAATGGAAGCATTTAGAAAAATGATCTACGGGGTTGTGGAGGATGGTTTTATATCCGGCTTTTCAGTGGGGGAGGCAAATATTGGATCTCTCAATATTTCTCATCTCTTATTGCCAACGATACCATGTTATTTTGTGAAGCCAACCTTGATCAGTGCATTGAGGGCTCTCCTTCTATGCTTCGAAGTTGTTTCTGGATTGAAGGTGAACTTGGGCAAATTAGAGGTAGTTTCGGTGGATTAAGTGCATAATGTGGATAGTATGGCTTCTATCTTAGGATGTAAGATATCTAACTATGAAATATCTTGACCTCCCATTGGGTGCTCATTACAAATCAATATCCATTTGGAATGATGTACTATAAAAGATGGAGCGGAAACTTGCTAGTTAGAAGCATACGTACTTGTCCAAATGTGGCAGAGTTACACTTATCAAAAGTACCCTCTCCAACCTACCGACTTATTTCCTCTCTTTATTTCCGCTTCCATCAAAGGTGGCTCACCAATATGGCAGGATTTCCTATGGGGAGGGATGAATGATGTGTTCAAATTTCATCTAGTAAAACGGGCCATCGTTTGTTCCCCAATTTTCAAATGAGGTTTGGGTATCCGAAATTTGTAGCTTTTTAACAAGGCGTTGTTGGGCAATGGCTATGCAGATATCCCATAGAACATGAAGATTTGTGGGGAACAGTTTTAGACTCGAAGTATAGTAGAGCGTGGGGAGGTTGGTGCTCGAACAAGGTGAGTGGATCCCATGGGGTGGGGCTCTGGAAGCACATTCAGCGTGGATGGATTGAATCTTCTAGTTTTACATGTTTGATGTAGGTGATGAGTCCCGAACCAAATTCTGGCGTGATATATAGTGTGGTGAATGGTGATAAGGCACTTAAGGAAGCCTTTCCAGACTTCTTTGGCATAACAAGAATGAAGGAAACCTCGATTGCAGACCTCCTTGACCAATCTAGCAGCACTCCCCAATGGAATATCACATTTCTTAGAGCTGTCCATGATTGGGAAGTTGAAGCAATCTATGAATTTTATAATCTAATATATTTTGTTCTTATGAGGGGGGAGGTGAAGACAGCTTTTTTGGTGACCCTTGGCGAAAGAAAAGTTCACGGTATGCTCCTACCAATCCATCTCTAAGCATAATGTAAATCCATTTTGGTGGAAGAGCATTTGAACGACATCCTTCTTTGTATGGACAACTTTTTTGGGGAAGATTCTCACTATCAACAACCTAAGGAAACGACAAATCATGGTACTGGATTTGTGTTGTTTGTGTAAAAAGAGCGGAGAATCCGTCGATCATCTACTAATACATCGTGAGATTGTCACGACTTCGTGGAATGACTTTTTGCTAGGGTGGGTGTAGCTTGGGTGATACCAAGAAGGGTGATCAACCTCTTAGCTTCATGGAGAGGTCTCAAAGGCACTTCTCAGATTGCTGCAATTTGGAAGATGGTTCCGATTTGCTTCATGGAGAGCGGTCTCAGAATATTCTTTTTTAACACCTTGTTCCAATGGTCGATTGTAATAGATTTTAATGGCATGACCATTCATGAATTTCTTATAACACTAGAACATCACTCTTAGGTGTTGCTCTTGTATTATGACCCTTGTACTGGGGCTTTTGCCTATTCCTCTTCGATCAATAAAATCTTATTTACCGATAAAAAAACATCCAATAAGTATAAAGGGTGAAATATCGAAAGAAGTGAATCTCGGTAGTGACCAGATGCAGTTCCAGGTTGTTTTTCCTAACAGATTATTGCATTATACTTCTAAGAACTCTTTGAGAGATGAATGTAGGACTCATAAGTTAAGAACTTAAACATATAAAAAAAGACAAGCTGAGAGCTTAAGAACTTCAGTTCTCAAGTAAGATACTTCTTTCATGGCTTCATAAGTGATTCTTGCTCATGTTCTAGCAAGGTGAATTTATGTTTGGTTAAGGAATTTAAGCAAATGAAAGTTGACAACCTAGGTAAGTGGATTTGATTAATCTAGACATTGTAAAATGCCCTGATAACTTTTAAGAAAACTTTACTTGAAACTTTCTATTTGGGCTGCTTTACTATTAAAAAAATACTATGATCACAAAATGTCTTGAAAATTTGAAATCATTTCACGAAAAAATATAGATTGAACCATTTTATGTTATGTTTAAGAAATGCATGTATGATAATAGGACAGCATCCAGACTTGAAGAAATATGCATATCTTGCCATATCTATAAAAAAATATGCAAGTCTTGCCATGAAAATTCATATATTAAAGGATGATTTTTGTGATGATGCTTATGACTTCATGAAATGTGCAAATTTCATATTATTCATAAAAAAAAAAATGTGCAAATGTAATATGCTTTGAACTGCAAGGGATGTGAATTTGCATGCACCTAGGGGTGACAAATCGTCTTAACGAGTCGTGCCAAATCGTGTATATTATACGATATGAGTCAACCCGAATATGACCCGTTAGGCTTAATGGGTTAGACTTCCAAACCCTAACACAACCCATTAAAATAACGGGTTGACACGACACGACCAGTTTTGACCCATTATGAATTAATTAAAAATATATTGACATGACCCGTGTGAACCCATTTATGTAAATGGGATGAATTAACCCAAATAATCTATTTGACCTGATTATCATAATTCCACATAAAAGTTAAAATCACAATATCTCCCAAAAATATAAAACTAACTACATAAGTCCAAAATTACAATCCAAACAATAAAAACACCAAAATTAAAATCCAGAGGAAGTGTGGGAGGTGGTCGTGACTTATGAGAACTGACTCAACTAAGAACTAAGAGAGAGTGAGGGTCTAAGGACTGAGAGAGAGTTAGGAAATACGAAATTTAACGGGTCACTAACAGGTTAAGTAGATTGACCCGTTAATGAATCGTGTCTCAACAGGTCAACCCGTTTTGACCAGAACCCGTTAATATCAAACCCAAACCCGCTAAATTTGTGTCGTGTTCATGTTGGGTTAAAGGTTCGTGTTACATATTGCCACCACTACATGCACCCAAGTGAAAGAAAAATTGATATAAAAGAAGTGAGCACCTTATTGTAGCCCTTTGGCAATTTGAGGAATTGGTAATGATGTTTTTGGAATCAAAGCTTATGAGCGAGGCCTTCCTTTCTTTAATGGGGCCATTCATTGCAGCCACTACAAAGGCTGTGTGGTTAACGAGGATGGCTTTCTGAGTGGACCATAAGAGAATGAAGTTGGGGCTAATAAGGGAGCTCATTCAAAAGAATGATGTTTCTTCTTAAACGGGGGATGGGAAAAGTTGATCCCAGAGGTTGGATTGCATAACTTAGTCATATAGGGTCAAAGTAGTATAACCACAAGTGAAATGGCTTAGGGATATTTCACATGAATGTTCTCCCCACTTAGCTCAAATATGAGATTACGAACTCAAGTTGTTTCTCAAGTTCAGCTAAAATGACTTTTGTACAAATTATGGCCTCTCGTTTGGTTACACAAACCATCTCATCTCATCTATCTAATCATTACAACTTTCTCAAACTCCCACACAAAATATAATAAGCAACTTAACTTTTTCCAATCCCAAAACAAAAATTATATTAAAAAATTATATTATAATAATATTTTATTCAAATTTCAATTTTCATCTCATTTCATTTGTGTAACCAAACAAGGCCAATATGTCAACACAAGGAAAAATGTTGGCGTGATATACACTAGTTTGTGGTTTCAAACTTCTTAATGTCAATGACTATGACACAATATGGCTTATTTAATAGTTGCTGAATTTTAGTGATATCATTGGGAATTGCTATTCTATGGGAGGTTAGTTTGTGGTTTCAGACTTCTTAATGTCATTGGTTATGATACATTATGATTTATTTAATGGTCGGTGGCTTTTAGTATTCTTTATGTTACATGAAATTGATCTTATGCACTTAGTGATCTGCTTATGAAAGAAAGAACAATTGACTTATGAAAATCATATGGTAGTTATTTACTCACAATCCCATTTTTAAGAAAGCATCATTCCCTTAATCCCATGGTTTCAGGGTGTGACAGCGGGGCGGGGCAGGGCTGGGGGAGGGGACCTCTTCCCTAGCTAGACAAGACAAGTTCTATCGATTGCAATGCATCAACTAGTGGAATGTAACACAGTACATAAATATCCCTTGATGCGTACCGCATGAATTCGGAGATCAATTTGTGAGATTATAGTGCCTGTTACAGTACTGAAATACTGAAAAACCTAAAAGACAAGTGAAATTGCATTGAAGGGTAACGCTTGTTTCCGAGGGAGCTAGGTTGCCAACTAAGATGAAGAAACATAAGTACAGACCCGGCAAAGCATTTGGAGCAAGAAATGCAAGGTACTAATTTTTAAAAAATGATATGCCTATGCAACGTTCCACAATCACATCAATCTTTGAGAACTTGGCCATGCCTCGGAAGAACGTGTTGTGCATCAATCAATTAATCATCTATTTTAATTTATATTTCCAAAAATTCGAAGAAATTTATATTACTTTAATTTATAATTCCAGAAAATTGAAGAAATTGATAACAATAATTAAAGGGGGATTTGAATTAAAAGAACTTACAGCAAAAGCAACGATAGCCGAAGAGAGGGCAAGAAAGCCATACTTGGCCATGCCTTCGGAGAGGCCAACGAAGGTGTTTGCTATCCCAAACATAATCCTCCAGAGCAAAGCACAAACTAAAAGTCCTCCGGCCCCAATGAGAATCAGAGAGTTTCTCCTAAAGAAAGCCTCAATTTGCAACCCAATAGCTTCGCGATAGCGGGAGAATGTGGAAGTAAGAGCTGTGGCGGGCTTGTCCCAGAAAACCCTTTTGCCCAGGTTCGAATTCATGGAGAATAACCTAACCCCAAACCCAGCACCAGATATAGGGCTATGAGCTGGTTTAATCGTGAAAAAAAGCAAGCTTCTAGTAGATAAAGACGATGTGTTAGGATTGACGGCATTTGAGGAAGTGGGCCTCGAATGGAATTGAGAGATCATGGAGGTCCTTGAATTGACGGGTGAAAGAGAAGACGAGTAAGCTCGAACAGAAGAGGCAAAGACATAATTTGGATTTGAAGAAGACAAAGGGGAGCGAATTGATTTTGACAGCTGACTGTAGTGAATAAGCCTGACAAGACCACCTCGAATCACTCTGACCATGGGTTCTGACATTTCTATTCTCCTACTATGATAATATGCAACACAGAAACTCAAGTCTCAGCAATATCCCCAAATATAGTAGATGACAGAGAAGAAATAGAAACGAGCTTCTTCTCGTCTTATTAACGCTTTCTTATTCCTCTGCGATAGAACTAGTTTTACACAATATCATAAACTTGCAGATGCTCTCAGCTCAGAGATAGTAACACATACAAACGGATCCCACGCAGACGTGGCACACGTCTTTTTTTTTTTAGCTAGGCTAAGGACCAGCCGTGAACAGCTGATCCGTAACACACCTTAGCTGGTATTAAATATTTTTTTTTTCCTTTCTTTCTCTAAAACAGACCACATCTCTCAGTTGGCACTAAAATATATATTTTTTTCCTTTCTTTCTCTAAACGCTGACTACATCTATCTCTTGTCAGTACTTCTCTCTCGCATCAGCTCTCTCTCTCTCTCGTCTATGACTCTCTCATCAAACTCTCTCACTCATCACATCTCTCTCACTCCTTAGATCTCTATCTCTCATCAACTTCATCTCAGTTGCCGAAGTTGAACCGAGGAGGATCAAAAGAGTTATGGCAGGAAGGAGAGGCATAGTTGGGAAAGCCATGAGAGCTGAGACCGAGAGAGAGAGCGCTATAGACAGAAATGGAGAGTTTTATTCAACAAAAAATGTTATCACAAAATGGTGGCGAATATGGACAAGATTGTTTTTTAGATTTTAGTCAACAGATGTGAGTTGTCTGCCAAAGTAATAAACAATCCGGCCCAGAAATCTCTTGGGTATAATATATTCCATGGCATGGAACTCGAACTTACCAAATTCAGCAGAGAGAAATAAGAAAAAAAGAAGTGGAAAGAGAAATCAGAGGGAACGGGAGGAGTTTTATTATAGGGTGTTTTTGGTAATTTTATTTGATCCACGTAAGGTGTGTTGCGACTACTCTCCAAACAGGGGCTGCTCCCCATCTTTTTTCTTTTTTTCTTTTTTTTTATCTCCAACATCTATTTTTCTCATTTTTTTTCCTTCCTTCTCCCCTTCTACCCTCCTCCCTCGAAGGCCACTCTCCTCACTGCCAGCCAACAACACACGGAAGTCCCCTCCTCCACCACTCTCCTCACTGTCAGTCGACAATCGTGACCCTCCCATTGCAGCCATCTTTCTGGCGTCAACCCAGTACTACTGTCGCCCATAACCCCAAATTACGATATATGATGCATGAAAAGTTTAACTTGGGATGTGGATGTTGAGAAGAGTGAGAAGGGGGCCAAGAATTTTGTCTTGGAACTTGGATCCCTATTGAATGTTGGTAGACTAATTGATGGGTATGTAGCGGAAATTGCACGTGATTGAAATCTCACGCTCTCTAGTTTTATTGATTTAGCTTAGATGATTCCTGGATCAACAATACCTATTCATGATGGATTATACAAAGCCATCAACATCTGTATGAAGGTAAGATGTTATTATGCCATGCATTTTAATTTTGCCCATCTTTTCAACTCTACCAGAATAATAATTGAGCCCGATATGCACAAAGGAACAGTTTCCCCGCTGCCCATCCTGCCCACCCCCGCTGCCCATCCCTTTGTCGCTGACAACGCCATGTATCTCTCTCTTGAAATTAGGTGCTCAGTTGGGGCTTCGAATTTCCACATTTAAATTATGTGCTCAGTTGGTTGATTTGTGTATACAAATTTTGTATACAAATTGGAACCGGTTTCTGGATTGTGATTTTAGCATTAGATGCTCAGTTAGTTGATTTGTGTATACAAAGTGTGTACTGTTTTTCATAATTTTCAGTGTTTTTCATGTTGCATATTTGCAAGAAATTCCAAAACTCTTATTATATACTTGTTTCTTCTGGACACTGATAAATATGAAACGTACTCACAGTCAAGTGAGGGTAGAGGGGTTGGAGACTCTTGACTACCTTGACAATTGAATCTGAGGTGAGACTTTTTATGTTTATTTTTAATTGGTTGAGATGTGGGAATCTTATCCTCTGGGAAGTGACTGCTATTGCCTATTGCAAACACTTTAAGGCAGTCGGCATTGAGTGGAATAGAACTTTTGAACATTTTGTGGACAAAATCTTTTTGGTGATAGAAAATTAGGAAGAAAAACGAGGTACTTATAATAAGGTAAACTTTGTTGTTAAACAAGGTACTTATAATAGAAAGACTTTTGATTGGATTAATTGCTTCTTTTTCTTCTTTTTCCTCTGGACACGTTCCATGTTTTCTCATTTCTTGGCAGGTGGATTGAGTTTATCTAAATTTCTTGGACGTAATTGCTGTTTTTTCTCAGAATGCCAACCGTGTAACCTTTTGTCTGCATTGAAAAACTAGACTGAACCAAGAGAGTTTTCTTCTCAAAAGGCATAGTACCAGCAATAGTTGATGCAGAATACAAAAAGATGCTTTGCATTGATGCAACAGCAGTAAAGAAACCAGTCACCTTAAAAACAGGTGAAGAATACAAACAATAGACTGTTTTTTGTGGTGGTGGCTACCATTGTTACTGAATTGCTGGAAACCTGGCTCTTGAGCAGAAGTTGATGAATCAGTTGTAATGTACTTTGAGTTGTAATGTTAGCAGTTGTAATGTACTTTGAGTTGTAATGTTAGTAGTTGTCATGTACTCTGAGTTGTAATGTTAGCAATTGTTGACAAAGTACTTTGTTGTCAAGTATGTAAGACATAATTGTAGTTTCACAAGTTGTACAAGACTTAAATAGAAATGAGATTTTGTACTACGGAAGTTGTATAATGCTTGTTGAATCAGTATTTAAATACCAAAATAAGTTGTCTCCACTGCCATCACCAAAATTTACATTTAAACCCCAAAGTTACATTCAAATCCCAAAATTACAGCTCAACCATCTAATTAAATTAAAATCCCAAGATTACAGGGTACTCATGGTTGGGTAAGTATACTATCTTGACTCCCTACTCCAGCATGTATGTCTTTCACCTGCAGATCACAAAAAAAATTGTGAGTGAGGTGTTAAAGGAAAGACTTGGACATGACAATGTATAAAGCGTTTTTAGTTGCATAATTTTACGATATCTCATCTATCTTGTTTTTTTTTTTTACTTTTTCTTTTATTTTTCAGTATTGTCTCCACCGTAGAGACTTGCCGTTTGGATGGAGGCCTACTCTTACTTTTAATACTAACAGAACTACGAACCCCATGATTTTGTTGTTTTGTTTCACTTGGACCAACCTGACACACAACATACTCACACAAAAAATGCGTTCATACTTTCGCTACGCTAGGTTATGGACATTCCGGCCCAAAACGTACTTCTCACATATGCAGGTACCTATTGATGCCGCTCCTCATACAACTTACTCAACCAAGCCCTGTCTGTTAAACCATTGCTATGAACGATGTTGTGCCACTTTTCTTCAAATTCTTAACAGCTTAAAGAATCGTATATACAACTTAATAAAGGGCCTTTAAAGTTGTCATATTGTGATAAGATCCCAACTTGTGAGGTAATTTGAATAAAATGTGTCATAAACAGAATCTATGCTTGGCTTTCGAAAAAACTATTGCTATTGCCACTTTCATTATCCTATCTTGGTCGGTTTTAATCGCATTAGGAGCCCGTCTTGACATACACCTTAACCACTAGTCTAACAACTACACAAATATATACGTGTCCTCATTTGATATACGGTCACATCCAAAAAGTATCAATTGGCCTTGATGGTTAACTCCCACGAAAGGGGCAAATAACATTTTATATTTATTTGTCAAATACGTTGTGTCAAACGATATGACATCTCCAAATGACTCAAATGCTGCCCTACTTCGGGCATCCGCCCAAAACACATTTCTCAACTTCCCTTCTTCATCTAGATCCATCGAATATAAAAAATCATTATTTTTCTCTTGTTGCCGCAACAAATACTTGTGAAATGGCTCTGCATCTCCTTCTCCAAGCAACTCATTATGAACTTTGTTGATATAATTTCTGCATTTTTTTTCTTTCCAAAAGTGAGATTCTCATATCCACTTTTTTCAACAAGCATAGTTTTGTAATTTTTAGCTAAACGGATTCCGGCTTTATCCATCATTTCAATTCTTTTTTTCGACCAACTTAATAATTTTTTATGGCAAGCAATATGTCTTGACATACTCAAGCTCACTGCATGATTTTGTTCGAGGACGACATTGGATAACTGATACCTTCCATCGACTATTTGCTTTATATTAATCTTAGCCTTGCAATCTGTCCCTCCTATCAGTTTTGGCTGATCAACTTTTGATGACTTGCTTATTGACTTGTGATGATGATTGCATGCTATAGTGAAGTATTTTACTTCCCCATAATTCCCAGTAGTCGATGTTCTTTTCGATACTCCAAATCCCTCTTGTTTGGCATACTTTGTGTAATATTCAATAACATCTGCTTTAGTCTCAAATATCATATCAACCTTCGGTTCTTCAACCTTTTGATTCTTGGTATACTAAGATCCATCTTGCTTTTGTTGGTCTACATTAATCAAAACATGATTTATTTAAAATCCGTTAAATATGCCATAAAATAATCGATATTTAAAAGAGTCAATAAAACAATGCCATTAAAAATTCAATAATTAACATCTAACCTCATGGAGTGTCAAGACCGTCACTATCGTCTTTTTCCTCTGAAAATATCAATCGACACGATTTCATCTTGATTATAGCTATAAAATAAAATAATATAAAAATATAAAACAGCTTTATACAAAACCAAAATTATATAACCGAAATTCTTTTTAAAACTCGTATTATACATATGGTTTCATACTAGAACACACTTCAGATTTCAAACATAAAATACACTTCAGACTAGAACACAAATACATACTTCAAACTAGAAAATCTAAGGCAATAGGCACTGAATGTGTAGGCAAATACATACTTCAAACTAGAACACAAATGCATACTTCACACTTTAAGGCAGTCAGCACTGAATGTTTAAAAATCTAATGTGTAAAATGCATTTTTTTTTCCAGGCAATACCAAACAAAAAAAGAAAAAAAAAAGAAATGAAGCAAAGAAAACCAGAATGGAGAGAGAGAGAGAGAGAGAGAGAGAGAGAGAGAGTTACCTACAAGAAAGACAGGAACCAGAGAATGATAGAGAGAGAGAAAGATGTGAAATGGACACAAGGAAGACGAGATGGCATAGACGCAAGGAAGACAGGATGGCATGTACAACGCGTTCACCTTTCAGTCTTTTCTCTAGTATCGGGCAGATCACTTTTTGGAGGAAAAAAAAAACGGACGTGGCATAATTTCACATCAATGTGTGAGATTCCTTTGTGGGATCCTTGTGTATCTGTAGCAGCTCCCCAAAATTAATTGAGAATGTCAGAAAATCAATCAAAAATAGTATTCCAATTCCTTCTTTCAAAAGCAGTATTCTATACTGTAAACGTGGTGGCAACTTTCATAGGCCATTTAGATATTAAAATTATTTTATCTCATCTCATTTTATCATTATAATTTTTTTAAATTTTTATACAAAATGTAATAAACAATTTAACTTTTTTAAATTTTAAAACAATAATATTATTAAAAAAATATTCTAATAATATTTTATTTAACTTTTAACTTTAATATTGACTCATTTCATTTCAACTCACTATCCAAACGGCACCTTAACTTTCATTCCATTGTATGATTCTATATATAATATATTTATCAATAAATTTTTATTATTTAATAATATTAAATGCGCTACATCTTATATAATAGAATGAGAATAAAATGATAATATGGTATATAAAATTTTTCCTTTTCAACTTTACCAATTATGTAAAATAATACGTTGTTTCAATTATAAGAACAATAATTGTAAATGTAATATATTTTATAGAAATATAATTGAATGCACTACAAAAGAGATCCATTTTTACTGGTGAAATATGTCAAAACTTTTTAAATAATGGAAACTCATGATCTCTATTACGGAGATCTTTAGAGAGTAAGAAGAGAAGAGAAATTTGAGAATAATAGTAAAATAGTTTGTAAATAATAGTAAAATAATTTGAATTATGATATTTTATAGGGTTTAGAAAAAGAAAACAAATTAAATAAAAATATTATAAAATTAAAATATTATTAGAATATTGTTAAAGTTAAAAATTTGCTCCCTATACTTTTTAATTCCTCAAAATCTTACAAAAGCTAAAAACCCTTCTATTATAAATTTTTGGTAAAACTTGATCATTTGAACTTAAAGGTTTGACGCTAAAAAGTTTCTAATAGTCATATTTTTCTAAAATCATTAGCAAAGGAAGATTTTTCTCTATTATCATTTTTTCTTTCTTCTCTACGTAATCATAATTTCAAATGGATATATCAAGTTTCTATCCAATAGAAAAAATAATAACTTATTATTAATAACTTGTTACAACCATGATTCAATTATAGGCAATAAGATGAATGAAAAATAGGTAACATGACAGATAATAACAGGGTAAAAAATATCACTTTTTTAATAGTTTAAGAATACAATGAGTTAGTTTTTATAATTTGGTATATAAATTGCAAAACCTTAATAATTTGAAGGTCTGAAGTGTATTTATGTCCTCTTTTTTGTATCGGTCTATATACAAATATGCATTATATAAAGACAAGAATTATTGTAATGTAATTTCTCCGTCAAACATAAATTCTTGAGTTAGCGACCAGGAGGATGACCTCCTTTTCATGAGTAGTGCTACCATCTGTAAATTATCCTTATCAGCAACAATCCACCCTTATATAAGGGACCAACGCTAGCAGCCCAATGTACGATTCTAGATCCCTTATTACCAAGCAATACCCCCGTATTTCTAACTTAAGCACAGAGGTGCACCAAGCAAATCAAGCCACTCTTTTTCCTTATTACAGGTCATTGGTAGTCATAAGTTGGCAATGAAACATGTCCTTAACAATGGCGTCATTTGTGGGGTCATTATAGATTCCTTGAACACCTTTCGACGTGGTTTCACATGTCTACTATGATGCACTTCCAAACAACCCGTGAACATGATATTGCCTTCGCAAATATAGAGGCACAACTTATAGAGATGGAAGAGAAGTTAAAGAAGATGAGTAAAAAGATGGAGGCCCTCCAACAAGAGAATGAGAGCCTTGAACGAAAAAACAAAGCCTATAGCGAGGGCGCCACTCCAAATCACAGCGAACAACCAGAAGGAGAAATGCCCAGTGCAGGCAGAACAAACGTCGAGGAAACAGAGAAATAGAAGCTGCAAGATGAATTGCGCAACCTTGTTGACAAATATGAGGAGATAGCCAAGAAAATGGGAGGATCATCTTAGTCGACCAATTGCTAAACCACACGGGCCTACCCTATAGCTCGGAGATAATGGTTGTGCCACTCCCACCAAAATTCAAGGTCTTGTGGATAGAGCTATACAATGGGTTGCGAGATTTGGTGGATCATTTAGAAACTTTAAAGCACACATGAACCTCCACAGGTTCCCCAGGTGGCATGCCAAGCTTTCCAGTTAATGTTGAAAGGTGTGGCAAGAAGATGGTTCGAGGCCATACAACCCGGATTGATCGATATCTTTGAGGAATTGACCAAAAAATTTCTCATGCAAGTCAAGGCCAGCAGGAGGCGAAAACGACCCGTGGCATACCTTTTGACCATCAAACAGAATGAAGGAGAAAGCCTGAAGGCATACCTCACCTAGTTCAATAAATTAACTACGGACGACCAAGATTAGAAGATTACGTTGGCAGCCCTTTTAAGGGGGTGTGGCCCCGAAGTCCATTCATGGCAGAGCTTGCATGATGAACTCCGTTATCATTAAGAGAATTCATGGACAAGGTCGACGACTTCGTCAACGCTGAAAACACATTACAAGCCTTAATTGCATTGCGGAAGGCATAGATGAAAGGAGAATATAAGGACCTCCAAAGGTTGAGAGGGTGAAGAGTGTCAGAGAAGACTGGCCGAAGCCATAGTGATAAAAGGCGAGAGAAATGAGTGCCCCCAAGGGGACACGACCAAAGGTCTGCTCACAACAACCTGAATGTATAGACAAAAGGCAGGTCAACAGAACAAGCAGAAGGCGGTGGAGCGAAGAAAAGATGACGCTTTTGTACCTATCAATGAAATGATATCCACTGGACAGAGGACCGCTTCGCACTAAAGAGGAGAGTCGATGAACTATGGGGAAGTGCAAGTTGGAGCGTCTAAAAAAAGAAGCCTAGTATTATCAAATGGGCATAGTACCCATTATGCATTTAAATCAAAGCCATCTTTTCATAATGTTGTGTATTTTGATTTTTGAGACAAAAATAACCTGCTAAATTAGGTAAATACAATAGGCAAATTAATCATAATTTCTCATTAATCAACACACAAGACAAGTATTCACATAGAGTTCTACCTCATCTCTCAATTGAGGCCAATAGTAGCAGTGGCAAACCTATTAAGGGGCAGGGGGCCATGACCCCCCAAAGTTTGAAAAAAAATAATATATATTAATTTTTTTTTTGATTTAATAGAATTATATTAATCTCATATTGTGTTGGTTCTCTCTCTAAAAAATTATCTCGGCCCCTTCTACAAAATTATTTTGATCTTATAGATTATTTTAACTCAGAAATAGAAAACAAAAATTTATTATAGTTTTAGCTTTGCTCGGCCCCCTACGACAAATTCCTGGTTCCGCCACTGAATAGTAGGAAGCTTTCAGCAAAGCTCGAGTGCGTTGTTGGCCTGGATGTTCTGCCCACAAAGAATCATGGCACTCCTTGATAAGGTTCCTCCGTAGGTTTCCCCACTTAGGAACATAGATTAGCCACCTTACGGTGTAGAGAAGACCGTCCTCTACCCAAAATCTCTTGGTTTTCCCTTCCTTAGTCATGTTCACCAAGTTCTTGGCTAAGGGATCATGCTCCATGCCTTCACGGATTATGTCAAGTAGCTTTCCTTGGGCTTGAGTAATAGTAGCAAGTTCGCCCTTTCTACTTAATGCATCAGCGACAAGGTTGGCCTTGCCAGGTTTATGCTTCAAGACATAGTCAAACTTAGCCAAGAAATCTTGCCACCTTGCTTGCTTTGGGCTCAACTTATTTTGGTTTTGAAAGTAGCTTGTGGCAATGTTGTCCGTCTTAACTACAAATGTGGAGCCAAGTAGATAATGTCACCAAACTTTAAGGCAATGGATAATAGTCGTCATCTCTTTCTTGCGAGTCTCAATAGCAATGGTATGTCCCTCTTACATAAGAACACTCCCAATGGAAGAGTCGGAAACGGAGGAATTTACCTCTAAGTTTTGGTGCAATTGGGTAGTTCAAGTCTTCAAAGGCTTCTTGACACTTAGGTGTCCACTCCCATCAGTTGTTCTTCTTGAGCAGGTCAGTGAGGGGGAAAGCTCTTGCAGAGTATCCCTTGATAAATCTTTGATAGTAGTTAACAAGCCTAAGGAAAGAACGAAGCTCGGTAACCTTTGTGGGAGGGCCTGATAGTTGACGCATAGCCTTAGAGATCTATCATGCTTCCTTTGAAATAGTACCAGTGCTCCATAAGGTCCTTTTAATGGTCAGATAAAACCAACATCCAATAATTCCTTGAGTTGTCTCCTAAGCTCCTTGAGCTCAGGTGGAGACATCTGACATGGCGCCTTAGCGGGTGGTTTTGCATTGGGTTCCAACTGAATTTGATGATCCACCTCCCTCCTAGGTGGAAGCTTTTTTGGTAACTTGGGTGGCATGACATCCTCATATTCCACAAGAACGTCCATAATCTCCTTTGGTGGCTTGGAGGAAGTCTTCACATTGCCTTCCACCAAGGTAGCCAAGTGTGATATCTCACCCTTCTTACATCCCTTCTCGAATTGCATAGCAGAGATAATTTGAGTAGTATTTGGCTTAGACATGGTGGGTACCATACATGGACCTCCCTCCAAGATGCACATTAAGGTCTCGTTTGAATACAAAAATGGTTTCATCTCATTTCATCTCATCATGACAACTTTATCAAAATTTCACATAAAATATAATAAATAATTCAACATTTTCAAATTGCAAAATAATAATAATATTAAAAAATAATATTCTAACAATATTTTACTCAACTTTTAATTTTCATCTAAAACTATCTCATCTCATCTCACTATCCAAACAGGGCCTGAGTTGTAGTGAGGGAGTGATACCACGTTGAATTGCCTTAGAAATTCCATGCCCAACATAATATTGAAATCATCCATAGGAGCAACAAATAAGTCAACCTTACCTCTCCATGTGCCAAGTTGTCACTCCACACCTCGAGCCACACCATCAAGTAGTTTAGCATAAGAGTTTACCACCTGCAGCCACCTTTGGCCCTTCTCGAGCTAGATTCCAAGCCTAGCAGCCTCTTCCTTCTTGATGAAGTTATGGGAAGCACTCGAATCCACCATAGCATGGGTCTTCTTTCCATTGAGTTTGGCTTTCACATACATCAAGGATCTATCTTTAGTGGATTGCTTGGGGTTGGCTTTAAGAGAGTTAAGAAGTTGTAAACACCCCATGTGTGATTGATCTTGTGCTTCTTTCTCCTCGAGCATAGGATTAAGGGCCTTCTTCTTAGGACAATCCCTAGCCCAATGTGACCCATTGCAAAGGAAGCAAGCATCCTTGGGTTTCCTCTTCTGAGTATTCCCTATTGCCTTCCTTGCTTGTAGAGGGCTTGTCTCCCTTCTCCTTGTGATATGAGGGCTTGGACCTTTTGCTCCTCCACTTTTGGCATGATTATCCTAGGGGGCCTTGGATTTAGAAGAGTTTTTACTCTTGTGATACTCAAACTCCTCCAAAGTTTTGGCAATAGTGAGAGCGGTAGAGATGTCATTGACACTACGACACTTGAACTCTTGAGCCACCCACGATTTAAGGCCATCAATGAAGTTGAAAAGGAGATCCTCTTCACTCATTAGAAATTTGGAGCATGAGGGCAAAGAATTCTTCGACATAGTCATAGATGAAAGTGGTATGCTTTAACTCTTTCATCCTTCCAAGCACTAAGGACCACATTCTCTAGGTAAAATTACCTTTTGAGTTCATGTTTGAACTCATCCCATGTGTTAATGGTGCAAGTGCCTTTCTCTATTTCACCATGCTTACGACGCCACCAAGTACCCGCAAGATTAGTAAGATAGAGGGAGGCAGTGCGTACCTTAATCGGCTCGTCCTGCATTTTCAATGCTTTGAAACAATGCTCCATCTACCACAAGTAGTTGTCTAGCTCTTTGGCATCCTGCTTGCCATCGAATTCCTTCAGTTTGGGAGTATCCACTATTGGAGTAGCTCCCACCCCAAACCTTGTTGAGATTCCCATTAGCCACTACCTACTTGCAAATGGCCTAGTCGGCCCTGGTTTCCTCCGAACTGATCAATGTTCCTCCCTTTGCTCCTAGAGTCTTGCCAACTCACCCAAGATCCGATCTTGGAAGGCAAGGTTCCCCGCATACTTTGCCTTGATAGTGGGGTTGATGACGCTTAGTATGGACTCCTTGAGCATCTCAAATTGGCCTTCCAATCCTAGCTCCTCCAAACTTTGCTCTACAATGTTAAATCGATTCTTGACATCCGCCATCACCACCTCTATCTTGGCAACAGTTTTGTTTAGAATGCTGACCTCCTTGTGAGACTTTTCCTATCCCTCCATCTTGGATAGCATAACAGCCTTGATAGCTCTAATACCAACTGTCAGGGACTTAAAATTTTCAAGCTATCTGTGCGGCTTTAGATGGATTTTTGTCTCTAAACCCCCTAAGTAAGCCTTCCCGAACACCTCAAGAAGAGAGCAAACTTCTAGAGAGAAGCTTTAGAAAATGTTTGATTGCTTTATTGCTTGATGCTTTGAACAAATGAGGCATCCTTTATTTATAGGGACTCTTGGTTACAAAGAATGGCTAGGATTGTGACACTTGTCACTAATCCAATAGTGGGAACATTCTAGACTCATATTCTAGAATACTCTACAAGATATTTACAAAAGAGTAGTTTGGGTATTCTACACTCGTCTAGAAGTTTGGGTAGTTTGGGTATTCGTATACCACACTATTCTAGAATATTCTACAACGGTCTAGGAGACTCTAGAGTTATGCAAAATTCTCTAGAAAAATCAAGGTGATGACACGAGGTTGAAGTAAAAACAGACTCCCAAGTAGTCGTTAATCAGGTATTGGGAGTGTACGCGGCAAAAGGCAAGAAATTGAAAAAATACATACAGTTGACATGGGAAAGGCATGATCGGTTTCACCATTTTAGTATTGAACAAATACCACAGGAAAGTAACGATATAGCAGACAAACTAGCATGGATAGCCTCAGAAATGGAGGAATTTGCCCTGCCATGGGAGGTTGAAAGCAGGGTGATAGAAGTCCCTACTATCGAGACCGAGGTCACCAAAATGGGACCAGAAGAACCGGAATGGGCTCGAAAAGTGACGAGATAGCTAGACATGGGAGAACTCCCAGCTGAAAAGGAGGAAGCGAGAAAAATCAGAAGAAGAACTACGCAGTTCACTCGAATCGACATAATTCTCTACAAGCGGGATTTCTTGATCCCGTTACTGAGGTGCATCTCCCCACAAGAAGTCCAGTACGTCCTAGTAGATATACATGAATGAGTGTGCGGGAACTGGGCTTTTATCACCCTACTTTCAACCTCCCATGGGTTGCCGCACACCTTTCTCACCAAGTGGATAGAAGCAAAACCCTAAATATCACCAAGTTCCTATGGAAAACCATTGTATGCAGATTTGGGATCCTTTATAGCATCATCTTGGACAATCGACATCAGTTTGACTCAGAGAATTACATGGAGCGGTGCACAAAGCTAGAAATTCGATTCAAATACTCCTCTTCATGACATCCCCAGGCCAACGGGCAAGTAGAAGCGACCAACAAGTTCTTGCTCGGGATGCTAAAAAAGAGGCTTACGAATAGATAAAAAGATTGGGTGGAAGAGCTCTTGGGTGTCCTATGGGCATATAAAACTTCTATCAAAACCCCGACGAGGGAAATCCCATTCTCTCTGACATACGAAAGTGAGGTTGTGGCTCTGATAGAGAAGGGATTTCAAGCTACCGCATCCAGTATTTTTTAGAATAGAATGACAGGGCGTTGGAGGTGCACCTCGACCTGCTAGATGAGCGCTAAGATGAAGCTGAAGTCCAAGCGGCCCTCAACAAGAGAAGAATCGAGCGATACTTCAATCAGAGAGTTAAACCTCGAACCTTTAAGGTAGTCAACTTGGTCTTAAGAGAAACTTGAATAACCATGCAAGAAGAAGAAAAACTTGGTCCCTGTTGGGAAGGACCATATGTAGTGATCGCCAATCAATTGCCCTGCGCGTACCCCTTAAGAGATGCCCAAGGAAAGGAATTCCTGCACCCATGGCTAAGCATCTAAAGAAGTATCATCCTTGACCAAGAACTATGAATAAAGTTCATGAATAAAGTTGATTATTTATTCTCGCCTGCCTCCCCGCCAAAAGCTCTTCAACCACTAATGTCGAGTCCTTAGACTCGCTGTGGGTAAACTATAGGGCGTTCAAATCCTCAAACTTTGCGACCATTGACCACTAATGTCGAGTTCTTAGGCTCCCTATGGGTAAACGATGGGGCGCACAAGTCCTTAGACTCCAAGACCCTTGACCACTAAAGTCGAGTCCTCATACTCGCTGTGGGTAAACAATAGGGCATGCTGGCCCTCAGATTGTGCAACCCTCGCCATAAAAATGGTCAAAAATACATTACGAATATCGAGCGATTGAAACACAAAGAATACAAATCAAAAAAATTGGAAACGACTATCATAGTTCAGTAACAAAAGGAAAATTTTCCATTAACTCAAAATATTAATTCTATACAAAGATGGCTGGTACAACCAAGAAAGAAGAATAAACAAAAATAATCACAACCAAAAAGGCGCTATGTTCAGGTAGGAGGAGCTGGAGGAGCCAACGAGGCTACAAGAGTCAGGACTGGGAACGCATTAGGCATGGTGTCATGCCCAAGAGAGTCAACATATTGGCGAGTAGTCTGATCAGGCTTGAAAGGCTCGAGGTTCAGTGTCCTCAAGTCAGTCCGGGGATTCACTAGTAAGAAAGCCCTCAACCTCTCCAGGCTGGTTCCATAGCAATAGCCAAAGCCAAAGGCCCTGTTACGAATTGACTTGCAGCCAGAAGTTGAAGGGAAAAATGAGCAACCTGCTCGCCAGAAGCATCCAACTTGGACTCTAACTCCTTAATACGTTAGTCACGAGCTTTAACCCTGTTGCCAAGTTGATATAGGGAGTCCGACAGTTCGATTTGCCTTTTCTTCTTCCCATCGCAGTCTTCTTTCATCGCCGCATGCCAGCGGGATAGCTCCTCCAACTTCCCTCTTTCCTCCTCCAGGTCAAGTGCCAAGTGGCGCTATGCCTTAATAGCATTTTTCGCGGCATCTGCTAGGTCACCACAGTGCTTTCTCGCCTCCCCCAACTTTGCTTGAAGGCGAGACGACTATTCGTTCTTGCAAGCTCTCTCTTCCCAAAGCACCCTAAGCTTAAAGTGATTGCGAGTAGCCTCATTTCTTGCCTAGTCAAGCTCCTCGCCAAGGATAACCGCATCTTCCCAAACTAGCTAGGTCAACCTCCAACAACCGGATGTACCCATCGGCTTGGTCGATGACTACCTCCAGTTTAGCTTTCTCGATCTCCAGGCATGAGAATTCCTTTCCAGCCTAGAAGGCGGACATGAGCCTGGCCCATACATCGTCTTCCAAGTCGGTCTGCTCATCGACGACCCAAGCCACCAATTGATCCATACCCTGCCAATGCCACATAAAAGTAAAGATTCGAGCCTAAGAAGAAAAATAAGGGCCAAGCTTGACAAACAACTTACCGAGGAAAATAAGTCTCTCAGCTAGGACGTCATGGCACAAAAGGCGTCATCTCTCTCCATGGGCCAGGCCACGTTTAGGGCCCGAGATGGACCAGTGTCCTCCTCGCCTTGAGGAATAGGTCTTGGGCCACGAAAAGACCCTGATGAGGTAAGGTCAGGGATCGCCCTTGGGGAGCCCTACCCCTGTTTCGAAGGTAGGCGGAGAGGAACTCGTTGTGGCGGAGTCAATAGGCGATGGCTACACAGCAACCTACCCCTGCACATGAAAGGAATCAACCACGTTGTCATTCGCCTAAATAGGGAACGACGAGATGCCCTCGACAATGAGGGATGAAGAGGGTCCCTCCTCCCCCCCCCCAAAGAGGCACTAAAGGGCGAGGAAGGAATCAAAACCTAACCCCCACTCAATTCCTAGTCATGGGGGAGCACAAGGGTTTCGCCACCAGAAATAGTCATGGGAAAGGAGCCTGGGGTAGGCTCCCCTTCCCTTATGGTTGTGCCTTCCTTTGAGAGCCAAGATCGACTTGAGGCTCATCAGTCGAGACTCTAGTCTCAACTCCTCCAGTCGAGGTTGAGTTACGATGACAATGGCATCCAAGAGGCCACAAGTAAAGTGGAGTCAATGCCCACATCCTCTTCAACGACCAGCTCCAGGCCAACTGGAGGGGTCAGTGGTAAAGGGAAGTGAGGTGAATGCGTGGAGTGAAGTCCTCGCAAAGGAAACTCGAAGTTAAGGGCAGTGGCCAGATTTGAGAGGGGCTGCCCCATCAAATCGCCTAGACCATTAGAGTCTAGGAAACCCTATTGGATAGGATACTCATGAGGCTGAGGATCAATTGCCCCTTGACATCACGACGAGACAGTTTCCCTTCTTTCTCTAGTAGGGTCACGACGGGTCTCTCCTTGTCTTGGGAAACGTCATGCTCCTTCGACAGGCTGCTACTGATGATGTGAGAGCGGTCAGGCATCACCAATAACCTGTTGATGTGGGCCCTTGTCGGTAAGGCCTCGGTTGAGGGTAACATCCATTATTTTTTAGTCGGAAACTTTTTCCAAAATGACGATAGTTGGGAATTCAGCCTTATCGGCCTTGCTACCAGGGAATTCCCATCCCTGCTCAGAAACCAAGAAAAACCTATTTTGCCATTGTTTGGCATTTGAGTAGCGACCCTTGAAACGTGCAAGGCAATAACGAGGACAAGAGCGAAAGCTGCAAATGTTACCCTCCAACGCCATGATCGCATGAGTAGCCAAAAACTCACTGGCCGTCAAGTTGGGATACCCATCTCCGGTGGGTTCCAAAACCATCCTCCATGCGACGTAACAACACATGTGGATTCTCCAGGCATTAAAGTGGAGTTGGGGCCAACTTCAATTAGTCGAGAATTTTGCACATCAGGTGACAGAAAGGAAGCCACAACCTATGAGAGAGGGAAAAAACCGTGAGGGCCACCTTCTTAGTAAAACCATCTTCATCGATAGCCCCTTGGGGTGGGGGAGGGACCTCAAGAATTACAGAATCAGGGACTCCATACGCATCCCTTAGCTTTCAAAGGTCAGCTTTTTAGGCTCGACGACTAGTGTAGCCTTCATAATTGGGCACATTATGGGCGAATGAGGACTTTGGAGGGGCAGAGCCACGAGAAGAATGGCAAGAAGAACTCTAACAAGCCATATAGCCAAATTAGGGACTGTGGAAAAAATAAAATGAGTTTCGACAAAGAAGGCAGACAATAAGGAAGAGGAATACGTGAAAGTGAAAGTGGTAACAATGAAAAGGAGGGGGCTATTTATAATCAGGGATACGACGATTGAAATGCCCCAAGAAAAATACGGTAGTCTGACAACATGATCACCACGAACACATTCCACGATCTGGTGATGAGACTGAGGGCAAACATGAGGCCGTTGCAACCCCTTTTGACACAAAAGCACAAACGACCAATCACAATGAATGACACGACATGCCAGAACGTTTCATAATCTTTGAATTCTCGCTATGCCAAAGTGGCTAGAATTTACAAGATAATTGGATATTCATTTAAATCTCTATTAGACGGCCAATGATATAAAGTAAATGGCCCGTGTAATGAGCCCAACGGGTTAAGGAATCTACAGGAACGTTGTATGCTTGTTACCACGAGACCATACTGCCCCAATAGGATATTATGGTAACTAACTTTGATAGAATATATTTACTCATAAAGAAATGACGAGATATTCGAAAAAAATAAAAAAATTGTAAGCACGCCAGCTTTTAATTCTCTGCTGCGTGACATATCATTCCGTTGGAAAAAATCTGATTTTGCGGTTAACCTTTATTTTTTATTGAAAAAATGATGCAAATATGACTACGGTTGGGCTGGGCCGGTTGTTTATAGAACAACCCAAGACTTTCAAATATTTTGTTTCAGGTGTTTGGGTGGACGATCCCAGAAGCAACATCGAAGAAGAGGACAAGCCAGAAGCAGGCGATATTCAGATGAAGGTTTACTCGGTTCCGTGCTTGGAGGATAACTACTCCTACCTGTCTGTAATCTAGACTCGTTTTTGTGCTTCAATTTTTCAAAAACTGTCTTCGATATGTGACTATTTTTGTTTTGATGGTTCATTAAACGTTGCTGCCGAATTAAAACGAACGATGATAGATCTCCGATTCTCCACAATATTTTTTACTTCCTCTTTAGCCTCGTGTTGTTGGACTTAGGGTTTGCACTTGCAGCATCGTCGATGAGAGCTCGAAAGAAGCCGCAGCAGTGGATCCTGTGGAGGCCGAGAAGGTTGTAGAAGCTGCTAAACAACATGGCGTCCTTCTCAAGCTCGTTCTCACCACCCACCATCACTGGTATCACAGATTCACCACTCTTCTCCCCCTTAGAGAACAGGTGTCACAGAAACACTCACCCCCTGGATACACCCGGATATTCCATCACGATTTTGTTCAGTCTGATTTACGCTTTCTATCTTTGCCAAATATAGACCGCTGAATATTCGTTGCCTTTGTTATAGTTTTTAGTTTTCAATTTAACGCCGGTATTCTAATAGGGATCACGCTGGTGGAAATGATAAGATAAAGCAGCTGGTACCTGGGATTAAGGTCTATGGTGGTTCGCTCGATAATGTGAAGGGTTGCACCGATCAAGTGGAAAACGGTGATAAGCTCGTCCTTGGGGCTCATACAAATATACTCTGTCTACACACACCTTGGTACGGTTGTTCTGCTTTTCCCCCGCTCGGCTTTCCTTCGCCCTTGACCAATTGTTTATTCATTTTGTAATGGACTATGTTTGGGGTGGAATCGAGTTCCACTTTTCTAGTTCGTATATTCAGCCAATTAGCGACTTCTCTATTCTAAGAAAACAGGACAGAAATTACCGATAAAATAAAAAGAAAGAAAACAGGACAGAAATTAAAATCTATCTAAACTTTAGCTCGTAGCACCTGACTTTCTTATGAGTCATTAAGTTATAAATTCTTCCTAACCAACCAGATGCCCTGTTATTTTACATATTTTCTAATTCTCTCACTAATTTTTTCATGAGAATCGATTCATGAAGTGACATGTTGTGGCTGGTTTTAGGAAAGACAAATTGAACCCTGACCACTAGGAGGTTTTCCTTTACAAATAACTTGTATTGAAGTTTTTGATTTTATGACATACCCACATTGGATAAACTGTATTTCCGCTTTCAGCTTGCTAATCATGATTTAGTTATTGAAAAAAGGAATTTGCTCTTCCAAGCTTAATTCAGTTCTACTTAACACATTTTATAAATTTATCATTGATGCCATTCACTTTGTATGCAAGAATCGACATTCTTTATTGTTAAAAGTCTGATTTGCTTGCTGTGGTTAATGCCTCCAATTCAGATGCCAAGAATTGTAAAAGAAATTATAAAGAACTTGAAACAACACATAGCAGGAATGTAAAGAACACAAAAGAGTTTACGTGGTTCGATCCTAGTGATCTACATCCACGGCAGCAACAGTCAAGAGACTTTGCTTTATTGATTATTAAAATACAATCTTGAGATTACAAGAAAACTCTTTCAAACATCCTCACACTTCTTGGAGCCTTACACAAATTGTTCTCTCTGTTTCTCTCTTGTATTTTTTCTGTATTGAATTCTATCTCTCAAGTACAAATGAAGGCCTCTATTTATAGACTTAAGTTGTAGCAGAAGGAATAAGTTTCTGTTTCCTATAATCAAGCCAGTACTCGAGTCTTTCCACATGTGCAACCATGTGCTCATGTGCTTTCCTCTAAATGGTTGACACTTATCATAACAATCTCCACCTTGGAAATCATTTAGAACTTCCAAGCTGCCTTTTCCCCTCTTTGACTGTTGTTGCAGATCCCCTCTAAGTGGCTTGGTAATTTCCCATATTGATCAAGTTCAGACAATGACTGTTGGTAGTGACTTAGTCATCATGTCAGATGGATTTTCTTCTATTGGGATCTTTTCTACCCCAATCTCTCCCGCTGAAATGATGTCCCTCACAAAATGTAGCCTAATGTCTATATGCTTTGACCTTTCATGATATACCTGGTTTTTAGCAAGGCGAATGGTGCTCTGATTATCACAGTAGACTGTGATATTCCCTTCAAACATGCCTACTCATTAGATATACCTTTCAACCATATAGCCGCCTCGATTGCCTCAGTCATGGCAATGTATCAAGCCTCAGTTGTCGATAAGGCAACAACTGGTTGCAAATTTGCCTTCCAATTGACGGCTCCTCCAAAAGTTGTAAACACAAAACTAGTTAAAGATTTTCTGGTGTCTATGTTTCCAGCATAATCATAGTCCACTAAGCCTTTTATTTCACTTCCTTTTTGTGAGTTTCCACCAAACTTCAGTCCCAAACAAGCTGTACCAGATAAATACTGAAACACCCACTTGATAGCATGCCAATGGGGTTTTCCAGGGTTGCTCATGAATCTGCTGACTATGCTAACAGCATAGGTCAGGTTAGGTGTAGAGCAGACCATAGAGTACATTACACTTCCCACCATGATAGCATAAGGTATTTTATGCATAAACTCTATTTCTTCATCTGTTTGAGGAGCTTGTGTGACTAACAGTTTTGAGTGTTGCCCCATGGGAGTGCTTACAGATTTTAAATGATCCATGCCAAACCTTTTAAGAATCTTTGAAATATAAGTCTTTTGTGATAAGTAGAGTAGCCTTTTCTTTCTGTCTCTTACTATTTCCATTCCCAAGATTCTCTTGGCAGGCCCTAGTTGTTTCATTTCAAATTCTGACTTCAGTAAGCACTTGACTTGTTCAATCAGATTGGAGTCTTTACATGCAATTAGCATGTCATCTACATACAGCAGTAGATATACTAATATTTCCCCAACTTTCTTGTAATACACAGCTGTTATATCCACTTCTCTTGAACCCATTTTCAACTATGTGTGAATCCAACATTTTGTACCATTGCCTAGGGGACTGTTTAAGTCCATATAAGGATTTCTTGAGTAAACACACTTGATTGCTGTTGATCTCATTCGAATACCCTTCTGGGGGCTGCATGTATATGACCTCATCGAGGTCTCCATGTAAGAAGGCTGTTTTTACATCCAATTGTTCCAAGTGCAAGTCTTCATAGGCAGTGTAAGCAAGTAGTAGCCTTATGGAGGTGTGTTTGACCACTGGAGAAAAGATTTCATTGTAATCAATCCCTTCTCTCTGTGTAAACCCCTTGGCTACCAATCTTGCTTTATACCTTGGACCCTCAACCCCTGGAATACCTTCTTTTCTCTTATAAATCCACTTAGATCCTATCAATTTTTGTTTCTCTAGTTTAGTAACTAATACCCATGTTTTATTTTTGTTCAGAGACTCCATTTCCTCTTGCATTGCAAGTAACCATTTATTTGCCTCCTTGCTACCCATGGCTTCTTGATAAGATCTTGGATCTAAATCTACCACCTCTTCAGCAACTGTCAAAGCAAATGCAACTCAGCATACCCATATCTCTGAGGTGGCTTGACAACTCTCTTTTGCCTATCTCTTACCAGGTTATAAGAGTTTACTCCACCTTGATGTCTGTCATCTGAGCTTGATTCCTCAATTTTTCCAACTTGATCATCCTGTTGAACTGGTGTGGTTTCCCCTTGCTCCACCTCAAGTTGCATACTATCAGAGACAAGGTTTTGTGCTATTTCAGTTGTTTCCTTTTGTACTCGAGCCATTTGTTGTTCATTGAAAGTCGCATCCCTACTAATCATACACTTATGTTTCCCAGGTTCATCAACCCACAATTTGTAGCCTTTGACCCTTTCTAGATACCCCACAAAGATGCACTTGAGTGCTCAAGGTTCAAGCTTGTCTGTTCTTGAATGAACATAGGCAACACAGCCAAACACTCTCAAGTAGTCATACTTTGAGGGTTTTCCTGACCACATTTCTTGAGGGGTCTTGAAATCAATTGCTGATGGGGGACTTCTGTTTATCAAATATACTGCTGTAGCAGCAGCTTCTGCCCAAAATGATTTTGGCAGATTTGAGTTTGATAGCAGGCACCTTACCCTCACCAAAATGGTCCTGTTCATTTTTTTAGCTAGACCATTTTGTTGAGGGGTTTCTTTCACTGTCTTGTGCCTAGCCAGCCCCTCCCTTTGACAAAAGGTGTTAAACTCATTTGATAAGAACTCTAGTCCATTATTAGTTCTGAGTTTCTTCACCTTCCTTCCCACCTGGTTTTCAACTAAAGTTTTCCATTCCTTGAACTTAGCAAAAGTATCACCTTTGTTTTTAAGGATATAAATCCATACCTTTCTCGAGTAGTCATCTATGATGGATAAAATATAGTTTCCTCCACCATGAGAACTAACCCTTGCAAGTCCCCACAAGTCTGAATGAATATAGTCCAGAACATATTTGGTGTGATGGACTGCAGGCTTGAAACTGGGTGAAACTGGGCCTTGTGGATTTTCCAAGTATGCAGTCTTCACAAAATGGTAGTTCTCCCAATTTTTTCTCACCTAATAGGCCTTGCTTTTGAAGTTCTTGAAGACCCCTTTCATTGACATGCCCCAGTCTCTTATGCCACAACACTGCCATGTCATCCATTTTCATATGAACAGATGATGCCTCACCACATATTGTTTTTCCTATCAGTGTATAGAGGCCATTTTTTATGATGCCTTTCATTATTATTAAAGATCCCCTTGTCACCTTTAATACTCCTGATTCTGACTTGAAAGAGCAACCAGATTGGTCAAGCATCCCAAGAGAAATTAAATTTCTCTTTAACTCTGGTATGTACCTTACTTCCTTCAGTAGCCTTTCCATACCATCATGTAGCTTCAATCTGACTGACCCTATTCCTAGAATCTTGCAGGTCTTGTTATTACCAAGGATCACCTACCTCCATCTACTTCAGTGAAAGTCTCAAACCATGGTTTCGAGGGGCACATGTGAAATGAACACCCTGAGTCTAAAATCCATTCTTTGCCAGAATCTACTTCAGAGACATTCAACACTTCAGCACTGTCATATCCATCTAATACAACAACAGTATTTCTTTCTCCCTTAGATTTGTTTCCAAGATTTTGTTTCCTCTCAGGGCAGTCTCTTTTAAAGTGCCCCTCTTTGTGGCATACAAAACACTTGAGTTGTTTCTCTTTTGATTTTGATCTTGATTTGTTATTCCTTCCCTTGTATCTTTGTTTTTCTGCTCTACCTCTCACTGTCAAACCTTCCCCAGTTTCTGTTTTTGTGTCAGTTTTGTTTTGCATTTCTCTTGAGTGCAAAATAGACTGCACTTCATCTAAGGTCAAGCTTTCTCTACCATACATTATAGTCTCTTTAAGATTTGCATATGAGGTGTCTAAAGAACTTAATAACAGAATAGCTTGATCCTCATCATCAATTTTAATGTTTATGTTTGCAAGATCCAAGATGATCTTGTTAAACTCATCAAGACGTTCTTCCATAGACATACCTGGGTCATTTTAAAGGTGTAAAGCTTGGTCTTCTTATGGAGTTGATTTGCCAAGGATTTGGTCATATAGAGGCTTTCTAACTTTAGCCAAACCCCTGCTGCTGTCTCTTCCTTGGCAACCTCTCTCAAGACTTTGTCACCAAGGGAAAGAATTAGAGTGCTGTGGGCCTTCTGCAAGATCTCAGTTTTTATTTTTTCAGGCAAAGAACTCATGTTCTTTTCACCAAGAAGTGCATCCTGAAGGCCCTGCTGAGCTAGAAGAGCTGTCATCTTGATCCTCCATAACCCAAAATCATTTTTTCCATTGAACTTCTCTACATCGAACTTGGCATTTCCCATCTGAACCTAAGCTCTTGATACCACTTGTTAAAACTCTGATTTGCTTGCTGTGGTTAATGCCTCCAACTCAGATGCCAAGAATTGTAAAAGAAATTATAAAGAACTTGAAACAACACATAGCAGCATTGTAAAGAACACAAAAGAGTTTACGTGGTTCGATCCTAGTGACTACATCCACAGCAGCAACAGTCAAGAGACTTTCCTTTATTGATTATTAAAATACAATCTTGAGATTACAAGAACACTCTCTCATACATCCTCACACTTCTTGGAGGCTTACACAGATTGTTCTCTCTGTTTCTCTCTTGTATTTTTTCTGTATTGAATTCTATCTCTCAAGTACAAATGAAGGCCTCTATTTATAGACTTAAGTTGTAACATAAGGAATAAGTTTCTGTTTCCTATAATCAAGCCAGTACTCGAGTCTTTCCAAATGTGCAGCCATGTGCTCATGTGCTTTCCTCTAAATGGTTGACACTTATCATAACATTTATGTTTGTGGAACCACTTCTCTGTACCGCTTCAACATTTGTTGAGAAAACAGTATGTTGTCTCTCAAAATCTTTTGGATATTGAGTTTTGGATTAACTTGGCTTATTATAAGATGTTTTTTTTATCTTCCTTTCAGATAAGAGTTTCCTTTGTTTTAATTTGTATTATATGCGTGAGTATCTAAACTTGGCAAAAGAAACACTTGAACCTAGAGGTAATGCTGCCTGTATGATGCCTTGCCACCATATAAGGATGGACGCAGCAGATTCTTATCTACGTATTATCACTTCTTTATATACTCGGTGTACTTGGGCTTCACTTATTTCATTCGTATTAATAAAACTGTCTTTCTTAAAAAATAAAGTATTATCATTTCTTCTTGATGTTTTTTTTTTGAAAAAAAAGAAGGAATCTTGTGTTTATGTTTTTATGCATTCATGCCCAGCTTCTTTATTCTTTTTGACTTTGTCTGTCTTTGGGCTCTTTCATCAGTCACACCAAAGGTCATATTAGTTATTACCTGACCAGCAAAGAGGAAGAAGACCTAGCTGTTTTCACTGGAGACACATTGGTAAGTTGATTGGAGATTTTTTTGTGTGTGTGTGTGTGTATGTGTAATCAGTTTTCAATAGGTGTCATATGATTCGACGAAAACCTTTTTTTATTTCCTGTTCTGGTATTGGGACCCTTCAATAAGTCTGTTGGAATTGGCTCTATATCAATGGAATTTCACCATCCATACACGTTAGCGTGGTATATTCATATCATAACATATGAGTATTAAGAACTAGCATTCTTATTGAGACTCAAAACTCATAGGGAAGAAAATACATTTCTGAATGGAATCAACTATGCGGTATTTATAGACAAAAGTATTTGTTTATTGGATAGAAATCAATATACTTCTAATGTCGAATCGGGATCAACAATTTTCTTTTGATTGGAGAGGCCAGGGTAAGAAAAATGAGGGGAAACAATATTGATGATTTATCTTTGCAGTATATTTGAACTCGCAACAGAAAATTTTCTCAAAGATAGTGGACAATTGTGATCCTTCATTTTTCCAGAGGAGAGGGGGTAGAGAGAGAGATATTGAGTGGGGATGTCCTGGATAGCAAATATTCTGGGCAAGGCTACATGAATTATTTTCTTAAAAAAATTATTTTCTTGCACTATGACGTGGATATCATATCTGTGCAAATGAGATTTGAAGTGTTAATTCCTAAATTATGTCTTCCTGGCAAATTTCTGGTCAGTAACAATGTCTCGTTTTGTTTATAACCAAAAGTTATGTCTTTCGATTATAATTATATGGTATTTAGGTTACCAATAATTATCACTCGTTTATTGCAGTTTATTGCTGGTTGTGGGAAATTTTTTGAGGGAACAGCAGAGCAGATGTATCAATCACTATGTGTGACACTGGTTTCATTGCCCAAACCAACTAGAGTGTATTGTGGCCACGAGGTATGAGAGTTTTGATGTCCTTTCTTTGGATTGATCTCAATGTTAGTATAAGTGCGTTTAAGCACACGACCTTACTTGAACAGGATCTTTTCTATAGGTTGTACATCTGTTTCCTTGAGTTCTAAGGAGACAAGGAATCCAAGTCTGGTTGATGAGCCATGACCGTGCGATCAGAGCGTGAATAACAGATTCGCGGTCCTCAGACCGTTGGATCAGTAGAGGATCGTTCTCAGCTACTCTTCCGAATAGCTGCGATGGTCGCACGGTTGTCTGACAGACTTCCCAAATCTTATCTATTTTGCGTTTACTTATCAAAAAAAAAAAAAAAAAAAAAAAGCTCGTTTAGGCACAAAGTGCCAAGGCTGAAGCGATTTGCATACCAAAAGCAAAGCACATTTACAAAAAGTGCTTTTGTGTGAGCTTAAAGGTAACAAAATGTGCTTTTGCAACATTTTTGAAGAAAAATATTAAATATTAATTCAAGACCTAGAAAATTATATAAGCAAATATTCTTAAGTATTTGTTGATATTGAAGATCATTTACATACCACGGTACCCGTACCTGTGTCGCTTGTTGCATATATGGTTTATATGCTTTGAACCGGATATGATGGTCCAAGTTGGCTTCCTAGATGGGTTGTATTTGATTACTTATGTTAGCATAGAAGTCAATACCTAATGTCGTGAGTTGTTGTGGTTATGGCCTTTTTGGTATGGTTTATACATGCCAGACAAGCTTATATTTAGTAAAGCACAAGAAAATTATATAAAATGCTATGTTTAAATTTTATGTAATTGAGTTAATAGGCTAAACATATTAGTCTTGCTTTTTGAACTTTTTTTTGAGTGTATTTTATATTTTTTAGTTACTATAGATCATTTTTATAAATGCACACTTCCATCGGGCGTGCGATTGCGTGTTGCACCTAGTCTCTATATGGCGTTTGTGCTGAAGTGTGCCTATGGCTTTCATCAACACTGTTTGTTCTTGGAACTGGATTAATTAAAATTTATTTAATTAATCCAATTATTTGTAGCCAAGAGTTAAGAGTTGTTTGTACATTGTGTTTTCAGATTTCTACTGTTGCATTTGACATTATTGCTATCAACAATCCCTGGTTAGTTTCTATCCCACTAGGCATACACATGGGGTGTGTGTAATGGGGAAAAAATGTTGGGCTGAGAAAAGCTGAAACTTATTCTGGGTGACCTTTAAGAACCAACCTGTTTTGCTATTTCATCTGGTCATGTTGCGTTAGTTTCTAGAACTCTGTCCAGCCATTGCGCACAATTCCCCAAAAAGTACAAATCTTCTTTGGAATGGTTTTTTATTAGTGAAGGAGAACTCTATTGATGAGAAAAGTAGGCATTGGCCAAGTAGGCATTGGAACGGTTTTTCTCTCATCCAGTTAATAAAAAAAAAACGGTTTTTCTCACATCCACACCAATGGCTCCCTAAATCATCAGAAGCCAGTCTTCCATAGAACACTTCATGGTTCAACTGGTGTTACCAGCCCATTGAAGGGCTTCAGTTACTGCAAAACACCATGAATTGTACTCTGCTGATATCCAAATTTTTCCTACCGTCTTGAACATTTACCCTTTCAATTAAAGAATCCTCAATATGAAATGTGAATTTTCAGCCTTAAAAAACTTCCTGCTGAATTATAAGGTCCCGTTTGGATTCGGAAAGTGTTTTATCTCATCTCATCATTACAACTTTTTCAAATTTCTACACAAAATATAATAAACAATTCAACTTTTTCAAATCTCAATTCATCTTTTTTAAATTTCAAAACAATAATAATATTAAAAAATAATATTCTGACAATATTTTTTTCAGCTTTCATCTCATCTCTGAATCCAAACCAGCCATAAAACTTCTCAGGTTCAATACATAATTAGGCCGTGGCTTAAATATGTAATAGGTACTTGAAAATTTCATTTTGATTCAAAATGTTCAATCTGTCCATTTTCATTGTGACGTGTTATTAACCATGTTGACACAGCTCCATGAGTGCAATATCGTTGTCATCAATATTTTACATGTAAGGTAGAGTTGACATGATGAGGACACGTCACAATTATATTGGTGCTTAATTGGCACCCTATTAGAGTTATACGCGAAGATTGGCCGGAATGACTTTTGAAAAATGATCGAGGATTCAAGTACCTAAATGAGTGCTTGAAATCGTATGGCTTCTTTAAATTGAGCAAAACCTAGGGAACAATTATACGTTTGACCCAAAAGTCTTCCTAAATTTATATGAATTAGTGGCTAAAAACATCCATTGGGCGGGGTGGAGAAACCTTAAAACAATAGGAGTATGTCCTTGATCACATTTATGGAAATTAATTATGTTACAATCGGATTTGACAGAACTTACTCCTTTGTTACTCATATTTCTTATCATAGTTACTAATTGTTTTTATAGGTAAGATAAATCATGTTAAAACAAATAAAATAGGCGTTGTCCAATTACTCAGGGAGGATACAAAATAAAACACCTAGTTATATTCTAGGTACCAGAAAACGATACAAGAAACTCATGAACTGTAGTTCCATTGAGTGCAATAGCAGAAAACCAAAGAAATAAAGTGTGAAGAGATTTCCAAGTTCATCTAAAGTGCAGTTCCATTGAGTGCAATAGCAGAAAACCAAAGAAATAAAGTGTCGATATTTCTAAGTTCATCTAAAGTGCGCTCCCTATCTTCAAAGCTCCTAAGTTACTGATTAGAAAAATAAAATTGTTTCTTATCGGAGTTTTCTGTCTGGAATTTAATGTTTCTGTCGTGTATTTTCTCCAGTACACAGTGAAAAACTTGCAGTTTGCTCTGACAGTTGAACCAGATAATGTGAAGATACAACAAAAGATAACATGGGCTCAGCATCAGCGGCAAGCAGGCCTCCCCACCGTTCCCTCAACCATTGAGGAAGAAATAGAAACGAATCCATTCATGAGGGTTGATCAACCAGAAGTCCAGGTTTACTCTCTTTTGCAATTAGCATTCACTACATACATTTGGCATTAATAATACAAATATAATAATAAAAATATATAATTTTTTTATATATTATATTAAAAATATAATAAAATGATAAAAAATATAATATATTATAATAATAAAATGAAGGTGAAGGTTCTGTTGTGTTGTTGAGGGAGGGAGAAGAGGAAAGGATTGTGAGAGAGAGTGAGAGGAGAGAGAAAATTAATAAAATAACATTTGAGAAATGAATAGTGCATCTTCATAGATGTATTGACACTGTTCATGGCTATGGAAATATTTCCATATGCATAATCCAATGTAGACAATTTAATGGTCTAATTATGCAAATGTGTTTATATTTGCATATAGATAAATCAATGTCAATGCTTTAATATTGTCTACGGTGGCGTTGTATCCACATATTGAAGAGATGGAAATTCATAAAAAAAAAAAGATATGTTGCACTTATTATGCTATTTTTTATTTGGTATTCGGCAACCATGTAACTGCCAATGGAATGCTTTTGGTATGACCTTGCGCCATTTAACTTATATAGACGTTGGCTATTTTACAGGCGAGGGTTGGTTGTCGGTCTCCTGTTGAAGCTCTCCAGGAGATACGCCGACGGAAAGACAACTGGAGGGGCTAATTGATGATCTGCATAATGCTCTTCCTTTTGTTGCATGCGTGCGTGTGTGGATGTAGTCCAGTTTGTGAAATATTACCGCTCTTTGCTGCTTGGGATTGCAAAGTCGAGACTTGTATTTTGTTTTTGGCTTGGGTTGTAATGGACCAGTTCTCCGTGATAACGATGGAGGGTGACGTGTCTCGTTTTCATAATAGAATAATGTTATTATGTCCCTTTATTTTTACTGTTTATGCATTTAATTTTTTTTTAAAATTTTTTTGCTTACAAATGACTATTAGGATATTGATATATATATATATATATTTTATATATTTTTTAAAAGTGTTAAAAGAAATATGAATAAAAAAATAATTAAAAAAGTAAATTTTATCTAGAGCACGCCCAACGTTTACTGCACCAGGGTGGCATCCTAGTAGCACTTTAAGGTAATAAGATATCCCGTGGACGTGTTGGGCAGACCGCACCCAATAAAGAGCATTCAACATAATAATAATGTTAACAGTTGTTGAATGTGTGAGACTGCATAATTATTTTGAAAAAGAGTTAATTTATTATTAAAAAATTATTTATTTTCAAGTTAATCTTGTATGTTATTCGTATTACATGATTGTCACTAGTGCTACATACAACCGTCGGGTTACAACCGTTGGCTAACCGGAATTATGCGTTAGCCAATATATTAAAAAAAAAAAGAAGACGAAATTGGAGGGAAGATTTCATATTTTCATTTCACACATCTTCCATTCTTGTTTGCGAAAAAGCTCCATTTCCTCATTAAATCTACCAATCTCGTTTGCTTTCAAGCTCCGTTTCCTCACTGAATCAACCAATCTCGTTTACTCTCAAGCTCTGTTTCGTTACTACTACAGACGGTTTTCATTTCACACGCACAGAAAACTGAATCTACCAATCTCAAGCTCCATTTCCTCACTGCTAAAGAGAATCTTTGGGCAGCTCTCTGCGTCGTCGTCGTCCCGCAGTGTTCGAAAGGTTTAACCCAAACTTTTGCTTTTCTTTTTCCAGTTGATGACTTTGTTTGGTTGCCAAGAAAATGTGTAAACTTTTTTTTTTTTTTTTTTTTTTTTCTGTGATTGATTCTGGGTACTAAGTAATTTCTTTGGAGTAGAGGCTAGTGTTTTATTTATTTCTTTATTCTTTTCCTTTGGGTTCCTACCACTTACAGAGATTAGGGAGATGGGCATTAACAGAGAAGCAATTAGTAAGGGAGGGATGTCGATGGGCATTACCAGTTGCGAAAATTGAAATCGCTTTCATCCCCTTCGTGTGTGTTCTTCCTTCCATTTCGTGACGTTCTCCATCGCTGGTTTCAGGAAGGGAGGGATGTTGATGGTAGGGATGTTGATGGTATTAGGGTTAGGGAGAAGGGGACGCAACGAGAAGGGAGAAGGGAGAAGGATCGAATTCGTTTCAGTCAAAACAGTGAGTTTTTACAAACTCTAAGTCCCACCTCCCTCATTTGCTTCGTTCGGTTCCAGTTTCTCATAAATGAAACACACCGTTTCATTAAGATGAGTTGGCGTTTACCCACCGGTTGCATGAGCCGGTTACGTTTAGCTTTTTTCATTAGGAAATTCTTTCACACACTTGACTTCCTGAACAATAATGTAGGATGCCACTGTAGCGGGAAATAGTAAAAGAAAAATAGCAGAAAAAAAAAAGTTGGAAACACAAAAAAAAAAAAAAAAAAGAGAGGTAGAGAAATTGATAGAAACAATGAATAAAGAATTTTTAGATAGATGAATAGTTCACTCTATATTTCGAGCATCTCACTGGATTAACAATTCCAAAAATCACTAATATCACATTTTTTATTTTTATCTATTTCATTCAAAACACATTTTCACGTTAGATTATCCATCTATTCTTTCTATAATAATAAAATATTAATAATTTATTATTTTTAATCTTATCTACTTTTGTTATATTTTACAGTTTTATCAATTATATGTTAATTAATAATCATATAACCTTCGTATAGTAGTCAATCATATTTGTAGATTGGGATAGCATTATTGTGATTCATGGGCTGAATGGCTTTAAGTTGAATAATTTAATGTTGTCCAATTTATAGCACATTAGCTAAATAAAGAGTTAGACTAGCATTTGGCTAAGTCAATATCAATACTCTTAACGAGTTACTACATCTATTTGTATTTTTCTTACGTAATCGGATGAAACTCCTTTTTTGAGCATTTCATCAACTAATTTACATTTCATTTATAATATATAAACAGTAGAGAATGTTCTAAACATGGACCACACCCAAAATTCAAATAAAGCAAACAAAATCGAAAAAGGAAGGAGACAATCTGTCATGTGTCAAATCATTTGGGATAAATGAAATGAGAAATTCTTAATTTTTATCTCAAATATCACTCAAACACGAAATACTTTTTAATTTTTAACTTTTTCATCTAATCATTACAACTTTACAAACTTTCAAAATAAAACACAAAAATCAATATAACTTTTTCAAATTTCAAAACAAAAATTATATTTAAACACATTTTTCTCTTTATATTATTATTATTCAACTTGTTATCTTTTATTTTTCCAAATCTAATAAAATATCTTAATTAAAATCATTTTACTACTATTTATAGAACTATGAAATACACCTTAACCCAATAAAAAAGAAGAATATATATCACAGCCATTTAGAGGAACTTGTGCTTCAAGTAAATGATTTATGTTTGTTCTATTTAAAACATCAAATTTGCCTGGACAGGAAGGATCCTGAGCTGCCTCATCGAGGCAATAGTAGGGGTGAAAACTGACTCATTCGACGCTGTTTTTGGGCAAAATGGGTTTTCACCGACGTCTGCCATGAGAGCTTAGCATCGGTCAAAATCAGTCGATTGGGGAGAGAAAACTGATATCATCAGTCTCGACGCGGCGCGATTCGATTCTTCGGTCTGCCTTCGGCCTCTCTGTGACGGAGGAGGGATACTACGTTCATTGTCGAGTGAGAGTAGAAAGCTTAGAGTTTAGGGTTGCCGAACCGTCGATATCGATTTTTCCTCAAATCCTCTCGCTCGTCGACCGATTCTTTATCGGTTCCGTGCTCCGGTGGCTAGTGTGATTGTTTCTTGTACACCCCTAGGCAGCAACACTTGGGTTGGGTCCAAGTTGTGCCACCTGGGATGTAGTCCAGGTCACACAACCTAGACTGTAGCGCCTGGTGAACTTGGGTCATCCAGGTAGTGCAGCCTCTATGAGATCTAGACAATTGTCTTGGTGTGCTCTTGTGCATTGTGTTTTTATTTTTATTTTAAATAATATTTTTAAGCATTAATTGTTAAACTAATACTTGAGTTTTGATGATTTTGCAACTTGTATTTCAATTTTTAAATTTTGCAAAATTAATATATCAACTTCAAGAAATTTACAATTAAATATATTCGTCAATCATCCATTAGAAAATTAATAAAATAATTGTCACATAATATGCGTTAGTATTTATTTAGCTATCGTTGATATTATAACAATGTCAGTTAATTAAAAATTGACATTTAATTTTTAATTAATTTTTTAACATGAGATTTACCAATATATTCAATTGTAAGCTTTTTAAGATTCAGATGTTAACCTTGAAGTGTTGTAATTGCAAGTGGCAGTGGCAGTAGACCGCATGGTCAACTTCCCATGGAAGACGAATAATCTATGATGATAAGATAATCTAACAACGCAAGGAGTCTCCTCTCGGCTTCTCTATAGAGAGCAGTGGTAGAGTTTACGAGTCTTTCCTACATTCTCCTTGTGGGTGGTGATATTCCAGGATGTAGGACCCAATATGTTTATGGTAATTTTTGCTACCCATGCTGACAAACAGAAGGTGATGTATGGGAGGCCATGGCTATTTGACAGCAGATTGTTTGTTCTGAAAATGTTTGATGATTTTACCCAACTAAATAAGATCCCTTTTGATTGCGAGACGTTCTGGGTCCAACTACATAACTTATCTTTGGCTTACATGAATTGTGAGAGTGGAGAGCATATTGGAAAGTCACTGAGTAATGTAATTGATGTGGATGTCCCGACAATGGAATTGGCTGGGGTAAATTTCTTCGTGTTAAAGTTCTTTTTTTTTTTTTTATAAGTATTTCTTCTTGTTAAAGTTGAGTTACAGATATCAAAGTCAATAGCAAGGGACAGATCAATTAATGTTAATGGGAAGAAGATTTGGATTCCAATTAAGTATGAAAAACTTCCAAGAATATGTTTTGAATGTAGATGTGTTATACATGAAGAAGAAACCTGCCAGGACAAGAACAAAAAATGGGCTCTTATGACTTAGAAGGTTCAACAATTTGATTCTTGGTTATGCACTGATCCAATCTTTTATTGAATGAATCATTTCAAAATTGGAAGCTAAGATAAAAAGAAGGAAGGAAGCAGTTATAAGCATATGGTGGGAGCAGAACAAGAGGATGGTAGTCGATCGGAAGAAAGCTTAGTATGGTGGTGGTAGGTGATGGCAATTTGGTAATTGGTAAAGGAAAGAATCTTGAAAATACCAAGAAACATAGATTACTAGACAGGGATGAAGAACTAACTGATATGGTGGCAGATGTTGTGGAGCAGATAAGCAAACAAGATTTTGGGGGACAGTTCAAAAACAAGATCAGTTAAATAAAAGTAATCCGACAATTGATGGAGTGGGAAGTGGAGGGGATCATTCAGGGAATTGGGTGGGCCAGAAGAAGGACAGATCCATTAATTCTAAAACAACCCAAGTCTGTAATATCAAAGTGGAAGCAATGGGAATGAGTGTGGATGTAATGGGCTTAGGCTCATACGAGCTGATCGTTAAGGTGAAGGATGATATGCTGATGGTGAATGAAAGGGTAATAGAAGACTTAAGAGCAGTAAATACAGAAATAACATGCACAGTGGAACAAAGCTCTGATAAAAAAGTAAGGAAAAAGAAGATCTATCAACAAGGGGGTAGATGGAAACACAGAACTAGAGATCAAGGTACGCTTTTAATCTCTGAGCATACTAATATCTTATAAAAAGAGAATTGGTAGATGAGGAGGAAATGATTTCGGTGACACAAAACCTGAAGAAAATAAGAAGGGGGAATGAAGAAAGGGAAGAAGTTGAAAATGATAGATTGGCAGAGGCTGCTAGGTAGCTCTGCCTGGAACCATGAAAACATTAATTTGAAATTGTCGCTTGGGAACCCTCAAATAGTTCAAGATCTTCATAGCATAGTGAAAGAAAAGCAACCTGTTTTATTTTTCCTCATGAAAACTAAAATAATCAGTCTTAGGTGGACGTTTCTTAAAAAAAGACTGGGTTTTGATGGATGTTTGTAAGTGGATCTGATAGGCAGAAGTGAGGGATTAGCCTTGTTGTGGAGATAAGAGGTTAATATCACAATTCAAAATTACTCTAGCAGACATATCACTGCTACTGTGAATGAAGAATCTGATGAGAAACAGTGTCAATTTACTCGATTTTATGGATACTCTGAAGTAAGTAAAAGGTGGAAATTGTGGGAGTTGCTAACTTACTTAAAACCAACAGATCAGGTGGATTGATGCGTATATGGGGATTTTAATGAAATAATCTCCCATGATGAGAAACAAGGTGGCAATTCTAGTAGTGAAGCACAAATGGCCTATTTCAGAAAAGCATTGGAAGATAGTGAGCTTTATGATTTAGGTTGGCAAGGATCAAAATATACCTAGAGCAATAAACATAGTGATGAAACCTTTACAAAGGAAAGACTAGATAGGGTGGTAGCAAATTCTATGTGGAATAGTATGCAAAATGAAGTGAGAGTGGAAGTGTTAGAGGCTAGAAGCTTAGACCACAGACAACTATTGTTGATTTGCAGCAATAAAAATAATAAGAGGATGATACGACATAAATGTTTTGAATATGAGACTAGTTGGGGCTTGGAGGAAGAATGTAGAAGATTGATTGGAGAGGAATGGAAGAAGAGTACTACAACCACAGATCCCATTAGCAGTGTGCAAGAAAACACAATGATGTTAGATAAGTGAGATTGTTGTCCCATCTTGCCCCTCGTATTACTGGTTTATTTGGTTCATTTTTCTAACCCTTACTATTGGACCTGTTACATTTTCTACCCCTTCGAAGCACATTGTCCACAAAGTCTTGTTCAAATTGATCCAAATGTGCTAATCCAAACTACAATGAACCAAGTCACTTAAAGAATACTAGTATGGAAGGCACGTGCTTGATTTCTAATAAAAGCAAACAAGGGCAAGTAAAACCCTAAAAAAATTGTATTAATTAAGAATGTTTATCTTCAAGATTTTTCACAGGTACACATTTCTATGTACACGAGTTTGGGGTTTAGTGTTTTTGGGTTAGGGGTTAGGATTTAGGGTTTAGTGTTTTAGGGTTTAGGGTTTACGATTTAGGGTTTCAAGTGTAGGTTGTTGTGCTTAAGGTCTTGGGTGGTTGGGTAAGGTCTACGATTTAGGGTTTGGGATTTCGGGTTTTGGGCCTAGGGTTTATATGGTCCTAGGTTTAGGTTTTAGGCGTTGATAGGTTAGGGTTTAGGATTTATGGTTTAGTGTTTTAGGGTTAAGGAATTTTGTGTTTTAGGTTTTCGAGTATTAAATTTAGGGTTTTAGTGTTTGAGGGTTTCGACTTTAGAGTTTTAGGGTTTAGGTTTAGGGTTTAGGGTTTAGGGTTTAGGTTTTAGGATTTAGGTTTTGGGGCTTAGGGTTTTAGGGTTTGTGTTATGGGGTTTAGGGTTTTCAAGTTTAGTGTGTAGGGTCTTAGGGTATTAGGTTTTAGGGTTTTGTGTTTTAGGGTTAAGAGTTGATGATGTAGGGTTTAGGCTTAAGAGTTTGGGGTTTGGGGTTTAGGCTTTAGGTTTTGGTTGTGGTGCTTACGATTTTGGGTTGTTGGGCCTTTGGTGTAAGGTTTAGGGGTTTGGATTTTTGGTTTGGGGTCTAGGCTGGTTTGTATGGTCCGGGGTGAAATTGTCATATATTATCATCTAATTAATGTTCCCAACTAGGGAAGGGATCTGTCTTTGGTGAACCTTCATCTTTTAGCTTTATAATCTTGAAAGTGAACAATTGCTATTTCAGCTTGGGAAAGCTTAAGTATATGATAGATGGGCATCCCATGTCATTTTTTCTTTTTGTTCCTAGGAAGAAGATTTGAATTTGTCCTTATATATTTGGATTTATTTGGCTTTTTATACCTTTATCATGGTTCAATAGTTATGTGAGTTCGTAGGTCATATATTATTTGTCGCCAATAGGTAAAGAAAACAAAAGAAGAGTTTTTAGATGTTACTGTTAGTTCCTTATTGTGATTTCTCATTGACTCCAACTTGGCGTTGTCTACAATTGGAACCTATTTAGTGACTGCTGGAGCTCGTTCAATGGCTAGCTTTACTGCTTCTTTCTTGTGTATGATTACTGCATAGGCTTCATCCAATTTTTTTTTTTTTGTAAATCATCCTGCTAGTTCCTTCAAGAGCAAATTTACAATGAGTTTTTTCATTGACTTAAGCAGACAGAGTCATCTATGGACTTTGCATCAAATTGCATCTCCCCGTTAGTGTCTTTACTGCCCAAAAATGTAAGAGACTATAGTCTCTCAATGGCTACAGAAACCTAGAAAATATTATTTAACTTAGATATGAGCTCAATCTATGGAGCTTTTGTAAATTTAGTCAAGTTCATACTAAATCAACAAGCAAAAGATGTATAGAGATTGAGTGTCTGAAGCAGAGAGAGAACCTCCTCATTCTCTCTTCAAAAAGTCCCCAATCTTGAAACTAGCTTGAGGGGGTGGGAGCTTCGGCTCCTCCCCTCCCTTCCCTCTTGCTTTTTTCGTCTTTCTCCTCTGGGTTTTGTTTTGTTTTGTTTGTATTTTTAGGGATAATAATAAAAGACACTGCTATTGGTTTTTAGCAGTTTCTGTAGGGGCAGGGGTGGGCATGGGTAGGCAGATCGGCACCATCCACCAACGGTAGCAGTGTGTGCGCATTCATCCCACGGTGTTTGTGCTGGTAGCAGTTTTGGCAATGGCATGGGTGGGCATGGGTGGGTAGGTCGGCAACATCCATCGATGCAGATTACACCGCCTTATAGGGTGAGTAGGGGTGGCGGCGGGTGGGGTGGCCGATGCATCAGATGCCGCAACAGCAACCCATATCTCCTGCGGTGGTGGCCGAGGGCATAAGGGTGGGTAGGGGTCGGGGTGGCGGCGGCGGCATGAGATTGGCAGGAGCATCGGTGGGTCGTCTGCACAGATGGGCAAAGGTGGCTCGACGGCAGTGTCAAAGGAATCGGTGGAGGGGGTAGCGTAGGATGGTGAAGAAGAAAAAAGAAAAAAGAAAAAAATAATAAGAAAAAGAAATGGAGGGGTGACGGTAGCGGTATAAGATGTAACCCTAATAGCAATGTTTTTTTCAGTCCACGTGTCTTTTTTACTTTTCTATGTACTTACTGTTTGGTGTTTGTTTTCAATAAATAGAAATAGGCTATTGGACTTTTTGGAGTCCATAGCAGTAGAGTCCCGGTCCTTATTTGGGAGGAGGCGGAGTGATAGTACTTATCCTCTTTGAGAGGACAGAGGGTGATGGTACTATTTTTTGAGAGGGGTTATTTAGTTTTGTTTTTACAAAGCTCTATTCTCTCAGACAAACCGGATGGTTTGTTTAGGAGAAAGTTTACAAAAGTTAAGACAATGTCTATCATGAAGAAATATGTGTGCGGGAGTGCTTTAGAGCAGATGCGTAGGTTGGCTTGTAGTTTGGGTTTTTCTCTGTATTGATAAGTCACATTTGTAACTTCGAATTCATTGAATGACATGAAGTCTATTTCCATAAAAAAAAATAAGCAAAAGATGTGTACAAAATAGTCGAGCCTCCCCAACAACATACTATTAGTAATGAGTCTTCTTTTTCTTTTCACCCTATAGTGATAGTAGGCTATAGAATGGCATGACCCACCCCCTCAATCTATCATCTCTGCCTCAATCAACCCCCTTATTGAAGGGGAAGTGGTACCAACTAGTTACAAGGAATGGTAACAAGTCAAAGTAATTATATTTGATAAATGATAGCAAGTCAAAGTATTCAAAATGTTTTAGTAATATGATTCATTATGTTACCAAGTATAATTTTATTTTAACTATCCAATATTCATGGTTGATGGAATATACCTTTAAGTGCTTTTCAAATTCTAGTCACCATGTTAGGTCTTCAACACACTTCTCCAACTTGTCCTTAGCTTTGTTAAGTGCTCTTATTTCTCTTGCAGCCTGCAATAAGGAGTTTATTTTTTTTCACTATCCATTTGCTTCCGATCATCTTATCGTACTTCAAGAATTGTAGATAAGTGCTAGTAAAATGGTTATGTGAGAGGTGAAGCACACATGTAACACCGCCTTTCCAAGGGTTAAGAGTGTCACGTGTTTTTATAAAATATAGTCCGATAAGAGATCTCATATTTAATAAAATAAAATTTACATTTATTTCATAAAATTAATTATTTAATAAAAACATGTCTCCAATAATATTAAATAAAAAAATGAAAAAAATTCATTTCATAAAAACAATTTATTCTAGGAAGTCTGAAATTTAATTGACTGCTCCATCTAATCTTGATCCGCTTGCTCGTGTTCATCATCCTCACGTGGGTGATTAAAAACATGAAATAAAACTAAAATGAGTTGAAAACTCAATAAGAAACCCATCACAATGTAAACATAATAAACGTAGGATTTTTCATAAAACATTTCATGCTTAGAATTTAAATTCATGATCATTCATACATATGCTCATGTTATGTATGACTTATCTTAAATAATCTGACGTATCATACTTATTTTACTGGCCAACATACTTAACCCTGTGTGCGAGGAGATCATGCATTGACCCCACATCCTATATCCACAAGGGTAATCGCTAATAATATTCTAGTATACTATGGTGGACCTCGTTTAGGTCCATGGCTTGTACATCCACCCATAAAATTGCATTAGTATCATGCATCTAAATGATCATCTTATAAAACTCATCTTATCTTACACTTGATCATAAGAAAGCTTTCGTAACTTGATCATAAAAATCTTACGTGTCTTATGCAACATGAGGTGCATGACATGCATAATACACACATAATTGTAAAATGCTAAATTAAACATGATGCGGAATTTAACATGTTCATGGACATAACAACCATTCCTTAGAGATGGAATGAGCTACTACATTTCGTCTTAATTTTTTTTTCTCTATTAGTAAATAATATGAAAATTTACAAAAGGGACTTTCTTTTTTTTTCTTTTATAACTTCAAAACTCAAAATAACATGTTTGTCAAAATATAAGACCGTCCCTTTAACTACATACTAAAAACCATAATTACTTTCATGGTAGGAACCTACCCAGTTTACACAATGCTTTCCTTCTCAAAATACATAGACCAAACAGTTTCACAAAATCAACTAAAAACTAAATTTCGTTCAGAGACCCAACCCAAGGCTACTACTAAGCATCTGTCTCTCCTTCCTGAGTTGTGTCTTGCTCTGCAGCCTCATCTTTTTCATTACTTGGACGTTTAAAATATTAAACATAAAAGTGAGTCTAATACTCAATAAACAATACACCATACATTTAAAATATCATACATAAGTTATTCATTTCTTTTAAAAAGTCATATAAGTTTAAAACATTTCAATTAAACATTTTGAGTTTGTTTTCACTTTCCTTTGACCGGTATACACTATTACGTCCTGTGTGTTAGGGTTAGAGGTCTTTTGTACCCAATTTTGTCCATGGCCACGGATTGAGAATCCCTCAATCAGGATGACGCCATTGGGTGCACTACTAATGGAACCGATCCAACATTACAATATGTCCCTTTCTTTGGTACTGTCATCATTCTGTCGTTGGCCTTTACGTATTTTTATACATAAAACCGTCATTTTTATTTTTTTTCCTTTTTCTTTTCATAACATTTTCATTATCTTTCTTAGTCCAATGTAGTATGCATTTTCTTTCATAAAAGAATGTATTTCATGCAATAACTTTATATTAAGAAAATTATTAGTTTTTAAGAAAACATGTACATGATAAATCTCATGATCTCAAACTTGAATGTGAATGCTTTGCATTATACTTACACATACACCTATAATTAATAAGATGCTTAACAGGGCCATCAAAAAGGCTTATACATTATAATATACATTTATTTTTTCATTACAAAGAAGCATTTGAATAAAAAGTGAGTATTTAGTAGAAGAAAACATTGTATACTTTAAACTTCATGCTAAGCTTTACTAATCATACTTTTAGGTATCGTTTGGATTCGAAGATAAGTTGAGATGAATTGAAATGAGTTGTGAATAGTAGTGAGATAAGTTGTGAATAATAGTGAGATTTGTGAGTTAAAGTTGATGAATAATAATAAATAGTAGTAAGATGAGTTGAAATAAATTGAAATGAATTGAGATGACTTGCGAATACAAACTTAAGTCTTAATTATTTACTTTAAATACAAGAAGGAAGTAAAAAGAAAGTAAAGCATTTTCCTTAGCTTCCTCGTCGCTTAGAGGTAGTCAACTACAAGACACAATAATCATGGAAATTTGTCGTGATAATCCAAATTCGAAATTTGAAAACGGATCGGATTCGCACACATTGAAATCCAACGCAGAGTAAAGTCTCTCTCTTCAACCCAGTTGTACACTTCTACTCTTCGTTTCGTGCTTTCCCTCGGAGAGAGCGAGAGAGAGAGAGAGAGAGCAGTGCGTCGGGGCCTCTTTGGAATTAGGTGTAGGATTTTCTATTGGTAAAGAAAATAATTTGGGTATTTGGATGGTGGGAGAGTTAGGGCTTTATTTGAGAGGGATGGAAGCTGAGATATTAGATTTGTGGTTGTAATTGAGCTGCAACCGAGCAAAGCGATGCATACTATTTCGCTTTCGAACTAACTGATTATGCTATAGGTTTTCGAGTCTTGTGGTCTAAGCCTCGTGAGAAGCATTTTGCGAGAGAGAGAACAATGGAAGGCGGAAGGAAGATATCAGTGAGTCCTCGGCCTTGCAGTGGAAGGCGGGTACTGGCAAAGAAGCGAGCGCGCGGGGGCTGCGTGGATGGGTTGGTCAACAGCGTTAAGAAGCTTCAGAGACGGGAAATCAGTTCGAAGCGCGACCGTGCTTTCGGAATGAGCGATGCCCAGGAACGTTTCCGTAACATACGTTTGCAGGTCTCTTCTCCTTTCCTCATTCTTCTTCTCCTTCTACAAAAATCGTGAAGTAACAATACATTAAACAAATCTTTCTATGAGACGAACTTAGTATTACTCATGAACGTCATTAAGTAAAGTCCGTGAACTTAGTAATTAGAGTAGTTCATGTATGGGTAGTAGAAAGTGATTAGTGCATGTGGTAGTTATGTATCTGCTAGATGTATATACTCTATCCGTTATAAATACTTTTATATCTACTCATTTGGAATCGAGTTGAATGACCAAATTGAGAATTTTTTCTACAAAGTTACGTTTATTTAGGAGGTCCGGGTTTTCTCGAACGAATCCTGTCAAAGCAACGAATCCTATCAAAGCAAGATTCCTCGAATTATCCTACTCCAATTTTTCATTTTCTTGCTAGTTCTTTCCCTTATTACGTAGATACGTAACGATTGGTTTTTTTCTTTATCTTATCTCAAGGATTACTAGTACATAGCTTTTGGGACCAAACTTAGGCTTACCGCTTACGGACTCCTCTCTTGCCATGAGATTTCTTGACGCACAGCGGCAGATAGATAGATAATAAGGATTGAAGTCAGTTACCTACTCTTGTTATCGCCAACAGAAAAGATGCTTATATTTATTCCCATTCAATTAAGAGCCATAAACTTCACCATGGTGGCATCCTTATTTACAAATGCCAACCTTATCATTGGCCCTATTTTTAGTGGAGGATTTACCTGTGTACACACACTGGAGTGAAGAGCTATATGCTTTACAAAATGTGTTTCGTCATTATAGATATAAATCATTTTGGAAGTCCTGACCAGTTCATATTTTGGTTGAGTTGGAATTCGCCCTGAAAAATTTTGTGCATTAATGAATAATCCTGTGATTGTTAGTTGACTGTGCCTATCTGCTTTAGTGTAACATAGATAAGTGCACTCTTCTAAATTTCTGCCTGTTAGTATGTTTTGATCTATTTATGGCTAGGAGGAATATGATACCCATGATCCAAAAGGTCATTGTTCCATGGTACTGCCTTTCCTGAGAAAGAGGTCAAAGATAATTGAGATTGTAGCGGCTCGTGACATTGTGTTTGCTCTTGCACAATCTGGTGTTTGTGCAGCATTTAGCCGAGGTATAACTGTATTTCCATATTTCTAAACTTTTTGGGTATGCTGTGAGATTCTGTTTGCATTGAAAAGTAGAATGAATTTGAGGAAATTATGTGTCTCCTTTGCTGATGCAGAGACTAATCAGAGGATATGCTTTCTGAATGTCAGTCCTGATGAAGTTATACGAAGCTTGTTTTATAATAAAAACAATGACTCGCTCATCACAGTTTCTGTGTATGCTTCAGACAACTTTAGTTCTTTGAAATGCAGAAGTACAAGGATTGAGTATGTGAATATTATTCCACTTCCCGTTCCTACTAAATAAATATTATAATTTCATAAGAGAATGCACATTCTCAAATCCTATGGTTGATTGCCCATTTTCTTTGCTTGTACACATTGCTGAAATTGTTCTGTTATATTCCAGATACATAAGGAGGGGTAAACAAGATGCTGGGTTTGCACTTTTTGAGTCTGAGTCACTGAAATGGCCTGGTTTTGTAGAGTTTGATGATGTCAATGGGAAGGTACTCACTTATTCTGCGCAGGATAGGTAAATCTTCTATTATACGAGTATTTTTTCTGCTAAGATATGGTTATCTATTACACAATTAGCTAATTGATTTTCCTATATTTTTTCTTTTTACTCTGTGGTAGTATTTACAAAGTGTTTGACCTGAAAAACTATACAATGTTGTACTCCATATCGGATAAACATGTTCAAGAAATTAAGATCAGGTAATGTATCTATACATGCTTATACACATGCACAATAGTGGTGATTCATTTACACGTGCATGAACTTCTTGAGAATGAACATGCTGCTTGCAATTGGTCCTTTCCTTGTCATGCTCACTTATTTGCTTCTCTTTGATGTCTTTTCCCGAGCAGTCCAGGGATCATGTTGTTGATTTTTACCAAATCAAGTAGCCATGTTCCCCTCAAGATTCTTTCAATTGAGGATGGAACTGTTCTAAAATCTTTCAACCATCTCCTTCACCGGAATAAAAAGGTGGATTTCATTGAACAGTTTAATGAAAAGCTACTAGTCAAGCAAGAAAATGAGAATTTACAGATTCTTGATGTAAGGATCATTCTTGAGATCTTTTATTAGTGCTTGTTCATATGGATATCTGACTGCTATTATATGTAGGTCCGCAATTTTGAGCTGACTGAAGTTAGCAGAACTGAATTTATGACACCATCAGCATTTATATTTCTGTATGAGAACCAGTTGTTCTTGACGTTTAGAAACCGAACTGTGGCTGTCTGGAACTTCCGTGGGGAGCTTGTGACTTCATTTGAGGATCACCTTCTGTGGCATCCTGACTGCAACACTAATAACATATATATCACGAGTGATCAGGATCTTATTATCTCTTACTGCAAAGCTGATTCTGACGATCCACTGTCTGAAGGAAATGGTAATTTTATTTTTTGTTTTTTAATTCAGCATGCTCTGTGTAATGGAAAGATACAAGAGGAGAATCCAAAGGTGTGGCCTATTAATTGAACTGGTCTCCTTTGGTGTTTGACATCTTAGCCTGATACCTAACCAGCAGTATTAGCTGCACAAGTTAAATGCTATTATACACATGCACATCCACGTCATAAATTTGGTTTTCTTTAAATAAAATCTTATTTTACCTATCAAAAATAAAATATGACGTGGATGTGCATGTGTATAACGGTTGTTAAGTTTTGTTATCGCAACATTATTTGAATACAAGATTAGACATTACTGCATTCTTTCATGATATCTACTTTTTGATGGTTTCTTGAATTTGTTCCCAGTTATCTTTAGATTTACGTTAGCTCTTTTTGATGGTGGAATTTATTGTTGTTTATTATCACTAATAGTATTTTAATACAGACTGAACCTTGTGGTCTGTACTTGTGTTTTCATGGTGTGGGTTGGTATCATAAAAACTCCCAAATTAGGCTGGTGAGTGGTGTTTGGGTAATTTAAATTGATGTAGAGATACTGATTGGTGTGAAGGATAATGCTGATTGTGAATGTTGTCAGTTGCTTTTAGTTTGTGTTGTGGCTTGCCTATTTAATTATTTATTATTATTATTATTATTGTTGTTATTGTTATTGTTGTTATTATTGTTGTTGTTGACATGTTATTATCAGAAGAGGAGTCCTAGTTGATGTTTTTATCTTCCGTTGTACAGCTAGTTAGAGCATCCTTTTGTTAAAATTTATGATGCTAACAGTTAGCGTCTCTTATGCAGCTGGATCAATCAATATCAGTAATATTCTAACCGGGAAATGTCTTGCTAAAGTTAGAGCAAGCAACAGCTTTCCCGTGGAAAATGAATGCAGTTGCAGTGATCATTATTGTGGTACCAGTTGCGCTCTGAAGAATCAGACTCATGCCTCCAGAATCAGGAGCACGGTTGCGGAAGCCTTGGAAGATATTACTGCTCTCTTTTACGATGAAGAGCGGAATGAGATCTATACTGGCAATAGGAATGGTTTAGTTCACGTATGGTCCAACTGATAATCTCTTGACATTGTTCATAGTTTTCTCTTAGATTTATTTAAGCTCTTTTGGATGGTTGAATTGATCGTTCTGCCACACTGAGAATTGGAACTCTACCATGTAATGCTGTCATACGCAATTCATTTTTTCTTTGTTTATCTAGTTTTGAGTCCCTCGGATCCTTTCCGAGTTGACGATTTACTTGTGTGCTGTGGAGTTGGCTAAGTTGGATCCTAGTCTCTTCTCAAAATCTCAGATGAAATTGGGAATGCAGATCCATGACGTTTGAGGCAAGTTTGGCATTTATTTACTTGTACAAATGTAAGTGCATATCTACGAGTATTGTGGTAACTGAGGTGGCATGCCAACGCACAATGAGCGTTCACATTGCAATCTCTTAACCCACTTGCTCTGTTTGGTCAATGAAGTTTAAAATTCCTATGCCATTCTATCGGGTTGATTTTCTCAGATTCCGATCATTCTTTTCAAATTAAAGAGATTTTTCTACCTTAGTAATTTATCAATTTCAAATTTATCTTACCATTTACGATATTTAGTCTATTAAATTTAAAAGTTATAAATGGTGTAGAAGTCTTTACTTTTGGATTAAAAACAATGATTGAGATTTGAAAAAGAAAAATCTAAGAGATCGAATGCTCAAGAAATTCTAGAGAATATTCCTTTTAGTAGCTATCCTACCACATTGTTAATAATCCTACCAATGTTAATACCTCTTTTGATTACATAGATGAGATAAAAGTTAAAAATTAAATAAAATATTATTATAATATTATTTTAATATTATTTTTAGTTTAAAATTTGAAAAAGTTGAAATATTTATTGTAATTTGTGTGAAATTTTAGAAAAATTATAATGATTATGTAAGATAAGATGAGATGAAATGGTATGTATTAAGATTGGAATGGAAGAAAGGAAAATAATCATGCAGTTGTATTATTAATAAATACATTAGTCTTTTATATATAAAAAAATAAGCGGGAAAAATAATTTTAAAACTAAACTAACTAATTGAACTATATCTCTAATTACTCCCCTTCAAGCTGGAGCATGAATGTTGATGATGCCCAGCTTGGAAAGTAAAGCAGAAAATAGAGGAAAGCCAAGTGGCTTTGTAAAACAATCAGTAAGTTGATGTTGGGAGGAAACATGAAATGGTCTAATAATTCCAGCTTGAATCTTGTCACGAACAAAGTAGCAATCGATCTCTATATGTTTCGTATGTTCGTGAAAAACATGATTAGTGGCAATATGAATAGCAGCTTTGTTGTCACAATACAATACACCTGCATGAGAATGAGGTACTTGTAAGTCATGAAGCAAAGAAAGAAGCCAAACTACTTCACAAATAGTAGTGGTCATAGCTCTATACTCTGCCTCAACTGAATATCTTGAAACTGTTGGTTATTTCTTTGACTTCTATGATATAAGAGAGCTACCACGAATATACAAAAACCAATAATAAATCTTCTTGTGTCTTTACATCCAGCCCAATTTGAGTTGGCATAAGCAGTTAAAAGGAGAGTTGAATTAGAAGGAAAATGCAATCCTTGGTTGGGTGAAGCTTTGATGTATTGCAACACTCTATAAGTAGCATGTAAGTGAGGCTATCTAGGAGAATCCATGAATTGACTGAGTGTATGAACATCAAAGGTAATATTTGGTCTTGTTATGGTAAGATAAAGTAGCCTACCCACCAAACGTCTATAAGCTGTGGGATCATCTACAAGAGGCCCATCAGATCGAGAAAGTTTGATATTTTGTTCTATGGGAGTCTTAACAAGTTTGGAACCCAAATAGCCACTGTTTGATAAAATATCTAAGGCATACTTTCTTTGAGAAAGAGAAATTCTAGTATCATTTCAAGCAACCTCCAGTCCCAAAAAATATTTCAAAGATCCAAAATCTTTAAGTTTAAACTTCTAATCAAGAAATGTTTTGAAAGTGTTGACAGACTCTATATCATTGCTTGCAATTAGAATGCATTCAACATACACAACAAAGCAATGAAAATAGAACCTTGAAGATCTAGTAAAAAGAGAGTAATCAGCATTTGACTGTATAAAACCATGTTCAAGGATGGTAGAAGAGAATTTAGCAAACCATTGGCATGAAACTTAATTTAAGCCATATAATGACTTATTGAGTCGACACACTCTATTGTCACCTTTATCACCAAAGCCTAGAGGTAATGACATATAGACTTCTTCTAACAAGTCTCCATGAAGAAAGACATTATTGACATCTAATTGAATTAGATGCTAGCCTTTTACTGCTGCTATAGTTAGAAGACACTTTACTGTAACCATCTTAGCAACTGGACAGAAAGTGTCAAAGTAATCAATACCTTCCTATTGCGTAAAACCATTGGCCACCTATTGTGCCTTATGCCTCTCAAGGGTACCATCAAACCTAAGCTTTACTTTATAGATCCATTTGCATCCAATTGGACTTTTTCCAGGTGGAAGATTAGTCCAAGTCCATGTACTGTTATTTTCCAACGTTGCAATTTCCTCAATCATAACAATTCTCTAATGAGGAAACTTAACAGCTTGATGATAATATTGAGGCTCAAAAGTGGTAGAGGGCTAATGCAAAAGCTTTGTGGTTAGGAGACAAATGAGAATATGAGAGTGAATGAGAAATAGGGTATTGCATACCTAATAAAGGACCAGAAAAATCAATTAGAGATGAAGAAGAGCAAGCCAATCAAGATACCAAATGGCAATGATAATCCTGCAGATAACTAGGTGGCCTGTGTACTCTAGAAGCTCGTCTAGTAGGAAGATTTGAGTTAGGGGGAACAAATGTCAGAATGAGTGGAAATAGGAGAAGAATGCGGAAGGTATTCTGGATGATCAAGAATAGGTTGAGGAAGAACAAGAGAAGAAGGAGTTTGAAGATAAGTAAGATTGTGGGACATGGACTGAAAAGGAAAGATGTGTTCATCAAAAACAACATCTCGAGAAATAAAAGTTGAGTGAGAATCAAGATCATAAAGTTTGGATCCTTTAATGGCAAGAAGGTAACCAAGAAAAACACATATGCTAGCTCGGAGAGAAAATTTTGATCTGTTATGGGCTAAAGTGGAAGCATAGCAAAGTGACCCAAAAACTTTGAGATGGTCATATGAAGGTGGTCTTTTGAAGAGTAGTTCATAAAGATTTGTATTTGCCAATAGAGGAGAAGGAATTCTGTTGATCAAGTATACTGCAGTAAGAATACAATCAAACCAAAAGGTTAAGGGAAAATTGGATTGAAAAAGGAGAGCACGAGCAACATTAAGAATGTGTTGATGCTTCTTTTCAACCACTGAGTTTTGTTGAGGAGTAGCTACACAGGATAATTGATGTAGAATTTCTTTGATAGAAAAGAATTGATGCATAGCAAACTCACTGCCATTGTCAGTACTAATGATCTTGATGTTAGAGTTGAACTAATTTTCAACCATAGCAATAAAATGTTGTAATAAAACTCGAGCATCAGATTTACACATTAATAAGTAAACCCAAGTGCTACGAGAATAGTCATCTATTATGGTTAAAAAAATACTTAAAATCATCTATAGATTGAGATTGAAATGGCCCCCCAAATGTCACAGTGTATGAGCTCAAAAGGGCAAGAAGAAGTACTTTGACTATTAGAAGGAAATGGTAATCTCTTGTGTTTAGCAAGAGAGCAAACATCACAATATGTGGGACTATTATCATAAACATGAGATACAAGATGAGGTAAGAGTTTCATTCTAGAAAAGGAGGGTTGACCCAAACTTTTATGCCAAACATCAAAAGTAATATGACTAGAAGATTGTGAAACAGAAGCAAGGTTGAGAGGCACATCTTTCGAGTTAACAGGATGGTTCGGTTGTTGCAGAAAATATAATCCTTCCTTGTCTTTACCCTTCCCAATCGTTCTCCAATGGATGAGGTCCTGAATAAAGCAAGCATCACAAAGAAAAATTAGACAACAAGAAGTTGAATTGGTTAGCTTACTGACAGAGAGGAGATTAAAATTGAAGGAAGGTACACATAGCACATTGTGTAAAACAAATGAAGGTGAAAGATGAATAGAACCAAAATGAGTGATTGGGGTAGAAATTCCATTAGGCAATTTCACAAACAAGTTATGAGTAGGCTGATAAGAAGTGAGTAAGGAGACAAAATGGACCATATGATCTGTAGCATCGGTATCAATTATCCAATCATTTGGACCAAAAGTGAAATTATGAACTTTTTTGATGGAAAAGACAAAGTGTTGAGGAGACATAGTGGAAAGAGAATTACTCGAGAGGTGTTCAAGAGGGGAAGAAGATGTTACATTTGTTGTCTATGATGGAGAACCTGTGATTCAAAGTTTAGGAAAGTCAAAAGTTGTTGACACTACTGTGGTGTAACAGGCGAGGCAAAACTGGAATCAGACGAGGCAACTTTATGTGCTGAGGGTGAAGGATTGGAAGATCTGCCTTTGGATCGATATCCAAGAGGATACCCATGCAGCTTGAAGCACTTGTCAATAGTGTGTCCAGGAAGAGCATAATGAGAGCAAATAGATCTCTCTCTTCGATTAGAGTTCTTGCTTGCATTTAGAGGTTTAGCAGAGGAAGGGAGAGCATCAGATTGAAGATTGAGAATTAATACTGATCCTATTTCACGTTGACAATCTTCTTGAATAACAAGGGAAAAAACCTTGTTAATAGGAGGAAGTGGTTCAATGAGAAGGATTTGTCCACAAACGTGAGAGTATGAGTCATTTAGCTCCATCAAGAAACGCATCACATACTCCTGCTGTTGCAGATCTATCAAGGTGCGCAAGCCTCCACATGAACAAATAGGTAATGGCCTATAGTAAAGTAAGCACTTACAGAGAGATCATCCTGTGTGAGAGAAGCAATAGCTTTCTGTAATTGAAAAATTCGAGGTCCATTATCTTGAGAAAATCTTTCTCTAAGGTTAGACCACATCTCCATGGTAGAATCAACATAGATGATGCTGGCAGCAATCTCTTTAGAAAGAGAATTAAGGATCCAAGACAAGACCATATTATTACATCTAGTCAAAGAAGAGAGCAAATGAGATGTATCGAAAGATGGAGAAATAAAACCATCAACAAAACCAACCTTGTTCTTGGCAGTTAAGGTCATGAGCATGGATTTACGCCATGTGTGATAATTGTCGCCGGTAAGAATTTAAGTAACAAGTAGAGTCCCTGGACTATCTTTGTGGTGAATATAATAAAGACTGGAAGCATCCTCAGGAAGTGTCGAAGAAGAAATAAAGGATGAAGAAAACATCTTAGTACGCGGGAATTTCCTCTGATACCATATTAAGACTGAAATTGAAGAAGGGAAAATAATCATTTAGTTGTATTATTAATGAATACATCTATATTTAATATGCAAAAGAATAAGCAGAAAAAATAATTTTAAAACTAAACTAACTAACTGAACTATATCTCTAATAGTATGTGTAAAGGCCTAAAATGCCCCTACCAAGTCTTTACCCATCACGTACCTCACTCCCTTCTAGAATCCCAAGTGCACATGCTTTTAGCCTCAAACCTCTATCTTTTCTCGCAAACTTTGTTTAGTTCCTAACCTATCATCCATTCTCCCAAAGATAATTAGATCTATGGTTTATGGTAGTTAAATAGGTTGATGAGACCACTTTGACAAATATTACTCTAATGAGTCACATCAATTATAGCTGATGCTTAGGCCAAACTTCGATTAATCTTGATACATGGACATTTTATCGAACATCTTTCTAGGATCATGTATATTCTTGCTTCCTATATTAAAAAACCTTCTTTTGAATGGAAGCCTCACCTCTTAAATGACCAACACTAGTCATAAGTGTTGAGTTTGTGGAGCTTGGTTTGTGACTTGAGTGAAGGCAAAGAGAAAGTTTGCTTGAGTGAACATCAGATAGAGAGTTCGCTCAACACTCGCTCGAGTGGATTTCAGACACAGTTCGCTCGATACTCGCTCAAACGAATAACCCGATAATTGTTTTTATTAGGATTTCGCCGCATACCATATATATATATATATATATATATGTACTGTAGCCTTATGAATAATACATGAGAATGAATAGTTCCTCCGTATAGTGTACTTGTAATTTTTCCAAAAGAATAAAATCATTTGTAGCTCTGTGGACATAGGCACGTGCTGAACCACGTAACTTTGTGTCGTGTGTTATTAATTCCTATATTTTTTCTTTACTTTTTTCTTATCCTTTCACAACAACTGGTATCAAGAGCCCATGTTTGGGTCTAAAGGAGAACGATGGTCAGAGAAAAAGTGAAGGTGTCTGCAATCGAGAAGTCTAACGACATAGACTCTGAATATTGGAGGATGTAAATCAATGATTCTCTCTGAAAAGAGACTCCATCTTCCTCTACTAGGGAAGAAGTCGGGCAATATGAAAGATGTTGATTGCCTGATTTGAGCTTGTTAGATCGATAGGTCCTAGGTGTTATTCGGCTGACCCTATCAAGATCAATTGCACACAACGTTATCAAGGAAAAGACCACTGCGGATCTTATGAAAATGACAGAATGTACTTCAGTTGCTCAACATTTGAATGAGTTTAATACAATCATAAGTCAATTGTCATTTGTCAAAATTGAGTTTGATTATAAAAATCAGGCACTGATTATATTGGTGTCATTACTGAATAGTTGAGATGTCATGAGAATGAATGTGAGTAATTCTGCCTGTAAGATGAAGTTGAAATACAATGATATCCGAGATTTGATTTTTGTTAAGGAGATGCGCATGAGAGATTTTGGTGAGACCTCAGGTTTGTATCTTGAATATTGATACTCGGGGCAGAGGACATGGCATGAACTCAAATAGGGGTAGATCAAAATCATGGAATAAAGGCTGGAGGGTTTAGGTAGGAAAGCACTTACTAGAATTGTGGCAAGACATGTCAGTTTAAAAGAAATTGCAAAAATCTGAAGAAGATAGAGAATGATGTTACAAATGTGGTGACTGAGGAAGTACAGGATGCTCTACTTCTTACATTTCACAGTCCGGTTGATGATCGATTTTGGTTCGGAAGCTTCATTTTACACCTTCACACTGAGGAATCATGCATAACTATGATGCTAGTGACTTTGGTAAGATGTACTTGGTTGATGGAGACACATTGGATGTAGTGAGAGTGGGAGATGTGGACATTGTACTCCCAAACAGGAAAGTGTGGACTTTACATAAAGTTAGACATGTTCCCAAGTTAAAGAAAAACTTGATCTTTATGGGACAACTTGACGATAACGGTCATTCGATAGTCTTTTCAAGTGGCATATAGAAGGTCACAAAAGGAGCAATGGTGTTGGGTGGTCAGAAAACTAGTATTCTATATATGATATCGGGATCAAGCAAAATGATTGCTGCTACTGAAGCTGAGAGTACTGTAGAGTTATGGCACTGCAGGCTTGATCACATGAGTCAAAAAAGGATGAAGGTACTTCTGTCAAAAGGAAAACTAGCAGAGCTAAAGTCAGTTGATCTGGACGTGTGAGAGTTACTTTGGGGAAGCAGAAAATGGTCGGTTTCTTTAGGGGAGGTAGAGTACTGAGGTCAAGAAATTTGGAACTTGTACACATGGATTTGTGGGGACCTTCCCCGATTTCATCTCTTGGAGGTTCATGGTATTACCTCACTTTTATTGACAACTACAACAGAAAAGTATGAGTCTATTTCTTGAAAAATAAATTTGATATGTTTGAAATATTCAAGAAATTAAAGCAGACTTGAAGCTGAAATGCTCGAGGTTTGATAATGGTGTAGAGTAAATTGATGTAAGGTTCAAAGAGTACTGCGCATCACATGGTATTAGAATGAAGAAGACCATTCCCAGCACCCCACAACTGTAACACCCCGCATTTTAGTGTATTTTTACTAAAGGATTATTTTTATTTATTTAAAAATTTATTCTCGTATTTTAAAATTGGTTGGATTTTTAATGAGTTTATTTCTATGATTTTAATTTGGTGAAAATTATTTTATGTACTTTCTTAATATTTATTTATTGTTATGCATTTAAATTGCTTTTAATATTTATTTAATTACTGTGAGATTTAATTATTTCAATTTGACTTTACCATTACGTTTAAATTATTTTATTTAATTTATGGTTTTAAAATTGTTTCCGTTGGATCATTTTTGTTACCCAAGTTATGAGGATTGAACCTCATTTCTTTTTCCTCTATTTTTTTCTTTCCTCTCCTTTTCTTTTCTCCTTCTTTTCTTTTCCTTATTTCTCCTTCGGTTTCCTTCCCGCACGCGAGGCCCATCCCCCCTCCCTCTCTCTTCCGTCCGTTCCTTCTTCACCACCCAGCGCCGCCGTGCGTCGGCGGTGGTCGACACCGCCCAGCCCCCTAGCTTCCCCAGCCGCCAGCGACCTTACCCCACCAACCTCACCTCCATTCGCGCCGCCGTTAGCCACCACGAGCCCATTGAAGCCGCGACACTCTTTCCGCCGCTGCGCCGCCGTCGCACCACCATTGGCCACCATCTTCTCACCACATCATCCTCGACCTCTTGGCAACCCATTGGACCCAACCCCAGCTCCGATCCGCCACCGGTGAAGCTCCACCATCTACATTTTCGATTTGGGTATTTTGGTCTTCTACCGCCCATTGCGCCGCCACCCACGGCGAACCTTCACTATCACTAGTTTCACCGACCTCCTTAGGCCCTACCCTATCATTTTTGGGTCTTCGTTTATCCCCGTTTGAAAGTGGGTATTTGTGACCCACGGCCACAGTGTATTTTGCACTGTTACGTTGCTTAGACGTCATTTCTTGCAGCTTCGTGATCCATCGGAAATTGCTATATAGCGCTGTAAGTATTTCTTCAAAGAATTCTTGTGAATTTAATGTATTTTTGCACTAACACATTTCACTGTATTTGAACTGTCGATTGGTTTTACCAGATTGAGTCCGAGGAGTACGAGGGTTGGATGGATTAGTGATTGGAGTTGTTTGGTTGGATTTGATTGGATTGGTAATTGTTGGTTTGGATATTGTGTTGGTTCATGTACATTGCATTTGGCACGCATGATCATGTTTGTAAAGGAAAACTGGGTTTTCGTGTATTGCATTGTTCATGTGTTTATGAAAACTGGGTTTTCATGTGAGTATGGAATTTGGGTGCGTGTGTATCACGATCCCAAGCCGAGATGGGGCATTATCTCGGTGGAGCTCCTCTGGTTACTCGGGAGCGGAATATACTGAGTAACGTCCCCTGGATTGTCGCCGGGCGACAATGGGATCGGATGAGAGATTCATGTCGACTCCGTGGTCCTTCTGCTGGCGGGGACTAGAGGATGTCTGGCCACATACGCGCTGGGCGCGGAACTGGGCATCGCTCGTTGCGTAGTGTGGGTGCTTGGCCATGTATGTGTCGGGCGCGGAACTGAGCACCGCTACGAAGCCAGGACATGCGGATGGTCCATAGGGGAGGCCATGGTGCATAGGATAATAACGGATTAATTGGCTATTTTCTGGGAAAATAGTGTGTGTTGGATTTTGTGTAGGGAAAATGATTTACGGATTATTTTTGGGCCAAATGGGATTTTGGCATGTGTTGGAAAATTATCATTTTCGGGAAAAATGATGTTTTGAGCAAAAATGCATATTTCATCATATGCATGCATGTTGGTTGCATTAAATGCATTTTATTCTTAAGGATTATTTGGGTTATACTTACCTGCGATACCATTTTGGTGGTAATGCAGATTTTGATGCAGATGAAGAGGAGGAGGGCGAGCCTGAGGAGACGGCTCCGCCTGAGGAGTGATCTGGGATCACTCGTTTGTTTATTTGAAAACTATTGTATTATATTTTTATGGATGACTGTATAACTGCTATTTAAATTTTTGCTGATGTTTGATTGTAAATAAATTCTGGTACTTAGTTGACTATCCGCTGCGTTATTTTATTTGTACACTGTTGCATGTACACACACTGGCACTTCGTTGGGATGTGTGACCGTGTTGTTACCATCCTGGCGTCTCGATCCCTGTGTATTTATATAAGGGGGATTGGGGGCGCCACAACAACAGAATGGTGTCACTGAATTCATGAACATGACCATCACTGAGCATGCTAAAATCAAGAGGTTGCACGCTAGGTTACCACCAACATTTTGGGCAGATGTAGTTTATCACTACAATTTATCTGATTAATTGAGGGTCATCTATTTCGTTAGAGTGCAGGCTACTTGAGGAGGCTAGGAGCAAAAAGGAGGTGAAACTTTCTCATTTAAAACTTTTTAGTTTTGTTTTCTATGTTCACATTGATTTTGATGCTTGTAACAAGTTTGATGCCAAATCAAGAAAGTGTTTCTTTATTGGCTAAGAGGATTAGTCTTTTACCTATCGCTTTTGGAATGATCAGAGTAGTAAAGTTATCAGGAGTAGGAATATGATCTTTAATGAGAAAGTCATGTATAAGGACAAGTTTAGTGCAACAACAAATATCGCAAATGCAGCTCCTCACGAGTCTGAGTTTGTGAGCCTGAATAAACTTTTTGAGATCACAATGTAGAGTAGATGTACAAATGACGAGGAGAGTCTAATGCATCAATCCCTATTGTTCCACATTTAGATCCAGAGCCATCTACACCTACAGTTGTCGTACATTGGTCTTCCACGATTACTAAACCTTTGCAGCGGCTCTCATGCACCTTGAATTACATTATGTTGACTGATGGGGGTGAGTTGCAGAACTATAAGGAAATCTTGCAAGATGAGAATTTGAACAAGTGAGAGTCAGTAATGAAGGATGAGATGGATCATCTATTAGGAAAACAGACGTGGGAACTGACTGAACTTCCAGCAAGGAAATATGCTTTGCATAACAAGTGGGTATATCGATTGAAGACTGAGAATGATGGCAACAATATGTATAAAGCTAGACTTATTGTAAAAGTGTTTCAGCATAAGAAAGGCATTGACTACTTTACGGTCTTCTCTCCAGTTGTGAAAATCACAACAATCGGGTTAGTATTGGGAATAGTGGCGACATAAGACTTACATCTTGAGCAATTAGATGTGAAATCATAGCGATTTGGAAAAAGACATCTACATGCATTAGCTAGAGGGATTCACAGTACAAGGGAAAGAGAATCAAGTTTGCAAACTAAATAATAGCTTGTATGGTGGTCTGAAACAAACTCCAAGACAATGGTATTGAAAATTTGACAACTTCACATGCAATTGGTTCCTCCCAGGGGCCCTTTATCGTATCACTCACACATCTTCAAGCAATCGCGCGGAAGGGGGGGGGGGGTGCCGAGTACATAGACGAGCCAGTCCTAGGAATGAAAGCCCATTCCCTCGTGCTTTGGAACTCCTTAACTTCGGCTGAACAAAAAAGGTTCAATATTGTGAAACCGTAGCGTAGGCGAAACACGGCAACCCGATTCACTACTCCCTCAAACTGTCTTATCACTTTCCTGGATCACAACTAGCTCTATTTTCTCTTTCTCCTTTGGCTTTCAAGACTAAAACAGTTCCTTCAAAGGAAAGAAGGCATTCACTGGCACATGCGCACAACACAAACAAAGACAATAGGACTGGACCCGTTCAAGCAGAATCGTAGCTTTTTCAGCTTGCCTTACTACAACCTTCCTTTCAGACTACTGGTGCGCTACTTGATAGCTTCCGTTTCGACTATTTAATTCTTTCTAGTTTGAAAAGAAGTTTTGTTACTGGGCTTAGAAGGGTACACTAGATGTCAGAAAAACCATTCTTGCTATGTTAGCTATTTTGACAACTCTTATATCATTCTACTGTTGTATGTGGATTATATGCTCACTAGAAGGTCCAGCACTAAGGAGATCAACAATCTAAAGAAGCAATTGTCAAAAAAGTTTACAATGAAGGATTTGGGAGCTGCGAAGCAAATCCTTGGCATAAGAATTATCGTAGATAGAGTCAAATGTACATTTAGACTTTCACAAACAGGATATGAGAAAAGAGTGCTTAGTAGGTTCAATATGGACAAAGTTAAACCAGTGGGTACACTTTTAGGAAGTCACTTCAGACTTGGCAGAGATCAGTTACTAAAGTCAAAAGAGGAGCATGATTACATGAGTAAGGTATTCTATGCCTTAGCTATTGGTTCTCTTGTATACGCTATGGTCTGTACGAAACTAGACATTGCCCATGCAATGAGAGTTGTGAGTAGGTACATGAGTAATCCAAGAAAGCAGCATTGGGAGGTAGTAAAGTGGATTCTGAGGTAGTTAAGGGGGTTTCTCAAATATGAATCTTTGTTTTACTTGAGTAAGTCTGAAACTGTAGAGTTATGAAGATGCTAACTTAGTTAGTTACACTATTAGCCAGAGACTACTATTTTTTTTTTTTTTAAAAAAAAAATATACTTTGGGTGGTATTGTTGTCTTTGGGTTCAAACTTGCATAAGATTGTTGCGTTGTCAGAAGCTGAGCATGTTGTTGTATCGAAAGCTTCAATGGAAATGATTTGGTTACAGAGTTTCTTGGAAGAGTTTGGTAAGAAGAACGAGAATGGTACTCTCCATTGTGACTGTCAGTGCCATATTCCTTGTCAAGAATCCTGCATTTCATTCCGAGACCTAACATATTCAAATAAGGTATCATTTTATTTGATCTCTTCTTGTTGATGGCCAATTGATACTTGAGAAGATCAGTGGAAGCAAGAACCCTATAGATATGTTGATTAAGGCCTAATTTGTTTTCACAACCATTTTTATCCCGTCTTATTTAACGATTACAACTTTTTCAAATCTCCACACAAAATAAAATAAACAATTCATTTTTTTAAATTCTAAAAAAAACTAATATGAAAAAAAATATATTCTCACAATATTTTATTCAACTTTGATCTCAACTCATCTCATCTCATCTCATCCCATCCGCAAAAACAAACGAGACCTAAGAGAATTACACTTGAGAAACCGAAGTTGTGCGTAACTTCAATTGTTCTTCTAGCTTGAAGACAAGAACTATGAGCTACAGAGGTGGGGGGTTTCAGTGTTGGAGACAGGTGGTTGATACATGCAGTCATACCAATTTCCTAGTAAGAGAATTGTTGGATTTGTAGAGATTGGTTTGTAGCTCGAGAGAAGGCACTTGACCTATCGCTCAAAAGAACTTCACTCAATGAATAATTTAATAATATTTTTTATTAAAGTTTTGCTGCATACTCTATATACATGTACTATAACCGTATGAATAATACATGAGAATGAACAATTTCGCCGCAAGCTGTACTTGTAATTTTTTCAAGAGAATAAAATCATCTGCAATTCCATGAATGCAAGTACGTTGCCGAACCACAAAGGCATCAATGTTTTTTTTAACTAATCTTAAGATAAAAGTAAGAATTGTTAGAGCATTATTTACTAATCTGGGTCTAGTATGATAGGCCTTGTATTTTTTGTTTCTTCGATCGGAGGGAAAAATAGGGAATAGAGAGGTGCAATTCAGCTCCAAGACGATAAAGAGATTGGCTCAACTAACATCTGTCCTTAATCTTGGAGGGGCCCGCAAGAAACAACCCCAAAACAAAGGCTACAATATAATCTCTGCACTATGACACAACAATCACTAAATAGTGTTTCAATTATGAGTAATGCTGCTTATCATCCCAACTTCCATCATCCTATAATGTGGTATTAGGTGATTGAAAATTATTTATTACATTTCACTTATAAACCTATTATCTAATGCCACATTATGAAATAATAGGAGGATGATGAGAGTTGAAACGATAAATAGATTTTTTTCTTCAATCATTTCTAATCAATACTCTCAACCCTCGAGGACCCCAAAATTGGTGTGATCATTTCTTGACATGGGATCCTCATTAAACATCAAATAGAAGATCCTCCGAAAGGGGAGCTCCCTCCCCCAATCCGAGGTACGGAAAGTAAGCACTAAAAATCACACAAGAATGAGAAAAATGACAAAAACAAGATCTCCATCGCCAACTTGAGAGTTTGAGGTTCTTCCACTGGCATGCAAGTGGGTCTTTAATGAGTTCATTCACCCTATGCACGATCCTCAATGATGGCATGGACCGTATCATGTGTTCCCCAATTGGTCGTACTCATTTCCCATTGGAAAGCTTGTTTCCCCTTCTCTATGGTGACTATTTCAGACTCCCATGTGCATTGATCCTGGGCCGTATGTGTTCCTCAATTGGTAGTACTCATTTCCCATTGGAAAGCTTGTTTCCCCTTCTCTACGGTGACTATTTCGGACTCCAAATGCACCGAGCATTCTTAACGGTCCTTGCATGGAGCAACAATTCTTGGCATATGCAGTATACATCTGATATTCTCGTGGAAGACGAGAGAGGGAGGATTCAAGATACATATAGTATCCAATGACAGCAGTAGACTTTTAAAAAATTAATAGAAGTAGACTTGAAACTGCAAATGAATATGCAAACACAACTTTAGACCTAAAAAAGTCCAAGCAGCGCCTGGCTGTTACATAACCATTACACCTATTCTACGGTATAGCCAACTCTTTACAGAATTAACTGGAACGGATAAAATCTCAACATATCAAATGCAATTCATCAGGCAAAAGTAATAATCGATCCCTTCATGTTCAAAGCAGCAACCTTGATTAGTGATTAGTCATCTTCAAATTCTTTTATGCCCATTCTATTTTCATCTGGAATTTCTCTCAACATCAGCGATAGGATTAGACCTTTATTGAACTAACTTTGGTGAGTTTCCCCTGTAAGGGTTGCAGATATGGGAACACCTTGTCTGCATGAGATCCATAATAACGAGAAAAAATTTCACTGACTCGATTTATGTTCTTGACAGCAGTACGATCCCCCATGGATAGCTGAAGAGATGAAAGCTTCACAAGTTCATATCCAATGACAATGTGATTCGGACCATAGAGCTTTTCCAAAATCTGCCAAACGAAAAACTATCATAATCAGATTTGCATTTCATTACTTATCAGGGGTGTGACTGACAAAGGCTAATTTTGCCTGCATCGTATTAATGCAAAGGTAATCCTCCTTTGCTATTTGCCATGTGAACTACTAAAAGAATTGAACTTCTTCTAACAGGTGCAAAATAGTGATATCAAATTAATTGTTTATTACCAAACACCCCTTTTCTATATATTGTAATTACCAACCCAATCATTACTATCCATGCAAGTAACGATCACTCCTGTGGTACTTTTAAGGTAAAAAAAACAATAAAAAACTATTAAGAGGTGCCCACATCTTTTTATTTTTTATCAGTAAAAGTTGCCCGATCAAAAAATATCCCACGGGTGTCTACACTTAACAAAAAAAAATCCCACAGCTATCCACGACAATTTAATTCAAGTAGCCTCAGTCATTGTCACAAAAAAAATATCAATGGTAAATCAATCCCAAAAGTTCCAAAAAAATTTGTTACCAATTGCATAGGTCCAGTTTTTACGTTAAGCCCAACACTTTCGTAGGTCCAAATTCACTCCACCCAACTTCACTATTGGAAGGGAATAAGTTGGAATGTATTTATTTCAGAATATAGGACAGTTAGCATTCTGAATTTTGAAAAGAAAATATTAGATGATCCCATGATTGGTTGGCTGATGTTCATTGGTGTATATTCTTGACAAGTATATATATTGCGGTAGCTTAGAAAATATGTATTGCGGTTATGTAATGATTGTCAATGGTAACGTAAATAGGATCTGAATCTACTGGATTGGGTTCTATTAAATTGAGGATGTTAGTTTTGAGAAATTAATTGAATAAAATATTTATCAAAAGGGGGGCTGGATGTAGAAGGTTTTATTTTTATGGAGAATAGAACCAATTTCAGATGGGATAAATGGAAAACACCATGCCCAGCGGGGTGTGTTATAAATTTAGTATATTGTGGTCCCATTACTAATCTTATTAAATATGTATTGAGTATTCCCAAATTTATTTAAAGGTTGTCCAACTGGCTTTAGGGAAAAATTATTGAGTTTTAGTAGTGGATATTAGTTAAAAGCTTGCTCAACCGTGATGTAGATTTTATTATCTTTTAGTTGGCTTTGGTTTAGGTTCGGAGTAATTACCTCATAAATTGAAGGAGCATTTGGTTGATGGTATTGCAAACGAAGCATGTAGGTTCTTCATGGGTTTTTATAAAATCTAGTTACTCTTTGCTAATTTAAGACTATGCACGTCGGTTTCAAAATTTCAGCATATTATAAATTCTGTCTACATGCATCTTTTTATGCTATTTAGGATATACCTATGAGGGAAGGCACAAATTTTTGGGAATCATATATGCTGGTCATACTTTGAATATCCTTGTGTAATTTCTTCAGATGTGATTGAGTGGCTCAAAATAGGATTGAGTGGAGTCTAGTCCATGCACCTAACATTTCTCTCCATACACCCAAAACTCCGATGATGAAAAGTGATAATTTTTCTTTTGGTGCATGCAACAGCGAGGTTGTGATTGAGTTAGAGTTTATAGGCATATTCAAAACGGGGTTTCTTAAACATGTAGTGATAGAATCCAAAGTTTTTTTCAATATCAAAGGAAGTGAGCTCTATGCTTATTATTGAGAAAAGCTGGAAGGTGGTGAAGGAGTCGAGGCTGGGTTGCCTTCGGTGCAGTGGGTTGCTAAAGCATTGGAACACTTCTTAAAGGAAGAAAGAAAGGACTTCTACACCATGGCAAGGGAAGGAAATCGCAGCTTCATGGCACATCGTTGTTCGAATGCTCGCGGTCGCTACATGGCATTAGTGGAATATGGTGGTGGTAGCAGGCACAATTTTATATTCATACCTGAGGAGAAGGAGGGTCAGGGATGAAGGAGGTTGGCGGAGGGACTGTGGGAGTTCGTGACTGATGGGAGAGGTATTAGTCAGAACAAGGAGGGACAACGATAAGGCAATTGGTGGCAATGGTACAACCAAAACAACGATCGTACAGGGAGGCTTTGGAGATGATGAAACCTCACGAGGGGGTTCAAGGCAGAGACACGGCGCCATGGAATTAGAGGAACCCACACAAGACAAGGCAATGTGCATGGGGCTGACAAAGCTCATTGTACCGCAGGTACAACTAGTACAATGTGGAAGGGTGGTGGTGGCGGGCATGTTGTTGGCCTAGCAGAGGGGGATGTACATAGTATGCTTTTGGACTTGAGGACACAACTGATAGAGTTGCAGGAGAAAGTGGAGGTTTTGCTACGGTATGAAGAGGAGAAAGGTGGGCTTGATATGGGCTTGGGCTTGGAAGCAAGAGGACCCAGAACAGTTACAACAGACTGGCAGTTGAAAGGGGGAAAAGTGGGCCTGAGCTCGACTTTCGCTGGACCTGGTAGTGGTATAATAACTGGGTTGATGAAAACAAAGCAGGTGGGCCATGAGATTAGGCCTCAGCCCATGGGGCAAAATGTAGGCAAAGAGCCAGTCAGGACCCAGCCCATGTGGAGAATCAGGACAAGGGGTGATCCATGGCCCTCCACTGGCGAGAGTCTAGTAACCTTTCCGGAAAAAGCTCCGATCACTTCACGACAGGCTAAGGAGCCTTCGACGAAGGCCCTTAGGGTGACGACGACGGTGGGGGAGGTGACAACAGACGTCTCTGAAACGGCTCTCGACATTTCCTTACCATTGTGTGGCGGATCTTTGACGCAATAGAGCCAGACAACAGTGCCAAGTGACAGGGAAGTGGTTGCTATCGTCTCTCCAATGGTAGCTATTCCGACGAAGGCCATGCAACATATGGATGAAAGCTGCGACTTGTTTTCAGAGGAAGAAAGTGACACAGGAGCAGATGATGGGTCTTCCAGGAGCCTTATCTCGATGCAGGGCTTCTCTGAATGGGAGTGCAGAAACCTTTTTGTGGAGGAGAAGATAAGGACGCCATTGGTTTTGTAGTGGGCCATCAGGCAGGCAGAGCCCATATCCCTTAATTCTATGCTTCTAGGTCAGTCTAGTGTCTCAGAATGGGTTCTTCATAAGGTAAAGGAAATCAACATTGTGTGGGGATGGAGTGTGAGGGTTTTGAGGAACAATTTATAGCTTTGCTTACAGCCATTGAAGTTGGTCATGCTCAGCTTAAGAAATCAGATTCCAAAACACAGAGGGAGCTAAAGAGACTAATGTGGTCTATTAACTATGAGGACAATGCAAGTCAAGAGAGATCTAAAGGGAAGGGAATACTTTTTTTTTTTGATAAGTAAAAGGGAAGGGAATACTACCTGCTTTATGAAGCCCAAAATTATTTCTTGGAATGTCCGAGGACTTAACGAGGAAAATAAGTGTCTCCGAATCAAGCATTTGCTTCGTGAGTGGAAGACAGATATCGTATGCTTACAAGAAACTAAATTGAAATATACTACAAGAAGAATTGTTTTTAAGTATATGGGGTTGTACATATGTGGATTGGGCTTATCTTGCATCCGATGGGGTTTTGAGAGGTGTTAGTGATGTGGGATAGATGGGTGGTGGAGAAAATAGAGGAATTCATAGGGGAGTACACAGTAGCGTGTTCCTTTCAGAGTGTGGAAGACAACTTTACGTGGGTTTTTGCTGGTATTTATGGGCCGAATTTGGACAGCAGCAAAAGTCAGTTATGGGAAGAACTAGCTGAAGTACATAGCTAGTGGGAACTACCATGGTGCATAGGTGGTGATCTTAATGTTATAAGATTTCCAAGTGAATGTTCAGGAGAAAGTAGACTGCGACCAGCAATGACTGAATTCTCAGAGTTTATTTACAACTTGAGTTTGGTGGACATCCCTCTCATGGGTGAGGCATTCACGTGGTCCAATAATCATAAGTGGTCTAGATTTGATAGATTTTTAGTTTCATTGGAGTGGGAAGCACATTATCAGGATGTATGTCAAAAGAGGTTGTCTAGTCTTTGTTTGGATCATTTTCCTATTATGCTTGATTGTGGTGGCATCCAAGGAGGGCATTGGCACTTTAAATTTGAAAACATGTGGCTGAAAACTGAAGGTTTTGTGGACAGGGTTAGGCAATGGCAGTCGTCATATTCCATGACACGCTAGTTTCATTCTTGTAGGTAAATTGAAAGCTTTAAAAACAGATTAAAAGCTTTGGAATACACAAACCTTTGGTGACATAGGTGAACGTAAGAAGTCCATGTTGGAAGAGCCACATGAGTTAGAGAGGATACAGGAGGGCCGGTTACTTTCCTTGGAAGAACTATCTCACAAGTCAGAAGTGGTCTCTGAATTAGAGATGGTTATTTTATTGGAAGAGATCTCGTGGTGCCAAAAATCTAGAGTACTGTGGTTGAAAGAAGGGGATCGAAGTACAAATTCTTTCATAGAGTTGCCAACTTTCACAGGAGAACCAATACCATTGAGGACTTGAATGTAGATGGTGGTGTGGCATGTAAAGAGGCCCCTGTGCTTAGAGAACTTCTTGTTGATTTCTTTGAACACTTGCTTACCGAGCAATGGGGTGGCGGCCAAAGCTTGATGGATTAGGTTTTGACTCCATTGAGCCGCAAAAAGTCTCTTGGTTGGAGAGGTCCTTTGAGGAGACGGAGGTTCACAATGTGGTGAGGAAAATGGCCAAAGACAAAGCACCTAAGTCTAGATGGATTTTCTATGGGATTTTTCCAAAATTGTTGGGAAGTGGTGAATGAGGATTTAATGAAGGTTTTCCAGGAGGAGTTCTTGGTTGGAAAATTTGAGAAGAGCCTCAATGCCACCTTTATAGCACTAATTCCCAAGAAGATTGAGGCATTGGAGGTAAAAGATTTTCGACCCATTAGTCTAGTGAATGGGGTGTATAACATCATCTCCAAGGTGCTCGCAAATTGCCTACGAAGGTTTTGGGGAAGATCATAACAAAATCTTAAAACGCATTTGTACGAGGTAGGCAAATCCTAGTCTCAATTCTCATCGCCAATGAATGCCTAGATAGTAGACAAAAATCTGGTAACCCGGGAATCCTATGTAAGTTAGATATGGAGAAGGTATATAGCTCTTAAGGTCTGAGACAAGGGGATCCACAATCCCACTCCTCTTTGTCATTGTTATGGAGGCACTTAGTAGAATGACCTCGGCTTTGGTTCACAATGGTTTTATGGCTAGACTCTCAGTTGGTGATCTACCAATCGGAGAACTATTAACATTTCCCACTTGTTTGCAGATGATACACTTATTTTCTGTCAGAACAAAACCAGATGCGGGCATTGAGGGCACTCTTACTCTGTTTTGAAGCAACATTGGGTTTGAAAGTGAATTTTAATAAATCAAAATTGGTGCCAGTTGGTAATGTTTGCAACATTCAGCAGATGACTAACACTCTAGGATGTAAGGTCTCCTATGAATTACCTGTGTCTACCGTTGGGGCTACCTCAAGGGCTATAGCAATATGGGATACAATGATTGAGAAGATTAAACGTAGATTGTCGAAAGGTGGTAGAATCACTTTAATCAAAAGTACTTTGTCTAATTTACCAACATATTTTTTTATCTCTTTTCCCAATTCCAGCAAGTGTGGCGACTTGGATTGAGAAACTTCACAAGGACAAGTCAAATGGGATAAGCAATGTTCCCCTTCGAAAGGGTTGGGAATTAGAAATCTGAAGATTTTCAATTGGGCATTACTCAGGAAATCGCTGTGGCGATATAATATGGAAGTTGGTGATTGATTGCAAATATGGAAGTTTGTTTTTTTTGGGGGGGGGGGGGGGTTGGTGCACTAGATAGGTAGTGGGGCTTATGGACCGGGGATCTGGAAGCATATTAGTCGGGGGTGGGGGGTGTTCACTCGTCATGCTAGAATCGTGTTGAGAGATGACTCTAGAATAAAATTCTGAAGCGACATATGGTGTGGAAATAATGCCCTAAAAAACTCGTTCCCCTCAATATTCCTGATTGCATGTGAGAAAGAAGCTTTAGTTGCTGATTTTATGGTGATAGCTAGGGATCAAATACAGTGGAACATTAACTTAAGTATGGCAGCCCAAGATTGGGAAGTTGGCAGTTTTGAGGACTTTTTTCGGCTTTTGTATTCCTTGAGATCGAGCAACCAAGGAAATGACACAATGTGGTGGGTACCTACAGGTAAAGGCACATTTTCGGTTCGTTCGTTCTATAAGTCTCTCACACAGGTGTAGAACATTAAGTTTCCATGGAGGTGGATTTGGCGCAATAAGGCGCCTCCCAAAGCTACATTCTTTGAATGGACAGCTTCTCTGGTAAGATCTTGACAATGGATAATTTGCAAAAACACAGGGTGATCATAATCGATTGGTGCTACACGTGCAAGAAGAGTGGTGAGACTGTGGATCATTTTCTATTGCGTTGTGATGTTTTGGAGTGCTGTGGGATGAGGTGTTCAGCATATTAGAGTTAACTTAGGTGGTGCCCACCACAATGGTGGCACTTTTGGCTAGTTGGACAAATTTAGGAGGTATTCCACAAATCTCAGCCGTGGGGAAGATGGTTCCAATTTGTATTCTATGGTGCTTATGGCAGGAGCGAAATGAAACAATGTTCGAAGACAAGGAGTGCTCATTTGAGGATCTTAGATCTCTTTTTGTTAGAACCTTATTCCTATAGGCTATAGCTGTAGATTTTAATGGCCTAAACCTTCATGACTCTCTTGTTTCCTTTTCTTCATCCTAGATAGGTGTTTCCTCTTGTATACCATCTTGTGTACTTGGGCTATGCCTATTATTAATACAATCGTTTACTTATATAAAAAAAAAATTATTGAGATTTTATTTTGTGAGCTAACTGATATATTCATCAGTGTACCTATGACAATTAATTTATGTGTGGTATATTGATGCCTTAATGGCATCTGTGATGTCTTTGTGGTAATTAAAATTGTCATTTCCCCAACCCCCATTAATTATGATACTTACAGAGCGCGTGGCAGCTCACTCTATGTATTTCTTACTCTTTTAGAGAATCCATCTGCTTGAGGTTTGTGACTAGGGAGTTGACAAATTGTTGGGCAAGGTGGAGTTGCTATGTGAAGGCTTGAGGATTTAGATAGCTATGGATTTTATTTTAGATTACCTATATATCGTTATGTTATTAAAGTCAATGAATTGTACTTGGGATTTATGTTGCGTTATTGGGTTATAGTTGCTCTGAAAAATTCTTTGGGAATGATCATATTGGAGTATTTTATTACAGTTTTGAGTATTGTTGAGAATATTTGCATTGAAAAGTAAGGCTTGAGAAATTTGTAAAAGGGGGGAAAGTCGTCATCTTTCAGACAGGACTCTGTCAGTTGTAAATTTGGGGAGTTACAACCTGTTCCTTGGCCCCATGGGGATCGCCACTATCATACCTTACTAATCCTAAATCATCCTCCTGTGCAGTGCTAATCTCATAGAATGATTCACCATATTCAGTTGCAGCACACTATGACTCTTGTAATGATGGATATTTTACCTCAATTGATGCTTTACAATGGTCCACGGCCAGTTGTAATTCTCCAACCAAACAAAATGCCTCAGCTAGATTGTCCTCTACCTGCAAATATCACATCATATACAGTCATTGATGTAGCCAGCTGGTCAAACTAACTAAACCAGAAAATCAGGAAGATATTTTCTGTCGGTTCAGCAACCAGTCCTTAATTCCATGTGCTGGGAGTTTAGCAATCTCTACTGCTAATTATTTGACTCCAAACAGTATTTGAATCCCAATGACACTTATTTTTAATGTGCATTGTTTGGAGTCCTGTCTTATTAGTCATTATGTCATTCGTTACTTTACAGCAAGATCTTATTGTTGCAGCATCTTTTGGCTGCATCAGTCATGAACACTAACGTCAGTTGTACTCTATGCCACATGTATATGTTCATAATACTACTATGCATGGTAGATGGGGTTACAGACATCCAGTGTGGAAAAGCACTTATCACCACTCAGTAACTTTAGTAAACACTTCTATTTGCAATGATTAAAAATAGATGGCATTACCCTAAAGAAAAAAAAAAAATGAAAGGAGATGGAGAGGAGGGTTACTAGAACTCACTTCAGAAATGCGCTTGTTATATGCATGCAAAGTTGATCTTAGCAGACAAAGAGAATTTAGTGCAGCCGTAAGGACAGTGCTTGAGAATACTCCTGAAACCATTGTATCCTTCAACCTGTAGAGTATTGATATACAAACTAAAGGTGAAACATACATGCCTATGGATGTAAAAGCACACGTGCTGATATTTCTAACTGTGCAAAATGCAGAATTTAATTTTACCATGGATGTTTAACCATACAGATTGAAGGAAGAAGGTTAAAGCAATCACAGATTAATATCGGTTGGTATACAGCGAAGTTTGGCTAGCATAAACTTGGCACTAATGCAAAGTACCAACTCTTGTTAGGTGATCTGGTAGGATTAAAAAGAACGTAATTGAGGATGTTAAAATCATGAAGCTTCAATGAGAACCATGCAACATGCCTTGTTATGGAATAAAGATAACGGGTTTCTACAAACCCTGGGACTTTCATATGGAGAACAGGGAGAACGTGAAGACCAATTTAAAACACTACTCACTGCAATCGAGATAAGCCACGCGCTTAAAACCAAATCTAAGTTTAAGAAGAGCACGGAGTTAAAGAATCTTTCATGGGCAATCAACTACGATGCTAAGGGAGGTAGCTCAAGTCGAGAGAAGGCTAAAGGGAAGGCTTTGTGATGTTCGGGTTGAGGATTAGTTTTTCAGAATCTAGGGGATGGGGCTGGGGAGGTTTAATGATAGTTTTCCAATTCGGGTTTGGTGTATTTTGGGTAGGTTTTCATGGGCTTTTGGGTTATTATGGGCTTTCTTGTATGGGCTAGGTGTTTTTCTTGTATACGTCTAGTGTATTTGGTTACTCCTATTGATATATATATATATATATATATATATATATGATATTATTACTTATAAAAAAAAAAAACATGCCTTGTTATGGAAATCCAAGCTCTATTAACTGCAGCAAATGAAGATTCCAGATCACAATAAGAATCACACTTCAAACAATATCCAGGATCAATACGAAGGGAGCCATTGCTTGGAAGGCATTTCAACATATCAACCTGAAAAAACATTGAGAATTTCAGTATAAAGAAAGAAAGTAGAAATATATTTTTTGCTGCAACTCGTGAGGACAAAGGAATGTCATAACACATTCAACTGTTATATTGATTCAAACATTGCAACCTCATTTGCTGGCATGTTTTTCCTATTTTCTGTGGTGCTCTTTCATAAGTACAAAGTCCACCTTGCGTCTCAGGGACAAGTAAATAGTGTCCATTAAGAATGTCCAGATGCAATAAAAGACCATGATTACGTACATTATACCACATCATTACCCAAAATTGACATCAGCGAGAATATAGAGTACCTGCATATAGGGCTCCAAGCTGCTTATTCCGGTGGCACTTTGGACGTGCCTAGTTTTCTGTTTTTCACAGTTGACTACACAGCTATCCAACACTATGCCGGGACAATTTGGACTGACACAATGAAAAGCGTTGAGAACAAGGTCAGAGAGATTCACTTCTGCACAAGCTCTGCACTCACATCTAAATGAGTACTCATCTTTTAGAAACTTTAGACGATCTTTACAGTCCCACTGGCCAACCTGTAAAACAAAACCATAATTTTACTATTAGAACTAGCTATTTCCGCATCACATTTAGTTCGAAAAGATGAGGAAATTGCTGCTTGGTTGCCAAGTGCAGGCAAAGTCAAGTCCCGCTTTCTAAGTTACTATAACTGGTTGAACAAAAAATTAAATGTGGAGGGAGGGAGAGAGAAAGAGATCAGCAGCATTAATTGACAGAGAGGTCCTAGTTGTCAAGAGTGAATACCTGTGGACCATATGACAATTCCAGGGGACACCCTGCCACCACAAACTCCGTTGTTCTTATAAAAAGGGAACGTGACACGAAATACGCACTAATGTTTGGTTGGCAAGAATGGTTGAACAAACTTCCAACTCTATAAATAGCTTGACCTACTTTGACCTATGAGAGTAACAACAATTACAAACACATGCGATGATCACATATAAATGAAAAATCCAACTATTGTCAACAAAGTACAAAACTATATTATTATAGAGTTTGCAGTGATAAATCACAATGAGATATTGCAGATAGGAAATGGAAAGAGGGAAAAAATGACACCCGATACACAAACCTGCTCCACATTACTAGTTAAAGAAACCTCGCTGTGTGAAAATTTTCCGAACTGATGCAGTGGACCATTAACATCAGCTGATTTCATACGAAAAATTGTCATAGAATTCACCCTAATTTGAGATATAAGTATGACAATCTGCATCAACAGAAGAAAATGAAATAAATAACATGAAATCTTTGGGACTATCCCTCAAATATTGATACTCCTAACAATACATGATAATTAATACAAGCCATACATGACGATCCTGAATAGAAAAATGATAAATACTATTTGAACCATTAGTGCATGATGAAGAGTGACGTTAGTAAAATAAATTGATATATAAAGAATCAGTAGCGTGTAAGGGAAAAAATTCTGCCATAAAGTTTAAGTTAAAAAATTTGACACATTAAGCATATTAAATGTTATGTGAGATTAACGTCCCTAGTTTTAAAGATTTGAAGAAGAATGTGTTTGCAACAATGATGAAGAGAGCATAGGAGGAGAAGCTTGTCTTCAACTATTGAGATCTTATAAACACACTATTTCTTGTTGGAGGGGAAGGAGAATGGAAGATGGGATGAAGCCTATTTCGCTTCAAGCATTTTCACCCTTCTGTCAACGAATGACCTCTATAGGGCTTGATGGAGTGAGATGAGTGATAGTTCGTGTTTGAATCTCAAGATGGAATTTGTAATTTTGTAGTGCTTCTATATTCAAAGGTAGTGTTTGGGAACAAAGAGTTTTTGAAGATGTTATCAAAATTTTCGTACTCCCAATCCAAACATCTTCACACCAGGACAATCTCAATCATCAAAACATCTCATCTCAATTTCCATAACGAACAAAAACCAAAACAACTTTCACAAAACTCCAAGAAACCTCACAAAAATTTTCTTCCCAAACCTATTTTCAATGGGCCCCACCACTTTTTTTCGGTAAACAAGATTTTATTGACCATAAGAATAGGCAAGAGCCCAAGTATACGAGACGGATACAAGAGCAATGCCTAAGCATGCTAGTTTAGGGAACAATGAATTCATGAAAAGTCATGCCATGAAAATCAATTACAATCGACCAATGGAGTTAAAGTATTCAAAAATAAGTTTCTAAGCTCATCCATTGACCGCTCTAAATCTTCAAAACTTCTTTCGTTCCTCTTCCTCCAAGTACATCACCGTAAACATATTGAAACCATCCTCCACATTGATGCAATCTGAGAAGCTAGGAGGTTGATTACCCTTATTGGCATCACCCAAGCTAATCCCATCCAAGCAAAAAGACTTCATTCCACAATGTCATGGCAATCTCACAATGAAGTAGTAGATGGTCAATAGACTCTCCGCTCTTTTTGCATATACAACACCAATCCATTACTACGATTCAAAGTTTCCTTAAGTTGTCTAGGGTGATGATCTTCCCCAAGCAAGTCATCCATACAAAAAAAGGTAGCCTTTAGGGGTGTTTTTGTCTTCCAAATACTCTTCCATGAGAATGGATTTGTATTGTGAATCATCATGGCTTGGTAGAAAGAGTGGATTGTGAACTTCCTTTTCTTAGAGGGGCACCAAAAAATCTTGTCTTCGACTCTCTCCAACAAACAGTGGAGTACACTACATCATAGAACTCCGAAAAAGCATTAATTTTCCAACCTTGTGCATCTTTGACGAATGTAACATTCCATTGGGGAATACCATTGGAGATGATTAAGAGGTCTACAATCGAGGCTTCTTTCATTCTTGCTATACCATAAACTTGTGTATAAGTTTCCTTGAGTGCCCTATCGGCACACCATACATCATGCCAAAATTTAATTTTAGATCCATCACCCACCGTAAAGTGGATACTTCTTGAATATGTGTTCTCATATGCTTCCATAGCCCTACTCCATAAGGTCCACTCATTGGAAAACCATCCTTTTTATGGTTTCCCATGCTTCAATTCAATGACAATTCTCCATAAGGCCCCCATTCATTGTGGTATCTCCATATCCATGGGGAACCATTGCAAGTTCCGAATACCCAATCCTCATTATCCTGGAATAGGATAACATATTATGGCCCATTTCACCAAGTGAAATTTAAACTCGTCATTTATCTCTCTCTCCCCCCCCCCCCCCCCCCCCCCCCCCCCCCCCCCAAAAAAAAAAAAAAAAAAAAAAGTAAGAAGTCATGTTGGAGTTTCTCCATGCGAGGAGCGGAAAAAATAATAGGAAGTAGGTTGGCAAATTGGAAATAGTATTTTTTATTAGGTGACCCTACCACCTTTGGATAAATACATCCTTTTCCAACTAGACAATTTCAGCTCCATTTTTTCTAAAACATCATCCCAAATAGATTTCGATTTGAACGGAGCACCCAACGGGAGGCCAAGATATATCATAGGAAGCTAAGATATCTTGCATACCAAAATGGAAGCCATACTCTCCACATTTTAGGAAAATCCCCCACCGAAACTACTTCTGTTTTAGCCAAGTTTACCTTCAACCCTGATACGGCTTCAAAGCATAAAAGGAGAGCCCTCAAAGCTCAACCCCACCACTTCTTAATACCACAATAAAATGTTCTGATAGGTTAGCCATATGTTGTGTATTATCAACAATTTCCACAAAAGGTGGTAAGATGATGTCTTGAGTAGTTAGTCAGTGGATGGGAGGTCTTCCATTCCAGAAGATATTTTCATTTCACTCTTTCTCCCACTTATCGTCTCTCTGTGGGACCTCTTCAACTCAACGCTTTATAGATAGGCATTTTTATTGAGAATAAGGTCCCACCTTAAATCTGAATATAGGAAACCAAAATGACTTCAAGCTTCACTTCAATAGTCTTTTATCAATGCTAACTTCCTTTTTTCAAAAGTGGGGGCGGAGTAGGTAGAGGAGGGAAAATGTTTGTCATAAACATAATGCTAAAAAGCCTTATGAAGGAATATAAGCTAAAGAAATCTGTGAAGGACATGGATTCAACTTTTGGTGGGAGAAAGTAGGGGACATATTTTGAAGTGACAAACAAAATCAGCCATTTAGAATCTGAAAAATTAACTATTTAGTTCTAAATAATACATTGGGGGAAATACAAACTCACTCATTTTACAATGTGCCATTCAAGCTACCACTTTCGACCCACTAAACCATCAAACTACCACTTCCCATCAAATATCAGCCCCCTTTCAATTCTATTATTAAGATAGATAAAAAATAGTGTCATGGCACAATCTTGCCTGTCAAATCTCCCTTAAACTATTTAGTAGTTTGCAGGTGTAGTGGGTCGAAATAGAAAGGGATGATAGTTTGGGAGTGCAAAATATATTCTCTCTCATATATAAGTTTTATATACACAATATAGTAAGATAAAGAATACAATTACATTGGATTTGCATTGTGCAGGTCCGATAGTATATGCTTACAATTTCACCCTTTAAATCGAGCTGCAACAAGTTTTTTCTAGGTGATTAACTCACATAGTTGATGGGATTTGAACCCCTAACGTCACTCACCACCCCATTGTTGTGGGAAAGGAAGTGTCATCAGGATTTGGTGAATAGCAGATTAGCCTTTAGCTTGTGGATATTGTGATGTGTGTATAAGAACCACTAATCCTAATTTTGTGAGGAGAGAGAGAGAGAGAGAGAGAGAGAGAGAGAGAGACCTGTGCTATAGAAGTCCCATTTAGTAAAAGTTCAGTGCGTGAAGAATGTTGAAGGCAATATAGCAATATAATGGAGTATATATGTAACTCCAATTTGCTTTCTGGATGAATTTGTGGATAATTTTGAGAAAGGTTCTGTAGAAAATTATAAAGGCTATGAGAAGCTATGTCATATTAACCATAACATTAACAGGATAAAAAAACCAATAAGCAAATAATAGTTATAAATATACCAACATGTCCACAAAATTAGCAACTGGACTTCTTTCTGCCAAAGATTTTATTAGCACCCGTCCAGCCAAAGCTATCTCAGAAGGAAATACTGTGGGCCAGTGTACACCTTGACATTCATGCTTATGTTCAGGAATGTCAACATCTGATTCAGAATCATTGCCCAGGGTAATCTCTGAAATATATGTGTCAAGATTATGAGATATATTTCCTTGAATGCCATGTTTCACTTGATGATTCCTGAGCATTTGTCCTCCTGCTCGTATTTGGCACCTCTGCGAGCAGTACAGAGGTATAGAACATGATGTACATGAGACCTTATCTGGTGGTAGGTCATTCAAGCAGTAATGGCAATGAGTTTCTCGACAATGCTTTGATATTATCTGCAACTTATAGGGCCAGTAAATTTCTTATTCCTCAGCAGGAAGGCAGGCATTAGATCTATTGACAAAATAATGAGAAAATAACTCGTGTTTGAAGGGAATATATGGGAAGAGAATGATAACAATAATAACAACGACAACGACGACAGCAGCAGCAACAACAACAAAAAGACAATTTTTTTTTTTTATGAATAAAAATTTTATTGAGACAAGTAACAAGGAAAAGCCAAGTAAACAGGAAGTAAAAAAAACTGAACTATTACATGTCAGGAACTAGAAAAAGAAAGAAGAAAATCATGGACACTAGTTCCATTAAATATAATAGCTGAAGCAAAATGAAATAAGGAATTAAAGAAAAAAAAATCTAAGTTCATCCACCGAGCATTCCTTATCTTCAAAGCATTTACCATTCCTTTCAACCCAAATACACCACACAAGGTATAAAGGGATCATATTCCAAACATCGGCTATTTGCACATTACCCCTTAAACCTCTCCAGAAAGCAAAAAGGTCCACCAACCTCCTAGGCATCACCCAAGCCAAAACAACAAAACAACATTAACAATAATGATATGAATTATAGCAGTGAACCAATTGTATGAATGCTTCTAGAAGACTGAATAATTCACCATGTGGTCAGCATTTCCTAGAAGACAGAACAATTGTATAAAATTTAAACACTTCTAAGCTGCAACTTGTGAGGTATATTACCCTTGTAAGCATAACCAAAACCAACCCAACTCAACAAAGGTAATCATTCCACAAAGCTCTAGCAATCATATAATGGAATAAAAGATGGTCTATAGATTAATCGCTCTTTCTACACGTACAACACTAGTCAACAACAATGATATGGCGTTTCCTTAAGTTATCAATGGTAAGGATTTCCCCAAGGAAGCTATCCAATGAATAGAATTACTATCATGAGGCATAAGGACCTGATGCAAAAATCAAATAATGAACATCCCTTTATTGAAAGGGATCCAAGGAGTCTTATTCGCATTCCAAGACATAATCTACTGGAGTACAAAAGATTGAAAAAAATTGTAAGAGTATCGAACCCCTAATCATGGACACTCTCAAGAAACTAAAATTCTAGTAAGGGGAGCATGGGAGAGCTTGTTTGAGGGCCTTATCTCCACACCATAAGTCATGCTAATACTTGATCATAGAGCCATCACCCACCACAAGTCTAGAATGACTATAGAAGACCCCTTGTCGGAAAGGTTTCAAAATCTGCCTAGTCAACTCTACTGTATTCTAGGAGATATTGGCTGTAAATGTGCGAATATTCTAGAAGATTTAGTTTCTTTAGAGGTTAGCATTTAATTTATTCTTTCCTACTTTATTCTTTCCTTCTTTTCTTCTGCTGTAATCTATATATACTGCCTTGTACCTATGTTACGAATTAATGAGAATCATTCCTACAAATTACTCTCTCATTCTAGATGGTATCAGAGCAAGGTTTGTTTTTCTGGTTCATCTAAAAACCCTAATTCCTCTTGCGGCTCAAATCAGCCCCTCTCTCTTGGGTTTTCTTCCTTCTTCATCTCTGTCCTTCTCTTCTGTTGTTGTCAAGCCTTTTACCATAGTTGATACTTCAAACGAGGCCAAATCCAAAAACAAACCAAAACCAAAACCAAAACCTACCCATTCTGAACCCTACTCTGTCCAAACCACAAACTTTAACATATGGGTTCAAATTTAGGGCTTAAAACTAGTATTATATTTTATTTATTTATTTATTTCACTTTTATTATCATCTTAGGAAATATGCTAACATATAGATTAAATAAGTGATTCCTTCCCTATCAAAACCTTCGTATGGTTTATCCATTAGGTTCCCATCTTAGAGTTGGTTCCTAGTTCAAGACTAACTCCAACTCAAACTCTTCAAAATCCTCTCAGAATCTAACTCCTTGAAGGAATAGGTTCCTAAAGTTTAGGCAATTTCGAATTATAGCCAATCTCCTAAGGATTCACGTTGCTTCCCTCCCGTCGCCTATAAGAAACCCACAAAGCCTCTGGATTACACACACAAAAATCCCTGGAGAAAAACTCTTTCACGTAGTGAAAGAAACCCACTCCCGCAAGCACCACCGTAGCCCCCTTCCGGCAACCAACAGCCACCTCGACGGACCACCTCCCACACCACCACAGAAAACGCCGGCCAACCTAGTCTTGTCGCACCCACTCCCTCAGGTAAGCCCCTGTCATTGCACGCCACCTTCCTCCCTCTCGGTTATTTGAATTTTCAATTCCATCTCTCTAAAACTCTCTTCCTTTCTCTCTCTCTCTATGTCGCACCACCATAGGAACCTCCCAGTTGCACTGCCGTCGCGTCCAGCCACCCAGAGCCGCCATCGCACTCAGCCCCTCTCTCGGTAATTCATTGCGCGACTCCCTCCCGCATCCATGAGCTCTCTGTGTTAGCTATGAGAGAAGCTTTTTGCTTTTTAATCTCAAATGGGCCCTGTGGGCCTTAAGCCAGTTGGTTGAATGCCTCCTTATTTTCTGAGTGGGCTGAATCAATGTGGGCCTGATGTTTTATTATGGGCTTGTAATTCATAGAAAAACCCAATTACACTACTAAATTATTTAGTCACGATTAACTTTATATTACAAGCATTTATTATTTTTGCAAGGAAATATGATAACTACTATGTTAAAATTCTAATTTTTGTTTTAATCACGTAAACAACCATGACATGTTATCTAGAAAATTAGTAAAGTTGAGTACCTCGTATAGGTAATGCGCTTCAAGTTGGAAATCAGGAAGCAGCGCTAAGAGGTAAATAGTATGATCATATAAATGCATGCGTTCTGTGAATATTATTGTTATGTATGAAAATATGATGTGCTTATGATGGTTAACTACGCTACGCTAAGAGGCAAGTCAAGGTTAGATTCCTTTTACAATCTTTGATGAAATATGAGATTATGCTTGAATGAATGAATTTGTTGTTCGGTTGATTGAATGTTACTAAAATCATATAAAAGCCAAGAGATGCTCATGTAGTAATTCAAGTCAAGTATGCCATGTAATGGAATAGCCATGTCCATGTAATACTTAGATTCTGTATGCCATGTTCATGTAGTACTTAGATCATGTATGCCATGAAATGTCATAAAACGTTCAAAGCATGTTATGTTATGTCATGTCATGTCATGTTATGCTATGCCATGTATAAGAAAATGCCATGTTATGCTATGTCATGCTATACCATGGACAAGAATATGCCATGCTATGCTATGTCATGTACAAGAATATGTTATGCTATGCTATGCCATGAAAAAGAATGTGTCATATTATGTCATGTTATGCCATGCAATGTACATGAATATGCCATGTTAGAAATATTCATGAAGCCTAATAAATTCTCATGCATTAAGAAAGATAATAAATGTTACGGTGCCACGGACTCAAGCGTGGTTAACCACAAGTGAAACACAGACCCAAGTGTGTTTCACTCCATGTTATGCAAGTTAAGTGAAACACGGACCCAAGGAAGGAATAAGTGATATTCACACAAGAATTAGATTTCTTTTATGTCATTCATAGGATTAGCTTATGTTCTTTTATTTTACGTTCAGCTTTCGAACCAATCATGTTCAATTCAGTTTTAATATTTTGATGTTTTTCAATAAATGAGATATTTTAGGAAATGAATCTCTTTACTGGGCATTATGTTATGATTGCTAGTAATATGTCTATCCTACGGGAATGGGGTGTTACACAAACATACGACTAAATGAGGCTAAGGTCCTACGATGGTCACAATCAGTCACGATGTATATTCAAGGGAGAGGGAAGATAGGGTACTTGACTGGTGTAACTAAGCAGCTCGAGAAAACAGACCCATCCTATGCTGTATGGGATGCAGAAAATTCCATGGTGATGGCATGGCTTGTGAATGCTATGGACGAAGAAATTAGTGCCAACTACATGTGTTGTTCGACTACAAAGGAGCTCTGGGACAATGTTAGTTAGATGTATTCTGACCTTGGAAATTACTCTCAGATATATGAAGTGTAGCAGAAAATCAGCAATACTCACCAAGGAGAAGGCAGTGTGACCAGGTATTTCAATGTTCTTAATGGACTAAGCAGGATTTAGACTTATTCAATGATTATGAATGGAAAAATCCTGATGATTGCAATCATAATAAGAAGATGGTGGAGAATGCCAGAATTTTTAAATTCTTAGTTGGACTTGATGATGAATTTGATGTAGGGGAAGGATTTAGAGAGACAACCATTATCTCCACTTGGAGAGGTATTTTTTGAGGTGCGAAGAGAAAATTGTCATCGGAATGTCATGATGAAAAAAAAGGAGGATGAAACTGTGGAGAACTCTGCATTAGTTGCTGCCAACCCTGCTCCTTATTGTGCTACTAGCACAAATCTGTCAACTGCCAATGTTTCTGCACAGTGGCCCTATTCTAACAAAAGGAGATTTGAAGATAAGCCTCGGATATGGTGTGATTATTGCAATAAACCATGCCACACCAGAGAGACTTGCTGGAAACTCCATGGAAAGCCTACAAACTGGAAGAGCAGCAAATTTGGAACCTTTGGCAGCAACAATATAGCCCTTAGAGCCAATGAAGCAAAGGCTAATTTCCTATGTGCTGAGCGGATCATTTTCTTCAATTGCTGAAATCCACTCCTACATTTGGTCCTACTGGTTCCTTGGCCCAAACAAGTGATACACCTAGTACATACTCTTGTGGCTTAACTCTTGCACCATGGATTATTGATTATGGTGCATCCGACCATATGACTAGTACTTCACAATTTTTTCAATCTTATTACCCTTGTCTTGGTAATAAAAAAGTTAGAATTGCAGATGGAAGTTTCTCATCCATTGCAGGAACATGTTCTGTCCAAATCTCTGAGAAAATTAAACTAAAATCTGTCTTTCATGTTCCTAAACTTGCTTGTAATTTGCTGTCTGTTAGTAAACTCTCACGGGATTCTAACTGCTGTGTCATATTCTTTGATTCCCATTGTGAATTTCAGGACCAACTCTCAGGGAGGATGATTGGAAGTGCTTGGATGATTGATGGACTCTATTATTTTGATGAGACCCTATTCAACAATAACAAGCTCAAGGTTTGAGTAGTAGTAGTACTAGTTCAATGCCTATACAAGAACAAAATATGCTTTGGCATCTTAGACTATGACATCCTAGTTTTCTCTATCTAAAACATTTGTTTTCCAGGTTATTTAAAATTGTTGATTGCAACTCTCTTCATTGTGATACTTGTCATTTATCCAAGAGTCATCAAAACACTTATCAATCAAAAAGTTATCGTGCTTCAAAACCTTTTTATTTAATTCATAGTGATATTTGGGGTCCCTCAAAAATCACTACTGCATATGAAAAAAAATGGTTTGTGATGTTTATTGACAATCTTACACGGTTGTGTTCGGTGTATTTAATGAGTGATAAATCTAAAGTTGAAAAATTATTCAAGGATTTTTATCATATGGTTGAACATCAGTTCCAAACACAAATTAGTATTCTTAGAACTGATAATGGTACTGAATACTTTAACAAATGTTTAGGAATTTTTTTGTCAGAAAAAGGTGTTCAAGATAAATCTACTTGTCATGACAACCCACAACAAAATGGTATTGCGGAGAGAAAAAATCGTCATTAATTAGAGGTTGCACATGCCCTAATGTTTTCTATGCATGTTTCTAAATATTTATGGGGTGATGTTATTTTGACTGCCTATTATCTCATTAATAAGATGCCTACTCGTGTTTTAAAATACATTACTCCTTTAGCCTGCCTAAAGGAGCTTTTCCCTACTTGTCAAGTAACATCAAATTTACAACTAAAAGTTTTTGGGTGCACTGTTTTTGTTCATATACCAACCCATCTTCAGTCCAAACTCACTAGGGCAGAAAAATGTGTTTTCCTCAGATATGCTCCTAATAAGAGAGGGTACAAATGTTTTAACCCTATTACAAAGAAAATTCACATCAGTATGGATGTCTTTTTTCTTGGAAAACAGCCTTACTTTAGCCATAACTATCTTTAGGGGGAGAAAGAGAAAAGTGAAGATGAGTTCTTACAAACTTATAATCTTCTTCTTAATGTTTTCATTGACATTGACATGAACATCCATACTTCTTTAAAAGGTCAGGAAACAGAAAATTTATCAAGTGAAAATAATGGAAATCCGAGTCTACCTGTACAAAGCATAAGTGATTCACAACCAGGGGGAGAAATACTACCAGATATTACCTCATTTGAAGTTCGTGTTTATAGTAGAAGAAGAGATCGTCAGAATAATAGAAATCCTTCTTCCAATCCGGAGCAAAGCTAATCATCATCACCTCTACAAGTTGGTCCTTGCAATACACCAAGTAACTCTTCCACTCCTGCTCCTTTTGTTGACAATTCTGCTAATCTAGATTTACCTATACCCTTAAGAAAGGAGTTAGAACCTGTACCACACATCCTATTGCCAAACATCTATCCTATGATAGACTGTCTGATACTCATAAGGCCTTTACATCCAATATTTCTCATTTGTTTATTCCAAGAACCATTTAGGAACCTTGGATCACCCGAAATGGAGATTGGCTGTTCAAGAAGAGATGAATGCACTAATTGCTAATGGCACTTGGGAAATTGGTGATCTACCAGAGGGGAAGAAGACTGTGGGTTGTAAATGGGCATTTACAGTCCAATTCAAGGTTGCTGGTAGTGTAGAGAGGTACAAAGCAAGACTTGTGGCAAAGGGGTTCACTCAAATATATGGAATTGACTACTAGGAAACTTTTGCTCCTATAGCCAAGATGAACTCAATCCGCGTGTTACTTTCCCTAGCAGTCCATTCCAACTGGCCCATGTATCAATTCGAAGTGAAGAATGCCTTCTTAAATGGAGACCTAGAGGATGAAGTTTTTATGGATCTACCACCAGGATTTGAAGGTAAAGAAGGCAAGGGGAAGGTGTGCAGATTGAGGAAGTCTTTGTATGGACTCAAGCAATCTCCTAGAGCTTGGTTTGAACGCTTTGGGAAGGTGATAAAGAGTCACTGCTACTGTTGACCACACTGTGTTCTATAGACACACTAGTGGAGGCAAAGTAGTTATACTTATTGTCTATGTTGATGATATTATTCTGACAAGGGATGACAACAATGAAATTGAGAGGTAGAGAAGATTTTTGCTAAGGAGTTTGAGATCAAAGACTTAGGTAACTTGAAATATTTTCTAGGTATGGAGTTTGCAAGGTCAAAGAAAGGTATATTTGTTGCCCAATGAAAATATGTTCTTGATTTACTTGGAGAAACATGTATTTTAGGATGTAAAGCTATAGAGACACCTATAGAGCCGAATCTAAGACTCCAACCAGCTAAACCTGAAGAAGTAATCAATCGAGAAAAATAACAAAGATTGATAGGGAAACTCCTATATCTCTCTCACACACGGCCTGACATAGCCTTTGCAATAAGTGTGGTAAGCTAGTTTATGCACTCACCAAGACATGAACATTTTGATGTTGTATACAAAATCTTAAGGTACCTAAAGGAGACTCCAGGTAAAGGCTTATTGTTTGGAGGTCATGGGAGCTTACAAGTCGAAATATACACTGATGCAGATTGGGCTGGAAGTGTCACTGATAGAAGATCAACTTTGGCTATTGCACATTTGTTGGAGGAAATTTAGTAACACGTCACAACAAGAAACAGAATGTGGTGGCAAGGAGTAGTGCAAAGGTCAAGTTTAGGGCCGTTGCTCATGGAATTTGTGAAGCACTGTGGATTAAATGGTGCTAGAAGAGTTGAAAGTTACTAGTTCATTACCAATGAAACTGTATTGTGATAATAAAGCTGCAATAGCTATTGCTCACAATCCAGTTCTTCATGACAAAACAAAACATGTGGAGGTGGACAAGCATTTTATCAAGGAGAAAATAGATAGTGGGGTAATTTGTTTGCCCTATATTTCCATAGCTGAGCAAGTAGCAGACATACTTACAAAGGGACTGCTGAAGAAACAGTTTGAAAACTTAATCAACAAGTTGGCTATGGAAGACATCTTCAAACCAGCTTGAGGAGTGTTGGAAAGTTTCCAAAATCTGCCAAGTCAACTCTACCGTATTCTAGGAGATATTGGCTGTAAATGTGTGAATATTCTAGCAGATTTTAGTTTACTTAGAAGTTAGCATTTAATTTATTCTTTCCTTCTTTTCTTCTGTTGTAATCTATATATACTGCCTTGCACCTATGTTACGAATTAAGAGATTCATTCCTACAAATTATCTCTCTCTTCTAATATTTTTCCACAACCCCACCCCATGGGGCCCATGGGGTTCATTTGATTTTTCCACAAATCCACTAACATCACCCTAAGCACTACCAAATTTAAAATCCACTACCACTTTCCATAAGGCCTCCCTTTCATACTGGTATGCCAAAGCCACTTCCCTAAGAGAGCCTGATTGAACAAGAGATCAAGGAATATCTAAACAGTGAGTGGAAAGTGTAAAGGACACCAAGATTACTAGCCCTACGGAAAAGTTTGAGGGAAGCCTCCATCAGCAGTAGCTAATGCCATTTTACTAAAAGCATTGATGATAATAACAAATAGCAATGGAGAACAGATCACCATACTTCAAACCTTGAGAGCTACTGAAGAAACCAGCTGAAGTCTCATTCACCAATAAAAAAAAAGTGCATTAAAAAGATACAATGCACTATTCAAGGTTGTAGTTTTTCCCCCAATCTGCATCTTCAAGAAAATAACAAAGAAACTCCTAATTTACATTATAGTAGGGCTTCTCAGCATTTAACTTGCAAAGTACCCCTGCTCACCTAAGTTTAGCGTACTGTCCAGACATTCATTAGCAACAAGCACAGAGTCTAGAATTTGTCTACCTTTGATAAATGAAGTGTGCCACTTCAAAATGATCTACTTTACTCAACCGATTAACCAAGACTTTAGAAATTATCTTCTACACTGTTCACCAGGCAAATGAATAAGTCTTTAATGTCTACTGCACTAGCTTTCTCAGGAATGAGGGTATGAATGTGGCATTAAGGCTTTTTTCAAACTTACTGTTGGTATGAACATGCTGGAATACCCGCATAAGGTCATCTTTAATAGCATTCCAGCAAGCTTGGAAGAAATTCAATGTAAAACCATCCACCCTGATTCTTTCTCACTACACATACTTTTTACCACCCGGAGAACCTACCTCTTCATATGGCCTTTTCAGCCACGTGGTCATCTCTTCCTCAATAGTCTTGAGTGCTAGTCCATCGGGCTTAGGCCTCCACACAAACCTCTTAGAAAACAAATGCTAATATATTGCACCATACAGTTCCTACTTTCAATTTGATCTGAAGAGACAAAGCCATCAACCAACAGCATCTCAATAGCATTGTTCCTCCTATGTGAGTTAGCCACTTGATGGAAAACCTTTGTGCACTTGTCCTCCTCTCTTAACCATGAAGTCCTTGATTTCAGCCTCCAAGACACCTTTTTTTATAAGTATTTCAACCTCCAAGGTACCCCCTCCATTAAAGCAACACTTTCAAAGACCAAATAATCAATTGGTTTTCCCGTAGCTTCTATTCTTCATAGTGCTCTCTCCTCTTCCACACCTTCCAAGCCTTGTAACTCGTCCGAAAAAGTTTCTTCTGATGCTCCAAATTTCCAAAGACTTGTTCATTCCTAGTCTTTATGTCATTCTTCAATGCCTTTTAGTTTGCAACCCAAGATAAAGCTCAAGATTGCCTTCGAAATGGTAGGATGACCACCATTGCCTAACACTATCGACAAACCCTTATGCTTTTAACCACATGTTCTCAAATGGGAAATACCTTCTACCCCTTGAAGACCTCCACAGTCTAAGATAATGAGAAAATGATCAGAACAAAATCTGGGTAGTCTCTTCTGAGACAGATCCGGAAAGTGAACTGCCCAATCTGGGGATACAACGATTCTATCAATGGAGCAAACAATTAAGGGAATATCCATAAGATTCTGTTCAAAGATGAAGCCTATACAAAAGTTTTTTTAGTGGGGGCAAAATTCATCCTTGTAACTTGTCATTATCTAAAATGATGCCATGGGGCAGCTTGTGTGTTTGTGTGTGTAGTATCTATCGGAAGTTAGTTTAGGCTTAGTTGTGTTAAATCACCATATCTCACAAAAGCTTATGCGGATGAGAAAATGCAGATTTAGTCATTTATTTAAATTATAACATTCCCACTCATATGGGCTATACTTTCAAATTTTTCCTTTATAAGTAGATCTAACACATGGAGTAATATATTGAAATAAGGGGTACAGAATGAAGTCGGAGGTTGAACTCAAGGCCACTGTTTTAAATCACTAATGATCCTAAAAGCTTGAGATAGAAGAAAATAATGAATTTACTCAATTAATTAATATTCTAACAAGTTGGATAAACTGAAATCTTAATTTGAGAAATTTTTTGACAGGTGATCAGTTACATGCTGACCTTCATAGAGAGATGGTTGAATTGCAAAAGAACATTCTAGTGGCCAGAAGCAAGATATGCTCGCCAAGCTCTTTAACACTAAAGGGGTTTCTGTAAAACTGTGGAGATATTTTTCAGTTTTGGACTCGTTAATATTTATGGAACCAATAGTGATATTGTTGTGCAAGGCACTGAAGGCCAATCTTAATAGCCTCAAGCTTCAGTGGCAGTGGCAGCGACACAGCATTGCTGGAGGCCGGCCACTAGTCAGCTGTCAAGGCAAACACTACAGGCCATTTCTTTGTCATACAAAACACATGGAGGTGAGGCAACTTAGCTGCCATCAACTTAAGCCACAAGTGGGGGTAGTTGTTGCACAGAGAAAAGAACAGAGTGATAGAAATATAAAGCAACACATGAGACTTCTTCAAAGAGGCTCGGTATAGTTCATAACATAACCAGCTTGTGTACATGTGTGTGTGCATGGGTGTGTTTTTCTTAATTAGGGTAGTTTTCTATAGTTATGATTCAGCCACATCTTTTTAATTAGATTGAAAATCAATTATTCTGTGCCAATGACCTCGCCTCTATGTCCTGTAGTAATTATTGCAAGTATGTATATTGGCGTTGTAGGGGTTTAGGGGGGTATCCAATAAGTATAGACATGTAACAAAACTTTTTATTGATCTATTTTCCAAACTTCGGCAATATTCATTGATACCAAGTGCTCCATAGATCTTAAACATTATATTCATTGGACAGATCTCCATTGGATCATAACTGTCTTTTGCAGAGTGAAACAGAATAAGACAAGACAGTAGATCGTCAAGAATCTTCCCAAATAATAACTACCATATTGGCGATATATGTATACAGGATAAGTAGATTAGCCGACACACAATTGGGCAGTAGATTGTAACTGTCTTTGGACTAAAACACTGAAAACGATAGAAAATGACAACATATATGACTTAAAAAGTTGATGATATCACGGATGAAACAAATTCCAGTTAATACCAGGGCATAAGGTTCTTCAGCATGAACCAAGGAAGCTGGAGGGATGTCACTTGGTGCCACCATACCTCTTCCTTTATTTGGTGTGATGACACACTTCAGTTTTATTTGGTCTGGCTCATCTGTCCAAAATTTCCATGTGAGCAAATAATGTCAAAGTCAATATGATTAAACATAAGAATTATATCAGAACTAAAGTTTATCCAGACCATCTCTCATTATAAATTGATTTCTACAGAATTGCTTAAGACAACAAATTATACTTCAACCGGAAGTTCTATATGAGCAAACTGTTAAGCGTCAAAGTACATTAATCTATTAATGGAGACGCCCAACAGGTCCATTATCCAATGCGGAATTCCTTAAAACAAACTACATTAAGTGCACAGAAAACTGATTTATAGTGATGAAAAGGCTGCAAGAAGTGATGCAAGTTCTGTTAATGCTTAGACAGAAGAATTATTGTAAAAACATTCAGTCCATTTGCAACTGCTACTAGTCTGAGTGGAGCATAAGCACACAACAGAAACGTCTCAAAAAAGAAGCTCTCAGACACTCTAAAAATCATTCTTTATTAATTGATTACACTATTAGACTGCCGAAAATAAGAAATGGCATCTTTCTGTTGCACCCTAAAACCAGCCAAAGGGTTTCCCGCAGGAGGTTTGGGATAAATCAAAGTACACATAAAATTTCACAACAAGAAGGAAAGCTTCTCAATCTCAATGCATGCCAGTTAAAAAATATAAATTACAAGAGGAACCATTGCAGTGGTATTCTTGAGTCCATAACGATATATTATATAGGTCAACGTATGAGCAATAGTCCTGAACTCCCAGAATTTGACTTGGATAAACAAATTGGCCTAGAATGGTTTAATATCAGAACATCGTAGCACAGTTCTCCCCGTAAAAATTGAAAAAAAAAAGTGCAATTACCATATATGGATATCTAAGACCATCCTACCTAAAAGATCCAACTCATTCTCCTTATGCTGTACGAGTGAACTTTCTGTCCTCTCAAACATGTCTGTAATTATCCTGAGCTCACTTTCTATTTGTCTCTGTCCACCGAATGATAACTCCAAATTCTTAGCTATATTCAAGTCATGGACTGCATCTTCAAAGTTTCCCAGAGAAGCATTCATCTTACCTCTCCTATACCATGCCTGCAGCAAGGACAAGTTATATTTGGAAATTACCAAAAATAAATTCCTGCAGCAAGATTGTGATGTGACAACAAAAAAAAAGACCAGAAATAAATGTCAAAATGCCTGAAGCAAGAAATAAATGCGCACAGGCACATCAATAAACAGTCATGTACATTTTTGTAGTCACAAAGAAGATAGAGAAGGAGCAAATACAAAGTCACTTTCGGACATCATCACATACGTTTTTGTAGTCATATTAGTATTGATTACAAGTAGATGTGCCTGTGCGCATTTTTGGTAGTGAGAAAAATGAGTGTAACTACCCAAGGAAAGTCCAAGCCACATTTGGGCCCTTCAAAAGGACTTGTCAATATAACAAATGGAGCCTCTTTAAATTCAAAATAAAGGGCAAGATTTTTTTTCTTTTGAAGTGATGTGGGATCTCATTCACCACATTCCTATATCAATCACACTCAGTCCAGGATTAAAAATCTTCCCCCTTAAATCCTTAAATCCCTAATGTGGTAGGGATGGGGGTGGGTCACCCAGACCCGCTAGGCAATTGGTAGACACCCCCAACCCAACTAGCCAAACGGGCAGATTTAGGCCTTGTTTGGTTTCACAAACATTTCAAACCATCTCATCTCATCTCACTTTATCTCATCTTAACATCAAAACACCATTCAAACACAAGATTTTTGTTTTTTTTTTTTTAGGTAAACGGTTAAATTATATTCATACGAATAGGAATAGCCCAAATACACAGGGGTATACAAGAGATGACACCTATTTAGGAGGAAGAAATATAAATAAAAAAATCATGAAAATTGAGATCATTGAAATCTACAGCTTTAGCCAAAAGAAATAGAGTTCTATTAAAAAGAATCTAATCTAATCTCCTCCAATGAACGCTCATTTTCTTCGAACAACATACCAGAAGCTCAATAGAATACAGATAGGAATCATCTTCCACATAGCTGAGATTTGTCGAATACCACTGAGGTTCGACCAACATACCAGAAGCTTGACCATTGTAGCAGGCATAAACCACGCTAATTCTACCCGTCTAAATACATCGACCCATAGTGCTCTAGCAATCTCGCAATGTAGTAGAATATGGTCCACAGTCTCACCATTTTGTCTACAAATACAACACCATTCCACCACTATCACCCTACATTTCCGTAAGTTATTCTTCGTCACAATCTTTCCCAGAAATGTCCATGCAAAAAATGCCGCCCTAGTAGGGGCCTTATTTCTCCAAACTCTTCTCCATGGAAAGTGATTGTTTTGCGGTTGTGTGAGGACCTTATGACTAGAACGAATTGAAAGTATACCTTTTTTGGAAGGTATCCACCACAAAGTATCAGCTCCTTGAGCACTCGGTCTCATGGAGTATAAGGGGAGGTTTGGATAGTGAGTTGAGATGAGATGAGTTGAGATGAAAATTGAAAGTTAAATAAAATATTATTTTTTAATATTATTATTGTTTTGGGATTTGAAAAAATTGAATTGTTTATTGTATTTTGTATGAAAATTTAGAAAAGTTGTAATAATTAGATTAAATGAGATGAGATGAAATGCGTTTTGTATCCAAACCTAGCCTAAGAGTTGGAAAAAATCAACAAAGTTGCCGACTTCCCAATCTTGGGTTGCACTAGTGAAGCTCACATTCCACTGGAGTAAATCACCATCCCTCTCTATGAGGTCCGCCACTGAAGCTTCTTTCTCACGTGCAAGTCTGAACATTGTAGAGAATGAGTCCTTAAAAGCTCTATCTCCACACCATATGTCATGCCAAAATTAAGTTCTTGAGCCATCTCCCATCACAATAAACACTCCCCACCCACGTTTAATGCGCTTCCATATACCCACTCCATAAACCCCATTGGCCTCCTTAGAGCACAATCCCCCCAGAAGCCTCCATATTTGTAACTAATCACCGACTTCGATAAAGTTTTGTGTTCCGCATTATAGCGCAAGAACCATTTCCCAAGTAAAGCTCAATTGAAAACTCAGATTTCTAATTCCCAAACCACCAGAACAAATTGGAGAGCATATCTTGTCCCACTTGGCCAAATGAAATTTAAATTCATCCCTAAGTCCGCTCCAAAGGAAGTCACAATGCATTTGCCCAAGTGGGACAAGAATTTAAATTTGGAGTGGAGTTAGGGATGAATTCAAATTTAAACTAGGGGTACCTTGGGTCTGATAGGAGGACCACCATGGCCTAACCCGTTCTACAAAGCATTCAACTTTAACCACATATTCTCAAATTTAAAGTATCTCATTCCTCCTTGAATTCCCTCACAATCCAACAAAATGGGAAATGATTAGAACATAGGCGAGGCAGTCTCTTTTTACGTACCTCCGGGTAACGAATTTCCCACTTTAGGGAGACTAAAAATCTGTCCAATCTAGACCACGTCTAGATATTAGACCACGTGAATGCACCACTCATAAGAGGAAAGTCCACCAACCCCAACTCAAAGATACAATTCAAGAAACTCGACATTGCTGGCCGCAACCTGCCATCTCCTGATCTTTCACTTGAGAATCTAACATTAAAGTCCCCGCCTATACACCAAGGAAGGTCCCACCAGTTGTGTAACCCGGCCAACTCTTCCAATAGAAAGTTTCTATTGCTGTCCAAGGTCGGCCCATAAATTCCAGCAAAAGCTCATCTAAAGTTATCCTCCACATTTTGAAAAGAACAAGCCACTGTGTATTCCCCGATATACTCCATTTTTTCCATCACCCTTCTATCCCACATAACTACTCCACTTGATGCTCCCATCGAAGCAAGAAAGACCCAGTCAACATATGGACAACTCCACAAACTTCTGATGATGCTTCTTGAAATATTTTCCATCTTGGTTTCCTACAAGCACATAATATCCGCCTTCCACTCTTGGAGTGAATTTTTTATCCAGAGGCGCTTATTTACCTCATTAAGCACTCGGACATTCCATGACATAATCTTAGTCTTCATGGAAACATTGTCAACCCACTCCCTTTGGATCTTTCTTGACTTGAACTATCCTCATAATTGATAGACCAAGTTAATCTCTTGAGCTCCCTCTTTTTGTTTTTTAACCAGATTTCTTAATCTGAATATTTCCAACTTTAATGGCAATTAACAAAGCCATAAATTGTTCTTTACACTCAATCCCCACACAACGCTAGATTTCTTGCACCTTATCCATAACCCAATTCGAAAAAGTGTGTTGACATGGTAGTTGAGACTTCAGTGGTAAAGGCTCTCCATCCATCTCAGCCCCTTCCTTTGATGCCCACTTCGAGGCCACCAGCACCCTTGTCTCCACCCTTCAGCAAGAGAAAACCAGCATTCCCAGTCAGTAGTTTCATGCAAAGGGTTTGTCAATTGTAAGGCCCTTTCTGCTCACTATATGCCGAAGAACAACAGGCCAATGGTAAGGGAGGTGGGTCACTTGTGTCTAGGACCGTTGGCTCTACCACAAACATGATCCTGTCTGTCCACTCCACAGTAGTGGTGGAGTCGATGGAGATGGCAGTGGTTGGTTGGTGTCGATGGGTACCAACCAAGTCTTGAACCCAAGCCTGCCTTGCCTTCCCTCTTAATTGATCTCCAACTTGAAGCCCAGTGGAGTGGCCCACGCCACTTTGGTCCTTACTAACTAGCCTTTTTGTATCCAGACCACCCTTTTGACCCAAGCCCAAGCCCATCACCCTATTCTTCTCAGCGCACTGTATAAGGCACTCCATTTTCCCTTGCAATGCGTCTAACTGCTTTTTCATGTTCGTAAGAGTTCGATAAACACGTTCCTCTGCCAGGCCACAGCACACATGCCACCACCGTGTCTCTATACGCCTATTGTAATAACAACACAAACAGCTCTAACTGGACCAACAGCTCCGCTCAGACTTTCCAATGTGTCAGACCTTCTTCCAGTCTGTTTTGCTCATGGAGAGGCACCGATGCCCTTGATTGTTGGAGAACCTCCATGTACATACGCGTTTGAGGTTGGTTCATAGCCACCTTGGTTACGAGTGGCGACGTACGAACCTGCCCACCCTCTCTTCCAGCCTCTTTTAGCACCTCCACCAATTTCCTCCAGCCCTTTCTATCCCTCTCCTTTGGAATGAAGATGAAATTCCGTCGAGCGCTGCCTCCATACTCCACTAGTGCCATGTAATAACCATGGGAATTAGAACATCTATGTGCAATGAAACCTCTATCTCCCTCCCGATGAGCAATATAGAACTCTTTACTTTCACCCTTCAATCAGTCCTCCAATGCTTTGATAAACCAGAGTACTATGGCCACCACCAAGCTCATTCCTTTCACAACTCTCCAACTCCTCTCAGTAATGCACAAAATCTTCCATCCCTTGTTACCTCAAAAACTTTATTTCTATTACTACTAGTTTCGAAAAATCCATCTTCCCCTCCAAGACAACTAAAAATCTTGCCGTCAAAAGCCCTCAGCCACCATTGTAACGTTCAGTGTCTGGAGAGAAAAACTTGTGCCTAGATTATTTTAAAGCACACTCAAATGATAGGTACACAAACATTTTTCAACTTTTTCATCTAATTATTACAACTTTTCCAAACTTTCAAACAAAATACAAAAAATAATTCAACTTTTTCAAATTTCAAAACAAAAATAATATTAAAAAATAATATTTTAACCCTCTTTTAACTTTATAATTTTTTTAATCAACCTTTTCTCCATCCTTTTCCAAAACTCCATAAAAATCTTAACTCAAACTATTTCACTACTATTTATAAATTATCTCACTACTATTCACATATTTCTCATCTCATCTATATAACCAAACGAGGCCTTAAAGAAAATTATTGAGAAAGAAAACGGGTGGGGGCCGATCAAAGCCCACCCGCCTGCTTTACTTGTGTCTCTGTGTGTGAGAGACCCTACTTTTACCCAGAGACCTAAATGTGCAGAGACATCTTCGCACATATACTTGGTTTTTTGGGTACTTTTTGTGGAGATTTGATGATTTGTGAATTTAGATCTGTTTGGTTGTGGATGACAAACGAACTTACAGGTGATAGTGAGGAAACCTCCTGTAAACACACATGAAGAGAATACTTACATCATTCATTGATGTTCAACAATATAATACTACATACAATTGACAATTATACCCTCATGAATTATACTAATTACAACCATGTCCTCTAACACTTCCCCTCAAGTTGGGACATATATCATTTTTTTATAAGCATATATATCATACAAATCTAATTTGGAACAAATAAACTTTAACCAACTACAACACAATGACTCAGTAAACATACCTGCGAGTTCATTAACAAACTTCACAAAAGGTGTAGAAATGTCACCACTTAGTATTTTATCTCGAATGAAGTGACAATTAATCTCTATGTGTTTAATCCTCTCATGGAACACAAGATTAGAGGCAATATACACCACATTAGATTATCACAAAATAACTAAAGAGGGACAGGAACTGGAAATCCAATATCTTGAAGGAACTGTTGCAACCATGTCAGTTCACTAGTAGTGTGAACCATTGGCATGTATTCAGCTTATGCACTAGATCGAGCTACTACTGTTTGTTTCTTACTCTTCCATATAACCAAGTTACCTCCCACAAAGGTACAATATCCAGTAGTAAATCTTCTAACTGAAGGAGATCCTGCCCAATCAGCATCTGAAAAGCCTTCAACCCTAAAATGTCCATTTGGAAGATACAACATCCAAGGCCAGGAGCTCGCTTAAGATAACGAAGAATATGAATTATGGCATCCCAATGTGAGACCCTGGGAGTTTGTAAAACTTGACTCGCTACACTCACTGCATAAGAGATGTCCGGTCTAGTGAGAGTGAGATAATTCAATTTCCCAACAAGTCTTTGATACTTACCTAGATCTCCAAACAACTCCCATTCCTCTTTCAAGAGTTTACGATTTGGGTCCGTTGGCGTGTCAATCCGTCGTGCACCTAACATGCCAATTTCTTCAAGAAGGTCAAGTACATATTTTCTCTGAGATAGGTTAATAGCATTTTTAGATCTACTGACTTCAATTCCAAGAAAATATCTAAGCTTGCCCAAGTCTTTTGCCTGAAATTGATCATGTAAAAATTGTTTCAACTTAGCAATTCCAGCAGTCACTCCCAGTAATTACAGTGTCATCCACATATACAACCAACAAAATGTGGCATGCATCACTATGTAGGTGAAATACCAAGGTCTGTTTGGCATCTATGCCAATACAACATCAAAAAACCTCCCAAACCATACTCGAGGAGATTGTTTAAAACCATATAATGTCTTTTTTAACTTGCATATAGTACCTTGACACTCCCCCTAAGCAACAAACCCAAGTGGTTGCTCCATATAAACTTCTTCATGCAAGTCGCCATGTAGAAATGTATTTTTAACATCCAAATGAAACAAGGGTCAATCTAAATTAGTAGCAAGAGAGATCAACACTCGAACAAAGTAGATTTTGGCAATTGGGGAGAAAGTCTCCTCGTAATCAATACCATATGTTTGAGTGTAACCCTTAGTAACCAAGAAGGCTTTCAGACGTTTCACAGAATCATCAGGATGTAATTTGATTATATATACCCATTTACAACCAACATGTTGTTTACGAGGTAGTAGTGGAACAAGATCTCATATCCCATTATGGTGAAGAGCATCCATTTCATTTTTCATAGTTTTCCTCCATCCCAGATTAGATAAAGCATCCTAAACTGTTTTAGGAACAGAAAATTTTTAAAGTTAAGAAGTAAAACATCAAAATTAAGGAGATAAGGCATGATATGAGACAAATTGGCTAATCGGATGTTTAGTAACACAAGAATGAATACCTTTGCAGAGAGCATTAGGCAGAGAGTCTGAAGTACTAGGTAACTCAGGATTTGAAGATGAAGACACGGTTGGTAGAGGCATGGGAACCGATGGCCACAAGCGGCGCGAGTAAACCTGGAAATAAATAAGGGGAGGCACTAAGGAGGGTTGGGTAAGGTTGGGTGAGTGTGAATAAGAGTGTAATAGTAGTAATAGTAGAGGATCACACTCAACACTCGAAGATGTGTCCAATAAATAGGGCACGGGCTCAAAGAAGATAACATCAATACTCGTGAAGTAGCATCTAAGAATAGGACTATAGCAGCTATATCATTTTTGAGTCTAGGAATAACCAACAAAAAGACACTTGGTAGAACATGGATCAAGCTAATCAAAGCCTGGACCAAGGTTATGAACATAGCAAACACACCCAAAGATTTTTGGAGAGCAAGAAAATGAAGGAGATGAAAGGAACAAGATGGAGAAGGGAGAGAAACCATTGAAGATTGATAAAGACATACGCTTAATAAGGTGACAACTAGTAAGAATACCATCACTCCAAAATAGATTAGGAACATGAATGTGCAGTAAAAGTGCTCGGGTTACATCTGACGAATGACGATTGTTGTGTTCAACCACCCCATTCTGTTGGAGTGTATAAGAACATGAAGTTTCATGAACAATTCCTTTATTACTTAAGTAGCAAAAACACTGGATTGATATTCTCTAGAATTATTTTTTTTTATAAGTATATTTGCTAAAATTATTAAAACGCAAAACTTGAACCTTTTTTGCTAAATTGGGTTTTAATTTCTTTCCAAAAAACTTTGAATATGGAAAAAAGTTCAGATAGTGTCTTCATCAGAAACAACTATGTCACACAAGAGTAGTTATCAACAAATGTAACAAAATACTAAAACTTATTTGATTCAATGTTGATTAGTCCCCATGTATCAGAGTGAACCAATTCAAAAGGACTCAATGCTCGTTTATCAATTCGTGGTATAAAAGACGCATGATGACGCTTACTAAGGCCTCGTTTGGATTCGAAGATGAGTTGAGTTGAGATGAGTTGTAAATAGTAGTGAAATGAGTTGTGAGTAGTAGTGAGGTTTGTGAGTTAAAGTTGATGAATAGTAGTGAATAGTAGTGAGATGAGTTGAGATGGGTTGTGAATCCAAACGAGGCCTAAGTTGACATGCTTGACAAGGAAAGAGAAACGTTTCCAAGATTCCTAACTTGACGTTTCAAAAGGGAAAGAGAGAGGTGACCAAGGCAACATTGTCATTCATAAGCAGATGATGAGGAAGATGTGGGGGCTTGAGTGGGTGACTGTTTAACATCAAGATAATATAGACCACTAGATTCATGTCCCGTACCAATCTTGTTCCCTGTCTTGAGATCTTGAAACATATATGAAGAGAGATAAAAGGTCACTGAACATTGAAGATTTTGAGTAATCTTACTAACGGACAACAAACTGAAGGGAAAACTAGGAGCATTTAAAACAGATGACACAGATATAGAGTCGGTGAGCTTAGTGGATCAAATTCTTGTAACTTTAGCAAGAGAACCATTAGCAAGAGTAACACTCTTTTGAGATGTCACAGTATCTTAGATAAGACATAAGACAAACCGATCAGATGTTCATTAACTCCTGAATCGAGGATCCATGGATCTTGAGTGGATGAGACAAGGCATGCAAACCTTGGACCTGAATGGGCAAGAGTAGCTATCGAAGATGAAGTTATTGTGCGACCCAAAAATCGAGTTGGAGCTCGTTGATAGTGATATAGCATCTTGGCAAATGGCCAGATGAGTGGACCCAAATGATCTACCATGTAAATCCCAACAATAGTCTACCGAGTGATTATTGCAACCACAATAATGGCACTTACGACATTCATGACCTCGAGTGCGATTACCTTTGGCATCACGTCCCCCACGTGCACCTTTACAATCTCAGCCTCCACGCTCACCAGGAGCAACATAGGAGTCAACCAAAGCAAATCCCTCACTAATCTGAGCAACATATATTTTTTTTTTATAGATAATCTGATCAATAGATTTTGATCATAGCATGTAGTTCTTTCCATTCAATTTCATCGAAGTCATAGGCATATTAAAGTTTGGTGCAAGAGACCGTGACTCAAGTACCCAACCTGAGTAACCAAATTTCGACTCTGTATCAGTTGAAATCAGTCTGTATTGGACGAAACAGGCACATAACGGCTTGAAACCGGCCTATATCGAGTCTATATCGGCCTGTATCAAGTTTGTATCGGCCGGTATCGAGTCTGAACCGGTAGCGGCCTATTGTTGTCCTTAAACACAAATAATTTATCCTGAACGAGAAAAAGTGATCCGAGTATTACCTTATTCTTGTTACCAAACATATGTTATTCCGGATAGGAACAAGCTCTTACTCCAGGTTGGGGTTATTTGCACTCGAGGATTGGATAGCTTATACCTGCAACCAAACACTCAGAGGCTTCAACATTTTCGACAACGAAGAGCCCTTCCAACAGCCAATGACGACGAGAAACTTGCCAAGATGCATAGAAAATGATGGTGAGTTCAACTTTGGTGACTAATACTGGAGACGACACCAGAAACTTGCCAGAAACAACTTGAAACTCCTATTGGTTGCCGACAACAAAAAGAGAAGCCACTGAAATGCATAGAGGGCAATGGTGAACTCGAATCTGGCAACAAAAAACATTGGTGAGCCTAAATCTGGCCGAAAAAAAAGATAGGACACCGAAAAACACTCTGGCGAGCTTAGACAACAACAAGCTCAATTTTGGCCACTCCTAGTTAAACCACTATACACCACTTACCACCAACCGACTATTCAACACTTTGATACCATGTAAACACACATGGAGGGAATTCTTACATAATTCATCGATGTTCAACAATATATTTTTTTTATAGTTAATAAGAGATTTTGTTTCAAGTAAATGGGCATAGCCCAAGTATACAGGATGTATACAAGTGAGTACACAGGATATATATACAAGCTAAAGCAAAATAGTACTAAAATAAAACATTACAAATATTCTCATCCCTTACAAGATTCTTCATCCAAAAACTCCCCCATAGATTCTTCATCCAAAAACTTAAAAGTGCTAAAGAAAAAATCCCTAAACTCCCCCATAGAACGTTCACAATCTTCAAAACACCTCCCATTTCTTTCTAGCCATAAGCACCAAAACAAACATAAGGGAATCATCCTCCACACTACTTCACTGCCTCTACATCCCACTGAACCTTGCCAGCAAGCCAAAAAATCCACCACATACATAGGCATCATCCAAGCACTGCCTACCCTTGCTAAAATCTCATTCCATAATATTGTTGCCACCTCACAATAAAGAAAAAGATGGTTAACAAATCCACTATCCTTCTTATACATAAAACATCAATCAACCACAACTCTCTTCTTCGAATTATTCATGGTTAATATACGACATACAATTGACAATTATACCTTCACAAGTTACACTAACTACACCATGTCCTCTAACACCCCCTGCTTGTTCAACGGATGCAGGTGGGGTAAGGTGGTAGCAAATAGGTACGTGTGGAAAAAAGGCCATACCGCCCAAGCTGGGGTGGGAAAGGGTGTTACCCGCCTGTTTAGGGCAGGTAGGATCTCTAATAGGTAGCATGGCTCAAGTCCACACTTCTGGTCGGGATTTCCGCTAACACCTTTCATAATGATCCAGTGAAGGCACAAGCAACATCTGAGCTCATACTCCAAAGTGACTAGTCAATGTTACAATCGGAACTACATACTTCTATCAAGATTGTGTTTGGGTGCGGTCATACCAGCACTAATGCACCAGATCCCATCAGAACTCCACAGTTAAGCGTGCTTGGACGAGAGTAGTACTAGGGATGGGTGACTTCCTGGGAAGTCCTCGTGTTGCACCCCTCGTTTAACCCCAAGGTATTGGCCTAAGTGGTGAAAGCTTTGGTCTTGGGGTATCACTCCCTTCAAGGTCCAAGGTTCAATACCTCATGGGTGCAAATAATCCTTTGGGGCCACATCCCTTGATGAAAAGCCAGCGATTTAACTAGTTCTGTGTAGGAAAACTTCCGAGGGTGGGGTGCACGGGACAGGGGTTTACTCTGCAAGGGTGGGTCTGAAGGGCCCTGCCTTGGAGAGGTTCCTCGACACAAAAAAAAAGTAAAAATAAAAATAAAAAAAAAAACAATTGGAACTGCATACTTATAAAAAAAAAAACAATTGGAACTACTTGAAATTCATCATTAAAGGCAAGAACTTCTCATTCCCAAACAATCTGGGATCTCATTCACCACCATCCAATACACAATCACACACACAATCTAGGGGTATTACAAATAGTGTTACATAGAACAAAAACTTTAGCATGCTTTGTACTAGATATGATGACAAATCTTCCAAAATGTTTTTTTTTTTTTTTAATCGATAATCAAAAGTTATATTCATAAAAATAGACAACGCCCAAGTACACAAAAAGTATACATGAGAAGTACCTCACATACCAGCAAGATACAAATTGAAAAGGTATATTCCGATCTGCAACAACATAATAGGAAACACTATATGAGAGCCACAACATAAGAGCATTACCTTTGTATAGCTTGGAGAAATCTGAAGGGCTCGATTGCAGTCTCGTCGGCCCTCCATCAAAAGGTCTAGTTTCTAATAGAACAAACAAACATGGAAAGAGTATATGAGAACCCAGCTAAAAGACTGGGATAAAAATATATGATCAATTGTGAAGGTCTTGATCATGGACAACTTGAGAAAGCGTGAACTTATTGTAATGGATTGGTGTTGCATGTGTAAAAAGAATGGTGAATATGTGGATCACTTATTATTGTATTGTGAGAGCACTGACATTGGACTAGCCAAATGCTAATGAAGTCTACAATATAGTTAATTTCTATTTAAATGAGCTGCATTGGACTAGCTAAAGTCCTTTAGGTGAAACTCTGAGCTACAGTAAATGGAAAGGGAAGTCCAAACTTGGCTAGTCACTGTTCATAGATCAAACTCATATTTAATTTCCAAATTGTTTGCATTCTAATGTTAACACTAACCATATGTTAATTAATAATTTAATAATTTCTAAATTAATAAATAACATATTTAAATATCTAAACTTTTGATTGTTTGCATTCTAATGTTAATACTAAGCATATGTTAATTAATAATTTAGAAAATTTCTAAATTATTAATTAACATATGCTTAGTGTAGTGGCAAAATATGAAAAGAAAATTATTATTAAAAAAATAATAGTATATTATTATTTTGGCTTTTTTTTTTTATAAGTTATTTTGGCTTTTTTTTTACCTAGTCTAATGTGGGGTTATACTTGAATGGCTTTGGCTTTTAGTCAAAACATCTAGTTTTATCCAAATTTTGGCTTTGGCTTTGGCTAGGCCAATGACAATTCTCTGAGGTGGCAATGGCATTATGGGACGATATTTTTTGTAGGACCGGACTTGCATGAGTTATGCCTTGGAGGGTGATGGGTCTTTTTGCTTGATAGAAAGACCTTCAAGGTAATATCCATGTAGATGCTGTATGGAGAACTATTACTTTATTTCTCATGTGGCATTTGGCTTGAAAGGTATGATAGAAGCTTTGAAGATATAGAGTGCTCTTTGGATGAACTTAGAAATTTCTTTTTACACACTTCCTTTCTTTGGATTTCTGCTATTGCACTCAATGGAACTAGCGTTTCGGAGTATAAATTTTAACCGGAAAACTAGTCAAGACCGGCCCGAACCAGTGGAACCGGTTTCTAAAATGCCAAAACCGGCCGGAATCGGTCCGGTTCCAGTTCCATGATTTTTAGGACTGGACTGGACTTGTTCACTATAATATATATTTAAATTAATTTTCTAAATATTATATATAATATTTTTTATATTATATATAGCAATTTTTTTTTTTTTTACAGCAGATTTCTTGTTTCAGTTTCTGTTTTATAGCAGTTTTTTTTTTATAGCAGAATTTTTTTTACAAAGCAGATTTTTTTTATAAAGCAGATTTTTGTAAATAATAACAAATTTTTAATAAAACAGATTTTTTTAGAGCAAGACCGGTTTAGGAGGGTAACCGGTGCATAATCGGTTTTGAAAAATGAAAAACCGGTGCATACCAATTTGGTCCTAAGTTTTGTCCAAAGTCGGACTAGACCGTACTAGTTACGCCCCTACAGTAGCGTTCATGACTTTTTGGTATCAGTTTCTATATCCTAACTTGTAACTATGTGATTTCTTTTGCATACTCCCTGTGTACTTGGGCAACACCATTTACTTGATTTAATAAAATTTTATTTTACCTATAGAAAAAAATATCACATCAAATTCTTAGCATGGCCCTTATTTCTAACTTTTTTTAAAAAATGTAATATTAAACTTTACTGAAAAATGAGAACATTATCTACACGAACATCAGCCAAGTATTTTACAATTTAATGTAACAATTTATTAATCCACATTAAGGGAAGCCTAAAATTTTTAGGCAACACAACCTTCAATCATCAAATAGAAAGGGTTTAATAAAAAACATGGTAAGTGTGCATATCCCTACGACGTCTTTAAGAATTGGACTCACATGCAGTACAGAAGCCCGATTCACATATAAAGCTGCAACCAGATTCTTGTCCATGTCATCAACATCGACGGGAGCTAGTCGTAGTGCCTGTGTTTCGTGCAAAATAAAATAAATAAAGAAAACAAGTAGGTAAGGAACGAAATTGAAAAAATCAAAAGCATAACATGCAATAAATAACACAAGATTTTACGTCCACCTAGAATCAACAAAATAAAAATCAAAAGCATAATAAGCAATATATAAAACAAGATTTTGCTAACGAAGGGAAAACTTTTGGAGAACACTTCAAAAGAAAAACCACTATGGGTTCTCATCTGCTGCCTTTAAATCCACTGTTAAATAATTTATTACAATTATTACAATCAGTTTCTGACACTCAAAATTTTTGTCGAGTCTAAACCTGACTTGAAAATTCACGAGTGACCCACTCAATTTCTACAATAACAGAAATTCCAGGACTCTGGCCTTCTTTTGAATATGCAACTGTAATTCATCTTAAGGCACGAAATAGTCCCTGCTTCCTTATTTTGGCTTCTGAAATTTAGCGTTTATTCTGTACAAGGCAGAATGTCTAGAGGATAATGTTTCGGGATTTTCAAGCCAATTACTAATCAGCCCCGGCTATAGCAGGGGTTAGGGTTTGGGATTTTCATACCAATCAGTTTTCCCTCGTAATTAAAAAATGAGGAGAGCACGTCATCCAAATAAGTCGAGACCTCAGAATAGCAAGTCAGAGCTGAACCGTAATCTTCGTTCAAGAAGCACTGATTACCCTTCTGCTTCAGTTCCAAAGCCGCATCCTTATTCTTACCACAGAGAGCCCTTTCTGGATCCGTCAAATCTCTAACCATCTGCGGAAACAAGCCCCTTTACCATAACCGGGGAAAAAGTACTGACAATAACAAGGATATGAGATAGTATGAATGTGCCTTGCTTACTTGGTGAAAGACCTCCATGTCAGAGAAAAAGTTGAGGAGAGAAGAACATGTTAGTGGGAGACTATCAGGTGTGCTCTCTGCCACCATCCGCTTTAAGCTGTCTGGAACCAAGGATTTAAGTTTCTCCATATCTCAGACTCAGAATTTTGTCGATCCGTCGGTCATGCGGCTCATAGGAATCCGTCCGGACCTCCGTTGAACCTTTTTACATCAAATACTTTTCACAACATTTTTTGCGTCCACATATTCATTTAGATGTTTTTAAATGATATTAATTTATAAAGTATTTTATAAAAATATCATTCCTTTCAAAATATTATTATATAAAATATTATATAAAGTATTGTGCATTTTTTCATACATTTAAAAACATTTATTCTTTTCACTTTTTCTTTCACCATCTTTTAAACAATTTAGATGTTTATTTTTAAATATATATTCATTTAAAAATACTTACTTAATCATTAAGTAAAAAATTAAATAAAAAAATAAAAAAAATTGCAAAAAATCTTATGTGGAAATAGTGTTTTCCTCAATGATTAATCTGAACAATTTATTACTCATTTGTAATAAAGGAAAAAACTACTTTGTCCACCAATTGTTATTGCTCTATTTGATTGCTTGGGAAAAAAATATTTATTTATTTTTTACTTAATGATTAAGAAAATGATTTTAAGTATATTAGTATATTTTTTTATTTTTTAAATATATTAAAAAATGTAAAATAGAAAAATAAAATAAATAAAATAAAATAAAGTTGAAAAATGAACTAGCTTCTTTTTGTAGATGCCTTGAAACAAATGTCAAATTATGTCAAATTTCTGAAAGGCATCATTTCTATGAAGAGAATGTTGGAGGAGTTCGAAACAGTGAAACTTTCTGAAAAATGCAATGTTATTCTTCAAAAGAAATTACTTCAAAAATTAAAAGATCTAAAGAGTTTCACTTTGCCTTACACTATTGAAAATTTATTTTTTGATAAAGTTTTATGTGATCTTGGTGCTAGCATTAATCTTATGCCACTTTCTGTATGCAGGAAATTAGGACTTGGAAAGATGAAACAGACAACCATTTCTTTGCAACTAACAGATGGATCCATTAAGTATTTACATGGAATCATAGAAGACGTATTGGTAAAGATGGATAAATTTATTTTTCCTACTGATTTTATGGTGTTAGATATGGAGGAAGACCAAGAAGTCCCACTAATTCTTGGTCCACCATTCTTGACCACAGGACGTTCAAAATGGTGAATTAACATTGAGAGTAAATAAAGAAAAGGTTATGTTCAACATCTACCAAGCCATGAGATTTCTAGAAGATCCAGACACTTGCTTTAGAGTAGATGTTATTAAGCAATGTGTAGAAGGAGCCTTTCAAGAAGATGCACCAGCCGATCACCTAGAACGATGTATCACCACATCATCTTACGCTTATGATTTTAATAAATCTGCTGTTTGTGAATATGATTTACCGTTTGTTAGTGAATAATTTCTCCATTATGTATTTACCTTGGGAGCCTTGCAGCATGTTATATCACTTAGCGATGAAGTGGGGAGGCTAGAGTCGATGGTAGCAAGGACAAATTCTGAAATTTCTAAAGAAAAGATGCAGCAAACTACAACTCTAGAGTTGAAGCAATTACTTGAGCATGTTTGCTATGCATTCTTGGGTGACAATTACACATTTTCAGTGATTGTTGTTGCATTACTCACACTCGAAGAAGAGGAAAAGCTGCTGCGTGTGTTAAGAGAGCATAGAACAGTCTTGGGATGGATTATTTCTGACATGAAAGGTATAAGTCCTTCCATTTGTATGCACGAGATTTTAATGGAGGAATTTTACAGACCGTCGATTAAGCACCAAAGAAAATTAAATCCAGTAATGAAGGAAATAGTAAGAGTTGAAATTTTGAAGCTCCTCAATGCTGCAATTATTTATGTTATTTCAGACAGCTCATGGGTAAGTCCAGTGCAGGTTGTACAAAAAAAGAGTGGCATGATGGTAGTAAAAAACGACAACAATGAGTTTATTCCTACAAGAATAGTCACAGGTTGGCGTGTATATATGGATTACTGCAAGTTGAACAAAGTAACGAGGAATGATCATTTTTCACTTTCTTTCATTGATTAAATGTTGGATCGATTGGCTGTGTATTCCTACTATTGCTTCTTAGATGGTTATTGAGGGTATAATCAGATTGCCATAACCCTTGAAAATCAGGAGAAAACTACATTCACATGCTCTTACGAAACATTTACTTTTAAGAGGATGCCTTTCGGATTGTGCAATGCCCAGCGACATTTCAACGTTGCATGATGGCTATCTTTTCTGATATGGTAGAAGATATAATGGAAATTTTTATAGATGATTTTTTCAGTTTTTGGTATATCTTTTGATCATTAATTGTATAATTTAGCTCTTGTTTTGCAGATATGTGAAGATAAAAATCTAGTCCTAAATTGAGAGAAATGTCATTTCATAGTTCGAGAAGGGATTGTGCTTGGCCATAGAATGTCATCTAAAGGAATTGTGGTGAATCGAGCTAAAATTACAACCATAGAAAAACTACCACCTCCAAAGAA